>NC_134837.1:161909936-164679533 GCF_004210375.1 Tachypleus tridentatus
TGACCTTCCTAGGTCATCTTGGACCTGAGGATGACCTACAAAGGTCGAAACATTGTTCTCTGTTTATCAATAAAAGTGTTAACCCATACCAGCTGTTCTGAAATATACAGCAATATCGTTTTTACAATTTGAGATTATATGATATGAGAAATTCAGGCAACTTGCTCATCCACTCTTCACTGCTTGAATAACTCATTCGCTTAAGGATTTTCAGTGGTGTAGATTCAGGTTTGCCAAGTATCTATCGTACAATTTAGTATCATGTCATCATGAAACTCAGTTTTTGAGTTGAGAATAGATATATTATGATCTACTATAACAAGAACTATGTTACTTACACGCCGGTGTCATGTAATGTAGCTAAAACCAGTCACCAAACCCTAACTTTCATTCCGTTGCTGTTATAATATAAGATCCTTTTTGATGCATGTTTACTTTACACAATATATACAAACCTACATCCTGCAGTACATGTGAATCGTGCATTGTAGTGTGCATATATTCTACATATTCTCGTGGACACTGTAAATCATAAGTAATATCTAATAGAAGCTGGACTCTTCATTCAAACATCATCCGATTTGCAGAGCGATCAATTTATTGTCGCTCTGTCATCTGGTATGTTACCATGACATGTGCCAGATGTTAATTCTAGTCAATGTAATCAAGTTAAAACTCATCTGACACATTTCTGTCAGTTTGTATTGGCTCACTATTAAACCAGTAAAGTGCCAACTGCAAGTACATTCCTGGTCCATGTGGACCTCTCTGTATGCTACAAAACATATTATCCACATACTCCCTACATCTTTATTAAACTATACCATATAATCCAAAAGATAAAATTCAGACCACTTGATGAAGTAATTGATAAGAACCGCCCATATATCAATCACTGTCTCATTTATAGTCAGACGACCAGTTACTTCTAGAACAATTCTCTTGGGAGGTGAGCCTATGAGTATGGTACAGAGATTACTTTGTAACTCAATGTCTTTAGATGAATCCGGCAAGAAAAAAGAACACTTCTGTATGTATCCAACAGTGTGTAACACGCCTTGGTTCACTCTAGTCCTCGTTTTATGTGAGTCTAAAGATTCTGCTATTTATGAGCTCTAATGGCCTTCAGCTGCATCGTATGTTGATCGTCACATCTTCGGAGCTCATAATGATAGCAAACTATGTTACCTTGCACTTGTACATGATTGTATAAGCTCAATATGTGCGTTATAATATTAGGTTGTTCAGAAATAAATGTCATTTTTGAACTGCAAAGCTTGGAAAAATATAAACCAGTGTTGTAAAACATATTCTAATTAAAATACGCACCATTTGTTTCAACATAGTTTTGCCAAAGAGTAACGATGCTTTTATGTCCCTGCTGTAGAAATCAGAGTTTCTATGGTCAATGAACTCCATAAAAGTTTCTTCTGCAGCTACCTGGTATTGCAAACGTTTATTGTTAAAAAGTTGTCAAAGTGCTTGAAAAAATGAAAACCTGTAGGGATAAGGTCAGGGAATAAAGTGGAAGAAGCAGAACCTCGATTTCCAATTCGTTCAATTTTTGAAGCGTCATCATTGATAGGTCTTATAACGCCAATTTTGTTGATCTTCAGTCAGCTCATGTGGAACCCACTTATTCAAATTTTCTTCTTTCCAATTGCACTCAGGTGATTGGCAATGCTTTATTTGCTTGTGCCTAGCTTTTCTGCAAGCTCACTTGTTGTTCTGCCAGGATCTGTCTCAACTGCTTCTCTTTATGTGTTTTCATCTAAGAGTGGTTTCCTTCAACGACATTTGTGGTTTTTAAGACTTCCATCTTCATGTTAAAACCTGTACGTTTAGTACAGATCCGTGGCCGAATGCCTTATTGATGTTCCATGTAGTTTCGGTAGCTTTTTGTCCAAATTTGAAGTCGAAGAGGAAAATCAGACGAAAGTTCTTCTTGTCCATGGTACCGTACTTTTGGGGTTGCAAAACTTACTATGATAGAGTTGAAACAGCAGACAATTAAGACACCTTGCAAATGACAAACGTTGGCTTAAACCAACCAACCAACAATAACTTGCTCAATATTCAGCTTCTAAATGTCATTGTGAAAATTACGACATTTATTTCTGGACAACTTAATACATTAACCACTTTGTGATGTTTATGCTTTCCTTTCTTGTACGCTATGAAGTTGCATTTCCTTATACTCCTGATTGAACAGAATTTTCACATCTTGTATGATTTGTCGTCATTTCTGATATAATGAATTTAACTACTTCACACTGTTGAGGATTTGTTTGTTTGTTTTTGAATTTCGCGCAAAGCTACACGAGGGCTATTTGCGCTAGCTTTCCGTAATTTATCAGTCTAAGACTAGAGGGAAGGTAGCTAGTCATCACCACCCACCGCGAACTCTGGAAATACTCTTTTGCCAAAGAATAGTGGAATTGACCGCACATAATAACGCCCCCAAGGCTGAAAGGGGGAGCATATTTGGTGTGAAGGGCTTTCGAAGTCGCGATCCTCAGATTGCGAGTCAAGTGTCTTAATGCAGAGGTTATGATTGTATATTGGATAAAGATTCTGCAAGAGCACAACTTCATTGTAAAATACTGTTTGGGTAAGCAAAAAAGAAACGCTAATGGATTATCTCTCCAGCCAGAGAAATCATTTTCATTCGTTGAACGCTTAGCTCCCCAACAGGATTTTTGAAATTGTCTAGTCACTTTAGAGACACATGAATTACTCAAATATGCTGCGACCAGCAATCTTTGCAGCGCTAGTGAAATTCTTTCACTAGCTACTACAGTAGCTCACCACTGAAACCTCTTATTGAACATTTCCTACTCTGTTTAGGACTTCTTTTTGGTATGGTCTTAAACTTTTGACCAGCTAGTATTTAGGCTAATTTTTTAGTGTTCACATTTTCCCAAATGTCACAAATGCTAAAACCGTTTTATATTTTTATTTTCCCTTTTCTTATTGTCATCTTTCGAAGCTCTTATCAAATAATTGGTTGAGTCTAACAACGCAAAATGCATATTTTTTTCTTTATGCTCATTGGCCTTAAGATTTTGGCCAGCAGTGTATCTACTATTTTCTATCAAGTTTAGATGTGTTAGTCTATTTTCACTTTTCAATTCAATTTATAATTAATTAACAGATAATAATATTCATCTGTACTTGGTGGATGTAAGCTGCTAGTGTTCACTCCTTCTTTCTTATAATCACCAATGAAACAATTAAGCAATCTTAAAATTTTTATTACTTTATTATTTAACATCTGCCCTGTGTCAGTGTTGGAAACATCCTGGCACTTCAAGGGAGACTGTACAGTAATTGTTTTATTAAGCGCCTCAACTATATCCATGTGTGACATGTGATTTTTTGCCTGATACAATCAATTGCTCTTAGAAAAACACAATCAAACTCTCTGAGTAATCCACTGAGCTCACACCTTTTTGTTTAGTCACAGTTGTTAAAAAAATCCACAGTTAGGGGTTTAGATGTTTTGGTAGGCTCGGCATGGCCAAGCGCGTTAAGGCATGCGACTCGTAATCTGAGAGTCGCGGGTTCGCATCCGCGTCGCGCCAAACATGCTCGCCCTCCCAGCCGTGGGGGCTTTATAATGTGACGGTGAACCCCACTATTCGTTGGTAAAAGAGTAGCACAAGAGGTGGCGGTGGGTGGTGATGACTAGCTGCTTTCCCTCTAGTCTTACACTGCTAAATTAGGGACGGCTAGCACAGATAGAACTCGAGTTGCTTTGTGCGAAATTCCAAAACAAGCAAGATGTTTTGGAAGTTGTGCATTCATTTAACAACGCTAAAATCCAGTGTTAGATACCCACATTGAATAAAGTGGAATGTCCAGTTTGTTTCTGCTTTAACACGAGCAAACAATTATGCAAATCAAAGAGAATTAAACAGAAATGAACTAGTTGAAAGTATTACAAGTTGGATGATAACTTTAATTTGAATACTCTTATTTACAGCATGTAGATTTGGTATGGCCAGGTGGTTAAAGCGCTCAAATCGTAATATGAAGATCGCGGGTTTGAATCCCCGTCGCACCAAACATTTTCGCCCTTTCAGTCGTGGGTGCGTTATAACATGACGGTCAATCCTACTATTCGCTGGTAAAATAGCAGCTCAGAGTTGGTGGTGGATGATGATGACTATCTGCCTTCCATTTAGTCTTACACTGTTTAATTAGCGACGATTAACGCAGATAGCTTTCGTGATTCTTTGCGCAAAATTCAAAAACAAACAAACAATACAGCGTTTAATCAAAAATGTAGGACATTTATCAATTATTGAATTATATGCTGCTGTTGAATACATGCAATAAAGTGAGAGTTGTTATCAAGTATATCTACCTGCTTTCAAAGCTGTAGTATGGATCCTTGTAAACAGTAAAACTAAATATAAACATACTTGTTTTTCCAGATATCAATTAAATATAACCTAGAAAACAAATCTGTAACAGCTTTATATTTCCCGTAATGCTGGGATGAATCAAAACTGTAACTTACATAGTCGATAATATCAAAAGATGGGTGTTAAACAGAATCTTTTAGGTTCTATATAGCCAGAATATGTATCAAAATATTGAGAAAGAACTGAATTTTATAAAACTGGCTTCAAATCTAAAGTAAAGAAAATTATAGTTTGCTGTATAATTATAACATTTATTTACGTTTTTTGTAGCTCGTCTTTAGTCTGAGTTGAGCTAAAATTTTTATACCAGACAAAATTTATTCTGACCTGTTGTTACTCAGGCGACATCATGAAACCAAACCCAGATGCTACAGGATTCATATACAGAAAATATTAGAAACAATAATGGAAGTGAACAAATGACACACAAACAAGATTGTAACTGTATGGTCATTTTATTCTTTGGAAAATAGATTATTACAGATAATCTAAAGTAAGTCGTACATTGCACTAACATTTTATATTTGCTTTAAACGTAGCATTACACCTTGTTTTTATACTACGATTAGAAGATTTTGCCCTATTTTCATGCCTCTCTATAGTTTATCAAAGACTATTGTGGAATATTGGTTCCAGTGTCCTGCCTTACTCCCATAATTCAATCAAGCCAATATAACCTTAATGTTATTCATGTTAGTACATTTTACAAGCCATCTCTGATTGCATTGTTCCATCAGCCCATGTTTTGTAACAGATACTGTTTCACACATTTGCTCCCTGTTTTGTACCACTCTCATTTTCGAAGACGAAATCTTGTCCGACAGACCTTATACTTGAGGAAATGACATAATGGATAAGAATCTGCTTGTGTCTGGGAGTAGTCAGGGAGCCATCAAAATTTTTTAGATCTCCAAAGCCAATGTCTGAGATACAACCACCAATGACCGTAATATATTGAACAAACTATGACTGGTTGTTTTCAAACAACCTAAATTGGCTTTATCTCTAAAGAGCACAATTCTATAGTTTTCCTCGTTCCAGTATTTGAATACAAGTGTGCATTTCAGTCTTTTATATAATCATCTTTAATAAGAAGTGTTCTGATACCACTTTATGCTGATGTTTGTCTTATTGTAGTGGAAGTAACACTAACACTCCACTTATAGCTAGGTCATTAGCAACACCTGCACCAGTGACCTGAGTTACTTAACATTACTTTGGGTAATTTGTGTTTTCTTCCTCGACTCCTTCTATTATGAAATTATTTATCAATATGTTATGCTCCGTTCCTTAGCGTTTCCTACTGACACAAATTTCATCTCGGTATATCGCATGAAATAACCTCATCAAGTCAAAACTTGCAGCCTTCTTGCAATTGAAGTTGTGTGTGTACTGACAACATCACTGCAGGAAACAGTATTACTCTCTGTACTTTTATAGGTATTTTCGTGTTGTAAATATGCCTCATTGGTTGGATTATATCCAGTTAATGTGTGAACTCTCAATACTAAATCTGTTTTGGTGCAGTTCATTTTAATACCATAGATTCGAAGCAGTTCCACAAAATTATATTTAGTCGCTGTTTTATTAATTATTTCTATAGAAAACCGGTTTATAGCAGTATAAATCTGCAGACATACATGTGGGCGTTTTTCTTACAGCAAAGACACAGCTAGCTATCTGCTCTGTCCACTAAGGGGAATCAAACCATTGATTTTAATATTGTAAATCCGAAGGCTTACCGCCGTCCCAGAGAAGGATCCTTTAAACAAACTCAAATCATACAACATAAATGAAGACTAGGGTGCAATGAATACACACCAAATGTCAGTACACAAAGTCATGTTTTGCAACTAAACTAGCTAAACTCAAACTCTGTAATTCAAACAAGTAAGAAACAGGAAATAAAAATATAAGAATTAGTGTGAAAATTTAAATTTAAAATAAATGATTTAAGAACACATGAACCTCATTACCATAGAAAAAAATTAATATACTCTATATTTAATATCGAAATATAAACAAAGTTAATCGTAATAATAATAAAACCATAATATTGTATACGACATTAGAATAAGGTGCAATAACATTGTTTACATTGTTTAAATTTACATTTAATATAATTAAAATTTAATCCAAACACTACTTAATTAAAAATATATTGAATACATTCCTCAAAACTGTGAATTTTTGGTATTTGGTATTTTCACCTGAGTGGTTAAAAGAGCCATGGTTAAGGCATGAGTAATACACAACTTAAATGTTTTTGCTATAGTAAGTGTACCTTCTTTTGTACCTGTATGACCTTCTTTTAATTGAACGTTGCAACTCAATATGTGACTGTTGTAATGCCTCATAACGCATTCAATTTTATATGATAGCTCGATCCTAGGACATTTTAATTCACTTCCATTTTGGCATGCTAACAACAAAGCTCTGTCTATTCTTAAAAACAGCAAATCCAACTTAAAGACACTATAAAAACAAACAAAATCCAGTAACTCACTAGGAGAGAAAGAGCATTAGACTTAATGTCTCTTTAAGTTGTAAGTATGAGAACTTGTATTTGAATACACTGTAAAATCTCACAAGTCTACTCCCCTCTAAGTACATATATACTGATACTGAAAGGACCAGAAAAGTGAATTACAAAGCAATATAACAGTTAACTACTAATAGATCTTACAGTTAATAAATTATCAAACATATTGACCTTTCTTATTAAACATCTTTATAACGTACGCATTAAGTCATTAGGACCATTTCTATAATATGCAGCTTTTTAACGGACTAATTGGAATAAGTTTAGCCTTAATAATTATTATTGAATTAATCTAGCGATAATCTTCTAAACACTTGGAGGAACCGGCTTAAATCTTATTTGTTGCTTTAAACACGTGTTATGTAAACAATACTAAACATTACATATCACAACCTCAACACACTTTACCTATCAAGAGATATCATATACTTCCCAAAGATATACGCTAGATAATTCACCAACGATGCCGTATTAGGCCAAGTACTAAAATACACATATGCTAGAAGTTTATAAAATCGGTAAGTAATCCTTTAGTAAAAGCCCTCATCAAGACATTGATTTGCAACCCTTCCATCGGAATATCATGGTTTCAAAATTTTAATTTTGTCTGATTTTCTAAAATATTGAGCTATAATGCAAAAAAAATATATTTTACTTTGTTTGTTTAAGTTGTATAAACTTTTACATCAATATCACTGTCTCATCATTATGATGAGACAGTTAGTGGGAAGTTAGATTTGGTTATTGCAAACATAAAGAAATCTGGCATACATTTCCTCCAATACAGTTTCAGATTATGTGGTTCAACAGCTCAAATACTAAGTTTCCAGTATAAGTGAAAGCAGGGCAGTGTCAGTTTTGTACCAATGATCTAATACTGAGATGCGGAATTCGTAGTGGACATGTAAAGGCATCCAATACTTTATCTGCCACCTCCTTTATGTTTATGTTGCTCAAAGCTGTCTATCATGTTCTGTCACCTTCTTATAATCTACGATGTTTCTTGTGACTAGAAACTTCATATAACTTGACAAACCAACACTGTGATATTTTTCTTTCTGTGCAACTAAATCCAGTATATATTATAGGAGTTACTTCTTATCAGTATTCAAAATACAGTTTCTCATACACTATACTTAGAATTTTAGAAATGAAATAACTGTGAAGATTTATGACTTAAATTACTCTCCACGCATCTGTAGTTCTGGTTATAGTTATAACAAAACGAAGTTTTACTACGCTTACAAGACTTCTGATACTAGGGATGCCATTTCTTAGTTTGTCATTTTTCCTGTTATTTTCTGATGTATGTTGAATTTTGTTTTGCCCACAGAAAGCCAATACTTTCTGAAAACACTTGAGGTTTTAATATACTTTCAATGTTTCTCATTTTCAGCAAAACTTATAAGCAGCAGATAATGTATATACAATTTGGAATATTATTTTTCGACAAATTATGTTATTTATTTCATTGTCACCTAAATTATATTTACGTGTATATGACCACAGGTAACATAAACATTCCTAGGGCAATTGAAAAATTATTTTAATATTACGTTTATTTTATATTCTGTCTTCTTAGCATTGATATGCTTTGTAGCTATAAAGTCTGCTACTGAATATTAAAATATATTCGAAGAGGTCATTTAGATATATAAAAATAATGTAATACTGGTGTTGTATACTGTTGACAGAAGCAAGCATTTAATGTAAGATGCGATATTAGCTGAACCTTAATTTTCACTCAAGCTGAGAATTCCACAAAAGACGTATTTGAAAACTAGAAAATATTATCTATAAGTTTGCCTATGTTGTGATGGGTATAAAGCAAGTGAAGTAATCAAATATCTAAAATAAGACCATTTATTGAGATCTGTTACAGGACCAATAGAAGTATCTTATAATGAATACTACTGATAAGACTAAAACTTAAAACTAATCTTATGACATGACTTATAATGATTATTTGACTTGGACGTAAGACACAATCAATGTCAAATAAAGCTGTAAAAGTTTTGTTATAATATAGCTGCTACCACAAGTGTACATTATCTAAGGTTTATACAAGCATTCAAAAGCAGCTATAAGCAACAACCGATTGTCATTAATTTATTCATGTCAACAGGTATTTAACATTAACCTCCTAAAATAAAATAAACAGCTAAATTGTCTTCCTGAGTCTGTGGAGAAAAACAGCAACGGTACTCTAATTTTTACCAGACTTCTCAATAATCTTGGCTTTGGGCTCCTGATCCATCTGGTGTTCCAGTAGTTTATGGGTAACAAAGTGATTTAACTACCACCTATTGTCAATACACATTCTTGTGACACAAAGTCACTGACACATTTAATATGATAGGTTGAATTCATCTAGAGTTGATTGACTTTTGTGTCACAGAAACATATCAAAATAAAACCCAGTCTTCTCATTTGAACAACTTTTCTTTCATTACTGTAACAACCTCTCCATTTTTGCATATGACCTCTCTAAGCGGTTTTGATGTAATTATTCATCTCCTCCAAACCAAGTTGGTCATAATCAATCCGTATATCATTTTAATGATTATTAGGTTTAGGTAACAGCCTGCAAACTGCTCTTCTGTCGTTTGGTATACCTTCATGATATAATATAGACTATCATTGCAACCATTCTAGTCCAAGCTTACACATTTACGAAGAATAGACTTGAACATTTCAATAGCTCCTCAAAACGAATATAAACCGAAGATGCTAATGTGAGATTTATATTGTCAATACTACCAGGATTACATAAAACACAGTAAACAACACACTAATGTTCCAAAGAAAGATACCAATTCTCAGCCAACTTACGTGTTAACATTTTGGCAAATGAAAAATCTCTGTCTCCCTCAGTAAAGATAATTGGCACAAATCGACTGATTTTGTTAGTTTTCAGGAAGTTGATAATATCCAGTGCTATATGCTGAAATGTGGAGCCTATATTACAGTTTAATTCTACACTTGAATAAATCAGTGAAAGGTATGGTACACTATTTCATAGATCTAATAGACCAGAGTTTGTGAGTGTCCATGGTGCGTTCAAAACTTTTTGATAGCCATACTTCAACTTGTTTTCCAGAAAAATACTGAGACCTTCACATGCTTTCCATAAATCTTTTGTTTTGTCCGCCCATAAATAGAATTTTTTTTTCCATATTGGTTGGACATTATTGCTGCGTTAGGGACTCTTGGAATATCACAATGTACCAGAACAAGAACCTCAAGAAATGGGCACTCCAACTGGTTGGCAAAAAATGCCCATTTTTAATTTGCGTCCCAAGTGACTATTTGGTCAATTAAATACACCAACAAACCTGTCAGCAGCTTCCTAATTTTTTTTTTTGTCAATCTACTCTGAGACAGTTTGCGCAACCTTTTCCAGTACTTATAAGGCGATGAGTCAAATGTATTGTAGAAGAAGATGTGTTAATACTCTGCTCAATTCTTAGCTTTTAATTGATCACTAGTATTACTAATATCTTTCATTCTTTCTAAAGAAAAGTTCTTGGCTTTAAAGTGGTGTTCACCTCTTTATGAGAAAACAACTATGCTATCTGGTGAAGATAAATCAAGATGATAAAAGTAACTCATTAATCATATTTTAACCTATTGCCATTGGCTTAATTATATCATTGCAGCTACTAGCCACCTCATTTCGTTCTTGCTAGGAATAACAGGTTGAATGATATTAACACTGAATTAAGAAGGTATATGTGTAGTTTGGCTTTTGTAATCAAAAGTTAGATGGTTTTCGCTTCGAGGGTTTGGTGAGTGCTAGAGAATACTTTACGTGTAAACAAAACCCACTAAGTCCATCTTAAGTCTTCATCATAGGTTCATAACATATTTCTTGGTTCAAGTCACAGGTGCATTACGTTGTGAAGATTTCACATATAATAAAGGAAGGAACAGAATAAATTGTGAACATTACAAATGTACAGCACATGAAAGACAAAATGGACCAGCTTATTGTTCATAGTATCAAACAAATTAAATACTGGTCACCTCATAGTTTCGTTAAAGAATAGAGCAGAATATTTCTTAGAACTAGTTTGTAAGCATTTTAATGAAACTAACTCAGCCAAAGGCGACCAGCATTCAATCTGATCTGAGCAGATGCTAAGTGAGTAAATGTTTCTGTCCTCATAAAAATGAAGTTAACAATTAATAATTTATCTCGAGGTAACATGACCAGTCTTTTTTTATCTTGTGGAACTGAAAACAACAATTGCCATTAAAAAACAAACATATAATGAAACAAGACTTAAATGTACAGAATCATTGGAAACTGGGTGGTAACTTTAATCTCAATATATTTCTTACCACATTCAAAAATTAATAATGTAGATCTTTTCTCAATGAATAGCCCATAATATGACTGGACGACTAATCCAAGTAACTGTGAGCTACTTTCATGTTTTTCTTCGAACTTTCAAAACTGGAGCAAAACTCAATGAAATATATAATTCCAACTTGAAGTATGTAGTTTTCATATCCAGCTAATATAAGTCATATCAGTAATAAACTGATAAAGATATTTCGCAAGTGGTATATGAGCATAAACTACGAAAAGGTCAACTCGAGTGATCACCAACATCAACAGATCTGTTTAAAGACTAAAACCGTTTAGTTTTGCATCAGATGACAAACAGTATGATAATATTTGTGATAAATTAAATTTTGAGATGCTTATACAGCTGAAATTAACAAAAAGTACTGCAGTTATGAAAACAAAGTTAATTTCAAATCTAACCTAAAGATATTGTCGTTTGAGGAATAAATATACTAGTATATATAGTAAACCTGATTATTAATATTAACCATTGTTTGCTCTTTCTTCCTAGTGGTTATTTACCAGAAAATGGTTAACCATTTGTTATCCTTCTTGTTATGAAACTGGTTATTGCTTAGTTGTTCTTATGGAAGTAAAATCAACTACTGGTCATACAACTGAGGGGGAGGAATTAACATGTATTTTCCCCCTTGTATGAGATTGACCAATGGAAGCCTCCCTAGAAAGGAAGAAAACATATCTAATCCTTCTGTAGATAAAGTGATAAACATTTCTGTCTTTATGAAGATGAAGGTAACAATTGATAACCTATCTGATGGAAACATAACCGGTCTGTTTATATTCTATAAGTGGATGATAATCTATCTGAAGATAACATAATCGGTTTTATTTATCTCCTGGAAGTAGATGATAATCTATCTGAAGGTAACATAACCAGTTTGTTTATATTCTGTAAGTATATGTTAATCCATCTGAAGGTAACATAACCGGTCTATTTGTCTTCTGAAAGTTAATGATATTCTATCTGAAGATAACATAGTCGGTCTGTTTATCTTTTGGAAGTGGATGATAATCTATCTGAAGGTAACATGACCGGTCTATTTGTCTTCTGAAAGTTAATGATAATCTATCTGAAGGTAACATGGCCGGTCTATTTATCTTTCAGAAGTAGACATAAAAATTATTTCTTTTTCTCCAGATTTTTTCTTCCTCTGAAGTGACAATACTAGTTGACTAATCTTCTGAAAGTTACTCGCAAACTCTCGTTCCTCTCTGGAGGTTTCAGTAACTTTGATTAACCTTCTAAAGGTATTACGATGTGTGCTTTTTTTCTTCTCTGATAACAATATTGATAATTTATAGAAATTTGAACACATTATGTTAAACAAGTATTTTGAATAGGCAACTAAATCAGAAAGCAACATAAAAGTCACAGGTTATAGTGGAGCAGCAGTATCAGAACCACATTTTGACACATTTTGGTGTTGCACAGGTAGTGTGATATCGCTAAAAATTGATCGCTTATGGGAAGAATATATTACAGCTTTTTCCAATGCAAAATATTTATAAACCCTGATAATAAGGAAATTTTCTGTATGGAGTTTATAATTTCGATGTTACAAATATGTGTTGTACTTAACAGCATTGGAAAATAAAAGAATAAGGATCAACTTGGGGACGACCATACAAAAGGCGACTGACGGTAAGTCATACACCAGTCATGGTAACCAAAATAAAGAATTTCGTAACAACAGACAACTCATAAGTCAGTAGCAAATTCTGTCCACGTGCTCCATTCAACAGTACACAACAAATAACCAAGAAAGATCTCTTTCTAGAAAATCAGCTCAATACACGAGTACACAAGTTGTTTTAATGACATATCTAGTAATGGAAAACCAGTTGTATAAAACTGTATGAACAGAACTGGACAGGAAAAACTCAGAACGTGGTAAACTTCCACAAAGTGTATGTGTGCCTTGCTTCCTGTAATTAGTTTAATGCCATTTTCTGTGAGCCAATGGGCGAAAAAACGATTTCAAAACACGTCACAAAAAATGCTTATGAATGGTCTCATATTCATCACTGGATACTCTAATACGCACAAGTAAGAATTTAGAGAGAATGTTCTGGACTCTAGGTATCACACAGAAGTATCATCTTCCAATAGAAATTAGGTCAACGAGTTAAGGATTGATAAAAATAACACACTTGGAGGATAAAATACGTATTTATGTAGCTTTACAGAACCAATTGGTTTCTAGACAACCAGACTGTTGAGACAGATACTGAGAAATCACTTCACTAAAAAAAACACACAAACAAATGAGCGAGAAGAACGGCAGAAATTACACCTATATTCGTATGAAAGTTTTGAAAAATCAAAGCTGAGATTCAAATACAAAATTATTTGTTATTAGTAATATATATATATTATTCTATAATGTAACACACTGTATTTTCTCAAAGCATACTTAAAGTATTTCAGTTATACCTAGTTCACAACAATATATCGCTGTTTGAAGAAAAGAAAATATTTGCCTGACACAAAATTATTCATAATAAAGCAGATCTCAAAGATACGTGAAACAGATTAAGATATAATTATTCTACAAATAATCTCGTAATTAACATTAGATAACACATCAGTGTTAAACAAGACAGATAACGCAGACCCTAAACATAAAACATCCCCTCTCTTTAATAAAGCAAATCTCACAGATACTTAACACCGAATATACATAAAAATCTCCTGAGTTACATCGTGTTAGACATAGTTGAATAAAGCAAATCTTGAAAAACACCGAACCTATAACAGTTCACTGCTCTTTAATAAAACAGATCCAGAAAGTATTGAATTTAGAGCATTATATCACTATTTAATAAAGAAAATAAACACATTACTGTTAGATGGTCTCCTGAGTCTTCTACAATGTTACCACTTAATGTTCAAAATGCAGCCCTATATACAATTTAAGAACTTTTGCGTGAAAGAAAAATAATGTAATACTACATGAACCAAACTATATCTGCTATGTTCAATGTCAACAAGATCCTTGCCTCAGTACTTAGTTCATCAGGTCTGCCGGGATATGACAGACACAGTAATGATAAAAAATAAGAGTGAATGACATTTTAGCTAAACGTATCAATAACAGAGCCTGAGAATGATTAGTCCTTTTTAAATTAGCTCTAACGTAACTTTTAAATCAATCCTTCATTAGTGTATGCATATGTGTACATGTTTATAATTTGCCTATCTCATATTTCCAGGTAAAGCTACAATAAGAGCTCCACGCTCCTTAGCCTACAAGTTGTGTTTTTGTGCACGGGACACGTACCACTAATACTCGAAATTACAGTTGAAATGCTAAAAAACAGACAACCCCTAGCTTATTAGCATTTTATACAGAGAGCAAAATGTACAGATACAGCACTAGTTTGAACATGTTTTACAACAAATGTGTTTTCAAAGTTTGTAAACTTGCGAGATAAGCGTTTTGATACTATTTACATTCGTGTTATTGCTGGCGATATGCTACCTGGTAATATCTAGCAGATATCTTATGTCAGCTATGACATAGTTGTCTGGAAAGGTCAGTGACAAGAGCTACCTTGACGTTCTTTACATTGTCGTATATCAGCATTAAATTCGTACGACTAATGTTCAGTGACTCTCACTTTGATGTGATAGCGTGCCTTTTCCCTACTAACAAGTGCATAGTGATGTGAATATAGCCTTGTGAACATGTAAAATATGTCTGTGACAAAACTAATAGACAACTCTGAAGTAAGCCCGTGAAGGCCTCTAGCTCTGAAGTCTGTGACCTGTCGCCCTAGACCCCTCTGGACTTCTGGCCCCACTGTGATGACGCCCACAGATAAGCTTGCAAGCCAATCTTCTTGTTGAGTTTAGATAAAGCTCTCTACAGGTATTCTGACCACAAACTATCAATATCGGCTTTAATAACCAGTATAAGTCTCATAGAAGCCGCCAACCTTACTTAGATCTTCGAAACTGAATATCTTATGATAACTAGATAAGAACTGAGAAGGAAAGAGTCGCTAATATTTTAGCTGTTCTTTACGTGCATTGACAAGAATGTATAATTAATGACAAATTGATAGCATTATTTTATTTTGTACGGTTTTAAGGTTACAAAATGGTCAGTTTTGTTTCATAAATATTGCTATGAAAAGAAATCTTAAGATAAACATTGACCATTGAAGATTATAGTTATAAACGCGCGCATGCTGGTAAAACAACATTCCAGAGCTTCGTAGAAGTAGTTAACGTTGTATGAAAAAAACGGAAACTTTTGTTTTATTAGTCAACTATATGGAACTCACAACACCTAACCATATAACACACAACACCTAACCATATAATCTCTTGTCCGAAAATGTAGCATGAGCTACATCTGAAAATTTTAACGGAAATTTCAGTAAAAAAACAGAAACTTATATTTCTCTATACCTATAATACATTAATTGTAAAATTCTAAAAGTAGGTCCTTTTGACACTAAGAAAGTTTGGAGAAATCTGTTAAAATATTTAGATATATGATGTTAAACTTTAGGAAAAGTATATAAAAATGGTTTTCTTTCGGCTTGCAAATATCTCTAAAATCCACATATCAAAACTACAATAGCAAATACAAAATATTTTGAAGTTTTTATTTCTTCAAAAGTATTAGAATTAAGAATTATGTTTTGTTTTACTTTTAACCTTTTCTCAAGGATTTTAAATCTGATTCACTTTCAAACTGTTTCTTTAGTACATTGCTCATCATACTTCTACGTAAAGTTTAAAAATTAATTTTTTTGGGGTAGGGAGACAAACTGGTCGTTATCACCCGTCGAAAAAGAAACAAACAATACTGAAAGTAATTTTCATGGTATTGTAAAATATTGCATATCAGATATCAGATCGCATATTGTACTGAATATTGTCAAGTGGTTACTTCTTCTTGTACCTAGAAAAATATTTCATCCGATTAGTGATCCATTTATTTTCTATTTTCACAGACATGAGGCTACGTTACTTTATATGGTTTTAAAAACTAAGATAATTCGTTGAGAAAGAAAGTGAGCACAGAATATTTCTATGATTTTTCAGACTCGGCAATGCTTCACGACTCATGTTCATAAAGATTGAGAGAACCTACCACATTCCGATTGGCTTTTTTTTTTTTTTTTTTGCAATTTAATTCACAGCATAGCTTGAGCTGAGATTTAGCCTCCCATGCTTGCATGTTGTAAAACACCATTACTGGCGTACTGCTATTTGTAATAGTCAAATTTAGTCTTTATACTAAACCGAGTTTAGTGGAAGACCGATGAACGTTGGGTGCACGCGCCTGGACTCAGCCACTTAGAAGAAAGAATAAGCCTGGAAACAAGATTAAACAACATCAATCATTGTTGCATTTCACAAATTACAATGGTGCAGCAGATCTGATAAGGCCCACATGGCTTAATCACAGAGTGATCAAACACTAGCTACCTCATTACAAAATATATCTGTTTATTATCAAGGGTATAAAAAATTAACATTTTATGTAGAATGTAAAGAAATATTTTCCGAAATGAGTCACTGTCCGTCTGCCGGAAAAACAAACAAACAAAATACCTCCTAACTCTTCAGTTAGGCTCCCAGCGAACTATAAAACATACCGGTAAATATTTCATGCACTGGAGCCCCTAAATGGAAATTGCGTACCAAACAGTTTCAGAGACAACTTTTATTATAATTGGCTAGTTTACTATCTCTCTTTAGCGTCTTGAGTTGTAAATAACATGTGCTTTGAACAATATTATATAAACCTGCTTCCCTTCAACAAGGATCCACACCATTTGCTATTTGCTAGTATATATGATATGATGCATGGACCACCAACAGGCCAAAAGAATGGGACTAATACCTGAGTACCCTTTGTCCACTTACCGGGAAAAGGTAGAAACGTTTAATTACAGCGTGTAAGTCATTTGATGAATGTAACTGTAAAGAAACGTTTACCACCCTATGATACATTTACAGGGAACAATTTCGTCATACGTTCTTCTAAACATTTAATGACATAGCGTTTGTACACACCTCAAACGTTTTAAACTCACCGTGAGTTTATATAACCGTCTTCAGGCGGAGTTACTTGTAAATACAAATTTAAATACACGTTTTTCTTTTGATAAAAATCATCATGAAGTGCATATAGTAAAACGTGATCTTATAAACCTCTAGCATTTAGGGATAACTATGACGTGTTGTATAAACTTTTAAACATGAATCTTTATTTTTGCTTAATTAGCATCAAGTCGTTTCATGTTTTTTGTTGTGCGTGGCGCAAAATAAACTTAAATAGAAACGTTAGTCTGTACACACCTCAAGCATTTTTTTTAAAGCTACCGTAATCTTATATAACCCGTCCTTAGCTGTTTGATGGCGCAAGTTATTGAGAAAAACTGGCTGCACTATTTTCGATTAAATAAATTTAATAGATAAATTCAAGAGAACAACTAAATATCGAGTTAAAATGAGTAATCAAACGAGCAAACAAATTTACTTTTACCGTCTTGACTCGAATGAGGACTAGCTCGATATCGCAGTACGTTAAGCGAACACCAACCGGAATTGACGTTTAATGTTCAACGTAGTAGTGTACCTTTGGATCGGACAAACGGTTCCAGCGCAACGGCTCAAATTAGTGAAAGGGGCGGGTCAAGCCCAATTTATAGCATTATTGTTTAAGCCTGGCATTGTGTGGTGCCTTTTCTGATACTTACTATGTGGGGGCTAATTACTCACAAGACTTATATTTCATTTTCATGACAGTATAATTTTGCATGCAGGTTTAATGGTTTAATAGAGTCTGGTTGAGTACTCAGTTTAACAGTATTAACCAGACACGAATACAAACTTTCAAGGTCTCACATTTAGTGCTGAATAATAGCTAAAGTTTCTGGTACCTTTTCTTTGTTATTTCCGAATATATTGCCATCCCACAGTCTGCAAAAACCGGGTTTCGATACTCGTGGTAGGCAGAGCACAGATAGCCCTTTGTGAACCTGTGTGTTTAATTACAAACAAAACAAGAAAAAAACCAAATATCCAAATTTTGAATTTAGTGATTTATGTGATCAAAACTAAAACGGTTTAAGCATATATTATATTGTAAAGATTATATTTATTACAAGTTCTCAAAAAATACAATTTCAATGCATAAATTTTCTCATTTTAAACACTTAGAATATCTAAAACTAACCCATAACAAACATCTTTTCTGGCACAACCTCGGTAAATTTTTCATTTTATTTTGTTATGAGTCTGACAGTAATTAGAGCAATAAATAGATGTATTTAGTAATCTACGAGAGGGTAACTTTACCAGCCTAGTCGTTGTGTATAAGTTTGTAGAGTTAACAAAGTAAATGAATATCTAGTCTGAATTTATGTATTTTGACATCTTTACCCTTGTTCTCTGTGAAGTCGGTTCTGTCTTATGTTTTTCTGTTTAGGTTCTTTGGATAAAGCGACTACAGAAGTATGTAGCTGGCAGCTAGCTCTCAAAATATAAACACTGAACATTTTATGTAATTGAGGCTCGCTAAGAAAAAAAAGTGAAATATATAACGTAAGAAATATTTATGAAGACATAAAAGTACGTAAAAAAAAGGTTTCTATTATTACCTTAGGTACTTTAAAGATGTTTAGAGATGTGGAAGTAAAAATAGTAACATTGATACATTTATTCGATCTATTTGTGGGTATGTTTTGCGTCTGCCTCTTTGGTTACGAAAGGTATTGTGACGAACTGGTTGATCTATATATAGGTAGATAAACGCCGGTGAACTAACAAAGATCGTTTTAAAATAAATAATCAAATAGGCAAGCAATCCAAGTTTAAACTAAAGTACGAACATCTACAACGTATATATATTATTACACTATGTAGCTAAACATATAATACAGTTTTGTTCATTCTTATAAACTGAATTAATAACGTCCCTAATAAAAGTGCTTTAACAATAGCAAGTCACGCAATTTGCGAATCGTTTATCAATCTCAGATACAGCCTACGTATTTTGAGTGTTGCGTGTGCTAAACATTGAGTTTACAAATCTGGATTCACTGTTTCTTGAGTTTTTTAAAACTACAGTGTTTTCCAAAAGTATTAGCCCCTATCAACAATGTCACATTTTGATGAAATAAATAAAATATAAACAACTTGTTTAATGAACTTGTTTATATTTAAAACTCTAAAGATCAAACTTAATACTGCTATATGTGTGAAGGAGGTTTAATGCCAGCAAAACCTGCAGAGGATATACATAAATTGAAATTTGCTGATTGAATTAGTATACAACCACTAAGTCAGTACCTTGGGCAGCAGTTACAACTGTGGATAGTTTTGAACAGGTCTCTGCTAGTTTTACATAATGCAATGCTGTAGTTTTTATTCGTTCTTCTTGGTAAAATTACTTCAATTCTGACAAGTTTGTTGGAAATCGTTGATGGACTGCAATCTTCAAGTCTCTCCATAAATTTTCTATTGGATTCAAGCAAGGACTTTGATTGGACTACTTCAAAACATTCACTTTCTTCTTTTAAAACCATTCCAGTGTGGCTTTGGCCTTATGATTCGAATTATTATCCCGCCGAAATGTGAATTTTTAATCCAGGTTTAGTTTCTTAGCTGTCAGCAGGATTTTTTTCTGCAGGATTCGTTTCATTTATCTTCCCCTCAGTCTTAAAAACCTTCCCAGTCCCTGCTGATGAGAAAGATCCCCATAACATGATGTTACCATCATTATGTTTGACAGTTGCGATGGTGTTAATTGGGTGATGGACTTGTACTATATTTAGCGCTCTAAATGTAGACCAAAACGCTCAGTTTTAGTTTCACCACAGAATATTCTGTCACACGTCTGCATTATCATTTACATGTTTTGTAAAGATGATTCTTTTTCGGTAATACTTTCTTTCTTGCCCCTCACCTCATACAAGTCGGCTTTTTGTAGGGACAAAGGTATTATTGACATAACTAACTAGATAACTCCCATGTCAGATGGAACTTTCTAAATCTTTCAAAGTTACTGTTGGCTTTACAGTGGCATCTCTAACCATCTTCCTGCTTGTTCAGCTGCTTGGTTTGGAAGGGCGGTCTAAGTAAGTATTGCTTGGTTATTATACCACTTCTTAATGATGGAATTCTTGTACTCAAAGGGATAATCAGACTGTAAAATTTTCTTGTAACCTTCTCCTGATCTGTACTTCTCTACCACCTTATCTCGGACTTATTTGAAAGCTCCTTGATCTTCATAGTTGGTTTGTCATACCACTCTATGAATTGTAGTTGTGGCTTGAACAGATGCATTTACTCTGAAGTTAAGTTAAACCACTTTGATTACACACATACACAGACCATTACATTATTGTTTTAACCTTTCAAACTGCCTTTCTCATCTGCAATGAATTAGGGTTGACGCAGCAAAGGAGTTTAAAAATTATTCAGTTAAGGTTGTTTGTTTGTTTGTTTTGAATTTCGCGCAACGCGGCACGAGGGCTAAGTGCGCTAGCCGTCCCTAATTTAGCAGGGTGAGACTAAACTAACTGGAGAGAAGGCAGCTAATCATCACCACCCACCGTTAACTTTTGGGCTACTCTTTTACCAAAGGATAGTGAGATTGACCGTCACATTATAACGCCCCCACGGTTGAAATGGTAAGCATGCTTAATGTGACGGGGATTTGAACCTGCGACCGTCGGATTACGAGTCGAGTGCCTTAACCACATGGCCATGCTTGGAGTAGATTGTGTAAATTCTAAATAGAAAGTCCCCTTTGAATTTTTCATGACTGCAAGCTAAGACGGCAACAAAATGTAAAAACCTTGCATAGGGGGTCCCCGCTAGTACATCGGTAAGTTTCCGGATTTACAACGCTACAGTCAGGGGTTCGATTCCCCTTTGTGGGCTCAGCTGTTAGCCCGATGTGGCTTTGCTATAAGAAAAACACACACATGGGGGAAATGCTTTTGCAAGTCACAATATGTTTTGATCGAGATTTAAATTACTAAATGTTTAATAATTAAATAATTTTGCTTTTACTCTTGCAAGCCGCAACTTCGCCATTAAGTTAGGATTATATTAATTTAATTACAAACTATTTTAACCCTTTAACTTGCTATCCACTAATCTCTTCGTACGCTAACCTGTTTTTTATTCTTGTGCAGTTTTTATTTTATTCAGACTGGTAACTTAGTCCGGAAGTGTTGTTTGTGTGTACAGTCTTAAGATATAAATTAACAATTTGTTTATTAATATTCTCCAAGCGAAACATGGAAACCAAACACGTAGGCTACGGTAACGATGCTTTACAAATCTGTTATTTCTCTTTTATTATTATACTCTATATTTCTGACTTAAGCAAGTTTTGTACTTTGTAATAACATAACACAACATCCCTAACAAACTAATTATTAGAGTAATTAAGAGATCACAATTTAGACATACATAGAAAAAGCTATTAACGCGAAGATTCCCCTTATACCTGAATTATTAATTTTGTTTGTTTATAATAATGCTGATTATCTTTGTTTATAATATTGTTGGTTGTTTTTGTTTATAATATTATTGGTTATCTTTGTTTATAATATTGTTGGTTATCTTTGCAAATGTATATTTTTTATATTTCATGACTTTAGTCATTATACTCTGATAAGTATATAAAATCAAATTAATCGAGTTAATGCAAAATAACGCTATCTTTAGTACATTAGTAGTAATGTTCTTTGTAGATCTTGATTGAACTCCATACAATACGGTGTTTCCTTTAAATCCTGTATTTTTTAAAGTTGTGAAACATGTTCTAGAGCAGCGAAATCTTACTATTGAATCAGTTATTTAGTAATTTATGTATGATAACCAACAGTAATATCTTTAATCATACACAAATGAGTTTGCTTGTTAATAGTTTCTAAAGGTGGTTTATTTCAACGTTGACAGGAATATTGGAAGGACGAAACACGCCGACAGGTACTCATATTTAAACGGCTTTTTCTCATATATTTTCATTCAAAATGGATAAATTCAACGCACATCACAAGTCGACATTTTAACATAAACACATGCACATTCGTTTATTTACTAACTTACTATACACACCTTACTACTATAGTATCTTCAAGTTTTCAACCCTCAGGTTTAACTAAAGCTAGATAAATGGGGGATTATCTGAGAGAACGCAGCTCAGACACTTATGAACAAAATAACACAAGATAATATATTTATAGACATTAGAACAACACATAAATCGTTCTTATCTTAAAACTTAGCGGTTGGGATATTTGTGTAACTCAACAGATTAAAACAATGTAGCGAATATCAGATATTGTATGAAGGCATTAGGTTTGGTTGGCCATTTTACTTTTCTTACGTCCAGCATATGCAACGTGTCAGTTATGATTTTATTTAAGATTAATATTTAACCTTTTCGTTACGAAACATTAAGGATTATAAACATTAGTCGTTAGTCATTTTTAAGTAAGCTTCTAAATCTGTCTAATTGATTGAATGTATCAATCCATATCTTGAAACCTTCTTTAGAAAAATGGTTGAAGTTTTTTTTTTTTATATGGCAAGATAAGACTTGCTCAAATCATAAAATATACGTTTGGTATCTTTGGCTGGGGATCTTCGATCATGTAATTTACCTGTGGACAACAAAAAGTTTGAGAGGATGTAACTGGCAGCTAAGTGTTAAAAGGTAAACACTGGAGATTTAGTGCAATTTAAATATAGTTATAGAAGAACTGATAAATTAAGAAGGTAAAACGTGTAAGAGGAGTAAAAAAGATTTCTGAAGGTGTAAATCATATCAATAAAATATTTGTATGATTATTGTTGTCAAACGTTAATATATAATCGCAACAAGTTTGTCATAAGTACTTGAAACACTGCTATTTAGATATATTGTCTGCTTAATACTCTAAACATCAGTTCTTACCCTCTTCACCTGTATACCACCAAGTCAAGGACGAGACTACAACAATAACAATACAATACTAAAGGCCACAATATTACAATGTAAATAAATAACTAATGGTTTTTTATGATCACTAAGGTCTAATAACACTATGCAACACAAATTTTGTTCCTGGATAGTATGTGTTATTTCTTAATTGCTTATTTTGTAAAAGTACAGAAAATAGCCAAACTTTACTTTTGTGACCTAGATAATGAAATTTAGAAATTAACCTATTTTCTATGTAAAAACGAGCAAATTTGCATATTTTCATTTACATGAGGCCTGAATAAAACAACATATGAATCAAGATTTACATGTATTTATACTAAAGTTATACAAAAATGAACAAAAATGTTTAGAAGTGAGTAGTTTTTCGAGATTTACGACTGTAATGTAAATCACTTTCACGTATCAGTCCCCAAATATAGTTTCCCATCATGTTTTTGTTATACGCTCCTTGGTAGCGGCGTTCAAAGTCGAGTACATCTTGGTGGAAGCGCTCGCCTTGCTCCTCTGAGTATGCTCTCATGTTCTCCTTGAATTTTTCAAGATAATCGTCAAAGATATGGACTTTCAGGTACATCCTGCAGCCCATTTTGCCATAGTTCTTCATCATAGCCTCAACCAGTCCCACATAATTTTCGGTCTTGTTATTGCCCAAAAGTCCCCAACCACTGCGGCAAAGCTCCCCCAAGCTTTTTTTCCTTCCTACTGAGCTTCTTGAGGAATTCTGTGCACTTCCGAAGAATACACTAGTTTTGGCCTTTGCCTCAGACAGCTTAGGGAAGAAGTCTCGAAGGTACTTGAGGCCTGCAGAATCCTTATCAAGAGCTGTGACAAATTGTTTCATAAGATCAAATTTTATGTGCAATGGTGAAAACAACACTTTCTGGAGGTTCACTAGTGACTCACACTTGACATTGTGCCTTCCCACAGGGAACTCGGTCTGCTGTGGCCATAGTTTCCTGTTCTAGTGCGCTGCGGTGTCCCTGCTGTTCCAAAGGTAAAGATAACAGGGAAACTTGGTAAAGTTTCCTTGGAGACCCATCAGAAATGTCACCATCTTGAAGTCTCCGATAACCTCCCAGCCATATTCATCATACTTCAAGGCTTCTAGCAAGGTATTGACCTGTTGTATTCCTCTTTAGGGTGCACCAAATGAGCTAGGGGAAAAGACGGATACTTATTCCCGTTATAGAGCAGCACAACTTTGGGGCTTCTGGATGAGCTATCACTGAAGAAGCGCCACTCGTTCTGGTTACAGGCAATTCCATTGCCTCCACAAACTGGATACATTGTGGTAGAAGCAGAGCCCATCTTGACGAGTGAAGAAGTTTGAAATATGTCGGTGACGCTTCCTCTGACTTGCGACTTGCACACTTTCATCTAGCAAATCCCACTCCTTGAGTCTAGATGTTAAAAGCTCGGCATTTGACTTTGTTAGACCAAGATCTCTGATCAAGTCATTAAGGTCTTTTTGGTTGTGGTAATATGGGTTTCTCTCACCGGCTGCACCTCTGAAACTGTAACTGGATCTTGAACTTCTACATTCTCTTCTGATTTGCTGCTCTCATCTGAGGATGACTGCTTTCTTTCTGGCGGAGTGAATACAGGGAGCTCATGGCAGTGTGGCACTGTGGCGATTGAAGGTCCGGACACATAATAGCAGATGATTCTTGTCAGCCCGAAGTTTGGAAGGGTCCACCATGCAGAAGTAGCAATTATTGCTTGAGTGGTCACTGGGTTCACGTCAAATTCTTGGAATACCGAACTTCATGGCTCTCTTCCCCTCTGTATCATCCTGCAAAAGAGCAAAATAAAATTGTTATTATGAAGAATAAATTTATTTCATCCACAACTAATATGTAAGGAGTTCATGCAAAATATTTTATATGGGATATTTTTCTATACTATTGGCTGTATATTGGCTATATACTGTGATACTATACTATACTATACTATATACTGTGATACTATACTATACTATATACTGTGATACTATACTATACTATACTATATACTGTGATACTATACTATACTATATACTGTGATACTATACCATATACTGTGATACTATACTATACTATATACTGTGATACTATATTATACTATATACTGTGATACTATACTATATACTGTGATACTATACTATACTATATACTATGATACTATTACTATACTATATACTGTGATACTATACTATACTATATACTATGATACTATTACTATACTATATACTGTGATACTATACTATACTATATACTGTGATACTATACTATACTATATACTGTGATACTATACTATACTATATACTGTGATACTATACTATATACTGTGATACTATACTATATACTGTGATACTATACTATATACTGTGATACTATACTATACTATATACTGTGATACTATACTATACTATATACTGTGATACTATACTATATACTGTGATACTATACTATACTATATACTGTGATACTATACTATATACTGTGATACTATACCATATACTGTGATACTACACCATATACTGTGATACTATACTATATACTGTGATACTATACTATATACTGTGATACTATACTATACTATATACTGTGATACTATACTATATACTGTGATACTATACTATACTATATACTGTGATACTATACTATACTATATACTGTGATACTATACTCTTGGCTGTGATACCACGTTTTATACAGTTGCTGCTGCCTTTTTTGATATTTTATAAAAATGTACGAGCAGGTATAGACTTAGTAAACGTCAAGGAATTTCGTTCCTGATAAGCTATTTACTTCAAGATGTCTCCCGCTTTATTCAAAGCAATTCAAAGCAAACTCGATGAGTTTGTTTGTTTTGGAATTTCGCACAAAGCTACTCGAGGGCTATCTGTGCTAGCCGTCTCTAATTTAGCAGTGTAAGACTAGAGGGAACGCAGCTAGTCATTACCACCCACCGCCAACTTTTGGGCTACTCTTTTACCAACGAATAGTGGGATTGACCGTCACATTATAACGCCCCCACGGCTGGGAGGATGTGCATGTTTGGAGCGACGGGGATGCGAATCCGCGACCCTCAGCTTACGAGTCGCACGCCTTAACACGCTTGGCCATGCCGGGCCTGAAAATAAGCAGTTTATATATCAGTTTTAGGTCTACCTTATGTATATACGTATTGGAAACAAATATATTTGAAATCGCGTTTCAATTCAATGAAAATTAATCAAGGCCGTAAATAAAATTATCAAAATAAATCAGTATCACTGCCTTGATTTAATTTTCCGTCAAATTAAATACAAAATTTAATATATATTTTTAGAATTTTGTTCATTTATATGTAATTGTTTGATCCTTCTATATATCAGTTTTTAGTCTGCCTTTGAGCTCTTCATTCTTAAAAACTTATATCTAAACATTCACAGACAAGTACGTGTTGGCATCGTAAACTAATGTCCAAATGTCTTCGAGCCTTGTTTCGATCCTAATCAGATTGTTTGTTTGTTGAATTTTTGTGCCAAATTACTCGAGGACTATCTGTGCCAGCCGTCCCTAATTTTGTTTGTTCGTACTTCAGCACAAAACTGTACAACGGGCTGGCAGTATTCGGCTGACCACCAGTATCGATACCCGGTTACTAGCATTGTAAGTTGTAGACATACTGCTGTGCTACTGGGGTCGTCCGAAATTGAGAAATGTGTGTATGTGGTAAAATATAATGAAAATTTCTTTAGCTTTAACACATTTACTGATTCTGGAAGTGTACAAAGCTTCTAAATATTTCTTATTAACACTATTAACGAAAGCAAAGAAACGCTATTTTTCTGAAAGAAATTCATTATATTTATAGTTTTTTTTTCATGAATCCAGTATCAAATACTGTTATAAACCTGAAATATTATAAGTTAAATTCTTATTTAATTCAAATAGCAGAAATTATCAAACTGAGAGTATAACGCGGTAAATGTTGACTTATTGTAACTATCAAAATGTTTACCTCACTACAACACATTTTATTATATTATTGAAGTTTGTTATTAAGGAATCTAATTTTGTTTTTAAAAGCTGTCATTGCGAATAACTTGATGCAATGTCTACTAGTTCAAGGGTCGCACTGTATTGAGCTAACTTGTTCTTAAGTTATCACAAGGAAAGGTGGTTAGAAAATTGTTCAGAACAGGTCAAGCACTGCTATAACAAAAGATATGTAAATGACTATTTTTCGTGTTTAAAAATAAACTCGATGTGTAGAAATTTTACCTAAATAGCCAGCTTAGTAATATTAAATGTAAAATTGAAGAAAAAACTGCATCCAGTTTGTTTTGAATTTTGCGCAAAGCTACTCGATGGCTATCTGTGCTAGCCGTCCCTAATTTAGCAGTGTAACACTAGAGGGAAGGCAGCTAGTCATCACCACCCACCGACAAACTCTTGGGCTACTCTTTTACCAACGAATAGTGGATTGACCGTAACATTATAACGCCCCCACGGCTGAAAGGGTGAGCATGTTTTGGTGCGATCGGGATTCAAACCCGCGACCCTCGAATTACTGGTCGAACGCTTTAAAACGCTTGGCAATGCCGGGCTCAAACTACATCCAACTTACCATTTGTATACACTAAAATATTTAATTCAGGTAAACGTTTTGAAAGGAAGTGTTAGTGTTTCCATAAGCCAACATTTACTAGCTTACATTTTTATTTTGGTAGTTTTCTACCGTTTGATTTTAAAAATAATCTAATCTGTAAATTAATACATTGCGTTTACAAAGTAGTTTTTTCCCTTGATTTCACTAAAAAGTGATAAATATAAATAATTCCTTACCGAAAATGGTTTTCTTTTAAATTTGCTCAACAGTATTTATTGAAAAATATTTAGAAGCTTTGTACGTTTCTAAAATTAGTAACTATTAGTAACTGTGCTACAAATTAGAAGCGATAGACTGGAGTAAAGACAATTAATTATTACCATCTACTTCAAACGCGTAAGTTACATTGTATCAACGAACAGATTATTGTGGGATTGACCTAAGCATATCTTGCTTCTGCAGCCGAAACGATGAGCAAGCATGTTCGCTGATAGAATTCGGAGCTACGACCCGAATATTGCGACTGGAGCGACGTATTTACCAAGCTTTGTAAGGTCTCTTAATAAAACAGACATACGGTGATATTTGGTTTCAAACTCGGGAATTTTCTACTCGTTTTGTATACTGTCTACATTTAAAAGTCTCTGCATTCAATTTGTCAGTAATAATATTATTACTATTACGAGTTTGACTTTTATCAAAATTCTTTACTGTATATAGTGTTTTCCCTAAATTAACGCCTTTAAACATACACGATGAAAGAATTTTTTTTCTTTTCGAACAGTCGTTTCTTGACTTGCAATCTAAAGTAAGAATCCTAAAGACGTGCTGAAATTAAATCTTACTCTTTCGCATCACGATAATTACAGTACAAGGCATGATGGGAAGCCTGGGTGACACGCTTATCTGGACGCATGACGACGAGGAAGAAGCGACAGCAAACGTTCAACGGATGCCGCGGCGAAGTGGTTGTGGGCCCGCAGGCGCCGAGAGAAGTAGAATAGGGCTAGTGCGTGAGGACAGACCTGGACACCTGTCACATACCAGGCCGCCTGTCGTTTGTCATCGGCAGGGGCTGGGGTAATTACCCGCTCTATCCGCCAGGGTCATAGCCCGCCTTTCACCGCAGGTTCTCAGCAAGACACTGCCCCTGCATATACAAAATAATATTAAAGGATAGATGACACTGGTTTCAAGCTCCTACAGGCTGTTCATTAAGTCAGACTTACAAAAATAAAAAACTAACCGACGCTTTACGATTCGTCCGTATAAAGTAAACATAAGAAGACAACCAAGTGACATGTGGAACCGCAATCCTACCCGAGGGGGGTTCCTGAAGTTGGATCGGAACCTTAGCAGGTAAAAACCGAAGAGGACATGCCATTGATTTGCTGTCTCTTTTTAACCTAAAACAAAACAATCGACCAAATGACAAAATACAGCCTTTTCCAAGAAAAATTGCAACGTTAAGCCAACAATGTCATAAAACTAAAATATCCGGTAGATTCCATTCGCTATCATTACATCTTTGTTATTCACGAGACAGACAACTTTACATCTTTCTATTGTTGAAACTTGTCCCACCCATTGCTGTGAAACACGTGTAACTTTATAAACAGTCAGTGTTATTACGATACGGTTATAGCAAGCTGTCATACAATCGTGATCTGGTGATGTTGACGCCCACTATATCGAAATAGCTCGATTTATTTCTACTATTAAACAAATATAATATAAAGTTTGTATTCTAATGTGAATTTTTTACAGAGACTTTTTTAGAGGAGTGAAAAAAGTGTTGTTTTTTAAGTTAATCAAAGAAATGTTAAAGTTTTTGATTATCAACATAGAAAGAAAACTGTTTTTAATCAAGACGAGAAATCTTTTAGGTTATTGATTTTGTAGAACCCTATCCATCGAGGAGAAACGAACACCACATTTTAGAGTTGTACGTCCGTATAGGTACAGCTGGAAACTTTTGTACTGTACGATTAGTGTTTTTTATACAATTTTATAAGTTACGAGAACCTGATTTTGATTTACAATATATACCACCAAATCATGTTAACTTTTATCGTTTAATTACCATTACTATCTGTTTAGTATGTCCCTCTTACAGCCCTACATTCAGTAATAAGTGTTTAGGGTCAGTTTTATGCTAAAATAAATGTTTGTTTGTTGTTATTTTACAGTCTGTCGTAATGAACTACAACATAAATTAATGAGGAATAATATATAATGTAATAAAAAGTTACATTAGATAGTTCGGCTTTTCTCATGTATATTATTCTTTGCAGGTCAATTCCAGATGGCAGAGGATGCATTGGCCCCAAATAGTCAACGATTTTTCATGAGATTATAAAATCTGTTTTTGTACCTAAATGTTTTATTTAAAAGTTAATCTTTGCCCTACTACAACGTTTATTTTGTAACTGAACTAATCAAATATCTTCCTGTTTGTTTCCTAATTACAACCCATAATTTTTCTGTTAACTTCCCGTAGCAACTTATTTCAACAGTTGTAATAATTATGGTTTGAAGTAGATGTTTTTTGTATAGTAGTGTAGTGCATTAATTTCGACAAAATTTATGAAATACGTTTAAGATTCGTGCATAACTCGGTTGTTATTTTTTTAATTCTTACAACTGTCTTCAGGTTTGTATTTTTAAAACTAACTAAATACCTTTTTCTTTTAATTTTTAAATTGTCTAAATATTTTATTTTTCTCATTCTACAACAGTAGTAATCTTCTTTAAAATATTTATTTCTAGCTATCAAACTTCATGTAATGTTGAGTCAATAAACTCATGTGAACAAGGATAATGTACTCACTAAATAATTTTAAAAAATCCGTAATTTCTGTCTAAACATTTATCCTTTAAGATTTACACTATAAGCACCCCCTAATTTCAGTCAATTTGGTAAACAGAAATATTCAGTAATTAACAATCAAAATTCATTGTTCCTCCAGCCTGGATCATGAGAGACTTAAAATATGATTCGAATGATTCAAGAGTCTTTATTTTTCTCGTTCTTCCTAGAGCCTCCTCAGTTTACGGATTGTCTGGACAGACAAAAACCAGATTTTGATACCCTTTCTGTAGCTTTGTGTTTAATAACACATAATAATTACTTCTTTTACATATATATATGAGTCAGAACAGTTTTTAAAGTGATTAAATTACTGGATTTGTACAGTGTAATCAAACATTATAAATTGTCGTAACAGCTCAATAAGAGATACTGTTTGCAGCACCCTCTCGTGGATCATCTAACATCCAGGATTAAATTGTCTTCAGTGGACAGGGCGCAAACAGCTCATTGTTTTATTTGCGCTAATAAAAACAACAACAGCCTTGACAGAAAGTGTTGAGATATTCAGTTTTCCTCTCTTACAAAAAAAAAAAAAAGAAAAACTTATTAGAAATTTCTTAAGGATTAAAAAAATTAAAGATTTTGCGATACGTTAAGTACAATTCATTCCAGAAAGATTTTTCTTTCTCAAAATCAACCTTTCAGTAGTTTATAGTATACAGGCTCCGAAATAATATTTGAATACAGTCACGGACAGATAATTATAAGATAGCGATCTGTATTAATTTGGCTGTGGACAAAGTAGCTTTATCTTATATGTTAAACAGTCCTTAGTATTATTAAAATGACTCCAGGAAATATTCAATTGACAAAAGCTTCTAACACTGGACAGGTGAGAAATAGAATGAGTTCTGCTTTGTTATAGATATCACTGAGCTATGACAGTTGGGTACTAATATCCAAAACTGTTAATGGACTAAGCTTTTTATAAACAGCTAAATAAAGGTCCAATAATAAAGGGATTCACTAGTTACATGATATTTCCAAACAAACTGAATGGTATCTCATTTGAGTTCGAGACGATAGAAAATGTTTAGTATTTTGTTACTGAAAAGAACGGAGTTTATTAAAGTTTTTAATATTATTATTCTATGGAGCTTAACCAACATAGAGGTATGATTTGTTATAAAAGCATTTCCTTACGGTAGACAATTTCTTGGATTTTTCCGAGGACTGTTGCTTTTATGTCGTACGGGCTAACCGTGACAGAGTAGACTTGTTAACTGTATGCAAGAAACTGTTAACTTCGCTAGGCGGGAAACTACAGAACCTTTTCAAAGATATTGTAACAAATGGACACTATTATTACTGAATTTGTATTTATGCAGAATATTACAAATGCCACCCGACTGTAAAAAGGTTTTACATTTCAGATGACATGATATTACTGTCAACAGTTTGAATTTAGTCACAACATTTCTAATCTGAGCTGTAATATATGAATCTCTGAAACCGAACTGAATATAATTTCTAGAATTATTTATACTTTTATGAACTTTTTTTTATCAGAAATTAATATTAGAAAAAACGAATATATACACGTTTATCAACATCGTAGCTGGCACGTATATAACCTTTAAAGGTTATATACATTACATTATATGAACATTATATGCCGTTATTATTTGTTCTGCGAGATTGTTTGTTTGTTTCGAATTTCGCGCAAAACTACTCGAGGGCTATCTGCGCTAGCCGTCCCTAATTTAGCAGTATAAGACTAGAAGGAAGACAGCTAGTCATCACCACCCATCACCACCTCTTGGGCTACCAACGAATAGTGGGATTGACCGTTACATTATAACGGCCCCCGGCTGAAAAGGCGAGTATGTTTGGTGCGACAGGGATGCGAACTCGCGCCCCTCAGATTGCGAGTTGCACGCCTTAACCCACCTGTCCATGCCAGGTCATCGTTCTGCTCGAACAAAACCACAAATACTATGAGTTTTACAACTCTTAATCAAATCTGTTACTGCAGTACTAACTCTTTGTTTCGTGTACCTACTGAAGACTGGCTGGCATGAGTATTCATCGATTTTACTTTATGAAATAAATTTTGTAGAAAAGCCATTGGTGATAGTGTGACTATATAACAATGTTACTACGTATATAACACTATGTAACAAAATGTTTACTTTTCTTGTTCCTGGGCAGAAAGTGTTATTTCCTAATTGCTTATGCCTAAAGTATATGAAAAAGACCTATTTTTCTCTTCAAACTTGGAAGCGTATAACGAAAACAAGATGGGAGACTATATTCGGGGGTTGACCTGTAAAAGTGTATTACATTACGGTTGCAAATCTCGAAAAACTACTCACTTCTAAACATTTTTGTTCATTTTTGTATAACTTTAGTATAAATACATGTAAATCTTGATTCATATGTTGTTTTATTCAGACCTTATGTTAATGAAAATGTGCAAATTTGCCCGTTTTTACATAGAAAATAGGTTAATTTCTAAATTTTATTATCCAGGTCACAAAAGCAAAGTTTGAAGGGAATAATGGTCATTTTCTGTACTTTTACAACATTAGCAATTAAGAAATAACACATACTATCCAGAAACAAAATTTGTGTTACATAGTGTGATTTAGTGTTACTTAGTATTACGACTATCATCAAAATGAAACCCTGGACTGAGAATAAAACTTTAGCACGTGCTTAATCTTTGTACTTCCTGATGATCAGCGTTTCCTTTTTCCTTTGATTTTCACATCAGCCAGAATTTAAACTGTTTTTATATCTTTGAATTCACTCGTATTTCTTTTATTGATCGCAGTTTGACTCAATATTTGTACAATAAATGTTGAAACATCTTCACAATTTTCGTTGTTTTTTGTTGGGGGAGCCTTCTTTATTTGTTGATTTTCTGCTATATTTTATTATTATTTGTTCAAGAATACCTTTCGAATCCATTGACTACCCAAATACTTAAAACTGTAGTTTTATTTATACTGTATTCGGAATATAACAAGATAATGTTATTTCTGTTAAAGCCTGAGGCACCGTTTTAGATTATGCTCACCTAGAATAAGTGAAAATATACAGTAGTTTTTTAGGATTTATTTGGAACTTAATAATAGTTTTGTTGTTATTTGAAGAAGGCAGAGATTTAAGCATTATCATCTGATCATACACTGAAAGTAGAAAAAATATATATTTGGGAACCTGGGAAACATTTATTCAGTATACAGAAATGTTTGTTTGTTTGTTTGTTTTTTAATTTCGCACAAAGCTACTCGAGAGCTCTCTGTGCTAGCCGTCCCTAATTTAGCAGCTACGGAAGGCAGCTAGTCATCACCACCCACCGCCAACTCTTAAGCTACTCTTTTATCAACGAATAATGGGGTTGACCGTCACATTATAATGCCCCCACGGCTGAAAGGGCGAGCATGTTTGGCGCGACGGAGATGCGAACCCCCGACCCTCAGATTACGAGTCGTACGCATTAACATGCTTGGCCATGCCGGGCCATACAGAAATGAGTAATAGTTTGAGAAACTATAACGAATTATTTATTAGTTATTTTACTTCTCTAAATATAAAATACCAAAATACAGTACATGTAAATGAAAACGAATACGTTTTAAATATTATAGTCTCTTTAAGTTACGGAAATCTCTGTTCTTTACATTTAATATTCTCTATCCTAAAACACACGTAAATTACGTATTTGATCTTAAGTCAACTTCAATCATGAAGAAACATGTATTTCAGCACTAACACTTTACAACAACGGGTAGATTGTCTTACATTATCAGGTGAAACTTGAAACTGTTCGGAGGAATTTGATGAAATGTTGTGTTTCGCTACTCAAAACGGAACACAATTTGACCTTTCTACAGAAGAAAACACATTTGATAGTCCAAGCTACAATGGACGAGAGCCAAAACACCGAGATAAGAACGGCAAGTCACTTAAGATGTTACTAAAACTTCTAAGAAAAGCCAAAAAAGTTCTGGCAGTTTAAAGCTCTCAGATTAGTTGATGCAACTATGACAAACAATAACCTTTAGAAGGTCACCATGCTAGTCTTATATTTAAACTTTCGTTCGCTTCCGGTGCAGCATCTTTGTATAAGTTAATAACAATAATAAAACTACAAACAATAAAAACAGACTAATTTTAACTTCACGACTATTAACAGAGAAAAAGAAAAAACAATCAAAATAATAATAATTTTGAAACATAGTTTTGAAATATTAAATTATCTTTATAATGTGTTCATGCATATAACAGCAGAGCATTTTCACTTACAGAGGTTGGAATATTCGATTAAAACTAAATAATACATGATTGGATGAAAAATAGGTAGAATTAGCTTAACCAGTCTTGTCTTTTTAAGCTAACATTTCGGTCTGTATTTTTTTATTAACATAATACTTTTTTCCGGTCATTAATTATTTGATTATCCTAAGATACGAAAGCAAAGTACAAAGAAAGATTGCTTAAGATTGCGTATGTTGATTTCATTAAGCAAACAGGCTGTGTTTGTTGTGATGAAACAAACTTATGTTAAAAATCATCATAAATTCAAAAACAACAGTTTGAGCTATGAATTAGAACAATAAAGTAATGTGTAATTGGTTGCATCGATTTGGCCATTCTCTGCGAAAATCACTCTAAACAAGCTGACATGGGACAGAAAGCGTAATATAGAATGGAAAACACGTCGTAACGACTACGAATTTCTTCTCCATTATATTGAAGGCTAAAGTAGAATTTTAACGAAGGGTGGATAAACCTTTACTTGACCCTTAGCTTTGGTCACTTGGGACTAAATTCAACAAGTATACCTCTTATAGGTTAGCTGTGAACACAGCAGGGGTCTTGGAAGCAAGTTCAGTTATACCGGAGTCTCATCAAGTGTATAGTTATGTAGAAGGAATGCAGCCTCACCTGTATATAATACGGAGTCAGCGAGGGCGGTAGGAGTAAATGATTTACTTTCCGCTATGTAATGTTTTTTGCCCTATTGACCCAGCCTGTCAAGAGCTTGTTTCTTCAAACAAACTGAAGTATTCTTAATCATAGCGGAGATCAAAAGTTTTGAGCGAGAAGCCCAAACACAGTGTAGATTAACACCTTCCACACAATATGATTAATAGAAAACACACATTCCGACCTGTGGGGGACGGGAAACCAGGGTCTACAAGCAGTTGAGGCGGGGCCAGTCACGGGTGAAGTGGGAAAGGGAGGGGAGAAGAACAGAATTCACTGGGAGGGACCACGAGCACCTCGAACTACAGATCGTGAACACAGTAACACTGATTAGTATGCAGAAGATTTCGTATTGTTAGACGTGACTTAAGCTCGTTTTTATCCAAATACTTAGTTGCAATCCCTTTCCAAATTTTCAATGAAAACAGACAGCACCTTCGGTACCCGGATACTGTCAAAAGTCTCCATCCGAAAGCATCACCTAGTTTAGTAGAAAATAAGGACCCATCCCTCAGAAACCTAGTATCAGTACGGTACACTTTACCTTATCTATAATTATATATTTTTTTTAAAAAAAGGTCTTTAATGTCAGAAATACGTCAGACTTAACTGATCCAGATCCAGTCCTGTCACACTAAGAGCATGAAGCGTTGAAAAAATGCTATAAGAATGTGGTGGCTTAGAAGATAGAGAGAAAAAACAAAAAGTCACGTCGAGATGTAGAAAAAAACAACAACAGTAATTACACAGTTAAACGAAACACACAGAGGTGTTGACCGATAAAAACAAAAACAACGCTTTGTCATCACCCACAGAACCAGGGTTCTATTCCAAACGTACTTTGTGTAAACAAGGCCATTCACAACTGGCTACTTCATAGTGGCTGACGTAGATTTAGACTAACATTATTAAATGAGCTCTGTTTCATATGAACTAAACCGGGGAAATTCCCAATGAATTATATTATACAGATTGCTTGTCACAAGGCCATAGTTTTAATATAAAGAACAGTCTAGTTACCTGTACAAACACTATGGACGATGATTCATTCATAAGAAAGAAAATCAAAGTTAAATAGCAGTTCAGGTGGTTTTGGTACTCCATTCGTATTCTGATGGTTATCGAATCCCAGCCACACCAAAAACATGCTCATCCTTTCAGCCGTGGAGACGTTATAATGGTTCGATCAATCCCACTATTCGTTTGTAAAAGCTTAGCCCAAGAGTTGGCCGTGAGTAATGATGACTAGCTGTCTTCTCTCTTGTCTTACGCAGCTAAATTATGGACGGCTATCACAGACAACACTCGTGTGACTTTATACCAAATTAAAAACAAACTAGCAACTTACAAAATTTGTTTTAAATTAGTTTATCGTAAAAAGATGAAACTATTGCTTTAAGTTTAACATAAAGAATAATAATTAAAGCAGAAAGCTTACGAGCTTCTAGACTATTTAGTCATTTCTACCCCCTCCCACTTTGTGTATGTTTGTAACAATATTAATGTCACCTCTGATATCTTCACAATATCGGTCTTCCAACAGATTCTCGTCATCCCTCATAACTTCACAATGTTGATCATCGTCTATTTTATTGTTTCTTTGGTCAATAATAATAACTTGGGCTGATATTGTAACTCCCTTTCATACGCTTTTGTAAGATTATGAACTATACAGATATATCAGTGACAACTCTAAAAGATACATTAGGTAATTTGCAACATATTGACAAACCTTTAGAACTGAAATGCCTCCTAAATTTTGACTCAAACTGTGTGTACTCTTGTCGTATTACGTATTCGAAATTCACATGATACACTGTACTGAAATTTTTCATCACTTCTAATATAATGTAAATCACTATTAGAGCACTTCAATGGATCGTACTAAAACGTGTTCTAAGTACAACCAAATTTAACTCATTTTAAGTTATTTTCCACGTTAAATTTAAAACACTTCAGTTTTCTCAGCTATAATTGGGTGATCAATACTTATTTATCTCAAAACACATGCACATATATGCGCTATATTTATAATGAAGTAATATGTAACTCCAAGTACATATAAAGTACAAGTAATTGTAGACCACACACAAACTACAAAACATTTGCCACTAGGATTATAAATTTTTCTCTAAATTAGCTAATGTTTATTGTTATTAATTTTCATAAATATGCAGCATCTTAAAATGACAGTGAATCAACATATTTGCGCAAGAACTGTTTTACAAAAGCTTTTGAATTTTCAAAACACTTAAACGAGTTCTATATTTTATTATTAATAAATATTAATCTGATAATAAACACACAGTAAATTACTCAATTCTAATATCAAATTTAATTATCCATTGTCTTATTTATTGTTATTATTGTTAATTTTATTCTAATTCATCGTATAAAATTGGCGTTAGTCAAATATGAGTTGATGCTAATGAAATTTAAACAGTATATAATCGAACCGTCCAATCTCATGTCGTAGTACAGCGAATTTTAACATTTCTTTATTTCTTTCAAAGTTACGTGCTTTCAAAGTTTTAATATAAGAAAGTAAGTGACCCGGTATGGCCAGGTAGTTAGGGCCTTCTACTCGCAGTCTGACGATTATAGGTTTGAATCCTCATCATACCAAACATGCCCGCCGTTTCAGCCGTAGGATAGCCAATTCCACTACTAATTGGTAAAACAGCAGCCCAAGAGTTGGCGGGGGACGATGATGACTAGTTGCCTTCCCTTTAGTCTTACACTGTTTCATTGGCGACGACTAACGCAGATAGCTATCTTGTTGCTTTGCGCGAAATTAAAAAAACAATATAAGTAAGCTTTCATGCACTGTTTATGAAAACGTGCATGATGTGAGGAATTAATACAAGAAACTTGATATGTGTTTTTGATTCTTGGAAATTTGTTTGTTTTTGAATTTCGCGCAAAGCTACACGAGGGCTATCTGCGCTAGCCGTCCCTAATTTAGCAGAGGGAAGGCAGCTAGTGATCACCACCCACTGCCAACTCTTGGGCTACTCTTTTACCAACGAATAGTGGGATTGATCGTCACATAATAATGCCCCCACGGCTGAAAGGACTAACCTGTTTGGTGCGACGGGGATTCGAACCCGCAACCTTCAGATTACGATTCGAGCGCCTTAACACATCTGGCCATGCCGGGCCGATTCTTGAAGACAAGGAGAGTTTGAGCCAAACGTTTCATCTATTACATAGGTTTAAATCAAAGGTTTTAGTTGCGGTTTATAAGATCATGGGCAGTGTAGGATAAGTTATCGTATAGGAATGTCGAATTATACCAAAGACAGGGGATTTGCAACCATAAGAAGAATAAAAACTATACTTATATTCACATAACCGAGAAATACATTCTGTTAATGTCACTTTTTGTGATAGCGTGCACCGAAAGTGCATTTTTTTTATGAACGTCGCACGTCACACATGGCGTATACTCACACGTTTGGTTTGTATTTCTTATCCGAATTATAATTTTTATAATTACGTAAAAAGAAAATTTCCCAAACATTCTCCAGCGTCTTTCTTTCAAGACTTAATTAATCTGTCTCTATAAGGAAGTTATATAAATACTAAAGAACGATTTACTATATTATAATAACACAATACATCTTATTACATATCTGTTAAACACGGGTGCAAGTTATAAATAAAGAATATTTTAAAACATATTTATCTAGCTTAATAAAAGTTCTTTAATTTTAGAACATGGAAAAGAGACAAAAAACGTTATAAGATCAAGTTTATTAAAAATTCAAGTAGACATTAGCTGGTACTTTATATAAATCAGGATAAGAAAGGGGCGTTGCTTAAAGAAAATGTTTTTTTCACTCAAATAACAACTGCATTTTTCTAATCACTGTATCAAATTTTATGACACAAAGGTAACCTTCTTTAACAGCAATATAATATATATTTGGAAACAACATCTGAAACTAAAATGTGGCATCGTAAGTAAAAACATGACGTTTGCCTTAGGAATATGTCACAACTTTCTGATTTTGCGTAAAGGTATGTCTTAATAAAAAAAAACTTTTAAAAATGTGTCGCAACGTTTTGGTTTCACTTAAAGTTAAAAGTAATAAAAACACTTTTAACGATATGTCAAAGTTTTTGGTTTTACTTAAGTGTAAAAACTAATGAAAACTCTCTTAGAAATTAAACCCCAACTGATGACATAACTTCTTATATACAGACTACCAAAAAGTAAATACACACCGAGGACAAATATTAACCTTCTCTATGCGTCATATGCAAATAACCAAAGGAATACATAATGCAGGTATAAGTCAGCAAATGTTCGAAAATGCAAACAGCGAACAAAAGGGTCCCATGAATTAATTATTGTAAAGTCACTGATAAGTTGAGCGTTGAGAGGACTCTTTAAAGATAATGAAAAATAACCAAGTCGGTCACAATACTCCTATCCACAGTTAACAGGGAGACAATGCAGTCCAAGTAACGTCTGCAACTACAGTCAATACGTGGTTTGGGTGCCCAACACTAATAGAACGGACTTTCCTGCTGTTATGAGAAGCGTGGGGAATGACTCACGTTAAACGGTCGATAGATACTGTTAGAGGGCAACTGCAAGTGTACCCGAATACCATCACAAGTTTTTTGTTTTGTTTTTTATAAAATGGGTTACGCTGGCTAGACAGAAACCATTACTTATTTCATGCAGGATGCCCATCGACAGTAGCGGGCACCACAGGTGCAACCACGCTCTCTTGCCTTTTGAAACACTATTCTACCGGAAACTTTTGTTTAGTCGGCCCAAACATCAAGTCATTACCACTTTCTTATGGTCAAGTCTACGGTCTTACATAAATCCAATTAAGTACGAGTAATCTATCCCCCCTCACCCAATCCCCTCGCCAGCTGAGAGACGAAATCTCAGAGACACATATTGTGAATACGATGTGTAACTGTGTACGTCTTAAATACTGCAAAGGGAAGATCCACTGCATAGTGATGTAATATCTTATCCTTCGTTACATGTTTCTTTAATGAAACAGCATTATTTCTGAAGCGGGAATCTATGTATTTATTACTACTGCGTATGTGTTGTTAATGTTCCTCAGATCAGGTTTTCTCAGCTTATGACAAACATAATCAGCGCTAGTATTCAGATCGTTTGTCATCTCTTCAATATTGTACTGGCTGATCAGCTTAGTGTGCTCACAACATCGTGTAGTTTATTCCGTATTACACCTCTAATTAAAATCGTGTTGTTATAATACCCTAATCCGAGGGTGACTTAGGTTATTGGAGATCAAAGACTTCTCTGTGTTGTAACTTGTAAGAGTTAGGAAATATGTACGATACTTACCGAACTCGATCATCTGGAAAGGCAAAACGCCATTGCTTTCAGGTATCATTAATCCTTCACCCAGTCAAACCATGTGTAAAGCCAGTATAAGGTTAACCAAGTTACTGGCTCATTTATTTTTCTTCCCTTCTAATCTAATATGCACATTTAATAACACGGCATATGAGTTCATTTATCTTGTACATAGCGTGAAAAAGTTATTTAAAAAAAACACCGTCAAATTTCGTTATTGCGATGATTGATCCTGAGAGATAAGAGGGCTGTTTTTTTCCACTAACTTCAGATAAATGCATATAAAAAAAAAGATTTCAGCCTCTAACTAGAATAAAAAGCTTGGTTGAGAGTAAGGATTCGCTATTTTTATGAGATAACCAGGTGTGACTAATAGGTACGGAGTGCGTGAGTTGATCGCTCTGTTAGTTTCGCCAAAGGCGACAGTTTGAAGCGTGATAAGGTTTTTCCCTTTTCTACCCAACCTGGTGATGAGCTAGCATCAGCTCACTTGAGTCAGTGGACTACAGTGCATGTTAACTTACTTTAAATTATTAACATTTTATTCCCAACTGTTGACAGTATGATTGTCTTGTAGTTTAAACTACAACAGCTAACACAGAGCACTATTCACCTGTGAATCGAGTCATTTAAATATTTCAAGGCCACGTTTTGCCTGAATCACAGAAACATAATGTTAACAATAGAACAAAGAATTCGCCAATACCGCAGTCTTATACAAGTATAAGACAATACTGACTTGCGATTTATAAAAGGTGTAACTTGCTAATAAGAAACGGTGTACATCGGGCAAATAAAATAAGTATTTTTATAAATATAAACAGAGATGGTTAAGATACTCGACTCGTAATCCCGCTCACACCCAACATGGCCGCCGTTTCAGCAGTAGGAACGTTACCATGTGACGTTTAATCCTACTATTCGTTGGTAAAAGAGCAGTCCAAGAGTTGGCGGTGGGTGATGATGACAAACTGCTTTCCCTCTAGTCTTACACTGCTAAATTATGGCTGCTAGCGCAGACAGCCCTCATGTAGCTTTGCACAAAATTCAAAAACAAACAAACAAACCAATATAAACAGAGAGTATACTACAGAACTCAGAGCGTAAAGTAAATAGACAGAGATGACAGAAATGTGCATTGTACAAAAACAGTTTACATATAGAAAGATCCAGTACCATTTACACTGTGCTAACAATCGTTAACGAAATAAAAACATTTCTGTGCGTACATGTATGTAAGCAATGAAAAATCTGTGTACCAAATTCAATATAAATTGGCAGAAATACGAAGAAGTAATTGTAAAAAAAAACAACTCACGAATTTGGTTTTTTGTATCTCTCAGATCCTCTTATAATTATTAAAAGTGGGTAAGTCAATATCTCGGACCTGTAGAAAAGTATCTTTATACCAAGTTATATGTAAATTGGTAAAAGTAAAGCTGAGTAATTGACCATAAATCACAATTACGCTTATTGTGAGATTTGATGCCTCCTTCCAAAAAAAAAAAAACAACTTCAAAAACCAGGCTAAATACGGGTAAAATCCAACTATATTTATAACAGTGCGTTAGCCACAAGAAAATTTATATTTGTTCCAGTTTTGATCTTGATTACTCAAAATATGTTTGAAAAGGAGCCCAAAATTCACATTTTTGGGTGGGTTTTTCTTTGCTCAAATACAATACTTAAAACGGTCTAAGTCATAAAATGAAAAAAAAATCTGGATAAACTGTATCCAGGTACAACCAACTGTCAGTTCAATCTGTTGAGAAATGAAGGATAGTGGCCACTTGAAAACTGTTTGAAAGAAGAAGAAATGATAATATAAAACCTATGCGTTTTTCCTGCGTGAATATGGTAACAAGTTTAAGGTTTGTTTGTAAGGTTTATTAAAAAAATAAAAAATGTTGTAAAGTACAAATTTCCATTCTGAGATGACACTAATTACGTTTACTTTATAAATCTATGTAACTGCAAAAAGGATAATTATAGTTTGTAGAATGGCAAATTTATTTCAAAATATTCAAAAAATTTTCATCATGTAAGAATTTCTCTTCTAAACGTTGACCAAAATCAGATTTATTTCCTATGTACTTAAAAAAGTATTCATATATTTGAGACCTTTAACTATCAACGTGTTTAAATGTCTTTAAAAACTCATTTCTCTAACATGGTTTGATTTTTATTCATACATTTTTTATGCAAAATGTATTTCGTTTTCATTTACTTTTTTTAAGATTTGACCTATATTTTTTCACCCTGACGTCAGTCCTTTCTCTACATTATAATTAACAATTTTCCAATAGTTCTTTAATCTCTAATAGATTTTCACAGCTCTTTGAAAATAATCTAACATATTTTTTTTATTTATTGGTTTTGAAAGTCACTTTAAAGTTAACATATTGTAAACTTTTTCGTCTTCAGTTGCACTAAAACTTCAACATTAGTCATCAGTAGCTTGTCTGTTGCTCTGTCTTCCATGCAATATTTTTACTGGTCCTTTACACTAAGCCTCAAATCGATATCGACTCTTAAAAATCCAAGATATCACGAGAGAATGGATTATTTGTCGAGCAGTGCACTTAAGCTTCATTTACAATCGTGGTTCAATAATGAGTTATCATTTCTAACAGTTTTAATAACTGTCACATACTGTTACCAGAATGAATATTTTTCTAACATATATTTCTTCGTTCAGTGAATCTTGTCACATCTATTTTGTGAAATATTATTTCTCTTCTCAACACTTCTTGTATCCGTTTACAACATGCCTCCTGTTGGTGCAGCGGTAATTTTACGGATTTACAACGTTAAAATTAGGGGTCCAATTCCCCTCGGTGGATTCAGCAGACAGACCGATGTGGCTTTGCTATAATGAAACACACACACATTTTCAATAAATTTCTAAGTACAATTCCACTTTTCTTCAGGTAAATATTTACTAAGCATTTACTAAATGTCCTACTCCTGCACTTTTTGAGATAATTTGTACATTTGTTATATCAATGATAATATCAAGACAAAGCTACCTCAAGTTCGACTGGACCAGCTGATACGACGGTTCACACCTTTTGCTGTACAATTGTCATAGATGATTTGGAAGCTGTTTGAATTGAAAGACTTTCTGGTCATGGTTGGTCAAGATTCAAAGTCAAAACTTAGTAGTGCCAAGATTCTCTTTAGTTTCCGTTAACTCGATGTTCATTAAGTAGCTAAACCCATCAGTGATCATGATTGGCTCAGCTACTTGACAATGCACTCACTTCCAGCTCAAGATGAGTCTATCAAGTTTTGGCTGTTGTTGTGTTGTTGTTTTTTCAAATAAACTGAAATTGTTATTATTACTATATTTAAAATACATTAAGCAAGAATTGGATAGATAACGTTACATTAAATGTTACCTCAGCTTGATATAGATAGGACGAGAGTAACTAGCCTGATAGCTAGGCCTAACACTGATTTATCTCGGCTTGAAAAAAAAAAAAAGAGAGAGAAAGAGATTCATAAGGATATCTATAGAAAAACAGAAGTTTTATTCTGGTTTACTGAATGGCCTTAATAAAAGTTTTTATTTGGTTTATTGAATGGTCTGTCAAATATGACACCCAAAGCGACGTGTGTCACTTTGGTTGAACTACTTGACGAACTTCTGGTATTCAATGGTAGCTAATGTGGTATATTCAGATGAGCTAAATTATATCAAACAACCATTTCGAATAAGTCTCCTAAACAGGAGATTCAACAAAATAAAGTATTACGGAAAAGTACTGAATGTATACTTTAGAAATAATTGGACTGAGCGAAAAATACAATACACTAAAAACACAATCTTTATCAAACACTTAAGAGGTAAAAACACATTTTTTATATTTTTTGTTTACATTTGTCGTTTCTTTAGATGAGACTCGGAAGCAGTTTATTTAAATAAGTGGTTTATATTTAAAACGAAATATCACATTTACCTAGAGCAGCTGCGATAGTTAGTGACTGGTCACTCTTACGTTATACTGATAAGGCCATCATCATTAGAAAGAGGGAAAGATACTGCTATAAAATTACACAAGACCGCATATAGAAATGCTTCCTCAGAGGGTAACAGGTTTAACTTTAATAATGACAAACGTAACTTGGAATAAGATTAATTCATTGGTTTCTTCACCACGTGTTTTGTAAAAGAACCGCATGTGTTCAAAATAAAGACTTAATTTATTAATACTACAGAAAGAAAGAAACATATGGTATTTACATTAAGCACACTAGAGTCACCTTGTGGGTAATATGCTGTTTATACAACCAGCCGACTAATAAATTAGATGCTTAATAGCTTATTGGCTTTTAATTTAACAACCTTCCTAAAATCAGGAGTTGCAAAAATGACTAATGATTACTTGATCGTGTTTCGTACAATCTGTTCATTCCTCCAGTTCTTCCCACAAACTGTTCCGTCCCACAAATTCAGGAACTTTCTGTCATATGAGGGTTTGTTTACTTGTGAGAAATTATTCCTCTAAACTTAAGAATACCAAAATATTCACAGACTGTTTACTCCATACTTACAACAAAACGGGGCAAAAAATTACAACAATAATTCCAAGTTATTATTTGTTCAAAGTAGACTAATCACAGGCTCTCAATATTAACATACAAAGCTGTTCCACGAATGCTGTTCAAATTTCCAGATTCACAATGTTCAATAAAAACATGTTAAACATAAAATCGATATAAGCTTCACCCTTTTGTTCTATCTTTTAAGTTTCTATTCTGCCACTCAAACATGGATTATGAATCTTATTACCATTCTATTCTTCTTCAATCTGCTCTTACATTTCAACCTAAAACTATACCTGCGCAGATATCCTAGTTGCTTTGCACCATAAAACGCCAAACAACCAAAACTATACCAATCAACTTATTCACGTCTTTCTTAGTGTCTCTTACTCTTCAATTCAGCCCACCACTGCAAACAAAGTATTCAAGCTATATCATCTCAACAGACCGTATATTTACATATGTCTTATTGCAGCCTTCATCTGTATTGAAGTCCCTTCATCACACTTCTGTTTCTATTCTTCTACATTCTGTCAACATCTATCAAAAGTCATTTTTATCGCAACTGAACATTAGGTCAATCAAGTCTCTTTTTCTTTCTTATCCTTTGAGGTTCTTGAAAAAAATTATCATATATCGAGTAATTTAATTGCACCTTTAAGTTGATTATTTATTCCCTCAAATTACTACTGCTGCAAACTTAAGTAATCCATTTACGTACCTTTTCATTAATAATTTTCTATTGTTTATTAATCAACGCCCCCCCCAGTGGCACAGCAGAATGTATGAGGACTTACAATCCTAGATTCCGGATTTCAATACCCGTCATGGGTATAGCAATACCCATACACAATGGGTTAACTGTATAGCTTTGTGCTTAATACAAAGAAACTACTTTGTTTTCCCATATCCGATTAAACACTTGTTGTCGATTTTAAAGTAAAAAAATTGCGTCGTTTTGTCCGACTCACTCTCCTTGAGGCCTGACATGGCCAAGCGTGTTAAGGCGTGCGACTCGTAATCTGAGGGTCACGGGTTCGAATCCCCGTCGCGCCAAAACATGCTCGCCCTTTCAGCCGCGAGGGCGCTATAATGTGACGATCAATCCCACTATTCGATGGTAAAAGAGTAGCCCAGGAGTTGGCGGTGGGTGGTGATGCCTTCCCTCTACTCTTACACTGCTAAATTAGGGACGGCTAGCGCAGATAGCCCTCGAGTAGCTTTGTGCGAAATACAAAATACAAATGCACTCTCCTTGTTTTTCGCATCTATTGTTTTTTGTTTTTTTTTTACTTTCTTTTATAATGTTTGTTGATCTTTATTTTTTCTCCAAAGCTTTATCTGCTCCAATAATTTCATTACAGCCTAATAAACTTTCATCTTGTGGTGTGAGGAAGGAGAACAAAGCATTTTTAACTTGCTTTCTTTGTTTCAATACAAATGTCTACAACGTTAAAACCTAGATACTTAAATAGATAAAAACGATATATAGTGGTGGCTGGTGGCTTGTTGACCGTATAGTTGTAAGAACTGTGATTAAGACGTCAATCAGAAGTACATTTTATTTACATGGAATATAAGATTAGCTCGAATTTTGTTTGTTTACTGTTAGATACAAAGTTCCACAATGGGCTATTTGCGATGTTCACACAACGATTATTAAAACCAACTTTTAGCGTTTCAAGTTCACACACTTATCGTTGAGCCACTAGAAGCAATTTAGTCCGAACATGACAATATATGAAACTTATGGTGTTGAATATATACAGTGATTTGAGTACATACTGCATGAACCAACGTATCTTGTTTTCGTAATTTAACGGAGAAAATATTAATGTACCGGAAACTAAAAAATAATGTTGAAAAGTTAAGAAAGTTCAACGAAGGCGAAACAGGATATTAAACTATGTTTGTGAGAGTCTGCTTGAGATTCTTACTTGGTGGTTGTGGAGTTTATCTGATTCGTAATATTCTAAGACATTCGTATTCACATTGCTGTAGAAAGTGTCTTCTAAGTATACCTTTCAAGTACATCTCCTCTGTGTGTCACGTTCTGCGTGGTTGTTTAGTGTGGTAATCATGAATACGTGCACAGTGTAAAACTGAATGCTCAAGCTTTACCAACCAAAGCAGCCAGTTAAGGATATGATTGATGACAAAAAGGGCAGAATTCAATGTTAGCATTTTCCTTCATATGGTTCTCTTTCGGAAACTTCTTTACGTATGTGGACAAAACAAATGTGGGGTCTATAAAATAATAGTGTTGTTATTATTGATAATTTTTTATATTTTAAGCACTTTTATTAAGTTCTTGGGTATAAAGTTGTCATTACTAAGTTTCAACAACCTGAAAAAGAAACCCTATATATTTTTTATTATTACAGATTCTAATAGAATCTTAATAAGGTAAGTAACGCAATGGTATGCATATAGTAACATGATTTTTCTTATAGAAAGCGAGTTACTAATGGTAGAAAGTAGCATAGAAACAATTCTAAATAAGATTCACTGATATACAACGTGAACCTTTTAAACATCTTATTAACTTCAAAGCTAAGAATTTTGTCATTATACATGTCTGTGTTAGTAAGAAAGTAGAATAGTGATTAAACAGATTTCCTACTTCGATATAAAGTTTTGAAGAATGGCACTGTGCTGGTTGGTCTTGTGGTACTTTGTTTACTTTTTTAATTTCGCTCAAAGTTTCTCAACGACTAAGTGCTCTAGACAACCCTGATTTTGAAATGATAGACTACAGGGTAGAAAGCCAGCCAACATCATCAACCACCAACTTTTGACCAATAAATATCTAGCATTAACTGTTACATTTTAACTCATGCATATTGAAAGGACAAGGATGCTTGGCGACGGGTTTTGATCTTGCAACCCGCCTATGGCGAGTTGAACGCCTACGATAAAAACCTGGATTTTTGAACTAGCACGACGGTTCTAATCCACAAAATATTTCTAACTCCTTAAACTGTGAATGTATAGTAAGAGTGGTAGCCAAAGTTTCAGCACGAACGGTGGGTGGTAGGATGCTTCTGACTTACTGTCTCTTCTATGATCAGTAGTTTGAAATTAGGGATGGTGGCAAACAGCCTTAGTAACTTTGCCACAGCTTACAAAATACAAGATAACTTGTGTCTTTAAAAATATGTATCGGTAGAATAGAGAATATTATTAAAACAGCCTTTCAGTACATTAATTAGAAGGATAAACCAAATCAGGTTTAAATAATTTAATTACAAGAATGATTAAACTGAACTTTTATAAACTCGAACTTTTAAGTAATTGTTAAAGTACATTGTATTATTAAACTAAATTTATTAAAATGAACTGTAATAACCATATGGTTATATAAGTATAGAACCAGTCTTTTTTGTTGATATATTTTTGGCAAATATAAAAAAATGTAGTTTGAAACCAAAATAATTTTATCGTCATGCCAGCGTGCCTCCGAATTTTCTTATTCACAGTTCAAACTTCATTCCTACTCTACCTAATTTTTGTGACAACAGGACAAAAATCTAGTAATTTAAAGGCTTAGGTTGATTTGTATCCAAACAATGTTTAGAAAGGATTCTGTATTATTACAGTCAATGGGGTGTGGTTTCTTGGTAAATCAATGCATCATCACTGAAATGACTAGTATGTACAACATATGCTTTATTTCTTATCGCCCATCGGTGGGATAGCGAAAAGTTCAAAACAGTCCAAATTTATACCAATTTTCGTTCAAATTCATTCTGCCGTTTTTGAGAAATCTTGCTCACAAACACATATATACACAAAGATGAAAACGTAAATTCCGTCCACCTTTGGTGGCGGAGCTAATTAATGAAGTCTTGTTTAGGAGGAAAAAGAGAAAAGTGAATAACATTTCTCATGTTTCAGTTTTTCACGATAATGATTTAAACATTCTAAAAATATTGTATACATAATCGAATCCTTATTGTCTTTTCTTATGATACTCAAGTACTACATTTAAGTTACTCCTGTTACGTATAATTTATAATATTTTACGTTTGTGTGTAATTTATACCTCAATAAAAAATGTATAACTTATGTAGAAGCGTAAATTATACGGTAATATGTTTTTAACGTGAAGAGTAAAAGACGGTTTCCAATTTTGTCGCCCCTCGCTAGTACAGCGGTATGTCTCCGGATTTATAACGCTAAAATCAAGGGTTCGATTCCCCTCGGTGGGCTGAGCAGATAGCCCTTTGTGGCTTTGCTATATGAAAAACACACACAAACACACTCCAATTTTGTATGTCAAGTTATAATACAAGAGCCCACATTAATATACTAAACAACGAAAGTTTAAACTAAGAGGTCGGGCATTAACAGTTTTGTTCTATTTAATACATTACTTGTCACTCTTAAGAAGTAGATTTATCTTGTATCCTGTACTTTCTACAACAGTAAGACGAGATTCTTGAAATCATACTGGGAAATAATTAGACCAACTTTATTTTATTTACAACTGTTTAGAATCAATCAACTATAATCTAACCATATCTACACTGATGACGTAATCGTACAATAAACAGAAAACGTTTTATTGAACACTGAATGTGAAGAAAATCAAAATAGAGCACATGTGTAACCGGTAAGTGACACGAAAAATTAATATGAATTAAAAGCCAACCGAATCTTAACATGATAGAAGTTAAACTTCAACACTTTTGTCGGACGGACGACAAATCCAACAAGTACGACTTTGCTTGTTGAAAGTCAAAGTAAGATTTATCTAAGCTCACACAGATTTCAATAGCAAAACTACAGGCTTACAAGTTAACCAATCGGCGTTGGAGATTTGGAAACCGCACTATCTTGCTACCTACATGAAACAATTATGTGACGAACAAGCATCAAAAAATGAAAACTGTTTTCACAAATGACATAGGTGATATCATAATAGTCCTATGTTATTATGCTTAAAAAACCTTTTCAAATGTCTGCAACATTTTTCACGACACAATATGATCTTTAACACATATACATGTGTTGTTATAGCCTGCAGCTACTCACCATTACACATATAACCTCCCTTATCTCTTTATATCTTTTACCATCTCTGAATATTAAATTATTCTAATCATAATTTTATTCAAAAAATATTAAAATACTTAAGGCAGATCATACCGATCTCAAAAACTGATAGTCAAGTCAGTAAGTGTCACTCACTACTAGTAATGGTGAATATTTGGTAATTTTATTGAGAATAATGCAATTAACATTTTTTGAACCTCCGAATTGTTATCTTCATTCAAAGTTGACATGATATACTTTTGAAACTAAGAGATGAGCTTCTAGAGCTTTGCAGGTTGGTCACTTTGTTGCACAGCAAGGGTTTTTTTACAGGATGATCACTTTGTTCTACACTATGGGATTTGCACTTTTTATATAACAAAGTTTTAGAGCTCCATATCTTAAAACTGTTTTTTTCTTATTAATATTACTTCTTCTTACATCCAAACTATCATCATTTACGTCGTTTTGTGAAAACATTTTATAAGATAAATACTATATTTATATTGTATTTTGTGCTATTTGGAAAGAGAATGATTTAAGAAGCAGATAAGTTATAAATTTCCAGGTCAACACCATTAGGAAAATTTGCACGCCTGCGTTAAAAATTTGTTTCGCCCTTTCTTGAAAATTGTTTATTTATTGTTAGACGCAAAACTACTAAAAGGACTATTTGCACTGTGTAACAGTGAGGGCTCTGAAAATTAGGTAGCTTGGTTTGTTTTGAATTTCACGCAAAGCTATACGAGGGCTATTTGCGCTAGCCGTTCCTAATTAGTAGTGTAAAACTGGAGGGAAGACAGCTTATCATCACCACTCACTACCAACTCTCGGACTACTCTTTTACCAACGAATAGTGGAATTGACCGTAACATTATAATGCCCCACGGCTGAAAGGGCAAGCATGTTTGGTGTGACGGGAATTCGAACCCGCGACCCTCGGATTACGTGCGGAGTGCCTTAACCACCTGGTCATACCGGGCCGGAAATTATGTAGACTAATTTTAATAAACTTTATTGAATGAAGCTGTGTTCAAGTCTCCTTTACAATGAAATAGTAGCTCAAAGGGTCAAGTATGCCGCCTCCTATTTTGTTAAAAACATAATGGCTTTTTTCATGACGTTTTAGTAAACACTTATATATCTTAATATAGCAAATACTTGTTGATGAATATGTAACTTATTAGTTGCAAAATAATTAAAGTAGTTCATGTTCCCATCGTCTTTTTAAACAAACAAAGACTGTCGGTTACAAAATCCTCATAGGAATGTATGAATCACTCAAATAGAACGAAAATAAAAAATATCATTAACATTTCAATTAATTCCGTTATTTATCCTTTGTTATCCCTATGTACTTCAACAACTGAATGATTTCACCAGATTTTTTTAATTAGTGTTTCACATTAAGTGTTGTAAAAGATAAAACATGTGGAAAAACACCGATAATGAATAGTGAGAAAACAAATTGATAATTTAAGGATTCCTGTCTAGTAAAAAGTGATTTTGTAACCTTTCCTTTTCCACTAATAAAAACAAGAGGAACTAGTTGTATCATTATCTGTGGGAACCAGTTGTATCATTAACTGTGGGAACTAGTTGTATCATTATCTGTGGGAACTAGTTGTATCATTATCTGTGGGAACTAGTTGTATAATTAACTGTGGGAACTAGTTGTATCATTATCTGTGGAAATCAGTTGTATCATTATCTGTGTAATATAAACATGAAAACTAAAAGAAATAAAAACAAAAGTTCTTAAAATAGCTTCAAAAACCAAATTTTGTAATTGCTGAATATGTAACTAATTCAGTAAAAACAAGAAAATATTTGGCATAGCTGAAGACGAATTTGAATTTTACTTTATTTTATTGGAATTTTACTGACATAAACAGTGACCTAGTCACCTCAAGTCCAAATACATACAATGTGAAAGTAAGATACAACTAGCGTAATTAAAGTTTATTTGGCATGCTTTAACTTTTTATTTTTAGTGAAAATCGACCATTTAAAGTATGTGCACTGTGTGTATCGCAAATCTGACTCCGAATTTTAGCTTTAGTAGCTTGGAAGTTGCCAAAACCATGGATTTCAAACTAAAGCAATTTGATTTTACAACCATTTGATATATGTATATATATATATACTTGTTAACGTGATAATAGTGTTTGTTCTACTAGCGTGATAGCCAGAAAATAACAACCTTAGTAATGGAAAGAAAAAAACATTCTCTAAGTTGCTGACGTGAGTGATTTTGATGTGAAAAAAAAGATGTTAAAAAGGCGGAAATTACTTTACACATTAACATCATTGGTTTTTACCTTGTTTGAAAGTAATTATCTATCGAAAATCATTACTTCCGTTATTTTATTATCCAATCTAGCAGGCCACACGCCTTAAGGACGGAAACGCCTGGTTATAAAACCAAATCATTTTGACTTTGTGAAATGCTGGTCCATAAAAAAAATACACCAATAATTGTTAGTCAAACCTGTTTAAGGTTGTTATTTTCTTTAGACGTTACACGGGTCTTCATTATGCACCTATATGTTAGCATTAAATGTAACCTGAACACGCAACAACAGAATATTGTAAGTATATCATATTATGACATTCATTTTAAGAGCAAGTTGAATCCTGTTTGTGTGGTATAAAATTGTAAAAATATTGTTATTTTCGTTAACCGGAAACCACAATTTTTTTTTTCATAACACGCTGTTTATATTCATTATATTTGATATAATGAGACGTTTCAGTGTTTCTCACCACACTAAGTACTGAAATGAAATTTTAAATTGATAGAAACGAAAGACGAGAACATAATGTGCTGGTTTTCCTGCCCTTTATTATGTTTAATCACACTTGATTGTTCTCTGCTTTCTGGGTACATAATGTTACAGTAATTTGTATGAATAAAAAAAATAATAGCGCTATAGCTGCTACTATATTTTCAGCCATAAACAACATAATGCAAGTGATGGTCTGATTATATACTCGTGCAATTCAAACTAAGTACTTTCAAATGTATAACTAGCCCTAATTTAAATAAGGCAGCACCTGAACGTATTATATATTACGGTTGGTTTTGTCTTTAAGGTTTTAGATACAAAAGTTTTATCGTTTTAAAAACACTGTTGAAACTCATAGCAGAAGAGTGAGTAGTATTCTGAAGCTCTTAAAGTAAAGCTTTCCACAAATCACAAGCATGGAATGTTCGGTTCTTTATCATCCAAACTAATAAAGCATTCGAATATTTCATTTTATGAGCTTATTTCTTCCTGATATTTCACTGAGAAGTCTTCCAAATATCTCAATTAATTGTCTTCTGCTATCTCCTTGAGGTATCGTTGGGATATCCCACTGAAGCATATGGTCAAGTGGTTAGGGCTCTCGACTCGTAATCTGAGGGTCGCGGGCTTGAATCCCCCTCACAATCAAACATGCTTGCCCTTTAAGCCGTGGGAGCGTCATAATGTACGATCAATCTCATTATTCGTATGTAAAAGAGTAACCCAAGAGTTGGCGGTGGGTCGTAATGACTAACTACCTTCCCTTTAGTCTTACACTGCTAAATTAGGGACGGCTAGCGCAGATTGCCCTCATGTAACTTTGCCCAAAATTCAAAAACAAAGCAAACAAACTAACTTATCAAAAGAAATTTATATAAATAAACGTTTCAAGGAATTTGTTGTAATCTATATTTTAGTTTTGGTGCTTCGGAATAAAACTTAATAAATTTTACTGTTGTTTCAACTTTAAACGCAAACCGCGAAATGTCAGTAAAAAGAAAAATGTTCAAAATAACCTAGATATTCGATCAGAATTATCTCAACTGAATTCGTTGTAAATTTAATATTTAAGTGTTCTCACTGAAGTATCTTTCTTATATTTAACTTAGATATTTTCCTGATATCCTACTGAAGTTTCGTTCTGATATCTCACTGAGAAGTCTCTCATATATCTCACTTAAGCGTCTTCTGCTTTCCCTTTGAGATATTGTTGGGATATCCCACTGAGGAGTCTTTTTAATAACGCACTGAGGTATTTTCCTTATATTTTACTGATAGGTTTTCCAAATATCTCACTTAAGTGTCTTTCTGCTATCCCTTTGAGGTGTTGTTTGGATATCTCACTAAGGCGTTTTTCAATATTGCACTGAGGTATCTTTCTGATATCCCACTTCCACGTTAAATTTATATGTAAGCACTAGGGCAAACACATTTAAAGCTGAAATGTGATAAAAGACGAACAATTTGTGTTTGTTTGTACTGTAATTAGAAGCTCGATAGGGTTCTGTGTTTAATTGGGAAGTAGTCACTGTTTCGACGCAGAAAAAGAGAGAATCAGAAGATCAGCAAACATTTGTAAACGAGACTCTTTCAAAGTGTAGTTCTTTTTTAAACAACAGGATGTGACAACTGCCGCACTGGCAACCAAGCAAGTTGATGAGACTTTTATTTATCAGCGAGACAGTACAGTTCAAGTGGAAAAAAAAAGTGTTTTTTTTCATTAATGACAAGGAACTTTCCACCCATCACACGCATGCGAGGGTAAAGGCTTTTTCCCAAGTTTGTACGCAGTATTTCAGTGCCACCCAGAAACTAAGATTATGACCATGGCTTTACATTTAACCAATCCTAGTCAACCTATCTTCCTCTACAACAGTATATTTTAATTATTACATCTCATAGACGTCTTTATTAGTAGTATACTCAGCAATCTGAAACACCAGTGAAATAGGGCTAGGCCTAATGGCTATAGAGTGGAAAACAAGCCCTCCTTAGCTAGGGAGTTTTTGTTTCTATGCTGTAAATTACAAAAATAACTGCGACGCTCCTTCGACAGGGCCTGTAACCACATTTATCAGGAATCACGGAAGAACAGATGGAGAGTTATTTGGTAACTGATAATGTGAAACTAAACACTTTGAACCTCACATTCTTTTTGCTAAGCTTTCAATATTTCTCCTCTAAAGTTATCAAAATAAGTCACATGTGAGGTTAAATTCTGTGACAACTTTGGGATCAGTGGCTATACAAGGTGTTTTTATGGTGACAGGAAGGTAAACCAACATCGAACGGAAATAACATTCTCCTCTGATGTGTTTCAGGGTAAGTTAAATCCGGAACTTAATCCCTGGCACATGTGGTGACCGATGGACCGAGCAACAGAGGCTGGACATTCATCTCAATCTATCGCATCCAAACGAATATCGGAATTTGGGAAGTATATTTGACAACGGAGCAGAAAGACAGCTGGGGACAGTGAAATCGCCTGAGAAACAGGTATAAAATGAGCTGTAAAATTCATATAGTCACAACGTTATTAAAGAGTTCACAACATCCTGTCCACTAGTAATTTTATTTTGTCTCCACTAATTACATTATTTTCCTCCAAAATCCTTTCGAAGCAGAAAACTGTTTCTCACTTAACTGAGCAACAACTAATTGGTCTTATTATTAAACAACGAGCGAGAAGTTGTGTCAAGTATTACACACCCTTAACAGTAGTACGTACATATCTATGACATTTTAGACCGATATAAATTAAACATGTTGAAATCAATATCTTCTTAGATATTTAAAAGTTTATTTGATTTTTTGTTCACATGTTTCAGGTCTCCAGAATATTTTGATTAAGATAACTGGATTATTAAAGTTTTGGAACAAGTTTCAAAATGATCTTACAGCATTTTTTGAAACATCTTTCAAAAAATATGCTGGAAAAATATAATCCGCCTGAACATAAACACACCTAATTAATAGCAGTTTGTATGTAGAATGCATAAAAGTTGCATGTATTTGTACATATTATCGAAATGCTATGATAATCAAATAAGTGAAAATGGCATTCAGATAAATAAAACACTAAACATAATACACACGTTTATATAATCTCAAATTCTATGAGCTTCCTAATCCTGTAACTATACATAACATAGAAGGGGTTTTATCAGACAAATCTTGTTATCTTCATCGATATTTATGCGAAAACTTAGTAATAAAAGTGCGATCTATAGATATACAAAAAATTAAGAAGGTAAGATTTTAAAGTTCATTTTTAAAGAAGCCGTATCTGTGAACAGAATACTCTTTTCTGTTCCTGCAATTTGAATTCATTTTACTCAATGTAAGACCATGTTAACCACATTGCTTGTATCTGAACAGCTACGTGAAATACTTTTCTCTGGTTGAAAATATAACACCAGCAAACAAGTAAACTTCAGTATTCTGTGTGTCATTTCTTTTAAAAAAAACAACAACATGTACGTTTCTTCCATTCCAGTATTGTTTGAGTTGTTACGTATATATATACATGTGTGTGTGTGTGGGTTTTAATATTTTCTATAGAAGTCTTACCAGGAAATATTAATCATTCCAACTGACTTAATACCGATCCGAAGCAGCTTTAAGACCAGCGTGCTCAAAATATAAATTTGAGGGTTAGTGGTTCGTAACATGTTTCCGCAAAAATTCAGTTAAACAATGGGTTTGAATTTGGCGCAAAGTTACACTAGGGCTACCTGCGTTAACTGTCCCTGATTTAGCAGTGTAAGACTAGAGGGAAGGCAGCTAGTCATCATCTCATCCCCAACTCTTGGACTACTTTTTCACCTACGAATTGTGGGATTGACCGTCACATTATGACACCTCACGACTGACAAGACGAGTAGGTTTGGTACGACGGAGATTTTAACCCGCGACCCTCGGATTACGAGTCTAGTGCCTTAACCGCCTGGCCATGCGAGGCCGTCAAGCAATCATGGTTCAACAGTCGATAACGGATGCATTTGATTACTTGCCTTCTCGATAGTTTATCTATCTAAAATTAAGGAAAGCTAAATACAGGTAACCTGTGGTGTACCTTTTGTCAGTTTCTGATACAAAAAACAACAACTTATTACTCTTATATAGTCTCGAAGCAAATAAAAATATAGAAGGGTATATTTGTTTTGTTTTTTTTTAATCTCGCACAAAGCTACTCGAGGGCTATCCGTGCTAGCCATCCCTAATTTAGCAGTGTAAGACTAGAGGGAAGGCAGCTAGTCATCATCACCCACCGCCAACTCTTGTGCTACTCTTTTACTAACGAATAGGGATTGATCGTCACATTATAACGCCCCCACGGCTGGGAGGGCGAGCATGTTTGGCGCGACGGGGATGCAAACCCGCGACCGTCAGATTACGAGTCGCACGCCTTAACACGCTTGGCCATCCCGGACCATTTATAAAGGAAACATACATTTCTTTTCACGTTTATTATAATTTAAATAAATAAAAATACTGCTTCACTCTCAGCCCAGAGCCGTTGAGCTATATCGCTCAGTAAAAGATATATATAACTTGATTTTAAACTAAAGAAACTCTCTAATTATTCTAACTACAAGAATTTTTAATTTCTTGAAAATACTGTAATTAATTTCAAGATACTTTGGGAATATAATAATCAACTCTGATAAATTTACCTATATTGTGCAATTTTATAATATATTATTAGTATTAAATAAGACGTATGTTTGCTTGTCCTGTTGCTCTAGTGTCGAGCAGATAGTACGTGGAAGTGACCACACATGTTGGATAACATATTAGTAGGCCTGTGTTTGTCAAATTTTAAAACATTGACCTATGTGAAACAATAAAATAGAATAACACTATAAGGTTCAATAAATTACAAAAGTTGTAGTGCAAACTGAAAAGATTTACATACGTTAATAATAGCGTTAGAAAGAAAAAATACATTTACCCTCTACTTAATTATAAGAGAATTTTTATTTTTAACCAACGTTTCGCTTTTGTGTTTCATCAGGGCTAATGTTTGATATTAGAATACGTATTATTAACATAAAGTTCAATTACTGTTAATCAATATTTCATTGGTTTAGGAATAATATGTCATATTTAGGAATGTAAAAAGCACTTGGCTTACTTAGTTAAGCTTCTTTAGTTTTTTTTTTATTCTCAGTGGCTGTTGTTAAACCTGTTAATATTACTCATTATTATTCATAAATACTCTAATTAGTTTTGAATTATTTTTAAGAATACAACGATTAGCTTGGATTAATTTGCTTAATTTTCAGCAGTTTTATGCTGGCATCGAAAAGATATTCACAATCTGGACCTCCATTTCTTTATATTGAAAACGCAACCCACTGTTTTTTTAGACTGTAAACTTGGTTTAAAAATAACACATGATAATAAACAAATTAATTGTTTGCTGTTAAGCACGAAATTACACAAAGATTTCTCTGTGCTTTGTTCACCTCGAGAATCTAAAGTTACTTTTTTTTAATATTAGAGATATTTATATTTACCGCTCAGCAACCGAAGAGTAGTTAATTAATAAATACCTAAATAACACATAAAAAATATCAATAGGTTACTGCCGACCGAATGCCTCCCATGATCAATGATTCGAAAGTTGGGACGGCGCCACGTCACCTGGAGCACGCACACACAGACGCGCTACACCAGCACTCTATAATTAGTAAGAGAAAAGCAATATCTTTGGCTGGTGTTAAAAAACCCCTATTATAACATAAATCTAACCCAACCGGATTTAGTTTATTAATAATCGTATACAATTAAAATATCAAATATTAATTATTAAAACTGATTAAGTCATTCAAATAGAATTAGCAACAAATATTGTTTATTATTTTGCTATTTTTTGATAAGCCACAAAAACGAAAAGGTTATGGCTGTGTTTGTTTCTCTGATGGGTACAGATAGTTTCATTCAAAATTATTTAAACTTCAAGTCTCGAGGGTTGTCACAACAAATAAATGAAGAAAAAGCAAATTATTTCATTAACATATGTAAACAATGTTTGAGTCAGGAATTTCATTCAATGAGCCACCCCTAATACCCTCGGCTTATTTTATCAATTACCGGAGCAATTTTATCGTAAGCTCCATTACATTTCCTACCATGTATTCCAACAGAATATATAGAATTAGCAAGTTCACGAAGCTAAAACTTTCTTCAAAGACCTCATTCAGAACTATTAAGAGCATTATAATAAAAAGGTTACGTATATTACTACCATATTATTTTTACTTAACCTGCTGTAAAAGTTTGTATGTGGCAATTGTTTTTTAAAATAATATCATGTTTAAGAAGCAGTTCCTTCCACAGCCACTAGAGGCTTACAGGAGGTATTACAAGTAAAACTAGTTGTTACCGCTGTATTTTCAAGGGCAAACTAACTACAAAACCTTCAGACCAGATCGTTTGTTTTACTCTACAACTTAACGAATACATAAAAAAAAATTCAAACGAACATTCACTTAAAACGTGCTAGTTGAAAGAATCGTGTGTAATAAATTTCAATGAAAGTGTCTTTGACTTGATTACCTTCTAATCGAAAAAGCGAAAACGAAAACTCTCAATGTTTGCATATGATTTATTTTGCTTATGATAGAAACTTTAATGTATTTTTGAATACCGTATCGGCCACCTCCATACTAGTATTTGCAGAGCTTGTGATAAAGTTAAATATTGACAAGAGGAAATTAAGTCCACGTACCTCGCGTTTTTTCAGAAACCTTTTAACTTTTGAAGAAATGATAACTAATGTCAGTGGTCCTATTAATAAAAAACGTGTATATATATATACCTTCAATTCATTGATAACAGCCTCCATTTAAACATTCTTAAATAACAAAAATTGACTCAACTTCGAATAAAAAATTTTTGTTTGTTTGCTTATTGTGCATAAACCTTAACTTCTTTTATGCATTCTAAAAGATATAACAACAAACCGTATCACTCTTGAGAGTATTTATCTGTTATTTCAAGGAATTATTTTGAATATTGTAAAGCTTTTCTTTTCACTATAATGCCCTCAGTATACTACTCAGTTCTCAGTGATATATTCTGATGGTATGGCAACTACAGTTATATTTGTATTAATCTATTCGCAGTCAAAGAAATTCAACCTTGAAATCCGCAGCATCTGTATAGACTGTGTTAGCCACGAGTTTCAAGTTAATTTATTTCATTATTCGAAATTGTAAGTCTTACATACATACTTCATTTTACTCATTATATATGGTATCATCACCACCCACCGCCAACTCTTGGGCTACTCTTTTACAAGCGAATAGTGGGATTGATCGTCACATTATAACGCCCCCACGGCTGAAAGGGCGAGCATGTTTGGCGCCACGGGAATGCGAACCCACGACCCTCAGATTACGAGTAGCACGCCTTAACCCACCTTGTCATGCCGGGCCAATAATAGATTTAAATCATAGAATTGAAATATAAATATTTCAGCAAGAATGACAGCTTATCCGGAAGTGGCGTAAAACTGTCTCTAATTTTGAACCACTCATAAGAGAAAGGACATCCAGTCAACAGCATTCACCATCACAAGGACTTTGTGAGCCGCACCACATGATTGTGGTTGTCACGTTTATAACGTGCCCACAACTGAAAGTTTATCCTCATTCTAATAAATTACCCTACATGTCTAAGCCCTTTAAACCATTGAACTGTAGTGTAATCTAAGGAATAATTTATTAATTCTTACCTTAAAGTCCGGTTTGTAAATGGCTTAAATAAAATTGATAATGATTGCAGTTCGCTTGCTTAATCTAGTTCATGTCATAATAACTGTTCATGAAAATTGGTGATACATGTAACACCTAGATCACTACTGTGTTTGTCGTATCCCAGCCAGCCGGATGAGTCCTGATGTTGAGCGAAAGGCTTCGTCGTCAATGGATATGAAAGATGTAGTGTGGTTGAAACATTGTAACATATTCTTTGTTTTCACTCATGGATCTATAAAATAATTATCGTAACATTAAGCGAAAAATGATGAAAGTACAATGAAGTATGTATGTAAGAGTAAATTATTATTTTGTTTGACAAGGTTAAACATTAAGAATCAAAGATAAACACAGAGAAACTGGAAAAGAGATATGAAAAAAAAAAAACCAGAACTAATCATGCCTTTTATCGTACAGAGTAATTATTTATTGTTAATTAGTTTATTTAAAAAGACATTCAGTCATGGCAAAGTGGTTAAGACACTCGACTCGTAATTTAAGGGTTGCTGAGTTCGAATACCCGTTGCACCAAACATGCTCCCCATTTCAGACGTGGGATTACAGTGTAATGGTCAATTCTATAATTCATTGATAAAAGAGTAGCCTAAGAGTTTGCGGTTTATGGTGATGACTAACTGCCTTCCCTCTCGTCTTACACTGTTGAATTAGGGATGGCTACCGCAAATAATTTTCGTGTAGCTTTGCGCGAAATTCAATAAACCCCTTTTTAAAGTTAAAATTAGATTAAACTAGTTAATAGTATTTACCTTCATTTACTAGACACTGAAAAAATAATATGAAATGTATATAAACAAGACAAACATTATTCTAACTCTAAAAAAATGTAGTTCTTTTAATGTTCTCATATTCAAGTGCAACAAAAATAGATCTGGACCATCAACGTCATTGTTGTTAATTCAAAGTTTCCCTGATTTCTGGACATTGAAATATTTTGGATATTTGGCTACTGGTACTTAATATCTCAGCTGTTAGGCAACATTTTTATATCATGAAATATGAATATGTTTGTGTGTACCTATGTGTATATACGCAGAAGGTTGGATATTCTTTAACACAACAATTTTGATGAGGTATTCAATTTACGTACTTAAAAACTGACAAATTTAATTACACAAAACGTTTTTACTGATACACAGTCAATATATTCAAGCCCTAGATTAGAACTGATGACAGTAACTGTAGCAACTGCTCGATTTATTGTGTTATTTTTAAATCTCGAAACGTTCGTACTCTTTGTTTTTGCAGCAGTTGGTTGAAGAGGCTAAAAATATGTTAATTAAATTTCTTTGTTCAATTTTCCTTTGTTCGATGTAGAAGATTATTTCACATTATTTTGAAAAATTATCAACATCCAGCTTACATATGGTTTCCTTCGTGAAGGTGTAAATTTTATAATAATATTAATATTTAAGAAGCTAATGCATATTTTCATCCACTAAAAACACCAGGGAAACATCTCTCGCTTGTTTATAAACGCACGACACTCAAAAGTCATTTACATGAATTACCTAGACGTAAATTAAAATAAAAAATATTGTTACTAGTTTAAACACAAAGGGGAATTATTGATAAAATAACACATATGAAACAAACCTGTAACTATACTGTAATAAAACTGTATCGCTTTAAATCTGTAATAAAAGTTTCAACATTCATAAAGTAGTCACATGTTCATTGGTCTACGTATACTAGAAAACCTCGCTTCAACATTGTCGATGCACCTGGTGTAGCACTTTTATCTGTAGTAGAGCCACTGATTTACACTATTTTTCCTAAGTCTATGCATAAGGTATTATTACCAGGTGTTGTTGATACAACTAAGTTACTTGAATAAAACTGTTGGTAAAATCTTTTGAGTACTATAAATAAATATTACAGTGGAAAACAGTTAAGTTTCAAAAGTATCAACTTCTTATAAAAATAATGCACTGAACGTGTTTTTCAACTTATTTTAAAGAACACCATAAATATTCTTAAGTTTCCTTAGTGAAGAAGGTTTCTTCTCTCTAAATTTTAGTTTCTCTATAAAGAAGTTAAGAACAGGAAGTTGTTTGGTAGTTTAATCATAACCAAAGTTTTTTCAAAATCCTTACGTTTGAATAGTTTATTTTCAGGTGTGCATGAAACCGAACTGTTTACACTTCTGACAATGAATAAAGTAAAAACTTTGTGTGTCCCGTTTTCTTCCTTATCTCGCTCGCTTTTAGAAGTTGTTAAGAAACAATTTATACAATACAGATAATGTTGCGTATCAAACCATATCTCAAGCTCCTTTAAAATCTTAAAACTAAGTATCAATGAAATCTGGCCATATATTTCGTAGAAAGGGTATTGAAGAAATGCTCAGAGATTGACTGATGCCAGCAAAACTGTTACCACTGGCAAGACAGTAAAAATAAATTGTACAAGAAAGCTGGGTCGCCATCTAACGGAAGTGTAGCGCGAGAGAAAACTTGACGGAAAGGAGACTTGAAACTATACAAGTGATTATCTATATTGTGTCCAATATGATTATCAAACGCCAACTTTATAAGTGTGTTATAAGTGTTCAATCTTATCCTCTGTCATTGAAAAGGTTAAAGGCGGAAGGTACAGATGATTTGTAAAATAATTCTTATGTTCTATATTATTCTATATATATTTTTACAGCGTTCATGACTAGCTGTGAAATACACGTGAAATGATTTTCAAAGTTTTACTGTAAATGGATCCGTAACATTGAGAAATACATAACTGTTATGTATTAAGTGAACTAAATCTTGATATCCTACATTAAACAAAATATTTCTGGTTCACCCTGAATGCTTTTGAATTTATAAGCCTAAACAAATGTACTCATCATTCAGAAAACTATACTTAAGCTTATAAAACTTAAAGCTCAACAGCTTGTTTTGTTAAATGTAATTGAAGGTGCAATAAGATAAACTTCGCATGCTCCTAAGAAAAACGGAGTTCCGGAATAGAGACACTGATAAAAATCGCAAGATTTGTTTTTCAATAGTGCAGTATTACAGTAGTGAATGGATAGAATTAATATTCAAAGGTATTTAAGTAAAGTTGTTGGAAAATCTAAATATTAAACACAAAACATGGTAGAAAAACAAAAGATGACCATTCTGGTCACGGAAATTTTATAGGAGTGATAATTATAAACATAGTCTTGTTAACAATGTTACACACAGAAAATTTTATAACAATTTATAAAATAGTGGGAAATATGCAGTAACAGTCTTTTGAAAAAACAAAATTCTAATGATTAATAATTATCAAAATTATTCAGAAGTGTTCTTATATGACTTCTGTAGAGGTCGTGTCTAACAAAAATTTCCAATTCTGACAAAACAAAGAGCAAGTAGATTCCACTAGTATCTGTTGTACGCATGCTCCAGGACACGTTTTTCTACCCAAATTACTGATAGCTGTATTCGTGTTGCACACCGATACCTAAAGTGCAGCTGCTCCGTATTATCCACTTTCGTTAATAATTACATCCTCTGCCGGAAATATCTTTTTTACAAATTAAACACACTTATTTACTTACGTGCCTCATTAATGCAGCCCTTCCACTGACACAGCGTTATGTCTGAGGACTTACAAAACTAAAACCTGAGTTTTGATACCAGTGGAGAACAGAGCACAGATAGCCCATTGTGAAGCTTCGGTCTTAGTTTGTAGTTTGTTTTTTTGAATTTCGCGCAAAGCTACTCGAGGGTTATCTGTGCTAGCCGTCCCTAATTTAGCAGTGTTAGAGGGAAGGCAGCTAGTCATCACCACCCACCGCCAACTCTTGGGCTACTCTTTTATGAACGAATAGTGGGATTGGCCGTCACATTATAACGCCCCGACGGCTAAAAGGGCGAGCATGTTTGGTGCGACCAGGACTCGAACCCGCGAACCTCAGATTAGGAATCGAACGCCTTAACCCAGCTGGCCATGCCAGGCCAACTTTTATTTGTGGGTAAAGATTAATTTTTATGAAATTTCAACATTGCGTGCAAATAAGTGTGTCAGTATGAAAATTTCAGATAACTTAAAAACTTATGGTTCTTTTGACATATAATATATAAAGGAAATCTTACGTCTAGAACGATTGCCCCCTGAGTGGCTCAGCAATACTTTTGAGGGCTCATACCGAGTTTTGATACTGACGGTGGGCACAACATAAATAAACAATTGTGTAGTTTTGCGCTTAATAAAAAAATAAAATAAATAAAATGATTATAATTTTAAAATTACCTGATTTTACAGGAAGTAAATTCTACCAGCGACACATTGGGAGATAAAAGTTTTATAAGTTTTTCTTAAGAAAGTTTATATATGGTTCAAGTATTTTTGGTAAAATGCTCTCAAAAGCTGTTCTGTGTGCATTTAATCTGTATCAAAGCCTGGTACGGCCTGGTGATTAGAACACTTGGCTCGCAATTTGCAAAGTTGTTCGCACTTTCAGCTGAGGGACATTGTACTGTAATTGTAAATCCTACAATCTGTTGGTTAAAGAGCAAACCAAGAATTAGCGGTGGGTGGTATTAACTAGCTGCCTTCTCGCTAGTTTATAACTTCCCGGTTAAGAACAGTTAGCGTAGATATCCCCCGAGTAGCTGAACCAGTATATTAAACCTATCCATACTATTACGGACAGTGTTAACCTATTTTCTCAATGCTCTACATACTTTGACGCATTTTATTTGAACCAACAATTTTGTGTTATTGCATATGAGATAAAGGAAAGAAATAAAAGCAGTATTAATATGAGAGAAAAACAATTTAACTACACAGTATAACATGATTTTAAACCCTCTTTATCGTAATTTAACTACACAGTATAACATGATTTTAAACCCTCTTTATCGTATTCAAACTTTCTGAATAAATCTTGGAATTTTAGATGTGTTACTGGTGAAATTATATTTACAATAATTTGAGGTTTACTTATCATTCTACTATAATGGGCTAAAAGTAGTCTAGATGATAGGGTACCAGACTATAGATCTAAGGTTCTTGGGTCAAGTACCGTTATCATCAAAAGAAATATATATTACGCTCTGTATCTTGGGATCTTGTGGGCCTTATAAGAGTGACAGACAAATTCCACCATTCAGTCTGACAAGCATAGCCTTTCCTCTAGGGACAGCTAATACATATAACTTTCATTTAGGTTTAGGTGAGGTTCAACAAATACACAAAAACCTTCGAAACTTTTATTAATAAGAATCGCACACCAATATATCAATTGTAATGGTGTTGGAGATAACAAGTGAAATATTTCTTGATGACGAGAAACCCACTTGAAGTAAAAATGTATCTTAAGACGGCTGGTATAGGTATTGAAACTTGTATTAAAATAAAGTAGAGAACAACGTTTCGACCTCCTTAAATCATCTTCAGGTTAACAAAGAAAGTTTGCAACTGACCGTTGTCGAGCACATCTTAGAAACGAGAGTGTAAACGGGTACGAGATTGTAGGGGGCGATGCAGTATATGTTAGGTTATTAATTAGTACAGGTAAAAAGGTGTTCCTTTATTCTAGTTTAATTTTTGTTTGAATTGTTGTACAAGTAGGTGTTCTTTGATTTTGCGTTTGTTTATATTTGTTTCCCTACTTAGTGTCTATGGTTATGTTGTGTTTATTTTATTTGCAGTGTTCAAAAACATGTGAAGATGTTTTTCTTTCAATCTGGTTTCCCTTTTTCTTCTTGTTTCTCCAATATAGAAGTCGTGGCAGTTATCACATTGTATTTTATAAATAATATTGGTATGGTGTTTGTCAGTGTAGTTTTTACACAGTATGGACTTTCGTTTTGTACCTGGTTTTTAAATAAATTTGGTGTTCATTGGAATGTTGTGTTTTGTTATAAGTTGTTTTTTTTCCAAATGTTGGTTATTTTTTCGCTGATGTCGGGAACATATAGTATGCAGCAGTATAAGGTTTTGCAGTGTGTTGTACCTTGGGATGTATTATGTTTTGTTTATTGTTGACCATGTTGTTGATCTCGGTGTGTGTGTGTAAGTTTTTTAATAGCTTTTGGACGAAATTTGTTGATGTCGATGAAGTGTTGTTTTGTTTTGATGATTTTGTCTTTAATTTGATCAGGTGAGCATAGTATTGTGGCTGTGTTTATCTGGTTTATTAATAGTTGAGTTTTTTGTTTTGTTTCATGTGCTGAGTCCCAGAGAATGTATAATTCAGTATGGGTGATTTTTTTCTGTGAATTTCTGTTTGGAACTGTGTATCAGTTTTGTGATCTTGAAGTTAACAAATGCCACTTGGTTGGTTATTTTGTGTTCACAGGTGAACTTAATTTAATGTTGAGGGTTATGGAGTTAACGTGGTTGAAAAAAACTATGTGTGTGTTCTGTAGATGTGAATCTAACAACTGTATCATCAACATACCTGTGCCAGTATAGTAAATGGTGTAAGGCTGAATTGATTGCTTGAGAATCAATCTGTGTCGTGAAAATGCTGGCTAGAACTGGTGACACGAGATTGCCCATACTTAAGCCATTTATTTGTAGCTAGCATTGGTCATTGAACATGAAGTAAATTTTGGTGGTAGTGAATTCCATAAAGGTTGCTAAATGGTTGCTCGGGATGTGTATCAATAGGTTTAGGTCTTGGATATAAAGTTCTAAAGCTGTGTTGCAGGCTTCGGTAGCTGGGACTTCTGTGAAGAGGGAAGTTACACCAAAACTGGCCATTAAAACTTTGTGGTTTAATTAATCAAAAATAGATTTAAAGTTAAAGGAGTCTTTGAAAAAGCAGCTGGATGATGATACATATTTAGAAAATGCCTTGAAATGAAATATTTCTTATCCAAAACTAACAAAACAGTTCTATAACAGTAACAGTTATAGAGACAAATGCAGCCGAAGAAGCGTCCTAAAGCATTCTAACAGTATTTTGAAATGGTAACAAGCAATCAGATGTCAGTATGACTGATTGGGTAATAATGTAAATACAGGTTGCTTTTTTTAATCAAACGCATGGTATCTATTTCATGAATGAGCCTGTAGTACGCAGCCAATGGTATAATTTCCTATATCTGGGGGCCTGGCATGGCCTAGCGCGTTAAGGCGTGCGATTCGTAAACTGAGGGTCGCGGGTTCGCGCCCGAGTCGCGCCAAACATGCTCGCCCTCCCAGCCGTGGGGGCGTTATAATGTTACGGTCAATCCCACTATTCGTTGGTAAAAGAGTAGCCCAAGAGTTGGCGGTGGGTGGTGATGACTAGCTGCCTTCCCTCTAGTCTTACACTGCTAAATTAGGGACGGCTAGCACAGATAGCCCTCGAGTAACTTTGTGTGAAATTCCAAAACAAACAAACAAACAAATCCTATATCTGATGTGAGCCACTACTTTAATCTGTGAACCAGTCAATATAAAATCTGAGAATTTTGGGAACATTCCATCCATACAAGTAGCACCAAAGTAAACTGTTCTTGAACTGAAAAACCGCAGCATTATATATATTATTTGGAACTACTGCAGCACATTGCTGTATGTAGTACCTTATGTAAGGATAGTATTTTAACAAGTATCTTATGGAGTTCTGAAGAACAATGCTCTCATAGGATCACATGTAATCCCTAGTACTTTTTGCTTTATAAAACCATCACCGTTTTAGTTGTTTTAGGTAAATTGAACTTATTGCCTAGTTTACCAGAATTTTATGTCCTAACTTTCGAAATCTGAAAACAAACATGCGCATCTGGTACTAAAGAACTCCTTGTAAGTGTTTTTTTACTCTTATTAATACGTTTAAGTTTTGATGGAAAGAAAAAAGTTGTTACGAATATTCATTATTTCTAATTTGTTCTTACCCTCCGGCATAAACTTTCGTTGCAGGTGTTAACTTAAGTTTCCCGGTGAGAAAACTTAGAGGTATAATAACACAGACAAAATAAAGGTTAGACGATTCGTATGCCGACTACAATTTATATATCATCTTTAAGAGAGAACCAATCGTAACAACAATTCTCCCATCTGATTTAACTGAATTTTGTAACGATTTATCTTTATACCCACGCAGTTTTTCTTTTTAAGCATATTTGTCACAGGGTTATTTCTAAAAAAAAATCCTTTCCACGTTGTCTGCGGGAGAAAGTTGTAATTTCCATACTAAACGGTTCTTCGTCTAGCAAGTTCTCTCCAGAGGCAATTTTTAGTTAGTGCCAAGAAACTCGTTTTTCTGATTTATCCGCCCTAGGGATCGACGGGAAGTCACGAGACCTTCGTTTTCCTGCTTGCACGGAAAGCCAGGAAATAATTATGTACTAGGCCTAGAAAGGTGCTAACATCTCAATGATTTGGATGGGAATGTTTTAGGAGGTTCAGCTGATTGTGGCTGTCTCTGATTTATCGATCTTTCACGTACTTAAAGCTCCAGAATGGTATGCATATACTGGGCAGAGGTTAATAAAACGTGAAACGAAGTTACGAAGTCGTCATTTGCACCTGATTGCGGTGCACAACATGAAGCCTCGACTAAGCCGTGATGCCCTGCTGTGGTAGAAAAGGGCGTTAAAAACTCACTCTCTGTAGTGCCCACCATAACTGTCTTTAAACGGTGCAAAACGGCCCTTCCGAATCTAATAAACATGGAAACATCAGTGGCAAGTAGATGTGACGCTTCAAATGGAATGCCAGCAATATTCTTTCCCCAAGTTCAAAGCGAGATAAACAAAAATAGAACTTATGAGACGAACGACTAAGCTGATGTTATTAGAGATTCATAAGAGTGTAATCAGCCGTGGAAGAGAAACAGAACCAAAATACTTCTGTATAGTGTAATCGTACAGAGAAAGACCCGGATCAATGAACACCAGAACAGAGTGATGAATCGTAATAAATAGTACCTAAGGTTTACATAGTTTAATAAATGACCCACTGAATATTTTGAAGATATTAATTTTGGGAGGTTTTACAGTGTGGTCCGGCATGACCAGGTGACTGGGGCCCTCCACTCGCACTCTAAGGGTCGCGGGTTCCAATCCCCGTCATATCAAACATACCCTTTCAGCTGTGGAGGTGTTATAAGGTGATAGTCAATCCTACTATTCGTTGGTAAAAGAGTTGCCCACAAGATGGAGGTGGGAAGTGATTACGAACTGTTTTCTTTAGTTTTACGTCGAGAAATTAGAAATGACTAGCGCGGATAGACCCCGTCTAGCTTTAGGCAAAATTCAAAAACTAACCAAACTAACCAGCAAACGTTTACAGTGAGAAAACAAGAACAAGATAGAATGATATTACTTTATTTTTCTCTTTGCTCTTAGATTTCAGTCCTATCGTCGGAAAAAGCGGTATTTTTGAATATTTATCGAACAAAACAAAGACAAAAAATGGCATTGGCGTCTTTGTGACAACTTGTGTAAAAATTCTGTAAAGACAGAGTTTATTTATGGCTGAAACCAAAAATTGCAGTAATTTTTTGCTGTAAATAATATCCACAGTGTCTTTAAAATTTTGATCTCGACTGGAAGTACCGTATCTTAACAGTGGCAAAAAAAACAAAACTCATTGCTTTAAAATGATTATGTTATAAAATATACTTAAACATAAAAACTTGTTTCTGACTGGCAGACACAGCTCAGTAGTCTTTCTTAGTGGAGGGCTTACTTTTATGACATAATTTTTATTACTTTCTCTCGTAAAAGCTAGATAATAGAGGACAGTATCAAACCAGCGGCAGTAGCAGTAACTTTGAGAATTACCAACAGAGTATTCTCCTAATAAGAGACATATTCAAGGCTGAGATGACCAAGAAATTACCTCTATGTAATAATGAAATATTTTGCCCACTCTGACTGTTTTATGCTTTCCGAGATTTTTCCATGGCTGTCAAAACTTACATAAAAACTTAATCCTGCAATACAGGACAAACTAGGTATCAAATACAAATAAGAGAATAAGTTTATGTTTATTTTAAATAATGCGGGTCCCGAAGTGGCCAGGTGGCTAAGGCACTAGAATCGTAATCCAGCGCCCTGCGTTAGAATCCTCGTTACACCAAACATACTTGCCCTTTCAGACGCGGAGGAGTTATTATGTGACGATCAATCTCACTATTCGTTGGTAAAAGAGTTTCCCAAGAGTTGGCGATGGGTGATGACGTCTAGCTGCCTTCCCTCTAGTGTTACATTGCTAAATTAGGGACGGCTAGCGCAAATAACCCTCGTGTAGCTTTGCGCGAAATTGAAAATAATATAATTTTAAGTAAAATATATGTCCTTTACTTAAAAAATGATTTTTATAATTTCCAAACAGATAACTGATAATATTAGTAAGTTGAAACACGGCAGAAATGTGTGTGTGTGTGTGTGTGTATTTATCTTTAAGCAGTTTTATCAAATAATTTCAATTTTCCCACCTTTTAACACGACTGTCAGAGTGAAATTTATAAATAAGTCGTTTCATTTGAACGATAATATTATCCATCATAAAAATTTTACGCGTCTTTTTTTTTTCGTGCAAGTCGCAGGTGTTACAAGAAATAATATGAATGCCAAGTTAAGCGACGCTTTTCACGACGAAAAAAATACATATTGGTAGATATTGCTTCGAACACACCTGCCACTACACCATCCACATTTTCATAAATTACTGATAAAACCCTTCAGCTTATGACCTACCCGAGATTTTAATATAAAAGTTCAAAACTATGTTTTTATAAATTCAAACATTTCATTAATTACTTTATTGAAAATTTATGTTGTTATACAACCAGAAAAGTTCATAAAAAATGATAATAAATACGGAAAATAACTACTGCATGAAACCCTACCTCACAGCTTCTATCATTGTAACATACATATTTATATCTTCATCATCTGTAAAATACCTTAAGACCGTATCACGATCACGTTTTCCTTTGATGTCTTAGCTCGATCTTTCTCCCAACCATAGAAAAGTGATGGCCTCCTCTGCCAATGTACTTGTATCTCACTTATCATGTTTAACTCAGAATCAACCATATCTTTATTTTTTGATCAGCATCTTTCTCCCAACGAAGAAAATTGGTAGCTTCCTGTGCTAGTTTCCATGTATTTTACTTATCATGCTTAACTCTAAATAAACCACACCTTTATCGTTTAGCCGTATTTTTATACCAACGAAAAAAGTTGGTAGCATTCTCTGTCAATGTTTCTGTATTTTACTTATCATATTTAACTTTAAAAAAACCATATCTTTATCTTGTTCGCTGCACATGGCCAGAGTGTCACATTCATTTACTGGGTCATCTTTATTCAAACTTAAGCATGTTACTGTTACTGTTCATATCTTCATTCCCCCCTTTGTTGTCATTCAACCAAGAAGTTAACAGTTGACAACCCTGTTTGTCCGCATGTTCAACGTTAGAAAATAGATCATGGAATGATTGAAGCTTATAGCCCAGTGAATTTAACTACAAAACAACGAGACAGAGTTCCATCCATCCAGAGCTGTTTATTACGTATACAAATATCAATATAACAAAACATAATAGAATATAGCTTCATTAAGGTATGCATATTTACACGATATTGTTATAAATTGCCAATGCTAATGCTATTTTATGATTTGGTTTTTAAGATCATTGTATTTTATTTTGTAATTTTAATTTTATTTACTTTCCGTTCTCTAGTCTCCCTCAGGAACAGCGGTAAGTCTTCAGATTCACAATGCTAAAATCAGAGGTTCGATTCCCCTCGGTGGACATAACAAATAGTCAGATGTGGCTTTGTTATAAGAAAAACACACACCTCCCATTCTCCAATTTCATTTCGATTTTATGTGTTCGGAGTTTTAGTTCAGTTTTTACATTATGTATTATTATTTTGATTAATTGTATTTTGATTTTGAGATTGATATTTATTTATTAGTTTTTTATTTCTACTTAAACAGTGCTTTATTTTAATTTTTCCGACTCTCTCTTTACTGATGTGTGATAATACGTCCTGTCTTTTTCGTTTTTAGGCGACATGGCGTCTTGCGTGTAACCTGAAGAAAATGGTTACCAAATTTAGCGAATTGCAACAAATATTCTGGTTCTATCATCTCATTAAATTTAAGATTTTTTGGGCGAGGTAGCTCTTGAAATAAGGAAGGAGTTGCAATGACTGAAATAGTCATTTTTTTTTTCATCCAGTAAGTAGTACAATATGTATTTATTTAGGTATGTTCACATAATGTTCTGAAGACCTGCTAGTTTAAGAAGACAAAACCACAATATTCATTATCTGTTTCCAGTTTCTCATAGTCATATCATGATTTGGTTCTAGTGGAAGTCTCAATTTTGCCTTGAGATGAGATTTTACTCAACCATAGTGGTTGAGTAAAATCTCTACTCAAGGAAATCCAGGGAACAGCCAAAATCGAGACTTTTACCAAAACCAAGTTATGTTATCCAAAACATTATAAGAATAAAAAGTCTTACAGAGAATGTCAAAACCAAATTAAAGAGTATGGGAAACTGGTCATTGTACTTTCTTTATCACAGGCATTCCTTTCCATGCAAATTATTTATATAGGCGGACAGGTTCACTACAGTCTTTCAATTTGGCTCATTGTTTATATTGTTTTTCACTAGGTACAATAAACAACCTAATCATGTTACATCAAATTCAACTTGCTCAGCTGGTCCTTCTTGAGGTGCTCAACCACATCAAATGTTGCCCACTTGTATCTGAGTATCAGAATGTTGTAGTCTGACTTGGAATCTAAGTGTTACAGGCTGAACCTGAAAGAAATTGCCAGAGTTCTTCTTAACCACTTTGTAGAAGATTAATAAAGTTATCAATTTTGTGTCAATGCTTATAGAGATTAAAATGATATTAGCCAGTTCTAGTTCTCAAGTATTTTCGGTCTGTAATGCATCACTGTCAATGTCTTTCATAAACTCATAGATGTGTTTGTTTAATATAAAGATTCTAAAATCAAGCGTAAAACATGCAACATATGTGCATGCACCATAACTGACAGTAGTCCTTTCAGTTCCAAGTCATGATATTTAGCAACACAGGATATATTAAATATGGAAAGTGTTTCAGACAACCAGTCCAGTCTTCTAGTCAATTCAAGCTCTTGTTTCCTCACCAATATCAGTAATTAGATCATGCATGATCGTTTTTCACGAGCTTATTCACGTGTACCAATAATTAAGCTCGTTTTTTTTTTTTATTTTCTGCAAACCTACACGAGGGTCATCTACGCTAGCCATCCCTAATTTAGCAGTGTAAGACTAGAGGGAGGGCGGTTAGTCTTCACCACCTATCGTCAATTCTTGGAGTACTATTTTACCAGCAAATAGACGTTATATAGTCTCCATGATTGATAGAGCGAGTATGGAGGCCTTGCACAAAGTTAACCTACAGTTAAAATTCCAGAACTTTTCACTATACGCAATTTATTAATAAATGTATGTAATTAGACAGATTTAAAGCTCTAATGCAGAAAATTAGCACTCATATTATTACGTAGCAATCATTTCTTAGCAGTCAACTTGTCAGATATCTTCCAATATGCTACAGTATGTAACTCACGTCTCAAACCGATGTCAAGGTCAGTGTTTATTTCGACAACCAGTCTGCATTTATGTAGCTTCAGCTTTTCCTTTTCACAATCAAAGCAAAATATTCCTGCACTAATCCGTCACAAGTCATTACTTTATGAGGCATATAAGAATTAATTAAAGTTAAATGTTATCAGTGAAGGAATACAACAGGTACTACATGTTTGAAAGTTAACTAAGTTTCTATACTTCACATGAAAAACACAGTTTGAAGGATGTAGTGCAATTCCTGGAAAATATTAAAAAAGCAACAAACATCTCGTTTAATCAGCATAGAATGCGTATTAAGTTAGCTTGCTTACCTTAAGAACTGACAAGAAAATAGTGATGCGAGTATTATCTCATTCATGCATCAGTTCTCTGGTATTAACAGTTACCTCACGGCTTACTATATCCAAGATGACTTTTGGCGTAATCTTAAAAATGAATTTAATAATGATTGTAAAACTTCGTATGTGAATATTTTAGTTTGTCTAACTGAAAATAATGATATTATTATATTTAATACAATGGGACAACAAAAAACTGGGCTTCATAGAACACCATTCTTGTACGAAAAAAAATGGAATACATTATTCTCCGGAAAAGCCACTGCGTATCTAAGAGTACCTTTCCTCGTTTAGATTCTAAGATACCATTTTTTTTTTCACTGTACGGAGGAAGACAGAGCGTTTTAAGATTGTGACGGAAGCAATTCTTTTGGTCTACGACACAACTGAAACTCTGTGAATCGTGTCACTGGTCTTTTTTTGTCTGAGAAAAGCCTTCGCTTCACTTTGATTCTAATAGCACAAGTTTTTCTGTTCATCTGGACCCGAAAAGAGCAAAACTATATAACGATGACACCAAGTTTCCTCGATAAGAGAGCCCTGAGGCATAGAGCCCAGAGATAGAAAGTAATTCTCACGAGATGATTTAAAACGCTGTATTCGACTTCCGTTTGGGGAGGAGACTTCCTTTCTTTATCTATTGTTTATCTCAAACCTGTCATATTCTTATATACGATAACCTTTTACTTTTTTTATTTCTCCTTTTGTTTTGGTTCTCACGTTAACATAAAGTGTTTATGGAGAATAAAGTTCTTTTCTGCGTCATGTAACTGATCAGCTTAATTATTTCGTTATAACTTATATATATATATATATCAGAATTAATGGTTCATGTAGCCAATTACTGTCATATGGACGAAAGCATTATCATTTTATAGTTAATTACAGATCCAATCTCAAAGTTGATTTGTAAGTTTTACACATAGTCTTGACCTAATTCTGTAAATAAGTGTTTTATCTTGTTACAAGTTTTGTAATTGAAAACAATTTCTGCTTCTAATTGAACTTCATGTGGTTGCATGTGAAAAAAACGACTTTATGATTTTACAAAATATTACGTACTATAGTATGGAATAGCCTAATTTTCAGATAAAGTTTAATTTAGATTTAAAAGTTAATTGAAATTCCGATAGGTATTAAATTTATGATATTTGTCAAAAATTGATACACAGTTTTTTTTCTTGAGATAAATATATTTTAACGTACAAACAATAATACAATTTATAATAATGGTTACTATAAATTGTTATTACAAATAGTGACTTATATATAAACGTTTTACAAACTCATAACGGGCCCCAGTGGTATGTTTGCGGACTAACAGCTAGCAAAACCAGGTTTCGATGCCACTGGTGGGCAAAGTACAGGTAGCTCGTTGTATCGCTTTGTGCTTAATTTTAAATAAACAGACAAAACTTACAAATAAAACTGATACTTCTCTCTGGTCTGGAACTGAATTATTTATCGACGGTTTATGATGAGCGAATTACTTTCGAGTTGATATCAGTATAGTTCACTTAACGGCTAGCTAGTTATCACTCCACTCTTGATTTTTTCACAGCCGAAGTTATATACAATATCTTCGTTGAAATACTAACGTCCGAAGTGAAGTCACTGAAGTTAAACGGTTTATAGTGTTCGAAATCAATAAACGTTCCTGGTACAATATCAGTACTTTTCCGATTAATAAGCGTTTATCACAGTTATAGCTTCCGAGGTAAAGTTATAGCTTCCGAGGTAAAGTTATAGCATACTAATTGTAACAAACCAACAATAGAAAACTATCTCTTGGTGCGTCGATTTATAAATTTTAGGTGAAGTTCTCGAAAGCTCAGTTGGCAACAATACTGGCAATCACTAGTATTTTATATACACACATAGTACATTGTTTATTATTACACTCGAGGATCTTCCACAGATTTAGAAAATAGGCTGTAATTTCACAATATACATTTAACAATTAAATGCATTTCTAAATATTTATTAAAATAAAACCGTCGATATTAAAATAAAAATATAAAAGTAAATCTGTTACAAAAAAAAGTAAATATTGATGTTACGCCATAAGTAAAACGTTTTGTTGTTTTTTTCTAAAATCCTAGAGTGCGAAGTTCTAGAAGTCTTTGGACCTCAATGAATGAATGTAGTCGTTGATTAGTGATTGAAGGAAGAGATAATATACTTTTAATTCTTGTTAACTGAATTTACATATGTGCATGATGCCTTCTGCTGACTTGTCATAAAATCGGAATTTCGGAAATAGTTGTTATTAGTCTTCGTATTTACAACGCTAAAATCAAGTGTTCGAATTCCCTCGGTGGACACAGCAGATAGTTCGATGTGGCTTTGATATAAGAAACACACACGCAGTCAATTTTAATGCATATAAAGTAATAAAATGTTGAATTTCTGTGTATAACACTACGACCACTGTTACATATTTCTTGACAAGGACTTCTCCCTGGTGATATTCGTAAGTCACTATTATGTCTATAAGAACGGCTATACTAGATAGTTCTTTATACCATATTTCAAAGTATTTCTTTTAAACAATCTCATGTGATAATATATAGACTCATACTTTGTTAGACTCTGGTGACGATTTGTGAAACTTCTTTATATTTATCAGATCAATGAAAAGTTGAGAAAACAGTTATTCAAATGAATCGGTTATTTCTTATAAATGGCATTCCTGCTAGACAATCAAAATATTTTCATACGATAGTATTCTAACTATCCATGATATATATGTCTGTAAAATTTCATATAATTCTAGTCTTTAACAAGTAAGTCGAATACTAATCAGTTTCACTTGTTTATTTTATCTTGTGACATATTGAAATTTTTTTTTGTTATTTGAAACTTTTTGTGTGTATAACTACCTGAACGTGTGATTAATATAATGGAGTGGCACTTACTGATTATTGGATTATAATTAATCACACGTTCAGGTAGTTATGCTATGCCCAGTAGCACGTTCCGATTGTAGCTCCCTGAACTGAACTACTGACTGGCAATAGTGTACAAATGAAAATTTTGGCTGGTCAAGAACATTCCATGCGAACACTTGTGGTAAAGCTCAATGTTTCATCAGAGCTATATGTATTCAAGACACTGAAGAGAAAACGTGAAATTGGCACTGTTAGTAAAATTAGTGGTCGAGACAGAAACAAAGCGTTCTTCAAACGTTATAGGAATTATTTCAGGGTATGTTATGTACGGGATAAACGAAAGTCTAGGACAAATCTTGCCAACGACCTTAATGTAAATAAAGATGCGAACATTAAATCGTAAATAGCAAGAAAAGCATAAGCACGAAGTGGTTTTAAAGGACGTTTTTCTGCTCAAACTTTACTGCTGAGAAGGGACCAAACTTAAAGGTTTAAATGGGCATCGAGACACATATAATGGAATGAGAGAAGTTGTAATGTTACTCTTTACAAATTACTTCAAGCTCAAGTTGTTCAGTAACAATTAAATAAGTTTACTTGGCAATGCCAACAAGAAGGATATCATAATCAATCCATAAATTCGCGATGAAACATAGTAAAGAGGAGCAGTACAAATGTGGAACTGTATTTCTAGGATCTGTACACTAATGTGATGGCTCCCTGACTGCTGACAAATACAACCTGTTTATGATCCCTCAGCGACATGATTCACCAGGTAAAGATGTATCTTACAGCTACCGGATGATCCCAAGCAAAAAAAAAATCATGTAATAATATATTGAAGATAAACAGGGCAATGTAATACACATAATAATGTAATACGTATAATAATGGCTTGGCTTTAAAAAATCCTCATATTAACATTCTCGGGTCTGTGTGGGCTTATATTAAAATCATGAATGTCATAAGGCAATCAAAACGACTTGGCTGAATTGTGAGAAGGAATATAGAGCATTTGGAATATCATTCTACAATCAGATGTTTGTAAACGGTGAAGCAGTATGAAAACAGTGTTTTGATGTGTGTAGAGTAAATAACTCGAATGAAAATACTAATACTTTGAACGTTTTATTCGCCTTCTTGTTGTATTCTCTCTACTAATGTTTAGTAGCATTAAAAACTCACCGTCTAGTTCTAGTCATTCTTTGTTTGTCATTCCTGTGTGTGTGTTTTCGTAATTATTTCCATTAGTGTACATGCGAATGAAATTTTAAAAACTTAAATAATTAGCTTAAAAATGGATACACAAATATTTTGTTTACAATTTATTTCTGTTTTAGCGCCATCTTGTGTCCGGAAGATGTGTAAGACCTGGTGGTTAAAAAAAAATAAGTTTTCTTGTACATTAATAGTGTGCTTCTGTTTTGAGCGTACTTGGAGAAAATTTAATAAACATCAAAAAGGACAGTTATAATGAGAATTTGATGTGCAAATACGAGGTATGTTCAAAAAATACGCGGACTGTTTGAATTGCGCGGCTCTAGTTGGTTCCAGGGGAATCCGCTTGGTGTCGCTAGGTTCGCACATATCAGCTGATTACGACGCCATTTCCCGGTTGCAGATATCTTCATTTGTGTATTAGCTACGCGGTTTTAAGTGAAGTGCGATTTTTTCGTTTGGCGGATTTCAGAATGAATGACCTGAAGGAGCAACGACTTGCTGTGAAATTTTGTGTTAAACTTGGAAAATCTGCGACTAAAACTTTTGCTATGCTTAACACGGCTTACGGTGATGTTGCTATGAAGCGTACGGCATGTTTCAAGTGGCATGAACGTTTTAAGGATGGTCGACAGTCCATTGAAGATGATGAGCGTCCTGGACGTCCTTCCACGTCAACTAACGACCCACACGTCGACAAAATCAACACTGGTGCGGGCAAGTCGACGTCTGACTGTCAGGGAGCTTGCTGAAGAGTGTGGAATATCAGTTTGATCTTGTTACGAGATTTTGATCGAAAAGTTGAAGATGCACCGCGTTGCTGCGAAATTTGTGCCTAAGAACTCGTGAGTTTTTGGCCAAACACTCGATCACTGTTCTTCCCCACCCCCCTACTCACCTGACCTTGCTCCTTGCAATTTTTTCTTGTTCCCCAAACTCAAAAGACCCTTGAAAGGAAGAAGATTTGAGACGATTCCCGAGATTAAGGCAAATGCGACGAATAAGCTGGAGGACATTACAAAAGAAGTGTACCAGGACTGTTTCAACAAGTGGAAACATCGTTGGGATAAGTGTGTGCGTTGGGGAGGAGAGTACTTTGAAGGGGTCCCAGACCTGTAACTTCTAAATAAAGTACATTTTGTTTTATGACGTCAGTCCGCGTATTTTTTGAACAGCTCTCGTATTAAAGAAACAAAGTCAAAGGCCCGGCTTGGCCAGGTGGGTTAAGGCGTTCGACTCGTAATCCGAGGGTCGCGGGTTCGAATCTCCGTCGCACCAAACATGCTCGACCTTTCAGCCGTGGGGGCATTATAATGTGACAGTCAATCCCACTATTCGTTGGTAAAAGGGTAGCCCAAGAGTTGGCGGTGGGTAGTGATGATTAGCTGCCTTCTCTCAAGTCTTATACTGCAAAATTAGGGACAACTAACGCAGATAGCCCTCGTGCAGATTTAAGCGAAATTTAAAATAAACAAACAAACAAAAGTCAAGTTAAAATTGGCAATAGTTCTTATTTGTCCCACTCTAAACTATATAGTGATACATAAAGTATATACAATAGATTGAGCTCTGCCTATTTACAATGGTATCTATATCACATTAAGTTGCTCTTAAGCAGTTAAATAATTCTGTTCTATTTTTTACTCCACGTAAAATCGAAAATAACACAAATATTCAAGTTGTTTAAAGACATTCTTATATTTGGGGAAGATGAGAGAAATATACTGACAGACATACAACCCATAATAATATCTGATTATGTACACAAATAATCAAATCTATGTTCCTAGGAATAACGGAAACTCTACATTAAAGAAAGTCTCCCCACAGCTAAAGACCGCCTAACACCTAATGATTCAGAAAGCTCTTTAGACCTACAATATTCTAAGTTTTCTCATGTAACCCAACGTCAGTGTAATATACACATACGAGGGCTGTTCAAAAATTACGCGGACTGACGTCATAAAACAAAATGTACTTTATTTAGAAATTACAGGTCTGGGACCCCTTCAAAGTACTCTCCTCCCCAACGCACACACTTATCCCAACGGTGTTTCTACTTGTTGAAACAGTCCTGGTACAATTCTTTTGTAATGTCCTCCAGCTTATTCGTCGCATTTGCCTTAATCTCGGGAATCGTCTCAAATCTTCTTTCTTTCAAGGGTCTTTTGAGTTTGGGGAACAAGAAAAAATCGCTAGGAGCAAGGTCAGGTGAGTAGGGGGGTGGGGAAGAACAGTGACCGAGTGTTTGGCCAAAAACTCACTAGTTCTTAGGCACAAATTTCGCAGCAACGCGGTGCATCTTCAACTTTTCGGTCAAAATCTCGTAACAAGATCAAACTGATATCCCACACTCTTCAGCAAGCTCCCTGACAGTCAGACGTCGATTTGCCCGCACCAGTGTTGATTTTGTCGACGTGTGGGTCGTTAGTTGACGTGGAAGGACGTCCAGGACGCTCATCATCTTCAATGGACTGTCGACCATCCTTAAAACGTTCATGCCACTTGAAACATGCCGTACGATTCATAGCAACATAGCAACGTGTTAAGCATAGCAAAAGTTTTAGTCGCAGATTTTCCAAGTTTAACACAAAATTTCACAGCAAGTCGTTGCTCCTTCAGGTCATTCATTCTGAAATCCGCCAAACGAAAAAATCGCACTTCACTTAAAACCGCGTAGCTAATACACGAATAAAGATATCTGCAATCGGGAAATGGCGTCGTAATCAGCTGATATGTGCAAACCTAGCGACACCAAGCGGATTCCCCTGGAACCAACTGGAGCCGCGCAATTCAAACAGTCCGCGTATTTTTTTAACAGACCTCGTATAAACATTGTTTTATCCATCTACTTCTAGTTTTCTTAATAACTATGTAAACTAATGATTATGTTATAATATATTATAATTGTAGTAATAGTCATCTTTGTTACATAATTTTTAGATTTCGCTGATGATATAATAAGTTATTCCGAAACATATATATGTAAAAACGGCTGGTTTGGGTTGAGAAAATTTTTATGTGGAGGAGTGACCAACGTTTCGACCTTCTCCGGTCATCGTCAGGTTCACAAAGAAAGAGGTAACTGACCGATCGGTGACCACATGTTTGAAGGGGGTTGTGTAACTGAGTGTAGGAATATAGAGGGCGCGCTTAGATGTTTGATTATATTTATTGATATAGGTATAAAGGTGTTCCTCTGTATTGGTTAAGGCATGCAACTCGTAATCTGAGGATCGCGGGTTCGCATCCCCGTCGCGCCAAACATGCTCGCCCTCCCAGCCGTGGGGGCGTTATAATGTTACGATCAATCCCACTATTCGTTGGTAAAAGAGTAGCCCAAGAGTTGGCGGTGGGTGGTGATGACTAGTTGCCTTCCCTCTAGTCTTACACTGCTAAATTATAAACGGCTAGCACAGATAGCCCTCGAGTAGCTTTGTGCAAAATTCCAAAACAAACAAACAAATTGTATTTGTTTATTTTAGGCTTGAGTTGTATAAGTAAGGCTTCTTTAATTTTGCGTTTGTTTATGTTTGTTTCTTTATTTAGTATTTGGGTGTTTTCTATGGTTATGTTGTGTTTATTTGATTTGCAGTGTTCAAAAACGTGTGAAGGTGACTTTTTGTGTTCTTTGAATCTGGTTTCCATTTTCCTACTTGTTTCTCCTATATAGAAGTCGTGGTAGTTATCACATTGTATTTTATAAATAAAGTTGGTGTGGTGTTTGTCAGTGTAGTTTTTACATAGTGTAGACCTTAGTTTTGTGCGTGGTTTTTGAATAAATTTGGTATTAACTGGAATGTCATATTTTATTACTAGTTTTTGCCAAATGTTGGTTATTTTGCTGTTGATGTCGGAAATATATAGTATGCATCCGTATATGGTTTCGTGATTTTTTTTATTCGTGGGATATATTTATTTTTGTTAGTTGATTTTGCTCTTTTGTCTAGGTGTGTGCGTATAATGTTTTCTACGGTTTGTAAAAATATTCTCAAACCAGCCGTTTCTACATACATATTTTTCTTTACAAGTGGTTTTTCTCGTCATCACTGATTATTATTCCGAAACTTGTATATAACATGTGGTATGTTTTGTCAAACGTCTTCATCTTCATCATTAAACTGAATCTTCTTTCCGAATCATTCATATATAGTTCTACATTATAACCGATTCACCCTGATTGTTATAAAAGTGTGAAACATTTTGAAGTATTACGAGGAACAATCCTTAATAACCTGGCGGTTTTATAGTACAAAGCAATTTACATGCAGACATAGACAAGCGAATGTTATAACTTATCCCTACACTTCTTGAGTCAGCAGGTAGGCTCACATCTCTAATTGGTTTACAGCTTATATAATGGAGACGTGGCGTCTCTCAGCCTTCCCTCCCTTGTCGATGTTTGTTACATAAGCTTTTAACAACTCACTTTTACTTCATCGCAGCTCCAAGTAAAACTAGTTTTTACTGTGCCAACAACATGAACAGCTTATCAAAAATATTATTATACACTTTACTTCTATGATATATACTCTTGTCTTATTTGCCTTTTATTTTATTTTCTTAAACCTCAAACAAAACAATGAAACGCTTTTAGGGTTTAATTGCCATGTGGTTATCTACTTGGTTGGCAACCTTTTGTATGAGAAATTGATAATAAAATATATAGTTTTTGTTGGTTTGTTGTCTGATTATAATGGCTTATAATATGTATATATATATATATATATTTGTTTAGTGTGCAAAAATCCAGATGAAATACTACTTTTGTGTGAATAAGAAAGATATAATAGCAGTTGATAACCGAAATCCTTGAATAATTACTAAACAACTGACCTTCATAACGTTAATTCAGACGAAGAAATTGTCGTGTTTGAGTCAACGTAGTTTCGATATAATACATATATAATATTATAATAATATATAATACATCCTACATTTTTATCGTAATTTTCTCACCTGAAATGTTAGCTTTAGAAAGTTGAGGAGCAAAAGTGTATATAATGTATCGATAAGCATAATTTTCATCTTTTTCCTAAGAGGAAAGAAATGGTCCGGTGAATAACGATAAAACACTTCAAACTACAAAGCGTGTTGAGAAAACATATTTTTGTTACTATTAATTCTTCTTTAAAGCGAATTAAACCGTCAGTAATTTATAAAAAACATAGCTTCATGAAAATGACCACTCTTTGATTTTTTTTTTCATCTCGGACCTACAAGGTGTTTCCGTGAATAGGATAAAAATTTTATTATTTATTATTAATTAACCAACAGTTCTAAAAATTTAAATTATTTATTTTAGAGTTTCGTGAAGTTGAAAATTATTTCTGTATATAAAGATTGTTTATTTGTCTTAGAATTCTGTGCAAAGCCACAGAAGGACTATCTGCGCTAGCCGTCCCTAATTTAGCAGTGTAAAACTAGAGGGAAGGCAGCTAGTCATCACCACTTACCGCCAACTCTTGGGGTACTCTTTTTACCAACGAATAGTGAAAGTGATTATTACATTATAACGTCTCCACGGCTGAAAGGGAGAGCATGTTTGGTGTGACAGGGACTCGAACCTGCAACTCTCAGATCACGAGTCTAGAGTCATACAAAAATTGACTCAAGAATCACAAAACAAAGAAATAATAAATGTGGAGATTTTGTCAAGAGAAGCTTATACCGCTAATTCTTGACGAATTGGTAATTTTGGTTATAGTAAATATATATACGTAATGCTGATACAGTGTTTAAACTATAAAAACACATATATTCAATATGTAATTCTATACTAGTGAAATCCCAGAAAATTAGAACAATAAAATGTTATCTTAAAATGTCACTAGAAAAAGTCACAACTCAGTCTTTTAATTGGTTAAGATTTTCTTGTGAAATTATTAGTATATTATTTCTCATAAGATGCAACTTTCTTTTGGTCTGATACGGTTTCATTGTACTTTTTTAATGTAGTACTTCTGAAAATAAGTACGGCCCGGTATGCCCAGGCATTTAAAGTGCTCGATTCATAATGTGAGGGTCGTGGGTTCGAATCCCCATCACATGAAACATGCTCACCCTATCAGCCATGGAGACATTATACAGTGACGATCAATTTCACTATTGGTTAGCAAAACTTTCCCCAAGAGTTGGAGCGGGTAGTGATGACTAGCTGCTTTCCTCTAGTTTTACACTGCTAAATTAGGGACAGCTAGTACAGATAGCCTTCGTGTAGATTTGTGCAAAGATTCAAAAACAGTCAAAGAAAAAACGTTACGTTAGTGTGCTACAGGTTTCTTATGGTATTATTAATACCTTCTTTTGGCGTGCTATGGTTTTTTTTTTGGTAATATTAATACAATATTTCTCATAGTAAGTAACCTTCTTTTAGTGTGCTATGGTATATTAATACATTATTTCTTATAATAAATAACCTTCTTTTAGTATGCTACATGTTGAGAATGTTATTTGTCACAAAAAATAACCTTCTTTTAGTGTGATGAGATTCTCTTGTGATATGTTTAGTATGTTATTTCTCACGACAATAGCCTTCTGTTAGTTTGATAAGATTCTCTTGTGATGTGTTTATTGTATTATTTTTCACAAGAACTATTATTGCACCACGACAGTTGTTAAGTTACCAAACTTATACAGACACGATATGAGTCAACCACTGGTACAGCGGTAAGTCTCTGGATTTAAAACGCTAAAATTAGGAGTTCGATTCTCCTTGGTGGACTCACCAGATAGCCCGATGTGGCTTTGCTATAAGAAAACACCCACACACATGATACAAAACAAACAAAAGTGAATTGTCTCTGCTAAAAGGACTGAAGAAACATTCTATAGGATAATTTATTTGTTTGTTTTTGAATTTCGCGCAAAGCTACTCGAGGGCTATCTGCGCTAGCCGTCCCTAATTTAGTAGTGTAAGACTAGAGGGAAGGCAGCTAGTTATCACCACTCACCGCCAACTCTTGGACTACTCTTTTACCAACGAATAGTGCGATTGACCGTCACATTATAACGCTCTCACGGCTGAAAAGGCGAGCATGTTTGGTGCGGCGGGGATGCGAACCCGCGACCCTCAGATTACGAGTCGCACGCCTTAACCCACCTGGCCATGCCGAGCCCTATAGGATGATATAAAAATCGTTTAATCAAAATATTAACCATATTTTCTTTCTCTTCAAATTCGCTTGAAGTTGAAAGAAGTATAATTAAATGATATTGTAAAGAGATATCAGGGTTTACACACCTGTGCTGTTGTTTTGTTACCAAATTACTTTGATTGATAAAAGAAGAGAAAAAAGTGTAAATTTTATTGCAGTAAAAAAATAGACTGCGATTTAAAAACAACCACGTTTGTTAGTAATGGTTGCAAAATCACGTTCTGGAGATAATGACACTTCATTCATTTTGTTAACTGATTATTCAATTATTATGATTGTTAAAAAGATATAGAGAAAATTATTATTTTTTTATATATTTCAACCAACGTTTCGTCTTTGCGTCTTCCGTAATCCGAGAGTCGCAGGTTCGAATCCCGGTCGCATCAAACATGCTCGCCCTCCCAGCCGTGGGGCGTTATAATGTGACGGTCAATCCCACTATTCGTTAGTAAAAGAGTAGCCTAAGAGTTGGCGGTGGGTGGTGATGACTAGCTACCTTCCATCTAGTCTTACACTACTAAATTAGGGACGGCTAGCACAGATAGCCCTCGAGTATCTTTGTGCGAAATTAAAAAAACAAACAAAACAATATCGCATAGTATATCATATAAAGCTCGAAGCAAAAGTTTAATCATATAACTGTAACTAAACAATGCAATAAAATCAGTTTCATAAGACGCTTTTTCCTTTTGTTTATCCACTGCACAACTAACTTAGAAAAAAACGTTATTGAAATGTTATTTTTCATTTTATATTACATAAAACATTAAACAAAAACTTGGGTTAATCAATTTTAGAGGCTGGCAAAATTCTGTTTAACTCTTTTGGCTAGTTATATAAAATAAATAAACCTAAAATAATGAATTATAAATAAACTTAATAAATTGTAACTTTCCCTATGTCATTTGAAAGTTGGAATGTTGTACTGTTTTATTAAAAAAGCATAAACTTAAAAAGCTTTTATGAGTTGAAATAATATTGTAAAACTTGTTTCTATATTATACTTGCAAGTTTTCGGAATTCTTAATAAAAACGTGTGTTTATTTTGTGTCTGACGTTTTATGTGTTTTTATCTTTGTACAATAATTAACTGCCCTATCCTTAAATTATATAGCCGGATTTAAGAATTCGAATGAAATTTTTCAAAGCCTTAATGTTTATAATACGTAGCCCTGTCAATGCTAGAATTACAAGAAATAACTCTTTTCGTTTTACGTGTATATACACACACTCACTTCCAGTTGAAATCAGTGAATACAAATTCAATATAGTTTTCTCAGAGGCACGCATTATCCAGTATGTAATGTAATGAATAACATCTCAGCGCATGTGCTGAACTAAAACGAACATACAGGGGCTAAACATATTACGGAACTATGATTTATCATTCCAAAATTAAGTTACAGATAAATCTTATTTGCATTTGGTTAAGTCTTTAAGAAATAAAGTATACTAAAATGCAACCCTTTTAATTATCATGAGCCAAAAGCGAATTTTGTTCACACATTTTAAATTTATTTCAAACGTAGTAAATATTTTATATTAATTAAAATAGTAAGAATCTTCTGATTGCTATTTCTTAAGCACATCATGAAATATAAGTTCAACGTTGTTACATATGTAACACTGTATGGGTGGATATCAATATTTGGAATTGGAAAGTTATGATGTTAATCTGGGCTAATGAGAAATATTTATTTTGATATTTTTTTCAATTGATATGCGTTAGTTCGATATAATAAGAAACTACACAGTGATCTATAACTACATATAAAATTACCTACCAAGTCCTGTAAAATATATTACGAAAGCTGCATTTTTTTTTCTATTTGTATTCTGAAGTAAAAGCCTACCATCTTTTTTTTCTATCGTTAGATGTCTATCAGTAAGAAAAAAAAAAAAAAAAACACTTAAGTATTTGTCAAGCTTGCACCGTATTGTGGTAACTTGCAACCAGATTATGTATTGAATTGTATTTTGTTCATTATTCCATCGTTATGCAACATAAAACAAACTGCTGCCAAAGTATAAAGTACTTAATGGCCAGGGGCATACAATACTACATCACATTCGTATAATTTGCTCATACTGTAATTTTCATTGCATCACGACTACTAATTAGTGGTGAAGTAACAAACAGATACTAAATGGGTGTCACTATCTAGAATATTGCACGATTCCTGAATCAGTGTTTATTTTGCTACAACACTGCTTTACTAGATCTTAAAACTGTTAATACTGTTAAAATATTGTGATTATATTTGATATCTTACAATACCCATGGTAATCACCTACATTTTTAAGTATATTCGTGTTTTTATCTCCAAGACTAGAATACAATTTTATTTAATAGTCAAAGCTATTAGTGACTCATCGCTTTACGCAGGTTTCGTATTCCTAACAACACCACAAACTTTTCCTATCCATTATTTTAATAGGATAAGATATAAAGGTATGTAATGAAACTTTCTACGATGTTTTCAAAGTCTTGGTATTTGGTAGAGATATTTTCCAAAGCGATGCGAACTAGAACGGTGGTCTTGACTCCCTGCCGGGCGGGTGGGCCGAGGGAGGTACAGAGATTCACAGTTCTTATTTGGCCGCAGTCGACTGCCGTCTACAGGCCTTAGTGCACACGCTCTACTAACTTCAAGCATTTCACTTAATAAACGACCATAATACGAAAAAAAGAAAAACTTTAGGATTTGGTACAATGACAAGAAGATGGAGAAAAGAAAGAGGCGTAGACTTATAGAACCATGTGTCTACCTTTTATTTAGAATAGAAGTCGTGGCGAGCACTGATGGCCGTCACACGCCTTTTTACTTGTTATCCGGGCCTTGTCATGTTTAGAGAGAAGAGTTGTACATGACTGCTCTCGACTGGTTTACTTGAAAGCTTTGTCTGCATGTGATTTAAAGGCAGCCTGGCAACCATGACTCTCCCCACAGGATAACAACAACGGCTTTCAAAACGATCACACTGCGAATACTTGACTTTGTCCAGCCACACATTTTATTGAATTGGTTAAGGAGGACGGATTATTTGTTTTGTATATACTCCTGGCTTTTTATAAGTCCTTTCAGTTGCTTGACAACCGATCGACGTAGGCCACGCTAGTGCTGCCCCCAACAGGCCGTTTATAAAGACTTCAAGGAGATACCCTGCAGCCGTGCTTGATTTACAGCTTCTTTAGAAGAGCATAGCTTTCCATAATTTTCAGGACAATTGACACCCATTCACAGATGGGCACTGGGAAACGTTTCTTGTAACGAGATATATTGAGAAAAACTCCAGGAACGCCATAGGATTCCGCCACCCCAACTGCGGCCAGTGATAGATGACAAGACACCACTGGACGAGCGTCATGACCCTATCCTCCCACAGTAAACGTTCTCCCAGAGAGGTTAAGTATTCCCACCGATATGACAAGATTCTTGGTGACCTGTTCGACACACATACCCAGATTTCTAGAGACCTGAACTACGGAAAGGAATGTTTGTTAAGCTTGGGGAGGTTTAACTTGACTGAGTTTTGAGCTATTGTAACTCTGTGACAGTTGCTAGAGTCGAGGTAGTCCCTCGAGGCACTTTGGAGTCGTTAACGTGGCTCTCACTCTCAAGGACAAATACACAAAACTGCAATTTTTCACTACACGACAAAGAATTTCTTAATCACTGTCAAATGGCAAAGGCTTACACAACAAATGTCCATCTGACAAAATAACTTAACAATTTCAAAATAGAAATACTATACTTGTATTTACTACTTTCACAAATGCTAATTTTTTGTAGCATACTTGTTGAGCAAGTACTTCTAGTCGTGCTTTATTTTGAACCTTGTAACACAGTCTTATACAGTAACACAACTATAACACTATTTTCAGTTTTATTAACTTTATGTTCTATAAAACACAACAAACTCTTTGTCTCTTCATTTTATTCTTTGCGATAAATGTAATTCATAAAATGCTAGCTTTTATTAGAATAAGTTATCATAAAAGTACCACATGGTCACAGTATTCTCAGAACGAGAATTTTTACTTATGTTTGATTATCAGAATTAATCACCGATTCACAGATTAAAATCAAGAAATATATAAGAAGTAGATATGAGAGAGTATAATCCTTTTATAGGTGTTTTTCCCCTTTTGTTAATTGTTCTAGAAACAATGTGAGCCATATTTTTTTAGAATATAAACTACACATTATCAGTACTAGACATACTGAACATATTAATACTAAAAATAAACGGCCTTATAACACCAAAACGTTGTGTTAACAAAATACCCTGTGTAATGAGGTCATTTATTTCTAGTATTAATAAGTCTTCAATGCACCAATATGCATTACAGAACATAAATAGCATTTTTAAAAGTTAAAAGATAATTTCCAATAAAAAGTACGACTACCGTTTTTAACGTTGGTCCAAATATTGATTATTACAAACTTTAGCATATGAACGTACGATAAGTTATAAATATGATCCTTTTAGAAATCGTAAAAAAAAAACACAAAAAGTTTTACACTGTTGTTATGCCTTTTACATCTTTATAAGCGTTACAACTTAATACTCGTATTTGTTTTGTTTGACATACAAATTATATATTGAAAACGTTAGGGTTAACTTCAAACTGCAAAATATTTACTTTAAAACGAAAAGTTAACTTTGTGTAATCGGAAACATTTGTTATTTCGTTGGCAGATGTATAGTTTCCGACTAGATAGTTATAAAAGTGGGACAAATTTATTTAAGACAAACCCTTTTCTCTTGTTTTAAATCTGAGAATCCTTTCCATTACATTGTCTTTTATTCAAGCTTAATATTAAATGTACAACATCAGTTATATTAATATATAAATGTACTGCAATATAGAAAATATGATAATCTTGAAATTGCAAATTTTTACAAAGATTGTAAGTGATGGTTAATTAATAAATGTCTCCATTGAAGAAAGAGTGGATAAGCTTGCATATCATTCCTTTCTACCTTGCTACAAAAAATAATATCTCAATTTTGTTTAGTGTGTCACTTGTAAATCAAACTACTCAAATGAAGGATCTATTTTAAATAATGTTGGTTGTCCGCTAATGCAACAAAATATTTTATTGTCGCAGAAGTAAACTTGAGAAAGGTTCTTCTTCACACCTGCCTTTCCTGTCGAACAGAGGTGTTAAAGAAGTTTCAGTCAAAATTCGATCTTTAGTGTAAATATGGTTAAACGCTTGTTTATTTTTAGAAACATGCTTGCAGTGTAATGTTTCTAAGTTTTTAGAAATCCATAATTATGAAATATTTTGAGAATATCTCAAAAAATACACACACACTTAGCATAATCGAAGCTAAGTACAATGTCTCCTTTCCTGTCTGGGCACTCTCTTTACTTGAAATAGCTGGTTATTGTAATGGATCTACTATTATATATTTATATTAATATCTGTGTTTGTTTCAGTTTATTATATATTAACTGTAACTTAAATACATGTAACTTATACTGTTAAACGTGTATTGCGGAAGTTCAGCCTATTCTCTAAATTTGTAGAGGATTCTCAAACGTAAGAATCAACATCATACGATGTGTGTGTATGTAAAATACTAGTGATTACCAGTGTTGTTATCAACTGAACTTTCGAGAATCTCGCTTAATGATTATAAAAGGCAGTCATCGCAACACACGGACAGTTTTATGTTATTGGTTTGTTGCAGTTAGTACAGTATGAGCTCGGAAGCTATAACTGTGATAAACGCTTATTAATCGGGAAACTGTAGATATCTGACCAGGAATATTTATAGATTACGAAAATTACAAACCGTTTAACTTCAGTTAATTAATTTCGGACGTTAGTATTGCCACGAGTAGATTAGACATCTTCGTCGGAGAAAAGTCAGGTTGTAAACGGCGTGGGGTTAGCCATTAATCGAAGTGTGACAGTATCAACTCAGAATCAATTCGCTCATCGTGAACCTTCGATACAATATTCAATTCTAAACCAGGTAGAAGGTTCAGTATTGTTTGTAAGTTTGTAAAACTTTTATATGTAAATCATTATTTGTAATAACCGTTATTATAAATTATACTGTTATTTGCATACTAAAATATATTTGTGTTGAGAAGGAAATTGTGTGTATCAATTCTGTTGGAAAATATCATACATTTGATACATATCGATACCCAATTAAATTCTTAATTCAAATTGTAATTTCCGGCTATTTGAAATTATGATACATAACATAATAAATTGGAAGCTTGCCTGAGAAAATTATAATGCGTAACATTATAAACATCCTTTCAGTTGTTGCTACCTAACACCTGTTTTATTCTAAAATGTGATAACAAACACCTTAAAATACGTCAATATTTCTGCTTCCTATAAATGGAGTATTTTTAAAGAATATAGATTATACTATCTTGTCAATGACTTATTTGGTAGCATTTGGAGGGAACATTTTCTAGTATGAAAACCATAAAAAACTCCTATTAGAAAAATAAATGTTAAGACTACTTTTCAGGAATTATATCACGTCGTGTTAAGTGATGAAAAAAACGTTAGTCTATGTGTCATTCTAAATATACCGATATAAATAAAAACTGAAGATTTTATGTATTTGATTTATTCACGAAAACAGAAAACAGTATTTTAAAATAACACATGATGTTTCATATATACGTATTTCTTCACTAAAGGTTGTGCCACGAGGAGTGAATGTTTTATATACATTGAACATTAATTGTTTATGATGTTCCAATGTAAATGTATTATTTCTTTATATTTGATATCTTATATATCCCATTGCAAATCCAAGTGACAACTAAGAAAAACGATTCATCTAATGTTGATTTAATGACTCGAGGTAATGACACAAAGTTTAGATATATAACACAATAGATGTTTCAGCCTTGGGCACATTACGATATAGTGATACGTTAATAAAGGTACCTTTACACGGGAAATTACCAAAACAACTACAGCTAATTTGAGTCTAAGCTGAAATACCGGTTTTCCTGCACGTCTATAATGACATGAAGAAGGATGAACCAGATGATAAATAGACAGGTTAATTTATTTCTGAAGAAAGATAAACTCATCGTATCTGAGCATATATCTTTAGAACAGCTTTGTAATATGTAAAGGAAGTAACGAAACCTGTTCGTAAAGCGGGAAAGTTAACATTGACTCATATTCATTGTCAAAATAGAAGGAAAACACTGTTATCTGTTACGTACTTTATAGGAAACCACTGAGCTCAAAACCATGTTAATATTGACTAAGTTTAAATCAATTTAATATATTGATTTTTTGTCAAAGAGTCTAATTAACTCATATGACACAATAGTTAATCCCTAACTAGTAGGTTGGAGCTCTATTTGACTCATGTCTATAACTAGTAGGTTGGAGCTCTATTTGACTAATCTCTATAACTAGTAGGTTGGAACTCTATTTGACTCATGTCTATAACTAGTAGGTTGTAGCTCTATTTGACTCATATTTATAACTAGTAGGATGGAACTCTATTTGACTCATATCTATAACTGGTAGCTTGGAAGTTATTTGAATTCATTTTATATTTCGTGACAATGATATATATACAGTTAAAACAAATCATAATTTTATATTTAAAAAATACAAATGTATATGTAGTCTGTCTGGTTACACTAAAAATCATTCCAGCAGTTAACAGTTATAAAAAAATATGAGACTTAATAAAATAATTCTCTGTTTATTACCACACACTGCTGTTACTTTGTTACTTTTAATATATTAAATGTACGTGAATAGTTTGAGTACTGAAATGTTAATACACCCAAGTATAGTCATGCAGAGAAGAGAGTGAAGTCATATATCTGTCATTCCATAAAATATTAATGAGGAGAAATGCTTTCCAAATTTGAACCAAACTTCTAGAAACACAGAGTAGCAGTGTTACACTTTTAAGATATATTATGATCTAATTTATTGGTAATCTGTTGATAATATTCCTTTCTGCTGGAAAATAACTGTTTGTTTAGAATTAATCACAAAGCTACACAATGTGCTAGCTGTGCTCTGCCCACAAAGGGTATAAAAACCTGGTTTTAGAAGTTGTGCCACATACAGTTGTGCCACTGAGGGCGGGAAATAATGGTCGATGAACTTAGGCTAAAGTTCAAGTAAAATGATTATCAGGTTCAAATCTGGGAGCTTATAATACGAAAGAAGGAAAACACATCACACACAAAATCTCAAATTCCAACAAAGAAACTTATTAGATAGCACACTTAAATTCTTATAACGCGAAAAAAAATTTATCTGTTTCGAACTTTCACGCAAAGCTAATAAAGACTACCTGCGCTTGCCGTCCCTAAATTTAAACTAACCAAATAGAAGGAATAGATGTCACTGTTATAGTGAGTGCACTTACGGCTCCAAAGTGCGAAGTAACATGACGCGAATCATGAATGTTCAGGTTCATTCACAGTTCTGAACACCAACCACTAGGTTATGCTCGTCTCCGTGGATAATGAACGTAACGAGTAAAATGTTAAAGGAACTATATATTTGTGAAGAACGAATGTAGTAAGGTTCACATAAAAGAGCTTTAAAACCCCAAACAAGTTCTGAACATAGGGGTAGCGAAGGTGGGGTCTACCACGCTTTACCCCTCTTACCACTCCCTCGAATGCCAAATATTCAACTACGGTACTAGTTGTGAAGTATCGCACAATAATTGCAACACAAGAAAAATCAATTCAGTAAGAAACATATCTTAAGACGTTTTCTGTGAGAAAGATGAGCTGTTAAATGTTCTCTGATAATATTCGTTAAGCACGTAGAATGGTAAAGCATTTAATAAGACACAATTAGAAAGGCTCGATAGCACCATAGCTCTCATCTTATCAGCTTTTTCAATCATTGTGTAAAGTAACTACAGAGGTGTTTTGACGAGTTTTTGTTATTGACAGTTACGTTGGTACTTATATATATTATGTAACAATAACATTCAACCTTACCAGTTAAGAGCTTCTAAGATTTTCACAATTATTAAAACAAAAAGAATTTATCTCAAGGAAAATGTACTCATCGCGATTGTGTTGTTACGTTCAGAGAATGTCCTCATCGTGAATATGTTTTCCGTTCAGAGGATATATTATTCAAAACTATAAGTAAGAAGTGTTAAAAGTTGTTTATTTATTTTAAAACGAAAACCCACACAAGGGGCTATCTGCACTGTGCCTACTGTAAAAACCGAACTTTGAATTTTAGTTTTATAAGGTCTTAAGCTTACCTCAAAGCCACGTGGTGTCATTTAAAAAAAAGATGATAGAAATTATTTAAATTCAAAGTAACTTAGCCTGCTACACTATTTTAGTGTTACATTTAGCAACGAGAAATACATATGCCAACACATTTCTGTAAAGTTTGTTTGTTTTGAATTTTGCACAAAGCTACTCGAGGGCTATCTGTGCTAGCCGTCCCTAATTTAGCAGTGTAAGACTAGATGGTAGGCAGCTAGTCATCACCAACCAACGCCAACTCTTGAGCTACTATTTTACCAACGAATAGTGGGATTGATCTTCACATTATAACGACCCCACGGCTGAAAGGGCGAGCATGTTTGGCGCGACGGGGATGCGAACTCGCGACCCTCAGATTACGAGTCGAGTGCCTTAACCAATTGGCCATGCCGGGCCGCATTTCTGTAAAGATCCAGCCCTTGTTTCTACGATGAAGTATGTAAGTTAGTTTTCAAAGCTTATGAACACAATGCAATTCAAATGCAGTGCTACATTTTAGCATATTCTAACTAGTTTTTGTGACTTCCTTCTTTCATGATTCTCACAAGAATAGAAAGTGACCTTAGGGTGAAGTTGAAAGCATAATGTCAAAATGGATGACATTGACAAGTATCAAAATCAGGTACCAGAAGACAGAGGTCAATGCACGCTTGTCAATCACAGGAGAAGTAGACACCTATTTTATGGTTTGATAACTGTGTAATGGTTTTACTACTGACTAAGCTGAACTCCACAGGTAGAAGTTGAAAGAAGTTCCAAGTCCGTTGACTAGGTCTTAAAAATGGACAAATGTGTGGTGTAAGCTGAATATTTAAAGTTATCACCTGTGATGATTGGACATTTTGGCTTGAACTGTGGCCATTTCTTTTGTTTCTTTGATATACCAGTTTTCCAAACATTTGGCTGAGTATTCATGATATCACGAACCAGGAAGTCTGGAAACATCATTGAGGCTTTGTTTGATGGCGGTTTGTTTGTTTATTTATAACAAATCCACTCTCAGCTGTGACCACCTCGAACCCCGTATTTCAGCATTGTAAGTTTGAAAACTGACCGTTGTCTCTTCGAGAGAACTGTAATGACGAAAAAACAAAACATTTAAAACCGTTGCTATCGAATAAAATATAAATTATAATAAATTAATTGCTAATTAGTCAGTAAATTTATTATCATGTTTATTCATTTACAATTATTACTCTGTTGAAAAAATATATATAAATATACCTTATGAGCATATTTTAGTGTCTACGTTGCATTAAAACATCTGGACTAGGCGTGGCCTGAAGTTAGACATTATAACAACATATGAGCCATACAAAATAGTAAACAAAAATACCGTCAGTATTATTGCAATTAATGTCACTGGTTATTGTTGAAAAATGGGTGATTTTATTCTCTATCTCTATTCTTGTTGTTGTGTTGATTGCACTCAATATTATAACAATCAATGGCATAATTTTAGGGTTAACAAAGTAATCCTCATTCAATATATTAGTATCAACTTCACTATTGCTGATAAATATTTGACAGGGATCAAATTATCTGTGTCCACAAAGAATGTACACCTATTTCTAAAGTAGGTATTAGGTCAGTATATCACTTTTATAACTTATGGAATATTCTCTCTACTAACACATGTTTACGTCTTCGTTGTTGTTGTTTTTCGGTGATATAGTTTGAGAAACTCGTTTATAATTTTTTTTCGTCAACGAGACCAGGACAAGGCTATGTAGACGTAAAGAAACGAAGGCGCTTGTAAACTTATAAATGAAACAGGTAGAACGCTGTCACCAGGGAAAAGCTTGAAAGTCCAAGATCGTTTTTTATGTGTTGAATGAATGTGCCCTAAGAGTCGATATTTGTTACTCTAACGCTGTCACCAGGGAAAAGCTTGAAAGTCCAAGATCGTTTTTTATGTGTTGAATGAATGTGCCCTAAGAGTCGATATTTGTTACTTCTAGCTCAGCCAAATGAATGGGAGACTGTTTACCTGAGGGGAGTTATAATGAGAAAGATGGGAATGTCAGTAAGTTGAGGGGAAAGATTCAGTCAGACAACTGTGGCACGTTCTTTTATTTAATGAGCCTCAATCACGTAAATGACTCAAACTACAATATATGTCAATAAAATAGTATTTGGTTTATAACAAAACCACAGTATATATCAATAAAAATAACATTTTCTCCACAACAAAACCACGGTAATACCATTTGACCTTTAAAATAATCACAGTAATAATGAAGAAAAGAACATTTGATTTGTCAAAAAACTGCATTATATATGAATAAAATACCATTTGGTCTGTTGAAAACTATCTCTAAACATCAAGTAACTATCATTTATTCTTCAACAGGACGACATTATGTATGTCAAGAAAATAGCATTTGGTCTGCTAAAAAAAACAAAAAAAAACACATTATACAACAAGGAAATAGCATTTGTTCTGCAACCAAACTACACTATATAAAAAGAAAATAACAGTTGGTCGATTTCAAAATCACGCTATGTATATCAAGAAAATAGCATCTGGTCTGTAAGAAAAGGCTCGGCATGGTCAGGTGGGTTAAAGTGTTCGACTCGTAATCTGAGGGTCGCGAGTTCGCATCTCCGTCGCGCCAAACATGCTCGCCCTTTCAGCCGTGGGGGCGTTATAATGTGATGGTCAATCCCACTATTCTTTGGTAAAAGTGTAGCCCAAGAGTTGGTGGTGGGTAGTGATGAATAGCTGCCTTCCCTCTGATCTTACACTGCTAAATTAGGGACGGCTAGCGCAGATAGCCCTAGTGTAGCTTTGCGCGAACTTGAAAAAACAAACTGCAAGTAAAACATTATATATAAATATATATAAATGTATATAACTATATTCTATGCTTTGAAAAAAATGTGGTAATAGTCCTGTTCTTGAAATATAATTAACATATGCTGGATAATCATTGTATTCCTAATGAATTAAGCTTCAATCTTTATCTTTTCAAGTACTTTGTTAATCATATTTAATACACCACTCAACTGACGCTTTCCTCGTTCCTAATATTCATTCGAAGACGACAACTTCTCCCACTTCATTTCTTTTTTTCACTAAAATAATTTATTTCTACTTTCTGTATTATTTCTTAATGCCGAAAATAATACATCTTTTCATATTTGTAGAAAAAGAAAAAGGTAACATATTAAACTAACGTATCATCAAACTATTCATTGTAAACAATGGTATTTACAGTATCTCGAAACTTTCGTCGTACTATGTCTCTTATACAGTTATCTTATGAGTTATCGTATTTTCGTATATTTCAAAGTAGTGCCACTTATTAGTTCAGTTTGGTTTTGTTTCGAATTTCTCGCAAAGCTACACGAGGGCTATCTGCGCTAGCCGTCCCTAATTTAGCAGTGAGGAACTAGAATGAATGCATAATAGCAATTATAATTAACAAAATTATTACCATATTAGCTTGTTTTAGAAATATCTAATACCAATGGAAATTGTTAGTTGTCTATTAAAAGTACGTAGTGCAGAATATTACACAAGAAGAAACTCAAGAAACAAGATTTTGAACAACAACAACAAAACACAGATAGAATTAAAAATTATTTTTAAATCATTTAAATCATACAAAATATGAAATTATTATTATATATATACATTAATTTCAAAGTCCACATAAAATCAAATAACATAATCTCAATTATGTTAAAAAATATTGCTGCAGAGTACACGTTTTTTGTACATATCTTTAGGATTTACACATTATATACTCTGTAAAGAAGCATAGATTGAGTTTCCGGTAACTGAGAATTGACTGAGTTCTAAAAACAAATTAGTTATCGTCTAGAACGTAACACATGTTGTTATTATTATTAATGAGTCGATGCATCAGATACAGTTGTTCGTCATTTCTCAAGATAGCCATTTCGTCAATTGTGTTCCATTTATCTTATAGTTTTTACATTAATTTGAACTTTACGACCTCTACAATGATATTTATGAGGTCTTTCGTTAATACGATCAGTTTAATGGATAAATCAGGTAAAATAAAATGTGATTTGAAATATTTCTGAGATTGGTTTGGTTTGTTTGTTTAGAATTTCGCGCAAAGCTACTCAAGAGCTATCTGCACTAGACGTCCCTAATTTAGCAGTGAAAGACAAGAGGGAATGCAGCTAGTCATCACCACCCACCGCCAACTCTTGGGCTACTCTTTCACTAACGAATAGTGGAATTGATGGTAACATTATAACGCCCCCACGGCTGAAAGGGCAAACATGTTTGGTGTGACGAGGATTCGAACCCGCGACCTTCAAATTACGAGTCGAGTGTCCTAACCACCTGGCCATGCCGGGCCCATTTGTTAGTTACAATTGTTACTTTATATTTAGTAACAGAAAGTAATTTTGATGAACTAGGTAAGAAATTATATCATATACGTATAGGCAACTAAATGATTTGTTATACTGATAAGTCCCTAGTACAAAACATTTCAGTATTTCAGCATTTTGTTTACTTAACTTTCATAAAGTTTGATCAATCTAATGTCTGTATAGGCTATTAAAGCTAGTTGTATTTTAGGATGAACGTGTGGTATCGTGAAGACTATATTACATACAAATTACTAATTAAACAAACAATAACTTAACCACATCCTAAATACGATCTTCAGGACGAACACACAATTGACTTATTTCTTCTAATATTTTAATTCATATCTTAACATATCTATTTCGAATCCATCTCTTTCAAGCAGATTAGTATCTGAAGAAAGAAAAACAAACCTTAAACTCTTAAACATTTTAGAATGTTGAATTCATACAAAACAGAAAACAAAAACCTTTATTGAATTTTGCAAAGAACGAGATTCAACGAGATTTTTTCATATATTACTCTACTTTTCTCGAGTGTGGGCAAGAAACAGATTCAACAAGGTCACATAAACAACTGCATTTTGGAGGTCATTCCAGTCGGAGATAGATTTAACAAAATCTTATTTAAAATTAAATTGCTTTTTTAAAATTATTTTTATTGACAATAAATTAAGCAAGGTATGATAATAATACTCTATTTTTGTGTTGTATACAATTACTCTTCTGGTTTTGACCTATTTTGAGAAGAAATTTAGATATTAATGCAGTAACGCAATGATTCAGTAACACTCTACAGTTCCCCGCTGATACAGCGGTAAGTCTACGGATTTACAATCGAGGATTCGATTCCCCTCGGTGGGCTCGACAGGTAGCCCAGTGTAGCTTTGCTATAAAAAACACACAATATTCTACTGGTTTTGAGCTATTTCCAAAAATAATAATAATTCACCTAAAACAACTGATTTTCTGCTTCTTGACTCATTCTGACGCGGAAGTAAATTCGACAAAATCATATCAACAGCTACTTTATTGTACTTAATCTGATTTGACAATAAACAAATACCCGAAGATAGTGTATCGTTATGAGCTACTTTAACAGGAAACAACTTATAATACTTAGGGAAATAAAACATTTATTTTCACTTAAAATATAATGACGTTAGTCATAAACCTCCAGTGGGTTTAACTTATTAACACACTGTAACGTCTGATAATATTAGTTATAAAATATCACGACCGTTAATGAATGAACATAATGTAAGACCTAATTAAACTAGTAATAAAATACCAGTATTATTAATTTAGTGAAACATTATTGAAATTAGCCATGCTAGTGAAAATACGGTCAATAATATTATTTTTATCTTTAACGTGAAACATAATCAAATAATAGTTTGTGTGTAGTAAAACACACAGCTACACAACTGGCTATGCGTGCTGAGTTCACCGCGAGTATTTGGTTTGTTTTGAATTTCGCACAAAGCTACACGAGAGCTAACTGCACTAGCCGTCCCTAATTTAGAAGTGTAAGACTGGAGGGAAGGCAGCTAGTCATTACGACCCATATCCAACTCTTCGACCACTCTTTTGTCAATGAATAGTGGGATTGACCGTTCCATTATAACACCCCCATGGCTGAAAGAGCGAGCTTGTTTGGTGTGACGGGGATTCGAACTTGTGCCACACCGAATATTTTTTTGTGTTATAATCTCGCAGACATGAGCCAGGTGGGTTAAGGCGTTCGACTCGTAATTTGAGGGTTGAGGGTTCGAATCCCCATCGCACCAAACATACTCGCCCTTTCAGCCGTGGGGGCGTTATAACGTGACGGTCAATCCCACTATTCGTTTGTAAAAGAGTAGCCCAAGAGTTGACTGTGGGTGGTGATGACTAGCTGCTTCCCTCTAGTCTTACACTGCTAAATTAGGGACAGCTAGCGCAGATAGCCCTCGCGCAGTTTTCGCAAAACAAACAAAAAATCATTCATCTAATTTTCGTCTAAATATAAATTAGAGTAATACTGTTAATATATATACATTTTGGATTTTAGTCATCATAGATCATTGACTTTACATTATAAAACTATATTTTGCAATCTTGGTGCAAAAAGAAATTTTAACTCGGATTAAGTATGATTCTGTCCATAGATTGCTCGTGAAACCTCTTTATGGACAAATATTCACAAATGTAGGAGAGTTGAAAATGAAAGCCCAGTGACCTTTCTCTGCTTGTCACACAGGGGGTCAAAACAACGTGCTGTTGTCCACAGGATCTAAGGAAACTGTGTGGGTGGCCGGGAGCTGTGAGCTGCAAGAACAACAGATATCACAATTCACGGCGAAGCGGGAGGTAAATTGGCTATTTCATGCCTGGTTAGACTAGATATACACGAACCAGATATTTTCCAGAACCAGTTATTAAGTTTGTAGCCAGGGAGGTCTGATAAATTAATTGGTTATATTTGGGGTGTTAGCGAATCATAGAGAGCAAATCACAACTACCGTTTCAATTTTTTTCGAATCACCACTTGTGCGTAAACACAGGCATATTATATCTTTTAACAGCATCTCTAAGTACAAAAATATTTATGAAGAGCAGGTAAAAAACAAAGTAAAAGTTTATTTGTTTGGAATTAAACACGAAGCTACACAATGAGCTATCTGTACTCTGCCCACCACGGGTATCGAAACATGGTTTCTTGCGGTGTAAGTCCGCAGGCATTCCGCTGTGTCATTGGTGGGAAAAGTAAAAAGTAACTTTTGTTTCAAAACCTTCATGATTTGTAAATTTTAAACCTATGTTAAAAATCAATATATCTTGTATTGTTTTGAATTGGTTGTTTGGTTATTTTTTTAGCATAGCCACACTGTGCTATGTCTGTAAAGTTACTGATATCCCACCGGATGAAAGTGTTTTTAGATGTACTATATCTGATCGCTAAGTAATTCCTATATGAAAACCTATAAATCATATTTTAGCATAGCCACACTGTGCTATGTCTGTAAAGTTACTGATATCCCACCGGATGAAAGTGTTTTTAGATGTACTATATCTGATCGCTAAGTAATTCCTATATGAAAACCTGTAAATCATATTTTGCAAACAGACATGAAAATACATGATCGTTGTTTGGCAATATCAGAATTGATTATAGAAAAATTATAATTAAAATGAATCTTTGAAAATGTTTAGAACTGAAGAAAGGCACTCGTAACAGCAAAAGAGAGAGATACAGAGAGAACTGAGTGAAATTGTTTTTGTTTTATATTTTTCAGATACATGAATGTAAGTGCTATCGAATTACATCTGATTTTAGTATATTTATATGGGGTCGTGCGTAGCTTATTGGATAGCACACTGTGTCAGGTTGGTAGGTGATCCAAGGCCAGCCCCGTGTATGTAGCCTAACATGACTAACGCCTTCAGCTGTGAATATATTATAAGACTGACAGTCAATTTCATATTGGCTAGTTGCCTTCCCAGATCTCGAATTTTCAGGGATTCATGTTCAGCCCATGAATCATACAACATGTTGTTCAAATTAAAAATATCAAACATTCCTTTATATAATTCAAAATGAAAATAAAAATATAGTTAAATACATAGTTATTGTAGATTTGATTATAACTTCAGTAGATTCTTCAATTCATTTCAATGGTAAATCTGCAACATGGATACTGTTATAATTAAGTTTTCCTTTTTTATTGTGCTAGTTTTTAAATGAGTGGGGATTACTCGAGGATCATTAAAAATAACTTAAGAGGATATATATGTATATCTATAAAAAATTAAGTAAAGCTATCTGTTCTCAGAATAAAATGCAATGGAAGGAAAAGAACAAACTTATTGATAATATTACCATAAAAGTGATTTTAAACAAAAGATTATGGAATTACAAGCTAGGTTTGAGTTGTTGTTTGTTTGTTTTTTTTCTGTTAAAATCGTTCAATGTCACGAAGTGTCTGTTAAGTCCAATAGTTTTCGAGCGCAGATAGTCCTCGAATAGCTTTGCGCGAAATTCAAAACAAACAATAGTTTTCGAAGAAATACCAATCCTACTGTTTCACTGTTTATGTGAACACAATTAGAATTGTACCTTTCAATAAATTCTCATTTTCAAACGAAGGTGTTCAGCCTTAGCCATAAATTGTCCTTAATATTAAAAGTAGTTCTGGAGCACTGTCATTTTCATTTAACTCCAACTAAAGTCTATTTATTAAAGTACTATTTTAATTCTTAGTTATAAAATATCATTAACCTCACCAATGATTTTGAAATAATTCTGATTTGGTGGCTCATAATACCCGCGTGAGGTCGATACAACAATAAAGTATAAAACAACATACGATAAATGAGTATGATGACCATCAAATCTGAATTATTTTAACATCACTGCTAATGCTAGTGATGATCTACATTAAGAAATAAAAAGAATGGATAGACTAAAAGCGGAATTAACTTAAATTACACACGTATCTTTAAAATTATATATATATATATAGCTGTATTTGTCATTTCCATTTTGAAAAAAAAGAACTCTTCTTTTCCCAATGTGGTTTGAATATTGCTGTTTAGAAACTCTTAAACTATATTGATTATATAATTTTGAAAGTGAATAAATGTTTATTTTATTTTTGTAGGGGGCGTACTTTGTATAAGTGATATTTTTTGTCTCGCCCGGAATGACCAGGTGATTAAGGCGCTCGACTCGTAATCTGAGGGTCCCGGGTTCGAATCCCAGTCGCACCAAACGTGCTCGCCCTTTCAGCCGTGGGAACATTATAATATGATGGTCAATCCCACTATTTGTTGCTAAAAGAGCAGCCCAAGACTTGGCGATGAGTGATAATGATTGCACTGCTAAATTAGGGACTGCTAGCGCAGATAGCCCTTGTGTAACTTTGCGCAAAATTCAGAAACAAAAGCAAAGTTTTTATCTCCTTTTTCTATGTGCTTGACTAATTATTATTTTGGAAGTTTTTGGAGATTTGTGTTAGTACAAGAATAAAGATGAATTGAAATGCTTAAATGCGATGGGTTAAGCTAAAAAAATGCAGCACAGTACTGTGTTTTAATAGACATTTTAGTAATAATATTGGGAAAACATGATTGACACACCACCGGTGTAATAATTATTATCAATCAAGTCTCTGAAAAACATAAAAACTTAACTTCTTACCGAAATATACATTGTAAAAGAGGATACTTTATTGTGCTAGTTCTTACGAGTTTCTTTTAGATAGTTAGTATTGAGCTTTAAAAAATGGCTCACAAAGCTTTGATAAGAGCGGATCTATAAGGCTTTATGTTTGCAGTGCCTTCGTATCTGTAAAAACACGTGTGAATGTTGATACTATAAACTGCGTCTGAAGTCAATCTTGTAAGCCTTTATAAACGTCTAAAGAATTTTCTGTGTAGTGTATTGCAGTCTTTCTGAGCAGTCAAAGAAAATACATGTAATCTATTCCACGGAAGCTGTGAATACCAGAACGTGGATTTGACTTTCTCTCACCAAACAAGATGACCTGTTTGTTGATGAATGGCCAAGCAGCGCCTTGTATTTGTACAGTGACCAGAATGGCCGGATTTACTTAACACTGATCGTAAAGAAACGGTAAAACCAGACTGTAGCTCATATTTGAGGATTATAATCTCGTTGAGAGCTTCATTCAGGCATGGTGTGGTTTTGTTGTTTGCCCACAAATAGAAAGGTGTCTCTTTGGTATGTTAGGCCTAACTCAGCAAGCGGTTCTGAAAGCAATCAGTCTTTGCAATGAATAAAGCGCCGTCTAGACGACTAAGAAAAACTACCTTACATACTAACACGAAAGCAGGAGGGACTGCTGAATAGTGGGCGGGTATCGCTTACACGTATCGGCAAGCAGTAAATTTCTATTCTGTATTATTTCTTACTCTGCAGGAATATCTGGATTAACTCTTTATATTCTTACCGCAAGGACCGCTACTTACGATGTTTTCAACGTTTTGTGAAGCTGTGAAAAACGAATAAACAATAGTTATGCTTCAGTTCGCGAAATGTTTCAAAAATGTTGATATGTTTCTGTTGAAGTCTCAGTTGAATAGGTTCATACAACTAATAATATGAGCAAACACACTCAAATCACGCTTAAGAATATCTTGGCTATAGTTTAACTGTTAGATATGACACTAACGTACATTAGTCTTATAATTATCAGCGACATCAGCTTTCAAAACACATTTTTTTCTAAATTATTTAAGCACTCGATTACTTGTGGGCCCTTGACTTTATTAATTACAGGTATCTAAGAAACTTTGAGTTACACAAAGAAATGTAATAACACCAATGTTGTAATTAATTCCATTAATAATTGCTTGGGTCATCTACGTCAGCATTTCTCAGTCATCAGTCGGCATGTCACAACCATCATGTCGGTTAGTGTGATTTGACTAAAACAAATAAACAAACAAAAATTTAACAAATTCTCATATGTAAATCATTAAAGTTTTTTTTTTTTGTACTTGCATTTTAGTGGTCCGTGACAAATTAGGGAGGCAGAGAGCTGGTCCTTGGTGTCGAAAAAGTTGAAAAACTGTATCCAATGTATCTTAGAGATAAGATAAGTGATTTCATCCTATATTTTATTCAACTCTTTAATATGATGTAATTTGTGCATTTCGCCACTAGAAAACTGCGTAAAAACAAGTTGGTGATTTGAGAGTTAAAGGATATTCAAATAAAATTATTGTATAAAGGAACGGAAAACATAGAGGCGTAAAAAGATATTTTAACCTGTGGATGCACTGAAAACAGAAGTTACCCTGGCAGGCGATCCCAGGTTCGGGGGCCGGGGTGCAGTTCTCGCTCAGACGCTGACAATGTTTAGTTTTTATAGAGGACAAAGTGGTCATAATTAATCATAAATACAATCAATATATAAATATCTACCTACGTATTACTATGTGTGGCAACAGTTATGGTACAAAAAGAAATATAAAACATAGCCTTTAAAAACGTTTAGGGGTATGCCAGCACCCTTATCCCCTGACTCCTACGCTTCTTAATGATATTAATTTAGTTTCCAAAAAAATGCATCAAGTTCAATATATATATATATAAAGAAGCAAACTAGCGTTTATCTCTTTCAATCCCTCCGGTGGCACAGCGGTATGGCTGAGGATTTACAACGCTAGAAACTGGGTTTCAATACTCATAGTGGGCAGAGAACAGATGGCCCATCATGTAACTTTGTGATTAACTTCAGTCAACAACAACTTTCTTCAAGCGTAGTTTAAAATAAAACAAAATATACATAGAAACTTGAAACAATCTTATTATTTAGCGGATTCGTGCCTCTAAATGCTTTCATATTAAAGCAGAACGATTGTTTGTTTTTGAATGTCGCGCAAAGCTATACGAGGCCTATTTGCACTAGCTGTCCCTAATGTAACAGTGTAAGACTAGAGGAAAGACGGCTAGTTATCACTACCAACTCTTGGGCTCCACTTTTACCAACAAATAAGGAATTGACTGTTACATTATAATGTCCCAATACTAGGTCGACGGGGATTCGAACCCGTGACCGTGGCCCTACTTACCTGGCCAAAGCAAAACGAACACCATAGAGAACTAAATCACAAATAAACTAACCTTTAGCAATAAAACATTTTCCTTGACAAAGAAACCACACGTGTTTCTATAGCAGTTTCTATATTTTATATGTTTTTGCATTAAATCTTTGATACCACTTTTTTTTTAATTACAAAGTCATAAAAGGTTCCATTAGTCCTATAATTTAATATTTTAATACATTTATTAAAATGCTGACTAGAATATGAAGGATTAATTAATTACAGGTAGATATATAATATCCCATGCTGGCAAAGCGTATTTTCGATCAAAAATAGTCAATGTGGTTTTACGCTACTATACGAATTATAGTCATTTTCACATTTTTTTTAAATTTTCCTTATCCTACGGGTTTTTCCAGTAAGATGAACAAAATATCACTCGAACGCACACCTCGATTCCCCGCTGGTATAGCGGTAAGTCTACGGATTCACAACACTAAAATACGGGGTTCGATTCCCCTCTATGGACTCAGCAGAGTGTCCGATGTGATTTTACTATAAGAAAGCACACACATGCACTACTTGAACAATGCAACCACTGCAGACGTGGCCTCTTGCCCCCATCAGGTGCTTTGGGAATGCAACGTAAAAAGTCTCGACCGAAATGATATTCATACAATTTATGTTTGTTTCTTTGCTTATTTTCAAATTTGCGCAAAGCTACACGAGGTCTATTCTTCCATAGCCGTTCCCTAATTTAACAGTGAAAGACTAGTGAGAAGGTAGCTACTTGTCCATTCTCCGCCAGCTCTTGAGCTACATATTTACCAACGGTCAGTGGTATTGACAAGTCACATCATAATGCCCAAACAGCTAAAATAGTGAGCATGCTTGATGGGACGGTGATTCGACCCCGCCATCTTCAAATTAAGAGTCGAGTGCCCTAATCATCTTGCTATGGAGGGACTTACTGGTTATGGTATTTAACTCCTTATGTTAGTAAAACGCAGACTTGAGATCGGCAGAGTGTTATATTATATCACAATAAGACTGGATATATTTTCTAAAATACGAATTTCTTTACAACTGTTGGTTGTTTTTTGTTCTTTTGTCTTCATGGAATTTGGAAATTTAATCATTTTTACTTATCAATTAAAATTTGTATAGTGTAAAGTGTTTTTTATATTAGTTAGTTTGGTAATTGATAAAAATATAAAAATTTATATTTATAACTGTGTTATTTATTTAAAACCGAAAATCTATGGGTTTCTTTGTATTTTTTGTTCTATACATAACCAAGAGGCTATTATAATTTCTGTATTTTATAAATATTTGTATTAAAAAATACCATAATGCCACTTTCAAGGTAAAACTGATCTGGATACAGCGTACGGTAATTAATTTCTTACTTAGACCGTACGTAACTTTTGTTTGTTTTTGAATTTCGCGCAGAGATACACAAAGGCTACCTGCACTAGCCGTTCTTAATTAAGCAGTATAAGACTTGGGCTACTCTTTTACCAACAAATAGTCGGGTTGACCGTCACATTACGACGCTCCCACGATTGAAAGGACGAGCATGCTTGATGTAAGGCAGAGATTCGAACCTGTAACCCTTATATTATGAGTCAGACGCCTTAACCACCAAGCCATACCGAGCCCGTATACGGAGGCAGAGATACTCGCGTTTTAATTTTTATCAATTTCGCACTATTGTCTGTTTTCATGTTTATTTCGAATAAATGTTCCTTCATTTAAACTTTATGTTCAACTTTTACTTCCTTAGTAAACAAGTTGTTCTATTAAATGTTCCATTTATTCAGCATCCTTTTTTTTTCAATCCAAACAGTCACATTAGCTCAACTCAGAAAACTCATTTGAATCTTAAGGTTTTCCTATAAAAACTCACCCGTGTGCGTTGAAACTTCCTAGATTAGAATTACAGGTTACAGAGTTGGATGAGCGCTTTCAATGTCATAATTTTAAGTGGAAAAATGGCGACTTGCTTGCTTCTTTCAACCCTTTCCTTTATTTTTGTTACAGTAATTATGCCAGTAACAAACACAAAAAAGAGATTACTAGGTCTAGTTCAAAATCTGTAAACCCAATAAATCCACTATTGGACACGTATTGTACGCCAGCGCAGGCTTAGTTCTCCAGGAGGTAACGTGTTTTCATATAATCTAAATATAATCTGGATATCAGTTTGACTTCTGAAAAGCTATAGATGTGAATGTATTTACACGCTTAAGTTGCGTAAAAGGACGTTTTGGATTTTTCTTTAACCGATGAAAACTACTAAATACATTAAAGTACCTATTAACGATTAGTTTCTATGAAAACAAAATTAATAAACACAAATTCAAAATCTATCAGTATGAAAACAATTTCTAAATATAAGTTTTAAATGTTTCACCAACAACTGCCTTTCAGAAATATTCTCATACGTATTTTAAATATACAATATATTTTACGTTTATCTATCTTCTCTTATATTTCCCACGATTCTAATTAATTTCCACTGATTGAGTGTTTAGAATGAAGTACAAAGCTACACAATCTGTGTGTGCTCTGCTCATTATGGGTACCGAAACACGGTTTCTAACAGTGTGAGACCGCAGACATGCCGCTGTGCCAATAGGATGGGGCATTTCTATTCAAAACGCCTACAAATGCATTAAGTTTACGACTGTATATGTTACTTTTACAGTGTTTACGTACAAATTATATCAAAACAGATAATTGCATGCTTTTCTGACTCACTACAGTATTTTCTTTTCATAAGTTTGTGTGTGCAAGAACTATTTAGAAGTAGAAATATTTACTAAACAGTTCTGCTATATTTCAGTCGACAAAATATCAATGTGAAGTTGTTCATATATGCTGTAGTAAAGAGTTTTTGTTTCTTTGTTGGTAGCTTTATCGTATTTCCAAATACAATGAAAAACAAAACACGAGCACTTTAAACAAGGAAATCTATATCGTGGAATGTAGAATAAGTTAGTGACGTATTATTTACATATTTATAGGTTTTCTCTTGAATTGAAATGACAAAATATACGGAGCAAACTGTCGAGAAGATTCTTATTCGAGATGTCAGAGTTATTTCTGTACCAAATTTTACCTAAAACACAATCATACAATGTTAATGAAATCACTTATCATCTAAAATGATTTCAGAAAATCAATATTATATGCCTTCGTGATGTAATATTTTTGGGTTTATACGATATATTTTAATGTAGTTTTGGGTCGTTGATGCTGAAACCTATAGGTTCAGTACTGCTAGAATCGTTTTAGTCACAGATAGATTATTATACACTTTTCACAGTACACACCCCACACAGTTGCTTTTTAACTTATGCTTTGAGCGTTTTCAAAGCCTGTTTTTTATTACCTGATAAGGAATCTTATAAGATTAACTGTTTTACGATGGTGCACGAAATTTAAAGCCACTTTTTTCCTATTTAATCGAGAGACTAATCAACTTTGTTAGCTGTTTTCACAGAGATCACTGCCACCCAGCTAGACATGTAAACTTTTGTCCAGTGAACACATCAATCTTCATATTGACAGTTCACACAGTAGATTTACCCGCTGGCTCCCCCTTGCGGCTAACAGAGTCAAGGTGAAGATGACAGAGTGAGTGGTAAAACAATTTTATATCCCGTAAACTGCTTCTCTTCCATCTCGAATGTCTATTTGAAGATAAGACTTGTACTTAACGATGTTACCGATAACTTGAGCCAACTGTATGTCTTGCGAGCGAGGTCTATAGTCACGTCCGCCTCCGCCGCCTCCAACCGCGGCGGTCATACCTATAGCACGGAGGTGGGTCACAGGAGGTCATTGATTACTATAGCGACCACCCAAGAATCACTGTTGAAACAACTGAAACAGAACTTACAGCCCTAAAGTCAGAGATAGTGACCATGATCAAACATTTGCAGGATCACAAAACCATTGTGAGATCCTATGTTTGATGTAGCTGTTCGTGACCTGAGGGTACAATAAGAGAGACATGGTAGAAAGTACAGCAAAAATTGTGTAAATTAAAAGTTGTACAAATTAGGTGCTGTTTTTATTATTATATGCAAATCGCTCTGTTTATTTTGACAACGTTTTTCTTCAACAATCAAAATTATATTTTACGTGAAGTGCATACAATAACATTAAAATGTTGAATATTAAAGTTGTACATAATTTTATATTTTGTAAGCATCCTTGACTTACAGGCGTTACACTCAAATTTGTAATTCGTTTTATAAAGCAATGATACTGTTGTAGCTAGTGAAACAAAACTGGCATCACAAGAAACCAAACGGAACACGAGAACTTTCATTTTCTATGTTTTATAAATAAAAAGTAATTTCAAATGCCATAATAGGATATTTTACATTTTATGCGAAAACCACAATTTCATTTGAAATTTTCTTTCAATCACCGAATTGTTACCGAAATGGGGAATGTTATCCCTTGGTAAAGCTATGATATTCTCAGGTTTTATGAAATACCAATGTACAGGTATATTGATTCTAAATGGTTGTTGTATTTAGTATAACAAACTGAAGGAAACTATTAAAAGACTAAAATCAGTAAACATTAATTTCCTTACTAATTTAGCTTATTTTTTCTTTATATTCAGTTAAAGATTATGATTTACATTTTACAATTACTCCTGAGTACTATTAATATTTCAAAGTTTGAAAATGTTTCAATCAGTAAGAAACGTATCTAAGTAATTGAAAGCCATAAACGTAACGTGTTTGTAAAAAAGAAAATATTTGTTTACAGTACTGGTTCTTTTTGTGTCAGTGTCAGTGGAGCATGCATTTGATTGTTGCATAAACAAATTTGAAATATTTTCTTATAAACTTTTACATTATGTACACAGTTGATAAACCGATAACCGTCCTGCGGCAAATACAGGAGTACAGGGAATATATATATATCATGGAAGAATCACAAATACAGGGTGTATACCCCTATCTCTGGTACAACAAATTACAACCTATCTATGATTGAAGATATACGACTGTAGTTTGCGAAAATGATGGTTGTTTAAATTTGATCCTAAGTAGATGTCAACTTCTATTCTCGATAGGTTGTGTTCTGCTGTTCTGTGAAAGGGGGTTTCTCGAAAAATAAGAACTTTTATCAATTCTGGTCCTTATCTAGCAAGAACTAAAAACAAAAAAAAGTTTGGTTTGAAATTCGCGCAAAGCTACACAAGAACTATCTGCGCTAGCCGTCCCTAATTTAGCAGTATAAGACTAAAGAGATGGTAGCTAACATTAACCACCCACTGCCAACTCTTGGACTACTCTTTTACTAACGAATAGTGGGATTGAGCGTTACTAAATAACGCCCCACGGCTGAAAAGGCGAGGCGAGCATGTTTGTTATACCATAGATTCGAATTCGCGACCTTCAAATTGCAAGTCGAGCAGTCTGGTCGACACTAACCACTTGGTCATGGTGGACCCAACTAAAAAGAAAGAAACAAACATAATGTTAAATATTTGATTCGTGTATCAAATATTTCATGATTCTTATAAGTATATTACTTTTGTAAGTTTTCTTTGATAAAAAATCTCCACTTTCAAAGATGAATGAAACGCTTTTACACGAGAATGTTCACTTTCTTGTGTGTGTTTTTTTAATCTATAAAATAAGTTGAGCGACATTAATAAACATTTTCTAGTGTTGAATTCTTTAGAGCTCTCCAGTAGCGCAGCGATATGTCTCTGGAGGCCCAGTGCTAAAATCGGGTTTCGATACCCGTGGTGGGCAGAGTACACATAGCACAGTTATAAGCGCTTTATAATTGTAAATTAATGAGGTATATAGTTTTAATAGTAAGTACAAGAAAACATCTAATTATATTTTCGAGAATTTTCTACTAATTTAAATGTTGTTCCGTTGGACGAAATTAAACCACAGCAGACATGAGCAGTTGTATAATTCCGTACAAGAATGACATCTTCTGATTGGTTAGAAATAAGGTTATCGTAATCATTTATCGCAGGGAATTACCGTCTAATGTGTGTATGCAATACAAAAACAAAATCCGTTAAATTCTGAAATTATCCGTGCTTTCATTGTAGCAAAATAAAACTGTTTTAGTAGATAAGAACTTAAAGTCTTATATGTTTATTTCTTTAGTTATACATCTACGTCGACTCAGTTTAATTGACTACGTGGTAACAATGTTCTTTTCGTTTTTCTACAGCTTTTGATGTGATTCTATGCATACAAACAATTATCAAAACTTTAGTTCTTTATTAACAGTATTTTAAAACGCATTTAGTACTCTTATAAAATTATTGCAAACAGTTTACTATCCTGTTCCAGTTGGTAACTCCAGGTTTCCGATTTTGTCACCATTTAAATATAATAATTTTCAATGTATATATTGAATGGAAATCTTCACAGAATATTATGTAGTGGACTATAATGTTTAAAATTCTATAACAAACTTATTCTTTTCATATTGATGATTGATTGATGACTTTACGTAAGAAAGGTGTATTTTACACCAATTTCTGAAGGTAGTACATTTATGGTGACATCAAGCTACCAACAAAACATCAATGTCACAATATATTTTTACACCGTGCCTTTACAGTTTGAAATCATTCATTTTAGATACATTTTTCTTTTTCCAGTTTGCACTTATAATGCTTTATTCGATGTTGTTGGAGTTTTATACTGAATTATTCAAATTCATATATTTGTCTTCTTAATAATTAACCACTATAGCACAGCAGTCAGGTAGCGTTCTGAATTGATATTCAAAATCGTTTAAAAAAACGCACTAAACTCTCTATTGGTTAATATCTATAATACTGACCATTGTTTAGCGTAGTCCTTTGATCAGTTTTCATAATAAATCCGATTTAAATGGGTGTACGTGGAATACAGTATATACTTTAGTGAAGGCTAGGCATGGCCAAGTGTGTTAAGGCGTTCGACTCGTAATCCGAGGATCGCGGGTTCGAATCCCGGTTGCACCAAACATGCTCGCCCTTTCAGCTGTGGGGACGTTATAATGTGCCGGTCAATCCCACTATTCGTTGGTAAAAGAGTAGCCCAAGAGTTGGCGGTGGATGGTGATGACAAGCTGCCTTCCCTCTTGTCTTACACTGCTAAATTAGGGACGGCTAACACAGATAGCCCTTGAGTAGCTTTGTGCGAAATTCAGAACAAATAAACAAACAATACTTTAGTGAATTACTGAAAGATCAAATGTGAATTGCCCAGAAAAAATGAAAATGTTATAAAGCTAATGTTTTAACTTCTGAAGATGAATCCAGTTTCATGACAAACAAAATGGGCCTTGAGAAGTATTTAAAAACTTATTGTTTTCATTTTACATGAATAATTTGTAAATTACGTATAAATAACTCAGTATAAATCGTATTTTTAAATAAGGTACAGTTCATGTTGTTCTTTTTATGTTTTCATGATACTTAGTGAGAACTTCTTAAAGTAGTTTTTGTCTTAATAATCAGGTTGAGGACTTAATATATTTAGACTATTTATTATATTATTTATTATTTTTCCGCTTTGAAAGAAAAAAAATCATTCATGATGTAATTTTGAAATCATTCATTTTAGATACGTTTTTCACTTTCTAGTTTACACTACTAATGCTTTATTCGATGTTGTTGAAGTTTCATAGTGAATTATTCAAATTTATGTGTTTGTCTTTTTGTCTTCTTAATAATTAACCACTAGTAGCAGAGCAGTATGACTGCGGCCTTTAACCGCAAGAAATCGGGATTCGCTATCCTTGCTGAGTAGAGAGAGCACAGTTAGCACACTTTATAATTTTTGTTTAATTCTAAACAATTAATATTGTTTCTCTTAATCCGATGCACTATCTACAACATTTTTGTAGTCATTTCTCGTAAATATAGGTTACAAAGATAAGATTCACAATATAAACAAATAATTGTCCAATAACTTTTTCAAACTGTATGGGTGCTTCAGAACAACCAATATCTAGTTAAAATAATGTAAATAAATATATTAATAAGAACTATTAGCACACACAATATGCGATTGGTGTATAGATTTCAAATTCGAAAATTGTTATATAGTAATTTTAAATTTAAGATAATCTTTCGATTTTTCCATAATTACCGAGTTTAATATCTCTGTCATTTTTCATGGCTATTAATTTATTTTTTTTATTAACTCTTAATTCTGGTTAATGAATAAGTGTAAATGTATGAAATTGACTGATATTTCTTAAGGTAAAAATCACATGGCATAATACGTTTAACAATTACTTCATAATAATGTTATATCGATCTATATATTGTTAAATGCATTTTCCCAAGTATCAGAAATTATAATGGTTTTCTATTTTTTTTCAGAACAGCAGTAATGATTTATCAGATAATTTTTATAGCTATTTTTTAGAAACTACACATTCACAAATACAAAAATCGAGTATTCATGTTCTTTTATATGTTTATCTTCAGATTATATTTTAAATTTGTCATTAATATTCAGAACCGACTTTTTTATAATAACTAAGAGAAGAAATTACTTATTAGACTGAACAAAGCAAGGCAAAATGATATGTAATTATATGAAATGTAGAAATAAACCTAAATCTTCTCACTTAATGATAACACATATCAAAGAAGGTATTAAACTAGTCATAGAATTTGCATCTTGAAACTTAAATTATTGTTGTCAAAATGACTTAGATGAGTTTCAGAATTTAAAATCAGGATTAAAAAAATATCAAAGAACTTGGCAAAATAATATTAGAAAGTAATTTGAAAATAGTGGATTTATATATATATATACACTGAGGAACACAATAAATGAAATTTAGAAAGTGAAAATATTAATTTAAGATTCTTTCAGTCATTAGAAAGCCAATTCACTAAACTGTATCAAGTTTTGATTCTGAACGAATCAAATAAAACATAATTTCGAGAAATAAAGGGAGCTGTCTTCCCTCTAGTATTAAACTGCTAAATTAGGGATGGCTAACGCAGATAGCCCTCGTGTAGCTGTGCGCGAAATTACAAAAACAAAACAAACTTATTTTAAATTATGAAATTCATCTAAATCATTTTGACAACAATAATTTAAGTTTCAAAGATGCAAATTATGTAACTAGTTTAATACCTTTTTTGATATGTGTTATTTTCGAGTGAGAAGATTTATGAGCTTAGAACACTACAGATTGGGGTCAGATTATTCGCAGTAGACGAAACACAGCGAACAATTTATAGCTTCTTGGTGAAACAAACAATGAAACGTTTTTTGTTGTTATTTTATCTCATACATAATGGAGAATATAAATGTTAGTATATCATGGGTAATTGATATAATGTTTTCTATAAATATGTTTTTCTTAGTTACAATACGTTTTTGTATTTTTTTCCGTTGTACTGGTACCTTAATGTAATTTGTTTATTATGTTAATATTAGCAATTTATAGTTGTTTTATTTTCTGTACAACGCTTGTTAATTTATTTCCAAGGCATAATTTAGTTGAATTTTCTTATCGTATCTTAATAAGTACTGTGGAAATGAAAAACTAAAAACGTCTGACCTTCAAAATTGTCACATTTTTTAAATAATTCATCCGCGAACTAAATACAGACAAGTTCATGGTTATTAATAATCGTATACTATTTAATAATGAACTAGTTTTATAACTGATAATGTTAGGAGGTAAATAATATCGTTACACTTTTCACTTTTTTAATAATCGGGTTTCGATACCTGCGGTAAGAAGAATACAGATAATAATTTTGTAGTTTTGTGTTTCACAATAAACAAGTTAAAATGTTTCTAAAAAACAAACTACAACTTTTTATAATTCTTTTAAAACTTCATTTCAGTTAACAAAGTTTTTAGATTTTTTAATAAACCAATTGAAAAATTATTTTTCATCAAAAAACGTTAGTACACAGCATTACACACCGTGTGTCTTATTTTAAAAAAAACATTGCAATTTTATAACAAATATGTAAATATAAGAAAGCCTCGATTTGTTAACAAAGTTGCTAGGCATTTTTGTTTAATTCTTGAAAACCATATCGTACTAGAAATAAATTTAAAACCACGTAGAACATACATATATGTTTTGTGTTCATAAAGAAAATCAAAGTGCAGGTTAAAAAAAAAAGAGAAAACTAGTCTCATTAGGCTTAAAAGTGCATTGCAATTAATTAAACTTTCATGCTCAATACTAATACATGCACTGCTCATTAGTTTTAATAGAGTGGTCATGATAAAGCTCTCCAAACTCTGCGAAGTTTTTTGTCGTATCTTCTGAAGTGGTTAAACTAAAGTTAGTCATGCTTGGCTGTTTTTTTGTTTTGCTCTTTTATCGTTAAGTTATTATAAAACTTAAGTTCGAGTGTCGACGTCAACATCTTCCTTTGAGAATTTCGCTTCAAACATTAAAACTTATCTTCATATTAATCTCTGATTTATGAAAACTGTCTCGGAAAGAACATATTTGACTGAGCTACATCTCTAAGTACAAACTTATAAACGTGGCTTACCATGTAACTAAACATCTTCACGGAAGCTTACACATCCTAAGTACTAAAGCTACTAGGATTTTCGCATACTGGAACGAGAAAAAAAAATGTTATCTTAAGAAGTTAGGAAATGACAAATATCTTCCTAAGAATCCGTATGCATGTGAAGTGACCCGCGCACAGGGGAGACAAACCGGATAGTTAGTGGCGACATGAGGTCGGGAACAAGACCGACAGTAAGAACTTTCTGAAGAGAGACCGGCGGCTAGCGTTTAGTGTCCAGATGAGTGTTTAATGTACACACACACACACACTTAAAGATGTTCTGTTATAATGGTTACTAATAGAAACAAAGTGCCTAAACTTGGTGCTCATAAACATATCAACCCCACGATAACAGGTTTTCATTCAATGCCCAAACAAAAAGAATTAGTTTCTTAACAGTTTTGTAAACAAAATCACATAAACAATTACAGTGTGAGAAATCTCATTAGAAAGGTAACTTCTAACAGTTAATTTTTTTAGAAAAATTCTAGAATTAATTATTTGTAATCAGATATTATTTTTAGGCCTTCTTTACACCACTTAGTTCAGACGTAATGATAATGTCTGAACGAGCTCAAGAAGTGCTTTCGTTTACACACTTGGCACAATTGTTTCTTTCTCAGATTAATATTTTACAAACCAAAACATAATATATTCATATACTGATGAGCATAAAAAGTTACCTGCTGTCTTCAAAATTTACACATACAATACAATAAAAACGTATGTTTATTAAAAGAAAATTTTGTACTTATTTTTAGATGGAGCTCATAAAAAAGTGTAATTAAATTCATCATTCTATTAAAAGCGAAATACATTTCAATACAATTTTACTTTTCGGTAGATGCATGTCTACTGTTAGGCTCGGCATGGCCAGGTGATTAAGGCACTTGGCTCGTAATCTGAGGGTCGCGGGTTCGAATCCCCGTCACATCACACATGCTCACCATTTCAACCATGGGGGTATTATAATGTGATGACCATTCTCACTATTCGTTGGTAAAAGAGTAATCCAAGAGTTGATGGTAGGTAATGAGGACTAGCTGCCTTTCATCTAGTCTTACACTGCTAAATTAGGGACAGCTAGTGCAGATAGCCCTCGTGTAGCTTTGCACAAAATTAAAATCAAACAAACCACTTTACGGTCGCACATGAATATATATTGCGAATAACAGAAAGAGAAATGTAATATTCATTTTTTTTCGTAATACAACAATACCAAGTATCTACAGCAGAAACAACAAAGAAGCAGGTTTAATTTGTGGGAAGAAAAAATTGTTTGAGAATTTCGTCTATTTATTGTTTTCTGATTTTCATTCACAGTCATTGTTCCCTATTCAAAAGATACAATTTTATAAAAGCATAGTAAGACATCAAAATTATATTTCTTTTTATACGTCAACCTTTGGAAATTATGGTCTTTGGCTTAGAATATAAGAAATACTCATGGAAGGAAACCAGCGATAAAAAAACAATACAAAAAAGGTTAAAAAATTATCTACTTTTGAACAAACGATGCGTTTGTTATTTGTTATTCAATTGATGTGGAAGGTTTTAATATCAAATGAAACAAATCACTTTATAATTACTTGTTAATAAACTTACCTGACATTTGTCGAATGGTTTCTGTTTTTATAATATTTTTAGTATTTAGCCAAATAAATCGTTATCATATTTTTAAATCATTCTTTTCAAACTTGAACTCAAAATTAAGAATAATAATTTGATTCACGAAAATGAATCCAGTCCAAGTAGGGAAATTTCTGGGAATGTCCCTTTTACACACGTAAGCGTTGAAAGGAATCACTCCAGTTTTAATATTCAAGGGTTAAAATTCTTATCAAAAGGCAGGTATGCAGTTTATTTTTCTTTTGTGTGTGCTTTAGACATAACAGATGTTCCGGGCAAGTTTGTCATGAAATCCGATCAGAGGTGACAGACTACGTAGACTGCTGATCGCTGATATGATAAGGTTAGCCCCTGTAGCACCGACGAGACGACAGAAGATCCCCGAGACTTGCGGCAAGTGTACGAAAGAGCTGCGGCCCCGGAGTGTCTTTTGCTTTGGTTGACAGCTTCGTGATTAATGTAAGCTGCCGAGATCGAACTGTGGACAATCCTGGCTAAATCAGACACTTAATCGGGCAGCTAAGGTTACCCATTGTTCTCTGTTGCAATCAGTCTTCGCTCAAGGTGTCCACTTTAAATACTAAGACTTTCAATAGTGGTCTTAATTGCTTTGGCCCTCTACACTGAGTGGTAGGCCATTTGGTCAAGTGACGATCACTGTTGACTGACGACCGGAGAACTATAAGAGAAAATAAGATGGCAAATGTTGACATAATCTCCTGATGGTTTTTCACTGACAGACCACGCCAGACAAAAGGAAAAAAAAAACATTCTTACCAATTTAATGAATGATGTTTGGACAACAAGAAAGAACTCGTTTCTATTCAAAATCAACTGCTATTGTAAATCAGCGACCAGTCGAGAAAGTCATCTCACCACAAAACTAAAACTTTCTCTTGCCACGTGCCATTAAAATCTATACTGTTCCTAATCCAGAAAAATCAATCATGAAATAAATCAACCGCAGTGCATGTAATCATGTTGGGCATCAGTAACTGGATTCTGTTTCATGATCCACGAGTTTAAGGTTACATGTTAAGCACAAGGTGCGAACAAAGTACCATCGTATCAGTATAGACGAGATCTCTGGTGGCAGATCGAACTTACTACACGTGCCACTCGTTTAAAAATTTCGTAGGCCTGTCCACCTCTCACCAATTGATAGATAATAAGGTAGATATTATGTTCATTGGTAATGCATAATAGGCGATCATTTATAGCTAGCGATTAGCAAAAGACCCCAGTGGTATAATTCTACCCAAGAAACATGTCTAGTTCTCAGCGTTGAGTGTTATATGTCGAGCAAGACAGCGTAGATATCATTTTACGCAGATCGTCGATAGAGGTATATCAATAACCATGTTGTGACTTTGTTAAGATATTTTACCTAGTATCATATGTTAATTGTTTAACTTGTAACAAACCATGAAGCTACATTTTTTTTGTAGTGTTTTAGGCCCATAAATATACTTCATATTGTCCAGCAGTACAGTTTGTTCTTGTCCAATAAAACAGGTTAAGGAAATATCTTTACTATAAGCAAAAACATAAATGTAAACAGTCGAGACAAGTACAAACTGAGTCACAACGGCACTGAAAACCTTTATACATAAAAAATGAACACTCAAGGATAATACTACTTATTTCCGTCTCTTATTGAAATATATTCCTAACAGTTGTAAAAGTTTGTATAAGGTACCTTATACAGCTCGAACAGTTACATATAATGAAAGGTAGTTTAAGGGACAACATTATGACGAAGATCACAATACATAAGGTGATACGTTTGTGGTAATTTTACTAAGTCAAAGTATTATGATTTGTATGAATGCCATATGTAACGAAACGAAACTGCTAAGAACTTTCAAAACATTTATTTAAAAAAAACAACAACGTCTACAAGTCTCTATAAAACTTTGTATTATATCATTAATCGGATATATATAAACATATTTAGTGATATACGTATGTAAAGTCTCTACAATTATTTCATTGCTATAAATTTTAAAATAATGTAAAAAATAGAAATATTTCAAATCACTTTTTATATCAGTATTAAAGTGTTAAATCTTAGAACACATTTTCACAGTTTACCAACAAGTGACTGTCTATCTTAAACAACAGTGCATCAGTATTTCTTTTCAATTCATAGAACGAGTGAAAACGTATTTCTAAATCACAACTGTAACAACTAGCGCCATCTACCAAAAACAATGAATATATAATTTAAATTGACAGTAGTAAATATTTTTCGGCTTCTACCACCATTAGAAAAGAAATTACAAAAACAATTAACTTATAATGAGACAGACAGAATAGTTATGTTGACGTATTGGTTCTCTAATGCATTTTCAAAGTCCTTTAATATTACCTTAAATTAAAAAGCAACGGAAACTGTGGATTGGTTTGTTTAGAATTTCACCAAAGCTACACGAGGGCTATCTGCGTTAACCGTACTTAATTTAACAGCGCTGGACTAGATGGAAGACAGCTAGTCATTACCATCCACCGCTAAATCTTGGACTACTCTTTTACCAATGAACAGCAGGATTTACTGTCACATTAGTTATAATGAAAGATCAAAAACGTTCGGTGTGATGGGAATTCGAACCCGCGACCCACAGGTTGCGTGTCGAGTACCTTAATCACCAGACGATAGAATAGAAGGGAAACTATACGTACAGTATAGTTCGTTGGTTATTTAATAATAATTATGGCTTGAACAAATTATTCAGATACTGATTGATAAATGGTAAATCTGGGGATTTCAACTCTAAACTCAGGGATTTGATTTCCCTTGGTGACCACAGCAGATTGTCCGATGTGGCTTCGTTATGAAAACAAATACATTCTTCTGACTGAAAATACATGTATCAATTCGAATTGTAGGACTTGAGACGTAGAATAATGAATAACATAAATCACTGCTCATCACTGATGACGCTTTTAATCCTAAACATATAACCACATCGTTGTGTAATTTTTTGTGAAATGTAATTGGTGATGTTACAAAAGTTAGAACACAGTGTTGTCTGAAAATATCACAATTCCCTTTTTTCTCGCTGAATAGCTTAACAGCTTCATTAAATTATATAATTTAGAGATTAGTTAATTACTAGAAACGTAAAAATGATAGATATGTATCTATTTTCTGTTTTATCTGCTGGAAGGAATCGAGAATACCACTCATGTTTACTGTATTATGCGGGAGCCTCTTTCCTTTCATGGTTTACTTTTTACATAAAATGTGAAGTGGGTAATTATCATAGAGACCTGAGTACAAACGCACTTTCGCGAGTAACACAAGTAGGTACTTCAGAACCAAACCAGGTTTTTAGGTTCTAAAAAAAAAAATGATAATGAACGATTGGGTCTGCTGTTGGAACAACCAAATGATTTCCGAAAAGGAACTTTACGGGAACCAAGCAACGAGTGACAATAGTGGCTGCCGTTCTAGTAGATAGTATCAGTCGTGGTCTTTCTGGATAGCAAAAGAGAGGTTTTCGCTGCGGCAGATGTTCACGACTTTATCACGTTTAGCATCAGTAAAACTGGGCCCTTTTTCTTTCGATGATGCTTTTCTGTACGGTCCCATGATAGAGAAGATTTGGTTGTGGTGGCACGAGTTCAGCAGGTCGCTTGACAAATTTTACTTCCTGTCATATGCATGCTGGTCTAAATCCGAATCTCCATCTGTTTGGTGGCTTTGTGGTCCGTCCCCATCGGCCTAAGATCTAACGGTTTTTTTTGTCCATTCAACAGTTGGCGCTGCTAATCCCCCACACACACATACATAAGTAATGTTACTTAGATGTCTAGAGAGCTACAAAATATACATATGTATCTACATGTTATTCATACAACAGAACACTCTTGACTTTTTTTTATCAAGTATTAGAACAAGTTTAAAAAGATTATAACAAGGATGAGAAGTTATTTTCCTATTTAAACATATATTACCATTTAATTAATGCGAACAACAGAAATGAAAGATGAAAGACACATTTTACGTCATACTTTATCTAAAATGTACTCATTTTCAATCATCCACGTGTCATAAAACTATATCTTTGAAAGTTTTTATGAAAGTCTGGTTTCGATTAAGCACTGTATCGAATATTTTACTTCAGAAATGTTGTTTTGCGTCGGTTTATTTCTTTGTGCGGTTTAACATAGTTGCAGCACGACGTGAATTACCTCAAAAACACTTTACGATAAATGTTTCAGACAATAAAAATTATTATTTTTGACAGACATGTTACATTTGTGTGAGGTATGTTTATCTTTTCACTTAAATCAGCTTTAACCAAGTAATGTGTTACTCCCCTCCCTTATGGTGTTTCATATTGTATAAGAATAAACAGGGTATTAAATTATAATTTGAGGTTAACATAACTTCGCGATGTTTGGATAACAAGTATATTTATATGTAGCTAATCTATCGATTTACTTAATGAACATAACACTTTATCTCGTCAATCTTTCCACGTACACCGTTGTGAATTCTAGCTCTAGATTATCTTGAAAGATGAAAACGCAGAATGCTATTCTTATTTAAAACAATTTTGTGGGTAATTATGTACGGTTATTACACATACACTTTGATCATAGACATCTTGTGTTTTATATAAACTGTTTAAAATAATTTCAGATATCAATCACGACTTCATTCCGACTGGTTTGTAGACACGAAACTCCCTATAGTGTTATTACTATCTCATGTGAAATGTTTAGGAGCTTAGTTTTCTTAAATACCAAATTAATCGAAACAAAGTATCTTATTATAGATTTATAGTGATAAATTAGGTGGTTTTGACGAGGTCTTTTTTTGTTTTGATTTTTCCAAGGTTTCGATTGACCGTTAGTTTAAAAAACCATGGATTTACATATAACAATAATTTGTTATATAATTTCGATATATATATATTTTAAATAAAAGCAAATTACTACAACCTCGTGAACAACGACTAAGTTAAAATATTTTAACATCTAAGACACAATACTGCTACTCTCTAAAATGTGAAATAATGAGCAAAATAAGACAATATCATGCCATAGTAAGACATTCTTTACCTATGAACCTGAATGACAATATCCTTTTGACTTATATGAAATAGTGAAGTTCAGCGTTTTAGTAACATGGTCCATCTAAACCACAAGTTATTTCCCGCAGCCCATCACAGAAAATTATAAACTAATGATACTTATGACAGTGTTGTGTCATAGCTGCTGTGCTGGATTCACCTACATGACATTAATTCATAATTAGTTTCATGTAGTTTTTATTATACCTTTGCTCTTTTGCAACGTACTTCTAACTTTAAATTTTCGCAACCGATCCCAATGGATTGCGACCCACTAGTGGATTGCGACCCACTAGTTGAGAAATATCGGTTAAATGAAATTAGTAAATCACATCCGGGGCTTACTATAAAAAATAAAGTAATTATCATGACGTTTCTAGTTAAATGCGTGTTAGTACAACAAACCGAGACAGTATAAATAATAATAAAGTGCGTGTAATGATATTTTTTATTGCCCGGCATGCCCAGGTGGTTAAGGCACTCAACTCGTAATCTGAGAGTCGCGGATTCGAATCCCCGTCGAACCAAACATGCTCACCATTTCAGCTGTGGGAGCGTTATAATGTGATGACCATTCTCAGTATTCGTTGGTAAAAGAGTAGCTAAGAGTTGGTGGTAGGTGATGAGGACTAGCTACCTTCACTGTTGTCTTACACTGCTAAATTAGGGAAGGCTAACGCATACAGCCCTCGTGTAGCTTTGCGCAAAATTAAAAACAAACAAACATTTCTCATTAAAGTAAGAAGTATACAAGAAGCTTAATACGAATTATATGAACGATAAATTAAATAGCTCAGGTTAAAACAGTGATTTGATCTTAAGATTGTTTGAAGGAAGAAACTGACAACACTCTTGCTACAGTCTGTGGAAGATGTGCAACGCCTTCGTTTTGGAAGATTGTTGTAGTCTGTATTTACAAATTTGAATCTTAGCGCGCATGATATCAACAAATGTGATTATACTTTTAGGTACCAAAATGATGTCTCCTGACAACTGATAATTTCAAATGTCAATATCAAACACATAAATTATTTGTAGTTAAGGGTTTAATTATTGATTACTATAAGTGCTGCTGTCAAGTAGCTTCTGAAATCATTACAGTTTGTTTGTTTTTGAATTACACAATGACCAACTGCGCTAGCCGTTCGAAGTGTAAGACTAAAGAGAAGGCAGCTATTCATCTCCACCCACTTTGTGGCTACTCTTTTACCAACAAATAATAGAATTAACCGTCTCATTATAACGCCCACGACTGAAAAGTCGAGCATGTTTTAGTGTGATGGGGATTTGAACCCACGATTCTCAGGTTACGAGTCAGGCATCGTAACCACCTGGCCATTCCGGGAACACTTTGTGTAGACGAAACCACTGGTTATGGGTCTCTGGGTTTGTTAGTTATCATTTTTATTAAACAAGTTGAATGATGTGGGGAGGTGATTTTCCTATGTTATCATGTACTTCAAAAGTTACAGTCGGACTTTATTAGAGTAGGTGTCACTGTGACTAAATCTAGGATGTATCTAGAACCATCAATACGTGAATGAGTTAGTTGATTGTTATTGATACTGACTGGGTTATTGTTAAAAACAAAAGCTTGTAGAATAGGACTGTTTCTATTTGTAGTTTGCTAGATTCCATCCCAGTTTAGGGATAAATATTACACAACTATAGAGATAAATGGAATTAAAGTTTGTGAAGATCTATTCTGAAATATCAGAATGTCAGATTAGATGTCAAAGACGGATGGAAGACTTGGAATGATCCAGTTACATTAACAGCTTTAAAACAAATAAATAGCACGAAATGTTTTTGATTGAAACAGACACTAGACACACCATAACAAAACCCAGTCACGTTCAACCTAGTTTTGATGACGCATAATTAAAAAGCTGTTACAAATTGTTACTGTAGTTGTAATTTATACGTTAGAACCAACTGCTTCTTACCAAAAAGTGGGACCTGCCATGGCCAGGTGGTTAAGGTACTCGACTTGTAATCTGAGGATCGTGGATTTGAATCCCCGTCACACCAAACATGCTCGCTCTTTTAGCCGTGGGGGTGTTATAAAGTGACGGTCAATCCTACTGTTCGTTAGCAAAAGAGTAGCCTAAGAGTTGGTAACGGGTGGTGATGACTAGCTGCCCTGTCTCTAGTCTTACACTGCTAAATTATGGACGGCTAGCGTAGATAGCCCTCGTGTAGCTTTGCGCGAAAATTCAAAACAAACAAAATTATCAAAAAAGTGTATGATATTTACGATGAAACCTCCAGAAAACAAGTTTCAAGAATTTTGAATTGATTTACAATTAATGTTTAAAGTATCAGTCGATACATATGGTACATGATTTATTTGTGTAATTAAAATTATTTTCATTGTTATTAAATGAATGATACTTGACGTATGTAGTAGTTCTAAAGGTTTCCAGAAGATAGTGACAATGATTATGTTATAGTTCTAAAGATACTTAAAATATTAACAAAGTGAAATAAAAGTGTCTTTCAGTGGATATTTACTAACAAGATGAAGATTTCTTTAAATTCCCATAAAAATCATTATAAATGTGCTAATGCTCAGATGAAAGTGAAATGTAGAAAATTTGATAATATCTTGATAATAGCTAATACAGCCTTGGCCAGCAATATAAACAAATTATTAGTATGTTGGAGGCCACAACGGTTTGGAACTTATGTTTCCTTCTGAATATTGTGTTTTTCCACAATTATAATGTCACTGGTTTCTGAACGCCCATCTGATCATTAAAAGAATTAAAGGTCACTGAGGAGTGGTCTGGTTCGTCGAAAGGGAACCGTAACTCACTTGTTGTAATGTCATTAATGTCTAGGGGCTAAGTGAGGCGCTGTCTACTGGATAAAAAAGGGCAGACTGTACACAACCTAAAACTTGGAATGCCTAAATCATTATTAAAGACAGCTATGCTACCATGTGGTCCACTAAATTAAGCAAACAATTCTTCAACACTGCATTGCCTCTGGCCCACTATACTGAAGAAGTATCCATGGCACCACGCCCTCTAAGTTACATCTTCATTCTGACCATTAGTTAGGGTAAATTATTAGCTTTAGAGGTTCTCGACTCGGTTGATTACTTCTATGTCTTTAATGAAGATAATTCTTGACAGCTCCCTGTAATCATCATACAGAAAAATATGTTTTGTAGTCCATACATACAGTGCTACACAATAGGCAAATAAAGACCAATTCGAAACTGATCATACCTTTTGATCTCTTCTTTTCCTCTGGTGCACCTGGTCATTTCTAAATACACTACTCAAGTATTCGGTTCATTTCTTTTATTTATGTTAAGGTAACATTTATCTATCATGATGATATATTTATACATTGTCAAGCTAATAAATATTGCAAGCTGCTGTCAAAATGGATGTTTAATAAGAACTGCAGGGTTAGTTGTGGAAACTAGGCTTACGAAGACTGTAAAAAAAAATCGAACAGCTGAAAGGTTAAGGAAGCATTAAAACAATGCAATCAGCGTTCAGAAATTCTTATAAATTTTGTATACATTTCAGTAACCTAAATGATGTATTGATCTTTTGTTTCTTAGGTTTGACTGAAACGTATTTTTATAAGTTGCAGAAGTAAACTAACTTGCAAACTCACGAGCTCCCCTTAACACACAGTTGCATGACTAATGTATGCTCAATCAAAATCAGTTGCTAGTTTAATCAGTTATTCTGCTAAAATTTATCAGTACTTTATGCAAAGTAACAAATTAAGTCCACCAAACCACCAATTCTATTGGCTGATCACAAGTTATTTGCAATCAATGTATTATTTAAAACAATCTGGTTTAGAAGTAGATTTTACCATATACCTTATGTAAAAACCAGATTCATCTAACCTTTATTACACGTCTGATGCAGATAAAAGACAAAGATAAAACATGTGGATTAATTAAGATGCTCATCAAGTCCTCAAGACAAACATCTGCTCCAGTATGGCTTATAGTTACGCAGATGAAATATATACTAAACTTTCAAATTTCTTGACAATATTATATACTTTATGGTGTTTGTCAGCCATTAGTTTATACAATCCATTACGGGATTATATTCGACACGATCAGTGAAAGTTATACTTTCATTCTGTCATGCTAGGGCCATGAAGGTAATTTATGTTTTTCATAACAAGCATTGAAGAAAATTAATACAATACTAAATTTCACTTCAATGTACTGTCAAATACGATGTTGTTTTTGAAGCTAAGAAAGGGAAAATAAGAAACAAAACTACTGTAGTCGTTTCTGTTTATATAGTTTACTTATTATGTATAAAATATGCATATATAACACTTTTCTTCAGAATTAAAAAGAACAAACCGGTTTTATTTTCCTGAACATGATGCCTTTCTAAAACAAGTCTCCAAATTTGAATTCAACAATTTTACAGTTATGATTCTAGAATCATGTGAAATTTTCAGTGTTCCCAATCTCATAAACACATCAAAATATAACAACTTGACTTTATTTACATGCATCATTTTATTTATGTGCTGTGAAACTGAATTTACACACCTAAAAATCGTCACTGAGTAACATTTATCAAAATTCGGTGAATTAGAAACTCCATATTCCATTTTTATCACTTTTTAATGCACCAAATAGTATGTTATTTACATTTCAGTGATATGGTTTAGTTCACTTCCTCGAGACTCCTCGTGTCTTCTCAACCTACTATGGAATTATCAGATTTATTGATCTTCGAAGTAAAGTGAAAAAAAAAAAGTGCTTCGAGAGTAATGCACGCAATCATTTCAAAATATAATGGCTGAATAGTAAAGCAGTTTTCACAAAACAAGAGCGTTTCTTTTTCTTGAAATTATTCATGTTTTATAGACAGTAAATCATTTTTATGAGATCGAATGACACTTGCATAGAATACTCAAGCACTGAAAACTTCGTAAAACCATTTCTTGGGTAAAAATTTTAAGATAAAAACTCAAGAAATTTTCCATTTATTTACAAATTGATACAGTCTTTAACAATTAAAGACAGAATAAGAAGATTTGTTGTTGTTTCATGTATTTCAAAACGAGAACATTAAAATAATATTTAATGACTACCAATACAAAACAGAGATAACATTTATTTCATAAACAGTCTACACTTAGTTTTGACTTTCAGGAATTTAATTTAAAGTAGAACTTAATGACACTTATGTGATGTACTATTAGATAAAACAATACAATTTGACATTTGAAATTAGGAAACATCACAATGATATTTATGGATTTTCATTGCGCTCAAACTTAAATCGATTTGAGTTACAACTGAACTGTTTTGTTTTTCAACTGGGTGTACATCGTTATATATACAGTTCTTAATTTTCTAAGCAACAAAACAGTTAAACTGTACGTATATACAACTAATCTAGACAGGACAGCAGCAGCTTTCATATTTTAAGACAATGTAACAACGGTCCTCTATTTTTTTTTCATATTTAATCAGTTTAAGGAAACGTACTTTAGACGTGCTGTTCTTTCATTCGAATTAGTCAGGTTTTTAAAACACGACAAATTTTTCAGTATATAAAAGTTACTACGATTAATAAGAATGTATCTTCACACTTATGTGTTGTTGCGACGTATGGTTGTTTATAATACGCTCTGTTTGTGATAGTATCTCTATATAGTTTGTTGTAGGATGACGCTAGTGTTTTGCATCACTTTTCATGAGAAAAATTTAGAACAGCACAAATTTTCAAAAGAATGTTCCTTCTCACGCTTGTTGGCATAATTAGAAGTAAACTGACTGGAATTTAAAAACTTGAGCCTATATCATTTTGTGTCTGTGATTGAATTAGAAAAGTAAGTGACTTAGAAATAAAACCCATGAAGTCAAGTCGAGAAGAAACTGACAAATCAGCAGCATTTGTTGCTATAGTGAATTCTTATCATTGAGCTGAACGTTCTAAATGTTGTTGTTTATCTAATTGTCCTATAGATTTATTCTAATAAAATACAAATACTATTTTTGTTTGTTTTGAATTTCGCGCAAAACTACTCGAGGGCTATCTGCCCCTGCGCTAGCCGTCCCTCATTTAGCAGTATAAGACTAAAGCGAAGGCATCTAGTCATCACCACCCACCGCCAACTGTTGGGCTACTTTTTTTTCGACAAATAGTGGAATTGCCCGTTACATCATAACGTCCCCACGGCTGAAATGTCGAGCATGTTTGGTGCGACCGGGATTCGAACCTACGACCCTCTGATTACGAGACGAACGCCTTAACACGCTTGGCCATACCGGGCCCTACAAATACCCTAAAGCCAGTTTAATTATTGGTTGATTCCATTAAGTGTTTATTTTATGTGTTTTTTTTTCCAAATTTCAAATATATCTATTATTGTATTATTTGTAAAATTTGCTAATTTACGTATTATTTTCAGTACTTCAAAGGTAATATACGTATATTATTATAATCTATGTATGTATAGTTAAAGAAAAGTTGTTTTCTCTCTAGAAGTATTTTTCATACCTCAGTATCCCTATCATATTTCTTGATAGTACAAATCGTCACGTATTACTATGTTCAATAAATGAAAAGTAATCATAGAAGCTTTATAGCATAGACCTTTAATATTGTCAAGTGAGACCTGTAAAGAAGTAAAAGCTAGAAAGTAAACTTTATTCAGGAAAACTGAACGTTACTGAAAAACGACTGAATGTGTGTAAACGAGGTGACATGCTTAAACAAAGAAACAAACTTCTAAGACAGCTTAATTATCAGTTCCATACCAACATGAAAAGGAACAAACTTTTTTCATTCCCAGATCTAGGTGGATCCATGAAACGAACACTCGCCAAAAATAATGCAGTGTCAGATACACCAAGTGTTACTATGTTCTAGTTCCTGCAGGTGGTGCCACAAACTTAATGTCAACAAAGCCTTAACCATGCTTCTGACTATTCTCAAAATTTAACTCCTAAGTCTGATGTATCATCAGAGAAGAAATATTCAAACAACAGCTTCAGGTTCCATATAAAATTAATAAGATCGTTCCGCTTCGTCCGAATAGTATCTTGCTCAAAATGCTTGACGCTGTCAAGCTGCTTATTAGAAATTCCAAACTTCCAGTAATTGTTCAAAAGGGTTGTACGACTTTCAGCGAGGATACAGTGAGTGCTTACATAAAAAGTGCTTACCATACAGAAACCCTGACAGCATTTCAGTTTTGATAGATTCCTTAAGTGCAAATTGCACAGTCTGGACAAATAGGAAAAATAGTGTTGAAAGCAAATGAGGAACTATCCAAGATTGTTGGTTATCTGATGATAAAATCTATAATAAGAAACTTACCTTATTTACACATTCATTTCCGAGTTTAACAATAACAAAATACATTGCAAATGCTTTCAAAAATATATGAAGGGATAAAAACATTGATCTCAAAGAACTTCAGTACGTTACTCCAAGGATCCATGGAGAATCTTTTGACTTTATTATTGAGTGTGGCAGAGAAGATGCTCAAAGAAACTGTGACACCCTATGTCTGCTATAACGGCAGTGTATGAAAGAAGTCTGTATAATAGTGAAGATAGTGGCAATGAGAGTAGAATAAAAACTATATTATCTAAACCTTAAGAATGGAGTGCAAAGAGTTTTTATACTACTGTTAGGTCGACGTGCTTGAACACAATAAGGGAACAGGAGTTCATGAAAATCTTCGCTCAGGTGTCCCAACTTGTCACAGATGGAACAAACACTGGATAAAAGGACGGCGTATGGACGATAATAGAACATATGCAGAAAGACAACTTAGAAACACAGCTGAAACCATTCTTGAAGATTTAGCATTTTGTGCATAGGTCCAGTATGGCTTGACAAGTAGTTAATTGTACAGTTGATTCGTTTGAAGAGTGAGTGCCTCACACAGAGATTCTCTGTCGATAAAGATCGCCTGTTCACCATCAATACCTTAACCAACTTGGAATCTGACGCAGATATGAAAGTCGTACACGTAATTATTTGCTCCGATTTAGATCTAGACAAATTTAAAATGAAGTATAGTGAGTTGATATAGTGAAGTAGATACTGTTTGTGACATTAAGACGTAATAGCTTCAAAACATACTGGGCATAACAGCCACAAGAAGTACTTACGTCGTGTGACATAGTGGTCATAGTCTACAAGAAGTCTCTTCACAACTGGTGCTCTTGCCTCTGAATTTGAACATTGCCTGACAGTCAACAATGCTCTTACGGTCTTGCAGTTATGTCACGCAGTGCAAACGTTGAGTGTCTAATCAGTTTCGGCAACATCCTCAAGACTATACAGGTCGATTATGCATTTGAACATAAAGAATCTCTATCTTTTTATCCACTTTGCTTACTTTGTACATATTGACCCAAAGACCACCATTATATTTTGGCTCGAGAAGTGCAATCACCGAATCACAGACAGACTAGAAGGAAACTAACAAGAGTATTTTCAAAGTGTCTTTCCCGAGAAAGGAGCTCCTGCAGATGTTCGAGTTGACGTGTTCGCAAATAAATGTGTGTGTGTTTTCTTATAGCAAAGCCACATCGGGCTATCTGCTGACCCCACCGACGGGAATCAAACCCCTGATTTTGCGTTGTAAATCCAAAGACATACCGCTGTAATAGCGGGGGACATCGCAAATAAGACCAGCAGTAAGTACAAGACGAAATCAAAAACATTTTGATTCAATATCAGTAATAGTGTTGAGCATGCATCTGTGTGTCATTCAACGTTCATAGTTTAGACCTAATGATTAATAAAGAAATACGCTATTAAATGAATTTTTTTTTTAATTTATTTGTCTCGTTTGCGACAACGAAAGGCTGCGCAATGATATATACGTGCTCTATTCTTCATGAGGAGTGAAACCTTGGATTTTAGGGTTGTGAGTCCGTAAACTTATCTCTGACCACACAACAGAGGACAATGTTTTAGAACAGGGGTGTGCAACAGGCGGCCCGCGGGCCACAACCCGGCCCGCCAAGCCATTTAGTGTGGCCCTAGTTGTTGTAATCTAACCATGTGGCCTGATCTGTAATCCAACGCAAATGGAATATTTTTAAAAGCATCGATCCTACGGGATTCCCAGGCTTCGACTCGACAAACTTCTAAAATTATCTTTGCTAGAGAGGAGCAGGCCGAATTCGATTGGTCGGCCTCCTTAGGGCATGAATAGGTGACGTGCACTAGCACTATTGTCTACGACTCAACGTCATGTCCTGAACCTCGCCTTCGCCCGCTGGCGACAATTTTCCCTAACCTCTGCTGTCCGTCATTCATTATTGGTGAAAATTTTATTACCTTTTACAGTTACTACAAGAGATTGAAGGTAAATTGATTATTATTTAGCATATTGTTGTGACTTTACTGAATTTATTAAAATTTTTGCTTTCAGATGCATCTGATTCTATGTACAGTGTGACCTCGTTATTCTCGGGGTTACGTTCTTTACCCTCCGCGAATAGCGAAAACCGCGAATATTGGACGCAGTTTTAAAACGTATATGTATGCGATTATATACATTATGAAATGCTTCCCAAACACTAATGATACTTATACTCATTGATGCAGTAATAATGTAGCAATATTGCATACTGTTATGTATTTCACTAAATTGTACCGTGCGTTACCGGGCTGTGCTTTGCCGTTTGCGTTGTTGGGGAAGCTGAGGCAGTCAGCCAATAGCAGTCCAATCTTGTTTGGTGAAGACGACAATTGATAAAACGGCTTGATTGAGTAAATACAACAGAAATCTCCTCGAAAAGCCCTTTCAGTCTCTGTGACCTACAAAACGCAGTTCGCGCATAACCCGCGAATATGGGGGGCCGCGAATGGCGAACCGCGAATAGGCGAGGTCACACTGTATTTTGCTATTCTCAATTAATTTAAGTACCGGAAGGCTATGATCGGGATGCCAATTTAGAAACATGTGTTTCTGTCCATAAGAGGTTCCATGTGTAAATAAATTCTATGTTTTTTCTACTTTGCTATTTTCGTGAGAATAATTTTTGTTTTGATTTCAGGGCTAGTAAAATGTCAGCAGTTAAGAAACGAAAAATTGATGATGAGGGAAGGTTATTCAACAGTGAATGGTGCACAAAATATCTTGTTGTCCCACATAATCAAGGTGTTGTCTGCCTCGTCTGTCAAACTACAATTGCAGTCATGAAAGAGTACAATATTAAGCGACATTACGCAACTAAGCACTCCTCCCAGTTTGATGAAATTGTTGGTCAGGCACGAAAGGACAAAATTGAACATTTAAAACATCCATTGAAAAGCAACAAGGTGTTTTTACCACTTTCAAGAAAAATTCAGAACTGGTGACAAAACTGAGTTTTAAGCTTTGTGAATGTATGGCAGAAAAGGAAAGCCTTTCAGTGATGGAGAATTTATTAAAATTGTTTAACAATATTCACAGAATATGCATGTCCAGAGAAAAATATTTGGTGAAGCAAACTAGCCTTTCCCGCTTTACTGTCTCACGCAGGACAAAAGATCTTTCAGAGGACATCAAAGAAACTTTGAAAGAGAGATTGAATTCGTGTGAAGCTTTCAGTCTGGCTTTGGATGAAAGCACTGATATCAATGACACATCCCAACTTGTCATTTTCATCAGAGCTGTTACTGCAGGCTTTGATGTTTTCGAAGAGTTTTAGATATGGCAAGCCTTTCCTCCACAACCACAGGACAGGATATTTGTGAACAAGTGCTTAAGGTTGTAGAAAAGTTTGAACTGAATCCTTATAAATTATGTGGTGTTACAACAGATGGTGCTCCTTCCATGACAGGTAGGACAAATGGATTCACCAAGAAATTTCTAACTGCAATTGGAGCACAAGACGTAGTTGTAAGCCATTGCATTATTCACCAAGAGAGCTTGTGCACCAAAGTTCTGGATTTTGCAGAAGTCATGAAAAATGTCGTCCAATGCGTAAATTATATTCGAACACGAGGATTAAATCATCGACAATTTAAAACTTTTTAGATGAGCTGGACAGTGAGTATTCAGATGTTTTGTACTTCTCTGCTGTACGTTGGCTTAGTAGAGCTGCTACTTTGAAGAGATTCTGGAATCTGCGAGAGGAGATTAAGTTCTTCATGGAGAGCAAACGTCAGAATGTGGACTTCTTGAGCAATGAGAACTGGCTGAATGACTTAGCATTCCTCACAGACATTACACAGCATCTGTCTGATTTAAACTTAAAACTACAAGGGAAAAGTCAACTTGTGAATAAGTTGTTTGAGCATATTTGTGCTTTTGAGAAGAAATTGGAACTTTTCCAGGTTCAGTTGAGAAGAGCCATATTGACCCATTTTACATGTCTTGCAACCAGGAAACTGGAATTTCCTAATCTGGATTGCACCAAATATGGAACCAGTGTACAAAAGCTGCGTGATGAGTTTGCAAACAGATTTCCAGATTTCAGACAAACTGAAATTAGATTGAAATTGTTCGCTCAACCTTTTGATTTGGCAGTGGAAGACAGTCCTGATGATTGCCAAATGGAACTCATTGAACTGCAGGCTGACATGGACACTAAAAGGAAATTCTCTGAAAACAGTTTGCTAGACTTTTACAAACTCTGTGTACGTGAAAAGTTTCCCAATTTGTCCCGTCATGCACAAAGAATTGCCTCCCTTTTTGGTAGCACCTACTGCTGTGAGCAATTTTTTCTCCAAAATGAAGCTCATCAAAACCAAATGTAGAAGTCAGCTGACTGATGAACATTTGACCAGTCAGTTAAGAGTGGCAACCACTTCTGTCAAAGCTGATATTGACAAGCTCTGCAAGGACTCTAAATTTCAAGTGTCGCACTAAAATGATCACTCATGCAAAAATATAAAATATTATTGCTTGCATTTTGAGAATTTTTTTTAATTTATTGTGCATGTACACGAATAAGCTTGTTTTTTAAGTGGCCCCGCTTGATTGATGAAGTTGGTTATATGGCCCACCGACGAAAAATGTTGCACACCCCTGTTTTAGAACTACAACTAAGGAAAAGATTTGCCGCTTTGTATTATACAAAACAAATTGTAGTATATCAAAATGTTCATATAAAGCATGCTCATTTCTTAACTTTAATCAATGGTGGGTTCCTCAAGATTGCCTCAAACAGATATATTGGTATACTCTACAGACCTTATTTCTATGTTAAGTTTTCTCAAAAGAGATAAGTTTGTTTTTTAATTTCGCACAAATCCACACAAAGGCAATCCGTCACTAATTTAACAGCGATAGACTAAAGAGAAGACAGTTAGTTAACATCACCCACAAACAACTCTTCTACTAACGAATAGTGGGATTAACTGCAACTATAACGCTCTAACTGCTAAAATGGCAAACATGTTTGGTGACGATTGTTCAAACCCGTGACTCGCAGGTTGCGAGTCGAGCACCTTAATCACCAAACTATGCCAGACCTTCTGAAGAGACGAACAATACAGCCCATAATGCATGATGGTAGAAGGTGTTGGTGGAAATAAAGTGATTTTAAAGTGTAAAAGTTACATAATATTGAAATTTTCTTGGTTTCTAAGGTTATTTAAGACTGCACTTTTTAGTATACTAAATTATTAAAGATGATTAATTAATTATTGAAAAATATTATATCAACACACAAGTTCTAAACCAAAGTAAAAATACAAACATGTCTTTAATGCTTTATTTGTTTTATTCGTCCCCAGAGTCAAAACCTCCACAAACATATCGCCCCATCACCGACGTTTCTTACTTCTACAAATGAACTAACAATTACTTTCACCCCTAAGTGGCTCAGCGGTATGTCTGCGGACTTACAACGCTAAAAACCGGGTTTCGATACCCCTGGTGGGCAGAGCACAGATAGCCCATTGTGTAGCTTTGTGCTAAATTTAAAAAAAACAAACAAACAATACTTTCGCTTTAGTATTTTTGTAATGTTTTATCAGTTGTTTCATACTTAAATAGTTTATGTCTGAATAATTCGGTAAAAAATCGGATAGATTTGAAGTTAGCCTATCCAAATGGCTTATCTCTGTAACCACAGAACTTTTTTACTTGAAAGTAATACCTTATAATACAATTTACAAAATCCAAATCGAAAGGAAGAAACTGTTAAAACATATTAAAAGAAATATCTTGAATTTCGCCCACTGAAATTAGATCAACGAGCTTCCTGCATTCACGTGTTTCTAAGTTGAAATTCTTGGCAAAAATATCAGGTCAACATTATGCTTTGAATTAGTTCTTTCGAATGAATACTTAATGTATTAATTGATCTACGACCTAATGTTTCCTATTTATAATGACACAATGCTATCAATGTTATTTTGAAAACAAACAACTTTGGATATCCGCTAGTCGTAAAATTTCTGTAATATATTAAGTCCCTGACTATATATATTGCTTTAATCCTATTAGGCCTGGCATGGCCAGGTAATTAGAGCGCTCGTTTCGTATTCTGAAGGTCGCGGATTCGAATTCTCGTCATATCAAACATGTTCGCCCCTTTCAGTCGTGGAGACGTTATATGTGACGGTCAATCCCACTATTTATTGTTGGTAAAAGAGTAACCAAAGAGTTGGCTGTGATGACTAGCCGCCTTTCCTCTTGTCTTACATTACTAAATTAGCGACGGCCAGCGCAGATAGTCCTCGTGTAGCTTTGCGCGAAATTCAAAACAAACAAACAAACTAAATACCAGCATGAAAGAAAAAAATGTTGCACATTAGAGATATCTAGTAAGTTATAGGATTATTGTTTGTTTGTTTCTGAATTTCGCGCAAAGCTACACAAGGGATATCTGTGCTAGCTCTCCCTAATTTAGCATTGTAAGGCAGCTAATCATCACCACCAACTCTTGAGCTACTCTTTTACCAACGAATAGTGGGATTGACCGTTACGTTATAACGCCCCCCACGGCTGAAAGGGCGAGCATGTTTAGTGTGACGAAGATTCGAACCATGATCCTCAGATAACGAGTCGAGTGCCTTAACCACCTGGCCATGCAGAGCCTTTTGCTGATATATCACCTCTGTGTTTGGTATTTTCAATTAACCCTTACCATTCATATAATAGAATATCAGCACTTATATAAAACGATCACTGAAGATGTAAATATATACTCATAAATTAGACTACTGTGAGCGTAGATATCTCTTTATTGAAGAAACTTAAATCTCGAAGATGTCAAATATCACAAGATCTAGTCAGTTAAATTGTGTTTTGTGTTGTTTTTTTTTTAACTTTTCTGTCCTAGTTCGTACGAGTAAGCAAATAAGGGGGTAAAACAAATGATTAGTGCACGAATTGTACTGGTGCATTCAAGCCCTTTCAGACATAATAGACGAAAATCATGTAGCAAACACTGCTAAAAGGATCAACTATACATCAAGGCAAAATACAAAGGCAACCGCTTTGTATATTTGTTATGGGTTTGATAAAAAAAAAGAAAAGTGTTGAAACATCATTTTTACCCCATCATTACCAGGACAGCTCAACATAACGTCAAGATCCTGGCCATCTATACCCTCAACCTTAAACACCACCTATAATTTGCATGCCGACCTCGGCACGGAAATCAACATGAAAGCCAACTAGCAGCCCTTCTTGTCACTAACTGGCAGACGACCAAATTGAAGGGTATGGTGATCGGGGAAACTGTACGGGCTCCAAGAAGATTCGCTAGATTCCACTTTCCCGCACGCAGTAACGTGCCATACTACGACCCTTACCTGCAAACCTCACGCGTTAGTTGTATCATTATTCGATTAGAGGGAACAAATAAAGAATATCTACGACGTGGTAAGCGTGTCATTACGTAGAAAAATACTTTACCTGCTGAAGTCCTAACACAAGGAAGACAACGTAACTAATTCATACGGGCCCTCTCTGAAGACAATCGACGACGGTTGCGCCCTCTCATGAGAATTACAGCAGATTCTGAATGATAAATACTTTTTTTTTAATATCAGAAATCAAAATCTTTAGCTTCTCATTGCCTTATTATTTTACATTTTATAATTCAAAATCATATCTTATTGAGATCAAACTATCCCATGTAACACAACAAATAGTGATAGTTGTATAGTTGTTTTATTATCTGAAATATTTAAATGACCAATACATGGTAATAATAATTACGTAGACATTCATGCACAAAGCGACATCGGGTTATTTGCTGAGTCCACCGACGGGAATTAAGAGTTTGTCTCAAGTCATAAAAGTTAAGAACAAATATTCGCTGACCATAATAAAATAGGATTTCCCCATATTTCGTTTGAAACTACATAGAATGCTTTTTTTTTTTTTGCCTCTAAAAGAGTTTTGATCAAGACTAATTCAATGACTGTTTCGTGAAAGATTTCATTTTCAAATGTTTGTGAGAGTGAAACTTTTCCAAACCTTAGGATTATAAAAGCCAATTTTATTGTTCTCTTATCTAAGCTATAATCATATCTACTGATTAGTAACAAAGTCCTATCTATTCAGGAATTCAAAGTTCGACACTGTTCTAACATGTTCTTGGACAGTAACTCTGATAAATTAGCTTGCTATTTAATTTGTTTCTTTTGTTTAAAATTTCCTCTTACGTTTTGATATTACTCGGCTATGAAGAGAAAACACTCAAATCAGCGTCTTTTATTATCATTTTCTAAAACAAGCACATATTAACGAGATTGCCTAACAAATATTCGTATTAACTTAGCAAAGTACGTCTTTGAAATTCGGCGTTTTATGTTCTTATAAAGGGGATAGATATGAAGCAAGTAAGTGGAAGTCACTCGATTGGGTTCAGTTGAAGCTGACAGACGAATAACTAAAGTTAAAATACAAAGGCTTTATTCGACATAGTGTGAAATTTGGTGTGTGAAACAGATAAATTTGAGAAATCAATTCAGACTTTAGCAGCAAAACGCCAAGAAATAAAACAGATGTGTACATCACGAAAGTCAAGAACTATTTGTAACCAGGAACTGTATCAAAACTTTAAGGTGTTGGTTTAAAACAGTTAAGAGAATGGAATATTATGGATAACATTTGGAAATACAAAACGATTTTTGAACATTAAAAAAACAAACTCATAGAAGGCTAAGTTTGATTGTCAAGGTAAAAAAAAATATTCTTCCATTCTTTCTCTTGATGCCATCCAAATTAAAAAAGGTATCACAGATTATCTTTACTCGTATCCAGCGTGACTGGTTGAACCACATCCTTAAAATAAAAAGAAAACTGTCAAGAACACATATATAAAACACCTACAGTATAAAACCGTTTAATGTACAGAATTCCGAGTACTTTATTTCAAAACGATTTTGGAACCTCACTGCGACGTTACAGTTTACATCGCCACATTTGGTCCTGCCCTATTCGACTACCGTACGTCTTGACAATAGCTCTACAGACTAGTTTTTATTGCAAAATGCTTCGTTGTAAGACTACCATGTCTAGTGCAAACGCACCTTCACTGGGCTTCCTATAAGACACCTACTGTGTGAATATGGCGGAATTCTAGTGCTCATTTCAAGAGTCCAATCACACAGAAATCTGTAAGCACTACGTACAGCAACTTTACTGCTGTATCCAGTATGCAGCGTGTGTGAATATGACGGAATTCTAGTGCTCATTTCAAGAGTCCAATCACACAGAACTCTGTAAGCACTATGTATAGCAATTAGACTGGTGTATCCAGTATGCAGAGGTTGAATGGGAGGTATGACTGGAAGCCTTATCTGGGTAAACCTGTTATACGATGTTGTCCTTATTTAAAGACATATATTCTTCTTCTTTATCTAATATACCTTTGCTTGGGACACGTTGACAGCTTTTGCAGTGGTTTTTATGTTGTACTTTTATTTCGTATTATACTTTATTTTGGACGAGTCTCTAACTCATTATGTTATGTATGTTAAAGTACTAATGTTTCAAAAAGCTGGAAATTTTAATTTTAATTTATCAGTTATTTGAATTTCGATACATATCAAATTTATAGTATTTGCCAACAAGATTGATACACACAGTTATAACATGTAATGGGTTATATACAAGAGTTTTACAAACAATACTGAGTGTTATATCTAATCTGAAACTGAATCTCTTATCGACGTTCACGGAGAGCAATTTACTTCTTTATTGATACACCTGTATACTTATTTTGACGGATGGCTAAACTTGAAGCACCTGTAAGTTTTCACTGGCGACAATATCTGAGGATCTCATAGAAATACTAACGTCCAGAAATATTTCACTGAAGCCTCACAGTGGCACAGCGGTATGTCTGCAGACTTACAACGCTAAAAACTGGGTTTCGATACTCGTGATGGGCAGAACACGGATAGTCCATTGTGTACTTTTGTGCTTAATTACAAACAAAGTTCACTGAACTTGAATAATTTGTAATGTTCGAAGCCTACTAATGTTCCTGGTCCAGTTCTATAGTTTTTCGATTAAGAGGCTTTAATAACGATTATAGCTTCTGAAGCCTGTAGTACACTGATTGTAGCTGACAAATAATATTCTTCTTTTGGAACGTCGGTTTTATATAACACTCGCGCAAATTTCTCTAAGTTTCAACAATGTTCTAGCGCGTTTAACAAATATTGTTAATTCTTACTCTCAATAATCTTATACAAATTTCGAGAACAGGTAGGACTTGCGCAATACACAATCAAAAATATACGTCATACACAAAAAAAAATTATACTGAAACAAGCGAAGGTATTAAAATAAACGTATAATGTTAAATCTGTTAAAGGTTGTTTTTCATTCCTTTACCACATTTTATTGATGTATCTCATTAGTTATATCACAATCAAACTTAGAATGATTTTACACAAACGTAATAATTATTTAAATGAGAGATTCTTAGATGACGATAGAGAGAATTACTCAACTCATCCTACTGCAACCTTGCATACAAAAAATACTTCCTCAAATTAAATATCTTATTGGATGACACAGGATGTTAAATAGAACATCTTATGCTATCAGGGATCCATAATGGATGATAAAATCTGTTAGTCATTACACCCTAAAGTGTTGGTATACAACTAAATTATCCCCCACCGATCGAGAATCCTTATCATCTCGTGATGTGTGGTGATACTCATTAAATTCTAGAGCGATTATGTATGACATTAATAATAACCTTCTAAAGTAATTATGTAAAGGTATAATAAAATAAGAATTTCTGATATTTCACAATTTATGATGTCACACATCACATCCTACCAGGAGTCGTATACACGTAAAAGATTTCACTTTATTTACAGCAGTTAATTTCTTTTTATTTACATATTTTTTCTTTCTTCTGTTGTTTTTGCAGTACTTATAAAATCTATTTCAATAGCCCTCATCTACTCGATAAACATTTAGAGCAAGTAACGACTCCCCTTTGTATTCAAACGTAGAATGTTACTAAAATTTTGATTTTGTGCCAAATACCATAAGTCTACATAAGTTCTACTCTAGCACAATCTTTCTATCAGATCGTGCGTTCAGGCATTATTTCTTCTAGTTCATCTCTAACTTAATGTTTCCCTAAACTTGCGGCTTTACTGTCTATCAACAAAGAATCTTTATTTTTTCTCATATTTTAACTTTTCTTAAATTCTGTCTTGCCCATTCAACAGACTTAACTGTAAGTTAATCTACTTAGCTATTTTCCTGACACGTTTACAGATGAACAACTTTCTCCAGTGCAAGGTTTACTTTTAAATAAGAAAAAGACACATTATATCAAAATCTCGAAACTGGTAAACACTGAGAGACGTTTGAAGGGGAATACCCTTTCTTTATGGCGATACAAATATCTAACTCTCATGGTCATGACAATGATGGAGTTAAAAAAAAAACTCTCTCGAGAAGATTAACTTTCTGTGAATTTTAAGTTAGTTTAATTTAATTAATTTTTAGTCCATTCCACACTTAACTAGGCTCTTCTTTTACTTCATTTTAAATATTTTTTTCAGTCCATTCCACACTTAACTAGGCCTTCCTTTACTTGATTTTAAGTATTTTTAGTCAATTCCACACTTAACAAGGCCTTCCTTTACTTCATTTTAAGTATTTTTAGTCCATTCCACACTTAACTAGGCTCTTCTTTTACTTCATTTTAAATATATTTTCAGTCTTTTCCACACTTAACTAGACCTTCCTTTACTTCATTTTAAGTATTTTTTAGTCCATTTCACACTTAACTAGACTCTTCTTTTACTTCATTTTAAATATTTTTCAGTCCATTCCACACTTAACTAGGCCTTCCTTTACTTGATTTTAAGTATTTTTAGTCAATTTCACACTTAACAAGGCCTTCCTTTACTTAATTTTAAGTATTTTTAGTCCATTCCACACTTAACTAGGCTCTTCTTTTACTTCATTTTAAATATTTTTTCAGTCCATTCCACACTTAACTAGGCCTTCCTTTACTTGATTTTAAGTATTTTTAGTCAATTCCACACTTAACAAGGCCTTCCTTTACTTCATTTTAAGTATTTTTAGTCCATTCCACACTTAACTAGGCTCTTCTTTTACTTCATTTTAAATATATTTTCAGTCCTTTCCACACTTAACTAGACCTTCCTTTACTTCATTTTAAGTATTTTTTAGTCCATTTCACACTTAACTAGACTCTTCTTTTACTTCATTTTAAATATATTTTCAGTCCTTTCCACACTTAACTAGGCCTTCCTTTACTTCATTTTAAGTATTTTTTAGTCCATTTCACACTTAACTAGACTCTTCTTTTACTTCATTTTAAATATTTTTCAGTCCATTTCACACTTAACTAGGCCTTCCTTTACTTGATTTTAAGTATTTTTAGTCCATTCCACACTTAACAAGGCCTTCCTTTACTTCATTTTAAGTATTTTTAGTCCATTCCACACTTAACTAGGCTCTTCTTTTACTTCATTTTAAATATATTTTCAGTCCTTTCCACACTTAACTAGGCCTTCCTTTACTTCATTTTAAGTATTTTTAGTCCATTTCACACTTAACTAGGCTCTTCTTTTACTTCATTTTAAATATATTTTCAGTCCTTTCCACACTTAACTAGGCCTTCCTTTACTTCATTTTAAGTATTTTTAGTCCATTCCACACTTAACTAGGCTCTTCTTTTACTTCATTTTAAATATATTTTCAGTCCTTTCCCACTTAACTAGACCTTCCTTTACTTCATTTTAAGTATTTTTAGTCCATTTCACACTTAACTAGGCTCTTCTTTTACTTCATTTTAAATATATTTTCAGTCCTTTCCACACTTAACTAGGCCTTCCTTTACTTCATTTTAAGTATTTTTAGTCCATTCCACACTTAACTAGGCTCTTCTTTTACTTCATTTTAAATATATTTTCAGTCCTTTCCCACTTAACTAGACCTTCCTTTACTTCATTTTAAGTATTTTTAGTCCATTCCACACTTAACTAGGCCTTACTTTACTTCATTTTTACAAGGGTCTTATTGATTAATTTTTGGTTTCTTTTTCATGTTTGCGTTATTCTTGAATAACCTCGAATTATTTTTATATACCCATTGTTTGAAGTATATATAGCAGATTAACAATTTGTTTTCCTTTTTGAATGCCCAGCACTAAAGTTACATAATGTGAGAAATAAATAAATAATATTTAGCTCCTTATCAGCTAAAACACCCAAAGTTACTCACGCAAAAATATACACCTAAAAGGCGATAAGTAATTCAACTAGCTGGTTTGTTTTTATTTGGCCCGAGAATCAGAGCTGCACCCCTGTCCAGAAAACTTATATAACTATCAACGTGAACACTCACCTACATGGCCCGGCATGGCCAGGTGATTAAGGCACTCGATTCGCGGGTTCGAATCCCGTCACACCAAACATGCTCGCCCTTTCAGCCGTGAGGGCGTTATAAAGTGACGGTCAATCCCACTATTTGTTGGTAAAAGAGCAGCCAAAGAGTTAGCGGTGGGCGGTGATAACTAGCTGCCTTCCCTCTAGTCTTACATTGCTAAATCAAGCACAGCTAGTGTAGATAACCTTTGTGTAGCTATGCGCGAAATTAAAAACAAACAAGTTACTTACAAAATTTGCTTTAACTTAGTTTACCGTAAAAAGATAAAACTACTGCTTTAACATGGAGAATGAATATGTGAATAATGAATACATTTGACTTATATGAAAAAGAAATGATTGAAAACATTAACTTAAAAGATTAAGATCCAGCGAATAAAACTTTCCTAGTGTTTATTTCAGCTCACAAATCATTATTCTTTACTTTTATCAGTCGTTTAGTATGAAACAATTAGATTCTCGTACCGTCAAATCTTCCGGCAATAAACCGCGTCACGGTTGACTTTTCAATTGGAAGAAACAAGGCTTACAAACGATTTATATGCATGTGAATTGTCTATTCTCTTTTTTTTTTTTTTTCAGCTGAGGGACTTAAAACAAGTTGACAATGATAATAAAAAATATTGTTTATACACATCCATCTTATTTTTCTTATTACTGGGTAGCTTCAAATTTAAAATAAAAATAACTACACATCAAAAATCTTCTGGTTCTATAAACTACTATTAAAAATTAAATGGGAACTACAATGTACCACCTAGTTAGAATTTCCGAGTCATATATTAACAATATAAGCTACGACATAAAGCTACAAAGTGAACATCTAAAAGTTATCTGAATCATATAAATTCTAAAATACAATATACAAAGTAAATTACCCTTTGTTTCTCTGCAAACTCGTTCTGCAAGTTTGATTAATTAAGATACAGCACATCTGAAAGCTGTTGATGCCAAGAGACAATGTATATATATATTACACATCAATGATGACACAGTTGATATGCAATATTTTATTAAACTGACGATAGTATAAATTTAAATTTGCCCTCAGAAGAAGTATTATTATTATTCACATCTGCGATGGTCAAAATCTTTATATGCAAGCTTTAGTTTGCTTTGTTTGTTTGTTTTTTGAATTTCGCACAAAGCTACTCGAGGGCTATCCGTGCTAGCCGTTCCTAATTAAGCAGTGTAAGACTAAAGAGAAAGCAGTCAGTCATCACCACCCACCGCCAACTCTTAGGCTACTCTTTTACTAACGTATAATGTGATTGATCGTAACATTATAACGCCGCCACGGCTGAAAGGGCGAGCATGTTTGGTGCGACTGGGATTCGAACCCGCGACCCTCAGATTACGAGTCGAACGCCTTAACCCACCTGGCCATGCCGGACCTATTTAATTTAGTCCAGTAAAACTATGTCAATTTCTATATGTATCGCGCCACTTTCTCACAACAGTCCCATCAGGTTTTGTATATATTATATATTTTAACAAAACTTATCAAAAGATATGTTTCTGTCAGCAATTTAAAAAAAAAATCCCTGGTTTTAGCAAAACTTGTGAAAATATTTTAATATCAGTAAGCAACCGGAATTACCTCAAATTTTATAGAATTGATGACATGATTTATCAACAAAAAACGTGTGAAAAAAGTCACATGGTTATAGTAAGATTGTAACAAATATATAAATTTCTCTACAAGTGGGTTTTGTCGTCATCACGGATTGTAACAAATACTTTGACATTTAGTAACTTTTTAAACTATCTCCTGAATTTCGTAAACAAAATTACAGGTTCGGCATGGCCAGGTGGTTAAGGCACTTAACTCCTAATACGACGGTCGTGGGTTCGAATCCCCGTCACACTAAACATGCTCGCCCTTTCAGCCGTGGAGCGTTATAATGTGACGGTTAATCCCATTATTCATTGGTAAAAGCGTTGCAAAAGAGTTGACGGTGGGTGGTGATGGCTAGCTGCTTTCCCTCTAGTCTTATACTGCAAAATTAGGGACGGCGAGCGCAGATAATCCTCGTGTAGCTTTGCGCGAAATTCAAAACAAACGAACAAAATTACAACAGTATAAATTCTTAAACGAAACTTTTTGTGGTAATCCTTAGCGGTATCATTAGCAAAACGTTTCACACATTCTCTTCAGTTTCAAAAAAACTGGCAACACTGAGGCAGCCATTAGTAAACTTTTAAAAACTTTCTCTTGATTTTATTAACATCTGCATCAATAAACATTGAAACAGACAGACTCCCCCACCAGAGGGTGGGAGACTTACACAAACCATGTTAGCGCTGTTGTTATCTGTATTCAAGACACTGCACACGTGGTGATAACAGTAGGTGTTGATTATAGCCGAGAACGACGTGCATATTTCGTGCTTTAGTAATGGAAGTGATGACCATTGTGGGGCTGCAGCGTGAATGGGTAACGTAATGAATAATACATAAGGGCAAGTTAGAGGGAATAAGTTGTTTTATTTTATAATATAGGCCTTCATTCGTAAAATACACCTTGTAATAAAAACACTCCAGCTCTAGATGAAGTTGTACCAAATATTTAGCTACGACTCGAACTGTTTGTGACGTTGAGCACCGTGAAAATTAAATTACGTTATTTTAGTAATCACGGGCTCTTTTTCTTTTTTTCAGCGCTTATGTTAAAGAATCAAAACTATGCACCAAAGTTATATTTGTTTGTTTTATTTCGCGCAAAGCTACATGAGAGCTATCTGCGCTAGCCGTCCCTAATTTAGCAGTGAAAACTAGAGAAAAGGCAGCTAATCATCAACACCCACTGCTAAATCTTGGGTTATTCTTTTACCAACGAATAATTGGATTGACGATCATTTTATAACGATTATAACGCTCCCACGACTGTAAGGAGGAGCATGTTTGGTGGGAACGAGATTAGCGCCCGCGACCCTCAGATTGCGAGTCGAGTACTCATAACCACCAGGCTATGCCAGGTCGAAAATTCTATTATCGATTTAAGTTGTATTTAATGTTAGTAAGCTATAATACAAAACCATAAATAAATTATAATAAACCTCATAAGATACCAGTCATAATTATGTTTAACTTCTATATATTCGTGTAAGCAAAAGTAAGGGTTACTAAGGTGTTGTTAATAAAGAAGATGGCTGCTCTCACCATAATTCAGTATGTATATATTAGTGGTATTTTAAGCAATCAAAATTTTGGATCATGTATGTTGATATCCGAGCTTCTTTCCTGCAGACTGTGTATGCTATCTAAAAAAAAACAAAAAAACATTGTTTGCAAAAGCAATAACAGTCCACGTACATGTACTTTAGATCTCCGAATGTTCGAGATTTTTACTGTGAACAAAGATATTTTTCACTAATTTTTATCGCCTACAGAACCTATCAAACTCTTTAAATATGGGTATTGGATATAGCTGGCCCGGAATCTAAAGGTCGCGGGTTCAAATCTCCATCCCACCAAAGATGCTAGTCGTGGAGGCGTTATAATAGATCGGTCAACCACACTATTTTTGGTAAAAGAGTAGTCCAGAAGCTGGCAGTGGGTGGAGATGGCTAGCTGCCTTCTCTCTAATCTTACACTTCTGAATTAGGGACAGCTAGCGCAGATAAGCCCTTGTGATGATTTGCGCGAAATTCAAAAACAAACAAACAGTTAATATATCTATGCCACTTTTAGTTAAAAAAAAATACAGTTCGCACAAAAAACGTAATTGTCGTTTCCACCAAATATCACACCTGTTCGATATTAGTACGAATAACATTACATTCACAGTCAGATAATAATAGCAATATCGGCTGCTCTCAGCTCAAATAGTAAAAGAACGAAAAATAAAAATCAATGCTTATTATACCAATGACGGAAATGTCCAGAAAAATATAAATAAGTTAAGTCATTTTACTCTGAAAAATATATAACAGAAACACTTGTTTGTTTTTTTAAAAATTCTCCAAAGTCGACTTATAGAAATACAAACCATGTCACTTGTTATTGTAGTTTATCTATATGTCACTCATTGTTCATCAAATATTTATCGTACGTATCATGTTAACGTCAAAGCATTTATTTCTAGCGATATGTTTTTCTTTGTGAATAAATTTTAAAATTATACAAGTGTTTTAAATATTACAATGCGTATATTAATTCTAACAACCAAACATTTTTATCACCAGTACGTTGACCATTTTACCGAAGAATCAGAGCGCCCTCTTTAAATACTACGTATGCATTGTATCTCAAATAACATTTTACCAACAAAATATTCTTTTTTTTGACTAAAAATATCTATAGCCTTAGTAGCTAACAACAACAAATTTTTGTAGTTTGCGCTACTGTGTTTAATGAATAGCTATATTGTTTTGGTGTAATTCCATTTAAACCTGATATTAGTCTTGTAAATAAATTACCACCCATCGTTTACAAAGCTTCTGAAAATACAATTAACTTTACCATCAGTTTAGACAGTACCTTAGAATATAAGGTTCTGTTTCTAATGTATTACTTCGTACATCATTTTTAATGACATCTACAAATTTCATTTTTCATAATATTACAAGCGCTTTCATTCTTTCATATTAGCGTATTCTATCTTTATCTGTTGCCACATTTTCGTTAAGTGTTTTATGATTTTATTATCCCAGAGGCTCCTACATTATCAAAGCCCTTTTATCTCTATACATTACATAACTTTTTTTCCTTCCTCAGAACTTTTTACAGTTACTCCACCCAGTCTCACATTCATTACATTAGACTTTCTCTGTTAAGCTTTCTACAACTTCATGGAAGAAACATGGTTAATTTATCTGTTCCAAGCATAGCTAATCTCTAAAAGATTGGATAATTCACCTCTTAGGAGACTTAAAACCATTGAATTTCAAGATTACTTTTTAAAAATAGATAGGACAAAAACTGTAAATCGTGCGTCTGTGAAAAATTGGCTCGGTGAAAAAGAAAGATGGTACGAGACTTGGGGCTAGAAGCATATCTCTTGCGACTTATGAGTAAAGTTAAAAGGATGGGTGTATCCTCTTCGCTAGATAAGGCGAAATCCCAATAGATTTTGATCAAAAGTGTTTGGTGCTGGTTATTCTGAGCTGGGAATGGTAAGCTGTCATGAGTGAAGATGAGCAATGTTCCTGGTCTCTTGTAGCCTTGGCGTGCTTGGTCTTCCTTGGCTGAAGCAACAGTGCGGCTCGCATAGGCTATAAATTTACATAATTACAGATAATGAACACTGTTTAACTGTGATTATAGAGTCGAAAGGCTCAATCTGACTTGGAACAAGAAATTTCTAACGCGAACCGGTCAGTATAGTTACGAAGACAAATTTATTAGACGCTAATGTTGAATACAGCGTGCAAACATATTATCGATGTAGGTAAACAAACTCTATGTCGTGCCCGCCACCGTTTCGACCTGGCCTTTGAGCTATCCCCCCAGAAGGATAAGTAATAACACCTATTTCTCATTTCAGCACACTACTCTCTCGTCTCATAGCGCCACTTAACTTGACATTTGGCTTTACTTTCTTCACGATGATTACTGGTTTGTTGTTTTTTTTTAACCATGTTTGGATTTTTGTCTTGCTGAATTCCATCCTAATATTTGTAGACACGTTGAAACACGCCTTCGTCTTCCAAATGCATTCGTGCTTATCTTTTCGACATGGGTGCTGAAAAGTATAAAATTAAAAATGCATCACTACTCTCACTAACCGGACCTGACAAAAACACTACGTGATAAATTTATGGCGTAATGAAGTTCTTTTAGTAAGTTTGTAAATACAAATTAATATAGTTGAAAGAACACAGTTTTGATCGAAGGCCACGTGTGAATTGTTGGGCTTTAATAGTTAGTACAGTCTTGGCGAATATGTTTGCAAACTGCTCCATATTAATGTTATTGTCAATACATATGAAGTAGTTATTGAGTAAATGCCCGAGTAGTAATGGAAAGGGAGCATATGAACGAACAAACATGTACCAGTTGTTATTCTGGTCTGTATAAATTGTTTTGAGAATTTGTTCTTCAAAACAAACATATGCACTTGTTTTGTACAAAAGGATGAGATTCTGGATTAATTTTTTTCAAAACAGATCAACACTTTGTTCAGACAGTTTCTCTGTACTGGGTGTATAGTCGTGGTTCGTAACGTGCCAGAAATTTGAGAGTTAAATTGTTCATTTGTCCACAAATGGTATGGAGCAAACGGACGTTACCAAAACAGTGAGGTAGCTAAAGTGTACTGTATTCAGAAGTGTGAAACGTCGTCTGATCACAGGAAATTTTGTTCTAAGAAAGCTTACTATTGTATACTGAAAGCTGTATAAAATTACCGTATTTTTATCAAGTTAACACGCCAAAACCGAAAGAAGTCTTGCAACACCTTACAACAAGAATGGCATGAGCGCATTTATTCCTGGGTATCCAAAAGAACAATAAATAAGAGACTGGCCGAACAAGGTGGCTTTGTAAGAGGAGCTATCTGTAAACTGATATTAATCATAATTCACCACCATCACCATGTTACTTCAACAAGACAGCCTGCCAATTTACAGTTAGAATACTGGCGATATGTCATCTTTTCAGACGAGTTCTGTTTTCGGCTTGATGGTAGGATTTGTATTCGTCGTTTGCCTGGAGAACAAACAGAAAAAGGGAATACAACAAAGGTTGTGCAGTACATGTTTGAGCAGCTGTTCATCATGGTAGAAAACTGATCTTTATTTCTTTCATGAAAACGTTAATGGTGCCTCCTATAGACATCGCACTGAGATAATATTCTACCATATTCTTTGGAATGGTTTAGCAATAACTTTGTGCTCCAGGGTGACATTGCAACTGCCCAAATCGTGCGTATTGTACAGGATTACCTACACCAGGAGGACATTACAATGTTGTCATGGCCAGAAGTCTCCAGATTGTAATCCCACAGAGGACTGTTGGACAGAAATGAGCAGAAAATTGGTAATCACGACCCCAAACTAGTTACTTAATCTAAGTTGGAGCACTTTCATGTGTTACAAACTGGATAAAACTATGGTATAATACATTAATAACATCATCGACAACATTCCAATTCGTTTTAAGAAGGTTATTAGAGTATCAGGAGAACCTATAAGTTTAAGACGTTTTTTATAATAATTTAAGGTTATAGTTTTTCCTTATATGTGTTTTGGTAAGATTTTATTAAGATAGGTAAAATGCTGTATTACATATATTTCTTTGTTTGTTTTGGAATTTCGCACAAAGCTACTCGAGGGCTATCTGTGCTAGCCGTCCCTAATTTAGCAGTGTAAGACTAGAGAGAAGGCAGCTAGTCATCACCACCCACCGCCAACTCTTAGGCTACTCTTTTACCAACGAAAAGTGGGATTAACCGTAACATTATAACGCCCCCACGGCTGGGAGGGCGAGAATGTTTTGGCGCGACTCGGGCGCGAACCCGCGACCCTCAGATTACGAAGTGCACGCCTTAACGCGCTAGGCCATGCTAGGCCCCATATATCTCTATAAGTGTCTGATTGTTTGCTGTTCTAATAAATCGTTCATGATGTACGCATGCTCAAGTCTATTCAACAGATTCCTGTTTCTATAAAATATTGCTTGCTTAACTGTTAAACAAAACGATGAAAAATATCAACAGATGAAAGATGCATGACAAGTTTTTGTAAGTTTTATAAAAACATCAAGACAAAGAAAGTTGTTTAAAAATACAACAACCGAGCGCTTTATATTATCTACAAATGAATAGGTAAAGGTGAAATACAACAAAAAAATAGATAACAGTGAAAAAAATATGTCAAAATTAAACCGTATATCAAAAACGTGTTAAGCCTCTCAATATGTGCTATCAAACCTTCTCGGGATATCAGTTACAGAGAAAATATTAGCTTGAAATCAAAAGCACGAGCTGTACTATAGGACACTACAATAACTTTCTCTCTTGTATTTATGGATTAATTGAACTAATTTGTTCATAGCAAGAAGGTCTCGATATAGCTTTTAATTCGTTAGCACTGATATAGTAATTTCGTATAATTGTGTTAAGTTGTTTATTGATATTGTAATATTTAAAAATATCTCAAGGTTGCGAAAGGTCAATGTATAACGTTGTTATCTGGAACAACTCGGGTCTCGTTTTACCTTTAACAATGATAAATATATTGTGGTTAATAAAATGAAGAAAGATTAAAAGGTAGAAATGTATTTAGTTACAAATCGGAATGATTACTGCTTCTGTACCAGTAATTGTATCTTTACAGCCTTACAGTTGGTAATATTGTAATTTACAATAATAATAAGACTTTGGTTTGGTTTGAATTTCGCGCAAAGCTACACAGGGACTATCTGCGCTAGCCGTCCCTAATTTTACAGTGTAAGACCAGAGGGAAGGCAGCTAGTCATCATAGCGCCTAATGACTGAAAGGGGTGAGCATGTTTGGTGTGAAAGGGATTCGAACCGGCAATTCTCGAATTACGAGTTATGTGCCTGGCCATACCGGGCCAACAATAAGACAACCACACATACAAATGTTCCTTTGCTGTTGACACACATGCCCAACCCACATATATTGAAGCGTTTAAGACGTTGGTTTCAAATAAATCCACATGGATATAACTTAAACTTTTGAGAATCAAATACATAAAATTCCACAAAGTTGTACAACTTTTAAAAAAACCTTTGAGGTACGACGATGATAGTAGTGCCATCTGTTGGCAACTTAGTACTTTGAACAATGTTTAACGTATATACTTTAAAATTCTAAAAATAATTATTACCTTAACGTAAATTCTGAAGTCTAAAATTTCAGAACTAAAGTTTGTATTCAACAGATTATTCTACAGTTGTTTAACTTGAAATATTATTTCGTTATTCAATTACACTATCAAGTTACAAAGTATATAACATTCTAACGTGTGATATAAAATATTGTAGCTTTATAGCTGTAATGCTTAAATATAGCTGTGAGCAGTTGAATAGCCCCTTTTATTTAACATTGGAAACGCCAGCAGACAATAATAAGAACCGAGAAAATACGCATCAATTTGTCTCTGACAATAACATTGAATTTAATCTATATTTGAAAGCGATAAAACCAAAATACTAATGATAAGGAATTGTTTTCGTTTCATCCTGATTATGTACTAATCAATTTTTACTATAGCACGAAAAAAACTGTATCAGATTTATGAAAATGAGCATATGACGGAACATATTGTAAGTATCGATTTGTTTACGTTACGGATATTTCATTAATTTTATATACATATACAACTTGATGGACAACTATACCAAAATCCTATCTCACATGCATATAAAGCGTTATTTAGGATTAAAATTCTAGTTCTAAACTTTCCGCCAGTTACACAAATTTATGTGCGTGAACACCACGTATATGAAACTAAGCAAAAACAGCCCTTTAGATAACATTATTATTTATAAATATGAGCTTTATGTATCACTGCAGGAAAAAATGATTTCTGTAGATTAATGATAGTCCAAGCAGAAACTAGAATAATATTTAACTTTAAATACTAACAACTATTTTATGAATAAAATTGCAACAAATTGCATTTCCTTTATTAAGAACAAAAATGATTAAATATATTAAATACCTTCCATTTTATCTGAATTGATTCTGTTACTTCGTTATGACTTGGCCTGTCTATACACTTAATGAAATTAACGTAATATGAAATATGTCCTTTTACGTAATAAGAGAATAATTTTCAAAATTTTTCAAAACTCGTTATGGATAAATATGAAATAACCAAATCTGCCCTTTACATAGCCGTCTTTCCCAGGTGTAATTTCGTGTTAAACAATGCTTTCTTCAGTCACCTTCTGTTAACACGTGTTGTTGTATTTAATGTGTTTTTAGTTCATATTAATTACTGAAAATCCAATTTCCCGTATCTCCTCCTCCCGACTTTAGCATAAGGCATAGAAAGGTAACTGATCTAATAGCAGGTGCTCTAATCTGCTGACCTCCATTACTATCACTACGAGTAATTCTACGAAGTAATAGGCATAGCTTATTAAAACGAAATGCTGTTAACAGATCGTCTCAGAATAGTCATTAATACCTTCCTGTCATATTACAATCAATAAGAAAGGGTGGAGCTTATCAGTAAAGCTGCCTGACAGGGGCTGTCAACAGGGGTACAATTACAGTATGATGAAAATTTGATCCGATCAAACTATTAGCACCTTGTCGATATTATTCTGATCAGGTTGGTTGTAATGAAGAAGAAGGTTTTAGTATTTTAGATCATTGTCTGTTTGAGGTAACTGGCCACCTACATCGTAAGATAACATCTCTTATCTTTACATTTTAAAGAAAAATACTCCCGCTTTCATTTATAAAAGTGTAGTGTGAAATTTATGGAGTAACTTAAGTTACCCCATCTCCAACCCTTTTCTTCTTCATTTATCGAATTAAAAACTATTTTTGGCTATTTCACAACTTATAGTAGTCCTTTTCTTTTTTTTAACTTTCATATATGTTTATATATATATATACACACACATATAATTTCTTCTACAAGATTAACTCATTTTAAGATAGAATATTTTTCAGTTTGGTTAATAACGAGAAATAAGTGATTTGAAGATTATCAGAAAATCTACATTTATACATTTAATAAACTTCTACTAACCTTGAAATCTTCTATTTCTTTTCTGCCTTATTTACCCCAGTGGCACAGCGGCATGTCTGCGGACCCTCAATCCCCGAATCCATGTTTCGATACCCGTGGTGGACAGAGCACACAGAACCCATTGTGTAGTTTTGTGCTGAATTAGAAACAGGTAAACTCTTCTTTATTATTTTATACTAGTTTCATGACTTCAAACTTTACTCTTCAGGATGTAATTTAATAGTCACTAGTTGGCTCAGCGATAAAATGCGGGGTTCAATTCCTTCCCGGTGAACACGTCTTTCGTTTACAGTCGATAAACAAATAATATAATGTTCGAATACTTCTTTTTAATTAAACATAAATAACTCGACCTAAATACGTATTTTCTAAATATACAAACATAAAAAGCAATCGGCCCGGCATGGCCAGGTGATTAAGGCACTCGACTCGTAAACTGAGGACCGTGGGTTCGAATTACTGTCACACCGAACATGCTTGTCCTTTCAGTGATGGGGACGTTATAATGTGCGGTCAATCTCACTATTCGTTGGTCAAACAGTAGCCCAAGAGTTGGCGGTAGGTGGTGATGACTAGCTGCCTTCCCTCTAGTCTTACACTGCTAAGTTGGGGACATCTAGTGCAGATAGTCCTCGTGCAACTTTGCGCGAAATTCAAAAACAAAGAAACAATAAAAAGCAATCCTTTTTATATATGAAATACACTGAAATATAATCCATTCTTTGCTATTGCTTTTATTCTTCATTTTGGTTATACCTTACTCAGTTATTATTAAAAAGCAGTTCACTTCCATAGTCTTCAACAATTTAATACAATACATTCTTCTTACTTACTTTATTTTCCTTTTTTTTATATCCATGGTGTAATTTTCATCATTCCATAATTACAACTCTATTCAATTACTGTTACTTATTGCTCACGCCCCTGTTTAGTTAAAGTAGTGTCAAACAATTGTGATTTTTTTTCCAAAATTAGAATTTTATGTTCAAATTGCAGCCACAAAAATATAACACATGAAAACATTGTTTTTTTTTGTGTGTTTGTGTTGTTTTTTTCTTAAAGCAAAGCCACATCGGGCTATTTGCTGAGTCCACAAATGAGAATCGAACCCCTGATTTTAGCGTTGTAAATCTGTAGACTTACAGCTGTTCCAGCGGGGGACTAGTTCTTTCACAATTTTAAGATTGTTTGGAACACATTCATTAAAACGTGTGTTGGCAAAAATTGTTTGTTTACTTTTAGAAGAAATTGAATGTGAAACTAAAATAAACTTAGCCTCAATGCTATATTAAGTGCTTCACTTGCATAGATGTTTGTTCGTAGTTAAGCGCAAAACTACACAATTGGCTATCTGTATCGCCACAGCTATCAAACCTAATTTTTAGTTTAGCGTTACAATCTTATCTGGTTCTGCATGGCCAGGTGGTTAAGGCACTCGCCTCCTAATCTGAGAGTGACGAGTTCGAATCCCTGTCACACCGAAGATTCTCGCCCTTTCAGCCATGAAGGCGTTATAATGTGACGGTGATTCCCACGATTCGTTGGTAAAAGAGTAGCCCAAGAGATGGCGGTGGGTGGTGACGACTAGACTAACTGCCTTCCCCCTAACCTTATACTGCTAAATTAGGGACGGCTAACGTAGATAGCCCTCGTGTAGCTTTGCGCGAAACTCAAACAAAACGTATTTGCCATTGAACCGATAGGTTCTCTGACATAAAACTAACTAGAAGTTACACATTTTGAACGAAATGTTACATTTTTTATTCAATTAAATATATTATCAATGAAAAAATATATTTACTATTTCTGATTATCGCTTTTTGTTATATTAATATAAACTAACTTACAAAAAGCACAGATTTTACTTTCATAATTAAAAATACTGTACTTAGGAAAAAATACATGTTTTTTAAAGCTTATTCAGTAATCAATAATAATACCCCCTACTCGTACAACGGTATGTATGCAAACTTACTACGCTAGAATCCATGTTTCGATACCCTTGGTGGGCATACCACAGTTAGACAGCTTCGTGACTATAATAAATAATTTTATTATAATTAAAACATCATGCAGATTTTTATCCACTATATATTTTAATTGTTAACAAAATCGTTAAGCCCATTTTGTGGCTTATTCCACTCAAGTGATTCACCAGTAAAGTTAAGGCTTATAGCGCTTAGATTTGGGGTTCGATTTCTGCGTTGGCGCAACAGAAATATCCCATTATGTATCTTTATGCTTGTGTGTGTGTTTTCTTATAGCAAAAAGATATGGGGCTATCTGCTGTGTTTACCTAGTGGAATCGGACCTCTGATTTTACGATTGTAACTCCGTAGGCTTACCGCTGTCCCAGCGAGGGACATCTTTATGCTTGACAACAAAAAATCATTCGCGAAAGCTGCCAAAACATTAATTTATTAATCTACTTAAAATCTTTGAATTTCAGGATTAAATTTCAAACTAAGTCCAGCATGCCCATGTTAAGGCGCTTGGCTTGTAATTTGAGGATCACGGGTTTGAACCCCCGTCACACCATATATGCTTGGTTATTTTAGCCGTGAGGGGTGTTATAACATCAATCCCACTAATTGTTGGTAAAATAATTTCCCAAGAATAGCTGCTTTCCCTGTAGTCTTACACTATTAAATTAGGGACGACTAGCGCAGATAGCCCTCCTGTAGCTTAGAGCAAAATGCGAAAACTGATTTCAAACTGAAGAAATCTCAAAACGTATCAACAAACTAAGCTTCGAAATATTCAAAATTCGCGGTTCTGGAATACTTTGGTGGGACAGCGGTAAGTCTTTGGATTTACAACACAAACATCACGGGTTAAATTATCCTCGATGGGCACAGTGGTTTTACTGTAAGGAAATACACGCGTCTGATTCTCGAAATGTCGTCACGTTTCTTTATATTTTGTTTTTCTTTGTAGTCATAATTAATTTGATACCTTGGTATAAATCAAACATAATGTTTTATCGATCAGTGACATGCCAATATGTGACATCACGAGTATAAATTTAAACCAATTTAATTTCTTGAATATTTTTCTTGTTTGAAATTAACTCCTATTACAAAAAATAACAATTATGCTTAACAACTCGTAATGACTCACCCCATTCCTTTTCCATCACAAAAGAGTTACTTGTGTTATGATAATAAAAGGGTGACCTTAAGTCAATATAGTGAGAAATAAAGAAAGTTTTTGGCGTGATCATCGCTCTTATAATTTATTTCCCATCAAATAAGTGATTGCTGATAGTAATATAGGGAGGTCTAACACTACGCCAACATGTCGTTTTGCCTCTTTCTGTTGATTCTAGCCAACTCACGGATTCAACCCAAATGACGAACCATATTTGACACTGATCGCCCCACTTAAGAAATGATTAGCTGAAAGCCCATTACTCCACGTCTAAAGTGGGATATAACTCCTTTTATCTCACAGAAGCAGAACATGTGTATTACACCAGTCCACAAGTATGTGATTATCCTGATTACCGGCATAGCCATTCGCTCGATCTTACCAAGGAATCTTATGTTTATCATTTAAAGTTAAAGGTCAAGTGGTACAAAATTGTTGGGGTTAAACTGCGTTTACTAAACTAAACTACCGGAGATAGGTACAAAAAACAACAGCACAGAGTATTATCTGCTCTGTGAAACAATGGAAGTGGTTAAACTGTAGTAATTAGTTTATGTGAACATTACTGCATGGCTGCAATATCTAAATTAAAAATTGTTCACAGTTATTTGTAATAATATTTTACCGGCATTTTCAGAAGTGTAATGTTCGAGATTTTTTGGGTTTTTTTAAAATTTCGCACAAAGCTACACGAGGGCTATCTGTTCTATCCGTCCCTAATTTAGCAGTGTAAGACTAGAGGGAAGGCAGCTAGTCATCACCACCCACAGCCAACTCTTGGGTTACTCTTTTACCAACGAATAGTGGGATTGACTGTCACATTATAAAGCCCCCACGGCTGAAAGGGCGAGCATGTTTTGTGCGACCGAGATTCGAACCTGCGACCCTCAGATTACGAGGCGAACGCCTCAACTATCCTGGCCTGATGTTCAAGACAACTTTGTTAAGTTTGACGTTTTCTTTTCACTTGATTAGAATGAATGAGTGGATAATTATATTTCTATGCTGCCCGTCTAATGACGTTTAAACACTCCACCTAAAAAAACAAAATCTTATTCGTAAGTGCTTTCAAGACACTGTTTTGTTTTAGATTAAATACATTTTCTGTGATTATTATCCTTCGTGAGACATAGAACATTATTTTTAATCTTTAATGTCATTCCACATTATATATGAATTGCTACTAGTAGCATAGAGGTATATCTGTGGACTTATAACCCCTAAAACCGGGTTTCGATACCAGTGGTAGAAAAAGCACAGGTAACCCATTGTGTAGCTTTGTGCTTAATTCCAACAACAGCTGTTTTTACCCTAAGACTCCTTAAAACGTAAGTTCTTTTAGGATATTTTGAAAGAATTTAAGGAAATGTCCACAGACGAAAAAAGTTTAAAATAAACTAGTTACACTTATTCGTCACGGATAGTCCTAGGTAGACAAACTTTTGCTTGGTACGACGTATGTAGTATATTAAAACTTACAAAATACCACTTTTTTATTACGTCCTTCTAGTACCCACACACTACATTCAAATAAGCATGAACTGTATCAAAATTGAACATATTTGACGATATACGTAATAGCAAGATATTCCATAGTAGAGTTTCCCAATCAAACCAGTTTTTTGAATTTCCCGCAAAGCTTACACGAGTGTTATCTGCGCTAGCCGTCTCTAATTTAGCAGTGTAATACTAGAGGAAAGGCAACTAGTCATCACCACCCACTGCTAACTCTTGGGCTACTCTTTTACCAACGAATAGGGGATTTACCGTCACATTATAACGCCCCCACGGCTGAAAGGGCGAGCGTGTTTGGTGTGACGGGGATTCGAATCCGCGATTCTCGATTTATGCGGCGGGTGCCTTAACCACCTGGCCATGCCGAGCCTCCCAATCTGGAGACCGAATAAAAGTTTCAGGAAGAACGTAAGAAATACAGAAAATTATTTAATAAAGATATTATTATAAAATAAGACACACTGGACTATCTGGACATTTAATCAAGAAAATTGCACTTGAGATATTAGAAACTAAAGTTGAAAACGTTAAGTCAACAAGTATTAAAATATCCAAATTTAAATATGTTGCTTGCAAAGAAAGTTAGGTATTCATTGTGTACAGGTTTAATGAATGCGGGCCACAATCAGAATGAAGAAAGTTTGGGAGCCCCTATTACAGAGGCTGAAATGTTAATAGAATGAGAAATATTACAGAACTCAATAATTAACTAAACATAGTTGCTGTAAAATATCTGTAAAAATATTTGCAGAAAATTAAAAAAATAACTATTTAAAAAAATCATTGTTCTTGTTGTTTGCCAACAAGGACAATACTACACCAAGGGCTACCTGTGTTCTGCCCGATTTCTAGCAGTTTCAGTCGACAGACGTACTGTAGTGCCACTGGGGAGGGGAGCTTTTTTAAAACCAACATTCCAAACAATGCGAATAAAAGTTAACGAGTGAATCTGAACAAACTTAAAACTTAATGCTACCATCGTTTTAGGTTTTCTAAACAATCACATAATTGCAAATTTTGTTCAATATTCTGTTATTTCCATCTCTCTCACACACATACACATATGTACGTGTATATGTATATCTGTGTGTAAATTACATTTTTGTGAATTAAAATAAAAATGCTTACATTGAGTGCAGTAGTTTCATATCGAACTTTTTTCTCATTTACAAAGTATTTTTTTTTGTTGTTTCATTATTTCTATCAATTTTCTGATATTTTTAGTCGTCATATCATTCGGTTGAGACAAAACACCAGTTTTTCCATTAAATTATATGACCGGTATGACTTGCATATTTACCTAAAACAGAATTTTATCTTCTATGTTTTAGTATTTATTTTATGTTCATTTATTCTAAATTTTAAATTTCTTCCACTCTGACCAATGTATACACAATCTCAACGGCATGCTGATTTATAAATTTCTCTATTAGCTTATTTGCATCTTCAATTTTATTTAATATTTGACTAATTTGGACTGGCCCGGCATGACCAAATGGGTTAATAAGGCGTTCGATTCGTAATCTGAGGGTCGTGGATTCGGAATCCCTGTCGCACCAAACATGCTCGCCCTTTCAGCCATTATAATGTGATGGTCAATCTCATTATTTGTTGGTAAAAGAGTAGCTCAAGAGTTGGCAGTGGGTGGTGATGACTTGCTGTCTTCTCTCTAGTCTTACACTGCTAAATTAGGAATGGCAAGCGCAGCTAGCCCTCGTGTAGCTTTGCGCAAAATTCAAAAACAAACAAATTAATTTTGATTAAAAAGTCTGTAAATCGGAATAAACGTTTTTCTATTTTTTTGCTGATAAATCCATGAAGGCTATCTTTACGTGATTTTTATAGCTTGTTACGTAATATCGATTTAATTTTAAATATTAAAAAGGCACACGTAAAAAATATGTTTATAAATAAGCGTCTGGCACACAGTCGTACTTTGAGATACAATGCATTATTTTTAAGCATTCTCTGAACTGTCTTCGTCTTTTTTCACTTAACACCACCTTTCCAGCCATTATTTTATCTATATTAAACTCGTAAAACAAACTACTGATCGTTTGTTGTTGTTTTTTTCCATGAAAGTATGTTTTACATTTTTTGCAAATTTAAGACACTGGACATTAAAGTTAAAATTTAAAGCCTATTATATATTAACCTGTTACTGATTACACGCTTTATACGTGTCTTAGGACCATTAATGTGCTGATAGACAAAGATTATGTCACGAATCAGACACCATAACGTACGATCAAAACAAAGTCGAGCCAAAAAGATGGAACTTCTAGTACTTTATACAAGAAATCAAGAACTATTAAAGCTTCAGGCCATAAATGGTCTTCTCACGATCTTCTAAAACAGAGATGGACGCGAATTTTCGTTTCCAAAGCTTCCAATCCCGCCCGTTCCCATGATTCGTGGATTTTCTAACCAAGGGCTTCCTTAAGGCATCTCCCAGCCTTGTTATCTGCAGGACCGGCAGAGCAAGCACTCCTAAACCAGGTTTTTTTTTAATGAGAGTTTGACACCTGGGCCAGCCACGACACGAGCAATGCGACCGCCCTAACGACACCTTGTTCTTGCCGGAGCCTCCTAGAAACGACTCTGAAACCTGTCCAGTGGCATTCCTGTTGCCTCAGATGAGCATCCTTCCACCTTTCCCACCCATAAGTAGTGACAAGCCCGCGTCATTGTTTTCTCAACGAGGCCTCTTACGTCCTATAGCAAATGACATATATTAGTGATTTTTCTTAGTAGCTTGCGTGCAAGTCCAACAGAGAAAAAAGTTCCTGAAGTGTAATAAGTACATTTGGCCAAGTAATGGCTATTCGGAGCTTTCATTTAGAATGATTACATATGTTTGTAACTTAACAAGGTTCTAAAGCTTCAGAGCTGTGGGTCAAAGACAAACTCCTGTACTTAGGACACGAAAAAGTACCCATTAGGGCTGTTCAATGTGTGGATAACGCTGTCGGTCGCCAAGAATTAGAGCTCTCCATTTGGTAACGTCCGGCAGTGATCGTGTTAAGAAGGCATGAAAAGGGCCGAACTGAAAGTTATTAAGGTTGTGGAATATCTTGCCTGTTCTAAAAGATTGTACAAGATAAGGAAGTGTTGAAAAAAATAGGTTTATAAGCACAATGCCATCTGTTAAGTTTAAATGAGTTACACCACAGAGGTTATGACCAGGGAGAGATCACTCAGCACTTTTTAGCTTGTGCAGACCTATTGATTATTACCGTACATGAAAATGAAGATATTATTCATTTAGGCAGTTTTAATTATTACAGTTTCATTTGAAAAATTACTATCGAAATTCACTTACTTAAAATACCACGAAGCCAAATTATGGGAGAAAGAAGTGATAACTTATAGTTTTTTCTTGAACTGGCTAAGCGACAAGTATTAGGTTGAGGAATAATTTGTGAGCGTTTTTAAATAATTTCATTCAAACATTACATGCAAGACTATACAATACTTCAATGCATGAACACATTATACCCAAAACATTTATTATGATACTTTATTTCATGTAATACCTAGGTATATAGTATGCATTGTTTTAAACGAAATTGCAAGAAATTAAATGCGAAAAGTAGATGGTGTCGAAAATGCTCGATTTTGTCCATTTGACATTCCATTTAATGAGCTGAAAATGAAAGCAAAAATTAAAGACATATGAAAATCAAACACACCATCTATTAGAGCAAAAATTTATCTACCAAATGACATGAAATATTTTGCGAAAGCGTTTCATTTATGAATATATTTTGTTAACTTGAAAAAACGCTCACGAATTATTCCTCAACCCAATAGTTAGCGCATTCAGCCTGAAGATCCAAACATTTATGGTTCGCGACTCATTTCCGCAAATCTGCGCCACTAATACTGAGTCCGTGAGTGTTTTATAAGACTGACTGTTAAATACCACCACTAGGTGAAGTAAGACTTAGGCAAGAGTCGACAGTGGGTATTGCTGAAAAGATGACTTTCCTCTAATTTATTTATTCAAATTTAGACAACGAAATTTTCTTGTTTCTACACATGAAAAGTCTGAAACAAACAAAATCCTGAACCACACATTTTCTTCCTAAAGTCTTCTTTTGTTCTCCAGTTTTAATAAAAGTGGATGAAGCTGGATCTTCCAACGCACAAGTATCAAAATGTGGCCTTCTCTCTCCTTTAATATTTTACCTAAGACCTCAATAAATTTCGTCTTGATATAAACCAAATGAGCAGAGTATACAGAGCTTTGCCAAAGTATTCATCTCTCCTGCAAGGTTTCAATATTTCATTGCCATCAGAATTTACAATTATGAAGTTTCGAATGGGACTTTATATTTAGAATCTACATAATCTGCTCCAAATTGAAAAAGCTAATAAACACTGATATTATGTAAATAGGGCAAATTTTCAAAGAAAATTGAAATATTTTCGATTGCAATTCAACACATTTGCTACGACAACACTAATTCAGTTTAGGTACAAAATATTAGTTTGAAAGGTCACAGAATTAGTGTATCAGTCTTTGTCTGTGTGTAATTAAAGTAGTTTAACTTGAAATCAAAATAAATACATATGTTCAAGCCACAACTCACATAGTGATACAACGAACCGACCACGAATACCAAGAAGTTTACCAAATAAGCACAAATCAGGAGTAGGTTACAAAAAAATTCAAAGTCAGTGATTATTCGTTTGAGTACAATGAAGTCCATCATTAAAAATGAAATGTACTTCATACCACCAAGAGCAAGCTGCCCTTCCATATTAAGCCAGACAAGCAGGAAACTGGTTATGGATGCCACTTTGAAATACTTTCAAAATTCCATGTTTGAGATGGAAGTTAGTGTTCATACGTCGATAATACCTCTGTCCATGCACAAAGTTGGTCTGTTTGAGGTGAGTGGCAAGAAAGAAGCTATTACCGAGAAAGAATCATCTTAACTCTCATATGGAGTTTACAACAAAACAGAAGGTTTTGTGGCCAAACGAGACAAAAAATGTGAGGCTTTTTTTTTGTCTAAATGCAAAGCCTAACACAGCACGTCACAACCATCCCAATTGTCAAGTGTGGTGGTAGAAGCGTCATGTCATTGGGATGATTCTCATCAAGAGGAACTGGAAAGTTTATCAGGATTAAGCGAAAGATGGATAAGTACAGGCGAATCCTAGAGGAAAACCTGCAAGAGACAGCTAAGAACCTAAAACTGGGTCAAAACTTCACATATAACCAGGACAATAACTAAAAGCACAAGTCCAAAGCCGCACTGGAGTAGTTTTTAAAGAAGTTAATGTCCTGGATTAGCTCAGTCAAAGTTCTGACTTGAATCCAATAAAAATACTTATGATGAGACTTGAAGATTACATTCCATCAACAATCCTCAACAAACTTCTCAGAAATGGAGCAAATTTGCCATAAAGATAGGCAAAAAGTACACCATCCCATTGTGCAAAGATGATAGAGACCTATCCAAAACGATGATCACAGCAGTCATTGCTGCCGATAATGATTCCACCAAGTGGTGACTTAAGGGCTAATTCTTACGCAAACAGTAAATTTCAATTTATAAATTTTCTTTGCAGGTTTTCCTCACATTTAACATTCTTCACACAGATGTGTTAAGTTTGATTATTAAAGTTTTGAATAAAAATAGGTTCATTAACAATTATTTACATTATTTGTATTTCATGAAAATATGACGTCATTGGTAAAGAACGAATAATTCTGCAAAGCACTAGATAAATGCAAGCAGTGAACTCTTCTACAGACTTTAGTGTGAAACTGACAAAGACGACCAAAACATTTGTGTTTCTCTCGAGTGAAACAAAATCAAAAGTTACATATAACGACAGAGCCATGAGATACATTAATTTTTTGTTAATTTCCACAGACTCTAATAACTATAAAAATGAAACAAGTTTTTGTTCCTGACAAAGACAGGTCCACCTGTTAAAATCTCTATGATGTTACAGTTTTTTATGTGATTTACCAAATGTGTTTTATCGTGTCCATATTTTTAATTATCGTGAATGAAGCAAGCAACATATATGTATGTGTGTGTAAAATATGTATATGTAAAATATAATATATGTATGTGCATGTAAAAAATGTTAATTAAAAATTAGGAATTGGAGCGCCAAAAAGTAAAGAAACAAGGTAGAAATTTTGATATTATTATAGCTGTCCTTAGATGTAGGCATGGTGGCAGTCTTTTCTTTGTTTGGATTAATGGTTAAGGTTTGTTTCGGATATTTATCACAAATGTTTTTAACCTCATCTATTCTTGCAGTAATCCTCTTTTGGACAAAAACTTTTCAAGGTTATCAACATAATATTTTCTTCTGTTTTCTCGTTTTGTCTCCTTGAAAGACATATTTAAGAAATCGAATTTGGGTTTTATGAAATTTTGTTTTTAATTTTCCCAAGTGCTTTGGTGGCTTGTTATTCTACAGTTAGTTTGTTTACAACTCAACAGTGTGTGGGAAGTGCTTATAAAATTTCGTTCACATGTTGTTTGCAGTGTGTTTGAGGTTTTAGTTTATATTGCACATCTCGTCCATTCCTACTACAGGTATTATCAAATTTATAATATATCAACCCTGTTTAAAGAGTATAATTACAACTATGAACCACAGTTAATGCTACATTGCTGCATAAGAGATGCTTAAAAATAATTGTATAATACACTTCTTCGAATAATTTTTTGCCGCTTAAAGATAATGAACTAGATTTACTTCAAATAAAAATGCATACACGATTTTATCTGTTACTTTACATCGTTTAGGATTTATTCAGTCATAAAAATGAAAGAACCAGAAACTAATTACAGTCATAGATGTTGGTTTAAAATTCACTTTCCTTAAATACAAACCACAGCATCGATTTTGATAATAAAATATCTCATTGTTCTTAACAGGGCTTATACACCAAAATATTGGTGATTTTACGACTGTTCGACATAATTAGAGTGAAAACTAACTTTTAAAGTTAAAATTCATGACCTTGTTACATTTTGAGTTACTAGTATGTAAAAATAATGTTATAGTACTGTAATCTAACAATGGAATCGATAAATACTTTACATATATCACATATAAGCGTCTAAAGAAGTTCAGACATATATTTTCAATAATGAATGACAATCTAATAAAACAAAAACTGTAATAGCCACTAAAAAGATACAATGAATCAACTGTAAAACAGTGATGTTAAAATATATTAAAGGACATTTAAACAAAGCAAGTGAAGTGTGCATGAAATATGTGAAGTTGTTTTTAGTAAACGTAATGTACAAGTGGAACTAGAAACAGAAAAGTCTTGCTTTTAAACATACTAAACTATACTTTCCCAGCCTTCAGTTCAATTTAAGAACGTATGTACCTTACGTTTCACGCAACGTGTGCCATTCAACCTTTGTTTTGGTTCATTAAAGAAATATTTCAGTCTACGCACCTTGGTTTAAAATGTTAACTGACATCATGAATCAGCCTGTATTATAAAGAAAGCTCTGCATGAGCCAGTTTGTGAGGAATATCACAAACAACTAATGTAACAAGTTAATATTGTTATAAAGGTTTCATCAGATACCGTGTAATTTACAGTATTTACGTCAGCATGAATAAAGCGTCAAGAATATTTGCGCGGCAATCTTTGTCACCTTTAGTAAAAAGCTAGGCTAAAAATCATAATGTTGTTCATGTTCTGTTTAATATAAATAAAACATGGCTTTACGCTTCCTAGGTGCATCTTCACAGTCCACAGGCTAAAATAAAAGCAAGGATGTTATTGGCTGAATCATTACTCTGGCGCCTTAAAAAAGCGTAAACTCAGGTGGATTATGTGCAAAGATACCTCCCCATGCATATTTTGACTGACATATATATCATGTATCAGGTCATGTAGGTTTAATAGCGTTGGCGGGAGCCTTAATATCTCCTGTATAATTGTGCGATTACTCCCGCTCTATGTAAGCCACGAGGAAATAAGTTCGTGATTTATGAGAAGGATTTTTCAACTCTTTGTTACCCTATCTTTCTTGGCCTCTGTGGTTACGTCAGCTTTTTACAAGTCCTTTCAGCGACGCAATTTCTCTTTCTTGGGCTTGACGGCGTTCTCGCTTCTAGAAGCGGCTATAAAGACGTTATGGATTTCCTGAGAGGGGTTCGGAGCACATCCGAAGCCGTTAATAATCGTGTGATTAGCTATAAACTTTTATGCCTCTCTCTCTTCTATTAGAAATTTAAAAGAGGTCTTAATCTGAAGCTACGTACGGCACACTATCTACTGCACTTAAAACTCATTCTGATATCTCCCTGGGAAGTCATGAATGATGGAACGGCACCATGTAATGAAGAGAGAACTGTACAAAGGTTAGGCCTAGCTTGTCTTAAACACCACAGCATCATGCAAACTATAGGTCCTGTAAAACTGGCTCTGTTCATACTCAGGGCAAACCTAATCACCATTCGTGTTGTACCACATATAAATAACTTACATATATTAAATGCAGTCCACTTTGAATTACAATTAAAAAATCCCAAATGTTTTAGAGAAACTGCAAGGTGGTCCACAAACAACTCAATATTGAAGCTACTTGTTAGACGAGATATACCTAGGGAGAGAGCGAGAAGGTGTGCCAGGAGAGGCCAAAAGCAGTGCGAATCTTAGCCTTGACCTTAACACTTTGCAAAGCTTATAAAGTGTATAAAGTTCATTGTTCTCGAGTTTAAACGGTGACGAGAGTGAATTAGGGAACACTAAAGAGAACAGTTTAGTTATTATAAGCTGATTTGACCTTTAACAATACACGTATCCCTAGAAGTTTGGTGTAACCACAATTTCGATATCTCTACACTCAATGATTGCTTAACTAATACATATATATTTAGTTATTTTCTAACATGTCAGTACTCTGTATCACAGCTATTAAAACAAATATTATTCGTAAACAAGCACAAAAGAAACGGTTTATTAAAAACACCTTCATCTCGACCGGTTTAAGAAAGGAAATAAAATGATCTTTAAAAATGGTTCAAAAACATCGGTATCATCTTAAAGAGAACAGAGAAAGTATCAACGAGATCGTGAGCAAAATAACGCTTACATACAATACATTTTTATAAAACGATTATGTCCTGGCATGGCCAGGTGGTTAGGGTACTCGACTCGAAATTTAAGGATCGCGGTTTCGAATCCTAATCTCACCAAAAATATTCGCCCTTTCAGCCGTGAGGGCGTTTGAAAGTCGCATCCCCGTCGCATCAAGCATGCTCGTCCTTTCAGCAGTGGGGGCGTTATAATGTGACGGTCAATCCCACTATTCGTTGGTAAAAGAGTAGCCCAAGAGTTGGCGGTGGGTGGTGATGACTAGCTGCCTTCTCTCTAGTTTTACACTGCTAAATTAGGGACGGCTAGCACAGATAACCCTCGAGTAGCTTTGTGCGATATTCAAAAAACGAACAAAAACAAGCGTTAGAAAGTGTTGATCAATTCCACTATTTATTGGTAAAAGAGTCGCCGTATAGTTGGCTATGGATAGCAAAGATTAGCTGCCTTCTGTCTAATGTTACACTGCTAAATTAGGGACGAATGTCGCAGATAACCCTCGTGAAGCTTTGCTGATATTTAAAACAAAAAAATTAAACGATTATAGTGTCAGTGAGAGGCCACTTAGCAGCATTACATAGAAATTAATAATGTTATCCGTATCATTAACGAAAATTAGAGTAACGGCATGTATAAGTAAAAATTTTACAGTGTCAGCCATTTCTTCAACTATTTTATTCAAAGAACGCTTGAAAGATAACAAAAATTAGATAGCTGCATATATAGATGGAATAATGTAAATAACTGCTAACAGAAAGAGCTCCCTCTATATTTGTATAGCGAGCACTCTCAATATCTAGATTTTAAATTTTATGTTAAAACTATTCAAGCACTCATTATAAAATTGCATAATATTACATTTACGTATTCCACTATATTTATTTATTTTGAATTAATTAATTCTGTATTAATTTGACACACCCTAAAAGTAAATAATTTTTGTAAATAATTCAAGAAAGTTAAAGCACTCGACCTAAACTCCAATGAAGAATCAAAACTATTCAACATCATCAGATGTAGGAAATGTTTGCAGGAACATTATCTACACTGCTCAGTAGAATACCTGAAAATTTCTAAGATAGTATACGAATATCTTATAATCCGGAATGAGAAAATTATGTTAGTAGAATTCAGTGTATGGACTTATAGTAACGGTTTTTAAACCTGTACTGTAACCATTTATGTGATAATATTCAAGGTTAATAGACACGCGTGTAAATTACCTCTGAAAAAACACCACCAAAAGATTTAACACGAAAGTGTTTTTGGTTTGTTTCGAATATTCATTCAAATTTTAGAAGGACTTTTTGAGAGACAAGCGGATAAGCAGCTGGTTCATCAGCCTCCATCACCAAAGCTAGTCTAGTCGAATAATGTAATTTGATCATCATTCTTATAATGCAACAACTGCTCAGAGCTCAGAGCAACATTTTGCAGTGACAGGATACAAACCATACCCATAATGCTAAAACTCGGGGCTTGATTCCCAGCGGTAGATAGAACGCAGATAACTCACTGTGTATTTTTGCGCTAAAACAACAGTGTGTTTACTCGTGGATTAAAGACAAATAGTCGCTTCTCTTTTACTAGAAGAGAAATACATGAACCTAACATAAAGAAACAATGACTGAAACCTAGTAAAATTTTGTTCTGCAAACTCGAACTGTAGACTGTTGCTTTTAATATTTATGTCCAGTATCAAAATCACTCTTTCTAGTTGCACCAATCAAAGACCAACCAAAGGTCAATAACTGCTTTATCGTTTAATGTGAATGTCAGTCTACATGAGCACCTTTGATTGCTACAACTTAACAAAATAAATAAGAAACAAAGGTCATTGTTATGATTTTTTGAGATTGATAGCGTAAATGTAGTTTCTTTCCTCCCGTTTTAAAAATAGCGCCTAGAAACATGTATGTTAAAAACGTAAAGGTATGTTGCTATAACTCTTATTTATTAAACTACGTTCTGTCAAATAAATCTGAATTTAAATTTAGTTTGAAAACGGGTCAAATTAATAAAATAAATATTACCGAAGACTAAGACTGCACCTAGAAACAGAACTAGGTTCTAGAAATATTAATGAACTTTGATTATTTTACGTAACGTTTTCAGAAGAATGCAGTTGATGATGAAAAAATATTACACTGCTAACTTGGATACAATAATAATTCTTCTATATACACAAAATTATACTGAGAAGATACCTCAAGCTATAAGGGACTCATTTCAAATTATAAAGAAGGGAAGCCTAAAATTTTAAGTTAGATGGGTCATCTATAAATAAAGAGGTATGGGAATATATTTATATATATACATGTATATACACTATTGGACAAAATCTTAAGGTAAATGAACATAAAGAAAAATATGCATTTTGCGTTGTTAGACTCAACCACTTGTTTGAGTAGAGCTTCGAAAGATGAAAATAAGAAAAGGGGAAAAAAAAATTAGCATTTAATAAGGAAAATGTGAACACTATAAAATTATTCTAAATACTAGCTTGTCAAAAGTTTAAGACCATCCCAAAAAGAAATCCTAAACAGGGTAGGAAATGCCCAACAAGAGGTTTCAGTGGTGAGTTGCACGGCAGTCATTGCGAATAACTGCAAACATTCGCTTTAGCATGGTCGATATAAGTGTTTGCAGAAGGCTGGCTGGAATGTTATTCCAAGTGGTGAAGATGGCTTCACGAAGATCATGCACTGTTTGGAATTGACGTCCATTTCTACAGACTTCCCTTGCCATCCACCCCCAAACATTTTCAATGGGGTTCAGTTCAGGCGAGCACGCTGGATGGCCCAAAAGAATCACGTTATTCGCCATGAAAACGTCCTTTGTCTAGCGGGCATTGTGGAATGGAGAGTTGTCCTGCTGAAAGGTCTAATCATTTCCACAAAAGCGAGGGCCTTCAGTCAATAAGGATGCTTTCTCCAACATGCCAATGTAGTCAGCTACTGTTTGACGCCCCTGAACAACCTGAAGCTCCATTGTCCCATGGAAGGAGAAAGCACCCCAGATCATGATGGAACCTCCTCCACTGTGTCATGTAGAAGATGTTTCCGGTGAAATATCCTTATCGTGCCACTAACATTACAAGACATCTGGACCATCCAGGTTAAATGTTTTCTCATCAGAGAACAAAACCTTCGTCCACTTTTCTACGTTCCATGTTTGGTGATTCTCAGCAAAGTTTAACCGAGCTGTTTCGTGTTGTGGAAGGAAGCCTGGCTTTTGAAGACGTTTACGGTTTTTAAAGCCTTTCTCTCTAGATGCTGTCTTATTGTTCTTGAGCTGCATTTTGCGTCCGTAAGGGCCTTAATCTGGTTCGACGATCGGCTGTTGTCTTGCTGGACAACCCGTTGAATCCTCCTGTTCAACACCGGCAAAATTTTCTTGGGCCGACCACTTGAAATTTTCATTCCGTATCACTAAGGGTCTTTTAAGAAACTTGCAACAGCAGTTTTACTACGCCCAACCTCACCAGCGATGGTACGTTGAGAGAGACCTTGCTTTTGCAGCTCAACCATTCTGCCACGTTCATACTCTGTCAACATTTTGGCCTTTTCCGTGTTATTACCCAATAGAATACAGGAGATGTCAGTGAGAGATGCTGACAACACTAATGCTTGAACACAAATGACTATATTTCGTTACGTGTTTACCGATTAACGTTTCGTTTCAGTATGGTCTTAAACTTTTGACCGGCTAGTGTTTAAGTTAATTTCATAGTGTTCACATTTAAATGCTAAATGTTTTTCCCCTTTTCTTATTTTAATCTTTCGAAACTTTACTCAAATAAGTGGTTGAGTCTAGCAACGCAAAATGCATATTTTTTTCTTTACGTTCATTGGCCTTAAGATTTTGGCCAGCAGTGTATTTACCTGTGGTTCAGGAGTCGTCTCAAAAATGAAATGCATTTGGTAACAGTATAACACACTACACAATTATTTTCACAGTGAAGGAAGAGGTGAGTGGCATTATAGGAAATTAGACTGGTTGTATTCTAATTGAAATAAAGATGACTCGATGAAATGTTATATAGTATTATTAAAGAGCCATCTACAAATAAATAAAAATGACAATGGTTCATGAGCATTTAAGGTTATAAACGTCGCATCCTAAATGAATAAAACTTAAATGTGTTTAGGTATTTCATGATACAGAGATGGTTCCGAACTAGATGGAGAGGGAATGGTGACAAATAAGAAACTTACTGTCATGTCAGGCTATAATGTACCTCTTATACATGATGTAATGATATAATCCACTGTCATGTCAGGCTATAATGTACTTCTTATACATGATGTAAACATATAATTCACTGTCATGTCAGTTGTAACGTCACGGATGTACGTGGCAAGTGGTGATGAAATATTTAGTATGACACTATACCGAATCTGGAACTTATTTATTAAGTAAACTTTGTAGCAGCGTATGCCATTATTGATTTTACCAAAAAAAAAAAAAGATACTGATTTCGTTTTAAGATTGACAATAAGTTCATTATTTAAGTGGGGTTGTTATTGAAATCTACCCTTATACTTGTTTAAACTGCTTTCAAGGATTGTATGTCATTTCCCAGAGATGAGTTTCAAATTCTGTTTATTTGCTAAGGATATCTGTTTTTCTTTTTGTTGTTTTTTGTTTAACGGGTTAAAAATTGGAGTTTTTATGATTATACTACTACATACGAAATAGTTCTATATCGTATACATTAAAGTTTAGCAATAACATTTAAAAATACGCGAAGCAGCTTTATTGTCGAAAATATTTTTATCTAGAAAACAAAATGAGGAATTTTGAGACTGCTGTGGCGTACATTTCATTCTGATGTAAAACTGTGCATCAGTAAAACGTCTCACTTCTTCTTTATTTCAGTTCCTGATTTACTGAGACCACCAAACCTGTTTCACAAAATGTGTACACCTATATATTACAAGTAAATCTTTCACTTACCTTGCTGACTAAAACAACAGCTTCCTAGAAAAGAGAGTAAAACCACTATTTTTTTAGATACACAGAACGTACTGTAACGTAAGATTTTTAGGCCTTAAGGACTAAACTCTCTTTACGTCTTGAATGCAGTCAGATGATATATATATCTATAATGTAAAAATTCAACATTTTTATTATAGATGTACACATTAATATATACATGACCTCCAAAATAAACTGTAACAAAACAATGTAAAATTGTATTATTTATATAGATGATATCATTTTAAAGTGTACATATCTCCTGCCATATCACCCCAAATCGTTGGGAATGTTCCATTTATCAGACTTTATCAAAACAACGAGTTCAAGACTAAAAAGTAGGCTTAGGATTTAGGTATTAAAACCCGCAACGTCGCGGATCCCACAACCTCTCATCGTCTGGTTGTGAGTATGATAGTTACCTCTAATAACAATAAGCATATGTGATACAAGTATTAAGGGGTATATACTGAGTTTTGCCCAGAGGTGTATCTTTCATTGCAATTCAACTATTGATGTAGTAATTGCGTTTTAGTATAGTTTATTTATAATGTATTTTATGCAGAATGAACGCAAAATATAAAATCGAGGTCAAGCCCACGTGACTTTAAAACTACAATTATAGCTCGTAACGTCTTTAAACACCTCAAGGTCTGGGCATGTTTGAGTGGTTAGCATGTCGAACTGTGGATCAAACGGTTTCGAGACGTGATACTATTGAACATGTTCCGTATTGGCCTGGCATTGCCAAGCGTGTTAAGACGTGCGACTCGTAATCTGAGGGTCGCGGGTTCGCATCCCCGTCACGCCAAACATGCTTGCCCTTTCAGCCGTGGGGCGTTATAATATGACGGTCAATATCACTATTCGTTGGTAAAAGAGTAGCCCAAGAGTTGGCGGTGGGTGGTAATGACTAGCTGCCTACCCTCTAGTCTTACACTGTTAAATTAGGGACGGCTAGCGCAGATAGCCCTCGAGTAGCTTTGTGCGAAATTCAAAAACAAACAAACGTTCTGTACTTTTGACTGTGGATACTTCATAAAAGTAGTCATTAATCTTGCTACTCTGTTCAAAGAACCGAAAAAAGCTTTAACATCAGCGTATGTACTTTTTAGACTGTTTTTTCTTATCATTTGTTCAAAATTAGACATGTCATGTAGACATTTCCGACTTCAAACATTTCAAAATTCATATATATATGTGTGTGTTTGTATACAACAAAATCCTGCTATGTTTTAAGAGTATGAATTTCTTTGTTTCCTTTCATTTTTGATAAATTAATAAATGGATGTTTGCTATGGCCATTTTTTGTCATGAAAATAACACCCAATATTTGTCTCCCACAGGCACAGCAGTAAGTCTTCGGATTTCCAACACTACTATTAGGGGTTCAGTTCCCCTTGATGGACAAAGTAGACAGCCAGCTGTCTAAAAATCACAAACACTATATATCTAGAACTGTGCTGTGCCTTAAAATTCAAATCTTAGGTGCAACTTTCATAAAATTAGAAGAACCTCTCTTAGAATGCTATTTTTGCTATTTGACTTTTGTTTAATTGTTTATTTTTTAATATTTAATTAGCTCTATAAAGAGCAAACTGCTTTTTAACCAACAAAAACTGGAAAGAAATATTATTTCGATATCAAACGATATCGTAAACTCGTGAGGGTTGGATTTAATATATTTCTGTGAAGCGGATATTTCACAACATATTAATGTGAGTTACAATAACAAACTTGTGAAATACAAGTTGTATTTATAGTATATTCAAATGTTAACAAATAATCAAATCAAGTAACTTCACGAACAGATATCAGAAATTTCACTATATCTTTATATCGTACAAAACAAAACTGTTTAATAAACAGATTGTTTTCTTTAATTTTGTTTGTTTGGTTTGAATTCCGCGCAAAGCTACACGAGGGCCATCCGTGCTAACCGTCCCTAATTTTTCAGTGTAAGACTAGAGGGTAGGCAGCTAGTCCTCAACACCCACCGCCAACTCTTGGGCTACTCTTTTACGAACGAATAGTAGGATCAATCGTTACATTATAACACTCCCACGGTTGAAAGGGCGAGTATGTTTGGTGTGACACAGGTTCAAACCTGCAACCCTCGAACTACTAGTCGAGTGCCTTATCCACTTGGCCATGCCGGGCTCTTTCTTTAAATAATAACTACTATAATCACCGTTTTATTTCCCCAAGTGGCTCAGCGGTATGGCTGCGGTCTTACAACACTAAAAACCGGGTTTCGATACCCGTGGTGGGCAGAGCACAGATAGCGCATTGTGTAGCTTTGTGCTTAATTCAAAACAATAACAACACCGTTTTATTTCTAGATTGTAGTAGTTCCCCAGGGAGACGGAGTTACAACGCTGAAATCAAGGGTTCGATTCCCCTCGGAGGACACAATCGATATCCTGATGTGGCTTTGCTATAAATAACACACAGAGAAATAGGCGAAATACATAACTAGTCATGCTTTTGTAGAAAGCTGTTATACCTCGGCATGATGCATTTCTAAATTCATACTGTTTTCGTAGGGCGAAACATATTTCGTATAGTGGAATTGACTGAGGAGGCTTATTCTGAAATTGATTCTTCGACAATAAAAAATTCACTTCTATTTGGGCAGAGATATAGAGTTAAAGTTTTATAAATTACTGATATGATGTACGATATAACTTGAAGCCGTACAAATGGTTTTCTCCACACGTGTGTTATGTTAACCATCACTACCTGCCTCAGGCTCGGGGACGGGCAACTCGAGCCTCAGATCGCTTCGACAGAAAGGGTTAAATACAGGTTACAAGGGTGATTTATACCCGAGAATTATCAGCCTAGGCACGAAACCTTGGAAAGGTCCGACATTTTCTTAAGTAAAGTCTGCTTAACAAGGCTGTCATTAGCCCGTGCACACCAACTTCATGCTTGGCGCACGTTTAGCTAACTCACCTTCATAGCCTTATTAACATACTCAAACGAGCCACAAGATTTATGAATGATTTGTCTGCTGAAGCCCACATTTTGTTTTGCAGGTTCTCGCGGATCCATCACGTGCACCCTATCATTAGGCTGCGCAGCCCGAGCTCCGTCTTGCATGCCCGTGAGCTCCATTAATTATTGGCGTTGTCAGGGGGTCAGTACACAGTGTGGTGATGAGGGATCCTCCCGGCGGGTGAAAATTGCTTCGTTACGGCACACTGCTACTGAAGTCGCCGTACATCTACATACTTTCAGCATGTTTTACAGATCTACCTGCTTGTATTACCAAGCAAGTTGGGCGGATTAGCCCAAAACTCCCTTGTTTTTGTACTGATTCGTCACGGATGTCAAAAAGACGGATCATGGTTGGATTTATCAGTTTCACCGCAAGATGGGTGATTCAAGCCATTTTTCACCTTTAAGATTAAAGCAGAAATTACTTTCTTTATTCATAAAACAACAAGATATTTTATTTTGTTACAACTTGCACATACAAGTCACTGTGTCATAGTTTACAGAATACAAAAATAAAAACAGATGCAGGAACAATATAAACAATAATGCCTTTATAAATTGACTGATCGTTTCCTAATTACAGGAAATTCTTGAAGAACTTAGTTCAATGACGCGTCAACAGTCATTTTCAAATATGCTCTCGATTAGAACTAGAAATATAATCCAGGTTAAATGAAATATTTGAGATTAACCCTAATATACAGACTTAAATAGAATAAAGAATGTGTTTTGATGAGGCGTGAAACGTCTTAATTTTTTAATTTATAACACAAAAGTGTGAGACCAGTGCAAATATTACACAACAGAAGTTATAATAAACAGTAATATATTCTTCATATAGTCCATATTATAAAGTATTAACAACTTGTAACAGACATAATCTTTGGTTTCCTGTTGTCGTTTTCATTTTTTCAGAAAATTTCCTATAATTATTCTGTATTTAAGATTCATTTCTAGCTCACAGTTGGAGGCCCAGCTATAAGAAAAGCGGCTCGGTGATAAACGTTTGATGGCATCGAACGTCCAAAAACAACATATAACGATTATGCAGTAATAATTCATTATACGAAAGGTCAGTGGATAATGCAATAACCAGGTTAAGATTACAACGTAGATCAGACGTCATTGTATATGATTATAAGAAATTTGGTGCTGTGTGTCATGTGTAAAACATTAAAACATTCTTTCATAACTAGTCACCTTACGATATCGCTGTGGAGTGATGGTGAAATATTCCATTAGTTTGTAACAGAATTAATTACAGAATATTGTTAAAGTTAATTAATATTTGAATATCGCGCAAAGCTACACGAGGGCTATTTGTGCCAGCCGTCCCTAATTTTTCAATGTAAGACTAGAAAGAAGGCAACTAGTCATCATCACCCACCGCCAACTCTTGAACTACTTTTTTACCAACGAACAGTGGGATTGACCGTCACATTATAACGCCCCCACGGCTGAAATGGCGAGCATGTTTGGCGCGACGGAGATGCGAACCCGCAAGGCTACAGGAGTTGTACACGAAAGCCGCGATACGTCACTTTGTAATTCTAAGTTTTAGTGTCTCTACGAGGAGAAAATGTAGCCAGAAGAGGTTGTTCTAATTTTATGAAAGTTGCACCTAAGATATGAATTTTAAGGCACAGCACAGTTCTAGATATATTGTGTTTGTGATTTTTATAGCAAATCACAGTGGGCTGTCCACTTTGTCCATCGAGGGGAACTGAACCCCTAATAGTAGTGTTGGAAATCCGAAGACTTACTGCTGTGCCAGTGGGAGACAGATATTGGGTGTCATTTTCATTAAAAAAATGACCATAGGAAAAATCCATTTATTAATTTATCAAAAATGAAAGGAAACAAAGAAACTCATACTCTTAAAACATAACAGGATTTTCTTGTATACAAACACACACATATATATATATGAATTTTGAAATGTTTGAAGTCGGAAATGTCTACATGACATGTCTAAATTTGAACAAATGATAAGAAAAAAACAGTGTAAAAAGTACATACGCTGATCTTAAAACTTTTTTCGGTTCTTTGAACAGAGTAGCAAGATTAATGGCTACTTTTATGAAGTATCCACAGTCAAAAATACAGAACGTTTGTTTGTTTTTGAATTTCGCACAAAGCTACTCGAGGGCTATCCGTGCTAGCCGTCCCTAATTTAGCAGTGTAAGACTAGAGGGTAGGCAGCTAGTCATCATCACCCACCGCCAACTTTTGGGCTACTCTTTTACCAACGAATAGTGAGATTGACCGTAACATTATAACGCCCCCACTGCTGAGAGGGCGAGCATGTTTGGCGCGATGGGGATGCGAACCCGCAAGGCTACAGGAGTTGTACACGAAAACCGCGTTACATCACTTTTTAATTCTAAGTTTTAGTGTCTCTACGAGGAGAAAATGTAGTCACATGGTAACTGTTCAATAAATAAGCTTATATCATTTAATTTGTATGAGCGAGTAGTATATTCTTGTTTTTTCTCCAAAAAAAAAAAATTTTAAACTGCCAAACTAAACAAACGTATCAGATTTCCAAAGACCTACTGTTATAAGTGTACGTCTAATTTGACTCTCAATAACATGACACTCACAATAATAAATGTATATCAAGGAATAGTGTCACAAGTGACACAAACACAATAGTACTGAAAAACTAAGCTGACAGATGATAACAAAACAGTATCAACACAATCGAGAAACAAAGCAAAAATAAAAAAACTAAAACGTCACAAAATATGCGCAAACTTGGTCAGAACAATCCTTGTTGAGATATAGACTAGTTTTTTTTATATATATAATTTCGTCATCTTGGTCATAATCCATATAGTTTTATTTAGTTAATTTTTATACAGGTACATATAAATAAATTATACAAAATTAAACAAACAAAAATAATTTTCAATGTACTTATTGCTGTTCTGTAAAGTTTCACACAATGCAAACCACAAATCTGGTCATAATCGTCCCTAATTTTGAGCTGATAGAACTAAGAGAAAGGCAGTGCTGGAGCACGCACCCTTATAGTCCCTCAACTTCCCTCTCTGAGCCACGAACTGGTTACTGGTTTTGATTTAGTGGATTTATCACACTGATGTCTAATAAATGTTGAGTCCGTTTGTTTGTTTTCGAATTTCGCGCAAAGCTACACAAGGGCTATCTGGGCTAGCCGTCCCTAATTTTGAAGTGTAAGACTAGAAGGAAGGCAACTAGTCACCACCATCCACTGCCAACTCTTGAGCTACTATTTTACCAACGAATAGTGGGATTGACCATAACATTATATCTCCTCCACGGCTGAAAGGGCAAGCATGCTTGGTGTGACGGAGATTCGAATCCGCAACTCTCAGGTTACGAGTCGAGTGTTTTAATGGCTAAGAGTCAACGATAGCTTATGATGACTAGCTGTCTTCACTCTATTCTTACACTGCTAAATTAGGGATAGCTGGCGAAGATAGCCCTCACGTAACTGTGGGCGAAATTCAAACTGACAGAAAAATTATACATAAAGGAAAATTTATTCCTTTTGAGGCATCTTAAAAGCTTAGCTTCATATGTGTGTCATCAATTATATATTGAGCTGCAGATGCTTCATTAATTTCAACAACTGGAATGTTACTTATCAAAACATTTATCAACATATCATCTTGCATGATTGATTTGTGACTTTCAACACATTCATCAAGATAAGTATATTTCAAATTTTGACGTTCTCAAAACAGATTCAGTTAGATCACAGGGAACACTTGGGAGACGGCTTTACTATTTAAGTCACTTATCTGGCTTCTCTGGCACTCATAGTAAATTTCATATTATCAACGAAATATTTCAAGAATGAAATTACTCAAAGGATACAATATGACGAACTCATAGTCACCCACCTGTTTTTCTTAACATATTAAGTTATATTCTACTGTATATGATTCTTATCCATAGCACCTAGCAGCTCAACCTGATAATTATCGCCTTACTTTTGTACCTGTTGGTTCATTTCTCCCTTTTTTGACCATCTGTTCAATAACCAAAGTTCTACTTTATTGAATGTTTCTAACAGCAAGACAAACTAAATTTATATTGTAGCAACATGTGAACTTATAGCGTTTTCCACTTGACTTCTTTTCCATAAGTGTAGTAACCTATCCATTAATTCCGGTTTTAATTTATAAATCGTCAAAGTCCCAATTCAGTTTTAAAAAAACGCAGTGAACTATGAGGAACTTAGTTATGTTCAAAACTTATTTGCCTATAGTTCCACAACTGCACGCCAATGGACTTAACATATGATAATGAACTTTTAGTCTGACGACCCATCTTTCTTTAAGAAGAACTGGTTATGGTACTAGAAGAAAAGTGCAAGTATCTAAACAATGAATATCAGCTAATGACAAGCTGCTTAAATAGGTAAACACAGATACTTCTGAATATTTTAAAGGTAAAGATATTAAGACAAACTAAATTTAACAGAAGTCTGTATAAGTATAAATTGCGCTAGGTGTGCCTTCATGGAGAAGGACAGATGGTAGAACATGGAAAATTTATGAACTGTATTACGAGTTTCTTTGAGGGGAGGAGTGGTTATGTTCTTCTCGAACAATAATCAGTTTATCTAATAATGATAGGATCAAGTTCAGGGACTCCAATTTTTATTACATAGGAAACTGGAAAATCTGGCGTACTATATTATAATGAAAACACTATATTTTTAGTTCATCTTTTCAATGATAGACTCTAGCAAAAGTACTTCAGTGCAAAAAAATGTAGAAATGTATGTTTCACTCTGATACCATTAACATAGAGACAAATATGGTTTTAATGCGTGTGTATAGATGTATTTTGTGACCAAAAAGAGGCGGGTAAATGTTCTTTGAAGATAATGTCAAAACCTGACGTGCATGACTAACTACATCTTTTATTTTATTTATCATAAGTCACTTTCTGCTAAGTTCAAACGACTTAATGATAGGACACTTTGTATTTTCAATAAAATATTATACCATAGTTTCTTGTACGCTATATTTTGAAAACTCCATAGACATTGTGAGGTATAATTCACTTCTTGTATTAACTTTGTGAATAATTAAAAGTATAAATAGATTTAATTTGTTTCACGATTTATTTGAGAAGACTAAAAGTGAACTTGAATGAGATTTATCAATGTTCTGCAGCATTTCCTTTCTGAGTGTTCTGTCGAGGTTTTCTTCTGTTTAAAAACTTTAAACAGAAATGGAAAAAATGGAAAAAAAAAAACATAATTGTGATGAAATTGTTTGTTGTATACAACTGGTCTCATTTTTTATTCACGGATCTCGACTTTAATATTTCTGTGAAACCTTCAAGCAGATGACGTACCACATAGCAAGGTAGAATGTATTTAGGATTAAATACTTCAACATATTTCAGATTCAAGAGCTTCCAATCATAAGCACAATTGATACTTTCATACACTACCATTAAAACTTGTTTCTTTGCCTTCTTTTAAAAACACCTGAATTAGCCTAACCTGGCCTCGACGAAGAGGCTCCTTCATCAGTTACTGTTATATTTTATCTAAAGAATTTGCGAGTCTCATAACATGTTATAGTGAAAAATTACTACTATATAAATTCAAAGAACATAACTTTTCTATATGATTGAAAATATAAATAAAAACGTTAGAAGAAATGGTAAGGGTGTCAAAACCTTTTGTTTGTATAACAATTACCAAGTTGATGAGACTTCTATAGTAGTAATTCTGATACTTTCATATTACGGTGTATTTTAATTCCCTATTAATCATTGAATTACCTGTAGTTTTTTATTTACAAAAGTGTGTTTATTCTTTAAGTGTTTATATTTATTGCTTTTTTTACTTTTATCTGTTAATTATGTTTTAAATTTTATGCTTACAATACACTATTGTGAGAATTTTTCTGTCAAGTTCAAAATCATGTGGATTCATCATAGTCTGTTAAGCATGTTTGTTTATTCACGCAAAGTCACTCGAGGAGTATCTGCGTTAACCATTCTAATTTTGAAATGTTAAATTAGAGGGTGGGTAGCCAGTAAACACCACCCATCTCTTTGGCTATTATTTTACCAGTGAATACAAAGATTCGTCATCACATTATAACGCCCCAGGGCTAATTAGGTAAATATATCAGGATTTTATCCCGCGATTGGAAGATTGCAAGGTAAGTGCTCTAACCATCAGGCCATGCTAGGCCATGTTGTTAGGCACTTTTTGGTTAACTTAACAAAACTGCAGTTTTAAAAAAAAAAAGCGATGTATTAGGACTATCAGTTCCTTTTATAATCGTCCTCCAGTGACACAGAGGTACGTCTGTGGACTTACAATGCTAGAATTCGGGTTTCGATACTCTTGTGGAGCAGAGCACAGATAGCCAATTGTGTAGCTTTATGCGTAACTTCAAATAAACAAACTAAGTCTTTTACAACCTGAAAATACCTCATTCAAATCCTCTCTAACTCTTTTTTTCTCCAAGAGAAAATTTTGCGATTTCAATCTCTACATCCCAAATACCATTCTATTAATCTTGCTCTGAACCCTTCCCAACATTTCCTTCCTAAGATAAGGATCGCAATATCGCTGAGCACAATTCTCCAAATGTGGTCTATCTAGTGACCTATGCAATGAAATTATAACCTCTTTAGACTTTTATTCAATATTTTTGTACAAACAACCAAAAATACTATTTGCCCTACTAGTAGCAACAGCACACTGCTCAGATGGCTCAGGACTGATTAACCATTACACCGAGATACTTTTTCTTTCATGGCACAGTTAAGTTTATTCCCATCCAAATTATATTTATAATTCAAATCATGATAACCCACATGTATTAACTTGTATGTGTTATAATTAAAATTCATCCAATTCATTAAATCCGCTGCACATCTAGCAGCACTGAAGACCTCACTGTCACCTGTAAATTTAAGTAATTTATTTACCATTCCTACACTTATATCACTGATGTAAGTCAAAAATAGCAAAGATCCTAAGACTGAACTCCGAGATACCACACGTGTAACATTAATCCAGTTTGATTAAGCTTCATTTGTATAACAATCTTTTATTTTCTTCCATCCAGCCACTGTTCTATCCAATTTGCTAACTTATCCCCCACACCTATAGCGATATTTCTTTTTGCCAGCATGTTATATGGCACCTTATCAAATACCCTATGAAAATTTAGATAAACCAAATCAATACCTTTACTGTAATCTACATAAGTAGTCATCTTTTCACAAAATGTCAAAAGATTTTGCATGGTAAAATTTTCCCTTAATGAGATCATGTTGACTGTCCAATAAAATTCGACTAAAATTTGTTAAATGGTTTTGCAAAAAAATTTTTGTCGCACTTTCCAAAACGTTTCTAATAACTGATATATGACTAATTGGGCTTATAATTACTTGGATATTTGTATTATCTCCTTTGAAAATTGAAGTAACACCAGGCAACTTCTATTATTCAAAGACTCATAAAATATAGTATATTCAATATATTCAATCCTGAACCTCCTTCAACATCCTTGATGAAATATTACAAGGCTCAGAAGCCTTGTTGATTTTAAACTTCCCAATTTTTTTCTTAACTATCACAGGATTAATGCAGTCATTTTTGTTAGTCTTGTTTCTATCTATGGACTGTTCAATATGTGGAACACTGCTTAAACCTTCATTAGTAATGCTACGTGTTATAAGTTATCTCGGGCGATCCTCCAGTTTATTATGTTAGGCATTACAATTTCAAAAAGCCTGAAATTATAATTGTTGTTAGAAATTAATTAAATATCTATAAGTTTCAAATTTATGATATTTACTAACAAAATTTATATACGCAATTTTCTTTCTTAATACAATTTTATTTATTTTTTAATTTTGCGCAAAGCTACACGAGGGTTATCTGCGCTATCCGTCCCTAATTTAACAGTTTAAGACTAGCGAGAAGTCAGCTAGTCATCATTACCCACCGCCAACTCTTGGGCTACTTTTTCGCTCATTACACCTAACAAACTGTGAACGTTTAATTCCTACACTAGTTCTAACCCTCGTATTTATACTTATAGCCTGAAAATAAACACTCAATACCAAATATCAGTAGCCTATGGTCAACACTGTTACTGTTAAGCCTAACGTTTAAAAATCAATTAGGTAGGAAGTGATAATGAAAATAGCTGTAAACTTGAGAACTTGATTAGCAAGTGCATGTATTTTGTAGGGCAAGTGGTCATGAACCATAAAAAAATTTTAGTGCAAAAATATGAAAAGAAGAAACAAAAAGAAACTGAAATGAGTAGATATTACAATTAAAACATTAAGCGACAAAAAAATTTTCAAAATGCTATATAAATATTTCAAGAATGTTTAAACAAAGCCACTATCACTACACACTTGATTCATGGAACTACTTATCTTTATCACACACTGGGTTTTTGGTGCATATAAAAATAATTTTCAAAGTTCTCTCTCTGTGATTAGGTAATTGTATATTGTTTACAAATTTACTTCGATACGTTGTCGAAAATAATATGTTAAATTACCTCTAATGTAGAAGAAACACAGTCACAACGCAAGGTGAGCTGAATCTATCTAATTTACTAACCAGTTTAAGAGTAGCAGCTACAATAGTGCCGAATATATGGCTCATCATGTTTTATTCAATGTAATGCTTCAGATCAATCTAGTAAGTTTAGTGCACTTAAACTTTCATGAGTCTTGTTACGGCTAATTTGATGCAAGCCTTAAAACAGACAAGTTAGATTTATTCTCTTCTCCTCAACTTGTAAGGCAATTTCAATTTTCCTCCATCAAAACATGTACAAGACTGACAACTAAATATTGAAGGCTAACGAAAAGACTTAATCAACACGTACAACGGGTTTTGCAACACAGAGGTGTCACAAGGAGTTTGAACTCTGGAAGAGATGCAGGTAAGGTGGTTTAGACAGAGAGCTCATATCTGCTTCCAAGCTTTTTCTTAATTTTAAACCAGATTCAATGGAAACTAGTTGACAAAAATGAACTCTACATAAGACTGCTAAGGAAATGACGCCATTAATTTGTTATAAAAGTCGAATAATTTTCAGCTTGTAAATGAAAAAACAAACAGCTTATCTTATCCGAATTTTTGAAAACAGGAGGACTTGGGTAAATTCTCACAAATTAGAATATGTCAGTCAACTAACTTGGGTTTAAAATGTAACGTAATTCGAATCAAGTTAAAACATTTATTTAATATCTCACATTGCATTACATATTTGTACCAAAGATTGTTTTATTAGCGATACATCATCTACCACAATTTTCTAACAGTCATGTCTTTATTACTAATATATCATCAAACAAAATCTTGTAATACACTTTATTTGAAATGCCCCTCAATAGCTCAGTGATAAGGTTAAAGACATAGAACATTAAAAAATTGGGTTTCAATACCCGTACAGACAGCTCATTGTATAACAAAGAAAGAACATTCAAACGATTAGATACACACCAATCAGTACATTTCTGTAAGAGTTTTTGCTTTATTAAAATTTATAATTCTTAACGTCTCTATACGTTTGCTTTGTTTTTTGGAATTTCGCACAAAACTACACAAAAGTTATCTGCGCTAGCCGTTCCCCATTCAACAGTGTAAGACTAGATGGAAGGCAGTTAGTCAACACCACCCACCGCCAAATTTTGGGCTTCACTTTTACCAGCGAATGGTGGGATTGACCGTTCATTATAACGCCCTCACAGCCGAAAGGGCGAACATGTTTGGTATGACGCAGATTCAAACCCCCGCTACTCAGATTACAAGTCGAGCGCTTTAGTCATCTGGCCATGCTATTGCTTTATTAATAATATATTTTCAATTAAATCCCTGTAATAAACATATTGTAGTCAACAGTATATCATCTCATACATTTCTGTAATTCGCATTTCTTTATTAATATCATATCATCCACTGCATTTTCTTTATAGACATTTCTCTGTTAACTTCCAAGACTTTCCTGTAACATAATGCCTTTATTGTGTGTGTGTTTATGTGTTTTCTTATACCAAAGCCACATTGGGCTATCTGCTGGGTCCACCGAGGAAATCGAACTCTTGATTTTAGCGTTGTAAATCCGTAGACTTACCACTGCACCAGCGAGGGACAATACCTTTATTTAAAATTAATCACATATTATTTTCCTGACATATTTCCTGAATAAAAAGAAGCTACATTATACATGAAACATCTGGTTAGATAGTAATTGCCATAGATTGGTAGAAAGCGTCACACGAAAATTGTGATGTATCAATAATTTGTGGCCAGCTATTCGCATACTACCAGCTGTGATCATCTAGCTACTCGACCAATTGTAAAACGATAACATTGCATTTTGTTATGGCTTACAGAAGATTCAAGGAAAGCTTGTGGAAAGGTAGCCAATACGCTCAGATGTGTTCAATATCCGAAAACGTGCAAATCTGAAGTTGTCGGAAAAAGCAATATTTGTCCTAAAGGTTTGAAGGCGTGGCAGCGTCTGTGATGCTCACTGCTGTCAACGTACGGTATCGTCTGTAGTGGAGAGTTGCTTATGTCTAATAACTGTCTCAGCTAGACGATGATTTCTGATGTTATTGAGTCATATCTGTGCTTTCTTGGAATACTAGCGAACATTAGATATGTGTTATTTTTCACATCTCTTTATATTTCAACCATTAGATATGTGTTATTCCACACACGTATACTCACTACACATTCTGTTGGTTTTTCAGTACTCAAAGTGTATAGAAACATCTGTTTTACGGCGTGAATGGAAGTGCATATTTACACTTTTTTGATAGCAGTATTGCAAGGAATCTGATGATATTTTGTTGACTTTAACCATCCTTCTATCGTCCAGCAGTGCGATCTCGTAAAAAATATGGGTAATTCCCATTCGTGACATGGCAGTTTGTATTCCGTGATATTTAATGAGCTATACCTGTATTCATAAGTCAGGTTATTTACACGACTTCATCGAGATAAGCGTTTAGTATTCTCAGAGACGTCTATTTACTCACTGGTAGATCTGGGTATATAAAACCTCAAATTCCTGTACTAAATATTCCTTCATCAACAATATAACGTCAATCATACTTCAGTAACTGGCATTATTTATGTATATAACCCATCACATTTCTACATCAGATATTCCTTTTATTTCCCCTCAGTGGCACAGCAGTAAAATCCGGGTATCGATACCCATGGTAGACAGCCCATTGCATGGCTTAATTACAAACAAAAATATTCCTCTATTAGCACGGCACCATTCGTTACATTTTAGTAACAAACATTCCCTTATAAGAATATGCTATCCATCAAGTTTTTAACAGATATTATTTTATTAAAACTATAAAAGCAGGCATATTTCTTTCGGGATCATTATTTAAGATATACTATTCATCACTTTTGTATAACAGAAATTTCTTTATTAATCGTACATCATTTACCACAAATCTGAAACAGATATTATTTTACCAGCAAAATACCAGCCAATACAATTTGATGAAAGACATTTCTTTATTAAAAGATATCATCGGTCCAATTACGTAAAATATATTTCATTATTTACAGTATAAACTTGTAACTGACAAATATTGTTAAAAATGTATCATACACCACATTTCTGTAAAATAAATATATATTTTTTAGCAATACAGCTTCCGACAAACGTTCGTAGCGGACAGTTCATTAATAACGATATATTATGAACTATATTATTGTAACAGGTATTCCTTTAGTAAGAGTAAATAATATATCAAGTTTCTCTAATAAACATTCCTTTATTTTCTCCGGCAGACTTGTTTTTATTAACAGTATATCTTATATTATATTTTGTTTATCTATTTTACTAGTAAAATATATTGTGGATCCAATGGTTAATAAATCTCCAACTGTTTTGCACTGAACAAATATTCTTCATTTTCTGCTTGCATTTACATGAATATGTGTGTTTTAAACTCAAAACGATATATAATGCATTCCTACTTTCAAATACACTCTTATTTATATTTACTTATCAGTGCTAAGTCTGAGGGCGTATAGCACTAAAGATGGGGTTTTGATACCACTTGTGAATACAGAAAAGCCAGTCCATTGTATAGAGTTGTGCTTATCAACAAACAAACCAATAGTTCTATACCTAGTGCCTTCCATAGTCATGAGTATTTACGACCAAACGTTCACCAAATATTTCTTAGTTCATTATAACGTATACCGATCCACAATGCACTTAAATCTTACAGACTCAAATACACTAGGGCAATAAATCAATTTTTAAAATTCAGCCAAAAATATGTAACAAAATGGTAAAAATAATGTATTCACCATTTTTTGTATTACAGATTCTGTTTTTTTAAAGTTGTCACTCATGTCGTTTACGAAACAGACATTCCATTCTTAATAATACTCCAATCATTATATTTCTTTAAAGTACATTCCTTAATAGACATTTTCATCACCACTATCCACACCAACATCTTTCTGTAACAAACATTCCCTAATTACAATATAACATCTATAAAGTTTCTAAAACAAACGTGCCTTGATTAGGTAAATACCTAATCCTTCACTGGTACAGCGGTAAGTCTAAGGATTTACAACGCTAAAATCAGGGTGTTCGATTCCCCTCTGCGGACTCAGCAGATAGCCCAATGTGTCTTTGCTATAAGAAAACACACATACACACACCCAACAAGCACATTACTGTAACAGATAAAACAAATATTCCGTCATAAAAATGTAACATTCACCACAGTTTTGTAAGAGACTTTGCTTTGTTATAAAAAAATTGTCATCTATTATACTTCAAAGACAGTTTATACTATAAGCCAAGTTCCTGTAAGACATTACTTTATCAATAATATGCGCAACAGCACTGGTGGTTTGTGCCATAAAATTCCCTAGTAACGATCTATTAGCAATATATTATCCGTAGCATAACTGTTAGATGTATTATTCATCAAGTCTCTGTAAATGACATTTCTTTATTATATTAATATCACCCAAGAGATTGCTACGAGATATATTTCTTAAATCGACGCTATTTTATTAAAATGTATTACCTTATACGTTTCCACAAAAGATATTTTCCCTTAATAACATATTAACCCTCACATTTCTTTAGCAGAAACGTTATTTGATTGAAACATATAAATCGTCAGTCACATTTATTAATAATTCATATTCTGCTATAGTTTTGTACCATGCATACCGTAATTATAATACTTCACGTACCGTATTTTTGTAACTTTCTCAGCAATATGCCACTCATCACATTTCTATAATACTCATTGTATACTTTATAAGCAATATATCAGCAGTCACTAGCAATATATTATCCACCACATTTCTACATACGTAAGAGATATTCCTTTACAGGCAATGTATTGGCCACCATATTTTTTCCGTAATCATTATTTCACTGACAATATCATCAAACACTTGTGTTACAGATTTTACTTCATCAACATTATATCGCTCGCCAGATTTCTAGGACAGAAATCCCTACATGACATTTCTGTGAGAAAAGTTATTTACCAGATTAAGACGCATATCATTACTTACATTTATTAGTGATTTATTATTAGTCGCTACATTTTTTAACAACATATCGTCTGTCACTTTTTCAAACAGACATTCCTTTATTTGCAATATTAGTAGACGTACTCTTCCAACGCATAAGGAAAACATATAGGATCATATCTGCAAAACGAGCTACACTGAGGGCCATAATGTATCTGCTTGGTTTAATGAAAATCGACCTAACGGATCGATAAACTGTAAGCGGACACATAAATGCAGATTTTTGTCAAATACTAGTGTGAGTATCATACATCATATTTCTGTATCAGATAATTTTTCATTAATATTTTAATGGGTAGTTCAGGTATTATTTTATTACCTTATTGATTATTTTATATCTTAACAAACATTAGTTTTTCGTTGTATTCCACGAACATTATTCCTATTACTTTGATATAGTTTAAACAATAAATAAGTGTAATAACTTGTCACAGATGTTACTTTTCTCTCACCGTATAACTTTACACATTAGGAGAGGCTTAATGAGTTTTCTTTGGCCAAAAGAATTATTAAGGAGAATTGGAGAAAAAAACAGGTACATCATACTAAGGTTACGTTTTTCAAATAAATTAGCTTTGCAAGATAAGCTCAAGCCAACAGCTTGTAAGTAAAGCATATTACACTATCTCAATATTATGTTGTGGGTTTTATCATTGAAAGTCCGCAGACATACCGCTGTGCTACTTGAGGGCTAATTATTGTGACTTTCATTAACAGTATCGCTTATATTATTCAGTATATTAAATATCATTGCTTTTCTATTTTCTTTATCTTTTATTAATGCACTTTTATTATAAAGATTATTTTGTATCGTTAGCTTAATATATCTATTTAGAACTAACCTACATCTTCTGAGCTAGCCAAACCACAAGATACGTAACTGGGATTAGAGCCGATATTATCGTTAACAGCTAGGGTACCCAACTGATGAAACAAAGCATTATAATATTTATAATTATAAACGTATGGCTGATTTTCATTTTGTATTAAGTACACAGTTTGTTGTATTAGAAATTAATATTGATTATTTCGCATTATTCCAATCAAAATTTCTTAATTAACACATAATTTTCAACACATTTCTATAACAAACATCCCTTTATTATCGATATATCGTCCTTCACGCTCCTGTGAAATATCTTTTTGTCATTAAAGCGAAAAAATAATAAATTTTGCGTATATCGCAATATTATTTTATGTTCATTGCAATACGATTTTATTGCCAATAAACGGATTCATTTTACTTTTTACAAACAATTATTTTCTTTAGAAGTACTTATTGAAACGAAAATAGGAAGAACAAGTACGATACAGGAAATGTGATAATGGTTTTGGAATCCCTTTTTAATAAACACCTGAGCAACAACAAAAATTTTCTTGATGTGAGAAACATTGGAAAAACCAAGAAAAAGCAAATTATTTAAAACTGTACCTCGTAGTAAAATATAGCTTCCTGGAAAACCTTAGAAATCTCCCAAGTTGAGTTAACCTTTGTCTAGCCGAAGTTAAATATTTCATTAACCAATTATGATTCCCACCCCTTTTACGTTTTCACTTAAAATCACTTTCTAAGAAAAGGTGTGAGCACACACCCGTAAAGGAAACTGAAGCAACATTCCTAACCCTTCGAGTGGTTGTGACGATAAGCAGTCTAACTGTCGTCAATACAACGTTTGTTTCAGAAAATACCATTGAAAAGTTGTTCGTGGCCATAAAACTAAGATGCATAAGAGATCTGACATTGAACACTTTTCGGCTAATCTCGATATGTTTGGATTCTTTATCTCCAATCACATTTAAAATGGAAATTTTCTACCGTGTACTGGTCAGGTTAGGGAACCCTAGGGTTCAGATATAACCCTTCCTAATTTTACACTTCTAATTAGAGAGAAGGTATATAGCCAGAAGCACCGCTGCCACCCTTCCTTATCTGACTTTTTAAGCAGAACAACGATATTCATCATTATCCTTCGTCAGTGTTTGGACTAATTTGTTTGAATCAATTATTTTCAATACCAGCCCACCTTTATTAAAAATTGTAACATGCAATTTAGCCCTGACGAAGTGATGTCCAAACACTTCGAAAGCTGTGGGCTCAATAAGTCTTTATTTCTTTAAACAAAAGACATTACACTGCATAAACAATTTCAAAATATACATATTTATAAATTTTATACAACTCAGTGTCCAGCGACATCATTTCTGGAATTCTCGATCCACTGCTGACACGGTAACCACTTAGCCACTCTCATCCCACCACACTTTGAATTCAACATCTTTCTTTTATAGAAACAACTGCTATTATGTGTTGTGTGTTATTTCCCTAAAAATTCTTTGTTTATATATAATTACATATATATAAATATATATATAACAAAAATAGTCTATTAATAAAAAAATGAGGCCAAGAGAGGAAAAGATGGCGACTAAAGATGCGAAATCAAAATTGGCGTTGAACTCAGTGTAGTAATGTTGTTGATGATAATACAGTTTTCAATAATACATTTCAAAACAGCCTAGCGGTAGAAAATGAGGTCAACTAAAAGATGTAAAATCAAAAGTGGGGTTCAAGTCAGTACGGTCATGCTGTTGATGAGAATGAAGATTTTGACGTTGGAATTCAATTAAACTCTCGTTGTTCACCTGAATTGTATTTATTAAAATTTACATTGTTATCGACAGCGTTAACTTGAACGCCAATTTTGTAATCTCTGCTACTTTCCTTTTTTTCGGCGGGCACGGCATGGCCACGTGGTTAAGGCATTCAACTTGTAATCTGAATGTCGCGGCTTCGACTTCCCGTCGCACCAAACATGCTTGCCCTTTCAGCCTTGGGGGTATTATAATTGACGGTTAATCCCATTATTTGTCAGCAAAAGAGTAGCCCAAGAGTTGGCGGTGGGTGGTGATGACTAGCTGCTTTCCCTCTAGTCTTACACTGCTAAATTAGGGACGGCTAGCGTAGGTAGCCCTCATGTAGTTTTGCGCGAAATTCAAAAAACAAACAAACAATCTTTTTTCTTAAGAACTGTGCCGATTTAGGCTTAAATGTTACTACTTTTTCAAAAGCAGAATGCACCAATGATTATGAGGAATATCATTATGTGTCTTTGTGATCAACAAAGCCTTAAAATACTTAAAGATATAAGTGTGAGCCGTAAATGCATGAATTCTACACTCTTACATACATGGATTTATTACGTCAAGTAAAAGTTGGCCTACATATTAGTTAGGCCCGGCATGGCCAGGTGGTTAGGACGCTAGACTCGTAATATGATCGTCGGGAGCTTCATGAAATGGGTTTTCATAGCTGAGCAGCCGCACACAAGCCTAAGATCACCATATGCAATGCCAAGAGTCGGCTGAAGTAGTGTAAAGCACACCGCCATTGGGTTCTGGAGCAGTGGAAATGCGTTCTCTATAGTGATGAATTACGCTTCGCTATTTGGCAGTCTAGTGGACGAATCTGGATTTGGCGAATACCAAAAGAATGCATAATGCAAACTGTAAAGTTTTATGGAGGAGGAATAATGGTCTGGGGCTGTTTTTCATGGTTTAGGCAAGCTTTTTTAGTTCCAGTGCAGGGAAATTATAATGCTACAGCATACAATGGCATTTTAGATAATTGTATGCCTCCAACTTTGTGGCAACAATTTGAGGAAGACCCTTTTTTGTTGCAGCATGACAATGCCCCCGTGCATAAAGCGAGGTCCATAAAGACATGGTTTGTCGAGGTTGGTGTGGAAGAACTTGACTGGCCTCCACAAAGACCTGACCTCAACCCCATCGAACACTTTTGGGAAGAATTGGAACGCCGACTGCGAGCTAGGTCTTCTCAGCCGACATCAGTGCCCGAACTCACTGATGCTTTTGTGGCTGAGTAGGAGCGAATCCTCGCAACCATGATCCAAAATCTAGTGAAAGGCCTCCCCAGAAGGGTGGACGCTGTTATAGTTGCAAAAGGGGAACCAACTCTATATTAATACCCATTGTTTTGAAATGAGATGTTAAACGAGCACATATGGGTGTGATGATCGGGTGTCCATACACTTCTGGCCATATAGTGTATTTATATTTTTATACTTAAAGATAAAGATATCTTTGCGCATATAAGAATATTATTAGGCCAAAAATTGTTTGGAAAATCTATTATTGGCGCAAGTACAAGAAAGGAGTTCCGAAGTTTGAGATTTCAGGTCTTCAATGCAAGGTATTTGCAGTCTATTAAAGGTTCTTAATCCTACTTTACTCTGTTTAAGTTTTACTGAAACAAGAATTCTAATTAATTCTTCTTTGAAAATATTTTACAAAATTAAAGGATCGCTCTTTAATTGCTTGAAAATTGATTAGAAATTAAGTAACCAGAAGTGTAAATAGATCTTATTAACCGCCTTGAACTGATTATCGTGAATCTTCTTCACGTTCAATTTCTTTGTCTGTGAGAATAACTTATAAATATAAACTAATCTTATTTACCAGTATGGAATGACTGATTAGGTTATTTTTCAGAATAATTGGTTACAATCATATGAGTAATATAACGGATTATCTTAATTAAAGATAAAATTAACTCTTAAACAGCGGGAATGTTGTATATAGTAACATCAACTGATGATGGCCGACGTTTAAGGGTTAATGAAATTGTAGCCAATATTCACAGTTTCTTGACACATAGTGTGATTATTATTACTACAGTACTTGCATTACACCATTTTTTTTTTCATCGGTGTTTATTAGAAACTTGTACTTATTTAATTTTTACCCTCATCTACAAGTTCTGCATCCTCACTATGAAACTGCTGTAAGTAAAACAGGTATATGAATAGAAAATGTCAGTGAATGGTATAGAAAACTGGTTCCTTTTTAAAGTTTATTTACACACTTCTTCAGTTTCCGGCCTGTAATTCAGTGGAAAATTCAGACCTTTTAATACTAAAATTCGAGGTTCTATCTCTGTGGTGAACGTATCACAAAACCTCATTGTGCAGTTGTGGAGTTAATAACAAATAAACAATCCCCTTTTTATTTAATGTTTTATAATACATTCAGTGCCCCCCAGTGGTTCAGTGAAACGTCTGAGGACTCACACCGCTAGAAATCAGGTTTTGATACCCGTGGTGGGCACAGCACAGATAGTCCATGGTGTAGCTTTTTGTTTAACTACATACAAACAAATACATTCAGCACAATGTTACATACTCAAACATATTATCTATAGTGTGAATCTTTGTTCTTTTCAGATCTTTATTCTAGAATCTAAGTGGGTGCTAGCGAAATTGTGAAGTTATTTAATCCACAGTCCGATGCGCTAATGAATATCATACTTATAACAACTCACACAACAAGTGAAATTTATTCACTAAGTATAAAAATGAAAAACCTGAAATTAATATTTTAATTTACCGAGTATGTTTCCCTCTAGGATTCTCACAAATTATTAAAGAAAGCTAAGCCTCCTCCCCTATCCACATATACTATGATTTTTGGATACAATTAAATATAAATAATGGATGGCGTGATAATATACGCACTTTGATTAAAATCTTTGTCACGTCTCCAACCAGAATTCAGTACTGAATCAATAATAATACATCTGCAACCTAGTGGTTGAAAATGTGCTGTATATATGTTTGTTTATCTAATGGTTTGTCCCTAGAACATTACTTGAATCAATGGAATTTTTCTCTCAGAACTGGTAATTCCTGGGTTTCTAATTCTGTATATGAATATCAGTTAAGCAAGTTCAGAGTTAGGTATGTGACTATGTGTGTGTGACACAGGTATGCTATAAGGAGCCATAATCAATGAGACTTGGCAGCTCCGCCCATTAGATTGTAGTCTGAGATAACAACTTCGCATTCGTTATATCTTCACGTTATCTGTTGGCTGTAAGTTCATGGCCCGAGAAGTCACCTGGTACTCAAACTCTCCGCTAACAAAATATCGGGTCCAGCAGAACTAACTCACGCGGGTGCTGTCGAGAGAAGGGGTGAGGCGGTCTGTGTTTGTTCTGTTAATTTTGGAGAAATTTTGCGATGATTACCTCCACTTGTTTTTCGTTACCTTTCTTATCGGCAGAACAAAAAGCGGACTTACCATCTGATAACGGAACGAGTTCACGCCTGCCGACTTCTCCACATCTGCCGCCGCTAAGGCTCGGCCCACAACGCACGGAGAGGTGCGTACTTCGTTAATTGTGTATGAGTCCATCCGTCAATCCTTAGGCGCTCCAAAAAGAATACAACCCCCTTACCTGTCTATCCTGCAAATACAAGTCCCGCCCTCAGTCCGCCAAACCTCACGAGAAGGTACAGGTACTACAAAGGTGCTTGCAACAGCTCTCTCGCACAGATAAGATCTGTTTGCCCAAGTAATTTTCTCGCTTTAATAGAGCTATTATTAACACTTCGGAAAACACTGAGTAGAAATCTCCCTATAAAAAAGCGATGACGATTTACATATTGGTAGAGTTCGTTCTGTGGAATAAAACTGCACGACACGAGACTGAAGTAGAGATCCCGACTCAAATGACAAACTACTTAGACATGAGAGAGCGATCAACTTTCTGTACGCACGAGAAACAAGAGCAATGCATATCACTGGCTATCGTAAATAGGAAAGAAAGACATCGAGTTTCTCTAGCCAAATTTCATTCAGTATTACTGATAAATGTGCAACTTTAACGACAAAAAAAGCAAAATTATTAACACGATTACAGCTTTTAATTAAACCGTTTTCTGTATGGCCTGTTCTGAAATGTAGATTGTCTTTCATATGTTGCCCAATAACTAGTGTTTGGTAAATGATTAAAAAAAAGAAACCATGATTACACTGTTTTCTTTTTAACACCCTGTTTATTGTAATGTTTTAATTTAGTTAAAATAGCAATACGTTATTCTAACATGAAGTAATTATATGTATGTCTGACTATCTTGAGTTGTTCTTATGTCTAACTATCTTGAATATTCTGTATGTCTGAGTATCTTGAGTTGTCTGTATGTCTAACTATCTTGAATATTCTGTATGTCTGAGTATCTTGAGTTGTCTGTATGTTTGACTATCTTGAATATTCTGTATGTCTGACTATCTTGAGTTGTCTGTATGTTTGACTATCTTGATTAGTCTGTATGTCTGACTATCTTGTGTTGTCTCTATGTCTAACTATCTTGAGTAGTCTGTATGTCTGACTATCTTGAGTTGTCTGTATGTCTAACTATCTTGAGTTGTCTGTATGTCTAACTATCTTGAGTAGTCTGTATGTCTGACTATCTTGAGTTGTCTGTATATCTTACCATTTTAAGTTGTTTGTATGTCTGACTATCTTGAGTCGTTTCACTGAAGTTATTCATGTTTAAGTGTTATAAGTTTTAATAAAACAACAAAAAGGGGCAAAGACATATTACATGAATAAAAAACATTCAGATTGATTTCAGAAGACAAGGATAATTATTTCCAATATCATCACTACACCTGGTTTTTATATGTTACCTAAATTACATAAACCTGGTCTATCATTTACAGAAATTGTTACTGTATATATATATATATATACAAACATATCTAATATCCTGTCTTTATTATATATTGTTGTTTTGAATTAAGCACAAAGTTACACAATGGGCTATCTGTGCTCTGTCCACCACGGGTATCGAAACCCAGTTTTTAGCGTTGTAAGTCCGCAGACATACGTTGAGCCACTGGGAGCCTTTATTATATATATCTATTCCTTTACTCTTGGTTTTATTAGTGATTATTCAGAATACATTCTAATTTTTCATGTGCAATACTCTCATTTAGTTATTCTCGAATTCTTGCCTTTTGTATGCAGCTCTTGTAATAATCATACATCTAAGCAACTGTGCAAAACGTTGCATGAGTGATTTTCCACAACATTTTGTGAAGTATTCTTAAAAGATTGTTAACCATCATCTAGCATTTGGTATAAAATGTTGTATGGTATTTAAAGCTGTTATATATCAGTATGCATGCAAATTGGATATAGTTGTACGAAAACACTGATAATACTATTGTGTATCAAAACTCCTTATGTATACATTTAAGTCCTAACCAACAAGTGCTTAATTAGTAATTCATTGTAGGTTACTCTAAAGTATATTCCTTTGAGAAATTCAAAAGGCACAGTTCCATGAGACAAATATAACAATGCAACTTTGTTATTGTAATTGTGAGAAGATATTGGAAATCCTTTCCGTTATGTAGACATACATGATTTCTCTTTAAGTAAACAGTATTACTGTTATAATTCTTTTGTACGAGAAACAATTTTACATTCTAATATTAGTCGAACGAACTTCTTTCACACCGATCTAAATGTTTCATGTGTAGAACAACATGAGTTTTGATCAACTAAATTTTGTGAAAGGAAAGAATTGCAGTACCCAAGAAATGAACATAGCATTGATATCAAGAATGTTTTAAATAGAAGTAAACATTTTTAAATATCATGGGCTTTTATTATTACATATAAAATATTGATACTTCAAACTTACTGTTACTTGAACTTCACTCCGCTGAAGTAGGCCCAGCATGGCCAGACGGTTAGGGCGCTCAACTCGTAATCAAAAGACGAATGTAAATATACTTTAAGAGATATTTTGTACAACAACACAATAAAATTTAATAAAATGGTCTAACGTTAGGTCGTTGAATAACACTGTACGTTATTAATTGGGCCCGGCATGGTTAGATAGCTGGTGACGCTTAACTCGTAATTTGAATGTCTCAGGTTCGAATCCCTATTAGCCGATCGAGAGGTTCATTATTGGTAAAGAGTAAACCAAGGGTTGGCGGTGGTGGTGGTAACTCGCTGCCTTTCCTCTAGTGTTGGCCCTAGCATGGCCAAGTGTGTTAAGGCGTTTGATTCGTAATCCGAGGGTCGCGGGTTCGAATCCTGGTCGCACCAAACATGGTCGCCCTTTTAGCCGTGGGGGCGTTATAATGTGACGGTCAATCCCACTATTCATTGGTAAAAGAGTAGCCGAAGAGTTGGCGGTGGGTAGTGATGACTACACTGCTAATTTAGGACGGCTAGCGCAGATAGCCTCTATTCGAAATTCAAAACAAACTAACCCTCTAGGCTTACACTGCTACATTTAGGGACGGCTAGCGCAGATAGCCCTCGTGTAGCTTTGCACGAAACTAAAAAGGAAAATCCACTGAAGTATTCAAAAAATCTTTTTTTTTTAAAGACTATAACAGAACTAAGAATGTTTCAGAAATAGCTTATTACAAAAACAAAATATGAAAATAGTCTACTTATTTCCTATGATTAGAAACCCGTTTTAAAACCTATATTCAGTACTGCGATAAACTAAAGAATCTAGATGTTATTATATATATAAAAACAACGCTGCAACTAGATAGTAAAATCTTCAAGTTCTGATCATTGAAAGTCTATTATTCGTCAAAACAAACTTACTGAAGAACCAATGGAAAGTTTTGTAACAAAAAGTCATAAGTCGTATTTTGTAAAATAATAACAACGCATATATAAATTAAAATTTTACTTTCTATGCGACGCTTCGGACAGTGTATACGTGTTACTGTTTGGGAAAGTTTCATTTCGAGATGTGTGCAAACCTACTTATTTATCTTAATTGTTTTTCGCACATAATGCAAAAAAATATTTGTTCCTAACATCAAACCCTCTGTACCAAAAAGGGACCCTTTGCCTTTGCATACACCTGCACGTTGCGCAAAATATAAGAAAATAGAGCGATATGGGTGAATCGGATTAACAATATAATCGTAGATCGCGAACTTCAGAAGGAGGGGAGTTGTTCCATCAGATTTCGCAAACTGGAAGAAAAGTATGAATTTTACGCAACTTTAACGTCTTGTTTTTCAATCCATTCAACAAATGATCCAGAATGAGAGAATATCAACCATTGGATACATTTATATATTCAATAAGAATATAAATAGATTCCTTTAAGTGCATATTTTGAATTTTACGTTAATATGTAAACATAAAACGTGTGTTAAAATATATGTTAAACTATCGTATACATGAAATAAATAACTGTTATGTAAATCTGTTTTCTTTTGTAAGCCAAAAATCATTAAATTTAAGAAAAGAAAAAGAGATAGATGAAATTGGAACATGTAACAAATATGGGAACTGCTTCACAGTTAGAGTATCATTGCTGGACATTTGGTCCTTCTAGGCTGTTCTCAAACATCCAACCATTGGAAATATCAAAAGTGTAAACCAACCCTTTACTTTTAAGAAAATCGTAGATTCCTCAGTTACTATTCTTAATTGGAGCCCAGCCTATGTCTTCCAAATCTTAAATTTTTGTCTGCTCGTCTTATAAATTATCTTCAGAATGAATGAATAACAGAGAAATCAGCAGCCGTCATTCTATAAATCTTCTGTATGATTTTATAAACATCAATAGAATCCCTACTTACTCTCTTTTTTCATTTCTCAAGAATAAATAAGAGATCATCACATATTCCTATAAAATAATTAACCATTCCAACCATGGAACCATCTCTTAACTTATCTCTGAACCATTTAACTTGGTAAAGAGATCAAAACTACACATATTATTCTAAGTGTGGCCTAACTTACGATTTTTAATCATATAATTACGTGTAACTTTATTTCCCTTAATTCTGAGATAATTATCCATTTTGAATAATGATTGGTACATATAAAACATGTTCTAAAACTAAGTTAGCTTTTCTACTTAACAGGACTCTACTTCGATGGTATGGTATGACTTATCTACCAGCATGACAAGATTTCTTTCTTCAGTCCTTCTGTCAAGTTAATTTCATTTGTACACAGAACGTGATTCAAAGTGTAATAATCCAAATGCACTATATTGTACTTACTACAATTAAACACAACTTGCCAGATACTTGTACAAATAACCGATTGATTAAAGTCATTCTGTAGTTCTTCAGTATCCTCAAAACAACTAGAAATACCCAAGTGTTTAATGTCTTCACTAAACTTAACTAGTTATGCCCGAATTAATATCATGTGAGTAATATAATTTGAGGATTTTATTTAATTTCAAATAAGTGTGTGTATTTTCTTAAAGCAAAGCCACATCAGGCTATCTGCTGAGTCCACCGAAGGGACTTGAACCCCTGATTTTAGCGTTGTAAATCCGGAGACATACCGCTGTACTAGCGGGGGGACAATTTCAAATAAGAAAGAGTGAAAACCCAAGCAGTAATGGAATCTTCACTAGTAACAAGAGTTGCGTTCAACTGGCCTCGATTAATAACTACCTTTTCTTTCTATCATCAAACCATTTTCGAATCCATTAACCAGTTTTCCCCAACAAGTACCGATACGAGTTCCTAATCTTTTGTGACATCCTATCAAGTAAATTTTGAAAGTTAAATACACCGAGTTAACGCCCTTCAGTTCGTCCAGATAACAACTGGTGTTCTCAAAATCATCAACTTGTACCTACTGCGTCTTCATATCGATTAGCATTTAATTTCCATTTGTTACTTTTCATATCCATTTATAGATTCTCTAATTGTATATTATATATTTTTATCTATTTTTTCAGTTATTCTTAAACTTAACGTTGCAGTATAAATGTTCCAATTTCCTCTTACCTATATTAATTTTAATCTGACTTTTTAACAAATTTTGTTTATCATAGAACAAATATTTTCGAAAAATTCGACACATGTAAGTCATTCATCACTTTCGCTATTTTCACAAGATTATAAAACGCATCCTTTTTCCTGACAACTTCCCCAATCTGAAAGCGTAAAAATAAACCGTGGAAGTTTTTTAAAACATATATTATCAGACATTCATCATTTATTACAAACACAGTACTGGATGTTTCATATTATATCCGTTTCATATATTTATATAGATAATAAATATACAAGTATAAAAACTATTTTAAAGAAGAAGTAACCGAAGGGATGGATAATATCAATCCTTCAAATATAATGCAAAGAGGATAGTAAAGATGACATCTCCATCATATAATTGCACAAACACACAGTGTAGTAGAATGTTAACAGACAAAACTGGAATACATTAAACTCAGTTGTGATTTAATAATTATATATGTATTGGTATATGTTAATTTTTGTTGTCCTATTGTATAGATGAAGGATTGGTATTAGCCATCCTTTCGTTTACTTTCTTCTTTGGACTTTTTCTTTACTTGTTTGCTTGTTGTTTTCCAATTCAGTGTTTCAGTAGACATAGAAAGGTTGCATTCATAATAAATTTGTAAATAAGGTAAAGTTATAATTGTAATATTTATTTTTATCTATCACTGACTGGTCATGCCTATTTCATCCTTAAGGTCTTTAAAGAAACACCAAATTTCTGAAAAAAAAAACAACTAACTTCAAGATGTAACGATAACATCGTTTGCAGTAGAATTTTTATGATTTTTTTTGTAGTTACAACTAATTATTCATAATACTTCGGGGATACTTTTAAGGGGATACTTCGTTTAAAAATATGTCACCTAAATGAAATTGGTTGACACCAATATTTTGGTTTTTCAGTTATCGCGTGACTAAAAAAAAAGCAGAAGAAGGTTTTTTTTAATTTCGCGCAAAGCTACTCGAGGGCTATCTGCGCTAGCCGTCCCTAATTTTGCAGTGTAAGGCTAGAGGGAAGGCAGCTAGTCATTCTCACCCACCGCCAATTCTTGGGCTACTCTTTTACCAACGAATAGTGGGATTGACCGTCACATTATAAAGTCCCAACGGCTGGGAGGGCGAGCATGTTTGGTGCGACCGGGATTCAAACCCGCGACCCTCGGATTACGAATCGAACGCCTAAGCAAAAGAAGGAAGAACAAGAAATTCAAAATGTTTGTTATTATATTTACAAACATTCCTAAAACGTATGACTCAGACATGACATACACATTGTTATAAGAACAAACACTGTAAAGTTCTGATGACCTATTGAGGAGATTTTTAAAATACGATTTCGATTAACAATCTGAGCCATTCCTACATAGACAATGCTGCCCCCTGACTCATACAAAAATAATTTTTATTGTAAATGTTATAATTAAAATACTGGAAATCAGTAATATAAATTATGTAAAGTATGCTGTGGATTTTACATAGAAAATTTGTACCTAAATAATCATATACATATCAGAAGATATTCTGATTAAAGTAATCATTTGTCTGACTGAACAAAAGTCAAAAGGATTTCTAAATAGTTTTTCTAATATACAAACTCGGAAATAGACCTATGTCAATACAATATGTAAACTCCTTTATTATGCAAGAATTCAACAAAATGTCTCAAATACTGTTAATCGATATAAATTTGTTTGTTTGCTTTGTATTTCGCGCAAAGCTACACGGAGGCTAGGGAGACTAGAGAGAAGGCAGCTAGTCATCACCACCCACTGCCAACATTTGGGCTACTCTTTCACCGACGAATCGTGGGATTGACCATAACATTAGAACGCCCACACGGCTAAAACTGTGAGCATGTTTGGTGTGATGCGAATTCGAGTCTGCGACCCTCAGATTACTAGTCGAGCCCCTTAACCACCTGACAATGCCGAGTCTTATCGATATAAGAAAAATCACATAAACTAATCTAGTTATTCTAATTACTTAAGTTCCAAAATACAGCGAATTATATCAATTGGTTAATTGTTTGTGAATAAGGGTACTTTTTTATAATGAAGTCCCCTAGCGAGACAGCGGTAAATTTTCGGGTTTACAAAGTTACTATTATGAGTTCTATTCTCCTCGTTAGACACAGGTGATAGACCAGTGTGGCTTTTATTTTAAAAACAAGCACGTATAATTACATTGTATGTAATAAATATATGGCTATGCTCGAAATTAGGAGAGAAATAAAGTATAGGTTGCACACGTCCGAAATAGGAAACAGAAAGAGAAAGTTTTGTAATCTAAGTCCATAAAATTTGCACATTTGTTTGTTTGTTTGGTTATTTATTTGGAATTAAACACAAAGCTACACAGAAGATTATCTGTGCTCTGCCCATCTCGGGTATCGAAACCTGGTTTTTAGTGGTGTGAGTCTGCATACATACCGCTGTGCCACTGGGGGGGCAAAATTTGCCGAAGCTTATGCTGGACAGTAAGTTATTTGTTGATTTCCAACAAAATCATTTCATGTTTTTTAAAAATAATTCGAACAATGCGAAATAAAAATATTCTTCGTCGTAACAACTGTTTTTATTTTCATTACTAGGTGTTTTTTTAATCACAAACTGTAAGTTTTCTGATAAACTAGGAGTTAGATTCCAACAGAAAAATATGTATACGTTCATTATTACACACACAAATGTTTACAGGCAGACAGGAAAGAATAAAAAAACTGTTTACTGACATGCGTATGTGCGTCTAAACGTATGTATAGCTTGTTGATTAAACACATAATTGGTTACTTTATGTCCTAGCAGGTTCTGAACATGGGGTAAATGCTAGTTTGGACAAGTTAAGGTGGTGAATGTCTGCGGGTGGGCTGGCCCCGAGCTAGATGAATGGTCACTTGGGCTGAACTTGACATTACAGTGCCGAGAGGTTGGGTGGACCATTTTGATATATCGGGCGCCTTTCGACTCTAGCTTTTAACAAAATAATGAAAGAATAATTTCCATGTTATCGAACACCATCTTCAAACTAAGCAGCACATTTTGTTAGTCAAACAAAGCAACGCGCCTTATTCAACCTAAGAATAATCGAGAAAAAGAACCACCTCCCTTGCTCACATCATGGGGCTTAGTTAGGCTTAACCATCTGCAGGCCGAGTATCGAGCGCATGTGTCACGCTGTGAAATAGCTCGTGAGGCGGACGTGCAAGAAACATGGTTTTAAGGTAGACAGATTCAACTTATTTAACTCATTCCCCTGCAGCTCTGGCGTGGTACATTTAATTTTCTAATCCATCAAGAACGGAAATTTTTGACTGGGCTTTTCTGTTCACTTGTTGATTAAATTTGCTTTACTTCATGCTTGGTAATTTCATCCAAGTTCTCGTACACAAGTCAAAAACGATGAGCGGCCATTTCTACATCTTCTCAAATGATAAATTATAGGTGTTGTGTTGACAACTTGTTATCTTGGGGCCGCCCACGTTGTTTTGTCCCTCTCTAGTGGTCATTTCCAGGATACATTTAAACCCCTCAGAATTATCTAAACTTCACATTTATCTCTCTGGTTTTATTTTGTTTTCAAAATAATAAAGTAGAAACCAGCATGATAGATTTTTTTGAACAAATATGTAATATTAAACCATAGTTTTATATATATATATAGTTGATATAAACAGTCATTGTTGCTATCACAATCTAGTTTAAAGGAACATTATTTAAATTCTAAATTATGTAGCTATAATGCTTGTAAGTCAACTTTGTGCTTACTGCTGATCACATAATATGTTTACTTGTTTTATAGAAGGATTTTCATAAGATAAAAATTGGTTCCCTGAAATGTTATTTTAAAAAATCAGAACTAAATATGCCACAGAAGTTTGTTAAAAACTGGACTGAAAAATTATTTGTTTTATAAAGCAGATGTGTGTTTTCTTGATATCATCTACTCTACTCTCTTGAAGTACACGTTCCTGTTTCTTGACGTTTTAGTTCATAAACCAATGGCTCAACAAAAAGCTTGAAGGCTTATAACTCTAAGACTCGAGACTTGATACCACTGATGAACACCGAAATTTTGCTATATTTGCTTCGGATATTTCCACAACGTTACTATCTGAATTAACTGCCCCAATTCTGAGCTGATGGGCTACGGAAAACATACCACCAACCCTTGGACAATTCTAATCGAACAGTAGAATTTATGCGACACTTTTATAAGATAATTACAAACCCAAGGGCTAAGATATATTTTTATTTTGAGGCAACGGGATGCAAACCATGCAATCTCAATTCCACAGTCAAGCGTATTAACCAAAATACCACGCCTGGCCCACACACGCAGACAAAGTGGAAAATACCAACATATTCCGAAAAGTCCGTAATTTGTTCGTTGAGTTATAGAAATAATGCATATTATGATGCATTTAAATCAACTTTGTGCTGCTACTATTCACATGATTTGTTTTATTTTCCACTTACAATAAATAAAGTAATTACGGATTACGAGTTGAGTACCTTAACCACCTGGCCATGCTGGGCCGTTAATAGTGAAAAAAGTAAAGTTTATCGTCAATGTATAGAAACTTTCTGCTCGATATGTTATATTACGTGACAGAGAACACATTAGGATTATCAAGCGGTAAATAAGCTAGTATTTTTATTTGCTTTTTTCGGTATCATTAAAGCTAAAAATATCTTAAGTCACGATTAAAAACATAAGCACAGTAACTCTTCGACATGTTGTAAGTGTTGGGTGCATTATTTGCGATTCTAAGCTCGAAACTATTCCACATCCACTGAAACTTTAAATTTATCCTTACAATTTATCACCAATTATATTACACCCTTATAGCACATTTCCACACAGAAGAAAACAGAAATTGTTTGTTTTTGGAACCAATTAATGTCGTAAGGTATATAAGCTTTCAAAGATACAAAGTTTGTAACGAGATTACAGATATATTTATGGCACCGCCTGGTGACCAAAGCATAAATTAATGACTCTGAAAACGAAATAAAATGTTTAATGAACATGCCGATAGATATTACATACTCTATAGATAAATAAATTACAGTTTTTGTTAATTAAGAATATTCAAACATGATCTGAGAAATGTTAAGATGTCCCATCTAACATTTCAATATGCTCTAGATATTAAATTGGGTAATATAGAATAATATATTAAAATGGCTTACAAAACATAGCATATCAACATCACTCGTATAAGATAAGAATGAAAATGCGTACTACAAGGTTACCTTTATACTGGCTGTTATTAGATTGATAACTACTGACGAAATCGAAATATTTGATATTGTTTGTTATTTTAATTTTTTGTTTGTTTGTTTTGGAATTTCGCACAAAGCTACTCAAGGACTATATGTGCTAGCCGTCCCTAATTTAGCAGTGTAAGACTAGAGGGAAGGTAGCTAGTCATCACCACCCACCGCCAACTCTTGGGCTACTCTTTTACCAACGAATAGTGGGATTGACCGTCACATTATAACGCCCCCACGGCTGGGAGGGCGAGCATGTTTGGCGCGATGCGGGCGCGAACCCGCGACCCTCGGATTACGAGTCGCACGCCTTACGCGCTAGGCCATGCCAGGCCCCTTGTTATTTTAATACATGTGTATACAACATGTATTTCACATAGCGACACATAAATGTGCGATTATCTAATAAATTTTACACAATACTTCTAATCACTATATGTGCTCCCCCCAAGTGGTATAGCGATATGTTTGCGGACTTACACTGCTAGAATCCGGGTTTCGATACCCCTGGTGGGCAGAGCACAGATAGCCCATTGTACCTTCGTGCTTAACTTCAAATAAACACCCACTATATGTGATTGTGTAATACGTTCAAAGAATGCTGCTAAAAGATTGTAGCTACTCATTTGTTTGTTGTTTTTGAATTTTGTGCAAAGCTACACAAGGACTATCTGCACTACTCGTCTCTAATTTAACAGTGTAAGACTAGAATGAAAGGCAGCTAGTCATCACCACCCACCGCCAACTCTTGGGCTACTCTTTTACCAACGAATAGTGGGATTGGCCGTCACATTAAAACGCCCCCACGGCTGAAATGGCGAGCATGTTTCGTATGACGGGGATTCTAACTCGCGACCCTCAGATTACGAGTCGAATTCCTTAACCCACCTGGCCATGCTGGGTCATGTAGCTACTCCTACTTTATGTTGTATTATAAAACAAACATTGAGGCAAAGATACGAAAGTTAAAGTATCAATTCAGAAGAAGTAATATAAATAAGATTCTGTTTTCTGTGGTAGTAAATATTGTGTTCTATGATTTCTAACATACATTTTAGTAGGTCTGAAGGCTTATAACATTAAAAACCGACTTTCAATATCTGTGATGATAGTTCATTGTGTCGCTTTGTGCTTAGCTACAAATAAACAAACTGTCGCGCATTCAAATATGAATATTGCTTTATTTTGAATTTCGTGCAAAGCTACACGAGGGCTATCTGAGATAGTCGTCCCTAATTTAGCAGTGTAAGATTGCAGGGAAGCAACTAGTCATCACCACCCACCGCCAAATCTTAAGCTACTCTTTTAACAACGAATAGCGGGATTGATCGTTACATTATAACGCCCCCAAGGCTGAAAGGGCGAGCGTGTTTTTTTTGTGTAGCAGGGATTTGAACCCGCAACCCTCAGATTGAGAGTCGAGTTCCCTAATTACCTGACCATGCTGGGCCTAAACATAAAGAAAAGACTCAATGTACGTACACAAGACACTAAACTTCACATTTTCGTTTCATTATTAGAAGTGTAATATCCAGTTTTTGCTTTTTTGTGCTTTCCTCTGTGACTAAGCGATACGAACATGGGCTTATGACACTATAATTGTTTTGTCGACCCATTCAATGAACACAATGCAAACAGTCCATTTTGTAGTTTTGTATTAAAAATAAAAAAACTTCTTCGTGTAATCAAATACACATTAATTCATGTTCACTTTTACATTTCAAATGAAGTAAAATTTCTAAAAGTTCTTGTTTTTACGTATATTTAACCTCAATAAAATGAGACCGTATTAAGATTCAATGTGGTTTTATAACATCATCATAAACGTTATTTCAATTCGGAATAAGTGAAGCTGATATGAGAATAGCAAACTTTCTTTAAGATTTTTGCATCGTTGTCTATAAAAGCCGTAACTGCCAAACCACTAAATATTGATAGCTGAATTTTTTTAGGCACCCATTAGTAACTGATGGCACAACTTTTCCTTTTCATGTATTTGTTGTTTGTTTGAAAAAAATGTTACCCGGTTTGTTTCCGGTATTGGTTTCATATTGCTGTATTTATACGCCTAGTCCTAGAGTTCTTGTAGAACGAGAGTTTCCATCTGTATATAACACAGCTAATCTTCTTTCAGTGTTATTTAGAAACTTAAAGATCGGCTTCTACTAGTTCGTATACGTTAAATATAGGTATTTACCTCAGAAATTACATAGTGACAAGTCAAATTTCACGTTTTTTATTTATAATATCTTTTAACGTGAATGTAACAGCTTGTATATTATAACTAGTATTTAAATATGTCTTACGTTTTATAAGCATTATGCCATATCTTTTTCTTTTTAATATTTTAACTACTTCTATGATCATGAATCGATCATGCTACGGTATCATTTGACCCACCAGCAAACTTAGAGACAGCCACAACCATTAATCAGGATGAAATTACTTTATTCTTAAAGATTAACATGAAATATTGAAAATAAATATGACGAAGGAGAAAATCTCATATTCGTAAAATATAGAAAACAATTAAAGATACGAAAGTATCCATTCTCAAAGAAAAAAATGGATAACTAATTATGACGCATTGTTTTGTGTTAGAATCACTATAACTATGTTCGCATAAAGTACAAGATACACATATAAAGAAATATAAGTTTCTGATTTTATAAATATGTATATAATTACACATATATATAGTACGATATTCTTCCTTTACTTTATAGGTTTCAAACAAAATAGAATGAATTCTTTGTAAAGATAAAGCCAGTGAAAATTATAATCATCCTCATGTTTCAGACAGCAAGACATAAAACTAACATATATCTGCACCAAAGGTTTCGTCTGTTCATTTGGTATTAAACACAAAACTACACAACGGACTTCCTGTGCTGTACCCACCAAACCCGAAATTTAACATTATAAGCCGTTAGACTTACCGCTAAGCCACGGAGGGGCGCTAATCAAAATTAAAATAAAAGTGGCTCTCACAAAAAATCCATATAAACCTTTTGTTAGATGCACAAGGAACAGAAACAAACATTACTGTGTCACTATGCAGATAGATCAGGAAATATGGACCGCAGGCAACACAAAATCAGGATGAAGACATGGGATCCTGTTAAGGAAGAGTCTTACTGAAATCCTACTCTAGGAGAGACAAACAAAGAAACTGTAAATGTTGGTGTAGACTTTGAGAATGAACTAAGAACAGGTTTTGTATACAATAAAAAATATTGTAAATATTTCTCTAAAGAGAAGTTTATGTCATGATATAAAATACTGTTTAGTGTAAATATTATTAATATTTAGTTTAGTTTATGAATGAATATTGTATGATTGTTTTATTTTTTATTAGAAGAGAGTTCAAAGCAGACGATTATTGGAAGTTGTGTTCGTAACTCATTGATGTAGAGAATATAGCGAGCAGACGATTTAGTAATAAACTTTTAAAGTATGAGATGAGCGGGAAACGGCGATAGACAAAGATAATTATAATTGGTAAAGAGAGTAAAATCACGGCCAAGAAAATGTTCGGCGTGAAGTTATCTTCGGTAGCAGTAATAGGCCTAACGTTTAATATGTTGGAGTAAGACTAAGAGTAGAAAAGGAAATAATAATAATTTATTCTGTTAAAACGTGGAACTAAAGTAACTGAATCAGCTCTAGTGCAGTTTTATAAAAGTAACGGAGGATATTTTGAAGAAAGAAGACCAAACGATTACTGGAAAAGCAGTATGCGGTAACTCGTGACACAGCTGTAAGTGGAATTGTACACGAATACTAGTGCGATAGGAATAGGGAAAGGCAGTTCTGCTCGTCACTGAAATTCTAAAGTAAGTTGATTTTTGACAATAAAGAGAGAACTAGATAGTGTTTATGATATCTTTACGATCTCTGTATTGTATAGAATTTGTTGTACATACGTTAAACTAGTTTCAAATATATATATTATTTTGAAAACTATTTTAGTGCATGCTGTTCATTTACAGTTGAATTTATCTCTAACAGACACCAATTGCAGAAGAATCCTAAGCCCAACAACAAAACAGTACTAAAAGAAGTAAAAGTAAAAGCTTTTAATTCACAATTGGCAAATACAACCTTGACACCTGATAATTTGTGAGCCACAGCCAATATTATACAGTAGTAAACGATGATAGCAGAAAATGTGCACGACAACGGAAATAAGCAAAATTGTAGTAGTAGCGGAAATATTGTAGAGATTACAATTACATTATATAAATAAATCATGTGATTTTAATAAATGGGTTGAAAGAGGAGAATGCCTTGGGTTAAAATTATGACAATGAACTGCGATAGTTTGTTACACAACAACAATAACTTAGAGAGAGAAAAGAGATGAAAGAGAAAGGCTGAAAGAAGAAAATGGAAGAAAGAAAAGACTAGAAATAGAGAGAATAGGAGCACAAATTGAGATTTGAAAGTTCATCAACTGAAGGAAGAAGGACCCATTCTTGGGTCAAAGCCGACTCAAGGTTTCTAAATTTGATGAACTTAAAGATGGCATGGATGATTTTCTGCTGAAGAGATATGAAAGATGCGCCCCAAATCAAACCTGGTACAAGGACAACTCAACAGTCTGTCTTAGCCCACTTCTAAGTCACAAAATATTCAGTTAAATTATCATAAACGCATATATTTTTGTAAAGTATTGAAACTAGATTCATTTCTGTGGTAAATAAATATACCTCATATTTTACAGTTTACTGTCTCCGGGAAACTAACTTCCTTTTTTCTTATCTTAAACTAAATTAACTACTTTATATTTACGAGTCTAAATTAAATGTATTTTAAAATATGTGTCCTCTCAGTGTCTCAACGATAAGCTTGATGGTTTATAATGATAAAGTTTTGAGTCGAATTTCTCACGGTAGACACATCGCAGATAGCTCATTTTGTAATTTTGGGCTTAAACAAGCGAGCTGTTAAACTCTTCTTTTAGAGTAAGTCTTAGGTTTTATCTAAGAGTATGGTTTTGAATGGTAAGCTTTTAATTATCGTATATAATTTTTCATGTTCTTGTTATACAAAGAAGTATGTGGAATTTACCACCAGGTGACTGTCAATTGCAAATAAATAACAAAAGTTCAGAAGATTGGTAAGTAGTTCCAGTGTAGCCAGTACGTTTCGAATGATTAAGTGTTACATTTGAAGATGACAACTTTACTATATTTAATAAGGGTGGCAATGAACTGAGCCTCCTCACTTGTCTTTAAAGTGATAGCATCATAAAATCATCTTGTTAGTCACTTAGGTCCACACCAGTGAAATGGCAAACAGTCTAGACTGGTAATAACTACAGACATGGAAACCTTTGTACCATGCTTGAAAAAGACCAATGATAAGTTGCTGGTGCAGTGCAAACCAGAACTATAGGTATAGTTACAAAACAATGAAACAGCTTCTAACCTGCATTAAACAATAGCATATCCCAAAAAAATCATTTTACAACTTTTACAAAAATCCTAAAAGTATTTAATATATGATTGCTTATTTTAAAGTTAAGCACAAAGCTACACCATGGGTATCGAAACCCGGTTTCTAACGTCGTAAGTCCATAGACATGCTGCTGTGTCACTGAAGGGCAATTAATATGAAGAATAATTACCTTCATCAACTCTTTTTTAACAGGAATGGACGTGAGTTATTGAACTTGTATATAATAGTATGCCATAGCTTTTGCTAGGTGATATAAGCCAAAAACGGTTTTACCAAAAAAAAATTATTAAAGTTCATACTATTTATGTCTTAACTTTTGTAAACTGAAAGTATAAGATAACTTTATTTAGCTCTTTGGGAGAATGAGCTGATATATCGAATTGTATATTCAATTTATGTTGTAATCTATACAAGTTCATATAACCAAGATATTAAACTATATACTTAACTTTTAATTTATTTTTTGTTAAATTTATACGAATTGTTTAAAAGCTTTTGTTTAAAATTGCTTTAAAAAACTATATCTACAAATTATCCCACCAAATGAGAGCATTCGAACTTTTATCAAGCTAGGTCTTTATATGCATTACCCTTGAAGATGTGTACACTTTTACTAAGCTCCTTCTGTTGCACTTCGTTGATTAAAAACTAAATCAGATCAAAACTAAACTTTGTTTATATTTTTATATGTGTCACGCTAAAGCTTTACAAACTACAAAAAGAAATTTGGTTGTGAAAAACCAATCACTCTCTTGGTTTCCTACCCAGCGATTACACGGTATGTATATAATTGCTAAATTATATGGTTAGCTGACTTTTACCTTCCCTGAGAACCCAGGAAAATCTATCAGTCAATCATTCTTTGCACCCCACCATTTAAGACATTTTTAGCACTAACATTATCTCATTTCGTACACTCAGTAATTAACGTAATTAAGCAATTATCCTATGCATTACTCTCCTTCAAACGTATTACACTTCTTTTTAAGTTGAAATTTACCGTTTTCTTGCCAAGGAGGAAAATTACATATAGAAATGGCCCCTTTGTTTTTAGCAAACACTCGCACATGATCACAATTTGGTTATGTTAAACAACGTGAAATTTGTTTTAGCTAATATTTTGAATTTTGTTGCAGTCAAGTAACTTTGAAACTGTCTTCACTTAGAGCTCAACGGTCGATTTGGAGTCTTATAATTCTAAGGTTTGGGGTTAGATCCTAGCAATTGGTAGAGCAACCAATTTTGCGGCTTTGTGCTTAACAACAAACAAGCAAACGTTCAATTTGTGGCTTTATTATATGCTGGATAAAGATATTTCAACATACAATAAAAATCTTATTTATTATTAGGTTTTAAAGTGAAAATGCTATATATTTTTGTGTGATAATACAAAAAGTATCTCACCTTTTAAGTACAATATTTTACAATCTTCATTATAAAGATCCACATAATTTACACAGTTCATCTTGTTGTTTGTGACTTTCGCGCAAAGTTACACAAAGGGCGAGCATATTTGCTGTGACGGGGATTCGAACGATCGACCCTCAGATTACGAGTCGAGTGCCTTTGTAATAGTACAATAAAATTGGCTTAGGGATATTCTATCTGGCCGGCCCGGCATGGCCAAGCGTGTTAAGGCGTGCGACTCGTAATCTGAGGGTCGCGCCAAACATGCTCGCCCATTTAGCCGTGGGGGCGTTATAATGTGAAGGTCAATCCCACTATTCGTTGGTAAAAGAGTAGCCCAAGAGTTGGCGGTGGGTGGTGATGACTAGCTGCCTTCCCTCTAGTCTTACACTGCTAAATTAGGGACGGCTAGCACAGATAGCCCTCGAGTAGCTTTGTGCGAAATTCTAAAACAAAAAAATCTATCTGGCAGAAAATATTTAATGCTAATGGCAGTTAAAGATTGTGATTAATTGTTTTCAAGTGATTAATGTGAAAAATGACAAGTCATGGTGCATGCAGAACACTATGTTGGTCTTTTCCTGGCCTTGTTTTAATTTTCTATCTATTCTTGAATCGTCTATGCGTAGTTTATAGAAGGAAAAATATATACATATATCTGTTTCGCTCCAGACATTTTAAATATACAGATTAGTTTTTATATCATACATTAAAACAACACTTCATCTTATAGTATAATGATAAAAGGCATCTTTTCTCGATAGTATGAAACCCCATTACTATGTTAATATCATATTTTTTTGAATTCGTATCTATAATTGACACACAGACACACACACGTATATGTATACATTAAAATTTGTATATTGATTTGATAGGCTAAAAATATTTCACGTGCTCACATACACACACACACACACATATACATATTAATTGTATTTAAAAACTTTAGTGGTGTTTTGAGTTAATGCCCCTTAACTTGATTTTTAGGAGATTTAAGACCTTTCCTTTAAAGGTCAAAATCATTAAAACCAACGAAACTTAAATTTCAATAGAGTGTGTTCGTTTTTTGGCAGTTAATGAAACAATAAAAAAACAAAAATAAACTAAAATTTAAGTAATAATTATCTTATGCTTTAGGCACCTAAGCAATAACAAAATAAATTACCGTGTGAGATAGTTTGACACGCAGAGAATCCTCACAAACTTTAATTTCATTGCATACATACATGCCCAGAGGATAAAGGAAACGGAACTCATAGTTCATCCCTCTTTACTACTTCTCTTAATTTCTAGGCTTACCTTATTAAGCATTAAATATACGTCAGTTTTATCTATTGCTCACTGCTCCGATCTAACATTGTTCTCATTTAATAAAGTAAAAACTTGACGCAACTTGGTGTTTGATTGCCTTATTTAAAAGCTAGAAAATTAAAACATACAAACACACACACATACATATATATATATAACAAATATTAAAGTAGACTTACGTAATTAATTGCTATGGATCCTATGGAAACAGTACATTGCGTAACATCCATATGTTTTGTAAAAGATTGATAGGTTATTCAAGAGGCTAAGAAATTCTTATTTTAAAAAACACGAGTTTGAAAAAAATTCTCTTTTTATGATGATCTTCTTTCTTGAAGGCTCTTCACATTCATTTAAGGCCTAACATGGCCAGATGGTTAGGGCTCTTTAATTTGCTGAAAGTATCGGGTTGAACTGACCGTCCCACCAAACATGCCGTGGGAGTATTATAATGTGGCGGTCAATCCCACTATTCGTTGGTAAAAGAGCAGCCCAAGAATTAGCGGTGAGTAGTGATGACTAGCTGCCTTCCCTCTAGTCTTAAGACCATTGTACAAATAAAAAGCAATAAAAAATGTAAAATAAAAATAATACTTTAGTTATTACATTAAAACCCAAGAAATCCGATAACTCGATTTTTTCGGAAGGCTGAGAGACCCTTTGATACACTATACCTAGCAGGTTCACATAAATAATTATTATTTGTGTAAATATACGACAGTACAATTTCGTGATTTAATTTATATTTCCTCGTGTCAGGTTGCATCATTATTTGTATGATATCTGAGTACTTAAGTGTGCAATAGCACCATGCTCTGTATTACATTACACTGATAAGCTCTTCACTTCGATTCAGCGTGCTAATAAATGTTTCCAGAGTATACATAATTATAGTACTCAGCTCTAGATTTGTTCCTTGTCTACATTTCATAACATGTAAATTAAATTACCTTCAGTGTTTTGAAAACGAGAGTCAGGAAGACCCCAAGCAAAGTCAAAAGGTTACGGAGACCTTTACTATTTATATGGTTGCATGGTTGAGTATTGTTCGAGACCGTGACTGAACAATAGGTAATTATGTCGTTGTCATTTCACCACCATGTATTATATTAGTATAACTTCTCGCACACATATGTAATTGTCGGATTCTCTCCTTTTATTTCAAGGCATAAAGAGTCGTTATTACTGCAAGGATGTGGTGTGATTGACTGCTTTCGAACTATAAATTAACAAACTCGTCACTACCATCAAAAGTATGGAGTGATATAAAGGTCAAACTTCTAGGATTCCTAAGTGTATACAGCTTTGGCAGAATGGTGATTTGTGTGCCTAGCTAGCATTATGTTTAGAGGCAAATAAAGTTAATATATTTTCTTAGGTGTTCAGGGGTGGTCGTAGATATCCCAAAAATGAGTCTCTCAAGATGTATAAATGAGTAATATGCTAAAACATGGTAAACGTTAAGCAGGAAGACTTGATTGAAGATAAGAATACCTTATATATTTCTATGGTTTTAATGTGTACAAAATAATATTAATTATATATGGACGGTTTGTAAAATTACAGTGAATATGTTACACATTACTAGGGGATCTAAACAAATGTTGAGACATTAATACAATCTTTACACACTGATTTTATAAACATTTTTATAATTAAGATTGGATGTCTACAGCCCTCTAGCGATTATTTTGTTACTTGAATATACTTTATTATATATATATATATATACATATGTAGTTAAACTGAATTTATCATTCTGATTCATTATTTGAAAAGTAGTGTAACTAATGCATCATTAATGCGGCAAAACTATATGTAATCAGACAGACTGCGGACACGGTGTTTCAAACTTTATATATATACATATAATAATTCTTACCATAATGTGAATGAATTATCAAACTAAAGAAAATGACATGAATGCATTGGAGAAATATATGAATTATGAGAAACAGGAAATGAAAATCATAACAGTACACGAAAGAACGCATTTAACAATGTAATTCAATGATGTTATAATAATGTAAAAAAATATAATAAACTGAGGTGAATATCCTAGGAATATGGAGAAACATGGTATATAAATATATATATATATAAGTTTCTATTAAGTCTTTGAAACCATTCTTTCTTGATGTTCTTAGAATTATGCCTTCCACTCGACAACTTTCATGTAAAATTATCAAAATTAATGTAGCTTTCCAGGCTTTGTTTTAATGTCTAATTTTAAGTGTTCCTCCAGTAACTTATACTTTAGGATTGTTGTACCCTTGTAGTTGCCACCAGTTTAAACTTTTTCTTTTTTCTATTAGTCTGTTTGACTTTAGCGGTCCTTTTAAAATAGTGTCTGTTTCGGATAAACGGCACGACATTTACATGGGAAAACAAATAAGCCATCCACAGCTGGAAGTTCACTGATGGGTAAGATTAGGAAAGATGATCTTTCAATTTCTGTTGTATATACTTGTAGTCATTTTCTGTCCAGCAACAGAAAACTTGAGTCCATGGCCAGAAATAGAGAAAATATTGAAGAGTGTAGTTCAAAAAACTGGATATACGAGGGCTGTTCAAAAAATACGCGGACTGACTTCATAAAACAAAATGTACTTTATTTACAAGCTACAGGTCTGGGACCCCTTCAAAGTACTCTCCTCCCCAACGCACACACTTATCCCAACGGTGTTTCCACTTGTTGAAACAGTCCTGGTACGCTTCTTTTGTAATGTCCTCCAGCTCCTTCGTCGCATTTGCCTTAATCTCGGGAATCGTCTCAAATCTTCTTCCTTTCAAGGATCTTTTGAGTTTGGGGAACAAGAAAAAATCGCAAGGAGCAAGGTCAGGTAAGTAGAGGGGGTGGGGAAAAACAGTGATCGAGTGTTTGGCCAAAAACTCACGAGTTCTGAGGGCTGAATGGGCACAAATTTCGCAGCAACGCGGTGCATCTTCAATTTTTCGGTCAAAATCTCGTAACAAGATCCAACTGATATCCCACACTCTTCAGCAAGCTCCCTGACAGTCAGACGTCGATTTGCTCGCACCAGGGTGTTAATTTTGTCGACGTGTGGGTCGTCAGTTGACGTGGAAGGACGTCCAGGACGCTCATCATCGTCAATGGACTTTCGACTATCCTTAAAACGTTCATGCCACTTGAAACATGCCGTACGCTTCATAGCAACATCACCGTAAGCCGTGTTAAGCACAGCAAAAGTTTCAGTCGCAGATTTTCCAAGTTTAATACAAAATTTCACAGCAAGTCGTTGCTCCTTCAGGTCATCCATTCTGAAATCCGCCAAACGAAAAAATCGCACTTCACTTAAAACCGCGTAGCTAATACACAAATGAAGATATCTGCAATCGGGAAATGGCGTCGTAATCAGCTGATATGTGCCGAACCTAGCGACACCAAGCGGATTCCCCTGGAACCAACTGGAGCCGCGCAATTCAAACAGTCCGCCTATTTTTTGAACAGACCTCGTACAAGTCTAGCGGACACAACAAAGGAAGAATCAAGTTAGACTCTTCCAAATCTCGGTGGTAAAGTAACTCTAAAATGTCATCAAAGTCAGAGCGCAGATTGCTCTCGTGTATCATTGCGCGAAATTCAAAAGAAGCCAATCCAAATCAAAGTTAGATCAAGCATTAGCGTTGTTTCTTACCAGTCTCTCATAAGTGTAGCTTCTCCATGCTAACTTTGCGAATAAATATATTGTTGTATTAATTCTGAATAAGTCTTTCATCAGATCATGCAGTCATCAACATTCTTGTATTGGCACTTATCAACTACATACCTGTTTCTAAAATCCTGTTGTTGCAGAAGTGACTTATATATATGTCAGTTTTACTAATATCAAATACTACACATACAGAGGGAGTGAGTGCCGACATTTTCGTTTTCTCAACATAAATATCATGTTAATCCTCCTTCTTTTGGCATCTCTCATTTTTCAATAGAGGAACAGCCATGTCTTTCCAACATAATCATACCTACCTACACCAAGTTAGGAAGGAAACAACCATATCTTTCCAATATATGCATACCTATTTCAGTTAGCTTAAGAAACAAAGAACCATAGTTTTTCAAATACAGGCATAGCTACTTACATTACCTTTTGAAGCAAACAACCATATATTTTGAACACAGGCATACCTCCCTACATTATCTTATGAAAAAAAATCATATCTTTCTGGTATAAACATACCTAGTTCAGTTACTTTAGGTAGCAAACAATCATATCTTTACAGAAGAGGCATACCTACTATGCTAACGTAGAAAATAAACTCCTGGAGGGAAACGATAACAGACTAAAGAAGTCTAAAAACCTATACTGAAGAGAAGTCTCTTGATGGATGTGTAAAGTTTTTTTGTGCTGCATTAGATATTCCAAGGTATGAAAATCTAGCCACAAGTTGAAAGCTAATCAATGGAAACCCTAGAGGCTTCTCAAGAGATTATAACTATAAGTGACTCAAGGAGCATTGGGTATGACACTGAGATACCGCTTTTGGACTATAAATACGTGATGGGCAAACCGCAGCATTACTAAAGCCAGCAGAAGAGATCTGTTCATCTACTTCTAGTGGATAATATTCACTAAACATGGAAAGCAAATTGGTCGTAAAAGCTTACGTAGAATAAATGGCATTGCTTGCGTAAGTCATTCCACAGGTGATGTGACTGGCATCATGAAAAGAGTAGAAGTTCAAGAGGGTTGATCGTACCACTTGCAGGATGAGAAGACTGCATCCCACTTTTAATCCATCAAATACTGCTAGTCATCACCACCTGCAAATCCAAATGGCAATCAGTGACCACATGGCACGTGCCTATATTTTACCAAATAATACAGACACTTTCTGTATTAGTGGACACAAGCCAGTGTCACAAAATGTCAATAGCTACTTCCTAGCTGCAGGAAGTCCAAGTGAATATTAACTAGCCCAGCTTATTTCAAATAAGGTTATTGAATTTTTGAATAACAGCAAACAAGGATATAAACAACGTATTAAAGCGTTTTTGGTGGTAGTCTTGAACATGTGAAGACTGTATCAATTTTGCTCAGCCTTGACTAGTTGAAGATATTTGGAGAATTATGGTCATAGATGGGTATTTTTTTCATTCAAGAACTTGATAGTGGTAATGCTGAGAGTTATGTATTTTCAATTATCTTTTCAAAAGTGTCCATATGAGATTGGCGTGGTTAGCTGAACTCTAGACCAAACCAGTCACGGCACACAAACATAAATTGAAAGATATAGATTAGCGTGTTTTAAACTATAAGGCTCTATGTCAGTCACAAAAATATGAGAAATATGAGGCTACGCTGACTTCCTCTATGGAGTTGCTATACTTAACAGTGAAACTACTACACCAAGCATATATGGTATTTACTGTTGTGTATGGAAGGGTGTAATACAGAGTATATGATCATTACTAAAGCCACAAACTATTGCTCAATCTTGCTGTTACCAGATGATTCTAGCTATTACCAATAATTATGAACTGTTACCTCACAAAACAACTGCTCAACACCAGAAATGTGAGCCATTTGCTACAATGTTGTATCTGAACTTGCTCAAATATACCAGCTAATGCTATTTCACAAAACACAGACACGAATCAAACATTTACAATTAAACTGCGTTTTGCTGAAATATCTTGGCAGATCAAGAAGAGACAAGCATCAGGGTTGAGGTGTAAAACATATTACAGGACACCATTGAAATTTATGCAGGTTTGAATAAAGAAGAAACAGAAAGGAGGATATGATCAGGCCAAAGCAAAGTTTAATCCATGAGATCGGGACTCAACTGCTAACAGAATCAGAGCCACCTCTTTATTATAGATGGAACTTAGATTGATCGAAATGGTAGTTAAAATGTCCTGGAATACGTTACAAAATACTAAGGAAAATTGTAACCCTTGTTTTTTGAGTTCTACAAAATCATTAGCTCAAAAAGAAGTTTTTTCATGGTGATAAATATAGTATGCAAATAGTAAAATAGTTCATGGGAAAAGTTCTCAAGTCTTTAACTGCCAAGATGTTTTCACAACTCGTATTTTCCAGCTTTTGTCCAAATTTATCTTCTAGTTTTCGCCATCAGTAGCACTGCAGTGCAGTAATGTATTTCATAAAGGATTGATTTAGATGTAAGTATGCATTTGGTCCTCTAATGTCATCGACTATCAAATTACAAATTTCAGGGAGATTAAAGTTTCATTAATGTTAAATTACATTTTTATTGTCTTAGCACTGTTTCTATGCCCATAGATAAGAATAAAGTTCGTAAAACAATGGCATTTATTTTGTATGCATCTGATCGTAAAACTATATGTGAATATCTGTATATGTATCAAACAACATATAATTAGAACCACCTGTTAATGTCGTTTTTCTTACTCTGATACGTGTAACAGTTCATTTTCTTTATTATGTGGAAGCTATGTCTCAAGAGCTTTTTTTTTTTTTACAAATTTAACTACTACACTATTATTTCTGTGAATAAAAATATTTTTTTTTAAATATTTTCCTTTTCATTGCGTTATTTACTTATTTTTCCAATTTTGTTATTTCTTGGTTAATGTTTTTATGCCTGTTTTGCTAGGATTTGGTTTAGTTTGTTATGAATTTCGCGCAAAGCTGTTCGAGAGCTATCTGCGCTAGCCGTCCCTAATTTAGCAGTGTAAGACTAGAAGGAAGGCAGCTAATCATCACCACCCACCGCCAACTCTTGGACTACTCCTTTACCAACGAATAGTGGGATTGACCGTAACATTATAACGCCCCCACGGCTGAAAGAACGAGTATGTTTGGTGTGAAGGAGATTCGAACTTACGACCATAAGATTACAAGTCGAGTGCCTTAACCATCTGGTCACTTTGTCAGGGCCCTCTTGTACCACTAAGCCAGTATATACGACAATGTTTTGTTTTTTACTTCACACATCACTTTGTATATGTGCTTCACCTTTTATTCTTCACATGAGCTCTAGCTAACAGTGAATATATTTTTGTATATTATAAACGTTTTGTATATTTTGCAATTTTAAGCCTAGCAAAGAGCACGAGCATTTTCTGTTATATACGTGTGTTTTAGCTTTTAACATATCACTTTACATTTTCCTGCGTCTTGCGGTCTTTTTATACAGCCCATGCATCTAGCCTGTCAAGAAGTTGTACCATGCTAATGAAGGTGAAAGATTAGCAACAGAAAGAAGAGATGATCAGGCTTAAGATGGAGCTAAATACCACTCACGAAGACCTGGACGAGGCATAGAAAAACTTAGAGACGGCCAGAAATCAATAATTGCCCTAGGAAAGCGAAATTCAAATCTTACAATAGGCAAAAATTCACAAAAGTTATAGACCACGTATCCCAGACGTATCTAAAGTATGCAACATAATTAAGAAGAAACTATGTCTAGAAAAAGGAGTTAAACTATAACATACTTTATTCAAATGGGCACTTATACTATGCTAAACTCTACTAGACTTCTGTGCAATAGGACTGTTAAGAACAGGTGCGAATAAACCATTTACATGTACACTAAATTATTTATTAAAAGAAGCAAGGAAAAATGGTGTAGATTGAGCATGACAGCCTTGCGATGATGCTCAGATGTATGGCCATCGAATCTAACATGACCAGATGTGACGACATGGACAGTAACCACAAGGTGTTGTAATGTACTAAATCTTTGTGTATATATAATGTGTGTTTTTATGAATTGTGTTCACATGAATTACAGATTTTCCTGCATTCATTTACGTTGAATTCAGATCATTTTAGTTTATGATTCTGCTACACCTTATATACTGGACTCTATATCTGTGTTTTATTGCTTATGCTTATTGTACTTTTATTAGTTGTTTTATTACTTTAAATCTAATTTAAGGTCATTCAGGATGAGCTAAAAAGAGGATAATATTGTTAATACTTTTACAACCAACTCAACTCTTCTATATTTCTAGTATAAATATCGAAATTGTGTACATATTTCTAAATTTCTGTTTCATTTGTAAGCCATCCTTGAGTCCTAATAACCTGTATCTTTAGGAACGTTACATCGTTTCAGTTGTTACTACTTGAGATTGTTTTAGTTTCCTATTGGGTCTGCTTAGCATTAGCAGTACAAATGGAATTATATGTGTCACTTGCTCAGCACTGACATAGGAAAGAAAACAATAATCGACCTCTAAGTGCTCTTCCATTGAAGTGGTTATATATATAGTAATGTTTTGTAATACATAGCTCAAAAAGATTACAAAATCAAAACATACAAGTCTAAACAACGTTTTACAGAAGCATCACGTTAAACTGTAACAAATGTCGGTACAGAATCACCAAAATTACAACAAAATAAGATGAAGTGCTATGTTTGCTCAGATCACCCAGTTAAAAAGTCTCCAGCATGTGTAACTTGTTGAGGTGAACTTCGCAAATAAGATAGGTTTTTGTGCTAATTGTAAATCAGCTTTATCTTCTTCAAAATACCACACTAGATTAGGACATCATTAACGTTATTTCATTTTTATTTAATAGCTTCTCAAATCGTTAAGTAAACCAAAAGTTACCATATTATTGCAATGGTTTACTTTTGTATCAATTAATTAATAACGAATACTTGCCATATTTTCAAATTATTCAATAATACTTTCCTTGAGAATAAAAGGTAATTGTAATGAATTTTGTTGTTTTAGATAAATTAGACACTTTAAAAATGATATATGTTTTATAGAAACATATTAACACCCAAACCGCTAGTTAGGGAGACATGTTTGGTGGTTTGTTAACAAAACAAGTTTTTCAGTTATTCCCACTCTCTCTCCCACTCTATTTTTTCTTTTTAAAATTATGAAAAGAGATTTAAACACTTTGCCACATTTTGAATCGCATTAGTTTTCAAGTTATAAAAATTAAAACCCATATCCTAATCAAATATTTCACATAGAACACAGTAGTGGCTGCACATATTGCTCAATACAAGATCTGGTTCCTCAGTTTTATAGAACCGTTTTCTTTGCGGTTTTCGCGATTTCTATTGATAGAGATGGTCGAGGACGGCTCAACGTACTTAATTTATACTTTAAGATGATTAAGTGCAGTACTTATCTGAACTGAACATTATTATATATATTAAAAGGTGAATTATTACGGCAAAGAAGTTTTTTGTTGTTTTTTTTTTTAGCCAAGAAATCGAGCTCCTTATCAAAGTATTATCAGTTTTTCATTATAACTTGAAGACCAGAAACCGTGACACCCTCTGTAGTTCATCAATCCTATGAATTTGGCATCTTTAACTTGCAGACTGGAAAGTAAAACGTTTCTCTTAAACATCTTTAGCGTGAACCAAACTGACGTCTAATTTCCCCAAGACATATGGCCCAAGCATAGCCAGGTGGTTAGGGTACTCGCAATCTGAGGGTCTCAGTTCAAATCTACGTTCTGCCAAGCATTTCAGCCATGAGGTCGTTATAATGTGACAGCCAATTTCACAATTCGTTGGTAAAAGAATAGTCAATGAGTTGATAATGGGTGGTGATAACTAGCTGTCTTTTCTCTATTCGTTCACTGCTAAATTATGGTAAGCTAGCGCAGATAGCTTTCATATAGCTTTTCGCGAAATTCAAACCAAACCCTAAACATATGAATGGTTTAACATGAAAGTAGCATTAATCGTAAATTGAAAAGATAAAGCATAATTCTTTACTGATATACAAACCTGGGTGTTACGATTTCTACTAGTATCAAAGTTGCAACTTGCGTGAGTCAACAGTTATATTTTCCTTCTACTCTAAACACGCTTTCGCAAATAATTTGTTGTAATGCTTTGTACAAAACGAACATATGCCATAAACTTAATTGCTAGTTGTAGCGGACATTGACGAAGATATAATTGACAGAGCGTTTGTAATTTGTCAGCTCAAAATTTTAAATGCTTTTGTGTTATGATTATAGCTATGTCCAAGACTGTTGTAGCACTACCACAATCGAATGAAGTGTCTCTAATACTCCATACCCATGTACATTGTTCTGAAAATACAAAACTAGTGCGTGAGCAGTAACACCTTCATCTTTCCCCCTCGGGAAAGGGAGGAAAAGCTTAAACTTTCAGTTCCATTAACACCTTATGTCTAGGTGTCGATAGCTTTATTTAAAGGAGCAATTCTTGCCTATTTCTTTGTGTTCGTGATCCAAAATTACACCCAACCCTTCACAAGCTAAGCCCATTGAAAATTCAATTGCACGGTTTTCTTGCAAATTCATCTTTGGACAGTTTAGATTGCAAACAGCTGGCAACAAGACTAACAAGGTGCTTGTTGCTAGTTGAGAGCGATTTGAACGATTTATTATAGCTTTTAATTAAGGCACACGTCACTTGGTAATTGGTGGTTACGTCACTCATTGGAATACGTGTCGTGTAATGTCTAATGGTATAGGATCAAATTAGCATTTAGGAAAGATAATTGGTATTGCTCGTGTAATGTTTTGAAACTAAAACACATTTCATACTCTAAATGTGTGAAAGGTAACATGTTTTAAAAGTTTAAAATATAACGTTTTAAAAGTGGTACATAACATATTCTAAAAGAATATGCGTTATAAAAAAGCCTATTTCTGTTCCGATAGTTTGAAATACATTTTCAACATATGAAACACACTAAAATAATGAAATATAACGTGCTCAAAAAGGTTACTTTTTATGTTCTAACACTATATAATGTAACGTGTATTTTAATGCATAGAACACAATAGTTTAGTAGTGATAAACGCAGATTTTACCTTCATGGGTGTTAAGAATCAGATATCTGTTCTGACCCTCAGTAATATATTTAAATAGAAAAATGTAGCTACTTCATCTGCAAATCATGACGCATTTTTTGTTTTCTACCACACACCTATTATCAATAAAACAACATTAGATTTTCGTTCAAATCCCCGTCACACCACACATGCTCGCCCTTTCAGCTGTGGTGGCGTTATAAGTGACGGTCAATCTATTCGTTGGTGAAAGAGTAGCCCAAGAGTTAGCAGTGAATGGTGATGACTAGCTGCCTTCCCTCTAGTCTTACACTACTAAATTAGGGACGGCTAACGCAGATAGCCCTCGTGTAATTTTGTGCGAAATTCAAAAACAAACAAACACTCAATTTTAACTCTGACATCTGTTTATTTAGAAAGATTTTTCGAAAGGTCTTCTCAAGTTTTACATCAACTTTAAGCAATAAAAATAAGATGATAACAAGATATAAAGCTCCTTGGTAAATTCCAAACTAAATGTATTGTTTCCTAGGTCTCTCAACATATTATGTTTCTTTGCTTTTTTTTCCACCAAGGGGAATCGAATTCCTGATTTTATCATTGTAAATCCTTAAATAATTTGTGTTTCATATACACTTCTAATATTAAATTGTGAGAAACGCTACTCCGTCACATAACATATTCAAGCTAATTAACTGTATACACTAGAGCAATCGATTATTATTAAACGTTTTGCAATCTTATATCTGGATTTAACTTTGATCCTGATTACTAAATATAAATCTGACGGTAAGATATTTGTCGCTTTTGTCAAATTTCGAGCAAAGATACTTTAGGTCTATTTGCGCTAGTCGTCCCTAATTTTTATGTTTTTAACTAAAAGTAAGGTAACTAATCAACACCACCTACAAAAGAAGAGTGGTGTTGACCGTAACATTATAACACCCCCACTGCTGAAAAGGCTAGCATATTCACCGACGGTATTCAAGCCACAAATGTGTAGATCGTCTGCTTATGTAAGCAACGTCAAATTAATAGCTTTTATTTACAAACATTCATTAATTGTGTTAGTGCGAATGTTTACTGTCAGTTTGTGTAAGTATTAATTAAAGATAGGTCTCTTCACAAAAAAAAACACGGTAGTCAAAAGAGTGTCATCTGTTTGGTTTACGTTTGTGTTTTCTTTTGGCAGTCACAACGAGGAGAATCGAACTGCTGTTTTTAGAGTTGTAAATCCGTAGACTTACCGCTGTACTAGCGGAGGGCTTTTTGGTTTGACTTATTTTTGTAAATTATGAAGACTCTTACTTTCAAAGTAATCACTGAACAAGAAATTGTTAATAATTTTGACTCTTTAAATTTCAACATTAATCTGTTCATGGTTAGGTAGTGATAGTTTTCAATAGTTAAAATTATAGCGAAGTTATGTTTTTGGTGAAACTAAGTACTGTAGTTTGCCATTCGACTTTTATTCGTGATCCTATTAATACAATATGCAAATGTGATATATGTTGTTCTTCACCAATTTAATAGTAAGGGTTAGCATATGGTTGGTAAAAATTATTCTAATAAATAAGTTGTTCTTCACCGATTTTGTAGTAAGGGTTAGCATATGGTTGGTAAAATACGCTTATATATTATAATTCCTTCCAATCTCTTTATGGTAATAACAAAACTAGCTTTTGTACTTGTATTAGCCTAGTTTCGTTTTATTTTAATCTCATGCATATCTCGATTAATAATCGTAGGATAATATACTTTTAAGAATTTATATATGAATATAGTTAGTTAATTATCACCATTAGATTCCATCCAGGAACATAGGGCCGCAATCGCTTGGGTATTCTTCAACAAGTATTTAAGTGAGTAGGTTGTTAGCCTACTGCACCGAGCCGTCCCTAATTTAGCAGTGTAAGACTAGAGGGAAGACAGTTAGTCATCACCACCCACCCCCAACTGTTGGGCTACTCTTTTACCAACGAATAGTGGGATTGACCGTCACTAATAACGCCCCCACGGCTTGGAGGGCGAGCATGTTTGGCGCGAACCCGCGACCCTCGGATTACGAGTCGCACGCCTTACGCGCTTGGCCATGCCAGGCCATATATGAATATACTTATAACTAATTCTTTATCCGGTGCAGATTGTTTAACTGATGTAAATATTAGACATTTTGATGGTTTTCAGCCTAACATTCCCATTGCGCATTTTTATTACAGAAACTATACCTTATAATAATACCAAATTGATCCATCATCTGGATAGTTAAAAAAGGTTACGGTTAACCTAAAAGGGCTAAAAAACAACAACAATTAAATAAAAATAATTAACTCAAATAAATACTCCTTCCTGAAGTCAATTTCATGAGATAAAATATTTTGATGAAAACATTGGGTACTTTAGTAATGCCCACACGTAAACCCAATACATTTTATAACACCACTTTCATTTTTCTCAAAGATCAAAGATGATATCTGTAACTAATTCAATTGTCGTGACAAAAAAAATAATTTAAATCATATCTCTGCTGTCTTTGCTTACTTTGAAACTTTTTTATAGGAAGACTCTACACTGTTTGTAACTTTCGGAAAAAAATATTCCAAGTACAACATTGCATTTCTATTAATGTATATGTAAATTATGAATTATTTGAAAAGCTACAATTTAAACAGAAATCTAATTTGTAGACCTTTTACGCGTGATTAAGACCGGCATGGCCAGGTGGTTAAGGCACTCAACTCGTAATCCGAGGGGCGCGGGCTCGAATCCCCGTCATACCAAACATGCTCACCTTTTCATCCGTGGGGACGTTAGATGTGACAATCAATCCCATTATTCGTTGGTAAAAAAGTAGCCCAAGAGTTGACGGTGGGTGGTGATGACTAGCTGCCTTCTCTCCAGTCTTACACTGCTAAATTAGGGGCGGGTAGCGCAGATAGCCCTCGTGTAGCTTTCCGAGAAATTCAAACCACGCGATTAAACGTCATAGTCATGTGTTTTTTGTTGCAAGTAGAATTGTTTACAACAGAATTTCCCGACAGTCTTTAGCCAGTAAACAGTTACGGATCGGATAGTTTTTGTTCAATATTAGAACGCAACAGCTACTTTCCATATTTACTTTTGAGTCTGTAAATGGTAAATATAGACTTTGAACAAATAATTCCAAAACGATATTATTTTGGAACCAAGTATTGGTCTCAGATACTTTGTGGCAAAAGGTATTACCGTATTGTAAAAACATGTTGAACTTCTGTCCCAAATATTTTGCTATGCCTTTTGGAACATTTTAATTTATGGTTTCTTAAAATCCACGGGTAATCACATATGCAAACACTTCACAAACAGAACAAAACTACACCAGCACAATCACGGTCGAATTATTTTCTTGCCTGCCTCTAGACCAATGTGTGGCTATTACTTCCAAACTCTTAAAATGAATATCACCACTCTATTAAATTCACGACCTATCGTCACGCTTTAAATACCAACAGGTATTGAGTCAGTTTGACTCAAGACAAACTGGACATGACATGTGGTTTGTCTCTGCCCTTCTGAAGTTTCTACACTTATTAACAACACAGATGTTTGATTGCACTGATAAATAAAGTTACTATGATTGGTTATAAAGAACAGTTATGGAAATTTATTTTTTCAATCCTAACAAGTAAAGATTTATCTCGCTTCATAAAACTTTTAGTTGTCGTGAATATTTTTAAATGTTGTACTACCAAGTTTGTCACACTAATGAGCGTTCACACGTTCAGTGTAGACTGGTCTAGATTTGCTACACTTCCAGTAGACGATAACTTTTTGCCATTTAACCCTTCGTTTTCGGCTTGCGTAAATCTACCTACCACCGTACGCGCAAAGATTCGCGAATGTATGCGGTGGGCCACTAAAAATATTGTGCGCAACATGCTGTCATAATATGACGTCAACCGCAGTTGAAAGATTAAATGTATGTATGTAATTCACCACATTAGTACTTTACAGTAAGATAACAAGATACCTTTCTCATATGGCACGTCCTAAAGATGTTAGGTATTTCTGGCGTACACCTTATATCTAAGTTTTATGATAAATTCGAATTTAATTTATATGCACATCCCCACAATACTTGAAATGAAACTTAACTGTAGTTTTATTTATGGTAAAGCTACCAAGGTTATATGCTGACGTCCCCAATTTTGACCTACTGACCAGAGATAAAGCAGACTGTCACCAGCATCATACAGCCAACTAATCATACTAAGGGATTGACTACCACTTTTATTACGCACTAGAGATATTTTATGGTAGGGCTTGGCATGGCCAAGCGCGTTAAGGCGTGCGCTTCGTAATCCGAGGGTCCCGGGTTCGCGCCCGAGTCGCGCCAAACATGCTCGCCCTATCAGCCGTGGGGGCGTTATAATGTTACGATCAATCCCACTATTCGTTGGTAAAAAGAGTAGTCCAAGAGTTGGCGGTGGGTGGTGATGACTAGTTGCCTTCCCTCTAGTTTTACACTGCTAAATTAGGGACGGCTAGCACAGATAGCCCTCGAGTAGCTTTGTGCGAAATTCAAAAACAAACACACACACTTATTTGGGTAGAGCTTCGAAAGATGAAAATAAGAAAAGGGAAAATAATAATAAAAAACTTTTTAGCCTTTAACAGGGAAAATGTGAACACTATGAAATTAGCCTAAATACTAGCTGGTCAAAAGTTTAAGACCATACTGAATCGAAGCGTTAATCGGTAAACACGTAACAAATTTAGTCATTTGTGTTCAAGCATTAGTTGTCAACATTTCCCACTGACATCTCCTGTGTTACATTGGGTAAACACATGGCAAAGGCTCAAAAGTTTACAGAGTTTGAACGTGGTAGAACTGTCGAGCTGCAAAAGCAAGGTCTCTCTCAATGTATCATCACTGGTGAAATTGGGCGTAGTAAAACTGCTGTTGCAAATTTCTTAAAAGACCCTGAGGGATACAGAACGAGAATTTCAAGTGGTCGGCCTAAGAAAATTTCGCCGGTTCAACTTTGTTGTGAAGCACCAAACATGAGACGTAGAAAAGTGGACAAAGGTTTTGTTCTCTGACGAGAAAAAAATTAACCTAGATGGTCCAGATGGATTCCAACGTTACTGGCACGATAAGGATATCTCACCGGAGATATTTTCTACACGACACAGTGGAGGAAGTTCCATCGTGATCTGGAGTGCTTTCTCCTTCCATGGAACAATGGAGATTCAAATTATACAGGGGCGTCAAACAGCAGCTGGCTACATTGGCATGTTGGAAAGAGCATCCTTATTGACTGAAGGTCATCGCTTGTGTGAAAATGACTGGATCTTTCAGCATGACAACGCTGCAATCCACAATGCCCGCAGGACAAAGGACTTTTTCATGGCGAATAACGTGATTCTTTTGGGCCATCCAGCGTGTTCACCTGAACTGAACCCCATTGAAAATGTTTGGAGGTGGATGGCAAGGGAAGTCTTTAGAAATCGACATCAATTCCAAACAGTGCATGATATTCGTGAAGCCATCTTCACTACTTAGAATAGCATTCCAGCCAGCCTTCTGCAAACGCTTATATTGACCATGCCAAAGCGAACGTTTGCAATTATTCGCAATGACAGCCGTGCAACTCACAACTGAGACCTCTTGTTGGGCCTTTCCTACCCTGTTTAGGATTTCTTTTTGGTATGGTCTTAAACTTTTGACCAGCTAGTATTTAGGCTAATTTCATAGTGTTCCCATTTTCCCTGTTAAATGCTAAAAAAGTTTTTTATTTTTCCTTTTCTTATTTTCATCTTTCAAAGCTCTACTCAAATAAGTGGTTGAGTCTACCAATGCAAAATGCATATTTCTTCTTTATGTTCATTGGCCTTAAGATTTTGGCCAGCAGTGTATGTGCAGTTTGCTGTCGAAAGGTGGTTTCGGATAAAGTCCGTTTCCAAACCGAAATTAATATAGTTACAGTACGAATTAAACTTCTTTCCAAGTTGGTAATAAATACACAGTTGCTCTAAGTTGGATTGTCTTATGCAATATTATGTATTGCCTTTAACACAGGTCAAAGCTTATTTACAATGTAATACTATGCACTGCTCTAACACATGTTAAGTCCTTCACTAAAAGCGTTACTTTTACACAAAGATAGCTGTATTCAAATATTAATGCGTTGCCAGGTGGTTAGGGCCCACGAGTCGGAATCTAAGGGTTTGAATCTCCGTCTCATCAAACATGTTCATCCTTTAGCCGTGTGAGAGTTATAATAACGACTGTCAATTCCTTCATTCGTTAGTAAAATAGCTCAAGAATTGATAGTGGATGAAGATGACTAGTTGTCTTCCTTTCTGGTATTTCTCTCTTTAATTAGCTATGGTTATCATAGATAGCCCTCGTGTAGCTTTGGGCAAAATTCAAATTAAATATTAATGATTACTGACAAGTTTGTTTGTTTTTTCTTACTACCATAAGAAACACTTAAATACCTAAACTTGAATAAGTCGTTTTCATCTTCTCGGAATCATACGTGTTCTAATAATATACATAATACTGAATTCAAATTTCCTTTGTACTACTAAACGAGGCCAGGAATGACTGAGTGATTAACGTGTAGGATTGAATATCGGAAGGTCCAATGTCCACGACATAATACTATTGAACACGCCCCTAATTTTCAATTGTGGTTGAGTTAAAAAATTTATAGTCAACCTGTTCAAAACCGAAAAAATAAATATAATGAGGCGGTGGGTGCTTTTGACTGACTGCATTTCTTCTAATTAGCATTTCAAAATCAGAGGCACCAATAACAGAATCTTAAAGGTCTCTAACATGGCCGTTTTGTTCTTGTGTCATATAAAGATCAGATTTGAAATTTAAAAGTATGCTACTCAACGAATCTTTCGGCGACTTATTCACTTCTGTACTGGGTAATATACTGCTTTAAAGGCGTGCATTTTTTTATAACAAAGCCATATCGGGGTATCAGTCAGGTCTATCAATGGGAATTGAACTTCTCGTTTTAGTTGTATATCCGAAACTTGCCATTGGCACATCGTGGGACTCTTCAAAGGTAAAAGTTAATAAAGAAAGTTTCATTATTGCAAAAATACCGATTATTAGAATGTCGAAGTTATGTATATTATGAAGAGTTTGAATGCTAATATTAAAAATGTAAATCAAAGTCACCACATTTATATTTATATTACATGTTCTTTAAGAATTACCATCACTTCCAGAGGCTTCTACATAATCTTAGGCCTAAAAGTCACATAACCTTTACGTATTTTACTACAAATCTTAGAGCTATTGATATTCAATGATTGATCACCAGTTTTCGGCGTTTATTCGTTGCAACATTATATTTACACATACCTATCGCCATCTCTCGGGCTAATTGATAAACAACAGTTTTGTTAACCTGCAGATGACCTAAGAGGGTTGAAACGTTGCTCTCTGCTTTATTTTGGTAAAATACCATACCAGCCGCCCGGGATACATAATTGATAATTAACACTTGATGGTGAGAAACCATTATTTGTTAAACTGTATTCTTAGTCAATGTTTTTAATGCTTTCTTAGAATGGCCAGGTGGTTAAGGCACCTGTCGCGTAATCCGAGAATCGCAGGTTTGAATCCCCGTCACACCAAACATGCTCGTCCTTTCAGCCGTGGGGGAGTTATAATGTTACGGTCAATCCTACTATTCGTTGGTAAAAGAGAAACACAAAGTCGGCGGTGAGTGGACTTCCCTCTAGTCTTACACTGCTAAATTATGGATGGTTAGCGGAGATAGCCCTCGAGTAGCTTTGTGCGAAATTCAAAACAAGCAAACAAAAAAAAAAAAGAGAGCTTACAAAATGAAAACGATAATTTTCTGTAAATAAACAAACACTAAAGTTTGCTTCTTTATAGCCAAATATTTTTAATTAACTCAACCATCTGATGGTAATATTTTAGTTTTCTCATGATTTTATAATTAAAAAAAACGCTGCTATTCTAGTTATTAAAAGCTATTGTTTGAGGTGTGGAAAAGGAATATTTTTATAAACTATATTTTAACATATTATACAACATACCTAAGTATATATTTAAAACTATTTTTAAGCATATCAGCGAGACTTTACAGGCTTGGTATAACTTTCTGAATGTTCAAATACACTTAAAATCTCAACTTCTGACAGCATCATCGCAAAAAAAAAAAGTAGGGCGATTGAATGCGAATTAAGTAAACTCGACGTAAGATTTTGATTTAATCTAACTAGCAGAAATATATAGATATATTAATTTAAAACAATTATCCTGCATTATTTTTAATATTTCTTCTGGACCATTGTGATCGTTATTCCATTCCCCTAACTGTCAATTAAGATTTAATATTTTTTAATTCAAATTTCTAAGTGATATTTATAGAAAAGTAAATTGATGCAATTAATATACTTCGTAACTTGTAAAATATAATTATGAAGTACATGTTGCACCATCTATCATTGCATTGACCAAATTAATAGGTTTCAAGGTAGCGAACGTAATTATGAACGAATACTTTAAAGTTAATTTCCACCATACGTAGTTCTATTTCAACATAAAACAAGTGTACTTGATTCATGAAATTCTCACAAGGTGTCTTTAGTCAAATTGTTGACGGTATAATATTGTATTTGAATATTTAAGCATCGGACATAATAAATATGTAGTTATTTTGGAGACCATACAAAATTATATCCGACAAAAAATGTAATGATCAAATCAACTAGTATTTATACTTAACATTTTACTTGGGAATTTAATTACTTGATGTAAGTAACTATGAAAATTAAGACACATATCACACATGTAAAAACCTATTTCTTTAACTTATACTGCATGATACATGATTTCATCTTAATTGTTCACTCGTTTTGAAGTTTTTCCAAGGCAATTTACTTATTTAGTCAGGACCTGGTATATTTATGTGTGTAAGTGAGGAAATGCTTTCGGTATCATGTCAGGATACACAGATTTTCATGTTATTTTTCATATTCAATGATAAAAAACTTCAACATTAATGTCGTTTAGTTTAAAAATAAATGTTTATAAAGAAACCTTTTAATAAGACCTTTACATATTATTGAAAATGTGTCCATGTGGACTTAGAGAGATTCTGTTCATCGCATTACTCTGGTCTCCAAAGGTTCAAGTTCCTTAAAGTAAAAATTCCATTTACAATTTAAGGGTAAAGATATACAAACTACTAAATGCAGTATGCATACCACATAGGGACATAACAACAAATGTCTACAATGCTGTTCTTAACATATAGTACTTCTGTTTTTCCATTTTCATAATTAAATCAATGAAGGGATGCATTTATGTTAATATTAGTAGTTTGAAATTAAACACAAAGTTACACCATGGGGTAATACATTAAACCAACTTTATCATCTTCATAATTATCACATGAAGGAGTCTTTTACCTTAAAGTTTGGTTGTAATGTCCTCGCACATTAACATTATAAAACACTATAACCAGTTTTACATTTCCTAAATTACTAAACATATTAAGAGTAAATCATAATAAAGTGATTTATTTTCATGGTTTGCTAAAAAAAAACCAAAAAAACTATCCTTAAATATTCAACGATGTGAACAAACTTTAAACAATTTTAAGACAAAATGACTTTTTATTTCTTACATTCCCAAGACTAAATACCATTGAAATGTCAAAGTGATTCACATTTGGTATAAATAAAACAAACTAGTGAATCTCTCTATTCCAACATTTAGCTTGATGAAACTTTAAATTTAATCATAGATCTTTCCCCTCCTCCTGACATTGAGCAATAAACAATTATTGGATATTCCTGTCCTCTCCACAAAGTTAAACCATTTCCTCTTTAATGACATGTTTATAACCAGGAAGATGGAACTGCCATAGACCCCAGCTGAATCTAATGATAGCCAACAATTTTCTATGCTATCATGAATTCATGCCTGTCCTTTAAAAATGCTATATAGATGATACTTTCTTACTGTTTCAACAATCAAATTATGCTTCTTAGTTACTTTCTTACTTTAATTTCCAACACCCCAATATCACCTTCACATCCACACTCAAGAAAAATAATCCTATAACCATTTCTTGACATTAAGATTATCAAAAATAAACTTCTCCCTCTGTTCATCATAAAATAACTCTGACTGGGTTTTACATCAGTTTTTGTTTTGTTTTATTCCAACCTCTTTAAACATAATCTGGTCATGTCATTGTTCAATGCAATTTTTATTTTTTCTTTATTACATTCTACAGGAAGAAACTACCTTTCTACATAAACATGTGAAATAATGGTTATCCAGCTGATTTTCTAAAAAAATTACATGCAATTTCTTAAACAACAAATTCCAACCACCAGCCAATATATGCACACCATCCCTATATTTCCCCTCATTATTTCTCTTCCTTTTATGGGTTCACAATCCCTACAAACTAACAAAAACAAAAAAACTCTTCTTTCTAACAAAAAACTTCTACCCTCAAATTCAGCTCAGACTGATAGACAGATATAGTATACACATTAAAAACTTATTTTAATATAAAGATCAACAACCTAAACTTTTACATTCAGGGTTCATGTATAAATAAATGTGTAGTGACTGTTAGGCCAGATCCACTGGTAAAGCAAAATGCAACTTAAACACCAGTCTGTGTCAATTTGGGAGTATCTAACAGAGTTAACCATCCACTATCCAAACCCAGGCACTCATCCATTCATTCATATTCTGAAATCAGAGGTCCATATATCCCACTTAATTATTTCTCTGTCATTACCACAGAATATTCATACCTTGAATACTACATTAAAGAAAGCTTAATCATAGCTAAAGACCACCAGATGGTTTACAACACAAAGCTCTTTAGATCTAAAATTGTTCCACCTTTTCACATTTAAGCTCAACTGTTGTGCAATATATCTATAATCCTTTGTTTTTGTTTTGTTCTTCTGTGTACCACTTCTAAAACCTAAGTAAACAAGTGATTGTGACATTATAGCTTTAGTCAATAATCAATCATCTTCCAAAAATGATTTTCATATTACATTGAAGATGGAATAAGTTATTTCAAGACATTCAAACATGTAAATAAAATATTTAGTGTTTTATCAACTACCTTTATTAAACTTTGTTTTCCCCATCATAAATCCATTGCTCTTGAATCTCACCCAATATCTCAAAACTTAAAGTTTAGATAACCCATTCCCTCAATTTATTTATTTAAGAAACTTTCAAAATTAATATTTAGAACATCATACACTGTTACTAAATCTTATTTCTTAAGTACACTAATATAAAACATTTCATTCCTTTTAATCAAATATAACCAAGCATTTCATCTATACAAAGAAATAGAGTAATGACAATCAATCATAATTTTCCTCACTTTTCCCTCTCTTTATTTAGTTCATTAATTTAGTCAGCATAAAAATTCTCAAAGTATTACCTTAGCTTTGCTCTTTTAAATTATCAATGCACAATGTAGTAATTGAAGATAATTCACAATTCTCATCTAACAAAACATTTCCAGAAAACAAAAAGTTGGTAATTTTCATTTATTTTATAAACCTCTTATACAGGAGTTCTATCTATAAAATCATTTTGTTTCTGTTGACATGTAACTATATATACATATCAAAAACAATTCTATATACTTGACAGTTTGCTACAGTAGCTGTATGCTCAATGAATTCTAAACAATAAACCATAATCTATGGCATTACTACATTAAAAATTACACTTCAAAATTTTAAACATACGATATGCACATCTATACAGTAATTAAATTTAAAAATTAAATCAAGCTTAGAAACTTATTAGAACTACTTAAGCCCATTCTGTACATTTAATAATTCTAGTACAAGACTATTCTATAGTCTGAAATAGTTTTATAAACCAGAAATTCTTATACAAAACAGTTTTTTCAAATTCACAAATGTTAAGATTTTATGGCAGATCATATAATAAATATAAAATACAAAAAAAACCTTGTATTTTATAGAACACCACATTATACTATAATTTCATATGAATGAAAGTTACCTCTTTCAAAATTTCTCATCAACTCACTACTCAAATGCCCTTTGCAGAAATATATAATGGAGAATGAATTATTTTTTACAGTCAACTCCAGATAATATGTCAATGATTAGAGAGAAGAGCTTGTAAAATCCACAAAACTGGGTTGATATAATAATCTGTTAGCACTTGTTATAAAAATAACAATACTTTATTGCTTTATCATCCAAACTGTATCTGTTGGTGTACCTGTAAAAACAGTAGAAATACAACATATATCCTTCTTTACAATAATAAACAACTTATGAAGTGATAACAAAAAAAGTTTCACTCAGAACATCTTTGAAATTTTATTTAGTTTTATGAAGACTATCAAATCGTTTTTACATTAATATAATACTTAGAGGTAAATTAAAAAAGTACAGATGGCTTCTTCATTCCTAATCTTCATATAAAATTTTAATTCATTTTTACATAAATGTTTGCTATCCATTTTATCATTACATTTCTCTGAATAAACCATTGATGTTTTAGCTATGAAACAAAACGAATGTAACATCCAAAATCTTTACACTCAAGCTCAACTCATTCAAATAGTACTACAAAAACAAATGGAATAGTACAAATATTCTGCTGTTTATACAAATATCTGAAATGTTTTGTAGTATATAATTATCAATTGGTCACACAGATTAATCGATGTCACAAGAAAGCTTTAGATGGAACTAAAAACATGACTTCTACTATATATGTTAGATAAAAACAATATTATACTACATTCTAAGTTCTACAATTATTTAATGGAATTTTGTATATCTATATTAAGTGACCATTTACAAAGTGAGCATATTTCTTTCCACAGTATTAAAAGAAAAAAATCGTAAATTATTAGCACATCACGTTTTATTTTTTTTAAATGAAGTTTTTCAACCATTTGTTCCTACTTGTTTCTTATTATGATGAACATCTCTGCAAAGCATGTTAATGAATAAGAAACAATAACAAAATGCAGATATTCTATTTATTAAAAGAAAATATTTTACAGACAGATGGATATTACATGCTGTTAATAGTTCTTAAATATATTAATAGTTCATGTTACACATAAATAATACAACAGAATAAATAAGTTACATTTTTCTATGAGGGAATAGCAAGATTTTAAAGACCTATGTTTAGAAATATACAGTATTTCTTTTCTGGCTGATACTAAGTAAAATAATGATAACATTTTTCAACACAGAAAATGTATTTCTGATAAATAATTACTTCCACTCACACAATAAATTTCCTCAATTTGTTCTGCCCTCTATATGAAGAATCTTCACTTGCCAGTAATCTTGAGACTCTCACCAATCCTCACATGTTTTACACATGGTATAGCTACATTGTAGTATGCAACAACCTCATCAACAGGAATGCAACAAACCCTCCTAGCCCAGCTATCTCTCTCTATACTGTATAGCACCATCATCACTCAGAGATTAAGCAAGAAAAGAAGCACTGAAAGTGGGTAAGATAGATAGGAAGTGTAAGCAGAGGTAAGTATCTATGGGAAAATACATGTTGGAAAATGTTACCTTCCAAAATAACACCTTACCTCTCTCTCACATAATACCTAGAAGCTCACACTAAAACCATGGGAGGACTGGTGCAAAAGTTACCAAGATGAACCCCCTTTGGAAGGTTACTGAAAAGAGCTTATGGAGGGTGATACCTTAAATCACGAAAATATAGGGGAACACCTGTGGAAGACTGCACCTCATCTGTACCAGAATATACTCTTTGCATACAGTAAAAATGCAGACAGGAATCAAGTCCAATAAGGAATATATACCAGGAAGCAGAAAGAGAAGCTAACTTCCATTTCAGCTACATTGGTAGGACACATATGCAGACCTAGTATACAACCAGTGCCAGGCCACCAAGGAACCTAAAAGCATAATAACAGAAGGAATGGGAAGGAAACAAAGGCAGTGGATCACCTTCAGTCCAAAACCAGGTGGTATCAGGAATTTTTTATCCAGTCCATAGCAAAAGAATGACAACACCCCTAACAACCAAAAGTTAGAAAACCTGTATTAGCTGGTCCTGCACTGATCCAACATTAGACCATCAAGGAACCAACATCTGGGTGGCACAAGGATATAGGAAGTCAGTCAGAGGGATGAACTGTAGTTGGCAGATTAGTCCAGTCTAAAACCAGGCAGCATCAGCATTTTTTCATCCAGTCTGTGGTAAGCATGTTTGGAATTAAGTGCAAAGCTGTGCTCTGCCCACCATGGGTATCAAAACCCAGCTTTTAGTGGTGTGAGTCTGCAGACATACTGGTGTGCCACTAGGGGCATATGTGGTAAGAGCAGAGTACACACCATATACACTAACAGAACACCACTACCCTGCTCTCTACTGAGTGAAAGTAGTCACACTCAAGAAGAAGCCCTCCATGATCTACCAACCCAGCAGTAAAAAAAAAAAAAAAAAAAGTGTATAGTAAAAAAGACTCCTGTTCTCCAATACAAGAAGAGGGATAGGAAGGTACATGCACTGGAGAGCAGAAAGAAATGCAACACCTTATGACAGTGCAACAAGAGACCAGGAAACCCTATTTTTTAAAAATCAGGTTTATTCATCTATGACCTAATGGATAGACAGCTGTACCAACATTGTTTTACTCATGATAGTCCATGAGTCCACACAGTCTGAAACAGTAATGGATATGGAGGATGGTGATCAAAAGCAAAGCCAGACAAAGAAGAAATGAACAGGTAATATGTAACAAAAGTGTGAGGATTAGTCTATATGCCAGCCTGCACAACCTCCTGTAACAGATGATAGAAGTGAGCAACAAGAGAGAGGGGAAACGATAGACTTGCAGAAAGGAAACTAGGAAGATGTGATGACAATCCTTATCCAACAGAATATAATACTGATGGATGATTTGATGGAGCGAACTAGTAAAAGTAATAGGAGAAAGGTCCCAGCCAGAAGAGGAGCTACATGGAATAAAAAGGCAGGAGGAACAACCACAAAAAAGTGCAGAACACAAAACAAAAAAAAAAAGAGTCCACACAGGACAAAAAAGAATGGTACTGACAGAGAATAAAGATGAGCAATGGATGAAAATGAATTAAAGGTGCAGAGTTCTTGGAAAAAAAAAGCACAGTTGGAATAAAGGAGAACATATGAACAGTAACAATGCATTCAAAAATATTATGAGCATACACATCTGACCTTTGATATTTGCATGGGAAAAGGAGTAAGAAAAGTTATGGAAAAAATGGTAAAAACAATAAGAGACTAAAGGTTCAAAGAGAGTTGAAGTAAGGGAATGTACAGCAAAATTCAGGGATAATGGCAGGCTGAGGAGGGTACAGAAGCTGAAAGATCCTAAACAAGATAGAAAGGACAGAAGAAGACATGATGAAAATTAGAAAAATGGAAAGTATTAGACAGTGCAGCCTTAGAGCCTGCAATAGTCGATATGGACAAATTAATATCAAACAACCAGTTGAAAAATTTGGAAAGGTGGGAATCAGTTGGTTTCAAAAGAGAAGAAGCCATAACAGAGAGATCAACGATGGAAAATGAGCCACTTATTAAAGAGTTAGAAAAGTATCAGTGGTAAATCGAGGATGGTAATGAAACCAACTTAGACATTAAATATTTAATACCAGATGTCAGTACCCTAATTCCTTGGGAACAATGTAAAGACAGGAATAAAATACTGAAGAAAAATGAGCAACCTGAATGATAGCATCTATAGCTCTTAGGTCCAACACTGCTAAGGACAGACATTGGCAAGAACTAAGATTTCTTGGAGGAGGGAAGTAGCAGAAACAGAAGACAATGAAAAAAAACAAAATACAACAAAAGAAAAGATTCTCTGACAGAAATCTCAGTGCCCAACAATTAGCTGCTAATGAAGAGCAGAAGTCTGCAAGCTGATCTAAACAGGCTCAATTATCTCTGAACTTATAGAACCATCACTGCCAAAACTGACAGTACCAGGCACTGGAAGAAATTATGACAACAAAGGAATTGGCAATGGGGACAGGGACAACAAAGGAAGCAGAAACTTGGGAACAGAAAAAGGTAAACAGTGAAGTTAAGAAAATGCAATGGCATACAATCCTGACATGCAACTTCAGAGGAAGAAGCACTCCAATAAACTCACACTGGCACAGAAAAGGAGCCAGATGAAGCTAAAAAAGAGGAAAAAAATACTTGAATAAGAAGGGCATTTCATCCCAATAAGGTATAACAACAAATCAACCAAATATAAAGTGAGAATGCTAAGAAAGATAAACACATGATTGTAGAGGAAAATGGTGAATTAACATGGAAAAAAGTTAAATGGAAGAAAAATAATGCCAAATGGGAGAGAGTTCAACATAAAGATGGTAATAACTAAGCCTAAAGAAGTCAAAACAGAGAACATGATCACCAGTCTTCAAGAAAAGACTGCACCTGATGTTATGTCCAGACATATGAGATAACAAAGGGCATAGAATGTGACAAACATGCACCAAAGTCAGGGTGAAAGTAATGAAACACAATCTTTTGTACCTGGAGAGAAAGTAAAAAACATAAAAATAAGAAACAGAGCAAATTACAAAGAGAAAGAGAGAAAGAACATAACTGAAAAACCCCATCATAAACATATAGACAAAAGAGGCTTAGTTAGATTAAAAACAACATGTGTATAAGATAAGGAAAAAGTAGGTGGCGAGAAAAAACTGGCAAAACTCCTTACATTACAAGTGCAAAATAGGGATAGAAGTATTTCAGGTTAAAAAGAAGGTCCAGACTACATGAAAGATTCCACCACACAAAAAAGTCACTTTCCCAACAAACTCAACACCACTTTACCTCTTAGTCCAGTACAAACATCTTGTTGTTTTACTTCAGACAGAGTTGAAGTTACACTTGTGAAATAGTAACATGAAAAAAAGACAGAAAAATCTAGACACACACACAAAAAAAGTTGCAAAACATAGATCCAACAGTACATATGTATCCATACCATGTTATGTCTTTGTAGATACTTCAACAAAAAATGTGATGTCCAAAAAGTTTAAAGTGGAAAAAAGACATCCTTACATACAAGTACAAAATTAAGTGCAGATTGTGTTTTATAGTATACAGGGAGTAAGCTGCACTAGAAGTGTTGCACTTATACTGATGAAGAGTTGTCACATGCTCATTTGCATGTTACAATGCAGATATACCAAATGAAAATATGTGGGCTTGTGACCAGCAAATATTTCATACATAGAAAGCAGCACAAATTAAGAAAAGCTATTATTTAAGTGAAAGTGAGGTATCATATTAAAATTCAGATGTATTAATAATATAAAAAAATATTGATTTAGTGGCTAATAAAAATGACTGCTAGACACTAGATAATATTAACCAATGAATGCAAAAGATATTCCTTAGTAAGTACATGTGCATCCCTTGCTTCATTTATTATTAAACAATTAACCCTTTCAGATGAATAGCAGGTCAAAAGCCATGTCATCTTGTTTGTTGACAGATTCAAAATTTTATTGAACTACTATTTAATGAATTTATGTCAATAACTTTAGAATCAAATTGCAGTTTATAATTCAAACTTTAGTATTATGTATACGAGTTAATTTCTTAAAAGTAAATATTATAAGAACACATCAAAATATAGATTTTAGTGAGTCACGTGGTATGTTGAATGCAGTACTGTGTACAATGTTTGTGACAGCAAAATACAAAGTCTATAGTTTCATACAAATTATGAACTCAAATTAGTAATATTATCAAGTGATGTTATAAGATAAGAACCTCATATCTTTTTATTTTGCTGAGACATGGCTTATGTACTAAATCAAACACAGTAGCCTCATTCAACTCTTTCCAAAAGTGGCCCTTTATATACACTTATTTCAAAATATGACATGTGAATAACCAATAAACAGCTTAGAATATCCCCAGAGTGCTTTTCTCAGCCACTTTAATCTGTAAAAAGACTACAACATTCTTTCAATCTAAGATTTCAAGGAGGTAGGTTATGTCTTTAGCCTGCTTCAAGTTTCATATTTTTTAAAAACCTAAATACCTCTTGGTTACAAAGCTTGATATATTATACTGGAGTTATATGGTATCAGTGTAGTTACTTACAATTTTTTTGGTTATACAACTGTATATATAAAACCTAAAAAATATTTTTGTTTGGTATCCTCTACATGCAAAATTTTAAAAGACCTAGTAATCTATGTCCAGCAGCAAGTACAAATGTCATAGAGAGAAGAGATAATTGTTTGCTTTACTTCTTGATTTATTGTTCTGTATTTTAAGAAGAATGAGCTTAATAATTTATTTTTAAATAGTATACTCTATATACTTGATTTCTTAACTGAAATGTGACTGTACATTATTAAACAGTAGTCCACTAGAACACAGCCAAGACAAGGAAGACTAAAGTTCAGTTTTATACTACTGGATATGTAATGAGTGCACATGCACCATGTCAATGCAAGTTGTGTAATGTTGGCTAGGTATGACTGGAATGTCAATATAATAAAAAAATAATAAATATAGTGTCACCAGACTTAAGCTACTTACACTAAATATTCATATTTTTGTGTTATAATATGTAGTTATTCTAGCATGAAAAAACAATTTCCTAATTTTTTATGATGGTTACAAGGTTAATCATGTAACAGAACCCACCAAGTTAAGAACATAGAAAATAACATAAAATATAAAGTCTTCTTGAAAACAAATGTTTGAAACATATTTAGGAGGTTTTACAAATTACATAAATATTTGAGATTTTTGGGATGAAGAATAGTTTTTTAAGTCATAACATGAAATCATTTTGCACTCAGACTAATAATGAAAAGACTATTTTTCACAAACAAATCTTCAGTAAATATATTTCATTAAAAAATCTGATTTACAAAATATTTGTAATCTTTACTAAAAGCCTACTAAATGTTGTGAAGATACATATGCTGTATCAAAAGTTATAATACAAATACTTAATGTGTGCAAGTGTGTAGATGCACTCGTGTATATTATACTGAGCCTGTTATGAAATGGTTAATATTATGTTTTACCTGGAACAAACTACCTACTTAAAATATAAATCAATCCAGTATTAAGTATAGCTAATTAAATATCTGTTCTTATAATCCCATTTTTATTCAAAGTTTAGAATACAATTCATCAGTTAAGTCAGTAATATTATTGACTGTAAACCAGTAATATCTCACAAGGAGATTTAGGTTCGTTTTAAATCCATGCACTAAGATAGTGATGTCAAAATAATTTCCATGATAAAAATATAATTATAAAAAAATTTAAATCACCAAAACAACTATATTACACATTTCAGCCAAACTGCTATAAAACTACACACTCATAAGAAAACTTATTGTATTATACCTGAGCTGGAAAAGTTGTCGCATATACAACACTATGTTGACCATTTTGCTCAGTTCCAAGAATACTGGCTGTCAGGGTTTGTGCAGCTAGAAACAACAATTTAATCATGTTACATCTTAACAGTTTTGATGCATTTCTATTCTTATTAACAATTTATTACAACTCATTTTATTAAATGTTATGTAAAAGGAATAAAACATTCAAAATACATCTCAAACTACATTTTCTGGTCGAATAATCTGCCAGTCAAGTTGAACTTGTTTTTTTTTATTATTATTCCATTTCTTCATTCAGATCTTGGCTAGCTGCCAGATCACAGTCTTTGTTTAGTTCTTAAAATATCTTAGTTAGTAATTAAACCATAGTCTTTCACTTAGTTTTTAAAATTTAACCATAAATCAGATTACAGCCTTCAATTCTTTTAAAACATTTAGCAGAAGACAATCTTTATTTCAAGTTGTTAGATCATGGCTAATAACCATGTGTATTACACATTTTACTTTTATCTGGGTCCTACAGAATGTAAAAAAAAAAACCATGTAAAACTTCAAAATTTTTTATATAGTCTAAGTTTCATTAATCTTACTATAATTTTGACAATGTAGTTTTATTGCCAGATAAACGTAGCCAAATTTCTAAGAAGACAACTTTTTGAAAATTCTGAACTGCAAAATTCTAGCACAAACAACATGAATAATTCAATCCAGACATTTATATATTTCAAATAAAAAAATATATAAAAATGTTTATATCCCTTTAATCTCCAAAACCTCAGTGCTCACATAGTAAGAAATATATTTCAGTTAATGGAACAATATTATTACTTTGTTGTTACCTACAGGAGTCCATTAAAGTGTAACAGCCAGCTCTAAAAATTATATATAAAATATAAGAATTTAGTTGTTGTATACAATAAACACTATTTTAGTTTGTGGCAGAATTAATGTAAACCATGATTTCTTTATCAGTTCATATACAGGGTTCTATGCTAATGACTAAATGCTGAAAACATAAAACAAGGACTATAAAACACTAATGGCTAAATGTTGAAAACATAAAATACATGAACAAATACATACATACATGTAATATATGCTACTCCCAACAACAGCGAGTAGCCACTGGCAGTATAATGACTGTTTTTATCATCCAATAAAAGCAAAGTCATAAAAGATTTATTGTACTTTTTTGTATGCAACAGACTTTTTTCTAGCATTCTGTTTCTTGAATAATGAGTCTTTTAAAGAATTTCACACTCCTAATATAAGACTCTAAAATTTTTAACCAAATAATACCAATGTGTCTGCAATTCTTATAAAACATTACAAATATGATAGTTTCTAAGGCATCTCATGAACAAAACTTACAAAAATTTTCTTCTCCTAGTTCATCTAGTGAGGAATCTGTAGCTTGTCCAACAGATACATTTTTGTCTCCTTTCATTGACTATAAAACAATAATCAATGAGTCTGTTTATAGCTGATTAGAACCAACAATGAACAATCATAGCACAATGGAATTTCAGAACTATTTGGACTATATTTTACTAACAGCTGAGCTACAGAGTTCATGTAGCTTAAAAATAGCTTTAAAAAAACTCAAAAAACTCTTAATGTTTCAACTCCTTAAGTTTTTGAATGAATAAATAAAAATCTCAGAATATTTAAGTTATTATTCCTATTACATTAAAAATTACATGTTATTAAAAAGTAATTAGACAAACCTCTCTGTATTTTTGTAAGTACAATTTCAGTGGTTCAACATAGTTGTCAAACCCTAAAGTGGACATAGCAAAGAGAATATCTTCCCCATTTATGGTCTTCCTCTTTTCTTGATGACACCTGTCACTTGCTCTGTAGGTCAGGGGGTCAAGGACAATATTAACATCAAACAACAAGCATTTCTATTATACCTGATGAAGTACATTTCATCATAAAACATAAAAAAGGGCATGTTTTCACACTATTTTGAAATACATGCTATAGCTGTTAACTAATGACGATACACACACTCACAACATGAGATACATATATATACATTTAAAATGTCACCAAACTCTTTCCATCAAATGTAATATGGATGCAATGTGAGGTACATCCTGAAAGAATGAAACTGAGAGTTTACTTCAGAAGGTCAGATTGTCTTAATAGAATTTTTAGCTATATGTTGTACGAAAAGATCATGTTTGTTACTAATAAACTATCTCTATTTCTTCTCTGTTTGAACTTACTAATTACAGAAAATGGTAAATATATTTTTATATGTTTCAGGTAATATCAAATGTATCTAAAAAATTGCTACTATCAGATAATTTTTGTCAGAAGTTTTTGGACTGAAACTCTTAATTTCAGATTCATATAAGCAAAACCACAAGTGGTTTTCAGTTATAATTATAACTATACATTATAGTTATAATGTATAAAACATTAAATACCCGAAATCAAAATTCTTCCTACAGAAATAAATTTAGATGTTTGTCCAGATAACAAATGAAACCATATAAAAACATTTAGTTTGTCATCAGATGTAAAAAAACGGAAATTGAATCGTTTCATTAAAATAATTTTAATGTTAACAACTATGTGCTACTTAAACATTTTGAATAAAAAGTTATTGTTCAAAAGAAACGTTTTAAGATTTTCAAATACCTCCTATATGTTAAGCCTTCTTTGAACAAACTTTGTTTCTGTTTTATCCATCACAGTTAACGGCTTTTTAATCATTTTGAGTTTTTGAAGCTTCCAAAATACATCAAAAGCAGGTGGAATGACATACAAACGTTCAAATTTGAAACAAGCACAAAAAGTACAAATGTTATAATTTTTCACCAGGCCTAGGCTTTATGTATAAAACAAATTCCAGAAACTATGAATCTTAAAACAAATTATTAAGTCTAAATGAAAATACAAAAACAAAACAGACAACAGAATTTTCTAACTAATGATACCTATTAAACAACAGTTACCAAATAGTCTACAGAATGACCACAAATAATTCATACTTTTGACTGTGCTGGCTGATGAACGAGTAAAAAATAAAAGGAAACTATAACCGAAACTACAAGAAAACATACTTACAGTAACAAACATTCCATAATAAAGCTATATTTAGTTGAAGAACCTTAAATTACTAATTTTCTGTCATGTTCTACTTCAAATACAATAATTTAGAAATTAAGGACCCACATGGTGCATGAAATACTAATTTATATAACTAATTATGGTATTTCCTAGAATTTCTTTCAAATTACATCTCAAAATAAATTAACATATTCTACACTTTTTTCAGATTTTTCTATAACAATGAAAAATGTCAAGTGAAACATCAGGTTTCTCATGGTAAATATTTATTTCTTTAGTTTAGTAAAAAACCAAAATGGAAAGAAATGTTTATTAGCCAAAACATAGGTAGAAAATAAAATCACAGCTATTAAAGATTTTTACTCTTTTTCATGCTTCTATTATTTATAATTTAGTTTTAGTCGTTCAGTCAGCTAAAAGTAGATACGAATAGTTATGTTTATATAGCACATCATATAGTTTGTTAAAATGATTATATGAAACAGATTTCTCTTATTTACACTCATATTACCTGTTGGAAAATGATAACATTGCCTAGTCACCAAAGTTCACTTTCTATGTGGTATTAATGAAAATTTTAAAACAAGTTCTTTGTGGTTCTCTACAAAAAAGCAGCTAGAACTCAAGAAGTATAGGTATTTTTTTACCCCATCTGTTTTGTTGTTAGTTACACTTTTCTAAAATTTCTTTAGAATAATTTGTTTAATTGATATTGTAAATTTTGTTTTGGCAATAAGTGATAAACTATATATGTTCTAATGACTATTGAAAGCATGTTTGGCTTTTCATAAAAGGTGAACTGGTAAAAATGCTTAGAATTTTGATTACTCTTAACACACAAACTTTTCTAATGTATTTGAAACATGAACATAATAGTATTAATTTAACTGTAAAAAGAGATTTTATGAAACACTTAAAATCAACCAAATTGTTTTCAAAATATATTTCTTCATCTTTTTAATAATGATGTTTGAAACTTTCATATTTTTTTATTACAAACTTTTTAAGACAGTGTCTACAAACATTTTACCAATTAAATTAAAGAAGTATCCAACAGAATGACATAGCAAAAATTACAATATTGGAAATATTTTGTTCAAGTATAGGGCTGAAAACATTCAGTTAAACCTTAAACCTACACAGATAACAACAACACTATCTGTTATATGTAGACTTTATAGATATATTATATAGAACAATACTGGTTCAAACACTTTTACTATTTGCTTATAGCTTAGCTAAGTTTCAGTTTAAATCCCACAACAAATTTTCGAATTTTCTTAAATGGTTGACTTAGAAGTATTATATACATTGTTTGACATACACAGTAAAACCTATCTAAGCCAGAAACTGCATGGGGCAGAAACCTGTACAAGCCAGAAATATCAAAATTTTGCAGTATTATCTTAAGATTTCTCTTACAAAAGAACCTCTATATGGCAGAACCTACATAATGCAGACAGAAAGCTTTCACCTACCTCCTCTATCAACAAATAAGATTAGAACCTGAGTACAGCAGAAAATATGTTTTTGATTAAATATTAATTTCTTATTTAATTAATAATTTATTGAAATATTAATAAATTCATGTTTAATTAATAATTTGTTTAAATATTAATTCTCAGACATTTTGTTACAATAAGTATTGATTAAATATATTCTGTTCTTTTTTCTGCTGTGATTATTCTGAAGATTGCTATTCAAAAGAGCAATTGACTTACTTTTGGTTGCATCTACTGATTGAAAACTAGAGAAACCATGGGTAATAGGTAAAATTGAAAAGCTGAGCTGTTTCAAAAATTTAAGAAAGAATCATCTTCCTGTGGAATGGTTTGTTTGTTTGTTTTGGAATTTTGCACAAAGCTACTTGAGGGCTATCTGTGCTAGCCATCCCTAATTTAACAGTGTAAGACTAGAGGGAAGGCAGCTAGTCATCACCACCCACTGCCAACTCTTGGGCTACTCTTTTACCAATGAATAGTGGGATTGACCGTCACATTATAACGCCCCACGGCTGAAAGGGCGAGCATGTTTGGCGCGACCAGGATGTGAACCCGCAACCCTCAGATTACAAGTCGCACGACTTAACACATTTGGTCATGCCGGGCCCTGTGGATTGGAAAGCAAATAATAAAGTATGGGTGACCACTGCTATATTCAAGGAATTTCTGAACAAATTAAACAAAAGAAAATAGCAATATTCTTCTTTTCCTAGATAATGGAACTTGTCACCCAAAAGTTCAGCTTTCAAATGTTTGTTTAGTCTTTCTACCTCCACATACAGCATCAGTTCTACAGCTACAAGATAATGAAATTATACAGTGTATAAAATTAAAATACAGAAAATTGATGCTTCTTCCTATTACTGCAAATATGGACAACTGAATACATAATAAAGTGCTTTTGAAACTATGCATTTATTCTTGATATTGGCAGAGATTGAGGAGAAGTTGTTTGTTATGACGATTCTAGTAAAATCCAAACTCTGATTGAGAAGATTGATGCAGATGACTTTGTGAATGCGAAAGTTTTGTGAACATTGACAAGAATGTTTTAACAGAAACTGATGAAACTGATTTAAAATCTATAATAGAATTGCAAAATGGTAACAGTGTGAGAGATTCAGAAGATGAACAAAATGGAAAAAATAGCAAGGAAGTAGAAAATCCTACTTCATCTCAAGTGTTAAGTTACATTCATGCTATCAAATTGTATGCAAAAATGATGGGGGAAAATGAACTTCATGAAAAGGCCCTGGAATTGGCTTTCTCTTTTAACCACATGAGAAAGCTCATTAAAAAAATGAAACAGTTGAAATTGGACAGTTTCTTCAAATATATTTGATTAAGATTTTGTGTACTTGTGTATATTTTGAATGTCTATTTTTGTTCTTATTCTAATAAATATAGCATAAACAGTATAATAACTTTATTCGCAAATGTGTAACTTCCCTTGAGTCAAGCAAGTATAACATTCCGCTCAAAACTTATATGTAATTAAGGAAATTCCTGTGCACTGTCTAAGCCGGAAATTTTACTCAGTCTCTTACGATTCTGCCTTAGACAGGTTTTATTGCATGTATAAACAATGTATGGACTGAAACAAAAAATGCTGCACTAACTGAAAAGATCCCAGAGTACAAGCTATAATGTGGGATTATAAAATGTATCCTAGGTTTTGGAGGTTACTCTGGAAGTAGAACCCACACTGCAGTGGGGACACACCTTGTATTAGTCTTAGCCTTAGTTCACCACTCTCACCTAAGAAATAAAACAGTAGCAATAAATATATAAATAGAAATTAGAAGAGTGAGCTGTGGGTGTACAAGCCCACAACATCCCACGTCTATATCACTCTCCACTGCTTTCAGACACTTATGGGAATGTGGCTGGTCTCCGAAGAAAACAAAATTGAAATAAAAATAAGAAAAAGAAAATAAGGAAATGAGGGTATAAATAAGTTGAAAACTTACCTCTTAATTTAGTATTCCAGCCCCTAATATGGTAGAAAGGCACTAATTGTCAGCACAGCAAATGAACTGTACCAGCATGAAGCATCCCATCTAGCTTTCCAAACAAATTAGTATAGTTCCCAACCACCATCCATTCACTAAGTCCACTGTGACTATCATGTTCTAAACAAGCCTTTGTGTGCAGCAAGGCGTACGTCCGCATAAAGTGTTTTGCATGATCATTTTGGAAATCAATACATAAATTATTTTTCAAAAAGATTTATCAACTTAATTTTCCCAAAATGATCAGCAAAACACTTGCTTGTAGACATAAATATCGATTAAAAGTCAATGATTTATCAGGTTTTGAAAAAGAAAAACAGCAATTCAAACCTTCATATTTGGTAATTAATTTTAGACATAAAATATTCATTGATTTGCAGATTTCTAAAATTATTCTTCAGTGGATAAAAAATAATATTTTTCCTTGAACAAACTTAAAGCCTACCATCAATTATAAACACAAAGTTCCAATTGGTAAATAACTATATAATTATAGAAGTTTTTTAACTAATGTAAATGTAGATGACATTAATAGCTTACCTTGTGAGTGTCAAAATAGTTTATTTATCGATACTTCTTGTAAACGTACTGTCACTGGTAATTTGAATATTACAAAAGATAAAATATTAGGTGAAATGATCAAAAAAGGATCTAAATACAGAATAACCATAAAGTATTATGTAATAAGAATAATATTCTCAAATCTATTGAAAGCAATACTGATTAATACATTTTAAAATTTAACCATTTTAAATCTTATGCACTTAGATGGTTTCTGGAAAGAAATACCATACTATTGAAAGCAATACTGATTAATACATTTTAAAACTTAACCATATTAAATCTTATGCACTTAGATGGTTTCTGGAAAGAAATACCATACAGATTTACTGTTTCATCAGTTAAAAAATACACTTCAAGAATTGCAAGAAAAATATGTTATAGTTCCCACTGATAATGCTAACTGTAGCATTCGTATCATTTGTAAAAAGTTTCATGCATTAATTATGGTAAAAGAAATCAATAGTACACAAACATTTAAACTTGTTAACCAATCCAAAGATACAGTAATTAATAATTTCACTAAAACTTATAATAAATTTTATTATAAACAAAATTCTTGTGTAGATTTATCATTTCTTTATGCTATTCCTAAACTACATAAATCTGCATTTAAATTTAGTTTTATTTCCAATTCAATTAGAACAATTATCAAACAGCTGGCTATATTATTAAATATACATAAAATACTCCATATTTTAACTGATAAAATAAAAAATGTAAGTGTTAATAATAAAAAACCAAATTTTTGTGGATTATAAAAATAATCAAACTATTTTAAAATATCTAAAAAAGTGTGAACAAATAAATAATATTCAAATATTTGATTTTACCACATTGTAGATCACAATTCCATTAAAAGATTTAATATTTGTTTTAAATTCATTAATAGAACAGTTCTGTTATCTTTTTTTAAAACTAGAAAAAAGAATATTTACCTCCAAAAATATAAAAGACATAGTAAGTTTCTATATTTATAATAATTATATATTTTTCAACAAACAGGTTCTTAAATAATTAATAGGAGTTTCAATGGGAGCTAACTAACTACTGTACTTGTACAGCAAATTTATATCTTTACTATTACAGGAATATATTTATTAAAAACTACACATATCCAGATATTTTTAACTTAATTTACAGATATATAAATGATTAAATTAGTGTAAATGATCCTGAAATAAATAATGTTATTAACATTATTTATCCAGCAGAATAAGAAACTGAAAATACTTCAATATCTAATACAGAAATGTGCTGGCTAAAATCTTAAAGTCAACGAACATAAAGCAAAAATGTGCATTTTGCATTGTTAGACTCAACCACTTGTTTGAGAAGAGCTTTGAAAGATGAAAATAAAAAAAGGAAAAATAAAATTAAAAAAATTTTTTAGCATTTGATAGGGAAAATGTGAACACTATGAAATTAGCCTAAATACTAGCTGGTCAAAAGTTTAAGACCATACTGAAACGAAGCGTTAATTGGTAAACACGTAACGAAATTTAGTCATTTGTGTTCAAGCATTAGTGCTGTCAACATCTCAGACTGACATCTCCTGTGTTACATTGAGTAAAAACATGGCAAAGGCTAAAAAGTTGACAGAGTTTGAACGTGGCAGAATTGTCAAGCTGCAAAAGCAAGGTCTCTCTCAACGTGCCATTGCTGGTGAGATTGGGCATAGTAAAACTGCTGTTGCAAATTTCTTAACAGACCCTGAAAGATACGAAACGAGAATTTCAAGTGGTCAGCCCAAGAAAATTGTGCTGGTGTTGAGCAGGAGGATTCGAAGGGTTGTCTGGCAAGACACCAGCCAATTGTTGAACCAGATTAAGGCCCTTATGGAGGCAGAATGCAGCTCAAGAACAATACGACGGCATCTATGAGAGAAAGGCTTTAAAAATCGTAAAAGTCTTCAAAGGCCATGCCTCCTTCCACACCATGAAACAGCTCGGTTAAACTTTGCTGAGAAGCACCAAACGTGGGTTGTAGAAAAGTGGATGAAGGTTTTGTTCTCTGATGAAAAAAAATTTAACTTTGACAGTCCAGATGGCTTCCAAGTTACTGGAATGATAAAGATATCCCACCAGATACATTTTCTACACGACATAGTGGAGGTTCCATCATGCTTTCTCCTTCCATAGAACAATAGAGATTCAGATTATACAGGGGCATCAAGCAGCAGCTGGCTATACTGGCATGTTGGAGAGAGCATCCTTATTGACTGAAGGCCCTCGATTGTGTGGAAATGACTGGATCTTTCAGAAGGACAATGCTGGATTCCACAATGACTGCAGGACAAAGGACTTTTTCATAGTAAATAACGTGATTATTTTAGATCATCCAGCGTGTTCACCCAAACTGAACCCCACTGAAAATGTTTCAAGGTGGATGGCAAGGGAAGTCTTTAGAAATTGACATCAATTCCAAACAGTGCATGGTCTTCGTCAAGCCATCTTCACTACTTAGAATAACATTCCAGCCAGTCTTCTGCAAATGCTTATATCGACAATGCCAAAGCGAATGTTTGAAGTTATTCGCAATGACGTCTGTACAACTCACTACTGAGACCTCTTGTTGGGCATTTCCTACCCTGTTTAGGATTTATTTTTGGTATGGTCTTGAACTTTTGACCAGCTAGTATTTAGGCTAATTTCATAGTGTTCACATTTTCCAGATTAAATGCTAAAAACGTTTTTATTTTTATTTTTTAATTTTTTATTTTCATCTTTCAAAGCTCTACTCAAATAAGTGGTTGAGTCCACCAATGCAAAATGCATATTTTTTCTTTATGTTCATTGGTCTTAAGATTTTGGCTAGCAGTGTATATTATTTAGATTTAGAAATTAAAATAATTTATAAGGATATCAATGTAAATATTTTACCTTTTTAATTTATAGTTTAACATCTTTAATAGTAATGTATCACACCCTTCTGTTACAAGCATTATAACTTCGCAATTATTCAGATATTGTAAAACGTGTAATATATTTAAATATTTTATCAGTAATGTTGAAATACTGATACAAAAATTAACAGTTAATGGATTTAATAGAAAAATGTTATATAAAATTATTAAACTATTCTATAACAAATATAAGAATGTATTAAATAAATATAAATAAATAAAATTTAGAGAAATTTTACTTAAAACTTCTAATAGCTATGTTAAGTTATGAATCAGGTCATTTAACAACTTGGCACTACTTTAAGCAGATGCACATCTTGCTGCATACAAAGGCTCGTTTAAAACATGATAGTCACAGTAGACTTGGTGAATGGGTGTTGGTTGGGAGCTATACTAGTTTGTTTGGAAAGCTAGATGGCATATTTCATGCTGGTATAGTTCATTTGCTGTGCTGTCAATTAGTGCCTTTCTACCATATTAGGGGCTGGAATGCTAACTTCAAGAGGTAAGTTTTCAACTTACTTACACCCTCATTTTTTATTTTATTTTTCTTATTTTTGTTTAAATTAATTTTTTCTTCCTGGGAGAGCAGTCACATCCCCACAACTGTTTGCAAGCAATGGAGAGTGATATAGATATGGAACGTTGTGGGCTTGAGCATCCACATTTTGCTCTCCTAATTTCTATTTCTATATCTATTGTACTCTATTTCTTAGGTGAGAGTGGTGAATAGAGGTTAAGACTGATAGAAGGTTTGTCCTCACTGCAGTGTGAGTCCTACTTCCACAGTCACTTAGAAAACTAGGGTACATTTTATAATCCCACATTATAGCTTGTAACCTGGGTTCTATTCAATTAATGCAACATTTTTTGTTTATTCTTGTTTTGGCCTGTCTTAAGTTATAACAAATTAATATAATAAGTTATAAGTGTGAATTTGTTGTTTTAACACAGCCCTTCCTTGTATTTTCCTTATTTCATTTCATTAAAATGTATTCATTTTCACTAATATATATATATGTATACACATATCACATATATAACAAATGTAAGAAAGTATCATTTTAAATTGTGTGCTTTTAACTTTAAAAATCACCAAAATAAAAACAAACTTTGAGCATCTGCTGAAACATTTTTTTTTGTTTTAACAACAATTGTTATGCCTTTTAGAACTTCAAAGCTAAAGAAAGTAGAAAATGTATATTCACATTCAATCCAATATCAAATGTTTTGAGTATCGATAATGTATTTAGACCGAGCATGTAACACAAAATAAACTTTAACTAAAAATATCACAGAATATTTCCTGCAGTAAAAGGATACTCACTGGTTATAAAACTCACAAACTCAGACACACATTCCTGTACACATTCTTTAGCATCCTTAGCAATCTGAAAAAAAATTATTCATGATAAAACCTGTCAAACAGAAAATTCCTATGAAAAAATACTTTTCTTCCAAACTCACTAAAATTTATTAGACATACCTAATTATTACATCCATAAAAGAAAACCACCATTACTGAATTATCTCTTGGGATCCAATAATAAAAAAAAAAAGTCAAATTAAACCCCAGTGTCTTTTACTATGTGCAAGGGCATACTTTGCAAAAGACTTCACTGATATGATGATACATACAAGTATTGACTTCTAATGTGGTTACTAGGACAACCAATTATTCATAAGACATATTTTTAATACTTTGCAAGTTGTATCACCAAATGTGGTTTAATTTGCAATAATTTTTTTTCTTGTTCATTTGGAATTCTTTTTGTACAAATGCTCACAGAATTAGCTATAAACATAACTATGATAAATAGAACAGCAAAAAGAGACTATCAGTAGATTTTTACCTGACATGCTAAAGTTTTGTAATTTCTGGAATAAAAATATATACATATTGTCAATTCTTGTTTCTCTTTTTATGTAAAGTCAGAAAATTGCATCTTTATACACACACACATAAAACACAATTTAGAGATAGTAAAGTGAGCATTTATTAAAACAGATATGGTAATTTGAAAATGTTTAATACACACTCACATGTTTAAGTTTCAATCATAAGGCTAAAGCAAACAGTAAACATGGGTTTTGGTCAACTACAAATTAAAGAAATATGTAATCAATCAAACTTCACACCAAAAGAAATCAATGTAAATGTTTTGATTTAACTAACTTACACAAGACAAGTTTATTAATCAAGTCTGATTACACTGGTTTACAAAGAAATTGAGGCAAGCACAAAAATAGCTGTTTTAACCTAATTTGGGGGTGCTGAATTCAGATTTGAAATCCGTTTTTACTCATCACCTCTAGTGTTTTAGATATGCATACTGTACATTTTGTACACACACTGTACATAAAGGCATATATGCATTCAGGGTTAATTTCTAATATTGTGTGACTTATGTCTTCTTTTTTAGTTATTATGCAATAAATGTAAGTGATAGCATTACATTATATATATATATATAGCTATATATCAAGACGGATTTTGGCAGTTGCTGTAGCCAACACGCCTCAATCAACAGCCAGCAGTGCACTGGCAGTCAGCGCAGGAGGTTGGTGTCCCTCGACAATTGTGTCACACAATCTTTGGGTATATATTTATATTACAATTTCCAACCACGCATTATAATTATTATTGCCTTACATATGGTTTAATTTTACAAAGTACTGTTGCTTTCTCTGTCTCTGGGATAGTCGAGCTGTATCCCAGCATTACAAGCAGAAAGACTGGGGTCTAGAAGCACTTTCGCTCCTGGTGAACAGAGCCAAGGAGAATCCTCTGGTTGACATGAAGAAGGTGCTTCTTCCTCCTCTTCACAACAAGCTTGGTTTGATGAAGAATTTCGTGAAGGCCATAGACAAAAATGGTGCTGCCTTCCAACACTTGTCTACTGTGTTCCCAGGTCTCAGTGCTGCTAAGCTCAAAGAGGGCATCTTTGTTGGACCTCAAACTGGAGAAGTGTTGAAGGATACTGATTTTGAGGAGCTTCTTACCTTAAAGGAACTGAGAGCATGGGAAGCATTTAAGTCAGTCTGTAGTGGCTTCCTTGGTAACACACGCATACCAAATTACCAAGCCTGTATTGAGAAGTTGCTAAAGACTTATGAGGATATGGGATGCCTAATGTCACTAAAATTCATTTTCTCCATTCCCACCTCAACTTCTTCCCTCCAAACCTTGGAGCAGTGAGTGATGAGCACGGAGAAAGATTCCACTAAGACATTACTAAGATGGAGAGCAACTACCAAGGCAAGTGGAACCCCAGCATGATGGGAGACTTCTGCTGGATGCTCTTGCGTGACATCCCGGAGGCAAAATACACCAGATCATCTAAGAAAACACATTTCTAACTGTCTGCGGTACTATGAATTGTGTACATTGTGTCATCCAAGTATATTTATTCCATCAATGTTCTTTATCTATCCTGTTTCATCTGTAATAAGCTTCTGCAACTGTTGAAATAAGCACGTATATACTCTGTATATACTAAAATGAGACTATTTAAAAGCCAGAAAACTAGAGGTGATAGAGCAAAACTGTTTATAAATTTGAATTCAGCACACCCAAATTAGTAAAAAACACCTATTCACATTCTTGCCTCAAACAAAAAATATTTTTTTGTAAACCAGTGTTATATATAAAGACAAACTGTAAGATGGACAAGACTGATATTTTTTTTTTGTGTGTAATATGATCACTTTTAAAAGTTTCATTTTATTAAAAGACAAAAAAGAGTAAACTTATTAGAACTGTAACCAGTTATAGTCATAGAAACTTCTCAATCATTTTTTTTGTGTATGTCTAAGAAAAATAAATAATATAAATATGTCACTCAGTTTTCTACGACTCTTACCTTGCCTGATTTTGGAATTGCATTTTTCATTATTCTTGCAACATTAGCAATAGGTAGAAAACGATCCTAAAAGAAGAATTTTTTTTTTCACTATTTTAGTTCTCTTGCTAAAGTGTTTAATGCAAAAAATAGAGTATGTTTTGAAATATATGAATTAAAAGGCAGTTTCATTTTAAAAAATTACACTATTAGTTTGCTAAAAATAAATGTTGTAACAATTGGGATAAAACAGCAGCTAAATTTTTCCCATATAAAAAAATCATACTGTTTGAAAAAAATAATAAAAGTCTTAATCTGTAACTTTAAAAGTACATGAGTGAAGTTATTTGAACTTCACAAGATATTAAGACTGTGCTAGATGTTTTGAAATCCCACACTGATATCAACAATTATGCATTAACAGCTTAAAATTAAATATCTACACTATCAAATATCCACTTTCTTTCATGTATCAAAAAAAGATCACTTATGCATTTCCTAAAGAGCAAATTCATATGAGAGTTCATGTTAACATCAACTGATATGAAGAATAACTATTAAACTCCTTTACCAGCAGTTTGTATCATATCTATTTACATTAAGCTTTTCCCTTTACCCAGAGGTTTTAACTGTTTGCTTCTCGATTGAAATAACTCTTTGCACTGTATGGATTGGTTATATTTAGCAGGGGCATAGATCATGGGGGTATGGTGCATACAATCATCCCCCCCCTACACTTTGGGCTGTTGAATTTTTTTATTGCATCACAGGCCTACAGATTGTGTGTTTGTTCTTGTGATTCTCATGTTCTTACCACTCAACTTACATAATTAAGCCTAGATATAGGCTTTTTCAGTTGCCGAAATGTACATCTTAATAGATGTACTTCTAAGCTTTTCGATCTAAGCGATAATTCGTAAGTATCAGTCAGTTGGCCTAAGTATATATGTAAGGCTTGCAAGCACTCTCACAGAATCTACCTATGTCTTGTATGTAGTGTAATATTAAATAAAATTTACATCACAACAGAATGAACAGAGCACGAAATTCGAAAATATTACTCCCAAGCATAAACTCCTGTGATCTAGATCTGGCAGGCCATTTGTAGCTTGTAGCTGCATCAATCTTATGTATATATTGTGCAGTTTTCCTATGCCATTTGTTCTTATGCATGTCTAGCCGGTTTTATTGTCAAACACCTTACTCTCCTTGGCTGCAGAAACCGCTGACCATAGTGTACGTTTAGTGTACAGTTAATGACAGGTTTGGGCCACTTGGATCCAGGTGCACCCTACATCACTCCCCTCTGCTCCCTTTAGTCTGAGCCTCAATTTTACAACAGGGCTCATCAGACCTGTGTTTGTGGCCCTCATTAATCCATGAAATTTCAGATTATTACTGCCCTCTAATAAAGAGCCAATGCTTTATGGTAAAAGAACAATATATTCTCTTATCATAGACAGTAAAAATATTGTATTTTCTTGTATAATTAGAACACAAAAGAAGCAATTTCAATGGCCTGAAGCCTCTACTTGAATTGTATTGCTAGTTTTTGTTTAGGTATTTTTATTTAATAGACGTGCTTATAGACATTATATCACAACATGTTTGCCTTCTGATGAACTTTAACAGGAATATAATATATTTGTGATTGTTTAAGTATTTTTTAAGAAATTTGCAATTACTTGTGTTGTAACTAGCACACATTATTGTCCCAGCGATGCCCAGGTGGTCAGTCGGCTCGGTAGTCACTGTGAGGTTCACGTGTTCGACTTAAATACATTATACAGTTCAATCCAACTTCCATTCTGTTCTATCTTCATTCATTGTATGTTAAGAGTTTTTCAATAAAGACTATTTTAGCCAGTTGAGTCATCTGGAAAAAAGATTCCAATTATGACAAGCAAGCGTCTGAAACTTTCGGATATTAGACAGTTCTGCAAGGCAGTTACTAATACTACAAGTGACAATGCAGATGCAGATAATCCAACAACCTCAAACAAAGGAATAGAAACTTGCCATACAGAGGAAATACCATGTTCATCAGAGGACGAGTCTGAAAATACTTGTGCAACTATTGCACATCATGAACCACCAAATAGTTGTGAAACAAGTTTGTGCAGTAATGAAAAATCTGACACTGTACAGATACAGTGTGGAAAGCCATATCATCCAGATGCACAACTATTACCACGACAGAAAGCAAAATCTTAAAATATCAACTTCCAGGGCAAGTGGTTTGATGAGTTCCCATGGCTGCACTTAGAGAATCAAACTCAAAAAGTCGCATGCTTTCATTGTGCCAAGGTGGAAAATAGAGGCCTTTTTACAGGGAAATTGGAGAAACCAATGGAGTATACTTTCGTATCCACCAGATTTTGCAACTGGAAAAAGGCAAAACAGAAATTCAATGAACACCAATTCTCCTCTCAGCACAGATTCGCTATATCTCCAGAAAGTTCACTTGATGTAACTCCAGTGACTGTCCAGCTACATGATGGAAAAAAGCAGCAGCAGGAAGAATGCAAAAGAAGTCTAGCCAAAACATTCAGAAGTTTATGTTTCTTATTGTGTCAAGGTTTAGCATTACATGGACATACTGATACGGAGGGAAACTTTCTACAGTTAATGAAGCTCCTGGAAGAGGAAGATCCTGAGTTGATGGCCATCTTGTCAAAGAAAACCACATTCACATCACCCCAGGCTCAGAATGAAATAATGGAGATGTTCAGCCATCAAATACTGAGGAACATAGCACACAAAGTGCAGCAAAGTAAAATCTTTGCATTAATGGTTGATGGCACTCAAGATGTTACAGGTGCCGAACAGGAAGCAATATGTGTACGATACGTAGATGAAAACTTTGAGATCCATGAGACATTTCTTGGTTTGTACAGTGTTTCCAATACAACTGGTGAAACAATATCCTCGACCATACTTGATGTACTGACGAGACACAATTTACCACCGTCAGGATTAAGAGCATAAACTTATGATGGAGCCGCTAACATGAGTGGTGCGTACAGTGGATGCCAGGCAAAAATAAAAGAGAAGCAACTGTCAACTTTGTTTTTTCACTGTGGAGCACACAAGGCTAATTTAATAATGTGACATGCAGTTGAAGCTTGTGAATGTGTTCGAGATTCTATCCAGTGGGTACATAAACTTGGTGTCTTGCTTCAGAGGTCAGGCAAATATAAGACAATCTTTGAAAATATTGTATCGTCAGACAGCCACAATGGTCCAGTTAAATACATCCACCCACTGTGTCCAACACGCTGGTTGTGCCGCCTGTCTGCAATTACATGTGCTAATGATCACTACTGTGACATTGTCTGAATTAGCAAATGAAAAATCAGATGTAGCAGTGAAAGCATGAGGTCTGCTGGACAGATTTGACAAAGGAAAGACAGTTTTAGGATTTTTGATTTCTCAGCATCCATTAGCTGCATTAAAGAAACTAAACCGCGCATTCCAAGCAAAATCAGCAACAGTATCTGGCATGATTGAAGCATCTGCAATGACAGTTGAGCAACTGCAGGTATTGCTAACAGAGGAAAATTACAACAAATATTTAATGAAGCTAAGAAAAAGGTAACTTCCCTAGATCTGGTCCCTATTGAATTACCACGCAATCGCAGACCCCAAAGAAGGATCACAGGTGATGGCTCAGCACACCATTCTGGAACAGCTAGAGATTACTACAGAAGCCAATATTTTGAATTTGTGGACACAGTCATAGAACATCTGACCACTAGATTCAATGCAGGCAACAATGACTTGAGGCAATATCTGACACTTGAGAACATGATCACATCTGGCAAGATTGACAACTCGGTTATAAACTTCAGAAATCTCTGCATAACGGCTCGAGTTTCAGTTGCCCATGTTCAAAGGAACAACAAAAGCAGTATATCTGAAAGGTGCGAAGGATGCTTACTGTAAAATGCATAAAACAAGCAAGCAGATGTTTAGTGAAGTGTTTCTTCTCATGAAAATTTTGCTTGTATGTCCAGTATCCAGCTGCGAATGTGAACGCAGCTTTTCTGCATTAAGACGGTTGCAGACATGGATAAGGTCAACTATGTCTCAGTGTCGCCTCAACCATGTGGCAGTTTGTTACACTCATAGAGATGATGTCAACAAGGTATATATAGAAGAGCTTATGAAAGAATTCATAAACAGATCATCACAAAGGAGGTCTACGTTTGGGAACAGGTAGACTAGAGGACTAAATGAATCTTACTTCAATGAAAAGTATGAATAATTATGTGCTGCATTGTATTGATGTGTAATTTTCAAGAGTTTGCAAAGACATTCTAATTATTTTTTATCAAACAACATGAACAGTTTTTCACCAGATATAAACTTATCAAGGGTAATTACTAATTTTATTAATATTTGAAAACGTAATTCATGCAATGAAAGTTATTAGTGACCTTGTCAAGTATAATGGCCATCTTTTATACTGTGCAGTGTGCAGGAATAAATTCATGTGGCATTTGTCTTTATTCTAGTAACATTTTGAAAACTGTTCACAACACCTCACTTATACAAACCTACATGGAAACCATGAAGTATCGTGCTAACAAGATTACTCTGTGACTCCATGTTTACAACTTTCAGGTTCACGTAATCAGAGATTACCAATTTGTAAATTGAACAGTCCACATAAGTGGTTGCAAAAATCATCCCCCCATCGGGTGTCAAGTGTAATGGCCATCTTTTATACTGTGCAGTGTTCAGGAATAAATTCATGTGGCATTTGTCTTTATTCTACTAACATTTTGAAAACTTTTCACGACACCTTACTTATACAAAACCTACATGGAAATCTTGTAGTATCATGGCAACAAGATTACTCTGTGACTGCATGTTTACAACTTTCAGGTTCACGTAATCAGAGATTACCAATTTGCAAATTGAACAGTCCACATAAGTGGTTGCAAAAATCATCCCCCCCCATCGGGTGTAAAAAATCTACACCCCTGCTATTTAGTGTATCATATATATATTAGTATGTTTTTTTAAGTCATAAGAAAATAAGTATATCCAAACTACAATCAAATGTAACCACAATTTTTCATTTCCTAAGGTAAGCAAATTTCCTATGCTTAAATAATTTTAACATAATCCAAAAACATATTGTATTTATTGGTTTCCTTCAATGTAGTCACCTGATTGATAAAAGTGACTTTTGAAACATTGGGTATATCTCCTTCTAAAATTTGGTACCACCATGAAAAAAGATTATTCCCCTTCAAATTTCCCAAACTTTATCAGTGTCAAGTTTCAGAGACAAAATTAAATATTAAAATAAAAGATTTTGTTTTCAATTGGGTATATATAAAATTAAACTTGACATTGGGAAATTATTTATAAATGATAGTGAAAGAGTAAGAAAAATAAAATGCAAAGCAAGTCTTGGCATTAAAAGTTGTGTTGTTTTTTATATAAAATTTATTTTGAAATTAAATAAACTACACTCATTAATACATTATTACACTAACTCACAAGCTTGAATTTGAGATTCCAAAGGAAACTACTTTGATAAACAGAACGCAAGAAATCTTTCACTGATAACAAAACTGAACATTCTAAGTTAACACGTGTCTACCAGAACTTGAGAGAAAAGCAAAATATTAAGTATATCTCAAACATAAAAAACACAATCCATTACCTAAAACTTGAAAAGTAATTACAAACAGCCTTACCTGTATGATCCGATCACTTCCAAGGTTTCTGTGATACTAGTGAGAGAGTAAAACCCTAAGTTTGAGATTTTGGTTGTGTCATCTTATTGGAATTTTGAATTCATGACTAAATTAATGGCAGGAAATTTTACAACTGTCTGTCATTTGTGTAGAAACACAATAATTATGTTAAGTCAAAACAAGAATTAGACTACCATTGTACAGTTGTTTGTCAATACCTTACTTTTATCACCTTTTCACATTTTTTTCTTTCAAACTTGCAAAGATGTATTCAACATTTATTACTTACTGTGAAAGAGGTCTGGTTCTTGTTTTAATACTTTATCTTATTGGCCTTTGTTACTTGTGTAAGCAACTCGCTCAATAAAAAGCATTGTATCCTCAGTTACCTTTAGATTTCATACATTATTTTACAGTTTTTTGCAAACAATATTTTGATAGTAGGTCATTTCATGTCAAATCATCCAGAGGGCTGCAGATGACCCCCACAGAATGCCTTGACAAAATTCACATGTGCTCATCTACACATATAATGAACAACTGCCAAAGATTAGATCAATATCTCTAATATTTTCTGATTTACAGCCCTGTGAAATTTAGTTAAATATTTTTTATTTTTGGTGAATTCATTTTCTGGCAACTTTGGCTGTTTAAAGCTGCAAGAGTAATGGTGGTAGAAGGCTGACATTTGCTACACTGACTGAAATAATCTCACAGAATTCAAAAATGGTCTCAAACCAAGTTTATCTTTCTTAGGATTTGCATATTGAGGCAGTAAAATCACCTGAAAACTCAAAATTGTAAAAAACATTGGTTTATGTAATAAGCCATATCTCTAAGACTTAATACTATACAAAGCTGAATTTTGTTTTCTAATTTCCTATAACATATCAGTTGATAAATCAGCAACTGTTGTAATTAAAAGTCTGTTAGATCTCCTGTAAAAAAAGTTAGCTGCATGCAACTTTTTATGATTTAGCTAAAAATAGCCCTACTTCAGGCCACAGTTTGACCATGTCACCAGTTATTCAGCCTTTTCAGATTTTTACCATATATTCTTACATCTCTGAATATGATCTACAAAAAAATCAGGATGGTGTTCAACCTACTTATAATTTTTTTAAAGTATCCTCTGACCACACGTTTTTTATTTAAACAAAAATTCAGTTCAGGTGTGTTACTGTGTGCAAATATATCCATACAATTATGTCATACAATACCTGTAAGAATTTTACAACTCCCACTGAAATATTCTAACCAGCCTTTAACAATGTTAAATAATGAAGTTGTAAGAAACAAGAAAGAATTAATTCATTTCTGAACAAGTTTATTGTCATAACCAGTTAGATCATACGGCAATGCAAATATATTTTGTATGGATTACAGTTATGCAGATATAGCTGAGTTTAAGATTCATTATATTATAAATACAAAGGTATATCAGACACAAAAAGCACAGTGCTACAACAGGGGATAACTGAGAAAGATTATAGTCACACCAAATTGCAATAATCATGACAATGAAATGTTTCAAAAACTGCTTTGGCGATAAATTAGCCTTAACAGCAACAAATAAACATTGCTTTGTTCAGACAGCTTGAATACATTTCTGAAATTCGAGTTTGATTATGTTGAGATCACTTTGACTTGGAACATAGTGGCGAGCACTACGGCCTTGCACGGAAGGTGCACTTATCAGATGAAGAATATGTTGGAAAGGAATCCAGCTTTCATCTTTACGTGACCTTGCAGGCCAAGAGAACAGTTTGTTTCTTGATTTCTTCATAAATGACACCAACACATCGGAATGTTCATCTGATCTATCTTTTATGTTTCCTACGTACCATTCATGATCATATATGCATGCCATATATTTCCCTGGCTGATAATTGTCATTGCTGTCTGTAGACCCTATTTGAGCTGCTGCAGCATCACTTTCACTGCTACTACCAACAGTTACAACTGTGTACACATCATCATCTGATAGCCTTCTCATATACAATTTGTTGGTAGAGTGAGGAATAAAGCTATGATGTGACCTAATACTTGCCACAGTTTTGCATTTTTCATAGCACACAAGTAGATCAAACTTTACACAATTCTGCAGGACTGATTCCTCATTGACAAGAAAAAACTGAATGCTCTGAATATGGTCCTTTGCTCAATGGTACATATCAAAGATACTTATAATTTGATAATTTATTATTTTTCACAACCTTTATTTTTTTTTAGATCATGTTTAGAGATGTAAGAATATATGGTATAGGCTGATCAGAATATTTCAATGAGATTTATCAATTATTTAAAATGGTATGGATATATTTGCATACAGTAACACACCTGAATTGAAGTTTTGTTTTTCAAGTAAACAACATATGGTTAGAGGATACTTTAAAAAAAATTATAACTCAAAAAGTAGGTTAAACACCATCCTGATTTTCTTTGTAGATCATATTCAGAGAAGTAAGAATATATGGTACAAATCTGAAAAGGCTGAATAACTGGTGACATGGGCAAACTGTGGCATGAAGTAGGGCTATTTTTAGCTAAATCATAAAAAGTTGCATGCAACTAATTTTTTTTACAGGAGATCTAACAGACTTAATTACAACAATTGCTGATTTATCAACTGATATGTTATAGGAAATTAGAAAACAAAATTCAGCTTTGTATCATATTAAGTCTTAGAGGTATGGCTTATTACATAAAAAAATGTGTTTTACAATTTTGGGTTTTTTGGTGATTTTACTGCCTCAATATGCAAATCCTAAGAGAGATAAACTTGGTTTGAGACCATTTTTGAATTCTGTGAGATTAATTCAGTCAGTGTAGCAAATTTTAGCCTTCTAACACCATTACTCTTGCAGCTTTAAGCAGTCAAAGTTGCCCAAAAATGAATTTGCCAAAAATAAAAAAATATTTAATTAAATTTTACAGGGCTGTAAATCAGAAACTATTAAAGATATTGATCTAATCTTTGGCAATTTTTCATTATATGGAAAGATGAGCACATGTGAATTTTTTCAAGGCATTCTGAGGGAATCAGCTGGAAAATGTTCCAAAATCTGGATGATTTGACATGGAATGATCCAGTAACATACATAATTTAATAGTGAGATTTCAATATTTTTTAATTTATAAAATTGTTCCTGCAAACCACACAGAAGACTGTACAACTGATGTTACATGTATCTGTACAGAGCTATAAATCCAACAAATCAAATTATTTTTTACTATATTGTATTGTAAATTATATCTAATATACTTCAGTGCTATATCCAAAAATTCAAGCTTTCTTTTAAGTTGTATGCGTAAACTAAAAACTTTTTTGAATTTTTGAAGATAATCTATATAAATCTCCACTGCCACTATTGGGAGCAACTGTAGCAACTAAAGTTTACTAGAAATGGATAATCTGTGGTATTTTCTAATCAATTAATACAACAAATAAAAAGTGTTGGTTTCATAATCTTTTCAATCACTGAATTAATCTAATATAATATTAGTCTTCCTTCTTTCATTCACCTCAATTTGGATTTTTGTTTCTCAAGTAATTTTTTTAATTACCCTTGGTTTCAAATGATAGATATTTCATAAAACTTGTCAGTGTTATATTTTGTGGAAAAAAAATTTTGTTTAAAAATTTTTCCACAAATTTCTTTAAAGATAATGTGGACATTTCCTAATTGGCAAATTAATCACTGACTTAAATTAAATTCACCAAGCAATTGCTATTACATTTGCTTTTAAAATACTCAGATATTCCCATTAATCATTTGAAAATTAAATAAGCTGATAACAGCAAAAACATAGTTTACTAACAACAAGAATGGTAATGATAATTTTGTTTAAAACATATTTTGACAAAGTAACAGTAATTGAGAAGTCAGTAAGCCAACTTATGCATATTGCTCAAATACCATAAACACAAAAATAATATTCAATAAAGACTTGAGTCATCACAATATTTAGCAATCACTTATCATACTCAACAAACAGTAAACTTACATGATAATAATTTTATTATATTTGATGAACAAAGTAATAAAAAATCACATGATTACAAATATACCAACTCTATAAAACCATTAAAAACAGCATAACTTTATAAACAAAGAATCAAACATCAACAACATAATGTTTATTAAGCCTTGTTATATTAGCTAGCTAAAAAATAATCAGTTTCTGGTTGTTAATTGGATTACTGTAAATTTTAGATATGTTGATTTCAAAAACTGAAAGGAGGCTTTTAATGTAATAAAAACACAATAAAAAAATAAAAGCAATGAAACCTACTTTTTATCTTTTTTTATACTATATTGTTACTTAAACATGTTTTTATTAATTTCTGGAAAAAATGGAGGTTTAATTGTTATTTTAATTAATAAGTTAGTTTACACACTACAAATCAATGTAATAGCTGCCATATCACTGATTAAGTTGCCCTTTACTGCATGTAAGCTATTTAGGTGCTAATATAACTGAAACAGTACATACATACAATTTTATTCAAATACTTATTCTTAACACTTGTACCAGTGTTAGGCATATAATTATAACACAATCATTAACTGGATATTGAAAGGCACTACATGTTATCCCTGATACTTAGAAACCAATTAAACACATAAATGGTTAAAAGCTTTTAATGCCACAGATATGCATATATATCCACTCTCTGGGAGGGAAGGGGTGAGGGGTAAGCTTATCTCAAAAGATAACAATGATACATGTAAAGATCAGAATAAGTTCAGGGATTCCTCTCTTGTACATGTTGTTTAGAACAGTCAAATACCCCAGTTGAGCCTTTATCTGATTTCAGTATATCATAATTATTGTTGTCCTTGTTCTGTAAGGACATATTCAGAAAACATTTATCTACCCAAGTAGCCAGAAAATATCACAATGGAAAGTGATATGCTAACCAGTTTGATGAAGAGCATGGTTATTCATTGTTTACCTTAGTTTCTTTGCTGTACAGGGTCCATTATTTTTGGAAATATCCTCTGAAGTACATTTGCAAATTCTGCATTTTTATGGAAACATTTAACTACATAGAAAGTATCAGTATACCTGCCAGTCAGGTAGCTTAAGAAATTTATAATACTTCACAATACCCCAGTATCATACCAAAATTTATCCCTACAACATTAATATACACAAATAGAATACATTTTCATACTAAGCATGCTTAAAACCACATGAAACACATTTTCATAAAAATTCATCCCAAACTTTATTAATGTATAATAAAACTTAACATAAATGAAACATGCTTTTCATGCAAGACAAATTATCTACAAACTTTCATTACAACGTCCTATGAATATCCCGATTTAACTTTTCTTATAAATAATATTCTAATTCTAGTTGAGAAATAAAATTTATCAGGAATGTTGTAGCAAAAATAAAAAAATAAGCTACTTCAAATGATAACTACTATTTAACTATCAGTCCTACTTGTAATTTATGGCAAGTTAATTCTAGTTCAAAATGTCTCAGTGAAGATAAAAAAAAAATCACAATGAGCACATACAGATTTCAACAAAATACTAATATGAAACAAATATTCAGTTTCATTCTAATTATTTCATCTTGCATTGCTTAATTAATTTTTGATTAATAATTATAAGGTAATATACTAAAATATACCAACAGCAGCAAATAATGGAGTTTAGTACAAAAACTACATGTACAGTGTAGATAATATATGCATATTAGTGATCGATGAATAATCAACATGATGATCCACTAAGTAAATTTAACCTATCTTATTTATTACATATACATACCAGGTCCCATTCATTATGCAGATCTAACTACATATTATAAGGCTCCAGTAAGTGTATAGTAGTTCTACCAAAAGTTTGTTTACATAACAATACACTACTGTATATATCAGAAAACTGAAAGTTTTTCAAGTTATAAAATTTTATGTGAATTCTTAAACGGTATTTGATTAAATTACATTTAACTTCTTATAAATGTATAAAGAATGAAAGAGAATAATGGTATATTTTCTAACTTAAATAATCCAACATGTTGCTGGTATTATATCATGTGATACACACTCAGCCAATCACAGCAAATAATTTGTGCTAGGAGTAGAATAATGAAATTAGTTGTATATTGTTAATATAAATTCTCCTACAAAACAGTAACCTGCACCATATTGAATCATGTTAACTGACAATTATAACATAACCATTCATATTTCTTCAAATGTGATTCTATGTGGGTGAGCAGCATGTTTGCAGGCTTACATTGTTAAAACCCAGGGTTTGATTCCCTGCAAAAAATAGAACACAAATAGTCCATGGTGTAGCTTTGTGATAAAAAAATATCAAATTACTGCACACAAATAGAGAATTTGTCACTTTCAGATTAAAAACAAATTCAAAACACTGGATGTGCATTTTTGGATAATTTAATAAAGGCCCACTTAATAATTTCAAAAATATATGCTGTTATTAAAACAATTTTAGGTTTGCTAATAATACTGGCTTGTTATTGGAAGCACCATAAATGAAGCAAAAATGCAATTCACAATGATGAAAACTCTTTAAACTAACTGAAATATATAGTGAAAGAAAATCTTAGACAATCTATTAAACCATTTCACACAAAAATTCTCAATGGATCATGAATAATGATGCATACATGAACATTTTTAACCCCTACTGCTTCCAAATATTTTCTATAGCTATAATTCTGTGTTTTTTACAGCTAATTAACATTGTGTTTTTTACAATGATGCTGGAGCAATTATCTACATGTTAAAGTCATCTAATATTCATCTATCATTTAGCTGGTAATTCCTGTTTCACCTTATATTTTAGTTTTTATAAAGTAACACACAATATTTGGAAGAAGCTTACCTTAAAGGGGTAGTGGTAACATAACTTACATAAGAGTTACAATGTTTTGTACCTTGACATTCACAATACCTTATTCAGTATTGTATAAAAGGTTTGGGTGCAATATACTAAAATACTGTTGTTGCAACTAATAACAATAAGAAGAATTACAAATGAGCTGTATTAAGCAGATTTTTCTTTTCCTTGTATGTCTGACATGCATGCTTTTTATGTGTATTTTTGTGTGTGTGTATAGCCTCAGCAGTCACTAGTAAAGGTTTTGAACTGAATCTTTATTGTTTAAAGTGTTTTTTTTTTTACCCTAATATTCTACTAAGGTTTTGTGCAATTCCTTATAATCACTATTATGAACCACTTTCATGATCCATGATAAGTGTCAGAAAACAAGTATCAATTTTTAAATTAAAAAATATTTATAGGTTTATAATTAACATTCAAAATTGTTCTAAAAATCTGTGATAAAATATGTGAAAATTCAGAGGAAGTCCTGAAGGAACTGAGATCATCTGGCCTGGAATTACAACAAAAAAATTATATCTCTTTATCCTGGAAAGCAAGGTAATACCACTTGCCTCCAGAATTAGGAAGATGTGAAACAAACAAAATTCAACCAATGATTCACTAATGTGACAATTCACATGTGGAATTATGAGGATGTGAGGACCTCCTTCCATGACATGGAAAGTAAGAAAATGAACAAAGAGAAAAGCCACTCTCACACAACCAGACAGCAGTGTCTCTCTCAACTTGAATTATGAGGAGGCTACCATGTAGACTAGACTGGCCCCTCACCCAAAACCTGGAAAAATCAGCCAAGGTTAAAGATGGGAAGGTGGGTTTGACATTTTATGGCACAAAGCAGCTAAAATATCTGTGCCAAACATCCAGCAAAAAGTTAAGTAAAGTAAAAGTATTAAAATTCATAAAAAGAAATCAAGGTGAAACAAGACAAAGTTGAATTTTTGATTTAAAACTAAACAGCATGCAATCCAATTTCTATATATAGTGTACAGCAGTAAGAGAGAAATTACAGTAATACTAATTTTAAAGGACACTCTGTAGCATAAGTTTAATGGTAACAACTTGCCAGGATGACTTACAGGTAAGTACAATCACCAGCATTACTCACCTGAAATTGGCCTTTCCAGTCCGTGTTTCAAGTTATGTAACGTTACAGCCATTTTCTAATTTCATATCGAACTAGTTGTACTTCAAAAATGATTCATAAAAAAGGTCTAATTTATGAATTAAAAACTTAAGTGTTAAAAAAGTCAATGGCACTTATAAAACTAAAAACATGTGTAAGGTGGACAGTGTTACAATCACTGATGACACTATCTAACATTAAGGGTAAACCTAGGGACAAAACATGTTGAAATTGGTGCTGTCATTGCGACTTTCAACAATGGCAAGACAGTGGCTTATTGTGACCTGAGTGTTACACAGACAACACACTGGTGTATTAGTCCCAGATAAAAGAAAATGATGAGTTAAAAAACTGTGACCAATGCATTGTCTAGTTAGAACAAATTCCTCTTTCTGATCCTTATGGAAGCAAGATGGCCAAATTCCAATAAAAGGTTTAATTTGGAAAAGCTTGTTTTCATGTTGCTCACTCCAAGTCTACTGCCAACTGGTATGGAGCCAAGCCTTGAATACAGGACTATAGTCTATGTATGGAACAGGCACAGCAGTGATAGTGCCAGAGCAGACAGACTTAACTGCAGTGTTGGCGAGCTCATTCCCACGAATGCCAAAATGGCCTGGTATCCAGAACTGGATAGAAATATATGTTAAAGAAAAATGGGCCAGTGGGTTTTACATATCAGTGAGAATAGGGTGAGAACTGATGTGAAGTGATTCCAGGGCTAACAGAGAGCTAAGTGAATTGGTATAAATAGCACAGTTCGTGTACTGCATAGCTTCTATGTGATCCAGGCCAAGAGAAAATGGCATACTATTTGGCAGTGAACACAGAAACTGTAGAGGGGATTCTATGTGCAACAACCAAATCATGGCAAACAATGGCAGAGCCCACAGAGTCATTTGATTTTGAACCATTTTTATATATGGGAATGGAAGGATGGTTCAAAAGATGTTTGGCAAATAGAAGGCGATACTTCCAATCTGGAGTATCTGTTTTCTCCAGATGACTCACAGAAAGTTCACAGTTGGAGATAGTAATTAGCCATGGTGGAATGAGCTGATCTGTGGATACTGCAATGTCATACTGAGATAGACCCAATTCATCCAACTGCACCTGGAGACAAAGGCTAAAAGAAACAGTGGCAGACCATCTATTATTAAAAAGTGTGGCCCATTAAGGAAGGACAACACAACCATATGTGGGATGCTGCAGTAAAGATAGAAGTTTTGAAGCATACATTAAAGACAGTTGCAAACAACGAAGGTATAGTGGAGGTTCATGGGACTCCGTGTACAAACTCTGGACTGGAGAAGTGCCGAAGGCTCCTGTGCAGAGCCAAAATCCTTGATGGTGAACAGGGTCCAACATTTTCATGGCTGAAGTCCTGTCAGAACCATAGACCAGAGATCCATAGTCTAGTTTTGACTAAATAAAGGTACAATAGATTTTTAGCATGGAACATCAATCCACCCGCAAGAGGTGGGAGAGAGGACACATAGGATGTTCAGTGCCCTTGTACACTTGGCATGTAGCTGCTTGATATGTGAAATAAAGGTTAGCTTATGGTCAAATATAAGCCCCCAGAACTTTGCCTCAAGGACCACAGGAAGCACAGCTTCACCGATACAGAGTTCAGGATCAGGATGAATACCGCATTGACAGCAAAAGTGCATGCAAACAGTTTTGGAGGGAGAAAGGTCAAAATCATCTGCTGTGGTCCATGTAAGTAGATGATTCATGGTAGTCTGTAGTTGCCACTCAATATACCTCATATTTGACGACTGACACGAGATGTAGAAGTTGTCAACAATGAAACAGATTGCAACTGTAGGGGTAGTTTTCCACTGATGCCATTAATCTTTATGATGAAAAGTGTGACACTCAAGACACAGCCCTGAAGGACTCCAAGTACCTGTGAGAAAGAATGGGAAAGTGTCATACCCACAAGGACCTGGAATTGCCGATTCATTAAAAATTTTTAAATAAAAGTTGGTAAATTGTCACACAACCCATACGAGTGGAGGTCTTGTAAGATACCATACCTCCACGGTGTATCATAAGCTTTCTCAAGGTACAAAAATACAGAAACAAGATGTTGTTTGAGAAAGGTTTCCCTGACTGATGTTTCAAGTCAAATCAGGTGGTCCATGGTGGAGAGCTATCCTCAAATCCCACACAATGGGTGAGAGGAAGTTGTTTGGTTCGAGAAACCAAACAAGATGAGCATTAACCATCCTCTCTAAGATCTTACAGAGACAGCTCACAAAAGCAATTAGATAGTAGTTCAAAGGTTTAAGAAAAGGGAAGGAATACAATAGTATGGAACCAAGCATTGGGAAAACGTTCTTCTTCCAGATCCAGTTAAAAACAATCAGAAGAATAGCAAGAGAGACAAAAAAGTATAGCACACCATCTTGTAATGAATACCATCAGGTCTGACTTATGTATTGCCAGACTGATGAAGAGCAAGTTTAAGTTCCACCAGTGTAAGGGGGTGATTACAGTCAGAGACGATCAGCCTGAAAGGAAAGAGGTGATTGTTCTGCCCGTGTTTTGATGGCTAAGAAGATGGGGGATAAAGAAGAAGTGCTAGATGCATGAGAAAAGCTTTTGCCAAGAGTATTGGCAATGCTATGGATATTAACAACTTCCTGGCCATCAGAAAAGAAGATTGAAAGGGAGGAATAAGGATACGAGCCACTAACCTTTCAAATTTTGTCCCATGTGACTTTGGAACTGATGGTAGAAGAAATGCTAGAGGTGTATTTAATCCAAGATTTCTTCTGGCTTTGACGTCTGACCTGCCAAGCATGTGCACGAGCTTGCTGAAATGCAGTGCAGTTTAAAAGTGTGGGATATCTATAAAAGCTATCCCAAGCCAGTTTTTGAACTTTTCTCGTCATGTAGCAGGCAGGATTCTACCAAGGATGAGAATACTGTGAGAAACATATTGAGGTTTTAGGAATATACTAAGTAGCTGCCTGGACAATACAGTCAGTCACTGCTGTCACACGGTCATCTATCAATGGCTTACACATGATGGCAGGATCATGTTCTGAGAGAGTGGTGAAAGAAAGCCAGTTAGCCTGGTCCAACTTCCATCAAGGCACACAGGTCAGATGGCATCAACCATGGCCAGTCTCACTCAAAATGATCACTGCCCTGTGGGTTACCATCAACTCTCCAAAAGAAGCAAGTGAAAAGTGAAGAGGAACAGATAGATCTATAGCAGTAAAAGACTGAGAAGGTGCATGAAAATAAGTATAAGAACCAGTATTGAAGAGAGACAGGTTGTGGTCCAAGAGGATATGCTCAATAGCACAACCCCTCCCATCAATACTAGCACCACCCCAAAGGAAACATTTAAACCTGAAGGAAGTGAAACTGGGCAGTCACTGGAAGGACAAGTAGGGACAGAGATGAAATTAGACATAGATGCATTAACTTTTTTAATTATGGAGGGCACAAGAATCTTAAGATGTTTTTCAAACAACTCTGTTGGAGGCACAGAAAGATCTTTCTGCTCTCCCACTGTAGTAGTGGAGTGGAATATAGCAGCATATGTCTGAAATAAAATTGGGGACAATAATTTCCAAGCCTCTAAGTAGGTGATATTATTAACAGTCTTTAAGCATTGCACCTCATTCTCTTCTACCCATTTAGGGCAAGAAATATATAGAATAAGAGGGCGTGGGCCACTACAGTTAACACAGTGTGGTTCCAAGTTGCCCTTGCAAGCCTTGTGGCCTTTACCACCACCACAAGCACATACCAAAGAACCACGATATGATGTTTTGAGTGACCAAACCACTGACACTAGAAACATCTGAGAGGGTTAGGAATGCAAGGCCATACCTTGCAGTTCAGATAACCTGCTTTGACTGTAGCAGGAGGACAAGGTGATTTAAGCATATCAGAACATTGGTAGGGTCCATAATTCCATCTTTATGGGTGAAGATTTGGTGTACCATAGTATCGTCTTGGCTGGAGAAACTAGGGAGGATTTCCAACTCAGAAACGTTCTCCAAATCCCTCTCAACTATTACTCCCTTGGAAGAATTCAAAGTTGCATGGAGAGTAATCTTAATGGATATAGCCCCACTGGCTTTTGATTTCAAGAGGAGTTTGGTATGCTGTGGTGAAGATGTTTCCATCAAAATGTCTCCAAAACACAACTTCTTACTGACTTTAGGGAACCAGCATGTCCCTCTAATCCCTTCAGAATGAAAAATGGAGACATTTGTCCCAAGGATTTCTCAGATAAGGAATGGAGAATCAGAAATCAAAGTGTAGAATCTGGCTGTAATGGTGACTGTACAACAGAGTCATCCATGCATGGTCATTTTTCAATGATCTTTTTTCTAATTATTTCATTTTTATTTATTTTGTTAGAAAGAAGGGTATCCATACCAAAAATGTTACATTTCAATGCCCACTGACCCCACCCACCATGAAGCCCTATGAGAGGATGCACTACAGTGCCAAACAAGGACACTGCAGCAATGCCATGGTTTTGTAAGCACTATGCTCAAACATCAGCATCAGGTACAATGTCCGCAATACCTGTTGAGAACATCCAACACTGGTACTTGATTGACCCTAGCCCAAGAGGACCAGCTGATTGACCCAAGGAGGGTCACCCATCTACAGGAATTCAAGGCCAAAGTGGTGTGTTAGGGTTGGACCCCTCAACCACCAGGAACCTCTCCTGCCCTTCATGGGTCACCACACACAGCAAACACATAGGTGGAAGTTTAGATCCCAGAGGAGGTAAACTGATTGATTGATTGATTTAGTGTTTTATGGCACAAAGCAGCGAGGCTATCTACACCAGACATTTGGTAAAAATGTAAAAAAAATAAATAAATAAATGTAGTAATAGACATAAATGGAAATGAAGGTAAAACAAAAAAGTATAAAACCAATGTTGACACCTAGTCTACAATGTTAAGATAGAAGGCAGAGTATAAGAAGTTGTAAGGTATTTATTCTAGCAAAAAGGTAATGATCATAACCCGCCAGGAAGACTAACAGGTAAGTTCAAGAACCACCGTCAATCACCTGAAGTTGGCCTTTCCAGTCCTGGTTCTGGGTTATGTGTCATAGCAGCTATTATCAAAATGTAAAAGAATAAAAGTTTTAAAAGACACTCCGCAAAATCGTAATAATGAGTAGCCAAATGTCCAGTAAAAAGATAAAAGTCAAGTAAATGGAGTAAAATTTGTAAAAGTATTTTACAGTCCTGGTGTCGAGTTATTTAATGTTCTGGCCATTGTCCAATGTCAAATTGAAGGAGAGAGATTAAAACTGTAAAAAAGGAACCACAATTAAAAAGGTGTAATAAATAAATATGCAACAATTAAATGAGATTAAAAAGATTAATGGCCATTAAAAAATTAAAAACATTATCAAGGTGGACAGAGTCACCATCACCAATAACTCTGTCCAATGTTACAGACTGACCCTGGGAAAAAATATGTTTAAAATATTGCTGTCGTTGAGAATTGTAACGATGGCAAGAAAGTAAAACATGGCTGATAGTGATTTGAGTGTTACACAAACTACACATTGGTGCATCAGTTCCAGATAAAAGAAAATGAGTTAAAAAACTGTGACCAATGCGTAGCCTAGTGAGAACAACTTCCTCCTTCCGAACTTTACGGAAGCTAGATGGCCAAAGTCCAATTTTGGGTTTGATTTGAAAAAGTTTGTTGTCACGTTGCTCACTCCAAGTGGACTGCCAGCTGGCACGGAGCTGAGCCTTGAAGACAACACCATAGTCCATGTACGGAATAGGCATAGGAGTGATGGTGCTGAAGCAGACATATTTAGCTGCCGTGTCTGCAAGCTTGTTCCTGGGAATACCAACATGGCCTGGTATCCAGAAAAACTGGATTGAAGTAGCTGCTAATGAGAAATGGGCCAGTCGCTTTCGAATATCAGCAAGAATAGGATGTGAGCTAATGTGTAGCAATTCCAAGGCAAGTATAGAACTAAGCAAATCAGTATAAATAATGCAGTTGGAGTACTGCTCAGCTGCAATATGATCCAGGGCAAGAGATATGGCATACAGTTCAGCAGTGAACACAGAAGCTGTAGAAGGGATTCTGCGCGCAACTACTGACCTATCGCAAACCATAGCAGAGCCCACTGAATTACCTGATTTGGGACCATCTGTATAAATGGGAACTGAATGATTATTTGAAAGATATTCATTGAATAAAAGACAGTACTTCCAATCTGGAGTATCTGCCTTTTTTTTAGGTGACTGAAAGAAAGGTCACATTTGGGGGCTGTAATAAGCCATGGTGGGATGGGCCAACCTGTGGAATCTGCAATGTTATCCAAGGACAGACCCAATTCATCCAATTGCGCCCGGATGCAAAGGCCAAACGGAGCAATGACAGATCGTCTGTTCTGAAAAAGTACTGCCCACCAAGGAAGGAAAACACATTTCCAGGTGGGATGCTTTGGTAAGGAATGAAGTTTCGAAGCATATTGCAAAGATAGTTCCAAACGGCGAAGGTGTAGAGAAGGTTCATGAGATTCAATGTATATACTTTGAACTGGAGAGGTACGGAAAGCCCCAGTGCAGAGTCGAAGTCCTTGGTGATGAATGGGGTCCAGCATCTTTAAGGCCGAGGGTCTGGCAGAGCCATAGACCATTGATCCATAAACGAGTTTCGATCTAATAAGAGCACGATATACCTTTAACATTGAACAGCAATCTGCCCCCCAACTGGAAGAAGAGAGAACACGGAGGATGTTCAGTGCTCTTGTGCATTTCACCCAAAGCTGCTTTAAGTGTGGTATAAAGGTCAGTTTACAATCAAAGATAAGCCCCAAGAATTTGGTCTCCGGGACCACTGGCAGCAAAACTTCACCAATATGAAGTTCAGGATCAGGGTGAATACCCCGTTGACGGCAAAAGTGCATGCATACAGTTTTGGAGAGAGAGAAATTAAAGCTGTTCACCAGAGTCCACTTCCTCCGTACACAATTAAGGGTGGTTTGTAGTTGCCGCTCAATATATCTCATGTTTGACGACTGACATGAGATGTGAAAGTCGTTGACACACAGCCCATTCGCAACAGTGAGAGGGAGTTGTTCAGTGATGGCATTTATCTTTATACTGAAGAGTGTAACACTCAATACACAGCCTTGAGGGACTCCAAGTTCCTGTACAAAAGAACGGGAAAGTGTCGAACCCACACGAACTTGGAATCTCCTGTCCATTAAAAAAATTTTTAATAAACATGGGTAGATGGCCACGTAACCCATATGTATGGAGTTCTCACAAAACGCCATATCTCCATGTTGTGTCGTAAGCCTTCTCTATGTCAAAGAATATTGATACAAGATGTTGGCGGTTGAGAAAGGCTTCTCTGATAGATGTTTCAAGACGAATTAGGTGGTCTGTGGTGGAGTGTTGTCGACGGAACCCACACTGGGTGGCGAGAGGAGGTTGTTTGATTCAAGGAACCAAACAAGACGAGCATTAACCATCCTTTCTAATGTCTTACAGAGACAGCTCACAAAGCAATTGGACGGTAGTTTGAAGGAATCTTGGGATCTTTCCCTGGCTTAGAGAAAGGTAAAATAATAGCCTGGCGCCAGGCATCAGGAAAAACATTCTCCTGCCAGATCCGGTTGAAAACAATCAGAAGAACATCAAGAGAAGCAGGAGATAGATGGTGCAGCATGTCATAATGAATATCATCAGGTCCAACAGGCGTACTGGCAGACCGATGGCCATTTTTAGTTCCACCAGGGTAAAGGGACAATTATAGTCAAAGAAACAGTCAGTTCGAAAGGAAAGAGGTGATCGCTCTGCCCAAGTCTTGATGGCCAGGAAGGTGGAGGAACAAGCAGAAGTGCTAGATACCCGCAAAAGCTTTACCTAGAGTGTTAGCGATGTTCAACATCAGTCACCTCCTGACAATCAGAGAGTAAGATCGAGAGGGGATAGAATTGTAGTGTCCATTAACCTTTCAATCCTGTCCCATATGATCTTGGAACTGGTGGTAGAAGATATACTGGTTGTGAACTTAATCCATGATTCCTTCTGGCTGTGACGCCTTACCCACCTAGCATGTGCACGGCCCGCTGGAAAGCAACCCGGTTTGAAAGTGTGGGATATCTACTAAAAGTATCCCAGGCCCGCTTTTGAGCCTTCCCGCTAAGTGGCAAGCAGGATTCCACCACGGACGAGGATATCGTGGAAAATGTGTCGAGGTTTTAGGAATACACTGAGCAGCTGCATGTAATACAGTCAGTTACCGCTGCTACACAGTCGTCTATTGATGGCTGATTTACGATGGCAGGATCAAGTTCTGTGAGAGCAGTGAAAGTGGACCAGTCTGCCTGATCCAGCTTCCACTGGGGCACGCGGGTAGGGTGGCATCGACCATGGCCAGACTCTCTCAAAAGGATCGGAAAACGATCACTGCCTAGTGGATTACTGTCAACCCTCCATGAAAAATGGGAGAATAATGAAGGGGAGCAAACTGAGAGATCAATAGCGTGAAGGACTGACTAGGTGCATGAAAGTAAGTGGAAGAACCAGTATTGAAAAGAGAAAGATTGTGATCAGAGAGCATCCGCTCTACAGATCGGCCCCTCCCATCAATAATAGCACTTCCCCAGAGGGGATGATGTCCATTAAAATCCCCTAGGATTAGAAATGGAGATGGCAATTGTTCAATGAGAGCATCAAGATCTGATTGATCATATGTCTCTCCAGGGGACAGGTACAGAGAACAAACAGTGATGGTATGACCCAAGGAAACACGGATGGCTACAGCCTCCAAGGGTGTGTTGAGTGACAAAGACAGGGTGGGCACGTGTTGATCAACCAACAGTGCCACCCCTCCATGTATTCGACCTTCACACAACCTGTCATTTCTGTACAGAGAAAACTGCCGAATGGAGACAGTATCAGCAGTTTTGAGAAATGTTTCTTGTAAAGAAAGACAAACAGGATGGTAGGAAGCAATCAGCGTTTTGATATCATCCAGATTAGAACGTAAACCTCGACAGTTCCATTGTATCAAGGTGGCCATTTTTAAGAACGTGTAGGTGAAGTGGCTGGAGAACCCTTCGGTTTACGACCACGTCTTTTTTCTTTACTGTCTTTAGTCGGAGGAGGTCTATCAACCTCCATGGATCCTGCTCTGGGTCGGGTGGGCAGGTTTTTGTTATTGGAAGGGGAATCCAGTGACTGAGGACACGAACGAATAATTGTTTTGTCTCTTGTGGTGGGAGAAAAAGATGTATCAGAAGAAATGCCTGTATTTGAAACTGAAGGACGTGGATCTTGAGGTTTGTTGGAAGGTATGGGAGGAACAGAGATGGGTGTGGAAGTCGATTCATCAACCTTTTTAACCACGGAGGTCAAAAGGCTTTTCATTTGTTTTGAAAACGATTCTCTTGGAGGCACAGAGAGATCTGTCTGCACTCCCACTGTAGTTGTGGAATGAAGTGCAGCAGCATATGTCCGAGATGGAGTTGTGGACAGCAATTTCCGAGCCTCAGGATAACTAATGTCATGTGTCGTTTTTAAATGCTGCACCTCTTTTTCCTCCAACCATTTTGGGCAAGAATGAAAGTAAGAGGGGTGAGAACCATTGCAGTTTACGCAATGTGGGTTCATGTCACAGTCATAGGCATCGTGGTCCTTGCCTCCACAACAAGCACATGTCAGGGAACCACGACAAGAATTCTTTGAGTGGCCGAATCTCTGACATTGGAAACATCAAAGAGGGTTTGGTATGTATGGTCAACCCTGCAATGAGATAACCTGCCTTGATGGTGGCAGGTGCACGTGGTGAAGTAAATGTTAAAACGAGGGTATTTGTTGGCAGTGTAACTCCATCTTTGCGAGTGGAGATGCCTCACTGCAGAAACTCCTTGAGTGGAGAGACCAGTGAGAATCTCTGACTCGGGAACGTTCTTCAAATCCCTTTCAACAATAACTCCTCGTGAAGAATTCAAGGTAGCATGGGGTGTAACCTCAATAGATATATCCCCAATTGCCTTTGAATTCAAGAGGAGTTCACTGTGTTTGGATGTGGATGTTTCAACCAATATGTCACCAGATCGAAGTTTCTTTACTGACTTTGGAGATCCAGCAAGTCCCTCTAGTCCCTTTTGAATAAAAAAAAGGGGACATTTGCCCTAAAGGTTTTTCCAAAGAGAATGTAATATAAGAAAATGAGGTAACGTGTGTTACTGATGTTGAAGATTGCTGTTCTGAGTATTCAAGATGTGGTCGCTTACCCATTGACTGCTTTTTTACAATTTTATTTAAATTTTTTTAGAGGATCCATAGGAAAAAGAAAAAATTTCGGTATCCACTGACCCCACCCACCATGGAGCCCTACAAGGGGACGCACTACAAAATTCACGCAAGGACAATGTAGCAACACCAGGGTTTCGTGAGCACTATACCCAAACACCAGCATCAGGCATAATGTCCACAACACCTGTTGAGAACTTCCAACACTGGTACTTGGTTGACTCTAGCCCAAGTGGACCAGCCGATTGACCCAAGGGGGGGGCCACCCAAAGGCCGCCCGTCTATAGGAATTCGAGGCCAAAGTGGTGTGTTAGGGTTGGACCCCTCAACCACCAGGATCCTCTCCACCCCTTCACGGGTCGTCACGCACGGCAAACACGTGGGTGGATGTTTAGATCCCAGAGAAGGTAACCAGATAGAACAGAACCTTCCCCGGGAGGTCCCCTCACCACGTACAGGAATCCACACCGAGGGGAGGTAAACTGAAAGAACAGAACATTCCCTGGGAGGTCCCCTCGCTACGTACAGGAACCACACCAAGGGACTCCTTAATTGGAATAAAGAGTACAAACAAGAGGAACAGACCTCTGTCTACCACTCCAGCAACTGGAAACAGAGTAGTAATGAATCCCTTGCTACACTAAAAAGGAGAGGAGCAGAATTTGCATTGGAGAATCCTGAGAATCTATGTTCAAGAGACAATGCAATAGATGATCTATGTTCCCTATTCTGAAAAGCAAACCAACCCCAATTTGTTCAATCCAGTGGTTAGCAAGAACAGGCAAAATCCTCTCTTTTTATATAATCATTACAGTCCAGAAGTAACAGTCCAATATTGGATATAACATTTAGTATAATAATTGTTTGCATTACCAAAACACTAAGTTGGTCTCATGGAACATGCATCTCAACAGAGCTTGTTGTACTAGAAATTTAGTTATTACTCTATTGGTATCTAGTATGGATTTGTAAAACCATACCTAACCAGGCAATACTCACCAGTGAGTGGGGTATAAATGAGAATGAGAGATGACAAATAAAGGTTGAAGATGCCAAACCTTCATCCAATAAATGTCAAAATTGAGACATCATGCATAATAGGTACATGAAGAATTATACCTCTGTCTGAGAAATCACTGAAGTCAACCATTTCATTTGATAAATTTCCAAATAAAATTGTTGAAGGAAATGAGTTAATAAAAACACCACTCGGTATGTCAGTCCCCGATGTTATGCACTGGACTGCATGGAGTCAAATAATTTCAAATGCTTGATGAGAAATATCCAACCAAGGCTGCATAAGAGAGGTGACCAGGGAGAAAGAGACTGGCAGTCCCTTAAAATAATGCAGGTGTGGAAACCTGGGCAGTCCCAGCCAATATGGTGCCACCAGAAGAACTCAAAAGGACATGAAACAGATCAATGCCAGAACCATAGAGAGCAGATAAACTGGAAGAATGCATAATGATGAATACCTTTCCAATCCTGGTTGAAAGCATCTACTTCCAAAGCCAGAGGCTGAGGTACTGGAGACCAGAAGGACGGGAGCTGAACTTTCTCATGTGGGACAAAAAAGCCTCAATCTGTGGTATGGTATCCTGAGACAAGAATAGATAAAAATAAAACTTGAGGAAGAAGCACCACTCCACAGGAAGAGCTCTGTTGGGAAAAGATAACTGGTCAACCAATACATTCATTACCCTGGGAACATGATAATCAAGGAGAATAATATGGTGTTTGTGTGCTCAAAGGAGAAGATCCATTGTTCAAAAACAAAGAGATAGGGAGTGGGGGCCCATTGTTTTAAAAAATGAGACTATAGAATTGTCTGAATAAGCACTACCACCATGCTTCACAATAATTCAAGACCCTGAGTTCTATCTCATTGAACTGCTAAACATTCTAATGTGCATAGGTTTCCTCTGAAGTCAAAAGTTCTTTGAAGTCTGTATTGTCTATACTAGCACTCCAGCCATGAAGAGAAGCATCAGTAAACAAACACAACTCTGGTTGTGGAGGTGATAGAGAGACATCTACAGTTGGGTTGTCCTTGTTCAATCACCAGCTGAAATCCAGCCCACTGAAATCCAACAGTCTCACTGAACAGTACATTTGTGCAAATGTTCTGATGGTCCCATAACAACCACTGAGAAGTCCTCAAGTGGGCTCAACCTAAAGGAACAAGTGATTCCAAAAATGTACATATCCCAAAGAAGATAGAACAATGCATGCTGGTGAATAAGAAGACAACTGTATTTGAAGAACCCCTCATTCAATGGCTTGAAAAAATAGAGAAGAAGGTTAGTCCTGGCTGAGTCTCAAACTGAAATCTCTCTCAAATGTATACAGGGGAGAGAGTAAGAATATAGTTCTCCATTTGAATAAGAAACCCAGCTCTCGCATTTTCTGATACTAGAGTTTGAGTGTGTAGTTCTGCCAAATGGCAAGAAAGAGTCAGTCATCCATGCAATGGTGGGTGTGACTGTTGAGAGAGTGAAGATGATGTGAAAAATCTCTGTCTGCAAAAATGTATAAAGCAGTTGCAAGGATGAATGGTAGAGCAAGAAAAACTGAAAAACCTGGTTGTCATGCATGAACCAGAAATAATACCTTGATTGGTTAGTTAGTTATTTGGTGTGTATTGGCATAAAGCAACTAGAATATCTGCACTGAACAACAGATAAAATTATAAAAATAAATTAAGGTAAAACAAACCAATGTACAAAATTCAGATAAAAGATATAAACAGAATTAAAAAGACCAACAGCTTGTAAAAAGTTAAAAACAAGCAAGTCAGACAGTGTCACCATTGCCAGTGACACTATCCAACATCAGGGATAAGCCCATAGAAAAGAAATGTCTAAAATGGTGCCACTGCTCATGGTCATAATTATAGCACCTCAGTAAAATGTGAATCACTATGACTTGAGTGTCATAAAAGCCACACACTGATGGATCAGTTCTAGACAGAAGAAAATGATGGGTTAAAAAATAATTAACAGGTACCCTTGACAGGACAACTTCCTCCTTCCAATCCTTATGGAAACAAGATAGCCAGAGAACAACAGAAGATTTGATCTGGAAAAGCTTGTTATGATGTTATTCATTCCATGTTGACTGCCAATGCAGGACCATAGTCCACATATGGAATTGGCATAACTGTGATGGCACCAGAGCAGATGGACTTACCAGCAGTGTTAATGAGCTTGTTACCACAAATACCAACATGGCCAGGTATCCAGAAAAGCTGGATAGAAGCAGAAGATAAAGAAAAATGGGCCAGTATTTTTATATATCAACAAGAACAGGGTGAGAACTAAAGCTAAGTGATTCCAGGGCCAGTAGAGAGCTAAGACAGTCAGTGTGAATAGTACAATCTGTGTTTTGCATAGCTTCTACATAATGCAGAACAAGAGAAATGGAATACAGCTTGACAGTGAACACAGAAATTGTAGAGGGGATCCTGTGAGAAACCACCAAGTCACAACAAAAATGACAGACCCAGTTAAGGCAGTTGCACCCAGATACAAAGGAAGAATGGAAGATTATCTATTCCAAAAGATCATAGCCCACTGAGGAAGGAAGACACAACTCCAGGTGGAATGCTGTGTTAAGGATCAAAGTTTAATGGCAGACTGCAAGGAATGTTGCAAATAACAGAAGTGAAGAGAAGGTTCATGGGACTCAGTGTACAAACTCTGAACTGGAGAAATGAAGAAAGCCCCATATACAGAATGGGGTCTAGCATTTTCAAGGCTAAGGTCCTGGCATAAGCATTAACCAGAGATCCATAGTCCACTGTGTAGCAAATGAGGACATAGAATAACAATCTCCTTCCTATGAGGTAGAAGAAAGGACATGGATGACATTCAGTGCCCTCATATACTTGACATCTAGCTGCTTGATGTGAGGAAAGAAAGCTTAATGTTAAGAATAAGCATTAGGGACCATGAGAAGAATAACATCACCAAGAATGGATTCAGAATCAATATATGCCCCATTTATAACAAAAGTGCATGCAAATGATTTTGGAAAAAGAAAAGGTAAAACTGTGCAAAAAATCCTGGATAGCTTGTGCTTCACAACTGGATGTAAGAGGGTCTTTATGAAGTGGAAAGCCAACTGTTATGAAACAGAGATGAAAGAGATGTGGATTGACTCTCCAGTCCCCTACTGAGAAACTAAATAACCCACTGATCTGTGGTGAATCTCTCCCATACAGACATGAACCTCTGAGATGAAACCCCACAAGACCTGACCCTATAAAGTAGTTGCTGATGCAGAAATGTGCACTACACCCTGGAGGACTCTCCCCACTGGTAAGGTAAAATTCACTTTTGTTTTACATTGAATCATGACAACAAAACAAGAGGCACAGAAACATGAACAGGAGATGCAGTAAACTGTCCTGTAAAAGAATTTTATGGCAGTCAATAAGCTAGTGTTGAAAATGAAGAATTACTGTAAAGAAACTTGTCTTAACTCCACAAGAGCCAACACAGAAAGTCAAACTCCCTCAAGTAAGACACCTCTCTCCAAAAGATACCAGTAATGAATCAACCAAGATACCAAAAGTCCATAACCTGACTAAAATGAAAGTCAATAAGTGACTGAGATCCTCTGAAATGTAAGCAGAGAATCTGTGATGTGCTCATACCACAGTTGCAAAGATGATTAAAAAAACAACAAAATTGTTGTAAGTGACAGACAAATTTTGGAAAACTAGGAATGTTTAAAATGAACACTAGCATCTTGTCTAGAGCCCCATATGGGAAGCAGAGGGTCAAACTAAGGGTTCACCAGGTGATGATAAGGAAAATGCATGGCAGCATTCTCTCTCAAATGATCTGCTAATCTCCTTATATGCACTACACTGTCTTGTAAAGATGAAAGACCAGGTAATTGTACAAACAAGTTTTTCCCAATAAAGAAGGTGAAGATTCATAAGCCACATGATAAATGCTCAAAATATTACAAATACAGCATACTAGTTGTAAAAAAGGGTGCAAGAGACAGGATGACTATCCAAGGTTCATGAGTAACTGTTTGAGCAGAGGAAGGTGCTGGAAGAATAAAGTCTTACGTTCTTACTAGTATTCTTTTCATCTCCCACAAATTAAGTCACAGACCCAACACAGAATAACATCAAACTGTATGCAAGGAACTCTTTGTCCTCTACAAACGGTGGCCCCCTACCCAACACTGAGGTAACATTAAAATCATAAGATGGTAGAGGTGTGGCACCAGATGACTCTGTGATGCAAACGTAAATATTCACATTTGAAAAAAACATCTCCAAATTTTTTGTTTCTTTTTTTTCTCATAAAGTCAAGAAAATGAACAATAATGCCCCATGAAAAAGACCTAAAATAATTTAAAAGAAAGCATTGCTAATTTAGTGATAGTGCTGAAAAGAAACCCATCTTTGAAATTTTTGCCATTGAGAGAAAATAAAATGGAAAGAATAACGAGGAGCTTACATACGGATTTGGTATAAAGAAAACACTGATATAGGTGAAGAGAGTCACAATATTAAAATCAGGAATATAGTGGGGTACAGAGTATTGAGACGGGGGCAAGTGAGGTAGGATTCACACCATTGCTTAGACACTAAATTTAATCAGAATTTTAATTAACAGGTTATTTACATGAAAGTAAATTTAACTGTAACTTTGATTAATTTATTGGCAGAATAATCAAAAAGATTAATAATCAAAATGACCAATTTCACTTCATTTTTCATTAATGACATTAAACAATTAATCATACTTGCAATTAATTGATTAGTTTATAGAACAATAATGCTTCTCACAAATAATCAATTAAAATGCCCAGCTCAAAAGGTGAACAGACTTAAATAAATGGGAAACATGTCTTGATAAAAGACAAACAGCACAATGTTAGTCAGCTTTGAAGATACAACCATCCAAATATGAATCCAAGGCATGAAGCCACTGAGCCATGCTGCCCCTTCATCAAATATAGAATGATGCAAAATATCACAAATTACCAGCATTTTCCTAATTCCTTCACTTACAGCTATCAGAATGTAAGCCACTGATATCATGACATTTCACAATAAATTTTGTTTCACATTTTCTCACAAGATTTATAACACATTATTGCACCAGTAACAAAAGAAAAATACAAATAGTGGAACAATAACAATTTAGAGAAATCACAGCAAATGTGGGACTTATTATAGAGTTGCATAACTTTTGCATCACCCAGTATCTCATGTTTACGAAACTTAATAATTTAACTTGACAAATTATATTAGTACAAGTAACATAATGAATACATAATATCTTAAAACAATCACACACGTGGAAATATTCTAGTCTGTGAGCTTAGTTGACTTTACATCCTGTTATCAAATAAAACTGGAATAACAGTGTATTTTGCTTTTTTTTTTTCTCATTTACTGCATAAATATCCCTACTAGATTTTTTGGACAAATGTAGGTAATCATTTGAAGTATTCTGAAAGTGTAAAACTTTTAGAACAAAAGACTTAAAACTAATTACTGCAAGAAGTTAAATAACTATATTAGAAAAAAAAAATTCCATTATGTAAAAATGTCATGTAGTTAATGTCAAACTAATTCTTAAGGAAAGTTTCTTTTGTTTTTTAAAATCCAAATTAAATGTTTATTCTGACAAAAATACCATGTCTTCTATCACTCAAGTACTTAAACAGGAAATCTCTGTTGAGGTAAGGTTGCACTCATCAATGTAATAATAGTACACGACATACATTTAGCCTGTGTATAATGTTTAATCCAGTTTCTTCTATAAAAAATTTGGTTTCAATATTTTAAACGCTCTAAAAATTTATGAGTATTTACAAACATATCTGTAAATATCAGAAATATGTTGAAACCCAAGATTACCACTGTTGGAAACCTCAACTTGAGTATAAATGTGTATAAATATGTTTATAACATATCAATTTAATTAAGTGTAAAATGCATATTCCGTACAGAAATTGTATTTTTGGTAATTATCAAATGCTCATTAAGCTACATCAATAATATTATTCTCAAATTACATGCCAAAATTATAAACATTAAAATATGAGATAAGATTATTCTTATTGCAAAACAAAATTGATTAAATTTTTAATGTTATTTGAAATTTATTTAGAAATGTAAATCTCATTAGTACATCAGTGGTACTTTGAAGAACTAATTTACTTTCTCACTACTATGAAATTGGAATCCCAAATTCAAGCTTTTCAAAACTGTTAACAATTAATTCCAAAGACACGTCTCTAAATATTACAAGTAATTATAATTGGTTTATTTGACACTTCACATCAAAATCATTACAAATAAAGAGTTCATCAATGAATGGCCCAGAATGTGATGACCCAAGGACTTAATACTACTCACTAAAAAAATTCAGATACTGCTACATTAAATGTCTTCTATGGGAGTTTGCAAAAATTTAAACAAAGATTCCAAAAACTTTGTTTTTTATAAAAGTTAATTCTGAATATGCTTTTTCTGTACAACTACAAAATCTCACTGCATGCGTTTAGTAGGTTCTTTATAATACATATTTTTTCATGTAACAATTCATAAAATTACACCTTCATAAATTTCTCTTAATATAAATGTCCAAAGAAACAGCAAAACATTCATCATATTGGATTATTAGAAAACCAAAATGCAGGTAGCATTAGTCAATAATTAATAAAATTTTTCTGGTCTCTTAATGTAACATATTTACATATAAAAATCAGATAACACACTTATCTGAATACTACAGGCATAATCTACTATTAAAAGCTGAAAACACTTAACAGTATGAGTACCCAAATGGTAAACCAATGTATTCTAGTCATTACAAATAAGAATGCAAACACTGTGTATTACATTAGCTATATTCATTACTAAGTAGATTTTTAGTTGTGATTTCACACATTTACTTACTTTGATTATGAGTTAATATTAATCACCTTAAAACTTCAAACTGGTAAGTTCGTTTCAAACATATTTCCTAGGACAACATTACAGTTTCTATATTGTTATTCACTTAGTAATAAACATACTTCCCTAATGTTACATAACTAATCTTTTCAAAAATACATAATTATGAGTAAATAATAAACAAGAACACTTGTTTTATTCATTCGTCAAAACTTAAAATTTTGAACAAACTTCTGGTACATGTAGAACTAATCAGTTATTTTATATATGTTATATAAAGAATGATATTGGTATTGAAATGCATTTTGCTTAACAAGGCCAAAAACAACACACACTACATTAATTTTTAGAAAATAAAATATTAACAGTATTTTGATGAAAACTTGTAACTAGTAAAATAGTCAAGCTGACACAATTAATTCAGCTGTTATGCAAAATATGTCAAATATATACATGCATCAGTATCAAAATACATTAAGTTCTCAGTGATTTGGGAGTTCCTTCCACCTTAATATTTTAAGAAGACACAAAATATACCAACTGAAGTACTTGCCTGTTCTCTTAAAGGTTCACTATCCTTTCCATTTTCTCCCTGATCAGCATCCGCAATACCAAATCCATCTTCTCCATCAGTACCTGTACCTACATGGGTTGTTACAAATATGTAAATTTTTATTTTCTTTCTACAATAAAGTAGTCTTAATGCACATTACTCGTTACATTAACAATAAAGTTCATTGTCCTCACTTTAACATCAACAGAACCACAAAAAGAAAAATGTGGAAATTTCCAACAAGTTCAGAATATTGAGAAGTGTAAGATACAGCAATACTCATGATGTTCTTTGGATACCATGCACATTGTCTTGTAAATATTTTTTAACTTATTACACAAAATATTATAATGCACCATCATCATACCCAATTTTTCACCAAAATTCAATGGAAAAATATTAACTTTGAAACAGCATTTTATTTCCAAATATTACAATAATATCAATATTGTACCAATGCTAAAAATAATTTTCCATATAATGCATCACAGCTATTTACATTGTGGTACTCTCCTATGTACACAGACTCAAACATTTGCTTGTCCCTACACTTGTTCTGCCAGTCATAAGTTGTTTCAAATTAAATATATGTGCATTTAATTGAAATAAATAAAAACATTCTTAGTCTCAAAACAATGCATTTTCATGGGCTATCAATGTTAATAATGGAACTATTAAGTATTTGAACACTGCACTTTACCACAAATAATACATTTAAGTAAATACTAGAAGACCAGAGTACTATCACCACTAATGTAGAAATTAAAATGTAGTAACTACTATAGCAAAAGATTTGGAAGGAAATGTATTATTGTTTAACAATGACTGTCAATTTTTACATGAAACAAAAATTTGAAGCTCTTTCACAACATTACTCATATCAAAATAACACCAGCAAATATTTCAAAGTATCAAAATTGACTTTCTTGTTATTCAAGTAAAATTTCTTATTACATAGGAAAGACTGCTTTAAAACCAGTTATTTTACACATTCACTACACATAAAAGCTTTCCAAGAAAAACACCTTTTTTAAAATGACATTATAAAACAGGTAGAGAAAACCTTGAATAGAACAAAAAGAATCATTTGTTTTTTTTTATAGGATTTTCAAAAAATTGGGATCCAAAACCATATTTGTATACACATGCAAAACCAAGTAATTTTTAGGACTCTTGTTACAACATTAATAAAATGACAAAAAATGATTATGAATGATAATCTATGACATTAACAATAAATTAAATGACCTGTGAAAAATGGATATGTACTTAAAACACAAATCACAATGCCTAATTGTAAGGCTACTCTTAAAAAACTTAATTTACCTCACATACAAGAACAAATTCCTAATGCAGTGATAAATTTCCCTACTTAACTGAAACCTGAAAAATTAAAAAAAAAAATGTTCTAATTCACTGGTATTTAAATTCTACATACTACTATAATAGACACAAACTGAATAGTGTTACATATATATAGACATGTGAACAATCATGTTTCTCCTGTATTTTGACATGCAAGTACATATTGAAAACTGCATGCTACATGTAGTTCACAAGTTTTTATTAATATTTTATGCAAGCACTGTTTTCTTTATTCCCCCTTACTGCCTATTATCCAATTCTTATAATAGTTACCTTCACCCATACCCACTTGGAGCCCAAACCAATGCATCATTACATTTAAGTTCCAATGTTTATTGACACCAAAACTAAAAATCTAATGAAATCAATAAATAATTAATGCCCATCATCAAGTATAATAAATTGTTTACAAATATAATCACTAAGAAATGCTGACAAAGTCTTCCACTTTTTCTTTTTAAGTCAATGAACAAGTCAATGCATAGGTTTATCACTAGAACGTTTACTAGCATATAAAGCACTGAACATCATGTTTAACTAAGAAATGTTAACTAGGAAGTTTTGACAATTGTACCCATTTAACTGACAATATATTAAACTTGTCTATTATGGTAATTTTTCAAATAATGAATTAAATTATTATATATCAACAAATCAGTAAATCTTCAATACTGTTTGAAGCCAATATTCTACCAAAGGAATTGCCAGGACTTAAGAATGAAGTAGATAACCCTTATCTTTGTCATTACAAAACACTTCTTCAAATAATAAAGCTCATCCTCAAGCCTGAAATGCAAAATACAACACAACTCAGTATCCATATCCCATGAACACATAACAACATCTTCAAACTGGCAACAGTGTCACATATGCAGAACATAAACCCAAAAGGTAAGTCAAGTATGTACACAAGTTACTTCCCATCTACTCAGCTTAGACAGTTGTTTGGTTTGGTGTTGTATGGCACAAAGAAGCTAGGCTATCTGTGCTAAACATCTGGTAAAAAGTTAAAATTAAAGTAAATTTAGTAAAACAACAGCCAGACAGTAAAATGTGGCTTATTGTGACTTGAGTGTTACACAGACAACACACTGGTGCATCAGTTCCAGATAAAAGAACATGATGAGTTAAAAAACTGTGACCAATGTGTAGTCTAGTTAGAACAATTTCCTCTTTCTGATCCTTATGGAAGCAAGACAGCCAAGGTCCAATATAGTGTTTTATTTGGAAAAACTGTTTTTCACGTTGCTCATTCCAAGTCAACTGCCAACTGGCATAGAGTCGAGCAATGAATACAGGACCATACTCCATGTATGAAACAGGCACAGCGGTGATAGTGCCAGAGCAAATAGATTTAGCTACAGTGTTGGTGAGCTTGTTCCCACAAATACCAAGGTGGCCCGGTATCCAGAAAAACTGGATAGAAGTAGATGTTAAAGAGAAATGGATCAGTCAGTTTTGAATATCGATGAGAACAGCGTGTGAACTAACGTGAAGCAATTCCAGGGCCAGTAGAAAACTAAGTGAGTCAGTATAAACAGTGCAATTTGAGTACTGCTTAGCTTCTATGTGATCCAAGGGGAGAGAAATGGTGTACAGTTCAGCAGTGAACACAGAAGCTGTAGAGGGGATTCTGCACACAACCACTGAACCACAACAAACCATGCCAGAGCCCACACAGTCACCTCATTTCGAACCATCTGTATAAATAGGAATGGAAGGACAGTTCAAAAAATGTTCAGCAAATAACAAACAGTATTTCCAATTGGGAGTGAATGCTTTTCTCAGATGACTAAAAGATGGGTCACATTTAGGAACTGTAAGAAGTCATGGTGAGATGGGCTGACCAGTGGATACAACAATGTTATCCAAGGACAAACCCAATTCATCCAACTGCGCCTGAATACGAAGGCCAAAAGGAGCAATGGCAGATCATCTGTTGTGAAAAAGTATGGCCCACCAAGGAAGAAAAACACAACCATAAGTGGGAAGCTCTGGTAAGGAACAAAGAGTAAAGACATTTGCAAATGGCAGAGGTGCAAAGAAGGTTCATGAGACTATGTACGAGCTCTGAACTGGGGAAGTGCAGAAAGCCCCAGTGCAGAGCCAAAGTCCTTGATGATGAATGGGGTCCAGCATCTTTAAGGCCGAGGTTCTGGCAGAGCCATAAACCAGTTATCCATAGTAGAGTTTCAATCAAATAAGAAAACTAAATATCTTTAGCACAGAACATCGATCCACTTTCCAAGTGGTGGAAGAGAGGACATGGAAGATTTTCAGTGCTCTTGTACATTTGTCCCTAGCTGCTTGATGTGTGGTATAAAGGTCAGCTTACAGTCAAAGATAAGTCCCAAGAACTTTGTCTCAGGAACCTCAGGTAGCACAACTTCACCAATACAGAGTTCAGGATCAGGGTGAATACCATGTTGGCAGTAAAAGTACATACAAACAGTTTTAGAGAGAGAAAAGTTAGAGCCATTTGCTGTGGTCCACTTCAGTAAATGACTGAGAGAGGTCTGTAAGTATAAGAATCAGTATTGAAAAGAGAAATGTTGTGATCAGAGAGCATATGCTCTATGGAGCAACCCCTCCTATCAATATTAGCACTTCCCCAGAGGAGATGATGTCCATTAAAGTCCCCCAGTATTAAAAAGGGAGACGGCAACTGTTCAATGAGAGCATCAAGGCCTGACTGATCATGGGTTTCTCCAGGTGACAGGTAGAGAGAACAAACAATGATGGTACAACCCAAGGAAAAATGGATGGCTATGGCCTCCAAGGGTGTGTCAAGTGGCAAAGACAGGGTAGGTGCATGCTGATCAAGCAACAGTGCCACCCCTCCATGCACTCATCCATCACACAACCTCCTGTGATTTCTGTACAAAGAAAACTATCAAAACCTTAAGAAGTAATCGGTGTTTTGATGTCATCCAGATTAGAACATAAACCTCAACAGTTCCACTGTAGCAAGGTAGCCATTTTTATTTATGTGTAAATGAATTGGGTTGAGAACCCTTCTGTTTATGACCATAAATTGCTACTAATTCCATTCTGTTGAGAATTTTCTTTGCATTTTTATTTACACCTTACTTCTATACTCTCATTTATGATATGATTTTAATTTGTGAGTCTTGGAATGTGTTGCTAATCAAAAACAAGTGATATAAACAAGCTTTCTTTAAAAACAAATCTTACTGGTATACTTTCAATGATATGAAGGATCATCTGTATTCTGTCTCAACAGTTGCATTCTTCAAGAACCACGAGTTTAATTCACAAAGTAAAATAATGGGTCAAGTAACATAAAATGGATATAATCAAATTTAGTTCAAGCTTTTACTCTTGTCATAGGTAGGTCAAAGTGCATGTCATGACATTTTTTAATTATATTGAAAACTCCAATAAACTACTTTATTATCACTGTATATATAAATCAACTTAGCATCAAAATATAGTTAATAAAACAAGTTTTAATATTAAATAGGTTTTTAGGTTCTTAATTTTATAAGGAAATATTTTAAAATATTCTCAACCTCTGATAGTGTATGAATTGTGACATTTGTTCTCTAGGTCATCATTCTTCTCTCTTTACCACCCTCCAAGAACTAGATAATTTTATATATATTATTCATTAAATATAGATATTATTTGGGCAAAGCATCACTTTTATAGCCTTCAACTTATCAAAAGAGCCATAAACTAAAATATCAGACTTATTTGCAATGCCCACTTGTCACATTCCATCTTTTACAAATTACCAAGTTATTTCTCATGCTTTATACTATATTGTTTGTAACCAAAAACAAACCAAAGTTTTAATATATCAAATAATATGTTATATTATGATGCTTTATGTATAAAGCACTGTTTATTTTACCTCCAGTTTTAAACTTTATTCTAATAAGAATCACATCAACCAGCTTAGCTAAACTTTAAAGGCTCTTGTCACATACAAAGTCTGAAAATTTGTGATAGTTATAGGTCATTACTTGATTTATGCATGCTATAATTCTGAATTCTTAGGTGTCTTTTTTTTATTAAATAAAAACTATGTAGTGTAGTTGTACCATTAGTACAAAAATGTAAGCTTAAATTACTCAAACAATCAACAGCAAAAAAATGAGAAGGCCCAGGTAAGTACCATATTTTCTGTTTTTCATGTGCATTATTTATTATTAAAAAGCAACTAAGATACAAAAATTAAAAATTATTTAGATAGATTAAGTAAGATAATGCAGAAGAATAAAAATAATAAAAAAGACTTCACTAGGTATGTTCATGCATTACACACTTCAATACTGTAACACCAGCTACACTTGTGTGGTGAGATTTTAGGTTAGACAAGATTCAAAGACACTAAAACTATAACATCTAAGTTAAAACAAATGTTTACTGTTATAAGCTGTTTGTGCATTACATCATTCAATGCAATAATCTGTTCTACACATTCAGTGAGTGTTCTACAACTTGTGTGGCAGGATTATTAGCTATACATGGTTCATTTGGTAGTAAATCAATAAAATCATACATCCACATATGTAGACTGTTCCAAGCCTTAGACTATCAGGATAAATGACTGTATTTTCCTGATATAATTTGCACTAATTTTAGAAAAGAAAGGGTAATTAACTTTATTTTGTACTTTTGCTGGTGCTTAAAAAGTAAGTGAAATTGGCCAAAAGTATATAAAGTTAGGGTATTGAAATTAACAGATAAGGTACAAAGTTTTACTGAAAAGAACAACAAAAAGTTGATATTTATTCAGGAGTTTTTAGAGATTACATAAATGAAATCTCTCAATTTTCAGAAGTATTTTTAATCTTAGCACAAAAATTACTTTACATTAGGAGCAGTGAACACCTTGACTCCACATATTTATTAAGAAATTGTTAGTAAATACAATTAAAAGTCATATCTTCTGTGTACAAAAGAATAATAATGTTTACTGAAAGCTTGAAAATTTTTACAAACATACACAAAACATATTATAAGTTATAGTACGGAAACTTTTATGGTTACTTTGAGTCGTGAACTCAGTTGAATTGGCTGAACCAGTAGCAAAGGAATTAACAGAAATAGAAAAATCCAGGTGAGATAATTATGTAGATAATTTATTACCAAAACCAACAGTAAAAACTGAAGAAAAATAATCCAATATTGAAGATTACTCTCAAACAACCACTGAGTGCCTTACCAAAGCTGCAGAGAAGATAATATCTGAACAAAAACAAGTTACCAGTTTTAATAAAATAAAAAATCCCAAACGTAGAAAAAAAAAAAGACATAATTCACAATTTTTCTCATATGCTTGAAAATGGAAAACAAATAACTTGTTTAATAGTGGCCTAAAAAAATACTTTAGGGCATATATACACTTTCTCAAACTTAAAATTTTAGTATTAACAAAATAAAAAATCTAGTATCAAAATGTTTTTTCATCCACACATTCACTGCAGAGAAAAAGTTATAGATTTCACAGTGAATACTGAATGATTTTTCCCATATTTCTCTCATTTTTAATAACATGCTGAATTTACTTAGTATATGAAATTAATCCTCTCGCTATGAGGAAATCAAAGTGCATATGTCACAGTTGTTTAAAGAGTTACATTGAGAATTTAATTTAACCACGTTATTATCATGGTATAAGAGTAAAATTGGCTCTAATTTATTTAGCACTCCTACAAAAAGTAATAAAAGTAATGCACATTACTCATTATAATACTGTTATCACTTAAACAATAAGTTTTATAGCCTCCAATCTTATTTGGTTACAGAGCCATAAAACAAAATTAATTAATTTCTTAGTTATAAATAGTTCAAAGAGGAATAAAACAATACAATTTAAATGTAAACAGAAGTATACACTTATCAGATTTCAGACATTTAAGATAAACAAATGTAGTTTCATGTAACAATTTGAAGTCATTCTAAAAAGAAAAAAGGGGAATTTAGACTTATTTTGTATTTTTATGGTGGTTACAAAATTGGTCAAGATGACTACATGCATCAAGTTAGAATGTACAAGATAACAGAAAAAATGTAAGATTTTACTGAAAAATTTAGAAAGCATTTTAGATCATACAAATAAAATTTGAGAATTTGCAGATAAAGATGAGTATTTTTAATTTGATATGAAAATAGCTTTCCACTTGGAACAGTCAACAATTTGACTCCATACATTCCTGGAGTAATTTTTAGTGAAAATAATTCATTAGAAATTGTTTTTTTTTTTGTGTTGTTGTTTCAAAATACTCTTTAATATTTACTGAAGGTTTGCAAATGTTCATGAAAACACACAAAACATATTAAAAGTTATAGTATTAAAACTTTAAATGATCATTTGAGGTCGTGAGCCCAGCCAACTGAACAGAGCCCAAAGTTAATGTTATATAGGAATATATGTATTTAAGTGCTTCTTACATGTCATTCAAGAAGCATCATGTAGTCATGAAAAAATAAAGTAAATACATAAACATCTTTACCATGATCTGTGTGGACTATATAAGGCCCATCTTGTACCAAATATGTATCACCAAGCCCAGCACTACCATTTTCTGCACCTTCCATTTTTCTGCTAAAACTCTATAAAAAAAAGATATTGTAAAACATCTGTTTGAATCATATTTTACTACAGACTAAAAGAGTGTTCTGTTGTCATGCTTTAACTAATTGTTTTACATGGATGACAAGGTGACTTTAAAGGATAAAATGATCTTCTGTCACCTTCTTGTTTATATTGCCTTTAGAAATCTATTGCCCCCTGTTAGTACAGTGGTAAGTCTATGGATTTACAATGCTAAAATCAGGAGTTCAATTTCCCTCGGTGGGCTCAGCAGATAGTTCAATGTGGCTTTGCTAAAAAAAAAAAAAAAAACAAATCTAGCATTTTGATCATAATGGCTAACTATCCAGTTGATTGTATAAAAGGTCAACAGGAACTATGCACACACAAAATTACTTAAAATGTACAAAAAATAACTTAAAGATGGCCAACAATGGATACAGGTTTAAAGTAGTGGAAGTCAATATATTCATTCTAGAAAACTAAATTTACCATTTGATTCTTATTAGTACTTTAATGATTTATAACAACAGGTTGCTCTGCACAAGTTAATCAACATATCAGAAAACTATTTATAAGCAGACCAGTCCCCACTTTACGTTTATGCAAAGTAGGTATTCACACATATGAGAAGTAAAATCACTAAGGGCCCATACACTAAATCAATAAGATTTGAGACATCATTTACTGCTATAATGTGAAAGATGAAAGATTTATCAATCTTTAACAGAGGATTTATTGTTGGGCTTGACTGTCAGATGCCTAAGCTGTGATAATAATAGAGATACTGGCAAATCACTGAATACTGTATTGCAAGTCTACCTTGCATGGTTATAAAAGCAAAAAAATTCTTTTAACCGTTTTTAAACTAACCTTCTAACCACAAAACAACCATCACTTTCCATATGTTAACATTTTCCCAAACTGAAAAGGTATTCCTGATAATACTTACTTAGCTATTTCTTGATCTCCATGGTTTTCATTCTTTATCCATACACTTGCACCAATCTTTTATACCAAATTTAAATGCCTCAGGCAAATTCTGATTTGCAAATGTCTCTACCATCTTCAATGCACCCTCTATTTAGGCACAGTGTATAAGCATCACATTAACATAATTACTTTTGCAAGGCATAAACTGGCTTTTAGTGGGGAGGCAGGGCAGAAGAGTGCCACTGGAGGTAAATACTACTGGAAATACATTTTCAATTTAGGAAAATGTTAACATTCAAAACATACTTACTATCCACTGACACTATAACTAGAATTCCAAATTAAGAAGGCAGAGAGGCCGATGCAGACATGATTCATACAGAAAGCATCTGCAGAGGGGACACCACACTACATGCAGAACAGGTATGCTCTTCAACTAGAACCTAGTTCCTGTATCAGAGGCATAACAGAATACAAATAATCATAGTATAGTCCAATTCCAACCAGAAAGCTGAGGTTCTACAACTCAAGGTTGGAATTGAAGTGTTGTGGTACCTATATCCCAAGTTGAAGGCTAGGACTATTGGACAACAATGTTATACATGTATATACTGTGATTGGATCCCAACCTGTAGCCATAAAGTGATGCTTTCCCCACTACTAGAAACACAATGAAAAAATAAGCAACAGCTACGTGAACAGACTTTTTCCTCCCCCTGAAGAAGTCCAAAAGGAAACACCCCAGGCTTGGAATGACAGAATCATGTATGCCATACTCAACCAGAGAAACTCATCTAGTTTGAAATTATTAACGTTCATCCTCACTCTCAAATCATATGGGCAAGAAGTATTCCGCTTACCCCCAGAATTATGGAGAGGATGTGGAACCTGTACTCAACCAAAAACCTACGATGGAACCCACAATGCATCTGGAATTATGCAAAGAAAGCGGACCACCTTCCATGACCAATAGATTAACACAACATTGATGAAAGAGGACCATGCACTCCTCACCTGAATAACTTCATGTAAAATCTCAATCAGAAATATGAGTAGGCTCCTACAGAGGCTGGTGCCACTCATACTAACATCTGCTAGTCCTTGTAGGAGAACCTCCTAACTTTGTCCTCTTCTCCAAGAGTGGAGAAACACTAAAATGATCTGAAAGAAAAAGCCTCTATCTTTCACCCCAGCAACTAAAAACTAGTTGTGGTAAGGACTTCCAAGCTCTACAAATAGATTCATGGTAGAGGGATGAACTGAAGAGCCCTGAGTAATAGTGCGATAGATGAACCAAGTTCCATACATTTTTAAAAGTAAACTGATCCTTATTTATTCAACATGGAAACTGGCAGTGATTGGCAAGATTCCCCTCAGCTATACTCATGATTATCCAAAAGTGATAGACCATAATAAGATAATACCATCCAATAGGTGCCTAGACGGTCTTATGGAACACCCATGTTGACAGAGCCTGTTGCAACCTGTATGAGTTATAGTGAAAGTAGTTGCTGGTGCACAACTGAGAAGAAGAAGAAGAAAGCCAGGAAAACCAAGACAGAAGAACAGCCTGATTATGGCTTTTCCAGATTCCTTGACTCTTAATCCAGACAGTTTTATTCACTTGATGAATACATGACTGATGCCAAATTCAACCAACATTTCCTGCTTCCATGCTCATATAACTATGCTACCAAAATGATCCTATTGTTGAAGAAAAAAACTAGACTCAAACATTCCTAGCCAAACCAATTTCAAATGTTAAGTCATACCTAATATGTATTAATCTTGTGTTTTCTTCCTTACAGTTTCTGCTGGGCACAGTCAGTAAAATTCTATTTGGTGCCAAGACTGTAAAAGTGGATTTTGTCGGGATGATCCCATTTTCCCCTTGTAGCAAAATTTTTACCTTGAATTTTTGACTCCTGTGATCCCAGCTCATTAAATGTAATGGCATATTAAAGTTAAATACATTTCAATTCTGGTTTAATCTCATTTAAATTTTTACTTATAAGATTCTTAAAGCCTCACAATAATTCAATATCTTTGTCTGAGGTAGGAGAAGCCCAAGACTAAACAAAGTATTCCAACCAAGACTTCACCTATAAACTATAAAAATGACTTTATAATCTCTTGAGATTTGTATTCAATATTTCTGTATATATAATCTAAACTCCCATTTGCTATGCCATTAGCAACAGCTCATTACTTAAATGGCTTAAGAGATCAGCCAACCAAAACAAAGATCGTTTTCTTCCATAGCACTGTTAGTTATTCTCATCAAAATAGTACAATTTAAATTGAGATATCTCACATGATCTACTTTGTATTTATTTGTCCAACTCACTAAATAATGCAAAGCCTTTTGTAGAGCAGAAGCATTCTCCTCACATCCAGCAGTACTCAAAACTTTAATGTCATCAGTAAATTTAAATAATATATTGGCAATTCCTTCATCTATCAGTGATGTAAATTAAAAAAAGCAAAGGCCCTAACACCAAACCTTAAAAAACCTCACAACATTAATGCAGTTTGAATGATATCCATTTATAACAACCATCTGCTTTCATCCATCTGACCAGTTTATCCAGTGAACCAACCACATCTACAGAGGTAACTTTTAGAAGTCTTATATATAAGACCTTGTCAAACACTTTTCAAAAATCCAGACACACCAAATTCACACCCATATTCTTATTTACATAAGGCACAACCTCTTCAAAAAATGTCAAATAATTATCAAAGAAAGATTTTCCCCTTCATAAACTTTAAATTTTGTTAAATGACTTTGCAAAGTATACCAAATCCACACTAACATTCTTACTTATAAGGCATAACCTCTTCAAAGAATGTCAAATGATTAGCAAAGCAAGATGTTCCCTTCAAAAACATTAAACTTTGTTAAATGATTTGGCAAAGTATCCTTTACCAGACTTTCAAATCCTTTTTTCATCACTGATGTAACACTAATAGGTTCATAATTATTGGGATACGACTTATGACCACTCTTGATATGAAGAACAACATTAGTCAACTTACAACCTTCTGGCACCTTTCCATTATTCAAGGACTCAGAATAACTGTAAGCTGATTACATACAAAAATCCTTAAGCTCTTTCAAAACTCTTGAATAAATACAATCTGGCCCAAGAGCTTTATTGTTCTTTATACATTCTAATTTTTTTTCTTAACAAATCCAGAATTAATGTGATAATTTTGTTGAATATTTTTCTTCCATTTAGCAACTGTTCAGGGTAAGAAATATTGATTAAGTCTTTATTAGTTACAAAAAAAAAATTGAAGTCAAATTTAATCCAACCATCAAAAATATAATCATATATTTGCCTTTCTGTATCATCCCAATAAAGCCCTACTTCCACTATAATATTTGCCTACCCTTAATATATTTGAAATCCTTACTATTTATTTTCACATTTTTAGCTAACCTTTTTTTTCTTTTCCTAATTTCCAGTTTGATCAACTCTCTTGATCTATAAACCTCCAAAGCACCTATCACTGAAGTTACTTAAAACTTCTTACACTTATAATGTATTTTTAACTATCTTTTATATCTTTTGTAACCCAACCTGGTTTTGTACTTGCAGCTATCCTCCCCTTTTTTTATCAATATCAAAATCCTCCATTCTGATCAGTGTTCTAAAGTGGTCCATTTTATTTCTAATACTTCTAAAATTACAATGATAACAGTTTAGCCTACCATTAAAACTACCTCTGTATCTTGTTTCCACACTTTATTCCTCTCTACATTTCTTTATTATTCTATTCTTCTATACTGTCTAATCATAAAGCTTCCTGTACAATTCAACTGATGATTCTTTCAAACAAGTCAGCCCCTAACTTATTTAAATATAAACCATTCATTCCAAAAACACTGATTTTCCCACCAAACTGATCCAACAAATCCAACCACATTAGTAACAGTAAAAAAGGCAAGGGTAAAAAAAAAAACCAATAGAAAAAAATTAATCATAGAAAAAGACAAAACAAATTGTACAGACAGATAAAAATGTCAGAAAATTAAAATTAAAAAAGTCCTAGATTTTACAAATGATATAACACAACAAATTCCAAAATAAGCATTTTTCACATAAATGTTCAAAATATAAGAAAAGATAAATAGAACACTTGGATTTAACAGCAAGTGTCAAACAATAAAGTCTATAGGGTTTAACAATTGGTTTTGAACAATAATGGAAGGACTATAAGAGGAAGCCATTAATTACAAAACTGTATTAATAACAGCTCAACTGTTAACTCAGTTTGTTTACAAGAGTTTAATAATTGGCTTAGGTTTGACTGTTATTCATACTGTTTTCCAAAATATTTCTTGACTTCTCTACCTGTTTGAATAATTTTCTTTGTCTTTTTCAGATACAATTTTTTTCCATTGTCTTTTTATCTTTATATTCTTTTTAGTTGTGTTTTCTTACCATTGTCTTTATCACCTAAATTTCAACCATTTGACCTACTCTTCCTTACATACTAACTTAAACCTTGTAGCCTGTTCTAGTGACCTGTTTATAATTTTATTTCTAGTTACATCTTAACAGAATCATTAAGGCTCTTTTCTTTGAATGCCCTTATTAATACCTTACACATAAAAATAAGACCCTTTGACCCACCATTCCCAGTATCATCATTTCTACATCACTTGTTCTCAGACTTTTTGTCTGTAGACCACTATGGTGAGCTAAAACAACCTGTGGATCATGTACTAGTCCTACACCATCAGCTGTGTTCTCTTGTATTGCCTTAACTACGGTGTTATGAATCAGTGGCTTGTGTTTTGGACTAGATCAAGGGCCACCAGTGGGCAACAAACCACACTTTGAGATCCATTGCTCTATGTGCATTTCTAAAACTACTAGCACCCTTTAGTGTATCATTCATTTCATCAATTATATCCTCCATCTTTGCCCCTTCTTTTTTCCTCCCTATTTACTGACTAAATAACTTGATCATTCGTCATATTAATGAACCTCATATTTTTCATTCCCATCACTATGTCCCTTTTATTATCTTCCTCAATTTCATAATCTGCATAAACCAAAGGCTGAAATCTGTCACTTAACAAAAACCAGCTCATTATAATTATTTCCACTAGTACTAATAGTGTTTAACTTTATGAAAATTAAAGTCGTTGTTAATATTAATATCTGTATCTTTTGCATGCAGGAGTTTAACTTACTCAACCCCTGCTACCACTTCTCACAATTTACCCTTCTTAGTACCCATAGCTTCTACTCAGGCTCTACCCTATTCAGCACAGCCTCCAATTTCTCCTAAAAACTTCACATATAAACAGAACAAATTCATCATTATTAATAGTAGTAGTTTCCTTAAATCATTTAATAAATATCAAATGTGCATATTAGTGTCTAATGCCCAAATAAAACTCATTTCTTGCACCTATCTCTCCTATGAAGAAGACTTATGGAAAAACTAAAGTACTATTTATGAGAACACCCATTTGCAAAATATTAGCATCAAATAGGTTTCTGCTGATATTACGTTTTTAATTTCAACTATATTTGGCAAATTAGTAATTATATAACTTTCAAAATATCGCCATGTTAATACTACAACTTCTACTATGTACTATATTTGTATTAACAACAAAAATAGTTTTACAGAAATGCAACTATTATAATAGGAGTTAAATGCTACTCAAGATTAAATAACTTAATGAGAAATGAGCATTACTTCAATTAAAAAGTAAACAACTTCGGTCGGTGTTAAAAATGTCAAAGTAATTCTATCACGCTTGACTTACACATAATAGTAATACTTGAAGTTAGTAATACGTACACTAGGCCTAACACCACGAACGCATTCTATGTACTTTTTATTTGAATATCGCAGGTTTTGCCATTAGATGAACTCTGTTTACACCGCAGATGAAGAGTACAGAAAGTATAGTAAAATTAACTGATTAAAATATTCTAGGGTTAATCAACCAACCTGCAATTTCCTAAATCTTGTTTACTCACCACTATACATCAACTCGCAATTTTTCTAACAAAGCGTATATAAGGAATCCACTTTACAATAAAACAAAGTGTTTATTTCAAGCTTAAAATGTTAGTAAAAAACTTTTTTTTCACAACATAATGTATATAAACCATTTGGAATAAAAAGGTAAAATTTCTTAATATCTGGAAAAGGACTATTATTTTAAACATTTTTTTTAATTTTAAACTCGCAAGACAATGATATAAACTTAAATCTACTAGAACATTTATCAGAACTCTCTCTCTCTTATCGGCATTTGGATATGAAGCCCCGGGAATGTCAGGTTCATTTTGACCTTTTCCTTCTGTTAAAATTCTTCCATAAATAGCTTGTTTTGAATTTCGCGTAAAGCCACAGAAAAACTATCCGCGCTAGCTGTCCGTAATTTATTAGTGTAAATCTAGAGGGAAGGCAGCTAGTCATCATCACCCACCGTTAACTCTTGGGCTACTCTTTTATCTGCAATGGTGACCATGTTTGGTGAGACGAGAATTCGTACCCATGCCCTTTAGATTACGAGTAGAGCGTCCTAACCACCTGGCCATGCCGGGCCTCCATAAATAGAACTAAATACACCTTTAATCAGATATATTAATATTTTTATAAGTTTCTATTGAGATTCTGCACAAGAATGTTATTTTACAAAAAGCTTGGGAGAGGAAGGGGAAAAAAAGACTAATCTGACGTGGACTCTACTGTTTAGATGGATGATGTATGCTATAAAAAATTTGAATATCTATATTAATCTAGTCTAAATAGAAATATCACACAGAAAGTGCCAACTGTTACTTAAATATTTACCAAGCCTTCACTTAAACTCCATTAAATTTACTGCATCAACCACGTATGAAAAAAAAAATCCTATACGCAGTGAAGGTAATGACAAAAAATTAAAGTAGTTGTAATAAAATCAATCAACTTAACGTGTTCTTTTTTCTAAATTCATGATGTCGACTAATTGTAACACGCACTGAGAATCAATACATGGTGGTTGATAACAATGACAAAGCACACTTTCCTGTACTCATAATCAATCGTGTAAGTACCATAGATCACGTGCGTCTGTGTTACATTCCTCAGACTGAGCCAAATATGATACACCTTCCTGCTTAACAAGAAACACACTCAAGCGAGATCTTGAACCTTAATTTGTTCTTCTTGGAGCTCTCACATTGTTAACTGTGGTATTCATCCAAAGTGAAATCTTCTACTGTATGGCTTCTGTTGTTTTAGAAGAAATGGTCCTACTCTAACACAGATTTAAGATCTTTACATTTAACGGGCATATAAGGTCTCATAGCAAAATGAGACAATCCTTCTACATTTATATGTTATGGGTCCAAGCAATAATATATTATACATCTACAATATTTTTATTCAGTGTGCTAGTGCCTCTTTGGGTTTTGAAGTTTATCAATCGTTTTAGTAACATAAGAACCACTCAAACTGAGTGCTTGTCACCATACAAGTAGTGTCAAAATTGCTATGTAAATGTTAAGAATGAAAGCAGTTCTTTGTTATAGAATATCTGCACTCAGGATATGCGAGTATGCAATTAGTTTATACAACTACATGTTATACTCCACCCTCCAACTGCAACTTTATTACTGTGATTCCACTATCACTCACACCTAATTACGGATATGCCAACATTAAGACTTAATGTTTCGGGACTTTGATGTATGTCTTTGTTCTTCAGTTTACTTACAATGGATTTCTACCTTAGTAAGAGCATATAATAGTGAAGCAATGTAGAAGTTGTCCAAAACCCATTGGTAATAAGTCATAAACCCAAGAAAACTGTGAACTTCTCATTTGGTTGTCTTCCAGAGGCTCAATGGTAAGTCTGGAAGCTTATAACACTTAAAACCAGATTTTGACACCTTTGCTGTACTTTTGTGCTTAACAACAAAACAAATAAATTCATTCGGTCACAGACTGAAGCCACTCTCGCAACTATGCTATTTTAGAAAGATCCATAAAGATTTCTTTGTATCTATAACAAAATGAAGAAATCCCTCATTTGTGCAAATGAATTCACATTTTATGGTTTTAAGTTTCAAGGCTGCATTTTTAATCCACTGCACTACCATTTTCAAATGTTCATCCACAGACTCAAAAATGAGACCAAACATATAGATTAGGTACTTCTTTTACTGTAAACCTCTAAGTGTAAATTTCATTATCCTCTCGAAAATAGTGAGTGTACTGCACAGACAGAGCAGCATGATGCAAAACTTGTACAAGCTATCTCACATATTAAAACCAGACTTAGCTCCGCTATTGTCATTTGGTTCAACATACCAGTATCTGGATGCCAAGTTCAGCACACTGAATCAGTGTTTCTAGCATTAGAGTAAATGTTCATCGTAAATCAGATTAAGTTATTAAACCATGAAATAAAGAGAAGCGTTATCTATGCTGGTACTTTATTTTATTACCTGTCACCCCCCTGAAACCTTAGAAAAACACGATATAAGTTTTTATTCCTGCAATACTGTACATATTCTTCATGCGTGTATCACTTGTCTTTTTTTCTAGAACTTGTAGTTAACATTCTAGATCGTGTCGTAGAAGAGAGTAAATAACAAGATTGAAAAGGCAGTACCGTATTTGCCTTATATAAGACAATACTTTTACTTTTAAAACCTTGCCTGGTTTTACCCCTCGTCCTACACACTGGTTTAAAAATGAGTTGCAGAAAAGGTTATCTGGTTTATAGCACATTTAATCAAAATTTCCTTGTTCCTTTTACTTTCGTTTGCTTTTTAAGCACGTGTTGACATCGTGCCACCAACTGCATTATAATAACATATGTGTAATTGTATAACTTGTCTTGATTGTTCATAACTAGAAGTTATTTATTTTACATGCTAGTTACAATTAATAATGATATATTTTATTTGAAATGTATTGATTTCACCCGTCACACTAAGATATTGCTAACACGTTTCTGTAGTAAGTTACTACATCTTAAAGTTTACGCTTTTTGTTGTAATAGGAAAGGAGTTCGACTGTGATTTATGTTTTGTAAAATTGTTTATTAAATGTTTGTGATTAAGATATGCCGCACTGAGCTGTCTGTTGCATAAAAATCACAATTATAGTTATAGTGATTACCCCAGAGCGCAGGTAAACACAGTTTTGAAACAACTTAAAAAAAAATTATTTACATAATAGACTTGCTTAGCAGTAGAGATCGTCCGGTATACAGAGCCTCAAGGAATTGTTTGTTTGTTTTCTAGTTGAGCACAAAGCTAAACAAAGTGCTGTTTGTGCTCTGCCTACAACGGGTATCGATACCTGGTTTCTAGCATTGAAAGTTTGCAGACATACCACTGTGCTATTGGTTTGTAATTTCAAGAAATACATTTAATTTGCTCAAAAATATCGGGTCGTCTTACACTGAATAAACAGTCAATAAAAATTTAAGTGTAAATTAGATAGAAATTGATTGACTCTAATAAATATTAAAAGCATCTCATTGGTATTCATTTACATGATACTAAATGTTAAATCCTAACAAAAAAAACCATAACGTTGTCAAGAGCTGCCCGACAGTAGCACAGCAGAATGTCTGCCGACTTACAACACTAGAAACTGGGTTTCGATATCCTTGGGGACAGAGCACAGATAGCCCATTGTAAAGCTTTGCATTTAACTACAAACAAATCAAGCAAGCGACAAACAGCTCGAAATAATTGTTTTACTTATTGGCTAATTAATCAAAGTTTAGTGTGAGCTTCATTTGTCTTGTTAATTTTCAATAGTAAAGTAGAAAATTCTGGGCTTTCTAGATTCTGAAGCCAAATTTTGTTGCTTTGTTTGAAACTTGCACGTTCTTTAATGAAAGAAAATGAGATTAATTCATATTTCGTTCAGATCTCAGTTGGTATATCTGTTGTAAAATGAAAGGTCTTTCTTAAGTACTTGACCATTTATGTCAAAATGGATATTGTATATAATGTACTTTTATCAGATTTGCTACAAATCTTTCAAGATTAGTTAATTTTGATATTCAAAAGCAATGTAATTCCAAAATTAAAATTAAATATATATATATAAAACTAAATAACAGCTATTTTGCTTTAAAATTATTTAGACCAATTGCTAAATTATTTTGAGTTACGAATATAAATGTAGATTTCCATTTTTATTTAACGTAACTGTTCCAAGTTTACAAATAAAACAAGCAAAAATGGACTTTGTCGATATTCAAAACTCGTGATAATCTGTAATCCTATTTTAGGATCAACAATAGGTCAACTGGACACGCTATTGCACACATGACTTGAGGGTTACTAAATGACATAGCGTAGTCAAAAAATAAAAACACCAAACAATGAAAATATTCTGTGGTAAACGTTTGCTCTGAATTTCGTGTAAAGTTACTCGAGGACCACCGTCTTTAATTTAGTACCGTAAGACCAGAGGAACGGCAGCTAATAATCACCACCCACTCTTGGGCTACTCTTTTACCAACGAATAGTAGAATGGGCTGTAACATTATTACACCCCCACGGCTGAAAGGGTGAGCACAGATGGTTTGACAGAGATTCGACCCACGACCCTCAGATTAACAGTCTAGTGCCTTAACCACCTGGCCATGCCGGGCCCTGGTAAATGAAGAATTTATTCCACATATATCATTGATGTTAATTTTAACATTTTTTTTAATTCTTCAAATGTTTGCTACTTCTTAAAAGAGTTAAACGAAAAGAAAGTGATGTCATGTTTGACGCTGTTCTGACAGTTGTCCAGCCATCATCATTTATTTCAACATAGTTTGTGACAAAGCTGAAAAACTGAACGTTTTAATTAACGTATATCACCAAAACAAAAAGATACAATTGAATACAAGTAGTAGGTGCTGTTGACAACCAACGTTTGATTTTCAAGTATTTATTCAAAGTGATTAACGAGAGAATACGAATAGCAGTAACTCGGAATTTTATAATGAACTCCTTGTTAACAAGAAGTTACTTGAAAAATTCAGTTATCACAAAGACATCTGTAGCAGTAATAAACTCAGTAAAAGTATCATTTGCTATTGAGAATGTTTAATTTTCCTTTAGACGCACTTTTAAATTTAAAACATCTGAGTGTGGCCTGCTAATTTTATAATTCTAAAATTTGGTCACACTACTTGACGTCCCTCGCTAGTACAGCGGTAAGTCTACGGATTTACAACGCTAAAATTAGGAGCTCCATTCCCCTCGTTGGGCTCAGCAGATAGCCCGATGTGGCTTTGCTATAAGAAAACATACACCCTACTTGAGTGTTTATTTGATTATAACTAATAATAACCTGAAACACTAGATGGCAGAATAAGCATTTATAGCCTAGCTATATCTCAAAGAAACCCAACGTCTGGTTACAGGCTGTATTCGTGCTGTTTTTTGTTTTGCTTTTAAAGTACTTAGAAAAGTTGTTCAGGCGTTTTCAAGGAAGTGTCATTAAGTTATATAAATAAACAAAGTTTGGTTAGAAAATAACCAATTCAGAAATTGAAACACTAGCAGGCTTGTTTCACATTCGGAACAAATTGATCGATATACAGAATTTAGTATAAAGATTTGCCAAAAGTTGCACTGGGCAATTAATAGATTTGTGTTGAATTACTTAGGTTATAAGGCCCATTTTTTACTTTTTTGAGTCTTACATTAAAGTTACTAAGTTTTAGCATAATAATAGAAATAATGAAATCACTTCTGTTCACGTAAGTTCAAGCTGTCCTTGAAAGCCCGAAACAGTAAAAATAATGAGACTTCTAGAGATTCAAATAATTACGTCATGCCAAAGGAAAACCCGAAAATATTAATGAATAAATTGGATTAGTTGTGTTTGAACTAATATAAGCTAGTGCATTTGTGTGCAAAACGTAGTTTGTGTAATTTACAAATGTTTATTATTGGTTTCATCAGTTAATAGAATGTAACATCATAGAGAATTCGTTTGTTTATGGAATTCCGCGCAAAGATATTCAGGGCTAACCCAACAAATTTGAAGTGATAGACATCTAATCAATATCACCAACCACCAACTCTCTGGATACCTTTTTCCCAAATAATAGTAGAATTGAACCGTTACATTATAACGTCCCCACAGCTGAAAGGGAATGAAACACGTTCGGTAACAGGATTTGATGTGGTGACCTGCAGCTAATACGTCTATCATTCTAGCCACAAGGTTTTTTTTCTTTCCTTTATAATTTAGTATCATGAGTAATAAAAAAAGTTTGAAGAAATACATTAATTTTTTCGATTCATCCATACTTATTTTAAACAATTATCCAGGAAAAGATTTAGTTAAAAAATATCGAAACTTCTACCTAAATTATTTCGAGATATCTAATATTTAATGGAATAGAAAATTTAACCAAATTTGACACGTTGCTACTATTTTAATGTTGTTTTTTTTTTTTGGATACTAAGGGTATATTCAAAGATAACTTGCTTAATAAGAATTATCTTTTTGTTTGAGAGTTTCAAATATTTCATTTGAATTTCGCGCAAAGCTCCACGAGGGCTATCTGCGCTAGCCATTCCTAATTTAGCAGTGTAAGACTAAAGGGAAAGCAGCTAATCATCACCACCCATCGCCAGTTTTTGGGCCACTCTTTTACCAACAAATAGTGGGATTGACTGTAACATAATAACGCTCCTACGGCTGAAAGGACGCGCATGTTTGGTGTGACAGGGATTCGAACCCGCGACTCTCACATTACGAGTCGAGTGCCTTAACCACCTGGCCATGTCGGGCCGCACAATATTTGAATGGTTGTACTTAAATTTACTGAAACCAAGACCGAAACTTTGTTCGATTAAGCACAAGGCTACACAAATTGCTATATGTGCTCTGTCCACCATGAGTATCAAAACCCGAATTTTAACGGTTAAGTCCGCAGACATAACGCTATGCCACAAAAGGGTGAAAAAATTGTCATTTGTGGTTATAATTTTTACTTTTGTCATAAAAACCAAAACTTTTTTTATTCGTCACAATTAACGAATTCAGGTTTTATACTCTCACATTTTTTCATTTTTAGTGACATTTGTTTAAAATGTTCTGTCAAGATTTCAGTCTTTAACGAAAATCATCATAAACAACTCCGTTTTTTAAGATAGTGGGCAAAACCTTCTAATTGAAAGGCTGAACGTGGATTCAGTTTGTAGTAAATACGTTGACCAAGAAAAACAAAGGAAAATAAAATGAGAAAACTTCTAACTGTTTAGTTTTCATAAAGACGAGACTCAGACAAAATAAATGTTTATTAATCGATTTACAGAACATATATATTTTGCGTAATTTCTTGCAATCTACAACTCTTCAAATAAATTTTCTCCCCGGCAATTGTACTTATAAGAAGTAGATTTTTTAATCTTATTACCAGTATATTTTGAAAAAAAAAAAACACGCCTTTAATAGATGTTTTATATCTTTGGATCAGAGTAAACTTCATTTTCTCCAACTATTAACGATTTATATTCTATATTTAAATTAATGAGTGGGTTTCGGTATATTATGGATCAATGAAATTTATCGAAACAAACATACATATTGATAGAAAGACGAAAAGTTTTCGAAACATCTTGCTCTACGCTTGTGTTTCTTCACCAGGCATCGCCCCTCAGTGGCACAGTGGTATGTCTGCGGACTTACATTTAAAAACTCGGTTTCGATACCCGTGGTAGGCAGAGCACAAATAGCCCACTGTGTAGCTTTGTGCTTAAATCTAAACAAACAAAAGCAACAAACATTTGTCATCCATTCAACTAAGTTTTGATATATGTATACATATACATGTGTGTGTGACATACAATGTTTGTAATTTGCTCTTCCAACTTTTTATATAATTCTGAAGGTGTAAACAATTTGTTATTTTGTTAGGAAGTACTAAAATTTTCTCTGATATATCTGAAATATTTGTCTTTAATATTTCTGTCTATTTTTACCATGAGTTGTATAACGAAGTCTTTGTTCCAACATCACGATTAATTATATTTTGACAACAACATATTATAGTTTTGTTTAGAATGTAAGGAATTTGGACTTCAGGCAGTCTATAAAAACCGATGGAGAAATGTTCTAGATTAGTTTCAGGTGGTTACAGTTACCTTTTCCTGAGGTTATACGTGTTTGTCAGAAGGAGGTTTTGTCTCCTGACAGCTGATAAAGATTTTAACGCAGGTGGTATTCAATTGTTTTTTACTCAGTTCTAAGAGCTAACAATGTAAACAGCATTCTTTCTGTAGTTTCCAGTTCTATCTCATAAGAGCGACAAGTTTACGGACTTGTAACGCTAAAATACGAGGTTCGATTCTTCGTAGTGGACACAGTAGATAGCTCAATGTGACTTTCCTCTAAAGCAAGCAAAATATATTTAATAAATATGATAATTCTTACGGGAGCAGATTGTTAAATATCACAATTATATGTAACATATAAATTAATTTCCAAAAATTCCAAATTACCTTTGTTTCATATAATGCACAAAGTTATTCATTGAAAGCTTAAGTAATAATGACTTTTGATCAATCTACTTACGTTGATCAGAACTAAACATGTATACATAGAAATAAATGTAGTTAATTAAGTACAATGTTGAAATTATTCATCACTTATGATTATCAAACTGTATTATTTATATTCATTAAAGTGCATTGTTTCATCAGTTGAGCCTTCGCTTGTTACAATATTTTTAGCCGTGAACTTATTTTGAAAATAAATATGAGACCTATTATACATATTACGTGATTTTTTTCTTATGAAAACGGCACTCGCAGATATTCATTTTCAGCTATATCTTCTTATATTATCCTTATAAATTGAGCAGTGTCATAGAAAGGTATATCGTATTTTACAAACGTAATCTTAAATGTGTTACAGAGGTGATATACAAAACAAAAAATGCGCTCGCACAAGTAATCTTTGAATTTCTAAACCATAACAGACATAACATGCTTTAACGGACTATAGTTATTTATAGTAGAGAGTGGTTAATGACCATAATCAAGCAATTAGGCCTAGCTGAACCTCTGCAACCTTCATATAAAATGGGCAGTCTTGAAGAGCTAGGCTACGAGGGTTGAAGGTCATCGCTAAGTGTGGGTTTTCCCTCGGGCAGTTTGGAACTGTTTATCGAAGCTTAGACACTTTTATGAGTAACACAGATGTTGGTGTGCAAGTTCCATTAGGTAGGTAAATTCAGCAGGTGTTCTTCTTAATAGTATGCACAGTAAACCGAACCATCTAGGGACTTTAAATTATACTAATAAAGTACACTTGTCTTCAGTAAATTTGATTTAGGGTCATTACTTCCTTACAAATTCAACTGTTGGTGTTTTTGTCTATAATTCTAGTCTAGACTGGGCACTACTCTTAACTAGATGTCTCAAAATTTATTGGTAGAACGAAATGTATTCTGAGTGTCTATGAACAAAACTGGCGCTTCAATTAATTAAATATACATTCCGTTTTTATTTCATGAAATCGCGAGTTTCATTATTCGTTGTCAGCAAGTATCAATCATAACTGATGAGTAACTCAATAACTTGTAAACATGTTTCTGAAAACAACAAAATTCTTAAACAAAATGCTTTCATATTATTCCGTATGCATAATTTAAAAGGTTTACATTAGCTGTACAAATAAACTTCAAAGATTTTGTACTGTTAAAATAAATAAAATTATTAGAGCTATTAATATAACTAAATTAAATATGAAATGTATATATATATATTGTTTTTTGCGTTTTGTTTTTCTTGGTATAAAATATAATAAAATTTGATAATGCTAAGCTCCAGAATCTCTTAATAGGATTAAGTAGATTTTCACAATATATTATTATAAAGTAAAAAACAAGAAAGAAACATAATAAGCGATACTACAATGACAGGATGACAGCGTATAAATCAAAACAACTGTCACACATTATAAGTTATATCTATGTAAAACGAGTACAAAATTAATTCATAGTTCGTAGGCAGAAATATACCATTCTGTAAATTGGTGATTTTAAAGTCTTTCTTAATATATTAATAATTATGCTGTTCAACGTAATAAGTATCCTCGATATACTTGAGTAATTTCTTCCCTCTTCAAACTATGAAACTTCTTAAATTTTCATTTACTGTCAGCTTGAAATGAATTAAAGCATTTCTGAAATCATGGCACTTCTCATTTGTTCGATACCTGAAAGACAACGTTTTATGTTTAGTTTTGTTATAAATTTTTAATATTACATTCTTTGCTAGGATTGCACGTTTTAAATTACATAAATATTAATCAAGCTCGGATTTTAATAGCTTTTTTTTTCACGAACATTTCTTAGCGTCTTCTTAAGGTTTGTTTTAGATGCTATAGAAGGGCTATTTTTGAGCAAAACGGTCCATTATTTGGAACTGACATATATGAGAGCAGGGCTGTTCAACTAGCGAATCAATCAGGCTTTCAAGCATAGGAAAGATCCCTCAGTTGAAATCTAAATTTATAAGATAGAGAAAAAAATCACTAATTTCGATTTTGAAAGTAACAATATTTCAACGGTGGACAGAATCTAGGATTATAGATGCGATCCACCCATCCACTGGTTTGAAATTAGACAACCCTGAACTAGAGCAGAGACAGCTAATCAACAGTAACCCACAGCTAACCTTTGGGCTTCTACTGTCTGACCGAATAGTGGTATTTTAGAGCGTACCCGTGGCCATAAAGTGCGGAACCATTGATTCACAGTCCGAGCACGTAAACCAATAGGCCATGCCAGAACCTGTGACTTTTTGTTAAAATGATGTTTTGTGAATTAAAAAATATATATATATACATTATTTCTTAATTATATATCATTTTTTGTGTGGGGGTTCTACCAACGTAGATTAACATTCTGATGAAAACTATACCACAGGGAATTCAGTATGTTGTGTTCAAGTGACTTTGAATATACAATTCAACATGTCACATGAGCTACAGCCAATATAAAGTCACTTTGGAACGAAATGCATCAAAATTAAATTTTGACATCGTTCAGCGTTATGCAGATAATGTGACGTCATCGAATATTGATCTCTCTTTTTTTTTGGAAGGGCGTGTAACGGCTTTTTCTGACGCAAAATATTCATACACTTAGATCATAAATATTTAGAAAATCAGAGATCTAAAATTTCGAAGAATCGATATTTCTTGTATTTAATAGGATTAGACACAAAAAAAATGATTCAACTTTGGGAACCAGGACAATCAAAAGCGAGACCTGTAGAAAATCGTATTTCAGTCGTGGTAAGCAAACTGAGACGTCTTACATCAGTTGAGAATTCACGAACATGAAAATCAGTATACCAGGAAACAGTACACAACACAATCAGCATTGATCTCTGACTGTAAGCTACTCCACTCACGCGTACACAAGATGGTTTCACACACCGATCTGGTTCAATCGTACGCATACGTCAAGCAGCTGGAGAATGAAACGAGTATTCCTACTGTTGAATATCAAGCCAAACTGATCAGATCGCTGTGCTCTTGGATCGTTGAAACGAACTATAGGAAACTGTCATCGTCTGCATAAGATGGCTTATGAAAACCGAACACGTAAGTGTGCTTTGGTCATGACAGCCCTACAACGGAGCCTTTTAGAATGAAAACCACTTTGAAAGACTATTGTGAAGACGCATAGTCGTCAAACAGAAAAATGACTGGATGTGGCAACATGGATTCTAACGACGCGGCGAGGCTACAGAATCTGTTTAGTATAATGTACTTAGCACCTTTTTAATTTATGTTTATTTTTCATATATATTTTTTAATATCATACAAGGCTATAGACAGTTGGACTTGCGATTCTCTGTTTCATGATGCACTTAGACATAATAGGTATTGAAATATTTACAGTACAGGTGCACAAAATTTAGGCATCATTCACTGTGACAAGCTTAGTTTTTAATTTTATTAACTCTCTCATTCGGATAAGTGAAGCAATTCATTTTTTTATAGTTCTGATCTAAGCCCATTTTTCAATATCCAGAAATGATGGGATCTTGAACATTTAAGTTTTGTGAGAACTATTACACTTATTAACAGAACAATTTCTTATAGTGCGTGCATCTAATTTAATCAGCAGCCATTTTCTGAAACCGCCCACGGAAACAAAGAGCTTCCAGAATACCGTTTTCGAAGCAAAAATTTGTAAAGATATCACATAATGTTAGCCATTTAAGTCTTATAGGAAAAGCTCAAATAAACGAGTTCAGATTATTGAACAATCACTTTAAACGTGGTGACATATGAGCTGACATATTGGGAAGACAAGAACATAGCAGTTTCTGCACTGAAACTTATTCTTTTTCTGACTTGTGACTTGTATTTAACGTTGCTTGCGATAATTAACTTTATGATTGATAGTTTTGACTTTGTTGTCTTTCAAAAGCGACACATGGCTTGCTTTAAGAGTAACTTCGAAAAAAAACTGTCATCTGAGGGTTCTATACATACGTATATATAAATATATATATATATAATCTTGAATTAATTCATTAACTTCTTTATAGTTAATACTTTTCTAGATATTGATCACCATTAGTGTAAACTTTACAATGTAGTTGTTGTTTATTTAATGATCGTCATTGTTGTGCATTAAGTGCTAAAATTTATAATTGCCAATAATAGGTTAACATTTCAAGGAGCTTTTATATATATTTCAAATATGTTAAAATACTCAAACGTTCAACGTTGTGTAATATACAGTCAATCAATGATCATAAAAAATACTACATGTTTCAACGGCCTTCACGTCATCTTCAGGAGTGTGAAATATGAATGCTGTGAAACATTTAATTACGAAAAGCCAGAGTCATGTGATTACTAGTTTACGTATTAAGAAAAATTTCACACCATTTACTTCCCTTCTGATTTTTTAACCTTCGTCCTTATTTAAGATGAAATCACTTTTATTGCATATTTCATTATTTTTATGGTTTTTCTAATATTTCTAGCCATTATATCATTCGGTTGAAACAAAATAATAGTTATTTTCTTCCACTGGACGAAATGATCTTTATAATTTGCATATTCAGCTAGTGAAGAGTTTTCACTACAGTTTTAACATTTCTATTATGTTCACGTTATAATACTCCCACGGCTGAAAAGGTTAGGATGTTTGACGCAACGAAGATGCGAACCGACGACCCTCAGATTCCGAGTCGCACGCCTTAACACGCTAGGCCATGCCGGGTTCTCTGTTTTTGCTTCTTAAACTAGAAGAAACTTAAAATGTAGAGCAAACTCTGCACAAAATGAACGTACCGCTCACGTCATCCAATAGGGGAGCCTGTTATTTTAGTTCAATCGATTAATATAACGGCTAGAAGTGTTATAGAAACTGTAGATATAAAAATATTTCATTTTAAATGATTGTTTGTTTGTTTTTGAAATTCGCACAAAGCTACTCGAGGGCTATCTGTGCTAGCCGTCCCTAATTTAGCAGTGTAAGACTAGAGGGAAGGCAGCTAGTCATCACCACCCACCGCCAACTCTTGGGCTACTCTTTTACCAACGAATAGTGGGATTGACCGTCACATTATACACCCCCACGGCTGGGAGGGCGAGTATGTTTAGCGCGACGCGGGCGCAAACCCGCGACCCTCGGATTACGAGTCGCACGCCTTACGCGCTCGGCCATGCCAGGCCCATTTTAAATGAGAATAAAAGGTTTGAAAAATCAGAAAGTAAGTAGGTGGCGTGATTTTTTTTTTAAATATATAAACTAGTAATTAAATGATTCTGGCTTTTTGTAATTAAATGTTTTACAGTATTTATTTTTCACACTCCTCGAGATGGCGTGAACGACGATGAAACAAGTATCTTTTATTATCGTTGATTAGTTTTAAATAAAATTTTAATTCTATATTAAGCAACGTTGATCGTTTGAGTTATTTAATATATTGCCAATAATTATTATTTTTGCATATAAGTCAGCAATTTCCTATAATTTCTTAACCATTAATACTTGATATGTTTGTTTATTGCCAGGTATTTAGATAAATTACAAACAGAATAAACATTGTTATCCGTCCAGTACAACAATGAATACATACGACATTAAATAGCCACTGTAAAAAACTACTTGATGTGAATTTTCACTTTGACGTGGAACTTACTTGTGTATGCCCAAGTAATGGTGTGTAATATAGCTTGTATTCAGTTATAATACAGGGCCCGGCATGGCCAGGTGGGTTAAGGCGTTCGACTCGTAATCTGAGGGTCGCGGGTTCGAATTCCCGTCGCACCAAACATGCTCGACCTTTCAGCCGTGGGAGTGTTAAAATGTGACGGTCAACCCCACTATTCGTCGGTAAAAAAGTAGCCTAAGAGTTAGAGGTAGGTGGTGACGACAAGCTGCCTTCCCTCTAGTCTTACGCTGCTAAATTAGGGACGGCTAGCGTAGATAGCCCTCGTGTAGCTTTTCGCAAAATTCAGAAACAAAAAACAAAAAACAAAATACGAATCCCATTTTAAACGACAAGTCAACGCGACTAGGATTATAAAGTTTGTAGAAGACCAATCAGATATCATCCCTAAATTTTAAAACTTGATATATTACACGTTCGGTCCAAGTTAAAAATAAAATAAATCTTTCTACGTCCTGCAGTTCAAATAATACGTCAAAATTATAAATTTTCAAATTAAATTGAAACATAACTAAATCTTTCTAGTTTCTGATGTTACAGTAATTTATTTCTAAAGAACAATAAACAAAAATTTTAAGAAAATGATCTATATATAGAAAGACTTACGCTAAGCCATGATGAATTATACATCTATGAACACAAAGATATGGAAGCTATTAAAGCTGATTGTTTGGAATAGAAAATAGGGAAACGACGATTCTGAGAAGTCCAGTAGGTATTGTTTGTTTTATCGAACAATGACTGGAAAGGAAAATCAGGAAACAACAACAGAAAACAATAAATAGACGAAGTTCTCAAACACAATTTTTCTCCCCCAAAATTAAACCTGCTTCTTTGTTGTTTTTGCTGTAGATACTTGGTGTTGTTGTATTCCGAAAAAAATGAATATTACACATTTGTCTTTCTGTTAATCGCAATATATATTCATGTGGGACAGTAATGTGGTTTGTTTGTTTTGAATTTCGCGCAAAGCTACACGAGAGATATCTACGTTAGCAGTCCCTAATTTAACAGTATAAAACTAGAGGGAAAGCAGCTAGTCATCACCACCCAACGCCAACTCTTGGGCTACTCTTTTACCAACGAATAGTGAGATTGACCGTCACATTACAACGCCCTCACGGTTGAAAGGGCGAGCATGTTTGGTGTGGCGGGGATTCAAACCCGCGACCATCGATTTAAGAATCTAGTGCCTTAACCACCCGGCCATGCTGGACCTCCAGGAGGTATTACGGACAACAGTATAAGACATGTAACAGTTGACAGAGGCTGTCTTACTCGTGTTTCCAACTACGGCCTTCAGAATTTATAAATATTCTTGAAGTTTAAGTCAGTATTATGAGTCACTTTATTCAGATGCTTTATTACACAGCTAGTTCACTTCTACACTAGGTGATTAGCAGGCTTGCGTTTTGTTGTTTTGGGCAGATCTAAAGTTTGAGACGTCGCTAATCTATTTAATGATTAGAGTACAAATACGATTTAGAAAATTCCAACCGTGAACGCAGTAACTGGTTTCATAATCCTACGTCGTATGATGTAAAACAAAATAAAAAATTATCTTCATTAATATCAGCTTGTAGCTTTGAGTTCTTTGCGTTTGTATCTACAACGTAATAATTTATGATAAATCGGAAATCTGATACTAGGCATGTAAAAGAACAAATACAGTAAAGTTTAACATGTCATCAGTCAAAATACTATTTTGAATTCTCATATAGAAACGTCATTAAACTTAGTATTTCTTGATTATTTTGCTAAGTTTTAATTTGAAACAGGTAGCAGTTTTCTCGCTGCTAATAATAACGTTATCGTAATAGTCTCTGCATTCATGTCATGACACTTTGTAAGCAATCTTCTGGTCCAATCTCTCACACTTGAAGTGAAGCTTTCAAAATTATGAAACCTATTTTCAGGGGATAATGTTGGCTATAATATGTCCTATAATGCTTACCTTAAGCCAATTTCAAAGCATAATTTTAGTTTTTAAGTTGCACATAATCAACATGAGCAGAGGTTGCATTTAATAGTTATTAAGGTATTCAAGATATTACCAGTAACCAGCTTTTAATTATAATGCTTTTCATTAATATATTTTCACTTTCAACTCTCAGGATAAAAAGAAGATTCAGTAAGTAATTAAAATAAATAAAAAGAACTGTATCCCTGAAGTGATAAATACCCTTGGTGGGCAGAGCACAGATAGCCCATTATGTATCTTTGTGCTTAACTTAAATCAAAGTTACCACTGTATTAGTCAAATTAGCAATAATATAGGAGATACTGATGAACATAGAAGAGGAATAAAATTTCGAACTTTTGATCTGAACATCACTCGTATGAGTACGAAGGCTAGACGGCCACGTTAGAAGCTTCTACGATACAAAGACCGGAATGGTCAGATGATTAGAGCGCTAGACTTGTAGTCTGAGAACCTCGAGTTCGAAACCACGTTCCACCAAACATGTTCTCTCTTCCAGCCGTGAGGGCGTCACAATATGTTGGTAAAAATATAACCTAAGAATTGGCAGTGGATGGTGACGAATAATTCCTCTAGTCTTACACTGCTAAATTAGGAACGGCTAGAAGAGATAACCCTCGCATAGTTTTGTGCGAAATTTATACCAAGCCACAAACCTAAGATTCAGGTATATCCCTAATTTTGAACTATTGACTAGAACAACATCTAGTTCTTCAAAGTCTTTGATCCACTTTTTGATCCAAATGATGTGGTTGACTGCTAATTTTATAACAGGTTCATAACGGAAAGTGTGGAGCAGAAATGAACCTTAAACCACTCGATCTGTAACCCGGTACGCTAACTATTAAGTCGCTTCCGACCACACATAGGAAACTATAAAAAAGAAATACATTCATTTCACGAATCATCAAGATCGCCAGTAAAACCAGTCAGTAATGTTAATAGTATACAGTCACGTGAAAAAATTAGGACACCCTATGAAAGCCTGTGTATATATGTAACAATTGTGGATAATTGGATATGTAATCTCAAGTGTAACAATACTGAGAGATTAAAGTAATATAACTAAACAATTAAAACTGAAGAAATGACTTTTCAAGATCTTCTGTAAAATGTAATTCGATAAAAATGCGTATTCTAACTGAGGAAAAAGTTAGGACACCCCCACATTTATACCCACATAAAATGGCTCAACTCACACACAGATGTATCACACCAGGTGCACATGATTAGAAGATCGTTACTCAGCATTGTGAATGAGGCTTGCCCTATTTAAACCTCAGACATTTAGTTTGGTGTGCTCCTGACTGTTGAAGTGAGAGTGAGCACCATGGTGAAAGCAAAAGAGCTGTCTGAGGCATTCAGAAAGAAAATTGTAGCAGCTTATGAGTCTGGTAAGGGATTTAAAAAATCCCTAAAGATTTTGAAATCAGCCATTCCACTGTTTGGAAAATAGTCAACAAGTGGAGGGCTTTCAAAACAACTGCCAACATGCCAGGTTTGGTCGTCCAAGCAAGTTCACCCCGAGAGCAGACCGCAAAATGCTAAAAAGAGGTCTCCAAACACCCTAACATGTCATCACAGGACCTACAGCAAGCTTTGGTTACTGTTGACGTGAAAATGCATGCCTCTACAATCAGAAAGAGACTGCACAAGTTTAACTTGCTGGGAGGTGTGCAAGGAGGAAACTTTTGCTCTCTAAAAGAAACATCAAGGCCAGACTGAAGTTTGCCAGAGAGAATGTAGACAAAGACCAGGACTTCTGGATTAATGTTCTTTGGACAAATGAGTCCAAAATTGAATTATTTGGACACCAGAACAGAGGACATGTTTGGCGTTAATCAAATACAGCATTTTAGGAAAAGAACCTCATACCAACTGTGAAGCATGGAGGTGGAAGTATCATGGTTTGGGGCGGCTTTGCTGCAGCAGGACCTGGACAGCTCACAATCATAGAATTAACCATGAATTCTATTGTGTATTAGAGGGTTCTTGAGGATCATGTGAGACCATCTGTAAGAAAAATTAAAGCTGAAGCGGAACTGGACGCTGCAATACGACAATGACCCAAAACATACCAGTAAATCCAACAAGGACTGGCTAAAAACTAAGAAATGTAGAGCCCTGGAATGGCCGAATCAAAACCCAGATCTTAATCCCATTGAGATGCTGTGGGGTGACTTAAAACGGGCTGTACATGCAAGAAACCCCTCAAACATCTCACAGCTGAAAGAATTCTGCACTGAGGAGTGGGATAAACTTTCTTCAGACAGACATTAGAGACTGGTAGATGTCTACAAGAAGAGTCTCACTGCAGTTATTTCAGCCAAAGTGGGTAACACTAGCTATTAGAGGGTAGGGTGTCTTAACTTTTTCCTCAGTTAGAATATGCATTTTTGAAGAATTACATTTACAGAAGATCTTGAAAAGTCTTTTCTTCAGCTTTAATTGTTTAGTTATATTCCTATAATCTCTCAGTATTGTTAAAATTGAGATTAAATATCTATATATCCAAAAATATTACAAAAGTACACAGGCTTTTATTGGGTGTCATAATTTTATCACATGACTGTAAGTCATAAAAACAACTTTATTTTTCTATAGCACCACAAACTGACAATAAATATGACCTCTCATACATAAACATGCCTTTAAAAAAGAATATTTCTAAATTCATTCGTTTCAGCATAATTCAAGTCTAGAAAATGTTAATAAATAGTACAAATTTGTAATGCTCCCAAACGTAGGAATGGCAGAACAACAGAGTAAAACAGCCACCCTGAAAAACTTGTAGGTAGAGTCAAAGTCAAGAAATTTCTGTTTCTATTCCTCAAAAAAATAAATGAAAAATATAGAGAGCTTAAATAGCTACTTTGAATAAATCACAATTTTTTCCGTCATTTTTTCCCAGTGGCTCAGCGGTATGTCTGCCGACTTACAACGCTAAAACCTGGGTTTTGATACCTGTGGTGAGCAGAGCACAGTTAGCCCATTGTGTAGCTTTGTGCTTAATTAAAAAAAACAACAACAACCGTCATTAACGAGATAAATGACAAACAATAAGAGGCATTTCAACACGTTAATATAAAAACTCGAAAGATGCATCGACCAACTAGATTTTTTTGAGACCGTTTCATACCAATAGAACTTTCAGTAAACACAGTTTTTGCTAGTCAGGATATACAGTATTTTCCCCAGAAGAACGTTAAATCGATTTTCTATAGCAGGCATTTGCAACCCTATGAGACAGGATACCGCTTCCCCCGGATGTTCTCATTTCTCTCCTTCAAATCTGAAATTTACTACTGCCTTGCGCCATAAAATGCTAACCAACCATTCTGAAATGTATTCCAACATCCTGTCTCACGGTGACACAGCAGTAATTTTTCGTACTTGCAATACTAAAATCCAGGGTTTGATTCCCCGCAGTGGACACAGCAGATAGTCCAATGTGACTTACTTCTAAGATAATTAATAAACCCATCCAACATATTAAAAGCCAAACGCAAGGAATAAATTTGAGAACGGAGATTCGACAGGTTCTGTTTTCCTTTTATCACTGGCATATCGCTGTCAAGTATTTTCAGATACTTTGAAGCACAAATTGTGAAAAAAAATGCATTTAAGTTTTTATCTTTTTACAAAAACCGAAAGCTCTTTGCTTTAAGTTCCTTATTGTGCCTTCATGGAATATTATTTGCCTACTGATCTTCGTTTATTGATATGAAATATTGTTCGTCTGAAAAACATTAAGCATGGTATATAATTAATTCAAAAAACTGTTCATAGCAGTTTTTTTCCACTTCAGTTTTTTTTCCCCAAAAATATTGTTGTATATATTACTTCACCATTTTCATATCAATCTGGTGCATATTGCTTCACCATTTTCATATCAATCTGGTGCATATTGCTTCATCATTTTCATGTCAATCTGGTATATATTGCTTCATCATTTTCATGTCCGTCTGGTATGCATTGTTTCACCATTTTCATATCAGTCTGGTATATATTGCTTCACCATTTTCATATCAGTCTGGTATATATTGCTTCACCATTTTCATGTTAGTCTGGTATACATTGTTTCACCATTTTCATGTCAGTCTGGTATATATTGCTTTACCATATTCATGTTAATCTGGTTGATATTGCTTCACCATTTTCATATCAGTCTGGTATACATTGTTTCACCATTTTCATGCCAGTCTGGTATATATTGCTTCACCATTTTCATGTTAATCTGGTATACATTGCTTCACCATTTTCATGTCAGTCTGGTATATATTGCTTCACCATTTTCATGTTAGTCTCGTATACATTGTTTCACCATTTTCATGCCAGTCTGGTATATATTGCTTTACCATTTTCATGTTAATCTAGTATACATTGCTTCACCATTTTCATGTCAGTCTGGTATATATTGCTTCACCATTTTCATGCCAGTCTGGTATACATTGCTTCACCATTTTCATGTCAGTCTGGTATATATTGCTTCACCATTTTCATGTTAGTCTAGTATACATTGCTTCACCATTTTCATGTCAGTCTGTTATATATTGCTTCACCATTTTCATGTCAGTATGGTATATATTGCTTCATGAATTTCATGTCAGTTGGTGCATACATATACTTTTTTTTAAATAAAAGTGATAATGTTAAACGATTCACCAGTTTTATAACAACTGATGTGTATGTTACTGTCATTAATTTTTCTCTTTAAAAGTTGTAGGATTAGCCGATTCAACTGTTTTACGTCAGTAAATGCGTATATATTCACTGATTATTTACTTAATGGCTCAGCGTTAAGCTAGCAGGCTTGTAAATATAAGTATAGATTTGATACTCGTGGTGACATAGCTCATACTAGCTATTGTATAACTTTGTTATTTTATAAAACAAATCAGCTTAACAAAAAGTGTGCGAGTATCATTATAAATCGAAAATATAAGCCTTATATCTCATGATAACGTAAAAGCTACTTTAGTTAACCGAATGAAAAGTTGATAGAACACATGCACGAAGTTTTCCGTTAGAAAGGTGTGAAGTTAAAATTATTTTAATCTCAAAGTGTTGCACCCCGCTAGTACAGCGGTATGTCTCCGGATTTACAACGCTAAAATCAGCGGTTCGATTCCCCTCGGTGGGCTGAGCAGATAGCCCTTTGTGGCTTTACTATATGAAAAACACACAAACACACACTCAAAGTGTCGCTGTTTAATACTACTCGAAATTTATTTATCAATCGTAGTCGGGAAAAATCTGAAACACAATAGTATCGCTATTTATAAACAGTTTACAGTTCTTTTAAGAATTCTGTAAATTGATGCTTCGTGTTTCCAAACACATATGTTCCTGTGATAATGTTATTCATGATATTACAAATGTTTCACAGTAAAGAAATTCATAGAAACTACATATTTGTTACTTCATAAAACATATCTATACGATTTGGCCAAAACATTTTAAAGCAAATACAGGGAATACTTAGGGGTGGTACCTTTACCCCACGAGTTCCAGTTTTTTATTTATTCCGATTTGAATTTGAATTTTTAACAAATCATCGTTAAAAAGAAACTGAGAACAAAGCTTTGCATATTATTCATGTTTGTGGATTTGTTAATGATATCCTTTTATTGATTTAACAAAGTTTACAAACACAAAGAACGTTAATCTGGATTTAGATATAAACATAAATATCACATGTCAAATAGTTCAAATAAGTTATGCTACACTGTCTACTGCTCACAGCTTATCAATTATAATACAATTAATTTTACATTACAATATTTCCTAGCCCCCCCCCCCCCGCTAGTACAGCGGTATGTCTCCGGATTTACAACGCTAAAATCAGGGGTTCGATTCCCCTCGGTGGGCTGAGCAGATAGCCCGATGTGGCTTTGCTATTAGAAAAAACACACACAATATTTCCTAGACCTGGCTTGGCCAGGTGGCTAAGACGCTTGACTCGTAGTTTGCGGGTTCGAATCCCTGTCACACCAAACATGCTCGCCCTTTCACCTGTGGGGGCATTACAAGGGAACGGTCAATCCCACTATTCATTGGTAAAAGAGTAAGCCAAGAGTTGGCGGTGGATGGTAATGACTAGCTGCTTTCAATCTAGTATTACACTGTTAAATTAGGAACGGCAGATATCCCTCGTATAGCTTTGCGCGAAATTCAAAAACAAGCAATATTTCATATACATAAACGGAGTTCATACAGCGACTCTAACATTCTATAAATGAAGCTTTTTTACCGTATTTTGACCACCAGGATTGTTTCATTTTCGGCAAAATTAACAACATTCTTGTAACCGGTATAATTTGGCACGATGTCAAAACTATTTCTTAACTAATTTTTATAAGTGAGAAGGGTATATATTAAATCAAACATATTGATCACTGGATTAATTTTTAGTTCTGATCTATACAGTAGCTTACTTGGATCAGAAATTAATAATAAGTAACTACAGCCAATGCAATAAGTTCAAACCAGTTAGAGAAGACCTCATCATGAAACCATTTTTTTTCACTCTTCACGGTTCAGACGATCAAAACATATTCCAGGCTTCCATCAAACCCAGACCAGTTCATGTATAGTACAGGAGTTTAGAAAGATTATTTCCAATACATATGTTTTTATTCGAATTTAAAAGCCCAAAGCACCACAAGATCTGATGCTTTACAATCACAGCTTGTGTATTACAGCTCATGTTAAATCCATGAACATCTTCTACGCAGGCCTGCCTTCCTGAATTCTCATTAAAGTTGTTCTGGGTGATGGAATTAATGCTAGTTGAGCAATTCATTGCGCAACACGATTCAAGTGGCTGGGCCTATATTGTACATGAGCAAGTCCACTTGTTCAGCACATTTATCACTGTATCAGATACTCATATAACCAATCCTGCATCTAATAACCATTCTTATTAGGAGATTTGTAAACCTCTCTCTTATGTTGACCATCCAAACATTAGCAACAGCACATTATAGTATTAACGTGCACAGTAATTAGAGACATAACATTAGTGGTTGGAAGAATGTTGTTAGTATAATATAGTGTATAGTGTGTACAGAATCAGTTCAAGCCCTAACATGAACTTGTTTATCACAATTTTGAACCGTCTGTATAATGAAATTTGCTACTTCACAAGTTGAACGTTGAAGCTTAAAACAAAGAAGGAAGGAGATGAGAGTTATCATCGGTGAATTTTGTGTTCTCTTTAATTAATTTAAATATATGAATATTTTCTCACTTATGAGTTTTATTTAATAATAACATATAAATATATATATTATTGTTTCCATTTTTTACATTGTAGATTAACATCCTCAAATAAAAATTATGGTATAAAGAAAATATAATTTAGAAAAACTCGCTGACCTTACCTTCATTTATTTCAGCATCTTTGAGCTTCACAAAAACCTTATTTGTTTTTGTTTTATTTTATCTGAGGTTGTATGAATCTGGCCTAAACTTATTAGTTTGACAAACCTTTATTGGTTATGTCAATTTACTAATTTTGATTAAACTTTGTCAGCCAGTAATCAAACTCCAATTAACTGACTTATGGAACTTAATGAACCTCTCGAATTTAAGATACAGATTCAGTTCGTATTCTTTTAAACTTCTATTGAACACATTTTAAACACAAAGAAGACTTAAGACAATATAATTTATATCATTTCAGAATAAATAAAGTAACGAACATGTATTTTAAGTCTAGATGGCGCTAAAGAATTGCAAGTAATTATTTAGTTATATGAGAGTCTTAACCAAACTTTAATTTTTACTCTTAAAGATGGTGGCTTAAGAACACCGAAACGTTTAAGGTATTTTTTAAATAAATTATTTATCATCTAATTATTTTAGTTTGTATGCTGTAAAATTTGTTAACGGCATTTTCTTCAAAATGCTCAAATGTTAATACACACAAGCATTTTTGTACATTATTACTAAAGATCTTCCTGCTTGAAACAGTTTTTTGTATATAGATGGAATTATGTTACAGAGGTTAAATTACGTATTAACTGTCTTTCATTTAATTTATTTGTATGTATTTTTACATTTAATATTGTTTGTTTTTCAGCGCAAAACCACACCATTTGCGATCTGCACTGTATCTATCACAGGTATCGAACCCGAAATGTTAACATTATAAGGCCTCATACTTAAAGTTAAGGCATACAATTAGATGTTATATGTAATGAAAATAAAATGCACAGCATTTTATAGTTGTAGTAAATATATCGAGTAACGGGAGGAAAAAACGTTTTTTTCTTTTTGTGTCACTAATGAAACTAAAACCGTAATGGCAAAACATATAGATATATAGCGAAAACAATGCTGTTAGTTCTGGGTTTTTTTCTTATGTTCACTGAGTGCTCACTAAATAGGCTAATATTTGACGCACGTTTATTTTATTTTATTTTATTTTATTTTCTCTCTGCCTTCAATAAAATACATATTATGGGTTGGGCTTGGCCTAATAGTTAGCCTAGGACAGCTGATCAAAAGTTACAAGGTTCGAGCCGTGATGTACTCTAAACACGTTTCACGGATTCATTTGTAGGCGCAATATAAAAAGTGTCAGTCAGTTCTGCTGTTGGTTAAGAGTAACTATGAAGATGACATGTGATGCTGACTGGTTTTCCTCTTGAAGTGATGCTAAATTTGGAATAGCTCTACTTGAGTTTTAGTGCCACTAATCTGGCTCCTTGGCTTATGTGTCGCATATATAGAGTTTTCACATTGCAAAACATAAATTAAAAGCTGAATGGTACTGGTGTGCTATTCGAGTTCTAGAAATAATATGGAGGGTCAGTGTCAGATATATGAATCTACTCGAAACATTTTACTTCAAATTTACAATTCACTCCTTTATTGAGTAGCTTTAAATTCTGAGCTATGCTACATAAAGCTAATAACTCGGAAATTGGATATAGTTTCTCTGACTTAAGTCTTTTGGTCTTATAAAAACTCACCATGTTGTCTTTTTAGAACCAACTCAGTAAACTAGTGTTGCACCTGCTATTATCAACCACCTGCAATGGAGTTATTATTTACAGAAAATAGGCTTATTTAGTGTATACCCTTATTAGGGGCATAAGCTTGCTGTTATGGACTTAGAAATCCTCTGGGAGAGAAGGGCTGGTTTTATACCTAGGCTTCTGCTCTATCACATCAAGTAAAAGAATGGCGCCCTTTAACCTGTAAAGAGACATGCGTGTTGGATTATGTGGTGTAAATTACAATGGAGCATGCAAGCTGAAGTGAATTGTGTTGTCGTGACACATACACGGAAACTTCTTAATCGAAATTCCTGAAAAGTTTCTTCGTAGATATAATATATCCTTCTAGATTTCAAAGGTCAAACCTGTTTAATAACAGTTCCGTTGGAAATGAGTGTGGAAAGGTGTGAGATAACGTACAATTAAGATAAAACTTAAATCTTGTTTACCGAAATTTTCATCTTTTTATATTCAGCGAACAAAATACCTTTTCGAAAATCTATTATTTTGACCAGCATGTTTTGGTTTCCGTGATATTAGAAACTACTGAGATTAGTTTTTAAGAAGGCTTCTCATCAAAAACAAAATGTTCTGTTTCTAAAGATGTTTATAATCAAACAAATTATCTTTTTTTAACAAGTGTTAATCAGCACTTTTCAAGCCTTTATTCTGGTTTTCGAGTGTATCGTTTATAACATTTTGAAATAGGATAGGCAAGAATGTGTGAAATCACCCCACCTTCTGAAAACTTCATGCTCAAAATATGATAAAATCAAAGCATTAAGTACGTTTATGTTGAAAATTGAACTGCAAAGAAAACGTGGTTATTTAACAAACACATATGCATTGAAAATTAAAAATGTTTTGGAGAAAAAGAGCAATTAAATGTGTAGTACATTAAAACTAAGCACTAATTATAATTATACAAAAACTGAGATCCTGAGGCAGGGAAAAGTATGTTATTTCACGCTTTATTTAAAGTCTAATTTTCACGTCAACGTTGAAGTTTTAGTCAACTAAGGAGATAAATATGTTTTGCGTGGCAGTACTCTGTATGTGCATTGTGTTGCTAACATGAAAGTATTTTAATCATGTTCGTTGTCTAGTCCGGTTATTCTAACTAATAACCACGATTCATCCTCAGTTAATTAGATCAAGTTCTGAGGGCTTGAACTGAGAAACTCGCCATTCATCATGCCTGCTATTGAACAAGACACAACTATCGTGCTTGTGTCTCAGTGTAAAGAATTTGATGGGAATATACGTACGAAATTGGCCGCTAGATATGGAATCTCCATCGTCCTGACTGCGGCAGTTTCCTGACATTTATCAAGCCTTGAAGCAGCAGTCCTACCCACGATTTTTACACGAACTTTTATAATGACTTGTAACATTATACCATATCGTATCTTACAGTTTCATTGTTTTAAAACTAGCTGCTTTCTAACCCACTGAATCGTACAAATACTGTAGATACTCGAAAATTATAATGTATATGTGATAACGAATTTACAGAGTAAAATCTAAATACGTATAAGAATACACTTTTTGAATTAAGCTGCACAATGGGCTGTCTGTGCTCTGCCCACTACGGGTATCAAACCCGGATTTTAGCGTTGTAAGTCCGCAGACATACCACTGAGCCACTGGTGGACTTTTGCTTTGTTAATGTAATTACAATAAAAATAATATTGTTATAGTTTAATGATGCTGTCAGAAGAAAAAATCACTATTAATGTTGCCATCAAAAATGATACAATTAAAATCTATTCGTATTAACCTAATTTTTGTCCCCCTGTAGGACAGCGGTAAATCTACGGACTAACAAAACAAAAATACGGGGTTGGATTTCCTGTTTAGAACACGTCAGATAGCCTAAACTGACTTTGCTCATAATGCAAACAACTAAATTTTTAATACTTTTTTCACAGCAAAAAAAAAAAAGTGTTGTTATACATCTCATAATAAAGGTTTCGTAAGACAAAAACTAATATCGCACACCGTCTTTCCACTAGAGTCTAATTTTCATTAAAATGTTTTAAAGTTAACATCAAGGCCAACTTCATACATGGCTCGTTTGTACAATATGAGGTTTAGCATTTAATCTAGATTCGTAAACGTGATTCCATTACATTAAGCAATAAATAAGACACACATGGCATAGTTCCAAAATCTGTATAGCACATAGAAACATTGGGGTTACCTGTATTTTAGCTCAAGGTCGATTTAATAGTAGATATGATAACACCCTGGAATTTCTACCCCGCCTGGAAGAAGTATAACAAGTTGTTAGTTAGTTCATGCATACTCTGAATATTACGCAGTGCTATACTGTACAAGTAATAAATACTGTAACGAGGACAGTATATAACGTAGGTCACAAATTCCAGTATCTATAACTTTTTAAAAGTAGTATCCCCACATACAAGCATCTTGATAGCCCTGAAACAGCAAGCTGTCCTGCAGTTTCGCCTAACTCACCAGATAATTTAATTAAATTTTATCGGAAACTTTTAATAAAAATAATATAAAATTAACTATATGTTTATTTGTTGAGTTAATAGAGCTTGGACACCTTTATAGAATGACAGTACCTTATTCTGAAAGAGCTTTTTAATTCGAACTCATATTGGAAATCATGATATTTAGTGCTCACACCGATAGATTCAAATTTTCAATTGATTTGTTCGAACATCAAGCATTTTACAATATTATTCCCACTAAATATCCAGAAAAAAAAAGTTTGAGAGTATAACAAACGTATGTAGTTATTTAAGCTAGCTGTTTAGTTGTTTAAAATTAACTGTAAACTGTGAGGTGTAGTTTGGTGTGGAGTTTGTATATGTTTTTGTTTGTTTGTTGTTTTTTTCTCAAAAGCAGATTTTTTAGTAAGTTATTTTAAATCAAATTTGAAAAGCTTAAAACACAGGTAAGTCAAAATACAAGTTCCTTGTGACAATTTTTAAAACGTATTGACATTGATTAAAAAAAGTTTAAAATATAATATGAATATAGTTATGTTCTGTGATCTTTATCGGAGTTTAGGTCTTATAGATATAGTTAATATGTGTTCACTTTTGCTTAATTTCGCGCAAGGGTACTCAGAGCAATCTGCACTAACCGTCCCTAATTTTGAAGTGATATACTAAAGGAAAGGCAACTAGTCAAACACCACCCACCGCCAACTCTTGGACTATTTCTTCACCAACGTCTAATAATAAAGCCTACACTCCTGAATGAAAGAGCATGTTCAGAGTCACGATTCGAACCCACGACCTTTTGATTACCATCAAGTATCTTAACTGGCAAATCATTTTATGTACGTATTTATATAAATAACGTAAATAATTTGCTTCTGTAAAAATGCTGTTTTATTCTTCACGATTATTACGAAATTAAGTAGTCTGACGTGAAATGCAGCGTAAGCTAAATATAAGAGCCGTAGCTCCTTGCATGGCCTTCTTGCAAATGGAAAGTTATCTTCTTTATATAGAAAGAGATAAAATCATGTGAACAATGGAAAAATGACAATATGAACTTTTTACTTTTTGTTACTCTATAAATTGTTAATAGATCTAAAGAGTTTAAAGTATTAAGGCACTTCCACCATATAGCTGTATGAGCTACAAAGCAAACTTAAAAACAGCTTGTATATCATTCCAGGTGTAATGTTAATGAGCGAGGACTGGATATTAATGGATTGAGCTTATGTTCCATTAAATTCAGTGACTTACAGTCACTACAGATATTTTCTTGATATACTGGTAGACCTCGTTGTCTCACTTATGCAAGAGGTCATAGACAGTAATTAATTTTTAAACCTCATTTGATATTCGAAGAATGTATTATTATCATACAGTCATTTTCTGTTGACAGTTTTCAATAAACGTCGATAACAACAAAGAAACTTTTAGCTACTTTATATTCAAACATTTCGTACAATGATACTTGAATATGACTGAAATACGATTACTACTGAAGATGAACTAGCGATATTAGTTATTCAAATTTCAACAAAAAAGAGAACATACTTAAATATAGGCTATAAACGTTTCCATTTTGTTTTACATAAAATGACTTACTGAAAACCAGAATTTCTTCAAATTCCATCTGATTATGCAACCGATTTTTACTTCAACAAACTTCTGAAAATCTTGTTTACATAAATAACTTGTTTTTAAATGTTATTTCCTTCTTATAAGTAACAGAGGAATTAAATAGTCTGATATGAAAGCTGAATATAGTACTGGTGACCGTTAGTATGATCATTTCTGCAGACCAAAAGTGTTTTGTTTTTATCTGATAGTAAAGTTGTCATCTAGTTAAGGATCTTCTATACGTTATCATCGTTATTTAAAGACAAAAGCTAATATGTCTAGAAATAAAGAGAGAGCGCTTAACTATTGATTTAACAGATAAACTTCGTGTCTTTCAAATAGATAAGAAAAGAGGAAAAGTTACACTTGAACTAGTGGCATCGACCTGTAACAAAACTCGGTGGAAATGAGACATTTCACGCGACTACCACTACTAGTAGTGTTTGTGACAATGAATGGCCGTACATAAGGTAATTTTAACGTAGCATCTTACACACGTTCCAACGCCAAAAATTCAGAACTATTAAGTGTTTCTCAGTGATGTCGAGAAAATCCACTTGTAGAGAAATATATATGCAAAAACGGCTCGTTTAGGTTGAGAAAATATTTTACATAGAAGGTCGAAACGTTGTTCGCTCTTCTATGTAAAATATTTTCTCAACCCAAATGAGCCGTTTTTGCATATATATTAAGTGTTTCTGTTACCATAAAGTATGTTTGTTTATATTTTATCGCCAAAACAAATAGCACTGTACAATAAATTTTATTTTTTACATACATATGTATTTTAAGCGAGGTAAAATAATGAGTTTTTGTAAAGTCTTATATGGTGAGTGATGGTTAATAAGTGAAAGCTCATAAGAAGTTTGGAAAAATATTGGGTGTTTTCACTATTTACTTAAATACTATCATTGAGTTTTTCACAGAAACATCTTCTTAGCTATCTATAAGATCTCAGGGTGACCGTGTAGTCCTAGCTGGTCAGATAACAAAATATTCCCTGCATCTTACACTGTGGATACATTATGAAAGTGACAGCCAATCCTTTATCGCGAATAGTAAGTGGAAGGACACTGCTAACTTGGTGTCTCCCCTCTGGTCAATACAAAATTAAGGAAGGTTAGATATATCATTAGGCTCGATATTGTCAGATGGTTAAGGCACTCGACTCGTAATCTGAGGGTCGCACCAAACATCTACGGCTTTCAGCGTCATAATGTGACGGTAAATCCCACAATTCATTGGTAAAAGAACAGCCTAAGAGTTGGCGGTGGGTGATGATGACTAAGTGCCTTCCCTGTAGTCTTACATTGCTAAATTAGGGACGGCTAGCGCAGATAGCGTTCGAGTAGCTTTGCGCGAAATTCAAAAACAAACCGAGATATCAATAATTGTGCTATAAATTCAAAACTATAAATAAATAAATTAGCTGAAACGAAAAAGCTTGAATATGGAGGACAAACAAAGGAAACAAGAGTGCAAACTAGTGTAAAACGTAAAATTTACCTATAGTGTAATGATAAATATGTAAAAAAAAGAAAAATTAAACAAGCATTTCAATCTTACTGTTGAAACACGTAAATTAACTCAGCGCAATCGATACTCAGCAATTTAAGATGCTTGTATCTGTTATTTTCTGTAAGGCTTGTAATATTTCTTTCAAGTTCTCTCATAGATTTTGAAAAGACGTTACATTTGAAAGATTATTGTATATGAAATAAAAGAGTTTTAAAATCTCATTCTACTTTTTTCTTTATAAGGCCTAAATCTCCTAATAAATAATTTATTCTAAAGGTAAATGCTTTAAACATTTTTGCTGTTGAAAACAAAGTATATATATATAATTGAAGACTATGCCTATTATTTATAAGAATTTTTACCATAAGTTAGATCTAGATACGATTCTAACATGACTATATGAACTACTCAAACAAGTTAGCAAGAAAAAAAAAATTTCACTGTCTACAGTTTTCTTTTCAGAGTGTAAATTGAGACAGTTGTTTAGATTACTAGGAAGAAATTATTTTTTGTAGGGGGGAAAGAAAATAGATGATTGTAACGTCTCACAGCAAGTCCTACTGAAAATTCCCTCCGTGTAAATGACTATAGAAAAAGACTTGAGCATAACGTTTTGAATTATCCACAAAAAAATCACTAATACTATCTACAGTTATATACTTTATTTAAATATCATACAGCCTTCTACTATTTTATAGCTTAGAAAAGTAAACTAACTGTGACAAAATGTAAACTTGGCAATAAACTCTTAAAATTATAATATTAAACTTTTGTACTTCACATAAAATAGCATGTTAAATAGCCTTTTCTCTACCATAATATTCAACCCAGTTGATGAATTCTGGTGTTAAACAAAACAGTTGATTTAAAATGCTGTTTTCAAATTATTTTGATTCGAAATTCATAACAGACTAACTTAGACTAATGTGAGGAAAAAACATCTGCAATCCATTGTAATGTTTTTCATTATTTTACAGCAAGAGTTATTGAAAGTATTTATTGACTTTAGAGAAAACACAATTTTAAGCAAAAATGTAAAAGGATTTCAAGACGGAAGGAGTTATAGAGTCGTTGAGATAAGATAAATAATTGTCCTTTACAATGGCAAGTTTTTTAAGCATTTGTCTAAGGCAAGTTTTTTAAGCATTTGTTTAAAGCAAATTTTTGACAGAGGAAGATACTTTTGATCCTAACTTAACACTCACTAGCAGAGTGTAGTAAAACCACATCTCTAAGGTACTGGGGGATTTGAAATGAAATTACACGACTACGTTGGTTTGAGTTATACATTAAAAATGTTTTTTAAAAGAAAAAATAAAATTAATTGCACAAAAGGTTCACGTGTTTCTCCTTACTTAATAAAAGTAAATAACGTTTATTTTTGTTTCAAAACCTTCACATTCTTTGTCACGGCGAGTTTCAAGTAATTGTAATGATGTTTCTAAATTTACCTATTTAGTCATAAAGTGTTTGTTGTTGTTTTTTGGAAAATCAGTCCTACTGTTTCGTAAGTGAAAAGATTATTTTTAATTACCCACGGCGCCAGTGCATTAGAGCCACATGTGACGTATTCATGACGTCATATCTGCGCTCTGAGAATGGAGAAGAATAAAGTTCTCAGTACAGGAAAAGAAGAGGAAATGGTAAAATCGTGACCCCTGTTGTAAATTTACATGCATACAGGATAATAAGTTCGCAAAATTGGAGTTTGCACATTGCTTAATAAAAATGTTTTTCCAGAATCATATAAGCAAGAGTTCCAGTATGATTTTCGGACAAAATGATTATTTAAATGGTTGTTATTTTTTGCTGAAATTAATAAAAGAATGTTTATGAAAGATGTTGATATAGAAAGTTGTGAGCCTTAAAATTCTGGTGAAAAACGGAAAGGTAACGAATTCATCATACATATCTCTCGTCTAAAATTCAGCTCTCAAGTGATATTATATAAGATGTCACTAAGTACGTTGCAATGACAGAATAATTATAAAGAAAAACAAAATATAAAATTATGATACATTTAAACTAACTGTACAGGAACAAACTTTTTTCAGAGATAATTCATGAATTTCTTTCAAAACATTTTTGACAGGACAAAGATGTTTCGAGATCATATTACATTGCATGGCTAAAATTGTTTTGTTCTCCGCTGGTACAGCGGTAAGTCTGCGAATTTCCAACGCTACAAGCAGATGTTCGATTCTCCTCGATGGGCACAGCAGATAGTCTGATGTAGGTTTACTATAAGAAAACAAAGGCACGTACATACTAAAATTTAAAATTGTTTTTCCCACATTTTGCCATAGGTTTTACTTCTCTCCCTTTTCTTTATTTCAATAAAACGAGAATAATTATTTGAATAAAATGAGTGTCGGTATGGCAAATGTTGTTAGAATCAGTCAATAATGTTCACAACAAAATGCTTGAAGTAGCCTCATTTAATGATAGGCTTGATATGCCCAGTTCTTGAGAAAGGCAGAAAGTATATTGATCATTTTCTACGGCAGTTTGTTAAACGTACTGTGTTATGTAGAAATCTGTATCTCAAGACGGTTGGTTTGGGTATTGAAACCTTTGTTAAAGTAAAGTAGAGAACAACGTTTCGACCTTCTTAGGTCATCTTCAGGTTAATAAAGAGAAAGTTTGCAACACACTTTGGTAACTTTGCCTTCAGCCATTTCTATTAAAAATGTATTAACTAATATTTAAAAAAATCAGTTTTCCACACATTTATTATATCTAGATTAGGAGTAATCGTATTTCTTTACTTTGGCAGTACAATGTATAAGAATATTTTGCTATTATTAATGAAAATTCGTAGTGGATGAAGCGAAGAAAAAAAAAAGCCAACAGAGTAAATCTTTTTTTTAGAAGAACGTATTGCTAGAGTCTTATAAAAAATAGTTTCTTTTAAGGCAAGGTAGAAGTTTTACAAATTTCTTTCGTCTTAAAAGCAAGCAAAACACTTGACGAAGCGAAGTCATTAAACTGCTCCCTGAAACTCCGAACTCCTGAAAAGAAACCTATTAATGGAAAACAGACACAATCACCAGTTTCTTAGTTTGCACAATGGCCGGAAACAATATCATCAGGACAAAAAACTCGCATGTTTTACGACCGTGGGTGGTCCTGTAATAGCCCTTTTCATCCCCTGCCCCTCTTTGTATATCCCAACAAAATATTCCTAGCGCCTTGAAGCTCTATCACGTAAAGATCACTAACCCTAGTAGAACGTTTCCGGTTTTAGATAGAAATTTAGGAGAGAAATATTTAGTATGGACCTGAAAACGAGTTCTGAAGCTCATATTGACTAAAATATTTGGGTTCAACATTAACTACTGTTAAGTCCTGTTAATATACTCATATTTCTCTGTGAAAGCATTAAACTCAGTGTTGGACCAACATACTTAACAATATTTATAAGTGTCTAAGTTAACTTCTCGAGTTTAATATAAATTTAAATTTGTGTTTGGAACCAGCATCATAGACTTAAATTTAGATTTTCGAATAGAATTTAGGTCACAGAATAAGATTACCTGTTATTTTGTTATATATTTTTTCGGTAGCTCGAATAAAAACAGCAAAAACAAACAGTTTGAAATGTATACTATATATTCATAATTTGGAAACAAGAACTTATTTTTTCTTGAGTTTCATAAAACTAAATATTTATTATATCACAATGTATAAGAATGTGTACACATATAATCTTCACCTTTGTTACAGAGCAAATTTACCGAACAAGAATCAAAGGAAAAATTTGAAAATCGAAAATATTGCCACATTCTGACCGATTGTTAGGCGTATAATGTTTATTTGCTATCGATACAAATATTTAGTATGTTATGTTAAAACGATTTTGAGCATCGCCAAATTGTCACAGTCCATGTGGGTAGGTCTGACCAAATATCTATAAAATAGACTTTCAACGTATTTTCCATTGTAAAAGGCTCTATAATAAGGTTATTATGTCTGGAGCACACTCTTCTTTTATGCTTGTTTTCCATAATCCACCTAATGACAATGACGACGGTTTTCTAGCCTCAGTTTCAACAGTTCGGTTACACAGACATCCATAAGCTCTGGTTGTGGCGACCTATCCAATATTTCTTCATATGAAATGGTGTGAATACCTTTAACTTGAGATATGTGACGACTTAAAATACATGTCGTGAAAGCAAATTGTTTACAAGTAACTTGTGTCGCTTTTTAATATGGAGTTATTTCATGATTATGTTGCGTACTGTTGCCCGGGAGGTACATACGAAATTTTCCACTGACCTTTGTGTTTGTGGATTCTCACCTCTTTCAAGGTATTGCACGTTGTCTTAGCGTCAGCGGTTCGATTTATTACAGCTTACTTTCTGGATAGCCTTCAAGTTGATATTATTTCTTCGTTGTCCAACATTAAGTACAAAGGATTTCCCATCTTGGCATTTATACAAGCACGATCTGTACGCTTCTTTCATGGCCTGTATATACGCATATTTAGCATCGGAAAGGGCTATTATATAATTTTTGGTGGCATCACATTACCCACAAAACACCAAAATCAATGCCAAAATGTAGTTGTTACACATGCTGTTTCACAGCTACTTTGTACTGGCTGTGTTTTTCACGTGACTTGTTGATTTGCATAATTAAAATAATTTTAATACAATATATAGTTAGTTAATACTTAACCATTTGTATAACATTATTGTTGTCCAGATTGGGGACAAAATGTTCATTAAATATAAGGAAATAATTTGAATAGATTTGAAAACTCTGGCACAACATTTGTGTCCCCTTTTATTTCTGTTGTTAAGAAAATTGCATTCTCTAGTAAGCCTTGAAAAGAATTTTCAAAATAAACACTAAAAACAACGTGTACTTGATTTATCATTTGAAATGCAAATATATTCAAACTAATCGTCATTTTCTAGCAAAATTTAGTCTGTAATATTTTACTTATTTGTTATCTCTGGAACCGGGGTATTGTGTTGGTACTTTATTATCTTACCATGTTTCTGTAGCCCTTCTAATCAGTCAGTGTAATAATTTTATGGCAGAGATATGTTTGCACATTGATAACAGGTATTATCACGAGGACAGATTGCTGTTTACAGTCTATCTGTAGTTTTGTAGATAGTTTGTGGAAAATGTAAAATCCTAGTTTTTTGTTTAACGTACCAGACATACACTTTCTAAAAAACCTCTGTCATTGATTTTATACTAATGTTATACGGTTAAATGATCGAAAAGGGGACATTTTCCCCCATGACTTTTGGATAAAATCAAAAGAAGTGTCGGAAGATAAGATATAATTTATTTTATATTTTGTTCGAAAAATATCGAGGTCTCAGTTAAAAAAGTATTGCTTCTAAAGAAGTATTTTTGTTATCTTTATTATGTTCGCAAATATTTTACTAAACAAGAGGGAATCACCAGTAACCGCGGCTGTAGTTAAATCTCATATCGATTAAGAGATGGAGCTATCAGCTAAAAGTTTGTAATCAATAAAAATTAAGAGTCGTTTTATGAACCGCAATGCTTTGATTAGAAATGAATTTATAAAAGGATATTATGTTCATAATAAGCTATATGTTACCAAATACGTTGAAACCAGTCAGTATAATCAAGAGAACAATGTAAGCGTACTTTCTATATTAACTTAGAATGAAGGTATAACATAAAGAAAATTAGGCTTTGACGCCATGTATTTTCAACTTCTATTGAAAGAAAAATATAATTTGTATTTCAGGAGAAAAAGTTGAATAAAGAAAAAACTACTCGGTGGTAATGTTACAAAACTAAGACTTCATGTATAACTTACGTAAATAATAAAAGGCGAAGGAGAGAGACTATTGTATAGGCTTACTTAGGGTGGAAGTGAAGTACAAGAGCTATAAAAGATCTACATCAGCAATGAAACTTGCTCTATAGTCTTCGTTCATTAAAGCTTTATGTCAATTTGTTTTCCAACCTTAGAACATTTATAGGCTCGTTGGATTCCAATATTCATCACAGACATAACTGTTGTTACCCAAAGAGGCCCGGCATGGCCAAGCGCGTTAAGGCGCTTGACTCGTAATCTGAGGGTGGCGGATTCGAATCCCGGTCGCACCAAACATGCTAGCCCTTTCAGCCGTGGGGGCGTAATAATGTAACAGTCAGTTCCACTATTCGTTGATAAAAGAGTAGCCCAAGAGTTGGCGGTGGGTGGTGATGACTAGCTGCCTTCCTTCTAGTCTTACACTGCTAAATTAGGGACGGCTAGCGCAGATAGCCCTCGAGTAGCTTTGCGCGAAATTCAAACAAGCGAAACGAAACAAACGAATGTTACCCAAAGCAAGCGTTCATCCTTTCAGAAACAATGCTTTATGACTAAATGAGACGTATTCGGGGATGTTCTTTTGCAAATTAAAATGTTGTTTAACTACGTATGTATATTATTATATTATTCTTTATTCGTTGTTATTAAAGCGTACTGAAAAACATTTCGTTAGATGTGATCGGTCACTAAATATGACAAGTTTGATATTGACACAAGATACCAGAAGTGTTTTTGTTGTTATTGTTGTTCTATATATATATATTAATGAAGAAGTTTGTATTAAGTAGAAGTAATAGCTTAGAAAATAAATCGAAATGAATATTAAAGCATAGTGACAAATGTTGTATCTGGAAGTAACGTGTGAAAATGGCATTTTAAAATGCAAACAATGTCTTGTTCGTTACAAACAGACGTCAAAATTATTAAGTGAACAGATAAGCAACCCACTTTATGTAGGTACTTTATGTCACACTGAGTGAAATAGGTCACAGAAAAAAAAAACTTCACAGCATATCTGTGTTAAAAGTTGATTAGTCTCCACCATAGGGAAATAGAACCATTTTGTAAGTTCTTCGAAACACAGTTCATTTTGACAGGTCATGTACGTGTAACAGTTTTGTTAATTCGCTTTAATATGATGCTGGTGGCATAAACTTTACAAAAGATCAAATCCATGTAATTATATTGTATTTTGTTTAAAAAAAAAAACAGAGAGAGAGAAGAAATCTAGGTTTTCGGGTTTAACAATACGGCAACCTGTAACATATATTTAAAACAGTCAAATGTGCTCTAGAAGCCTCAACATTGTATTTATAAATAACATTATATACAAAAGATTCATAAATTATGTATTGATTAACTATAATCTAATAGTGACAAAAAACTCAAATTAGACAGCTGATGGCCAAGTGTTTAGGGCACTCGACTCGTAATCTGAGGACCGCAGATTCGAATCCCCGTCTCACCAAACATGCTCGCCTTTTCAGCCGTGGGGACGTTATCATGCTTTACGATCAATCCCATTATTCGTTGGTAAAAGAGTAGCTCAAGAGGTTGTGATGGGTGGTGATAATTAGCTGCCTTCCCTCTTGTCTTACACTGCTAAATTAGGTACGGCTAGCGCATATAGCTCTCATGTGTCTTTACACGAAATTCAAAAACAAACAAACAAACAAAACAATAGCATCCCATGAATTTCGAAAATGTTGACTGATTCATTAAATCCACTAAAAGGCTTAACTAATTTCCATACGAAATTTAAAAATTGCCTAAATAATTCAAAAGACCCTCTAACAAGATGAAGTCAAGAAGAGACCACCTAACAAGACGAAATGAACAAAAGACCACTTAACAAGATGAAGTCAAGAAGAGTCCACCTGACAAGATGAAGTCAAGAAGAGACTACCTAACAAGATGAAGTCAAGAAGAGACCACCAAACAAGATGAAATCAAGAAGAGACTGCCTAACAAGATGAAGTCAAGAAGAGACTACCAAACAAGATGAAGTCAAGAAGAGACTACCTAACAAGATGAAGTCAAGAAGAGACCACCTAACAGAATGAAGTCAACAAAAGACTACCTAACAAGATGAAGCCAAGAAGAGACTACCTAACAAGATGAAGTCAACAAAAGACTACCTAACAAGATGAAGTCAACAAAAGACCACCTAACAAGATGAAGTCAAGAAGAGACCACCTAACAGGATGAAGTCAAGAAGAGACTACCTAACAAGATGAAGTCAAGAAGAGACCACTTGAACAAGATGAAATCAATAAAAAAGGGATTCTGTGTGCGAAAAATTCCCAATAATAAGTAAAAGATGGAACTTGCACATCCTTCGCTGGTACAGTGGTAAGTCTACGCATTTACAACGCTAAAATCAGGAGCTCGATTTCCCTCGGTTAATTAGATCAAGTTCTGAGGGCTTGAACTGAAAAACTCGCCATTCATCATGCCTGCTATTGAACAAGACACAACTATCGTGCTTGTGTCTCAGTGTAAAGAATTTGATGGGAATATACGTACGAAATTGGCCGCTAGATTTGGAATCTCCATCGTCCTGACTGCGGCAGTTTCCTGACATTTATCAAGCCTTGAAGCAGCAGTCCTACCCACGATTTTTACACGAACCTTTATAATGACTTGTAACATTATGCCATATCGTATCTTACAGTTTCATTGTTTTAAAACTAGCTGCTTTCTAACCCAGTGAATCGTACAAAACCTGTAGATACTCGAAAATTATAATGTATATGTGATAACGAATTTACAGAGTAAAACCTAAATACGTATAAGAATACACTTTTTGAATTAAGCTACACAATAGGCTATCTGTGCTCTGCCCACTACGGGTATCAAACCCGGATTTTAGCGTTGTAAGTCCGCAGACATACCACTGAGCCACTGGGGACTTTTGCTTTGTTAATGTAATTACAATAAAAATAATATTGTTATAGTTTAATGATGCTGTCAGAAGAAAAAATCACTATTAATGTTGCCATCAAAAATGATACAATTAAAATCTATTCGTATTAACCTAATTTTTGTCCCCCTGTAGGACAGCGGTAAATCTACGGACTAACAAAACAAAAATACGGGGTTGGATTTCCTGTTTAGAGCACGTCAGATAGCCTAAACTGACTTTGCTCATAATGCAAACAACTAAATTTTTAATACTTTTTTCACAGCAAAAAAAAAAAATGTTGTTATACATCTCATAATAACGGTTTCGTAAGAGACTACCAAACAAAATGAAGTCAAGAAGAGACTACCTAACAAAGTGAAGTCAAGAAGAAACCACCTAACAAGATGAAGTCAAGAAGAGACCACCTAACAAGATGAAGTCAAGAAGAGACCACCTAACAATATGAAATCAAAAAGAGACTGTCTAACAAGATGAAGTCAACAAAAAACCACCTGAACAAGATGAAGTCAAGAAGAGACTACCTAACAAGATGAAGTCAATAAAAAAGGGATTCTGTGTGTGAAAAATTCCCAATAATGAGTAAAAGATAGAACTTGCACGTCCTTTGCTGGTACTGTGGTAAGTCTACGCATTTACAACACTAAAATCAGGAGCTCGATTTCCTTCGGTGGACACAGCAGATATCCCTATGTGGCTTTGCTAAAAGAAAAACAGACTTATAACTAGCAAACTTACAAATGGCTTATTAGTGTATGTTCCTATACCTCTAGGGAGTGTAAGTGATAACAATCGGAATGTAAGGTCTTTCAAGTAAAATACTTGCATAGAAGGAACACATGTTTTTTTGCGTTAAGCAACTGTACTTGTGTTAGAATATAGGTAGACTTTAGAGTTCACTTGTTTCTACTTAACTACATGTATGATGCGAGTGTAACTTGTAAACATGTGAAGAAAGTTTGATGTTGACTCACAGCCGTATTGTGATTTCTTAAAACGGATAATATTTCCATGCAAATTGTTACAGTTTTCTCGGTGCCCCCAGGTGATTTAGCGACAAATCTTAGGACTAAAATTCGAGTTTCATTACCCGTGGCTGGCAAAATACAAATAGTCTTTGTGTAGCTTTATGGTTAATAATAACATAGAAACAGCTTGTCGAAAAAGATTTACCTTGTCAGCTCTCAGTAATTATTATCACTAGAAAACTTAGGTAATGAGATATGTTAAACTAGTATTTTTTAAATATCTTTATTATTGCTCTGCAGAATATATTCGGAATATAAAATCATTAAACTATGATGATTTCACATTGTGCTTGCTTGTCCATTTAATTCTTTATCGATATCCGCCATTTCAGTTGTGCAGGAGTTGATAAAGCAGCTTCTCGTGCTCCCCGTAGATAATCACTTTATAAATCACGTACTAGGAAATAAAAGAAACTATGCAGCAAGGCCAATTTCATAAGCACTTCATTTTGGCGCTTCATGAACTTATGGCTCGCAGAGGAAACCAGAAATATGACGACTACAGTGATTTACAATGACAACAGTACTCCATTTGGTACCCGCTAGTACAGCGGTATGTCTCCGGATTTACAACGCTAAAATCAGGGGTTCGATTCCCCTCGGTGGGCTGAGCAGGTAACCCTATGTGGCTTTGTTATACGAAAAACACAAACACCCACCCATTTCGTACAAATAAATAAAAAGGTAAGAATCGCATAATCAGATGCACTAACTCTTATGAGCATGGTAATATAAGGATATTCTGAATATGAAGTAGTTTCTATCTGAGCTACAACTACACCTGATATGGAAGCCACCTATAGCCTCGACGAGATACAAAGAGCCAGAATATTACTCCGGACTTCGACTGTGTAAGAATCTCTGGCTTTAAGAATCTTGTAGAAATCAAACTGTTGAAATTAGTGTAGAAATATCAATATAACTAAGCAATAGGTAACACCCATAAAACATGTATTGATGACCTCATAATCCTTATCTAAACATAAAAGCCATTCTCATTTAGTCATTTTTGGTGATAAAATACTCAAAACAGACACAACAACCACGGGAGATAGCAATCAGAATAGATTACCACCAACATTGATCTGTCTCAAAAATTACCGCATGCTAATATTTTTTACGACATTCTGCTAAATAGCAGAGACATTAATAGAAAAAAATACAAAACAATGCTACTAAAATTTTACTAAAAATAAGGTGTTTCTTTGTCCTTAAGTACATAGCTGCAAGGTTAAACGTCTATGCTATTTCCACTACAGAAATTAAACCCATATTTTTAGATCACAGCTGAGCCACAGGTGTACTTCAAAGGAAAAAAAGTTTGTTATTTTTGTATCCATACTACTCTTACTTCTTCTGATAGGAATGTACTAAGATTTTCACATAGTTCAATATGTTTTACACAAAGTTATCTCATCAGGGTCTAGTTTTTGTTTTGTTTTTTACCTATACTAAAATGATAAGATCGAGTCAACACCTGGAGCTCATTAAATAAAACTTCATGTTTTTCAGCTCATTTTTTCCCCTCTTTATGAAAGGGATTTTTCCCAAGAAAAGCCACAGTTTCCGGCAGCCATATCTTTTTCAACTTTTGGTTTCGCATAGCGTTCTTTAATCGTTATCTTTCGCAACAATTTTGGACATTCTTTGAAATCTTACGTATGCCACAAGAAAAAAATGAGAGAAATTTTGTAACAGTTACGAGAAGATTGTCTAAATAAGTTGATTTCTACATAGTTCTATTTCGCTAAAACAAGTTTATGAGTATTAACAAAGGTTTTTCGCTTTTAAAATGTTTCCAATTTTAATTTTGATCACTAAATCCAGTTTAAAAGATTTACCATATTTTGATCAAACAAAGAGAACATTCAATATAACTAATTCATATTTGTTGTAAATATAATATTCAATATACCTAGTTAATATTTGTTGTAAGAGCTCCTAAACTGAAGCTTGAATTAATTCTGTACATGTGTTATTTAATTGCATTTTTAATTAAAAAAATGGTATCGATGTATATATATATACATATTTTATTGCCTAAACCTTTGCCAGATAAACAAGTTCTAAGCATGTATACTATTGCAGTCAATATTCAAGCCTTAAGCAATATTGTGTTTTCTTTGGATTTTATGAAAATAGTAAATGACCTTATTTCATATAACAGAATAGGGAGGGATGAAATACTTCATTATTAATACAGAAGGTGCAGGATACACTTTACCCTCCTATAAATGTTCACAGATTTATAGGTTCATGACTGTCCCAACTAGAACGTGACCTATAATAAGACGTACTATAAACATAAAAAATATTCTAAAATGAATTCAGTAGCTAGAAATAAAATAATCAATAAGCTAAGTTTTTAAAAAAACAGTTGGTTATATAAGTTGGTCGTTATACCGCCTGTCTTCACATTCATTTCTTCTGTGTTTTTCCTTGAATTTTATCATTTCTCGTCCCACAGTACATCAGTATAGGCCACTATTTTCTACTCTAATTATAAAAATATTCCCTGAAACATGATTTCGAACCCCCTAATTTCTGCGTGCTTTCGGCAGGCGCACTTCTGACAAACGTGATTCACTTCCCATGCTTTTGTCTGGTGTTAGGTGAGCGGTCAGTTTGAGGTCGAATAATGTAAAAATCTGTGATTTGATTCCCAACTATTGACAGAGTTCAGATAACCAAGTTTTCTAGATCTGAGCTAAAGAATGAATAAGAGAACAAACAAACCAACAACTGTGTTATTACAATGATAGTAATTAATAAACTAAGCACCAAATATACAATCTACTTTTCGTATGTCTTTAACCGACACAAACAATGTTAAAATTCACTTGAAGAAGAACACTGACAAGTATACAGAGTTTTAACACTGTCAGAAAAATACGTTTTGATGCGTTTGATAAACATAAGGAATAGTGTAACCTATTTAGTGTAACCTAAAACATTTTTTATTGTTGTTATTTTGATATGAATTGTGACCCAACGTGTCCTAACAAACGTCAAATGGATTAATTTTTTTGTCTTATATATTAGAGTCCCTCTTTATTTGTCAACACCAGGACTGGCATTCCAGGTGGTTAGATCAAGAAAACTCACGACTTATAGGTCGAAAGTTCGAATTCCAATACGAAAATGTTCTCCTTTTCAGCCGCGAAGGCATTATGATGTGAGAGTCAGTCCCATTATTCGTTGATAAAGTGCTGATTACCTGCCTTTCTTCTTATCTATTAAGTTATTCCTTGATCAATAAAACTAAGTGATCAAGTAAGAAACATTTACCTTGCAAATTCAACCTTTAACTAAATCAATAATTTAAAAGCTTGAAACATCTCTGACAGTACAAGATTACCAGAAACAAATGAAAGTTATGTTATATTTTGCAACACTCGTCCAGAAAGAAGTTTTCGTTGTACTTAGATTACAAAACTTACAATGACCAATTAATATGATAAATATAAAATTAAAATACCAAAAGCTAGAAATTTATTGAAAGTATATTATCAGGTGCTAATTAATTAGTGTGTTTTGTTGGTGGTGGTGGTACTTTTTACTAATTTTAGGGTTAAGATTTAATGTATAATATTAGAAAATACATAAAATTTCGAACCTAGCACGGCCCAGTGGCTAGCTTTCCAGATTGTGGATTTTGCGAATGCTATAAAAAAAACATTAACTTGCCTGTTATTAAACATTATACTGTTAATTTAGCGAGAGGGCCTGGCATGGCCAAGCGCGTAAGGCGTGCGACTCGTAATCCGATGGTCGCGGGTTCGAATCCTGGTCACATCAAACATGCTCGCCTTTTCAGCCGTGTGGGCGTTATAATGTGACGGTCAATCCAATTATTCGTTGGTAAAAGAGTAGCCCAAGAGTTGGCGGTGGGTGGTGATGACTAGCTGCCTTTCCTCTAGTCTTACACTGCTAAATTAGGGACGGCTAGCACAGATAGTCCTCGAGTAGCTTTGTGCGAAATTCAAAAACAAACAAACAAACAAATTTAGCGAGAACGTTAAAAACTGCAGTTGAATAAATATTAAAAAGAAGATTTAAATATAGAATACGTGCACATAACCGTTACCGGCTTTTGGAAAATTTTATGTTTTAGAATAATTCACACATGTAAATGTATGACTTCTAGACATTTGAAGTTGACGCTTTTCTATTTATAAGATTCCGCATGTTCATTTCATTGCTGGCCCGGCATGGCCAAGTGTGTTAAGGCGTTCGACTTGTAATCCAAGGGTCGCGGGTTCGAATCCTGGTCACATCAAACATGCTCGCCTTTTCAGCCGTGGGGGCGTTATAATGTGACGGTCAATCCAATTATTCGTTGGTAAAAGAGTAGCCCAAGAGTTGGCGGTGGGTGGTGATGACTAGCTGCCTTTCCTCTAGTCTTACACTGCTAGACTAGGGACGGCTAGCGCAGATAGCCCTCGAGTAGCTTTGCGCGAAATTAAAAACAAACAAACAAACAAACAAAAATCATTTCATGGCTTATTATTCAGTTAAAACGAGATTTCGTTTTCAAATATGCCAACAGATGGCGGGTACAGGAAAACAATTTTCTGATGACGAGTATGTAATTTGTTTGGTTTAACACAAAGCTACACGTTGGGGTATTTCCTATCTGTCCAGCGCATGAATCGACCCAACGTTGTAAGTCTGTAAATTTACCATTGTCCTACCAGGGACCGATAACTTTAAATAATCCTGAATGATTAACTCATTATTGCAACCAAATCTTTTATTCATTATGGCCGCAAACATTATTACTTTCTCACAGTGCCTATCCTATCTTCGCTTTATGGGTGATAATTATGATAATACACGTTCTTTCATAAGAATGTTACCATACAAATTATAGTAGGATCGTATATCTCAAGCTATTATGAGTGGTAATTGTATAGAAAGAATCTGGTTTTGAGTGTGGGTTTAAAATTCACTGTCCGTAATTACTAATTTTATAGTGCAAATTTTTATCCCTGAATCACATACAAGTTTCTTGGAAAGACTGGGGGTCTGCCGTCTTATAGCACCTTAAAGGTAGGTAGGTGGACACGAGACACAGCACACCTTGTGTTAATATAGAAATTAGCCACTAGCCCTCCCCCACATATAAACGTACAGTCCCTAATATGGGGTCTACTTAGTCTCGTAACCTGTAGTTATCGGTTCTATCTGATGGCATTGTCTTCGTGTTAGCATGGTGATTAGAAAATCCTGACTATTAGGTTAACGTCAGGAAGAGGGTGGTAGGTGCTACAGGGCGGATCAAAATGTTCAACTTCAAGCTGCTGTTGCTAGTGGATTAGAGAGAGAAAGAAAGAAGCCCAGTTTTGAAACTTTCTATTCACTTGCTCTCTGATGGTCCGTCAGCCATAGACAATAGAATCTCCTCCAGAGTAATCACTGTTATTACTGACGATCCAAACATTGTCAAAACTACTTCAAACATATTTGAACAGAATAAGTGTCCTCCTGATACACAAATAACATCATCCGATCTCGATCAATAACAAGGCCTTTGATACACTTACATTTTACAAACAATTCACCGATATTATTTACGTTATGTTTAATTATAGTCTCGAATTTCTATAGTTAAGTGAATCTAATCCCTAATTAATTTGCGATTTGGAAACTTACCTATCAACTTGTATTGAATAATAAACCTTTCATAGTTTGTTTTTCTTAAAATTTTCACATTAAACCGCATATCCGTGTGATTTCATACCAGTAATTCTCCGCTTGTAGGAAGTAATCTTGAAGCACTCGGTTTACACAAACAACTTCATATTTACTTCATAAGTCAAATTAACAAAAACGTCCTATATTTAAAGACTACAAACTCTCGTTAAATAACAAGTTAGTTGTCAGAAAGCCGCTGTTCGTACAAGGGATCTTTGTCGGTAAGTTTGTGTTTACGTTAGACCCACGCCCAATGTGTGTGTCTATTCACCCGCGCAAAGAACCTAAGCCTCTTGAGTCAGTATCAATGGCCAGCCAACTGACACATCCACATATTCCTGTGCTGAAAATTACATATATGTTATTTATATATATATCACGACATAATTTGAATTTAGTATATATTTATTAAACTAATGCGTAATTTACAATTCGTTTATATCATACTCGGGGCATGCACATCTAGCATCAGTGTATTGAGAATCTAACACTAAAACTAATATATACTTGCTTTGTAAGGACCACCATTCTAAAAAACCTGATGACACATTAGTTAATAATACGTAGATAGATAGTAATACAATTATGTTATTATACAGATTAATAAATTGAAAGTAACATCACCGACCATTCTAAAAGTGAAATATTAAAGTATAAATGAAGATGAGCAATTTGAATAATCTTTTAGCAACAATCTGTATGTCCAACCTCTGCCCTTCGTGAAAGCCCGATAGATCTGATGATAGTCTGCAAGTAAAAGTCGATCCTCTTTCCATAATTGGCTTTCTCTTAGAAGCATTTGTAATACACTTTAAATGTCTTGCCTTAAAAGTTTTGGAAGTCATTCTAAGGAAACCGGACTCTTCCATCTTTTTTTTAACTTTTAAAAACGCAGTATACACACATAAATGTACTAAAAATGAACAAATCTCTGAGAGGATTTTTAGTAGCGTTCAATCTCCAAGAAAATTGTTGTAAAACAAGGAAAATGGATCGGACCTACTGTTTGAATTTGGCATATTTAATGCATGAAGTTTAATAATAATCTTGAATTTTGCTTCTACGAAAACTTTAACCTATATCAAGAAGTAAGAAATTACTAGAAATATTGTAATTATAAAATACTTCTCTAATTATGCGCATCGTAGATAAAAAAATTTATTATTGTATAATTTCGTTATTTACAATATTTAACTTGCAGAATTTTCTTGTGATGTGAGTTTTTACAGTAGCTACCACAGTAACGATATATGGGTTATTCTATAAAATATTTTATTCCTCCAGTGTATGGGAAACATTAATACGAATTTGGTTTGGTTTGGTTTGGGGCGACTAAATTATTCGCCAAGTTTGGTCTAATATGGTCAAATAGTTTAGGAGAAGATACATCTACAAACAGACAGAAGGTTTTCCTTGATATTGGATAGTTACCGCCTGGTATAGTTTTATATGAACAACGAGTGTATGAAGAAAGCCTCTACCCCAGTGTTTATATTTACTCTTCCTACTTTAACCCATCAGAGGAGAATTATAATATGAAATAATGTTTTAAGGAATAGGTGTAGTCGTAACTAAATTCATTCTCTAAAGTCGCACTTAGCTCAACAACTGAGAATCAGCACTTATTGGTCACAACATTTTTCTTAGCATTACGTATTATATGAAATAAGTGTAAATATTTGTTTGTTTTGGAATTTCGCGCAAAGCTACTCAGGGCTATCTGCGCTAGCAGTCCCTAATTTAGCAGTGTAGGCTAGAGGGAAGGCAGCTAGTCATCACCACCCACCACCAACTTTTGGGCTACTGTTTTACCGACGCATAGTGGGATTGACCGTCACATTATAACGCCCCCACGGCTGAAAGGGCGAGCATGTTTGGTACAACGGAGATTCGAACCCGCGACCCTCAGGTTACGAGTCGTAACGTCTTAACCCACCTGGCCATGCCAGGCCTAAGTGTAAATGCAGAAAATACTTAAATTTTGAAGTTGACTTTGGACGTGTTCTGTTTGAGATCACAGAGAAAAGGTATTAGTAGCTTGCATAAGCATAATATTTCAAACTGCATACGATGTAACTAAGTAACAATTGATTCCAATATCCGATGTAACCACTGATTCGAACCAAATTAGCTCTCAAAAATAACCTATTTTTTTCATATGAAATTCACTACCGTTTTGGTCCACCTGTTGTATCACATCCAGTAATACATATATTTTTGCCTTTTACATCTTGCATAAGGAACTTATAAAAACTGTGTGAAATAAACAATTTTCTACGTAAAATACATAAAGCACCACAACTGTAATTAGTGGAATTTATCACAATATTGATGTTATTTGTTGTTTTTTTAATTTCTTACTTGACTCGTGGCCCGGCATGGCCAGGTGTTTAAGGCATTGGACTCGTCATCTGAGGGTCGCGATTCGAATCCTCGTCACAACAAACATGCCCACCCTTTCAGCAGTGGGGACGTTATAAATTACAGTCAATCCCATTATTCGTTAGTAAAAGAGTAGCCCAAGGGTTGGCGGTGGGTGGTGTAGCTTTGCACGAAATTCCAAAGCAAACAATACTTGGCTCGTATGTTATCAAGCACTCTGTAAGCAACAAAGTCTTTGACTCACAAACAATTTGATACATATATACTTTAGAACAATGTCTTAAAAAGTCGATTGGGTTTCACAAACTCGATAAAAGATACTGAACAAATTCGATATTTTCGGGGGGAGGTACTGTTTGTCATGTTTAGGTTTACTGATGCTTTTTTGGACGATCTAAACTTTACTTTTTCATGTAAACCATAAGATGTTATCCTTAATCAAACTTTAATAAAAATCTAGTGAAATCAGACGAAGAAACAAGACTTAATATGATCGTATAAGACTGGATTGTGCGCTGCGGGTTGTAATACCTGCGCGAACCTAATAAGGAAATCATTTCAGTATAAACGCCAATGTGGTAAATAGTTGGTTTAGCACAGGACTTCGTGACACCTATATAACAGCGAGTCGAGTCAATGTCTTTGCTTCACACTCTCAAAAAAAAAAAAGTTGTTTGACTGAAATTTTGACTTTTATTGATAAGGAAAATAAAATCTTTGGCTGCAAACAAGCAAAGAAGTATTTGAACGCCCATTTTGAAACTTTTATAGTACATCGGATCGATATTCTGTTTTAACCAAGCAAACCTTACACACCTGTGTCCTTCTACGTGAGGAGAATTTAAAGTCTAATTTTTTCAAATAATAGCCACTAAACAGATATCATGTTCAAGTAAGCCACGGAGCACCTGCTACCACGTTTTGCTTATACTTGTACGGTTAATAATATACTAGTTATAGTACTTTTTAACGTAAGGGGTTTAGCCCTCTCTAGTTAGTAACAAAACATTAGGACATTTAAAAAAGGAAAAAAAACAGTTTTTAGCAGTTTCCTATTCTATGCGTATCACAAGGCACTACGTGATTTATTGATTTATTTGACGATGCAATGAGCTTCATAATACTCTTCTTAACCCTAATTTGAAAGAAACAACACATGAGAAAAATTTAGAAATATATGATAAATTGAAAATAACTCACTCACTTTTAGGCTCTTAGAGCTTTTTGCTATTGTAACAGTTGAATATGCATGTGTGTGCATGTATTTAATATATAGCTTATGTTCTCGTGAAAGACAATTTCGTAATTTGTTGTTCTTCTATGTTTTGTTTTTTAAGTTGGTAAAGATTTGAAGTAATTATCTGCACAAAAACACAACATATCCTGTTTCTTTTGTTTTGGTTTATTTTGTTCAACTGAAGGTGTTTTTGTTCGCTACCACCCTGGCAGTGGTAGACAGCTTGGCTCTGGCATGTATAGCTCGAAGGTACATTTTTGAGGTCGACTAACTAAAAATCTTCATCATTTCACGTTTTTCTGTTGCTTTAAATTTTTAGGCCAACCGGTTATCGTGCTAGTCATTCCACTGTGTTCATAATTATCTCGAGCACGCGGCCGAACAACTGAACTCTTACTACTTACTTTTCAAGATTACGTTCAATTTCTCGTTAAGAAATTATTTCAAAAGATATAAGCTTTGTATGGCTTCTTATTTTCTTATTCCATATTTACGTTAATTTAGAAAGATGGGTACATTTCCTCAGTTTTTAACCCTAATTTCGTAAAAATAACTTATATTTCTCATTAAAATACGTTCTTATTTATGTTTACTTTTCCCTAGAATAAATAAATCTAATTATCCTGCGCGTTTTTAACTAATGTCAAACACGCCTAGTGGTTCAAATTTTAAGCAAATAGTTACATATGAAATACGTAATGTTTTTTTGTGTTTTTTTTCGCACAAAGCTACACGAGAGCTATCTGTGTTCGCCTTCCCTAATTTAGCAGCGTAAAAACTGCAGGGAAGTCAGTTACTCTTGGGAAATTGTTTTACCAACGATTAATGGAGGTAGGTTTATAACGCTCCCACGGCTAAAACAAGAGAATACGTTTAGTATAACGTGGATTTGAACCCGCACCCTTTATATTACGAATCGAGTGCCTTAACCACCTTCCCATGCCGAGCCTTGAGCACCTCCTAAATATGAACTTAATTTTTCCATGTAGACCACGAACATGTTGTGCGCATGTTTTGTCACATCAGCAGAAACAGAAAAAGTCAGAGACATCGTGATATAATAAAGGGTTACTTGACATTTATACATTTAGATGACGATTTTTGATATTTTATTAAAAACCCTATATGAATATAAATATATTATATCTAAGATATGAAGATCACAACTCCAGGTTTTATGGTTCTTCTCCGTGAATTACGTTACGACCTTATACATTATTTGCCTACATTATCTATGAAACCGGATTCTTAACTTAAGAAAACAGAAATCTCTAAAAAATCAGACACGCACATGTTTTTAAATAGAAATTATAAGAATTTACTATCCTCAAGTTTTTCAGGTTTCTATAATTCGGTCTCTGGCAAAGTTATTTTTAAGTATGTAAGAATCTGAATGCAAACATATTTGCTTTGTAGTCAGAACGTAGAATCAAAAGTAAAAAATTCTGACGCACTGGTTGCAGTCAGAATAAGACTTAATTGTGTAACATATCTTTAAGCTCTCGCAGCTGTTTGCTCTTCTAATAATTGAATATACGAGTAATAATAATATCGTATAACGTACATGTAAGTATGTGTGTGTGTGTGTATATATATATATATATACATATATATGTGAGTGTATGTGGTTAAAGATCTGGTATATGTTTTGTGTTTTTGAGTTTGGTTGTCCGCAAACGTCGCCCACGGATGTACAGCTAGAACGAATAAACTAGGTAGACGAGGTAGCCTGGAGGTGTCCTCGTTTATGGTGCTTATATTCCTTATCAAGGGGGTTAAAACGTACCCTGAAGGTCACCTTCGCATAATGGGGGGTTTAGGAATAATGTTTTTAGGATAATGTAACCCAAATCTGACATCAGGTCTGTGCTCCTAGCCCCTTGAAATCCCAGGAGAAACATTTTTGAAAATGTTCATGTTAGGGTAGCTAGGGAAATAACTGGCGATAACAGAAGAGCCTGACGAATACACTGGTGCCTCATAAGGGTAGCCGTCTATATCCTACATTGGAATGAGAATATTTTATGGTAGTCGGGATAAAAAATGTAATATTAACAGTGCAATACATTAGTTATAGAGTCAAAACATAAAGTAAACAGTCTTGAAGGATTTACTACGCAGTTAGTTGCCATGCATGTAAATTTATATAGTGTGGGTGAGTGTATGTTTGTGTGTGAAACTAGTAGTGTAGTAGTGAGAGAGAACTAACAAACTGTATCAATGTGAGATGCCTTATCCTCTTATAACAGAAGTATAAAGTTAAATGGATAATTCATTAACTATAAGACTAGTGTTAGGAATTGAAACAATCTACCACATGTTTGAAAACAAGGGAGTTAAGATGTAATGTTTTGGTCAAACTCTTACTTGTAAAATTAAAATGTGGTTGTGCTGCACTAACCACAAACAATAAAGCTTCTCCATATCTGAAATTTACAATTCGAATGTAATTCATGCTAATAGCCACTTTTTACTTCTATATTTATAATATCTAAAACTTTATATACAGAATTCCCCATTTTACAGATTGTTTTTAAGTGGGCGTGACATATCAAAATCTTCTTACATAGGACAAACGTTTAGGCATATCTGAGGCTATTCGTTACCTAAGTTATATCAGTATATAAAGGTTAAATCAAGGCCAATGCGGCCATAACCTTTGTCTTGGCATAAACTAACTTTAGACTGATAGGTTCAGATGTAGCATTTGACTGACCCTGATTTGTCCTTCATGTCATGACATCATGTGAGATGAAAAATAATCATTCTTATGCCTAAAGATCTTATACAGTATATTTTCATTATTCAACATCTGATATAGAACAATAGAGAATAGTGGGAGTTTTTACTCGTCCTGTACTTGGCGCATTTAAATCATAAAATCATTATTCGCATTAAGTTTCCAATATAAAATGAAATAAAAAGTAATAATTGTAAAAAAAAAAATGTGGAAGAATGCATCATGAGCAAGTAGGTAACACACCTAACATTCAACTGTTTGAATACAGTGAATAAAAACACGGAGTACATAAATTATGTACACCACCTTCTAACATGCATCAAGCACACTATGTATAGTGAAAGAAAAGGTTTTTTTATCAGGTTTGAAGTAGCTTAAACGCTGTTTATGCTTGTTTGTTTTGTTTTTTGCACAAAGCCACGAAGGCTGTATACACAAGCGTCCTTCATCTAGCAGTGAAAGACTAGAGAGAAAATATTTAGTCATTATTACCCACCGCCAATGCTAGGGCGAATATTGTGATAAACTGAACATTATAAGTTGTTGTTTTGAATTAAGCACAAAGCTACACAATGGGCTATCTGTGCTCTTCCCATCACGGGTATCGAAACCCGGTTTTTAGCGTTGTAAGTCCGCAGGCATACCGCTGAGCCACTGGGGGGCCCGAATATTATAAAGCTGAAATAGGCCAGCAGGTTTGGCGGATTGGATTTCGAACTCGCAACCCTCAAATTACGAATCGAGAACCCTAACCAACTGTGAGCCTATTTCTGATTGCTAAATCAATTGAAAAATACTAATACATAAAGTATCTGAAACCATAAAAGCTCTCATAAACACTCAATATTTAAATTTAACTGTGATCCTCATTTTTCATGTTTCCAAGAGATTGATTGATAAGATAGTATGTAAAATAACCAGTTTTATCACTTAGAAAACGTAACATTAGCGAAGAATCAAACGTGACATAATAAATAATTCGGAATTTTATTTAGTTGTTATGTCTAGCGCAAACTCTTCGACATATGCGAATTATATCCAAAACTTGTTTTGGTTACATTATAAATAGATAAATTTAATAGAATGTTCTAGATAAATGTTGGTATATTTTGTGTATCGCGTTACCTAGGTCTCCTTGTTTACACTTTCTGATTCTTCGAATTGATTTTAATTAATTTATAAGTATAATTATGCTAAAGAATGTATATAGAAAATGAAAAAAGCGTAATTATATTTAATACTGGATTACGAATTTTTCTTGAAGTTTTATTCATGTTCTTAGCATATTAACCCATTTGTGTTGGAGTTCATTTGTGGAGTTGTTGGTTGCTTTGTGTTTTTGTTGTACTAGTTCAACATAATTATCACTCTAAAATACATTGATATAAACCTCACTCTGTCTCTTGTAGTTATTTATTTATGTAACTAAGGGTACCACAGTAACTGTGCAAAATTCGAGCTTAGTACAATGTATTTATATTCATATTTTCTGATATTTGAAATACCATTAATGCAATTGACATTACTCTTATAGATAGGGTTAGAAGTACAAAATTGAAACGATAGTATACATATTACCACAACGGGATAGATGTCTTATTTATCAGGTTATGTGTTTATCCACAGGATTTAAAAATGGATTAAGAGATCAGGCACCACATGCTATATACATCATCAGAAGCAAGTTATATATACGTTACAAAACGTTACATTACATGAACAATAAAACTGTCTGAGTGGCAGCTGCTACTAAATTAATTGAACTTTTCTATATTACCCACTATATTAACCTGGCTAATTTACGTTTATATAAAATCACTATTCTGTGATGAGCTGCTATGATCTCGTAATTATATCTCAGCTCGAATCGTTTTCTTCGCCTGAGATGTTAAGAAAGTCGAATTGTGGTATTTCTTTAGAAAAGTTTTGTTTGTTTGTCTGTTTGTTTATTTTTGAATTTCGTACAAAGCTACTCGAAGGCTATCTGTGCTAGCCGTTCCTAATGTAGCGGTGTAAGACTAGAGGGAAAGCAGCTGGTCATCACCACCCACCGCCAACTCTTGAGCTACTCTTTTACCAACGAATAGTGGGATTTACCGTCAAAGTATAATGCCCCCACGGCTTTAAAGGCGAGGTTGTTTGGCACGACGGGGATGCGAACTCACGACCCTAAGGTTACGAGTCGCACGCCTTAACACGCTTGGCCATGCCGGGCCCTTTAGGAAAGTTAACTTCAAGTTAATTCTTTGTTATGTCATTGCAGACATAGACTGACGTTTATTAAAACAGCCTACAGAGATTCTCCTGAAATAATAATTGAAGTAGAAAGTACCGTAGAAGAGGTTAATTATGAACCTTGTCTCAGGAGACCTTGCATCATGTACTGTAGAAGAGGTTAATTATGAATATTACCTATATGCAGGTTTCAGACTTGAAAATGACTATATGTTTGTGATAAGCTTGCTAGAGAAGCTTTTTATGGCACTGAGGGCATTTGCCTCCACAGGTCAAATAGACAGGCTGAAAGCAGCCGAGGAGAGACATGGTTATGTATTCAATTCACTATAGATGAGAAATTAATGTAGCAGTACTTGGTCCATTTTCTAGTACAGAAACCATTTCAATTGAGGGAACAATTGCTGACTTGAACAACCATCTCTGTAAAAAAAGATAACCAACTAGCATGACTGATGACCACTAATGACTTTTAGTGTATCTAGTGAAGTTGAGCTTCAAAATAACGCAGCTGAATACACATGATGTTTCACGTGGGTGTAGTTGAGTACTGTTTGATATTAGACCATCAGATCTCTCCTTGATCTTCTGATGAACTAGATTACATTAGCGAAGTCTTCTTTAATAACAACAGATACAAAGTTTTGTCTTGCTAATGAAGATAGAAAACAATATCTTCAATGATAGTCTGTCCATCTGATTACAAGTGTAATTAATGATTACTGCTGTAGGATTCATGTAATTGAATTGGACGTGACTGAAAGTAAAGAAGTCATCCTCGTAAGTAGTATAAATTGCTCTGGGTATAACATCCAATAACAACAATCATCAATACCAGACAAGTGAAGGAAGTGGTACAGGCATGTTTGTGTGTGATTAAACTTGCTGTTATAGTCACGGAACCTTCACCACACATACATTGTCTTTGCGCTCATATTTAATACAGCGTTAACTTGTACTCTTATAACATTGTCCACAAACAAATGCCTATAATAATCTGAAATCACTGTAATAAATCCGTAAGTATACCCAGAGGAATGACAGTTGGTATTCTGTGTGACGAAGTCATAGAATCTAGTGCATTCATACAATGTCATTAAACTCTATAAGACCTTTAAGATACTTGGTGAGTGGAAAGTTTTCAAGATGGCCTGAATGCCAAATAGTTTCAAAAGCATAGAAGGATCTTATGCGGTATTCTAACATTTTTGATAAGTCAGACTGATGTCTGAGTTGTGCTAAGTGTTAGTGATAAATGCTTTACATAAGTAGCCATTCTGCATGCTAGATAGGTATACACAGAAAGCCTTGGGAAATAATAATATAGATGTCACAGTGAACAGCTTGACCTTCGCTAGTAATCGCAGTGAAGAAACAATACTAATGCTCTACATGTAATTTTGTAACGTTAGCGTTGAAACACGGATTGATGCCTTCGTCTTATCAGGTAAGTGTCTGAATACTCTGAAAAGTTTGCACTGATTTAGTTCCTTCTATTTAATGTTAGGCTCCTTGCAAGTTGAATGAGATAAGAAAATTTTAAAGAAAACTGCATTTTTCACCTATGAAAGTCTGTACATTCCTTGTAATGCTCTTTTATCTGTACAATATACTAGTTTCGTGTTTTAGGCTATTTATTTATTACCATCTGACCACAGCAAATTCACGTATTTGGTTGTCGATTTTATATTTTATAAGAACATGAATATTTATCCTGTGACATCGGATTGGTTGGATCTTAGGAAAAAACATTTTATTTCTCAAGTATGTCTGTATTTTTGTGTAAAGTCATTTGAGTTTTATATAGTTCTAGTTTTGGTCTTGCAGTAGTTTTAGTCCTGCAATGTCTGATGAAAGATAAAGCCAAATGTTTGTGTTATAAGTAGAGATAAAAACCATGTTTTAATTTTTCTCTGTGTTTGTGCCTTTATAGCGAATAAGTTGTAAGTTGTGCCATACAAACTAGATAGTATGTTGTGAATTGAATTATACAAACTTTAACTTTTGCTTATGAAATATCTTCATTTGTCTTTTATCCCATGACATAAAATAAGTATTATAACATTCTTAAATATCCAGGTTGGTTTGAAGCATTATTGTGACACAAAATTCAACACTTGAGCAACGTAAATAGCATAATTAATTATGGGTATACTAAAAACAGGATTTAAACTTTTGATGGAAACTGGAGAAAAAATTAATAATCATTGTGACAAAACAATATCTCTGTAATTTCTTAGTATTGTTGTTTTCTTATTTATTTGAATAATTAGGTGAAGTATGTAAAAACTTCTTTAAAAATAAGTCGATTTTAAATTTGGTTTATTTCAGCTTCGACGAGAAGTAGGTGCGAATAATTCTTTTCAATTAATGGTATAACTTTATCCCATGGTAAGAAGCATTGAACTAGTCTTATATAACGTTAGTTTTAATGTTATGAACTTCGGTCGAACGTAAATTTATACGTTTATAAAACGAGACACATCTTCTGCAGGGTGTGAGGATGGTACGTGTGAGGTAGAATTTCACATAGCATTAAAATGCTATATTCTTCTCTGGCAATGAATTATCTTATGTGCTGTTGACTTGTATCACCCCCGTTCTTCTCCATATTAATATGCAAACTGTTACTTTTCAACCTGCTATTTCGTGGATTTCTCCGCCGCATCTTTACTCTAAATGCGATGAACTTAACCGCTAGGCGGAGAACAAGGTAAAAGCTTTGTCACGCGCAATAGCTGCACCTCGCAAGATGGATATTTGCGCGTGAGGAAAACCAACCTTCTGCGCCTCCTAGCGATTAATTATATCTTCCCTCAAATGAGGTGTGACCAACGACCTTGTGCCGTACTACACTAGAAAGTGAACGGCTCGTACATCAATGAGAATCAAACGCATTCAACCAAAATCATTTTTATAATCATATTGGGAAACAAATAAAACTTAATTTTTTGGACTTTTGACAGTCGCAAGTAAATGTATATAGCAGCTTAATATAATTTAACTTCGTATGAATTCTAAACAATGCCCCTCCCCCTGCTAAGACAGCAGTAAGTCTATGGATTTACAACGCTACACGCAGGGGCTCGATTCTCCTCGGTGGGTTCAGCAGATAGCCCGATGTGGCTTTGCTATAAGAAAACACACACAAACACACTCTAAACAATGTTTTATTTCACATTTCTTATCATATATTTTGGCGGTGGTGTAGCTTCTAACAGGAATTCTGTTAACGACAATGAATAATATAATTTTACACACTGGCAAGTTTGATGTCTTCTGGCAGGTCAGCGGTAAGTCTTTAGACTTAGAGTAGGAATCTTGGACTCAATTTTCTGCAGATGTACAAAGTAAAGGTAGCTCATTGTGTGGGCCTGGCATGGCCAAGCGCGTAAGGCGTGCGACTCGTAATCCGAGGGTCGCGGGTTCGCGCCCGCGTCGCGCTAAACATGCTCGCCCTCCCAGCCGTGGGGGCGTATAATGTGACGGTCAATCCCACTATTCGTTGGTAAAAGAGTAGCCCAAGAGTTGGCGGTGGGTGGCCATGACTAGTTGCCTTCCCTCTAGTCTTACACTGCAAAATTAGGGACGGCTAGCACAGATAACCCTCGAGTAGCTTTGTGCGAAATTCCCAAAACAAACAAAAAACAAACAAACTCATTGTGTAGCTTCGCACTAAGAAAATATTAATGCGGATTTTAAATCACGCGTTGTTCTTGCGAGAAGTGGCTTTAGCATAACATTTAACATAATATTACCGTGTGTGCAACACAAACTCACGAGCTTTGGATACAGAAGAACGTGGGTTTATATCATGAATGTTATTAATATAGTGTTGGAACACTAAAATATACTTTATATCTTTAAAGATGGAGGTCAAAGGTGATCGCAGGCTACTTAGCATGCATGCCATGTACTTAATAAAGAATATTAAAAATGATTTTAATCATTACGAATGTTCATGATTTTTTGAGTAAGATTAATACGCGTAGTTTTTATTATTATTATTAAGTAACTGAAAGCAAGTCTAGACATCTGAATCGCGAAGAATGTCTGCCATGCCCTTGATCAGGTGCCATTCGCGTAACTTGGAATATTAACGATGTATTCAATGTCATTAATGGGAATTAGTACAAGCCGTTTAGGTCCTTTTCAATGTGCTCCTACCATATCTTTCTTCGATGCTGGTGTAAGAGATCTGGAAAATATAAGGTATTAATAGTAAACCGTTACGAATGCTTAAATTAAACCAGTTATTGTAGAGTTTTAAGAGTATATGCCATTAGTCTTCTTTTCAGTTTGAGTGAAAACAAACGTTTTGGATCGTTAACGATGTCCGTATTCATACTACGTTTTAATAGAAGTTAGTAAGAATGATGCTGGTCATTGAAAGTGTAGTTAGCTTATTTAGTAAGATGAGTATATAGAACTAGTTGTTTTAGATGATTAAGAATGTATCTTTAATCAAGGTTAGTAAAAGATCATGATATGCATTTAATAGCAATCAGTAAAATGGAGTTGGACAGTTAATAATGTTTAAAATGATTGGATTGAACTGTGTGGTTTAATTTATGTTAGAAATATTTTGTCAGGATTAATAAAGTGTTACTTTATATAAGCAGCATGGCACGTGACTAGACAGTGTACGCAAGTTTGTCTACGTCATTTCCACTTTTTTCAACCAAGGCAGATTTAAATGTATGACTAAAACAGGCTGTAAATCCTGATTCTTTCCAATGTATTTATAACATGTGCACCAGCTGTTATGTGAGTTACAGTTGCTATACTATTAATACAAATAATTGCATAAATCTGTTTGTTTGAAATTAGACACAAAGCTACATAACGGGCTATCTGATTTCTGCCCACCACGGGTATCGAAACTTGGTTTATAGTGGTTTGAGTTCTTAAACATACCGCTTTACCATTGGGGGAGTTAATCAGACGTTTTAAGTAAAGAAATTTGAAAGGTAATATATTCAATAAACGAAAACCCTCATTTGAAGACAAACCATTGACGAACATACTCTAAAGTTTCCTATACAGGACTGTGAATTTGAGGGTCCACGATTTGCGTCCTGATGTCATAATAAACGTAATTGTAATACATACTTTAGAGCTATCGTTGCTTTATAACAGTGATGGTCAAATTCTGCTGTTTTATCAGAGTACCCCTTAAGATTTGGCTTTTGTTTAGTTGCCATCCCTCTAACATACTAGCTCAAAATCCAATACGCCACGTAGGTAGTCTTTGCGTAGTTTTTTGCAAATTTCCGAATAAAAAACAAACCAATAAACAGGATAAGTCATCACTGCTTAGAAAATTTCTAAGTACATTCACGTCGCAGTGTAAGATTTTTGTTACATCTTATATTTTGACTGTTAAATCAAAGATAAATAAAAACAATGAAAGAAGATTAATTTTGCCCCTCTTTTGGAAGTTTTACTTTTGCATTATATATATGTATATATATATATATATATATCTTATCATGATTTAGTTTGCGTGCACATAAGGTTTAAATTACCAATATTAGCATAAATTACCCAAACATATTCATGTTCTAAGTATTGTTTGTTTTTGAATTTCGCACAAAGCTACTCGAGGGCTATCTGTACTAGCCGTCCCTAATTTGGCAGTGTAAGACTAGAGGGAAGAGTCATCACCACCCACCGCCAAATTTTGGCTACTCTTTACCAACGAATAGTGGGATTGACCGTCACATTATAACGCCCCCACGGCTTTAAAGGCGAGGTTGTTTGGCACGACGGGGATGCGAACTCGCGACCCTAAGATTACGAGTCGCACGCCTTAACGCGCTTGGCCATGCCGGGCCAGTTCTAAGTATTAAAGCATCTGTTGTCAGTTTTATTATTTATCGTTAGTTCCATTCTTTGCTTGTCAGCTTGTAAGTTTTCGTTATACAGATAGATATACAGATAACTACAGGTCTACAGTTTTCAGGATTTATGGTGTTTATGAATAATTTTTAATTTATGTGGTATTAATATCAATATTTCTTCATTACCACTAAAGCCATATCTTCACATAAAGTTTCGGTTTTTAACTCTTAACTTTTATGGTTTTAGTATTTAGATATACTTCCAGTATCAATTGTCAATTTATATTTTGTCAGTATATCGTTGTCTGTTTCTATAGTATTAGTATTTAGATATAGTTATATTTTCTGGTTATTAGTTTATACATTACCAAAATTTAGTTGTCAATTTGTATAGTATTAGTACCTAAATATGGTGCTGTATTTCAGTTTTCAATTAATTTGTTGTCAATATTCAATTGTCAGTTCATGCAAATAAAAGTTACAAACGATCGTTACATAAGAACATTTTGTACTGCCATGTAACTACTAGACATGCAGCTGTTACTTATAAAACATGGAAATGATATATGCTGAAAAAACTGAACTCTCTGGTAAGTAGTATTTTTTTTTCTTTTTACTCTCTTCCCACAAAAAATACGTCTGGTAGGAGAAAAAAAATGATATTAGTATTATACAAACTGTGAAATTCTCAATATAAGCAACTAGGTGCTCACAATAGGTTATAACTCCACTTTAACAGTTATTTATAATAATTATTGAGTGACCATTATTTTCTCCCCCATCCCTACATACTAAGCAATATCGTGTTTGGTGATAGTCTCTTTCTCAAGTAGTCTTAAGGTATTTTTTGTCATATTAAAGCCATTGCAAAAGCTTTACTCATTTTTTTGGTTAGTATGTGAAAATAAAAAAGAAAGATGAACACTATGTCTCTTTAGCTAGCTACCAGTTCTTCAGGATAGCAATACTTTTCAATAATATTAGAAGTCTCGCAAGTTTTGAAAAACTCGATAAAGGAATTTAGTTGTTACAATATAGTTATCGCTCAACTTAAGTAGTTATTTATAACCATTATAGTAATAAATGGAATGCACCAGTCATGTTTTTCTAACAGATGACAACAATGAAATGTTCAATTTATTATGTATAATTTTAACATTTAATCTGTTTTGGACTACTTAAAAACATTTTTAATCTGTTTTGGACTTAAAAACATTTTTTTCGTTTTGAGTTTGTTTCAAGCTTAAAATTACACAACACTCTGCTCCCCGCTAATACAGCGATAAGTCTACGGATTTGCAACGCTAAAATCAGGGGTTTGATTTCCCTCGGTATGTTTAGCAGATAGCCCGATGTGGCTTTGCTGTAAGAAAACACACTCACGCAACATTCTATCTGCGCTGCACTCACTGTTCATCAATGAACGGAAGATGACTCTGGCAGCAACAAACAAAAATTATAATTTAAGTATGAAAATCCATACCGGACACGGTATTGAGAGTTGTATTTCACCAGTGAAGACAAACTTTGCGATTAACAACAAAGAAACAAACGAGTGCACGTATTAAATCTTTGTTATTTTATGATAGAGCCTATTAACAATTAAAAGCACCCGAAGCCAACTCTTAATAATAATGCCTCCACTGGGACACCAGGGTTTCGATTACCGTGATGGACAAGCACAGATAGAACATGATGTTGCTTTGTGCTTAACTACACATAAACAAATAATAATATTAATATACAGAAAATAAATTTAATTAATTAATTTCTGTCGACAAATACAACCATCATTAAAAGTATACAAACAATTAACATGTTTTAAACGCCTAATTTTCAAATCAGTTAATTGTTACTGTTAGTTGACTACACGTAAAATGGATTCTGATAATGGTCACTTCTATAGGCCAGTTTTTAAATTACATTAATTACACACTTATAAACACTACGGTATATACTTAACTTCGCTATTTTAATAAAATATGTGTTTAAATAATCTTACTGTCATAGTGACTTTCAATACTCCGTAACAACATTTGTTTGTTTTGAATTTCGCGCAAAGCTACACAAGGGCTATCTGAGCTAGCCGTCCATAATTTAGCAGTGTGAGACTAGAGGGAAGGCAGCTAGTCATCACCACCCACTGCCAACTCTTGGGCTACTCTTTTACCAACGAATAGTGGGATTGACCGTCACATTATAACGCCCCCACGGCTGAAAGGGATAACATGTTTGGAATGATGGGGATTCGAACCCGTGACCCTCAGGTTACGAGTCGAGTGTCTTAACCATCTGGTCATGCCGGGCCTTTGTCATAGCTTGAAGAAAAATTTTAAAAAAGCTTAATTGAAATTCATTCTTTTCGTTTATTTGTTGTTGTGTTTTGTTTTGTTTTGTAATTTATATTTCTTTTATTTCTTATGTCTTTTGTTGTAGGTCAATCCACTTGGCTGTTTTAGAGTGTCGATTGTTTTAGTCACCGAAATGTAAAAGAAATAAATAAAAAATCCTATAGTCTGTAACATCAAATCTCGATTGTTCAAGTACAGTTTAGAAGACATGGCAATGAAAAAAAGAATGGGGCTAGGGTAGCGGCAGACTTTGATGCATGTATTATTTGTAAATAAAGAAGATTTTTATTCCTTCGGGTATTCAATAAAAGATTGAATTTGGAAAATGCTTCGTATATATAGAAAGAAAAACCAACAACAAATGCGTGGCGTAACCTCATAATCAAAATGAAAATAGCCAGTGAACCATATCGGCCATCCTACACAATCATGATACACTTGGAGTAGTCGTGAGTATCTTATAGCAAGTCTTCCAAATAACAAGTAACTAAATTAGCCTTTAAGAGACATCAGAACTTTGTTCAACACAATGAACTACGGAACAAAAACGATCTCACTTAAAAGATTTGAACTGCCTTAATCCATCCGATTTTAATTTAAGTTTAAAACGGTATTTTTAAGGAATAATTGCTCAACAATTATTTTTGGACGACAAATAAATTCATCACCAGTGCGGCGGTTGCAACTAGGAAGCATGTTGATAGTTTGTTTAACAGCTTTTGAAAGCCAAATCGCTTCAGAATCATACGAGGTCTTGGGGTGGCCTATCGGTTAACATAGAGATCCGCTTAACGGAAGGTCCAAGGTTCAAACCAGCGATATACCGCAGAATACGCTTCATACTTTCAGTTGTACTAGAGTTATAAAAGTGGCACTCAATTCCACTATTAATACAAATAAGAATAGCAAACAGTTGTGTTTTCATTGTCAGCATTTCCAAACTGAGAACGGTGGTGTTTAGCCCATACGCCGTATAAGTCACCACTGATCAGATTCAAAATACCCATTAGCATTGTCATACAAAATAACAAAATATAAAAAAACTATAATATCTTATAGATGGCTCGAATTCGCATTCACATATTTTAATTACAGATGTTAACAGTTTTGATTGGTTGTTTTTAAACACTAAGCTATGCGATGGGCTATCTGTATTCTATCCACAACAAGTATCGAAACACGATTTTTAGCGTCGTGAGCCTGTAGACTTACCGCTGAGCTACTAGAAGTCAAATGTTAACAGCCAATGCAAGTGGAATCTGAGGAAGAAAAAAAAACATAATATATTGTTTAAGGTAGGCTACAGAAACGTTCAAAGAGGATGTAACTCAAAATCTAGTCTTGAAGTCTAGATAATATATCGTAGTTTGGTAAATCTTCAGGAGATGATTAATCGATATAGTAATAACGAAAGATACAGTCTTGGTCACAACTTTTTCACACTATACTATACTATACTATACTATAACGATGTTGTTTACTACAAGCATAGAGTATTTATCAAGCAAATGTCCGAGTATTAATAGAGAAGGTAGCGTATGATTGGACAAATATGTACATGTTGTTATTCTGGACTGTATAAGATGATTTGAGCAATCTTCGTTAAAATATACACACATGCCTGTTTAGTATAAAATAGTATGGGCTTGGTATAATGTTTTACAAAACAGGTAAATAAACAAAGGTTCAGACAATTTTTCTGTACTTGGTGTAGAGCCATGTTTCCTCACGTGTCAGAAGTTATAGGATGTCAAATTATTTGACTATCTAGAAGTGGTATGAAGCAAAGGTACATTGCAAGAACAACATAGTACACCCATTGTACTGCATCCAGAATCCTGAAATGTCATTGGACTCTAGAAAACCTTGTTCCAGGAAAGTATATTCGTAGACGATGAAAAACCACTTCCAGAGACGACCGTATCAGGTTAACACAGCAAGATCAAAGAAAGTCTTACAACACCTTACGACAGGAATGGTATGTATACATTCATTCCAGAGTATACAGAAGAACAGTGAATAGAAAAGTGGCCAACCAAACAAGATTATTTTGCAAGAAAAGCTATCCAAACACCGATGTTAACCATGATCACTGTCGTCACTGTGTTACTTGGGCAAGACAGCAAGCCTACTTATAGAAGAAGGATGGCGACATGTCACCTTTTCAGATGAGTCTTGTTTCCGTCCTGTTAAATACTATGGAGGGATTTGTGTTTATCATTTTCTTTGAGAACAAATGAAGAGAGACTGTCTTTCCCAAAGAGAACCCATAAAAGGTTGTGTAGTTTATGCTTGGGTAGCTAATCATCATGATGAAAAATTGCTCTTCATATCCTCCAGAAAAACGTCAATGGTGCCTTCTATTGGCACCACATGGAGATAATATTCTGCCATATACTACGGATAAGTATAACAATAACTTTATGTTAATGAAGTTATACATTAACATAGTCTGTTAATGTATTCAAGATTAACACATTAATGTTGCGTGAGAACACGCAAAATATTGTGTGTTCTGAGTAAGTATATCTTGATAAGAATGTTGTATTATGTGTTGTAATGTAGTACATCTTGAAGAGAATATTGTACTGTGTGTTGGAATACAGTATATCTTGAAGAGAAAATTGTATTGTGTGTTGGAATGTAATATATCTTGAGAAGATTGTATTGTGTGTTGGAATACAGTATATCTTAAGAATATTGTATTTTATGTTGTAATGTAGTATATATTAATGAGATTATTGTATTCCTTGTCTTAATGTAGTATACCTTGATGAGATTATTATATTTTGTCTTTTAATGCACTATATCTTGATGAGATTACTGTATTCTGTGTTGTAATGTGGTATATCTTGATGAGAAGATTGTATTGTGTGTTGGAGTGTAATATATCTTAAAAGATTGTATTGTGTGTTGTAACACAGTATATTTTGAAAATATTGTATTGTGTGTTGGAATACAGTATATTTTGATGAGAATATTGTATTGTTTGTTATAATGTAGTATATCTTGATGACAATAATCTGTTGGGTGTTGGAATGTAATATATCTTGATGAGAATATTGTACTGTGTGTTGTAATGTAGAATATCTTGATGAGAATATTGTATTGTGTGTTGTAATGTAATATATCTTCATGAGAATATTGTATTGTGTGTTGGAATGTAGTATATCATGAGAAGATTGTATTGTGTGTTGGAATACAGTAAATCTTGGGAATATGTATTGTTTGTTGTAATGTAATATATCTTGATTAGAATATTGTATTGTGTGTTGTAATGTTGTATATCTTGATGAGAATATTGTATTGTGTGTTGTAATGTAGTATATCTTGATGAGATTTTTGTATTCTGTGTTTTAATGTAGTGTATATTGAGAAGATTGTAATATGTGTTGTAATGTAGTATATCTTGATGATATTATTGTATTGTTTGTTGGAATGTGGTATATCTTGATTAGATTATTGTATTGTGTGTTGTAATGTTGTATATCTTGATGAGAATATTGTATTGTATGTTGTAATGTGGTATATCTTGTTGAGAATATTATATTATTTGTGTTGTAATTTTGTATATCTTTATGAGAATATTGTATTGTGTGTTGGAATGTAATATATCTTGAGAAATCGTATTGTGTGTTGGAATACAGCATACCTTTATTGGAAGATTCTACTGAATTGTAGTATATGGTTCTAAGTGGATTACAATGTATTTTATGTTTATGAGGGTATCATACAATGATGTGAAGCACCCTGAAGAAAAGATTACACTCTAACATGCATGTCAATCATGAAGCTGTTCTGTAACGTAGCACATTTGATGAAAGTATCACACTATAATGTATTTCTTTTAAAGAACAAAAATACAATGTCATATAGCATAGTACGATTATTACAAAGCAGTGTGGTGCACTGTTGTGAATTGATGTAAAAAGACTATACTGAAATAAGGTAAACTTTAATGATAATATTATACAGTAATGTCATGTTGAGAGTAAAACGAGACTGATTTAAAACTTAACTAAAATAATTAATTACATTTAAAAGAACAATGGGAATTATTAGGCGAATGAATTTAATTGAAAACAACTAAAAACTGTCATGCTTTTAAATGTTATTCACCAACAATCTTCTTAACATTAACAAAAAATAATTTTCATTGATAATCGAGTAAGCAGCGAAACAGTCTCAAGTTGGAAGCAAAAAATAAAACGTAGCTACAAATGTTGCAATTCAAAAGCAACTGTGTAATGCTGTCACTAGCACACAACAAAAATCCCTAACTGATAAACATCTGAGTAAGGCCTCTGCAAACTGGTTATTAACAGGTAGTACCACTTCCGTCGAGGAAATATAAACATTACGAACACTAAAAGCTTATATTACCAACGGTACTTCTGGGATATAAATATACAAACGAAAGTGTGAAATCATTATGAAATTAAATACTGTATGGAAGTACTTTTGAGATATATTATTTCAAATGACTTAATTTTATTAAATACACTGTTTTATCTACACATGGAGTAATGGATACAAATGCTTTGTTTGTTTGGAATTTCGCACAAAGCTACTCGAGGGCTATCTGTGCTAGCCGTCCATAATTTAGCAGTGTAAGACTAGAAGGAAGCTAGCTAGTCATCACCACCCACCGCCAACTCTTAGGCTACTCTTTTACCAACGAATAGTGGGATTGACCGTCACATCATAATGCCCCCACGGCTGGGAAAGCGAGCATGTTTGGTGCGACCGGGATTGGATACAAATATATATAATTGTAGGAAAGTATATTTTTCAGAATAATAATTAAATATCAACTAATTCATCGCTGCAGTAGCGACGCCAGGATATTTTCGTTGGGGGGGGGGGGCTGAGGGGGGCTGGGATAAACTGTGGAGGGACTTCCCAAAATGCCATCAATGTGAAATAGAGATGGTAAATTATAATAATGTAAATACCAAGGTACATTTCAGAAAGATGTGTTATTTGGAATTTAGGTAAAAGGTAATACATAATAATAAAGAAAATTAAGATTAGCTTAGATTGAACATTTAATATACCATTAAGAGTAAAGCTACAAATCAAAAGAAATATAACATAAACACATAGTTTACATAGCAGAAACGAATTATCCCATGTGAAGTTAATACACTCGGAGGAAAAGTAAGGTCACTATCAGGCTAACTATCCTTCATCATGTTTGTGATTGTGATATTGTTCTTATTATCATAAGTGTGACAAGCACCTGTTACAATAATGTAACTACTACATTACATTAAATTAGGCACTTCTAAATAGCCCAATGACAATTTCAACATTCATTCTAGAATTGTTTAGAAATATTATTTGGCCAGTTAACATGTAAGGTTATTATATAATCATAATTATAACACTAATTGGATTGTAAGTCACAATTTTAAGTGTATGCTACAATCATCAGTACAATTTTGGATGGCTGATACACAATGCAAAATGATCTCACAGAGGACACAACACCGGCTAAATGCTTCATAGTTTTCACCTATACACAATACACTTATACATGCATGCTATGTTTTACTTTTCAATGAAAGATAAACGAAATTAATGGGTAAATACCTGTGAAACCTTTGGTTTATCAAGTAAAATCCCTGATGATCTGTTGTAACTTGAAATCAACGTGGTTGTCTAATCTTCGTCAAAGCTCAAGATAGAATGGCATTACACAGGTAGCGGCAATACAGCACATGAGTTTCAGTGCATTCAGTACGTTGCTTTGGACGCATGACACATACTTCCGTCTTAATGAAGACGTTGAGTTCTACAGATCTATGTCTCTTTGATGTTAATTGTTCAGCAACAACGACGATTGTGTTTTCCATATTTTATGAGTATATGTAGGTAACAATACTGGAGAGCTGAGGGGGATCAAGCCCCCCCGGCGCCGCCATTGCATCGCTGCTATTAGTTTGGAAGACAATGGATTGTTATTAAATGTATTCCTCTGTGTCGTGTTTGTTTGAATGTTTGTTCTGTGTTTAGATAACATTCGACTATCTGTTCTGTCTTTCAATAGTAAGGCATAATATCGACGGATGGATATCAAAATACAGGTAATAATATATATATTTAAATGTTCTTCATTTTGCTCATGCGCTTTCGTATCGATAACTGGATATTACAGTTATTCTACTACAAAATGATTTCACTTTCACAATACATTTCATGAAATAATTTATTGAGTATTATCATGTCGTGCATCCTTAAAGTAATAATGGTCTTGAAATCAAATGGCAACAACTTCTACTAAGGAAAAACAAGGAAAGTGAAAACCAGGAATACAAGTTGGAAACGAATTTTCTTCCACTTTCATCGAAAACGTAATTACGCAGCAGTGTATGTAAATCATAAAAATGCAAATTAACGGGTCCTCATCTCTAACAATGTATTAAATGAACATTTCTACTCAACCTATACTTATATGGTATTTTTATCGATCAGCGAATCGTCTCAACAAAACAACGATGCACGAGATGGAAGTAAGGACTAGTTTGAGTTTCCAAACAACACTTATAATTTTCCTGGCGGATGTTATGAAATGAAATCGCGCACGTTCGTTCTGGAAATTAATTTTTCTTTTACTTTACAACAATCAGAATTATTTTATTCCAGCATAATAAATTGTTCTCTGAGAAACATTTTTGAAATACATGAAAATTCTAATTTACCTATCATGTAGCGAGCGTAGAGAGGTTACTGTTGATATTTGTAGGTATCTTTCGTGACAACCCGTGATTTAAAGTGTTCGTGCTCACCCACCTTACCTGCCACGTCATGCTGGTCGAATGAGCTGTGATTTGGTTGATTTACGGTGTTTTGTTCAGGTAAAGATTAGATTTCATAAAAGATAATACATGCCAATCACGTTCGTTAGTAAACTCTTAAACGCGGGCCATCTTACATTGATGATGTAAACACAGGGGCATGATTTAAGCTCGAGTTGGCCCTCCTCCATTTTATTCTGTGTATACAGCCACCAAAAATGTTTAACTAACAACTGGGGTGGCAGAACGTTCGTGATCACTAGAAATACAATTACTGCAACTTGCTCTCGTATCTTTGAGTGACTCTCCATTATTCTAGCGGGAAAACGATAAGCTGAATGAACGTAGAGATAAACATTAACCACCTTAAACTGGGTTAATTTAACATGCACGGTACGCGTGACGCTACTTTTCTAAGTGTGGTAAACTACCTATTGTGTTTTTGACCTCTATCGCACGTATTTGGCATTCAGCTTTCTTTACCTATTCTTTTCCTTATTCATCATATAATTCTGCCAGGTGTTTCTGAGAAATTTACTCAATTAGAAAACGTTTTACTAGAGTAGGAAGATATAAAAACATAATGAATATTGCTTGACATAAAATCTTCAAATACTGATAATGTATTGCATAAGAACATGTTTAGTGTTACTGCTCGATGGTTTGTCCACAATTATATGAAATACTTGTTTACATCTCCACATAAATACGTTTCTTGTGCACTTATTTTTATACTAATATAACATGACAATTGTTCGGCCAATAAGTTACCTACAGTCACGACTTAATGAGTTCAAGCTTTTTATTAATAACAAGAAAGTAAAATTATATGTATGGATTAAGTATGGATGTCACGTACAAGGACATTATTTGTGGCATAATCCTATACTTTACTATTCTAAAAATGTGTGTCGTATTCGTGGAACACCGTTTGTTTTCTAGTTGCCTTTTGTGTCAGATCTCAATTCGTATAAAAAGTTGAAAAATTGACATATGTAACTAGGAAAACAAAGTGTTAAAAATCTGGTCATGAGTGTACCATTTCACTTGTTGCTTAAGTCAGAAATCACACGTTGAGGTAAATATCAATTTACCATAAAAGCTTCATAATACACCTTATTTTAAATATAAAAGAAAACATTTGATAATACTTTAAGTTACAAACGCATGTTTGATACTATGAATAACTTTCACACAAAAACATTGTTTTTAACCAAAACCCAACACTAAGCTGTGTTCAAATAAAGCAATAAAATTATTAACTGTATATATGTGTGTAATTATATAGCAAAATAACAAATAAACGAAAAGATAGCACTTTGACTGGAATATGTACAAAATTCAGTATGCATACTCAAATAACAGAAAATAAGAGGTATAATACGCAAACTGTAATGATACAGTAATGTACAGAAAATTGGAATATATACGCCAAGTTCTAAAAATGTAGGAAAAGTTAAAAGAAAGACATATCAATCACTTTTAGAGTAAGAAGTTTAGTGAGTGTGAAATTACCATTTGTTTTGAATTTCGCGTAAAGCTGCACAAGGGCTATTTAGCAGTGCAAAACTAGAGAGAAGGCAGCTAGCCATCACCAGCCACTGCCAACGTTTGGGCTACTCGTTTACCAAAGAATAGTGGGATTGGCTGTCACAATATAACGCCCCTACATGCCCCTAAGATTACAAGTAAAGCGTCCTAACCACCTGGCCATGTCGGTCCCAAAATTTCCGTAACAAAGTGTATTGAGATTTAAAGACGTAAATATGGAAAGAGTTGATAAGGATAATATACTGCGTCGTGCTGTGGAAACGAGTACTTAAGAAATGAGTACTCTCTTATACCAGCTAATAACACAGCGTTATTACGCTATGTAACACAAATTTTGTTCCTGGATAGTATGTGTTATTTCTTACTTGCTTATGTTGTAAAAGTACAGAAATAGGCCATTATTCCCTTCAAACTTTGCATTTGTTACCTGGATAATGAAATTTATTAGAGATTAACCTATTTTCTTTATAAAACAGGCAAATTTGCACATTTTCATTTACATAAGGTCTGAATAAAGCAACATATGAATCAAGATGCACATGTATTTATACTAAAGTTATACAAAAATGAATAAAAATGTTTAGAATGAGTAGTTTTTTGATATTAGCGATTGTAATGTAAATCACTTTCAGGTATCATTCCCCAAATATAGTCTCCCATCATGTTTTCGTTATACGCTCCTTGGCAGCGGCGTTCAAAGTCCAGTATATCTTGGTGGAAGCGTTCACCTTGCTCCTCTGAATATGCTCCCATGTTCTCCTTTAATTTATCAAGACGAGTGTCAAGGATATGGACTTTCAGGGACATTCTGCAGCCCATTGTGCCATAGAACTTCACCAGAGCCTCAACCAGTTCCACATAATTTTCGGCCTTGTGATTGCCCCAGAAGCCCCGAACCAATGCGACAAAGCTGCCCCAAGCTCTTTTTCCTTTCTACTGAGCTCCATGGTGAATTCTGTGCACTCCAGGACCTTCTTTATTTGTGGTACAAAGAAGACACCAGCTTTGATCTTTTCCTCAGACAGCTTAGGGAAGAAGTCTCGAAGATACTTGAAGGCTGCAGACTCTTTATCAAGAGCTGTGACAAATTGTTTCATAAGACCCAATTTTATGAGCAATGGTGGGAACAACACCTTCTGAAGGTTCACTAGTGGCTCACACTTGACATTGTGGCTCCTCACAGAAAACTCGGTCTGTTGTGGCCAGTGCTTCCTGTTGTAGTGCACTGCGGATTCCCTGCTGTCCAAAAGGCAAAGATAACAGAGAAACTTAGAAAAGCCTCCTTGAAAACCCATCAGGAATGCCACCATTTTGAAGTCTCCGATAACCTACCAGCCATACTCATCATACTTTAAGACTTCTAGCAAGGTCTTGATGCTGTTGTATTCCTCATTGAGGTGCACTGAATGAGCCAGATGAAGAGACGTTATAGAGCAGCACAGCTTTGAGGCTTCTACAACATTCTAGAAAGTTTTTTGAAAACTCTTGTAAGTTTGAGAAAATTCTCTCTCAGCTACTCAGCACTGAATCTACCTAGAACGTTTTGGAAAATGGGTAAGTTTGAAAATTTCTGCTCAGGAACAAGAAAAAGTAAAAAATTGTTACATAGTGTAATACTTTCGTCAAAGTATTACACCGAACATGTTCGCCCTTTCAGCCGTGGGGGCATTATAATGTGACAGTCAATCTCACTATTCGTTGGTAAAAGGGCAGCCCAAGAGTTGGCGGTAGGTAGTGATGTAAAACTGCCTTCCCTCTAGTCTTACACTGCTAAATTAGAAACGGCTAGCGCAGATAACCCTCGAGTAGCTTTTCGCGAAATTATAAAAAAGAAACAAGCAAAACAAACTTGTAATTTAAAAATATGAAATAAAATACCAAGATGGAAGTGCGTAAAGGAAGTTGAAATAATGGAGGAATGTTAATTTTTTAAACCACTATTCAGTAGTGACTTTTAATCAAAGCATTTGAAGTGATATCGTTTTAAATGGTTAAGTTTGAACATTAAGAAGTATTCAGCCTTTATTCAATAAGATTTTAAACCTTTAACAAATTTAATATTTATATTCTTTTTATGTTTTAAATTTATTATTTTTCTGTTATAGTGATGAATATACATACATTCTATGTAGGAACTAGAAGGCTAGAAGTAATAAAATACTCAGTTATAAATGGCTGAAAGAATGATATAATAAAAATCATATCTTTATTGTTTATTTTCCATGCTGCCTTCCAGATGGCACTGTGGTCGTAGAGTTATTTTTCTTATACCATTGTAAAAATTGATTTTCCAGTTATATTTTCATAGGTTCTGTTTTACACAGCGAAGATGCACTTACTTCGTTTCATTCGATACACTTCTTGCTCAGCTCTTTATTGAATATTCCACAACCTAAACGTCCGCAACAGACGCTGGAGATTTGGATAAAATTATACAGTTTGTTTGTTTTAATTTCGCGTAAAGAAAGCTACACGAGCGCTGTCTGCGTTAGCCGTCCCTAATTTAGCAGTGTAAGACTAGAGGGAAGGCAGCTAGTCATCACCACTCACCACCAACTCTTGGGCTAATCTTTTACCAACGAATAGTAGGTTTGACCGTTACATTATAACACCCCCACGGCTGAAAGCATGTTTGGTGTGACCGGGATTCAAACTCGTGACCCTTATATTACGAGTCGAACGCCTTAACCCACCTGGCCATGCAGAGCCTCCTAAAATAATAGTGAAGGAGCTGGCTGAATAAAAGGTGTTGGACTTACACATCACGATATAATCAGTTCTAGTCCTCTACCCCTCAGCCTTAGAGCTTGCACATAGATCATCTATTATTGATCATAAACACCAAAGTTTTTATAACTTAAATTACATGTATAGAACTAGAATGGAAACATTTTAAAAAGAGTAAAAAATAAAACAACTTTTATTACTTCTTTTATTGTATCGCATTGTAACAGTTTTTCTTTATAAGACTGGTTCTCAGCTCACACACTATGTATATTTTGCAAGAGTTTATAGCACCAGTGATCAAAGATTAAAGAATCACAAGATGCATTTTCTGGATAAAATCATGATCATGTAAAGTTGACTTCCGGAAAATATTGTTTTTGTTATGTGTGAATCGTTTTGTCTCTTCTAGATAATATTATTATGAAAACCGAATAATCGTCTTTTTCGTGTTTTTAGATTATCTTACTAGACAACTTAACCACGATTCATATTTTTGTAATTTATAAGATGATAGCTTGAAACAGAAACAAATATTAAAACGTTAATATATTTATATAATAACAATTAACTAATTATTTGGGATTGAGCACAAAGCTACACAGTGGGTTATCAGTGCTCTGCCCACTACGAGTAGCAAAACCCGGTTTGTAACGATGTTAGTCCCAAGACAAACTGTTCTGTCACTGGGAGGATGTAATAATAACCTAGTAAAACGATAAACGACAAATTAAAAGCAGTCTACGTGTGTGAGAGAGAAACAAAGATATTTCAAAATTCTGAGGCCCGGCATGGCCAGGTGGTTAAGACACTCGATTCGTAATTAACCCGATGGTCGCGGGTTCTAATTCCCTTCACACCAAACATGCTCGCCCTTTCAGTCGTGAGGGCGTTATAAATTACGGTCAATCTCACTATTCGTTGGTAAAAGAGTCGTCCAAGAGCTGGCGGTGGATAATGATGACTAGCTGCCTTCTCTCCAGTCTTACACTGCTAAATTAGGGACGGCTAGTGCAGACAGCTTTCGTATAGCTTAGCGCGAAATTCAAACAAACCAGAAACCAAAATTCTGAGCACTATTGTTATACGTACATGGAATTGTAGGTGAGCTCTGAAGAAAACCTTTCGAGCTTGTTTTTAATAGTCCTTCTGAACATGATTTTTCTTTGTACTTTTAGACGATTTTTTTACCAGTCGCTAAATTAAAAAAATGATATCAGAAATCTGTGCTATCTTCTAATGATTATGTGCATAAGACAACAATATGCATATTCACTGTATAAACAAAACAAGAAATATTCAGATGAAAATAAAACAGCGTGTCAAATGCAAATGATTTAATTCAAAATCAGGGAAACGTATTACAAATAAGTCTCCAATTTTAACAGCAGCTGGTGTTTTTTTCTTCTTCTTAGTGCAAAACTGAGTTTCGATACATTTCTTACTCAAAATGCTAAGGAATTCTTATTCTACCAGTGCCCGATTTCTCCGTCTTTTAAAATTGGCCTTGCAACCAAGTTCATACACCTAGGTGTATTATAACACCGTCTTGCAACCAATGTGCCTAATATAAATTTTATACGTATCCTTAACCTAAAGACACGAGCTCAATGTGTGAATACGGAACTGTGGATATACTTGAGAACTTGTACTCTCTGCATACAATAATCGTATTTCGTGGAAAAGCCTTGCACATATGAATTTATTCTTTTCAATGTCATTAACCGTAAGTTTCATCTTTCAAGCATTAACCAGGATAATAACTTTTCTCCCAGAAAATCTACTATATCGTTAAAAATTTCTAAGCCTTCCTCTAAATTACATTCCCAGAGTTCTCAAATTGTTTTTTTGTCGTACATGTTTAACGCGTGTTTTTCAGCATTATTTTACAAATCATTAGTATTTTGATTATATTTTCATTTAAATAAAATGCTGGGTAAAAAGAAACCGGTTTTTATCCAAACAGATTTAGTTGGAAGAGCAGTGAGCCAAGCATTTTCTAACTTCGCTGCCACTGATAATGGCCTTGAATTAATTACGCTATTTTACCTATCAGATGATACGTTAGCTAAGTGGGTAACGTCTCATATTCGTCTGGAGGCCGCAGCAGGAAGTGACGTCATTCCTGCGCCGTTAGGATTTATAAAGCTCAAAGAGGAGTTTCTGAAGCTTTTACGGAATGTAATCTAATATCTTTTGTTGTTGTCATAAAACGCTTTTATATTTTTACGTAAACCAAATCTGAAAGAAACCCTACACACGAGAACAGTTTAGATGAAGAACTGAAAGCTGATTTTCTAATTAGATATACCAAACCGGTACGTTATATTAGACGTGCTGATATGTCGAAGTATAAAACAGTATGGATGATATAAGCTAGTACACCTGTATTTTGTAAAGGGAAAATCCTATGCAATTGTCCCGTTAACCAAATTATCAAAGTTATAAGTGCTAGTCGGTCTATCACAGTAGTATAGAAGTTTGCTATACAAACACTCATCGCTTTTACAATGTTGTGGAAACAGTTTTCATCGCTTTTACAATGTTGTGGAAACAGTTTGAGTAGGAGATCTAGCTATTTATCATTTTGAAAAGCCGATGGTTCATGGTATGCCTTTCTTTTCTGTAAAGAAACGCTCTGCCCACTTAGTGATCTTGGATGTGACGATTAAATCCTAATATTCGATCAGACAAAAATAGCTCAATAGATGGCAGTGGGTGCTGCTCACCGGCGTCTAGATGCTTTAATGCTATCAGTACAGTAAACATGCACTCTCAATACATAAATCACCGGTATTAAACTCCTACATGAAATTGCATCATTACTGTTAAGTATGACCTATTTATTCAAGCTAATAGCCTAACTCATACCCTGTAATTTCTGCATAACGTCTTAATGATAATTGAATAATACAGAAATAATTATATTCTTAAAGCCGACCCCTCCCGGTGGCCTCAGCGGTGCATTTGAGGACTTATAATGCTAAAATTCGAGGTTCAATCCCTGTAGTGAGCTTAGCACTTTACACTTAGCAACAAGTTATTATTGAAACAAACTATTTTCAAATGTTTTGTTGGTGTTAGTTTTCTAATAATACGATTTTTTTTTACTTAACTCCAACTTCGCAACATAAAAAGTTCTTACGCATGCAACACGGGCAATGACCATAAATCCAGAAATTCCTAGTTATATTTCAGGCTTTACTTGATCATCACTCGATACGGAATGTCGGTTGTAAACTTATAATGGCAATAAAGTGGAGAAGTTCCACACAATCTTATGTTTTTACAAGGTAACGTGACATGTTTAATGTATTAATATAGTTGAGATTGGATTAAAACAATAAATACAGGTGTGCGTGTGTCTTTAATGAGATATGCTTAGTATATTACCAACTTCAAATCGCCACTATTTCTGCCCTCTTGACCTCGCATAAACATTTGTTGGGAATGAAAGGCATGGCGTGTCTTCCGTACTCGACTCGCCACACGACATTGTTCGCATGCTTGACGAGTTACTGCACGCCCGGGCAAGCCACCCGCCCTCCTCCGTAACCCTCTTGTGGCCTTGCCACAAGCCCGTCGCGGGAGGGTCCGGTGGTCTGGGCCTCACGCGGCCAGCGACAACGGCATCACGTTCGGAGGAATAATGACATGTTATCGGCGTGTTTCTGCCCCCGGTCTGTCTGCTTGCAACAGAACTGGGGGTGGAAAGTTTTCTACCTGAACCTGAACTCCATTATGGCGTGGCTCTTAGTTGAGATGCCTGCCTAATTACTTGGATCTACATTAGCAATCTTACTAAAGCAGCCAGGGAAGTTTGTTCAAATCACATGACAGCGTGTGAACATAATGGAGAGCTGTGACGTAATAAATAAGGAAGGTGTTAAAACAAGTTTATGGTGAAACCAAACGATAACTACTGAAGACCTTATAGTGCAAAAACCGACTAAAATATTAGAAAAATTTGTTAATTACCATGTACAAAGACGTACCGCAGTCCCTTTAAAGAGAAGTATCTTACCATTGTTTCTCTCGCACAAGAACTTTAACGACGTTCAGGAACAATTAACTTTAATAAAAGCAAATTGCATTAAGAGCAGAGTTCTGGCCCGAAATCGTCGAAATTTGTTTAAAAAATTCAATAACACTTTAACTTTATAAAATATGAAAAACGAGAATAGCAAACAGATTTAAGTTGATAATATCTACACGTACATGCAGTAATCTTATACAATTAAAACCCTGTTTTAAAATAAACACGTCCTCGTTAAAAAGTCAAGTAATCATTTTCACACGGGCGCCATTTTAATGAATTGGCTGTAAACTACTGAATATAAATTTTGTTCTAAACACGTAACAGTTTGGTTTCCTTATAGCCCATATAATTTTTTGATCTGTTAAGATTTGAAATACCCCATATTGAAACCAATAAATATTACGAACTCGTGATGACGAGAAACCCAATTAAAGAACTTTGTTAACCTGAAGATGACCTAAAAAGGTCGAAACGTTGTTCTCTGCTTTATTAGTAAATGTTACTACCCACACAAACCGTCCTGAGATACAATATTACAAACTGTTCGTCGATTTAAAACTCCGAATAGCATATAAAATAAACAACGTGAGAAGGGTCATCTCTTCTTACAGTTTCACTGTCTTGCTCAAATTATTTTGGCTTTAAAGAATCACGTGATTAACACATTCCTGTAGTCTGTTTGAAAATCATTTTAGTAATTTCTCATATTACATGTAATGTTGTTATTCTTCTTTTAGAAACTTAAAACAAAAAATTTCATTAAATTATTTGCTTAAAGAAGTGAAACATTTACGTTTATTACGCGTAATTTATTGAGCATGCGCACAAAAAATTCCAAATGTTACTTTTCGCTGGACGTCTACGCAGCTTTTCTGAGTGAAAAGACTTTTATAATTGCTTAATGTGACTGGTAGAAAGATAATTAAAAATATATTTATTGCATCGGCCACTTATAACGACGACCACACTGATATGTTTTAAAGTTACTAAAAGATGCGAAGTACAAAATGTATATATTATAGCCCTAATCTCTACTGTCTTAGGACTGTCCTAGGTCTGATCATACTTTTATCTTTACAGTACATATTAAAGCTTTAAGTTATAAGACAAATTCCATGAAATGAATCACGCTCTTAGGAACTATACCAGATTCCATTATAAGGACCTTTAAATGTATGACGAAAACAACAGTTGAAGAAATAAACCCATCCGCAGTTAACTGTAGAAACAGACAAAAATTTCATCTAAGATATATAAAATGTATAAACTTTAAAAACATACATCAAATAATGCCATCCATTATCGTAGTATGTGAAACATATCAGATGTTTCATTTTCTTTTAATTTAGAAGGGTGCATTTCTTTTTCACCAAAGCTTACAAAAAATGTTCGCCTTTACATGCGTAAACGCCCATCGTGAAATTATAGCGTGCACGTGGCTCATTTAAGAATACTTTGACTTTATTCTTTTGCTAGTCTCACAATGTTAAAGGTCATTGGAGAATTTATTGGGTTTAGTTTGTTTTGGAATTTCGCACAAAGCAACTCGAGGGCTATCTGTGCTAGCCGTCCCTAATTTAGCAGTGTAAGACTAGAGGGAAGGCAGCTAGTCATCACCACCCACCGCCAACTCTTGGGCTACTCTTTTTACCAACGAATAGTGGGATTGACCGTCTTATTATAACGCCCCCACGGCTGGGAGGGCGAGCATGTTTTGGCGCGACCCTCAGATTACGAAGCGCACGCCTTAACGCGCTAGGCCATGCCAGGCCCTTTATTGGGTTTATACCAATGAGTTCTCAAGTTGTAGCTCTTATGAAGAGGTTTAGAAATCCTAAAGTATATCTGTCTTCTTTGTTTCTGTTCATGGGATGGCAAGGTGATGTGGGTAACAAACGTTTCGTTTGTGTGTTTTAGATTTCACACAAAGCTACACAAAGACTATCTGCGCTAGCCTTTCTTAATTTAGCAGTGATATACAAGGGAAAAAGCAGCTAATCAACAGCACTCCTTGCTAACTACTTGGTTAATATCTTACCAAGGTATTGTGGGACTAACTGTCGCTTATAACGCCCCCACGAGTGCAAGGGTTCGAAACCTCGACCCACAGATTGCGAGTTAAGTGTTTAACTACCAGTTCACGTAACAATTTCACTCTGTGAGATTTGATCTTATTATTTGAGTAACAAATGCATTCTGGGAGAATTGATTCTATTCATATAAATATACAGTGATTAATTCCCTCAGTCTAATTTAGATTTTGAGCTAGCATAATTTCTTCTTTACATTTATTAAAGAGAAGTGTGTCCATTTTTCATTTTGCGATTATGTCTCCTGATTAAACTTACTTATATTCCTTATTTGGCAGTATGAAATTTTTTGTTCATTATTAAAATACATGTCAAGGTTTATCGTGTAACTCACCTTCAATCCATAATGCTTTTTTCTTCTAATTCTCTTGTTTGTGAGGTTATTATAAAGTACCACTGTATCCAGTAATACCACAATACTTAAAAAAAGGAGCGATATCAGTTCCATATTTAAAAATAACGTAATTTTCTAATCATTTTTACATCTTAAACATTACATTCTTACTTCTAAATATACAATTTTACCTTTTAATAACATATTTAATAAGATATTTGTACGTAGGATAGAAACCCTCCTCATTATAGTAAACACGATAACTTACACAAATTAGGCATAAAAAAGTCACACAATAGTTGTATTTGCAAACGTCTCCAAAGCACATAGTCAAATAGAAAACCAACTACTCAAAGCTGTACAATGAAACACACGTCTTAAATGGCTGAAAACCAAACATGAGGAATTTATTATCGTTAGTAATATAATCGTTGAAATATTGTACAGACCTCTAGACATCATACATCGTCATGTTTTACAAAGTTTATCAACAGAGTTATTTTCATTTCAGAAAGTGTTTTGCAGATTTCTCTAAAATAATAGTCCAGATACCTGGGGTTATCACACAAAACACTGATAATAATGAAACTCGTTCTTGAAACATTAATTATAGATCATGAACACATATTTATAGGACACTCGACTTTTTTAACCCCGGCATTACAATTCATAGAATGGCTTTGAGTTTTTCAAATACAAACTTTTAGCTTAGTTTTATGGTACACTAGTAAAAATTATTAAATAATAAACTACTCGCGCCACATTTAATTAGCTTTAATATTATATGCAAGATAATCCTAAAGATTAGTTTGGTTTGTTTTAAATTTCGTGCAAACCTACACGAGATCTATCTGCGCCAGCCGTCCCTAATTTAGCAGTGTAAGACTAGAGAGAAGGTCTCTAGTCATTATCACCCACCGCCAACTCTTGGGCTACTCTTTTACCAACAAATAGTGCAATTTGACCCTCACATTATAACGTCCCCTCAGCTGAATGCCTTAATCACCTGGTCATGCCGGGCCTCAAACTAAATATATGACTTTATTGTACTTAAACTTTATACACTTTCAACTGTGATAAGATAAACACTTTCAAGTTTTAAAAGCTACACATCTTTATTTATTAGCAATTAGTCACAATGTATGTGTAGTTTATATTTAAAATATTTAAATTTATACCTTTACCTTTTATTTATGAATTTCATTAATTTTCACTTCATTTATAAAAAATTTACAGTTATGGATTTTATCCATTAAATTTTTACACTTTACGTTTTAATTATAAAACTCTCCAACTTGAAAAACTGAGACATACCTCTTTTTGTTAACAATTAATCGCAGTTTCAAATGTATGCGGTAACTTCACTCCAAATGTCCACTATAGCCTCTAATACCCCACATAAAATAAATGCAATGTTTCCTATCGAGGAGTTTTTTTAAAGAACCAAACAGAATGAATAAAGTCACTAAAAACACTATTGGCTTTTCATAAATATAATTAAAATAAAAAATGAAAGATAAACTTTCAAGCACTTTTGACTCTTTAGAAATCACACAAGGAGAGTAAAGTGACTAATATAATGTCAACACTTCTTCCGTAAATAAATTATATCGGAAATTTGTTTTTGACTATTTGTACATTAGTCAAAAAAGGTGAGCTAAAGTAATTTATGAGTTTCATGTCGCGACTAGTCGTGATTGTTGATTACCTATTCCCATAGGACATCTACGAAATAACCTCCTTGACCCTCCTAAGATCTTTGTGAGCTTTAGCTATAACCTGCTTTTAAGTCAATTGTTTTCTTAGGCTGCCCGGCATCCATCCCCACGGTCTCAGCTTAATTATAGTCCTTAGTCTTTTGTGGCAAAGCTCAGACTTCGGTTGACTGGGTGATGTGAGCGTGACTATGTCGCTTCTGGCAAACAATATTCGGCAGGTATATTTCAGCTAAGACTGTCCGTGACGTAACCAAAATAGTGATAGTAACAAAGAAAGATTATGCAGTTTCTCAAAGCCTAACTGTATGTCTGTTACTTCTGCTTTTGATGCAGTTTCTGGAATACCAGAAAAACATCCTTTAAATTAGAATTTTTGTGATTTCGTTGAAAGTGTTGCATCTCCCCCTGTCTTGAAGTATCCAATGATGTACACTTTCCTTCCGAAAACAAAAAGCAGAAAGCCCTCCATCATTTGCCTAGTAAGGGGACGGTTAACTGTAAGCCTGCAGTGCATTCTCTAACTTCTAAAGTTGTACGTGCATATATTGCAGAACTTAAGCTAGATCTAAGTCCTTCAGTTGCTCCTCTCAAAGTTCCTGATTTGCCATTTGTATTGTTTGTCCATTAGTGAAATCATCACTGCTACGTAGTTCCTTTCAACTGCTCCTGTAAAGACTTCATTTTGTTTAGGATCTTAATATTCAATATATGGAGCAAACTCTCACTGTCTGGATAAACAATTGACTAGTGTAAGATGCTGCTATACTGAATTACCATGTCCATGGAAACTGTACTCCTACAAAATTTTAATTCAACTTAAAATTATGCCTTATAGGTTCTTGAATTTCTTAAGCCTTTTGAGTAATGCATGGTCTACAAAAATGATAATTTTCCATTACAAGTTGCTATGATAGTTATTTACAAGCAATTCTTTCTTTTATGAACCAGTAACTGTTGACATTTTCCTGCGCTGGCGATACCACTGCTTCAGTTACTGTTACTGGAAACGATGAAGAGCCTGGCATGGCCTAGCGCGTTAAGGCGTGCACTTCGTAATCTGAGGGTCGCGGGTTTGCGCCCGAGTCGCGCCAAAACATGCTCGCCCTCCCAGCCGTGGGGGCGCTATAATGTGACGGTCAATCCCACTTTTCGTTGGTAAAAGAGTAGCCCAAGAGTTGGCGGTGGGTGGTGATGACTAGCTGCCTTCCCCCTAGTCTTACACTGCTAAATTAGGGACGGCTAGCACAGATAGTCCTAGCGTAGCTTTGTGCGAAATTCAAAAAACAAACAAACAAAAGGAAACGATGAAAGGCGGAAGACATTCAAAACTTTGTCCTCTACATCTAAGCTGTGGAAATAAGTTGTATAGTCACCGGTATTTTTTCACAGGTGTTTCTCTAAATAGGCAGTTGCTGCTCACTTCGAAATCAACTCAATGATTCTGCTTGGTTCAGAATTCCAATGATCACCTCAACTGGAAGCTGGATAGTTTTTTGTTTATATTACAAACTAGTAATGTGCATGGAACTAAAAACAATAATTGTTGAAACTCACAACAGTATGTTTCATGTGTCAATTATAACACCATAGTATGTGTGTTTTAATACACTAAACTGCCTTCGTATAACAACATATAAAATCATTCATATAGTCCGATAAATTCTGACAATGTGTGTATGTATCCACACAGTTCACTGTGTCAAGGCTCTGACACATTGACATTGGATGTTTTCACTTCACAGTTGCAGTTCATCTCTTCCACAGTTCACATTGATTATTAAGGTCTGCTACAACACTTTCCCACATATGTCCAAGCTTGATTGTAGGCCAGAAGCAAATTATATTTTTGAAAGACAACAGATCTATAGAAAGATTTATATTTAATAATATCTGCTGCGACACCATCAGAAATATGTCCATGCTTGATTTTATGTCAGAGGTACCTGATGTTTGCAATGTCCAACAACTTTTGATGATACCAATGTATATTAAAAATGCAACATCATGTGTTAAATCATACACAGTTCAAATGATCTGGGCTGTTCATCACTTTTTTAAGTAAAAGCTTCTGCAGCCCATGTCGGTACCCAGAGCCAGCCCAGCAGCACCTATAGCATGCTGTTATACGGCAGTTGTCTAGAAAGAAACCTGCAAACCCTCGTGCTGCAAGACAGGATATAAAATAGTCATTCATCCCATTGTATTCTGACACATTGTCTCGGTTCCTTTCATGGGAATTGCTGGCCTCTCTGTGTATTTGCAGCTACTTACGAAAAAATCACTTAAGCAATTTTAAAGTAAAATTTTCAAAGTATTCACTTTTCTTGGAAATACATTCAAGTAAAAGCCTCCGCCAGGGATCCACAGAATGTCATATTACTAACGTCTCAGTATCAAAGAAACATAAAGATGCATTTTGGTTTTTGGTCAATTTTGAGAGGTTTTCATTGTTTACAAATATGCAAAAAAAAGTGATATATCATATTTTACAATCTATTTTATACTTTTATAGATTCAGTTATGATAAAAATATTCCCACGTCAATGTCAGATAATATTCCACACACAATACAGTTTTATCAAAATGGAAATATTTAGTGTTACAATATTATATTTAAGCTAACTTCACCAGTATGTCCTGCTCAGTAAACTTTTGAGGCAGTAAAAAAAAATTATTTGCCAAAATCTTATAGAAGTTAAAAAAACATATTTAATATTCTTCTGTTTTCGTGTGTATTGCGTCAGCATGTATACGTGATGAAAAAGTTTTAAAACGGCACTCAGGGATGTAAGTATTTTTACATTGTTTACATTTATAAATGTGGCTGTTTTTCCCAATACAAAGAGTTTAGGCAATGTACAAAACTAGTTATGGTTCTTTCAAAGAGATTATTTGACGTGAGTATGATACAGGTTCGACAAAGTTTGTTTACTGTCTAATGGTTTACTTTTATCTCTTCCGTAACTATTATTGCCCCTAGTAGCACAGCGGTATGTCTATGTACTCACACCGCTAAAAACCGAGTTTCGATACCCATGGTAAGCAGAGCACAGATAGCCCATTGTGTAGCTTTGTGCTTAATTACAAACAAACAAATAAATAATATTTTTGAGTAGGTTTTCATCTATTGTGCACTCGTTTCATTAGCATAATAATCAAACAATGACTAATAGATCATTTAGAGAAATATTACTAATTACTCTCACTGGCAAAGTTTCTGTTATTCCCCTACGTTTCGCCGTTTTTACACTTTTGTTTATAAATGAATGAAGCATTAATCAGATTTGATTTCTTCTCTTATTTATCATCTATTCCGTTTTTCGTTTATGCCATTCATAACATTGTGATAATTCTGATTGTCAAACTTGCCCTTCTAGAACTTACTTTTTACTGTGAAAACATTTATTAATCTCAAACTGCAGTTGCCTGTAATAGTCCATTCTTCACCCCTTGAAATCAATCTCTCGGGATTCCAATGTTTCTCTAGTGTAAACTCCATGTATTCTTAACTTATTGTTTGGTTTCAACGTTTTGGAAGTTGACTTCTTAGGCTGGTAACGCGTTTTCCCATAGAAATACAGAAAGACAATTTTGCAGTCTCATATGTGACTGCTTGAAGCTAACTCAGAATCGTTTTAATCTTTGTACAAAAACATTCGGTCTCATTTTTCTACTGACTGTTCTAAAGTTCAAGCTCACTGAAGCAAGTTAACTGTTGGTGAAGTCAAAAGGATGTATATTATAGCCACTTCTTACCTTTGCCTTCACATTTTGTCTTAAATCTAATTAAAGTCAAACGTTAGTTACTAATCCTGCATTTGACTAAAGAAAGAGCTGACGTAAGTAAAGTTTTATTTGTTTCCGTTTCCTTCAACTCTTCGTTGTCAACTTACACACTAATATTATTCATGTATTTTTCTTTTTCCATCTTTCCATCAACACCTGACGAAATCTTGCATTCTTTGGTCGTTGTCGTTCTAACCTATCTGTTGGCATGTCTGCTCATAAGAATACCACAACATCTCTATTCGTTCGCTGAAAACTGTAAGCCAACTTATTTCCCTCAACATAAATCATTCATTCGCATACTTTCTCATCCACTCTCCTTCCCACCTAGCTCTCCATTCATCATTCCGTCCACCTACCCTCCCACTTATTTATCGGTTCATCTACCCACTTAAGTATTTACGTATCTATTTAAATATGTTTCTAATTTTTCTCTATCTATTTATATGTTATTTTCCAGTTAACTCCTGCAGATTTTTCTCTTATCCAAACAATAAAACCAGTATCGTTTCTGTCAAAAAAAAAATGTTTTGCTTTGTTTCTCGAGATAATGATAATTATATCTCATCACCATGATGTTTACAGTTAAAGAGTGTACGCCAGTCTGTCTGTGTGAACTCTATAGTTTTAATTACTATATAAAATAAGCACGCACGTATAATGTAAGAAAGTGAGAGAGTAAATTTCAGATTTTCTAAGTAAATGTTAGGTGTTATCCTCAAGTGCAAATGATTATATTGTGAAACAACTAAGATAGTAATGGATTCCCGTTTTATTGTTTTCGTAAGGCTTTCGCTGTAAAGTTTAATTTAAGTTTAAAATAAAATACTTATCTTAAAGGAAGAGCTAGATGTCGCTTTCAGGTAAGGCATGTCGTTATAGTCGTAACACAAAATCCAAATACGCAAAGTAAATATCACTACTGAACCAAAATTATCAACATAAATATATTGTCAGATGGAATTAAACCTAACACCCATTAGCACTGTTAAAGAAATCACATAAACTTGCTTCTGAAACTGATTTTCTTATTTCTTTCAATTCTTTTTCATTCTAACACGCGTCTCTCTTCTGCCTTATAACATTACAAGTCGAATTTCTATTCCAGTGGCGGGCATAGCACTGATAACTAACTGATTGTGAAGCTTTGTGCCTAACAACAAACACATCGTTACAATATAAACCAAGTAGAAGTGTTTGAAAAGAACGTCTTTTTTTAAGAAAACTTTGATAATAGCACAGGATACGTTCCGTTTCGTTGTATCTTGCATCAAAGTAGCTCATATTATTTTCTGTTATCTTGTTGGTTAGAATGCATTCCGTTTCGTTGTAACTTGCACTAAGGTAGTTCATATTAGATTCTATTGTATCATTCATCGGAATACAGTCAGTTGTCTTGTATTTAGTCCATAACACTGTCTACTTATACTCGTTAATGTTATGTCATATGCTAATTCTTTTTATAAGAACACATTCCTTTGTAAAAATCCATCGTACATCATATTTTCTCGTATCTTGTGATTACCATGTTATATATATTGTTTTTTAACTTAAAATAGCTTATGATTTTATATATTGTAAGTTATTATAAAGTACCTTGTTTATATTTTCTTGGACATCGTTTTAAATTGGACTATCTTCTAAGTATCTAATTTTTGGGTTGAAGATAGCTTTTCGGTCAATAAATGGTTTTAAATTTATCTTATCGATGGTTAGTTTATTCCAAATACCCTTTAGAATTAATTTTTTCGTGTATAACTGATACTTATAAAACTTGTGATTATACATATTTATGCTCGATTTTGTTTTAAAATTATGGTAAATTTCTGTAGTATAAAAATATTCCATTGTCTTTGTTGTCTAAAGCTGGCATTTCTCTTTCAGTAGCGTCTAGTTTTTTGTGTTGGTTTGAATAAAACTTGTAGCTCATTTCTACATTTAATATGACAGAGCCTATTTTTTATTTTACACCAGTAAACGAGACCTGACCTTGTCTGTGGTATATACAACAGACTTAAAAATTTGACGCAAGGCAATGGTTGGAAGTGTCTAAATAATTATCATGTCAACTGTCACTGTTTTTCCTTTGAAAGATAAATATATCTTTGAGCATTACAAGGTCGTAAGAATATATCAATGTTTTTTAGATTTAAACTAGGGGTCTAAATGTATTTCTACTCTACGGTGCAACGATTGTTTATTGTCACAAATAAAAGAATGGATACGTGTTTCTGAGGAGTGAGGATTCATCATTAATCAAAGTTCAAATATATTAGTTGTAGGCAAAAATATGAGAACTCTCGTATACCTAAAACTCACCTTACTTTCAATTTAGAACAGACATATTTAGTTCTGTTACCTACATTGACGTACTCGTTTTAATTATATATCTAATTTTAATAGATTTTTTCTTTAATACAGAATTTAAGTTAGTAAATGGACTGTATTAGGGTTAGTTAAAATTAGACGTAAAGTATATTGTTTTAAATTCAGCTTACATCTTTTATTTATTTGAATCGGTATTTCGTTTATGTACACGAAAGCAAAGAACTTCTCATGATGATGAAAAAAAATCACTTGAAGTAAAAGTGTATTCTAAAGACGGATGGTATGGGTATTAAAACTTTAATTAAAATAAAGTACATAACAACGTTGAAAAAATACACACACACACCTAGACCAATAAGACATTCAACAACAAACAAACAATAATAAATTCAATGAAACAAAAAGCTATAAAAACTTAAACTCTTGCATATCATATATTCCCAATATCAGCGAAAAAATAACCTACATTTGGAAACAACTTAATATAGAACATTTAACTAAACGCCACATTTATTCAAAATCACGTACAAAACTAAATTCCATACTATGTTAAAAACTACACTGATAAACATAACATTATTTATAAAATGCAAGGCAACAACTGCCACGACTTCCAATATCGGGAAAACAAACAAAAAACGGAAAACAGATTCAAAGAGTACGAAAAAATCATTTTGGAAAATTTTTTAATACTACAAATCAACATAACCACAGAAAATACCAACATACTAAGTAAAGAAGTAAATACAAACAAACGCAAAATCAAAGAAGTCCTATTTATACATGAACTCAAACCAAAATTGAAACAATACAAAGGAACACCTTCATAAATATATTAATTAATAACTATTGGGTTGAGGAATAATTCGTGAGCGTTTTTTTCAAGTTAACAAAATATATTCATAAATGAAACGCTTTCGCAAAATATTTCATGTCATTTGGTAAATAATTTTTTGCTCTAATAGATGGTGTATTTGATTTTCATATGTCTTTAATTTTTGCTTTCATTTTCAGCTCATTAAATGGAATGTCAAGTGGACAAAATCAAGCATTTTCGACACCATCTGCTTTTCGCATTTAATTTCTTGCAATTTCGTTTAAAACAATGCATACTATATACCTATGTATTACATGAAATAAAGTATCATAATAAATGTTTTGGGTGTAATGTGTTCATGCATTGAAGTATTGTATAGTCTTGCATGTAATGCTTGAATGAAATTATTTAAAAAACGCTCACGAATTATTCCTCAACCTAATATATTACCGCACAGAGGGTTGTTTGAACTTTATAAAAACGTCGTTCTAGGCCCTCTTCTGCCATCTGAACCACTTTCTCAATCGTCGTTTGAATTAGTGTTGGCACTGATTATGCAATATTGTTTGATATCATAGCTTTAGTTCTTACAAACTTTTCCAAAGAATGGTGAGATCAAACTTTGACCGTACATCTGGACAAACTTTCTACAGACTCTCCACTGTAGATGAACATTGGCTTGCAAAAATCAGATACACGGAAATCCATAGTAGTGGAGCTAGAAAATAATAACATGAACACTGACTTCATTCTCCATGGTTTATAAGAGTGCTGCTGTATACTTGGAGCTACGACATGACACTTTAACCTGATATACGTATACCTTCTTGGCATCTTGATCATCTCTTTTCAAAGCTCTTTACTATGCTATACATAATTACTTCAGATATTGATGTGTCCCATGCTTTCCATTCTTTTGCTTCTTTACTATTCAAGTACCTTTCTTCTGAAAGTCTCGGAATATGCACATATTTCCAGCCTTAAATCTACTTGAGGTAACATTATACCAAAAACTTGGAAGTTCGTTGCAAAAATATAAGTATTAAACGTATTGTCCATTTTTATCTTGAGTCCAGTCTCTGGCAATACACAGCTGGGTTAGCATATGTAAATCCTTCTTTAAAAGTGTTTTTCACTCTTTGTATTTTACAGTATGTCCTAAGATTCACTATCATTAACACTGTTTTCTTCTGTCAATATTTGTTTTTTGACACCCCATGTCACCTTGGATGTAGAAATTAACTACGAAAAATTCTGACATCTTATAGTTTGAAATTTACAGTATTCCTATAATATAAGGTTCAACAAAAATATGAAAATATAATGACAAAATTTAAATCTACAAATACACATTAAACACATTTATTTACAAGAAAATGAATAAGTTATAAATTCAACAATAGTAATATTATTGGTCTCACATTTGACGTGGTTTTCCTTCAATTTTAAGATGAAAAACCAACGTTTTTGGTTCACTTAGCATGTCTTAATCAATGTTAATCTCAACACTGACTAACTGAATGTCCTCTTATTTTGACTAATTAATCTGCTGTCTTGAACAGTAGCACATCACTTGTTCGCTGTATGTAGATTAGCTCATTACTTTATAAAAGGTAAGTTAGACATTTTGTATTTTTATCATCACTCATACATCTGGTCCTCTCTTCTCTTTTAATTCTGTCGGTCTTTTGAATTCTACGCTCTACTACTGCATTATGGCGACAGAGCAAGGTTAAAGTATAATGTAATTTGTTTTCAGTAACTGCCTTTCGTAAACTTGTTCTTTCATCCATGTATTTCAGTCAGTGAGATTAGACTCTTCGAGACTAGCTAAATACTTTATGGTGAATTTCCGCCAATCCAATTTCAAATGAAAATGTTCATATCAATTAGACTTGCTAATTTCACAACTTTCGCAGTTTGCCGCGTCAACCACTGTTGCTCTTCACAACACTGGGAATTTAAAAGTGTCCAAAACCAGTTTACTGTATCTAACTTACTTCCTGACAAATTAGTCTGAAGCTTATATCTGCATTGGCCCACGAGTTAACACGTGCCTGAGACATAATCAATCCAATTGAATAATTGGTGCTTGAGTTCTAGTTTAAATCATAACCAAATCACCCAAGAAAAATAAATAACACATAAATTAAATACAGATTTCACAAGTTGTTTGTGGTTTGTTTAAAACTGTTTAACATGTCAGACATGCTTCACTAAAATATACACATTAACGCAAGCATAGCAAAGAAATAATTAACAATAACCATTTAAACCCCAACCCCTTTCTCAGACAGAGACCCACCAACTCCAGAAACTCCATTGCTAAGATGGAGCATTTGACCATTATTTTTTGTTGAATATGATATTATTTTGTTAGTCACTGATGCCATCTCTTAATTTTGTAATGTATAATAAAGTAAAGATTTTAAAGTGATCAAAATCTGGAATTTAGCATTTATGCTATGAAAAAGTTTTACGATGCTCTGCAACGCGAATTAAACAGTTACTAGTTCTAACACTTGTTGGTTACTTTGACCATTTGAGATTCAGCGGTAATGACTCATTTCATCTCTCTTCTCCAGCTCTCCACATTTGGCGAAAAAACGACTGGAATCAATGTTAAAAGGAGCCCTACTTCACCCTGCTCTTTCCGCTGTAAAACATGTTAATGTCAGAATAAATCCACTAAAGTTGGTACTAAATAGCAGAAAAACAAGTGTATCGATCTGCTCAAATTAAACAGGACATATAAGTGAACTGTACAACTTATTTTTTGTTTTATATTTTCAGCAATAATGAATTGTACTAATGATAAATGGATCATTTAGTTCCAATTGTTCATTGTTTGTGACTCCTGTATATATAACCCTTGGGCATTTCTAAAATAATTTCCAGTAATGTATATTTCATATCACAAAAAATTAACTTTTATAAAGTTTTTATTTGGAACATGGTAAACCTGGTTCAGATCACGTATAATTTAATTTATATATTAATTTATGTATCAGAATTCATCTGATAATAGTATTGTGTCCTACATTACCTTGTATATGTTGGGCTACTTTATGACTGTCACAAGGAACTTAGATGCCGCAGGATATTTGTAATTCAGTTTTGTGATTGGCCATTTACAGCAAAGAATATGGGTAAAGAACAATTTTGAAATTCTCAGGCAGCTTTTTTTCGATTTTATTCTTTAAATTAGATTTACAAATATTATTAGAACAAAAATTGTCTATTCTATGAAGTGGGCCGTTTTTGTATACATGACGAAATATTTACTAAGAACCTCTTACCAATAAAGTTTTATGTTAGAAATAAACATAATATGGCTACCTGTAGCTAAGACAATCTATATCATCTGTAACAACGAGAAAACTGAAAACGTCTTATTATATGTAGAACGCTTGAATGAAAGTTTTGAAATAAATATGTGTGACAACTGGAACTATTCTCGACCTATATGATTCTGTATAATAACGAATGGAAGATAAATTGTCAGAATATTAAATATTTTCTTAATTACCATACAAGGAGATAACCCTGGAAAAGCTCAAAGTAAATGCACAGTATAAACTCTGATCCTCATGTAATAATTTAAAAAATATTGTACAGTTGTAAACAAAAAAATCTGGGGGAAAGAAGAGGTCCAGGAAAACCTGACCCTCCTGGGGAAGAAGATCTAGATCCCAATGGGTGTGTGAATTTTGAAGTAGTAAATACTTGAAATGAAAATCCTATCTAAATGTTTTTGATAATTGTCCTGGCAATCGTGTATATAATTTTTTTCAGTATCCTCTTAAACTATTTTCAATTTATTATCAAACAAGATTTATTTGCTCTCTCAGTTTTAAATGTAGTTCAATATTTTCTTTTGATTCAAGCTGTTTATTTTATTATTTAAGTCAATATAAAAAAGCAGTTGTTTTTCTGTCACTTCACGATCAGCCAATGTGTCATTCATTGTTGTACTTCTTCCAGTTAATAAAGTGTTTATTGTTGTACTTCTTCCAGTTAATAAAGTGTTTATTGTTGTACTTCTTCCAGTTAATAAAGTGTTTATTCTGTTTACCTCCACACGGAGTCACATATCTCTTCTTTTGTCCCTTTAGCAAATTGCGACGTCTGTTCTTTCATATAATGGATTTGTGAGCTCCTCATTATTACAGTGATCAGATAAATGCGTGTTTTGTCATTTTTGAGCCATGGAATACTACAAATTTAATAATTAATTTCACTTGTTTTTTCACCAAGAGATATGCTTGTGTTTTGCTTTTATGTCTGCATTATTTTCTTTCAGTTATTTATCGTAATATATTCTATAGAGTTCTATATAATTACTCTTTGTCGACATGATTCCTCTTATTATGTTGTATATAGATAGAAGCTAATCCCAATACATCATGAGCTGCAGGGGTCTCGTTATATATTCCTCCATTAGAGTTGATTACAGTTCATCGCCACTGCTAGCAGGTGAATTACTCTCTTCCAAACATTTATTTTAAAGCCGACACTGCATATAAAAATGGATCAAAGTATATCAAACTTATAGATAAGTATACTGGCTAATAAATTAACTCAATATCCTTTCATTTCAGGAAGCTACTGACCAGTTAAACATGATAAGAAAATTATTATCCATCAGAAGACAATTATAACCAACTTCATAGTGTATAGTAAACGAATAAATGCAAGACTAAATCGTTATGAGGTAGCGATATTTCATAATATATAAATATCATTATGACAGTGTACTTATTTCTACGGTGAAATTTGAGTTAAATATTATCCCGGCCACTTTTCAATTGTTTAACTAAATGTCTTGTGTTTACTTGAAATATGAAAGCACGATTCATTTGTAAACAATATATTTTCCCACATATTGCGATATTACTGACACACCGAAACAGGGCTCTTTTGTGGCGACTGATAAGAAAGCTTGTGTTTGTCTACCTTCATACTGTGTTTGTCATCCAGTTGCTGGCCTAGGCTATTAATTTAGATGCCAAGCTAAATCCAGAAAGTTGCATCAGATAAAGTAATTTTGGGTTGGTTTGTTTTTTTTACAATGGTTTACGCTCTCTAAATCTACGTCAGTTACATTTGTCAAATGAAAATAAATCCACAACCTGATAACCACACTTTGTAATACTCCTGGCCACTCTGCAATGATGCTTCATGTTTGACTAACTCGTAGGTGGCATTGTGTTCTCTATAGTGCAGAAATTTTCGTTATACTCTGCTATGAATCTAAATCTCTTTAGACGGCCTGTGGTTGTTCAGGTTGGTAAGTGAGAAAGCACTGTGTTGGCCTCACGTTAATTCACCATGATGTACAGATCACGCTACACGACATTCTTTTGGCATAAAACATGAACTCAGGAATGCCATTAATGTTGATAACAGAGGTTATGTCTTGTCATAGATGTAATATTGGAAATGCCAAGTGTTCCTTAGTTGCTTTGTTCAATGTGTTTCAAGACATTTGTATTTATTCAAAACACACTACCGATTACTTATAACCTGCGCTTCAAGATTGTATAGTTTGATTAGCATTCAATGCTTTAGATTGTCCCGGTATTCGCGTGCACTTAACTAATCTGAGTTTCAGAAGTGCAGATTTGAACATTCTCATGGAAATAGGGCGTTTCTTAAACTATTGATTAGATTGGACAGAATTATCCTCTTGAAATCTTGTAACCAGTTATTAAAAATATTGTTTTAACATATTCAAAAACAAACAAATAATTAACCCATAAATGGCAATGGGCTGATGTGATGCCGAATCCATGGAAAAGAATTAGTGTGAACCCACCTATGTATATAGATATTTCTCTGTATAGAGCTTAAGTTTGCATTGAAGATTCGAGCCGTGAATACCTGTGAACAGTCTCTTTCATCTGTAGGAAAGTCGTTTGTTTGTTTGTTATTTTTAGTTTTACGCAAAGCTACACGGGAGTTATCTGCACTAGCCGTCTCTAATTTAGCAGTGTAAGATTAATCATCACCACCCACCGCTAACTCTTGGACCACTCTTTTACCAACGAATAGTGAAATTGCCCGTTACTTTATAACGTCCCCACGGACGAGTATGTTTGATGTGACGGGGTTTGAACCCACAGTCGAGTGCTTTAACCACCTGGCTATGCCGGGTCTATGAAAGTCGTAATTGTAGCATTTTTCCAATATTTGTAAAATATGTCAGTGCAGGTAGCTGATATCGTTTACTAATTACAATGTACTCGTTCTGGTTACCAATTCTAAAGTAAAGGTATCTGTACTTAAATGGAATTTATGGGTTTTTGACGTGAATGTTTCGTGTACGGTGACGTTCAAATATTGAAGATGCCAAATATACTTTCTTGTCTATTGTCGATGTTCGACGTGGCCCTAATAAAGATATTAGAAACAAAAAAAAAGCCTCGAATGAAAAACAAGAAACGTGTGATATTCCTAGGTGAAAGGTTAGTGGAAGCCAGGGGTAAGCTTAGAAATGTGTAAGAATTTCAGTAGCTTTACATTATAGCTATTGAACAAATTACAATAGCTACCTTATGCTCGTAAGTTATGAATTTTGTTTGCTCTTTTCCATCACTTAACAACATTTAGTCTTCATATTAAATTGTTTACGTTAAACTTTAAATGTTCTTAACTGACTATTGGCCTTAAGTTGGGATCATGATATTATTGTTTTGTTGTAAACCTCCAACCATCAATATATACATGTCTTATTTCTCTAACTATAATATGCATTCACTGTATTGTCCTGGACTTTGATCATAATGTATATTAAATTTAATCAGTATCATGTCATACATTAAGTTCTTTGGGCTGAGACTTCGCCCATGATAACCTTTAATTACCCTGGAGTCCTAGTTAGAAATATACATTTAATGTCTAGTTGTCAACTACTAATCTTACTATATATATTTTGTATGTTATTCTATTCCATTAACGGAATTGTACGTCTTATTTCTTAGTATTTCATAAAATATCTCGTTTTCAACTTTTTCAACCATATACATTTTATGCCTTGTTTTCTAGCTTTAACCATCATTAGGCCTCCCAGTGGCACAGCGGAATGTCTGCAGACTCATACTACTAGAAACTGGGTTTCGATGCATGTGGTCAGAGCACAGATAGTCCATTGTGTACCTTTGTGCTTAACTTCAAACAAAATTGACCATGATTGAATTTATTTCCCAGCTCAGCCACTTGTCTTAACAAAAACTTGCATCACCTTTTTCCAAACCCCGATTATTCTTGGCATTATATTCCTAGTCATTAAAAGCATGTCATAGTTTGTGTTTATCCTTTGACAAAAATGTATTGTTTTATGCACGTGATCCTTCTGTGATCACAAATGCATTGACCTGTCTTTAAATTTCGATCATATTTCATTTCAAATTAATGGTTAGGAAACGCATTTATTATCTTAAGCTAATTTTAAATTAAAATCTACAAGTTTTTACTTAATATCAAATCCCTAATGGTGGCAAAACATTAGATATTAATACATAAAAAGCACGTATTGTTAAAATATGCAAATTGTGTTGCCAATTTCAGTAATAATAATCCAGTATATATGTATATTATTAGTGTGTGTGTGTACGTATTCTCTTGTGTTTAGACTCTGACCATGTTAACTGTTATTATATTCTCAGACTCTGACACTATTTTCTATTTTTATTTACAATATTCTTATTGCCATATATACAATATGTAAGCGTTTCTTTGTTCGCCTTTGTTTTCTTACAAATTATAAGACGTTCAAACAAAAGTTCAATTTGAAAATATTAGTATTTAAATTATACCTACTGATGGATATAATTTTTTTTTTTTAAGTTTCATTCTGTTGTCTACAGATAAATTTGAAAACTTTCAATAACATCAAATAGCCCACATACGGAATGTAAATACTTTGCTTTCATACTTTATTACAGAACAACACGTCTTCTGGATTGTAAACAAAATGTTCTTTGTACCTTTGACCAATAGAGCTCGAGCAATGCATTGTTGCTTAGTGCATCGCGTGTAAACTCGTTAGGAACGTATCGTGGATACGATTCTCCACTTCTTTCACTGAACTGTAGTGATTGCAGAATATCGTGTCTTTAGGCTTCGAAGTGTTTTGTTTGTTAAGTCTGATGAACCACTTCGTGATAGTTTTGTATTATTCCTAGGATAACAGCTTCACACGACAGCAGCACGCGAAGTTGTTTTTTTCTTTTTCTGTTGTTAACGATGTTCAAATGGCAATCATTCTCGAAGGAGTTCGTAATTCATATTTTGCATGACTGTAATACCGGCAAAACATGCTGACATCATTCTAACGTTGTCATGGAAACTGAGATTTATCAACTGGTGGTAGAATTCTCACAAGTTCTATGCTTTATGTACTTCTCTCATCACATCTTCAGTAATATAAAGTCGACTAGATTATCTTCTCTTCTGATAAACATGTAAGAGATTTGTTTATATTATTGATGAGAGTTAGACAAGAAAGACAAAACATTACATGTAGCATTACACTCACAGGCGATAACTCGTACAGATAACACTTTTCGTCTGTTTTTTTTATTTTTCATGTTTATTAGGAAATTATGAACTAAAAAAAGCCAAATTAATACGTTGAAACTAGATTGTTTTCCAAAGATTAGTGATTTAATCATCTGCATATTCGTATTTTTTAACTTAATTGTATTAGGATATTTGAGTTGGATGTAAAATATATTTATAGAATTTTCTTAGAATTTCCTGAGGTTTTATAGAATGGGTCTCCACATCAACTAAATGGGAAGCAATCAGAAGAAAAACGTAGCATATTTATGGTCTCAAAACAGTAATAATTGTATACTTTTTAGTAAATGAAGGATTTGATTGGCTGTGAAATTAGAACGGGAAAAAGCATAAATGCTTAGAAGTAAAGAGAGACACTGGATTTCAAGTATTAAACTGCTGTGTTTTTGCGTTAACTACTTTAAACAGATTATCAGGAAATTTCGTTTCTATGGGTTGGCAGTTAATGAGCACGTATTTTGATTCCTTTGGTTCAAAATCAATTTTATGACGTAAGAACAGTAAACTTACAAACCTTATAGTTTTAACGAAAATAATAACTTTGCTCTCCTGGAAAGAAGGAATTTTTAAGAAATTTTATTACGAGCAATTATGATACTCAGTTAGTCTGACTCAGTAAACAAGCAACATTATTGTATAATAAATGCATCGAAAAATATAATCCTGTAATTTAAGCGTAGCTCTTTCCTCCATTTACCCTAAAATATTTTGAGCTTGTGGTATTATATGCATTCAGATATCAACCAATCCCCGAAGTTTCAATGGTCATCACCTGTCGACAGCAAACAGTTTACCAGCCAATCAGAGAACGGGTATATAGCATGAGTTCGTTATCTCGACACATGTAAGTTGCAAGCTGCACTACTGTTGATCCACGGCTACTCTCTAGCTCACGCTGAAGGTTTTGTGTTATTCGTAGTAGAGAACTGTCACTGTTGCACGCGTTTGTCTTACTCTCTCACAGTGGGAATAGATATCAGTAGCTAACGGTGATTAAGACAAGGTAATCAGCCTCAGATGCCGGTTATCTGACGCTGGACTCAGAAATCCCTGCTGTTATGGACTGTTAGAAACCACGCCGTGCATGCTATGGGCTGAGGACGAAGTGTAAGCAAGCTAGCAAACCGTGTATTTAGCGGGCCGACACAAACGGCTTCTGACTGCTGCTCTCCCTAGGGTTTCGGTATTAGCCCACTTTGGAACAACATTTACGGACAAGTGATCGTGCTTTCATCTGTTGACAGCCTGACATGGGCCGCCTAGGGTTGTGGGTCGCACTGCTCAACCAGGTGGTACTGATGGTCATGGTCAACCCTGCTTTGGCAAACTGGATGTAAGTACATATCTTCGTTTAGATCGCTGTGCTTAATCAAATTATTTCGCGTTTAATCATATCATAATTGTAAAGTGTATCGAATATCGTCTAACAACTTAAGTTAAACTATGAACAAAACTTTAAGCCATCTTTGTACGTACGCTCTCGACGGTTTATGTAACAGTGATAACAAATCACGTAATTGCTTTAAAACTTTAAACTGACAATGCAACGTGCACTGACGATCTAACAACAAGAAAAGTATTAATTTTGCTTATGTTCTGTAAAGAAAGAAATACGAAAGTTGAAGATAATTTGTTAACAAAATTTATGAAGTTTACCTTACAGGTTTCAATACGTTTCAATCAGGATTGCCGAGAAAAGCAATAATTTGTTAATGAGGTAACGTATTAACAGATACAACTAGAACCATTACTAAAGAGTGTGACAAGCAGGGCAGACTTTGTGCTAATATGCAAAGAAATGATACTCAATAAACAGTTGAACTTTCTTAGGAGAAACACCGTTACGAAACTATAAAACTGTTAGTGTTGTAACCATTGCCATAAAAATCAGTCTCTGCTTTAATCATTTTCTGGTTATTAGTTCTAAGAATCAATGAAGTGAAAGCAAAGTAAAATACGTTATAATGTGTCAACCTCAAGGTCTTTCGTTCAATACCAAGGTTCACAAGGCCGGCTGGGATACGACAGAGATAGTAGTAATCTAGACGATAGGATAGACGTTTTAGTTAAATTAGAAAGAAAAGCTATATAATTACAAATTCCGGTTGTACTGGGAATAACATACTACTTTTAAATATTGTTTAAGGGACCAATATTTATTTACTGTCATAAGACAAGTAAAGTTGCAGCTTTTGTTATTCTCAAAAACTTAAATAAGAACTTTGGGATTTTGTTGAGCTGGAAACTACTATCTGTATGAAAAACTCTTTTTTTTTCTGTAGGAAGATACACGAAGTTTTGTCATATTTGTTATTAAATGTAAAATAATCCCATTGTTGAAATTTAATATTAGTTCTGTGAAAGCTTTACTATATAATGCCAGATAAGGCTCTGGAGAATATTGTAAAAATTATTGTGAAAAACGCAGTCAAGGGTTGTAATTTATATATTTTGTTACAAACACAGCTAATGGTTGTAACATAAAAGTCAATCAATCTCGAAGCCTTAAGCAATAGAACATGTGTCATAAAGTTTACAAACATGGATATTAAATAAAACAACTTTTAGTGATAACATTTACAGTACTCTCATTGTTTTAAACACAATGCTTGTCATTTTATCTTACGCCTTCCTTACTGATAGGTAAGAGTTGAGGACATCTCTGCTAGCTAAGCTGTTAAACTGATTAGAGCTTGTGTCTTAATAACAACGTAGGTATTTTCAATAGACTTGTCTATTGAGTTACCATGTTTTAATCAACCATTCAAAGGGTATCTGATAAGTTAATATACACGCACAAGTAATTCAAGGTTACTTCGTTAAATACTTAGTTAATGTTATATCTCCCAATATTCTAAATCTTTCGTCGTTTGGGTAAAATTGTTTGGTTTGGTTTGAATTTCGCGCAAAGCTACACGAGGGCTATCTGCGCTAGTCCTCCGTAATTTAGCAGTCTAAGACTAGAGGGCAGGCAGCTAGTCATCACCACCCACCAAAAGCTCTTGGGCTACTCTTTTACCAACGACTAGTGAGATTAACCGTCACGTTACAACGCCTTCACGGCTTAAAGGACAAGCATGTTTGGTGTGACGGGGATTCGAACCCGCGACCCAAGGATTACGAGTCGAATGCTTTAACCACCTGGCCATGTCGGGGCAGATAAAATTGTAATAAGACTTTTTTAAAATGAATAATAATTCTTTTTAGGTATAAATACACTATCGCAGCATGGATAGTCAATAACAGCCGTTTATAATCGTATCTCTGAAGAAGAATCTTGGCTGTTAGCTGAGTCTTAAAAACACGTGTAATCATGACGTCTAATTGAGCCAAAATCTACATTAACATTCTGCGTTTATAAGTGTATTAAAATAAATCTTACTGGAAAAAACCTTAACCATGCATAGCAATTAGTACTTATGCTGAGTTAATTTAAATAAATATGTAGGGGGTATGGGGGTAATACAGGTTTTGGCAGATGACGTAAAACGGATGTTTAAGTGTTTTTTTTTCTTTGTAGTTTAAGCACGAGGTTATACAATGGACAATCTGCTCTCTATCAATCACTTTAAGTATATCAGTATGAAGAAAAACTCCGTTAATTCAATGCATATTTTCACATAACTAATAAATTTAATTGAAATGCATATAATGTTTTACCAGAATCAAATTTGTTTCTCTTTCATTACTAATAATGTCCTAATCAATGTTTTGTTTTTTCTTAATGGAATTACTGTCGAACTTGTCTTTTTGGTAATTGTCTTCCGTTGTTTTGTTACTGTTTTGGTTTGTATAGAATGGATCATTAATCTTCTGGCAAGATCTTCTTAATGTGTAGAAATATAGTTTCCCGTTATGAAAACTGATGAAATACAATAAATCTAAATATTCAGGAATAGTTATACTGGTATAACATAAGATATCTTCTCTTTAATAGGGCTTTGAATCTGTAGATGCAGTATGTTGTACTGAACGATTTTAATGGTTATTATAATTAAAACAGTTAGAAGGCATTTGTTTAAAGGGTAGGTCATTCGGCTGTTCGTTAATGCGGAAAAACAAACTTCTCGTAACCTGTAAGAACAAAATTTGAATGTTTCTTCTTGGAGCTTTTACAGGTAATGTGTGTTTTTTTTTATCTTAAGAAGTAATTTTAGTTTTAAGTTCAAGGACTAATGCTTGGTTGTTTGTTTTTTTAATTTCGCGCAAAGCTACCCGAGGGCTATCTGCGCTAGCCGTCCCTAATTTAGCAGTGTAACACTAGAGGGAAGGCAGCTAGTTATGGCCACCCACCACCACGTCTTGGGCTATTATTTTGCAAATGAATAGTGGGATTGACCGTCACATTATAACATCCCCACCGCTGAAAGAGCGAACATGTTTCGTTTGAAGGGGATTCGAACCCGCGACCCTCAGATTACAAGTCGAACGCCTTAATCCACCTGGCCATGCCGGGCCGGGGTTAATGCACTTTTACTAATTAAAACTGGCTTGGTATTTCCTGGCATTGATCATAAAATTATTTATTACGTTGTGGTACTTATTAATATTGGTTTAAGCAATCTTATTTTATTTCGCATTCACGAAACAGTGACAAGTTAGATTTTACCTCAGGTATTTTTCACGCTTTTAAAGAATTAACGACCAAACTTTTAATCCACCTCTTAAAGAAATCTTGATTTAAGGTGTTTTGCGACTTCGTAATTTTAATTATCCCATTCGTGATGGAATAAAAGAAGGTACGCAGCTAACAACTCCCTCGGCATGTTTTTGCGTTCATAGTCGTTGCGAATGTTACTGGTTAGACTTCGTTTGTAAAAATCGTTCTAGAAAGTTCATGAAACGCAAAGTAGTCTGGGGTGATCCATGGAATAAATCTTTTAATAACTTCACATGTTCTTGGAAAGTTTTACATCCGTTTCTAACTGGGCGGTCTAGACGCATATACTTCTTATAAACTAAGTAGTTCGTGTCTGGTAGGAAAACAAGTACGTTGTAACGTTAGTGTTTCAACCAATTACTGTTTTTACACTGTATAACTGCTCTGACGTTTCTCACAAATTTCAAATGTATTGTTCACTAAAATATTTCTTTTTTGCTCAACACTATTTTATAAGTTCTCAACAAGGAATATAAAATGATGTCACTTCTGTAATTTTCTGCAGAAGTGGTAGGCCTGGCATGGCCAGGTGTTTAAGGCATTTGACTCGTAATCCGAGAGTCGCGGGTTCGAATTCCTGTCACACCAAACAAGCTCGCCCTTTCGGCCGTTGGGACGTTATAATGTGACGGTCAATCCAACTATTCGTTGGTAAAAGAGTAGCCCAAGAGTTGGCGGTGGGTGGTGATGACTAGTTGCCTTTCTTCTAGTCTTACACTGTTAAATTCGGGAAGACTAGCGCAGATAGCCCTCGTGTAGCTTTGCGCGAAATTCAAACCAAACAGTTTTACCCAAACGACGAAAGATTTAGAATATTGGGAGATATAACATTAACTAAGTATTTAACGGGGCCTGGCATGGCCGAGCGCAATAAGGCATGCGCTCGTAATCTGAGGGTCGCGGGTTCGCATCCAAGTCGCGCTAAACATGCTCGCCCTCCCAGCCGTGGGGGCGTTATAATGTTACAGTCAATCCCACTTTTCGTTGGTAAAAGAGTAGCCCAAGAGTTGCGGTGGGTGGTGATGACTAGCTGCCTTCCCTCTAGTCTTACACTACTAAATTAGGGACGGCTAGCACAGATAACCCTCGAGTAGCTTTGTGCGAATTTCAAAAACCAACAAACAAGTATTTAACGAAGTAACCTTGAATCACCAAACCAATTCTACGAAAACTGAGACATTTTGTTATCCTGTTTATTGAACTTAAAGTTGAAATTGTTTCTTCTACAAAAAGTAATCCTGTTGATATTCTGACCTGATAATTATAAAATGTGTTTCTGGTAAATTACTCCTTGTATATATTCAAACTATTATTAAATATAAATGAAAAAGGTTTTATGTGATATTCATACTTCGATCATATCTTGTATAAATAGTTTACTACCTCTTTGTTCTATATCATAAACTTATGTAATGTAAAAATAAGTGATTCTATAATAAAGACAGTGAGTGTAAGTTTAAAATACAACGAAACATTGTGTGTATTTTTGTTTCAATGCAAACATTTTATTTTAAGTGTAATGAGAAAAATCTTCATTTAAAATGCAGCGCAAGTGAGTTTAGTTTGATTTTAACGTTTTTGTTTTTGCATAAAATATACGCATGAGAAACGTATAAAAAATAAATAAGTATTTGTTAGGTGCATTAAACATAGTTATCAACATTTCCCTAGTTTATACGCCCAAGAAATTTCATCGATTGTTTTTAAATGACTGGTCTTGCTATATAATAAACATCTGATAACAAAAATCAGTTTAGCCTAATGAAATTATTCCATCTTATTGAACATCTATAGGCCATTTACATTCACCTAAACTACGTTTCAGCGGGTATTATTGTTTTAGTATCAGTTAACAGATGACAATACCTATAACCAGTTTTTTATTAGATAATTCAGTACTATTTTATTGGTACGGGAATACAATATTCTGACATACTTCTTTCTCTATTATATCACGTTTTACCTTTCTCATCTGAAAAACAAGTTAAAAATAAGTCAGTAAAATATAAATACATATATCATGAAATAATTTTTAACGTGTAATACCCGACTATACTTCATTTTAGAACAGGTTCAACAGAAGTTTAGTTGTAATATAATAGTTGTAATATTTTCGTAATATAAACTCTATGTATTTGATGGAGAAAATACTGTTTTAACATAAATGAAAAACAAAGATAAAAGTTAACCAAATAAGAGAAAATTAATGATAGAACTGATAATTTAATAAGTCAAAACTAGAATCGTTTCTCATATTAATCTTACTGATGATTCACATATCAATATTTATTAATGCTTATATATCATGCATAAAGTAATATGGTTTAATTATATCTTTTATCTGTCTTTTCTTATGTAACATGGGACGCTGAGTTGTTATAAATTGTTTTTACTGATTTTGTGAATTTTAATAGAACATAAAATTTGTGTTTCTCACTTAGATTAAAAATTTGTTGATAATAATTTAACTCTTATTGAACCATTAAACTGCAAACTTTGAACGTTTAAATTCAACTGCTTCACTGGCGCCATCTATTACAACAAGTTAACACTCCATATGTTTCTTCTAAACAATAATAAAATAACGATTTAACAATTGCGTATGCATATTAAATATTAAAAATGTCGTTGATTTCAAACTAACATAAAATACTCATTAACGCAATTTATTTCCCATTTGAATTGCATGAACAGAAGTTTTTTCCCACTTTTGTATTTATGTTTTACTGTTTTTTGTAAATCAGTTTAAAAACAAAATCTATAAATTAAAGCAAACGTGATAAAGTCTGGTAGGCATATTTTATCTGTGATTGTAAATGTAATATTATGAAATTTAGATTTAGCTACAAGTTCCCGTAATAACTATGTGATTCTTTAATTTATAGTTAACGTATGTATCAAATATATGCTCAGTGTGACTGGTTTTATACGAACTACTTTGTTACGAAATAAATAAGTTTGTGTATTTAAAAATAGTTCGCGCCAGTGCATGTCACATAGTGACTTTTATTTGGATTTTAAAATGTGTGTGTGTCTATGAGAGAGAGAGAATAAATGTTTGACTTAGTTAGATTTAATATTAAAACACTGATTTAATTCAGTCTGGATATACATTTTCTTAACACAGCAGACTGTTTAATGCCGAGAAAAATCGATCTTTCAGAAATTCTGTTCCATGAACTACTAATATTGCAAACGATGGAGTAAGACAAGAACTAACATTTTAAAACCGCTTTTCTTTCAGAGATTAGTGAGCAAAAACATTTGTGAAAGTAAAACCTGTGACAACAGCTCTTACCAATTATTGTTGTTTTTCACTTATACAAATAACGGTTATAGAAATTTTCATTCACCAGTCAGAGATACTATTTAATTAGAAATCAGCTTTTCGGGCATTGAAAAAATTTAAAGATTTCTCTATAAGCTGAAAGCTTTTTTGATTGCTTATAAGGTAGTGCTTACGTTTGCAAATAGGTGGTGTTTAATAAAATCAAATGTAGTGAAATGAGATTAAACTCCAAAATTCAAAGATTGTAAAAAGTTTTGGTTATTCCCTTTATTTTCAGCTTGACTCTGCTCGAGTTGATTTACCCTAAACTTCTACCATTTGAATATATGTACAATCACATTCATTTCATTAATACACAAGTCTACACTGACTTTTTTTTCTTTTCTTTTTTCTAAATTACAGAAGCTTACGTAAAAGCAGCACCTGTAGTTACAAACCACTTCTGTACTATGAGTGATTTGTGATTTAATTAATTTCTTTATTTTTGTATTAAGCTGTTTTGGTAATATTAATAATTATTTTTCTGTCGTAACTTTGTTTATTTTTTTGCTGTGTAATATGTCAAGGGTTTCAACTTGATAACATTTCTTCCTCCACTCTCCTTACCTAAGTTTGTTATTTTGTCATATCCTTTTGTAACAAATGGCTTTATTTCTTTAGCTTATAATCTCTAAGTCAACTATGTTATATTTCTTGAGTATTTGTTAAGCCTACTGCATGTTCTTTGTATTTTTGTTGTTGTTTTGAATTAAGCACAAAGCTACACAATGGGCTATCTGTGCTCTGCTCACCAAGGGTATCGAAACCCGGTTTTTAGCGTTATAAGTCCGCAGGCATACCGCTGAGCCACTGGGAGGGCTGTTCTTTGTAAGGAGCATTGATGAATCTCTGTGTAATTATCAATCTTAATTTTTTTTAATGTCAAAAGGTTTCTCTGTATCACAAACATATACTCCAAACTACTTATTTAAAAAGTTATATGAGCGTAAAGGTAATAGTGAATTCATCCATTACCAAGAGTAAAATTCAAAGTAACTCATACAGTTGTTAGATTTTTATACTAGTTCAGTTGGTGTTGTAGAAATTAGGATAACAAAAAGAATGTTTAGAACAATCTTGAAGTTACATGACGGGAATATTAGAGGGTAGAAAAACAATCACATGAACGTGTTTAGTGTATTTATATAGTCTCGAACTCAGAGATCAGGAACAATAAAAGAAAAGAAGAGAAGCAGAAGCTTTGTGAACTGTTCACGACTTTTGAATTATTAATTCGATAAAGAAACAATAACTTTATAGAATGTTCAAACCCGTTGAATGATGCAACAAAAACTCTAACATAAAGACGACAATTTTGGAGAATTATTAAGACCTTTTGATAAAAAAAATAAACAAACTAGATAAGAACATAAAAATAATTATACATGAATAAAACCAGCCTTATGTGTTAAGTCAATCTACTGAATATCATGATCACTTCACAAGAACACTAAAACAAATAATGATCAAAGTGCATTGAATCATCAGTGGCATACTCTTCTTTTCAAAAAATAAATAACAAAATTACCGCCAGAGCTCCGATAGTACATCACAAGTTTGATTAACATAATTTAAGATAGTCCTAAGCCTATTTATTAACCAAACAATGCAAAATAAGCTTCATACTCATAGAACTTAACAAGTTATTGTAAACATTGTAGCAAGTAATATTAATGTTAAGTACCGTTAATGTGAAAAGAGCGTTTCATTGCATATAAGTTTTATAAGCGTCGATGTGCTTGCAACTGTACACATCAAATAAAAATAACTTAACTTACATTTTAAAACCTATACAAGTGTTTAAAACTTATGGTGTTAACAACATTTTACTTATACATCAAGAATCACAGAAAGCAACTGAAAATGAGTTGTTTGCATTGTATGAAAGAATGGTAAAATGAACATTTGAATAACTCCTCAACTTTGGTTTTATTTTCAATAAGTCATCTACAGATATTGTTTTTAAACAATATTAATTTAAAAGTTAGTTAAGGGTAAAAAAAGTCAATAAGTGAAGTAATAATCTATAATAAGAACTCATCTTATGAGTTCGGACATTAAACGTAACTGGTTTGAAACGCGTCAATCAGACTCATCCGCACAAGTGGCCTCGTAAAAATAAAATGGTTCTTGTTTTATTCTTTCACAGGCCCAAAAACAATTATGGTATCATAAAGCGTCGTGTTGTTGAACATTGATAGCCCGAGTTGGTTAAATCAAAATGCATCGGTTCTGACGGTAACCGAAATCGGGTAATATAGCTTAAAAGGACGTTTTAGCCCATGTGACTAGCCTAACGTCGGGAAGCAGGAACGTTAAAGTCCCTGGCGGTTATCTCGAGAATCTGGCAAACACTGTAAAACCTCTTTGCATTTATCCTAACATTTTGGTCACTAGATCTTTAAACGCTTTTTGGCCCAACCTCTCCTTGAGAAGAAAATTTCCAGATAAGACGACATGGATGTTAGAATTACTGCTGTTTCACTGTACGTCAACCGAAGGTTGTTAGAACCCGCCTAAGGGACACATTGTCCCAAATGTTAAAGAATAATGTTTACAAGTATATGTCACAACTTAAATGTCGTTTCCCAAAGCAATGCATCACTAATTGGAAAATTGTGTCATTTACATAATCTTTATTTTATTCATTATAGAAAAGAACAATTTTTTTTCAATTATAATTCTGACTAATAAATAGAGGAACTATAAAACATGTTAAAAAATAGTTTATCGGTAAATTTCTTTGATTTGAATTTTCGTTCAGTTCCTCTTGTGTTCAAAGCGAGTGAAATTTAGTTTTAGCAATACGGAAAAATATTCCCTTAAATTTTTAATCATAGTATAAAAATAAGCACGGCTGATTGTTGTGTTTTAAATATATGATAACGTATGAAACCGCTTCTTGGAACGTGTTTTGCATACCGTAAACATGCTCATAAAACCTTGTATGTTAGAAACTGGTATCTAAGACGTACTCTGTGTATCCCACACTCTGAGGTCAGCCATTCAACATACCAATCACGAAACGTAATAACAAAATCTATGAACGAATTTATGATCAAATATTCTCGTTTGTTTTATTTTCATTTTTTATGCGTTTCCTTTCCATAGAGTCACTGAGTAGCTAGCATATTTTGTAGAGAATGAAGAACACTTAGGTTCAGAAAGTCTTGAATAGAATGATATAAAACTTCATGACCCGAGTGCTTTCAAAGAGTTTTTATTAATCTTTTTCGATAGTAATATCTAATAAAAATGTTCACAAAAAGTACAGAACGACTCCTACCGGATTTACTATTCTAGTAAATGACAAATGTTTTTTATAGTTTTAACACTAACCACTAGTCAGTGAAAGAATGGACAAATTCTGACGTTTTTTGCTCAGTATCATGTGTATTTTTGTGTACTTAGAGGACACCATTTATGTTTATCTTCTTTTTTTAAAGTCACGACATACATGATAAACTAACGGGTTTCAAAAGCAATGTCATTCTGCGCAATCTTTACTGAAACTTTATTATACATAAAAGGAAAAACAATTCGAATTTCTCATTAGGTGTTAGTTATTTAACGAGGGATTGGAGCGTATACGAAGCTTGGGTGGGAATAGTTAGCCACCTCACATGGGTGAAGAGAGATATTTCATCTCTGACCGCCCTAGAGGCAGTCCTCCTTGAACACCTGTCGCGAACAAGCAATCTCCCCTAAACAAAATGTCTCTTATAGAGCATTATTTTCACCGACTCAAAAATATTATATGATACATGTGACAGAAGAGCCTACCCAAACAAAAGACCCGCGCGTCACCTATGATTTAATGCAAGCGGCACAGTTTTTATTTTGTGTTTTTAAAAATTTCTCATTTTGCTTCTGAAAAGTGTTTTAGTGTTAATGCAAAAAGTAATTATCATAGTTTGTCACATTTGTAGACTACAGAGAGTATTCGCTGTTTTTGGTTGTTTTTTTTGCAGAATGTTCTTTCAAAAAAATGTTCAGCCTTTTAAGATTGAATATCATTTAAGACATCTATGCTAGAAAAAAAATTATATTTTTAAAACTTTCGTAATCTGTTGTATTGTAAGTTATTTTTTATGTATAGTTTTTACGTACACATTTGGAAACTACTACGCAACTAAATTTGCACGAGAAAATCTGAAGTAAATGTTTGTTTGTTTGTTTGTTTTGAATTTCGCACAAAGCTACTCGAGGGCTATCTGCGCTAGCCGTCCATAATTTAGCAGTGTAAGACTAGAGGGAAGGCAGCTAGTCATCACCACCCACCTCCAACTCTTGGGCTACTCTTTTACCAACGAATAGCGGGATTGACCGTGACATTATAACGCCCCCACGACTGAAAAGGCGAGCATGTTTGATGCGACGGGGATGCAAACCCGCGACCCTCAGATTACGAGCCGGACGCCCTAACCCACCGGGGCTGAAGTAAATGATGCATTATTGTAATTCCTTTTAAACATAGTTAAAGCATCGTTTACAAAATTTTGCTAAATAAACATCAAGTTAGCTAGCTGGCAATTGCCTCAACTGTTTATCCTTTTTTTTTACTTTCTTCAAAAGGTCGAGGACCTGATGACTGGCTTATATGAATAAATTCATAAGAATGTACAAATTTCAAAGTTAGTTATTCCAATTGTTCCTGAAAAACCTCATTTTTATCAAGGGATTTCATATCAATATACACACTTTTTTGTTTTCAAACTGATTGACCAGACTAAGCTTTGAATCTCCATCCAACTGGTAATCTTGTAGTGGGCAACATTTTAGTTTCTTTGCTGAGACTTCGTCAGTCGCTACAGCAATTATATAGTTATTGTTTTAAGTTAAGTTACTGTTATTAAACATTGAATTATACACACTTTTCTGATATTTATATATCAATTTATTTTTTATTCTTAATTTACTTTGTCTCTATATCGAAGAAGTTAATGTGAAAAAATATTTTTAGGCCAATTGTATTCGTGTACATTATTATAAGGTTATTCAAGTATATAACCTCAAGCATGTACATTAATCCTGTACCTTGATGCGTAACTAAATTATACCTGTACAGTTACTTAACAGTAAATAGTACAATACATTGATTGTAGCCTCAGCAAATAAATAATAATAAAATGAAATAAGACTTTTTTTACCTTCAGTCTCACTATTGAAATTGAAGTCGAAAGCGGCGAAGAAAATCTCATCAGTTACACGTTATACTTCTAAAATCGCTAAAGTTCGTGTACAGTGTGACAGACGTGTACGAACAGCGCGAAATCATAAGGCTAAGTTAACAAACCACGATTACAAAAGTAAATCGAAAACTTATACTGATTTACATGCACAAGATTGTTTGTTTGTTTGTTTGTTTTGAATTTCGCACATAGCTACTCGAGGGCTATATGTGCTAGCCGTGCCTAATTTAGCAGTGTAAGATTAGAGGGAAGGCAGCTAGTCATCACCACCCACCTCCAGCCCTTGGGCTACTCTTTTACCAACGAATAGTAGGATTGTCCATAACATTATAACGCCCCCACGGCTGAAAGGGCGAGCATGTTTGGCAAGACGGGGATGCGAACCCGCGAGCTTCAGATTACGAGTCGTACGCCTTAACACACTTGGCCATGCCGGGCCCATGCACAAGATAACATAATTTTGAGAGTAGAAGGTACATACACATGAGTAGATTTGAGAAGAAAATGTCCACTGGAAGAAATACAGGTCTTGAAGATGTTCCTGGTACAGGTGAAGAGTGAGAGTGGTATACAGGCAAAGAGTGAGAGTGGTATACAGGCGAAGAGTGAGAGTGGTATACAGGCAAAGAGTGAGAGTGGTATACAGGTGAAAAATTAAAATGGTATGCGAGTAAAGAATGAAAGTGGTATACGGGTGAAGAGTGAGAGTGGTATACAGGTGAAAAGTTAAAATGGTATGCGAGTAAAGATTGAGAATGGTAAACAGGTGAAAGTTAAAATGGTATGCGAGTAAAGATTGAGAATGGTAAACAGGTGAAGAGTGAGAGAGGTATACAGGTAAAGAGAAAGTGGTGTACAGGCAAATATTGAGAGTGATATACACGTAAAGAGTGAGAGTGGTATACAGGTGAAGAATGGGAATGGTATACAAGCAGAGTGTGAGAGTGATGTACAGACGAATAAAGGCCACTGGCGAGTACATAGACATCTTAAGGATGGAACAGGTAAAGAAGACAAGTATATTTTTATATATGATACATTTCCAAAAGAACACGTACAGAACGCGAAGATGAAAAAGATATGATAACGTAGACAAATTATGATAATAAGATATGTGTATAACGCAAATAAATCGCGAAGGTGGAACACGATAATGCAGATAGATCGTTGTGGCACAGGGTACATGACAGCACAGACAGGTGTTGAATCTTAAGCATTGGTAAGAAAAGGTAGATTTTAAAGTTATGTTATGCGTCAAATATATTGGTTATGAGTGCGTTGTATGCACGAGAACACTGGAAGATATTCGACACATTAGTAGAAATGGTCTTCGAACACAAGGCCCTATATTAAAATATCAACGTCCGCTTTTTTTTAAATCAGAGAACATTTTGTACGTCTGATTACATCGTGCCACCAACGTTTCGGAGAACATTTTGTACGTCTGATTACATCGTGCCACTAACGTTTTGGAGAACATTTTGTACGTCTGATTACATCGTGCCACCAACGTTTCGGAACCTTTCTGAATTATTTTCAGTTTTGAATTTTACTTCAGTAATGTTGTGAAGTTTATTTTTTTAATAAAGCTTTAAATTTTACTTTTACCACAGTTATAAACTTTGATTTATTTGAACAATACTATGTACTTCATTTTATTTGAATACTACCACTAACCGTATTTTATTTAAATAATATTGTGAACTTTATTTTAGCTGAATGATAATAAGAAATGTACGTATTTGAATAGTATTTATTTTATTTCACTTGAATAACGTTATGAACTGAACTTTATTTAACTAATATTTCCCCAGTCATGTTATTATTGAAGATAAGATGAAATCGTAAAACACTTTACTTGTGTGATTCGTATCGTACATTAACTGTCACGAAACTCATAATGCAGACCATTCTACCTCGCGAACAGAACTTAGCTGATCCAGACCTAAAGCGGCAGTTTTTACACACTAATCATCAGTGCATAACTTGAAGTAAGAACATTTTCACTTTACCTAAAGTCTTAACTAAACTGCCTGCTTCTCGTTAAACTATAATAGCACATAAGAACAATTTCAAATGCATACTCCTTTTAAGAAAGCTAAAGAGGCCGTCATAATTAATACGAGCATATCATAAATATTAAAAAAACACTAGTCAAGTCACTTACAGCATAACGACCTAGGATAATTATTTCTGAGAGATCAGTTGATTTTTTATTACTATTGTTTTTTTTGGGTGTTGTTTTTTTTTTTTTTTTTTGCAATCTTCTACTTGTAAGTTTACGTAGCGCATAATATTCTGATCGTTGGGTGTCTGCATCGATACCAGCATGAGCAAACTCTCCAGACAGACTCTCAGACGTCACCAATCCACTGACCTATGTTTATGAATACCAGCAAGTTAAAAAGAAAAAGACGCCACTCTCAAGGCCGCTGGTCACGTGACCACTGGCCACCTTGTGGTGAATTATTTTTCCTCGTCGCCTCTAGGGCATCCTGCAATAAAAACTTAGCATTGGAATTTCTGCGTGCGTGGATGGCGAAGGAAAAATTGTGTGGAAATGAAGTAAAAACCTGCCCTGGGCTAGGGAAGTACAGGAACCTGGATGCTGGATTGTCTTCACGTATAAGAACATGTGTCTGTGATTCCATTCACTTCCACCATCTATAGAAAGGCCAAGTTTTTATTCTTCTTGTTGAATACGAGAACAATTTTCCCGCTGTTTTGGGCAGAGAAGCATTTTATTCGAAAATCCTTTCCTCGAATCTTTTGTTGTATTCACCAACGGTGGAATAATCAAAGTGAATTGAAACTTCCACTGTAATTTCTTCCACACAAATATTAACGATGTTAAACATTACGCTCTTATCTATCGGTAAGGCCGCCCTGAAGACAGCGGCACAAGTCGGCGGGTGGTCCCGGTAGCGCCCCCGTGACTCCCTCGTCTTCTCACAGCTGGGTTTCCAGGGCTCATGAACCTTCCGAAACTTGATAGAGTTCTACCGGCTCAGCTCCGGTAGCCTCGACGGCAGGCCAAATTTGTCTCTTCTTAGCTAGGCCATGACAGCTGGATAATAAACCTTATCTATTAGGCGCCACCCGACACAAACATCGCTGAGTGAAAATTGAAACCCATTGAAGGGTGAGTGAGAACAACGGTGTTGCACTTATTTCCAATCTAATGACGTCACGCTTGGTCGAGAGAGCGTTTCCCAATACTTCAGGCGAACGTAATATATCAAATAAAATTTGTAATGAGTTATTGCAATTACATAGTGTTTTGTTTTTATTCGAGAAATAATTCAGTCCGTGTCAGGCATGTATTTTGATTCATTTCTTAGTTCGTACTCAGTTGTGAACACTACTATGACCATCTCATTTACGCTTGACTACCGCTAGTACAGCGGTAAGTCTACGGTCTTACAACGCTAAAATTAGAGGTTCGATTCAATTCGGTTGGCTGAGCAGATAAGAAAAACACATATACACATTTACTCTTATTATGAAACGTGTAACTAATTTAGCCATGTCTAGAAAATATTTTAAATACCTGTGGTCTTTTGTTTTGGGGCCTGGCATGGCCTAGCGCGTTAAGGCGTGCGCTTCGTAATCTGAGGGTCGCGGGTTCGCGCCCGAGTCGCGCCAAACATGCTCGCCCTCCCAGCCGTGGGGGCGTTATAATGTGACGGTCAATCCCACTATTCGTTGGTAAAAGAGTAGCCCAAGAGTTGGCGGTGGGTGGTGATGACTAGCTGCCTTCCCTCTAGTCTTACACTGCTAAATTAGGGACGGCTAGCACAGATAGCCCTCGAGTAGCTTTGTGCGAAATTCAAAAAAAAAAAAACAAACAAACTTTTCTTTTGTTGCTCAACATATCACACGATGCTTCGTTCGCAACAGAAGAGAGAAAAAAAAATCTGTGTAGGAAACATAATGATGAATAAATGACAAGCTCTATTTTAAAAATGAAGAGGTCCAATACATTCTGCTCATTTGTTGTTCACGTGTTAACTGGTGTAAAGATATCAATGACGTTTTATTTATCAGCTTGAACAGTCCCTGAACCTCACATACAATTTTTACTACCTATAAGATTATGGTACTTCATGTCTGCGGGACGACCAAAATTCTGATTTTTCGCTTCAACACAGAAGTGGATGTCAGTGTGCAGAGTTTTCCAAGCATTACACGATTCGTATATACAGTAATGACGAATTTGTTTGTTTGAAATTAAACACAGGACAATACGACAAGTCATCTGTGCTCTGTCCGTCACGAGTATTGAAACCCAAATTCTAGCGGTATAAGCCCACAAGCGTATCGTTGTGTCACTTTGAGAAACATACATTATATTTATTCAGTGGTACCACTGGTCTGAGACACAATCATACACAATAGCTCATACAGATCATTAAAATCATTGGTTTATAAACCACTTATATTTCGAACATACTCTTCAAAATGAAGAAAATAATAAACAGGACAATCACAATTTGTTTTTAACACAAATACAACCACGTTTCAACAAGAATGACCTTCAAATGATGTTGTACGTTTTTATTCCCAACTGATCTATCTACCGGAGTCAACTGTTCACACAGTTTCTCACCATAACACAACCATCTTACCTCAGATTGATGATTTTATGGCTAAAAATGTTTATTATGTATAGAAGAACTTTGTTAACTGTAAGCCATATAGTCTGAAGCTACTCGTAAAAGAAGCATCTGCGTTGCCTATAAGAAGCGGGAAACCTTGTATTACAAGTTTTTTGTTTTGTTTTTCTCACAAAGCCTTCTTAAGGATTGGTATGTAGAAGAAAACTAAACTAAATTGACATGTGTACCATATAATTAATATTTCGTAACGATTGTTCAAATGGCGTTCCAAAGATGACTGCTCATATAGAACACTACAAAAAATGTTCCTGTATTACTTAACCCCCTCTAGTGGCACAGCGGTATGTCGGCGGACTCGCATCATGGTAACCAAGTTTCGATACCCGTAATGGGCAGAGCACAAATAGCCCATTGTGTAGCTTTGTGCTTAATTCTAAACAATGAATTAATCAACTGGTACCTAGAGCACAAAAGCCAGTCACCTTAAAAACAAAATATTGATACTATATATAAATATATAGTATGTTTTGAAATATATATAGAATTATTTTCAAAGGGCTGCATATGATTCTCTTGGAAACTGTAAAAGAGTATATATTGAACTGGTAAATATAGTAGCATGTGGTTATTTTTGTTTTGTTACTGCCCAACTTTTCATCTTTGTCAAAATCATCCTAACCAGTTTGTTTTTTTTCCCAAAAATGGTATAGGTGGAAAAAAAAAAAGATCTAAACATAATAAAGATAACAATGTTTGTTTTTCCAAGAAAACAAACTGGATTATTTCAGAAACACAGGCAAGCTGAATTACCAAGGAATCACACTTCCAAACAGAAGACAAAGAAATGGCTTTAACCAGTTTCTAGAAATATATTTAGCAACAATAGCTACTTGTTATGCTAATAGATATTCTGCATCCGATAATCCTCGAAATTGATTATGTAACTAAAAGTGGGTTAAATATATCAAACTTGCGCATTTATTATTGTTCTTTATAAAAATATGAATATATTGATACCACAGAAGAGTTTAAGAATTGGGTTGTTTCGTTATACTTTTATATATACATGTATGTATGTAATAATAACTTGTATTACAAGCATCTTCAGTACCCATAAACTCCTGTGTTATTTTGATAATTACGAACATATGTACGCACGAACTACGAGCTAAAAGAATACCAATCGAACAGTATATAACACGTGCTGGCGTGCATGTTGACGTACATAATTTGAGACAAGTTGCTAACAAGCTTTACCAGGTACGAGTTTAAAAAATCTCGTACCCAGAGTTCACTTGACAGCATGTAACTAGTATGACCCAAAACTGTGATCTGTATTCTTCAGAGGAAATAAAAGGAAATACGAAGAAAGAACCAGTTCCCGCTGCTCACTAGTACTATTTATTGTCTTATGATGGGCTGCTAATTTCATGTCGTAAACAGTCACGCCCTGACAACCCCGGACTTTCCTATGTAGGGCTTAAAGATCAATTCTGATCTAAGAACTCCTCGTGCATACTAATATACTAGTTGGAAAAAGAATTGTTGAGCTTATATCACGTTCAAGCTGTCTGTGCTGGTGCTGAATAATCAAGTGTCTCACGAGGGGGCGCTTGAGTAGACATCTACTTCTTTCCTCATGATGAGAAATTGATCTAACTTCTTCAGAACAGAGCAACACATAACTAGTCAGTAGGTGTACTGTTAAAACTTATATAAATAGTAATAATTGTTAAATTTATTACTATACGCGTGTATTAAGTTTTGTGTTTTGTTTTTTTGCACTGAAAATCAGCAAGTGACAGACATTCAAAGTACGTTTCACTGCTTGTGCTGGTATATTTTTTCGTGCACAATGTTTCTCAACAGATTAAAGCTATGAACAACATCTTGTGATCGCTGATAAAATTGATCGTTAGTAAAAGATTTTCAAATTTCGTTGAAAACTTACGCAATACTATCGTTATCTTATAGACGTTTTTAATTGTTCATTTTTAACATATGTATAGGCAGAGTCTAAATATCGAATTTCTCTGATATTTACGGGGCCCGTCATGGCCAGGTGGGTTAAAGCGTGCGACTCATAATCTGAGGGTCGCGGGTTCGCATCTCCGTCGCACGAAACATGCTCGCCTTTTTAGCCGTGGGGGCGTTATAATGTGATGGTCAATCCCACTATTCGTTGGTAAAAGAGTAGCCCAAGAGTTGGCGGTGGGTGGTGAAGACTAGCTGCGTTCCATCTAGTCGTACGCTGCTAAATTAGGGACGGCTAGCGCAGATAGCCCTCGTGTAGCTTTGCGCGAAATTCAACAACAAACAAACATATGTAGAGAATTATTTTCAAAGAGGCAAAAACAGTTCTCCTAGCAACTACGAACTACGAAAAAATAATAAATATTATATTGCTTGTATGCAGTAGCATGTGGTTAGATCTGCATTTTTATTGTCTAAAACTATTACTTTTCACCTTTGTCAAATAATCATTGTAATAAGTTCTCCCAAAAAAGGTAATAGGTGAAAAAACATCATCTGAAGGCTATAAAAACTGTTTGTTTTTGGAACAAAATAAATTGGATTATTTCAGATACATACAAGGTGAATTACAGAGCAATTCTAAAAGAAGCTAAGTAAAAGTTGTTTTTAAACAGGTACTAGAAATATATCTTGCACTGACATTTAATTGTTATGGTAGTTCAAATTCTACACCTCAGAACTGAATATTTAAATAAAACCGTGTTAGATATATTAAACATGCATACATTTTTCATTTATGTATGTGGGTGTATTGAATATATACATTTATCATTCTTATACAGACATAAATGTAGTGTTTTACGTTCTATTTTCAAAGTTTTTAATGTTATTGTACAGGTATAAATGTGTACTAGACGGGTTTAGCCCATAAATTTATCAGTTATTTAAATAACTAAAACTGTGAACTCTTTTCAAATCCACAAATTTGCCAACGTTTTTATACAAATAGAAATGGTTTTATGTGTATGTGGGTTAGCGTATGGGTGTGTTAAGACAAAAAGAACTGCGTTTCTTTACTTATAAATAAAAACGTGCTCTTTCTATTAACTCTACAAATTTATCAGTTTTTCGTACAAGTAGAAATGTAAGTAGAATTCACCATTTCTTTACTTCCGTATAAAATGTAATTTTTTATTCAACGTATATATTTACCAATATTTTTGTACAAACAAATATGTGCAATAAGTCTGTTAACACCAGGAATTCATCATTTCTTTACTTGTAAATAAAAATGTGCTCTTTGTATTAAATCTAAAAATTTATCGATGTCTTTGTGCAAACAAAAGTACGTAATGAATATGTTAAGCCTACAAATTTATCATTTTTTATTTATAAATAAAAGCCTTCTATCGTCATTTAACCTCCAAATTTATCAATGTCTTTGTCACAAGTTTGTACTGTGTGTATGTGTTGGATCAAGAAAATCACCATTTCTTTGTACAAAAGTAAAAAGCACTCTCTCTAGTGAACCTATAAATTTATACTTTTGTATGAACACTAATGTTTCGGATACGTTACACTATAAATTTGTAACCGTGTGTTAACAAATATTGGTTTAATATGTCAATTTCTGACAAATCGTCATACTTTTACATAAAAAACGAAATCTGATTGGTGGATTGGCCTATAAAGTTTATCATTCCTTTATATACATAAAAACCTACTGGTGGTATTAAAATACACATTTGTCATTCTCATAAATGATAGGTTTATTAAACCTACAAGTTTATTATTCTTTTATCAAAACATAAATTGCTGAGAATGTTAAACCTACTACTTTATCGTTTAATATTTCTATAAAAAATCAAATATTGTATATTAATTTAACAAATGTATCAATCTTTTATACTGATAACAAAGAGATCTTGCTTTTAAAAGAAGTATAATTAAAACACAAATTCTTACTGATGGCTCATGAACTGGATAAAACAGAATTAAACGAAAATAATAACACCGTTTTATAAGGTGTTCCATGCTGTGTTCCTCTGCATTGTATAAGAACATCAAATGTTTCTTAGAAACATAACAGTGATAACGAAAGATATTTTATTGTAGATGTGATATTCTATATACTGTGAACATAAGAACATTTGTGATATAAAAGTATAATAAGGTTTTTCAGAAATCGATTATTTTGTTCCCATATTTAATTTTATTGAATGAATAATGAAATGAGTCACAAATTTTCTTTCCGTCGTTTTAGCCATCTTTTAATTAATTCCATTAATATAATTTAAGCCCGTGACAGCTTCGTTGGATGTAAAGTAACAAGTGAAAATTGACTTCAGTTTGACGTTAAGTTTAAAACATACATAATTTACTTGCATACTGTGCATTGTCAAATGTTTCCTTATAGAAAATCGAAAAGGCAAAATAGTGACACATTTTTGTGTGTCGGCCACGTTAGGATACGTAATAGTGACACATATTTGGTGTGTCAGCTAAGTCAGAATATTTTATAGTGACATATATTTGGTGCGTCAACCAGGTCAGTGTAATTATTCAATTCTAGATGATACACATATACATATACATATATATATATATATATGTTGAGTGAATTATGCTAAGAAATATGAACATTTTTCCGAGATAAATGTTGAGGGGGTGTGCAGGATTAAGAGCATATTACACTCCCTATCGTGACACTTGTAAATAACATCAACTATAGCAAACCAAGTGTAAAGTTAACAGTTACGTATATGAAGTTATTCAGCTGGGCTAAGAAAAGTGTACATTTCATTCTTATTTTAAGAAAAAGTAGCCAGTATGACCAAATTTCGTTTCAACTTGAGTCAGAATAAAATAGTCAATATGATTCGTTTGACCGAGTTACTCACTATGAGATATAGTCCGGTTATTTAGTGTTTTTCTAGAAAAAAACAAACCACATATTTAATCAATGGTACTAACTGGCTTTGCTTTCAAAAGCCCTCCAGTAGGACAGCGGTAAGTCTTCGGATATACAACGCTAAAATCAGGGGTTCGATTCTTCCCCGCGGTGGACACAACAGATAGCCCGATGTGGCCTTGCTATAAGTAAAACATACACACACATTGTTTTTAAAAGTGTTTTGATATTCACCTTAGTTATAAAAAAGTTCTGAACATTCAGCGAATCAAAATAAGAACCTTCAAATAAAAGTTAATGATATTATTGTTAATACTTGAATTTCACAATAGTTAAGATTATCATTCTAAGCATAATATACAAACTAATTTTCGTATTCTAGTTTATATGTAGAAAATACTACAAGAAACAATTTGTTTCAAAGTTTTTTGAAAACGTTATCAAGCTAATTAATAGGTAATTTAGCTGCTAAGATAAAAGTAGTTTTAAAATGATTTTGTTATTAGCTAGCACATACGTTCTCATTTAGCAAGGTAACATTGTTAACAAGTACTACTGCATGAGCAAATTATTTTTATTATAATACCTCAGTATTTGTACCATGTTAATAAATAAACCAACATAGATCAATAACTAGGTACTGAATAATTAAAATATTTAGTATTTTCAGTATAAATAATTGCGTATGATATATATATATATATATATATATATATTTCACTTTCAAAAAGCAGTACCTTCGAAATATTGCATTGTACTATGTCACATCTTAAGCCATAATATTCTAACGACATTTTGGTTTGCTTCCTCATAGCACAGCGGTGTGTCTAAGGGCTTACTACTCTAGAAACCGGGTTACGATACCCCATGGTGGGCAAAGCACAACTAGTCCACTATGTACCTTTGTGCTTAATCAAAAACAAAAATATTGTCTTTTTTACCTCGTGTACAGAGAGAGAGAGAAGAGCCCTGTTCATAAGTTCATTCTTATTTCTATTGATACATTTATGATTGTATTGTTAAGCACAAAGCTACATTGAGGGGTTATCTATGCTGGTCACTGCGGGTATCGAAACCGATTTTGAGCGTTACAAGCCCTCACGCTTAGCGCTGAGCCACTGAGGGACACAGTTGGGGTAAATCTAACTATAACACAAACATCTGTTTCCTCTTCTTCCTCGCTACATCCTCGTGGGATGTTGAATCCAGTGTACAATACAATAAATAAAGTTTAGAAAATAAATGCACATACCTTGAACCACTGAGTAAAGTGTATTTATTAATATGTTTTAATACGAAAAGCGACATAGCAACGTCTGAGTAATTGACGAGTTAATCCCTTAATGGTAATCTTTCAGACGTATTTAGATTTGTATTATTGTTTGGTACATTAATTTATATATGGAGATTATATTTGTTTGCACTATATGCACAAATAAAATTACCTTTTGTGTATGGAAGAACGTTGAAGTTTCTCACTTGTAACATAGTTAGGACTATTTACAGTGTATACTAAATAAAATCTCAGAACCTGAACAAAACAACGAATGAAAGTATGAACTTGTAAAGTACATTACATTATATTAGTTTGTGTTGTGTTTTTTTTTTTCCTGGCTATTACAGGTATCTGGGAATGTTGGGAGCGTCGGTGCCTTCCGATGGACCCAAGAATTATGATAGTCCAAGATCTGACCAGCCAGCTCACCCTGGCACATCTATCTGTTCCAGCGTTCCTGGACTGGTGACCAAACAGAAGAATGTATGCGAGGAACAACCTTCTTCCATGAATGCCGTCATCGTCGGAATCCGTCGTGGCATTCTGGAGTGTCAGCAGCAATTTCAAAACGAACGTTGGAATTGTACCCCCGAAGGAGATGAGAATGTTTTTGGATACACGTTAAACAGAGGTAAGCTCGTAGAACTTTTTTTGAGTAAATAGCTTGTTTATTTCGTTTTTAGTGCAATAGACTACATACACTACACCTACGATGGAAAACCGAATTAAGGATTTTTAGCGTAAACTTGTCACTGACCTCCCCACCGATGAACATTGCAACTAGTGCATTTTTAATTTCAACTATTCCGCATGCCTTAGAACAGTCGTTCCCAACCAGGGGTGCTCGCACCCTTTGGAATGTGAGATAGCGTTTCAGGGGGTGCGAGATAAGATTTATTTTGACCACCTTCACCTTTATTCGTAAATAAATAATTACTGTGAGGGGTGCGAGAACATATTAAAATTGTTTAGGAGTGCGGGGCATAAAAAAGGTTGGGAACCACTGTTTTAGAAGTCAAGCTAACTAGCCTAGAAATTATAAATGTATTGATGTTCTTGGTTTCCTCACTCTCGTTTTGTGTGTTTATGTTTAAGAAGCTCTGATGAGTAAAAACTTGAGCATTTTTCTCTCTTTTGCTGCCCATAGTGGCTCAACGGCAAGTCTGCAGGGTTACGACGCCAACATTAGAGTTTTGATACCCGTTGTTGGCAAGACACAAATAGCCCATTGTGTATCTCTGTGTTTAACAACAATCAACTCAAACTCATTTGTTTCGATTCTCGTAATGTTATTATATAATTTAACAGTTTAAAAAAATAATATTCGTTCTCTTTTAGTTAAAAAGGACTGTTAAACCTAAAAATTTTCATTTTTATAGGTTTGAAATACCTTTGTTTCATAAATAACATCACCTGATGGCTCAGTGTGGTAGTTAAAAATTAGATCTAGATACTCACAGTGCTCAAAGTACAGATAAGTTATTGTGCATATTTGTGCTTAACAAGAAACATTAAACATTGGGGTTGTTGTATATTTTTATTCATAAATAGTTTCTATTGAATAATAATCTTGTTAATCTGCTAGAAAATCTCATTTATCACGTCCATAGGTATATTTTAATGTCTTTTTTTAATACATAAGCTGCGAATGTGTCTGGTATTAATGTAAAGATATAACTTAAAACTCCTGTCCAATGAAGTTATTTTAAACTAGTTTTCTTAATATTTTTGTAAATGATCTTCTGAGCAAGAATAGTTTCATTTAAATGATCAATTTCACCCCACCCATCTTCTTTTTTATCTGAAGTTCCATTATTGACTCAAAGAAACTAAACATTCGTGGTTAAGTATTTTCTGAAAGCCAAAACTCCTACAAATGGTTCTGTAAGTTAATATTTTATAGAAATCTTATGTTTTAGTGATTGTTTGTTTTTTTTCTTCTGAAAGTTATTTCTATGTGATTTACTATTAATAGCAACTTTATCATTATGCAACGTCATTCACTCATTGTAAGCATCCAGTTGGCAAGCATTTTAGGTGCAATCAAACTCTATTTCACTGGCAGTGAAGTTATTAGTGGCCCCACTTAGCTTTTATCTTCCATAACTGTTCTTATATAACCTTATACCACCCCTTGCAATTTGTTTGTACCATAAAAGATGTAATAAACGCAAGAGGGCACGGAAGGGTCAAGTACTACACACACACACACATATACAGTCACTACCTAAAAGCAGCATATAGTTGCTGATGGAAGGGTGAAAATGTTTTGTCAGTAAGCTAATTTCTTTTTATTAAAATACATTGACACTGTTAGATAGACTAAGACACGTAGAAAACAGTAAAAACACCTTTGACAAATTATTATCACGATAAAAAAAAAGCACTGGCTGTAATACTGCTGTTGGAATGGTTATAGTAAGAAAAAACAATACAAGGTCATCCTTCACGATCACGTTACTAAAGGCACGGAACAAGTTAGCTGCCATGAAAACTACCATGAAAGTCAACTCATGTAATTGACCATCGTCACACGACTGTCAGTTAATTCAAACGCTTTGTGGTGATAATTCGCGAGAAGAAAATAATTATTTGCCATCTGAGATAAATATTGTGTTGTCCATTGTCAAAACAAGAGTTTTTGACCAAAGAATATAAAATAAGACGTACCATTTCGTGATGTTCGTCACCATTATATTTAAGTATATATATGTATTTATTTATTTATTTAAATTATATTCTATCAATTTTGTAGGCTTTATAATCGTCCAGATGTTAGATTTAGTTCAACATTAGTATTAAGTAATGGGTCAAGCATAACACTAAATAACACTGAATGCTTTAAAACTGAGATATTTGGTAGATAAAAACTAAGTAAGTTTTTATTATTTAAAATTCGAAATAGGCCGATTTAAAACGTCTTCGAGTACCTCAAGTCGGAGCGGCATAACTGAATAGTTAACATATTTTATTTTGTCACACAGAAGATATGATTGTTTTATGGGTGATGTTATAATTCAAATATTCCGCAGCTGTGTGATCATCATTTAGTACAGATAAAGAGCCTCGTTTGTTAACGGTTTAAACAACGTTGTTGAGTAGATGAAATATATTTTTGTGCATCTCTTCAACCATATTCTGAATGATTTATTGAGAAGTCTTTATCTAAGTCCTTGTAAGAGAACAAGTTTAACAGTATTACTAACCCTAAGGCACTCACGTCTGAAATAAGATCGTCCAACGATATGATGTACATAGGTATAATTATGAACTCAGCCCTCTAATTCCACTCTCGAATAAATGACTGCGGGAAAAACGAAATGTTTATTTTTCGGAAACCACAGTAATATATGATTCTGATCACATAGGAGTTTTCTAATGTCATTATGTGTTTTGAGACCTATATACTTGATTCCTGAAGCTTAGAACCTAAATAAAAACCTGAATATAGCTTAATAAGTCAAGTATTGTGAAATACAATTACGTAAAAAGGGCATCCCATTAACATATGATAAATTTCATGATAAATATTCTTTCTTATTTCTTTCTAATGAATAAAAAAGTGTTTGTTCGATAATCACTTGGCGGGGAATAATTAATGCCCTATAGATCAATAAGTACGAATTTAAAGCAAACATTTTACAACAAAACCATCTAACCAAATGGGTGTTACTTTTTAAGCCCTCTGGTGGTGAAAACAAGTTCAAAGTAGTGTAATGGTTATTCTCATCGAGTGATTATGATATACTGTCCAGATGTAGGGTGATGGCTAAGCCTAGTTCATCCAAGCGACTGGTTTAACATATGTTCGTAGTTCTCTATATAAAGCTTTAAGTTATCACCAGAATGGGTGATGATGCTATTTTTTTTCCGAGTTAGACTTATCTATCAACTTTTAATATTGTAGCCTCGATGTTTCTTAAGATAGTCCTAAAAGCTCAAATACACAGTCTGCCTTTTCGAATAAGGATTAGGTTATCTAGTAGCGCTTGGTGTAATGGAGAGGATGATGTAGTTCACGGCTTTAGTGTCTAAGTTTGCGAACAAATGGCTACCAGATTACGCTCTTAAACTGAAAGATGTGGCAACGTTTCGGTGTCTTAGTTTTTTAGCAAGCCAAAAGAATTACTTACTTATCTTAAACATTGTACATTTATTGGTGAATTTGAAACTGTCCAGAAAAATAAATTAAAAACAAAATGTCGCTATATTTTGCTCTACAAACAATCATGTTCCAACAGATACAATCACCCTACTGTTTAGTAGTAGTTTGTTTGTTTGATTTGTTTTTTTGGAATTTCGCACAAAGCTGCTCGAGGGCTATCTGTGCTAGCCGTCCCTAATTTAGCAGTGTAAGACTAGAGGGAAGGCAGCTAGTCATCACCACCCACCGCCAACTCTTGGGCTACTCTTTTACCAACGAATAGTGGGATTGACCGTCACATTATAACGCCCCCACGGCTGGGTGGGCGAGCATGTTTGGCGCGACTCGGGCGCGAACCCGCGACCCTCAGATTACGAAGCGCACGCCTTAACGCGCTAGGCCATGCCAGGCGTTTAGTAGTAGAAGACAGGAAACAGTACTGCAACAAATTGATTATTTTTACATTTAACATGGTGTTATTGACTTTGTTTGTTTATTTCAATTTCGCACAAAGCTACACCAGGGCTACCTGCGCTAGACGTCCCTAATTTAGCAGTGTAAGACTAGAGGGAGGACAGCTAGTCATCATCACCATTGACAACTTTTGGGCTACTCTTTTACCAACGAATAGTGGGACTGACCGTCACATTTTAACGCCCCCACTGCTGGAAGGGCGAGCATGTTTGGTGTGACGGGGATTCGAACCCACACCCCTCAGATTACGAATCGAGCGTCTTAACCACCTGGCAATGTCGAGCTAGTTTATTGATTGTAGTATAAAATATGTAATTATCACAAAAAAACAACCAAAAAACGGTGGATTGTTTGTTTGGGAATTAAACATAAAGCTACACAATGAGCTATCTGTGCTCTGCCCACCACGAGTATCGAAACCCAATTTCTATCAGTGTGAAGAAACAGTATTACTATAAATTAATTTCTCTTTACTTTTAATAGGGTGTCGGTGACATTAGTGTAGTAGAAGATACGTAATTATTAGAGAGAAACATTAGAGATAAAAAGCAGCATTATTATAAACCAGTTCGCTTTTCCTTTAATAGGGTGCAAGTGGTTTGACTATAGTATAGTATATGTAATGGCAAAAGAAAAATAAAGCATTAAGATGTGAAAACCTATTAAAATTAACAAGAACTTGACTTTTTTCTTTTACCTCGTTCGTGTTGTAGAGCCCCTAGTGGCACAGCGGCACGTCCGCGGCTTTGTGTCTAAATTCAAACAAACCATGTTATAGAACCACTTAACTTGGTATAACCCAAGCAGAACATCAAAAGACAAAATAGAAAATATATTATGATTTGACTTTTTTTTTTTTGTCTCACCAGAATATGGCGAAGTAAAAGATATCCGTACATAAATTATGTTTAGTTTTGTTTTTATAGATTAAGAAAGCACGATTGGAACGTGAAACTTAAAAAACCTTGCTAATCAACTTCCGTGATTTATTTTATCTTACCTGTTCATAAATAAAGTACTAATCACGAATAGTACAGTAATTCTTCCATGCCATTCGTGGTTAGAAGTTTCGAACGTTATTTGTTAATAATTTTATTGATTCTTCCAGTCGTTGCTACCCAAAAAGTTTATTTGTTTGTTTTTTGAATTTCGCACAAAGTTACTCGAGGGCTATCTGCGCTAGCCGTCCCTAATTTAGCAGTGCAAGACTAGAGGGAATGCAGCTAGTCATCACCACACACCGCCAACCCTTGGGTTACTCTTTTACCAACGAATAGTGGGATTGACCGTCACATTATAACGCCCCCACGGCTGAAAGGGCGAGCATTTTTGGCGCGATGGGGATGCGAACCCGCGACCCTCAGATTAGGAGTCGCGCCTTAACACGCTTGGCCATACGGGGCCACCCAAAAAGTCTGACGTTGAAAAATGAACAGCGTTAATAAACTGCTGAGTACTATAGAAGAAATATTATCAAGGATGTTGTGTTTATGCTGAGTGGAAATTCTTATTAAAGGCATTTATATTAATCTTTATTAAACTACCCAGTTTTTCCCATCATTTACCTGATTCTTGTAAGTAATGTCATAGAATTAATATTATTTAATTAATGTGCTTTAAGGCCGATATTCGAACACATCAAATTAAAGAAACAAAATAAATATTTCGTCATTATGTAATACTGGAGGCGAACTGTACTCCTCTCTATTTAACTCGGTTGTATTCTTCTGTGATTTTTCTTTTTTTATAAAAATGCTCCCACCAATGGCACGGCGGTATGTCTACAAATTTACAACGCTAGAAGTCAGGTTTCGACGCCCATGGTGGGCAGAGCACAGACAATCCATTGTTTAGTTTTGTGCTTTAACTTTAAACAAGCGAACAAATCTATAAAAGTGGATTTATTTAAAACCAGAAACTTTCTTCTGTTGTACTTAATTGGACTGAGTTCCTAGTTAAAATGCGAACTGTCAATGAGAGAGCCCATGGCTCGGTTCCAGTTGCGATAAAATCGCGCTTTGCACTTCCGGTCGTAGGTGTCTTACAAGATTAATAAGCATATCCCACAAATCGATTAGAGTTGTCCTAGAATTGACTGTGAGAGCTGTTAGCCATCAGCCTTCCTTCAGTTCAAAATTAAATAGCTAATGCAAACAGCCTGTGTGCAGCTTTCGCGAATATACGGAGCAAACACAAATTAAGCTAACTCTGTGTATTTTATCACGGACAAGATAAATGGTTAAGTTTTATAGCAGAGATACGATATTATATACAGAACGTAGATATACACATACATATTTATGTTTTCATTGAAGATCAGTTATTGTCCAGTGAAGAATCTTCTGTGTTGATTTCTCTAAAAGAAGCTTCATCCAAAACAATTTCTTCTTTTAGTTATTTCTAGATAAAAAAAACTATTAAAATATTAAACAACACGCTTGAAAGAATCGTTTTGTAAGGTAAGCACTTAAGAAAGAAGTGAATTCTGTATTAAATCATAGAATAAATCAAAATTACTTAAACGTCATTAAATAGATTATTTCTAGTTACAGAACGTAAAAGTGGAGAAAGTTTTTCAACAGTGTAAGTAATAGTTGTATGAAAACTAAATTACAGCGGTTGAATAAAAAAAAACATAGTTTTATGCCAGTGCAAATAACGAAACCAAATTTGTAAGATTTGCAGGCGCCGTCTATCGTTACAGCATCCATAATATCAAAAAACATGTTTAAGAGATGCGGCGTTTCTTGTGTAAAAAGTAAAATTGTGGCAGATAATATTTACTAGTAAAATAGTTTTTTAGAATAGATAAATAGATAGATTATTTGAATCACTTCATCATACTAACTAACAGTATAAAAAGACGACACGTCAGCTTTCCTTTTTCCTATCATCTGGTTTAACAAATGACCGATCTCACCTTCAAGTTCACAAACCAAACAAACAAGCAAAAGCGCTAACAAGAATCAAAACGTGTTTGTATATTGTTGTTTTAAATACAGGCTCTAATGGTGTAGGTAGTTATTTTTATGTGCATAGATACCGGTTTAGAGGCACAGAATCATTTTCAGAGTGGTGACCATCAGCAAAATCTAACATGAAGTTTTAATACATCATAAATAAAATAAAAACACTGGAATATACATTCTCATATCTTTTTAGCAACAACAACATAACCGTTGCTTCTCTGAATTCGGTTAAATCATTCTTATTTTATTAATAAAAACAGTTATAAATAACAACTTTATTATTATATATAATATATATAATAAAATCTGTATAATTTTTAAAAGGAAAGAACTCGACAATAAAGCCTAATTTCTTCAGCAGAAACTTTGTTATTTGTTTTTATTGTTGTTGTTGTTAAGTGTTTTGCCCACTACTGATGTTAAAACCAATCTTTTAACGTTATAAGCACTCACATTTACCACTGAGTCATCGAGAGCTTTTTCAGAGTTAAACGGTAGCATTATAACCACTGTTTTCCTCTCTGCTTCAAAAGGCATATTTTCTGAAACTGCTGCCAGGTGGCATCACAAAAGAAAGGCAAAACAGTTCGATATGATTCGTAGTTTTATATATACATAGTATAGCTGGTATAAACAAAACTATGAAAAGTCAGTTGGTTACACAAATTGCGCAATCAATTTCCTGAGAATATCTTATGTTACAATGGACTTAGTATCCCGTTTTTGGCATGTATACTTTTATAGTACAGCAGATCATAGATCTATTGAATAATATATATACCCTCAGTAAAATCTCGCCAGCCTCACTTCAAGCTTAGCTTAAATGTTCAAAGACTAGAAATATTTAAACAGCATATTTATAGACTTGTGTTAATAGCACAGAAATGGCCTTATTTCTCTAGGCGGATTTTTTGTTTGTTTTTGTTTTCGCTTTTCTGCTCGTGCGATCTGCGTTTACTCTTTACGTCTCAGATCAAGTTTGGAGTGCACAGTCTACAAAACAATCTAAACAGAAAAGCTTTGAGCGTATTCATCCTGTTTCGCGTATTACAAGTTGTTGTTTTTCATGTTATCATGGGGTTTTCTCTTTAGTATTTTCGTTATCGGAATTTTGGTCTTTGTAGACCAGGGAGGGTCAGGTCCACTAAAACCTCTTCCTCCTTACCATGAAATGTTACAACATCTTTGTTTGGTTTTTAATTTCGCGCAAACCTACACAAAGGTTATCGGTGCTAGCCGTCCCTAATTTAACAGTGAAAGATTAGAAGGAAGGTAGCTAGTTATAACTAGTCACCGTCAACTCTTGAGCTATTCTTTTTACCAACGAATAGTGGAGTTGGCTAAACATTATAACGCCCCCATGGGTGAAAGATCGAGCATGTTTGGTGTGATAGGGATTCGAACCTACGACCCTAAGATTACAAGTCGAGTGCCTTAACCACCTGGCCATGCCGGGCCAGAAATTACCGTAACAAAGTGTATTGAGATTTAAAAACGTAGATATGGAGAGAATTGCGAGTCAAGTGCCCTAACTACCTGACCATGTTGGGCCAACGTACAACCCTCCACTGTCGTCAAAGCACAGCTAATAGTCAAACGCATAGCTATCTACACATCAATAAAAAAAATATAGTCTGAGATTTTTAAACAGTTTCATTTGGAATTCCAAAGAATGATCGTTCATTCCCTAGTCTCCTACCAAGAATTTCTTGAGCTAATACTATCAATAACAATAATAATAACTAATGACTAAAAGCACCAGCATTCATTTCCGTTGATTACTTTTTTAACAAACATTCCAAAGTCATGGCTGACCTATACACCCATAAGTTAAAACAACTTTGTGTGATGTGAATGTTATAACTAAAGCAGTAGTTATTAAAACATATTTCTTCAGCGTAGTTCCATTTTTTGCACAAAATACATGGTCGAGTTTTGTAAAAAGGAAAACAACAGAATGGAAATAACATTATGATCTACAAAAATATAGTGTTGGAAGTAAATTCACGTGAGATTTGTGCATGTGATAACAAATTTGGTGTCGCCAATTAAAACTTTTATTATTACCACAATTTGTTCTTGCTGTATGCTCAAGCATGGGTAGCGATAAATTATCTTGTTTTTAGCTTTATTCTGTTAAGCTATAGAAAAACCAACTTATCTGTATTAGTTTTGAAACGTGAATAAAATCACGTGTTAAAAAAACAACAATGACATAGAATACTCGAGCAAGGATTGAAAAAAAAATAGGATAACAAGATAAATAACATTAAATTCATTCTTCATGGCTTGTGATCACGCCAACAATGAACCTGTTCATATCCCTCGGGCTAACGTTTTATATAGTGTCATTGCCTAATTTCAAACCTGTAGTTGGTTCACGTGGTTCTTTTTATATGTATGAGCAGATAGATTTCTGTATGATTACTCATATTATCTTTCCTGTCAAAAGCCTTTGGAAGTGCTGGAACAGGTCTAACACGAGGGGCACCACTTTAGGACCATTAATAAAGAATTAGCCTACTTTGATTTTCAACCACTTCAGGGAGTGTTCTTCTGGAGTTTGAGGCGGGAGTCGTATTACTTTTATTTGCATCTCGGTCAGATTAATGTTTCATTCCTGAGAGTAAGAGAAACTTTTGTCCCTGTAAAGCGCTTGTGTGCGTTAAGTCACGCATTGTCTACTCGTAATTGTAGGGTAGGGTTTAGCCCTTGATACCAACAAGGGAAAACTGTCTGTTGAGAGGGGTGGGGCCATCACGGCGTTGGGTGCTAATCAGTAAGTCACACTCTGTGAACTTTGACACATAAAGAACCTCTCAATACTAGTTCACGTGCCCCTGAGATGCAAAACATAACATTTCTTACTCATCATCCATCGCTTAAGTGTGACTGCCACGCCCTTCCCGCCACCTGCCGGTAAGAATCTTGATGAACGGGGAAATATCTTGGAAGCCAATTTTAAATATATGTAACTAACTGTCTGATAAGTCGACTGATACATTGCTGAAGGACGGACGATAAGCTAATGGTCTAACTCTTTAAATCAGCTTGTGGCGCCATCTTGCCCAGTTAACCAATTCCAAATAAAAAAACCATATCATACAATATAGGCATTCCGGATTTGTAAAGTTGTTTCAACAACAACACAAAAAAGTTATTACAAAATTATTCCTAACAAATTTTCAGAATATCTGTTTGAAAATAGCACATAAGATACAGTGGTTTGATTCGAAAATAGCACATGAGATACAGTGGTTTGATTAAATTGCCATTTTGATGGATTCTTAGTGGACTGCGTTTAAAAAGTATCAAAGTGTCATTTACAATTATTACATGGATTTCTTGTTTGTTTGTTTTGTTTTTTTAATTTCGCGCAAAGCTACTCGAGGGCTATCTGCGCTAGCCGTCCCTAATTTAGCAGTGTAAGACTAGAGGGAAGGCAACTAGTCATCACCACCCACCGCCAATTCTTGGGCTACTCTTTTACCAACGAATAGTGGGATTGGCCGTCACATTATAACGCCCCCACGGCTAAAAGGGCGAGCATGTTTGGTGCGAGAGTGATTCGAACCCGCGACTCTCAGATTACATGGATTTAAAAAAATAAGAATCCTTCATTTATTTATTTCTATTTAAAAGTTATAATGTCATTTTATCATAAATGAGAAAACAAAACGCCAAATCTATAAAATGCACGAAAAACAAGTCAACCTTCATCTGTAAATACCTAATCTGTTTAGATATTATCATATAGTAACTGAATAAAGTTACCCTGTTGTTTGTCTTTCCCGCAGTATTTGTTTGTTTCTTGTTAAGAATAAAACTATAGAATAGACTCTCTGTGTTGAGATGAATATGAGCATGAATTCCTGTTTTTAGCAATATAATAAGTAAATCTTCATACTTACCGCTGAGTCATTGGTGGGAGAACCCTGGCCTCCCGAAATATAGTTTAATTTTAACGTTAATTACATCTATCAACAGATGGCGCAAAATATAATATATGAGTATTGAAAGATTATATTTAAAGTACAAAACTTCACAATGAGAAAACTATCTGCACTGTGCCCATTGCGGGTATCGAGTCCCAATTTTTTAAGTAAAGCTTTAAGCTTACTGCTGAGCCAATGGAAAGTGATCGGAGTGATACTGTGCTTTATCTGTTGTATTTCTCCTGTTTGTCAAGAACAATATATGTACGTAATGAAAAGCACATTTCATGTTTCAGGATTGTCAGGGTTTAAATTACCTCATTGAATTTTTATGTTCAATTTCTTTGAAAGCCTGATTTTTTATTTTTTTTTCCTAAATCAAGTTCTTGGTTTTGAAACGTTTTGAATTCATAAGTTTCACGAAATCGTAAACTCAATCAGAAGATAATATAATGTTTAGGGACAACAAATGACCAACTGGTCCATCTTGGCTGTCCCATCCTCTAAACTAATCCAAAACTATTAGATAAAAAGAACTCAAACATAGCCTTTATCATTCATACAGTTATCAAATTACCTCTCAGATTCGCTTACGTTTACTGCCTTCACAACATTTGAAAATACCTCGTTCTAAAGGCCAACCACCCTGATAGAAAAATATAACTCTTGGCTGAAGATGACTCCTACGCTGCCAAAATTTATATTTGTGTCCCCTAGTTCTATCATTCTCACCATTAAGTATTAAAAATATAATGCATCAAGACTATCAATTCCCTTAACAATGTTATTCACCTCAGTCAGATACTCTCTAACTGTTCCTTTTCTAGAAAAAAAAAAACCAATCTGAGAGATTTCTGGGCCTGGCCTGGCCAAGCGAATAACGCGTGCGACTCGTAATCCGAGGGTCACAGGTTCGCGCCCGCGTCGCGCTAAACATGCTCGCCCTCCCAGCCGTGGGGGCGTATAATGTGACGGTCAATCCCACTATTCGTTGGTAAAAGAGTAGCCCAAGAGTTGGCGGTGGGTGGTGATGACTAGCTGCCTTCCCTCTAGTCTTACACTGCAAAATTAGGGACGGCTAGCACAGATAGCCATCGAGTAGCTTTGTGCGAAATTCCAAAACAAACAAACAAACAACCAAACTGAGAGATTTCTACCTCTCCATCCCAAGAATCACTCTATTAACCTTTCAACAATTCAATGTCCTTCGTAAGGTAAGGAGCCCAAGATTTCTAAACACAACACTCAAAATGTAACTTAAACAGGGACTTAACAATGAAATTATAACCTCTTTAGACTTGTATTCAATGCTTCTGAAGAAACAATCTAAAATCCTACTTGCCCTACCACTAGCGACAACACATTACTTGGATGGTTTGAAAGACTGTTCAACCAATATACCAGAATCTGTTTCTTTCATAACATTGTTAAGGTTATTTCCATCCAAATTATATTTATAATTCAAATTGTAATAATCCACGTGTTTTTCGCATTTTTTATAATTAAAACCCATCTGTCATTTACTTGTTCAACTTGCTAAATAATCTAAATCTATTTGTAGATCAGAAGTATCTTCTTCATATCAAGCAACACTCAAGATAACAATTCCTTCACCTGTCATTAATGTAAATCGAAAAGAGTCCTAAGACTAAGCCTTACGGTGTACCACTTGCAGCATTAATCCAGTTTGACTGAACTTCATTTATAACAATCCTCTGCTTTCTTCCATCAAGCCACTCTTCTATCCAGTTGGTTATATTATCCCACACACCTGTAGAGATAAATTACTTTACAAGCCTTTCATGTGGCACCTTGTCACATGCCCTCTAAAAATCTAGATACACCAAATATGCACACTTACCCTCATCTACATGTGCAATAACAGTTTCAAAGCATGTCAAAAGATTTGTAAGGCAAGATTTTCCCTTCGTAAAATCATATTGATTATCTAATAAAATTCTAAACTTTGTCAAAAGACCTTGCATAGCATCTTTTATCAGGCGTTTCAAAACTTTTCCCACGACCGATGTGAGGTTGGTAGTTGTTCTTCTAATTGTAGAGTAAGGAGTATCTTTGGAAATCTAGTTCGTATTGTTTGTTTGTTTTCTAGACAAAACTTCACAGCTTTTGTTATGTGAAGGAAGACTAAATTCAGTGGAGAAAGTAATTTTTAAAAACATAACACGTGTTGCTGTTTTTGTTTGTTTTTTTTCGTTCTAAAGAGCAGAACAATTTGAACGGAGTACCAGGGAAGGACATCGTTTTACTTTCAAGAACAGTAAATGCCATTTTGTCTTACACTTAGAATGTTTGTAGGGCTTTAGTCTACTTTAAAAAAACGTCAAATTCGAAGTTTTGCAATTTTTTAAAACTATTTTTTATAAACTATTTATGTACCAAATTCCTTGTGGCCCCATAACTTGTTGGTTAAAAGATCCCCAAAATAACATAAAAGTCATACAGTACCATAAAATATCATTAAAAATGGCTTCAGTATTACATTTAATCCCACTAAAATGTTTTAACAAGGTAAGTTGTTTCTCCGAATTTTGTATTTTTTACAATTAGTGTTTTAGCAAACAAAATATAAAATGACTCATTATGATGCAATATATAGACCCCTACCAGCAATGAACGGTATAAAAAGTCCGTAATTTAAGGATTAACTCATATAAACTAGAAAATATCAGAACAAACGTGACTCAACATTTCCTCGTGTAAAGCAGAATCAAATCATGGCCGTTCCGATTGTTGAGGTAACCTTTGATTCAGCTGTTATAATCCTACAAGTTGTTTTATTTTTCGCCATTTTTACACATTCTATCGCTGAGGCTTACGTCTATTCATTCATATTGGTCATCCAGTTTGTTTTATTTCTTCCTCTTCTGAACTTCCCTTCAATGACGTCACGCAGGAGAATGTTTGTAAGGGTATTTAAAACTCGATCAAAGCATTGAAGTTTCCTTCTTCTTGTAGGTTCCAATCTTCTCCACAGTTTTCTCTTTAACTGAGTGTTTGTTCTTTTGTGCATGATATGGAGAATGCGCAACAATCTTCCGAGGCAACTAATTTTACTCACTTTTCCAACCTGTTTGAAAGAATAGATGCCTCACATCCATATTGTGCTGTTGAGGTAGCTACAACACAGGAAAGATGATGTTTGTTTGTTCATTTAAATTACCTACATTGCTGTTTTATTCACTACATGCGAATTTTCGATATATACTTTAAACTACGAAATATAGTGAGCAAACAAAAACAATGCCAATGCGTTCAAAAAGAAACCTTCCTTGTTTGATATATGGAACACAGGAACATTTGAACACTTCCACTACTAACAGAACAAGCTAACAGTCATGAAGATGTTTCCATATAGTGGTGCGAAAGATACTAATAATTGTGTGACCATATATCTAACTGCGGTACAAACAAAAATATGCCAATATCCAAGCATAGTTCTTTAGAAAGTTCAATAAAATAAGGCTAAAGTACCCCTGAAAATTTTAAGTATTAAATACTATCTGTTTAGCTTAAAAAAAAAGAGTATACCCTATTATCCAGCAAATATTAATAATAGGTATATTTTATTTTCCCATTATTTTGCACTGACTTTTTTCGGTGTGAATCATTTCTATCCCCCTTCTTATGCATGTACTTGAAACTTAATTTTATGAAAATTTAGTCCCCCGTTGTTACAGTGGTAAGTTTATGGATTTACAACGCTACAATAAGGGGTTCAATTCCCCTCGATGGACACAGCAGATAGCTCAATGTGGCTTTGATATAAGAAAAACACAAACACACATGAAAATTTCAGTATAGTTTGTCTGTTTGAATTAAGCACAATGAGCTACCTGTGCTCTGCCCACCACGGGTATCGAAAACCGGTTTCTAGCGGTTTGAGTCTGCATAAATACCGTTGCGCTACTGGTGTGTAGCTCCAATTAGTACACTTAATTTGCTCAAAAAAATCTCGGGTCGTCTTATACTGAATACATAGTTAATAAAAAAATTTAAGTGTAATTAGATAAAAATTGGGTGACTCTAATAAATATTATAAACATTTCATTGGTATTCATTTACATGATATTGATTGCAAACAATTATAGCGAAAAACTATAATGTGACAAAGAGCGGATTGTCTGCCGACTGACGACACTAGAAACCAGGTTTCAATATCCATGGGAAACAGAGCACAAATAGTCCATCGTGTAGCTTTGTACTTAACTACTACAAACAAAACAAACAAACAACAAAGAGCTCAGTATAAGTAAAGTTGGTCTTTCCCTTTGAATGTTTGTATCCTCTTCTGTGATTGGAGAAAAATGTCAAAACTGCACTGAAGAGTTAGCAACAACCAATCCTGTTGACTCTTACTCTGTATGTGGATTTAACTAGATTTCCAATAATATATTTTATTCAATATTTAATTTCTTATTTTAATCCATATATGGCTCCTCACTGTACAGAGCCCATAGTGAGAATGCGTCTAACGCATTTTCACATCTTTGCATCTAATTGGCTCAAAAATCGTGGTAAAACTTTCACGGTCAGAACTTTCATTTATAAAGACGTTCTACTGAGCTATTTCCTTACTCTTCTCGCAGGTCACTTTCATGACCTAAGCCTTTCTTCGTACAACTGCGTCAGTTTTGTTTTTTATATTTATATAGAATTTCTGTGTATGACGCCCTCGTAACGCAGAAAAGACCAACACCAGGGTAAAAATAATAAATAGTTTTTAGATATAATAATATTTGATGTGCACAAAAAGAATTTTGTACAATGTTTTTGTTTCATTGTACTTGTTTTGTACATACATATATATATATATATACGCAAATAATTAAATATAAATTTTGCATTTATCAAAAACAAATACGAAATGTGAGACACAAACAACTGGTATTAAATATTTATTTTTATTTTGCTACAGAGTTGGTCCTTTAAGTGACAAACACAAAGATATATAATTGCTGTATACAATCTTGCCCCTAAAATTATCGATGATATATAGACTCAACAAAATATTTAAGGAAATAATACTATTAATATTATAATTAATTCCACTTATTACTGCTAAGGCCTGTACCTTTATGCACTATAAATAGATCACGAATGATTTTACACAACGTTTTTTCAGTTCTTTGCACTGAACGTTCTGAAAAGATAAAATATAAAACTAATTGATTTGATAAAAGATGTGGTAGTAATTAATACATAAACAGTAAGTAATTTAAGAGGTAATTACTATGCACTATTTCTACTGAATATGGAGTTTACAGTGCTATGAAAATAATTTTTATTTTATATTCTATACCAATAGAAATGTATGGAAACATTTAGGTGTTTATTTCCTGGTTACATAAAATTTTCTTTTCGTCACTAATAAATATAACCGCTTTCAAGCTGTAAGAAAAACAGTTGTTGTGTTTGTTATTAACCGTAAGGCTACACAAAGAATTATCTGTGCTCTGCCCACCACGGGTATCGAAACCCGGTTTCTAGTAACATAAGTCTGCAGACATAACGCTGTGCTACTTGGGGGACGGAGGAACAAACACCCCATTGAATAAAATTCCTCTAAACTTTTCAAAAAGTATAATCAGCTCCTTTCTCTGAGTTAAATCCTGATTAAGACGCCTCCAGGGTGATGCCTTCATGTCGAGATCCTTTTTTGAAAATTCTGGTATTCTATTTGCATCTCAACTTATTTTAATGTGTGAGCCTCCATACTTTTACCACCGCGTTTCCTTTTCTTTCAAAACTAGTAGATTGTCCATGGTTTCCAAGCATGTATCCTTGTTTAGCAATTGAACGTCAAGCGTTAAGAATAAAGATTTTACCCATGACAACCATAATAAAGAGGGTTTAGCCTTATTTATGCGTGTTGATCGGCAAATAGTTTTTCTTTCTCTTACTGATATTTGCTTCAGAAAACTCAGTGAGGTGTTCAGTATTGGGCCTAATAATTTTCCACCTATCCCACCTGGTCTCCCGGAAGATCCTAAGGGGAGAAAAAAGAAAATCCTCAAACTTTTCATCAAATGAGGCTTTTTACCTGCCCATAGTAACGGAAACGGGGTTGTTTTGAGCTCTCTATTTGGTTTATGGTACAAAATCCAGATTGAACAAGCCTGTAGATAACTCTTCGCCGGTGGTCGTAGAACGCACAACATCATGCCATCGAGTTAACCGGGCGGAGCCGAGGGTTGTAAAAACACGTTCGTCCGAGAACTCGTCACCCGTGAAGTGTGACGAATTCTCGGCGCTATCCAAACTGTTCTCTCCTGCCATCTGTCAAAATCCAGCTCTCGGAGGCCGCTCATCAAGCGAGTTTGAAAAAGAAATTTTTATTCTTCCACCCAGCGTAACACAATTTATTGTGACAGTTCGGCTTTAACAACATAACAAAACAATGAACAGGGAACCGAATGAAAGCTTAGGTGGTGTTGAGAAGAGTTCTGTGCATGGTCTGCGCGCCAAAAGGTATTAATGAAAATCTGTCATTTTGCAAGGTCGCTTTCTTATTTTTCAAACTGACAGGTAATAATTATTGTTATTACTCTATTCGTTTGTTGTTGTTTTGTTTTTTGTATATATTGAAAAAGTAGATTACACTAAAGCCACGTTACCTACTTACATTCTTCAATCATTCTTGGCGTTTTTTAGCTTTTCCTGGAGAAGTCTCTTAACACTATTTTCGAACTACCAAATTCCTATGTTAGCATCTTGGCCTAAGGCGACATCAAATAAGCAGCCAGTACGATAGACAGTAGAATCGCCATTGGTGGCAAAACGAATACCGCTTTGTGACGTCATAGTTTATGTGTTGTTTTTTTCTTTCTTTTTTTTTACCTTGACGTCATAAATTCCAGTTAAGGTTCGTGCCAAGTTTTTTTAGACGTACACAAGAACAATAGAGAGAGATTTTAGCCTTTTAGTAATTATATAATGGTTTAATAGAGATGAGCTTATATGTTTTAGAGCTTTTACTTAAATTAAAAATGCACCAACTGGAATGACACAGAGCTCTTTAAAATATTGTATATATATATATATAATGGACTTCAACTTATGACAAAGTTCGAAGTCATGCTGAGATTTAACTTATAGTATATTGCTGGTGTTTATTCCTTTTGTTTACCGTAGGTAGCAGGGAAACAGCATTCATCCACGCTATCCTAAGCGCAGGGGTCGTCCATGGTTTGACTGAGGCCTGCAGTGCAGGAAACCTAACAGTGTGTTCCTGTGACCGTTCTCAAGAAGGCATGCCTACTCCCGAAGGCTGGAAGTGGGGAGGCTGTTCGGACAATGTTCGATTCGGAGCCATGTTTGCTCGGCACTTTGTTGACGCTCCGGAAAAGGAATCTCGTAAAAACAGTAGAAAAAAAGATGTGAGGGACATGATGAACCTCCACAACAATAACGCCGGTCGACTCGTAAGTTGGGTGCTACCACCTGTTTTTATTTGTTGTTGTTTTTAACTTGCATATTTGTAATTATCTATATGTGTATGAGTGTGTGTGTGATAGAGGTCCTGATTTTATTTCTTTCTATGTTTTTGTAGGCCCGGCACGGCCAGGTGGTTAAGGCGCTCGACTCATAATGCGAGGGTCGTAGGTTCGAATCCCCGTCACACCAAAAAGATGCACGTCCTCTCAGCCGTTGGGGCGTCATAATGTGACGGTCAATCCTATTATTCGTTGGTAAAAGAGTAGCTCAAGAGTTGGCGGTGGGTGGTGATGACTAGCTGCCTTCTCTTTAGGCTTGCACTGCTAAATTAGGGACGGCTAGCACAGTTAATCCTCGTGTAGTTTTGCGCGAAATTCAAAAAACAAACAAATCTATGTCTTTGTTGGTGTTTGCTTTTTACTCCCCTTGTGGAATTTTGGAGTAATTTCACTCTTCATACGTTTGAATTTCTTTTGCTTGTGAATGCAATGCGTTTGTTTAACGTATATGTTCTTTTTCATTGGGCATTTATCTCTTATTATCTTATTTCTCATATAATAAAAGCTTATATGTCAAATTGTAACATATATATACCAAATGGCACTATTTTTGGAAAATAAAAAGAGAAGAGTTTTTTGCGTATTTATTAACTTATCAATTTAGTGTTAGCTTTCTGTCGTAGCAAGTTAAACTAAGACTTTCTCTAAGTTTAATATATATATTCGGATTTGAAACATGTCGATCTACTTAACTTACCACTGCATGAAATGTTTCAAACTGTCAGCGTATACTTCTCAGGATACTTGTATCTAACTGGTTGTTACATGTCATGTTCGAGTACTCTCAAGCACAGGTACACAACAGTATCTATTGTAATCTGTACAACATATCAGTTTAACGTATATATGTGTTGAGTATGAAATGCTGCCTATGTAACTACGTCAGCCATTTTATTATTACTCATACAATGTTTTAAACTATCTTATAAAATAACACATTGTAGCAGTAGTAATGTACAAGAAGTAAAGTTATTTTTATAATTCTCTGTGTATGTTGCTTCAAACTACGTTTATCTTAAGTATTAGATGAAAAGTAAATTGATACATTTTTTATATTACTTAAAGTATTTACTTGGTCAAACTTATTTTCACTTGGTGAATTTTTTTGTTTTTGTGTTATTTACCAATTAGTTGTAGAATGTGCATGCTTTAAGTATTAGTGTCTTGTGATTATTACGACAAAACTTTGAAAAACTTTTCATAAAATTGTGTAAATAAATAAGCCTGGCACGATTTTTAAACGAAAAGGCAAAATATTTCTATTAAAAACTCCCTCGTCAGCTCCGTATAGATAAACTCTCTCAATTTTATATACCCGTGCGTGATTCACTTGAGGTAGCGAACGTTTTAGCGTTTACAGTTGTCCTAACGTGATATAGTCAATGAATGGAAGCAAGATTTATCAGCCAATCCCCTCGGGATAGTAAGACAAGGATATAGCCAAAGAGCTTTTCCATGTATTTTTCTCTGATACTATATCGTTCATGAGTCACAGACTGGGTTTATGAGTGATGTTCTTGTTAAAGGGCTTGTCTATATCGCATTTCATTAAATGAACCTATTTAAAACCTTGTTATGAAATGTGATAAAGAATAATCTAGTTTCACGTGTATACTGAGACGCGAGTCACGTGAAATTGCACGTGTAATAATAATTTAAAATATGGATATTTCGTCAATATGGTACATCATTCGTACCGTAAAAGCTTCACCACATCATAATTTCTGTTCCATATTTCATTATTTAGTTTATTTCATTTCAAATATTACTCATTAGTTTCATAGACCTATATTTATATAGATTATCATCATATGCTATAGAGGTTACTGTACTGCAAATTTTTTAATGGAGATTTAAAGCTGCAATGAGCGCCACCCAGCGGAATGAAATGTAGCTTGTTACAGTGTAAATTTTCTGAGTAAGTTTTGTTTAACTGATTTAATTTTTTAATTCATTGTTTTCGTATCTTCATCCACATTTATATTACTATGTTTACTTTTTTATTTTATTCTTTTAAAAAATGGGCTTGGTATGTGTGAATAACTAAATTTAGCGATACCGTACAAATTGTCTTCTGTTATGATAGAACTTACAGAAAAATAATTTACTCAAGTGATTAAAAAAAAAAATTCAAAGATGCTAAAGGTTGCAATACATCTTACTTCTCATAAAGACCGTAATTTTGTTGCGAGACAGGAATATAATATTTGATTGTAGGCTTGTCATATCGTCCGCCTAAGCGCTCGCCAAATAACTTGCAGTCCTTAAATTATATGACTATTACCGTTGAAGATAACGCACGAACTTGCATCACGAAGTCACGAGCTCCTCCTGGAGGACGTTAGAGAAGAGAAACTTCCATCTTTTGAAGTTACAACGTATAAGTGCATCTTCAGAAAGTGGTTAACTTTCATAGCGTTTTCGTGGAGTCGATTAAGAAATGTATATATGACTCGTGTTCCGTTTTATCGTAGCTGAGATTGGAAGCAATACCGGAAATGCTAGAAATCGTTTTAAGTCTATAAAATGGTTTGTAAATAGCTATCATTACCCCAAAGCTCACAGGAAATCACCTCCTGCTCATGCCATTCTTCGTATTTGGTTTTGTGTCCCTGCAAGCTGACACAAAATCATTTAAGGAATTTGGATGCAATCGCTCAGAGTCTGTAGTGAATAGGATGCTATAATGGAATAAAGTATCGCCAGTAACAAATACCAAAAGAAATTCACATTTTCAAGCCAAATGAGAGTTGGAAAGTTGATGGAGACATTGGAATATTACTGGAAATGTAACTTTTTATGTTTTATACCAACAGAAGTGTGCCTAATGATGTAGATTTTTTTTATCTTCTTTCAGACATAGTTTTGTTCGAACCTATTTACAGAAAGGAATTCTTTTGAAAATGATAGCACGCAGATCGACTTTTAGTTAGTATTTATTTATTAAATTATAAAATTCGCTGTATATACATAAGTAATTATTCAATATCGAACACTGTTTTAAAGCAAAACACTGATGTGCCATAGATTCAATTGGCAAGAAATAAGTATGTTTGTATATGTATGTATAAATCAAAACTATTACAAAAAGACTTAAAAATCAAAATTAATTTTTGCGTTACTACTCCTTGTTTTTATAATTAAAACGAATAATATCTGTGGTCATAGCACCCAAACGCGTAGATGTTCTGTCTTTCAGACAAGATCCAAACGCTGATAGTAAACTAGTCAGCAACTGAGGAAAATCAGTTAATGGTTAGGAATTGAGTAGCTGAACCCACAACATTTCAACTTCTACTGTCAGATACTGAACATTTAAATACAACTTTAAAGTAGAAATAAACCACTCTAAATGTGTACATTGTAAAAACTCCCAACCAGGGGCGTAGATTTTTTACACCCGATGGGAGGGATGATTTTTGCAAATTGGTAATCTCTGATTACGTGAACCTGAAAGCTGTAAACATGCACTCACAGAGTAATCTCGTTGCCACGATACTTGCATGTATACTTAAGCCTACTGACTGATACTTACGAACTATCGCTTAGATCGAAAAGCTTAGAAGCACGCCTATATCAAAGATGTACATTTCGGCTACTGAAAAAGCCTACATCTAGGAGTAATTATGTAATTTGATTGGTAAGAGCACGAGAATCACAAGAACAAACACACAATTTGTAGGCCTGTGATGCAATAAAACAATTCAACAGACCAAACTGTAGGGGGGATAATTGTATGCACCATACCCCCCACCTAAAATGAAAGGGGATGTATGCCCTCATCTCCCAGAATCTACGTCCCTGCTCCCAACCTACACCCTTTATAAGATAAACAGAAAATCAAGAACGTTCTCATTGTAGAAACAGACCGACCTATACTATATTTCTACAAGATTCTCAACCTCCGCACATTTATTTAATAATTACAAAATGACGTTAAATAAAACTAAAACCCTTACTTTAATAGGTCTTATTTATGTTCCTTTCTCTCGAAAATTCGTTCAAATATAAACTAGATGAGCTGAGGCAAGCCCTGAAGTTGGTATTTCCGTCTTGATATAACGAAAACATGACCTAAATATTTTAAGTCAATGGTTATATTGAGTAAGTTAAGGTTTCTATGTTCTCCACAAAGTAGAGTTTATTTTTGATATAATTTCATAATTATTAAGTTGTGATGAATTATTTCTACTTTAAGGTTGTATCTAAATATTAAAGGCCTTCCCATAACTGACTAGAAAGCAGTAGGAGTTGAGACGTTCTGGGTTTAAGTACTTAATTCTAAATTCGTAACTGATTTTCCTTAGTTGCTGGCTGGTTTGTTTCAGGATTTCGCACAAAGCTACTCGAGGGCTATCTGTGCTAGCCGTCCTTAATTTAACAGTGTAAGACTGGAGGGAAGGCAAGCTTATCATCACCACCCACCGCCAACTCTTAGGCTACTCTTTTATCAACGAATAGTGAGATTGGCCGTCACATATAACGCCCTAACGGGTGAAAGTGCGAGCGTGGTTGGCGCGACCGGGATTCGAACCCGCGACCCTCAGATTACGAGTCGAACGCCTTAACCCACCTGGCCATGCCGGGTCTGTTGGCTGGTTTAACATCGGCGTTTGGATCTTTTCTGATAGATAGAACATCCCCTTTGCGTTTGGGTGCTATGACCACAGATATTATCCGTTATGAGTTCTAATTATGACAACAAGGATTAGTAATGGAAAAATTAGTTTATGAGTCTTTTTGTAATGTTTTTAATTTATACTACTTTTGTCATTAATGTTTTATAGTGCTGATTAAAAATCGCCTATTTACGATTAACGTATTTGATAACTTTAGAACTATATATATATATATAAGTTAACAAGTCAAGTTTCAAATCCTGTAGATATTATAGTTCACATAATAACTTCTGCTTCCATACAACAATTCTTTTTATTCTCGCATTCTACTTGCAAAATTGTTTTAAATTAAATATTCTTTAGAGAACCGGTTTTGTAGATTGACTATTTTTTTAGCCTGGAAACATTAACATTTAAAAGTACAATTAAGATTGCGAAAAGTGAATACAGTTTCAATAGATAGAATCATAACAAATTCTGTAAACACTTATATTTTTAAATTCATTTAGAATATATAAAAACATAACAAACTGTGTAACTTCTAATTAAATTCATGTAGATATAAACAAGGAAATTACGTAATAAAACATGAACGTTCCCTAAAATTTATCCTTTTTCAGTTTGTTTGAAGTTAAGCACAAAGCTCATTGGTGGACTGTGCCCACCATGAGTATCGAAACGCGGCTTCTATTATTGTAACTCCCCAGAAATAACACTGGGCCAATGGCGGGCTCCTTTTCGCTAAGCAATAACAAAATAAAATTAATATAAGAAAAAAAAAATTAATCAAGTTTTAAGTTTCCTTGAATAATACTTAATAATAAATTACAAAAAAGAAACACTTAATAGCAATACTTTCAGCCATTTGTAAAGAAATAACTTACAATACTCAGTGTAGACAATGAGAAGTTTATTTATTATAAAGCTACACATTGGGTTACCCATGCTTTGCCCACCACAAGTATCGAAATCAAGTATTTAGCGTTGTAAGCCTTCAGACTTAACTACTGAGCTAGTTTTAAAGAAATCGAATGCCAAATTATACTTTGGGGTTAATTACGTTTGTTTACCCTTTGAATTTTAGAAAGTTTAATAATGAATAGCGTTGATGCGCTACTTATAACCGAGCTTTGTTTCTGTAGTTAATTCTATTACAACATTCGTGAAAATTATTGTGTATTTTGTATCTAATTATTCATGCTAAGTCATATATGTTTGTTTATAAATATGTGCTTTATAATTTTTATCTAGTTTTAAAATATTCATGATTATTATCAAATATTACTAGTTTGTTGTTGTTTGAGTGTATTTGCTAAAGCATATATGGTTTATCATTAATTATTTTGTGTTTAGTTTTCCTTAGTTTCATGCTAAGTGTTGTCGAGACATAGGACACATTAGCATTGTTACGGATGTATTTTTCTCCAGCTATTATTGTTAACTTAAAATGAAGAGTTTTAAAATGTTGACATTCCTTAACGTCGCTTTTACAACTGAATTCACAGATGTCTACTGTGACTAGACACCGAAATGTTTACTGAGACTAAGATATGCTTAATGGCCGGTCATTGCAATAAACGGTGTTCTCTTTTATTGTGAGAAACACCGAATCGTAGTTCTGGGATGGTGTGGCTTCCACCCGTGAACTTAAGTGGTATTGGTGTTTTGTTTGTGTGTGTTCAGAGAGACATTACAAACATGCCAAGTGCAGGGCAAAATGGAAAAATGATCACGAACACTTGGGTCCAGGCACTGTCCGACCGACCTATACGTGTTGGTCGGGCTGTGTGGTTCACGAGCTGTATTTAGTCGCCCTGGAAACAGATAGTAGAACAAAAGGCTGAAGTATGTTAGATTATTTTCTTTAAACAGCAAAGAATTCTCTCCTTGTAACTCACTTGGTCATTGTTGATTGTATTTTGCTGTTTATGAATGTATTTGAAACGATCAGCGTTACAAGAAAGGTAACAATAATATTGTTCGGTAGGTTAGACTCACTCCTAGTGCATTTTTCATAACTTGTATCTATATCTTCTATATTATAAAACGATCTAATTTAATAACTCTCGAAACTCTACTAACTTAAATAAAATGGTGTCGCTAATGAGACAAAAGAAAAAAACAATACTCAAGAACAGCTGATATGTCCCAAATATTAAATAAAACTAAATGTCTGGACGTAACGTAAGGGGGAGAGCGCAATATAAGTTCTTTGCGCTTTTCGTATACCCTACAGCTCTTGAACTCGTTTTCCCATTCGTCTAATATAGACAGTATTTTACCAAAATTATCACCTATATCTGCAGTAGATTATTTAGAAGCTTAATTTCTGTTATTTTGTCTCTCCCTAACAGTTTCTCAATGATTTTCATTTCAGTCTACTTCCACAATCATAACAAAGGGGTTCAAGATTTGAGACGTAATACCACTCAATACTCTTCGAAGTTTCAACTTAGGGCCGGTTGTAAAAAATGCCAATCCTCTTATACCAACGGGTGTTGTTGGCTATCTATCTTCTGATCAATAATTCAAAGTTAGGGAGAATAATATTTGACACGAGAGGTCTCTGACTTGACCGTTGGATCCATGTCTCCATAAATAATGTTTAGGTTGAAAATTCTAATTCCTAATCTCCCCAAAAATAAATTCTCCTAACTATTGATAACCAAAAGTTATGTTCAATATAGGGCTGTATCAATGTGTTCTCTAACTACTTAAAACTTCAACTATTTTGTATATCGCCTTCTGCATAACCTCAGTTATTCACAGTATTGTCTTTCAGAAGTTCTAATTATTAATTTTTACCATTGTTTCATTTTGTGCCTTATACCTTTTAACCAAATAAAGTTGAATTTAGACACTCCTTACAAGTTTTCAAAGGCTCAGCAGTAAGCGTGAGAGCTTATTACACTAAAATTCGAGTTTCGATAGTTAGAGTGACTAGATCAAAGATAGTCCATTTTGTGGCTGTGAATTTATTGACAAACAAGTCTTTACAACTTGTTAAAGCTACTTTAGTGTGCATCGAACTCTGAAGAAAGAATTGTAATGCCTTCAATGTCGTCGACGATTTAAAATAGGTCTCTTGAAGACTATCGAAAACAAAGGTGAAGAAAGAATAATACTGGACAGAGTTTTATGTTTATGGTAACTTATTGTTACCAGTACAACTTCTCAGAAAACTATCTTCCTGTAGATCAGTGGTTAGTTTCCGAGCTTACAATGCTAAAATCCGGGGCTCAATTTTTTGCACTAGACAGAGGGTAAATAATCCATTGTGAAGCTTTGCGTTAAAACCCAAAAATTTTGGCGTGCTATATCTATATAAAGGATTAATCATACTTCATTAAGACGATTTGCATATGCCAATACAGTGGCATGTTTCTATTCCTGCAACTCGTAGCGCTAAGGACGACATAGGTACCATCTATATATATAATTCGCTGAAAATTCTCGATCGTTCAACAGTACAATGCTACTGCAGACATATCTTATAGTCATTTCTGAAGAAGGATATTCGTAATGTATAGTGAAACAGCAAAGAGGTGCAAATGAAACGTCAATTTCAAAGACATTTATATATAATATCGTGAACAAATATTGGCAAGGAAAGAACTGTTTCCCATGTAAGATAAAATTATTTATAACAGTATTTCGTCACATGCTAAGTTACTGTTACTGTACTGCTAAAATTCGCAGACTGATCGTCCAGGAAAAGCCCTCCCAGCCAATAAAGAAATTACTTCCTAACAAGATGAATATATTCCCATCAACGTTGCAAAAGATAATTTTCAAAAATACTTCATTCTTAAGAAGAAGAGCGAGTGCGCGAGTTTCTTCATAGTAATATTGACGAAAGAAAAACAAATCAGAAGCCTGCACCAAAATATACCTTGCGGTTTGAAAGTGAGAATAGATTAGTAACAACACTAGACGAATGTGGCAAAATTGAGCGATTCGCCAGCGGGACTAGAAAGTGATAAGGAGAATATAATAATAGTTTATCGCCAGAACTTTGTGGTTGCTGTAGGTATTTTTTATAATGGGAAAGTTAAGCTTCATAACGTATACAGTCCAACAAAGATGAACGCTGGATATTACCAGAAGAACATTTGACATCAGTTGTGCGAGATACAAAAAATCGTGCTCTGTATGTCATGGATACCAAGATATGACTGTATCAAGAAAAACTGCTAAGTCACATTTCACAACGGAATTTCTATGAACCAAAGAAAATGAAACTGGTATTTACACCTCTAAGTCTAAAACGTGATTTTTATTACCAGTAATGTTATCTGATTGCTCACCCATTGAGTTCTGTGCATTTGTTTTGCCTAAATATGGTCTTGGAAGCCAACATCCACGTACAATGAAGGGTCTGTGGAAAGCTTATGTGTGGTCTAAGACAAAGATTTCCATCCTTTGCAGAAGCTTGTTTCAGTGAAAATTGACGTGCCGGGCTACAGTATGTAATCATGCCTATCATATCGAGCACGACTGATTACGGACGATGTAGTTCTTAGGACAATAGAGGTCGTGAAACATCATTCATAAAGGTGCGATAACCCTCTGTATTCGATGTCTTATAATTGCCACAGCGTTAATACTTGATCGAGTACACGCTTTCAGTTTGCATATACATAGTTTTAGCAGATTGTTAATAACCCCCAAAATAACTTTGAGAGCTCGAAAAAGCCAGTATTGTAACAACATACCTCATCTTCACAATAATGGTATGGCTGAACAATGCTTATAACGTAACTTCAAAGAAGAATTAAAGGAAGACCTGGTTGTTTCTATTTTTTTCGGTCTTTACTATTCGTCTGTCTGTCTGCAGTGCAACTTGAGCTATTAATTCTATCTTTTTTTAATATTTCTCATAACATAACAACCTTCCTCATTGAACTAGGTTTGTTTGTTTTTTAATTTCGTGCAAAGCTACACGAGGGCTATCTGCGCTAGCCGTCCCTAATTTTTCAGTGTAAGACTAGAGGGAATGCAGCTAGTCATCACTACCCATAGTGGGATTGACCGTCACATTATAACTCCCCATCCCCTCCAGCTGAAAGGGCGAGCATGTTTGGTGTGACGGGGATTCGAACCCGCGACCCTCAGATTACGAGTCGAGTGCTTTAATCACCTGGCCATACCGGGCCTTGAACTAAGTCTAGTGTGAACGATCTTACAATAAACCAAGTGACACAATACTTACGTTTAAGTCACTTTGGTGTGAAAGTATATAAAGCTCCTGATGAACCATAAAGCTTAACATTTGTAAAGTATGACTGCTTGATAATGTATACGTTAAATACATCATTTATATGTATGTGTAAACTCGGATACAGAAAATACGCACATAAACATAGTATAAGTATGTCAAGATACTTTTACCGTCCGAAATTGGAGAAATGATAAATTAATAAAAAATATTTGAGTAACATTCACTTTTGTTATACAGTGTAACTAAAAAAAATATACTAACAAGTAAGTAATTCAAAAATTGAGAAATGTAAGAAAATAACTGATCGTTATGCTATGAAGCGTAGCAACTAGTGACAGCATAAGTGATGACATTCAAGATCATCTTGAATGTCACGTCTTTTGTATATTTTATTAATATGCAACATACATCTAAAGTGTTACTGGTAAAGATGTAGACAATAACAAAATAAACATTTTAAATCAAAAATGGCCAAAGTCGCTTCTCAAGAACGACTTTTTAAAGCATGAACGCGCCTCTTACTTACGTATGGAATTGTTTCTCAGAAGACCAAAATTTGATCTCAGTAGAAGCTGTCACAAAAGCTTAAGTTTGAGGTGCATTGTAAGAGCTTTCGTAAGTAGTTCACTGCAAAGTTGAAGGGTCCAAATGGTCAGAAAACATTAAATAAAAGCACCTACTTTAGGTAGAAAACAAGCATTGCGCCGCAGCTGTTCAAACAAAATCTTAGCACTGACACAGTACTCAGATGAGGAAGAGTATAACGTGTAATGTATGGATACTGTTACCAAAATTCAAGGCTTCTGCCAGATTGTATACCAAATAATTCCTAGATTAACATAATTATTCACATTAAATGACGGGAAATGTGTGTCAGTGGCTGCGTACTATAGGCTCATTTAACGCACGGACGTCGTGCGTGCAGACCCAAGAACAGAAATCAGTATTAACAACAAAGCCGCCATATTAGTGTCTATCATGTTTGAGTAGCACTTTGAACACGTCTATTGCTTGTTTGCCCCACCATTTCGTAATACTGTTAATGTTAAATGCTTATCTCACTTGCACTTATACCCAGAACTGTTGTAGTTGTGGAGCGAACTTAATCATTTTTAGCTTAAGATATACATTTCTTATCGTTTACGTTTTGATATATTATGCATAACAATAAACGTTTCGAAGTATATGATCTTAAAATTGACCTCATTGATAATTTCACAAGGTAAGTCCACAACACCTCATTCCATAACACTAAAAATTAGTTTCCTATACCACTCTATTAATACCTGAATTACTTGCCCATAAATGGATTTCTGAATCACTCTTTACATTTGTCAACGGTTGTCAATATATATCAATCCAATAAAAATTATTTCAAGATATTGACCTTTAAAGTTATTTAATTTACGTACTTATTTAATATCACATTAAAGCGTGTATTGCATTTTACCCCTCGAGTATATTATTCAGCATATACATGTTTGACGTGCAAGATTAGGCATTCGGAAGACCACACACGCACCTGTCTAGCGCTTAGTGCTTTGACGGAAGAACCCGGAGCGTGAGCAGTTCCCTGTAGTCACCCCCAACCGTGGCCGGAGGTGTCCATGGTACAGTGGTACAACACCCGCCCTGATGGGGTCATTACAACCTCGAATGTTGATAACATGGATATGAATCTGATTGTGAGGAACCTCATCCATCGTGAAAAGCACAATCTAATAGACTGACAAAAGCTTATTGTGGCTTTGTAGCTGGAATCATTGGAATACAGATTTGTTCTTTCCTTAAAGCCAAAGTAGCTTTGACAATCAAGCCTCTTGTTCAGCTACATGAAGTGTCACCCATTACAAGAAACTAAATCTCATCCAGAGGCTAGAATTTCAAAAATTATCAACATTGCTGGAACTCACTGTTGTCTTTTCTTCACCCTGCCGTCTTTAGTGACACAAGACATCGCGAACACCACTTGGCAAACTTGTGATTAATGTTTTCATATATTTTCTTAATGCATATCTTTTGTATACTTTTTCCTGTAGGGGATAAAACTTTAAAAACAGAAAAGGAAAACGTATCATACACGTCAAACATAACATTTTATTTCAGCAATTCACAAATTAAAAAAAAATTAAACAATAATCCAAGATACATTTAGCCATCACGAACTTAAACCTGCTGGTTAAAGCCAATCGATTCAGATGATGAAATAATTGATTTTTAGCTGCAACGTAGCTGCTCATAGAATGGCTGAGTTTTGTTTGTTTGTTTTTATCAAGTACAATCTTTTAGTTCATAGTTCCGTCATCTCTTGACCGAGTTCAGATCTAATTACAGTTATCAACTCAGGAGGTACTTGACCACGTTGAAGGACTCATAGATTAATTTACTTTAATCCTACCCAAAAGAACTCCAATTTGAGGGTAAATATTGCTGGGGCACAAAACTATAGTTAATAAAAAGGAAACAAAATGTATCATAGATTAATTTACTCTAATCTTGTCTAAAAAAATTCAAATGTCGCAACTATTGAGGATTCTCTCTTGTTTTAGATGACAGAAGAAGGAAAATATTAGTTGTTACGATGAATTGCTTTACATTTCAATAAAAAATAGCATGGCTTCAGTAAAATTTATTAACAGAACCTTTACGTAAACTAACTAACCCTCTGTGTTTTATAAAATAGTTAATTTATGAAGCATTGGGAAAAAAAGATAGTTGTTTAGATTTCCTAACTTCTGACGGCCTTCTTTTTCCATGTAGTATGTATGCTTTAGATGATAAGAATTTATTGTTGTAGGCTATTCTCCAATGTTTATATATGCTAAAATATTTATTGCTGCGAAAATAGAATACTGAACAAAATTATTCAGTTTTTTAACTGCGATCCTGTAGCAAATTTGCCGTATTATGTTGAATGTAAAAAGGCCCTAACATAAGATTCTTATACAAAATATCCGCCATTATTTTTCACTGTGCGTTATAAGTACTTGAAAATAAAGTTAACATAGACTGACGTCTAATGATGTACAAAGAAACATACCACGATGGACAAAAATCGGTAAGGCATAATTGGTTCGTTACGTTAGCTTTGCAAACAAAAAGGTATGGGAGTTTAACGATTTATTTATTAAAGTAGAATTTATGTATCTAAACACGTTTTTCCACACACACACACACAAATAAGAAAAACAAAAACAGCACACAACATCCTAAAGTACTTAACTCTTTAAATACTGCGAGTGATCCAATGATTTTCTCAATGCTACGATGTTACTAATTGTTTTGAAATAACCGAGGGTCACGGGTTAGAATCCCCGCCACACCAAACATGCTCGCCCTTTCAGCCGTGGGGATGTTATAAAGTACAATCAATCCCACTATTCGTTGGTAAAAGAGTAGCCCAAGAGTTGGCGGTGGGTGGCCATGACTAGTTGCCTTCCCTCTAGTCTTATATTGCAAAATTAGGGACGACTAGTGCAGATAGCCCTCGTGTAGCTTTTGTAGCTCACCATGATTTAACGGGAAGTTGGATAACGGCTCAATTGTTCTCAGAAATCAACTCGTGTGGTCTCACAGTGTCCTCTCCAACTTTTAAACAGTTAACAAAAGCAGCTTGGTCTGATATCTCAAGCAGTCCTACATATTTTCTCTGAAATGTATAAGCCTTTATTTTCTCTTTAACGTTTATGGACAATTTTCTTTTCTAAATGTGTGCGATATTTTATTTTTTGAAATCCTCTTGTTGATGCTACCATTTTGTTTAAAAGCTTCGTCTTCGATGTTTCGTGTCTGTATGCCTGACCAAACAGTCACTGGAGTGTAAAATCTTTCGACATTGATTAAACAAAGAACAATCAACTAACGTCGGTTGAAATAAGCTACCGTAAGTAGATGTGTGCCGGAGGCTATGCCTGCCGGAAACCTTAGTAGCGAGATCATTAAAGGTAACCCAGTTTGAACGTTACTTACGTATGCTTACCACGAAGACGTGAAGTCGGGCCCGCTTCCACGTCGAACTGGTGTTATAAAGTACAGCCAAATACAGTAGCAAAACTGATAAAACAGAACCTCTTTTTTTCTTTAGCATGTCAGGCCAAGTTGGCCTATCGTACCACCTCCAGCTGTGATGTACGGAAGAAAACTATGACCTCCCACGGTCAGTTGCGATGGTGTTGTAAGATTGAAGTTGACAAACTCTTGTTAGGCCTTGTCTCCAGTCTTGACAATTGAGTTCCTAAGAGTCTAACGGTCACGTAGCACGATAATTTGTGATTCTTGTCGCATCATGCTAAACACTCTTATCACACGTGAAAGTATAAAATATCAACTAAAGACGACATAGATTTCGCGATTTTTACTGATGTTATAAGAAGTATGTACAAAATAAAAATAACTGAAAGCGTGACGAGATTCTATTGTCAAAGAATGTTACAAAACATGTAACGTGGTTCAGTTATATATACAATTCCTTTATTTCAATAATTAAAACTATCATGTTTATATTTTAACAGGTTAATGCATTTTGACGAGTCTATTAATCTTGAATGGAATAACTAAAATAAAATTAAAACCAAACAGGCATAACCCACGTTAAATTACAAATAGGGTATTCAGACAAAATCGAATTTTGAAACCGAACAATACTGTTCAATGATTAGCTTTAATAGTGAATGAGCAGTTAACCTGTAATATGCCAAATATGACATTCATGTTTCTAGCTTTAGTCAAACAAACATATTCCGTAATAAAATATTTATGTGTAGATTCAGACTAAGTAAAGAGCAGTGCTTTATTTCCTAAAAGGAAATCCTACATTTTTTATAGCAGGAACATTCAAAATCTATAGGCATATATCAAATACTAAGAGTGTTTTCCCTAACATAATATCTTACTTCATATTTGAGCCGAAGACCTGTTACACACGAGAGGATTGCTATATCAACTGATCTAAAAGGATTAACTATGTTAATGAGGCATTTTTAATTAATCTAATTTCTACATTAGACTTAAAAATATCATTTTTAATGCAAATAAAATCCAACCAAGGCATCCAAGTAACCTAAAAGAGCCTTGCCGAGCTTATTTTTGAACAGAAGTTTTTAACACATTCTAACAATTAATCCACTAAAACAAGCGCAGGTTATGTTACATAAGTTTAATTGACGTATGTTAACGTTTTGTATAATTTCGTTTCGTTTTTTCATGAGTCTACATCGATATATGTAAACAACACCCAAATTAAACAAACGTTTATGATTGTTCAGTGACTTTATAACATTTTATATGACTCTACAGAATTGAAATTCTGATATTACTCTGCATATTGGCGTTACAATATGAGACGTTACACAGTATTAATCCATTTACTAAGAAATTCATTGAGCAAAATAACTCTCACTTGTGTTGCCATTGATTATTGGAAAGTACAGTACCACAAACAGCAGTGGCGGCACCAGGATATTTTCGTTGGGGGAGGGGCTGAGGTAAACTGTGGAGGGGCTTCCCAAGATGCCATCAATATGAAGTATAGATGGTAAATTATAATAATGTAAATACCAAGGTACATTTCAGAAAGGTTTTGAACTGTGTTTTCAATGCAGTTTTCATTGGAAACTCATACTCTGATTAATAATTCATTATTACAAATTAGAAATAATCTGTTTATGAAAAAATGCGTATATGTAAAAGAGAAAGCTCACCTAAATTCCACTCAAGGTAATACATAATAATAAAGAAAACCAAGATTAGCTTAGATTGAACATTTGATATACCATTATGAGTACAGCTACAAATCAAAAGAAGTATAACATAAAGACATACTTTACATAGCAGAAACGAATTATCCCATGTAAAGTTAATACACTCTGAGGAAAAGTAAGGTCACTACCAGGCTAACTATCAGCTAAATGCTTCATAGTTTTCACCTATACACAATACACGTATACATGCATGCTATGTTTTACTTTTCAATAAAAGATAAATAAAATTAATGGGTAAATACCTGTGAAACCTTTGGTTTATCAAGTAAAATCCCTGATGATCTGTTGTAACTTGAAATCAACGTGGTTGTCTAATCTTCGTCAAAACTCAAGATAGAATGGCATTACACAGGGAGCGGCAACACAGCGCATGAGTTTCAGTGCATTCAGTACGTTGCTATGGGATGCATGACACATACTTCCGTCTTAATAGAGACATTGAGTTCTACAGGCCTGTCTCTTTGATGTTAATTGTTAACCAACAAAGACGATTGTGTTTTCCATATTTTATGAATATATGTAGGTAACAATATTGGGGGGCTGAGGAGGTTAGCTCATTTGGGGGGCTCAAGCCCTCCTTGGCGCCGCCACTGACAAACAAACCATATTTATTTCATTCATAACCAAATTATTATTTCTTGTTACTGAATTATATTTTACTCTTTATGTACAGTTTCTACCAGTACCAAAATACTGTACAATATTTTCTTATTGCTTAGTCAAAACAAACTACCAATAGATTAGAAATAAATGTTAAGATAATATAATTTATTTATGAATTATTTCCACTTCACTAGGAGTATGTATTTCCATAAAATAAAAAATGTTAATGATCATTGATTCGTCATTTGAGTGCCCTTGTTATCGACTGTGATCTGGAAAATATCTCATAAAGTTTGGCCTGCTTAGGAAATTTCTAATTGTCCTGACTTCATCTCTTCAGTAAATAATGTTCAAACAATGTAAAATAATCTCATAATATTTACAAATATGTTAAATTAAAAAATACAGACTATCTATGTTACAACACCACAACATTTGAACTCCTGTTTTGTTTTATTTTCTTTATTATTTCCCGGCATCTTATGACATAATTTGGTTTAAATTCAACAGCTGTCTTGGCTTCACAGGTCACTCACTCCTCAGGATGCAAGTTTACAGAGAAATTATAGGAAAGAAAATCTCTCATTTGCAATTTTTTATGAATAATAAATAGTCTTGATCAAGTACATTCTTTTTCAAATCATACACGCATAAAGTACTATCTTAATAAATTAAGTGTATTAAAATATACTCAAAAAGAGACTGGTTTCTGCTTATTAATGGTTTCGAATCCCGTCCCTGCACATGCTCGCCCTTTCAGCCCTTAGGGCGTTATACTGTTAGTCTCAATCCCACTGTTCGTTGCTAGAGTAGCCCAAAGTTGGCAATGGGAGGTGTTTTTAATCGTTGTCTTCCCTATAACAATGCTAATTTAGGGACGTTTAACACAGATAGCCCGAGAGCGGCTTGTACAAAATTCAAAACAAACTTAATCAAATATGGTTTTACTAGTTTTTTCTTATTCGTTATCATTTTCGTCATTCTGAAATTTCACCTCTATTATGCTTTTACATGTTACTATAAAAATATAGTTTATTTCCACCATCTTAATACAAAATACCTCTTATTTACTTTGATGTCCTTTCTGTGATTTCAGTTCCAACTAGGCCTGGCATGGCCAAGCGCGTAAGGCGTGCGACTCGTAATCCGAGGGTTGCGGGTTCGCGCCCGCGTCGCGCTAAACATGCTCGCCCTCCCAGCCGTGGGGGTGTATAATGTTACGGTCAATCCCACTATTCGTTGGTAAAAGAGTAGCCCAAGAGTTGGCGGTGGGTGGTGATGACTAGCTGCCTTCCCTCTAGTCTTACACTGCTAAATTAGGGACGGCTAGCACAGATAGCCCTCGAGTAGCTTTGTGCGAAATTCCAAAAACAACAACAAAAACAACAGTTCCAACTAACCTTACTCAAGTACAGTTCACCAGCCTTCATTTCCACCTGGCGCCAAAGAATTATGAAATATTTTTTTAAAACTAATATTTCATGTTTTATTTTACATGTCCTGAAAGAAAAAACTTAAAAATACTATTTTTACCGAATATTAAATGTGTTCATAATACCTTTGCTAAACTATTTCCTGGTGTATAGTGCTCTTGTCGTTTCAGTTAATCTCGTATGAAATTTCAGTAAACTCATTCTTAATCTCAAATTATCTGTTTCATCAAAACAGAATTTGCCAAATTTTACACACGCTAAAAATATTACCTTTCTAAAACTATAATGAAATAAAATGTTCTAAGAAAATCGTATTATTTTTATTCATTCTTTTTGTAGGTTCGTTACAACATAATTTGCATAAAGCACGATTTTTTTTCATAAATGAACATTTCTTTCTCAGAAGCCCTCCAGTGGCTCAGCGGTATGTCTGCGGACTTACAACGCTAAAATCCGGGTTTAGGTACCCGTGGTGGGCAGAGCACAGATAGCCCATTATGTAGCTTTATGCTTAATTCAAAACAACAACAACTTTCTCAGAAAAATTTATTTTCTTGTGTGTACGTATTTAATAATCTATATAAATTTCAGAGCCCGGCATGGTCAGATGGTTAGGGCTCTCGACTGGTAATCTGAACGTCGCAGGCTCGTTTTCCTGTCACACAAAACATACTCACCCTTTCAGCCGTGGAGGCATTATAATGTGACGAACAGTCCTACTATACGTTAATAAAAGAGTAGCCCAAGATCTGGTAGCAGATAGTATTGACTAACTGCCTTTCTTTCAGTCCTAGATTAGGGGCAGCTAGGGTAGATAGGTGTTGAGTAACTTTGCAATAAACTCCAAACAAACTTTGCAACCATTCACTTAATTGTCTCTCTTTCAGCTAAACTGTCTTACTAATAATGTTATAGTAATATTGTGTGTTTCGACTATACAATATAAAACCAGTGAACTATTAAAATCTGTTCCTTGTTTTATGTATACTTTTTGGTGCTCCAAAGTGAGATGTCCATTTCTTACCTAATTTATCAGCTACGTAAAGTACTGGACATTTTTCAGCATATTTACTGAATAAAGCACTTATAATCAGCACAACCTCATTGCCCTTTTCTCATTCCAAGGGATTTGGCTCTACCCACGGTGATCTGTTGCTATTGAGGACCTTTTCTGAAATATCTGTTTCTTTACCTGTATAGTACGAATAATATAGTATCGATATCATTAATGAACACCATTACAGGACGTTTCCGGTAGAACAACCCCCTTAAGTTGATTATGGTGTACGACACACTCTAATTTCCTTTGTTTCTCTTATCATAAAACGTTTTAAAAATATTCTAACTTAAAATCCTATAGACTACTATCTGTTTCACAGTTTGTGCTCCATGTTTTCATGGTTGATAGCAATATTACGGTGCTCTCCCGTATTATCTACTGTTTATAGAGTATTGTACTGTATTGGCTGTGCACGTCTTTGACTGTTCTATTAATTAGCATTCAAGGTAGGTTTGAGTCATTTAACTTGACAGCTTAAGTGGTTTATTAGTTGATTACAGTAAACAGTTATTCTTGACATTTTCATTGCTGGGAAGTCTGGTTGCCAGTATGCAAATTTAAATTTTTGCTGGTTTATTATGACCAACAAATGAATGTAGTCCTATATACCTCAAAAATAACCCGTCTGCATTTGAGTTATATTCTTGAAGTGCAAAGAGTCATATCTTCTAAATCTATAAAGATGGAATAGTTACCATAATAACACGTGGCCTACTTTCGCGTTTTAACGTTTGGAAATTCTTCAGACGTTTCACAATGTTCACTCCGTCATTGGACTTATAACAACTTAGCTTTGGTATAACTACGTAGACACCTCACATAAATTACCAATCTGGCTTCAGATACACTAGCACTAAAATATCTCGTAAAGCTTCCTTTAGTGACTTGGATGTCATAACCACATCCCTCAGCAAAAGTATAAATCAACTTTAATCAAAATAGATAACTTTGCTTCTATGATTTAGAAAATTCCGACACTATACTGATATCATAATGCTCAATAATATTCCTAGCTTCTCTCTAAAATGTAGACCGTTTCTGTTTTTGTTTTATCCCCGTAGTAGTTTGGACTGGTTTGTTTGATATTTATCACAACTGTTGGGTACTGATACGCCTTCTGAATGTAGTACACATCATTTCCATTGCAAAGCACACCATAAGAGAGACGGTATGAGCCACTGGAAAGTATCTGACGCATTACAAATGATTTACATTAAAATGAATTCGACGAGTCCTTTCTTTAAAACAGACTTGGGTCTGCTGTCATCATCAACAAAAACCATCAGAGAGTCAAACACGAGCTCTGAACAGCGGATTCTCTAAAGCATTAACTCATATAAATGTATGAGAATGGCCTTAATACTCCAGAGTAGCCTTTACAATAGTCATACTTCACCTTCATCTGTATAATGCTGTGTCGTGATTTTTCTACTTCGTGCAGATGACTGTCTAGTCTCTCAAAACATCCGAGTACTCTACCAGCACCAAGATGAGTTATGTTTGTTAATTTATTCTACAAATTCTTTTACCAGTTACCACAGCTATTCTATAGTAGCAATTTGTTTTTGTTCGTGGTCGTAACGCCACTGGAAAAAAACCAACAAAAACATACAAACTATACAGCTAGTTTTGCTTACTTTTTACATGTTTAGTCTAAAACTAAACCATATACGGAAAATTTTGGATGCCTCTCCATAATTACATGCCCTTACGAGCACATAATAAACAATGTGTTGCATCTGTAGTCTCACACCTCACTATTACCGGTCTTCCACAGAACAGCAATCGTGCATTGGGAAGGAAGCTATTTTCTTTTTATGGCACTGGAACAGTCCACTGTTCGTGAGTTTTATTGGGTGAACATTTGATAGTCTGTTCACAGACTGCCTGATTCACAAGCTATGCTGGCAGATAGATGACACAGCAAACTTTCCGCCAAGACATCCAAGTTTATACCAAGGTCAACCGTTACTATTTTTGCTTTAAGCAACGTTTCGTCAGTCATGAAACAGAGTTGAAATGCTCTGTTAACTTCAAAGCAGTTTCTGTTATTCACCAAAGTCAGTATCTCTAGGCCTGCGTGTTAGCTTAAGTATAAATATTTGAAAGTAGAGTCTTATTTCATAGACCTGGGGGTTAATTGAATTGTTGATCAGATCATTTAACTGCATCAGTGACTCCATTTCGAACTTTCTCATAATATCTTGTGGTACCTGTAACTAAATTACTTTTTATTGTTTTAGGTGTGAGACCTTGAAAGTTTTTGCTGGCGGTTGAATACAAACTCTAAATCATTTCTAAGTATGTTTCTATTCAGCAACATTGGCAATGTAAATATATTTTAGTCTACTGTGTTGATTATTATCGTTATAACTATTTCCTCTGCTTCATATAATCTACATCTTTCATGCCAAACTTTAGTAAATAAACTAAAGAGCCTAAATCAACAATAGATGAAAAACATTAAATATTTTGATTATATTTTAAATACCATTCCTGAAACGTACAAAAAAATTAAATATTTTATGTCTAAATTAGCAGTTCTAGGCATCAAAGATGTAGTTTAGAGTCAACAACAGGCAAGACCTAGTTTAGCAACATCTGTAAGGAAACATAGGTTACAATAGCTGTATATTATATGATATACATCTGTTTCAAACTTGAACTAAGCTTAAATAAATGAGCTGATAGAGAGGGGGTACCATCAGTTGTTAACGTATATAATTCATTTCTCGGGGAGAAGCTGAATTTATCGATTAAAGTTACCATATATGGTGCTTCCATCAAATATAAAATCAATTATCTTCTCCTATTTGTTGCCATACACGTTGACGTCAGATTTGAGCGTCATAGTAACGCAGGTTTTTATTGGATTAATAATATATTGTGGAATTCATGCAATGGAAAATAAATTAGTGTATAAAGTTAGCTATTTGACTAGTAAATAAAGCGATAAAAGAATTGTCACATTCATTTAAAACACGTTCAGCGTTTCTTATTGATGCGAAGACTAGAACTGTCTAACGTTTGTTTTTAAACTAAATCAAGAATAATCCATACATAATCACATTATGCAAATGATGGCAAGAAGAGCACCTAGACCTTTACTATGCCTGTCGTATACCAGCCGTTTTGATGAGCCCTCGTATTGATGAATAGGCCTTGTCAGAATTTGAAGTGGCAGATAACGTATGATTGAATCATTATTATTACATATTTTTCTTTGCTTTTATTCGTAAATTCATTGAATAAGTGTATGATGGAAATACGTGAAACAAAGTGTTCTAAATGAATTATTATAACTTTTCTGTGTTGATCACCAGTTTTTAAAGTGTAATGCCCACGGCTTTTTTTACCTCAAAGACAGACTTTTACGACACGTTTTGCTTGGTTGTTCATATTTGTATGAAAAAAAAATCATAAGCTTCCCATTTTAATGACTATATTTTAAATAAGGTTTATGTGAAATCATTATATTACGAAATTTCAAAGTAAGATGACTTTTCTTTGACCTGGTCATTTGTTTGGTTTGAATTTCGCGCAAAACTACACGAGGGCTATCTGCGCTCACCGTTCCTACTTTAGCAGTGTGAGACTAGAGGGAAGGCAGCTTGTCATCACCACCCACCGCCAACTCTTGGGTTACTCTTTTACCAACGTCTAATACGATTGACCGTAACATTTATAACGCCCCCACGATTCGAACCCGCCACCCTCAGTTTACGAGTCGAGTGCCTTAACCACCTGTCCTTACCGGGCATGACGCTGGCCATATAAAAAAATTTCAAGTTCTTAACGCTGTATATAAACATTTTTTCCTTTTTTCTTTCCATATTTATAACTTCTCATTTGCCTGTTACCCAACATGCACTACATACCAGGTATAAATGTTGAAATCAGATGTATAACATGTTTTATTTAGCCTGGCGTATGTTTATATTACGTCAATGTAATTCCAAGAAGTATCAACTAATTGCGTTACTCGAAAAGATAGTGTGCTCACTAAGTAATTCACTATTTTCTCTTTTAACTGACAGAACATCAAACCTGCATAACTATTTTAAACTGCAGATAACCAACAAAAAAAATCATACATTGCTAAATTGTAAGAATTTTTCTTTTATCAACGGAAACAAAACTTTTTTAAAACTTAATGTTTCTTAACTCTTCAATTTTCATTTATATTATCTTTTAGAGACGATGTTTTTAAATGCAACTGTCACGTTCAAAGTATGATTCCTTTTCTGTCAGTAAAGCGTCCTATATAATTCACCATTGCTGTAATTTACCAGTATATTACAGTTTATATAAATAATTTTAAATTATTAGTAATGACGTCTCAAACACGTTACTTTTTGCTATGAAACTCTGTTTAAGAATAAGACTATCGGTGAATTTTTGTGGAAATTTAAACGCAATATCCATATGCCATATAAGTTGCCCAGTTTCCTAATAAAGACTTCGTAAGCTTCTGCGCTGCCTTTTTCTATTATAATTATTAGACGTTTAAATTAATATATACTCAGTAACATAGTTATCTTTTCAGAGACTAAATTCGTGGAAATTTAAGTCCTAAAAATTGTGGAGGTAATCAGATATTGCTCTTTGTTTCAAACAATGTTATATCACTTGTTAACCAGTTTTGTCAAAGTTTGTAATTAGCTTGGGTTGAACCTTGTGCAAACACTGGTTTTTCTTAGGGTAAGAAAAACCTACAATACCCGTTGTGGCCATCAACAAAGACGTTTAATTTCAGGTTGTTATTTAGCTAGTTAGCGCCATGCTGTGGTGACTGAAAAGAAGCAGGAACTCTGTGTGGTCCTGTGACGTAAAAGATAGCTACGCCACCATGCGGTAGGTAACACCGAACATTGAGAGCCTAGTAAATAACGTTAGGCCTAGTAATTAAACAAATCGAACGTCGTTTATGGTGACGGTAATTGCCCATAATTAGGATGGCTTCACAAAAGAAATCATGAGCTGAACAGAAGGCCAGAAACAGCATCCTGATGAATGGCGGAAACACATCATGAAGTCGATGTTCCCGAGGCCACACAGATTGGCAGCGCTGTAGGTGGCGTGCATGTTGTTTATGATGACCTTTGTCCACGGGTAGTGAATGAGGTCGTATGATAGCCATGGGGTCCGTTTCTAAGTTTAATGTTCTATACAGCAGGAGCTCAGGTAGGCGTTGTTCACAGATCATACAACTGCTTTTGTTGAGCTGACCAGGGTTCCCTGTCCTTTTGATGAAGTTATTCACGAACTCAACTGAGTGCTTATTAGATGACTCTCACGTTTCGAAGTCGTATTCCAGCACCTCATTATATGTTAAAATCTGGTGTAAAGCTCAACATTTCCTCTCCTTCGTGGATGTGTCAGGATCGTTATCACTATTTACGTAGTGCTGTTCTTCTATCGTGTATACCAAAGTAGGCAATAAAACAACACTTAAGTATCTTGTCGGTACAAGTTCAAAAACAGATTAAACCTTTAAAACACACCATCGTAATGTATAGCTATATTCTGTTTTATTGAATACAGACTTGTATTTTACATTTTCAAAAATGCGTGTCTGTCTGCAAAAAATAAATTTAACGTGTAGTAACAAAAGTCAGTTTCGTATCAGAGGAAATCAAATGTATTGTTATATCTAAGATGAAAAACAATAAGATTTCTAACATTCGTTCAATACTTTTTCATTTTTAAGTTAATTTCAACAAAATACTGTTTGGGTAATTGAATATTTATATATTGCGGTTTAATTCCACTGGTTACGTAAACTATTTTCTGCTCCAGATAAAATATAAAAATAGAACCAACCAAAAAGGCCTAAGTTATGCTTTAAAAACAACACCTTAAATATTTAATTTTTACTTAAAATCACTGATTCAAAATGGAATTCCTACAAGTCGTATTTAAATAAGTAGAGAATGCTTTTTTTATTGTAAGTAAATAACTCAACTGGCATCCCACCTAATATTTAAAGTTAACTAGAATAGCTGAGTTTGTGTATGTGTTTTCTTATAGCAAAGCCACATTGGGCTATTTGCTGAGCCCACCGAGGGGAATCAAACCGCTGATTTTAGTGTTATAAATCCGTAGACATACCGCTGTACTAGCGGAGGTAAAATAGGGGAGAACACATGTTTATGAAGGTGATAAAACGCATAAGATACATGTAATGACATATAGATGTAAATTGTTAATATTACATCTAAAATTATTTTAACACAAATAGATAAAGCTTGTTTAGAAGTTTTGCGCAAACTAATACAAAGGCTGTAGCGAGTCCATAGTTTTGGACAGCTGATGGACTATAAGGAAGGCAGATAGCCAAAGCATCCACCGTTGGCTCTTGAACTACGCTGCCTAATTAAATAGTGGGGTTTGGTCGTTAGTCTTACAATGCACATACAGCCACAAAGTGTAGCATGTGTTTTTTTACAACAATGGAATATGAACCATAAATCACTGTAATAGATTAATAAACCTTTTTGCATTGTTCTACAATTATTTGATATAACACGAAGAAACAAATTATTTATTTTACATTCTCGGTTTGTTCCACTCAATAAAGAGTTTACGGAATAGACTGGTTATGAAGAAAAAAATCAAAGGCATATCATTAAGTTTGTTTAACTTTTGAGCAGAAATTTTGTGTTATTTTATCAATGAAGTTCACAATAATTAAAAACAGTACAGGATGTTTCTTTAATGGTGTCGATAACAATAACAACAAAATTCAAGAGGAATTTCAGAAAAGTAAATTTTATGATGGAAACCATCACAAGAAGTAAATCAACCTCCTTCCGCCCTTTTTATAACTACTTTAAAATTGAAGCCTTTTTTAACATGTTTATGTGACCATTACACATTTTCATTTATTGATTTTTACCTGTTGTAAGAACGATGTTAAATAGTTGAGTTTTAACACCCTACTAAAGTTGGTAATATCACTTTAACTTGTTCAAACACTGTGCCTGTTTTATATAATAATTAGTTTTAAGTTTTCAATAAGTGTTGTTTCAATCATTTTAAATGAGTCTTTCGCATAACTGCTCCACCCTAAAAGAGTTTAAGTTGATTAATTTTCCTTTTTCTTAATGTATGCCCACAATGAGTGAATACCAAATTTGGATATTTCGAACAACGCTTACATTGACTGTAATTGTTTTCATTAATTATTCCAGGCAATAACGCGTCATATGCAGAGGAAATGTCGTTGCCACGGAGTTTCAGGATCATGTGAGTTAAAGACTTGTTGGAGAAAGTTACCATCTTTTGTTGAGGTTGGTAACCGTCTGAAAAAGAAATATGAGGACTCTGTTTTGATATCCATGAAGGCAAGAAAAAGACTTCGACGACGAGGGAAGAGAAAGGTACCCGTTAGAAAAGATGATTTGGTGTACATCAACAAGTCTCCAAATTACTGTGTAGAAGATCCAGCCAACGGTATTTTTGGTACAAGTGGTAGGCTTTGCAATAAAACTTCTGCTGGCCCAGATGGCTGCAATTTGCTTTGTTGTGGACGAGGTTACAACACACAGGTAATCACACACGTGGAACGATGTCACTGTAAGTTTCATTGGTGTTGCTACGTCACATGTCGCAACTGTACCACAGAAATGGAAATTTATACTTGTAAATGAAAACTGAACTGAATGTTTGCATTTGTGACAAGGAGTTTATTAAAGGTTTCTTTAAATCAGAAGACCACTGCACCTCAGGCTGGAATACGGGTTAGTTAGCACATCCAATCGTTCGGACAAATACAAAGATACTGGCAATAAACCAATCCACCTACCAATTTTCTTTATGCTTCATGGGGTAGACTCCTGTAAAAAATTTTTGCGGCATATCCCCAGGAAAAGAGATGTAAGAATTGAACTTAATATATTGAAGCTTAGGACACAGCTGCGGTATATTTAGTATATGCAATGTTAATGCTTTCAAAATCAAATCCGAAAAAGATTTGTTTTACCTTGTAATATTACATTCTGCTTTAAAAACAACTGTGATACATACGGAAGAATATAAGGGCCAGACTTTTCGAATGCTAGACAAAACCAGGCTTACAAGAGCATTTCGATCATCCATATTACTGTTTTACTCCTTTTCATCATAACACTATGAACATTGTAGAAAGTTTTTCTCTACTCAATCAAGATGTGAGCGGAATTTTCCAAAGAAACACAAATCTATGTTTGGTGATCCTGTATAATATGTAAAGACTTGGATAGATGAACAAAATGTTTTGTTCTTATGGGTCAGTTTTCTGTACAAAACTTTAAAATTAGCCATTGATTTAACTTTGATAAGCCGCAATACATATTTTTTTAGAAACCAAAGAAAGTTTTACGTGATGGTTTTGCAGCATTTTTTTCTCAGAAACATCAAAGAAAGATATTTAAAGAGCCCTATTAGGATATCTTTTTCTAAATAATTTTGAGAAAGTCTAGCAAACGAATTTTCATTCAAAATATTCAAATTCGGTCGTTATTCATTCAATCTGACAACGTATGAATATTAATGATAATACAAAGCATAAATTAGCAGGTTATGTCTGAATAAACCTAAATGAACTGTTAGTTGACGAATAACCAGAAACAACTACATTATTATAATATTATAACACTAAGAACAATTTTGCTGTATGTACGATTGGGAAATATTTTTTATTTTATTTCAATGGGAGTTTTTCTATATTTCAAGTTTGAGAGTTAAACATCAGTAAACAGTAGTTACATAAAGAACAACTATATAAGGAAAACTGTGTAAGCAAAGTGAGTAATATAAAAGTTGGACATGTTAAAATAAATCTTGTATCTTTAGGACATCTTTCTATTTCTAAATCGGTAAAAATATTCGATTTATTTTTCTCAGGCATTTATTTAACATTATTTTATACAATTTCAGCCTATAGGAGGCTTTTTTTCCTGGGAAATTAAATTACGTTCTTAGTACTGGAAATGGTTAAAACAGTTAATGAAAGAGAATATCGAATATATGAAAGAGTAAAATGAAGTTATAATTTATATTGCATTATAAGCTACAGCTTTTACAGTAAGTACCTATACTAAAAATAAATGTCACTTGCTGTAAATGTTGTAACTTGAAATACAATTAATCAGTAAGTAAACTCAAAATGAAACTATGAAATCATACTTTTTTCCGACTTTGTATTTCAGAATTTCATTTGTAACAAGACAAGAACCTACATTATATTATAAGTTTTTAAACAAAGATCAAATTGCCAAATTTAGAGACTGTACTAATATTTCCTTTCAAATATTTAGGTTTTCTCGTGCCGTTTGAATGAGACCTTTTAATTTCTCTGAAGAACTTTATGATGCTTTCAGTTAACAAAAAAAATTAGAAAATAACTAAATATTGCGCGTCTGTATGCTTTTTGTACTTAATCAATGATTTTCATGTCGTGAAGAAAATAAAGATTCTCGAAAGTTTAAAATATAACCATCAGAGGGAACAAAGCTTTTTTTTTTTCGTCTGAAAGATGACAAATGTGACGTTTATATCCCGTGATTATCACGTTGTTGAGCCACAAAAAATAATATTAAGCGAGTGATTATGTGTTTAAAGATAGAGAAAAGTAACTATTACCTGGCTTCCTTCAAGTCTTTAATCCAGAATTTTTCTTGTAAATCTTTGTTGAATATACATATGCCACGAACGTCGTGCTTTCGCGGTATCACGTTTAGGGAAATCCCTGCAAGACAATAAGAAGGTATAGCCTGGAAATCGTTTTTCTTCTGTATCAAGGAGTCCACTATTCTGTTCAGGATAAGACTGATTTCTCTAGGAAATGTGTGGAAAGAAAGAACTGAGATAAAATACCCAGTAATTCAGAACTATGTATAATATATGTCATAGAATGGAAAATCTTGCGTGGTTGAGCTGTTAGAGTATGAATATACAGAAGTGAGGTACAGAATGAATTTTATGTATAGTCTGTAAAATGTTCTAAATGTGGTCCATGTTTTTGCATTTATGTCTAATTTAAATACTTCAATGTAGACTACTTAGATGTATACACTTTTCGTATTAACTTATTTCTAAGTTTGATTGTTTTTTGTTATTTTTTACTTTGTAGGTTTTGTGATCAGAAAGTAGAATATATGTAATAAATGGTGTTGTCATGAATGTCCTTCGACGAGTTTGGTGTTTAATTTTTTATATTTTCATTAATTAACGCAATGGTTTTTATTTATTTCAGAATTTTGCGCAAAGCTACCGAAGGGTTATTTGAGTAGAGTCGTCACTAACTATGAACTAATATACTAGAGGGAAGGTAACTACTCAACAACGCCCATCACTAATTCTTGGCTGCTCTTATTTGATCAAAAAAAGCAAAACTTGACCGATGTTTTTGTAGCGCATTGAAGACTCCAAAGCTCGGACACTCTTTGTTTGTTTGTTTGGTAATAAACTCAAAGCTGCAACATAAACTATTTGTGTGCTTTACCCACCCTGGGTACTGAAACCCAATTTTCAGCGTAATAAGCCCTCAGGCTTAAAACTGAGTCACCAGAAGATTCAGACACGCTCACACTAATGGCAAATGGCCCTGAATTACAATGATTTAAAGAAATATGAGATTGTGAGGATAAAATAAGCATTTTGAAAGTATTTAATTAAACAACGATCCCCTCAGAAAACTTTGTATATGTAAATAACTTCTACAAACTTTTTTTTACAGAAGTATTACGGAAGTTAATATTTTAGCTCCTTTTTTGGAAGATTTGTAGTTCTAATTCTTTATAAACAAAGAGAAATTTTAGTACTTTTAATTTTCTTTTTTTGCGTTCTAAAACTGAAATTGCTCAAATGGACACTTAAAGTTAACATATGTAATTTTGTAATATTTACTATCCTAATTACTTTCCTAAAAATTTTGTTAATATTTTTTCTCTAACAGAAAAATTAGGCTGTAATTTATCAAAAGTGGTCATTTCAACTCAACTCTAAAAAGCACTGTTCCAGAAAAAAAACGAATTGCTTAAATATACTCATCGATATATAGTAATCACTTATATATTATATATATATTAACATGTGTGTGTGTTTTCTTACGGCAAAGCCACATCGGGCTATCTGCTGAGCCCACCGAGAGGAATCGAGCCTCTGATTTTAGCGTTGTAAATCCGTAGACGTACCACTGTACTAGCGGGGGGGGGCGTGTATTAATATAAAGTGTTCGTTTATATTATCTTTCCAGTTAAGAATGTCTAATGTACGCAGTACTTACGGATATGGATTACTTGATTATATTGTCGTGTTAATTACAATACAATTAAGGATGAAATTTTGAGGTTAAGAAAACATGATTATGTGTGTTCTTATAAAGCCCAAGTGGACAGCATTGCTTCTTCAACCTTTCGTATTCACATCAACAGTCCAACTTTTTATGAATTACTTTAGGCAACTGTTGATATTCGTTATAATGAGCTACCTATATGTTTGACATAGCTGCGTTGAAACTTAAATTTAACTTAATTGTATCGAGAATAGTTAATTCAAGTATAAAAAAATGTCTGAAAATGTTTTCTAACAAAATACCGATCGCTTTCGTGTAAAATATTATATCTTATTAAATTAATTATTAACAGATGAGTGAAATTGAATTTCTTCTTAAATATATATGAGAGCTAAAATATAAGATAGTTTAGGTTTTTATGGAAATATGTTCGTTCGAAGTTAAGCACAAAGCTACACAATAAGTTATTTGTGTTGTGACCCCCACGAGTACGAGTATCGAAACCGAAACCCTATTTCTAGCTTTATGCCACTAGGAGGCATTAAGATACGTAAATCCTTAAACAAAGTATAATCTATCAACATTAATCCCATCTTATCTGAGTAAGTTATAAAATCTAGCATCTGGTTGGTTCTGGTTAGAGCTTAATCACTTAATTTTGTACAAGTAAACTATGTATGCGTGTATATATGTATATATATTTATCAGTAAGTTTTGGCGTCAAGGTTACCATTTCTGATTAAATATTTTGAAGTTAAAAACAAATGTAAATTAATTAAGAACTCTGTATTAACGTTTAAGACAAGCGAATATAGGATTGGCTTTAAATCGGTTGTGTAAAGTATGTAACATGTATCCTAAACCAAAGAGAAATATAATACATTTTGATGAAAGGAACACAATTGCAAGTAAGTCCTGCATTCTTCGTTTCAGGAAAAATACCTTAAGAGACTCTTGAAATTCCTTGGGTTAGCTATTTGCAAATTGTATAAATTTCAATACTCCCCCTTATTTGCAATGTCCACTTCAATGTAAATTTTGAACGTTCCCTGATAAAGTGCAACTTTTCATTAGAAATCTGATAACTTACTTTTCCAAGAAGTAATGACTGACAGTGATCAGTTAGGTGCACAGTGATTGAAGAATGGTGGAAGTGCTGGTGAATCAAGTTCTCCAAATGGTATTCTGAACGTTTGTTTGTTTTTGAATTTCGCGCAAAGCTACACGAGGGCCATCTGCGATAGCCATTCCTAACTTAGCAGTGTAAGACTAAAGGGAAAGCAACTTGTCATCACAACCCACCTGCCGACTCTTGAGCTACTCTTTTATCAAAGAACAGTGGGATTAACCGTTACATTATAACGCACCCACGGCTGAAACATGTTTAGTGTGACGGTGATTTGAATCCCCGACCCTCAGATTACGAGCCGAGCGCCTCAACCACCTGACCATGCCGGGTCACTTTTGAACTTATTCGTTGAACTTAAGTTGTCAAATTCGCAACTCTAGTAACTTCTTTCCTAACTCAAAATCTCATAGATTTTATTATCAGTAATCACACGAAATGTGTATATACTTGCATGAACAAAAATATATGTATCATTAATTTTAATATATGTCGTTGTTTAAATAAACTTTTGTGGTATTTTCGTATGTATTTCGTACACATGTTTCAACATATTGCGGAAAGCTTAACTCGCTGGAGTTAGATTTTTTGTAACATTTCAAATGTTAACACCAGTGCATGAGAAGGAAATACGTATTTGAAAATGATAAACTATCTTAGAATTGCGAGAATCACAAACCTTTGTGTTTGAATTTCGCGCAAAGCTACACGAGGGCTATCTGCGCTAGCCGTCCCTAATTTAGCAATGTAAGACTAGAGGGAAGGCTGCTGGTAATCAACACCCACTGCCAACTCTTGTGTTACTTTTTTACCAACGAATAGTGGGATTGATCGTAACATTATAATGCCCCCACGCCTGAAAGGATGAGCATGTTTGGTGCAACCGGGATTCGAACCCGCGATCCTCGGATTACGAGTCGAACTCCTTAACACACTTGGCCATGCCGGGTCACCACAAACCTCATTTCAGAATTAGTACATTTCTACGAGCTATTTTGTAGTGCCACAGAAACAGCTATAATTCTCTGGTTTAACACACACAAAAGCGTTAATTATTGACTTATTAATCAAGTTCAGTATAGCACGTGTGTTATAACATCTGAAGTTACAAGAAAGAATAAAAAAACATAAATTCTTGTTTATTTTCCTATTTATTTTGTTTTTAATTAATGCATAATTGCCCAAATAACAAACCTATAACGTAATTAAAGACAACTGAACGAAAACAAAATGATTAAACGTCGTTAGATGACAGATAAAAATTTATTTTAAATGAACGATGACAATAGTTTTGAATTTTTTAAGTGTTGTAAATTTATTGCTGTTAAAGTTTGAAATATGTGTACATGTGACTTATCTTTGGAGTGACTACTAAACACTTAACTATTATGTGAAACCCAAACTTATTCTTTTGATTTGCCCTAGCCTACGGAACTTTTCGAAACTGGTAAAACTCAGTCATAAGTGGTAAATTGGATGATAAATTTGGCTTTGAATTTTTTGTTTTTATATATTTTAAACAGATTTACGGTTAAAATTTCACAAGAATAAGTTAATAGGGCCAATGTTGCAAAGTCTTGAAATTCTTATATACGTATGGCTGGGATTACTGTTTAGAGTAAGCAACATTTCAAAACATCATACAAGAAAAAAAATGTTTGGGAGAAAAATGTTTAAATAAATCATTTATGTGTTTTATTACAGACACTTGTAAGGCCTTGATTAACGAGACAGCTATCCAGAGCTGCCAATTAAATAGACCTACAGGAAATGTTCATTCTTTTTAGTTTGTAAGCACTTTTACGTTATTGCCAAAGACAAGTAATTGTTTGGAACCCAATGTCCTGTTCAGTTTTTAAGTGGTTGGTACACACGCTTCAAGCTCTTGAACTACAATTATATTCGAGTTTATTTTCTGCTGCAATGCATACAACTGTAGATGAATCAGCAGCACTTGGGCAATGATTTTTTTTTCCTTTTTTCTGACCAATAAATACAGAATGACTGAAAAATTTAATGAAAACCAGAATTTATTTTGAAATATATATATATAGAAAATGTTCCACTTATTCATATAGATATTTATATAGATATTTTTCATCGTTAACATTCGCTAATCTTGTTTTTAAATTCCCCCCTTTTTTAATCTTTGAACATTTTGAAGCAACCAATGTAAATTATGCTATTATGCACCAGTCTTAAATTGGACAGTTTTGCAATTGACAGATGAGTCATGAATATGTTGATACCTTACAACTTATTTTTAAAATTATTCAAGTATTATATCATTTGCACATTAGTTTCAATAATTAATTAAGTTATGGATTATGAAGTATTTAATAAAACTCGTTGACATCATATCGGCAGGAATTGTATTAAACAAGAGGAAACCCTCAATAACCGCGGCACTTAAAATTCTTTTAAGTAGAATTATACTAAGTTAATCTATGAAACCTTTGTTCCCCCTTTTTATTAGCTACATTTTTGTGCGCCAGAAATGCCATACGCGATTCTATTCTATTTTATTATTCATCAGAATCTTTATCAGACAACCCTCAAATTGAAATTATTTTAAGCAGAAGTAGACTAAGTTAATATATGAAATCTTGGGCATGATCAAATACATCAATCGAAAGGATTTGACCTCTTGAGTCGAAAACTATAGTTATATCTCAAATTGGCCAAGAGATGACGGAGTTTCGAGATATAAGTTTGCACATAAACAAAAATCAACTCAGAACCGTTCATCCGCGGCTAAAAACTCCTATATCGAGATAGTATAAGGTTTATTTTACGAACAACACATGGTTTTGGTTCATTTCAATATGTTGTGAAACTGTTATTCAGGGAAAGGGGATTAGCCAATAAGAGATAATGAACCAATTATAAAATTTGCTTTCCTGAAGAGTAATGTCGTATACATTTTGAGTTGAATTTGGTGTACCCGGAAAAAGTTTCTTCCGAGAACACTAAAAACCGTGTACTCTCTTTGAAAATCGATTCACCTAGTTTTAAATTAAAGCTAGATTACGTAATAAGTCTATAACTTCTTCGTTTCGTATTACATATAATTTTTCTACACTATTCATGCATTTAAAAGTTATCATATGAGCCGAATTGTTGATCTGAGGATATGTGATTCGCGCCCAGTTACTGCAAAAACAAATAATAAAGTGCAAATAAGCTTAATTATATTTAAGTAACATTATAATAAAATATATTTAATCACCTATGCTCGTTATTATGGTCAAAATGAAACAATGCTCGGTTTGAAAACACCAAGTGATAAACTAATTTGCTAAAGTTATTAACACATTGTTTGATTAAAGGATATTAATTCGTGATTGACTATTCGAAACTACTGATGATGTCATCAAACACTTCATTTTCTTTTTACGGTTTTATTTTAATCATAGGTGCACCAGGAATTATACAACAAGTCGAGCTTGTTGATGTATTAGATAAAGTAAATGCTATTTAGCCACAATTGAAAATCATGTAAATAATCTATGACAATCTATACAGTTGTTAGAAAAGCCATACAGATAGGGACGAACATTTAAAGATTTGTGAGTTGTGCATAAAATTTCAACTTTGGGCTTATGAACTGCATAAAGATTTTTTACTGCTAAGTATTAATTGCATAGTGGTATAATAAAATTTAGGTCACAATTTCGATGGCTCATATATTTTCCCATAAGTAATATTCTTGTTAATAACAATAATAATTCGTAAGTGCCAGATACGTGTTGTAGTGAAAATGGCAGTTTTGTGACCTTGAAACTTTTTTGTAATGTTTATCTCCACGAAATGCTAAATCACTTTAGAAGTGTGTTTTAATGAACGTTGCACTTTTCACGGTCTGTTAACAACGTGTCTAAGCTAAAATCTACACCGTATGTAAACATTCACCATTCACTTTGGGTTAATCGTATACTCAGACATACAGGCCTTGACGTAATAAACTGTGAATATGAACTAGGTCAGTTGACATTTTAACTGGAATCAATGCTTCCCGGAATTTGTCACTTCTCCCGATAATTCTGCAAACTGTATATCCGATGAATCGCTTTCACTGCAGCATAATTCACTCATGAAGACAAAATTGCGCTGTCGCAATGTTTCGGTTGAAATCGGTTTGGTTTGAATTTCACGCAAAACTACACGAGGGCTATTTGCGTTAGCCGCTCATAATTTAGCAGTCTAAAACCAGACGAGAGGGAAGGCAGCTAGTTATCATCACCCACAGCTAACCTTTGGCTACTCTTTTACCAACGAATTGTGAAACAGATCATCACATAATGATATCACTACTGCTGTTAAGGCGAGCATGTTTGGCGGGACGAAGATTCGAGCCCACGATCCTCAGATTGCGAGTCGAGCGCCCTCTTTTCTCTGGTCATGCTGGGCCCATTTAAGCTGAATCATTGTTGTATGGAACAACAGAATAGGCGAAGCCTAGCAGTTATTTTGCCCGAGGATCCACTATTCACAGCACCTTGTCTCAAAAATGCACTCCGCACCCTATAAGGCCGTGAGTGCGTTTTAAAATTCGAGTAACGACCAAAAGTTACTATTCGATCAACTAATAGTAGCTCAAGGGATGGTTTTTGTCTAGTTACCTTCCCTCTAAATCTATCAGTTCAAGTTGGTACCTGATATGCACAGATAATGCTTTGTGAAGTTTTCTAAGATAAGTTGTTTACATTTAAATCCATTTTAATACACTCGTGCCTCATAAAATATGAATATAAAACGTTTGTTTTAGGCAACAACATTAAGTTTCTGCCACTTAACAATTGTTTTTAGGTTTACGTGTTGAAATTCAACAAGTTGAGCCCTCGCGTATTTCACTTGCCCATAGTTGTAGGGAGATCTTGAACTTAAAAAGCATTTACCACTTTACAGGTGAATATTTTGTGTATGCATTAAAGAGAGTAGTACAAATGTTCCTGTTGTATGGAAACGTATCAATTCTTCTTCTTTTCTGTATATAAATAAAAACACGCATAAAAGAATTGCATTCGGAAAATAAAAAATGTCGAAACCAAAAAGGTTAACTACCGAGTGAAAATAATAGCTTAAGCAATCAGTCATTATTACTGAAAAAATCAATAAAAGCTGAGTTCGTGAAGGTTGAATAGTTAGAAATTAGTTCAGCTACCCAGACATTTCTTCCGTTTTCTATCTTTCTATGTTAAGTACATGTTTGAGCTCAACAATAACAGTTTCCAATATTTGATATTGACATATAGTGTATATATTTGATATTTCCTACCCCCCCAAAAAAAAAAAAATATATATATATACTCATTCAGGCTGGTTTCTTACAAAGGGTCCCCGTTCGTACAGCCGTAAGTCTACGGATTTACAACGCTAAAATCAGGGTTTCGATTCCCTCGGTGGACTCAGCAGATAGCCCGATGAGGCTTTGCTATAAGAAAAACACACAAACACACACTCATTAACTTATGTTACTTTTTAAACTTATCTCAGTTTTGATCGATATATTTAGCTTACGTTTGTATCAGAAGTTGTTGATAATTAAGGTAATAACATAAGAATGGTTACATAGAATATGTCATGAAAATATTTTGTAACTGAGGCTTCTAGTCCAGGGACAATAGAGTAAAGTTAGGATGGCTTGTCACGCTTCACCAAGCTTCCCACCAAATAGTAGAAAATATGATGGGGATGCCTTATTGCTATAGCTTTACAGGCCCTCTCGTGGAGTGTTTTCCACTGTTATGCTCTACGGAACCACAAATCATGACTTATTCTCTGTTCCACACCCTTTTCTGTATGAGAAACCCTAACTCAGGCTAACAAATGCGACGAATGCCTTTAAATAGGACCCATTAGCCCGTGCAGATTACCACGTCTATCACATATCTCTCTTCAGATTATTCAGTGAGCGCTCCAAATCCGTGGGCGGCTTCGAGAAACTTCCGCCTAACTTCACTCAGACAAAGTGATCGGCTTAAGTGAAGAAGACGTGGCTGTCAGCTTTACAGCTTGTTCGACTGGAGAGGGCTCGCTCTTCCGGCGAGTTATGTATTTTCGGAAGCTGTACCATTCAGAGAGTGAAATACACCCACATTTGTCATGAAACAAAAGCCCTGGAGACGTCTTCTTTTCGATTCTATACAAAATCCATTTTTCAAAGAAAGTGATTCCAACTTTTCTTTTCAGCCTCAATAATTTTTTTTTTCAGTTGGCACAATTATATGTCACAATATAAAAATGTACACTACTACTACCTTCCCGAAACAGCTTGAAAATAAAAGAATGAACCACTATTCAGATAATTTGACCACCTAGTATATTTGTAAGTACTAGACCGACCACTGTTTTATAACTGATGTTTAACCATATCATGACGTAAATAAAACATTAAAAGGGAAAGACACTCAATCCAACCATTCATAGCCGATTTAAAGATTATAGTTTACTGTGTACTGAGAATAGCAGCGAATCCTGATTGTATCCAGGATTGATTTCAGCATAGAAAATAATAATTTGTTTATTAATATAAGTTCTAAAAGTGTTCATTATTTATGAACTACAGAAAGTCATTTAAATCATGAAATACATACAGTACACAATTTTCCCTTATTTATTCTAGACACACAAAGCGAAAACTTTATACGCATCACTCAACGAGGGGCCCGACATGGCCAGGTGGTTAGGGCGTTAGACGCGTAATCCAAAGGTAGCGAGTTCGGATCCCCATCACACCAAACATGATCACCTTTTCAGCTATGAGGGCATTATAATGTTACATTCAATCCCACTGTTCGTTGGTAAAAGAGTAGCTGAAGAGTTGGCGGTGGGCGGTGATAACCAGCTGCCGTCCCTTTAGTCTTATACTGCTAAATGAGAAACGACTAGGTCAGATAGCCCTCGTGTAGCTTCGCGCAAAATTCAAAACAAACCAACCCATTATCTATGGTAATAGAAAATGATTAGAAATGAAGTTATATGAGACACGGAAAGATCTATATGTTTAGCTTCATAAGTAATGTGATATACCTATTACTTGATACATTTCGTTTTAGGTCTGAAACAAAAGATATTTTTATGATATGAAAAACAACACGCGGAGATCAATGATTTAGTGAACTAGTAATTTAAGAATAACTATTTAATACAGAGAAATCATATGTCAGTCATTTAGCTATTTTGCTTTTAAAATAAACATAAGATCAAAATTTACTTTTTTACCCAATTGGCGAACTCAAATGTAGGCTCTATTGTTTGTCTCGTTCAGAGTTGAGCATAAAGCTGTACATACGGTACCTCTTTGTATTTATCGAGGGGATTTAACCCATAATTTTATCGCTATAACTTCACAGTCTTATTGCCGAGTAACTTGTGGTGGGGGTGGAATTTTAATGATTCATTGAACCCTTCCAAAGAACATATAATTTTTATAAAATAAGGGTTAAAATCAGTACACAATCACAGCACTTATGCATAGAGATTTATTATTTAGACAGTAAAATAGGCCTGACATGGCCAGGTGGTTAAGGCACTCGACTCGTAATCTGAGGGTCGCGGATTTGAATCCCCGTCACATCAAACATGCTCGCCCTTTCAGCTATGGAGGCGTATGATGTACGGTCAATCCCACTATTCGTTGGTAAAAGAGTAGCCCAACAGTTGGCGGTGGGTGGTAATGATTAGCTGCCTTCCCTCTAGTCTTACACTACTAAATTAGGGACGGCTAGCGCAGATAGCCCTCGAGTAGCTTTGTGCGAATTTTAAAACAAAATCAAAACAATATAATGGAAGATAAGGGATATGAACAAGTTCCAACTTTGTAAATATAAATATAGCAAAATAGATTATAAAACAATATATCTACCCTAGCCGTCCCTAATTTAGCAGTGTAAGTCTAGAGGGAAGGCAGCTAATCATCACCACCCACCACCAACTCTTGGGCTACTCTTTTACCAACGAATAGTGGGATTGACCGTCACATAATAACGCTCCCACGGCTGAGAGGGCGAGCATGTTTGATGTGATTGTTCTAGAAATGCAGACCATTAAAGTTTTTCGTTTGTTATTAAACAGAAAGCTTCACAATGGGCTACTTGGACTGTGCCCACTACGGGTATTGAAACACGGTTTTTATCATCATAACTCTTCATACATTGCATTTAGCCACTGGTAGAGGGTCTTATTTTAAGTTTACTTTTTAACTTTTGAATCCTGAAAGAAATGGACTTTTGTTGTTCAACGCTAGAATATGAATAGATGTGCAACCGTCTGATCATCAAATGTGGTAAGTTAAGCTGTTAAAAATAGATTATTAATAATCCTCAGTAGGATAACAGAGGCCTGTAAACTTAAACTTCATAAAAGGTGCTTTGGATCTATCAATGAATTTTCTATAATTCAGCTATGCAGATTTCGAAAATAATATTATTATTTTTTCTATCCCATAAGAATTTATTACGAATCAGAAAGAGCAAAAAACTCTTACATAGATCAAATTATTATTTCAATTACCATAATGGGCATTTATTATTGTTACTTTTGTTAGCAAAAATATAAACAACTTGAAGAAAAGGAAAGAACACTGACGTCACATGAATATGCATTCTCATTCATCCTGATATTTTTTTTGTGAAATCTACGTATTTTAGAGTCAAACCTACGTGTTGTTAAGTTCTGTCTGCACGAATAACATTACCAAAAATTGATGCATGTACAACTTCTGTGTTCTTGTATTCATTTCTTCTGGAGTATCTCGCTTCAATGACCAGCAGTAATCAGCAATAATGGTGATGTTCCATCTTCCCTAATACCTTTTATCCATTTCCCTGATGTCTTGATGAAACCTTTTCCCTTGTTCTTCGCTGATGGAGCAAAGATTTTTAGAGAAATAGTCAATATCTGAGTGCAAGAAATGAATTTTCAAGCTTGTATTACAACCAAACTCTTTGCTTGTTGTTTGTTTTTAGAATTTCGCGCAAAGCTATTCGAGGGGATCTGTGCTAGCCGTCCCTAATTTAGCAGTGTGAGACTAAAGGATAGGCAGCTAGTCATCACCACCCACCGCCAACTCTTAGGTTACTCTTTTACCAATGAATAGTGGGATTGACCGTCACATTATAACGCCCCAACAGCTGAAAGGGCGAGCATGTTTGGCGCGACGGGAATGCGAACCCGTGACCTTCGGATTACGAGTCGCACACCTTAACCCACCTGGCCATGTCGGGTATAAACTCTTTGCATTTTCGAACATGTTATTGATTATGTTTTCGTAATGTGGGTCCCGTTATTTCCTAAAAATTATCAACATCATATTTAAAGGTAATCCATGCTTATTTCTGAATTTAATCATTGTCCTTTGGAACAGCTCACCTCAAGTAAATTTCCTAGCATGAGGCCAAACAAAAAAAAAATGTCTTCTTTAAGTTTCGCTTCTGAATGAGCTGGGAACCGTTTATATATTTTCCGTGTGTTATTTGTGGGTTCCAGAATAATCGCTAAGGCTCTTATGTCGCGATGAATCTAGAGAAATCTATGGTAAGTGCTTGTCAAGATTTTAAGCATTAAAAAATGTGACTCGGTTTCAATGAAAATGATACATTTCTGGAAGAGAACATACGAGATTTTGCGAAAATTCCGTACGTGATACAAAAAAAAAATTGATATCATTTTCGGATTCAGCGTACAGGAACATGTAGAACAAGTACAAATTTGAAGATAATAAAACAATTGCAGACTCGTGTAATCCTTTAGTTCAATGAATAAAGATTCGGTTGGCGCGTGATAGCCCGGCATGGCCAGGTGGTTAAGGCACTCGACTCATAAAAAGAGGGTCGCAATTTCGAATCCACATCACACCAAACATGCTCGCCCTTTCAGACGTGGGGGCGTTATAATGTGACAGTCAATCCCACTATTCGTTGGTAAAAGAGTAGCCCAAGAGTTGGCGGTGGGTTGTGATGACTAGCTGCTTTCCCTCTAGTCTTACACTGCTAAATTAGGGACGGCTAGCACAGATAGCCCTCGAGTAGCTTTGTGCGAAATTCAAAACAAACAAACACTGCTAAATTAGGGACAGCTAGCGCAGATAGTTTTGCGAGAAATTAAAAGAACTGAACGCCTCACATAATTTATTGAATATATTGTTAAGTGATGTGCTTGAATCAATGATCTAATGTATTCCCACTTTTATAATTTGCCTTTAAATAAAACAATTGTCTAAAATATCGAATAAAAAGTAATTAAACACGAGTGTGTGCATATGTGTATGTGTGTGTTTTTTTTTACAGCAAAACCACATCGGGTAAAACTATGGTGAAGGCCGCTTGATTTGTAGATGAAGACTTATCCCCCAGTGACACAGCGACGTGTCTAAAGACTCATACCCTTAAAACCGCGTTTCGATACCCGTTATGGGCAGAGCATGGATAACCCACCATATAATTTTGTGCTTAATTCCAAAAAACTGAAGTTTAAAACGTTTTTAAAAATTAGGATTACCAGTTATTTTAAAATATGAAACTTTTTTTTCTCACTGTAAAAAATAAATTTTAATTTTTTTCTATCGACAGTTTACCCATATTTTACACTGAAATGATAAGTACGTCGACAGGTACGCCCATTTAACTAAAAAATTAACGTTGTAACGCAAATTATACATAATATCTTAGAGTTTCGGTAACCCTCACTCCTCAAAAAGTGCATAAATAGCACGTGCGTAAGTGTAATTCTGCAGTTTTATACATCAAATTCTTATATTTTGATGTGGAGGTTATTCAACAATTAACATGGTTCCGGAAACTTAACAGATTTCCACGTCAGTTTTCCTAAATTTTATTCCTTGTACTGACTGATAATCGTGTGATAACCACACTGTAACCAGAAACTGAATTTGTTTATCTCAGATACCGGTGCAAGATATCTTACAGATATCGATTCCTGGACTGTTGTAATCAGATTGAGGACTACAATTTTTCACTTATAACGCCCCGAAGTACGGAGTACAATTTTGTCTTCTTTTTATTACTGAAGCGGGATACAAGTCATAGACCCGTATATTCACAATCCGGCGCACTAACCACTGGGCCACGCATTACAAAGAAACAAAGAAATATCTTAAAATTATGATATATGAATTATTGAATGAGGTGCTCGTGGTTGCTTAAACAACGGTGGTGGTTGAGCTTTTCTGTTACACAAAGACTTTGTCGTTACTCTCGTGCAAGTTACGTCATCTATTTTCAATGACACATGAATCGCAAGCTTAAACAAGCACAACACTCGTGTCAGCAAAACTTTTGTTGAGTTTTGCAGTCAACAGCACATGAAGAACGAAGGGTGACTGTCACAAAAGTACTACAGGAAGTGACATGTTCAGCTGGCTCCCTGACAACCCCATTGGCTACGCCTAGATACAGCGCAATTCAACCAGAACTTGCAGGTTTCTTATTATCTTGCATATTGGATATACACCGAAAGCTTATAAGCGTTGCGGCATCATATCGTGGCTATTGAGCTCTGCCTGCCTTGCATCCCGGCTCTACACGATTAAAATGCCAATCAAAACGTCAAGTTAGACACGTGGAGCGCCCGTGCAGCGTTTCGTAACTCCGATGGGAATGCGTGGGTATTAAATTTAGGTTGTTAATATACAGCTCATAAAAGAAACGTTATACCGTGGATGTGGTGTATTATCTTGCCATTTTTAGAGTTACCCAAGGAAACTCTGTAATTAAAATATCCATAAAGCCAATATGATCCTGCATAATATTTGCATGTTTTATAGGGTTGCACAAGAAAAACTAGCGTGGCGAAATTATGATTGTCTGGAACGAAGAGTAAATTTCAAAAAAGAAAGACGTGGACTTATGAACTTTGTGGTTCATTCTGTCGATAAGCTCAATGTTTCTTATATCGTTACAGACCAAATAAATCTATTAAGGATAAATTTCTTTGTTTGTTTAGAATTAAACACAAAGCTACACTACGGGGTATCTGTGATCTCCCCACCAGAAGTTTCGAAACCTGGTTTTTAGCGTTGTGAGTCCGCAGACATACTGCTATGCCACTGGAGGACTTAAGAATAAGTAATCATGATGATATATATGAGACTGTATATGTAGCTTTCGCGTTTAATTAGTGCTAATAGTAAGTTAAACAGTTTGTGATTATGTTGCACGTAAACTAGAGTTCATGGATGTGAAAATGGTGTTATGTATAAACAGAGGCATCTAGAGCCTAAATGTTATTTGACGTGCTTACACTAGTAATTGCCGATATGATAGAAGCTCTATCGTATCATCTAGGTAATTTGAACTTTTTGTTAGTGAAATTTACTATATTTCGAAACATCAACTAACAAATTAAATTGCACGACGCTTTCACATGTGATTTTGAACTCTTAGCCTGACATTTGTCACAGTAACTTGTTAGTGATATAAGAATAATTTGTTTCGAATTTCTGCACCAGCTGTCCAAATTTTAACAATGAAAAACTAGAAGGAATGCAACTAATCATCACCATCCGTCGCCAATTATGGGAGTACTATTTAACCATCGAACAGTAGGATTTACCGTAACTTCATAATGCCCCAGCAGTTGAAAGAGCGAGGAGGTCTGGTAGAAAAAGAATTCGAACCCGCCACCCTCAGGCTGGGAATCAAGCGTTCTAACCACCTGGTCGTGCTAGGCCACATAATAACGGAGAGAGTCATAAAGTCGCTAATTTACACTCTTCAGAACTTTAAAAAACGTACATAGTTTGAATAGCTTCCACTGTTACATTCTCTAAACTTTCATTTAAATAGGTAACAATAATTAATAATTTCCTTCGAAAAAACAGTTATTCAAATGTTAGAGGATTTAACCACATTAATTTTATAGCTGTTATAGGCAACCAATAGTGTTGTTTTAATATATTTCGATATTTTCAAATATACTTTGCAATCGTTGCTACAGACGTAATGTAAATGTTAAGTATCATCCTTTCGTGTAGCATAAGATCTTCAACGTTTGTCATTTTAGAGTATATGTGTTTTTCTTAAAGCAAAGCCACATTGGGCTGTCTACTGAGTCCACCGAGGGGAATCGAACCCCTGATTGTAGCGTTGTACGTCCGGACATTATTTTATAAGAAGAGTTACAAGAGAATCTAATACTTAAAACGATTAGATCTTAAAAATTACTCCTTTTCAACGGAGACACAATGGGAATCGTAAGTTTTAGCAAGAAACTTTGAATACGGTACAGAGTTTCCAAAAATGACACAGAAGGTGCATGTTCAACATGATTTTTTTCATTCTCAATTACTATATATCAAAATAATTCAACACACCTATTCTTTGTAGAGATATTGAAAAAGGTCAAATACTGGTGATTTTCTAGATTTTCATCAGTTTCAAATGATTTGGAGAAAGTTTTCATTAATTAAAATATCTTAATGAATCGTATAATATATCGCATTATAAGGATCCTCACAGAATCTACAGTTACGACAGAAAGTGTTCGTACCCCTGCGTCCCGAGTAGTTTTTTGCTCATAACTTAAAAAGTACCATGATTAGGCTAATAGACGTATAGTATATATTATAAATATTATACTAACACACATCTACATAATTTTTGTTTTGTAAATTAAACGACAAATAAACTGTTTATAAACAAATAACCAAAAATAGGAGGAGCAGAAAATGTTCGTACAGTTCAGAACTTATGAAAAAGCTGATATTCTTGTAAAAATGTTGTTTAGTTTGGCGAATAAACTACATTATACCATTCCAGAACTAGACACTGGGTTCATAATTATTGGAATTTAGCCAGCAAAAAATTACTTCCGGCAATTTAGCACCGTCTCCGTCATTATCTCCTTGGTCATCATGGCGAACAGGAAACAACTGTCCAGTGATTTAAAAACACCGAATTATTGTAAAATACAAGTCGCGTGTGTCTCTTTCCGGTATTGCTACACAACTTACTGCGCCGATATCTACTGTTCAAAGCATAATTGTTAAGTTTAAGCTTATAGGATCAACTGCTAACCTCCCTCGTTCCGGACGCCCCACCAAAATTCCAGAGAGAACCAAGAGGAAGGTTCTCAGAGAAGTTAGTAGGAACCCTCGTTTAACATGTAATGACATACAGAAACTGGTAAGGGAAACTGGGGTTGAAGTAAGCACCTCTACAGTTATGAACATGTTATGCTCTTCTGGCTTCAAAGCATACCGTCCTCGTAGAACTCCATATTTAAAGCCTGTTCATTTAGAAGCACAATTGAGGTATGCAAGAAAGCATGTAGATAAACCCTTTACCTGTTGGAAGAGTATTCTTTGGTCAGACGAGACTAAAATCGAGCTTTTCGGCCACTATGATGTTCGCAATATTTTCCGTAAGAAGGGGGAACGAAATCTTCCAAAGAACACCGTCCCTACAGTTAAACACGGAGGTGGCTCGATCATGCTATGGGGTTCCTTCAGCTCTTCTGGTGTAGGCAGCCTTCACCGCGTCAACGGAATCATAAAAAGGAAGAATACGTTGATATATTAGGCACTTATATCAAGAATGATGCTCGGATCTTGCGGCTTGGGAATCGTTGGATGTTCCAGCACGACAATGACCCTAAGCTCACATCGAAATATGTGTAATCCTGGTTGCAGAGGAACCATCTAAGCGTTTATAATATACTATACTTTCATTATCCTAATCGTGATACTTTTTAAGTTGGTTTGTTCCGTATTTGAATTTTGCGTAAAGCTACACAAGGCTATCTTCGCTAGCTGTCCCTAATTTAACAGTGTAAGACTAAAGGGAAGGCAGATAGTTATCATCACCCACTGCCAACTCTTAGGCTACAATTTTACCAACGAATAATGGGATTGATAGCACATTATAACGACTCCATAGCTGAAAGGGTGAGCATGTTTGGTGTGACAGGGATCTAAAGATGGACACAAAAATTGTAGAAATCGATTAGCTAAAAAAAAATAAAGTATATTCTAAGCGATACGTGAACTGTGTATTCTGATGCATTAATTTTTAAAAATTAAATAATCACAATTTTACTAAAACTTATTCTGCGAATATTATGAAAGCCAAGTAAGGGTTAGCTGACATTAAAGTGTGTCAGGAATGTGGCATGGCCAAGCGCGTAAGGCGTGCGACCCTAATCCGAGGGTCGCGGGTTCGCGCCTGCGTCGCGCTAAACATGCTCGCCCTCCCAGCCGTGGGGGCGTATAATGTGACAGTCAATCCCATTATTCGTTGGTAAAAGAGTAGCCCAAGAGTTGGCGGTGGGTGGTGATGACTAGCTGCCTTCCCTCTAGTCTTACACTGCTAAATTAGGGACGGCTAGCACAGACAGCCCTCGAGTAGCTTTGTGCAAAATTCCAAAAAAAAAAACAAATAAACAAACAAGTATCAGGAATAAGTCTCAAAGGATATAAGTTAAAGTATACCCTAAGTCACTCTTAGTTAATCCTTTCATTCTATAACCGAGACAAAGAAAAATTAGGATGCTATTTTAATACTTTGTTTGCTGAACATGTGAACTCTCTGGGGTATTACAAACACAGAGCAGCTAATTTGCTGCTCATACATGTTAAAGTACCACTGTGGAAGCAGATTTCTGCCTTTGAATACAAATATTTTAGTATACATGAATTAACCTATCTTTTATAACAAACGGGAGAAAGCTTATGTATTGTTGTGTTTTAATATATATATCTTCTTTCTGGTGCTTACAATAGTTCATTTGTTGGTTCTTTCCGGCTTTGAAGCCTATAGCGATGGGGTTTTATATAAATCTGTATAATAGTATCGGCTAGATTATCAAGATAGAATATATGTGACAAAGCAAAACGATTTCTCATCTTTTAAAAATAACCCATTTTGTACTATCTGTAGATTAGTTCATTCCAAATACCAATAAAAATTAATGATATAATTTGGTTTTCAGTTTGGGTCAGTAGATTCCCAATTACATTAGGTTATAAATCTCTACGTGAATCATTTGAAAAACATTACATTAAAACTTCACGGATAAAATAATTACTCAATCAAACGTTAATTTGTATCTCGCCGCTATGGGAATTGTGAACACTGAACAACGCGTAATTTTTTTTAGATATATAGAATAATTGATACGTTGCCCTATATCTATACACAGCTTAAAGTAATTTTCTTTAGCAAATATATTATTTCTTTTCTTATATTAGTTGAAATTATCATAAATTCCACAATACTTGCAAAAGTTACTTTTAATTGCTCGTTTGTTGTTATGTCTTTTATCGTGTATGTTACTTAAGTTTAAACTGTATGACATTAATCTGAGTACAAAAATAAGTTAGAAATATTGCTTTTTAAGTCTTTTCTATTTGAAATTCTCCGTTGTACCAAACATGCTCGCCATTTCAACCGTGGGGGCGTTATAATGTAACGATCAATCCCACTATTCGTTGGTAAAAGAGTAGCCCAAGAGTTGGCGGTGGGTGGTGATGACTAGCTGCCTTCCCTCTAGTCTTACACTGCTAAATTAGGAACGGCTAGCGCAAATAGTCCTCGAGTAGCTTTGCGCGAAATTCAAAAACAAACATTTGAAATATAAAATAAACAGCTGAAAGAGAGAATTTTAACTCACTCATGATAGCAAATAAACATTTTCGTTTACATTTACGAGCACATAAAAAGCGATATATAACGTACCGTAGTAATTATATAATAATTAAAACTATGTAACTTGAATTATGGCGAAGAACACTATGATATGAAAATTACAAGTAGATAACATTAAGTTATTTATTACAATAATTCATTTTCATTAAAGATATATTGTTGTTAATTCTATCCTTTATTTTTGACTTTATATCTTTAATATTTAATAAAAATCATACTATTACCTTAATTTACCTTTAAGTTCAACTGTAATTACTAGCCATTAAAACTAAATTTTACGATAGCTAAAACGTAACTTCAAATAATTTAGTTTAATTTGTTTTCATTCTAATAAGACTGTTAAACATGAGTCTGTTCAAACATTTTAAGGTCAGTCAAAAAAGTAGAAACTACATAGTTTGATGTCCACTAGCATAGCTAGGAAAGTTAGGCCCACGTGCATAAAAAGTAATTGATTTGTTTGTTTGTTTTGGAATTTCGCACAAAGCTACTCGAGGGCTATCTGTGCTAGCCGTCCCTAATTTAGCAGTGTAAGACTAGAGGGAAGGCAGCTAGTCATCACCACCCACCGCCAACTCTTGGGCTACTCTTTTACCAACGAATAGTGGGATTGACCGTCACATTATACACCCCCACGCTGGGAGGGCGAGCATGTTTAGCGCGACGCGGGCACGAACCCGCGACCCTCGGATTACGAGTCGCACGCCTTACGCGCTCGGCCATGCCGGGCCAAAAGTAATTGAAACTTCCTACATTTATTTTCCTTTTCGGCAATTCTCAAGTTTGCCAGGTCCTTCGACCCTTGACCAGTAGTTTCTGGGTTTACAATGATATACTTGACAAGTATATACCACTGACAAGTACCTACCATTTGGGATTTTAAAAAAATACCCATTTTATTAAAATAAAAACTTGGTGTTTCTCGTTAAAGTTTTTAATAGCACAATTTATTTTTTTTCACCGAGAAAAATAATGTTGGAAGTTGTTGAGATTTATTCAAGTATTTGGAAAATAAAAATGATTTTTTCACTTCTAGAAGTGCTGTATACGCATATTACATTAGGATCATCACTCCTCTATTTTATTTAATATCTTTCAATAGCAATAACTGCTATTTCGCATATGTTTAACATTTTTACTTGAAATAAAATACAATACTCGGAAAAAGAAAAAAAGCAATAATAAAAATAATATAAAGAAAAGCAAACTGTAACATACCACTATTGAAAATAGGTCATTATGCCATTTCGGTTCGAAAATTTCTTATGTGTCAAAATAAAGAAAAAATTATGGCGAAAGACAAAATTAAAAGATAAGTTATATAAAGAACTAACATAAGATAATGTGTCCATTTCATAAAGGTTTGATAAAATGCTGAAACATTTTATATATTGATGTATTTTTGTACGAAAACAAACTCTTTTAAGAGGAATTAATTTAGCTCAATAAAACCTGTTTTCAATTTCCTTTTTCCTTTGCTTATTATTTATAAAGACAACTAGAAGATTGAATAATAAAGACTGCTATAAAATTAAACAAATAGTTTATTGCAGAGATGTTCCTGTATCTTATTTTGAAACAACGTGAAATATTTTATAGTTAACAAGACAGAGATTAATCAAAAGGATCACCAGTTCATGAGTAGGACGCCTGTGGTCAGGAAAATTTAATTTGCCTTGCAAAGTAGACCACCGTAGGCGCAATTTACGGACCTCCCGCGATTTGTTGCTGTCTGAATTTGTTTTCAATCATAAATGGCCAAAATCCGAATTTCGCAAATTTACAAAGAAAGGTTGCAAAGATGTGAAATATTAAAGAATGAAGAACCTGTCAGATTTTCATGAACCCCGTATTGTGATGAAATACGTCTACAGTTGAATGTTTGTGAAAACTTAACAGGTGAAAATTTAATGTTATTCCTAAGAAGATTCTATAGATGACACAATGAGGTAAAAAACGTTAACATCAATCCCGAGATATTACGTTTAACATCAGCTTAATTATATATTTAAGGCATGATTATCTCGATCAAGCCTTTGTATATATAAGTGGGTACAAAGCTCTACAAGTGGGTAGATTGATGGGTAAATAATTTACTGCTTTTAATTCATCTTATTGTCTGCTTAAAGAAAATCAATTCTAGCATACACCAATAGTTATTTACTTCTTTCATAACACTGTATTACCAGAATCACTCAATGTATGAGGTTCTCGATTATAACGTACCGTACAACAATCTTGGACCTGTAGACATGTTGCGTTAATTATATACGCAACGGGATAGCTATGTACTCTGTTACTCCCACTGTCTTATCCTATCAGCTTGATTCCCATAGACCGTAATTAATGATGCTTTAATGACAGAGTTTTCAAGAGTGTTGAAGTACAACAGGCTTCACTAAAAGAAAAAACAACTATCATGGGAGGTAGTTTTTGGTGGTCAATTTTGATAACGTTTAATGCCTTAAACTTAGTCGTCTTTGCCATTTAAATTTCATTTTTTTTCTGAGAAAGGGGGAAGATGCGTAAGGTTTCAGTTCATTATTGTATTCATTTAAAATGCTAACGAAACAAAGACCCATGCTGAGTGAAATCTGATATGAGACGCTGTTATAGGTTGTGGTGACCCAGAAATGTCACCAATGGGCAAAGAAAACATTGCAAAAATATCAGTATTGAAATCATGTGATGTAACAATGAGGTCCTCTAAAAGTACAATAAAACATTAATACTTAAATCTATATAACCTATCATGGAATTAAATATTTTTATATTAAATTTGTTATTAAACCATATTAATCGTATGACAGTTTGACACGCTCCCAATTTACTTGTTTCTATGTTAGTATTGCCATCTAGTGAGTAACCGTAGAAGTTTCATAGAACAAACGACACAAGAACGAGAATCTCAAAATTTACTAACTCCTGTTTGTTATAATTATTTAAAATATAATATTTTAATAGTTTTGCTTTCTGAAAACACATTGTTTACAGTGCAATGTTTTAAGAAAAAGTTCACATTTATATAAAGTGAAGTCATATATATTAATCCTGTCACCTGGTTCGACAGCGTCAAGAACTTACAACGTTAAAATCCAGGATTTGATTTCTAATAGTGAGCACGCCATATAGCTCAATGAAGTCTTACTCTAAAAATACAAACAGCTGAATGAAAATTCATACATTTCCATCGTACCTAACAATTAAAATGTAGAAATGTTTATAAACTGGTGTTGTTAATCTACCTTTATAAATTAATGTTATTGAAATTACTTAGCACTTATAATTCATGGTTATAACCCAGGAAGTATTCTAATGAGTTTTTTTATTATCAGTAAGATAAAATTAACCGACTGGAAGGTCGGTGCAAGTTGTGCATTACGGTGCTTAACTGAAGATGGCTTTCAGTTGAATACACACGCTATTCTAAGAGTTTGGTGTGATTCCAATAACTTCTGGCAGTTTCTATTTCATAACGAAGACCAATTTTTATTCTTTCGTTAGGCCAATCTAAGACAACCTTAGAAGACTCTGCCACGTTATTTCTCAATAATGGAAAATTTTCGTAAAAAAATGGTCTTATTGCTGTCCAGGTGGAAGCTTTCTTTAACAATCCCATCTCGAAATGGACATTATTTTACCATCTTTACTGCTAGCGTAACCCTGTTAATAGACATTACTTTATCACCTTTACGGCTGGCATGACTCTGTTAATTCACATAAAAGTATTCTGGAACACAGAAGTAGTTAAAACAAGGCTCACATCATTATGTTATAAAATATTCCACTGCCTGATACTTTATAATACTCTAGTTATTCTCAAGAATTATTCAAAGAGACCAGAGGGTCATAATCCTTCTAATACAAACAGAAGGCTGCGTAACTATGAATGTGAGGCTCTTTATTCTCACTACAGAGAAGTGTCTTTCTCATCTGTAGCTTGTATACACAATATAAGTTCCGAGAAAATCTCTTGTCTATCAAATAGAGCTACATTTTTGAGAAAAACAGGGTGTCATAACTAATGTCATTTCATCACCTAGTCATCTAGAAAGCTTGTATGCTGTGACATCTAGATTGCTTGACAAATTGACTCAAAGTTTGGTATGACAAGGAACCTTATTAATTCATCATTTTCCTTATCAGGCAGGTAGGGATGATCTTTCATTTAGCAGTGGCCAAATAGATAGGAGTTCTGGCTGGTAGGGTCCGTAATAAGCCACAAACTGACTTTATAGAGCAAAAAAAACAGAGCTTAAAATGCCATCATGTCAACCCGTCTTCTGATAAATTAGAATTTCTGTTAACAACATTGGATCAAAAGCTACAGCCTTGTTGAACAGCACCGAATCTTTATTGTAAACATGATATTAAATGATGAAAGAGAATAGGTGTAATATCTTTCACAGCATGACAAAAGCACATATCTTACGCTGGAACAAGTGTCTCCAAAGTGTCTCTGAACATTCTAGTTAAAATCAGGTTTCGATTGTAAACTTCTTTAATGGACGTCTCAGAAATACACAGATTCTCCTTCAGCAAATCTGTGATACCTGAAGGGGATAATTTCAGTATAATTACTAATATCAGAATACAATAAATAGTGTTAGTAATCTATAAAATATTTGATTTATAAAAGAGAGAAAGCTATTTCAATAAAGTAAAGGGGAAAAAAGAGTTGGAATTTTTCTTAATAATTGGATTTTTGTTTGTTTGAATTTCATGGAAAGCTGTCTGCGATAGTCGTCCCTAATTTAACCGTGAAAGAGTAGAGGGAAGGCATCTAGCTACTCATCACTACCCATCACTAACTCTTGGACTACTCTTTCACCACGCTCCACAGTGGCACAGCGTTATGTTTGCGGACTCACGCCACTAAAAGGTGGGTTTCGATACTCTTGGTGGGCAGAGCACAGATAGCCATATGTGTAGCTTTATGTTCAATTTCATACAACAACTCTTTCACCAATGAATAGTGGGACTTACCGTAACATTATGACATCCCCACGGCTGAAAGGACGAGCATGTTTTTTTGGTACCGGAGATTAGAAACCACACTTCGTAGATTGGGAGTTGAGGGCCCAAACCACCTGGCCATACCTGTATTTTCATTCATTCTAATCATTATCTCCACAAGATAGTTTCTAAGGATTTGATTGTTTGTTTTGAATTTCGCGCAAAGCTACTCGAGGGCTATCTGCGCTAGCCATCCCTAATTTAGCAGTGTAAGACTAGAGGGAAGGCAGCCAGTCATCACCACCCACCGCCAACTCTTGGGCTACTCTTTTACCAACGAATAGTGAGATTGACCGTCACATTATAACACCCCCACGGCTGAAAGGGTGAGCATGTTTGGTGCGACCTGGATTCGATCCCGCGACCCTCGGATTACGAGTCGAACGCCTTAACACGCTTGGCTATGCCGAGCCCAGTTTCTAAGGCAACGAGGTTTGATGACGTTTCGTTGTGAGAGTATATAGAAGAGTTAAGTGGAATTTAAAGTTCAGTGTTTCAGAAATTCCCATACATTCCAAAGCACGTACTTGTAAGTGGTGATAAGTCTTGTTTATATAAACAGTTTTGCAACCACCACATGAATATTTATATACAACCTTTGAATGTAAGAGCGAAGGTAAGATGTATTTAGTTCTAAAATATTACTGATACGAAGCGACGATTTGTAGATAATGTGGAGTCAAATCTGAGAGTAGAAAGACCTAGATAGCTTATTGAGATGGGTTTTAACTTATATTATGTGTATCTGATTTAAGCCAAGCTTTTGCTACCTTAATTTCTAAGGCTCTGCTAGATAAACTATACATTATGGATATAATGGGAAAGTTACATGATTGTTTTATAAATTACTTGAGTAATAGGATTACAATAACATGAGTTGGAGAAATAATGAGTGATAAATGACAATAAAGTGTGATGTTCTACAAGGTTCTGTTTTGGGTTCACTCCTGTTTAATATATATTGTAAATATAGGTATAGATGGCAGTCATTTTTTTTTAGAAAACTGGTTTTCTGGATTCAAGTGTAATCATCAGTTGCTTCCTCTAGTGTTTCAACTTTCTTTCATCCAAATAAGTTTTGAGAGCGTCACTTGCACAACATTTAAATTCCTCTGTTAGACATAACTGTCTTAGTTTGACGAAACTATTGCCGATATGCATAAAATTACACCACCGATCAAAGTAAACCTCTTTAGTAAATTCAATGTAAGTTTGATTATCTTGTTTACAATAACCTCGAAACTTTTAGTGATAACCTTCCAATATTAACTCGAATGATTTGAGAATAACTGCTTTAACCTTATCATAATCCATACAATCCTTTAAAAAAAACAAAAAGCATACGCTTCTTGTGTTTTACCAGATAAAACACTTAAAAATAATAATGAGCATTTTTCAGTGGGCCATTCCATAGTTTGGCAAGCTTTCTCAAAATTTTGGATATATCTTTCAACTTCATTTTTGTTAAATGGTGGTTCAAAGTAGTCATGTTTCCATAATCTATCGGAGATGGGTCTAATTACCATTTCTTTCAACCTAATTTTTTCTCGGCTTCTGTACATGCTTGTTCAGCCTCGAGATGTTTACCTTCTCTTTCTGCTTCGATAAGGGGTTGTTCTTTCCGAGCTTCAATGCGGACTTGTTCAAGCTCAATTTTTAAATTGGATTTCTAACTTATCTTTATCACACAGCTCTGGTTGGCTAGTGGAAACACTAACGTATTCCCCAAACGCTTTCTCAGACAACAAATTGTTATCGACTAACAATTCAATAATATGCTTTTTTAGTTTATTTTTTCTGATTGATTATTTTAATCTCTGATTTTAAGATATTGGCAATTTGGAGCAATTCACTTTTGTTATATTTTTCTCATAGTTCGAGAGAGAATGATTCAAGAAAATCATGATAATGAGACATAGACAGATCTTGTCGGCACTGATAATTATAAATCGAATTATGATTTGAATTTGAACTTATTTCGAATTCTGTTTCTGATTCGGGTATCGGACACAAGTTTCAATTTATTATGCTACGTATTATAATTTCAAATAACCGGAAATTTGAATTTGAGTTTAGAAGTTAAATAAATGTTAATATGTATTACATTTATGGTATTTCCCAACAACACTGATACGCACAATTTTCTCTCTTAACATAAAAATATTTTAATATACAAAAAAATGCAATTTATAATAATGGTTATTGCAAATAATTAATAGAAATAATTATTTATATACAAAAAGTTTACAAACTGACAAACAATAATCAGTTTTATATCTAGTCTGGAACTTAATATTTTATCGACGGTCCAGGTTCACGAGACGCAAATTACTTTTATGTTGATACACAAATATACTTCACTTGACGGAAATGCTAGATAGTTGTATTCTTGTTTGGCCTAACGCAGTTGTACAAGTTTTCTTTTCACAGGGAAAGATAGTTATCTAATGTATTCGTAGAAATACTAACGTTCAAAGTTAATTTTCTGAAGTTAAATGGTTCTTAATGATCGAAATTTATAAATATTTCTTGTCAAATTATGCAGTTTTCCGTTTTATGTGCGTTAATTACATTTATAGCTTTGAGGCTTATAGTGTAGTACCTGGGATTGACAAAGCTGTCACTTGGCGTCTTTTGATAGCTTGCCATTATATACCAGTCAAGCGAGATTCTGAAACGCTCCACAATACTCTAAAACACGCTAGTATTTTCGTAAAACACATATTGTTGATTCTTGCTCGTGAGAATCTTCTACAAATTTAAATAAAAGACGGGACTTGCGCAATACACATCCAACATTATACGTCATATGCATAAAACCTATACTGAAATAAACGTAGGCATTAAGCTATGTGTATAATAGTAATTCTGCTACAACTTCAAAATGAAACTAAGGTCCATATGCTACTACTTTTGCCAGCACTTACCGCAAACAATATCTTTATGGTAAACCACTCCAAACTTGCAAGTCACTTGTTAATGCTTTGATTTCAGGAAATGAGAAGTGCTTTAAGCTGCTTTTGTGATAGAGGATCACGTTCTCGCAGCTGCTTTTCTCCCCTAGTTTAAACTGATTTGGATTTGCTCTAACGCTGGAAAAGAAACTACAAGAAAGAAAAGATGGTTAAAATCTTTCAAAAAAGATGGAAGATAGCGATTATGAGAGTTCAGCAAATGCTGATTTAAGTGAATTTCCGTTATTTTTGAGCACTGAGGAAAATGACGATGAATATTTCTTCATGTGCTTTAAGCAACAAAGAAAATCTGTAAGTAATTCATCCCAAAGTAAAAGATAAAATAACACTGTTCCTAAGAACAGTCTACTTCAAATGATATAGAATCAAACATGTTCTCTTCATCAGCTGTTAAATCTTTCTTTATTTACTTCAGTACACCCATTCCATCGCGTGCAGCTGTAGAGCACAGTTTTTCAACAATTTCGAAAAGCTGATGCTAATGAAGTCAATAACTAATTAAAACAATAGTATAATTGAACAAATCAGAAGAGACGTAATACCTTCTAACATTAAAGATTCTTTATTTAATATTAGCTCATTTAGTCCTCCGTAATTTAGCAGTGAAAGGCTAGAAGGAAGGCAGCTAGTCATCACCACCCTCCACCAACTCTTGGGCTACTCCTATACCAACGAATAATGGAATAGACTGCACATCATAACGTCTCTACAGCTGAAAGGGCGAGCATGTGTGGAGGGACGGTGATTCGAATCCGTGACTCAGAATACCACTCAAGTCATCTAACCACCACGACATGGCTATGTTTTATATATATGTATTAGATCTTTTCCTTTAGATATGTCGCGGGATCGAATCTCCATCACACCAAACATGCTCTCTGTTTCAGCAGTAGGAGCGTTATATGGTGACGGTCAATCCCACTATTCGTTGGTATACACTATACACTGCTGAATTAGGGACGGCTAGCGCAGATAGCCCTCGAGTAACTTTGCGCGAAATTCAAAAACAAACCAAACCTATAGATACTATTATTTAATGGGCCTGGCATGGCCAAGCGCGTAAGGCGTGTGACTCGTAATCTGAGGGTCGCGGGTTCGCGCCCAAGTCGCGCCAGACATGCTCGCCCTCCCAGCCGTGGAGGCGTTATAATGTGACGGTCAATCCCACTATTCGTTGGTAAAAGAGTAGCCCAAAAGTTGGCGGTGGGTGGTGATGACTAGCTGCCTTCCCTCTAGTCTTACACTGCTAAATTAGGGACGGCTAGCATAGATAGCCCTCGAGTAGCTTTGTGCGAAATTCCAACCAACAACTATTATTTAATGTATTGAAGACTGTATAAATATGGATAAGCTTTTCTAATAATTTTTAATGTGTTATTGTAGCAATAAAATAATACCATTTGCCAATAAATCTGCATTTTTCTTTATTACATTATCCAAAAACAAATTATCGTGAAAAATGTCAATTTCGAAAGTAGCGGTAGCGCTGCTATATTTATCATTTAAAGCGACAACAATATCGCCGCTGTATTTTTGCTGTCAAGCGGTAGCAGCTCGATATCTCAAAGGTACCTTTGTTTGTTTGTTTCTAAATTTCGCGCAAAGCTACTAGAGGGCTATCTGCGCTAGCCGTCCCTAATTCAGTAGTGTAAGACTCGGGGGAAGACAGCTAGTCATCACTACACACCGCCAAACTCTTGCGCTATTTTTTACCAACGAATAATGGGATTGACCGTAACATTATAACACTCTTACGGCTGAATGGGCGAGCATGTTTGGTGCGACCGGGATTCGAACACGCAACCCTCAGATTACGAAGGGAACGCCTTAACCCACCTGGCCATGCCGGGCCCGTAAAGGTAGCGCGCAGTGTAATATCTATATGTGGGATAATGCAAATTATTAGATTTCATTTGTTTTGCAGATTGTTTTTGTGTTTTTTGACGTGTCTGTGTTTTTCTTAGTTTGTTTAGTTTGTACAACAGCTGTAACAAAGAACAGATTTATGTTAGTAAGGCAGTGAACTAAATGTGCAAATTCTTCATCGATATTTTCTGTGATGCATACAGTGTAGGCTAAACGTAGGAAGCTTGTTTAGCGTGTATAGTTTTTGATCGATTACTTAATTAAAAAATCAGTTTCCATCACTTCCGCTGTGTGGAGTTTTTCTGCGAATTATAGTGGCGAAGTCTGATGGGGGAGATGTGTCTGATGTGTAATTTTTTTAAATATTTTCTCTTTGTAGATTGTTTATATGTTAGAAGAATTTGGTTGTTTATCTTGACAAATAAAACAGTAAAGTACATATCTAAGTCAAAAAGAAAACTTATATAATGAAGTGACTATGGCGTGTTGTTCTATGCGATTTAAGAAAAGAGTGACTAAAGTGCCCGATAATGGGTTTCCATACAACAAGTCCGTGTAAGTTAGAAAGTACAAATATCTCTATTGAAAGCAACTATATGTGGCTAGCTGTAACAGTTCGACTAGATGTTTCATTTTTATGTTGATTCTCATTTAGAGTCTTGCGAAATAATTTCTATAGTACGTTATATTGACTCATGACAAGGCTTTTAAGGGAATATGTTTGTGAATCAAAACTATACATAACGGCGTTACTGTCTACACTATGGGCCTGGCATGGCCAAGCGCGTAAGGCGTGCGACTCACAATCCGAGGGTCGCGGGTTCGCGCACGCGTCGCGCTAAACATGCTCGCCCTCCCAGCCGTGGGGGTGTATAATGTGACGGTCAATCCCACTATTCGTTGGTAAAAGAGTAGCCCAAGAGTTGGCGGTGGGTGGTGATGACTAACTGCCTTCCCTCTAGTCTTACACTGCTAAATTAGGGACGGCTAGCACAGATAGCCCTCGAGTAGCTTTGTGCGAAATTCCAAAACAAACAAACAAAAGTCTACACTATGTGATCATTGTGGGAGGTGTGAAGTGTTTTTAACTGGGTGCTTGTTTTGGAAACTCAAGTGGATTGGTTTGTTTTAAATTTCGCGCAAAGCTGCACGAGAGCTATCTGCGCTAGCCGTCCCTAATTTAGTGAAAGAGATAAAGCAGTTAGTCATCACCATCACCGTAAACAATACAGTTGAAAATTTACGAAAGTTATGGTTTAAAATAGTTATAAAATGATGTAATGTTATTGAATTTTATGGACTTTCGGTAAACCGTTGGTGCAACAACTTGTAAGTTTAAAATTAATAATTTATTCCTTTAATACTATTTTGAGTTGTTTACTTAATTCCTTATTGTAAATTTAGTTGAAGTCAGTGTTTAAGTAAATAAACTTAGACCTATCATTCAATATGTATTTACCATTAAGAAATCACACTGTTCGGTTGGTAGATTCACGACAGTTTCCTTTATCAGCTCTGTAAAAGGCAGTGTCTTCACTGTTTCTAAGAAGTTTTAGGCAGTTTTTTTTTTCTATTGGCATCAAATTTTGTTTTATTGGCTTCTTGCGGTTTAGTATTTTCGGAGTTTTTTACTTATTTCATCTCACGCACGTACGCAGGGGAGGTTCGAAGGGGTTCTACTGAACTCCCTACTTTTGCAATGTGAAAAGATTATACTTATATAGAAGTAGCGCAGCTGCTTATGATATTCAACGTTTTCTTTGTAGCCTACATTCTTCTGATGAAACAACAGCACTATTTTGACTTGGAATAGTCACATGGAATTGCTTCTGTTGACACTTCATAATTGGAAGTTCAAAGCCGTATTCCTACTGTCAGGTTTTGTAGACTAAATTCTTTACAAGGCAAATGTATGTACAAATATTCGTTAAACGGTTGGTTATCACAGTTGTATCCAGAGGTTAAATAATCACCTCTTTTCAGTCAATATTCACACAGGTTGGTTCAATTACTTCAGAACACAATTGACAAGATTGATTATACTTCTCTGCTTTGTTATGACAATACAGTTTGATAATTTAATTCTAAAAATTATCACTATATACTCTTTATCGCTAAACTCACAATCACATAATCTAGATACAAATAACGATCTTTCAACGCGTATTTATACCTCGAAAGTAATCTAAAGGATTCTATGCAATGTTACACATCCTGATGTAATAATACTCGATTAAAACAACGAAAAAATTCGAAAAGTTTTAGTAACAGAACGCAACAATATAACAATTGTTATATTGTATAAGACGAGGAGTAAAATCAGGCATTGTCTTAAGAGTAAACAATATCGTCTTAAACACTGGCAAATACCCTAAGCTCGACCTTCGACACTTCTTACTAAACAGATTGAAATACCTACGCAAATGTTTTTTTTTTATTTTTTGTCATAAAAGGATCGGCACGTGATGACAAAAGTTTGGTTTGGTTTGGTTTGAATTTCGTGTAAAGATACTCGAGGGCTGTCTGCGCACGACAAAAGCACAGTACTATGTAGACTTCCTGCTTTAAAAGCTAAGATAGTCCATGACATACAATTAGAGTAGTTACCTTATGTTGAGGGCCCGGCATGGCCAAGCGTGTTAAGGTGTACGACTCGCAATCTGAGGGTCGCGGGTTCGCATCCCCGTCGCGCCAAACATGCTCGCCCATTCAGCCGTGGGGGCGTTATAATGTCACGGTCAATCCCACTATTCCTTAGTAAAAGAGTAGCCCAAGAGTTGGCGGTGGGTGGTGATGACTAGCTGCCTTCCCTCTAGTCTTACACTGCTAAATTAGGGACGGCTAGCACAGATAGCCCTCGATAGCTTTGTGCGAAATTCAAAAACAAACAAAACAATCCAAATGTTGTGCTATACATTTAACTGGTGTTTTAAATTACAAAGTTTGTCTTTAATCCATGAATACCTGTTTTGATAAAAGTAAAGAAAAGCAATCTTAATATGTCAAGACATGTTCAAGAAGTAGAACGTTACAAGCAGTTTTATAATTTTACGAATATGCTAATGTCAAACACCCATTTGTAACAACTCTGAAGAAGCCACGCAAGTGAAACATTAGTTTAGATAAAAAATATATATATTTTTTTATATTTATCTGGAGTGTACAGGTGTTCTATCTTTCTTTTTTATCAAAATATGTAAATCCTCCCAGTATGCATTACAAAATTTGAAAGAAAACAAAATTTACCATTAATACCTATGTATGATATTATAATTATTCTATATATATGGATATGTGCAACACTTTTCACCATATATTTTGTATCATATAAACTACAATGTCATGTTAAAGCTATGTATTTTTTGTAGCCTTTTCAAAATTGCTACGTACTTTTGTTTTCAGACACTTCTAATTACAACAACTTTCTTTGGTTCCAGTGGTCAATGTGAAGTTTGTGAGGTTGACACTATTGCACTATATTTTTTTAGTGATTACCTTTAACTGTAAATAACGGTTTAAGGTAAATGTGAATCTTGTGATTTAAATGCTTCAAGTATTGCGAAAATGTTAAATTCACCAACTTTCAGAAGTGATAGTTTATTGCAGGTTTGTTTATACAGCTGCATACAAATCATATGTTGTGTAGTTCAACTGTTATGCGGCCTGGCATGGTCAGATGGGTTAAGGCGTTCAACTCGTAATGTGAAGGTCGCGGGTTCGCGCACGCGTCGCGCTAAACATGCTCGCCCTTTCAGCTGTGAGAGTGTTATAATGTGACGGTCAATCCCACTATTATTTGATAAAAGAGTAGCTCAAGAGTAGGTGGTGGGTGGTGATGACTAGCTGCCTTTCCTCTAATCTTACTCTGCTAAATTAGGGACGGTTAGCGCAGATAGCACTCGTGTTGCTTTGCGCGAAATTCAAAAAACAACAAATCAAAAATAAACAATCAACTGTTGTGAATTGGTGCTTGTTGTATTATTGTGCCATGTTACTAGAATATTTTTGTTTTACTTGAGTATTATTGCATCATAATATCTTACAGTGTGTAGAAAGTTATAGGCCTTCGTCAAGGTATAAATATGCATATAAAATGAAGTTCAAGTTAAGTTAGACAAAGTTAATTAGAGATAGATAGATAGATCTGGACTGAGTAATTATGAGTATAGCCATAAAGAGCATATAGTAGCACACTCTAAGTTAAAAGTATCACAAACTGTATTTTAATAACAGAGTAAAAATAAATAATTTTGTCGTTAACTGTGTTCTAAAGAAATTAAACAACCTGTGTGAGCTTTGACTTTTTTTTAAGGTTCTGGATACAACTATGATAACCAATGTTGTAACGTAAGTGAAATTATCACAAATCGTATTGTAATAACAGATCACAGAAGAAGAATTCGTCTTGTCATATGTTTTTTAAAGTAACTGAACGAGACAGTGTCGACTTCAACGGAAAAAATAACTATTTAAAACTTTGGATACAACTGTGTTGATTTAGTGTGTAATGAACATTTGTGTATATATTTAAATTGTTTTAATATATTATTTCTGAACAAATGTATATGGTTGCTGCTTGTTGAAATGTATTGCCAACAAGTCACAGACACCTACTGTAAAGAACTTGGCTCATTCACATGTACATAACAAAATCTGACAATGACATTGCTGATATACAAACTACTTTACTCAAAATACTTCAAGTACTAACAACTTCATTCTTCTTGGACCATCATCATCGCACTAAACTATAGCAGCCATAGACTAATCAAATATTTATCATAGTATTTCTGCAATCACTGGGTCATTCATTGATACTGACAGTTTACTGACACGAGCGAATCACTTAATGAAAACTGTTAAGCTGTTAGTAATATATCAAGTACTGAAAAATATTCCTATCTTTACAAGCAAACCAAAAATGCTTTTTCTACTCCTGTTTCATGGATATAACTGAAAATTTAAAGTAGCTTGGATAGGAAAATACCCATGGTTATCATAAAGCCCAAAAATAGATAGTATTTTTTGTGATCCTTGTGCTACCCTTCTTCCAGTACATAGTCGACGTGATAAAATAAAATTTGTCAAGAAATCGTTTAACAACTAGGTAACAATTAGTAATAGTTAAAGCAAACATACTGATTTTTTTATTATCGTGTTTCTGTGCAGGCTGCTGATGCTTCGAAGGGTTCCATTGAACATCCGTCATTCAGTAAAATTGATACTATTACCAACAGCACCCTTCAATCATGTATGACTTAAACATATTCTCAATCAATCTGTTTGTGCCATTTTGTGCTTAGAAAAAGAAGGCTTGGTACTTCGTGGCAATGTCAAAAATGTAAGTTCTTCCAAAAATTCTGGCAATTTTCTGGTTTTCCTGAAACATTGTATTGGAAATGATGAAATACTAAAAGCTCACTTGTATCACCCCAAGGCAAAAAAAAATGGTACATATTTATCTCCCTACTCACAAATTAACATCCTCAATGTCATAAGATATGATTTAAATTGAATAAAAATTAGTAATCAAGTAAAAAAAGTTGAATTTTGCTACGTTCTTTCTGATTAAATGTCTTCTCACAATGTGGAACATTTGCCAGTATTTCTCTGCTTTGTAAGTGACAACTGTAAAATTAGGGAAGAATTTACTGGTTTGTTAAGCCAGAGTAACAGATATTGTGTGTGCACTTACAAAGATATTGACTGATGTTGGATTATCTCCACATGAATTGTGTTGTCAATGGTATGATGCAGCATCCATCACAGATGGCGAAAGATCTAGTGTCCAAAAACAAATATAAAATATTCAAAGCAAAACCTTGTACATACACTCATTGCACGAGTCACTTATTTAATCTTGCTATTATAAATTCATGTTCAGTTTCACCAATATGAAATTATCGATCAACTTAAAGGAATGATTACTTCAATTAAATCCTCAAGTAAACGTGGGTTACTATTAAAGGCAATATATCAAAAGAGCACCTAATATGGAGCAGTTCATCACGTTTTCCACTACTCAATATGTGCATTACACGTTAGGTTGAGATATTGAAGTCTGGGGAAAGTTCTGTTTATGTCTCCCATTCTTAGTTCACATGCATGAAGTTATTGTATATGTAGATGATAATTTTGAAATATCTAATGGCAACTGGGCTACTGAAGATAAGAAAAATGCCATGGTTTATCAAAGAAATACTGGAATCTTACAAATTCATTTCTCGTTTAACAGCTTTACTATTTGAAAGACGCTTCTGTAAATTTTCTAGTGTTTCCTAAATAAAACAATGCTGTAAAGAAATGACTTCACCAAAAGTGAACACAGAAGGTTATTGACATCGTACTTTCAAGCACAGCAATAATATTGTATAAATCATATACGAATGTCAGATGTCTCGAGTTAGTCAATAGCAAATCCAACGTGCAAATGTAGAATATAGTTTTGTAAAGGATTAGTGTAAAAACATAGTAACCGTTCCTTTTCGTGATTACATTATGAGTAATCTTTTTTCCAGATTTGATATGCATGTAAAACAAGCAGCATCAGTTCAGAAACTTATGTCATCAAAACTCACACACTAAATTTCTATTTCTGACATCAGACAATCTATAGATTTTTAGAGGAAGGACTTGTCAAATCCTGACGTTTTTAATGAAAAGCTTCATTGATGGAAGACAAGATGTCTTTTTATATCTTTCCAGGAAAGGCCCCAGATACCGGCTGATTGATTAAAAGTGTGCTTCAGTGTACTAAATATATTTATGTTACTGAAATTCTTCGCCACTAAGTTCATGTGAATGTCAGTCCTCCACTAGTTGAATAATTATATCAGATATACACAAACTGAAGAATAACTAAGTGCTCTATCTTTAATACATAATCATTATAATGCTGTTATCAACATTGAAACAACATATAAGTTATTTATGGTAGAGCACATTTGAAGAATGGAGCATGCTTACATGTTATTTCAGTAGTGAATACATGTACACATATAATAATCAATGACTGAAATAGCCAACATACTACTGTTGTACAGAGTTGTTTCAATTAGTAATATAATTTACAATTAATAACTTCTCTGGATGTAGATAGTGTCAGTATTTTATAATAACAAAGCATGAACATGTATGTTAATATCAGTCTAGCTACACATGCAGTGTTTCCCCTAGTGACACAACAGTATGTTTGCGGACTTACAATGCTAGAATCCGAGTTTCGATACCCATGGTGGGCAGAGTACAAATAGTCAATCGTGCTGCTTTGTGCTTAACTTCAAACAAAAATATGCAGTGTTCTTGTTGGATGTTTGTGTATTTTAGGCAAAACAATATGAGTAAAAGTTTAAGCTGTTTCATTCTAGACCACGTATTTTGTTTCATCCATCATCATGATCCAAGCTGAACATATATATGTAAAAACGGCTCGTTTGGGTTGAGAAGATATTTTACGTAGAGGAACGAACAACGTTTCGACCTTCTTCGGTCATCGTCAGGTTTACAAAGAAAGAAAGAGGTAACTGACCGGAAGTTGACCACATGTGTGAAAGGGGTTGTGTAACTCAGTGTCGGAATGTAGAGGGCGCGCTTAGATGTTTGAACATAAAACGCAGTCTGGCTAGTTAATTAATGGACAATTGCTGTACAATTCTTATTAATTCTTTATGTGTAGTTATCAGTTTAGCCATCAATTTTTGACCACGTATTTTTTTAATACTTAAAGGGCTTTGAATTAGACCTTATATCACGGATAGAGAAGCTTGTGATAGTTTCATAATACAAACATTTTCAAAATCACCATACTTTTAGATATAAGTTGAGTTAGCCCTTTAATATAACTAAAACTTCATAGTTGAACTAAACGATAAAAGACTAATAAATAAATAGTAAAAACTATAACTTTCATAAAAATGAAAGTTGCTATTTCATTTTTAGTTTTGTTGTTACTTCATGCAAATATTGAGCGAATATTTTAATTTTATATTTAAGGAAAAGGCGCTAGGTGTCGCGTTTTGGATAAACTGTCTTCTAAAATATAAGAAGTCGCACGTACGTATGCGTTCACTGTTTTATAAAGTGTTTGTAATCGATATTTTAAAATATTCTAATTTGTGTATCGTGACACAAACCTGAAAAGTTGTAAAAGTTGGTTTAGCCTATAAACTCACTATTACTTAATTTAAACGTAACGTTATGTTTATAACTTTTGAAGAATGAAATACTAACCAAGTAAGCAAATATTTTTAGATGATTTATAATAATAAATTATGAAGCATATGAACTGTATGGTTAGTTATTGAAGATTTTGAACTATTACTACTAGTATTAGTATTATACGACAGGTAGCTATTTGGTACGTAAATACGTTATATTTACAGTTTAAGGCTGTTGAGGGCTCTTTCACAATCACCCTGAAGTAAACATTTAAAGCCGCCATTTATATATCGGAAAATCATCGATATTCCCCTTAAACTAAGTTAAACTTTAGGTAAGGTCTTTTTTCCAAATCTCAGATGTGTGTCCCGTCATATTACCAGTAGTATCGTGTTTAGAATACAGCAAAAAACAAAACAAAAGCAGAAGATTTTCTTTATTTTATCAATCTGTTGGATAGTCTTGTAATGCAAGGTGTAAACTCAAATAATTTGACGCTTTTAGACTTCTTATAGCTATATCCTTTTCACATGAGAAAATACGAGATCTTTAACTCTTCCTTCCTGGGAATCATACTAGTAGAATATTAATAAGTAATAGTGCTCACCTGAACTCGTTGCATTAATTTATATAGAAAAGAAGAAATCTATTCCTTTGACTTGAATTTGAAACCAGTATGTCTGCAAATACATTATAAAAAAAACAACAACAATGTTTTATAAACTTCAGTACTAATACCTATACTATAATACTAAATTGGATTTTTTAATTATTATTTTTAACTATAATGCCACCATTTTAAAGGGATTCCACCTTACACAGTTATGCAGTAAATTTCAAATTCTGGCCCCTTTTTTTATTTAGTACTAAACTACTGCTTATAATTACCAGTGCAACTCTCATCATGCTAAAAACTATCCAGTACTCAGGCACCAGGTCACTGTCTTTTGATCTACTAGGAATGAAAGGCTTACATATCTGATCTTTGACCTCTTATAAAAGTACAACAACAACTTCTAGATTTGAGCATCAAAGGCAATAGTTTGTAAACTCTCAGGTATCTGTATGTTTAAATGACATTTTAAGTTAATTACTACTAAAATTTATGTATTGAACCAAATTTAGATCTAACTCTTCAAAACAGGATTTTCATCTTTACCACGATGCAGTCTATTTTCACTGTAGGCTGGTGTAATGGTATATGACATATTACCACATTGGAGTGATATAGAAGACTGAACACAATTTCTGCAATGCATGAAGTTTAGAGCTAGATAATTAATTTTAAAATATAATGGATTGCTAATAAGTATCACTTACATGATTATTTCACATGAAGTAGAAATTATTATTCAAATTTATGGTCAGTTCAATTAATGTCATGAAAACAGTAAACTACTTGGAAGTTAATGTTTCCTATTATTGTTATCTGAAGTAATTGAGTAATTGAAATTATTATTAAATTGAGTAATTTCATGAAAATAATCAATTGTTTTTTATTATTCCAATTACTCAAGTAATCAAAATATTGCTATTATTATCTCTCAGTATTATTTTTGATAAATTCAAGGTTGTTCAGTTTAATTAGTACCATGGTGCAAGAAATTAATAAGTTAATTAAAATTGATATTTTTCATTATTACTATCTTTGACTATTCTAACTATCCAAGTTTATGTAAAAGTAATGGATTAGTTAATTGTAACTAATTAATGAACCTGATGATTATTCGTTATGAAATTCTAGTAATTGTCTAGTTCTAGAATGAACACAAGTTATTCATATAGATTAATTTTGTTTTTACTTTTTTAGTGCAAATTTTATAATCTTTGTTCAAAGGTATTTTGATTACATTGCTGCAAGTTTTATTTCTTGCACACATAAAAATAGTTTAACAGTTGCTTGTTTTATTTATTTACTTATAGATTGTGTTATTACTCAGCAAGATGATTTTGTAGTCAGACTTTGAAGAATTTATGGTAGGAATTGAAAGACATTGAGACTTGTTTTATTAAAAAGAAAAGAAAACCCAGGGAAATTTAAATTTTGTTTTTCCACCAATTATTTGTAGAGAGAGAAAAAAATGCTATTGTTCTGCCCAACGTGTGCAAACATATTAGTAGTTGAGGAGGGTCCTCAGTGTTATAGGTTTGCTTGTAGTACCTGTCCTTATGTACATAATGTGAAACAACGTATCACTAACAGAAAATATCCTAAGTTAAAGGAAGTAGATGATGTATTAGGTGGAGCTGCTGCTTGGGAAAATGTGGACTCAACTGAAGAAACCTGTCCTAAATGTAACCATGGCCGTGCTTTTTTCATGCAGATACAGACTCGTTCAGCTGATGAACCCATGACAACTTTTTATAAATGTTGCAATCCTCAATGTGGACATCAATGGCGGGATTAACACTTAAACAAGCTAAGGATTATGTATTGCTCATGGTATATTGCACCTGTAGCTAAACCCAGAATGAAGAATAGTTGCTATGGTGTAAGAAATGCCATGTTATTTCCTTGGTTACCATCTGACAGTTTTATACTTATAATCACCAGGAATTTGTTATTAGATGTAAATGGTTTAGTAAAATGTTTTGTTTAAAGTAAGTGGGTCATATAAAAGATAAATTCTAATGAAAGTTAAATGTTAAGTATGAATCTAATATTTTTATACATTGTGGAACTTTTTTTTCCCCAAATTACATTAATGATGCCAAAACAGAATACAACTTGTTTGATTTTATTCTTTCAGATCTGTGCATATTAAAAAATTATAATGAACCTGAAGAGGAAGATGTTTATGGTAAAAGTAATCTTTTTCTAACAGCTCTAATATCTTGAAGATAATATATGTATGTCATATATTCAGACAAACTGAGTATTCATTCAACCTATTCAATAAGTCTGCTAAATAACAGGAGATTCATTAGAGTTATAGATTATGGAATATAACTATATAACTAAGCCACTTAATTGAGTTGGTGTTAAACAGAATAATAAAGCTAGATACAAATGTAGAATAAAATGCACAATCAAACACAGAGTCAATGTGTATACTTGCAGTTTTCATGCCAGACAATCACTTTCAACAGCCCTTTTATATCCAAGTGTTTAAACATATACAGTACTCTAAGTTGAGATGAAGTTCCATACAGACCAAATGCAACATTTCTTAATTACCCAGAACAATCTTATTACAGTGTTCTAATTCAAGAATGGTGAAGGATGTAACCTCATTATCACCTGAACAACCACTGAAGGATATTGCTATCAAGCAGTGTTCTCCTTTAGCATCAGTGAGCGTTTGTTGTTGTTTTTTGAGACCAACAAAAGAGCATAGGTAACAAAACTATATCAATTTAATGATTTTCTTAACCAATGTATATGAAATCTGCACATATTCAGAAGAAAAAATAAGTTTAGAACAAATATTATCATACCACAAGACAGAATACCATGGTATATACATATAAAACAAGTCCTGTCTATAGAGTATAGAATCTAGTTTACTTACTAAATTTCCAACATTTTTCTTCTCCCTATTGTATTATCACACATTTATTTGACACATGCATACAGTTTCATAATATTGTATCATTTGTATAGTTGTTTATTTAATATCCTATCACAGTGATAAGAATTTTTATAAAACAATTCTTAATCAACACATTGAACTTTCTCCAGAGTTAGTAACAATGACATGTAGCAATGTTACTCAAAGTGTAATACATGTACTACAGGTGGTACCTAACAGTGACAGAAAATAAACAGAGATACCTGCTTTAAAAAATCCCTGATCCCAACATGCAGGGCTCTATGTTGGTCTTGTACATATCAACACTGAGCTTAATATTCCTGCCCCTACTCTTTGTTCACAAGCAGTTCCACCCCTCAAATGAGCATCAATTTGTTTACTTACAGGTACGTAAGCAAATTATATTTAGTGGACAATAGTAATAAAGTTCATAAGATTCTTTCCTTTTCTTTTCTTTTTGTACATTGCTTGTATTATCATGTGACTGTCTTCCTCTCTCAGACAGCAGTTGGATGTTATTCATATCAGCAAACACTTGATTGGATGTATCCACAGTTCCATGAAGAGTTCAACACTCAATTAGTTCTAATAACACACACTTCTAAGTTATTTTGTCACCCTTTTGGGGACTGGATTGGTTTTTCATGTAACAGAATTGCATCTAGGCAGCACCATTTTGAATTTTGTGACATGTTCTGCACTTTTTGCAGCATTCTTTAGTCCATGTGGCAACACAAATTGGAAATAGGCAGAGATGATGCATAAAATGGGAGCTCCACACGTGATCAACAATCTAGACGAAACTGAACAGAGGCAGTTACATGAAGGTGATCATCTGTAAATGAAAATAGATATGATTAGGAAGATATTCTGCATTGCAAGTTAATATTAATTGGCCTGGTTAATATCACCTTTGATCTGTATATTTAATCCTAGCAGTGATTCCTTCAGCTAGATGATGCTAAGTGTCATCACTCCCAATAGGGTTTCAAAGAAACATGACAAAAATGTTAAAACATTGGTGATTGTCAGCCAATAATTGCATTATGAGATCTGTGAAGAAACAAGTCTTCTGTTCCAGTCAAATGGAAGTCAAAAGTATGAAGCAAATTCAAAAAATTGTTGAAAGTGCTCATTCTAAATTTACAGGTTAATATAAATGTGTGCCATGCTTTAATATAGCCATATTCTAGGATATTTTATGTTCATTACCTTAGTTTAATATGACCCTTATCTTTCACGTATATTGGTACACCACATGTACGTTTGTATTTCATTAGGGTCCTTCTCAATGATTGGAATTCCTGATATGTCAAGGCATTCTTTATATAAATGCACCATATTTTAATACATTCCATACATCTGATGGTGTGTGTCACATTCTGTGTACTGGACATGCCATCTTACATCTCTGTCAAAAGAAAGTGAATGACTGCAGAAATTCAAGGAAACAACACATATAATGTATTGATGTCAAACAGGAGCAGCTTTGGTTTAAAAACAACATTGTTTACACATTGCTAGAAAGCTAATCCTTTATCAAAAGATGATTCTTAATAATAACATGCATGTCATAATATTTATGAGCTTGTCAAGATTATGGCAAATGATTGGGGGGGGAAGAGCAGTTCAAAAGAAATTTTATACAATGCACACAAATCTTATATACAGGAACTATTTCCTTATTTGGTTTTGCAGTATTCAGAATTTGGAATTGGAGAACTTTTAACTGTTAAGCTTGTGTGACAGCAACCAGCATTTCTTGGGAATTAGAAGATCGTAGTTTCAGAGTTGATCACTTATTCAAGTGGGAGGTATTGATTTTTTGTAGTGATTAGTAAAGGATCTGTTAATCATGGAATTGGCCCATTTGGATTTATTCACCCCCCATGACATTCCTTGTTCTCACAAGGCATATCAGTAGCGTATAGTGATGACAACAGCATTGATCCTCTAAATATTTATGCATCCAATTTTGTTTGCCAGATTACTTTCCCTAAGAGTTTTAACTTCTTCATCAGATGATGGACAGCCATTTGTGAGGGATTTTCCTTTCAACTGAACTTTACTGAACTGACAGAGAATAAGTCAGTCAATAGTTACACACTTCTGTCATGGTGCAATGATTTCAGGATACTGATAAGTTTTTTTCCCAATATCCACCATCATCAAACAAGACTTCAGAAGTTGTTCAATGCCACTGAATATTTAGCTAATGATAATGCAAGATTCAATACAGACATAATTCATTCCACAGAACTTGTCCAACTGTGTGCTGGAGCTGTTCTTACTGCAATCTGCATGTCAACCTAAATACAATCACATCTTTTGATAACATATCAAGGAACCCAGAAAATTAACACTCCTACGAAAAGACGTTTCTAATCCTGATTTCTTCAAGCCCGTTCCCCTGGCTGTGGTTTCACTAGATAGTAGATAGGGACAGTGGGAATCTCATTAATCCATTCATTAATGGATTTAAATGGCAATTTCATTTAAATACAAAATTATTAGCCTAATATTAATAACCTTTCAAGTTGCTCTGGGGCCTATTAGGCCGCACTTTTCATAGGAGTGTTAGTACATTATAACAGTAGTTAGTTATAACCAATTGGTCAGTAGAGGGCATTTTCACAAAAATATGGCTTCCATAATTACAATGTACCACAATATAATGTTATTTTTTGTTTTTGTAATCTTGCATCAGACTGAAATACATGTAAGAAAAATTAAGCTTCCAATCTTTATTTTCAACTAAAGAGGATAATTTACAGCATCAATGTGTCAAGACAGAATTATGTCACTCTACTTGCAAAGACAAATATCTTGCTTAATAAGATCTTTTACCTTGGTTTGAAGATGACCCAAACACAGTGTAAAAAACATATCTTCAATCAGCAACAGCTGCATAAAAATTGCCGTTTTGAATATTTTGGTGAGACGAAGTTACTGCACAGCTTTACTAAGCAGTCCTTGGCTTGTGACTTTGAAGGCACTTCTTCAGCAATGAGTATGTGTTTTCTTATAGCAAAGCCACCACATTGGGCTATCTGCTGAGCTCACTGAGGGGAATTGAACCCCTGATTTTAGTATGGTAAATACTAAAATATACTGCTGCACTAGCAGGAAGCCCTTCAGCAATGAAGTGACATTTTCATTATTTTCCTCATCCTGATCATTATTTTGATGTTCCAGTATGAAAGAAACAATGTCATCATCAGATGGCAATCCACAAACTTCATTTTCATTGTCTACATCCACATAATCCAAAAATGGTATTTCAGGAAACTTGAAGTGTCAAGATAGGCTCTCCCAGAGACAGCCAACTTCTTCATTGGGATCTTATTAGAAGTTTATAAGTTTCACTGGAATTATAGTTATCAGCACTGACATCAACTTCACTCTCTATGATGAGACTGCACAGTATTTTGCACAAGGGAAAATGACACTTTACAGAAGCAGTTGGCAATGGTCAATTTTGTAACTTTCTGCCATGATGAATGTAGCATATCAATTGTGTTTTTGATGTTGATTGTTGGCAGATTTATTCCAGAATCGATAGACACCAGCATTTTCTGTACAGCCTGTTTTCAGTCGATGCTGGTTCATTGTCAATGGACATGAGGATTTTTCTTAAAATCAAGCTTTGTTATTTGTGTATCCAATCTCTGAATAAATTACTATCCATCCATGCTTTTTTGTTTGCCTGATAATCGAAAGGTAAAAGGTTCACATTCTTCAAACACTGCAATGTCTTTGATCTTCTTATAATGAATAGTATCAGTTTTTCTGATCCATTTATATTTGTGCACAACATTATGGTGGTTCTTTCTTTGTTTTTCTTTCCTTCCAAACAGACTTCATTTTTAAATGTTAAAATCTTATCAAGCATCAAATGAAAAAATAATTCAGTTTCATCAACATTAGAAATGTATCTTAGAGCATAGTCTTCGATTATCACTGGTCACAAGGTTAACACCCAGTCACCAGCCATATTATTGCTGACAGCAGGAACTTCACCAAACACCAATTTATAGGTGATACCACATTGAGACTTGAATCTTTCCAGCAACCATTGCTGGCTTTGAAAGTGGAATGATTCAATTTTTGTCCCAGTTCTGTGGCTTTTACTTGGAGAAAGAACCTGCTGATCAGAATATTTATTAAATTTGCATTAATAAATCATTTTAATTATGCTTGCTCATCATCATTCTCTTATAAAAACTGGAAATTTTTGCAGATTGGTTTGATTTTATTGTATTAATACTTTTTCTTCAAAAGTATAGACAGTATACCAGGTTTCACATTGAATTTTAAACAGACACACCATGGTGAATACTGGACTACTGGACAGCTTCGATCATTTGGACATTGTAGTCCAGCAATAGAGCATGCTATTTAGTAGGAACACAAGTTGCTGTCATCTTAAAGATGGTGCATTAAGTGCTGCTTCACTGACATAAATGTTCCAATTTATTGAAAATTGTAATGTCACTATTTAATAGTTTTTATTCATGAATTTGTGGATGTCATTTTGCAATGACTAATCATGCTAAACCTGCAAATGATTTCCCAGCTTGTGAAAGAAAAAGAAGTGTTTGTTGTGAGTGTGAAAAAATATTACAAAAACAGTGTACTCTAAATAGGGTTTTATAGTAAGCAACTTCATTTTAAGCCATGTTTATTTACAGTGGTATTTTAAGGGACTTCGTAGTATTGTTCATTGTAACCAAGATAGTATTAATGGGATTGAACTGTATTTGAAAACATATATAAATGAGAGTTTTACACTTCTGTATCCGAGTCTTTGGTATGAACCACCATCACTAAATATCATCAAGAGTGGATTACTTTTAACATCCAATGACTGGATTAACTCCATTTATTCTGGAGCATGACAAAAGAGTTAACTCACTTGGAGTGTGGAATCCTTCAAAGTCTTGGTGACTTAAGCAGTGTAGAAACTTATGCTGTTATCTGCTGGAATATCAGCATTCAAATACACACAGTTGGGGTGAATGAACCTTTATGTTGTACATCATGATCAAGAGCCCTTTACACTGATTTTACTGATGGAAGTGGTTTTTCTCAGTAAGCACCTGTGGACAGTTTCTAACTGATTTAACCATAATCCACCTTTGCTTTATCATTGACACTTAGAAATGTACATATTCTATGACATAATTTCTCATATACTTGAACTATTCAGCACAAAAAAACTCATTAATATAAGATGCTCTTGACTGGTGTGACTGGACTTTAAACTGCATGATTATCTTCCCACAGTATAATTTTGATGCCTTGGTAAATGCATTTTTCAGAATGAATGCCAGTAGCATTTAGAGGGCAAAGGTCTGTTACCTTTTCAATTGAGTACCAGATTAATAAATACTGTAAAAAGTAAGGCACATTATTTTGACCCCATCAGATAATGTAAACTTTTCAACCCGTTTTTTCCAGAGTCTTAAAGAATATTTGGAACATATCCCCAAGCCATCCTGTATTGGAATGATGTAGTGAGTCAGTAACAAAATCAAAATTTTCTGTGAGTAAAGCACGATGAACTCTTTCATCGATATCTGGATTCTGATCAGCAGAAGCATCCTGTGTAGGCAGCTTGTATAATGTGTGATGGCATATTTACACCAATATTACAGATCATTTTCTGAATTTAAGCCCTTTGTTGACGTGTGTTGAAAACATTCAGTTTATTTCAGAATATATCCTGATATAACTTTCATTGGTTCTCTGTACAAAAATAGCTGCTGTATGCAATTTTCCTGGATGATATATAAGAAAGAAAAAAAATCCAACACTTGTATTTGCATATATGTTAATAACTGGTATCTATTTTTGTTTCTCTTTGAGGTTCATGCATCCAGTGTGTTCCATTTATTGTTAATGAACACCATACATTCTAGGGTGCTTCACAGAAGGAAATGTAATACATACACTCACATGATCAAACATCAGCAATATTATGCCATAGTCTAAGGAAGACTAAACAATATACAAGACCCTGTGATTATGCCATGACTTTGCCAGTAAGTTTTTAGCTTTCTTATTATTGTAGGCCTATAACTGTTAATGTCTCATATGGAGAACACTGTACTAGACAGTATTGAGCCTGCAGAAAAAGGGATCTGAAGGTAGGTGACAAGTGCATGAGGCCCAAATTCTCTTTTTCTATCATCATCCTGACAACCTCATTAATATGATGACTCTGCCATTATTTTAGAATTCACTTGTTATGTTAATTACAATGTTTTGCAAATGATGACCTTCAATTTATGAATAGTCTTATTGATATTGTTTGCCATTCAGTAGAGATTTCTTCCATGAGCAGTCCTTATTCACATAACTGGTGACATTTCCTACATAAATGTATAGCAGATGCCATTTTGTGTTTTTCAATAAATGGCTACTAACTTATGTCGGCATCTCATTTACTGACATTGAGCTGGCTTACTGAAGCTATTCCATAGTATATAAAAAACAAAACTTCCAACTTGTCATCAAACACTACAAACAAGATCCATGTATATACCAAGCAATCTAGATCTTAAAACTTTGTTTACCAATGAATGTAGCAAACTTTACAATGTTGACATCAACTATAGTTTCATAATTATGAACAATTGGAAGCAATGGATGCTTGCTGAATCTTCAAATAAAAGAAACAACACCTCTTGCATGTCATAATATTATAATCTGAAAAGGGTTAATTCTAAGACTGATTTGAAATTATTTAAATTGTAAACTATTTTTGTATACATTTCTCAAATATATATATGTGTATATAAATAGAATATTAATACTGAACAGTCAAGTAAAATAAAATCAAAAGGAAGAACTGTGTTAAAAACAGCAAATCCAAACTTCTGACTAATAACTTGTTATAAACAAAAACACTGCACTAATTGAAAGGATCCCCAGGGTACAGGCTACAATGTAAGATACAAAATGCACCCTAGGTTTTGGACATGGAGGATAATTAAGTAATAAAATAATCAAAATAATACTGGTTAGTTTAGATAACTGTTTGAGACCCTTTATACTGGTATAATTTGACTACTGGGCTACTAATTAGTGCCATACCACCATAATGGGAGCTTGAATGCCAACTTCAAGAGGTAAGTTTATTTAACTAACTTACCCCTAAGTGATAATACCTCCTTTTTCCTTCTTCATCTTTACTTTGGAGAGTGATCATGTTCCCACAACTGTCCAGGCAGTAAAAGGTGATATAGGTGGGGGACATGGGCTTGAGCACCCATGTCTCGTTTCCTAATTTCTATTCAAATTATATTATTACAGTAACCAATAAGCTCTGTAGTATAGCCATTCTAAAATGTATATATAAGCAAGATCTGCACCTACCACTTTTGCTTTGTAAGCAAATCCTCCTAGATATAATTGGAGCATGAATTCTCCATTCACATCTAGTTTACATCCATTTTCAGAAAACAGTTTGTGTAAATCTGGCTGAGTGATGGTTTTATTCAAAATATATTAGAAAAATACTGTACTGGCCACAAGATAGAGGCAGTTTTCTCAAAAGCAGCACAATGCACTGTATATATACAAAGGCATTGATAGAAATTTGCAGCATATTAAGTATGAGAAAATCAGGATAGCTCTTGCTGTTCACTGTATACCAATTAGGCTGCATTACACTGCCAAAATGTGGGAATCAACAGTTAATCCTAGACTGCATTTGAACACAAAATGGGTGCCTGGGTAGGAAAGGCTGCTAGATAAGTCATTGAAGCTGCTTCTAAAGGCTTCTTCCTCTCTTGGAATCAATGCAAAGTTACTTTTTACTATTATTACATCATGAAAGAAACTGATTCAGTAAGGACAAGAAGGTCTCTCACACTTAGATGATGCTGCAAGGGTAAGATCTATCACACCTAGGTGATGTTGCACCATCTTACTGGGTAGCTCCTCTAAAAACTTGTCTAGAAGGATATCTTTACAATATTTTGAGGCCATTGTAGAATAAGCTTCACCATCCAAATAGTGAAAATAATTTACAAAAGTAATCAAACTACCAGTAACACTCCCTTCTGACCTTGAATTTAGCCTAATAAATTGCTTTGTTTTTCACCAATTTTAAACTCTTGAACAACACAATTATGAATTTTTGCACACTCCCATTGTTGCTACTCATCTGACTACTTGATGGAGTCTAAGGAGAATAGTGTGTTTCTTAATCCATACATTCCAAGCAGTTATATGCCTGAGACATTTTAGGAAATTATCCAAATGTTCCTTTGCAATACATTTGAATCACTGGAGTGATCTGTTTCATTTTACTTACAAAGACCCAGGATCTTGGCCAGAAATTCTCCTTTCCAAATTCTTGATCATCTCCTGCCTGAGATATTAGCAATATCATTGGCAGAGCAAAGAAGAAACACTAAAAGGTCTAGGTGATCCAGCTAGCAATAACTCCTGATTATACTTTCCAGTTTAGGGAGGTTTACCACTTCTCATGACCCACAATTTTCATAGTTTGGCATGTGTTATATCTACTGCTGATGAGAAGGATCTAGTTAGCATTGTTTATTATAGTGATTCCAGTTTCATTCTGTAATTCTTACACAGCTTTGATCAGAGTTAAATCACTCTAGCTGTGATGTATCTTGCAGTCATGCAAAAGGTTTCAGACTGAACAGGTCACAAATTACAACAGTTATCAGTCCATGTTCCCCTCCCATCAAAGTTGATCCTCAGGGAAAGAACTTGACTGACTAATCTGGATGTACTAGATATTGACAGATCCTTTTTTTGGGTCATAACCTTTCAACAAGATTGAAATCAGAACCATCAGATCATTGGCAGAAATTCAACATCCAAAACAGGATTTCTATACCAGAAAACTCTCCCATACAATCATCTCTCTTTTGCAACTGACACTCCATGTGGACCATAAGTTCTTTTGGCAGTCAAAAATGCAATTTCTCTTATTAGAAACATTTTTTTTTTGTACTTGATAAACCTGAGAGTTTAAGTAAAGGGCAGCACACACTAAAGTAAAGTAATAGCAAACTCCACAGTGATGATATCCTACATTCATAGCATCAAAATTTTCTACAACCTAGCTACCCTATGACATTTGTCCAAGCTATCAAATAGGTCTGCTAAATAACTGGAAATTTATTCAAGATATTAATTATAGAATTTTTATTTAATTAGTTGATGTTAAAAAGAATAATGGGGCTCAACAGATAAGTAGAACTAAATGCACAGTCTTTACTGAACAATTAAACACAGACACAGTGTGTACTCAGAGTTCTTGCACTTGATGATCACTTCTATTTCCAACTGTTCAAGTTTAAAACATATGTAAGATTATTTACTTCAGAACGATGTCCCAAACCATCTAAGTCTCAGGTTCCTTTGTTTACAAAAAACCTTATATTTACCTAGAGCAACTTGTATTGCTCCCATGACTGTTCATTCTTATAGCATAGGTAGGGCCACAACCTCTAGATATTAACTTAGTAGCTACTGAATGACATTGCTGTTGACATTCTTACACAGTGAAATATTAAGCAATGTTCACCACATGTGGTAACAGGTATTACCTACTACAAGAACAACCCAGATATCTTGAAACAATATCAACTTAATTTGTGTGTCTTAAACCTCCACATATTCTTAATAAATAATAATTCTAAATAAATATTGTAATACAACAAGAAGATAGACGAAATGCATGATATATTCATATACCACACACTATTCATCAGAAGACTAAAGACCTGGAAAAATAAGAAGCGAGGGAGCTGAGAGATACTTTTCTTACAAAAAGAGCTGTGAAGAAATTTTGTGCCTCAAGCTGTTTCATATAGTAAAATAAAACACTTTGAGAATAGTGAGATACTTGAGCTACCAAAGAAAAAATATGAAAGATAAAATTTGGTATGCCAGAGCAACAGAACCATTTCTTTGATTTCACGAAAGTGGTAAGCACATTAGGATAACACCCACAGAAAATAATTCAGTCCCTTTAAATATGTTAGGGGACTGGCATGGACTAGCGCGTAAGGCGTGCGACTCGTAATCAGAGGGTCGCGGGTTCGCGCCCGTGTCAGGCCAAACATGCTCACCCTCCCAGACGTGGGGGCATTATAATGTGACGGTCAATCCCACTATTCATTGGTAAAAGAGTAGCCCAAGAGTTGGCGGTGGGTGGTGATGACTAGATGCCTTCCCTCTAGTCTTACACTGCTAAATTATGATTTTCAATTTTGCTAGTTTAATACTAAGAATCAAAGTTCAAACACTTTCTTGTTTTTCAAAAGATTTATCCCTTTTTTTTAATCCTTATGCAATTTCCAACAAATCTGGCACAAATATTTAGTGAGTAAAAATTTTATTTTCATTTTCTGATTTGTACAACATCTGTGTACAGAAATTATCATAAATTACAAGTGGTAAGGTAGATATCACCTATTTGATGATTTGTCATGGAATAATTCTATACTAAAACTTATTAGTAATGACATTTTAATCTTTTTTTTTTTGCTGTCTTTCTTATTTACCTGCTAAATCTTTACACAACTAAACATTTGGATGATATTAATATAGTCTTTCAAACAAATGTTACATTTTATGGCATCTTGATTTTTAAACAAACATGAAGTATGTTAACCATGACTTCACTATGTTATGAGATTGGAAACGTAACAGTTCATTTTTTAAGTGATCATCCAGTAACACTATGCTGTTGTAAACATTTATAGTTGAAAGATAATCTGCCCAATACAGAACAGTTATGTGCTTTATTATTGTGTCTTTGATATTAACTAACCAGTTTCTTTTTAAAATTTATAAATATACAAAACATAATTAAACTGCAAAGAAAATATGATATGTATTTGATAGCATCCAGGGCCAGTCCTTTGATTGTTTTCATCATTTGCTAGATACTGTGATTACCAAAGCAGCTAATAATTTCTATAAAATTGGCTTCTGATTTTAATTTTGAATAAATTTAAAAAAAATTGCTCACAATATTTTACCATTGTCAAATAATAAACATGTCTTTGGAAGATTAAAAAAACAATGTTTCTTATAAAATTCCTGATGATAGTTACTCAGCAAGAACTTGACAAATATATTCAATATTATTTGTATCCAGCTGATCAAATAAAGCACTCTCTTATTTTGTCTAACATGTTTAATATAAACTATTTAAGTGTTTCATTTGTCATTTTATGATTCCTTGATTATGAAGTAAAAACTATTAATTTTGTTAATCATTTGGTGATTACTTTTACACTGAAATAAGCAACTCTCATGAATTCACCTTCATAACTGTTTTTAAATGTAAAGTATTTAGCTCTAAAGATATATATATATATATATTGTACCTTTTGAAATGATATGATTGTAACATTTTTTTGAAGTTACTTACAAAGAGAAATTATTCATGATTAGAAAGTTATTCTAATTTTTATCTATGAAATGAGGAAGACTTTGGCAAAACTTTGAAAATTACAGGGTTGACTACCAATGTTAAAAAGATGCTTGAATATGCTGTTGTGGATCACTTAATGGATGATCTTGTAATAAAGTACAATTTGTTAAACAATACTCAGCATGATTTAACAAAAATTGTCTGGTCTTGTCAAGTTACTTTGAATTACATATAAGGCTAGTTTAAAAAAAATAATTAGGGCATTGAATATTAGATAGTAAGCAATGAGGTACTGCAAAAAGATATAATTTCAAATTTGGAATCTTATATGTAAAGTGAAAATGGGTTTCATAATATAAAGCTGATGGCATGAGCATGCTTACTGAAAATTTTGAGAATATTTATTCTACAGCTCCTTGCTGAGTAATATAGCAACTTGAGCCCTAAATTATTCAGATATACTGGTGTCAATAAGTTGTTGAGGAGAATGTTTACTCTGAAGAATCTCAACATGCTTAGTTTTTCATCAGCTAAATATGTAGTAAATAGATTTATGTAAGTAATAGATTTGGCTATGTATTTAGAATTTTAAAAATCAATATGACACTAAAATATTTAACAATTAAGAAACAATAAAAAATAAATTATAAAACAATAAATCTTGCACTTCAAGTTAAAACAAAATAGTGATAAGAACACAAAAACTTCAACCCAATGTATGTTAACATATGAAAATGTATACAAGTTAAATAAATCAAAATTTAATAAGAGCTAAACAAAATTTGTTTCAGGTTATCACCTTAAACCTTTTCACTCCAAATGCTACTATTTCCACATTTAGAATGTCTCTCAGATACAGGTGAGGTAACACTGACTTGCTTAGAAGTACTTTGATAAACTTGTTGAAAAGGGTATCCTCACAAACTGCTGACCATAGTGGAATATGCCTTTCCTTTAAACAGCAAAGATCATCTACATAAGTAGATAATATTTTGGTGAAACCCTTCTTTCAAGCTTTGAGTGTGACTCCTTGCTTAGCTCTATTTTCACCAGGTTGAAATGTCAGTGTAATTCAGCCATAACTTAAACTAGTTACTAAGATGCTCTTCCATCAACTGCTCAATTAAATTAAGTACGACTGTCTAAGATCAACATCAGGCATTTGTTTAACTCTTCTTGAACATTCCAAGCAATTACACACTAAAATTCTTGACTTAAACATCAGAGGTGTAATTTGTTTAACTTCAACTTATGTGTGATGGTAGTGTCAGCCTTTCTTTCATGAAGTTGTGGCCAACATTTGACTCAGATATTTTAAACATCAGAGCACAATATAGTAAGTGTGTTGGTGGCTGTTCACTATCATAGTTCATTTCAGCAGTTTATAAACTAAAAGGATGATAGACAGATTTAGCCATGGTTTGACTTGATTAGTAGTAACAAACTATCCAATCACAGTATTGATACAGGATCATAACAGTGTTGATTCCTATTGAGTCATACATTATCAAAGATTGCAACTTTGTCATTACTTTCTCATGGACTAGTTTTAATAAAGATAGTGGACCTTGACACACATTTCAGTTAACATCTTTCAATCGTCCCATGTTCTTTCCAACACCCTTATATAGTCCCCATCTACCCGAGTATTCTCTCTCATAATCAAATCTAAAAAAACTTCACTGTTGCACAACTTCATTTTCATCTCTGCCAGTGGGGACAAAAAAAAGCCAGACCTACACAATTAACCTTTTCTTTCATAATATTTATGTACCTTACTTAAAATTTTTTATCAGTGATCTTTAAGTTTACATAGTAACTTTCTAGCTCATGCTTTCAGTTAACTGGTTTATATAACTTCATTAAAAACAATCTATTACTGTATACATTTGGTAAACTATATTTCAAGATCATTTTTAGTTCATTTTCCTAAATAGCTAGCCCAGTGTGTTCTTACTATAAAACAAACGAACACTCAACAGGAAAAAAATCATACTTATTCATCACTCAGTTTCTTACATGATCCATAACTTGCATAAAATTAACTTTTTTTCACATAAGTTAACTCATTAAGTGGTAATTGTATTGTTAACTTTACACAAGATATACCTTTATTAATTTGTATTTAAAATATGCCATATTAATCGTCAGACTGAGAAAAACTATCTGATCAATGCAGTGAAGACATTTAAGTTACACTGTTGTAGTGCAAGTTGTAATTCTAGTCTAAGCAATAGTGTTTAAACCAATAGCATTAAAAATATCACAATATTACAAATCAAGTCTAAAAATAACTTTTTTTTTACTTTTAGTTTATTTAAACAACTGTGCAATATATATTTCATTCCTAATTCTCGCGAATTTTCACCAGTTCACTGTAGTGTATCTCATTATTAATTACTTAATGACAAGAGTAGAAAAGTCCAACTTCATTGTACCGATTTAATATAATAATAAAATCCTACTAAGTTACTATAAGTAATATGCAAAACTGAAAAAATTAGCTTATAAATTTTGTGTATAATTCCTAGTTGTATTACATACCTTTATTATTATTATTAGTGATTAATTAACAAATGTTCCACAGTTACACAACTCTGTATATAGTACAAAAAATTACCAAACTCTTATTATTCATTTTCCTTTCCTTAACTTTACACATCGATTTCCACTTTCCTTTCACCTAGAACTAAAACTAAACAAAATTTGAAACCCATCCTGTTAAATAACCGCTAGGTGGCAATGCAGCAATAAGACAGTATGTTTGGTTACAGCGCCTGCGTGAAGAGCCTACACAATAGATTCATGAAATTTGGCGTCTGTGAGATTGTGAAGACTAATTGTAATAATAGTTTGTTTTGCAAGTTATTGTATATTCAAGAATTATGGGTAAGTAAATTGATATAAAATTGACCATTCATTTTTTAAAAATACAACGAATTAACTCAGGCATTTCGTTTTTCTTTGTTTGTATTTTAAAATGTAAACAATGTAAGTTATTCATAAATGATTTTTGTTGTACTTCAAAGGTACCATGTTTTCCCGCCATTCCTCGAGTTTGTTTCTTCCAAAACAAAATTTTCACCCAAATTACGTAATTATAAGCTCTTTAAGGTAATATAGTATTCGTTGTTCAAAATTAATGTCATCTGCTAATGTAAAGTGCTTGTAATTGTAGTTATTTGAATTTAATATCGAGTATAAATTCTCATGAAATGGGGGGCTCTGCCGCCGCTCCTCCAAGAGATAAAAGCTGGCAAAGAAAGGAAGCCAAAAGTAGGGTTAACACAAGCTATTTAGTGAGAACCAGTTAAAGTTGTCGTAAAATTCAGCTGGGAGCTTTGGACCAATCAGAAAGCTATTTTGAATTACGGCAAATGTCGGCTGTATGAACTGATAATATAAAGCTCGTTTTTTTTAGTGTGTGGCAAGAAATGAATTTATTGTAAAATATGCGAAGATATTTTACATCAGGAACTTAAATATTATGTTATGGAACAGAAACATTTTATGTAACGTTTAGGATTTCATTTTATGAAAGTGAAAATGAATGGACAGTGGCAATTTTTGAGTTTATTAATGAAGTACTTTGTAAAATGTAAAACTTTACTGTTAAATTTGGGTAGAAACTGAAACTTAATTAATCCATATAAAGTACTAATTAATTATTATTTTTAAGCATCTATTCTTATTCATTGAGATTAAGATCTTAACATTTTAAAATGTTATACTAGTTTTAGCATCCTAAATAGAACATTGGAGTACAGAACTTATCGTTTTTTGATGGAAATAATGATAGTAATATTGTAGTAAGATATATTCAAATTTTAAAGAAACAATAAAATATTGTGAAAATTTGTAATAAACATGTTACAAGATTACCATAGGAAAATAAAATGAATAAATTGAATGCACATACTTTACAAAGTTTAAAGTAAATCAAATTTTAGGTCACTGTTTCAAAGGAATGAATTATTAAAATTCAGAAGTACAGTTAGTGATACATGTAAGAGTTATGATAATGATCAATATTATTTAGGTTTTTTGTTGGAATCCAAACTGTTAAAATTAGCAGGGGCTTCAGTTAACATTTTAGGAAGTCCTTGAGAAATTTATCACTTGCCAAAAAAATTAGTAACAAAATTATTTTATTCTTTCTTTACATGTGTGAAAATATGTGTATAAAAAATGCAAACATTTTAACTACTGTTTTAAATGCATTGAATAATCCACATTACCACATAGTTGATCTGTTTACAAATCTAGTTTCAGTAATGTTTACTATGCTTTAATACAACTGGTAATTAGGTTTACATTATTTATGGTCCTTTAAACAATTTCATACTGCATCTTTCAGTAAGATAATTAACTGTTAGAGTAACAGCTGCTATACTTCTTGCTCTCTCTAAGACAAGGCATAGCACCCATTAGTGTCCTTCATCAGAATTACAGTTGAAGCCATTGATGGTTCAGGATCATTGATCATCTCATCTTGTAGAAATCTACCCAAGTTAGTTGAGTACTGCAACATGCAATACGAAATAGTAACCTACTACAGTGTTTTGCCAAGTATAATCTGAAGTATTTTATAAATCAAGGAAAAACCACAACAATATGAAAGGAATCCTTGATAGAAGTATGGAGAATGCTTCACCCAGGAAGTAAAGCTGTTCCAAAACATATCTCTGCTGATAATGTAACTATTTCTCAGTCTCCAGGGTTTCCATTCTGCCCATCTAAGTAATGAGAATGCTTTCTCCAGTCTTTTATACCCAACTCGATTGCCTTAGGCAAATTTCTTCACCAACTTCAATGCACCTTCTATTTAGGCACTGTATATAAGTACCTCATCTCTATAGAGTATCACTCAGCATGGGTTTTTATCAACAATAGTGTTGTGAATATTTACTTTGGGAGATTATAGTTACTTTTTGCTTATAATTATACATTGTGTAACCAAAAAAAAACCAAGAGGCATGAATTAGTGCATTATTTTTCTACTACAGAGGTCAGTAGGACCTCTGCTGTATTGTGATTGTCAACAGCCAAGGGAGGAATTACTATCAGTCAAAGCTGTCTGTGATATGATCGAGATGGAGATATAAGTGCAGATGAAGGGCATCTCTCCAGGGTTTCTGAGGTGTATTTTTTTTGTTATTGTTTTGTTGGGGTGGGGGTGGGGCAAATGACCTCGGAATGACTGGCAATAATTTATATTCTTTTTTCAACTCTTTCTAGGTGAGCCTCAATAGAGGTTTATTTTGAGCAGCCACCTCAAACCCCCCTTTCTTCAGTTGGTAGCTTAGGTTTATGAGGTTTTCAAGGTCTCGTCTATTGTATTTGATTCCTTCCTTGTTAGTAGAAAGAACAGTAAGTGACTGCTTGGTTTTCCTCCCTCTAATGCTAGGAAGTTTGGTCCACAATTACATGATGGGATAACTTTGGCTCATTACTGCCAGGAAGAAACCTATTTTGATCCTCAACAGATGGACAACTTTTGGGCCTGTGGATGTCTACATTGGAACCTGTGATCACTTTTAACATATTACAGTTTTCTTGTATTTGACTTACTCTTACAACTACCATAAGGAATTTATCATGAATCTAACTTTTGTCTGAAGCTTATCATTGTTCCCCTCAGCAACTTAAGAATGAGTTGGAGATTTTGCTGATGTGTCTCTTAGTCAGATCGTTTAACTTTGTTCTTTCATTGATTTTCTAGCTGATTTGTTGTTGGGATTTATTGGGTAGAGATGCTTTGTTAAAAAGGTTTCATTTACTGTCATCTGCCCTCAGGGAGTTACAGGAAGCTCTTTTTTTTTCCACCCCATATACCAGAGACATTAGAATCATGAATTGTTAACATTCATTTACATTTTTCATCAAAATTAGCTTCTTGTCTTTCTGGGTCTAATTTGAGAGTATTAGCCCATAGTGTTTTCCAGGCGTGTTAGTTCCCATAATAGGGTTCATCCATATTTTCTGAAGAATCTTCAGCTCAGATTGAAAATGATGGCATCGGTGACTATTATGGGGTCTAGAGAAGCAAGAACATGATTACCTCACTTCATGGACACTTGTAGTTTTTCACCTGAAATTTATAGATACCCCATATTTTGGCTGCTTCAGGGTTGGTCATTCAGTTTACCTCACCTTCACCATTGTCTGCTCAACCTTTTGCCCTTTTATCTCCAACATATCCACAGTGAATGGAGCTCTGTTCACAGGCAATGAAAAAATTGTTCATATAAAAGGAGAGGGTCAATCCCATTTTCCAGGATTTTATTCCCATTCATTCATGGTACCCAAGAAGACAGGATACTGATAACCAACAATTGATCTATATTGATTTAACCAGTTTTTAGATCCTCCTCTCTTCACAATGGGATTTATTCTTACCTCTCAATGGCACTTTGCACTAAGGCTCTGGGTGACCATGTTTGATGTTACTGATGCATATCTTCATATTCCCATAGCAGAATCTTCCCAGATATTTCTCAGGTTTTGGCCTTGCATCAACATTTTATGTCTATTTCAGAATTGTTCAAGCTTTTTCTCATCACTTGCATTCCTTGGGCCTGTGTGCACGTCATTATATGGACAACTGACTCTTTCTGGCTCCATCCCATCAGTTAGCAGAACAACACTCAGATTCTCCTTTCAGAAGCAACAAAAGCAGGCTTCCTTATCAGATTGGAGAAATATATTTTGCCATCAGTGAAATATCTCATCTATTTGGGTGTGTGTTTCAATACTCAGGTTCCACTCAGCCAACTCTCATCAGGCTTCAAGCCATGGAATGAGTGGCCATCAGGCTTTTACTTCTGTCTCCTGCTGGCTGATAGCTATCTTTCTCAAGCATGGTATACATTTCTTCAGTATCTGCAGGCACATCCACCTCTATCTCTTCCATATTGGAAGTCTTAGTTAAGAAAACTTTGGTCAGACATTCTGAAGTTTTTTGCCTGACATGTGTATAACTTCAAAAGTATCTCTGCACTTACCTATATCTCTCTGTAGGCCAACCATGATAGCTTATCAACAGAAATGGAATATTTATTGTTAGTGGTATCTTAAAAGGAAGTTAAACCCTCTTCATTCAAAGTATCTATTATATATTCCATTTTTGACTTGGGTATTTGAGAATGTTCTTGCTTCATCTGCAGTGGCTTTATATAAGGCATCCTTATCCACTATTTTTATATATTCTAAATGTTGGAAGGTTTATTGAATTCCCAGTTTTATCTGTTCTGCTAAAATTCTTTCATATTCTTTGGCCCAAACGTTTCAGTTAATGGAATTGTGATTTTACAGTTGTTTTACATGTGTTACATCATCAACTTTTTGAGCTCTCAGCTTCATGCTCTCTGTTTCACAATTCTCTTAAATTGTATTTTTTTCTTGTTGGATTGTGGACATCATCAGTTGAAGTTGCCATTTGCATAGGACTTTTTATCATTCTACATTTCTCTTGCTTTACCACAGTAGTTCTTTTCTTCCCAATACTGGTAACCAGGAAAGGAGAAAGATCCTTCTCTTTAATCCATTTATCAGCCATTTATAACCACTTCAATCCTGATTATTTGTTAGGTCCTATCAGAACCTTTAAGTATTATGTGGCTCATACTAACTTATTTTGAGGTACTGAGAACTGATTGCTCATTCATTGGGATCCTTCTATTTCCCATGACTTAATTCCCATTACCCTCACAAGGTAGCTTTACAAATTGATTCATGTGGCTTATAATAGATTATCATAACGGGGAGGAATCTTTTGCATGTCACATTTCACCAGATTCATTACATCTTTATATCATTATCCACCAGGTTGAATTGCTCTCTGAAAAACACTGTATGGGCTTGTATGTGGACTATGCTTAATACTTTCTTATCTCATTACTTGTATGACCTGGCAGTTTCCTCTTCTGAGGATTTTTGACTACCTTTATAGCTGTTTTGACCATATTTGTTAGACTTTAACCAGAGGTGAGTATTTTATTCAATCATTTTCTCTTTCATTTCCATGTTCCCTTTATTTTTTACTGGATTCTACTCTGGTGTTTCCTAGGCAGGAATACTTTCTTTTCTCAGTTCTGCACTAGCAACCACTTTTGTTATAATTACTACAGGTTGCAATAGGCTCTGTCAAAATGGGATGTCTCATAAGACCATCTAGGCATTTTCCAGATGGTATTAGATTATTATGGACTGCTACTCATTGATAATCATGAGTAAAGTTAAAGGAGGTCCTTTCTGTCTTTGCCAGTCTCCAGGTTGAATGAATCAGTATGAGTTTGCTTTTTAAAAAGTAGGGAACTTGTTTCACCTATTGCACAGTTTCCAGAATAATGTTTCTTACAACTCACCAACATATTTTACCCACTCCTCATATTCTCCCTCCCAAAATACTGATTGAGAGGTGATCCCATCCTAGGTTCTGGGTTGAGCATAGGTTTCATGTTCTTTCCATAATTCCAGAGACAGTCAGAATACTCCTTGTCCACTTGGTTGGGGAGTAATGATGAATATTCATAATTTCACTTTGGATAACTTTTGTTCCTTTGATTGAGTTGGCATACACAATCCCATTATTCTGAGCCTCCGTTATTGCCTTTTGGGCTTCTTGAGGTGGAGAAGAAAGTTTGTTCACACAGGTATTGCTTATTTTATCATTTGTGATTCTGGTGGCATGAAACCTATCACTCTGTGGATGTACATATAATATTATGATCCAATTGCCCTAGGTACCAATGTGAATATAGATGCCATAATCCATTGATTTGGACAATGAGTTGTGGAACCTTGATGATCTGATTTGGACTGGCTTATCTGTTTCACCTTTCATATAGAAACTAAGTTCCAAGCAAAGAGCATACTTGTTCTAAATGTAGTGCAGTTTCCCCACTCTAGTACTGTTTTTTTCTCTTGATACACTCCTTTCCCATGCAGATGCTTTCCATAAAGATGAAGCCTACATTGGCCCCTCTACCTTCTCATTGTGGGATTCTAGCTATAGTGTCAGTGGATGGTATGCATGTTTTGAAAGTTAACATTTTCCTTAACTAAACTCCTAGGTGTGGATTCCTGTACGTGGTGAGGGGACCTCCCAGGGAAGGTTTTGTTCTTTCAGTTTACCTTCTCTGGGATCTAAACATCCACCCACATGTTTGCAGTGCGACCCGTGAAGGGGAGGAGAGGATCCTGGTGGTTGAGGGGTCCAACCCAAACACACCACTTTGGCCTTGAATTCCTGTAGACGGGCGGCTTTTGGGTGGCCCCCATTGGGTCATTCGGCTGGTCCACTTGGGCTAGAGTCAACCAAGTACCAGTGTTGGAAGTTCTCAACGGGTGTTGTGGACATTGTGTCTGATGCTGGATTTTGGGTATAGTGCTCACGAAACCCTGGCATTGCTGTAATGTCCTTGCATGACATTGTAGTGCATCCCCTTGTAGGGCTCCATGGTGGTTGGGATCAGTGGGTACCAAAATTTTCCTTTTTTCCTATGGATTCTCCAACAAAAGATTTAAATAAAATAGTGAAAAAACAGTCAATAGGTAAACAACCACGTCTTGAAGACTCTGAGCAACAATCTTCAACATCTGTAACACCTGTACTCCATTTTCTTATATTACATTCTCTTTCAGAAAAACCTTTAGGGCAAATGTCTCCATTTTTTATTCAGAAGGGACTAGAGGGACTTGCTGGCAAAGTCAGTAAAGAAGCTTTGATCTGGAGACATATTGGTTGAAACATCCACATCCAAACACAGTGAACTCCTTTTGAATTCAAAGGCAATTGGGGATGTACCTATTGAGGTTACCCCTCATGCTACCTTGAATTCATCACAAGGAGTTATTGTTGAGAGGGATTTGAAGAATGTTCCCGAGTCAGAGATTCTCGCTGGTCTCTCCACTCAAGGAGTTTCTGCAGTGAGGCGCATCTACACTCTCAAAGACAGAGTTACACTGCCAACAAATATTCTCATTTTGACATTTACATCGCCACGTGCACCTGCCACCATCAAGGCAGGTTATCTAATTTGCAGGGTACGGCCGTACATTCCAAATCCTCTTCGATGTTTCCAGTGTCAGAGGTTCGGTCACTCGTGGTTCCCTGACATGTGCTCGTTGTGGTGGCAAGGACCACGATGCCTGTGAGTGTCACACGGACCCACATTGTGTCAACTGCAATGGTTTCCACCCTTCCTACTTTCGTTCTTGCCCAAAATGGTTGGAGGAAAAAGAGGTGAAGCGTTTGAAAACGACCCATAACATTAGTTATCCTGAGGCTCAGAAATTGCTGTCTGCCACTCCATCTCGGACATATGCTGCTGCACTTTATTCCATAACTACAGTGGGAGTGCAGACAGATCTCTCTGTACCTCCAAGAGAATCATTTTCAAAAGAAATGAAAAGCCTTTTGACCTCCATGGTTAAAAAGGTTGATGAATCGACTTCTACACCCATCTCTGTTCCTCCCATACAGTCCAACACTTCTCAAGATTCACATCCTTCAGTTTGAAATACAGGCATTTCTTCTGATACATCTTTTTCTCCAACCCCACAATGCAAAACAATCTTTCATTCGCATCTTTAGTCACTGGAATTCCCTTCCAACAACAAAGACTCACCCAATCGACCCAGGGCAGGATCCATGGAGGTTGATAGACCTCCTCCGAATAAGGACAGTGAGGACAAAAGACGTGGTCATAAACAGAAGGGTTCTCCAGCTACTTCACCTACCCGTCATTAAAAATGGTCACCTTAATACAATGGAACTGTCGATGTTTACGTTCTAATCTGGATGATATCAAAACACTGATTGCTTCCTACCATCCTGCATGTCTTTCCCTACAAGAAACATTTCTAAAACCTGTTGATACGGTCACCATTTGGCAGTGTTCTCTGTACAGAAATGACAGGCTGTATGATGGATGAGTACATGGAGGGGTGGCACTATTGGTTGATCAGCATGTGTCCACCCTGTCTTTGTCACTCAACACACCCTTGGAGGCCGTAGCCATCCGTGTTTCCTTGGGTCATACCATCACTGTTTGTTCTCTTTACCTGTCCTCTGGAGAGACATATGATCAATCAGACCTTGATGCTCTCATTGAACAGTTGCCATCTCCATTTCTAATCCTGGGGGACTTTTATGGGCATCATCCCCTCTGGGTTATTGATAGGAGGGGTCGCTCTGTAGAGCGTATGCTCTCTGATCACAATCTTTCTCTTTTCAATACTGGTTCTTCCACTTATTTTCATGCACCAAGTCAGTCCTTTACCACTATTGATCTCTTGGTTTGCTCCCCTTCATTATTTTCCCATTTTTCATGGAGGGTTGACAATAATCCACTAGTCAGTCATCCTTTTGAGAGAGACTGGCCATGGTCGATGCCACCATATCCGTGTGCCCAGGTGGAAGCTGGATTAGGCAGACTGGTTTACTTTCACTGCTCTCGCAGAACTTGATTCTGCCACCGTGAATCAGCCATCAATAGACAACTGTGTGGCAATGGTAACTGACTGTATTATACAAGCAGCTGCTCAGTGTATTCCTAAAACCTCGACATGTTTTCCACGATATCATCATCCGTGGTGGAATCCTGCTTGCCACTTGACACAGAAGGTTCAAAAACGGGCCTGTGGTACTTTCCGTAGATATCCCACACTTTCGAACTGCATTGCTTTCCAACAGGCCCGTGTACATGCTAGGTAGGTAAGACGTCAAAGCCAGAGGGAATCTTGGATTAAGTTCACAACTAGCATATCTTCTACCACCAGTTCCAAGGTCATATGGGACAGAATTCGGAAGGTCAATGGGCACTACAATTGTGTCCCCCTCTCCATCTTACACTCTGATGGCCAAGAGGTAGCTGATGTCCAGAGCATCACCGATACTCTAGGTGAATGTTTTTGCCGGATATCTAGCACTTCTGCTTGTTCCTCCACCTTCTTGGCCTTCAAGGCTCGGGCAGAGCGTTCACCTCTTTCCTTTCGAACCGACTGTTTTTTTTACTATAATTGTCCCTTTACACTGGTGAAACTGAAAATGGCCCTTCATCGGTCTGGCAGTACATCTGTTGGACCTGATGATGTACACTGTGACATGCTGCACCATCCTTCTCCTGCTTCTCTTGATGTCCTTCTAATTGTCTTTAACCGGATCTGGCAGGAGAATGTTTTTCCTGATGCCTGGCACCAGGCTATTATCTTACCTTTCTCTAAACCTGGGAAAGATCCCAAGATTCCTTCACACTACCGTCCAATTGCTTTGACGAGCAGTCTCTGTAAGACCTTAGAGAGGATGGTCAATGCTCGTTTTGTTTGGTTCCTCGAATTAAACAACCTCCTCTCGCCCATTCAGTGTGGGTTCCGACGACAGCACTCCACCACAGACCACCTAATTCGACTTGAAACATCAATCAGAAAAGCCTTTCTCAAATGCCAACATCTTGTTTCAATATTCTTTGACATTGAGAAGGCTTATGACACAACATGGAGGTATGGCATTTTGTGAGACCTCCATATATGGGTTACGTGGCCATTTATCCATGTTAATTAAATTTTTTTAATGAACAGGAGATTCCAAGTTCGTGTGGGTTCAACACTTTCCCATTCTTTTGTACAGGAACTTGGGGTCCCTCAGGGCTGTGGTTTGAGTGTCACACTTTTCAGTATAAAAATTAATGCCATCACTGTTGCAAATGGACTCTATGTTGTCGACTTTCACATTTCATGTCAATCATTGAACATGAGGTATATTGAGCAGCAGCTACAGACCACTCTCAATTGTTTACTGTAGTGGACCACAGCAAACGGCTTTAACTCATCTCTCTCTCTAAAACCATTTGCATCCACTTTTGCCACTAACAGGGTATTCATCCTGATCCTGAACTCCATATTGGAGAAGTTGTGCTGCCTGTAGTCCCTGAGACAAAGTTGACCGTAAGCTGACCTTTATACCACACATTCACAACCCCAAAATTCCAAATATAAGGTGAGGGACTTCATTTGCCCCAGACAAAATCATGTTCTTCTAAATATATTAGGATTTTGTCTCTAAGGCCAATCAGTCTTTACTACCCAAGAATTGCATTTAGCATGACCTGAAAGTATGCATATATATTCAAGAAGTGGTGTGAATCACACTGATGTTCCATTACTATGTCTCATTTTGCACACCTCTTTTCCGTGTGAACTTGCCCTTGCTGGCCCTTCCATCTTGTCAGTTTATGATTTTGGCTAAACTATGAGAGGAGGCATGTTTTCCTGTACCAAAAGCATACTTAGATAAAACTTATCACCTTTCACACTCTTCTGCACTTCCTTCCCATAGAATGGCTGGTTATGGGTCTGTTAATTTGAACAGTCTCAAAAAGTGATTATGAAGTAATAATGGGGAGCTTATATACAAATCTGATATAGAAGTACTGTTGACATAGGTGGAGAAAGTCACAAGATTTAAGTTCATATGAGCAGTATAATGGGATGTAAAGATTAGAGCAAGTGAGGTTAGATTCACACCAATGCTTAGATGGGCAAAGAATAGAAAGTTTCATCAGGATAAAGCTAAAGTCTGAGAAGAGCTAAGTATTATTGAAAATACATTTTCAGTGTAGGAAAACATTAACTTTTACCAAAAATTGAAATATGAAAACTTTAAGATAAGAAGTAATTTCATTCTTATCATGGAAATCACCTTTCACTCAGACTGATTCAGTAAAAATTATGGAAATTTACAGATAAATCTTTAATAGAAATAATTTATTAAAAAATCCAGTTTTTGCAGACTTGTAACATTTACTAAAAGCTTGTCAGATTTTGAAAAGATACAATCCATAAATTAGAGTTGTAGTATGTATAGTTTTGCAGATGTAGGGTTGGTTAAATCAACCAACTTTTTTGTAACAGCCAAAACAGCTATCCTACAGTCCAATCAGGTAGTCTTTCTCCAGTGTAATTTTTTAAATTTAATCTTCCATTGTACCACATAAGCAAAAGCCTTTTAAAAATTAAAAGTCCCCACTATATTCATTATACAGATAATAAGTAACATTTAAAAAAGTTAACAGGTTAGTAAATTAAGATTTGCCTTTAATGATTCATGCTAACTCTGTTTTATATTGTAACATTTCACTAAATGATCTCACAGAGGTTAACATTTGGATAATAAGGAATAATTTCATTCACCAAGGCTGTCCTTGCACATGCAGAAAAGTAAAACTTAAACCTACCCTTTATTATTTGATAAATCATTAATTCCCCTCTTAAACTTCTGTCAAGTACTGACTCACTAATATTTACAGCTTATTTCTTGATGGTCACTGTCAAAACACTAAGCTCCACTGGCATGTCCATGTAGCTACTGCTAATTTTGGGTCAAGAGAATTTTTAGATCTCAGCAACCCATTCATTGTTTCCTGAACTACTAACAATATGTAATGGAGGTATACATATATGACCTTTAACCTGTTTCCTTTTTCTTTCTCAAGTAAGTTCAAAAAAAAAAAATTTTTAATTTTGTTAAATTAGGCATGTTGAGAAAGTGAAACTATTTTGTAATAGTTTGTTATCAGTTTTATTATTTGAGGGAAAAAAGTTTTATAATGAACTTGAGATATCTCGTTAAAAATAAGAATAGTGTATGGAAAATAATATATTTAGGTTTTTTTGAATTAAATGTCTTATACTTTTAAAAACAATTACACAACTATAAAAATGAAGTAAAGTGATAAGCAGTCAGAAAAATATTTAAAATCTGTAGCATATTCAGTTAGGTATTTGTTGTAGTATAGTAGATTTGGGAACAAGGTGTGACACAGAGTGGTACATGAGTTGGGAGAAAAATACATGCTTTCTCTCTCCATTAGCATCTCATTTTCTTGTAGTAAGGCAACTACAAATATATTTGCTTGTGCTGCCATCTGTTAGTGTAATATAGATTAGATATCATATCAATATTCAGTCTCATATATAAGCATTGAATATACTTAGATAAAAATCTTTCAGAGTACACCCAAACCTATATTTCAGGCTGTTCCATGTGAAATGTTGGATTTCATGTGCAAACTTGAAACTCAATTTTTAGTAGTTGAAAGAGAAGCATTATTGTAAATTTATCAGAATAACATAGTATATCATCTGGTTCATTTCAAGCTCACTTTATTTTTTCTTATTTCGGGAACTAAATCATATGTATATTGATTTTTGTCACCTTGGATAAAATTGATATACATGTAACTTTCTCTGAGTTCAAGCTTGGTCACAGTGGGACAACAATAGCTCATACTATCGATTATACATTTGATAATGGCACAACTAATGAGCACACAGTTGATTTGGTGACACAAGCCTTAAAAATGAGCCTTAGAGACAACCTCAGACAGCCACTAATAAGGAAGAATTGAAGACCTTAGTTGAATCAAATACCCAACAAAAAGTGAGAGAACTTGCCAACTTAATGTTCATTATTCAATGGTTTCTCAACATTTTGAAGCAACTAGTAAGGTGAGAAAGCTCGATAAATCGGTCCCTCACGAATTTACTGAAAACCCTCGAACAAGATGACTTGAAATTTGTTCCTCACTCCAAACTCGTAATAAAAATGACCTGCTTTTCCATAGAATTGTCACCTGTGATGAAAAATGAATTATTTACAAAAATCAACAATAATGTGGACAGTGGCTTGACTATGAATAAGTGCCAAAATGAGGTCTTCACCTTAAAAATCTTATGGTCAGTGTTTTGTGGTCATTAGCGAGTGTGATCCATTATTCATTCTCAAACCCAGGAAAAACAATCTTAGCAAAGAAATATTGTTGTAAACTTGAATTATGCATCACAAAGTTGTTACAAAAATATCTAGCAATATTCAATTGCATGCTGCTTCTTGAGAATGCTCGACCTCACTTCTTGCACATTTTTGTCCAAAAACTGAATGAACTTTAGTATGAAACTTTACCTCATTCATCATATTCACCAGATCTTTTCCATACATATTATCACTTTTTAAACATTTATATATTTGTTAAAGAAAAAAAAAATGCAAACCAAAGGTCAATTGAAAGTGCCTTTATAGATGTCATTTATAAACCTATAGTTCATTGGCAGAAGTATATTGAATCTAACAGGGTTTGTTTTGATTAATTAAATTAAACACCAAAAGATGTACTTGTTTCACAATTTCCTTTAAAAATCTGACATTTCATATGCAACAGCATGATAATATGATACAATGATTAGTTATAATACAGCTTTGCCTGAGTGAATGTGGGATAACCAGGAAAACATTGTCTAGTCCTGATGTTTACCTGTCATTTAATCTTTCAGTTTTTTTATTTACCATCATTAGATTAATCCTTTTGCAATGGGCTCGATATAATATATACAAGTTCATCAACACTTTTGCACACACTAAATATTTGCACTATAAATTTTGATAAAACTTGTCTATCTTCACAAAATTTGGTAGATTTTGAATGAAGTATTTTTACTAAAGATTTGTTTGTGAAAATATTGAGACAATTTCATTACTAGTCATAGTGCAAGGTGATTTTGTGTTATGATTTTAAAAAAACTTATTCATTCCCAAAATCTCCAATATTATTTATATAATCTCTAAAACATCCTAAATACATATCAAATGTTTGTTTTCAGTAAGACAGTATGTTATTTTCCATACCTTAACTATGTGGGGTCTGTCACTTGACCAACCTCATAACCATTATAAAAAAAAATATTAGGAAATAAATATAAGTTAAGCTTTTCTACTGCTAAAATGACTACATATATAACATGAAAATATAAATATTTAGTCTAAGTAGCTTAATTCTCATAATGCTACATATTTATACATATATTTATTATATTAACCTTCAGTCATACCTAACTGACATTAAATGGCTTGGATTGATGCATTGCACATGCACTGATGTTATGTGTTCAATAATATAAGACTGGCCTATAGTCTTCCTGTCTTGGTTGTATTTTAATGGATTAGTATTTTGTAATATACAGTCATATTTCAATTATTATATACAGGGTGTTCAGAAAGTCACTGTGCAGTTTTGTAATCATATTTTATTCAGTCTATTTCAAGCCAGTAACTAATAGCGGTGTTTAGAAACAAAATAAGAAGGATCCAGGCCTGTATTGATGCCAACGGGGGTCACTTTCAACATTGTTTATAATTGTCATTCATATTTACCTCCTGTATTCTATATTGAAACGTCTGTTAATAAATATATAAGTGCATAGTGACTTTCCGAGCACCCTGTATGTATGTAGATTATTACTATTTAGAAACAAATCATTTAACTTATTTTTCTTAAAATACATAACAATAAAGAAGTGAAGCAAACAATTATATCTTCTAGCTACAAACTTTGAACTCAGTTGCTGCTGGATGTTGCACGTGGAGGGGCATCAAACAAAAATTTTTTTAGGTTCTACATATATAGTTGAATAAACACTAAACCATAAATAACTATAATGTTACTGTAGAATTCCATTATAATTTGTTAGGCTTGGTAACTGAGATATACTGAGGTTTAAAAAAAAGATACGAAACTTCAAGCAGACTAAAACACAACCTGTCTTTTTTTAAATCTTGGTTTGAAACAACATTCTAAGCTGTCAGTTGTTCCTGTCATACATTGAAGCAAGTGTATATTAGGGAAAATTTCCAAAAACAGAGGTGAATGAGCTTACAATTTGATTCAGTACATAAGTCATATCTCAAGAAAACAGAAAGATATGAAGTTCTTGTTTTGTATTCTAGCTTGTTAATATTGGTAATTTGAGTTACTAATTTGTCTGAAACTAGACTTACTATTTTAGCATCAAAAACACATAATTTTAAGCAGTGCTGCATTTAACCTACTACATAACTCATTAAAATTTACATTTAGGTTGTTCTTTTAAAATTTACTTTAAGAAATTAACTCATGTAATATTAAAGTTTGAGTTATATTTGATTCCAAACTTATTGGTATAAATTCATAAAATAGTAATTCAATAAAATTTTGAATTCAAATCAACAAACTTGATGACATGGACTTTGACCTCTGACCTATTGTGAAAGGGTTAATATCTAAATGATTCGCATCAGTTTTAAAATGTTTCATCAGTATCTTAGGTTTAGAAATATTGTTACCATTCTCACGTGTAACAACAGAGGAAATGAAAACATCAAAAAGCTCATTCATGTCATTGTTTCCAACATTCTAAATCCCTAGTTTACCCATAGATCCACCAACCTATTTGTCAGGTGAAACTAAACTTGTGACACTTATAGTAGGTACAAACACAATACCATGTAAAGTAATCCAATATATAATTTAGATCTGTTGTCAAAGTCTTCCGTAGTTCATAAAAACTTTGGAGTAAAAACAAAAATCCCCACTGTCAGAACATATTGCAAATTTTCAGATCCGTGAGTCAACATGTGAAAAAAGAATTTGTGATGTGTAAGTATATGTACAAGCAGGATCATTAGGTTTACAAATTATACTAAGCAAAGTAAATAGTAATAAGTGTTTATTTCAGTGAAGATGTATATTTAACATTGCACTATTTAATAAACAATCTGACATATACACTTGTAAGAAATTAAGGTATCCTTATTTATTCCTTCAGATATAAATATCTGTTGATATATGGTCATTAAATGTATTATCATATTATTACACATGCAACTTCTGTTAGTGATAACTGATATTTTGTGCATTCATCCTGTATGAGCTTAAACTACAGTATATAACATAATAGTCATATGATTTCGGATGAACAGGGTATTCATTGTTGATTGGCTTGTGGTGTACAGTTATAACAAGTTCTGTAAATGTGTAACAGTGACCTATGCTGAGATACAGTATAGTTAGGTAATGAATTTTTTTTTAGTAGTCGTTTGAATTTGTACTGTTCTTATATTCAGTCTGTTGGTGCTTGTTGGACCTACTACTCAGCATGTGAATATCATTGGTCCAGTGTTTATGAACTGTCTTATATAATTGACCTTTGTGTGTTAATAACCAGCTATTTGGATTACTCAGTGTGTCTTTATTGAACTAGCCAAGTCTATAGTAGACAAGCAGTTGTCATGTTATACTTACAGAACAATGTCGTCCTTATGTTAAATGCATCATTTTTTATATATGTATGCGTGTATATGTGTTCACTTTTCATTTTCAATGTAACAAGTTATGATAAAAAAATAAAACCATGTTTTGAGAATTTTCCATTTTCAGTAATAATTTACTCCATCAGTATACCTATGGCTTTCACAGAAACCCACTTTTAGAGAGTACAGTCAAAGTCAAATGAGTTTTCATTGTTTTCATTTAAACTTATCCTTAAATGTTTTCTTCAGTTGGGTCTTTATTATGTTGACGTTTACAGTACTAACTGGTGTAACCATCAGGTGCTTCATAACCACAGCTGTAGTAGCTGATTTCATTGCTTCTTATGTGAAGTGATAAACTGGGTTGGACATAATTATTGAATCTGTTCACTTTGATTAGTTTTTACTCACTTTCTTTGATACTATATACTTTACGTTTTCAGCAATCTTAATTATCTCATTATTTATTGAACTGATATCTGTGTGGTAAGCAGGTGAAATTAATTACTTGTGACTTGTACAATGAACATATTCTGCATTGAAACATTGATGTTCAGATGTGTTGTAAGCAAAAATTGTTAAATGCTAGATTTTGTCACTAACAAGGGATTTAAAAAAATCATGAAATACTATTCTAGTGATGTTCATAATGGCCCCTGACTATTGCTTGTTTATGGAACAATAAGTTTATATGGATACATTTGTGACACTGTCGTGTGTCCTTATCAGTTAAGTTTTTGTTTGTAACATAAACACTCACACAGCTTATTTTATAACAGAGCTTCAAGTTGCTCAAAGGTAAAGATTACCAAACTCTAGCACAAGTATCAAAATTTGTATCCATGTACATTACTTTCCTCGATTATTGATTTAAACTGTTTTATAACACTTATCCCTGATTGTCTTGTTTGACCATTTCTATTATCATTTTGTTTTTGTTTGTTGTTTTTAGAAACTTGGCTATTTTGATTTATTTTTATTTTCTGAACCTAACTTTTATCACCCATCAACTCATTTCATTATTCCATTTTATATACAGTACATTCTGTCTCACAGCATCTGAATATCAGGAGCTAACATTAAAATTATTTGTTTTTTAATAAAATAATTTAGTTTTGGACAATGTGTGAAAGATAATAGTTAAACATCCTACCATGTTCTCACTTAAGCTCCCTTTGAGGTTTAGGATACACCTTGTTAGGATGTTTATAAAATTTTCCTCATAAAAAAATTCAGTAATTTTACTTGAATGTCTAAGTAAAACGTTATCACTTCAGATAAACTTCTATCCTCCATTGTTAGGTTCCAATTGAAATCTTTTAAAAGACCGACATTATTTTTTACACCTTATATAAGAAGAAAACAACCTAAGTAAAATTTAATCCAAATGCCTTTCGTGATGCCTCTTATTTAAAAAAGTAGTTTTCTTTACTTCTTTTTGGCAGGAAATTGTTCAGTTTTGTGTAAGATTTGTCTCATCAGTGTTTTATGATTATAGTATACCAAGTCAAATACCATGGCAGGTATTTAGCTTTTTAGGAAAGTCTTTTCACTTTTCCAAACTGGAGTGTTTAGTGATATGGTTATCCCCTTTCACCCCACCTATGAATATGCTCTAGAAATGTTGAGGGATTTGATGATTTATAATGTCCATGGTTGTTAGTGTGTGCTGATTGAAGGATCAGGTAAATATCTGTCATGAGCCCTGGCAAATGTTTGAAGAGTGCAGAGGCAGGGTGAAGCTCAAGTTCAGAGTCATAGATGTCGATGATGGTGATGACAGCTTTCATGGTGTGGAGTTTGTACAGAGATGATGAGAAGAAGCAAGTCAACAATGTTCAGAAAAACATCACATCAACAGACCCTTTAGCAGGACTACCTGATGGCTAGGATCTGCAAATCCAATGCCATTACTAGGATCATAAAGTCTAAAAGAGCCAGTGAGTTAGATGTGGGGGAGAAATGGGAGAACCCTGAGAAAACCCACTTTCACAAGACAGGCACAGAAAATTCTACTTGTCCTGTGGCCAGAGCTGAAAAAGAAACCATACAAATAGATTAGTAATGCCCCTTGAGTGTGTTTAGGATTCTTTCATGACTAGGTATGCATTATGTAGTAATGTTTTATGTGGTGCACTTATTGTTGTGTGAAGAGCAGCTGTTAGGGAGTTCCTTTTTTCCACTTTTTTCAAAGTACTTGAGCACTAAGATGGTTAGTCTTTCATTAATTGTTTCGATGTTACATATTCTATGCAGATAATCTATTGGAAGGAATTTAGGAAGTCTTAATGCTAGTTTTAGAGCTATGTTCTGTTGTATCTGGATCTTGTTTGTAATTCTGTTTGAACAGATGAAGGTGGTTGTTAGGAGAGGAATATATGGTGAATAATATTTTATATGTGTTTGAGGTTTACACTCTTTATTCCTTTCTGTGATGATGCTTAGGTGAGCAATTTGTTTATTTATGGTTTTATTTATGAGTTAAATGTTCAGCCCACGTGAGATGACTATCCAAGATTATATTAAGAAACTTGGCCAAGGAACATATTTTTATTTCCTTATCATTGAGTTTGATTGTGACTTTTTTTTAGCATTTTAAAATGTTTGTTAAGGTTAAGCAGAAAAATTACACCTGTTGTTTTAAGTGGATTTAGAATTTCTCTCCACTTGTTATACCATCTGATAATGATATCTAAAGAATTCTGAATTCTAGTGGCAGCTTTAAGGGGTTTTGCAAGGTGCTCCAAGCAGCAGTATCATGTGAATACTATGAAAAGAGTGTATGGTAGGTTCAGGATGGGTATGTTACTGACAAAAAGAATGTATAGTTGTGGTGACAAGATGGACTCTTGTGGAAACACTTGCAGATATGTTGAAAGTTTTGGATATGGTGTTGTTGACTTTAAACAGCAACTGTTCTGTCTGAAAGAAAATTATATATCAATCTAATGATTGTATTATTGGCTTTCATTTCATGCAACTGATATCTGAGAACATTGTGACACACAGTATCAAATGCTTTTATGACATCAAGGAAAATGGTGGTGTTTGTATTATTATTAAAAGCTCTGTTGATGGTCTCTGTTAATCTTGTTGGGTGGTCTATTGTTTGCCTGCCTTTATGAGAGGAGTTCTGTATGTTCAGGATCAGATTATTATTCTCATAGAATAATAGCAATTTGTTTATGGTGGTACATTCCAAGAGCTTGTCTAGGCAGCTGAGGAGATTGATGGGTTTAAAGTTATTGGGATTTAAATTATTAGTATTGGATTTAGGAATTACTGTGATTATTGTTTGATAAAAAAGACATATTCTTTATGTTTTGAAAGTGAAAAGGAAGGTGAGGTGATGCATTTTTTGAAAATAATGTTGTGGATACTATTATATTGCAGAGTAAATATTTTTAGTGATTTAATACTTATCTTAATTTCACCAATGGAAATTTTTCTGTTGAAAAGGTCACAGTCAATCAATGATGTGTGCACATTTATATTAACTTGAAATTTCAGATAAAATAGGTCAGGTCTGGAGGTAAAATATATTATTGTTAACTTCTTGTTTGAGTTGTACAATAAAATGGGGAGAGTCAGTGTTGGAAAAGGAAACTTTTTAGTATTCAGCTAAGAGGTCTGTTTTGGCAGTGGTGGTGGTGTTAATTTGATTATGGTGGAATAATATGTTGTTTATCTCACTCATTAAAGATTGGAATTTTACCAAAATTCTCTAGGATTGTTATGGCTGGTATCCAAGGAGTTACAGAATAGTAACCAGTTGTCATTCTTTAATATTGATTTTTTTTTTTAATTAGGGCATGAATTTCATTAATATGTGTTTTAAGTGACAGGTCTTGTGTATTCATGAAATATAACCTTAGGCATCTTTGTTCTAGGATTAGATTGTGTATTTTTGGAATAAATTTCCAGTGTTGTATTATGTAAGACTTGTTTGTCATGGAGTTAGTTAACTTGATTCTTAGTGTTATTGCTAGTTCACTTTTATTGTTTATGGTAGTGATGGGATTAGGTAAAATATTATCTAAGAGCATGTGGAATTTGTTCCAGTCCATTTTAGTGTAATTAAACACCGATGGGAGGTTAAGAGGCTATAGTATACCATAATAATAAGCTTGTTTTGGTTGGTAGTGTACCTAATTTAGCTGTTCATGTTCCATTTAGTATAAATTACTTACCCAGGATGTAATCAAACATTTTAGTTTTAATATTAGTGACTGGTATATTGATTATAGATTTTATCACTTTATATAGCTGAGATCATGGTCAAGTGAGACCAAGTCTTAAAAGTGTGACATCAACATTACACAGAGTCTGTTGCTTGTTTGAAATGTGCTGCTTACATCTGAAGCTATGTTCAAATAATTAGTTTTATCAAACAGTGTTGTTGGATAACAATCTTTATCATATTTGTTTATTCTTTGATGAGAAAAAATCTTTGATAAAGTGACAAGCATAGAACAAATATACTTCTCAAGTTAAAGACCAAAAATAAATACATCAGGAAGTGTTTTTGATGAAAATATATATTCTGTAAATATAATGATAAATAACATCAACAAGTAACAAATAAGAGCTAAAAAAACAGTGTTTTAACAAAATATTTATCATGAATATACAAGTGTTGCACAGAATACACGTACATTCCTATCAGAATTACTCTTGCTCATAAAGAACACCTTCAAAGTATACATGAGTTGCTCTTATGGTAGCACTACAGCTGCAGCTGTTTCTCCCTGCTCATTACACTCCTGCATTTTTATCTTCTTACCATGGTTTTTGGTCAGTCTCTAGTTATTTATTATATAAATTTTCTTACTTGCTACCATCTTTTAAGAGTACAATGCCATTATACAAAAGAAGTATTTTTTGCTTATGTAATCAGAAATGTTTATAAATTTTTTGTTGTTTTTTTTTTTCAAAGAAAATGTGCAAAAGTTTTTAAAATAATTACTTAATAATGTTACAGTTGAAAGACAAGGAAAATAAAATAAGATTTTATTAGAAGAACCAGCATCAGAAAGTCATGAACAATATCAGTCGATTCAACAAAGGTTTTAAATAAATCTCAAGATATAAAATTGCGTGTGAAACAATTTTTTTTGTTATGCCATTCTCTGCACTTTTATCAGACAAACAGTTTCTAAACAGATCTAATCAAATAAATGATAATTTGTGAAGAAGGAAAAAATATTTTAAGCATTGAGATATATTTTTAAACAAGTTGATTTGGCTTGCAATATTGTACTATAAATAAGTTATAAGTTATGTTGGTGAAAAATTTATATTTTTTAAAATATGCACACTTATTAAGAGTGATGCTAAATTGGTGCATGTATGTATGACCATATCATATACTTATTTCTTTTCTTGTGATTAGTTATTGTTCGGATCACCTAAGATGATTTCATTATTTTCAACTTTCAGATTAATATGTCCAGTATGCTGTGCATTTAGAAAGTGTGACATTTTTTGTTTTGTTTTTCTTACCTACAGCAGAGTATGACTTTCAGGGATTGGCACAGCATCAAGCAGCAGCTATGTCATCAGCTGGAAATTCCTCATCTGGTATCCATCCTTCAGTGGCTCAACTATCAATATTACCAGCAGGACTCAATTTAACAATGAATGCTGCAAATCAGTTGGTAGGTTCAGGACTACAAGGTTCACCTTTTGTTAACAATAGTACTCGGCATTTTCCTCATGGAGCACCTCTAATGGCATCTTATCCAGCTGGCAGAAGTGGTGGTGGAAAGATGAAAAAGAAGCCAAAAATGAATAAAGATGGCATGCTTGCACCAAAACGTGCTACCACTGCATACATAAATTTCACTCAGTGGTATAGAGAAGAGATGAAGAAATCTGGAAGACAGTTACCTCGGGTAAGTTCAGAGACTAAATATTACGTCAAAGTTTAGTCTATAGCAGTGGTTCTCAAAGTATTTTTTTTGACAGACCACTTGATTTTCTTGTTATTTCTTTTAGCATGCCACAGTGGTGTGTGTGTGTGTGTGTGTATATATATATATATATTACACACACACTGTAATGCTGCTTGTTTCTGTAATTGCACAAGATTTCTGTAGATCACACTTTATTTGTCAGTTCATCTCAATTATTCAGTGTATTTTGTTCTAAAATAGGCAATTTACTCAAATTGTGTAGTTTGATCTCATGACTTCAATAAAATGCGACTTGAAATTTTGGATGTCCTTTATGCATATATCACTTACCCATAATTCTCCACTCTCCTGCCTTCCAGGTAAATTATTTTATAAGCATTGGGGATTCTTGTATAAGCTATGTTTTCTTTCCATAATTTAGATCTTGTTAACACTCGTGCTGTTCACTTTATTACTCTGTTCTTTCTATTACGACTATTTCTACCACCATCAGAATTTCTATAACTTAGTTGGATACCAGATGTAATTTGTCTGTAGAATGCAGTCTTAGCTTTGAAGATTCTATGTAATTATGCTGTTGTATACTGATGTTGGCATGTGTGATGATTGTGTGCATGCTTGATTTAAGAAACACTAGCCTTGGTCATTTGTTTTAGATGAAGTTTGATTACTTATTAAGGTCGTCTGCTGGTCTCTTTTTTTCCTCCTCCTTCTCTCAGCTGTATATTGAACTTGTTTCTATGATATACATGGGTGCTATGGCCATGTGAAATTATTTTAATACTTGACTTTTTAATTTATTCCACTTTTTTTTAGTATTAAGGTTGCAGATATTTTTCAAATATTCATAAACTTTATATTTCTCTTCTACTCCTCCCTCTCAAGCATTTTTACACTTTACTTGGAATTTGGTTCTTGCAAGTGAATTTTTCACAAGGTTTTTAGTCAACCCTCTCAATTATGTATTTGTGCTTTGAATATTTTGGTATCCAGAGCATTTCTCTATTGCATTTGGGACTCTTGCTTCCCTAAGAGCTCTAATTCTTATTCATCATGCACACTTTCCCTTCAGTGAGCTCTGGAGGATCATTGGAACATATGTTCTTTTATTTACCCTTGAGTCTTTGCCTTTCTTTTTACTTCTCTTTCTCATGGCAGCCCAGTCACTCCAATACATTCTGGGATGTGCCACTCCATTTTTCATCCATTGATGATTCTCTTTTTGGACTGTAGAGCAGTTTTCAACTTCATGACTCTTTCTGGAATCTGTGTCTTCATAAAATATCAACTTTCTGAAGATGAATTTAGATTATTGGTCTTGCTCCAGTCTAGCCTTGGCTATCTAGTTATCTAGAATATGATTATTCACTCAGACAATGCAATGGTTGTTACTTCAGTCAGTTACTAGGGAGGCACCCAGTCTTGGGAGATATGTATCTAAAAAAATGCTGTTTGTTTTTCATCTTAGTAGTAAACATTCAATGTGACAATCAACTTTTGCTGATCAAGCTCAAAAACAGATTGTAAGTCGTGGTACCACATATTGTTTGCTTTCATCGATGTGATATAAAACAACAATCAGCAGTCTTTTGCTTTTACTGAGATAAGTGTGTGAATGTAGTATTTTAATTTTGACCAATTCCAGATGCCATCTGGTTTTAGTCAGTTGACTCTGTCCAGTGTGTTCTCTGTGCATTGATATACAATATGTTAACATGTCACAAGATCATGGTTTGCACAAATTTAAGATGGCATGTTCTGCAAGACTACTATTTACATAAACTATTTGTTACAAGAACAGCAATTGTAATAATGCAATGTCTTCTCTAAGGGGAAGAAGTATGACTGTATTTAATTGTATGCTCTAATTTTTGTAAATCCCTAACAGATTAGATTAAAAAAAGATGTAGTAGTCCTCATAGTAGTGTCTTATGACAAATGTAGTTAATTGTAATCATGCTTCATCAGCTTGGAAGAGGCATTTGCACCATAACAATTGTTGAAAAAAAATGTGATTGCTCAATATCTTAGTCAGAAAAGCACATGTTCATAGCATGGCATGATTTCATCTTGATCAAGACACATATTAGTGTATTGTGCTGCAGAACACATTGTGTGTTATTAACAAGATTGATAGTTTAGCAATTTTTTTACTTGCTGTAGCTTGGAATGGTGTAATACAAATCATCACATATTTTCAATGGATGTGCTCTTCTAGAACCTGACTTCATGTACCATGTTTCTAGGAAATCCATTAAGAAATATTTGAAACATAACATCTCAAGTTTTGATTGTAAGAAGTAAGATGATGTTATTTCTGAGAAAAAACATGCTTAAATTTCATAGATTTTTTTCAAATTTGATACACTGATAGATCTTTAACTTACAGTTAGGAATCAGATTTGGTGTATATGTAAGACACAAGTGCATAGTTATTCAACAAAATCATACTATTTTAATCAAATTTTTTGTGCACATTTACCCAAACATCTGTGAGCTATCACTGTGAAATTTTACTATAGCTTCACCTAACGGTAGAAGTGAATGTTTTTTATTTTGTTTGTCATTCAGATTAAATATGGCTGATTTAGATTAATGAAACTATAGGGTGAAAGCATGTGCAGATGCATAAGTATTGGTTAGGCCAAGTAAATTAGATTAGCAATTTCTAGCTCAAGCTTTCAAAAGAATCATACAGGTGGATGATTATTATTGATTTTTCCTGCCAAGTTCTAAGCACAAATTCACTAAATTTTAATAAATTATCCACATTAAAGAACTTTTACATCATGTAATATTAGTGTAAGCAGTTAACATAAATAATGATAGTTGTAGTTGTATGGGGATGATGACAAGGAATTGCTAATATGAGTTCCATGGCATTACTATAAAGGAAGTTGTTAACACTATTTTAAAGAGAGAAAACTGCTACCACATGTTTTTAAAAAATCTGGATAGTTCTGTAAAGTATAGGTCTGTTTTGAATAATAACTATGGCTAATGTTTTGCTGTCAAATGTCACTTTCTTAACAATTCATAACATTGCTTATCCTGAGGCTCGAGAGCTGCTGTCCACCACTTCATCATGTACATATGCTGCTGCACTTCACTACACTACTACAGTGGGAGTGCAGACGGATCTATCTGTGCCTCCAAAAGAATCGTTCTCAAACCATATGAAAAGTCTTTTGATCTCCATGGTTAAAAAAGTTAATGAATCAGCTTCAACACCCATCTTTGTCCCTTACATGCATTCCAACAAATCCCAAGAGCCACCTTCTTTGGTTCCAGCTACAGGTACTACTTCGGATACACCTTTTTCTCCCACACCAAGCTGTAAAATGATCATTCATTCATGTTCTCAGTCACTGAAATCCTCTTCCAGCAGCAAAGACCTGCCCAATCGACCCAGGGCAGGATCCATGGAGATTGATAGACCTCCCTCGAATAAAGACAGTAAATAAAAAAAGACGTGGTCATAAATTCTCCACCCAAATTGCCTACTCATAAATAACAATGACCACCTTGATGCAATGGAACTGTCTGGATGACATCAAAACGCTGATTGCTTCCCACTATCCTGTATGTCTTTCCTTACAGGAAACATTTCTGAAACTTGCTGATACAGTCACCTCTCGGCAGTTTTCTTTGTATAGAAATTGCATGCTGTGTGATGGATGAGTGCATGGAGGGGTGGCACTGTTGGTTAATCACTTGACACACTTGGAGGCCCTAGCCATCTGTGTTTCCTTGGGTCATACCATCACTGCAAACAGTGTCCCCTGTTGTCTGGACAGACCTATGACCAGTCAGACCTTGATGCTCTTATTGAACAGTAGTTGTCTCCATTTTTAATCCTTGGGGACTTTAATGGACATCATCCCCTCTGGGAAAGTGCTGATATTGATAGGAGGGGTATTGTAGAGTGTATGCTCTCTGATCACAACCTTTTCAACACTGGTTCTTCTGTTTATTTTCATGCACCTAGTCAGTCCTTTACTGCTATTGATATCTCCATTTGCTCCCCTTCACTATTCTCCTATTTTTCTTAGAAGGTTGACAATAATTCACGAAGCAGTGATCATTTTCCTAAAATTTTAAGAGTGACTGGCCGTTGTAGATGCCACCCGACCAGTGTACCTGAGGTGAAGCTGGATCAAGCAAACTGCCCTTCTTTCACTACTCTCGCAGAACTTGATCTTGACATCGTCTGTAAGCCATCAGTAAACGACTGTGAGGCAGCAATAACTGACAGTATTATATAGGCACCTGCTCAACGTATTCCTAAAACCTCAACACGTTTTCAACAATATCCTCATCCATGGTGGAATCCTGCCTGCCACGTGGCACGGAAGGCTCAAAAATGGGCCTAGGATACTTTTCCAAGGTATCCCACACTCCACACTCTTGTACCTCATTGCTTTCTAGCAGGTCTGTGCATATGCTTGGTGGGTAAAACATCAAAGCTAGAAGGACTCTTGGATTAAGTTCACAGTCAACATATCTTCTACCACCAGTTCCAAAGTCATATGGGACAAGATTTAAAAGGTCAGTGTGCAATATAATTCTGTCCCCATCTCAATCTTGCTCTCTGTTGTCCAGGAAGTACCTGATACCCAGAGCATTGCCAGTACTCTAAGTGAAAGCTTTTGCTGGGTATCTAGCACTTGTGCTTCTTTCTCCACCTTCTTAGCCATCAAGACTCTATCAGAGTAATCACCTATTTTCTTTGGAGCTGATTGTCCCTTTACACTGGTGAAACTCAAACTGGCAGAACATTGGTTGGACCTGATGATGTACACTATGAAATGCTGCACCACTTATCTCCTGCTTCTCTTGCTATCCTTTTAATTGTTTCTAACTGGATCTGGCAGGAGAATGTTTTCACTGATGCCTGGTGCCAGGCTATTGTCCTACCTTTCTCTAAGCCTGGGAAGGATCCCAAGATTCCTTCAAACTACTGTCCAATTGCTTTGATGAGCTGTTTCTGTAAGAGAGAGGGTGGTTAATACTTGTCTTGTTTGGTTCCTCGAATCAAACAACCTCCTCTTGCCTATCCAGTGTGGGTTCCGACGACAGCACTCCACCATGGACCACCTGATTCGACTTGAAATGTGATTCAGAGAAAGTTTTCTCAAATGACAACATGGAGGTATGGCATTTTGCGAGACCTCCATTTATATGGGTTATGTAGCCATTTGTCCATTTTTATTAAAAAAAATTTTATGGTGGGTGATTCCAAATCCATATGGGTTCGACACTTTATTGTTATTTTCTACAGGAACTTGGAGTCTCTCAGAGCTGAGTTTTGAGTGTCACACTTTTCAGTATAAAGATAAATGCCATTACTGAATAACTCCGGGGCTTTCCGCACTTCCCCAGGTCAGAGCTAATACACAGAGTCTCATGAACCTTCTTTGCCCCTGGTGTTTGCAACTGTCTTTACTATGTGCCTTGAAATGTCATTCTTTACTAAAGTATACCACCTGGGGTTGTGTTTTCCTTCCTCAGTGGGCCATACTTTTTCAGAACAGATGATCTGCCATTGCTTCTTTTGGCCTTCATATCCAGGTGCAGTTGGATGAACTGGGTCTGTTCTTGGATAACATTGCTGCATCCACTGGTCAGCCCATCCCACCATGACTTCTTACAGTCCCCAAATGTGACCTATCCTTAAGTCATCTGAGTAAAGCAGACACTCCTGATTGGAAATACTGTCTGTTATTTGCTGAACATCTTTTGAACCATCTTTCCATTCCTGTTTATACAGATGGTTCGAAATCAGGTGACTGTGTGGGCTCTACCATGGTTTGTTGTGGTTGCTTGCAGAATCCCCTCTACAGCTTCTGTGTTCACTGCTGAACTGTATGCCATTTCTCTTGCCTTAGATCACATAGAAGCTAAGCAGTATTCAAACTGCACTATTTATACTGAATCACTTAGTTCTCTACTGGCTTTGGAATCGCTTCACATTAGTTTGTGCTCCATTCTTACAGATATTCAGAACTGACTGGCCCATTTCTCTTTAACATCTACTTCTATCCAGTTTTTCTGGATACTGGGCCACATTGGTATTCACAGGAATAAGTGTGCCGATACCACAGCTTAATCTATCTACTACAGTACTATCATTGCTGTACCTGTTCCATATATGAACTATGGTGCTGTATTCAAGGATCGGCTCCATGCCAGTTGACAGTCGACTTGGAGTGAGCAACGTGAAAACAGGTTTTTTCCAAATAAAACCCTCTGTTGGACTTTGGCCGTCTTATTTTCATAAAGATCAGAAAGAGGAAGTTCTAATTCTACTATGCCTTGATTACAGTTTTTTAACTCATCATTTTCTTTTATCTGGGACTGATGCACTAACGAGTTGTGTAACACTCAGGTCACAATAAGCCACATTTTACTGTCTTGCCATCATTATGACTCTCAAAGATGGCATTATTTTAAATGTTTTGTCCAAAGGTTTATCTGCGACATTAGACAGTGTTATTGGTGATGGTGACATTGTCCACCTTAGAAATGTTTTAAGTTTTTTAAAGGCCATTAATCTTTTTAATGTTATTTAAGTTTTTTAATTTATGCATTAGATATTTTTAATGTGATTCCCTTTTCAGAATCAAAGTACATCTAGTTCGATTTGAAATTAGAAAATGGCCATAACATCAAATAACTCGAAACCAGGTCTGGAAGGGCTAACTTCAGATGACTAATGCTGCTGTTTGAACTGCCCGTTAGTCATCCTGGCAAGTTATAATTAAAATTTTGGTAGGGACTCAGTTGACAGATTTTGTTCCCCTGTGAATAGATTTTGCCACAAATCTTTGGGTTATTCATTTATTATCCAAGAGGCTTGTCATCAAATTATTTTCCCATCCTGCATTATCTCTAATGCATGTATTATTTCCATTGCCTCAAGATACTACCACCAGTCAGTGACTGTCTGAGGTGGTACAAAATGTGCTATCCTAAAAAGCTGTCAAACCTGTAACTCATCCTCCTCCAGGTTTTTATTCCAGGCTATTTATGGTACCTAAGGAAACTGGAGACTTGCAACCTTTGATTAATCTGTCCCACTTCAATTAATTTTTGGTTCTGCTCTGCTTTACCATGAAGTATTTTCTAACCTGTGCTTTTTCTCCAGGTCTGTACATGAGAAAGGTAGATATTTTGAAGGCTTATCTACATATTCAAATATCTCATCTTTGGTTTATTCATCACAAGGTAGTATATCAATTTCAGACTCTGCCCTTTGTGCTTCCTTTGGCCCTATTTGTCTTTTGTTCAGTGGTGAAGGTTTTGCCTGACATATGCATGCTCAGGGGCTGTGCTTACATAATTACATTGGCAACTGGCTTGTATTAGCTTGTTCTGAATGGCAGTCCATCTATCACAATAATCTGTTACATCTGGAGGCATCTCCTGTGAACAGGTTAATCAAGTTGGATTACTGCTCATGAGGTCCTAGTGCTTTTCAGATGTGGTCAAGCATATATGAGGTTTCTTCAGTGGTTTCCGTACAACTACTGAAACCTTGCATGGGATGTCTTGGATTATCCTATTTCCTTTTGCTTCCCCCCATGGCTGGGAGTGTAGGCCGATCAAAAGGAAGCTTCAGGTCTGTGGTTTCTGGCTGATAATTATTACGACAACAACATTCTGGAGCTTTTGGCTGCACATTGTGCTTGAGATTATTTTCTTCATCTTGCCAAGAATCATCTGGTCATGAACCATTCCAACAATTCTGTGGTGGTGGTAGCTTGTATCAATCACCAAGGTAGCAGCTGTTCTCATTCTCTTTGTGATCAAACCTTGGATCTTCTTATCTGGTCCTACATGCTTAATATTTAGCAAATAGAGGGAGTCACATGCATCAGGATGGTGTGTGGCACTCCTGTTTATGAAGGGTTGTTGCACGATGACTTATGTGCAAGATGCAGTTGAACCATGTCGATTGTGGGGTACATGGGAGCTCAAGGCTTATGTTGCTCAAAAAAATATTTTGCATATAGAGAGCAGCACTGAATGAAATAGATATTTCTGTGAGAAAGGGTAAGTACATATTGGAAATACATTTTCAGTATAGTAAATTATAAATGTATAGCAAATATTCATTCATTAGTTAGCTAGGCTACATATTTTGTTCTATCCACCATCATGCCCCAGGTTAAAACAAAATATATATTTTCTTTCTAAAGCTGGTGTTCATGGTAAATAAAATTGTGTCTCACCATTATTCAGGTTCTGTCAAATTTTGTATCAGTCATGGAAAAAAATAACATTTTAATCAACTTTCTAGTTCATTAGCCATTATTCAAGAAAAATTGGAATATCAGGCATTATCATATAATCCAAGAGAATGTTAATCACAAAACCAATTGTATACAGGACAGAACATTTAATGATTACAAGTTTTATTGTTTAGTATATTAAGTTATCTTTATACATTTTGTTATGTTGTATTCTACAAGATGAAGTATTGAACATTTTCAGATTGGAGATTTTGGTAAAGAATGTGCTGCCAAATGGAATTCTATGTCAGAAGAAGAAAAACAACCTTTCCTTGATGCATCAAATAAAGACAGAGAACGTTACAGAAGAGAGGTATGTGATATTGTCATGTGTTATTAAAAATCACACAATGTACATCTTGTGACTAAATTATTTTACATGTGGTTAATTTTTTGGATACATGCTAGATGAGAGTTAAGGAAGTAAAAAATATAAAGAACTCTCAGATAATGTTCCTCACTTCTTTCCTTTGTTGTTAAATCCCTAATGACATTATAATGTGCTATTTACATAACCTGCTTTGTTGGATGTAATATTTGACTCTTTTCACTTATTAAGTACTTGTGATTTTAAATTTAAAGCTAAAAGACTATGCAAAGGTGTAAATGTTCTTTGTTTCAATATTTTTATCTGCCTTCTGCAAAATATCCCATGTGTGTTCTCAGACTGAGACCTTGTACTAGGAAGAATAAAAATCACAAACATCAAATAAACATTATTAATATCTTAACTGCAAATTTTTTACAGTTTAATCCCATGATCTTTGTTTTAATGAATCCTTGTATTGAAAAAAAGAAAATGTAATAATGTAACAAATGAATAAAACTAAAACCAGTATTGGTGTCAGTAAATTCTTTATAATGTTTGAAGCCAAACAGGATAACACCAGATTTACTAGAAATGTCAAATATCAGAGATAATTGCTAACACCTGACAAATATGTGCACCAGATGAAGTCCATACAAATTTGTAGTAAGCCTACATGTAATGCAATGTATGGTAGCAGTTAGATTTGAATAGCATGTGTTATTACTGTGGATTGGCATACAGGCAGTATAGTAGTGTGCATCTTCACACACACACACAGAGAGAAAGACATGCACATACACAGACGTTATTGTTCAATTTTATGCTAAGATTTTTTTTTAGTACATATAGTTTTGTGCTTTAGATTTCCACTGTTTCACAGTTTGCAGAATAAGTTAAAATGGCAATAATATAGTAGAACGAATCTCAAACATAAATGCCATGTATAAAATAGTGAAATTTTTGCCATTAAAAAACCCCTATCAGTTTATATCTGAGTAGGTCACTCATTATTTACAGTGGTCAATCTAGGCTTAAATGTTCTGAGTGGGGATGTGGGTTTTATAATAAGTCTTTTGTGGACAATCAAGATGGTATATACAGTATTTTGAGTGTGTTATTCTGTCAAATTTTCTTATTAATTAAAGCATTTATTAAAACACTGGTCCAATAATTTATGTGCATTCATTATTCCCTCTGATGACTGATAATGACAGCACCCTTGGCAACAGATGAAATTATTCAGAACAGTTATTGTGTTAAATATTATATAAATGTGGACAAATGTTAAATTTTAATGAAAATTACAAACAGAACACCACATTGAAATATGAATGTTTTATCACCCCACCAGGTTTCAAATTATTTCAGATAGTATTTTGTCAGGTGTAATTGTAGCAATAAACTGAGGAAATGCTTAGACATAATAGAATACAATTGTGGGAAAATCATGAGATACAAAACAGTAACAATATGAGAGTGAGTCTTTGCTTTTTTTCCTTTTTTTAATCTTCAGCACATGTATTTCCTGAATAGTATTCATTTAGGGCTTGCTAACTGAAGGTTTGAAGGATACCAGGTTTTGAAATGTGTGCCTAATTGAAGCATAAAAATGCACAATTATCTGTAATAACAGACTCACAAACACTCAAACAAAACATAGGCAGGTATATCTGTGTTTTGTTGGACTGGTGAGAGAAAGAAAGATATTGAAACTGTAGTGAGTAGCCTCATCAGTTTGGCTTCCCTGTAAGAGAAAATAAAACTGAAATTTGAAATGAAAACAAATGCAAAGTTAAGAGAGAAAACAAAAACTCTTAAGTTGCATTATTTACTATTTACAAAGTTCAACTCGAAAGGTGAACTAAGATCACAGGAAAAGTCTCAAGATCTCAAAATTAAATAAAAAAATGCTAAATAAAGTTAAATCTAGTTTTAAATACTACAAAACACAAGATAAGGTTGCACACATCACTTTTTAACTACATGATCTTTGTCCACTACAACTTAAGTGAAGGTGTAGCTTAATCCTGAGCCATTACCTAATTTTCTAAGAGAAAAGACAGTCATCTATCACAAGTAACCTTTCTGCAAGAAAGAGCAAATATGCAGATATTTTCCAATTTGTAAAATAAGCCCCAGGAAAAGCTAGTATTAGTAATAGGTAGGTTTGTTTCTTGAATGGTTTTTTTGTATTTCATTTGAACAGAAAGAAAATATAGTAATCTTAACATGGTACCACCTTGTATAAGCTTGATTAACTTGAAATATATATTTAGCAGCCATTCACATACAATATGACTTCTTGTTCCTTTGGTTTTGGTTACGCACGAGTGTTATGGCAAAGCATTGTATTTGTGATAAAGGTGCAAGGCTTTATCACTTCTTAATAAATTGAAATTGGAAAAAGTTGGAATATAGATAGAATACTGTAACTGATGAAAAAAATAGGTTGTTTTCAATCTTTTGTATGGTGGACATGTACATTTATTGTTCTGTAAGACTAGTAACTGTAAGCAAATTTCAGGTGACCATATAAGTTGAGATTAGCTAAGCTTGGTTATAATAAACATAAGTGTTTTTTTTTTTGTCAGTGACTTTATTTTTGCCTTACTAAGTTACAATTTATGTAGTTTTGAATGAAATTAGGTATAATGTAAGTAATGAAAAAGACATTCTTAATCTAGCTTTCAAGTTGTGACTGTAACAGAGCACCATTATGATTTTTATTATAACATGGTGGTTCTTAACCTGGGTTCAATCGAACCCCAAGGGTTTGGTGAGTCAGTCTTTGAGGTTTGCCAGAGGTCAAGACACACACACTGTGTGTGTGTTCGTTCCATTCACCCCACCTCGTATGATTCGTGACGTCATGTTCCACTTGGCCATCATTGGCTATGGCTGATCACGTCACATCACTTTGCCTTAATATCTGAGCTGCAGGGAACTTCATGTGCCTAGCAGTCAACTTGTGACTGTAGTAATCGTGCGTCATTTGTGATTTTTTTCCTAATCTTTCAATCCCTTCATACTAACTATGTTGAGCAAAAACAGAAAGTGGTGGGACGAATACATACAATATGGATTCATGTGTATAATGGAACATGATGGGAGTCAGCATCCTCAATGCATGATTTGCAATGCCAAGTTGAGCAATTCTAGTCTAGCACTGGCAAAACTAAGAGAACACTTCTTAAAGCAGCATGGAGATGGGAAATACAAGAATACAACTCTTGCTGAATTAAAGGTAAAGAGAGCTAGGTTCAATGAAAAGGCTACTTTGCCTGTTCTCGGCTTTGTACTCATTGACAAACCGATCCTCACACCATCGTACAAAGTTGTGTACTTGATCGTAAAGCAGGGCAAACCACACACTATTGGTGAAGCACTCGTAAAACTAGCTGCGTTGAAGATGGTGAATACCATGCTGGGAAAAGCTGCTGAAAATAAGTTATCCCAAATTCCTCTTTTCAAATGACACCATCAGCAGCAGAATAGATGACATGAGCAATGGCATCTTGGCTCAAGTAGTTGCAGATCTGATTTTAAGTCCAGCAAAATTCAGCCTTCAACTCGACGAGACCACCGACATTTCCAATCTAAGCCACCTTGTTGTATTCGTGAGCTATGTGAAGAACAATGAGACAAAAGATTTTTTATTTTGTAAGCCTCTTACAACAACAACTAAGGCAGCTGACATGAAGAAATTTGTTGATGACTTCAGAGACAACGATCTTTCATGGGATATGGTTTCTGCAGTTTTGGATGGAGATCCAGTCATGCTGGGATGAAACTGTTGTTTTGGTGCACTGGTGAAACCCGATGCACCACACATCATTGTAATGCACTGTGTTCTGCACAGGCATGCATTGGCAACAAAAACCTTGCCTTCAAAACTGGCAGAAGTATTAAAAATTGTAGTGGAATGTGTGAACTTTGTGCGAAATAATGCCCTGAAGCACCACATCTTCAAAGAGCTGTGTAATGAAATGGGCTCTGAATTTGAGGTGCTTCTGTACCATTCTAATGTTCGGTGGTTATCCCGGGGAAAGGTGCTGAATCATGTTTTTGTCATGGGTCTGAATTAGCCCTGTTTTTGTGAGAGCACCAACATTGTCATGCAGATTGCTTTGAAAGATCTGAGTTCATTCACATTTTGGCATACATGGCTAATATCTTCAATGCTCTCAATTAACAGATGCAGGGCGGTGGAGTCAACATCATCGAAGTGGAAGAAAATCTGAAGGCTTTTCAAAAAAAAGCTAATGTTATGGAAACGACGAACAGAGAATGATAACTTCGCAAACTTTCCCCTGCTGGACGACTGTGTAAGTAAGATCGAAGATGTGTCTGAAATCGGAGACATTTCTGTACCCGGGTAACTGAAGCAAGCAATTCCCATGCATTTAGATGAGCTTGCAAAGTCTCTTGACGGATACTTCCCTACCAGACAGTCATATCCAGCATGGGTAAGACAGCCACTCACATTTAGTGTTGCAACAGCAGATGTCAATGATGAATACTTTGACAAAATCATTGAACTTCAGCAGAGCCAGGTTCAACAGCAACTTTTCAGAACAACAATGCTCTCCACATTTTGGTGTCACCAAGTCGTAGTTTACCCTCTTATTGCTAAGAAAGCCCTTGAGATACTCATATCATTTGTTACAATGTATCTTTGGTAGCAATCCTTTTCGAGGATGGTAGACATAAAAACGAAGAAAAGGAACAAACTTTGATGCAAAAATGATATGAGAGTGGCACCTGCCAAGGTGAAGCCGTGCATTTCTGAACTTGTCTCTGAAAGGCAACAGCAAAAATCACATTGATTTGCAGTAAATATTCATTGAGTTTTTGTTTTTGTATGAAATTCATGTTTTGTTGGTTTTGTTCTTTGAACACAGTGATATTGTGTGCAACTGATGCATGGTTCATTTTGTGCACTAATAAAATATCCAGTTATGTTTTGAATTTGAAAAAATCATATTTTATTTTTCCAATTACGAAGGGTTCAGTGAATGCAAATGTGAAACTTCTGGGGTTCAGTACCTCCAACAAGGTTAAGAACCACTGCTTTAACATATGTAATGGACTGATGTTATGATTTATGTTCCATTTATAAAGTGGTGAAGAATAATTACAACCATACAAGCCATAAGGCATTAGTATTAGGCTTTATTAATATTTAAGCAATTCATTTATTATTTGGATTAAGAATTGGTGTTTTAAACTTTAATAGACCTAATACTAGTACCTTAGTAAAACTATTTGATGTCTTTATTACTTGTATAATAAAGTAAAGATCATTAACTAGAATATTTTTTTGATGTTTAGATGGCTATTTACAAGCCTGCTCGAGATGCCAACAAACCAAAGAGACCAGAAACTGCATTCATGTTATTTATGAAAGATATTCGAAAAGAAATGGCTGGAAAAGAACCTGAAGGAGGTGTAGCAGCTCTAGCTAAGTTAGGTGAGTTGAAAATGGCACAGAGGAAATTGTTTTCTCATTATTAAAGTATATGATTTTTAATTATCAACAAAGTTAATATTTTTAGCCACATCTATTCTGACAGGAAGTCACATAGAACTGTGACACAGTTTCAGTTGTTCAAAAAATTATATAAATCTGTAGATATTCTTGTATATATAGTAGTAGACTCTTAATTGATGGGCACCTCCTAACAGTTGGCACTGCACTACTAAGGGCAGAAATTTTCGGGCTCTTTCTTTTTTCTACTATTTGCAACCAAAATAAATATTTCAATATTGGACACCTTGATATTTCAGAAAAAAAAAGTCTTATTCTCTGTACAGGATCTTGATAAAACCGGTAGTTAACTCCTTTTCTGTAAGCAGGTTAAAGTGTGCATGTCATGTTATTTTGATAAATAAGGGTTGGGAGAAATTAATTGCAGGTGCAGGAAAGCAGTGATGAACCAACCCCTTTGCCTGAACCAGAACTTATGTCAAGTTATTTGTACAAACATGATGATGGGCTTTTGACCTAAAATAATATGAACCTGAACAAGGTTTGTCAGACATTTTCACAGCTCTCATTGGTCGATTGCAACACCATCAGTGTAAATGTGACAGGCAGTAATTTATTTAAGACTTTTTTTTACAAAGTAAATACATAATTAATGACATAAAGAATATGAGTATAGGTATTCTTTACACAAATTTGTGGCCCGGTATGGCCAGGTGGTTACGGCACTCGACTCACAGTCTGAGGGTCATGGGTTCAAATCTTCTTCACAACAAACATGCTTGCCCTTTTAGCCATGGGAGGCATTATAATGTGACAGTCAGTCCCACTATTCATTGGTAAAAGAGTAGGCAGTGGGTAGTGATGACTGCTTTTCCTCTAGTCTTATACTGTTAAATTAGGGACAGTTAGTGCAGATATCTATTGTGCAGCTTTGTGTTAAATTCAAAAGGTGTTTCAGCATTGGTTACATAGCTGACACATGTATGTGTTTGTTTCCAAGAGTAATTCAGTTCATCAAAACAACTGCAAGTTCTTGATGTTAATGAGAACTTACTACAAACTCTTGAAGGTTCTTGTTTTTAAAAAAAAACATTCTTAATTTTTAAAAAGATTTTAATGTAAGTTTTAACTTGTCTTTTGTGAAAACTTGAATAAAGAAAGGTTTGTCACTGATAGCTGGAAAAAGTATTTAAATGAATTTTTAGCTTTCATTTTTGTTTCTCTTTTCTTAGTCAGCTCCCCTTACCTGTTTCTTAAAGGTTTCTCAGCTGTATATATATATTATTCTATACCATATGTTCTAAAGGTTCTAAGTTGTTATCTAGTATGTATGTTTTACATTCTGTAGATGAGATCTACTGTAAGCATGCTAACGAGATTGTTTGCCCCAGTATTGGGGCTTATGAGGCTATTTTTTTTAATGGTTAATGAACAGGTTCAGTAAAAACTTCACTTTTTTGTGACTTGTTACAAATTAAGACAACAGACATCATATCTGAGTTATGGACTGATGTCTTTATGAAATCTTACCTAAATCATTGAAAGATTGTTTTCATCTTAATCCTTTTGCTATGGCTATCTGCTTCTGCACAGGTTATGATGTTTTGGTGAGTTACATTCAAAACCTAATTAAACTATTTGCTTTTTATAGTGTGCCAATAAATAGAGAATAAAAATATAGTTAATAATCCATATTTTAAAAGTATATGAGCTTTAAGTTTTATAAGGCAGTGTTGAAGAAAAAACACCCTATAATTTCTCCTTGTATGCAAATTATGGCATTTGCTCTTTAGGTATCCTCTCTTTTCTAATTTATTTGCCACCCCCTCCAAAAAAATTACAAAATTTAACATAAATTACTTACTGTAATATCAACTTCACTCAGGCAGCATATAATTTTTGTAGCCTACAATGTTGTTAGGTTACAGAGCCATGAAATAGACAACCATTCTTCCTGCCATGTCCACCTGTGACATCCTTTCTTTCAGAAACTGCCAGTAGTTCTTGTTCACACTGTATTATTTATAACTGATAGAAAGATAAGGTTTTTCTTCTATCAAACTACATTTTATATTGCACTGCTTACTGTGCATAAAATTTTTAATTTCTCTTCCAGTTCATCTTTATCCCCATGGGAAACAATGATGAGCTTAACTGAATTCCTAATGGCTCTTGTTGCATAGTTAAAAAGCCAGAAAATTTTTGATAGTTATGGAATATTATTTGTTTTTCGCATGTTATTATTCTCTATTTTTTTGGTGTATTAGTTACTTAAATATAAAAAAATATTTAATGCACTACTACTATTAGTATAAAAAAGTAGGGTTAAGTGTCACCAACGGTTGACATAAAAAAAAAAAGACTCAGGTTAATACTTTCTTTTCATGTTTCATTAGTGTCATTTATTTATTATCATAAAAGTAACCAGAATGTAAAAATAGGAAATATTTTATATTAGTTAAGGTTAAATTTGTTGAAATAAATATTATATTATGAATAATAAAAATATTTTTTCACAAGATATGCTGGCAGAGTAGTTCACCTGTAACATAAATAGATAGTGTAAAGTGAGCTACATGCATAGCCTCTGAAGCCACATGGAAATGAGTTATGCAGCAGGTGGTATAAGATTTTTAGGAATCAAGGTACCACAGCATTATATCCAAGAAAGCATTATGACTAAATGTGTTAAAATGAAGCAGTATTGTAGTTTTCATTTATCAACTGCCATTATCATGTAATATTTATAGATATGTTGAGCTTGCTGGTTTGTCGATTTTCTAATAGAAGATTAAGTTTTTATTTTCTTGTCCTAGGAGGTGAACGTTGGAGAAACATGACTGAGGAAGAAAAACGGCCATATGTTGAAAAACAAAATGAAGCCAAAATAGCATATGAGCAATTAATGGAAGAGTATCGTAGACAGGTAGTGATTTGATTTTAGTTTGTACTTTATATGAGAATGTCATGATAAGAAAATAATTAAAACTAGATTGTATAGCCCCTGTTGAAAAAGTTACTTGGCTGCATGCTAAAAATTTGAAGATATTTATCTCCAATGATCCTAATATGTATTGTACTTTTTAGGTAATTTATTTTCTGCTTTTGTTCTTTCTTATTATGCATATGTATCATCTTTGATAATTGCATACTTTAATGACTTATTTATTAGTGGCCACAGTACATAAATGAACTTACTGTTGCTACTTACCTTCTTTCTTTTTGTTCTATAATAATAATCTTGAAAATTTATTTGTAGTAACAGAAAAAATATGGACTTTTACACATTTTCTGTATCCACAGCAAAGTGCAACAGATCAACAGGTAGCCAAACAGCCTAGTATGATGATGATGCAATCAGAGGAAGAAAATGACTCCGAGAGTAAGGACATAGCACAATCTCCATCTGGAAATTCTGCTTCAGCTTCACCACCTGCTGCTCACTCTGACAGCCCAGCCCCATCAGGGTCATCTCCCAACATTCCTTCTGGCATTTCTCCAATATCTTTGGCTCAGATGACTCCAGCTCACACTGGAGGTCTTCAAATGGCATATGGTCAGCCATCTGTGGCTGCTATTCCCAACTTTTCTCACTTGGGTAACATCTTGAATACCCCGATCAATTATACTCAGGCTCATGCTGCCAACAACTCTCCATACATGGGTAATAGTAACAACAGCTACAACCAATCACCACAGTCTGGTCAGTACAGCTGGTCATGAGCATTTTGTGGTGGCAATTTCAAAGCTTAGAGTTCTTTACCACGACTAGGGACTGAGTTCATTCTAGCTTCTTTAGTGCATGTGAAATGTTATCCAACTGCAGTGGTGTAAGGCAGATATTTATATTTTTGTTTTTATATCTGTGACAGTCTGGGCTGATTTGTGCAGTTTTGTGTACTTTAGATATGGATTGTTCTCTTCATTACATATACAAGGTGGTTTAAGGTTCACATGGTAAACAAACCTTAAGTCTAATTACCTAATCCCCAAAATGCAGAGAGCTTTGGTAGTGTCATTTACTCAAAACAGTTCTGTAAAATGGCCCAGAACATTTGAAGCTAGCTTATGTTATCAGGGGTATTCTGACAATCTACAATGAAACAGTGCTTGTAATTGTTTTTAAATTATGTTATTGTTAGTGATTTTTTATGCAAATTACAATTTTTCTTTACCTGAATACACATGCTCCAGTATTTATTTTTTAATTTTTTTAGCTAGAAAAGAACTGGTCACAACAGGTATTTTAGACCACTATGTGCATCCATTGTGTCATTTTTAGGTTATTTAGTGTATTACAGATGTATTTTACCTGCACATTTCAATTACATTGCTTATACCAGAAAGACTGTGAAGCCAGCCAGTTTGACTGCTTTTGCCCAATCTTTGTTTGTGTGTGTATCTATACACACTATACGTCACATATAGTGAACAAGGGAAAATCCCATAGTTGTAATTGACTACAGACTTACAATAATTGTGCTAATACATGATTTTACTTTAAAAATTTATCCTTCAGCACATTATTTTATCATTTTGCATTAACAAGGCTGTTTGCAAGAATAATGTTTTACCACCTGTTAAATTCTTCCAAAGGCCACACTACTAATAATGTTTTCTCTTCCATTTTTGAAAGCAAATTATTGTAAAAACTGTTGTAATAATTGGTGTATTATTTATTTAAACATATTTCATATTTTCATATTCAGTTATTATTGCTGTATTGACATAGTAAGGTTTTGATTATGGTAAATGATTTTACAAAATAATTACACTTGGGTTTTTTTGAGTAAAAAAGTTTTGTAATACAAGTAATACATTAGTCAAATTTCTTTATGTAATTTTAATGTTAATAAAATATAAGGGGCACTCATTTAAATACTTTATAAAAGTATATAACATAAAAAGTAAAAAAAATATTTCAGAACAATAAGACATTATTCAAATAATTTTAATTTTTCTTATTTTGTTGTTACAGTTTTTACACATTTTTCACAAAGTAAATAAAAGAGAATGTTCCAACTCAAATTAATATGCAGCTCCAAGTAGTCTTGCCTATAATAAAACAATGATTTTTGTAATAATTTTACTGCCAGTTCCTAAGTAAAGGTTTATAAATACTGAGTAACTATCATTCACAGAAAAGAAAATATTTCTTGTTTCTTGTTGATTTTCTTTCTCCGTTAGTGGTTTTATTATCACTGTCTTCATTCTTCCCTTTTATGAATTGGATATAGCAGGTTATAATCTATTTACACCAATGTAAAGTAAATAAAATTGGTTTCAACAATAATTTGTGAGATTTTAAATACTGACTACCCAGAGGTCCTGTAGAATCAAACAAAGCAATCTGGTTTACGAGACTTGCGAACAAGCTATGGATCTGAGAATGTTTTAGCTTCTCTAAATACTCTCTAAGTTCCAAAAAATGTTCTTTGTTAAATTATATTTGTTTGAAAGCTATAGAAATTTACTGTCACAGGAAATCACTTTATCTTAGATTTAGCAAATGTAGTAGGCAAAGGCAATATATTTTAATGACTTAAATCTTTATTTATTGAATGTTATTGTCTTGTTTATTCCATTGAAGCAAAGGCCATAAAGCTCCTATTATTTATTGAAAAGAAACTGTATTTATTAGATACAATTTGATCTCTACGAAGAACCATAATACTGAGGTTGACAAAGGCAACCATGATGTCATCTTTAAAAGTAAGATCCTTGGTCATCAAAATCTTTATTTTTTTTTTTTTTTCTATAATTTTTAGCTTAAAGTAAGGGTTGAAAATGTGTTAATGAATATCAGTCAAGTCGTTCTTGAGATGTATATGAAATGGATCTTTCTAATCAACAGGAAAAAATAAATAAATTTAAATTATAAGATGAAAAGAAAACAAATAATTTTTTTTCAAAAATCATGTCACAACTAAATTTAGAAAATTTAACAACCTAAAATATGATAGGAATATGAAATAAAATTTTTGTATATTACATATATATATATAAGTATACATGTTAAACAGTTTGTTTTCTGTGTAATATAGAATAATTACTTCAATGAAATGTCATAACATTATTAATTTGTTACTATTATGGTATAGTAAAATGGACTCGCTACCCCATAGACATAATGTCTACCAAGTTTCATTCAGTTTGGTATTTACACTGTGAGAAGTTACATATCAGAGGATATTAGTGACACCCCTCCTGTTTGGAAAGTTAATAGAACACGTTCAATCCATCATTGACATATTATAAAATACTGCTCTGAAAGGGAAGAGTCACAGGGAAGTGTTTTTGTGTTTTTTTAACCTCCTACCTATGTAGTTTTGTTTGCAAAATCTTGTGACTATGCATTTAAAAGAAAAAAATTAACTTATCCAGCTTAGGATGGAAATTTTCATATGCAACTTTCGGAATGTACTTTTTCCCATTTCACTGAAGCCTTACAACTACAAAACTGTGAGGAATTTTACACAGCATCTGGGCCTCTGCTGTCTTCTCAAACAATTTCTTATACAATTGGAGTAAAATGTGGCACAAAAAAGTAAACAGTGCATTTGGCAATTATTAATGTATTTTGGCATTCATAAAGCTACTATTGACAAATGTATATCCAAATACCTTTTCAGTGAACTGAACAATTAGACCAACCCTCAGTGTACACTGGAAGTGATTTTCTTATTGAGTAATGTGTCCTTGTTGTCCTGACAGTACAATTTCTTGATGATTTTTTAAAAAAACTAAAGTACTCCATGATGTTATTCAAAATGTTGCTGTAGTGCTCAACATTTTGCAGTGGTACAAAAATAGTGGAGCTGACACTCTTCTTACACTTTCTTAAAGTTTATTTTAATTCATTTTTCTAGTGAATAAAGTTGCAACCCAGAATTCAGAGCATATTTTAACTGTAATTAGATAAGTTTGTTTGTCTGCCTTATACAAATGGGGTAGAAAGCCTTTGAATATACCTGATACTACATCATTCTTTAAAATGCATGTCCTTGCTTTAGTTTATTTATCATACAATTACTGTAAAATTGCTTGCCACAAAAGCAAATGTACCCTGTATGCTTTCACTTTTCCATTTTTAGTGCATTCAAAGTTGGATTCAGTGCATCTTCTCTTATTAGGGAAGTATCTGTATGTATAAAGTCAGCTAGGCCTGCAGTAGGTTTAAAATTTTTTATAGAATCTGACAATTCTCTCTTTCTTCCTAAAAAATAACAAATCCAAGCTAGTCTTATTTTGTAATTTTCTTTTTAAACTAAACATATGGCTATGACAAACAAGTAACATTTCACTCAAAACTCATTTTATGATTTTAAGTTTCCTGTAGCAGACGTGGTTAAATTTAAATACCATCTTTCAGTTATGTGTTCAGCATTAGGCTTTTAAACTTTTAGCACTGTGAAATAAAATTTCTCTGAAGATGGGCATCAGAATTTAGAACCTACTTATTTTTTCACCATGCAAAAGTGGTTGAGACAGGTGGTGTCACCTTTCCTCAAGTTCAACCCATATGCTGTCTTTCCATAAACTGTGAGTCCACAGTGTGTGTACATACATATGTAGTTACTGTAATTCACAATTACTTTTTAGGAACTGATTTAGCATCCAGAGTTTATTGATTAATAAAATACATTTATATCTAAGCATGTTCCTTTTTCTTAGGTAATAATAAAACACTACATTGCAAATCATCAAAATTGGTCATTACGAGAAAGGAAGCATATTTTAACAAATGTTTTATGGAATTTCAGTAAAGTTGTTTTTTGTTGCAAGTTTTGCTTTATGTTGTACTATTCAAGTTTTGAATCAAAATTAACAAAAAGCTTGACAATAATAACTTTTCTTTTTAAAAACCTCAGTGAAAGCTTTTGTTTACTATATGTTGATGGTTCGACTATATTGAACTTACCCTCAGAAGTTCTAGAAGTTTCAGTAATATCTACTAAATATTTGTATTGATATGGTATTATCCCCATCACATTGTACCACTATTAGTTAAATAAATATACGTGTATATAGAGTTGTCTGATAAATATTGCATAGTTAGTAATGTTTGTAATTATAACTGTGTGTTCATAATTACTTTTTCTTTTTTATCCTTTTACATTTCATATTTAGTATTACAGAATACTGAGTTTCAGAATTGCCTACTTGAATATTTAATATAGTATTTACACGTTGTAGATTGTGGTGCCATGAAACTGACTGTTTGGTAATATAATGCAGCATATTCTGAAGTACAACTGAATTTCTCTGTCAAAATTAAGTTTTTGCAAGTTATCGTTGTTCTAATGTTTGTTATCATTCACCCAAAATATCTGTGCCAGGTGTTGATAAAGTACAAGTGAATTTATTTTAACAATCAAAAGTAGTTTTTTTTTTGTTGTTGTTGTTGTTTTAGTCTTATCTCAGTATTAGTTTATTTCCCAAAGATTTTATTTATTTGAAAAAAAATCATTTTAATTAAAGGGTAGATCAACATGATTTCTACACAACATTCTCTTCAGCTTTTTATATTAAAATTATAGACTATCTAAGTAATATTTCTGAAATAAATAAAGCATTACTGTTGTTAGTTTTACATTGTCAAAGTTTCTGTAGTTTCTGAAACAGTTTGTAGTTAATAATATATTTATATTTATGATAGATATGTGTAATAAGCCATTTTAGTTTGTCTTTATGTTTTCAGTAAAGGCCCATTTAAAGAAAATAAACATTCCTTTTAATTAATTTCAAAAACCAAATTTACAAATTTTTTGCAATGCTCTGGTTTCTTCTACTATTACATTATTCTAATTTGTTTTAATTAATATGTGAATTATTGTAAGAGGAAAAAGCCTTCACTCATATTTTAAGATAATGTTATAGATAAAAATCTTAAAATTTCTCTGTATATTTTAAAATTTTATGAAACTTTTTAACAAAACTGTGCTGTAACTTGTTAAAAATATATTTGTAGTTATATGATCTTATGCTTTATATGAATAACTGGACTGAAGGAATTTCCTGATAGTATAAATTCTAATTTATCTGTGAATAGTATGGGGAAAAACTTTGATGTATTAAATGTTTACAAAAAAGTTGTTCAGTAACTGACAAGGATCATTATTTATATTATCATAATTTTTGTCATTTTAAATTTTTAAACTCACATTTTATTAATTAGCAGAACCATAAAAGGTTTTTATGGTACATGTAGTGGGAGGAAAAAATAACCCCTTGGCCCTGTATACAGTTGCAGAAGGTCAAGCAAAAAGATGTAAATAAAAATACTAGTGCTGGGATTTTATGAATTGTTTTTTTAATATGTATATATGTATATGTATGTATTTCATATGTAAAACTTGCAGAGTTAATACAGTATATGGAAGAGCAAAATGAGAAAGTGAATATTTAATGATTTCCATGAAATTACAGTTATTTATCTGAACATGTTTGTAGCTGATGTTGTTTCTACTATCATTTTTCTGGTGTACAATGCATAATAATATAGAGAGGTTTAGACTCTACTGAAAAATGTTGTTTGAAAGAAAAAGCATAAAGGACTAAATGTAAATTCATATTTTGTTTTTAATATATTATTGTGCCTTTTACACATGAAGGAAAGAAACTAACAATTCTCTTTAGTGCCAATAATTACAATAAACACTTTTATTCAACAACTAATATTACTGTAGATATTCCATTATCTTATAAAAAAAAAAAATATATTTGTTTATAAAATCTAAGTACTTGCTTCAGTGAACTGTTAGCTGTTCAGAGTTCGAGATTATGATTTTATATGCTTTAAAATAAAAATGAAAATCTTGTGTATGTTTGGTTAGAGAGAGAGAGAGGGGTCTCTCAGATCCATGTATTGAATGTTCTTTGAAGTCGCATCTGCTTTCGTCCTCTTTGCTTCAGAATCTCTAAAGAAACAACGAAAGGATATGCGTGAAAAAATCATGCACACTAGTTGTTTTTCTCTTTTTTCATGAATGATATTTGTAAGTTTTCTTCATTTTCATGTGCCTACTTTAAATCAGTTTTTACCTTATTTCATGGCAAAAAAAATACTTTCCCATGTAACTGGCTGAAGGTTTTCACTAATATAGTGTAGCTGGTGATCTTTTGTTTGTTTTTATGGAACTTATTAAGATAGTATATACCCTTTACGTACTATTATCTAGGTTTGGTCTTTTTATCAGAAAAAAACGCATCTTTATGTTATTTCTTGCATGAAAATATGGTGAAATAGGTATAAAGACATATTCTGGGACACTGTGATTAATCTGCACATTATAAAAATGAAGAAATACAAAAGAAATTTTCCTGATAACTTCTACAAAAATGAGTAAATATTCCAAGAAATGGGTCCAGACATTGACAGGATGTAAACAAGTAATTAATTCAAGGTCAAATTACAGCACTAACGAGTATGTCCTAATTAAGACATATGTTGCAATGACTCATTAAGGGCCATTTAATAAAAACCAAATCTCTCATCAACTTTAGTACATTATTAGATACTCTAATAATGCATATTTATTTCAATTGTGAAGTTATAGCATCAACTGATCTGAAGATAGGAGTTAAAAATCATTATAAGAATGTCAGTTTTCAGATTTTGATAAAAAAGTATTTAAAAATTTGATGCAAAATAGTCACATAAAGGTATTTGTCTAGGCAGAAAAAGTTATACTGTGTCCTACAAACTGTGAAAGTTGCACCCCTTAAATATGAAAAAAATTGTGATATTTTTTGACATTTAAAGGGTATATGCTACCTTACAACAATGCTATAGATTCTGAACCACTTAGTTTTCTAACTTGGTAAAAAATATGTTATGATTGCACAGAAATTAATTTAAAAGTTTAAAACTTCACAATTTCAGAATTGCAGGTTTTTGAAGTAAATGTTCGTTCCATCAGTTTTCTGCTGAGAAACGATTTAGTTAAATTGTAACTTGAGATGGGTATCGTTTATTAACTTGCTGTTAATAAACTTGTTTACATGTTAGATTCATTTTTATATACCCTTTATCAACTCATTTTGTAATATTGTTGATTAATGAGACAAAACACCTGTTGCTAATAAAACTTTATAATATTGTTTAAAAAAATTATATCACGTCCGGAGATAAAGAATAAACAGCAGAATAAATAATATTCTTTATTTAAGGCCTAGGTCTTTTATATTTTTCAATAATGAGCTGTTAAGTTAATCTTGTTAGGCTAAGATGAAAGTAAGAAACATTAGAAATGAAACAACACTAATGTTACCTTGTATTAATTGAAATTTGAAAACAAAGTCATTGATTTATAAAAACATTGAAAGACCTAATTTTTGGATAACATTAGCTCTTGACTATAGTAAAATTGTTGATTTTTTTTTAAATTTTGCACATTGAGTGAACTCCATTTTATCGTTTCTGTGATAAGTATGAATTGAAACAGATTACCTTCCTACCTGAGAATCAGTGAAACCATGTATTGTTTCAATTTTGCATTGTTTATTATACATTTTATTTGGCAGTAGAAACATTAAGTATGGTTTATTTTCCAATAAAATGTATTCACTTTATCAAGATTCTTGTATAGCTGAATGTCAAGTGTCTGAAAGAATGGCAGCTAAAATGTTCTTATATATTTAAAAGGTTCTATTTTGTTGGGGGGTTTTTTTCTTGCTTTAAAAAATTTAAAAGTATTTTTGCTCAATGGAGATGATTCTCATCAACCCTTGTTCGGATAGCAACACCAAGTTTCAATTCTGTAAGGTTATGAGAGTAACATTTTGTAATTCAATAAGACCTTTGTAAATAGTAACATTACCTTTATTAAGCGTATATCATATTTACTTTAGACCAGTGTTGGAAATTAATGCTTCTGTATTCTTTTATCACTTTTGAGAAAAATATATTCATATTGGAAATGTAACTTCAGAACGACTACAAAAATCTGAAGTAATTCAATAAGACCTTTGTAAACAGTAACATTACATTTATTAAGCGTATATCATATTTACTTTAGACCAGTGTTAAATCAATTTAGGTAAACAAAATTAATGTAGTAGAGTATTTTCTTTGAAAAACTTTTCTGATGCCTTTTATGTAAGCTAAGTGGCTATTATAGTTAAAATTTGGAGCTGGGTAACTGCTGTGAACACAACACTGATATTTCATTGTTCAACTTTGCAAGTAGTCAGTTTGAAACCGTTATCCAAACAGTATAGTAAAAACAGATTAAATATATAATTAATTTTTATTCTAATTTCATTTAATGTATATCAAAATATTTTCCCTCTTCTGATGTTTTTAAAGCAGAGTAATGGTGTAGTTATTGTTATTAGGATGTAGGTGACACTCATTTTTAAAGTTTTAGATAGCATTACTTTGCCACAAAAATACTAAAATGCTCATTTGAATACACTAATCTACAAAAAGCATTTGATACAAAGCCAAAGAAAGGCATAAATCTCAAATATATTTGCTTTAATTTCTTAATCTAAAGCCAACCATTGTTATTCATATGGTTATCAAGCTTTCTCTTGAACTCACTTAAATTTACTGACTCCATCATATCTTCAGTATACTATATTAAAATGAATTTCAAGCCTCACCACATCTAGTAATCTTGACAATAATTCTTTAGTGTAGTTTACATTACGAGAGACTGTGTTATATGGCTATTGTATTCAAAGCAAATATCTTATCTCTGCTATTCTCCATAATTCATCCATTTCACAAGGATGATGGCCTGAGTGATTTCACTGAATTCTCTAAACCACGCAGTTGACTTTTTTATTACAATGTATGGCCTTTCCCAGCTTTTGCTTAACTTTTGAAGTTCATCTAAGGCATACTGGAATCGTGTCTTATCAGTAGTATATCATAATGTGTTTATTTTGTCACTACCTGATTTAAGCATTTCCCTGGTACATTCATGTATGATGTCATAGGTGTTTCTTAATATCCCTAGATATTCTGTGTAAGGCTTTTTTGAAAGACTGTCTCTAGCTGCAAATGCAAAAGGTCCAGTGGTATTTAAAGTTCTCTTCTAAACATCAGTGATGAAAATGATGATGTGTTGCATTAGCTTAATGTATTGCTTTATGATAACTCGTAACTAACAGTGAAAGACCTTTATCACACATTTTCTGATATTCATCAACATAAATAGTTAATTTATTTAAATATGTGTGGTTGTATCTTTCCATTATGCTGTCAGAAAATGGATGAAGTTGCTGTTATGTTGACATTTTTTATTATATTGGTACAACACATTTCTGACAACAGGGCTGGTCTATAATTTTTTTCCTGGCCTTTGTAAAATTTTGTAGACATACTGAATCTTGAAAACATTTGCCAACAAAATTACTTGTTGGTGCTTCTGCTTCCTTGGCAGCCATTTGATGAAATGGTCCACAACAACCATGATGCATCTTCCCATTATCACTCCTTGGCAGGTTACTAAGGGCATCAACAATAATTCTCAACTGATTTTTCAGCATAATACTGCCATAGCTGCACATGCTTTCTTTTGTGGATCTTATGCTCACAACAAAGTTCATATTTTATACCAATTCTCTACAGACCTCCAACACTCTAATAAGCATAATGAATCCCACTGTGTGCAGCCCACTTTTGTCATTGGACTTATATGGATTGATTGTTTACCATGAGGGTCTTTCTCCTCTATTCTTGATCCACGAAGTAATTGTTTTCAAAATCGTATATGGTCTTTGAAATAATGCCTCATCATTTGTATGGTTCTGTCCAAGGTGATGTGTGGGTTTAAAGCTGTACACCTAGGATTTTTAGAATTATTTCTAAATTATTTCTTATTATTTTGCTTTTTGGATTGTCAGAATTTTCAGCCACTTTAATATTGTATGATCAAATTGAACTTTTCAAGTTGTACAGTATATCCTGTTGATGACATTTATAGTTTTGCTGTGGTGAGAAATCACATTCTTTTCCATATTTGTGACAAAACTGCTTGCTCTACAAAACCATTGACATTTGTATCCAAAATGAGTAGATCTTCCAGAATTGGGTTTGCTGAATTATTGGAGTTTTCAAGATTTTGTGTTGAGAATGAGCTATGCAATGGAATGATTAACAAAATGATGGCAGCAAAAGAAGTCCTTATTTCATATGAGTTATTTGGTGTTGACAAATTCTGAGAGAGTCAGCCTTTGATGGTTCTGTTGACTTACAAACTGCTGATTATGTGTCCCAAAAGTCTCACTTTTTGATGGAATAATTCACATGCTTGGAGATTTAGCTTAAGGTTCTCTTTCTTTAACCTATCACATGCATTATCAAAGGTCTCCCATGTGCAGTTGTCATCCAAGTAAATGAGTATTTTATTACCTAATAGTTCAGGTAGAGCACACTACATTAAATTTTGAAGTGTAACAGGTACTTTACACCATAAAAATGGTAAATCAACAGATAGCTCAATCCATTTCCTGCAGTAAAGGATTTCTTCTCTCTACTTACTTTGTCAACTTGTTCTTGCATATATCTCATGCTGAAAACCATTTAGATGTAGTAAGTATACACAGGAGTAGTCAGACCTTGGTAGTGATTAGGCATCCATCCTTGTACTTTATACACTTTATAGTAGCCCACACAGAACTTTGTAGTCCATCCTCCATCACAAGTACAATGGGTGATGCCCAATAACTAGAAATTGGTTTTTCTATTCCTTGTTTCTCCATGGCTTTTATCTCTTTGAAAATCTTAGACTGTTTAGTATTTCATTTTTTGATAGTATCAGTATCTTTGTTGTCATAGGAAGTTCAACCTCTTATGTATAAGTTGTCATGTAGTACACAAGGATTTTCTGGTCATAGATTGTGAAACTACTCTAACCTTACATATGTGTTTTACACAAAATCAGTTTCCAATATGCATTCATCACAGTCAATTACCCATTCATCAAGTGGTACAGAGAAATTTTATACACCAAGGAGAAATCTTTACTTTACTCTTAGGGCAACTTTTTCTACTCACTGTTTTCATCACTTCCTCTTATTTTTTCATCTGAAAGGCAATTTCCACCTTTTCAAATCAGGTTAAATTGTTGTAGCTGTAGAACCAGTATTGATTAAAATACAGCAAGGCTTCCCATCAAAAAGCTTGTGGACTTGTTTTTTTATATATTTTTTTTATTTCAATGAAGTAGATGGGATATTCTCTGCTGAACTTTGGTATATATGTCCAGTTAATTCTCTCTCTTTGTTGTTGTTAATTGTTGGTTCCTTCGTGTGGTTGGGCACAAAGCCTTATCCTTTGGTATTGTTTTATGGGTGTATGTGAAGAATCAGTAGGTACTAAATCTCACTATTATGACCAGGTTTTCTGTATCTATAATGGTTCACCATTTTATTATCACCTGTGGATGGATGTTATGTTTCACTTCTATGTATGTGTGTGTGTGTGTTTGTCAGCAAGATTTTTTCAAGATGGCTGAATGGATTTGGACAAAAGTTGGTATACATTTGTATTACCACCCAACTTAGAAGTAATTAATTTCTAGAGGGCCAAGCTTATGAAAATCAAAGAAATTCTGTTTGTTAACATGGAGACAAATTTTTCCCACTATTTTTGTTCTGTACCTCAAAAATGATCATGGCTTGATGAAACTTGATGGATTATATAAAATATTTTTTTCAATGTCCTGCTGAAAATGGTCCATTGTTATCAGTGGATCTATAAACAGATTTTCATATATTTTGAAGGCCAGATATGATCAGTGCTGTGTGGTTGGAGGTATGAGCTCTACTGAATTCTTGTTTATCTCTTTAGGTGAAGTTTTCATTCCCTACAGTCTTTTAACTGCAGTTCATAGCAAAGTCCTTTCAAATTACTTGAAACACGTGGTTTATTTCCTTCATCCTATGTAACTAATTTTTCAATTAATCATTTTAGTTCTAGACTGTCATCAGTGAAAGATGATGTTTCATTAACACACTCTTTACTGATTCTGTATCTTCAAGGTGATATCTTTAATTTTTATCTGCAATTTTGATGTAGCCTACTTCCATCACCAGTTGCAGAACTTCCCTTAAAGATGTACACCTACGCTGCTTTACCCTAATTCTTTTATCCTTGCCTTTTATAAGTGTGTTTGGTTAAGATAGTTGGGAAAGCTGTTTTAAATCTGCAAATTTGGCTCAGATCTGTTCTTTCTTTTGTACTCTGTTCTAGAACTTTACTATGGATGTTTTCTTCTGTTGTTCTATTCCAAACTTGTTGTATGAGGTAGCTACTACTGTTTGATAGTTGTTTATTTATAAATTTCTCAAGTCTTTGGATCACTACTCCCCAAATTAGTGTATTCTTTAAGTAAAGCTTAGAATATTCTAGGTATCCTATACCAAGTTTTATTGACTAATGTGTGAACTAAAGTGTTGAAGATACAGACTACAACAATATATATATGTATTAACGCTACTAAAGGTCGTGTAGCTGTTCAACACTAATAGGATTTACCAGTTAATAAGTTGTACAATTAATGCATTTTTTCGTGTATTTTTAGGAATTTTGTTCAAAATGTTTCATGCAGTTGCTCTGCATACATTTAACGTCAGTGTGAACAGTATGTAAGAATTGATAAATTTGAGATAATTCTTGTTTCTGTTCCAGGTTACATACTGCATTACCCATTCCAAAGAGCTTAATAATTTTATTGTAGTACTTTTTTTAGTGAGTGTCATTCACAAATAAACAAGATGGTATATATGTTCGACAATTTGATATGAGTGGGAATTATTTTATCCTTGAATGTATAAAACATAAATGATTATTTACATAGGTAATTTAAAATTTTGGGAGACCACATGTGGATTATGGACTGAATTGAAAGGGGTAAAAAGACGCCCAAAACTCAAAAGCCTGAGCTCTACAGAAAGTTGAGGTAGTCTTACTAAAGAAGACACCACAGTCAAAGAAAAAGCCAACAGTATTGGATGATTGAGCTCTGAAACAGCTAGAACTTGCAATAATACTAAGACTTCACAAAGTGTTACTAACAGCTCCACTACTAAAGGATGTCATGGTGCAGCAGCTTTAGTTACATATGGGCCAACAAGACATCCCAGGTACATTTGATATTGCTGCAATACCCGTGCATTAGCTTTATACCTTGAGATGATTCTTAAAGCATGAAGAATAGAACTGCTGTTTTAACTGTTACTTAACAGATCACTAGAAACAAAAATGCCCATTACGTACCTGTAATGGAAAGAACAGTTGTAGGTTTTATTGTATCCAATTCCAAAGCAAATGCTGCCATTTATGACAAGTTGCAGTTTCACTTCTTTCTTTGGTTTAACTAGTAGAGTCTGAATACCAGGTCTGATAGCTTGTTTAGTAAACTCTGGAATTAGCATAACATGCTATGACAATACATGAACTTGAAGTTAAGTTTCCTATTGACACTGGAACATCCGAAATCTTACTTTCATTACGGCCACCATTTTGTACTATTCATGTAAACTTTGTTTTAGTGAATGATGACAAGCTAAATGTTAGCGTAGAGTTAGATTTGACTTCGTTTTCGTACTGTCACTTACTGAATGTATATAGTTGTCACTAATCTTGGTACAAAAATTGGGTTTTTAGGAATGCAGCTACATCAGAATTTTTCAGCCAGTTTCACACGGAACAAGTCAGCTACAGTTTTGGAAATAAAGTCCAGGTTAAGCCTCATAATGGAGAATGAAATTCAGCCCACGAGCATTTTGAGATTATAAACATGGAAGTGGTGTTATATGATGTACTACGTGTGTTGTCTAGCACCTTGTCGCAATCTGCTGTTGTGGGAAAACTAACAATTGGCAGACTTTTTTATGCTCAAAATAAGCTTTATTTTCTTGAACAGTTATCTGTATGTACAATGCTAGCATTATGTTAGTGTGGATCTGTAAGTGTACAAGTTTGACTGTTCAACTTTTGGGTAGTGCTGTGACAATAACTCAGTGAATTGCTTATGTGTAACTGATTAAACATTTACTATGAGATTAGTGTTGTAGCACCAGAGATTATCTCGATGCTTAGATTGAGGAGATATTATTAGAAGAATACTACATTTGGAGAGTGCTTTATCATTTTCATTAGGTATTGTGAAGAAGAAGAAAACTGGTCGGATTATGGGATCTCCACTTTAAATAATACCATAGTTTGTCCTCTCCCTTAGACTGAATGAGGTAATCTGTATCATATGCTAGTCGTAACTGAATACTACATGAAATGGCTAAAACATATTTGGTAGTCAAAATGTTTGCACAGTCTGTCTCTCATGGGTTAACTGAACAATATATCACACATTTCTAGCACTTGGAGAAACTCACACTCAAGAATTTCAGTAGTGAATCGTGTAAAGTATGGTGAAGATGCACACTCTCTCATATCTATTGCTTGAATGTTTAACAGAACGAGTAATACATACTACTAATCAGGTGTTTATAAAGTCTATTAGTTCTGACCAAACTGACCGGGATAAGTAACTGCTGTATATCATGATGGGGTATTGTAGCAAAAGTCAAAAAGCTGCTTTACAGATAATCATAATTTGTTGTGAATTATATTTCGATGTGGATGTGGGCAGTTTCAGGTCCAAATGCAAATGTGTCACAGTTTCCACAAAGATATCTGAAGTAGTTTAAGCCAACATTAGCTGTGCACTAGTAATTGTGTAAGGATACCATGTTATAACAAGGTAGAAAAGAAGTAGAGCATAAAGACTGGTATGTCGTTAACGGAGATGCCAACAATTACGATTTGAGCGTAATCATTACGATTTTGGCGTATACATTGCGACTATACGCTCGTACAGACAAATATTACGACTCGTTGCAACTCCCAAATTATTATATATTATATAGGCCTATACAATAAAGGGATAAATTGTTCCCCCAGAGCTTGAAAGGGGTGAAAAGAAAATTTCTAGAGAGGTACAAATAAATTTTGATAATAAATAAAAGACTACTTGCGATAATCATGTTTGTGCTTAAAATAATAAAAAATATTTGTATCTCCGACGTCTACCAATAGTTTGAGTGCGGTGCTTCTCCATAGTGGGTACGTTGGGAAATCCATAGTTAAGTCATCAGTGCCTATCAGCCAATCAGCGCTCGCATAGATGGGTATTTCTCGTTTTCTAAGCGGCATAGAAACACCAATGCGATTGTTCACAAGATGGAAAAAGGGGCCTTGTTTCTGGCAAATCTGAAAGGACTAATACTGTGAATCAAAAATTTAGGAAAGAGTATAGTGCAAAATATCTGGTCATTGCATCAAAAGTCAGTGACAGTCATGCGTTTTGTACGGTTTGTCACATCAATTTTTCTATGGCGCATGGCAGGATAAACGATTGTTCCAGACATACAAAATCGGCATCTCACCAACAAAAGGCTGAGGCGAAGACAAAAACGATGCAGATAACGACATTTACGATTAAGAATTCAGAATATGAAATCATAAATGCAGAAGTGATGTTCACGCAATTCATCATTGTTCATAATTTACCCTAGCTGTAGCCGATCATGCCGATTTTTTAAATTTTTCTATTTAAAAAAAAGCCTTCAAAGTTTCTATCTGCTACTGAGTCTGGCCACAATTTCTTCCAGGCTGAGTTCATGGTCCTCAAAGACACTTCCCTCCAGGCTTTATCTATGATCCTCAAGCAATGGAGGATATTAAAATTTATTTTTCCAGAACTCTGAGGGTTAACTGTGTCAGAAGTCACTTCAAAGCACCTTTGAAACAGTGCTTTGGTGTAGAGTTTCTTAAAGTTCGATATGACCTGCTGGTCCATAGGCTGAATGAGAGGAGTCGTGTTAGGGGGCAAGAGCTTCACCGTAATGAAACTGTACTTCTCCACCAAGCCTGGTAGGTGAGCAGGTGCATTGTCCATCACAAGAAGGGCCTTGAGTAGCAACTAATTTTCCATGTGGTAATTCTTTACACTTGGGGCAAACACTTCATGGACCCACTCCATAAAAAACTGCCTGGTTACCTATGCTTTACTATTAGCCCTCCATATGACATTTAGTTTACTTTTCAGGACATTATTTTTCTTAAAAACCCTCGGGTTTTCAGAATGGTACACAAGCAAAGGCTTAAGTTTTAAGTCCCCACTTGCATCACTACATAACAATAGAGTTAGCCTGTCCTTCATTGGCTTGTGTCCTAGCAGTGACTTCTCCTCCTTAGTGATGTAGGTTCTCTTTGGCATTTTCTTCCAAAAGAGGTCTGTCTCATCACAGTTGAACACTTGTTGGGGAATAAAACCATCAGCTTCTACATAGTCCTGAAATTCTCTAACAAATTTGTCAACAGCGTCTTTGTTAGAACTGGTACCCTCCCCATGTCTCACCACACTATGTATGCCACTTCTCTTCCTAAATTTTTCAAACCATCCCCTACTAGCCTTAAAGGCATCATTTGTAACAGCACTCGTTCCAGGGGTGTTTTTCGAAAGGTCAGCATACCACAAATAATGGTCTCAGAAATGCTATCACCAGCTATCTGTTTTTCGTTTACCCAAATCAACAACAGTTTTTCTACCTCTTCCATTGTTTGTGATCTTTGTTTCGTAAGCACTGTCACTCCTTTTGCAACATCAGCTCCTTTGATGACCTCTTTATTTTTCATATGGTGCAGACTGTAGATTTCGCCATATCAAACTGTGTAGCAAGATCAGACACGCGAACACCACTCTCATACTTCGCTATGAAATCTTTCTTCGCCTCTATTGTGACTCTAAGAACTTTTCTTTTTGGTTTGCTGCTTTTATTATCCTTCTATGACCCCTTGGTGGCTTATTTAATCAGAATATTTAGAAAAAAAGAAAAACGAGAACGTTCACAGCAGATTTTAGTGGGGTTGTGGACTGAGCGACAGGTGCGGGTAAAATGTTTTGGGCAAGCTTGGCGTGGGCCGAGAATGGTCGAAGGGTCGTTCGGGTTATTTCGGGGGTTCGGGCCACGATAGCTTGGTTCGGGAACCAAGTTTATGTTCGACAACCGAGACATTTTTTTTCTCAAACAATATGTTCGAAAACCGAATTGTTCAAGAAGGGAGTCGTTCGAGAACAGAGGTACCACTGTATTTTTCTCTACAAGTTTGTTTTCTCGCCATCACGAACTAACTTGATCATTTCACGAATGCAGTAAAGGTGGCAGTCCGTTGTCCATAAGGTGAAATAAGCACTTCATTGTTTTGTGTTGTGTCAAATAAGGATTGTTTTCATTGTGTATCACACTTTTGTTTATTTCATAATACAGACTCTTATAAGTTATCCAACAAGATTCCAGTGCACGAAAACTTGAGTGATATCTCTATAGTGTTACAGAATTTCCATAAACAAGGGTTAGTGCATGGAGCTGGTGAAAATCTGGCCAGAACTCCAAGTTATTTGATACCTCTCTAATATTATAGAGAGTATATAAATAGATGTCAGTACATGAATATTTAGGAAGCTTAGTGCACATTTGGAGACTGCGACAGCGAAGACAAATACAGAGTTTCACAAATGAATAGCCCAAGCGTGGCCAGGTGGTTGTGGTGCTCGACTGGTAATCTGAGGATCGCGGGTCCGAATCCCGGGCACACCAAACATGCTTGCCATTTCAGCCGTGGTAGTGTTTTAATGTGACGGTCAATCCACAATTCGTTGGTAAAAGAGTAGCCCAAGAGTTAATGGTGAGTGGTGTTGATTAGCTGCCTTCTCTGTAATGAGTCTAGTCTCACACTGCTAAATTAGGGACGGCTAGCGCAGTTAGCCCTCGTGCCGCGTTTTACGAAATTCAATAAACAAACACAAATGAATAACAACAGGATGTGTATTTACACTCAAACATAAAACTTGTGCTTATACGTCGAATAAATTTATTTTGATTGAATAACAAAATTGGTACTATTTCCTTTAAATTTATAATAAGATTTTCATTAAACTTAAAAATTGTATAACTAACTAAATCTAACAGTACATAATTTTGCGAAAGAGGCTTAATGCAAATCAAATGTGTTAAAGAAAGGAGCCGTAGATCATGAAACAGCCCGGCATGACTAAAAGGTTAAGGCATTCGACTCGTAATCCGAGGGTACTGGGTTCGAATCCCCGTCACACCAAACTTGCTCGCACTTAAAGCCGTGGGGGCATTATAATGTGACGAATAATCCTACTTCGTTATTGAAAGAGTAGCCCAAGAGCTTGTGGTGGGTGGTGATGACTAGCTGCCTTCCCTCTTGTCTTACATTGTTAAATTAGGAATGGCTAACGCAGATAGCTCTCGTGTAGCTTTGCGTGAAATTCAAAACAAACCAAATCAAACAAGATCATGAAATATAAATAGCGTGTGTGTGTTTTTTTACAGCAAAGCCGTATTAGGCTATCTGCTGAGTCAACCAAAGGGAATTGAACCCCTGATATGAGCGTTGTAAATTCGTAGACTTACCGCTGTACCAACGGAAGACCAAAATATAAATATAAAAAAAAAGTTTTCAGATAACACAATTGGCAAGACTGAGGCTTCAGAAGCACAGTAATAATAATGTAAATTAATTTATTAAAATAATTCCATCAGTTTTCATTAACTTAGAGTTTTTTTGTAGTGAAGCACAAACCTACACAACAAGGTATCTGTTTTTTGTTCACAATGATATTGAAACCCGCTGTCTAGAGCTGTAAGTCAGCAGACCTACCGCTGTACCACTGGGAGCCCTTAACTTACAGAATAACTTATATATATGTTATTTATGTTTTTATAGTTGACGAATTTTATATTATCTTCAATAACCAAATCATTATTATTATTATTTTACCTCTTGAAAACGCCTACCATTTGTGCGTGTGTTTTTTTTATAACAAAGCCACATTGGGCTATCTGCTGAGCCTACCGAGGGAAATCGAACCCCTGATTTTAGCGTTGTAAATCCGTAGACTTAGCGCTGTACTATCTACTTTTGTGTAGACGAAATTCCCCAGTGTTTATATTTCCATACAAGCTACTTACAATTTCATTTCATAGTATTCCAGAATAATTAATGTTGAATAAATTTCAATTACTCTGGTAATGCTATTAAAAGTATCATCTTATCCTGATCACGTTTTTGTAAATATTTTCAAAATAGATAAGATTAAATTAGATATTTACCAGATCTCTTTAACAGCATGCTACTAGTGTCTAAAGGTCTCATGCAAAACATTGATATCCACGAAGATTATCCGAAGATGGCAAGTTGCCAAGTCAGTGTAGTCCGCCTCCACAGAGCGACAAAAAGAAATGCGTTTTCCATAAAGGGAATGAATGTACTATGCTGACGTGCTTCACCGATCAGAAACTGACACAGACTTTTAACTTTAAATCGAAGATCTGCCGTCTGTTTCATCAGTTGAAAGGTAAGCACATCGTGTTTATATGACATAATACATTTAAATATTTTGATTTTATCGTTTAAGTACACTTTGTAGCGAATGAGTTGAAGGTTATTGCAGTACGGTTCAGTTATACACAATAACACACAAATAATGTACAGTATGCGTATAGTGTATTTGTAGTGGATAGTAAACATTCCTCTCTCACTCTTTCTCTTATCAAATAAGTTTATTTATATAGATACATTAACAACTATGATTAACAATGAAAGACACATTTGAGATAAATTAAACATTGCTTATAAAGATCACTGAAAATGACGTTTGCAAAAGACACAGCACGCTTCCATAAATTAGCTATGGTGACGAATTTCATAATTTCCTTTCTGTAATTTACACTTATTTTGATTATATGTTAACAGTAATTCCCACTACAGTGTGACTACAAGATGTAGCTTATTTAGCGTTTAAAAGGTTCATTGACACCTTTATGCATGGAAGGTCATAGTTTGTTGGGTTTTTTTAATTTCGCGCAAAGCTACACGAGGGTTATCTGCGCTGGCCGTCCCTAATTTAGCAGTGAAAGACTAGAGGGGAGGCAGCTAGTCATCACCACCCACCGTTAATTCTTTAGCTACACTTTTACCAACGAATAGTGGGATTGACCGTAATATTATAATGCTCTCACGGCTGAAAGGGCGACCATGTTTGGTACGACGGGGATTCGAATGGAAGGTCATAAAATGTAGTAATTGAAATTCCTGCAGAAGCATAATGAATATGATCCCCACTGAAACAGCTGTAAGTCTATGGATTTACAACGCTAAAATCAGAGGTTCGATTCCCCTCAGTGGACTCAGCAGATAGCCCGATGTGGCTTTGCTATAAGAAAACACACACACACAATGGATATACATAGAAGTGTCGAACAGCGAATAAAATCAACTAGATGATGAAAAATCATCACAGAAAACAAAACAAATATTTATTTAAATTGTATTTTCTGTGTAAGATTTTTGCTTTAGATAAAATATTATCCTCATTTTCAAACTCTCAGTTTATCAAGTTACGGTTGTGCGCACTCAATTGGCCTCTATACTCTCACGATGTCATTCTTCCATATTTACTGTATTCTTGGAATTGTTGTTTTGCTGGGAAATGAGTTATCGCCCGATTAATCGTGTTTCTAAGGTCAGAGCATGATGGATCAGAATCTGGGTACGTGTATTTGTCAGTAGTCAGAATGCCATCACATGCTGCCCCACACTGGTACCGAACCCCTGCCATGCTTTACTCTAAACATATGGTATACATTGGCTATGATAACGTTTCCTCCTTATCGTCAAACGGACTATCGGCTGTTGACGAACGATTAAGACTTGGATTCATCAGTAAAACACGCGTCTCCAGCTTTGTTACTTTCACTGCTTTCTGTTCGACACCAATTCAACTTTTTGGTTACCTCTTCTTAGCATCGGTTTTTTCGAGCACCTACACTCCCGTTCCTAAAGTGTTTCTGTTCTCGAGACATTATTCACACCCGTACATACACCAAAGTCGTTGACAAGATCTTTACTGGATTATCATTTGTCTCGTAAAGAACCTACCCTGAGGTTCCTGATGTCACTACTGAATAATTTCAGTTTTCTACTTTCACCATTTCTGTCATTAACAGTGACAGTTTCGTTGTTCTCTTCAGAAAGCTGCACACAGTTATTTGCATGAAGTTTCTCTGATAAGCCAAAACCGAGATTTCAGACCTGATAACCACGAGCAGAATTACACTGATACTACTAGACACATTATGTCTGTACTATTATTATAAGTTTTACACTTATATGACACTTTGTGAATGGACATGTGACAACCAACGAGAGTGTAAGCTATCAGCATGTGTTCTTTAAACTCTCTTCCTTAAAACGTAGTTGACACCTACGGTTTTTATCTAACTGAGGCTCTTGTCGAAAATAAAAGTCAAGTGTAGAGTGGAAAAGTGCCAAATCAGTATTGTTTGTTTGTTTGTTTTTGAATTTCGCGCAAATCTACTCGAGGGTTATCTGTGCTCGCGGTCTCTAATTTAACAATGTAAGACTAGAGGGAAGCCAACTAGTCATCACCACCCACCGCCAACTCTTGGGCTACTGTTTTACCAACGAATAGTGGGATTGACCGTCATATTATAACGCCCCCACGGAAAGGGCGGGCATGTTTGGTGCGACCGGGATTCGATCCCGCGACCCTCGGATTACGAGTCTAACCCCTTATCACGCTTGGCTATGGCGGGCCTACCAAATCAGTAAAGTTTTAAAACTATACCATTTTATTGACAATCTAACGAACACCATACATTTGTTAATTTAACAAACAACATAAATTTGACAATCTAACTAAAGCTATAGAGTTGACAATCTAAATAAAGTTATAAATTTGCCATGCTACGTAACGCTGTATATTTAGAAAATTAACTAAATCTACATATTTTACAACTTATCCAATGCTATATACTTGTCAATGTAACTAATGCTATATATTTGATAATCTAACAAACATTATATGTGTGGCAACATGAAATAAAAAGAGTTTTAGTAAATTAATGAAATAATTTACCGTTCATACGTTAGCAGCCCAAAACTGGTCTTGTAAAGACCTTCGTTTGATGAAGTTTGTCAAGGCAACATTCTAAGAACTGAGATTAAAGTAATATATCAAAAGTATTCTGATATTATGATATATACTTAGACTTTGTGTCTGTAGAAATTAGGACTCACAAAACTTATTTCTTTACAATGAGTTCTTATTTTCACAAGATACAAGCTGAGTCATTCCGAACTTGGTAATCTAGAAAACGATGTTTTATAGCTCGGTCAGTCTGTAGCTCGTGCTTTGAGTTATACCTTCAAAAGTTCTGCGATACTCTATCAGATTGTTCATAGTAAAGACGTGTACACGTGTCTCGTTCAAACAATCTTATCTGGCAATGTGTATATGAGTGTAGCGAACCCATTACATTCTGTACTGTTTAGTTTATCTGTGAGTTAACTCTACGTCCTCTTGGAGCTATTCTTAAGGTAACTTGTATAATCAAATTTATGTTTGTTTAAACAGCCTGTGAGCAGATTTAATACGATGATCGTGCTTGTTGATAGAAAATACACGTGGTTGATGATGTCATATATGGAACTTGTGTTTTTCTTTTCTCAGTTTTCCGCTACATTACATGATATAAATATATAGTACAGTATTTACTCATTTTACACTATATTTCTTATTTATTCAGAACGTTTGCTGTAATCCAATATATACTGCAATTCACACTTAAATAGCAGGGAATAGCAATTACTTAAATTATATAAGAATAACTGTTGGCGTTAACTTGTTTGAGTTCACTTAAAATGATATTACTGTTGTTAACTTCATTGATAAAAATACAAACATAATTATATATGATATTAAAAACAGATTCAGGGTTTGAAGTAAATGTAATCAGGCTTTTTAGTCATTTTAATGGAATGTTAAGCTTAAAAACTTTAACTGTAAAAGCAATACCTTTTACCCTCAAGGCTGACTTATACCCATTTGTTTTGGTTATCTTCACACTAATTGAAGGACGACATACGAAACAAATAGTTTCACCGAAGCTTCTTTATTTAACCAGAGAGTTGTGTTTTGTTTATTTAACGAATATTCGCTTTTCTTGGCTACGTAGGTTGGAGCGTCGAGTTACAAGACATCACGTGCAGTTCAACCAGCTGTATGAGATGTCGTTAACCACTTAACATATAAGGCCGTGCAAGATAAACTTAATCCGTTCCATCAGAATTTTACACAAAAATAAACGTGCCTGTTTGTTTTTTTGTTAGAAGTATTTCAATATGGTCTATTGAGTATTTTCCGGTTGGTTTTTTTTATAAGATTTTACCCCGAAATAAACACAAGAAAAACTAGCTCACGCTCATATAACGAACGATGTATCAGTTATTGTACAAAGAAAAATCTAATTATTTCTAACATTTAATTAATCAGTGCGACTTACTCACGTTGAGCATTAATCGTACTTTTTATGAAAAATGCTCCAGGTCGTGGTTTTATTCATCTAGAGTCTGATGGCTGTGATTACGTATTGACGGCTGACACCAAGATTTCCATTGTAGCAAGCTGCTGCAAAACACGGTATGGTTGGACTTGAACAACATGTTTTAACAGATTTTTCATAAACCTTCCATTGTATTCAGACTTCAGCCTCCAAGACTGAAAGCATAAAAGACCAATTGTATTGCGAAACCTGATAAGTATGCGGTAGAACAGAATTAATGATTATGTTTTAAACGCTCTCCTATGCGAGTTTTCCCGCTTTAATTAGGAATATTGAAGGTTCCGTCTTCAAAATGATGTGTAAGTTGGCTCCGCTTCTTGTAGCAATCTTACCGTACTAATGTCCTTCCTCTGAATGTAATGCGACACCTAAGTACCTAGGCTGTGGCGACACATTACTGAGTTAGCGTATGAACTGAGATTCACTATCTGTACGATTAATATAAAGAACTGAAACTGCATCACACTTTGGATTAATTTATCGTTTGTCTGCTCGTACTGGGCAAAAGGCCTCATCAGTACTGGCTATAGAAGATATAGTGTGAATGACATATTATTATACAATCACTTTTTTTTTTTACTTTAGAAAGTTTTATTAATAACTTAAAGCAAATTTAGCCACACTGTGTTATTTGAGTGTCTCTTGAGAACGTGTTTAAAACTTAAGTTCTAGACGACAAAAATATTTTTAAGTATGTTAAGCATTTTTAGACTGTAACCATCACCTGATAAAGATGTTTTTTGTTTTCTTATCCATTTATAACAACTTAAGCATTTGTGTGAAACTTACAGACTACTGGATAACATTACTACAGTTGTGGTCATCATACGTGTTTATGGTTTCCTATTATATTTAAAAATTCGGAAGATAGACAGCAGTTCAGTTTCCTTTGAATGTATTTATAGTTCCAAATGATGCATTAATTACATCATCAGTTTTTAAATATTCTGCAAGTTATGCTAGTTGGTTTAAGAACATATCTGTTCAGATTATTGGTTTATAAAACAGAAACATCAATGTCAGTACAAAGTTGGTTTAAGAAAATATCTGTTCAGATTATTGGTTTATAAAACAGAAACGTCAATACCAGTACAAAGACTGTAGTGTTTCTTTGCCTGTTCTCAGTGTAGCTTCGTTTCGGAAAACGCCTAAAAAAAAATCTGTTTTTGGATCTTAAGGTGTCACCGACCTCGAGGATCAAATTATTGGCTTAAGAACTGCTGACACTGTAACTTTCTTAACATTCCAGACGTCAGTAATGAGAGGGAATTAATTTATGAAGGGAATGTTAAGTTTAGGTAGTGGATAAAAAGTTGTTTACATATTTTGCTTAACATATAGTTTATAGATAGTTGTATTCAATGTATTTTAATTTAAAAAATTCTTATTTTCATCTCTCGTACTTTTTAAATTGTTAGTTATTTGATACAATTTTAAACAGAACAAATACTGTGAATTAATAAAATTCGTAGGTAGTTTGGATATCTTTATTTGAATATCCAATGTTACTGAAACAATAAACACTTGGAGGGGGTTGAAGGATATCGAAATTTGTTTTCAACTACTTTATATATAGGATGTTAACAATTAATTTTTTTTACTGAAATCGAAAGTTTGGTTAGGTTCGTTTTAATTGTTAAAAATTAACTTCGTGAATGTTTGTTTGGTTTGAATTTCACGCAAAACTACATAAGGGCTATCTGCGCTAGCCATTCCTAATTTAGCAGTGTAAGACTAGAGGGAAGGCAGCTAGTCATCACCACCCATCGCCAACTCTTGGGCTACTCTTTTCCAACGAATAATTGGATTAACCGTCATATTATAACGCCACCACGGCTGAAAGGACGAGGATGTCTGATGTGACGGGGATTTGAACCCGCAACTCTCAGATTACTAGTCGCGTACATTAACCACCTGGCTATGCCGGGCCAGTGGATTTTAGTTTGTTGGTTTATTTCTTCTAATATTGCTAGTACAGATAAGGAGTAATTCAGGGGAAATATTCTGAAATAAAAGCGTTTAAAATTGTGAATTTTCAACATTTATCATTACACAAGTGGTAAAGGTGTTAAAAAAATAAACGTTAGCTGGTTGTTGTTTTCAATCAAGCGCAAAGCTACACAACGGGCTATCTGTGCTCTGCCCACTACGAGTATCAAAAGCCGGTTTTTAGCGTTGTAAGTCCGCAGACATACCGCTGAGCCACTGGGGGGCACGTTATATGGTTACAGAAAGAGCAACAAATTTTAAAGACTGATTTGTTACTAAACAGACCAAAATAAAATGTAGATAAATAATAATTCTCTCTTTGAAATATGTGCGTAAATAAATGAGGGAAACGTTAACTCATTAAATCGTAATTACAGTGGTAATTTTAAAATGTTAATTTTCAATATTATAAAGAATAGAATTTTCTACCCCTTCATAGACAAAAGTTAAAACTTGAATAACTTGTAATGAGATTCAATGTGATGGACACATAGTTTTTGTTTGTTTGTTTTTGAATTTCGCACAAAGCTACTCGAGGGCTATCTTTGCTAGCCGTCCCTAATTTAGTAGTGTAAGACAAGAGGGAAGGCAGCTAGTCATCACAACCCATCGCCAACTCTTGGGCTATTCTTTTACCAACGAATAGTGGGATTGACCGTACATTATAACGCCCCCACGGCTGAAAGGGCGAGCATGTTTGGCGCGACGGGTATGCGAACCCGCGACCCTCAGATTACGAGTCGCACGCCATAACACACTTGGCCATGTTGGGCCGTGTCACATAGTTTTTGATTAGACACAGTGTTAAGTTAATAGATAATAGTATTGGATAATAAAATGACTTAATAACAAAAAATATAAATCAATATAAGTAATTTTTTGTGTGTTTCAAGGTAATATGCAGTAAACAAACAAACCTGAAATAATTATTCAAATAATACTAGCCTGCGATTATTTTATTGTCTTTAAATTTTTAGATGTTCTACAATAATTCCTGTGCGCTGAATCCGAAAACCATATCCATTTTTCTCCATTACGAAAAGATTTTACACAAAGCATCAAATGTTATAACATAATACACAAAAGAAAAACTACAACACGTAGTTTTGAGACTAAAAGACGAAGAGGCCCTGCAAGGCCAGGTGGGTTAAGGCGTTCGACTCGTAATCTGAGGGTCACGGGTTCGAATCCCCGTCGCACCAAACATGCTCGCCCTTTCAGCCGTGGGGACGTTATAATGTTACAGTCAATCTCACTATTCGTTGGTAAAAGAGTAGCCCAAGAGTTGGTGATGGGTGGTGATGACTAGCTGCTTTCCCTCTAGTCTTACACTGCTAAATTAGGGACGGCTAGCGCAGATAGCCCTCGTATAGCTTTGCGCGAAATTCAAAAACAAACAAACAAACAAAGACGTAGATTTCACACATACACACACATAAAATCAGAATAAATGAGGATATAGATTCATCTGACATCAATGTTCTTCCCTTTTCTTCTTCTTGGGGGCATCAACGGCATGTCTGCGAACATACAACGCTAGAATTCGGGTTTAGATACCCGTGGTGGGCAGAGCACAGATAGCCCATTGTGTGGCTTTGTGCTTAACTGCAAGCTACAACAACAACAATTTTTGCTAACAAACATAATAACAAAAAATGTTCATTGTGATAAACTAAATAATAATTTGATCTAAGTAAGAGTTTTTTCATCTTCCCTATTTGTAGCGCATATAGCCCTCTTGTAGCTTTGCACGAAATTCAAAACAAATTTGAATAATTTGTATAAAATCCTTACGTGATAGAAATATATATATATATATATACATTATTTTCGAGTTTATTTTATTGTCTGAATTATAGAAAATATGTTATTAAAACTAAAACAACTTATATGAAGTTTAAATTCGCAGGTCTGTGTGATCTATAACCAGAAAAAGCTGTTAGAAACACATCATACTGCTATATTTAAACAGATAGCAAGTAATAACTAAAACTCTGCTGTCTGTTGTGTCCACCGAAGGGAATCGAATCCTGAATTTTATCGTTGTAAGTATATAAGTTTACCACCGTCCCACTACTAAAACAAACATCGATTACGAGAATTAAATTACCAAACACTGTTAAAAGAGGCAAAAAACTCGATGTTCTTTGATGATATTACATGTGAAGAGATTTAACATATCGAACCTTATTAGCGCTGAAATTGTATGTTTGGTCGACTTTTTTCCAGAAGCACATTTCGTATAAAGGTATGGTAATATTATAGTATTTATTCTAAATTATTCTTTATTCTGTATATGTACAGATTTTACGTAACGAGAAAGTCGTAAACTTGATTTCGTTTTAGCTGTCTGTTCTAGATCGTGAACATTTGTGTCCTTCAATGCTACCATAACGTGATATGTAGAGGTTATGGTTTCACCTGTGTTGTAGTGAAAATTTCTGTCACTGTGTAGCGCTAGTCACTCTGGGTAAATGCGAGGTTTATGTTTGTTTTTCGAATTTCGCGCAAAGCTACTCGAGGGTTATCTGCACTAGCCGTCCCTAATTTAGCAGTGTAAGACTAGAGGGAAGGCGGCTAGTCATCACCAATCGCCGCCAAACCTTGGGCTATTCTTTGACCAACGGATAGTGGGATTGACGGACACATTATAACGTCCTCACGGCTGAAAGGGCGAGCATGTTTGACGTGACGGGGATTCGAACCCGCGACCCTCAGATTACGAGTCGAGTGTATTAACCACCTGACTATGCCGGGCCTGTGCGGTTTCTTTCGAACTAAGGTGCGTTGGTTTAAACAGTTCATGACATAGATGCAACTTGAACAGTTGAATTTAGAAGTTCCAGAAACAAGTTATTGTTCTGCAAAAGTTACTTAAAATTCATACAATGAGTTTGTGTTTTTAGTGTCGTAATGAAGACTGATCATTTTGTGTTTTTACTTTGTGAGCAGTCTCATTTAACATCATAACTCAGTTAGTCAGAGATTTAATATTTTTCATAGATCACTATCTTGATCGAATCTCCAATTATCTCGAGGAGTAACTCAGTCACTGGTTAATCAGATGTGTGTTATTTGCGAAAAAAAAAAAAAAGAGATTGTGAGCCTAGCCTATAGAAAAACATGTGTAGAAAGAAAGACATAAATATCGGTGTGAAAACGAGCAAAAACAAACAGCTCTTTAATATGCAAAATAATTTCTGAATGTCTATCTGTTAGACTATTTATTATGCTGTTCTATGTTAAACTAAAATAAATGTTATAAAATTTATTCAAGTAAAATTAAAATAAACTACTTTGAAAAATAAAAGGGTGAACTGATAGATACAAAGTATACATACAATCAGTAAGTTTCACAGTGAGAAAAACATTTAGTTAAACTACAATACTTTTGTCTCTTTCAACTTTGAAAGGAACTTGCTCGAAGGCGCCAAAACTGCTCTCACATGCCACATTCTCTCCATAGCTGATTGATTGGTTTAATACTCGTGTGAGAAGTTAACAGTAGTCGGAAATGTTTACTTCATGTGAAAATTGTAAAAACAATTTTCTATAAATAGGCTAAAGTATGGTACAATACAACTATTTTCATGAACTAGTATATAGTTTCTATAATGGATTTTGCTACAAAAGTAACACCTACAACTGAATTGGAACATAACCTCGACCCAATTTAGTGGGTTCTGAATTAGAACAACAGTAAGTACGAAACAACACCATAGGAGAGTGAGACACGTGGCATTTTCATATCACTCTTACATACTGTTTCAATGAAAGTTATATGTGTGTTAAATTCACTTGTACATTTTATTTCTGCTTTACAAATTAAGAAGGTTCAGGAATCGAACATATATCTAAAAGATTTAGCATTCGTCAATAACTATGGTTACCAAAATCCACACACCAGAGTTTTTTTTTTTTATCGGGAAAATGTAATGAGCCTGTGCAAAGTGCAGTGAATAGATTGACTCTGGTCTCACGGTGGATCAGATGTAAGTTTTATGGACTTACAATATTAAAATTCAGGGTTGATTACCCGCAACTGGCAGGGCGCAAACAGCCCATTATGTAGCTTTGCGATAAAAACAAATAAATATTGTCTCCCTCCAATCCTCCAACACTTATTTATGTGATTGTATTTGACTTTAAAAGGACATTTGGAAATGGAAGGAAAGTAACTTCTCAAGACATTTCTCATACACTCCAATGAGCAGCATTTTCATAAAATCTGGGCTCACCCACTTAATGCAGGATAAAAAAACAAAAAACATTATACCTGGATCTAAGAATCTATGTAGTCATGTTAATAAAATACCTAATGCGAATTTAAAAATGCATAAGAAAAAGTTGCTTAAAAACTTAATACGCACCATTGCAGAATCAGTTCCTTGGACTTTTAATATACAGTTTTTAAGCTAAGACTACAGCGGTCTAGTGGTTCACGCCCATTACTGCCTCCTCAAATATTTTAATTTGCGTTTCACATCCTGGTGTTGTGGATACATTATAAGAATCATGATCAAGTTTTATTATTCGATATGATAAGAGTAACGCAAAAGTTGGCGGAGAGTAGTGTTGATTAGCTGTTTTCTCTTTAGTCTATAACTTCAAAATTAAGGACGGATAGAGCAAATAGACTTTGAGCATATTTGTGCTAAATCAAAGAAACAAACAACTAATAATCATTCTTCAACTGTTGAACAGTAAATTCTCTAAAAACATAAAATAACACTGCTGCTAGTTGGCTCAGTGGAAGAAAAAATTACTTAAATAGAATCGACACTAAAATAAAAGAAAAACAGATAAAGTTTGTTTATAGGTTACTAGTAATTTAAAACTTTATTACTAGAATGAAACATTTTAACAATATATTTAAAAAGAGAGGTAACCAAGATAATGACATAGACATGCAAAGTTTCTTTTTTTATTATTAGACATTCCTTGCTGAACATTATATCTACACGTCGGTTGCATCGACAAAATAAAAGATTCGAGTATATGATCGATATGCATGTTTCTTGTGACTCAAGAGAATCGAAGAAGATCGTAGCCTTATTTAAACTGTATTTATAGTTTTTGTCTCAGTTATACCCTCTGATTTTAATCTCTCTTTTAGCTTCAACATGTTCTCTAATTATTTCTTCTTCTTTTTTCTAACTTCACCCTGGCCAGTAATTTTGTTTTGTCTCTTTTAACGTCAGCTTAGATTGAAATTCTATTTTCTTTTCTATCGTCAGCATATATTAACATTAACCCCGCCTCTCATTCTTCTAAAGTCAGTTTAACCTCTGTTTATGTCCCTCTCAACTTTAACCCAGCGTTTGATTCTTCTGACGTCAGTTTAGGTTCTATTTATGTTCCTCTCAACTTTAACCCAGCGGTTGATTATTTTAACGTCAGTTTAAGCTCTATTTATGTGCCTCTCAACTTTAACCCAGCGTTTGATTATTCGAACGTCAATTTAAGCTATATTTATGTTCCTCTTAACCTTAATCCAGCGTCTGATTATTCTAACGTCAGTTTAAGCTCTATTTATGTTCCTCTCAACCTTAACCCAGCGTCTAATTATTTTAACGTCAATTTAAGCTCTATTTATATTCCTCTCAACTTTAACCTAACATCTGGTTATTCTGACGTCAATTTAGGCTCTATTTACGTTCCCTATCAACTTTGACTCCGTCTCTGATTATTTGTTTCTTCTAACTTCAGCCTAGCTTCTAATTCTTCTTCCTCTCTTGCTATTTTTACTTCATTCTAGTGTTAAATATTGTTCATTCTCTCTTTCTCACTTCAGTCTGGCCTCTAATTCCCTTTTCTGTTGCTCTTTCTCTCTCTTTTAGCTTCAGCCTAGCCTTGAATTCTTTTTTTTCTCTCTCTCTCCTTTAGCTCCAACCTAGCGTCTAAATTATTTTGTGTTTCTTCTGACTTCAGACTATTTAAGCTCCAGCATATCTTATTCTTGTCTGACGCCAAAGCTCAACTAGGATACTACATTACAAAACATAATACAAACACACGTACCCCTCCAACCAAGCTGAACTAGTTTAAACTAGTTGAAATTTCATGGCTGTTGTGTCTTCTCTATAAATAAATAAACGCTAATAACATATAGATTTTTTTTTTAAATTAAGAAGTTAAATATCATTATCAGTATTTGTAAGTTATTGAGAAAAAATAAACGTATAAAAATGAAATATATAAGTACAGTTTGTCTTTGACTTTAAGTTTAACCTTTGCTGGGTCTCCTTCTATCTACTGATTAACGTCATCAGGAAAGTAGCAAAATAACATAATCGAAATCAAAATATGGACAACAATGTGTGATATTTTAAACTTCAATCCCATTTTATGAGCTTCCATCAAGAAGGGGGTTAAATACACTATTTATTAAAATATTCTGGTCACTATTTGATACAGAATTACAGTTTCACTAAAGAAACTTAAAAATAATGGTACAACACATTAGCCTCCAGATATGTCTTTATTGTAGTTGCTGTTTGATTTTTTTTTACCATATTCTCACTATAGAAACGCTACTTTACGCGCCTTGAATTTAAGATACATAATGAACAATTCAAAATGAAAGAGAAATCTGCTCTCCTTGATTTAGATGTCGGATATTAAGCCTGTGAGTTTATCTTACTTCACCTGCTGCATTCGGTATTAAAATTCAAACTTTATACTTAATAATATATTAAGTTACAAGTACGTTTCATTCCCTTGATTGGTAACAAATATATAACATCAAACTTCATCATCGTGAAGTTAGGTGATTAAAATAAGTACAGATACACATAGATTTAAGACGTCATATGTGTGTGCTGGATTGTTTATGTAAAAAAAATTCATGTACTGAACTAAGTTGCCTTAAAGTAACACATTAAACCAGGACTCACTTTACCCCTATGGTATTTTTAGTTAAAACCGATTCTCCGACAAGATAGAAATAAAATGTATTGCAACAAATGCAAAGTTCACCCAGAAACTTTATAAGAGGATTTTGTGTAAGATAATATAACTGAGTTTCTTTCCTTAGAGGGAAAATAATGGGTCTAGATTCTTGCTGAAATAAAAAAAAATAAACAAAAGAACTCAGTGCACGTGGTTACATTGACAGGCAGATAGGCCGTTCTTCTATCCAGTGGATGTTCAGTCCTGTAGCTTTTCTTCTTTCAAAGTTGAGCGCTGAAACACCAAACAAGAATATTTTCCAGTAAAAAAAAAAGATTAAGATCATCTAGGGAGAAAATTGGGCTAAAAAGCGTGCCTATGTTCAAAATGTTAACTCGCTTTCTATGTCAAATAGACAAGATCATCACGTGACCTCTATTTCCTGACAGCATCTGTCAGTTTCAATCGACGTCATAATAGGTCAGCAAATGTTAATTGAGAAGGTACTAAACCAATGATATGCCCCCATATCACTTCCTGTATCGATAATTTTTTATAACGTTTGCTATTTAAGTAACATCTTTCAACCATATTGTTTCTTTATACTTGTATTGTGACTCGGTGGTTAAGAAAATATGTATTACTTTTATATGATTTGTGTCGTGTGTAAGTACAATTAATTTTTCAATGAAATATTTTATTGCTGTTAGTTTTGTACCTTTCATGGAATTGAAAGAAAATTTTCCGTTTTCCACCAAACATCTGATGTCATCGTAGATGTCATATTTTCGTTCCTAACGAATTAGTGTATCATATCGATAGCTATATCTTTAGTATTCTCATTAAGTGTTACACATTTAATGCTGAAGATTTCTATCAGGTGAGATCATGGCTATTGATATTAGAGTATGATAAGAAAGGTTTCATAGAATAAAAATTAGTTAAGATATGTTTAAAAGCTTCAGAGACTTTTAAACTGGAATATAAAGATATCTCATTGTTACTCAAAACGAATTTCTATTTTGCATCATGTGAGAATTTTAAATCTCTGCGTAGTACTATTATAATTTATTAATTAATTATCAAGATGCTGATGTAGGCAAGAAATAACAATAATTAGCGCAGATAATCTCGTTGATTTGCACCGTTGAATTACAACCAACAAACAAAAAATTAATCCAGTAATGAACACAGCTAATTAATGTGTTTCATTACATCCATACTCATCAATTAGGATACATTCTTTCATCATTTGAGTACCCTCGCGGTTAACAATATTTTCAGCAGTAATCCATATAATACCTCAGGAAATTCCACCAACTTAAGATATTTAGGTTACCCCTAACAACACAGAACAATATTTCTAATAAAAGTACAATAATAGAAAAATAAAATTAAAAATATTAAAATTAGATATAAGTTAAATAAAGTATTAAAATTTGATATATTAGACAGTGTAACCAATACTGTTATTAAAAGTAACACTTCATTTTGGGAACAAATACCAGCTGTTGGTTTTGACTGCTGTTAATGAAGTTGGTGTTGAAGAAAGAATAAAATAGAACCTACAAAACACCGGTCGATTTTTTATTTTGTTTTATTATAATGTTATGTATGTGTGTGTGCTTGTAAATCCGCATTCCCCGAACCCAATTCTGGTTGGAATTTTGTAATCTTCATCGCATTTGTGATTTAGCAAATAAATAGACTATATTATTATAAATTATAATGAATGTATGTGGCTGTTACAAAATGTTTAGGGGAAGGAAGAAAGATGACAAAAGTGAACACATTTCACTTTGTTCAGAGGTGTAATTCATTCGAAGAGTTATAGAGATTGTTTGGGCAGGAACAATCGTCTCTAGTGGCCGAGGTACAAAATTCCATATCTGATGAAAAGTTACGAAGTTTCACAACTGCAAATTTGGCTTTCATTATGTGAAATTTTATCTGAAAAAACAAGAAATGTCAGGCCTAACACCTCTTTTGAAACTTGTGAAAGAAAACATAGTGCAATATATATCTTGATGCAACTGGTAAAATTTTACAAACTTACTCCCAAAATTAACCACCACGAAAACTTAACAGCTCCATAGCAAATTTCTTCTTTCTTACTTCTTAGGCAAGTTTTTATTTTAAAAGCTAGATGGAACACTTGGGAGTTTATGAGTTTTAAAGCACTACTTAAAAAACGAAAGATAAGTTGGTTGAAATTTTCTTAACGAATTTTATTTTAAAGAAAGGAAAAAAATTCGCTTACCAAGTTATCGTTATTTTTAATTTGTAGACAATTATCTTTCTTGGTGTGACCAAAGATTTTCTGCTCCATGCATTATACTGATAACCTGTCCTTTGATTTTATTTTGTTTCTTTGGAATTTCGCGCAAAGCTACACGACGGCTATCTGCGCTACCCGTCCCTAATTTAGCAATGTAAGACTAGAGAGAAGAAGCTAGTCATCACCACCCACCGCCACTTTTGGGCTACTCATTTATCAACGAATTGTGGGATTGACTGTAACGTTATAACATCCCTAAGAATGAAAGGGTGAACATGTTTGGTGTGATTGGGATTCGAACCTGCGCCTCTCAGATTACGAATCGAGTACCTTAACCACTTGGTCATGTCGGATTTCTGTTCTTTGAAAAGATCAACATTTAAAATAAAAATAGAAAAAATAATGGTATCTCATCTTTTCTGCAGAACATTTCGTTTATTATTTAGAGACATTATGTGTATCTAAAATAAATTTTTCACCATCCAACCGAAAATGGAAAGTGGAAAGTACAAGAACATTTACTAACATTAATGAAATTCTTGGTTCATAACTTATTCATATTTTAGTAATAATTATTTATGGAGTAAAATAATAAAATGAAAACATTGTATTCATATGTCAACTACAATATATCTAGTATATCCAATGCTGATAGATTTTTCAGCTAACACCAGGCTCATCAGATCAGCAGGGATATGACAAACGTACATAGTTGTGATCGAAACGCTATTTATATTACCGCTTGTTAGAATAGCAGATGTTTCAATATAATTTTTATTTACGTCTTCACAGATTAGAATTAGTTTAAGATTTTTAATAACATCATATTATTTAATTATTTTATCACCAACTCGTTTATTATTAAAAAATATTTACTTATTTAATTATTTGTAGGACAGTAGGACAGCTTTAAGTCCGAAGGCTTATAATACTAAAAACCATGTTTCGATACCTCTGTTGGGTACTGCACAGATAGGAATATGTGTAGCTTTGTGCTTAATTTCAAAGAGACACTTTATTTATCTATTTTACTTGAATTAACTGTGACCACAATTGTACAGCGGCGTGTCTGCGGACTTACAACGCTAGAATCTAGGTTTCAATACCCATGGTGGGCAGAGCACAGATAGTGTATTGTGTAGCTTTGTGCTTAATTACAAATAAACAAATGAATTAACTTTACTTGTCGTTCAGCTGGCGAACCAGTAAGCTGGTTGGTTCAGAAGCCGAAACAGGTCAAGTGCCCATAGCATCAACAGGAGAAGATTACAGTAGCAAGTAATTGTAATAACTTATTGCTCTAAGTAATATTTCCCCTATCGATATCTACATTCTCAGATATTATATAGCGGGACCAATTGTTATTGTCACATAATAAAGTAAGAAAACTGGAGTCTGCAGTGTCGAAGTTTCGTAATTTTTGGAAAAGTGATGTATGCCGGTTCTCTAGGCTTTAGCGATATTTAAAGGTCACAAAATATATATTTCAGTCTATGACCTTTAAACACACTTCTTAGTTTAGTGGGCTGTAGCGCTATTCAGTTTTTCCTTAAAGAGGAGTCAATATTCACTTTTAGTGAGAGAAGACGTGTGGTATTTTCAACTTAAACGCCACTTTTATGCCTTCAAAGAAAACAGTCCCAAAGTTTTAGTTACTTACTGGAGAAAAGTCAGCGAGCAGCAGGTGTTTCAACTGATTAATACAGTCGGCTATAATCTTTATAATACCCCAACAGCTGAAAGTGTTGCCTGAACCTAGAACCTTTCGACTGCAACCCTGCACCGTAGCCACTAAGCCACGTCTAGCCATTGCTACTATCAGTGTAATTTACGAACACAAGTTTCACTTGTGATACATTACACGTTATGTAGTATTGATATGAATAAATATTTATGTATACAATTTATAATCACATTTTTAGAAATATAATTTACATCATCAAGAAAGTCAAAAAACATTGTAGTCTTTAAAATAATCTACGTTAAAACCCTACGACATTATATTAACAAAAACTAATCAATTAAGCCTAGGTCATTGACTTTATACTATTATATCTTGCAGGATAAGTGCGCTTGCGTGTTTTAAATATATATTTACATTTATCGTTTATAGAATAAAGTTTCAACTACTCTTGATTAACTCAACGTTGTATTTTAACAACCTTACGGATGTTATAATTTCTCCCACACTTTCCCAGTTACGCTGCATACAGTCGTTTAATTCCACGTTTATAAGAACTGTAATTTCTTAAAGGTTCCATATGCGCGTGTATTTTGAAGTAGGGGACATTAACTGTTATTTTATTTTGTAGTTGTTTCAGCGTTTTACGTTGTAAATGAATTCCTACTCTGGTTTTGAAATGCCTGTTTTATAAACGCTTGCCTTCGTCTAGTAAATGGCCCGGCATCGCCAGGTGGTTAAGGCACTCGACTCGTAATCTGAGAGTAGCGGATTCGAATCCCCGTCACACCAAATATGCTCGTCCTTTCAGCCGTGGGGACGTTATGATGTGACGGTCAATCCAACTATTCGTTGGTAAAAGAGTAACCCAAGAGTTGACGGTGAGTGGTGATGACTAGCTGCCTTTCCTGTAGTCTTACACTGCTGAATTAGGGATGTGTAGCGCAGATAGCCCTCGTGTAGCTTTGCGCGAAATTCCAAACAAACCAAACTCTAGTAGATCGTTGATTGAAAGCGTTTAAGAGCTCCTCAGGAAAAGTCGTAAACATAATTCTACGTGTACTAAAAAGTCAAGTAGCAGACAACAGAGTCTATGCACAAACTGTAATTTATTACAGTTCATCTAATTACATCGTAAAACTGTTAACCAGTAATGTTAACCTAATATATGACAATAAATATCGACATATTGTTATCTTGCACGCGTGATATCAATAAAACCACTGAAAATAATGAAAGGCTTAAGAAATCTGATGACGTTACTGAAAAAAAATACATTTTTGTACTTAAGAAAAATAAAGTCCAAACAACACGTCGAAAAGATGTAATGTTAAGTGGAGTAAAGTCGAAACAGAAACAAATATCTTGGAGAAACGTGTTTAGTTGAAGAATGCACATGTAGAGGGTTTAAACTTATGAAAATAAAGATAAGGCATTAATTGTTTGATTTGAAAAATGGTACAATCTTCGTAGTTAATAAGAAGGATAATTCGTCTGCTTACACCAACAGTTTAATACATCCTTCTTATGTTCTGATAAGTAAATACGACTATACTTAAGTTATTTTTGTGGTATATTTTGCACCAAACTCTATATTCACTTCTCTTCTTTTTATAACTCAAGTATAAAATACACCATTCGTAAGTTAGATTGTGTCAAACAAGATATGCTGAGTAATTTGGTTTTATAGAAAAAAATGAAATGTCGCTTCGCCGGCGTGGTATTTTTAGATCAAACTGAATTGCTGCCTTGTTTTTCTGATGGATATGCCAGCGAATAACTTCCCGGGTTAGGCCCAGTGGTTTAAGTGACCTTCTCGAGTGAGAGTGTTCAACTGAGTTTTGAAACTCGTGTGGGAATACGAGAGCCTATACACGCTAAATAACGTCAAAAATATATTTGTTTATTAAAACTTAAAAACCGGACTCGTACCAGCAATCCTCACTCCATGTGACTGTTATTCCCGAAGTTTTCCTTTTCTTAAGATAGATTACCTCTACACTAAACGCTGAAGGAACTTCGGAAGGTCCTCCTTGTACAACACTGGGAGATTCCAAACATCAGCTTGCTATCTTCGTCCAGCAGATAGCGTCACCTTGTGACCTTTGTTCTCCAACAGCATTGATCAGCTACCAGATTCAGTTGACGTTATATTTCAGCCAGAAAAGGATTTTCTAGTTTAAAGTAGTTTTAATCCAGGCTTAAAATATTTAAACAGATTTATTTTATTCATTTTTGAAGTCTTTATTGGTATTTCATGTTCGTTGATGTTTTCCAACGTTCTAAGAAACGTCAATTCCAGAAATCTCAATATTCGAAACTATGTGAAACGACATAATCGAGAACGACTGGAAAATCACGAATCTTTGGATTATAACGGATTTACTATGATATATTTATTTAAATATCTATGTTTGTTTCAGTTTAATACGTATTTAGAAATGCATGTAATTTATATTGTTAAATGTGTGTTGCTAAAGTCTTGTTTGTTCTCTAAATTTGTAGAAGATTCTTGAGTGCAAGAATCAACGATATGTGTTTTACATTGTTGCCAGATGAATTTTAGAGAACCTCGCCTTAAAGTTTATAAATCGTAACACCCAGGGAAACAGTTTAGCATTGTTGGTTTGCTACAATTAGTATACTGTATACCACGAAAGTTATAATTATAATTAACGCTTATTAATCGAGAAAGTGTAAGTACTTTACCAGGAACGTTTTTAGATTTCGAACATTACAAACTGTTCAACTTCAGATAATTAACTTTAAACTAAACGTCAGTATTTGTACGAAAGCATCCGCATAACTTCAGCGGAAAACCCAGGTATGAGCAGGGAGAAATAGCTTACCTGTTAAGTTAACTGTATCAATATCAACATAGAATCATTCGTTCGTCGTTAACCGTCGATAAAATAGTTAGTTCCAGACTAGATAGAAGACTCAGTATTGTTTTTAAGTTTATAAAACTTTTGTATATAAATAATTACTTGTAATAATCATTATTATGAATTGTATTATTTTTTGTATATTAAAGTATGTTTGTGCAAAGAATGGAAATTGTGTGTTTTAGTCTTGTTGGTAAATATCAACATTCAATTAATTAACTACTAAATTCAAATTTCCGGTTATTTTAAATCATAATACGTAACATAATAAATCGGAGGCTCGTCCGAGATAAATTATAAGACGAAATAGAAATAACAGTTCTGGCATGCTTACTGCTAGTTTTCGCCTAGATCCAGTATTCTAAACCTACTTATAAGTTCTGAGGCCTGTATACCTTTTAATGTATTCTAAACATACTTATAAGTTTTGATGTCTGTATGCCTTTTTATGTATTCTAAACCTACTTATAAGTTCTGAGATCGGTATACTTTTTTATGTTCTGAAACAAGACAAGGTGTGATAAAAAATTATTTACATATATTTTACAACAATTTAGTGAAACAGTCTATTTATAACGCGTCTCTTTTTACTTCACCGTTTATAGGTTGCAACAAACCCAGGACACATTTGGGCAAAATAATAAATGACGAATATTATAGCATTATAACACTGTAGACTTTGTAACCCGACAAATGTGTGATTGTCACACCACCCTCCAATGTCACAGCGGTATGTCTGCGGACTTACACTGCTACAAATTGGGTTTTGATATCCATGGTTGGCAGAGCACAGATAGCCCTTTGTATAGCTTTGTGCTTAAAAACAAACAACAACTGTCGTACTCAGTCTTACCAACACCACAGCTAAAAGCCCAAGCTGAGGAATGTTTTTCTCAGAGATTTCGCGTCATGTATTACAATACATTTAGTAGAAAATCAAAACTCATTATAACATATTCATATAATGATATGACTTCAAAAGTAAAATAAAAGTGTAGAGATCCATAGCTAGCTATAGGATCAACGTACGTTTACTCTCACTAAACGCTGCCATGATTATATGAAACCTTACTGTAGAAAGTCAGATTAATGATGTATACAAAGCTAACTTGGCCATGAAACACCAAAGTTATAAACTGACTTCATAAAAACCTTTTGTTATCATTAAACAAAAAGTCCATAACAAATCGAAAAGCTAACCCATATTCTATAGAAACTCTCAATAGAAAACCAGTGTGCCTGTAATTACTTTTACGCTCAGACATTTTACGAGCATTCTTTTAGGGGGGAAATTTTAGAGAACTACAACTAATATAACGTTTGTGATACAAGAAGAGATCGATTAATGTTAAGTTCACAGTAATATGACTAGTAAAGAACAGTTTGACTAATTTTGCCTTTCATAATTTATCGATGAAAGAATGGCTATTAAAATGTCACCTCACTAAGTTTTTTTGTCTTTACGAAGAAATAAAGTGAGATATATATATATATATGTAATAAATTATTTTCAGATTTATCCTATAACTATTTGTCGGGAGGTTTTGATTTGTTTTTAAACCTAATAAGCATTTGAAAACTAAATGGCGCCATCACCATAAACAAAAAAATCTATTCGGGTTCACACTGACGTGTGATGCCTTGACATTTTCGAAGTATCTGGACTTGACATATAAAATGTCAAAGCTTGAAAAAAGATAAGAAGAAAGAAAAGAGAAAGGCATTAAAAATATAGAGTGGCAATACCCACGTTTGGGCTACTCTTTTACCAACGAATAGAGGAAACAACCGTCAAAATCATAACGCCTTCAAGGCTAAAAGGGTCAGCATATTTAGTGTGAGAGGGATTCGAACCCGCAACCCTCAGATTACAAGCCGAGCATCCCTAACCACCTGGTCGAACTTTATAGAAAAATTAATGAAGACCATGAAAAAGAGAAAGAAATGTAAAAAAACCTCAGGAAGAAAATAACGAAAGAGACACAATTAAAATAAGGACAAGAGGAAATAATCAGAAGCTGAATTCAATTAGAAAAAGAATATATAAGAAAGATTAGAAAGAAAGAGATGTGAATTTAATAGAATAATTAAAAGAAACACACAAAATGTAAAGAAGAATTACAAAAATGTTTGATTCAGAACAACAACAAAGAAGCAATTGGAGATGTGTAGAAGGCCCATAGCAACAAGACAGAAGTAATGCAAAACGACACCTATGAAGTGCATAAATTATGTAATGACAAATTTGAAGAAGCGCAAAAGAACATCGACAAAAGTGACCTATAACGTGTATAAGTATTATAATAATATTCAGAAGTACAGAAAGAATATAACACCATGAACAACGATATAGAAAAGAATGTCAATGACATTAAAACGTCTGAGAAATTAATTCGTAAAAGTAAAAACTTTAACAATCATACATCTCTCTGAACCTCCTCAAGAATTTCAACCACATAAACATTAAAAAATTCAAGAAACTTATTAATAGAGCCTATTCACAAATTAAACTCAGCTGTGTTTTCAGAACACAATACAGTCTAAAAACTTCTTCCCGTTGAAAAACTGAATTAGATACATACATAACTTCATGGTTATGTAACAGTACCAATGCTCTAGTAGTAAACAAGAGTGTATATGGTCGATAGTCAGAAGACTAAAAGAATGAAGCAATGAAAACCTAAACTTTAGAAGTGCACTCTGCATAAGTAGTAAGACGTATACTAAATTGTTACAACAGCCCATCGAATAAAGAACACTTCAAGATCCTTCTCAGAGCACATAATGAAAGAAATCTACATACTATTAAAACATTACGATGAAAACAGAGAAAATCACCGATCGTGGACAAGCGTTTCCATTTTTTCTGACACCATTAACTATGAAATATAGAACAACAAAACCCCTCTGACATACCCTTTTCACTACTATTGTTGTGTCACTTATGACAGTGGAACTTTTATAGATTGCTCCAGCTATCTATCACTACCTAATTCAGTTCCTGAACTTAACTGGCAATATCAATGTAATAACCCATTTGAGCAATCAGTAAAGTATGCACACATATTATAATGGGAAAATGTACTGGAAGGCATATTTGTCTCAGTTTGAAATAACTTCTGAAGAAGATTGATGGATGGTGAAAAAGAGGTTATAATTTAGTTATCCATTTAAAAGAACCACCCTTAACAACGTTAAAGAATCTACCCCCTGAGAACCGTTACAACTACAAACATTGGTAGCTGCCTTATCAAACAGGCTTGGTATAATGAAGATAGTATAAGAGCTTAGATAAATTCACAGAAGATATGAAAAAGCTTGTTTGATTGCCTCCTTATCCAGATACCACAAGTAAAAGATGGACTTGTTGGCCAGATATTAGTTCATAGATGCCACAACAGATGAGGGTATGCAAATTAGACTAAGGCAACGTAGATGTACATCTTTAATCTTAGAAAGCTCTCCAATCAGTAGAGAAACTTTAATTGATTAAAGTTGCAGATAAATAAGTAAAACTACTATCCACAAATTATGGATGGTTAGATCAAGTAGTGTGCAAACAACAAATATACCTGATGGAAGTCTAGAAGCAATCAAAGAATTGATTACTTAAAATAGATAAAGTAAACGAGAAGGTAATCATTGTTTTAACTGCAACTTAAAAGAACGTATTACCAGGAGCAGCAGATGTAAGGCTGTAATAAATACAAACTCTTTCAAAAAAGATGTCAGAAAAGGCAGCTGTAATAACTGCGGGAAACATTAACATTACAGCTGGGACTGACAGAAATAAACAGATGATAATAAGCCAACAAGACGATACCTTAAGGGAGAGTCACAGAGTCCAACCAGACTAAAGGAACAACAAAAACTAACCAGACATTTAAAAACATGAATTAGCAGGATTAGTGGTTAATATTCATATGCCCTAGTTTAGTTAAAAATTCATTAGTTAAAGAAACCAGTCTACGAGTTGGTAGGTCTGTTGATGAGAGGTTTTACAATTTGTTGATCAACACAGATTCTATAGCTGAAATTGTTAAGCTCTATCTGATGATGAAGGTTGAGAATTTCTCCAAGGATGAAAGTGGATTGATGTAAATAGCAAATGAACAAAAAATTCCAGCACATTTATCTATATCACATGTGTGGGAAATTGACATCGAGGAAGAATACATCTTGGAAACTGATTTTACGCAGGTACATGGATGTCAGATTATACTAGCTTCAAATAACTTCGCAGCCTTTGGTGAGGAAAACTCCATGCACGAGTATTACACCACCAATGTTTTGTCTTCAAGTGACAACAAAGACTGTTGCACAGGGTAAAGAAGATGGCCAAATTGGAGTGTAATAGAGAAGAATAAAGAAGAACTGTTGATCTAAACCTACAAAGACGTCGATTTTAAAATAGCTCTTTGCTTAACATCAGCGGACTTCAACACAAGTAAGTTAATCAGTTGAATAAACCGAAATTTCTGTCGAAACCACTTTCAGAGTACCGCCAAAGATGGAGCCATTTGTTGATTCTACCGACTATCTATCTGTAATGAACTCAAAGTGACAAGACAGCAAGCGTCAGATACCCCTTCTTTGTACCACACTCCATTGAAGAGAAAACAACCAAAAATTATTGATCAATGGGTAATTTACACATCATAAATCACTGACGAAAAAAACTACCTGTCTTGTTGATCAAATTAAGATCGTACTTTGTGTATTTTGTATATTTCACTTTCGATTCAATAATTATAAAGTTAGATGATTGTTTCTAAGTTTGGACTTTTTTATTTAGTGTATAACTTTATCTGTATATTGGGATTGTTCAGGGTAAGTCATGATTCAGGGATGGACAGTGCTGTGAGCTAAGTTTTAACATTTTAATTTGATCATTTCGTATTGTTTTCTAGATGGAGTTATCACATGGTATAGTGACAATGCTTGATGCTAGTAGATGTGAAGTCTCGAATTTTCGAGAGACTTATGGGTTGGAATAAATGCTGTAATAATATAATACACTAGTCAGTGAGAGAATTAATCGGTTAGCTAGTGAGTTGATTTGGTAGTTAGTGACTCTATTAGTGTTGATGATCGATTAATGAATTACTTTTCGTGTCGATTTTTTCTATATTAGAATTGATTGATTATTTGGAATTAAGCACAAAGCGACATAATGGGCTGTCTCGGTTTCAAGCAGTGTAAGTCCGTAGACATACAGCTGTGCTGCTTGGGAGTGGGCTATGTTAGAAACTAAGTGTATGTCAACTAGAGAGTAATAACCTAAAGAAACACGATCAGTTTTGAAAGATGTAACGTGAAGATAGTAATTTATTCTCAACGTATTGGAAGGTTAGAAGGTGATGAACACCTGACTGCAGTTTGATGTAAGAAATTACACTTCGATTATTGATCGTAACAACTGTTGAAAATTTTATTTGTATTCTGCTAAAGAAATTATCAAACTGAACAGGTTAGTGTATATGTTGTATATAGAAGTTATGTAAATATATGTTTTATATAGATATGTGGTATATATTTGCCGTACCTATATGTACACAAGTAAAGTAAAGAAGTGAATGTATGGATGGCTGATATAAATCACTAGCAAAGAAGAGAATACGGATGGCATTTGCATCATCCCTACATAATAGAAGAGGCACAATGTAGTTGAATGGTAACAGACAAAGACTGGATAAATTAAACTCAATAGTGATTGAATAGTTATATATATATTGCTACATGTTAATTCTTGCAAGAATTGTGTTTTGTGTGTGTGTTTGTAAATCCGTTAGACTTCCCGCTGTACCAGCAGGGGACCTTGCAAGAATTAACACCCAGTTTTTTTACAAATAACATCACTTGTTTCTTGCGCCATTAATAAACAATTGCAGATAGTAGTTTAAAACATTTTAAGTTAGTATTGAGTTGAAGAGACTGGAAAACATTTCTACATTTATTCATTTCTTCTTTTTTTTTCGTGTCTGGGATCACATTTGTGTCCATAAATAAGGTATTTTGAAGACATCAAAACTTTATTTCATTTGTAAATAGTCCCGGCATGGCCAAGTAGTTAAAGTTAAAGCACTCGACTCGTAACCCGAGGGTCGCGGGTTCGAATCCCCGTCACACTAAACATGCTCGCCCTTTCAGCTGTGGGGGCGTTATAATGTTTCGGCCAATCCCACTATTCGTTGATCAAAGAGTAGCCCAAGAGTTGGTGGTGGATGATGATGGCTAGCTGCCTTCACTCTAGTGTTGCACTGCTAAATTAGGGACAGCTAGAGCAGATAGCCCTTGTCTAGCTTTGCTTGAAATTCAAAAACACACAAGCAAATCATTTGTAAATTAATATAAATTTAGTAATTGCACATAACACCCACGCTTTTCTATTAGTTGCTGTGCTAGATTGAAGAGCTCCGCGAATGTGATGTCACAGCTGGAGAGTCTCGTTTTAGAACTATGAATATGTATGCAAGTATAACTATTTACCTAGTCATTTATCAGGCTTCCGGATTACTTTCACAGTTTAAGATCAACACCATTATTTCGTTTGTCATATGGATACTAAAATCAGCAAAAATATACAATATTTTGGTAACTTTAGATTTTATTTTCATTCCATTCTGAAAATAAATTGAAATATTTAGAAGAAATTTATGGAATATAATTATTAGAGTACTAGCATGATTATACGCTTGTGCTGATAAATATTTTACGCTTGGAATACTACACATCTTGAAAATAATGAAAATGCAGTGACATTTTTTTAACTGTCATAAAGTTGCATGTTCCTACATGAACTATTGTACAAAAGAGTTGAATATTAAATTTTAAAAATCAACGGAAAATATTCAAATTTCGAGTGAGAATCACTTTAAAGCAGTTTTGGTATCTTATATTTGATTGTATTGAAGTTTTAGGCAAATTACTGATCTAGAATTCAAGTAGGATTGAAATATTTTAGAATGAACATTATGTTATTCTTGATGACGAGAAACCCGCTTTAAATAAATATGTATCTCAGCACTGCTGGTGTGGGTATTAACACTTTTATTGATATGTAGAGAACAACGTTTTGACCTTCCTAGGTCATCTTCAGGTTAACTTTATTGTATCTCAGGACGGTTGGTATCAGTTTTAACACTTTTATTGATAAGCAGAGGACAACGTTTCAACCTTCCTAGGTCATCTTCAAGTATTGGTTAAAGTTGTTCTCTGCTTATTAATAAAAAATATTATGTTGCTTTATTCTGTTTCTGAAAAACAAGTGCAGCCAAGTTTGTCATAATTTTGTGTCTAAATATAGAATTCAGGCAGTAGCTGACACTTATATACACACTTTCTTCAGGCAGTAGCTGACACTTATATACACACTTTCTTCAGGCAGTAGCTGACACTTATATACACACTTTCTTCAGGCAGTAGCTGACACTTATATACACACTTTCTTCAGGCAGTAGCTGACACTTATATACACACTTTCTTCAGGCAGTAGCTGACACTTATATACACACTTTCTTCAGGCAGTAGCACACACTTATATACACACTTTCTTCAGGCAGTAGCTGACACTTATATACACACTTTCTTCAGGCAGTAGCTGACACTTATATACACACTTTCTTCAGGCAGTAGCTGACACTTATATACACACTTTCTTCAGGCAGTAGCTGACACTTATATACACATCTTCTTCAGGCAGTAGCTGACACTTATATACACACTTTCTTCAGGCAGTAGCTGACACTTATATACACACTTTCTTCAGGCAGTAGCTGACACTTATATACACACTTTCTTCAGGCAGTAGCTGACACTTATATACACACTTTCTTCAGGCAGTAGCTGACACTTATATACACACTTTCTTCAGGCAGTAGCTGACACTTATATACACACTTTCTTCAGGCAGTAGCTGACACTTATATACACACTTTCTTCAGGCAGTAGCTGACACTTATATACACACTTTCTTCAGGCAGTAGCTGACACTTATATACACACTTTCTTCAGGCAGTAGCTGACACTTATATACACACTTTCTTCAGGCAGTAGCTGACACTTATATACACACTTTCTTCAGGCAGTAGCTGACACTTATATACACACTTTCTTCAGGCAGTAGCTGACACTTATATACACACTTTCTTCAGGCAGTAGCTGACACTTATATACACACTTTCTTCAGGCAGTAGCTGACACTTATATACACACTTTCTTCAGGCAGTAGCTGACACTTATATACACACTTTCTTCAGGCAGTAGCTGACACTTATATACACACTTTCTTCAGGCAGTAGCTGACACTTATATACACACTTTCTTCAGGCAGTAGCTGACACTTATATACACACTTTCTTCAGGCAGTAGCTGACACTTATATACACACTTTCTTCAGGCAGTAGCTGACACTTATATACACACTTTCTTCAGGCAGTAGCTGACACTTATATACACACTTTCTTCAGGCAGTAGCTGACACTTATATACACACTTTCTTCAGGCAGTAGCTGACACTTATATACACACTTTCTTCAGGCAGTAGCTGACACTTATATACACACTTTCTTCAGGCAGTAGCTGACACTTATATACACACTTTCTTCAGGCAGTAGCTGACACTTATATACACACTTTCTTCAGGCAGTAGCTGACACTTATATACACACTTTCTTCAGGCAGTAGCTGACACTTATATACACACTTTCTTCAGGCAGTAGCTGACACTTATATACACACTTTCTTCAGGCAGTAGCTGACACTTATATACACACTCTTCTTCAGGCAGTAGCTGACACTTATATACACACTTTCTTCAGGCAGTAGCTGACACTTATATACACACTTTCTTCAGGCAGTAGCTGACACTTATATACACACTTTCTTCAGGCAGTAGCTGACACTTATATACACACTTTCTTCAGGCAGTAGCTGACACTTATATACACACTTTCTTCAGGCAGTAGCTGACACTTATATACACACTTTCTTCAGGCAGTAGCTGACACTTATATACACACTTTCTTCAGGCAGTAGCTGACACTTATATACACACTTTCTTCAGGCAGTAGCTGACACTTATATACACACTTTCTTCAGGCAGTAGCTGACACTTATATACACACTTTCTTCAGGCAGTAGCTGACACTTATATACACACTTTCTTCAGGCAGTAGCTGACACTTATATACACACTTTCTTCAGGCAGTAGCTGACACTTATATACACACTTTATTTTAAATAAGCACCCACGTGACACAACGTTATGTCTGCGAACTCACACTGCTAGAAATCGGGTTTTAATACTCGTGGTAGGCAGAGCACAAATAGCCAATTGTGTTGCTTTGTGCTTAATTTCAGACAAACAAACCAACCAAACTTTTAAGTTAGTTTTTTTAAATATTTAAAAGTAAAAAAATGATTACGACCATGGTCCAATCATTGTAGGCTAAAACTAAAAAAACGTAATAATAATAATAGTGCATTATGTCTATTTAAATTCCCTAGAAATCCAACTAGTGAAACACGCCCATTTTGGGATAAAAATTGGATTTGACAAAAATTCACGAAGAAAAGAAATTCACTGTAACTTCACTATTCATAGTTTGATTTCAGTAACCAAAGTTATTTGTGTTTCTTTAAGTGTATTTTATAGCATATTAAAAATGCCTTATGATTCAATAAACTAACCATTTTCATTTTTGGCCGAAATATTTTTTCTGTTATTTTTGTTAAATTGTCATGAAAGCTTAAAAAATTTCTTTCAATTTACAAAACTGTAAACCTTACCTTGGACAAACTGTAACAGGAAAAATGTTTACAGACGATCAGTTTATAACTGTTTTATATAACATGAAAGAGTCATTAGATGTGATACTTCCCATTTTGGATGGAATATTAGTATTTTTTTGTTAAAGTGTGTGTTTTCTTACAGCAAAGCCACATCGAGCTATCTGCTTTGTCCACCGAAGGGAATCGAACCCCTGATTTTAGTGTTGTAATTCCATAGACTCATCGCTGTCTCAGCGGTGAATTTTTTTATTAAAAACAAGAAAAATGAAAGTTGGTTATTGAAACAATTCAGTGTCTAAATTGAAAAAGTAAAGGGTTTTTAGTTTTGTTTAGTTACTGTACTTTGTAATAATATAAAAAATCATATGGAATCTTTGGAACTGAGTATCTTTATTTTGGAAAAAAAAAATCATTGCTTTTCTCTAAATATTGTGAAACTGGAAACTGCATTGAAATACAGTACAATGACTAATTTTATATGAAAGAAATATGAAAGCGATAAACTGTATTTGTCTGTTGGACTAGCCTTCTGGTGCATACGATAATATTTAGGGTGTGGGTGGATGAGGTGAATATTTATTCCGAAATCGTAAAAAAAACATCTAGCTATTGCTTTTCTTCAGGTCATTGGAATCAGCCTGATTTGTTTATGTTTTATATTTTAAGACTAGTTTTATGGCATGCTTTGTGTATGTATTGAGCATACTTAAGTTTATTAAAGTGATTCAGTCAAAATTTAATTTTGGCACCTTGGCATGTTGAAAACCACAGAAAAACATACATTTTGCTGCTACATCTCAGACTGAAGCAACCTGTCCTAGTGTTATATATAATGACATTTGGTAAAGCATGGAAAGCAGGTTCAACATCTGTCAGTTCAAAAACCACATGATCATTTCACTCAAACCATCTTCAGTCATGAGGATTCACATTATGACCTGTTTCTTTCCGTAGTCTCACTTGAAAGTATGGTATTTACTAAACACTGAAGATAAGTTTATGAAAAAAACATGTAAGGAATCAGCTCCAAACTTTCGGTTTCCATTCCATATTAAAGTCTTGTCACAGGCACCAATAAACCGAATTATTCCTTCATCCTCTAAAAGATTCAAACTTTGAATCTTTTAAAAATTAAAAAGATTTAATCTTTGTTACAAGTCACCCATTTGTAGGCTGTTTTCTTCCTTGCTTTCTACAAAGTATTGAACGATCTTTCCAAATGCGTCCGACCTTTAATCTGTTAAGTTTGATCTTTTTAAAAAATCGAATTCTCTGATTTAACTTTACATACATTTATGGAATAACTTTCCTTGATTTAAGATTAACCAAGTTCTGTTTGTTATAAACACTGTCTATGGAAATCTATAGTGGCAAGGTATCTAACATGAACCTTACTTGACCATCCATCATTTCTAAGCTTGCACATATTGTCAGCAGGTTCGTAAAAAGCCACGATTGTGACAGAAAAAAATTCCAGATTATTTGTTCGTTCCGTATCTATCATAGTACCCACGAAAAAAAATCTGAGCGTAAAAATAATTATTTACTTTTCACTTTCAGCACCACTAGGCCATTTTTGTGTGTGGCAGCTATATTTGTGGTTAGTGTATATATATATATATATATATATATTGGTTGTGGACAGTGTGGCCTGTTTTGACAGACTTGTTATCGCTCCTATTTCACCTAACGAAGTTATTCTTTTCACACACTTCTCTTGGAGAGCTACAGTTTGTTTTCCACATGAAAAAAATAAGTTGGAGAATACGAAATTATCCATTATCATTGTTTATTTGTAAAAATCTCTCAACAAACAATGAGGACAATCGAATTTGTAATCTTTGCTACTGCTTGATAGATAGACGTCAGAATTCAAAATACTGTACTCGAAAATTAGATTGAATTTCCAGTTTTTCATGTTTCGTCTAAAAAAGTAACTTTTCCTCCAAAATAAACACATTCCATTAATTGGACTTCCTAGGAGTTTTGATGATATAGAGTACAGTTAACTGTACAAAATGCCTCAGATTTAATTTCTTTTGCAATTTGTTCTAGATTAGGCCTAAAATTCCATGGTCGAACTGGGCTACTATATTATTTTAATCAAACATCTTAAAGGAAATATTGGCATAGCGTGCATTTCTTTAGAAATTCAAGAAAGCAATAGGTAAATCATACTGTAATTTTTGTCTGTTTTATTCGTTTTTTAGAATTAGGAAATTGGGCATTATAATTTCTCATTTATTCCTATAATGCTTTCGCTTTTTTAATTCTTGTGGTTTGAATTTCGCGTAAAACTACACGAGGGCTATTTGCGCTAGCCGTCCCTAATTTAGCAGTGTAAGACTAGAGGGAAGGCAGCTAGTCATCACCACCCACCATCAAATCTTAAGCTACTCTTTTAACAACGAATAGTAGGATTGATAGTTACATTATAACGCCCCCACGGCTGAAAGGGCGAGCATGTTTGGTGTGACGGGATTCGAACCCGCGACCCTCAGAGTACAAGTCGAGTGCATTAGCTACCTGGCCATGTCGGACCTATATTAAGAAAGCATTGTTGTTGTTATCCTCCGAGTCTGAGACTTTATAATGCTAAAAATCAGCTTTCAATACCCGCCGTGGGCAGAAAGAAGGCAGGTACTCTGTTCAGTATCTATCTGCTTTTCTTCCTATAGTCAGACAACCGGTCTGAACAATTGCTTGTATATTACAGCCACTGAGTGTCATCGATTTTACTCAAGTACATTTCAGTATTATATGTAAGAGTTCAACATTCCGTAACAGTAAGTATAACGTTACTTGAACAATACAGCACTGTTCTTTCCGGCTGACGTCAGCAGTAATGAAGGTACACTTGAAAAGTAGTTGGGAAAATTATAGCGTCTAGAAGATTTTAAACATCAGCATGCGCCGTTCCTAGTAATAAAAAAAAAGGTGGAAAAATCTGTATTAGCGCACAATATTTAAAAATACCCTAGGATGAGCTGACAAAGAATGAGACGGTTAAATCCTAGATTTATAAAATCTTTCTTACTTATGGAGTTTTAGTTAATAACACTGGCCATGATGTTAAACTGTGTATGAATTGCAAGTTAGTTTTATTATGAAACACTCCCTTCCACTCTTCTGTTTTATACGTTCATTTCAGACCATAATGTTCCAATTTGCAGCCGTGTAAAAAACATCGTAGTTACGTACTAGCTTTTGCTTTCCACGTACGCAATAAACTTCAATCTGCACTTTAACCTGCGCAGTCATGAAAAACTAACTTGATTTTTCGTTTCCCTAGTTATTTCAAGCTGGTATTAAACTACTGTTTTTACTTAAGCATTTAATTTCAAACTAGTACTGTCCTAAAACAGTCACTAGCAAACTCGTGTCATTCTTTATAATTATCTCGAACTAGTTTTCTTCTTATGTAATTTTAGATCAAATTCGCTTGTTTATTGTTTTATTTTTCTGTGCTTTAGCATTAATCTTCTGGTCAAAACAACGTTCCGCCTTAGCATTCTCATGAATACCGGTCCTCTTGAAATTACGTTATTCAAAATGAGTTTTATATTTGGGTCATGGATGAGTTATAAAGGTATGTCAAATTTCACTGTTCGGTCAAACAAACGTAGGTGCTGAGTGCTGTTAGTTAGCTCCTTTACTTCTAGTCTATCAGCTCAAACCGAGGAACAACAAGCAGAGAATGTTCGAAAAACAAACAAACAATATCTACACGTACCAGTATCATGTTGTCCTTCAGGCATTCCAATGTAACCATTTTCTAGATTTTTTATTGAAAGGGCGGTTTGGAGATAGAATATTTGCTACTTTATGCACCAAATAATATTTCAAATTATTGTTTTGGGAAATTTATGTATTGTATCAATGCTGGTATTTTTATAATTCAATGGGAAGATAACGTTAAAATTATAATGTTACTTGACAGTTGAAATACATTATATAAAGGGTTTTATCAAAGATGATATCTTTTTAAATAACGGTTTTACGTCAGTTTACAAAACGTGAGGTTCCACAAGTCCATTTTTAAGTTTTAGTTTATATATTATGTGGTTTCAATACTCATCTGTTCAGTTAAATGTTGTCTACTATAACGACGAAATATAAATTTGAAAAGAAAGTTTCATGTGAATTTTTGAAGTAGTTGTGTTTATTCTTTTCTGAGAAAGTTTGAATAGGTATATTAAACTGGTTGTTTGTTTGTTTATTTTTGAATTTCGCGTAAACCCACACGAGGGCTATCTGCGCTAGCCGTCCCGAATTTAGCAGTGTAAGACTAGAGGGAAGGCAGCTAATCATCACCACCTACAGCCAGCTTTTGGGCTACTTTTTTACCAACGAATAGTGGGTTTGACCGTCACATTGCCCCCCGCTAGTACAGCGGTATGTCTCCGGATTTACAACGCTAAAATCAGAAGTTCGATTCCCCTCGGTGGGCTGAGCAGATAGCCCTTTGTGGCTTTGCAATACGAAAAACACACAAACACACTGACCGTCACATTATAACGTACCCATGGCTGAAAGGGTGAATATATGTTTGGTGTGACTGGGATTCAAACCATCGATCCTTAAATTTTGAGTCGAGAGCTCTAACCATCTGGCCATGCCGGGCCTGTTTATTAAACATTCGTTTCTTTGTTTCTTTTATGGTGATAAAAATAAAAACTATCTGTAAAAACAATAACATCAGACCGAAAATTATATCTTAAGGAATAGATACTGCTTGAACGGATATCTATTATTACGATATAATCAATATCTAACATTTATATTATTATACACATTATCATGCATAATAAGTATCCAACCTATTTATTATTAACAAAATGCTGTTTTATGAATAGCAGATGAATCTCAGAAAGTAATTCAAATTCTCTATAGGATACGGGAACATGAACTTTCAAGGTAGAGGTAGCGTCCAAATAGTATACTTGCCAAATAATTTATTTATTTCCTTTCAACGAGCGCAGGATTTAATTGAGAAATTTGATAACCTAAAGATTATATTTACCCTTGTACAATTCTAACACCTGCAGAGTTATTTTTCACTACATCTGAACAGACAGCGATAAATTACACTTTCTCTAATTACAAAGTATTCGAAACTTGGTACTGGAACATCTAATATTCTCGTGACAGGCATAAAACGCCTCTATAGACACCTGGAGAAAAACGAGAAAAACAGTGACATCATTCTGGCACATATTGTGGAAAAGAGCGATTAGTTAACTAATGAGAGTTGAAACAATGGAAAAGACAGGTGGTGATCTCATGACACGTGAATGTTTAGTTGTGAGGAAACAAGCTAAAACGAACAGGTGTCTATATGTTACGTCATGTAAAGCTTAAAAATACACGTCATGCTTCAACAGTTGCTAATATTCATTTTACGCGTTACAAGCCCAGTATTATACCAGGAAAGCGTAGTGACGAGGCCTGTTTCGTGTACAATGATCTAGACGTCGTCATAGGCAAGTTTGTTCACACGTTTATATCTTTCTTACTACAAAACTCATTAGTCGACACGCACAAGAAAACACTAGTCTTCTTGGTTATGTTACAGCAGAAATTACCGATCGTGAAACTAAAAACAAACAAAGCAATTTTACTATACTAATTATTCACAATTTTATTAAATCATAATAAGAATAATTTTACAGTGACAATATTTACACAATTTATTAATATAACAACATTTACACAATCACGAAAATAATAAAAATTAATTAATATGGCCAGAACCAATAGTTCCATAATACAATAATGCTTAACACGCACAATTTAACCGTCAAATACAATTCCAGTTTGTTTGTTCTTTAACTGTCACACACAATTCCAAGTTTTCTAAAAGCAGGGGCGTGATGACTTTCAGCAGTCGGTTAGATCTCTGTAGAAGGTAGTAACTTCACACCACCCTTAGTAACATTTATATGTTACACAGTTACAGTTTCTATGATGACTTTCAGCAGTCGGTTAGATCTCTGTAGAAGGTAGTAACTTCACACCACCCTTAGTAACATTTATATATTACACAGTTACAGTTTCTATGATGACTTTCAGCAGTTGGTTAGATCTCTGTAGAAGGTAGTAACTTCACACCACCCTTAGTAACATTTATATATTACACAGTTACAGTTTCTATGATGACTTTCAGCAGTCGGTTAGATCTCTGTAGAAGGTAGTAACTTCACACCACCCTTAGTAACATTTATATATTACACAGTTACAGTTTCTATGATGACTTTCATCAGTCGGTTAGATCTCTGTAGAAGGTAGTAACTTCACACCACCCTTAGTAACATTTATATATTACACAGTTACAGTTTCTGTGATGACTTTCAGCAGTCGGTTAGATCTCTGTAGAAGGTAGTAACTTCACACCACCCTTAGTAACATTTATATATTACACAGTTACAGTTTCTATGATGACTTTCAGCAGTCGGTTAGATCTCTGTAGAAGGTAGTAACTTCACACCACCCTTAGTAACATTTATATATTACACAGTTACAGTTTCTATGATGACTTTCAGCAGTCGGTTAGATCTCTGTAGAAGGTAGTAACTTCACACCACCCTTAGTAACATTTATATATTACACAGTTACAGTTTCTATGATGACTTTCAGCAGTTGGTTAGATCTCTGTAGAAGGTAGTAACTTCACACCACCCTTAGTAACATTTATATATTACACAGTTACAGTTTCTATGATGACTTTCAGCAGTCGGTTAGATCTCTGTAGAAGGTAGTAACTTCACACCACCCTTAGTAACATTTATATATTACACAGTTACAGTTTCTATGATGACTTTCATCAGTCGGTTAGATCTCTGTAGAAGGTAGTAACTTCACACCACCCTTAGTAACATTTATATATTACACAGTTACAGTTTCTGTGATGACTTTCAGCAGTCGGTTAGATCTCTGTAGAAGGTAGTAACTTCACACCACCCTTAGTAACATTTATATATTACACAGTTACAGTTTCTATGATGACTTTCAGCAGTCGGTTAGATCTCTGTAGAAGGTAGTAACTTCACACCACCCTTAGTAACATTTATATATTACACAGTTACAGTTTCTATGATGACTTTCAGCAGTCGGTTAGATCTCTGTAGAAGGTAGTAACTTCACACCACCCTTAGTAACATTTATATATTATCATAGAACTCTAGAAACTTTTAGACTAAAAAACTTCCACACGTTAATGTCATCACATCCTTCTGGAAAGTTCGATTGTAGTAAGTTCACTGACCTCCAACCTGCATTCCAGAAAGTTTCGGCATCTTATAGATTCCTACGCATATGTTACGAATGTTCCAGTATACGCAATAACTCTTCTGTAGTTAGAGAAATATTCAGTGAGAATCAAACATATCGATTATGCTAAGGATTTTGATTAAGGTTGTTTGGTTTTTAAATTCTAACCAGGTATTAAGTTCAATATTAAAAACAGTAAGAATTACGTCTAACCATTACAGTATTATTATTAGCACTACTATGTAACAGTTATTAGATTTTATACATGAGGGAAAAAATCTTAATGAAAAAAACGAATATTTGTGAGGAGTCACTTTCTTCCAAGATTTTATTCTTATTTCTTTACTACTTCAAGTTCTATAAAAAACCGCTCACAATGGAAGGTGATCTATTGTAAACTTGACCCTAACAACTCGGTAAATTTGGTGTCTTGGACCCAAGTCCCGAGATAGCAGTATGCTGTGTTTAAATTCTATCATGAGAAAAAATATGAAAAAATTCTGAAAATCCACTTTTGTTTCATTCTCCTAGTTTTAATTCTCCGCGAACGATTTGCTCGTTGCTTTATTGAACTTAAGAGTTGAATTATTTTTTATTCATTCTGTTTCAAAGTACGTTATAATCTCAATCACAAAACGTCGTAAATGCTATCCAAATAAATCGTTTTAACACCGAACTTCCGGATGGTCATTATAAGTTAAGTATTAGTTTTGTTATTTTCTGGACTTACTGAAGTGTGAACGAACAATGTGTATGTTGTATGCTTATCTATCTGTCTATGGGTAAAAAGTTTGAACATGAAGAAGAAAGGTTCACCCTTTTGAAAATGTTCTGGTTATACGATATCATATCTTCGTGTCAAGTTTAACGTATCGAAATATTCAAAACAATGACTATTATTTTTTTGTTTTTTTTTCTATTATATAACGCATGAGTGTATTTAGACACGCCTAGCTGCCCACTTCTCACATTGAAACCATATAAAATCATTTGTAACAAAAATTTGCTAGTAAAACTGCTTGTTTAGTATATGATTCACAAAGGGATGCTTGTAAGAAAACCTACTAAAAAGGAACAACGATTTTTTGAACAAACATTAATAAAATATGAAAGAGTGAGTGTGTGTGTGTTTTATTATAGCAAAGCTACATTGGGCTTTCTGTTTTGTCCACCGAGGGAATCGAATTCCTGATTTTAATGTTGTAAACCCCAAAGCTTACCGCTGTACCAGCGGAAGACAAATACGAAAGAACAAGCAATTTGATTTTAACGTAAAAAATTACAATTCTAATATATTCATGCTAAATAAAGCTCAAAATGGTTAACTTTTAACGTAAAATTTGTAAGCGAAAATACTGATTAGTATTTCTATTCTCACTAGTAGTTTTTAACTAATTTGACACATCTTTGAAGCATTATGAGGTGAAAATTGACAACTCTCCAGGAAGACGTAATGTTCACCTACTAAACTAAATATTTTATTTAACTTAATAAACACATCCATCCGTGCTAGGAGGGTACCTGTGAGATGTTTTAAAGCATTCCATCGTCAGGAATATCCTAAACCATCCAATGAAATACTGATTTAAAATTAGACTTTTATAACAGAATTAATCTGGAAACTGTCTGCCATTAGCATTGCTGATTTAACTTCGTAAGTCCATGTACGTACACTGAAACATAGGTTGCAAAGGTCGGCGCTTGGAGAGGAGAGAATCCTTGATTGAATCATTCGGTCTACACTGCTGAAGAACGGAAGTATCATATGACGTCATGTTGAAGAAGTCAAACAAACACATCAGGGACACAGGGAACATGTGGAGAAATTATACAGTTCTATGATGGAAGTGTGTGGGTAGTATAAAATTAAACACTTGGTTAAAGGCAATTATTCTATTTCTTGTTTCCGAGTTAAAACGATGTCCAAACCACCATTAAAAATTATTCACTAGTAACGTACAAAACCCTTTGTGATGTATCTATCAGAAAAAAAACACCTACAAACCTGTGAAATACATCAAACGACAGCATGGCCCTCAGACCGCTAGTAAATACAATTTATTACACGCATGTCCCTTTTAAAACTACAAAGAGGGGTGGGAGAGAGTCGGTAAAACAAGAATAAAAATTGTAAATGTCTTCGCCTGTTTTCTATTTAAGTGATAAAGTACATGATGTATCGTCCACAAGAACTACTCCTTTCAGATATGAAGACAAACCATACCGAAAGAGATTTTCTCTGTAGTTATATCTGTAAAAATGAGTTTAATTCTAAGAACTTATGAATGACAGTAAAGAAGAATATGTAATGTTGTTATGTTTTACTGTTGACATATTACTTATTTTTATTTACTCTTCATGAAATAATTGTAATTGAGTTGTGACGTTGGGCAATAGACAATTACATAAGTTTATAAAATAAAGTTGTATTTCAAAAATAAGCAATTATCCGTTTACCTGATCATTTTAATAACGAAAGGTTTATGGATATAAAATTAGAATAAAAATATAGTGATTTGTTGCAGATGTAATGAAAAAGACAACACACAGTGTGAAGATGAATTGTTTGTTTCGTTTAATTTCGCGCAAAGCTACACGAGAACTATCTTAGCTAGCTGTCCCTAATTTAGCAGTGAAAGACTAGATGGAAGGTAGTTAGTCATCACCACCAAATTCCAACTCTTAGGCTACTCTTTTACCAAAGAATAGTTAGATTGACTGTCACATTATAATGTCTCTACGACTGAAAGAGTGAGCATGTTTAGTGGGATAGAGATTCGAACCCACGACCCTCAAATTGTGAGTCAAGAAGGAACTATTGGGATAAAGTTGAAGTAAATTAATGAAATACACTTATTTGAACAATTAATGGAATAAATTATATCTGCCAAAATAAGGTGGAAATTAGTTTTACTTGAAAATAAACCTAAAATTTAGGGTGTTGGTTAAGCGCGTCTCAGATCCTGGATGTCTGGAAGGAATCTGGTTGAAAATGCCAACTAACTGCTCTTACACTGTCGTTAACCGATGACAAGTATTTGGAGGTATTTCTGATGTGACAGCCATAAAGTAGATAATGTAAGATAAACTAGAACTACCCATAACAGAATCCTGCTACAGAAAGTAACACCAGTGGTTGAATTTACTACATTACGAACGTTTGTTTGTAGTTAAGCGCAAAACTACACAATGGGTTATCTGTGGTTCGCCCACTACGTGTATCGAAACCCGGTTTCTAACGTTGTAAGACAATCTGCAGATATACCACTGTGCCATTGGGGAGCTTAACTTGTCGGATAATTACTTTCTTCAATAGTATTTCAACACTCTGTGTTCACCAAATCTGTTGCTGAGGGCGCATTTCGATCAATGTCTTATAGCAAATATGTATGTGTGTGTGTGTGTGTGTGTGAAGGGGTTGTTGTTTTCTAATAGAAAATTCTCATCGGGCTATCTGCTTTTTCTACTGAAGGGAATCGAACCCCTGATGTTAACATTGTAAATCCGAAAACTTACTGCTGTCTCATCCGTGGACTATGGTAAATATAATTAATTAGCTCATCTATTATTTATTTTTCCTACAAAATATAGCAGTGTAAGAAGTAGAGGGGACAAGATGCTTTGGGGCAATCTTAAATATAGGTGTTAATTATATGTGTATATATGTACGTGCAAACACAAGCATATAAACATGAATTAGCAAAGACAAGATATTCGATAATTAACTATAGTTTAATATCCATCAAAAACAAACTCTTCAACGAAAAAAATAAGATTTGCTACAATTAAAATCCGTTCGTGCACTAAAGTTAAAATTTTGTTAGGTTTTGCGCTAGCGCAAGCGTAACTGTAGGTGTAACTCGTTTTCATCTCAAGATTCTCAATTACGACACATACGACATGCAACACTACCCAAAACATAATATAGTCGAAATTCGTTATATTATAGCTGTGACAAAATACTATTACAAAATAAAACCTCCCAGTTGCACAGCGGTATGTCAACGGACTTATACTGCTAAAAACCAAGTTTCTACACTCGTGGTGGGCAGAGCACAGATGGCGTTTTGTGTTTAATAACAAACAACTACAAAGCAATAGCAACCACCTCCCCCAAATTAATTTATTATGCTAGTCAAACAATTAGTCGCGATATATTAAATGCAAATGAGCCTACGCTCGTAAACGAATGATTAGCAGATGTTGTTATATCTTTATAATTTATAAGCATCTTACTTTAATGCTGAGTATGGTTACCATGTATAGCAAAGACAGTTGGCACCGGCCTTGCACGCATGGTAATGAAGTTCCGAGTTATTCTCGACCACTCCTTTGAAGAAGCGTTTTCAGGACATCTTTAGTCTGGAGTTAGTTGACGGACTATAATACGTCTCTTCCGAAGCATCCCGTACATGATGATACTGATGTCCGTTGGGTGTGAGGGTCACTTTTCTAGGTTAGTCATTTTCCCTTTAAGACATGTAACGGTTCAGCACAGGAAGAAGAGGAACAATCAGTTTGTCTTAATTCAGGACTAATTGTGCCATCATTTGTTGTTGTTGGATACCATCGTTACAATATATGGCCTTAATGGTAAATTTCACAATTTGTAGAGGTTGGCACATCCGCTAGTGGTTATTCCTTCTCACATGTTACTTCCTACTCCGCTATATCCGTCACATTTCTGTACGTGAAAGAGATGTATCTTGTTCTTTATTCTATATATATATGAGTATGTAAAAACAACACAGCTACATATGTTATTGACACAATTGTAGGCTAGATATCTTGTGTCTTGTTATGATATTGTGAAGTATATTTCTGACTATTTTTATACTCATTAAACACGCATCTGCGGCTGAGAACATCTGATTTTATCTTGGGATGTGCATCGTACGATTTAAGCAAGCCAGCACGCACAGATAATGGTCTTGTCGTTTCACAATGTTCTGAAAGATGGTGTAACGGATTTACCGTTGTACATTTATTTTGGTGCCTACATTTGTTTCTGTACAGTTTTCATTTTTACCTATGACCTAAGTTCTTAATTGTGATTTGCGCATGTACCACCTGTCCTCAAAATCAGTAAAACGTTCTTGAGTATAAAAATCAACAATAGTTGTTTGACGAAAGCACTTGAGAATATTGTTGAATATAACGTGTTACATAACGTCTCTGTTGCCAGATATAAGTTAACAAAAACAAAACAGCACAATGTCCAAATCAAGTGTAAGTAGAATCAACGAGTTTAAATTGTTTGTTCTTGAGCGCACAGTTACATAATGGGCTATCTGTGCTGTGTCAGTCGCATGTATCGAAACTCAGTTTTTAGTGTTGTAAGTCCTATGGAAGTGCATACAGAATTAACAAGTTTAAATTGTTTGTTCTTAAGCGCATAGTTACATAATGGGCTATCTGTACTGTACTGGTCACTGGTATCGAAACTCACGAGCTTAAAGTGCCTTATTGTGGTAATCATTTTCACTTGATTTTTGTTTACTGTGAAAGCTGTGTGTATCCGTATTCGTAGAGGTGTGCTACATAATTATTAATCGGCAGGTTTTTTGTTTTTGTTGTTGTTTGGCATGTTTGCACCGGACGCTCACGCAAAATTATACCAGGACTAATTTTAAACTCTAGATAATAGGAAATAAAACTAATTAACAGCACTCGCCCCAACTGTTGAGCTATTTTAATGAAATAATTGTATTTGATAGTCACTTTTATAACGCATTCACGGCGGAAGTGATTTATTTCTTTTTCTTCTTTGCTTCGATAACCGGGCTCGAACCATGTACATCGGATCCATGCACCCTGGCATGCTAAATTAGGTCTTACCTGGCCATTCGTTAGGCCGAAAAAAAAAAAAAAACATTCCAGAAGAAATTAATTAGAAATTTAACGGAGGCGGAAAGTATTTGTGCAGTAAGTGTTAAATGCATACACCTAAAATATTTAATGACCTGTTAGTGAGAAATGATGTTTGCTTTTATTAAATATTTGCTGTTGTAGATTAAGAAATAGCGACTACGCAGTTGGACTGCAGGTTTCATTACGCCTTCTTCTGTTTATAATAAATAGTCGTCTGAATAATTTTTAAGCCTCGTGTGTCCTAAATCAGTATGTACTGATAAGTCTGTGATGTAGCAAATAAGTATTCTACTTACAAACAACTATGTAGTCCTATCGTCTCTGCTAGTTATTTGGGTCATAATATATGGAGGAATCTATTAAGTCACTGAAACTACGACAAAGCCTTCAGGTGATTTAATTAATCTTTTCTTCGCTGACTGTTTACTGGTTTCTGGTTACACCAGCTGTCAGTTGGATTGCTAGTAATACAATTTATTGCTCCTTAGCCAAGATGTATGTGTGTGTTTTCGTATAGCAAAGCCACATCGGGCTATCTACTGAGCCCACGGAGGGGAATCGAACCCCTAATTTTATATACATGTGTATATCATCTTGTTCCTAGAATTTAGGTGATTTTCGTCGAAACTTTGCTGTTGCTGTTTTTATTTCATAATGAAAACTGACTTTAATATATACATATTCCTAGTCTCACTCCTACAATTAGAGTGAATTTTGTTCCTATTGTCGAGTCTCAGGCCCGATATGGCCAGGTGGTTAGGGTGCTTAACTCGCAATCTGAGGGTCGCGGGTTCGAATCCCCATCCCACCAAACATGCTCGCTTTTTCAACCGTGAGGACGTTATAATGTACGGTCGTTCCCACTCTTCGTTGGTAAAAGATTACCCAAGGGTTGGCGGTGGGTGGTGATGACTAGCAGCCTTCCCTCTAGTCTTACACTGCTAAATTAAGGATGGCTAGTTTCTTCAAAAAAGAAACTTAAGAACGTAAGCGAGCATTGAGACCAACTACTCGATCAGAAATAAGTAACCCAACAGCCAGTTTAGTTTGGATTGAATTTCGCACAAAGCTACACGAGGGCAATCTGCGCCAGCCGTTCATAATTTAACAGTGTAAGGCTAGAGAGAAGGCAGCTAGTCATTACACCCACCGCCAAGTCTTAGGCTACTCTTTTACCAACGAATAGTGGGATTGACCGTCATATTATAACGCCACCACGGCTGAAAGGGAGAGCATGTTTGGTGTGACAGGGATTCAAATCCCCGACCCTCAGATTACGAGTCGAGTGCCTTAATTACCTGACTACGTCGGGCCCAGCAAATTTCTGTTGTTGGACTAATTAGTAGGGGTGTATATCTCATCCTTGTCGTCAATATGACACCTATCTAGGTATTAATACCGCGATAAAATGCGTAGCTAGATTCAAAAGTTTCACCAACAGTTGTTTTACAAAGTTTGACACTCTTGTCTGCAACTTTATTACCTACATTATTAATATTATCTTACTTAAGTACTTCACACTTTATAATGCTTTTCCAAATTCTCAGGTTTGATCAAATAAGTGGCAGTTGGCAACAGAAGTAAAATAGAAAAGTTAATATCTGTCTATATTTTGTCATTGTTAATTTCTTATTTTACTTTGTATGTATTTTGATGAGATAAATAAAGACAACATGTAATACTTAATACTTACTTTCCTTTATTGGAAACAAACAAACAAACAAAATCAATACAATTGTATCGCAGTATCACGATATGATATAAGTATCGTATCACTGTACTGTCATAACTTTACCAGTTAGCTTGTCTTATGAAATCAAAATTTATGCACAGATAACACTGGTTTTGTTTTGAGCGCGCGAAGTTCTGAAATAAACGAAATAAAAATTAATATGAAAAAAACTTGAAGTGGACCCAACTTGATACGTATGGAAAAAAAATGTGTAAAAAAATGGCTTCCATGAAGTGGACGAGAATTGATAGGTATGATTTTAATAATTTTCTTCACAGTTTTCACAAATCCGCACCAGTTGATAAATGAATTGATCACGCAATATTGTCACTAATGCATTATTAGCATAATCTACTCGTAAATACTAGATTTTTGTTTTGTTTTTAATTTTGCGCAAAGCTACACAAAGGTTATCTGCGCTAGCTGTCCCTAATTTAGCAGTATAAGACTAGAGGGAAGGCAGCTAGTTATCATCATCCACCGCAAATTCTTGGGCTACTTTTTTACCAACGAATAGTGGGGTTGACCGTCACAATTTTAAAGCCCCACGGCTGAAAGGGCGAGCATGTTTGGTGTGACAGGGATTCAAACCCGCGACCCTCAGATTACCAGTCGAACGCCTTAACCCACCTGGCCATGCCGGGCCCCGTAAATATCAGAGAAATTCGATATTTAGACTGTGCTTTGTACAATAACAATAAGAATTGCGAACATTATTTTTAAGAGCTTGTGTCGCGTGACACTGCATGACGTCGTACAGCTTAATTAGTCATTATAGTTAATTTCATGGATTGATAATAATTTAACTACTGTCATCTAAGAAACTGCGTTCAGTAACATGAGAACACACACAATAAAACCCATTATATTATATTTTTTACTTTTACGCTAACGTATAATATTTACCGCTGCCTTGTACATCAGTTATAAACTTTTGTTAAACGAACGAATGAACTAAAATATTGTAAGAAAGTATGAATTTGGTATGACTTTAGTATTTTGAAATTAACACTGAAAAGCAAAAAAAAAAAAATATGTATGTGTTGTGGCGCGTGTTGATTATCATGTATGTTTGTGAGGTTCAATGGTGGGTAAATAAACACTGCATTAGGAAATGAATAACACATGCTCATGAAAAATTTGCAAGCAATGTAACACAATGTATAATTGACAAATTTATAGTGTAAAATTCCATAAAATATGCAATACTGACCCTTACTTATGACATACAATAGGTTTCGAAGAAGGTCGAAACGTTGTTCGCTCCTCAATATAGAGCTTTCTTTATCCATACAAGCCCGTTTTTACATATATAAAAACACCCTTAGGCTAATTTAAGGCAATTTTTTTTCTTCACATTACTGATTTATATGACAGAAATTGACCGAAACTTATCTGACGTTTCGCCTCAGGTTCAAGGCAGTCGCCTTCCATTACACGAAATTTCATCTTGAGTTTTATTGTATTATTTCATTTAAAATATGTGCATCTTTATTCTAAAATATATTGCATTCTGACAAACTGATCCAAAAAGGCAGCTGCTAATGAAACGAAAAAATAACTTTTTTTTTTTTTTACTGAAATGTGTAAAGTTGATAAGATACAAACAGACCAAAATAAACTGATAATACATTACAGCTTCGCTCCAACATCAGTTCCAGAAAGATTTTGTAGCTTATGGTCTTCAGAGCATTTAGCAGTATTTTTTGTGCAGTCTGGGATCTTATTACACAAAAATATGGCTTTCTTAATTCACGTAGATATGAACTGGTAGGATGTATAACATTTCTTTAGCATTCAAATTATAAACCAGATTTCATTTAAAAACATTAACACTTCTGACAACTAAATTTCTGGAACCTATAAATAGTTGTTATTGTTTTTTTTTAAAGAAACTGTTTTCATAACTAGGTTTTTTTTGTTGTTGTTGTGATTTTATCACTTCGACCTTCCACAAGAACAAGCGCACTCTTACGAGTCAACCATCTGTAGTGACTCAATTATCCTACCACTTCAAACTTTGCAATTACCAGTATTTCCACTAACGTACAGGTATCTACTAAGGTAATTTCTTTAAAATAACATTTCGCAATGTCAGAGCTTACGTTTACTTATATTAACACTGCCTGAGTCATCAGCGTATTGTCATAACTAAGAATGTTCTGTGAGCCAACATTGTCTGAAAGGAGAATGTGTAATGTTTGGCACGTTGAATCAAACTGTACTCAACTTTTGGAAAAGAGCCAAACTACATTTAAATGCGTTGTAAAACTATTGTGGGGAGAGTTTTATAACACATTTAACACAAACTGTTTTGCCTGTTTTTTGATACCAGGGAATAATATAAACCTGATCATATGTCTACAAAACACAGGTATACTCTTGTGTTAGTAACTTACTGAGTACTCGACTGTAAGAATAAATAATTGCATAAAGTTGTTCTATATTTTCATTGTTAAATCATTATGGTTGCTCTCCCACTTACGTTATCGACCACACTCTATTCTGTGATACAACTACTTCACGTTTCCTTTGGCCAGTAAATCAACTTCTTACTCTCGAGGACAGACACCTTTCCAGTCAAATTGGTATTTTGAAGGACGCTCCTGCTGTTCAGTTCCTTATAGGGCGTGGGTGTGGCTCACTTTTCATCATGACGAACAGTGGATCCAAGGCTAATGGTTCGAAAAAAAGAGCACTTCACACTTTTATTCCGTTGATACGTACTGGTTCTAAAAACTTATGAGTAAAAACAAAGAAGTACTTATAATAACATGCTATTATATCGGATATATATAGTGGCGACGAGGCCTTTCGCCTATATCAGAACTCACCAGGTCGGCTGGGACACATTTGTTTGAAGTTAAGTTTAAAACTACAAGATGAGCTATCTCTGCTCCGCCCACCACTAGTTTCGAAACCCGGTTTCTTGCAATGTAAATCCGAAGATATACCGCTGTGCCACTGGAGAACAACTGAAATACGACAGAAACAGTTGTGGTTGAGCTGCTACATTTGACGATAAAACCTTGATATTCGATTACAGCAGCTCGAGATTTGGCAAAGGATGGCTAGCGCAAATATCCCTGGCTTACTAACACGCAAGTATATGAAATTAATTAAAAAATACTTTCTTAATAATAGGGCTGAAATGCAGTGCCACTTACTGCATACTTTCATTGAATTCTTGAATACAATTTGAGCCTTTCTTAGTTGTTATAAACTATTTTCAACTTGTATTATATTTGTTGGATGAGAAGTTTAACTATAGTTGGAAGATGAAGGTAACTATTTTCAAATGCTGTTCCGTGTTCATCTGTTGTACATGTACATCAATACTGATTGTATCTTTCAGAAACCCCCAATTGTAGAACAGTGGTAAAGTTGATCACATATTGCTATCCAAAGGAAATGCTATCCAAACAGTTTCCGAGAGCTTAAGGATGTATTGAACATTCACATTACGTAACACAAATTTTGTTCCTGGATAGTATGTGTTATTTCTTAATTGCTTATGTTGTAAAAGTACAGGAATCGGCCATTATTCCCTTCAAACTTTGCTTTTGTGACCTGGATAATGAAATTTAGAAATTAACCTATTTTCTACGTAAAAACGGGCAAATTTGCACATTTTCATTTACGTAAGATCTGAATAAAACAACACATGAATCGAGATTTACATGTATTTATACTAAAGTTATACAAAAATGTTTAGAAGGAAGTAGTTTTTCGAGATTTGCGACAGTAATGTAAATCACTTTCACGTATCAGCACTCAAATATTGTCTCCTATCATGTTTTCGTTATGCGTTCCTTGATAGCGGCGTTCAAAGTCCAGTATATCTTGGGGTAAGCGCTCGTCTTGCTCCTCTGAATATGTTCCCATGTTCTCCTTTAATTTATCAAGATGAGTGTCAAGGATATGGACTTTCAGGGACATTCTGCAGCCCATTGTGCCGTAGATTTTCACCAGAGCCTCAACCAGTTCCACATAATTTTCGGCCTTGTGATTGCCCAAGAAGGCCCGAACCACTGCGACAAAGCTGCCCCACGCTTTTTTTCCTTCCTACTGAGCTTCTTGGGGAATTCTGTGTACTTCAGGATCTTCTTTATTTGTGATTCAACGAAGACACTAGCTTTGACAATTGCTTCAGACATCTTATAGAAGAAGTCTCAAAGGTACTTGAAGGCTGCAGACTCCTTATCAAGAGCTGTGAAAAAGTGTTTCATAAGACCCAGTTTTATGTGCAATGGTGGGAACAACACCTTCTGTAGGTCCACTAGTGGCTCTCACATGGCATTGTGCTTTCCCACAGAGAACTCGGTCTTTTGTGGCTAGTGCTTCCTGTTGTAGTGCACTGCGGATTCCCTGCTGTCCCAAAGGCAAAGATAACAGGGAAACTTGGTAAAGCCTCCTTGGAGACCCATCAGGAATGCCACCATTTGAAATCTCCAATAATCTCCCAGCCATACTCATCATATTTCAAGGCTTCTAGCACGGTCTTGACGCTGTTGTATTCCTCTTTGAGGTGCACCGAATGAGTCAGGGGAAGAAGCGGATGCTTATTCTCATTATAGAACAGCACAGCTTTGAGGCTTTTGGATGCTTCTGGAGAATGCTTGCAGCTTCTTGATGCCATCTCTGATAGAACCAGATAGCGCTATGTGTTCACTTAGGCAGTTAGAACTATACTGAAGTGGTGAGTGGTGAGCCTCTGTATATATATTACTATGGATAGTTCTAGAAAATTCTAAAAGGTTCTTGAAAATTTACGTAAGTTTTACAACATTCTAGAAAGTTCTTGAAATTCTTGTAAGTTCGAGAAAATTCTCTATCAACTACTCAACACTGAATCTACCTGAAATGTTCTGGGAAATGGGTAAATTTGAAAATTTCATTACCCAGGTCACAAAAGCAAAGTTTGAAGAGAAAAACAGTTTTTTTTTTACATTTACTTTAGGCATAAGCAATTGGGAAATAACATTTTCTGCTGAGGAACAAGAAAAAGTAAAAGTTTTGTTACATAGTGTTATTATAATCTCATAACAGCATGTTTTCTCGTCCCCCTTCCCGATAGCTCAGTGCTAAGCTATGTCCGCGAAGGGCATGATAACCCTCATTGTGTATCTTTGCTTATAATAAAGAAACAAAAAAAATATTTTTGTCTTTTTTGAAATTAATATGTTTTTATCAGCGAATAATCCTGTTCACAGATTTAATTTTGATCTTGTTAAATTTACACGTTTGCCAATTAAACACAATAATATAAACAAGTGATGACATATGGGTCTTCAAATATTAAAGAAGGCAGTTCTTACCTAGAAAAATCTTGTTGAGAAAGTCTTGTAGGAATGAACAACACAAGGTCAACATTTTTAGAAATAACCATTTAAATTTAAAGAGCGTATACATTGAAATAGGAAACGTACCATTCACAGCCTTCTATTTATCTAGTAGATAATTATGCAACTAACCAAGGTTTATCGTTTCTCGTGTGAAATTAATGAAACATATATTGAGAAAGAAATAGTTTGATTACATCACTTTGCGTTTTAAATAACTGGGAAACAATAACAGGTTTCCCATCGTTATTTCTGTGTTGAGTCCTTAAACATTTTTATTTACCATAATGAACCATTTTGAGGAACAAAACATAATTTCGGCATGGTGATTGTCATTAACAATATTGTAATTGGAAACCATAATTCGTGAAGGATTCAAAACCTGTTTTGTGTTGTTATTAATTGTACTGTAAATATGTACATCCAAACACGTACCATGTACAATGTTGTTCCCACCAGGAGTTGATAGTTTATATTGCAATTACGTACTGTCTTACTTTTCGATCATCTGATTTATTACGATCAAAATCTGGCTTATATTGGTACTCGGACAAACAATAAATAAACCTGACATAAAACTGCCTTCAAACATTGTAAAATTAAATCAGTAACCTGCACTTTATTAGAGTATTCTCTCGAATTCCATTTCTGTCACATCAGTAAATAGTTTCATCCCTAAATAATGAAAGTTACACTTGAACATAATGTTATCTTGATAATGAATGTGACGGCTGGACTATCTGCTCTCAATACTCGTTAAAAATTTCCCATCAAAATATTACGGGTTTATTCAAAAATATTTGTACTTACAATTTAACTATGATATTTTATTCCTAATTAAAATAGCATCAAAATTTGAAATAACAAAAACAGCTTTGTCACGTGTTCTTATTATTTATCATTAAAGCAGTGGGTCTACTTTTTGAAGAGAACACTCAACAGAACAGATTCTGTCTATTTATTTTGTAGTTTAACTTATTCTTAACTACTTGAACGATAGTTTACCATGTACAATGATTATTGAAGCATTGCTTTACTTTTCATTGAAATTGTAAAACTCTGGGTAAGTACATCATGTACTCTCTCGTTTCCTTAAACAATCTTCTCTTCATCACTATTCAAGAGTGCTTGAAGTCTTAGTCAATTGCTAGCTAGCTCTGTCCTTCGTCCTCTAAACAAAGCTGACTTTGAGGCACGCATGCTCAAATTAGTAATTATGGTCAATTAAAGACCCTGACCATCGAACCAAGCCATGATTCATGCTAGACTTCGTTTACATTGTTTACGAGTTTGGTCACATGATTCTAAGTCCATGTGCTATTGGCTCTCCAGTGGAATGTAGCCAAGTCATTCATCTGTAGCCTAAAGTTTGGAATGATCAGATAACGCGCAGTGTACCAAGAGCAGTGTAACGTACATGTTTACATGTAGTTCGTTTCATTTATTGCATTTTGACCCAGTGTTTGTTTTCAAAAGAACTAACAGACTTCCCCTAACAAAAACACACTACACAGTTTCAACAAACACCAACCTCGTTTTCTCTGCATTGTTTAAAACATTTTATAATTCCTCATAAACATAAGTTTTAATTGTATTGATAACGAACACTTTAGTCTTTCCGTACTTAATAACGGACAACATGAAAAACACCTAAGCTTTCATATTGGGGGGAGAGCATTAATTTTTTTTTTTTGCTATCATTTTCGCATGCATTCGCGAAGTTCACAGTTTTATTTAATAAATGTTTAATAGCAATATAAAGGCCTGATTATGTTGAAACTCCTGAACGTTTGTCATAATGAGAACGTCAAATAGATTCACTTTGAAATTGTTTCACATTGTGTATATAAAGCATGTCCAAATGACATCTATATTTGTTTAAAGCACCTAAAGTTAATCATTTATTTCTGTATCGCAAGTGAGTGATTCTATAGTTTTCTTTTTTTATTCTTAATTAGAGACAACAACACCATTGTTTAGAATAATTAGCTCGAAAAACGTTTGACGACGTTGAATATTTTGTGAATGAAGGTTATTATCAAGACTAAAAATCATTTTAGTTGTTGTAGAGCACAGTTATGGGCTACTAGATGTGTCCACTACAGAGAATCAAACTCCGGATTTTAGTCCTTTAAATTGGTAAACTTACCGCTGCCTCACCGAGGGACAACTAAACACATCAGTAGTCTGGTAAAAACACAAATCAAAACAGAAAAGCATGATCACTCCATGGTTATTTAGAAAAATCTTCCTGAGATCCAGTTTTTATTTCATGCTTTTAGGTTTGTGTATGCAATTAAGGGATTTTATTTTTTTATTTTTGTTTGAAGGGATTTAATTATTTTTCTTAGGAAAACTTTTCATCCCCGTTTCTGAAGAGATTTAATGTAATTAATTTGAAAAAAAAAAACAAGGATGAAAGAAGATCTTTGATTTAGTGAGAATCAGTTAAATAACTGGTACTCTATAGTACAATTAATATTTCTCAGGTAATCAGATAAATATAAATCACCCAAAAATATGCCCTCAACCCAGCTGTATGTCCGCGAACTTAAAACACTAGAAACCGAATTTCGGAATCCATGGCGGGCACAGCACAGATAGCTTGTTGTGTAGCTTTGTGCTGAACTTTAGATAAGCAAACAAACCAAGAAATATAAATGATGGAGTAACAACAGGCTGTACATTTGTACTGAGACTTCAAATGTCGCGTGGATTCCCCCTTCTTTCTCCATTTATTTTTGTTTATGGAATATTACGTCAGGCTAAGGGCTGCAGTTGAAGAAATAATATTAGATTTTTTTATGCGCAGATGGAGAGTGAAGGAACAAAGCTCGTGACGACAGCTCCTATTCTGGTGTTATAGAAGGGCTGGTCTGAAAAGCGTCTGTGTTATAGCCATGGGAAAAAAAAAACACTTTATTTTTCTTTACTTGAGGGGGTGGGGGTAGTGGTGGAAGTTCTTAATGTTAATTGTTATTCTCTATAATAACCTGACACCAAGCACATGGTAGCTTCGATATATCTATCACACATATCTATAGCATTTGTCGATCTCAAGTTCGATCTCTCGCGAATGAAGACTTGTTCTCACGATGTACGTGGTACGTGGTTAATACGTCATAACCAAAATTGAGCGATGAGTTAATCGAAGTGCTGGATGAGGTCAACTCGTTCCAAACGCTACCCGCAAAAGAAAGTGAACAAGTAGAACGAAACAAGACAAGAACTCAACCGAGGATCTCAAAGACGGAAATGTTTCTCATTGCTATTAAATATGTAATTCATACTACTTGAGAAGATAAAACTAGATAACTAATTTGGCCTGTCTCAGAGTAAAGAAAACTTCATTGGACTTTACTTATGTATGTATGAAAAACGGCGTTTTTTTTTTCATATATTTTCAAGTAGCAGTTTTATATGAATGTGTTATTTACAAACTGTAACATTTACTAATATAATAAAATTAGTAATCGAGTCGATGAGCAATAATACAAGTGAATCACTGTGTGAACGAATAGAAAGGACTTAACTTGTTTATTCCTCAAAATAGTAACTTAATACGACACCCGGTGGTTCAGCGGTAAGTCTTGGGACTTATAACGCTGAAAATTGGGTTTTGGTACCCACTGTGGACACAGTATAGATGGTTCATTGGACAACTTTGTACGTAACAACAAACAAATCTTAGAAACGAATGAGACAATAATTTGTTAATTTTAATGAAGAATAACTACAAATACGGGTATAATCCATGTTATTTAATGTAAGAATTCTGTGATATATCATTTCCCATTCGTTTAGTCAATATTTTGTTTATTCAGTATTTTTAAACTAACAGCATTTTTATTTAATACTGTGATGGCGCCCTAGTGAGCAATCAATATAACGGCATATTAAATTATCTATGTTAATTACTAGGTTACCTTTTAGCTATAATCTATGCAGGTGAGTTGCTTTGGCCAGATGTTAATTAGTGATAATAGCCTAGCCACTTACATTTCTATTAACGAGATTTTCATTTTGTTTCGTACGTACACCAGATAGAATAGTTGTGGAAGGTTGTTTCTTACCACTTATCTATCCACACCGAGTTATTTATTACCCAAGAAAAAATCGTAAACAAATGATACACTTATTCGTTGGTGAAGAGTAGCTCAAGAGTTGATGGTGAGTTCTGCCGAATGGTTTTCTTTCTTTCGATAAGTAGTTCAAAATTATAAACCACGGCAGACAGGTTTGGTAGCTCTTGATGAAGAGAAACCCGCTTGAAATAAAATTGTATCTCAAAATGGCTGATATGGGTATGTTAATACTTTTATTGATAAGCTGAGAACAACGTTTCGACCTTCCTAGGTCGTATTTAGGTTAACAGTTCTTCAATTTTATCAATAAAAGTGTCAATACCCATACCAGCCATTCTGGTATCTTTTGTCTTAAAAAATTTAAAATCTTATCTTCCTGCGTTTATGTAGATATATACATATACTGATCAACACCAAACGTTTTTTGTTTTGTTTTATAATACATAAATCGTTGTGTCGATGAATATTTAATTTAAATGTTTCATGTCGTGTGAATTACTATTTTCTAACTGTGGTATTTTCTTCACGTGCCTCATCTTCCATTCATCACGTATTTATCCTCCTTTTTTCAGTAACTCAAAACGTATGCAAGCCCACGACCTCCATAAAAATAAGAACAATACCTATTCGTTTCACTATTTTATATACAGTTTGCGAAGACTAAACCTTCTGTTAACGTTTTATTCATGTCTCTGAAAATCGATCATGCTTAAATAAGGCTATGAAACAGTCAGAGAATTTATAAAGAAATATAAAATAGTGGAATAAAAAACACGCCCTTGATACGTCAGCACATTCCTTTTTTCTATTTAAAGCACGAAAAACTTTCCTCGGCATATTTAGTTTTATTTGTAACCAATTTATAAAGCAATTAATATACACAAGCAAATTAACTTATTTTGAAAACTCTGGTTTTTGATTTTTTCAATTAATCTTTAGAAACGGAGCCAAAGAACAAGTTTGTGTTCTTTTCTGTTATTGTGGTCATCAAACGATTTGTTTGTTTTGGAATTTCCCACAAAGCTACTCGAGGGCTATCTGTGCTAGCCGTCCCTAATTTAGCAGTGTAAGACTAGACGGAAGGCAGCTAGTCATCACCACCCACCGCCAACTCTTGGGCTACTCTTTTGCCAACGAATAGTGGGATTGACCGTCACATTATAACGCCCCCACGGCTGGGAGGGCGAGCATGTTTGGCGCGACGCGGGCACGAACCCGCGACCCTCGGATTACGAGTCGCACGCCTTACGCGCAAGGCCATGCCAGGCCGTCATCGAACAATTAATTCTTGTTTTGTTTGGTAGTACTTTCTGTAATCTGTTATTCATATGTTTAGTCAAGAAACAGCACCTTTTATGTAAAGTGTACTGTAATAGTCTAAACGTAACTTCTTGAGTAAAAATATATTTTGTTTTCACAAATTCGTGTAGTTGCCAAGCCTTTAAATTCTATGAATCGTTTTAATCAATTATGTCATCTGTATATGGTATGCAAGTTTTCCAAGCATCAATTTGATGAATCATATGAGAGATAAAGAAGCCGGAATTATGACATGTTTGGTTACTGGTGTGAATAGGAGTCAACTGATAAAAAGAATAAACAACACTGAAAAACAGGACGAATCTTTCTTAAACAATATTTCCAAATGTTAAAGCATATTCTAAATGATATTATATCCTGTCACTAGCCAGAGTGATTTAACTGTAAAACCCTTAGGCCCAGTTTTTCTTCCAATGTCAGTTACTTATTTCTGACTGAAACCACAGTCTCAAAAAGGGTATCAGCTGTCTCTTTGGTAAAAACCGAAATATGAGTATGTATTGGGCAGAACAAGTAAATAAAGGATCGTAAGTGCATTTTGACGTAAATATTATATAGGTTGGTCAAGGATTAAAATGGTTATTTTTGGATGAACATTATTAAAACAATATCTGCCACTAGAATGGCCTGAATGAAGAAATGGCTATCTCTAGAGTAAAATAGGTAAATAAGATTTGTGAGTCAGACCAACCAAACGGTGGCTGTCTCTAGGAGATTACAAACAGAAAAATGACTGTATGAAGTAGTACTGCCAGGGCAATAGTTGCTTATGGAACAATCTCAAACGGGAAATCACCCGTCTCTTGAGTAACACACAGAAATAAAGGCCTAAGCAACAGACCTCTTCCAAGAAGATGTAGAAAGCAAAATTATTATGTCTGACTGACCACTAACAGAGCAGTAATTATTTCTAAAATGATTTAACTAGGGAATAGCTATCTCTTCGATTAAGCACGGGATTAAGAACACTTGTTTTTGCTCATATACTCCCATGAAGTCTAGTTACGCCACTAGGTATACACATAGATATGACTGAATAAATAAATGTTGAAAGAAAATAAACCCCAACAAAATAGTGAAATAGTTAAGGTAGATCTAAATTGTAAAAAGGCTGTGAATGCTGCTCAGTCTTAAGAGTGTAGTAACTGCCTTTTGGTAGAAGTCTGTGTTAAATAGACTGAACTTTAATGGCAAATACAGAGTTTTTAATGAGTTCTTTGTTCGGACAATAAATTAATTATTAAAATTATAGAATGTTTCCGAAGATGAAACAGGGTACTCTGCAATTGAAATTAACAGTGTTTTTGTTCAAGTCATATTGAAAAATAATTCAAAGTGTTTAACAACATAGTCGATATACTCTCTAAGTGATGCTTATAGTAAACATTTGAACGTTGCGATGTTTGAACTATCTCTGGAAACTCCCCAAGGAGCAGTAGTGAGCACGACCGTACACATCACGTGATCTTCTTGACTTCGTCTAGCGCTTGAAATATACCATTAATGTTTTCAGGGCTGTTGTGGTAAATTTTGTATGGTGTTACGATCTGTCTGGTCCTCATATTTCTTTGTTATGTTAAGTTGGCGACCCAAATTATTAGAAGACGAATATTTATTTTTTGTCATGAAATGAAATTACAGTTTATTCGTCAGGTATGTGAATGTTCAAAGTTACCAAGCAAAATATAAGTTAAGTTTAAGTTCAAACTATTTAAAGAATAAACGCAGTGACAGTTTTACAACTTCGTACATTTATAAATTATACTTAAACAATACAAGTTACGCTGAAGTTACAGCGTTTGTTCATAACTTGATCAACTTCCTTGAGTATTACTTATACCAATTATCATAAATGTAATAATTAACATTATCAGTTAGTATTACTTCACATTGGTCCTACGAACGTTTTTTTTTCTTTTTGTCTATCGACTGTTTTACTCATGTGAGTTATGTAAGTTTGCCTGTTATTATTGCTAGTACTACTGCTAATAATGAACGGCGTAATATCATTTTATGAATAATATTAGCATAATTCATTGTTTTTTGGACATTTTTTCGTAAGTTTTTATTTCAACGATGGGAAGAGGCTAAGTTAGCGCGAACGGCAAAGACATTCAGTAAAAAATTCTCTCATAATTCAACCACTTAAAATTCAACCAGTTATCAACTGCTTGTACTTGTAGAGTGAAATCGAGTTCAAGTCGGAACTTCTACCAGTTCAGAATAGTAAAATACCATTTCCACAATATATTCAGTTTTAACATAAAAAAAAACTTTAAATTTCATCTTAAACATTATAAAGTATTTGGAGTAACTAATGAATGTTTTAACTTCTTTAGCCTGTTGATATGAACGTTGTTCTGTATAAGGTTTAACATATGTCGTCATGATGACCTATTTTGTTTGTGGTAACTTTTTTTTTTTACTTTGCATGCACCTGGATATAGTATATAAATTTAAAATATAAGCTTGGGGACCCAGTACTTTATGTCATCATATGTTATTTATTTTCATAAGTACCTGCACATTTTATGACGTGTTATTTCAGGAAGAGCCTTGCGTGTGAAGTAATAGCATTACAGTAAGAATATATCTGCCCGTGTAAGTGACAAAATTTAGGTTAACGTGGGAGTTCTCAGTACCGGTTTATTTCTTTTATATTAATTACTGGTTTAAAGAATACGGGCTCTCTTTTTTTACTTTCTGTTACCGTGTTTTAAATTGGCTGCTCCATTATTTGTGATGTGCCCGAATATTAATTTAAATCACATTCCGAATTTTCTTGTTACATATAACAAGATGAATTCGTGGGATACAAATACATACTAATCACGGCGTATAATACCTCATAATATAGTGGAATGCTGTATGTTAATAATTTATCATATATTTAAATACACGTTTTCGGTTCACAAGTTAGAATAATTATTAAATTTATTCAGTGTTTTTCATAAATATTGTTTTAAATTCAAGTGCTAGTGATAAGTCATCCGTATTATAGTTAACTTTTCTAATATTCAACCCCGAATGCGATAAAAATTAAAACAAATTTTATTGAATTTGTATGTTTTACAAATTCGTCTCTACGATTGAGAGCATCATGTGAAATTTGGTTTAGTAACTTGTACAAGAGGCCACATTCACTTTACAAAATGTTTTCATTCAATGAAACATAAATAAAAATATTTTTACGGTATTTTAGACGTTTTAAGAATAAGAAAAATATCAAATTCATAAAAACATCATGGTCTATTTAGTTTACTTTATTGGTTCTTACTGAAGGTGCGGGACTAATTTTACTGATTTTGTTAGTAGGATTATAATTATTCACCTACTTGCATTGATTAATGAACGAACTCGAGCTTGTTGCATAGTACCACTGAGGAAAGACGAAAATTGGTTTTTAATTATATGTAGTAAATTTACTTATTCAGTGGTGAAGACTGAAATTACATATTTTAATACACCAAACCACTTCAGTATCACGAGTCCACTTCAGAGTAGGAAAGACTATTTATTGCTTTAGGCTTTCTGACTGGATACGTTAATCTGTTAATGCAAGCTAAAGCTAATTAGGAATATGAATAAATTAGTTATAAGTCCTTAAAGAATAATTTAGTAAGTGGTCTTCTGTTGTACAATTAAGAGCATAAAATGTGTTATTATGATTAAACTTCCATTACCATGAAAATACGTGTCATAGGAGAATCCCCTCTCAATCAATATATTTTTTAAGGTTGTGTTACCAACCTCTGGCTAAGTGAATTTGATGTTGTGCTTATCTCGTTTTTCTTGTTTGCTTTTTCCTGTGTCACTTTCTATTATCAAAAAATCACAGGTATTTCTGTGATTGAAATAAGTAACAAAGGAAGTCTAGCATTGATTGTGAATAGTTAAAACCAGAATGATATGGTTCTGAGGTATTTTCGACCATTCCTTTGTAAGGGCTATTGTCTAGAGTCGACCTAAAAGGGCACAGCATGTTTTCTAAGAGCGTTCCACAAATGCTCGATAGGATTGAAGTCTGGTGAGGGTGCAGGTCCGTTTGATCAGTCTCCTATTATTTAGTTTATCTAATTATAAGGATATATGCTGAAGAAAGGATCCGTATGATTTGGTGTCATTAACTGTACTGGTTCACAGGATGAAAAGCCACCAAATGAGTCATTCATATATGAAGATTGGGTTGGATATTGGTTATATTTCTTTCCAAATTAACATACCCCTGTTATCCTTTTGCAGGGTGAAGTGCGATTCCTATTTAGAATAATATGGTTTTATATGTCGTTGATCTTCTACAAGTGTTCTTTGTATCAGTGTAGTTCATAGAATGGCATACAACCCAACCTTGGGAGGTATGTTTTTAACCATATTTCACATCCGGCAGTCAGTTATGGTTACAAGTGCGTGATGTAGTTGTGAAGCTGTCTTTTGTTGTGGTTTATTGTTTGAATAAATATCTAATTATGATAATTTCTTTTTAAGACTTTGCTAAATTTATTAACAGAACGGAAGTTGTGTAAATTCATGATTAAAGAAAGGTTATCTTAGGACATTTTTTCCTTTATATATAATTAATAAAACACGTCCTTAAAAACAGCAAAACAAAATGTGAAACCGTAAATTTGAAACCTAACGAACCTCCATATCAATTTTGGCTGAGATCCATACACACCCTATAATGTATTTACATGAACATACAACAAACTATTGTATAGGTGACGCTAGTGCATAAGATTAGCATGTGACGTATTCGTAACGTCATATCTGCACCTTAAAAATGGAGAAAAAGTTTTCAGTGACAGGAGATGGAGGAGAAACGAGGAATTCGTAACTACTTTTGCAAATCTACATGCACACAGGATAAAAAAATCGCGAATTTGGAGATTGCATCTTGCGTAATAAAAAATATTTCCAGTATCATATAAGCAAGAGTTCCATTATAGTATGATATACAGGACTGGTTTTCTGATGTAATGCTACTGTTGTGTTTCTGAAGATATTTTAATACCACTGTGCTACTTACAAAAGACCAGTTTAATATCTTTTTATAAGTTAGGAGAAATAATTGGTGTAAAAGTGGTGGTATTTTCCTTTTAGGAGTTGACTTCCTAGGCAAGCAAAGGAATACACACTGTTATAAAGTGCTTTTTTCGGACGGGTTCTTTGAAAGTATTTAATGTAAATAATGCGAATCCAGTTCAATAACGATAACGAATTAGTTTATTTTCCTTACAAAGTTTCTACAAGCTAGGTTCACTTACAGTGTTGTAGACCCAAGTTTAAAAACATTTCGACCGAAGTGTTTCGATAACAATAGTATATTTGAAATCACTTGTACAGCTCCATGAGTAACTGATTAATTAAATTGTTTTGTTTGTTTTGAATTTCGCGCACAGCTACACGAGGGCTATCTGCGCTAATTAACTAGATATATGCGATTAATAACATTGAGACTTCTGACAATCAACTAAATCTTTCAGTTGAGTGTTGAGTAACATTAGTTTATCGTGTTCTTTTCATGCTGCACTTCGGATAACGTTGCACCCACTGAAAAATAATCATCACCTGTATCTAAAATGAGGGGTATTTGAGAGTTTGGTTTGTTATTAAAAAGTGGTGGTCAGGGTTTTTTTGGCTTTAAGTCCAATAAAACGTGTTTGGTTTTTAATGTAAGTCGTATGGAGGATAAGCTGTGGCAGAATGGTTTTAGCAAACGAGGATCGTAGGAGCATTTTGTGTACGACACATGAAAACGTTGAAACCAGTTCCAGTCTTTGTACCAATGTAGGAGCACAGTATTTTGTGTACGACACATGAAAACGTTGAAACCAGTTCCAGTCTTTGTACCAATGTAGGAGCACAGTATTTTGTGTACGACACATGAACACGTTGAAACCAGTTCCAGTCTTTGTACCAATGTAGGAGCACAGTATTTTGTGTACGACACATGAAAACGTTGAAACCAGTTCCAGTCTTTGTACCAATGTAGGAGCACAGTATTTTGTGTACGACACATGAAAACGTTGAAACCAGTTCCAGTCTTTGTACCAATGTAGGAGCACAGTATTTTGTGTACGACACATGAAAACGTTGAAACCAGTTCCAGTCTTTGTACCAATGTAGGAGCACAGTATTTTGTGTACGACACATGAAAACGTTGAAACCAGTTCCAGTCTTTGTACCAATGTAGGAGCACAGTATTTGTGTGAAAACGTTACGACACATGAAAACGTTGAAACCAGTTCCAGTCTTTGTACCAATGTAGGAGCACAGTATTTTGTGTACGACACATGAAAACGTTGAAACCAGTTCCAGTCTTTGTACCAATGTAGGAGCACAGTATTTTGTGTACGACACATGAAAACGTTGAAACCAGTTCCAGTCTTTGTACCAATGTAGGAGCACAGTATTTTGTGTACGACACATGAAAACGTTGAAACCAGTTCCAGTCTTTGTACCAATGTAGGAGCACAGTATTTTGTGTACGACACATGAAAACGTTGAAACCAGTTCCAGTCTTTGTACCAATGTAGGAGCACAGTATTTTGTGTACGACACATGAAAACGTTGAAACCAGTTCCAGTCTTTGTACCAATGTAGGAGCACAGTATTTTGTGTACGACACATGAAAACGTTGAAACCAGTTCCAGTCTTTGTACCAATGTAGGAGCACAGTATTTTGTGTACGACACATGAAAACGTTGAAACCAGTTCCAGTCTTTGTACCAATGTAGGAGCACAGTATTTTGTGTACGACACATGAAAACGTTGAAACCAGTTCCAGTCTTTGTACCAATGTAGGAGCACAGTATTTTGTGTACGACACATGAAAACGTTGAAACCAGTTCCAGTCTTTGTACCAATGTAGGAGCACAGTATTTTGTGTACGACACATGAAAACGTTGAAACCAGTTCCAGTCTTTGTACCAATGTAGGAGCACAGTATTTTGTGTACGACACATGAAAACGTTGAAACCAGTTCCAGTCTTTGTACCAATGTAGGAGCACAGTATTTTGTGTACGACACATGAAAACGTTGAAACCAGTTCCAGTCTTTGTACCAATGTAGGAGCACAGTATTTTGTGTACGACACATGAAAACGTTGAAACCAGTTCCAGTCTTTGTACCAATGTAGGAGCACAGTATTTTGTGTACGACACATGAAAACGTTGAAACCAGTTCCAGTCTTTGTACCAATGTAGGAGCACAGTATTTTGTGTACGACACATGAAAACGTTGAAACCAGTTCCAGTCTTTGTACCAATGTAGGAGCACAGTATTTTGTGTACCGACACATGAAAACGTTGAAACCAGTTCCAGTCTTTGTACCAATGTAGGAGCACAGTATTTTGTGTACGACACATGAAAACGTTGAAACCAGTTCCAGTCTTTGTACCAATGTAGGAGCACAGTATTTTGTGTACGACACATGAAAACGTTGAAACCAGTTCCAGTCTTTGTACCAATGTAGGAGCACAGTATTTTGTGTACGACACATGAAAACGTTGAAACCAGTTCCAGTCTTTGTACCAATGTAGGAGCACAGTATTTTGTGTACGACACATGAAAACGTTGAAACCAGTTCCAGTCTTTGTACCAATGTAGGAGCACAGTATTTTGTGTACGACACATGAAAACGTTGAAACCAGTTCCAGTCTTTGTACCAATGTAGGAGCACAGTATTTTGTGTACGACACATGAAAACGTTGAAACCAGTTCCAGTCTTTGTACCAATGTAGGAGCACAGTATTTTGTGTACGACACATGAAAACGTTGAAACCAGTTCCAGTCTTTGTACCAATGTAGGAGCACAGTATTTTGTGTACGACACATGAAAACGTTGAAACCAGTTCCAGTCTTTGTACCAATGTAGGAGCACAGTATTTTGTGTACGACACATGAAAACGTTGAAACCAGTTCCAGTCTTTGTACCAATGTAGGAGCACAGTATTTTGTGTACGACACATGAAAACGTTGAAACCAGTTCCAGTCTTTGTACCAATGTAGGAGCACAGTATTTTGTGTACGACACATGAAAACGTTGAAACCAGTTCCAGTCTTTGTACCAATGTAGGAGCACAGTATTTTGTGTACGACACATGAAAACGTTGAAACCAGTTCCAGTCTTTGTACCAATGTAGGAGCACAGTATTTTGTGTACGACACATGAAAACGTTGAAACCAGTTCCAGTCTTTGTACCAATGTAGGAGCACAGTATTTTGTGTACGACACATGAAAACGTTGAAACCAGTTCCAGTCTTTGTACCAATGTTTTATTTAAAAAGCACTGTTTGTGTTTCTACATTAGATGACATACACAAGTATTTTTCATTACTATGCAGTAGTGATTTTAGTTTTCTTTATACTTTAATTTATGACGTCAAACATATTGTAACTTAAATATCAGGTCATTCCTTAAGTAATGTCCGATTTTAGGTTCAGAAAACGCTGTATGTTCCATAATTTTAATTACTTCCTGCCAACGATCCATAAGCTTCTGAATGCCACTTCTATATTATTCTTGGGGCTTGAAGGAAAAGAACGTAGAGAGGGTAGTTTTGACATCTTCATGTGTTCCAAACTTTTTTCCATCAAGATAGTTCTGCAAACTTCGGAATAGACGATAATCAGATGGGGCAAGGACTGGAGAATGAGAATGTGGAAGTTTTTCCCAGTCTAGCTTTCAGTATTTGCAGATGTGATCCCTGCTGTATTGGGCCGTGCATTATCCTGGTGTAACAAAACATCTTTACGATTGATTAAAGCAGGCCTTTTTTTTTCCAGTGCAACATTCAAGCGCTCTAACTGTTGACAATAAAAGTCTGATGTAATCGTTACATTGAGTGGCAGCAACTCAATGTGGATCTCACCAAACACTTAACAAGACTTTCGTAGGGTGAAGGTCCATTTTGGGCTGTGCATTACCCAGTTTACCTGCACTGAGCCATTGTCTGTGGCACTTAACATTTTATAAAATATCCATTTTTCATCTCCAGTCATTAACGTGTCCAAAAAGGTGAGTTACGTTCACTCTTGCTCTAAGGTTGGCTTCTGTCATGGGAGATCCATTTTCCAAGTTTTGACATATTTCCAAGCTGTTGCAGATGACAGTGAACTGTTGAATGGGTTTAATTAAGCTTCTATGCTAGTTCTTCAAGTGTTACGGCACAACCTTTATCAAGTGCAACCAGCAACAAGCCATCATTAATCTCAACAGGACGACATGAACTTGGCGCATTACTTAAGCTGTAGTCACCTGATCTGAACTTCTGAAACCACCTTTGACATTTTCTTTCTATTAGAGACTCCGCATCATAAACACCTTGAATGTTTCGTGCAGTTTCTGCTACACTATTGCACTCATGAAGCATTATATGCCTGTGCTCCTCCGATGCATCAATCTTCATAAACGCTTATTTGATTAATGACGTGAAAAAGTGGAGTTGGGTTAGTTTCTTTTATTTACATAGTTTAATAATTAAAGCCTTCTACAAAGACAGAAATGATGATGCACTTTCTGTATTAAATTTTCGGAAACATGGGATGACCTGATAATTATGGAGCAAAATCAATTCAAATACATTTTTAACATTTAAATGATTGAATAAGCCTACGACTTGCTAAAATTAAGTTGTATGCAAGAAATAATAAAGCGTGATTTAAAATCTACTTATGTATAGTATGAAATAGTTTTGGACAAAGGTAGTTATATTTGATCAAAACAATTGCATGAAATGACAAGCTTTGTTAATAGGAATAGAGAAATTATGTAAAGGTTTATAAATATGAAAAGATAGAATATTAACGGTCAAGTTGAACACGAAACAAAAGATCACATTGACCTTTCCTCTTGTAATGAAAAGGGCAGAGTCGGTTTTACTGAAGTCGTCTTTTTATTTTTTGATTTCTTAACACTGAACACTTTTCACACAAAAAATTAACTGGTTAAATTAACCACACTTTGTTTACGTAGACTTCTCTGGGCGAGTTGAATAGTTATCCAATACTTCACCAGTTCGTTAGTGATGGATTATACTAATATATCAACCAGTAACAAGTCCTCGGCCCACTTACTAAAGTAAAAAGTAACGGTCACAACATGCCAGTTTCCTCTTTCAGCCTCTATAAAAGCACCAGTGACAGTCGGGGTTATGCTCTGCTGTGTTAAATCAACAATTTTCTGCTGGAGTTTTTATTTGGGCAATATACATCATGCATTAATTACATCAACAACTGATATCTTGATGCGAATATACTCAGCATAGATGTCATTTAACATTAACACCTTACTGAGCTCCAGCCCTTTTGTTATTCAAAGCTTGAAGTGTTTTCTGTTAATGAATTCTGGAGAGCATTTATTTGAACACAAGTTGAAAACCGTGTTCGTGGTTTATAATAATGGCTCAGAACATTTTGTTGCACCTGTACGTGGTTATTCCATTTTAGAGTGACCTTATCTTTAATTGGTGATTAGCTATCTGCAGTAATTAACAAAAAAAAATTAATTGTAGGGTATATTTTCACTCTTAAAAGGTTTTAAGAACTTAAGTGAGGAATAAGTATAGGTTAATGGTTAGTGTTGGCTACAGCAATTTATATTTCGTCAGAGCAAAAAAATATAGTTTATTTTAAGGCAAAGCTGCATTGAACTATTTGCTGTGTCCACCTCGAGAAATGGAACACCGGATTTTAGCCTTGTATGTACATACTTACATTCTCTTGATGGCATGGCCAGGTGGGTTAAAGCGTTCGACTCGTAATCTTAGGGTCGCGGGTTCGAATCCCTGACCCACCAAACATGCTTGCCCTTTCAGTAGCCCAAGAGTTGGCAGTGGGTGGTGATGACTAGCTACCTTCCCTCTTGTCTTACACTGATACATTAGGGACGGCTAGCGCAGATAGCCCTCGAGTAGCTTTGCGCGAAATTCAAAAACAAAAACAAACATTCTTTTGATACTCCGTAAGAAAGCAGTAACACTCGGCACTTTGGAGATGTGGATTTGTTATAAGAGTGGACTGTTTTCAATATTCAGTTCCCCTCGGTGTGGATTGCAGTACGTGGTGAGGGGACCTACTGGGGAAGGTTCTGTTCTTTCAGTTTAACTCCTCTGGGATCTAAACATCCACCCGCATGTTTGCCGTGCATGATGATCTGTGAAGCGGAGAAGATCCTGGTAGTTGAGGGGTCTAACCCTAACACGCCACTTTGTCCTTGAATTCCTGTAGACATACGGCCTTGAGGTGGCTTCCCCTTGGGTCAATCGGCTGGTCCACTTGGGCTAGGGTCAACCAAGTACCAGTGTTGGATGTTCTCAGCAGGTGTTGTAAACATTGTATCTGATGCTGGTGAATGGGTATAGTGCTTGTGAAACCCTAGCGTTGCTGCAGTGTCCTTGTTTGGCACTGAAGTGCGTCCCCTCCTAGGGCTCCTTGGTGGGTGGGGTCAGTGGGTACCGAAATTTCCCTTTTTTTATGGATCCTCAAAAAAAACTTAAATAAAACTGAAAAACAATTCGTAGGTAAACAACCACGATTTGAAGATTCTGACGGCAATCTTCAACATCTGTAACACTTGTTGTACCTCATTCTCTTTCAGACAAACCTTTAGGGCTAATGTCTCCCTTTTTTATTCAGAAGGGTCTAAAGGGACTTGCTGGATCTCCAAAGTCAGTAAAGAAGCTTCAATCTGATGACGTATTGGTAGAAACATCCACATCTCAACACAGTGAATTCTTCTTGCATTCAAAGGCAATTGTGGATATACCTATTGAGGTTACGCCTCATGCTACTTTCAAGTCATCACGAGGAGTTATTGTTGAGAGGGATTTGAAGAACATCCATGAGTCAGAGATTCTCTCTGGCTTCTCTACTCAGGAGTTTCTGCAGTGAGGTGTATCTCCACTCGCAAAGATGGAATTACGATGCCGACCAATATCCTCGTTCTGACATTTACATCACCACGTCCACCTGCCACCATCAAGGCAGGTTATCATAATTATATGGTACGGCCATACATTCCAAACCCTCTTCGATGTTTCCAGTGTCATCGGTTCGGTTACACAAGACAGTATGTCGTGGTTCCTTGACGTGTGCTCGTTGCGTTGGCTTTGACTATGATGTCTGTGAGTGTGAAACAGACCCTCATTGCATCAATTGCAATGGCTCTCACCCGTCCTACTTTCGTTCTTGCCCTAAATGGTTGGAAGAAAAAGAGGTGCAGCATTTGAAAACGATTCATCACATTACTTATCCTGAGGCTCGAAAGTTGCTATCCATCACTTCATTTCAGACGTATGCTGCTGCACTTCGTTCCACTACTACAGTGGGAGTGCAGACGGATCTCTCTGCCTCCAAAAGAATCGTTCTTAAACCATATGAAAAGTATTTTGACCCCCCTGAGTAAAAAAGTTGATGAATAAACTTTAACACCCATCTCTGTCCCTTACATACATTTCAACAAATCCCAAGATCCACTTTCTTTCTTTCTGGGTACAGGCATTTCCTCGGATACATCTTCTCCCACCCCAAGGTGTAAAACGATCATTCGCTTACGTCCTCAGTCATTGGAATCCCCTACCAACAGCAAAGACCTGCCCAATCGACCCAGAGCAGGATCCATGGAGGTTGACAGACCTCCATCGAATAGAAACAATAAAGAAAGAAAGATATGGTCGTAAACAGAAGGGTTCTCCGCCAAATTCGCCTACACGTAAATAAAAATGGCACCCTTGATACAATGGAACTGTCGAGGTTTATTTTCTAATCTGGATAACATCAAAACACTGGTTGCTTCCTACCATTTTGTATGTTTTTTTTTGACAGGAAATATTTCTGAAACCTGCCGATATTGTCCCTTTTAGCAATTATAGTTAGCAATCGACTTGGAGTGAGTAACGCGAAAACAAGCTTTTCCAAATAAAACCCTATTTTGGACTTTGGCCGTCTTGTTTCCGTAAGGATCGGAAAGAGGAAGTTGTTCTAACTAGACTACGAATTGGTCAGTTTTTTTACTCATCGTTTTCTTTTTTTCTGGAACTGATGCATTAATGTGTTCTCTGTGTAACACGCAGGTCACAATAAGCTACATTTTACTGTTTCGCCGTCGTTGAGAGTCATAACGACAGCACCATTTTAAACATGTTCTGTCCCAAGGTTTGTCCATAACGTTACAGTGTTATTGGTGATTGTGACTCTATCCACGTTGGAAATGTTTTTAGTTTTTTAAAGGCTATTAATCTTTTTAATGCTATTTAAATTTTTAATTTATACATTAGACATGTTTAATGTAATCCCCTTTTAAGAATCACAATCCATCTGGTTCGATTTGAAATTAGAAAATGGTTGTAACGTTAAATAACTCGAAACCAGGCCTGGAAAGGCCAACTTCAGGTGACTAACACTACTGTTTGAACTACTCGTTAATCTTCCTGACGAGTTGTAATTAAACCTTTGCTAAAAGTCTTTTAAAACTTTTAGTACTTTAATTTCTGAAAATGACCATAACGTCAAATAACTCGGAATCAGGATTGGAAAGGCTCACTTCAAGTGACTAACGATGGTTTTTGAACTTACCTGTTTGTCTTCCTGGTGAATTATGTTATAGAAAGTCCTTTACAACTTGTATTACTGTAGTTTTTCTCTTATCGCTATAGACTATATGTAAACATTGGTTTTTAATGCTATTTATTTTTTCAAACTTTGTTTTACTTTAATTTCCTTCTTCGAATTTTACTAAATTTACTTTAACTTTTTACCGGATGTTTGGCGCAGATAGCTTAGTTGCTTTGTGCTATAAAACACCAAACCAACCAGTATTCAGTTATAGTAGGTACAAAGTAAAGGTTCCGAAAAACTCTTACCTGTGAGTCAACAGTGAGTTCACGGACTAACAATCCCCAAACGACAACAGAAGTGACAAATTCACGATCGAAATAAACAGTTTATTAAAACTAAATTGGTAGTTTGTACATAATTTTACACACTTTGTAAGGCTAGCGCCCCAATCTACCCCTAATTATTCGAGTTTCTTTTGTGAATTTTCGGTTTTCGTGATTATCTAGTTTGCACATTTTGAGTGGCGCCATCTACTAGTGATATTACACAAGACAATTGAAGTGATCTGCATTTTATAGCCATATTCGTTAGAAGAGAAGCAGAAAAACAACAAAAACCGATAATACAGCCCTACAACTCTGTATTAAAAGCTTTAGACCATTTACTGAGTAATGCAGCTTTTAAAGTAATAAGTTCTGTTTAAATTATCTCGTGGAAAGTATTTATACTTTTATCATTGAGTATTTTCATACACTTGACTTTGGCTTTTTAAATACTCAGTTTGTATTGCAACTGATTTTATAATTATAACAACTGCAACAATTGATAATGTTATAGTATGTCTCTTTTGACACTGACGTGCTGGTTTCGTCTTCACAGATATCGACCTGTGTTTGTCCAGTAAGTCAAGTACTATAGTTTGAGCTCAGTTGCTCAAACGTTTGAGTAAATCTAAGTTCTTGTGGTGTAACCTTTGTTCCACATGCTTCAGTTGGAGAGTTGGATGAAACACTCAGAATTGTTATCGAAGATGAAAAGTAGAGCTAATTAAATAAAGTATTCGACGATGTGTTCAGGAATTCGGCTTTAAACTTGAACTTTGTAGTTAATCTTCTCGGTTGTCGCTTAAAGTGAAGCCTGCAGATGAACTTTACGCAGATAAAAACGTGTTGTATAAATAGAAGTAGATTTTGTTAGGAAGTATTGTTGTATTTATCCCATGATTTTAATGGTGTTAATTGTATGTTTTTGTTTTTTCCTCATTTGATAGGGTTTTAGCATTTCTTACTTATGACTGGCTTAACTGAATTGAATGTGCTTTTGTGATTTTATAATGAACTTTTGAATGGTCATTTTCATATATCAATCATTTTTCAAACCATTTCTAAATTAGAGGCCAATAATGTCTCCTCGCAATCCCAACATGGCCAATTTTGACATTAGAAAAATCGTGCGAAGCAAAAATTGAAAATGTCTATCACTGCTTGGAACTCACAAGAAGGTATTTTTGTACAAAATCTCGTACAAATCTGTTGACATATACACATGAATAACACAAGAAAACTTCAGATTATGCTTTCGTTGCTAAAATATTGAGCAATAGACAAAAAATTGTAAGCTTGTCTACATGCATGTTTGGGATTTGGGAACTAAATCCCACGTAAATTGTTCGAAATATGGCAAAGTAATTGGTCAAGATCCCTAATAGTATGTTTTTTGTTGTTTTCACTTTTGATCCAAATGGCAATATCCCCCATTTTGTGTCTGTAGTTACGTGTAAGTGTATATATGTACCAAATCTCACGTAAGTTGGCCGAAATACGCCAGCGTAATTGTTAAAAAACCTTAAAACTGTTCTTCTTGTCATCTTGAACCCCTTCTCTATAATTACTAAAAATAGCAAGTCCCCTATTTTTGTTTGTCAGTGTGTGTGATCTCTAAGAAGTTTCTTCTACCATATCCCCTGAAATTGGTCAAAATATGGCCGAATAGTTTACCAAAATCTCAAATTATGATTTTTGTTGAGCTCTGGCTCCCCTCTTAAAAATGACCAAATCTAGATTTTTTTGTATCTCAATGTGTTTTGCGCATGAATATTATTTTCTTGGTTGCTGTAAATATGATTGCACAGGAACTCGAACATATTTGGGTTGTTTGAGTTTTAATTCTATTGCCATTAAAAAGGCTTAAGTAAAAGAGAAAAAGGTATATTAGACCTTGGCATAATTTTACGAACTTTCAAGTTAATTATCCGAGAAATTAAAATGACGGTTTATTGAAAAGTGTTTGGAAGAAGGAGAAAAATATAAAAACAGTGTTCTTGTCTGCGGAAACATAAAAATCACAAGTGATTTAAATCTGCAAATTGAAGTGTCTAAGTAGCTTGTGTTCTTTTTGATAAGGTTAATTTTGTTTTGTTTTTTGTAACTTGTTGACAAGAAGTTGTGGATTTGTTTGGAGTTGACTTATTTTTGTGATCTTGCACTGTATAAACAAAGTTCTACTATAGCGCTGTTTTTCTTTTTTTTTTCTTGTTTGAAGAACCGGTTTAGCTGTATTACAAAACGCTGCGCGTTTTTTGTTGGTTTTTTACCCTCTGTCCGTATGTTATAAAGTGCTATCTGCTCTGTCCCTAATTTTGATCTAATAACTACACGAAAGACAGCTAATCAACAACACCAAACTCCAACTCTTAGGCTTTTCGAACAAAATCGTGGATTTTAGTTTCATAAAGCACCTATGGCTCCAAAATGCTGGCGATAAGATACAAATATGGAACCCTAGTATTCACAATCCGGCATGCTAAATACTAGGCCACGCCCAGCCTGATTAGGTTTTGATCATAGCCAGTTATAAAACTGTGTATTACAATGAGTGTCAATAAGGACTTGTAAAGCACGTTGGGCATAAAGTAGTAATAGCACCGGTGGCGTCAGATTTGTGAATATAACCATTGACTTCGAAACTCCATTAAGTTTGAACTTAATTGTTGTTGTAGGGAAATAAATGTCATTATTTGTTGTGAATGTTTCGTTGATTTGTGTACACAGACACTTCATAAAAACCCTTTGTTAGTATGTCATATACGAACAGAACTCAGTTGTTCAACTATATTTGCACCCAAAGTACAGTTCAACTCGGTAATTTTAAAAGACGACGTTACAATATCTTACGATGAGGTCATACTGCACATGCTTATTACAAAATCTTAAGAGTTCAGAGATTAATATCACGCAGGGCATTCATTCCCCTCGACTCACACTTCTGGCTAACCAACATGTTTCATGAACTTTGAAACTGTAAACGAAGCGTACAACTTCACAAATTCTGTATTTGCAAAAGTTTTGTTGAAGCAAAATGGCTGTCAGCCATTGAAGACTGAAAATTGATTTTACTTTGGGCATCTATTGTTATAATATTGGTATATTTATTTGCGTTAATTAAACATGAGGCATCACTTTTTTTCTCTTTAACAGAGTAGCTTCGACTCCACAACCGAATTAGCTTGGAATGAAAAATACAATGTGGCATAACTCTTTGGCTATTCTGAAGTCCATAAAATATGCTAAAAACTATGAACAAAATCGTAATTGACTTAACTGCAAAACACAACACACACATTTATGAAGAGAGCTGTCAATTCACTGTACTGTTCAATACAAATAGCAGAAATTCGGAATTTTTACGTCCAGGTCGAGAAGGATGGAGAATCTGACTGATTCGTTTACTTCACAAAAAGGACCAACGATGGCTAATCAACTGGACATTGTAATCCGACAGATCACTGAGAGTACGAACTGTTAATTATGGATATCAGCTACGAATGTTAAAATCTGTACATAGTTGTTTTAGTGAGGGTAAAGGTGGATATTCAGACAAAAAAACAAATGGTTTTTTTTAATTTGCAGTCGTGAATTTGAAATCAAACGGTATATGAAGCTTAGCTTGTGATACCGTAATATCGGGAAGTAAAGATGTGTAACCCTCTTGTGTGAACTTGTTCTCTGGTCATGGTCTGCAAGCCACAGAATGTCTAAGTTTAGTCACCCTTGACAAAAAGTTTTATAAATCAGTTGAAGCAGAAAATTAAAAAAAAAATCGCTAATGATGTTATAAACTTGCGTTTAACAGGTTATCTGGCAATCCATATGTGAACTTTGAAGAGTTAGGCGAAATTTTTAGACTCTTCACTGCATCCTCAAATCGTAGAAGGTCATTCATTCACTGTACATTTACGAAAAAAACTGATTATCTTTCGTCAGTTAAAGAACGAAATTCACGATTTTGTTTAACATTTACCTATAAAATTCATTTAAGAATAAAACCAATAACTTAGTAATGTATTTGTTTGGGTAAGGTGTAGCCCAATGTTTGGCGTACTGGGCTGAGGATGGTCGAAAAGTTCGATCCGTGATATGTGGGGTTAGAAATGTTACAGTCAATCCCACAGTTTGGTAAATATATGAACGATGGGTGCTCTGACAGCTTATCCTTTCTGTGGTGACGAGGATAACCCCTTTTACGTATATTCATTAATCAGTGTTATCTAGGTACGTCTGCATTTAAATACGATTAAAATTTATTTTTTAAGAAAAACTTTGTTTTTTTTATATTTCATTTGATTACAGTCCACGTGAATATAAACTAATCAGATTTTTTTTATACGAGATACTACAATTTCTAACCACTTTTCAAGTACGACAAATCTTTATTTCTTTTTACTTAGGTTATGAATTTGTTATACATGGCAGTAGTTTCTCTGACCATTGGTGGTATAATCAATTCAAACTTTTCTGTAAGCCACAAAATTGGTGGAACAGGGAAACTTAATGTTAAAGGCACCAGCCATTATCAAATATAGAAATACATGATAGTTTATTTAGTCATTTAAAGATTTTTTGTTACAAAAATGTAAGAGATAAAAGATAGAGGTACTTAATTTAGTTATTAATACCTAAAACAAAATAGTTTTGTACAATATATGAATTTTATTAGTTAATACATTTCTAATAAATATAGTTTAATAACGCGTTTGGCAACTGAATCAAGACAGGATCGAGCTTCTTAATATAACAAAACCTTTACTGGGGCCCCACGGTGGCTCAGTGGCAAGTCTGTGGGCTTATAGCTTTAAAAGTGTGCTAAACAATAATAAAACGTTAAAATATTTGAACATTTTCAGTGATATTGCATGTACCATTAAGTCTTCGTAAAACCACAAGTTAAATTGAACGTTTCTAATTGTAATATAACTTGTTTAGTTTTTGTTTTAATGTAGTATTCTGTAATGCGGTATTCTGACTAAACTTTCGTTTCTGTTGCACATACCTTTGTTAATAAATTTTTCGTCTGTACAAACATCCATTGAAGTTTTTAGATTTGTAAATGATAGTATGTGTTAATCGTACACAGATTTTTTAATGGAAATTGGTATTAACAAACATTTGCTAATCAAGTTTTTCCCAAGGTTGTGTTGGAAGTTGTAGATTTTAAAATTTTTTACAAGGTTACACATATTATAGCAACAATGTAGCTATAGGTTTGCAAGATTTATTCGCTTCACCTACCCTACAACTTGTAGGAAACGGCGTTTCACTGTTTCACTACAAGAGCAAATTGGATTCCAGTTACAGTAGTTATGAATGTTTAAAATATCATTTGAAGATATCTCTAAATTTGGCACTCGTTAAATGGCTGTATGTTACTTTGTACTAGGTTATTGAACGACCTGGTTTGTTATTTGGTGTAGTTGAAAAAAGTGTGTGTGTGTCATATGTATAATGTATTTATGTTCATGTATAATTAAATCTAGCGAAGAATTATCGAGGGAATTCGGTGATTGGTTCAAGTTTCAATTAGAAAGTCAGTGAAGAAATGTTGGCCTCGCTTCTGCCCCTGTCCCTCACTAGTACAGCAGTATGTCTACAGATTTACAACGCTAAAATCAGGGGTTCGATTTCCTTCGGTGTACACAGCAGATAGCCCGATGTGGTTTTGCTATAATAAAAACACGCACACTAACTCACTCTGCCTGTTATTTAATCCTTCGAAACCACATCTTTTGAACCCTACAGTTCCGACAACATTTTTTTGTTAGCCATATTTTAGTAGTATATTATTGGGCTAAATATAAATGTAAAATGCGTTACGCGTATGGCGTCCATAGCGTTGTCTCAAAGAAAATTTGTTTGCTCCACGCTACTTTCAAATTTAGATGAATAGTATCCTAGTGATATACATTTTTGTCAGTGAAATTAAACCTTGTAAAATAGGTAGTGCGTTATTACGTATTTTTTCAAAATATCGAAATTAGAAACCAGTGTAACTGTGCAAGTTGTATTAGTATTAAATAATTATAAAGGATTTCAGCAAATGTACACCTTGACTCTCCTTCGGGCAATTGGCACCGCGCCTGATTGTGTTAAGGAATTTGCGTCTGGTCGTCTGGTTTTATAAGTCGTGACGCAGCTGTTAAAAGATAAATGCATTCTGTTACTACATCTAGGCCACGTTAGGCTTAACCACTTTTTTTTCGACATCTTAACACTCCCATTTCCCCTTCCTCTAAATAGATTCATAATATTATCAAATTAGAATACCTCATGGCCTCTAGGTAAGCATGCCCATTTCTTTTCACTTTTCTTGTATAATGTGAGGGTTTTACTTTAACGCCCTCTTGATGATTCTAATCTTATTTGTGCCTTTCTACAGTGAAATAAAAAGTCTCTTTAAGGTAACAGAGGTGCGTTTTCTAATGTTTCATTTTTAAGTTTTTACGTGATGTATTTTGGAACTCCTAGAAAGGTGAATGTGTAATTCATTTCAGTTACTTCATGTCTGAGAGAGAACTGAGAAAAGGGTGCAAATATTTTTTCTTTTCTGACTTATCACAGTAAACAGTTTATCATTTGGATATCAAAACAAAGAAGATTGAAAATATATTAAGAGGATAACGTTTGAAAACGATGTATATTATTGTATGTAAAATTATGTATATTGTTAAAGGCACACTAAAATTCGTTAAACGCAGAGTGATTGTTGTACTGATGGCAATCGATACAGAATAAAAGTATTTATTTCAGTGACAAACTCAGAGGAATTGCTGGGTGGGCTCAAATCCCTGCTTTCATATACTTATTCCCTCTAAAGTGCGCCTTTTCTCAATCATAACAATTGCCTACATCTACTAATATATGCCTAATTCCACGCTGTAGGTCTTTAAACTAAAAGGACATTTGTGATATGTTGCTATTGTTAATACGCTATAACTCATTGTTTAGTTTTAGATTTAAGTGTTTGTGACAGATTGAGTGAGATTAAAAGAGAATGTTTTCTTGTTAAGGCATTCTACCATTTGTGTACTAGAGGCAACCCACAGTCCCCTTCCCCAATTCTTTCCCTTCGTAAGAGAAGTTATTTCTTTACGATGCTATAAAATACTTTTTATCAATGAGCCACTGACATTTTAATGTCCTTAGCGCGTTCTTTTAAGTGTGGTATTGGTACGTTTTCTTCCTGTTAAGTATGATTGTAAGTGAATACATGAATAGTATTTGTATGTATTTTTGTTAACACTTTGCATGTATTCATTACGTACAATTGGTGCTCCTTGACTATTGACATGGCAAAAAATATTTTGGTTTGCAGTTCCCTTGTCATTAAATCGAAATGAGAATCCCTCGCAGACTAAAGCGGACGCAGTTGATATTTCTGTCTTTTGGCTGATTTTACAAGAGTCAAAGGTCAATTTTTTACATAAATACACTTTGCGGTATGATAATTGTGCTTTTCTTTCGAGTTCAAATGGGTTAAAGGTAAAATGAAAAATAGCAATATATCGAATAGGGAGCTTTGGACCTCGAAACACTGTTATAAAGGTTTTAGTAATTGATATGGTTAGAAGAAAACGAAGGATAACGATACCCAGGATAAACCACATTATTTATAACACAATGGAACACAGATAATCAATATAGTCTTCGTTTAAATTGCATATTTAATGTGCAGTATTTTGTAACTCGTCTAATCTTTGTTGTAGCTTTGCTTAAATTACTGTTATTAAACTATGTATTTCTTGTACTTAAAAGTGATGTAATTATTTTATTTTACTTTAGATACTAAAAGTGAAATCTGTTTAATTCCGAAACGTTTATCTGTGTCGCATTATTATAAGTAAATAATGTTTATCTTAAGTATTGTTATTAGGGTTTTTATTATGTATTTTACACCAAGTTGCATCTATACGGTGTCAAAAAATAGACCTCGTATGCCAAAAACTTGTAAAGCTTTTTTCACAGTTAACAAACGTGTTTCACAAACACTTGTGTGTTATAAGATCACAATTTTGTGCAATGTATCGCAACAGGGAAGAGGAGGGCTTGTATTTCGCAGTTGATCTGTTAATGTTTGTTATAATTTTAAACAAAAAATAGGCAATTTCTGGTGATTTTTTTTCACTTAGTAAGATACGGGTGTTGTATGCTTCGTATTGCCTCAGTTTTTTTGTTATATAGGTCAGGTATTGAACTTCGTAAAGCTTAAGAGCTACAAAATAAATTGTAACCAACAAGTTAGACACGCACGTTAAAAACATGGAATAAGTATACGTGTTCTGGCTCGCACTTAACCGGTAACTGTACATGCAGAACTGAACTGATCAGGAATCAGATGACTTTGGGAAAATACTGCAATGCCATTAGACATTCTACGAACCCATAAGTCAAAAAAAAAAGTCCTAATTTAGCAACTATGCTACATCTGTCGTATTGTATAAGACAAGTAAAGGGAATAGATATTCAAGGAACCATACTATTATCACTTTCGATATAGGTATTTGACACTAGATTGCTCATTTTCTAGTAGCTGTAGTAAATCGTTCGATTAGGGTGTAATCGTTACTGCTTGTTAGACAGTAACGAGCAAACTTGTTAAATTAGACGTTTGGAGTAGTCGTAGTATATCATTGTAAAATAACAACAACAAAAAACGACCCGGCATCGCCAGGTGGGGTAGAGTGCCAGACTAGTAATTTGAGGGTCGCGGGTTCGAATCCCCATCACACCAAACATGCTCGCTCTTTCAGCCGTGGGGGCATTATAACGTGACGATCAATCGCATTATTCATCGGTAAAAGAGTAGCCCAAGAGTTGACGGTGGGTGGTGATGATTAGCTGCCCTCATTCTAGTATTACACTGCTAAATTAGGGAGGGTTAGTGAACATAACCTTCGAGTAGCTTTGCGCGAAATTCAAAAACAAATAACCCATGTAAAAACAAAATTATTGATCGTAGTTTTTGTTTCTACGTTTTTATCATAATTTCAGTATTAAATTTCTTTTTTTCGAAATGGAAATAAGTTCCTTTTATTTAATCACTTCAGAAGAAAGAGACATCCCACTTTTTATGATTTTGTTTCTCCCTTTTTCTAGCTACAAAATTATTGAACGTTTTTACACTTGTGAACTTTATGTGAACTGTGTTAATAATCATGTCTGAAAAACCTTTGTTGTCCTGCCATAGTAAGTGTTTTATATACTTAACAAATCGACAGTTATCTGAGATTTACTAAAGAAAATAATCTTTCTTCTCGGGCATGCGTGTTTTACTTCTAAAATACAAAATTCATATTTATCGCTTCTCAGTGGCAGAGCGGTGTCTTTGCGGACTCACACCGCTAGAAACCAGGTTTCGATACCCGTGCAGGTTTGTGCTTAAACAATTATATTTCCTATAAATCCAAGACAGTTCGTTGATCAGATGTAGAATCGTGACACACCTCTTAACTCGATAGTTGTGTAGATGAGGAATGTTTGTTTTATTACGACTATCCATGACATTTATAGACATAATTATTCGGATTTCATTATCTGCTTCCTTGTTAGTTGTATTGATAACTTGGGTACCGTGTTTAACGATTTTTAGGATTTCCGAATAATTCTTTTCAAGATCAGATGTGTCATGTAGAGTTAAAATAAATTGATGAAATCGCTTTGTAAAATGACCCCAAATCGAAGCTTTTTTGCGTGCTAGCGCGAATCTATGAGTCACGTAAAGTTTAGTGTACGTATTCAGGGATGTTAGTCGCCCTAATAGCTTAAATTAATCATGGTGTGCAAACCTTTGTGTAATAATTTTAAAATATATGCATTTCTCTTCAGCTGAATGAACTCGCTCGATTTTCATTAGCAAGTTCAGAAGTAGTTGTTTGTAAATTCTTGTTCATAATGAAGGTGAAACTTTATATGTAAATACCACGAAACCGCTATCTATTGACGCTAATTCAGTGTATCATTATTTTTAATTGTGTATTTTGCGCATGCACTTGTGTTTAATTGTTTTACGTACATATAAAGACGTGCATGTGAAGTTATTTGATTTTGTGTTTGATAAACTCTGTGTGTTTGTTGACATAAACTTCATTATATTTAAAACATGACAGGTTTTTTATCTTTTTTTTTTCAGGACTGGTTAAAATCATCTTGCTTAACAATTTCCTGGAAACATGCTTTGACGAAAAAGGTTCATTGAACGTATCCAGTGTGAAAGCAGATAACCTTGTGGGGTTTTATCCGACTCTACCACACATTTCACTAATATGAAATTACCGTTTAACCTCCTCAGGTCCATGTTACCAAAGAACTTCTGTTACAAAAGTGTACAGATGATAGTCTTAATTCTATCGTTATTGTGCATGACGTGTGTATCAGTGAACACTACTCAGGCGGGGAGTTTCAATAAACTCCAGGGTCTGCTGAAGAAAGATGTACAAGTAAAGAGGTTCTGGGGAGTACCAGACACCACTGCGACTATAGGGAAACTTTTCAACTACTCTATACCTGAAGATGCTTTCACGGGACAAGTGGATCATTACAAGGTGAGATTTGTATCGGTTTTATTTAATCTTGTTTTTAAAATACTTTTTGTGAGTGAGGTGTTATGTGATATATTGGTCATATTTGTAAAAACACCTACCAGCTGTCGGGTTCCATCACCACGATAACACTTGATGTAGCTCACAATGTCAGAAAGTGTCTTGTTTGACAGCAGCTCATTCATAGAGTTTACAGTTGATATTCAGTTGGCATCGCCGAATTACTATGATGAACATGCATTCAAGTGTATCCCAAAGATAATCATGTTGACAGATACTCAACAGTTGTTTTGGGGAAGGATTATCATAGTCACTGTCATGCCCTCCAAACCAATATTGGACAATAGAGCAATGCGGATTGGTGTATTGTCATCTTGGAAGAGCTTCTGGCCATCATTATTGAAATGTAACATCGTGGAGTGAATGTGGTCGGTACATTTATACCTGTAAATGGGGTCAGTGCCTCCCACAAGGAAAACGGAACTCCTAAGGCACGTCATTGGCTTCAATTAATTTATTGTACTCATTTTACACTGAAAACCCACCGAAATCGCGATTTCCTATTTATTTAAAAAATAAATGCTTTTTTGTTATATTATATTATTTTGCATCATTCACTTAGTATGATCAGAGCTCATTTAACCCTAACTGCTGTTACCGAAACAGATCACTAAGGGCATGGTCTGATATCTTTTGCATTTTTCAAGCCTGCCCAAACAGTTAGTGGTCAGATAGATTTCATTCGTTTCCCACTATTGGTAAACCCTGCCTATATTCTACATATGCCTTTAAAATGCTTTCAGAGAGAAGGTATGTGATAACAACGGTCCTGTTAGAAAGTATATTAATACTTTATTTTATATACTAATTATAATATGAACGGTTAGGTAAAGGGATGTTGTGCGCATGAGTGTGAGAGAGGAGAGAGTTTTATAAAGTGTACGGTCGATGCATGTATCGTTACATGTGTTTTTTTTCTTTATTTTAAGCCTAGTCATTTATCTTCATAAGTTAGAATTTAGCATGTAAAAAGTTAAAATTCTGTCTTAATTCGACAGAGTTAAAATCTTGTATACTACAGCTTTGAAGTAAACAGTAATTCATTATTATAATCACCAAATATTAAAATGTTTATATTTTAAGTATAGTGGTGTAGCTGTTCTGGTTGTCATAACATGAAAATGAATCTTATTCTGTAGATCAGTGTTATATCATACAATACTTTCTTCACCAAGGTTTATAATTTTTAAACTTAACATTGAATAACAGTTAGAGAAACTTAATTGCCGAGAAATATGAATAAGAAACAAAAATTAGAAGCAGCGAGACTTGCAAATCTACCATTTCTTTTAATTCATTGAAAGGAAACGAATAATTAAAATGTACCTTAGAACGGTTTGTAAGGGTATTAACACTTATTGATAAGCAGAGAACAATGTTTCGACCTTCCTAGGTCATCGTCAGGTTAACAAAGGTTAACTCTCGTACCAAACGTTGAGATATATTTTTATTTCAACTGGGTTTCTCGCCATCAAGAATAAGTAAATGGCCCTGCTATTCAGGAGAAACTGGTTCTTGTTTATACTGACTGTAATTCTTCTAAGACTCCTCTCCTTACACATGTACTGTTGTGAGATAACTAGACAGACCCCTTATAATTAGAGATTTATTTAAAATGTGTTCTTCTGCCGTATGTAAACTTGCCACAAATAAGCGGTTAATTTCGTGTTCATTTTTTTGCGGATTTCTCAGAGCTTGCATTGTCTAAACGAAAACAAAAAGCCACAAAAATAACAGTTTATGTGAACGGTACAGGATACAAGCTTGGCCAGTACTGAAACCGTTTAATTGCAGTCTTTCATGTGGTGAAATACATCTGGGATGAATTACATGTTCATGTACATACAAGCTGAAACCCAGCGGCTAATACGACTTGTTCGCCTCAGCTACGCATTTGTTTGCTTTTATACTGGTGACGTAATTTTTATATATTTTTTTCCATTTGTGTGAAGTAAGTGTCCCGTGGGACGCACAATGATATCTTCAACGGAAGAGTTGGGTTCAGGGACATGCCCCTAATCCTGAAAAAGGAGAAAAGTTTGTTCGGTTTGGGTACAACAAAACCTTTGTTGAGGTGCAGGATTAAGTAACCATGACAGTAATTAAATGTTCATAATTAATATCGTGTCAAATTATGAAAGTCTCTTCAGTGATGTGGCCACTTCCCGAAGTTTCTGTCGCGTTAGGATTACCTTGAACGTGCCAACTACCAATAAATGTTTATATTATCACTGAAAGAAAGAAATAGAATTTTCACACGTGCAATTAGCAAAAATGTACTATTAAGGTCATAGTAAAAGAAAGTACATTTTAAAGTACACATTGTGTAATTGTTCAAGTCCCATGTATCGGACACGCGTTTTTTAGAAAAAAATAGTAGCACAAAGGTCGTAGTATTACATTAATTATTCCCATTTTAAATCCGAATACTTTAGAGTACCCGCCATATTTTACCAGTAGTTCGGTAGTATTTAAAACTTCAACCTGATACAGGTTTTATCTTGATAGCGACTGATATACAGTGCCAAAGTAAAATTACTAAACAATATCAAATTAGAAGTCCCACTCAGTTAACCAAAACATGTATTTGGTGGAGAGCAATTGTCAGGATTACTTGACAACGAGCGGCTGTGTGAACAAGTTAATACTGATCGGTAGTATTTATGCTTCAAGTAAAATAAAATTTAAAAAAAACGTAAATTTTTGGTTTTAGAAAGGACAACGTAGAAAGTGTTTGTTCTTTAATCATATCCAATTCATTGCGTCAAAATGATTCAATGTAGAGACCTCAGTTTTCGAATAATAAACTGCGATGTTTTCATATACTAAAAATGCTGCTTTTATTGAAAAATAAGTTTTAAGAACCCAAGTTTGTAAGTAATACATCAATAAAGATATCAAACCTTCATGTATAAAGAAATGGTTGTCGCACATATACCACATTTATTTTTCTAATTGTCTGAGTTTAAATACTGTTTTTTTTTTTGGTGCCAGTCAATAGACGACACAGGCTTTTTAGTAACATACATAGATATTAACATACACACTACGTTTGTTATACTAAGAAGATGAAGAGCTTGTAAAATGGTGACAATAGCTGTGATATACTTCGACAGGATTTTTGTAAAAATGAAACGGGCATGGCCTAATGGTTAGAATGTCTGGTCTTTCACTCACAATGGTTCATGGTTAAGGTCGCGTCTCTCACTCTGGTACCGTAGTCGCTATCATAATAACAATACAATTACACTATCCAATGATAGTAACTTAAGAGATGACAAAAGATATTGTTGATTAACTGCTTTTTATTACGTCATCCCCGTCACACCAAATATGTTCGCTCTTTCAGCCGTGGGGCGTTGTAATGTAACGGTTAATCCCACTATTCGTTAGTAAACGAGTAGTCCAAGTGTTGTTGGTGGGTGGTGTAATATTCTAGCTACAAATCAGTGCATTATTATATGTAAAACGAGTAGCAAATATTAGCCTAATAATAAGGCATATTACCACACAATAACATTCTTAGCTGAACGTTTCTGTTATAATGTATCTAATCAAAAACGTTAGAAAAATAAAAAAATAAAAAAAAAGACGTTGCCAAAAAAAAAAAAAAAAAGAAGCAGTACACGACTTCAAAGAATGAACTCAAAATTATTTATTAGTTAAGCAGGTCACGTTTTTTGTTCAACTAACGTTCGTTGAGGCTCTGGGAGTCTGATACGTTTTCGATTTCTTCCTCAATTTTGTTCAACCAAGCATGTTGGTGGGTAAAACGAAATACGCAGCCTAGCTAACTAATGGCAGGGGTGTCTGCGCATGTCACAACGTTTTAATGAGTTACATTTAAAATTTAATTTAACTACATAATTATCATGGTATACGAATAAACTTGACATCAAAACACAGATAATAAATCACGTTTTAATATTATATAAGTTTTTGAAAGGGAATATTTAAAATCCTAAATCTTTCCTGTGGTGAGAATATTGACATTTGTTTTCCCGAATTTAGTTACCCCCGTTCGAGAAGTACGAAATCTAACACGCATCTCGCTATAATATAACCATGTATGACGTGAAGCAAAATGTTTACAACTTTCAGTCTTGGTTGTCTAACTTCGAAGGGTAATCAAATTGAAAATCAGACTTTTCCCGCCATGTCCATCTGTTATATCCTCTCTTTTAATGTTATTAGGGTGCAGTCGATTTTGAGTTGGGAAATAATGAAATAGAAAATATTTTACTTTAATAGATATATTGAACCGCTATGTGTGTACATACACGTCAATGAATGAAGTAAAGAATTATCTAAAAAATCTTGCATATTCAAGCGCATACATGCAGCAAGTTAACTACAGATGGTGACCTCTCCTTCCATTCGTAAGTCTTCCTTTGCTGTCAAAATTATAAATGTGTGAAAAAAAAACCTTTACGCACCTCTGATTTCGGACCGCAGTGGATAATTTAAGAGGAATCTAGGGGGTGAAAAACATCTGCAGTTAACTTTTTTTGTTTTACTTCATAGCAGTTTTTACGCCTGTTGCTATACCATATTTTACCGGCTTTCGGCGTTGGAATCAAGATAGATAATCAGCATTATAAGATAGCACTGGAAAAATTTACATTTTCTGTTTGAAGAGTATATTCGAATTACTGGACTACAGGGTTATTGTTAAGCCGGTATGTATAATTGAATTTCATTATCTGTAATTCCAACTCAATACACCTTTACGTTAATTACATCGTTCCCAGGTTGCTACGTATATGGAAGCTGTTAGTAAAGCACTATGTATACTGATGTACGTATTTCCGAACTTTTGTATGTATAAAACGTGATAAAATGGCTTTAGGATGGCTGTATTTATTTATAATGCGTGTCATATATCTTTTTTTTTTACTGTAATTTCTGTTTTCTGTAGACAAGCTCGGTGCAACAAATCACGCGTGTGGATGTTTGAACTTTGAACAAATTGACGGAAAAATAACTTTGTAATTTATTAGCACGTTGTTTTTAGTTAACTTATTAAACACGCATGTAAAACTGATTAGACCGAACCATCAATTTTATTTAAAACAATGGTTACAGCTACGAATTTAAGAAAGCATAACAACAATATATATGTAAATAAGCTAAAACTAGTTACAACACAATGTATTCTGAATATCGTGAGTAGTATTGTAATTAAAGTACATTTGATATACTCGTGTTGAAAAGATAAATCGGGGCACGAAAAGACAAGTCGTACTATATTTTTGTAAATTGTAAAATTATATTTTGAGTGAACTGGAAAAGGAAATGGAGACACAATACTTCAGGACGTTCAGTTCAACGTGTTTGTTACTATTCTGTTGTCACTAGGATATGTAAAACTGGAACTATAAGATTTTGATTCATCGCAGGAATCAGCGAACGACCCATTTCCAGGCAAGATAATCAAGTTCCTCCTACATCTACATAGAAATCTTTACAATGATGAACTACGACTTGAGTTTTTCGGTTATTTCCTGATGTTAACTGTGCTTTGTCTGTTCTTTAATTTTTTTGTGTGATCCAAGTTGTTATATTATAAAGCTTGTTTACCAACCTTATACCTGCATGTTGTTCATTATTTTCTCGAGTTTAAATTAGTAGCAGATATTCCGTATAATTGTTTTAACGCACTATCTTCTTAGTATATTTATATCTACAAGCATATCCAGTCATTGTTTTTGATTACATAGTTGTAATAGTTTCTTGCAGAATTATAAAGTTCTTGAGGGGGGGATATATTTACACTATAAATAATTTATATATGATGCACATAGACTTACAGTACTAAAATCTGGGATTGGACAAAAACAAAGACAACTTTATATTAATAACTAGCAATCATATGGCGTTCAGTAATGTATAATTACAACAGTTGCATTTTCAAATGATAATTGTAAAAAAAAAAAAATAAATAAAATAATAACGAAAACATGATTGTAGATAACAAGAATTTGGATGAAAGGGTTTGGGTTTTGAATTTTGCGCCAAGCTGCACGAGGGCTGTCTGCGCTAGCCGTCCCTAATTTAGCAGTGTAAGACTAGAGGGAAGGCAGCTAGTCATCACCACCCACCGCCAACTCTCTTGGGCTACTCTTTTACCAACGAATAGTGGTATTGACCGTCACATTATAACGCCCCCATGACTGAAAGGGCGAACATGTTTCATGTAATGGGGATTCGAACCCGGGACCGTAATATTACGGGTCGAGTGCCTTAACCACCAGGCTATGCCGGGCCTGGATCAAAGGAGGAATAATAGTTTGTTTTAAAGAACCAACAAGATGAAAGTTTACAGTCGGTGACCTCTGTAGCCAGAAAAGTTGTTACACATTATATCGATGTATCACGATATATTTATATCAAAGCACCTGGACTACTAAACGCAAAGAATCTGTAACATCAGAAATTAAAGAGAGTCAGAGTCCAGTTGATGCTTTTTATACTTAACTGTAGGGTAATTTCTTTTGGGGCGAAGAAAGTGCAAATTAACACATTTCTGGCGTAATGTTTTGTTTTTGTTTAATTAAGCGAATAAGTGTACATATGAAGAGTCCCGATGACAAGTGGCTTTATTCCTAAAGAAGACCGAGCATTTCCTAACAGTTAGTTCGTCCTGCTGATCAAAAGACGTGTGATTTGAGACTGACTTTTCTGAATATTTTTTTACACATTCCTTTTTGAATGTGTATAAGTGACAGTTAATCCCGTTATTCCAGTCAGATAATGACTAATCATGTGTAACTGTGAGTACTGCTGGTTGGCTTCTTTTCTTCTGGTCATTAATTCAAAATTAATGACGACTATACTTAAATCCTTTGAAGTTTCTCTCCTTGTCTTTTAGCCCACGTGTGTTGTTTAGGTTAAAATATCCAGTTCCTTTCAGTAAAAGAAAGGAACCTTCTGATTTTGCTGTTATTTTTATGTCGACAATTTCCTGTAAAAATATTTTTCCATTATTACTAACGTCATTATTAACCTTGTTTTAAAACTTAAGTGCAGTTGTTAATGTAAATCGTCATGTTCCAAACCTCAGTTTTGCACTAACGAAGAAAGTCCAGTCAACACACTTTCTCAGCTTATCAGTGTGTGTGTGTGGTGTTCCTTTCCGTTCCGTGATATATGTATTTTACTTGTGTAATTTTAGATAAGAGCTTTTTTATTTTCTCCCAGTACAGGATGAACCCAAATAAAATATTCGGTCATATGGGAATATGTACATGTGAAAATTGATTAAAATATACCTGGTTTAGTATTATTCAGTTAAAAATAAATGCCTTTCATAGTCCTTATTCTTTGGTTCCCCGAATCAAACAATCTCTTCTCGTCCACCCAGTGTTGGTTCCGACGACAGCGCTCCACCATGAACCACCTGATTCGACTTGAAACATCAATCAGAGAAGCCTTTCTCAAACGACTTGTATCAATGTTCTTTTACACTGAGAAGGTATATGATATAACATGGAGTTATGGTATTTTGCGAAACCTTCATATATATGGGCTACGTTGCCATTTGCCCATTTTTATTAATTTTTTTAATGGGCATGGGATTCCAAGTCGTGTGGTTTCGACACTTTCCCGTTCTTTCCTTCAGGAACTTGGAGTCCCTCAGGGCTGTGGTTTGAGTGTTACACTTTTCACTATAAAGATTAATGCCATCACTGAACAACTCCCTCACTGTTGCAAACGGGCTCTATGTCAACGACTTTCACATCTCATGTCAGTCGTCGAACATGAGGTATATTGAGCGGCAGCTACAGACTGTCCTCTATCGTTTACTGAAGTGGACCACAGCAAATGGCTTTAACTCTCTCTCTCTCTCTCTCTCTAAAACTGTTTGCATGCACTTTTGCCCCCATCGGAGTATTCACTGATCCTGAACTCCTTATTGGAGAAATTGTGCTGCCTGTGGTCCCTGAGACAAAGTTCTTGGGGCTTATCTTTGACTGTAAGCTTATCTTTATACCACACATCAAGCAGCTACGGGTCAAATGTACAAGAGCATTGAACATCCTCCGTGTCCTCTCTTCCACCACTTGGGGGGCAGATCGATGTTCTATGCTAAAGATGTATCATGCTTTTATTCGATGGAAACTAGACTATGGATCACTGGTCTATGGCTCTCCTAGGACCTTGGCTTTAAAGATGTTGGACCCCATTCATCATCAAGGACTTCAGCTCTGTACTGGGGCTTTCTGCACTTCCCCAGTTCAGAGCTTATACACAGTCTCATGAACCTTCTTTGCACCTCCACTGTTTGACTGTCTTTACTGTATGCTTCGAAACTTCGTTCTTTACCAAAGCATCCAACTTGGGTTGTGTTTTCCTTCCTCGGTGGGCCATGTTTTTTCAGAACAGACGATCTGCCATTGCTCCTTTTGGCCTTCGTATCCACTGGTCAGCACACCATGTCTTCTTGCAGTCACCAAATTGAGCTATCTCGAAGTAATCTGAGAAAAGCAGAAATTCCCGATTGGAAATATTGTCTGCTATTTGCTGAACATCTTGCGAACCATCCTTTCATTCCTATATATACAGATGGTTCGAAATCAGGTGACTGTGTAGGCTCTGCTATGGTTTATTGTGGTTCGGTGGTTGCGCGCAGAGTATTCTCTGCAGCTTCTGTGTTCACTGCTGAACTGTACGCCATTTCTTTTGCCCTGGATCACATAGAAGCTAAGCAGTACTCAAATTGCACTATTTATACTGACTCGCTTCGTTCTCTACAGGCCCTGGAATCACTTCACGTTAGTTCACACCATGTTCTCGCTGATATTCAAAACCGACTGTCCCATTTCTCTTTAACATCTACTTCTATCCAGTTTTTTTGGATATCGGACCATGTTGGCATTTGCGGAACGAGCTTGCCGATACCGCAGCTAAATCTATCTGCTCTGGCACTATCACCGCTATGCCTGTTCCATACATGGACTATGGTCCTGTATTCGAGGCTCTGCTCCGTGCCAGCGGACAGTCGACTTGAAGTGAGCAACGCGAAAACAAGCTTTTCCAAATAAAACCCTATGTTGAACTTTGGCCGTCTTGCTTCCGTTAGGATCAGAAAGAGAAAGTTGTTCTGACTAGACTAAGCATTTGTCAGTTTTTAACTCATTGTTTTCTTTTATCTGGAGCTGATGCACCAATGTGTTGTCTGTGTAACACTCAGTTGACAATAAGTTACATTTTACTGTTTCGCCATCGTTGAGAGTCATAACGACGGCACCATTTTAAACATTTTAAACCCAAGGTTTATACATAACGTTAGACGGTGTTATTGGTGACGCTGTCCACCTTGGTAATGTTTTTAGTTTTTTAAAGGCCATTAATCTTTTTAATGTTATTTAAGTTTTTAATTTATACATTAGACCTGTTTTTTAATGTGATTCCTTTTAAGAATCGCAGTCCATCTAGTTCGATTTGAAATTAGAAAATGACCATAACTTCTAATAAATCAGAACCAGGACTAGAAAAGCCAACTTCAGGTGACTGACGGTGGTTTTTGTTCTTACCTGTTAGTCTTCCTGGCGAGTTATGATACAGTTATGCTACAGAAAGTTTTCTATAATTTGTATTACTGAAGTTTTCTTTTAACGCTGTAGACTCTGTGTAAACATGGGTTTTAATGTTATTTGTCTTTTTTAAACTTTGTTTTATTTTAATTACCTTTTATGAATTTTACTAAATTTACTTTAATTTTAACTTTTAACGGCACACTCGCATTTAACTGCAGGAGGCGGACCGTACACTGTACGACGAATCAGCAGTCTATTAGTTAAAGACGATGCAAGAAGATAAATAAATAAAACTAGTTCCATAAATCAAAGTTGGAGTTTAATTACTAGTCGTTTCAAACTGTACACGCAACTAATCAACGAAAGCAGATTTGTTTCTTGCTTTCTTTGGTTTGTTTGTTATACTTTCAGAAATCCACTTTGTCATATACAAGTTTTAACAGAGTTGAAATAAATAGAAAATTTCTAAATCATGAAAAAAATGCATGGTAAAGATTAAGTTCACACCTTGTTATGTTCCGAAATTTATCAGAAAACAATGATTTGTTGCGATAAATAAAAGCTATCATAATCTTGATTGTCTAATATACACTTTTTCCATTATTATTTATGTATAAATTATGTAAATAGTGTGGCTTTTGAACTTTGAGTCTGATATCTGTTTTATATCAAACTCACCCTTGGGAAAGCATATTTCTTGCTAACTTCAGATAAACAGTTTTTTTCCTGTATAAACGACTGGACGAGTGAATCACCCTTTTGACATAGCAGTCTAATTATTATTTTTAAAAAAAAAGAGGTCGGAGAAAGTAATAAGAGAGTTGACAGAGTTATTTATGCTTTGGAATTCCGATTAATGAATTCTTGTGAAAGTTTAAGATTTAATATAAGTTAAATATTTAGGTTCAACTCGATGTTACTTAATATGCAGATCACGTGAAACAATTGTATAAATAAACATGATGAGGTAAACAATTGAACTTTTTTTAGTGTTGCTTTAACAATTGTAACTTTGTGGAATTTGTACTGAAATATTACCAGGAAATCCAAAACTGGTGTATTGTTCAGTGTATGTTGCATGATGGCAGAACATCCATTCGTGGCATACCGTTTTATGTATGGTGGATGATGAATTAATGTGTATTGTTCTTTATACAGTGAAAGCAGTTTTGATGAAGCCCACAGTACAGCAGAGAGTGATTGAGGGACGGAATTATTAACACAAGAATTTATGAATTGAAGTTGAAAAGAATGCAACATCTCAACCACACTATATTTGATATATCCAACGAGACCTTTCGTCTAATACCGGGGCTTTTCTGGCCAGCCAGGATACTACTTTTATTATTATTTTTTTTTTTAATTTCACACAAAGCTACTCGAGGGCTATCTGTGCTAGCCGTCACTAATTTAGAAGTGTAAGACTAGAGGGAAGGCAGCTAGTCATCACCACCCATCGCCAACTCTTGGGCTACTCTTTTACCAACGAATAGTGGGATTGACCGTAACATTATAACGCCCCCACGGCTGAAAGGGCGAGCATGTTTGGCGCGACGGGGATGCGAACCCGCGACCCTCGGATTATGAGTCGCACGCCTGAACACGCTTGGCCATGCCGGGCTCACTTTTATATTGGTGGATTGTAATTGTTTTAATCAATTCAGCGATTGCACATCACAAGAAAATGTGTAATTCATATTAATATCAGCGTATTTTCATTGTTAACATGACATTTGTTTTCATTTCTTACATAAGACATAAATAATTATCAATTAGTTTACTTGAATTAATTTTGCTCATAATTCAGAAGAGCAGGAAGTTACTTTTCATTCCGTACCTGGTAAAAAGGACCACAGCTTCAACGATAGAAAAGTACATTAGTAGTTATAAGAACTTACTACATCTTGGTCAAAGTTCAGGGTAAAAACGTTGTTTGAGAGCTGAATTCAGTAAACAACTTCACCTTGCTTACCGAGAAAAGTATCCATGTAAATGTAACCATGTGGTGTCAGGGCCATGTGGACAAAAATGCGCATTTGCGTTACACGAACATCAAATGAAGGGTAATTTTGTGAGAGCAGTCAAAGTTGTATTGTTTGTGTACGTTGTTTTATCGGTGAAGGTTTTGTGAAGATCGACCACATTATTAGTTCACAAACTGTATAGAGGGTTATATTCCATGTGTGGTGATGTCTCACTGAAGAACAGTATCGGACTATGATGCTTGACAATTATTCTATTTAGTTAACCATTGTTTCTATCTGAATTATTTTGTTCGTTTTCTATTGCACTGAATATATCCATACAGAATAAAGTAAGTTAGTTCTGTAGTACTGTTAAGTAATGTATGTCATGTATATCTATTTCATCGTATGCTTATTAAAATATGGCTTAAGTTCGTCCAGGTTTTAGGCCATAACCGCTAACCATTCTTCTGCCTTTTACACATGCGCATACATACGTTCAGAGTAGAAATGTGGATTGAAGCCTATTATATAAAATGAGGGTTTTAAGTTAAAAGTTATGTTTTATGTTTTACTGGTATATTTGAAAGAGGATCAGTACAAGCAAATCATTTTGTGACTTACTGAGTACATTTCGTTCGGATACACTGAATCATGCACCGTCCTCATGGTTGAAGGTTATTTAAATACGATAGTTTAATAATTTTGGCACCGCAAGGGAGAGGAAGCAAAATGGAAAAGTTAGTTGGTTGTTTTCACTCTCTCCACGGATATCAGTTATACAACTGCGGTTTCACAGCAGGGGATCACTTCTACATCAACCCTGCTGTCACTAGCCTAACAGCTGTCGTGATCCCTGCCAGACACGGTGGTTACGTGACACCTACACGCTTGCCTTACTTGCAAAACCAGTGAACTCTGTAAAGTTGCGTAGTTTGTCTCATCCAAGTGTAGCTTTTCCTTTCTTTTATTGGCAGTTGTTTATTTTAACAAATATGTTTGTGGTAGTCAAGACTACAGCAGTTGCTATTAGCATTAGTATTGTGTATTCTTTCAGGTTTTTCTCCTAGATTTATCTTGCGTAATCCATCCAACCATCTCGGTGTTCAGTATTGTATTTAAATTTCACTTTGTCGGAATTATTAAACCGACAGTTCAGTTCTGTAAGTAAGAATCACTATTATATATTCAATATAGTAATAGCAGGATTAAGAAGCAGTAACCAGTAGTCTTAAAATGAACGTTTACTTGTTCAGCTGCACAGATTAATAATCGTAAACGTTGTTGATCCAAATGTGTAATGGCGAAGTTAATCTACTCGTTGTTGACGTTCTTTTTACACGTTAATGCAGTGTTCTGACGTCTCTAAAAATTTAATCGTACAAAACCAGCTCAAGATAGCGGAACAGTCGAAAAAAGCTAACTACATATCGGTTTGTTTTAAATTTCTCGCAAAACGACACGAGGGCTATCTGCGCTAGCCGTCCCTAATTTAGCAGTGAAAGACTAGATGGAACGCAGCTAGTCATCACCACCTCCAGCTAATTCTTAGGCTACCATTTTACCAAGGAATAGTGGGATGGACCGTACATTATAACGTTCCCACAACTGAGAGGACGAGCATGTTTGAGTCAAGTACCCTAACCACCTAGCCATGCCGGGCCCTGCCCTGCTCATTAATGTTAAGATTATTTGACGTGTTGCTATGTTTGTATCGAACATAGTTTGAACTTTTAAGTGAAATCTCAGCATATATTTTGGTTGGTAAATCATATGGTACTGTCTGAAAATAATTTGGTATCGAGAAATTACTAAGTTTTTGACTAGGTTAGAAGTTCTGTTGATGAGAAAATAGTACACACTTGAGGAATGAAAATAATTTTTCATATAAATGTTGTCCTTAATCTTAGTTAGATAGAACTATAAAGTTAGTTCTCGCAGCCAATCGCGAGATTCCTCAAAACCTCTTCATCCGAATGTGTAGACGAAGTTCAAGTAATTTCAAAATCTAATAATATACTCTTGTTATGAACGGCTGTTCACAATGTCTTTGCCGGTTTATTTGTAAATGTATGCTCAACCCTGAGAGCTTTCCAAACCCTTTTGTCAGTATGACAGTTTGGAAAAAATCAAACGGAGATAGTTGTTTTGAACTATTCCCTATATGTGAATCTCAAATAATATAAATCTTGTATGCAAGGACTACATTGTTTTGAATGGCTCTTTACATATTAATACTTATTATAATTTATTCCGGGTGAGTCTTCGATTTATTATGTTACGTATTACGACTTCAAGTAGCCTGAAATTTTAATTTAGAAGTTAACTAAATATCGATCAGCATCAAATTTATATTTGCCAACAAGACTGATACAGTTTTCTTAACAAATATATTTCACTCTACAAACAATAATACATTTTATAATAACGATTATTACAAATAGTTATAATAAGTAATGATTTACATACAAAGTGTTTACAAACTTACAAATAAGTCTTATTTGCGGTCTGGAACTTCCTTTATCTTATCGAGGATTTACGATAATCGAATTAATTCCGAGTTATTGTGAACACAACCGACTTAACAGAAAGCTAGCTTGCTTTGTATTCTTCGCTGATCTCACGCCGTTTACAAGCTGACTTTCACCGCAAAAGTTATGTTTTTGTAAAAATATTGTCCGATGTTATTTCATTGAAGTTGAATGTTTTGTAACGTTCGAAATCTATAAACTTTCCCGGTCAAATATTTGTAGTTTCCTGATTAATAAAAATTAATTACAATTATAGCTTCAGAGGTTTAGAGCAAACCAACAACATAAACTCTTGGCGCGTCAATTTATGAACTTTAGGTGAGGTTTTCGAAACTTCAGTTGGCAACAATACTTCAAGACATGTTAGTGAAACATATATTGTTGATTTTTACACTCGAAAATATTCTACAAATTTAGGGAATAGGTAGGTATTTTGCATTACATTTAACAGTACAAGTTGCATGCATTTCTAAATATATATTTAACTGAAACAAACGTCGATAGTAAAATATATAATAGTAAATCCGTTACAACACAAAACTTGAAATAAGTCGGTGAAAGTCAAACTTGATACCTCTCAATAAACCTATTCCTCAATTTTAAAAAATCTTGTTCACAACTTAATTTTTTCTTTGATATTTAGTGGTGTGAAACTTCAAGTTATTCTATCAACTTGAGGCAGAAATTCAGAAATCAAAATAATGTAGGTAAAGAATACAGAAACGGTCCCAGTAACCTGAAGTTTACGAATGTGTGGTAAAAGATATGTTGATGTAGTGACAGAAAACTCAGTAGTAGTATGTTGTTCTATGGTGTAGTCCACAGAGAGCTCAGTAAGTGCCATTCTGTAGCATGATGTAGGCTGTAGTAATTTTAAGTGAATATGGTGAATGAACGTATGTTGTAGTCTCCGGAGGGTGAATGGTATGATTTAGTTTACGCAGTCCACAGAGAACTCGTTTAGTGGTGTGAGGGCAGTTAACTTGGCATGTTCTACTCTGAGAACACAGAACTTATTGTAATGTAAACTTGTGTAGTATTTAGATAACTGCTGTGCGTAGCCCTTGGGGATAATAGTAGTTAGTGCTGGTGCTGTGTTCCCCAGAGTAGTAGTGTATTTCATTAATAAAATAATTTCATGGGTCTTATAACGTAGGGTATCTGTAACACACAGAAAACAACGACGTTATGGTCTATGTAACGTACTGATCATGCACATCAGTGTATTTTAATGTAGAGCATTGAAAACTGAGGCTTTTTTCACCGGTATTTCATCTGTTTAAGACTAGTGCGTGACTATGAGTTCAACTGAAAATTTGTTTTTGTTTGGTATCGTATATACATAGGAAATTATCATAAAATTATAAAACACTAACATGAATAACTTGTATCAAAACGAGAGAGAGAAAACCCTTGACAGCCGTGGCATTTGAAATTCTTTTAGGTAGTATTAGAGTAAATTAATCTATGTCACCTTTCTTCCTTTTTCTTAGCTATATTTTTGTGAGCTATTATTACCGAGTGAAGGGCGCACATTTACCCGATTCGATTGTATTATTCTACCGACCTAATCTCACATTGAAATTCTTTTAAGCAGGATTGGAGTAAATCTACGAGACCTTGGGCGTGGTCAAATACATCAATGGAAAGAGTTTACCTTCTGAGTCCAAAACTGTAATTAAATCTTTGGTCAAGAGATGACGGAACTATGAACTAAAAGTTTGTACTCGAAAAAACAAAACAGACGGCCATTATATAAACTTGTGCCGCAGCTAAAAAATCGAAGTTAGTGAGTAATAAAGGTTTACGTGTTTTGTGCTTGTATCCAAGAGTGAGGTACGTGAGAAAGTTTGAGGTGCTACCATGCTCTATTGCGATGGTAGTAAAGAAGAGTTAATGATAAACAATTTGTATGCTATTATATTGTAATAAAACTGATAAACGTAATCAAACCATCTTTGTTGGCACTGTGCGAGTTTTCAGTAACAATAGAAATTTAAACGATTAACAACACAAAGCATTGGTCGAAATGTCGCACGCACGCGCGCGCGCACACATCGTAGGTGTTTTTCCTTATATAGACAGACACACGCACACATCGTAGGTGTTTTTCCTTATATAGACACACGCACACATCGTAGGTGTTTTTCCTTATATAGACACACACACATATCGTAGGTGTTTTTCCTCACCTTCTCAATCAGACTGTATTCTTTCTACGACTGCCCTTATTTTTCTTATATAGTGAAACGTTTCATCTCTGAGTACAGAGAAGTACAGGACTACTACTGCTGAATAGTTTTATTCAAGTCCAATATATTTATCAGTTGTTCTTCCATAAAGCATCATTATTTTGTCCTTGGACTAAATACGGATTAGTTATATATTCATTCACATTACGCATCATGTACATTAGAGTGAAGAGAATTGTTAGGTTAAATTACTATGTAAACAAATGAAAGAACTATTAGTAAAGAGCATGTGTTAAAGGCGATAATGTATAATGGTTAAGTGTTTTCTACATCAGTAGCTAATTAACTAACGCAATAGACACCAGGTGGCAGGATTTCCATGTCTCTCTGAAGTTCTGTTTCTAGAATCCTGCGTAATGAACATTAAGTCGGGTGTTTATGTTAGGCAAAAACTCGTCTTGCGCATGATTGATTGAATTTACAGATTAATGCTGTTACTCCGTTCCAAGAAATTCTTAAATAAATTACATGATGCGTGAAAGTAAACAAAAATAATGATAGTGAAAGGACAGTTATCCGTTATCTTTCACTTATATTGCAAATTCGAAATACAGCAAAATATTTAAATAAATGTTTTTTCTGAGCCTAACTTGCTTAATTGTTGTAGATTAGTTTCGAATCGAACAGGATTCATTCACACTTGAGACTTAAAAAAAAACAGCTTTGATATTTCTGGACATTTTAGTCCAGACTTTGGCAAGGAAGTTCAGACGTTCAGAGGAGTGTTAGCTCAGCTACATCCATATTTGGCAGCCATGCCGTTTCGACCTCACACGTGTGCTTTTGCCTCTATACATATGGTGGTAGGTATAGGATGTGGAATGGTTTTTGATATGCAGGCACTTTCAAGTTGCCATCACAGAACTCCTTGAAAAGACGACAAAGCTTTCTTTAGAAATCCTATAAGAAACTCGTAAATGTCAGATAAAAAAAACAACAACAACAAACGTCGCGGTTTGAAATCTAAACCCACGTTATCTTTGACATACTTAAAATTACAAATATATAATGATGCTCATGGAAACCTGAGAAAGGTATAGTTTGTATTTTTGTAAACGTTGTTTCAAAAATAGCCTCAGTTCGACGTTAGGGCCAATATCTTAAACTGGCGCATACTTTTAGAAGGTATAGAACGAATGAATGACGAATATCTGTAGTGTAACATAATCTAATAAACCGCTAGGCCAGTTTGATAGAAGCATCTTTTATGTAAAACAGCGTTAGAAACAATTTAATTAAAAATATTTATGTGGAGAAAGTTGATTTTCCGAAATACATTATCAACGACAATATTTATACTTGGGCAATATTTATATTAAAGTGTTCATGATATTTCCTTTCTTTGTAAATACATTAGACGTGTTATTCAAACCTGATTAAATACAGTAGCATATATATAATGGGATTTTAATGGTTCTCAACTACCTTCTTTTTTACCAGTAGTGCACAGTATATTTTCGTGTAATGGTCTCAGGTTTTAACTTGTAATTATCAAAATGCATTTTTTAATTTAATTATTCCTTTAAAAAGTAGAGGTCACTTGCCGATGTAAGCACTGAGTCAACTAGACAGTCACGGGCGACAGATCTGTATAGACTCTGAAACAACAAAAATTTAGTGGTCGAAAATGATACTGTCTTGGCAGACAGTAACCACGCATCATATTTGTCATCTCCGATTAAACAAATATTGCATGTTAGTTAAGCTGTTTTAACGAATGTATTTGAATATTATTGTTTCATTAACAACTCTACTAAAAGCACGTAGTTTGATTCTCAGTTCTGTCTTACCCATATTATACAGTTAAATAAATATACGTTGGCTGTATTGTTAATTCAGAGCTACTAAACGTTGTAGAACAAGAGATACGTTAGATTGTTATATTTTTTTATTCGGTTGAAATAAAATCAGTACATTTGGAATTTGAACTTTTTTTAGTAACTGGGTGATTTACTGAGTATGGAATTGTGGGGGGCGCACAATTTGAAGATTTGCATGGGTACCAAATACCCTTGCATCGGCCCCGTTAGAAGTTACGAATGTTTGTTTAATTTTCGTCAAATATTAACGTATGGTATTACCAAACAGTGTAACGAGAAAGTTTGAATAAATATTTGGAGTAAAAGTTCAGTAACTTTTTGTCGATCGTTTATCAGCGTTTTTAGAAGGACAAGAAGCATCGTTTTCACTCGTAGCATACATAGACTTGTTTTCAACCCTGAACACGCCAGAGAATATGACTACATTATTCACCTATAGTATTACGTTCACAAAAGCCAAATTTGTCTTAATATTTAGTCATTTGCAATCATGAGACCGACATTCTTAACAGGGAGATGAATGTGCTGGGAACTCGTGTCTAGTTCACAAAACAACTCGAAGTTTTATCCAGATATAGTTCCACGGTAGTTAGTTTTCATATGTCACAATTGATAAGTTTTTGTTAGGGATAGTTTGGCAATTTTTGTTTATTAACTTAATGGTTTTAACCTAATGCAAATTGCTATACATGGGTCGCCGTATCTGAAGGAAAAATTTGTGATTTTATTAAGATTACAAGCTATTATAACTTACGTTAAATATGCTTAGCTTAGCATGCTGGAATCTAATAATGATTTTCGCCAGGAGGCGGAACAGAAGGCAAATGAAAGTATAGAATAAATTTCATTATGTATAAATGCTGATTGTAATACTTTAATAAAATTACATGTAAATTCATCATTATAAGAACTACACATGTAGTGCCGTGAGTGCTAGGGGGCGCCAATTAGATTTATATTTGAATGCATAGGTACGGGTAAACAATAATGCGTTTTGTGTAAAAACTAATTTTGTGTTAGATCTTTGAGGTCGTAGTATTTCCTGAGAACCATTTATGTATGCTACAACATGCACCCCAGATATACATTGTAATGTAATAAGCGTTGCAATATGTTGAGTGACTTGTACATACCTAACACCGTACGGCTGATAAATCGCTTTAAAGCGTCAACAAACTTAGTTTGATTTATAACATAAAGACGTCGATGGTTTTTCTAACTTAGTTCCACTTTCGTGTTTGGAAGAAGGCTGTAGTCAGATAAGCATATCAGTATGTATTTGATATATCTATCGTTGATCAGAGCTTGCAGAGGGTGGATATAGGAGGCAGTTTATCCCAACATTCGTAAAATATGTTCAAGCTGACAAACAGGTTTTTCACGTGTCACTTAAGTGTTGTGGTGGTGTAGTTAATCTGTGCTTTTGGTATGTGACAAGAGCCACCTGGTGATGATAGAGAGGGAAGAAGCTATTTACTTTCTTTAACTCTCAATCATAATACAGCAGGTCATTGACCCTAAATGAAACTGAAGTGTCACTTTAATTTCTATCTTCGACATGATCCAGTTCATCTACTAGCAAGTTTTTGTACATATATGGTCGTGAGACTGAGAAACTCTCCAAGTTAACATATGTACATCAGTAATACTGTAAGTAGTATATTTTCCTTTGAGGATTAGTGTAATTTGTATAGAAAACGTTAATCTTAATTCGCTTGAGACTTTCACGACCTATGAGTATCTATACGTAATTCTAAAATTGTTTCCAACCCACATTGCAACACAGGTATACGAAGCTCATATTGTTATTTGCAAGTCTATTCTAAAATATATATTGTAAAAATTCTGTATCGTCAGTATTCCTTTCGAGTTTTATTTTGATTTGGACCTATCGCTCTGTAATTGCGCATTTTACAAGATTATTGGGTATTCGAAAAAACTTTAGATTTATATATGAAAATATTCTTTTTGAATTTCGCTTAGAGCTACATGAGGGCTATCTACACTAGCTGTCCATAACTTAGTAGTGTAAGACTAGAGGGAAGGCAGTTTGTCATCACTACCCATCTCCAACTCTTGGGGTACTCTTTTAATGACATATAGTGGGATTGACCGTACATTATAACGCTTTCACGGCTGAAAGGGCGAGCATGTTTTGTGTGATTGGGATTCGAACCCGCGAGCCTCAGATTGCGAGTCAAGTTCCTTAACCACCTGGCTTACGGAAACCTTTGTTTCACCAGCTTTTTTTGTTTTTATTTTTTTTTACATCATCTGTGTACGCGTTTTTCAGGTATTGCATAAATATAATAACACTTTAGTGGAAGGTATATTTAACCATGACTTTCTTTAAAGTGAATGGAACTCATGTCAATGACACATTTTCAATTGTGGGATTCAAATGACAAGTCAGAATTTTTTGGTAACCAAATGACCACGTGACTCAGCGGCTAGTCTGAGGACTAGTAACGGTAACGACTTTTTCGCGTAAACAAGCCAGTAAAGAAGTCTTACAACGTTCGTTCTTTGTTTTCGTTTTCGTGTATTTTAAAGGGCTTCATGTTTTCAAAACAACTAATTATTACATGGTTTGAAAAGAGGCTTCTGACGGGAGACGAATGTTATTTACTGATGTGATAACTTCCTCTTGTTGTTGTTGTTGTTGTTTTAACTAGTCCTCCAAACGTTCATCTTTGAATGGAAACATTTAAATGTATAAGCAGTTGTTAAATAGCGTGTTCAGCGTTAACAAGTAAATTTACATTAAAATAATTAGCAGAAGCTAAACTGTTCACGGACTGTGAAAGTATAGGGTGTCGAAAAGTCTGGAACCATGGATGATTTACAGATTTTCTTAGTTTCAGTTATGTGACTGATTATCGCAGTGCCAAGGTATAGAATATCGAGTTAACTCTGATGTTAATTAAAAATTGTTTTGAATTACAAGGACAGCATGTGAAACAGCGTTGAAGTGCCTATGGTTCCAAACTTTTCGGATACACTGTAGTATTAAAGCCGCATTTGTAATATTTTCTTTTAACCTACTTGACATTACTCTCATATATTGTTTTGCTTTTATCATCTTTCTGGGATGGTAACTATTAAGACCTTTATTTGTTCCACAGCTTTCGCGAGTAACTACACAAAGGGTTGTATGCGCATTGTCGTACCTTACTTTCAGTTGATAGATCAGAGGGAAGTTAGCTATTGAGTGACGCCCTCCGTCAACTCTTGGGCTATAATATCCAATCGAATAGTAGTGGTTGACCACTTGTTATATCACACCTGCAGACCAAAGATGAGATGCAAATCGTAAATTAAGTGGGCACCTTAACCGCCAATCCCAGCCTCGCTCTGAGAGATTTGTAACTGCTGCACATATTATGATGCAAATCGTGAATTAGGTGGGGACATTAACCACCAATCCTAGCCTCGCTCCTAGAGATTTGTATCTGATGCACATATTATGCAGCCGTATCATTGAAATGTAAGTTCGAGACTGATAGTATACCACAAGTTCCTTTGATGCTCAAACATCATTTGTTTAATTCGAGGTTTGTTTTTTATTAAGATATAATTCTTTTTGTAAAGTCATGATTAAAGTTTTTGTGTGTGTTATATAATGATAGCATTTCAAGTTCATGAAGTATTAGAACTTTGATAATCATACCTGATGAACGTTATCAAGTCCCATGAGCTGATCTTGTAGATTACACCATGTGAACGTTGGTTTGACTTTTCTAGCAGTAATGTTTGATTTGATGACACCAAAAATTCCCATAACTACCAACCCCCTCTCTCGTCTTGATGTTTTAATTTTTTATTTAGAGAACCTAAACCGTAAAGAAAGAAAGAAAGGAGTAACTGACAGAACAATGTATTATTCATGCAAAAATAATTATTAGACAAAAATATTTATTTTTTGTAGAAATCTTAACTAAGAACTTCATAAAGTATAGAACGTGTTATAAACTGGGAAGCATTCCCACGCAGAATTAGTCTTGTATTTGATGACATACTGATTCGGTAAACATAACATCACTCCTAGAACTTACACAAGTTGTACGTCAACATCAATTAATATTCTGTTGAAAACTAACTTGCGATTTTAAATCAAAGGATATCGTGGCTGGAAAAGGGAATTATTTTGCACTATTGAAGACTTATCAGCCTAATTTAGAAATTTAGTGTAGGTCATGGAGTTTCATACAGGCCACCATGTTTTTGAGTTAGAGTACTGTGCGAAAGTGTTAAGATTAAGTGCAAAATTAGATTTCAGGTTGCATTCAAGGTAAATCACAGCTTGAAACATCACACTTTTATAAATCTTCATATTTAGCACAACAGAAAACTTTGTGGTAGTGCTTGAATTCAACAAGCATTTAATATTTTGTGTCTTTCTTTTGTTTTAATAACTGCAGACAATCTTTCAGGCATTGTTTCAACATATTTAATGAACGTATTCTTTGGGTTTCTACTTCAAACTTTCTAATACGCTCCCATAAAGTTTCTTTTGGAGGTAACATTTGATTTATCCAGTTTTTAATTTATAAAATTGTAGAGCTGCTCAGTTTGGATGCCATTGTATCAGTTGCATAACTTCAGGAGTTTTATTAGCTAAGTAATTTCTGCATAGGTTAGATGAGTGTTTGGGGTCATTTTCTTCTCGGTAGTACAGTCCTTTATCAGCAATACGCAAACCACTGGGTATACCATCACTGATGAATATCCGATTGCACTGTGCTGGTCCATTATTCTATTTTACAAATAACTCCTGTCGCCTTAGCAGAAAAGCATCCATCACACTGCCTCCCCGTATGTTTTATGATAGGTGCTGTGCATTGAGATTAGTATCTTTCATCCTTTTTTTATCGCCGGACGTACAACCTGCGCTCTGAACCAAATATTTTAAACTTGGGATCATTCATCCATAAAACCCTTTTCAATCATCAGCAGTTCAGTTTTTGTAATATTTAGCAAATTTTATCTTTTTAAAATATTTGGAGATAAAAGTAAAGGTTTTGTTTTTTAAAACTGATACATGACCAAATATTCTTTGTCGTTATGTTTTCATATTGTAGATCTGGACAGTTTTTATCGTTTGGTACATGGTTGTTTATCTCGTATTTGAGATCATTTGAAGTCTTCCTTCTGTTCCAAAGGCTGCATAAACAAAGGTACTTAATTAAAGACTTAATACACAGTTTTAAATACTGTTTTTATCAAGGTTTAATTGTGGAGTACTAAAAAATTGATTTCTTCTGGCATATACCGGTATCATATGGTAGATTATTTCTGTATAGTTAATACACTGCGTGGGGTTACCATGACTGTTATTTCAGACACTAAATTTGATCAGTATTATCACTCAAGCAAAACACTTATGACATGCCCTTAGTACAAGTGTATAAGAATTCTAAAAATAAATATTCACACTCTGACTCATTCATTTGTTAACAGAAATCAGTGAAGCGTTAACATGTTGGTGAAATTTACATTTTTATAATGGCATGAAAGAATTAGGGTAGGAGTGGAATTGTTTTTTATCTTTTTATAATGTCTATATGTTGTTGATTATTATTCATATTTCTAGTATAGTCTATGGTGAACTTGTAGTATATTATAAATTTGTTTATTACAAAGGTACTGTCACTGAGTTAAAAGCCCAAACCACAGAACTTAAATTTTCTGTAGAATATATATATTGTAGTTAGACTAATCAATACGAGATGGCAGTGTGATCGGTGAGTAATTATATTTGTTTTGAAATGAGCAGAAAGCTACACAATGAACTATTTGTTCTCTGCCCACCACATGTATCGAAACTTGGTTTTTAGCAGTGCGAGTCCGCAGGCATACCGTTGTGCCATTGGGGGACTATATTTTATTGCAAAATAACTAACTATTCACGTAATATTTTTGTTGAACTTTATCTAAATCATACTGAAATCTAAAAGTAGTGAACTACGAAAACTATACTGGAATTGTTTCAAACAAAATTATTTATGGAAGGTCTTAAACATTTGTTTATTCCAATTATTTTGGATGCAAGTTTTTATAACCCTGCTCCTTGCATATTTTGTTTAAACAAATTAAATGTAGATAAAAAAGGAAACATTTGTGTTTAAGATAAAAAAAAAAAATCAGGCTTACAACAGTCTGGTATTTAGGGCTCAGGACTTGCAATCTAGAGATCGTAGGTTCGAATACCATCACCATACATACTTGCCCTTAAGGCGTGAGTCCATTGTAACGAGACAGTCGATTCTACTTTTTAATAAAGAGTAGTCCAAGAACTGGCGGTCGGTGATATTGATTATTCAATTTCCTTCTAGTCTATTCTTATAAATTAAGGATGGCTAAGATAATTTTATATTAGCTCTTATTAACTCTTGCAGTACAGTTTCTACTGGGAAAGCTGATTTCTCACAGTTCACACCAAGATGTACAAGTTTTTGATTCTTCTATTTTCATTGTATACTATTATTTCAACTTTATAACACAAATACTGTACAAATGTTAATTCTCAATCAAAATAATATACACTCCTTACTACATTACCAGTAATTACCCCACTTCATCAGAGATATGTTTTTCAAAATTTAACAAAACAAACAATCAGTTGCCAACATAATCTACTATGGGTTCAGTTGATATAATTTAGTTTTTAACTATTAACTTTGTTTCCTTATCTCCAGGTACTTGAAGCTGGTGAGTCAACACTTCCAAAGTGGTTAAAATTTGACCAGGCTCAGCACACCTTTCTTGGTGTTCCTACATCTGATGACCAGGGCCAGTATTACATCAGTGTAAAGGCTGTTGGGCCACCAGACATAAATGGTAAGGTACTTTAATTTGTTTTGATGGATAATTTGGCATTTTAGGAATTACAATCTAATTGTATCAAATTCCCTACCATACCTCATTAATGTAACAAAATATTTTTACTAAATTACATAAAAGTCTATATTAAAGACTGTACTGAAGAAGTTTAGCCTTTTCTGAGGAACTTGTATATAATGCAATTTGTATACAGTTTAGCTGATCACAAAAACAAACTTTTGAAGTTGTCAAACTGACATTACATAAATAAGATATTAAATAGCATTTCTCACTGTCAACTTCTGTAATTAAGATAAAGCTGGTAGTGAATGTTTTTGTGAAGTGAAACAAGATATACATCTATGACTTTACCAGATAGATGGTACTAAGATACCAATTATTAAAGTGCCACTAGTCTAAGTTTCTGATTCACAGAATATTAAGAATACAGTTAGGCAGAAGTCTGTCAAGTGGCATCTGTTTATTGCTCTCATGGAAGATATAACAGTTGCTTCACAAGCACATTGCAGGTTTTGAGTTTAATTTTTCTATTTTGAAGAAAAAAATGCCTTGAACACTATTAATGATGCAAAGTGAAAAGGGCAAAAATGAGGTTTTTACTGCAAGTGAAATAAAACAATGTGCACGTTTGTTACGATTTATTTTTAAGACACAAGTTAGTAAGTGTCCAAGTTTCATTTTATGAACATTGAATAAAAATACTTAATAAAGATCTATAAACATGCACCCTCTTATATTTAAGGTGGGGAAAAAGTTACTATACAGTTTTTATTTAGAACATAGATAAATAAAACAAATTGAATAAATTTGTAGAAATTAAACTAAGTGATATATTTTGTATAAATTATACAAAGTGTATAGTAACTTCGTCCTACCCTGTGCATTTGTGGATTGAGATGTTTTAATTTGTGTACACAATTTATTCATAAATATGCATTTTCTTTAACAATTAAATATAAGTCAACATCATTTGATGTGCATCATATTAAATTCAGAGTAAATTGCAATTGAAAAAACAAACTATTCTGAATAACAGATTTATGGTTCTTTTCAATTGTAAAACAAAGTTGAATTTTTGTTTTTTTGTATAGTAAAAACATTCAAACCATCACTTAAACGAAAAACAGTGTTTGTCATAGATAACGTGTGTGTGTGTGTGTGTGTGTGTGATGCAATTCCAAGATTTTCTATCAAAGGAATGCTATCCTTGATGACAAAAGCCCACTTGAAATAAAAAATGCATCTCAAAATGGCTAGTATGGGTATTAACACTTTTATTGATATGCATAGAGCAATGTTTTGAACTTCCAAGTTAAACTGAAGACAACTTAGGAAGGCCAAAACATTTTCTGCTTATCAGTAAAGGTGTTAATACCAATCCCAGCCATTCTGAGATGTAAAGGAATGCTATCTTTTGATAAATGAAAAAAAATTTCCATGGAATTTTGAAATTAGGTTGCTAATAATGAGTTATGTAACCATTCACATTTTGTAAGAAGTTGTAAAAAACTTGTAATTATACAGAAGCTAGGTATATATAATTTTGATTGATAAAAATGCCACACACATGCACACAATTTTCTCCATGCTTTAATAACATTAAAAAGCCTGAAATTGTTATCTTCAGCTTTTTATTAATGAAAGAATTAAAATAAATTGTTAGATCAAAGAAATGTAATATGTATGCATTATTCATTTTATCATGCTCAAGTTTTGGATTCAGTAAGTTGGATTCAAGTTTAACATTTACAACTATGTGTGTAAATTTGAAATTAGGGAACATTACTCTATATAATTTGGATGTTAAATAAGGCATCTAACTTGGTTTTTAAGTATTTATCTAACATGATCCTTATATCAATCATTGCTTCCACATCATTATTCTTGTTACCAGAGTATTTACTGTCCCATTTGTGTTAGCATGAATCTTTCAAAAACTCCTTACTTTTCTACTTATTATATTATTTTTCTAGAAACCTGCTTAGAGTAAGTAGGAAAGTATAGTGAAAAATGTTTGGATTTTGCATTATTTTCCTGTGATAGAAGATACAATATGACAAGTAGTATATATATCTAATTTGTAGTTCTTGTATCTTTAGGATACCCTTCTGTTGGGAAGGATATATTCTCCATTGAAGTAGTACCAGAGTTGCCTCACTTCTCATCAGTTCACCTTGGTTCAGAATTTTTCCACTGTCCCAAGGGTGAGTCCATCACTGTCGCATCTGTCTTTGTTGATTCCAACTTCAGTGACCTAACTTCTACACAACGTGTAGATGTTGTTTCTAAACTTGCTTCAATTACTGGAATATTGGGTGATATTATAAAAATCTCTCCTCTTACCACAGAATGGAAGGTTTTTGATGAATCAGCCTTGTTGGTAGGACAAGGAACAGTCAAAAATAGACAAAAAGCAGGAGTAGCCTTTCAATGGCAGGTTGGATGTTTTGGTATTATTAGCCCATCCCATAAGAGCAAAATTTCAGAGTTAGAATTGTTAGCTGCAAATGGATCCCTAGGAACTCTGCTAGGTTATTCAATTATTGGTTGGAATGTAGTTAACCAGCAGCCACTTGAGATCCACCGGGAGAGAAGGGAAGTGAATCTGAGAGGAACTCCTGTCCCAGAAGTACCTCTTCCTACCAAATGGCCAACGTTCTCAGAAATAGATAGCCCAGAGGACCCTTCAGAGGAAACAGAAGTTCCAGAATCACGAGTAATTCCTACAATGGCATCTCCAACTTTTGTGTTACCATCACATCGACATAGACACCACCATGGAGAAGACTTTAGTGAGGCAGGACAAAGAAATTATAGAAGTGGTGGTCAGATGTCACCATCTTTAACACATTACTATCATCATTTGCCCACAACTAGATTGTACTCTCCCATGATGACACCTGTTTTTCAACCAGAAAGACCAACTATTTATTTCTCTCCATCTGTCGCAGAAGAGTTGCAACCAAGCAGAAGCCAACTAGAAGAAATGACTCCTATAGATACTCTTCTCTCATCTCCAGTAATGTCAGATACAGAACTCTCAATGCCAACAGAAACAATTGTTCTTTCTCCAGTAGCTGAATCATCTTTCATCCAACCCACTAAAACGTACATACCAGAAAAGCCAACTAAAAAGCCAATTATACCAGTTAACTACAAACCAACAGTTCAAAATCACATTAAAAAGTTGCAGCTGTATACTGGTCAAGTATGGAGTTGGAAGATACCTGAAGACACTTTCTCAGATTATGAAGATGGTAGCACTAGGAACCTAAAGTTAATGTTCATGACAGTAAAAAGAATGGAAGTTTCACCATCACTGTGGATCCAGTTTGATCCTGAAAGACAGAAACTGTATGCCCTCCCCCTTGCACAAAACATTGGCAAGCATGATTTTATTTTGGAAGCCATGGACAGCCATGGGATGTCAACATTTGACCAATTTCAGATTCAAGTGTTGGAAGATCCATCACAATTAGGTCTCCATCATGAATTTACAATGGTTCTAAAATATGAGAAATGGAGGTATATTATTAACATTGACTGGGAAATAGAAGTAGTTAACAAACTTGCAAAAGTGTTTGGTGATGAAGATACTACTCATATTTCTGTCCAGTCAGTAACCCAAGAGCCTCCATCTCTGACTTGGACAAACTTCTCACTTCCAAATTACCCTTGTCCACAGGAAGGTATTGATATATTAATGAGGAAGCTTGTTGCTAATGATAGAGATCGTCCATCAAAGCTTCTGAGGAAAACAATGAAGCCAGAATTCAACATACAGAAGGTGGATGTCAACTTTCATGGAATATGTGACCTACCACCAAGTCCCACAGACACCAATTTTTCACCAAGATTACAAAACCCAGTTGACACTGTTAAAATCAAAGTGGGAGAAATACTTGAGTTTACAATTCCAGAAAATACTTTTTATGATATTGAGGATGGCAACACTACTAATCTCCAACTGTCACTTTTAACATCTGACAACAAAGAGCTTGCAAAATCATCCTGGATTCAATTTAATCCAGATTCACAGGAAATATTTGGTCTTCCTTTTGAAGAAAACATTGGAAGTCATGAGTATCAGCTTATTGCACTTGATAAAGAAGGAAAAGAAGTCAGCGATGTTTTTGTTGTTACTGTAGAATCAATAGCCCACAAAGAAAACAGTGTAGAATTTAATATACATATTGATACAGACTTTGAGGAGATAAACCAAGATACAAGTAAAAAGATACTTATTGCCCATAAACTTGCAAATGTTTTTGGAGATCCTAATCCTCAATACTTAAAAGTATTATCTATTACCAATGGCTCAGTTGTATACAAATGGACTAACAATACTCTTCCATCAGATCCCTGCCCAGAAGACATGATAAGTGAACTTATTAGTCACATACTTGTGTTAAACAAAACAGTATCAGAAAGATTTATTCAGAAAATGGGCCCAGAGTTCATAATTGATCAGGTTAATGTTGATCCACAAGGTGCATGTATAGGTGTTTTTACTCCTATCTCTACCTCTGTGAGACCTCAACAACCCCTAGATGAGCCAGCAGTTACAGATGATGATATTTATATTACTACTGTCATTCCTGCTGTTGTTATAGTAATCATGCTTATTATTGCAGCTATGGTTGCTTGCTTTTTGTACCGTCGAAGACGAAAAGGAAAAATGAAAATGGAGGATAGTAGCTCTTTTATGAACAAAGGTGTACCCATTATTTTTGCAGATGAACTTGATGATAAACCAAAACCTGCCAAATCACCTTCCATAATGAAAGAAGAGAAGCCACCTCTGTCCAGTCCAGAGAATGGGAAGGCTGCAGAGGAAGCTGCTCAACACATTCCTCTTCTTCCTAAAAACTCAGAAGCTAGTCCTGATTCAAGCTCTTCCCCACTGTATCACCCACCACCTCCCTTTACCACAAACAGAGACAGTAAAAATACCCGACCAAAGACAGCACCAACATACAGGCAGCCTCCACCTTATGTTCCTCCTTAATGCTTACTTAAACCATTGTGCTTTTCTCCTAACTTTTGACAATACTGAACTATAGCATTGGTTGGAAGTGCCAGATCTTATGTTTTGTTTTTACAGTGACGCATCTGTTTCTGTGTCAGTTTCTCATTATTTTGTTCAGCTTGTTTCTAGTATTCACAGAACTTTTATAATATTCTTTTGATGTTGAGTTCACAGACAATAAAATATCTAATTTTTCTATTGCTTCTATTTGATGTAGAAGAAGAATGATCTAGTGTCAGATATATGCTGAGGAAAGGTATTAATAATCAAGTAATGGATGCATTACAACTACTAAAACATTTTGCAAGGAGAAAATAAAGGGAGAAAAATTATCTTAGGTCATGCAGCATGGGAAAAAGTGAACTTTGACAATGGGTGTATAGACAGCTTTATCTCCTTGTTTAAAATCCAAATTAGTTGTATTATCAGTGAAAAATATTGTTACTTTCATTACTGTTTTACTGTCAAAGTAGTATTGCTTTCATTGTGTTGTTAAAGTGTTATTCAGTGCCATTTGTACTTTCTATTTGTCAGAGAATTTGAAAATATGAAAAAATTTAAATTGTCCAGAAAACAAGTCACCTTTTGATACTATTTTTGTATTTTTAACATACTGCATAGTATCTTTAAATCTTGTATCTTAGAAGCATCTTTGTCACAGACTGATAAATAACTATTATAGATAGTCTTCTGTCTAAAATACTAAAGTTATTTTAAATGGTACTGGTAGTGTTTACTAGATTATGGAGCTTATCCTTATGTATTTTATAAATGTTAAACAAATGTTTAACAATAGTGTAAGGTCTTGTTCATATGATTAATCAAAGTTTGTGTGTGTGTGTGCACATATTTCATAATGTTTTCATGCTGAAACTTACAATATGATTAGTAGTATTTGCAAAGTTATATACTAATAAATAATATTTAAAGTTAAATATGTTCTGTATGTCAGTAACAACTTAGCTTCATTTGGTTTTTGTAGAATAACTAAATCTTGAAATTTTTCTCTAAGTGAAATTTACAAACTGGTTTGGGATTCTACTTATTTATTGAAGTTTTTGGTAGGACTATTCTGAAATCTTCATTAGACTTTCAGTTCAACAACAGGAGTATTTCTATGAACTGATATTTCTAATAATTCTTAAGTTTGCTAGCAATTTTTAGTAATTTAAGTCTCAAGCAGGTTAAAGATAACTGAGCAATTGTTACATGTGATCAGTAATTTTAATTTATACCTACTGCCAAATTTTCTTAGTTGTAAAGTTAATTTCAAGCTTTGAAGTGTAGTTTGATATATGAATCAAAAATACTTAAGTAGAAAAACTATATTAAAATTCAAGTTTTTATTTGCTTCAAATCAAGATCAGTTTTTTTTCCAGTAAGTAAGCTACTTGAATTTTATAATACCAAAACTTGCTGATAGAATATTGTTACACTAATAAAGTAAATTGTATAAAATGTAAAATAAAATTGGCCTTTAACTTAGTCATGAGCCAAAAATATCAGAAAACAAATATTTTAATACATTAAATGTGCAAGATATTTGACAGTACAAAATTATTTTGAGATACTTTAAGTTCCCAGGAAGATTACTTATTCTGGAATTAGTAAGTAAAGCAAGTAAAGTTAACCATTCTTGTCAGCATGATTCTAAAGGAATCAACCTCAAATATGCATTTAAAATTAACTCAACTGACTTGGAAGCACAATATAAATTTGATGTTAATAGTTTTACTTCATAAGTAATCTGTCCTTGCTTCCAGTTAATCGGCAACTACCAACGAGCATACACGTTAGGTTAAGTTAGTTTTTTAATGCTGATTATGCTATATCTGAAGTAAGAGAAACTTGTATGTACATGTAAAAAGGCATTTTCATAACATTTTGTTTAGAAAAGTTTTACAGTGTCACATATTGAAACAATGGGGAAGTAAGTCTTGAAGGTGTACTATAGACTAAACTTTAACACTATTCAAGGTATAATACATAAGTTATATATTTAATATTCATAGTAAAAAGTTACACTTGTAAAGTTAATTACCACTTCACAGGTTCCTGTGCCTTTGATTTATGATTAATTCTTATGTGTTTTTTTTTTATGGCCACTACTAACATGTAATTTTTATCAGTCACATTAGCAGGGCTGATCTAGAGAGAACAATGTGATTTGAATCTTCTCTGGTTTGGCAGTTATTGATGAGATGTTTACCATACAAAAATAAAATTCATTTCTTAGTTTAAATCCATAAACTTTATTTTTTTTTAATTTTTACATTGTTTGAGTAAGGTATTTGACTTGTTTTGAACCTTCTGCACATTTATTACTGGCAGCTGTTGAGAGTTAAATATAATTATAATGATTCAGAGTTTACCAAATAACAAGGCTGTTCTTTTACATTTTGTTACATGATTAGTTACCCATTGGACCTTGTGTTTCCCACAAAAAAGAAGGAAAATTAATATGTAGATCTCTTACATGTGTACATTTTTTATCTACAACCAAAGGAATAAACACTTAGCAGCTTCCCATGTGGGAAAAAAAAAATCTGAACCAGTGTTTGTTTCCATAAAGTTATTTTAACAGAGATCTTGTTCTTATAAGGATTTTTTGTGTTCAGGAAAAATAAATCCTCCAAAATTATCCAAAGTTGTATTTGCAAGTCAGTTCTACTCCTTTCAAGGTGGTCACATGGTAATTGTTAAATCAACCACTACAAATCATTTGCATACTAGAGTAGTTCTTAAATTAAAACTTTATGTTTTTGGATATTGTAAGTCTCACCACAATAGAGCAGGGTGTGCAAGGTAAACCAAACTTTCGGTTCCACTCTGTATAAGCCTGACACATAACTTTGTCTTATGTGGGTAATGAAAAAGGACCTTGATTTCACTGCCAAATGATACATTTTCTAAGTCAGCTTCAAGGATATTTTTAACATCCACTATAATAATGCTTCACCAAATGTATATGTATATAGTTCTACCCACAGAGCTTAAATATCTTAAGATTAAATTGTTGGAGCATTCATAATAAATAGACGATCTTCCTCTTTCTTAATCCATCTTACTAATTTGTTCATTGTGTTAACTGCTGTAAACTTGGTCACCATAGGTTCAAAAGCAGCATACAGTTCAAACCCAGCCATGTGCTGAAAGAGATTTAATATAATGAAATTACATGTACAAGCAAAAACCCCAACAGCTACTCTGTTCATTTCCTAAATGAACCAGCAGGGATTGGTGATATTTCAAATATTAAAACACCTTAAGTTATTTTCCAAGGTTTTAAATCTTCCTTCTTAAAAAATTAAATTACATAATATACCCAGACAAAAATAGAGAACACACTAAAGATGGAATCCAACATTCACAATAAAGAATGAGACTACAATGAAATTAAAGTTTTTGTAGCTGTATATAGATATGAAAATCAATGAGATAAAGTACTCAAATGCTATCTTAACATGGTTGGAGATGAAATATTGCATCAGGATAAGTCTTACAGTAAAATTAATAGCCTCAGCTCTACTTTTACTCTTCGATCAGATGGTAACAAGAAACACATGAAGTTTCTGAATTTAATCACTGACTGATGAGCTGTCCCATGAGCATATTTGTTTGATATTCAATTCGAGGATAGGAAAGCAATTTCCTGCAATACACAGGCATCATAAATTGGTTTCTTTGGATGTACATTTAGGTAATTTACAACTGCTCCAAGTGTTCGCATGTACACTGTTATAACAATGACATGAATTGTACACTAGCAAATGTTTTCTGAAATTGCTACAACCCAGAATGATGAGGAAATGGACTAATTCTTGTATAGTACACATCCTTCTATTTCACCTTAATCTTACTAATAAACTGTAGCAACCTTTTGCTTGAATTTGGAGTTGGGGGGGGAGCTTAATACAATTAATGCATGTCACAGTACTCAGGTAACTGAAATGAAATTCTGCCATTCATTATTAACCTACACCAACATTGACTGCAAAAGTGCTACATTTCATATCCCTGAAAAAGCAAGTTGTTGGGGCACTTTTCCCTCACTAAAATATCAGTACGAGAGCATTGTGTCCTTCCATATATCTTATATTGCTCACAAGCTTGACTCCAATAAATATCCTTATCTAACTTTATGGTTTGTATTTTTTCTATAAGTGGTTTGAAGAAACATATATAACATCACCAAAAATGCACAATACAGTGTCCAAGTTTTGTACAGTTGTCACCTTTATCACATAGCTCGAGAGACATAGTCCAGAGAACTGATAGATCCATTCCCCACATAGTTTTTGCTTTGCAGTACATAGTATTATCTGCCCCCTACTTTACAGGTATGGTGTATCATCCTTATATGCACACAGGTTACTCTTTAATTTACACAGAAATTAGAGGTTGAATGGTCAACAATGTGCTTTAACAAATTAAAATAAGTCAAGAATAAACTTAGAAATACTTAGTTCTATAATTCAAGTGAAAGTAAAGAGGATGTGTTAAACAATCTACACCTGCTGTATCCAGTCCTCATGTGACCCTTTAAAATGCTATTTATATTAGCAAGTTGCTTTAATAACATTTGTGCCACAGTGATTTTCATCAGCTTTATTTCCCTCCACATCAGAGTTAGAGTAAACCGTTTTCAACTATGACTGTCTTGAATTTGGAGTCATAGATAAAATATATATATATATATATATATATACACTAATATAACATACCACAAAATATAAAGAACTCACCCAACTTAACATGATTTCTTTCTGACCCACATAGAACAGGATCTTAAGAGGTCTTGCAGAATTGTACATGCGATGATGTAGATACTGGTACAGTCCAAAAGATTAGTTTGATCTTTGCTACTCACATATGGAGCTTCTAAGCGAGGCTCAGTAAACTGGGCAGCAGACTTTGACTTGTAAATAAAGTGACGAAGATCAGGCAGTCCTACTTCACTTACAGCATAACCCTCAGACTCTAAAGATGCATTTATGGCTTCTAAACAGTTATAACGATGTAGTCTCTATAAAATGTAACAAGAAAATGCATAGTTCTTCTGAATGCATAAATGTTATGAAAAACAAGATCTAGGAGCAGTCTATACAAGGAGAAAAATAGAACCATTTGAAAATGTACCTTATATTTGAAATAAAGTTTTTATTAAAAAAGATATGCTGTTCATGTAAATATTTCTCATACCACTGATAATTTTGTAATTTACTGTTATATAGTCTTGACAATTATAGGATTTTTCTTCTCTAAAAAAACTTTTGTCTACATGTTTAATAATACCTCAATGAAACAGTTAGACAAGAAAAGAATGTCTCTATAATAAACATAACTTATACAATACTCTGGCAAAGAGAAAGTCAAAGAACTTTAAAAACACTGTAATATATAGCTATGGTCTTAGGATTAAAGCATATATTCAAGACAAGCTGAAACACCTGTCAACTGATGGGGAACATTTAAACTTTAACAACAATTATATATTTTGAACATAAAGTTTATTTCAACATTTTAAAACTAAGCTTCTTCATAAATAACATTTGCAACTTGTTGTTCTTCTACCAACAAATAAAATAGTTTGAGTTGATACCCCACTTGAACTTCCTACATTTCACTAACCATGAGAAAAGGATGGTTTTTGATAAACAATCCAACAACTTTCATGCTCTGACAAAGAATCCCTTTAGAATGTTCAACATAGCCTGAGAGTAATTAAACAACAGCCTTATGTTCAATTTTGACTACCTTAGGTCATAATGTTTACATACAAAGTTTGGTTAAAATTAGCACACTAGGCTCAGGGTGCAAACAAACTCATCCTTCAACATATAGATTATCCTGGTTACTTTTACATTTAGTCCAGTGACAAATGTCTCGAAACTACTTATGAACTGAAAGAGGCAACAGGCACTAGGGGATGCATAAACACCAAACTAGGTTCATTTTTTTAGAATAATAAAAGGGTTTTTCAAGTAAATGCATACCTAGTGAAAGCTCTTTTTGTATAACCAGTTGGATCTATAACAAAGATCTTGATGCTTCAAACATGACTACCCAATGTTTTCAGTGGTAGTTGGTATTTTAAGATTTCCTACTTGGCAAATCACTAATGTTGAGATAACTAGGAAGAGGGCATTTTATTACTATTTAAATAAACAATTAGTCCATTCATCTTGTATAAATCAAAATGTCTTACTATCACTAGTAATGATATTATTCAAAATGCAAGGAGCCAGTTAGCCAATTTATTTACACATATTTGAAAATGATGAACCTAAAAACAATAAATAATGATTTGATTCATCAGATTATTTTGCCATTACAAACAATTCTCAATTTCTATGTCCTCAAAATGTCCCACTTAATGCCTTAAGAGCTCCAACTATCAACCTTCCTATGAAATCATAAAATATTGCTCAAACCACTTTACATAATCAAGTCACATCTAAACTTTCTTTAGAGCTGTTTCCAAATTTGTGTTTCATTAATAAATGATGAAATAGTTTCCTATGATATCATAAAACAAACATGGCAATCAAAATGTTCAAAAAACTAAGACAAGGATAATATGTTCTCAAGCAGTGACTGTAAATTTAAAGACAGTCTTTGCAATGGGAAGAATTTTTTTTTAAACAATCAATAATAGCATCGTTTACCATTTTCTTTCATGAATTATGCTATAAAGAGGTCCTGGTGTGGCTAGGGTGCTTGACTTGATTCACAATATGAGAGCTGTGTGTTCGATTCCCCATCACACCAAAGATGCTCACCTCTTTCAGCCATAGGAAGATTTTAATTCAATGGTCAATCCCACTGTCTATTAGTAAGAGTAGCCCATAACTTGGCAATGAGTGGTAATAGCTAGCTGCCTTCCCTCTAGTTTTACACTGTTAAATTAGGGATGGCTAACACAAGGTAGTACTCATGTAACTTGAAAGAAATTCAAAATACCATTTCCCAAAAATTAAAAATTATTCAAATACAGTGAGAAATGACATATAAAACTAACTTAATTTTTTATGTTTGAAAAATTCATTAGGTGAAAGTGATAGCAAAAAAAATAAAGTCAGAGGAAACCCTGCTATTGTGAAGTTCATGGTATTAGGACAGCCAAGATCTATTTCTAGCAAACACCAGATTTGTCATAGATTCCAAATCAAATATAGTAAAAATGATTAAAAGTTCTACATTTCTGCTAAGATGGCCAAAACCAAAATCATGGTAGATATTGTCTCTTAAGAAATAGGGAACAATAGGCAAAACCAGGTTATTCTTATAAAAAAGAATGAAGTGCATCTATTGAAACAAAATGCCAAAAGATCATAGAGTTTTAAACAGAATAGTTACATCTCCTCCTTCATCAAAAACTCCTTGAAGATGACCACAACAGAAAGTTATGACCATTTACTTAACAAACCTACAATATTTCAATGAAAAACTCAAATGCATAGCCAAAAATTTCAACATAGAAGTCCAGTGGAAATCCTACAATACCTTAAGGTCCATTCTGGTAAAAAAAACAACAAAAAAAAACAGCGACCTACCAAAGAGAATCTCAAAAACATCATCTATGAAATTCCATGTTCCTGCAATGATACATACATTGGAGAAATGGGAAGAAAACTTGCAACAAGAATAAAACAACATAAAGATTGTACAAGACTCATGAAAACACAAAATTCAGCCATTGCAGAGCATGCCATGTCAACTAGACACAGAATAAACTGAGAGAAAACTAAAATCATCAACAGAGACAAATTCTGGAAGGCAAGAAAAATCAAAATCATTTTGTATTAACACTATTAAACCTTCACTTAACAGAGATTCCAGATTAGAGGTGAGTAACCTGTGGCTGCCATTGGTTGAATCTATAGAAAATCTCTCCTCCAATCAGAAACAGTGATAATCCAACCAATCACAACACACTCTCCACAATCCACCAGGACACTATAAAAGACCATCAGCACCTACACTTACACTGGGGTCGAGGAGACACAGAGTAGAATTGAGTCCAGAGCTAGTCACTGAGCAAGTCAGACGTGCTGATATTTCTGCCAACATACTTTTTAAGACGAAACGTTCATCCATGCTAGTTAGGCCATAAGTACCGCCAGTAATCATCGACGGTGCCTCTTCAAGTCGCCACGTTGATCACCCAAGCCAAGCCAGGGGCAACCATTGAACCGTCCAGGACCCGAATCTTACGCCGGGGCGGAATTCTCATCCAACCCGCCACTACCGCAGACCAAATTTATCTGTGCCAGCCATGGAACACCGAATTTAATGTAAGTTGTTCCCCTACTAAAAGTCCAGTCAGTCTTTATTCAGTATTCCTCAGGGGCGTCGACCCATCAATACAACCAGAAGAAGTCAAACAAGCCAAAGAACCTCAAATCCAAGCCAATGTATATGCTGTTCATCGAATTTTTTCTAAAAACACTAACCTTCTTACATACTTCATAAAGATAGTGACAACGTCGAAGTACAGTGCTGACTGTATTTTACGTGACGGCTGTTATTATCACATATTCCACTTTAGAGCCAAACGCCCACATGGACAACCATTCAACACATGGTCAAACAAAGCACCCAGACATCACAAACAACCAACGGACAACTTCCAATGAGAAATTACAAAAATACCGCTGAGGCCAGATCTAACCAGAAGAAACACGAAGACAGATACAGATAACTCGTCCCAGAAGACGTCAACTCCTTCTGTTAGGTTAGCAACATGCCAAGTTTCAGCAGTCCAAGAAAGAAAGAGGACAGATCATGCCAGACTTCAATCCCAGTTCCACAGAATTCAACAACTGGCCAGACTCAAACCATTACCAAGATAACCATCGACGCGACAGTTCAAACTGAAAAACAAACTACCATCACTCAGAAAACTCAAACCAAAATCACAAGAAGAAACAAAGCATCACAGACCAGCGAAAAACAACTCACTGAAGAATAGCCAGTTGTTCTATCACCTAGACCACGTTTTTCACTTGTGTGAAAACAAGTTCATGACGAAGTTACCACTTGATCTACAAGACCGCAGCTAACAGTTTCCATGTATACCACCGTCACAGTTCATCAGTTTTTCTTCTGATTTCTCTCTCTCTAAACTAAACCCCTGCCACGTTAGTTTGCATTTGCACATACACTGACTTGAAGACAAAAGGCAGAAGACTTTTGAAACTTCGTCTTCTACACTTGTGTCTCCACAACAGGCAGTTGCTGTCCATTCTACAAAGTTTCATCAGATCTTCTTTAAGTGAAAAAAATAAAACAGAAACACATGGCAAAGAGGAATAGACAATTAACATACTGAAAAGAGAAAGTACAACTCAAAAACATGAAGCAGAAATAATTTCAGAGGTACAGAAAGATTAAATATCTTTAACGATATTTAACGATCTAATTGGGATAAATGAGTAAAAGTAAGAATGGCTACAGGTTGAAAAGCCAACCTTGAGAGAAGAATACAGAGTGGAGCTTCAAGAACAGAAAAGCACAAAGAGGCAGACAGAATGAACAAACAAAAGAAAAGTCACAGGTACTAAAACTGGAAAATTCAAGAGAAAGTATGTATGCTGACAAGAGGGCCTGTCATAGGAATAGTTATGAAGATGAATCTGGCCAAAGATGGAGTTCACAATACATTTCCTAAAGGTGAACCTTATGGAGCTTTTGTTTGTTTTAGTGCAAAGTTACAAAATAAGCTATCCATGCTTTGTCCACCACAGGGAATCAAATCCCAGATTTTAACATTATGGTAACTGTCAACTTACCACTGAACCACTGTGGAACCCTTACGAAACTGAATCTGCATATAATCTTCCTCAGAACGTGAAATAATGTACTAATAAACAGACCTGACAAAAAGGAAGACCTGTAGAAAATGTCAACCTTAGAATAAAGTATCAGAATGAAAAAACAACAAAAAAACAAATAGTTGAGCATAAAAATTGCCATATTAAAAGCATAAGAATCTGATGAAATCAGAGAAAAAAGCAACGATTAAAAAAGACTAAAAGACTGTAGCTCCACATCATTATAAAACACGATATTCAACTAATCTGGTCAAAGGAAGCCTCCTAAGAGTACTTGCATGTAACAAACCAAAATAAAGTAAGGTGCAAACAACTGCTAGCCCACAAAATGTGTCAGCAATGTCAAGGAAGGAGAAAGCTTGACAAAAGAACAGAATATCCAATAAATCATACACAGACCAAACACACGAAATTGTAATAAAACTTCTTTTTTTTACAAAAGTTATAAATTTCTTGTCTTGTAAACAAAATATCTAATCTGAAAGCAATGATTTGCATTCTTCAAGAGACAGTATAACAATAAGTATTATAGCAAAAGTGCATAAAATGAAATATTGCCAAATAACTGTACTCACCAATCCTTAATTGTATATCACATACAACTATTTAATTATATTTAGAAAAATACAGTGTCCAAAAATTAAATGGCATGTTACAATCTTAAACCATTATAACAGTTATAAACTTAAGTTTGTGGTGGATGGAGAGCATGTGTATGTAGTTTTTTTCCAGACATCATTTGCCATCAGTACACCTCCACATCTACTTCATTTGTGGCCTTCAAGATACCAAGTCAAAATTTAATTTCCATCTGCATGTTAACCAGGATATCAGGCATGACAGTAGCTGCTGCATCAGTAATCTATTCACAAAATGTCTAACTATTTCTTACTTTTATCCTCTACATGATTTCCTTCACACAACTGCAAAGAAGTAACATACGGGAACAACAATGACTAAGAGATTGGCTCCTTTCTTGTGTCACATGCTCTCCAGTTCTTGAAAATATCAGTAACCATTTCTTGGTAAGAATATGGACCTTTTCCATATATTTTAGTAACATTGTCTTTGCACTAGAATAGGGGTTATTTCATCTCTCCTACCAAAGAATGCACATAACCTCCTCTGTCACCACATCTGTCAATGATGTAGTTGTTGACTATGCATGCATAATGTGTCATTACCCTTATCATTATGGCAAAAACTGTATGCTGCACTCTCAATCCAACACAAACTCTAAATTTGTAACTTTTGCTCTCTTTTCATGGTTGAAGTTTGTGACACAACACACAAGTTTTGAAACACTGTATACTTGACACACTTTTCTTAGATGTTAGTTACCAAATCATTTATCATTATTATGTAAATTTGAATTATTTGCTTGAAACTGAAGAGAGTTAGGTAGAAATTTAGAATGATTATCATACATGTTAGAAGGGGCATACAGTCAATGTGTAGTTACTTCACTAATTATCATTGGTTTGTTATCTTGATCTACCAAAATCATTTTTATAATAAAAAATATCAAATAAAACTACATTTACCACAGCAAAATATTTATTTTCTTTAAGAATACTGATAATCACATCACCAAAAATGTATAAATTGTTCATGATTTTTCACAAGTTGACAATTTAAAATAGTTTAAAATTTTGAAACTTTTTCAAATTCATTAAGGTTTGTGTAAATGCTCTAAGTTAAAAATTAAGTTTTTCAATAAACAATACTTCTAAAAATGAGACTGTTTCTTGTATGAAAAATACAAAAAATTATTAAATAACTTACTGTCCAGGAGAAAATTAAAAAAAACCTCAATGAGATTGGAAACAGTCTTGTGCACACAACGTTTCTGGATGTGTTTACTGTATCACCTTTGTGAGTGTAATGTTGTGCAGTTATCAGACTTATTTATACCCTTAGAAGATATCACCACAATTTGCAATTTGCATATTAAAGAATTTGATGCCATCTACTGACACTTCCTTCAGTTTCATCATCCTTATTTATTATCTTAAATTTATATCTCAGTAGACTTGCATATATTCATATGTTGTTGAAAGAGCTGTCAAAAAAGGATGAAAATATAAAATTAAAACCACTAGGTGATAAAAGTAAAATGAAGATTTAGTACCGCAGTTTATAACTGGTTTGTCTTGTCAAATAATGAATCAATTTAATAAACAAGTAAATATATTTCCAATATATAAACCAATAAACAGAGTTTACCAAGCTCGTAATATAACTCAAGTTAAAATTGATATTCCTGTAAAAATTTGGTATATGTAAAAATATCATGTGAATGTGAAAAGAGTTTATACACAGGACAAACAAGAAGAAATTTAATAAAGTTCAGAAAGAACAAACACAAAAAACATGTTAAAAATAATAATATTACTATTTCACCATCAGCAGAACATATTATCAAAATCAAACATACAATTCAATGGAAAAAAAAACTTATTTTTGCACAACCTAAATGTGTCATTTTTATGAATGTACATAAATCTATTGAGATAATCAAATATCAAACAAATTTAATTTAAAGATTTAATAAGGATGATGGACCTAATAGAAATCTTGTCAATAAATAAGGTGAAACTCTTTAATATGTAAACTGTATTATGATAATTTTTTTTGTAAGAGTATACAGAAGTCTGATTTTTGCACAACAATACACTCCTGTAAATGAATCAGTAAACACATCAAAACATGGAAAGTATGAGACTGTTTCCAGTCTCATGAGGTTTTTTTCTTTTATCCTGTAGAGGAAGTTATTCAGTATTTTATTGTATTTTTGAGACTGGGAAGAGTCTCATTTTTAAAACTATTTACAATAAATCATAGTTTATTGAAAAAATTAAGTTCTGAACTTTAGAAATATATTACAAATTCTATTTCTGTCTATGAAAGCTAAATAAACAGGTGAAATTTCCAACTAAGTTTATGTGAAATATTTATCTATATCTATTAGACTATCTGTCTAGCTATCCAAGTAGCTATCTCTTTATGCAAAGCCAGTACATTCACCTTCTATTTGTAATATTTTTACCTCAACAATTTTCCGACGACATTCCTGTAGTGTAAAAAACAAGTTTTTATCCACTGTGAGGAGTAAGAGGCAAGCTGGACAATTATCATCAAGATAAGAAACATGGGCATGGAGAAAACCACTATTAAGTAAAAAAAAACTGCATTACAAAATTTGTAATAATAAATGATTAAGAGTTATTAGCTGCTTCGTACATTTAAAAGAAACAAAAAACAAGTGATTTAATCAGTTCGAAGCAAGCTACACTAGTAAGCTCATCTATAAAACATTTGAAATTCCAATAGCTTCTGGAAATATCAGAAGATGAGAAAAAAGTTAGGGTGTATAATGTCACTAGTCATGGTACATAACAGTTGTAAAAATGTAATTTACTCACATACTCTATGTGAGTGGAAGGATTTATTGGTGAGACAAAAATTTCTCTCTGAAGCAAAAAAAATATTATTTTTACAAAATGTAATTAAAATAAAAACTGGTTCATAATAGAAAAATAAGGTTTTGAATGACCATCTCTACATTTAAACAAAAAAATTATTGTTATTAATAAATGGACAATGTTTCAAAGAAGCCCTACTTATACAGCAACTGAAACCAAATTAAACAGATATAAAGGAACACCTTTATACCTATACCAATTAATAACCTGCAATGCCCCATACAGTCCAGTACCCATTTATACTAGACGTGTCCTGCAACTGTCACTTTCAAATTCTTTCTTCATATGAAGATGACCTAGGAAGGTCAAAACATTGTTCTCTCCTTATCAATAAAAGTATTAAGACCCATACCAGCCGTTCTGAGATATAGTTTTATTTCAAGCGGGTTTCTCATCATCAGGAATTATTCTAAGCACTTGAGTCCCAATGTATAAAGATCTAACTCCCAAATATTACATTATCTATTATCATTACAAATAAGTACAATATCTGTTTCATGATGTAACTAACGTATTTGGATTGAATAATTATCTGGTGCATACTTTTTCATATCTGTGATGTTTTTCCAAAATCAAAAAGAGAAAGAATAATATGATCCTAGGTATTATTATTTTCTTCATCATTTTAATTAATACTTTAAAAAATCTAATGTTTGGTACGATTAAGATAATCAGTATCCATAGTTTGTGAGAACATAAGTAGAATATTCAATATATTAATATTCCACTACTCATAGCACTTTGATTAATCTACTAAAAATAATATTTTAAATGAAATACAACTATAACCAAAATATGATCTGGAATACTTCTAAAATAAACTACAACAATAATAAAACTGATCAACATACTTAATTTTGTGTTAGCAGTGAATTCTAAAGTGCTTATAAAATAAAATTTGAGAAAAATAAAACCTGTTTGAAATGTGTGTGCATGCATGCGTGCATATGTATATATTTATTAATTATTTAAACACATATATGCATATAAAAATACAAAAAACAAGAAATAGTCTTGAAAGTATGGTAAACTTTTTAAGTTTGCAAAATACATCTAAATTCACTAATTATAGTCAGACTGAAACTGTTACTAACATCTGAAATACATGTCCAGTCAATAATGAAACATTTTGAAGATTAGCTTCTATTTTCTTATTCAAGCTTTCTTTTATTTGTCCCTAGCATTTTAATTATAGCTAATACTTGTAAATCTTTCCTAAAGCAACCAATGTAACTTACCCTAAAGTATCATTTTTTTAATATAACAAATATTTCAGATTGTTAAATTGTTAAAAAACACATAACATGAAAGAATTAGTAACTCACAATTAGTTCATTTATTATAATTCACCTCTTACACAGGATTAATTTCACTATATTTAAACAATATGTATATTCAAGTGCTGTGATGTGTCATCACAGATGTAGGCCATGATGTCCCTTAACCTGTTTACCATCTACATCTTTATGAATGAAGAAAATTTCACAACACTATTGAAGTAAAGATATTCAGAAAGCAAGAACTGCTAAATGATATAGAGCTAAAGCATACAATCTACTGAAGAAAATCCTCTAATGAAGTGAATAAACTAACATTTAGAGCAGCAAGTGACACCTAATCTGGAGTAAAACTCTCACCTGCAAAATGAATACCTGCAAGAAGCCATTATGATGAAGTTCAGTATGTATATTGCTACTGTTAACAACATAGTAAACAAGGATTTTAAGTTGAAAAGAGGTTCAAAACTGAAAATAAATAAGCTCATAAGCCATATCTTAAAAACAATGGCTCTTTTCACCATGAAGATTGCAAAAGAAACTAAATCATACCAATCACACACAACATACCTACCTACCATGTCCCTCAATGTAGGTTCAATGGAGATTCATGCTTTTGCTCTGCTTAAACACAAACTTAGAAGCTGTTATTCTATGTATATGGAAAACATCAAGAAAATCTGGTAAGGTATAAAGTACAAGATTAACCTCCTTGTCATTCTTAGGCTGGCTACCCTGGAAATTATGTTGTAAGACAGTAATGAATAATCATTGCTATTATAGTGTGAACAAATGAAGATGGAAGTAGTAGTCCCAATGGCAACAAAGGACATTGAATACTCTTCTTATATAATGTGACTAACTGCAGTAGATGAAAATTTTGCTTCTTTATAGTGAAAAAAACAAACAGAAGAAACACATTAAGAATATAAACTAAATATAATGATAATCTAGATGTATCAAGATAAAAGTACAAGTACTCAAAATACCTATCTTTATCATTCAATGACCAACATTATGCTAAAGCAGAGCCTTTGAAATATTCCATGTTCCAAAAACAAGGTAAAAGATAAATGAAAGGATACCAAAAAAAAAAAAAAAGATTTGAATAATCATTCCTGATGGGTATTCAAATAAGTGTAACCACATACTTCTCCAAGAGACAGACCTCTTGAACTGGAAAAAAAAGCATGCAAAGATCCAGAAAAAAAGGTAAAAGAAATGTGAAAACAGAAAAATAAAATAAGCTTAAAAAAAAAAACAAAACAATTAGAGAATCCAAGGATAATAAGGACCTTAGAAAAATAAAATCACAAGGAAGTAAAAACAGGTTTGAAAGTGAAAAAAGGCATTAAAGAGCTAGAAAATATTTACAGAAGATAGAACAAGTTAAGGAATTATCCTGGTAAAAACCTACAGGTGTAAGGAATTCTTATAAAAAAAAAACATCATAAAAAATGCCCTACAATTTCTTTTGGAATCAAATCAATACAGATTTGCAATACATGGTTTAGAAAGTCAGGGTTTTCTGCAGCTAAAATTACTTTGCTGCATTTTCTTAAAATATTTATTATACCTTGAAAAGAAATTGCAGAATTCAAGGACATTCCCCATCTGTTTAAATTCTTTAGCTTCATTGAGACCTTGAATTGATAAACTAAGTTTGGAAAGTAACTTGACTTTATCACAAACCTTTGTAAGATAACATTATGTAACAAAATTTTTATTTTTTCTTGTTCCTCAGCAGAAAGTGTTATTTCCCAATTGCTTATGCCTAAAGTAAATGTAAAAAACCTATTTTTTTCTCAAAACTTTGCTTTTGTGACCTGGGTAATGAAATTTTCAAATTTACCCATCTTCCAGAACATTCCAGGTAGATTCAGTGCCAAGCAGCTGATAGAGAATTTTCTTGAACTTACAAGAATTTTCAAGAACCTTTTAGAATTTTCTAGAACTTTCCACAGTAATATACAGTATACATGGGCTTACCACTAACCACTTCAGTTTAGTTCTACCTGCCTAAGTGAACACATAGACTTATCTGATTTTATCAGAGATGGCATCAAGAAGCTGCAAGCATTCTCCAGATGCATTCTACTATGTATGTGGCCAATTTATCACGACAAGAGCAAAAAAGTACTTTATGACAGCATCTGTTAAAATGTGTGAAGCCTAAAAGGCATATTTCAGCATGCCTGTTAAGGATCAAGACAAACACTGGGCACCTCATTTTACCTGCTTGAATGGTAAGATTTTGCATTATTTAAATTTTAAAAGGTCTAAAATTTGTATTTTTTTTTCCTTTTTAATTTCTAATAGTATAGAAAAAATATCACATATACAATATTTTGCATGAACCTCTTACACATTAGTTGTGGATGAAATAAATTTATTCTTCATAATAATTTTATTTTGCTCTTTTGCAGGATGGTACAGAGAGCCATGAAGTTTGCTATTCCAAGAATTTGATTGAACCCATTGACCACTCAAGCAATTGCTCCTTCTGCAGGCTTGTAAATGCATCTGCTATCATGTATCCAGATCTTACATCATCCAGTGCCACACTGCCCTGAGCTCCCTGTACCCACTCCACCAGAGAGAGAGCAGAAAGTTAGAAGAGGAGGTAGACGTTGAAGATCCAGGTTACAATTTCAGAGGTGCAGCCGATGAGAGAAACCCATACTACCCCAACCAAAGAGACCTCAATGACTTGATCAGAGATCTTGGTCTAACAAAGTTGAATGCCGAGCTTTCAACATCTAGGCTCAAGGAGTGGGATTTGTTAGATGAAAGTGTGCAAGTCACAAGTCAGAGGAAGCATTACCAACATTTTTCAAGCTTCTTCACTCATCAAGATGGGCTCTGCTTCTGCCACAATGTATCCGGTCTGTGCAAGGCAATTGGAATTGCCTGTAACCCATACAAGTAGCGCCTCTTCATTGATAGCTCATCCAGAAACCTCAAAGCTGTGCTGCTCCATAACGGGAATAAGTATCCATCTCTTCCCCTGGCTCATTTGGTGCACCTCCAAGAGGAATACAGCAGCATCAAGACCTTGCTAGAAGCCTTGAAGTATGATGAGTACAACTGGGAGGTTATCAGAGACATCAAAATAGTGGCATTCCTGATGGGTCTCCAAGGAGGCTTTACCAAGTTTCCCTGTTATCTTTGCCTTTGGAACAGCAAAGACATTGCAGCACACTACTTGATTCATATGTTGTTTTATTCAGACCTTATATAAATGAAAATGTGCATATTTGCCCATTTCTACATAGAAAATAGGTTAATTTCTAATTTTATTATCCACATCACAAAAGCAAAGTTTGAAGGGAATAATGACTATTTTCTGTACTTTTACAACATAAGCAATTAAGAAATAACACATACTATCCAGGAACAAAATTTGTGTTACATAATGTAATTTTTGGTTTTTCAATGATAGTCTTGTGACTTGCAGAAAGCTCCATAGCTAATAAACCAGTATCTTCAACATGCCTGAAGTACTGCTACTTTTCCATATATTTTACACAAACAAGGGGAACAGAATGTTTAATTTTTGATTGCAGAAACTGACTATAGATAATGGAAGATTAACTGTTGTTGAAAGTAAAAATCAACTATTCCTTATGACTGCCAAAATATAGTTCTCTCTGTGGCAGAAAGCAACAACCTTCCATTATCTTGAATTGACTGGTAGACACCAGATGCACTGATATCTGGGAGTGTAATTGGGAAACACTTGTATAAGCAGTCCCTTAGCTGGAACCCCACCTGGCACCAATGCATGGATAAATCAGCTGATTGTTGTATTGTCTCCATGTTTTTGCCTTAATTAAGCATGTTAATTAATGCTATAATAGCATCAAGTTATGCAACTTGTATTATATATCTTTATGCATAATACAATGAAGTATACTGCAATTTACAAAGTTATTATAATGAAACAATGGCATGTGCCACCTATATATATCCATCAACATACATGACTGAAATAATAAATACAATGATGCTATCTATTGTGCTGAAATACAAAATGATCTCAGTACCAGAAGTAGTGATTGAGGCTTATGTAATGTAGTGCCAGCTACTGAACAGTACCACAAACAAAAATCCATAAAAAAATGTTTACACATTTCTTATTCAAGATTTAGACAATTGGAAAAATAAACTATGGTATGTACAACAACCATTACTTTATAACAGAACACAATTTTAAATAAAAGTACTTTCCATACAACATGAACACGACTCTCACTAGAGCTGTACATGAGGGTTTGATTATATATCTTTATTGAGTTAATTTTAAAATGTAGTACTACAAACCTGAAGTTCTTAAAAAATTACTTTTTCAGTAAAGGGTAGCACTTGTAAGATATAAAAACATTACAGTCTATATCAATACAATTTATGAACATTTTGAGCTCTATACATTCAATCATTTTAATGCAACGAATGTCTTTGACTAAAGAGCACAAAACAGTTTTCCTATCCAGTACTTCCAACAAAAAAACTTTAAAAAATGTTCAAGTTTTTACAATAAGGTATGAATACTACAATTACTGATTACTAGCATATACAGTCATCTTATGAGTGGCTTTTTCAATGGAGAAATGACCATGAAGTCTAAGTGTACAGTAAAAGGATTAAATAACTTTTATCTATCTTGCACACTATTTTTGGTAAACGAATCATTCATATAACCTATCTTTGTATAAAAAATTACAGTACAAAAAGTAGAAAACAGCATCTCATTGAACTGAATATTTAATTCAAAGAATTTTTATTTTGTGTAAGACTGAAAAAGAATGACTATGTTTCCCAGACCTTTCCTTCGGAAAAGCGTGAAAATGTGGTTGAGTTGGCCATTGCCTTTTTCTCCGAGATAAGGAGGACTGGCAGCATAGTCTCTCAGTCATTTCAATGGTCATGCAAGAGAATGTCCTTACAGCATCTAAAGAGAGCTCATCCTCTCACTGTGCTCATTCTAAAACACTATCATAAGTTGATGCAGTCAATACAGACATTGCATTACAATTCAAAGAGTTGTAAAATCCTGTACGGTCACTCATAGCTTAAATGTTATCCTAGCTCCAAAATTTAAATAATGGCAAGCAATTTCTTTCTGTATTACAACATGAAAAATGCTGAAATTAACAGACACAAACCATAAATATCATAGTCTCTGTAAGGAGGTGAAAGTTGTAGTCAGCAGTGGGCAGGTTTGTGAAAATTATTTATGGAACATTTGTATGATGCTGACTAGATCTTTTGGTGTATAAACAATCAATATTTTTGTTTGTTGTGCATTGTGTTAACCTTTGTTAAAAATTTCAACTATTTCAAATGTCACAACAGTAGACCATTAGTCTGCTGTAAGTAATACATTTTAAAAAATATAATTTATTATAATTATAATAATAAATAAAATTGTTGTTCTGGTAGTTAGAATGCCAAATAAAAAAATTCTAATTGAATTAATATTATTTGGACAGTAAACCTAACCTGATCATATCTCCTTAAATATAACTTAAGATATTTGCAAACTACTTTTTCTCACAACTATTTAAATGTTCAAAATTCAAATACTATAAAAAATTACTACACAATATTTGATTTAAGTAATTAAATGGCTTAAATATCATAAATGTAATGTACATCCAAAGATGCTTTGGACTAATAAGATGCCATGAATACAGCCTTCAAAACAAACTAAGCAATGTACCTATATTGATTAAAAAAAAAAAAAAAAGAAAGAATTTTCTAATTGGCTGTTAAATTAATTCCTTTTCTGCTGTTTGAATAACAGTGAGTATATGAGCTTGAGAAGCTGATTATGCCATGGAAAAGCAACAAATCAAACATATGAATATATCAAAAAGTTAAGAGATACAGTACAGATACTCAGTACTGAGCCACTAGATCCACCAGACTAGTATGTCATGTTAGCAACTGGTTTGAATGCTTGTCCCAAGCTACTGGGCCAGTATTGATGTCAAGTGCTGAGATATAATTACATGGCAGGAGTGATGCAGATAAATTCTTATATAGACATGTTGGATCTACTTCAGAAGATGTACAAGAACTCACAGCCATTATTTCTACAAAAGGTGTATAACCAACTCCTACAGAGAGGAGTTGTGTGATACAGAAGCAATGCACACATACAGCATCAGTAGGATGGTTTATATACCTCAAACAAAGACTGAAGACCAGCTTTCCAGTCTGAAGATGCTGCAAAAGTTATCAATGACATTTCCAATGAATCTGGCAATGAATGAAGGTGCAATGTGAATACTTAGCATGCGTGAAATGTGATATTTCTAGACATGAGTTACAAGCAAGATTAAAAATAATTATTTGGTTATTTTTATGACTTTTAAACATTAATTAAATGAAATGACACAACATATGTGAATAAAATTTTAAAGAGTTGTCAAAATTTCTATCTTATAGAATATTGTCCTTTATAACTATTGGGATACTCTTTTACTAATAAATTACCAATAAATATTTTACTAATAAATGGGATTTACCATTAGATTATAATGTCCCCCATGGTTAAAGGGCAAGCAACATTTGCAATACAGATCACAACCCATGACCCTCAACCATGAGTCAAACACCTTCACTACTAGGGAAAGTAACCCCATGTTTTTAATTTTTTTAACTGATAAAAAATTAGAAATAGGTATATAGAGCACAATTTATACAAGAAATCATACCTGGAATCAAACTTTGGTAGGCATATTGGTGTCCATGATTCTGCTGCTTTAAAACTATCTGAAGAATTTACGAGGTTCATAATAAGATGAAGATCAGATGGATGAAGAGAATATTTCTTCATTCGAACAATTGTCACAAGCTGGTTTTTGGCAACCAGGATGGCAAACACAACATTCTGTTGATAAATATTAGAATTTAACCTTAGTTATACCTTTTTTATTTTATTTTTCATTAAGTTAAAAAACATTTCAATCAGTTTACTACACAACAAATTTCACTTTGCCCTCATCTGAAACAAGCAAAGCAAATTTTCTAGTTTTAATACAGATTAATTAAGATTAAATTCAAAGACGTTAAAATAAATGAATTTTCACTTTAGTGACTATAAACATAACCATAAATTATATTTAAAAAGCTGGAATAATTTAATCACAATTTAAGCCACAAATTTCAAAACTGACTTAAAATACTTCATATAAAGTTAATTGGCATACAAAATTTGAATTAAGTATAACCTGATTTAAGGGTTTACTGGTGACATTTGTGAACTGCTTCTACCTTAGGAGTTTCTGGATAAAGTTTTGAGCTGTTAGTGCAGGTCTTCATCTTCTCCTTATAAGAATCTGTATTAGCATTTCAAAATACTGTCCATCGACTTCTAAGAAAAATACAGTTCACAGACATCTCCAATCAAGTATAGTCTTCTCTGCCTAAACTTTCTCTTAAAGATTTGAAGACTTGTCTTGATTACTAACACATACAATGACCAAAATGAATCACATTCTTTGCATAATTATACACACTAATACGAGCTTCCTACAAACTGATAATTTTTCTCTTTTTAACTGAGCAATGTAATACAACTAACCTTAACTTTGCTACAATACTGAACAATACTTTGACTAATAGTGTCTCTAATAGCACTTGCTAGTGGTAAACAGCGAACAGCAACCAATAAAAAACTCGGATCTGAGTCCATTGTATCCACTAAATTGTCCAGGAATTTTTCTGCTCCTCCCAATAATCGTCTTAAATCATAGTTTCGTCTCTGTTCAAAAATACTACACAGCTGAGTAGAAGTCAATACCGACAAGATCAGGTTGTACACGCAGTTAAGCTGAACAACAAGTTGAGAAGTTGAAGCATTAGTATTTGCTACTGCTACTAAAATAAGTGGGAGTCGAACAAGAAAGACAAACTTATGATCTCCAGCATGTATGGAACGAATCACATCACCATTGTCTTGCACAAACGACACCAAAGCCTGCATGACTCCCATTAACGTTACTAATTTGTCCTCACTTCCAAAACTGTTAAAAATTTAAAAAAATATATACCAAGGGTATAAAAACACATCATTACATTCATTTTTTAAAGTCTAACAATAAAACAATAGTTACTCTATATAAATGAAAAGTCTATAAAGATACTAATGAAATCTGCATCACATAACTTTAGAGGTTTAGTAAAACTGATGTTCATAAAACTGTTTTTAGACTTATACTAACAAAATATATATAGTTTACAATGTGCATAAACAGTAATTGTTAAGAAATAGAAGGAAAATGTTACAACATTTTTGTTATAATTTAAACTCAAATATGATATAAGGTATATAAAGTAACACTTCCATTTACATCATGGATGCATTCCCAGAAAATACAACATTGGGTGGATGAACATACATTTGCCTCTATTTTCCCATTAATTTAGTATTGTAAAGACAGGCTGTATTCTTGAGACTAATTTCAAAACACCTAAACTTAATATAACCCAACATAAATACATGGAAAATAAATAAATAAATATAAAATATTCATGTTTAAGGGTTTTTGGAACATTTGCCACAAAAATAAGCAAAGGGAATATCACTTGATACTGACCAATAGGATAGACAATATGTGACTGCAGCCAAAGGAAATGTTGGCAGTCTGGTTTTGACCTGATTCCCTGGAGTGGAAAAATTCCTGTGCTCTGCACCTACTTGTTATTAAGATGCAACAAAGGCCTAGGCACATGGTTTGAATTTTTGGTTTTTTGGCATTTGCAACCAAAAATATTAAACGTACTTTAACAAACTTATTTTAGATATTATTACATAACTTCTTAGGGACTTTAAATCAGATCAACATATAGGACAAAGTTACTGTACTTTCTTAAGGAAGCTTTAAAACAGTATGAATTACCTCACACAAAATATGTATTGAGTATATACACATTTATTTTAGTTTAAATTCTAATTCAGTCTACATAACTCAATACGACTAAGAAATTTACTGGAGAACACAGGGTATAATATGAAGCACACATCATACCGACTATAAATAGGTTTTCCTGCTTCACTGAGGATAAAGATATGTTTCGAATGTTGTTTCCATTCGGGGTTGTGAATATCTTCTGCAGTTTCTATTATTTCATGTTTTTCTTCATCACTTGACATCTGCATTGAATCCATTTCAATCCTAATTGGTTCAACCTAAGACCAATAAAACCACATCACTTCTGTAGAGTTCTTTATTACAATAAAAGGAAAAGGTTTCAATGAATATTACATCATTATATGTCACATACAAAATTATGTAACTGACACTGTTTAAAATATCTTTATTTTTAGATTTGAAATGTGTCCAAAAATAAAGATTAGAAACCACTTCAACCATTGCTTGCCTTCCATTACAGAAGCATGCTTTTCAGAAGACATCACATATACATGTAAACCACCTCAAGTGTATTAAGTCTAATGTGTTAGGTTGTTCAGAAATAAATATCAGAATTCTCACTATGTGAAGGTGTCTTAATTGTCTGCTGTTTCAACTCCACTGAGAGTAAGTTTCGCAATCCCAAAGACAGCATGGACAAGAAGGACTTTAATCTGATTTTCCTCTATGACTTCAAACGTGGATGAAAAGCTACAGAAACTACACGGAACATCAACCAGGCATTCAGTCATGGGTCTGTTACTGAACATACAGTTCAGCATTGGTTCCAAAGGTTTTGACACGGACATGCAAGTCTTGAAAACCACGAAAGTCATGGAAGGAAGCCATTTTTAAACGAAAACACATTAAGAGAAGTAGTTGAAACAGACCCTTGTACAACAGCATGTGAGCTTGAAGAAAAGCTAGGTGCAAGCAAATAAAGCCTTGCCAACCACCTGAGTGTAAATAGAAAGACAAAAAAGTTAGATAAATGGGTTCTGCACAAGATGACTGACAATCAACAAAAATCAGCATTAGGAGACCTGCTCTATGCTGATACTGTGGATCCAAAATGATCCATTTCTCTAGTAGATAATGACATGCAACAAAAAGTGTATTCTGCACGACAATTGGAATCAATCACAAAACAGCTCAAAAGCATTTCCCAAAGCCCAAATTTCACCAAAGAAAGGTCATGGTGACTATGTGGTGGACTGCGACCTGCATCATTCATTACAGCTTTTTGAATGCAGGGGAAACAATCACAGTGGACAAATACTGTCGAAAATTGGCCGAAATACATCAAAGGTTGCAAGAGAAACCACCAGCTTTGGTCAATCAAAGGGGCCCTATTCTTCTTCATGACAATGCTCCTCCCCACATGTTAAGGATGCTGCTCTGAAAACTGAACAAATTGGGAATTGAGGTTCTGTCTCATCCACCTTATTCCTCAGATCTACATTTCCCTACAGATTTTCCTTTTCTCAAGCACTATGACTGCTTTTTAAACAATAATTATTTTCTAAACTAGGCAGCAGCAGCACAAGCTTTCACAAACTTCAATGGCCATAGAAACTCTGATTTCTGCAGCAGGGGTATAAACAGCATTGTTACACATTGGCAAAAGTCCATTGAAACAAATGGCACTTACTTTGATTAAAGCAGGTTTCACAACACTGATTTATACTTTTCCAAACTTCACAGTTCAGAAAACAATATTTATTTCTGGACAACCTAATACGTACCTCTGTTCTTTTGTGAAGTTCACATATTTCTGACATCCAAAATTATAGGAGAAATATAATTCAGCACTCACAAATAAAATATGGAAAATGAGTTTAATACTGAATCACATAAAATTATGCACTATAGGTATGTGAATTTGGGTGTGCTTAAAAAAAACACACTATGAGATCTTTTGTTTAGTGTTTAAGTATGATGAAAGGATCTTATAGAATGCTGAAATATTTTTATAGAATGTTATTACATTTACAGGCTGTGGTAAGAGATAGTTTGAGTTGTTACAAAGCACCATATTTACAGTTGCTTGGAGTTAGTCCTTTAACTCTGTTGAAAGAGTACTTACATTTCATCCACAGATACAGAATTCAATCCTAGGATATGTTAAAAGTCACAATAACACAGAATAATTGCCATCAGTATAGAACTGCCTTGTGACAATGAGATATAACTCAAGAATGGGTCTTTTTTATGAACAGAATATGCCAATCAATTAGTTTGCAAAGTTAAAAAATGTCTTAGAAAAACAAAACTGTCTTAACTGAAGATGACTCCTACCCTTCCAAAATTTGTATGTCTCTTTGTCCTACGTTTATATCATTATATTTAAAATAAGACAATGAATCAGCCTTGTCAATTCCATTAATAATCATAAACATCATAATTAGATCCACTCTAACTTTTCTTTATTCAAGAGAAAACAATTTCAATGAAATTGTACAACAATCTTTTCATCCTAGGTATCTTTCTAGTAGCCCTCTGAACTATTGTCAACAATTAATGTCTTTTCTAAGATGAGAAGCCCAAAACTGAACACAATACTCCAAATGCAATCTAATCAATTACTTATACAATGAAATAATAACCTCTTTAGTCTTGTATTCAGTATTTCTGTGGAAACAACCTAAATCCCTATTTGCCCTAAAACTAGCAACAGTACATTATTTGAATGACTTAAGAGACTTAGCAACCAAAATACCATGGTATTTTTCTTTCATAACACTGTTAAGGATATTCCCATTAAGATAATATTCATGATTCACCTTGCCCTTTTTATAATTAAAAGTCATTTTCCATTTACTCGCCCAATATTCCAAATTATTTTGTAAACCAGCAGCATCCTTCTTACAGCCAGCAATACACAAAACCTTTAATATTATCAGCAAATTTAAATAATCTGTTGATCATTTCTTCATCTATGTCAATGAGGTAAATAAGAAAAGGGACAAAGGTCCTAACACTGAAGTACTCCACTTGTAACATGAATCCAACATTACTGAATTCCATTTGTAACAACCCATTGCTTTCTTCTTTCCATCCGGTTTGCTAAAAAATGAAATAACCTATTCCCCAAACTTACAGAAAAAAACCTTTTTGGAACAAGCCTTTTATGTGGTACTTTTCTCACCTATATCAGCAGTAATGTACCTCTTCAAACAAATGTCAGAAGATTAGTAAGGCTTACCATTCAACAAAATTGTAAACATAAGTAAACAACTTTGCAAATCATCTTTTATCAGATTTTTGAAAACTCTTCCCATGACTCAAGCCTTTCCTTTAACAAACAGGAAAATATCAATTCCCCTTTTAAACTTTTGTAAATTTCTGGCTTTCATTAATCCTTTCATTATAGGTTGGGTGGAATCCAAACAGTTTGTAACTATGAAAGTATTCATGAGAGTAATTATACTACAATTTTTGACAATGTATACATATATTTACAAAATTTGTTGGTTATTGATAAACATTACAAGGCTTTTATACACAAAATGTCAGGTTTCTTAAGTATGTATTAAGATATTTTAATTAAAGATTTTATCATAAAATGTTTTATTTTAGAATGTTGACTATGCAATATGCAGTGTAATTTTCATTTTAAGATTAAAAATAATTTTATGCATCAGAAAATCTTCAAATTTCACATGTGAAATCTATATAGCCTTCAGATAATTATCAAATGTTTTTTAAATATAATCTTCTATTTTCGCTATCAGGTCGATATCTCTGTACATTTGATAGATTTGACCGATTTCGTAAATGCCCTGAAAAAAATTTAGAAAATAAATATAAATTATGTTTTTTTTTTCTTTCTAGAATAACTATATCTGAAAAAAAACACAAATGTTTAATCTAAATAGCTTAAATGTCATAACATTGTACATTTTTATATATATTTATTATTTTTATTATAATGACCTTTCAGCAACTGCTGGGTAATTTGACTCAAGTTACAGTGACACGGCACAAATGCACTCATGTTACTGTATATAAGAACATAAAACTGACCCATATAAAGTGACCTGTCTTGGCTACGTTTTATTGGACTAGTATGTTATAAAATCTTGTTGCATTTCACTTATAATACATTATATATTAGCATACAATATTACTACTTACAAATAAGTTTTTAAACTTATTTTTTTATAAAAACAGAGCAACAAATAAAGAAGTAGAGCAAATAATTATCTCTTCTAGTTCCAACCTTTGTACTTGTCTCAGGTTGCTAAGCCTTGAAACATTTTACACATGAAGGATGTAATTCAAAATTTTTTTTAGAATTTATATATACATTTGAAGAACCAAAAAATCATAAATTACTATCTCAATACTATAGAATTCCATTATAATTTATCAAATTTAGTAACTGAGCTGTATTTAGGTAAAACAAAAAAAAATTCAAAAGCTAAAGACTCAGCTTAACAACATGAAGGTTTGTTATAAAAGAAAGAGACAATGCCGTTGTACTTGAAAATGGCTGAGAAAACCATTCATGGGACATTCTGAGCTTTCAATTCATTATATACGTCATGTACAGAAATAGTGTATATAAGGGACCATGTATTCTAACTTTTAAATATTGGTAATTTGAGTTCCTAATTCAACAAATCTATAGACTTTGAATTTTGACATAACAATGTTTAAAATGAACTAGCACTGCATTCAACATACCATCTGACAAACAACAATAGATGATTAGTGTTTTTTTAAATATTTACTTTCAAATGAAGAAATTAAATAATGTGTAATATGAACATTTAAATTACAATCCATAGCTTCATACCAAATGTAATAAATTCATAAAATATTCGTTCAATAAAATTTGAATGCAAGTTAACAACTGTGATAACTTGGCTTTCAACCCACAACAACAGGTTTAATGCCTATAGCAACTCATTCCATAAGTCAATCACCCTATTAGAAAAATAAATATCTTTACGGGAGGCTAGCCTATCTTTACCAAATCTTATGTTTGTGGGTTTTTTTCCTCATATCATCTTCAGGACATCAGTAAAATAAATCAAAGGCCTTTATCATGTCTCTGGATAATCCTGTAAAATTCAATTACATTTTTACCCTTCTTTTCTAAATAGAAAATAAGACATCATAGCCTTTCCCTATAAGATAAGCATTCTATCCCCAGAATCATCCCATAATAGTCCTCTTGTGAACCCTTTCCAATAAGGAATTAATTATTTGATAGTACTAACTCTTTTATGAGTTATGATAAATAAAAGATTGAATGAAAAACTTAATTATTTACTGTTCCACAACTTTACCTATTGTCTTACATTTTGCAAAACAAGCCAAGCATAATAAGTCTGTGGAACAAGATAAATAACATGGAGCTAGTGTCAAAAGTGAGGTCAGTTTGAAGCTAGAGAAGTTGAATTGAAATTTAAAAACATATGTGAAACAACAATTAAATAAAAAGTGTATTTTTTTTCAAATTAATCAAACCCCTTGGCAATAGTTTGGCATAGATAATGAAACTTGTGTAATTTATATTTACATGTGATGAAATTTTGTACTTCAAATGGATCGGGATAAACACCTCACAAAAACATAATACTCCAGAAGCAAATGTCTGTTAGTTTCAAAGATTTTCTTTGTTTATTAATTAAAGTGTTAATGCCTATCTACAAAATGTGGACAAGTACCTCACTCAGAATCTAACATACACTGTCACTCACCTTTCTCATGAAGGATATTTACAGAAATAAAAATGAAACTTGGTATTTTTGAATAGAAAATTCAAAACAGAATATCTCAGTATACAAAAGTAAAATAAGCATTATTTAAGTCACTTGTAATAAATAACAGTTACAATAACATTCTTTACATAATTTGATACAACTTCAAATAACAGAAATGACACCTATAAAAGTAGCACTGGGCTAATTGTAGTCAAAAGTATTAATTTTATTTAAAGAAACAACTGAGTTCTGACTTACTGTCTTAAAACAGAATGGTACCATTTTCAAAACTGATATGTTGGTAATTACAAACAATATCATATATAATGATTTCCATCTTTGCGAAGTGTTTTACTATACAGATATATATATATATATAAACATGACCATGCAACATTTTGACCTCTCTACTTAAGTCATCCTTCAAGCACAAAGAAATAATAAATATTGAGCTGAAGAGAGAAAATATACAACCAAAATAATGTTTTAACTGCATGAAGCAAGAGCAATAATAAAAATAAACTTGGGTCATTTATGATTAAAATTTACTTATGAAAATCAAGAAAAGAATACTTTACCTTTAATGACGTACTAACTACTTGAGATGATCAAAGTTTTTCAACTTCACTTTATTGAAACAAAACTTTCATAGGACAGCTCACCCAGTTTGATAGTTTAATTCCTGTAGGATATAAGATCAACCTAGCTTAAATTACTTACAAGTAAACTAATATGTAAGTTGGCTAACTGATTGAGTAACTGAATATATTCTATAAGTAACACTGATTTGAATTATTCACTGAAGACTTCAGTCACTTCTCAATAAATACTTCACTGAATAAACTTGGTATCTATAAACATCATAGACCCCATCTCTAGATACTGCCTGGATATAGATTTTTACATAATCACAAGCTTTCTACTTATTCTAGGATTTTTATGAACTTTCTAGATCAGTGTCATCATTCCATTTAGTAGCTCCCTCAAGCAAATAACTAAAATATAGCACTGAAAACACAGCTCACAACCATACTTTCTAACCAAGTCTTTAATAAGAAAGTTCTACCAAGAGGTCAAACAATACAATTTTCAAACTGTCCTTTAGATTAAAACACCTTTTTAAAAGGATGGACTGTTTACTTATTTTACCTCTCCCTCCCTCTACCTGATTTTCCAAAAATATACTTATGAAGACTGCAAGTCCCATTGCACCAGATAACCTAAACAATTTTCTGCCTGCATCCATGAACAAAAAAAAGAGTAACTTTGATCAGGTAAATTTTTTTAAGTGCATTCAATTTCGTTAACCCAAGTCACAGACATAAAAATGTACACACAATAACTGAACTGAGATTCACTAACCTTTGTAATAGTAATTCTGACTAAACTTTTAATAAATGAAAATCAATATATAACAAGAATCTCCTCCATTTTAGATATAATGCAATTTTCAAATAGAATGTTTACTAAAAAAAAATTTCTATCCTCTGTTGCTACAGTTTCTAGGTGTTCAATAACATTGTTGATTAGATTTATTTTTGTTCTTGCTTCACATGATTAGAACATTTTTCCAATCTTGTATTTTCTATTTATCTTAGTTTCATGCACGAGTACGACTTAAGTAACGAGATCAAAATGTTGCACAGCTTGTTTCACTACTTAGAAAAATGATAAGTTAGTTTCTGTAGCCCACTATTTTACTGATCAACATCAACAATGCACTAACTGTATTGAATTTACAGTTTAATTTCCTCAAGTGGTTCTTAACAGGACAATAATACAGAAATAACAAGGCAAATGTCTAGAGAACATGGTAAAATAGTTACAAAATTTAAGTTACAAAAGAAAATCAAAACAGTGAAACACTATAACATACAAATTTTCGTCACTGGCTTTTCATTTTCAGCACTACAGTTTAAAAGTGAAATATGCATAATGTCAAAAGCAGTTTATATGAAGCACACAAATACAACACATTCACTGTCTGCTGCAGACAATGAACATTATGTTGTAATTGTGTATCAGAGTAATTGTTCTCAAAATCTTTATATATATATATATATATATATATTCACATTTTCAACTTAAATGATGTACAGGGTGTTCGGAAAGACACTGTGCAGTTTTGTAATCATATTTTATTCAGTCTATTTAAAGCCAGCAACTGATAGCGGTGTTTAGAAACAAAATAAGAAGGATCCAGGCCTGTATTGATGCCAATGGGGGTCACTTTCAACACTGTTTATAATTGTCATTCATATTTACCTCCTGTATTCTATATTGAAACATGTCTGTTAATAAATATATAAGTGCACAGTGACTTTCCAAACACCCTGTATTATAACCTAATGAAAGAGAATTCCTTAGTTCATTAAAACTGTGTATTTATCCTATTTACAAGATTTTTTGTGTTTTTCATTTGGACCTTCATATCTAGCCATAGCAGATGCAGAACAATTAGATATTATTCACAGAGACTGTGGTTGTGAAGATTGTTTTGTTTGCATTGATAACGTTGTTTTTAGCAAATCTATTTTGTTGTGTTATTCCGACAAACAAAATTTTGAAATTTGCAGATGAAAATAAGATGTTGAGGGTGGCTAACTATGTCAGAGATGCTACAGACTTGTAGGGAGATTTAGATCCTTTGATGCATTGGATCAATATGTGGCAAATGATGTCTAACTATTCAAAATGTAAGGTGATGCATATAGGTTTCACAATTCAAATTATTGTTATGAGTTAAATGGGAATACATTAAATACTGTGTTTGAAGAAAAATCTTGGTTCTATGATTAAAAAAATCACTTATGTCATCTAAACAATATATTGCAGATAGCAATAGGGCTATAACAGGATTTTAGGTAGCATCTGTAGAAGTACTAAATACAAAACAAAAGATGTTGTTTCACTGTATAAAGCAATTTAAGGTTTCATATAAAGTACTGTATACAGTTTTGGCTCCCTTCTTTATGAAGGACACTGAATTGTTGGAGAGGTTTAGAGAAAAGCCACTCAAATGATAACTGAGACGTCGGGATTGTGCTATGAGACTAAAATCTCTAAACTTGTATTCTCTCAAAAGGAGAAGGATCAGGAAGGATTTAATTGAGATTTTTAAAATTTTTAAGGGTATTGATGATACAGATCTCTCAAATCTTTTGTGTTTAACAATAAAAAATAGGACAATCAGTCATAAATTCAAATTCTGAGAGTATAGGAATCATCTAAAACAGTGGTGCAGAAAGTCCGCCCGAGGGCCAAATGCAGCCCACGACGAGTCGCTGAGTGACCCGCAATGTCCAACGGGAAAGTCAAACATAGAGAGTTTGAACCTGCTCAAAGATTAAGCGCTATAGAAGAATAAGCATTAGATTAAATACTGGATGGTTTCATATTTGTGTCGAGCAATAAAGAAAATTTAATAAGCAAATATCGTTAATGCATAGGCATTTAATCATTGGCACAATGACATAATATGTCCGTAATTACAAAATCTCACGCGTTCCAACTGTTCTTCAAGATTTATTTACGAGCCCTATTTTGATATTATTTCATAACTAAAATGGCAGCTAATCGTAAAAGAAAAGTTGACAACGAAAACCAGCAGTTTCATGATGATTGGACTGTGCAATACTGTTTTGCTCAACAACAGAAGAACGTGATTTGTCTGCTGTGTCATTCAACAGTAGCAGTGGCAAAGGTATCCAATATAAAGCGTCATTATGAGTCTAAGCATAAATATTTCCACAATATTGTCGGTGATGAACAAACAGCTTGAATTGAATCTCTGAGGTGGTCGCTGAATCACCAGCAGAATGTTTTCTCAAAGCAGTCAGCAGATTTTGGTGCAGCATGTGAGGTCAGTTACAATACTTTGTTGATGATAGGGAAATTTGGCCGACCACTCACTGATGGTGATTTTGTCAAGCAATGTATGATCACTGCATCGGAAAAGTTGAGTCCAAAAGCAGTTCACAAGCTAGAGACTATGGCTTTAAATTGTATGACAGTTCAACAAAAAATTTCATACCTCTCAACAGATGTGACAAGGCAGCTTACTTCTCTTTGGCAGCAGACAAGTCAGCTGACATCAGTTCAACAGCACAGCTACCAGTTTTTGTTTGTGGTGTGTTGTCATCATCTGATATCACAGAGGAATTAATCAGCATGGATTCCATGAAGAGTCAGACAACTGGGTCTGCTCTATTCGAGGAGACAATATGACTGTAGTAGTGTTTCATTGGATTTCACGAAACTGGTAAGTGTGACAACTGATGGAGCACCAGCCATGACTGGAGAAAGTAGCAGGCTAGTAGCATTGCTGATGAAGCATCGAGGAAAGCAGAACAGACAGTTAGTGAAGTTGCACTGTGTTACTCACCAACAAAACCTGTGCAGTAAAGAACTTGGTTTTCAGGCACTGATGGCATTAGTGACGAAAACCATTAATTTTGTCAAATCACGAGGGCTCAATCACCGTCAGTTTTGAAGTCTTCTTGAAGAAGTTGATTCAGACTATGGTGGCCTTGTGTATCACTGTGAAGTACTCAGGCTGAGTCAAGGGAAGATGCTCAGAAGATTCTGGGAGTTGATTGATGAGAAGCAAGAACAAAGACACAGAAGTGACTAACATGACTGATTCAGTATGTCTGTCAGCTTACAAGTCACGTCTCAGCTTTCAGGACAAAGTTGCAGTTGTTCCAGCAGCAAGCAGCATCAGGCAACTTTGTGCACTCTCCCACTTTTCAGTCACAGCTATAGAAGAATCAGGACATTGACACACAAGTTTATGTTGAGAAGATAGATACCATAATTCAATCCTTCAACTCAGAGTTTCATGACTTTGACCAATGCAGATTGTTGATGAAACTTTTTGCTGATCTGTTCAGTGTGTCAGTGAATGACTTGTCAGCAGAGTATCAGCTCAAACTTATTGATCTCCAGGCATCTGATGAACTGCGTGTTATTTACTGAGGAAACAGTTTGCTTGACTTCTACAAAACATTGCCGGATACATTTGCTAATCTGAAAGAGAACGCACTTGTCCACACCAGCATGTTTGGCAGCGCGTACTTTTGCGAACAGGCTTTCTTGTATATGAAACTGAACAAAAACAACACTAGCAATCAGCTGACTGATGATCATCTGGAAGCAGTCTTGCATCTTTCAATGTCAAACATCAAGCCAGACATTTCTAAGCTTGTAGATGATATGCAGCACCATCCATTGCACTGACTTTGTGACAGTTGATGTATCATAACATTTCTTAGAATAATGTGCAAACTCTTTGATGTAATAATTATTTGTGTGTTTTTAAATGTGATGTCCATCTTGTGTGAAACAACTGTGGGACGATTTTAATCTTCACTTTTTTATGGCCCCCAACAGTTACGAGAAGTCTGTTTGTGGCCCCTGACTCAAAAGGTTTGTGCACCACTGATCTAAAGTTTAAACAGTATTACTTTACAAAGGATGGATGGCTTTTGGAATGAATTAACTGCCTTCCAAGGCAGCAGAGGTAGAATATTTAATTCAATAAAAGATCAGTTAAACACATGAGTAGTAAAAGGTGTTTATAGTTGAGAACTGAAAGGGACATCTTTGATGGGCTTATAAGCTACATTTTGTTCCTTCAAAATTTTATGAATTTTGTTCAATTTGCTTTTATAACATGTTAAGTTTTACATTATTGTGTTTTTATGTTAAACCTGCTTTTACACATTATACTAAGTGGTTAAGGGGTTAAGTACATTATACTAAGAACACTCTAAAACATACAAATCAACAAGTTGCATAAAAACCACAGTGAATATAAAACTGTGGTAGAAGGAAGAAGAACATGCATCAGAACTATATCTGTATGTTTCATAACATAATGTTTTGGAACAACATGGGGCCTACTGGCCCACCTTAGCTGTTCCATCCTCTAAGCTAAAATAATTTTAAAAATCAAAAAGTCTTAAAGCCAGCCCTTATGATTCATATTTTTATCAAGCTTTTTATTGAACTCGCTTAAAGTTACTGCCTCTACAACATCTGAAGGTAACCCATTCCAAAGGCCAGCCACCTTGTTAAAAAAATGAAATTGTCTCAGCTGATAATGACTCCTACCCTACCAAAATTTATATTCGTGTCTCTTAGTTCTACAATTCTCATTGTTAAATAAGAAAAACAATGATGCATCAACACTATCAATCCCCTTTATAAGTCTAAACACCTCAACAATTTGAGATATTTCAGCCTCTCCTCATATGACAACCCTTCCATCCCAAGCATCATTCTCATAACTCTTCTCTGAAACTTTTCCAAGAATTTACTATCTATCCTAAGACAAGGAGCCCAAAACTGAACACACTGTATGATGAAATTATAATCACATTAGACTTTTATGTAATATTTCTGTAGATACAACCTAAAATCCTATTTGCCCTACTACTAGCAACAGCACACTGTTTGAATAGTTTTAGACTTTTTCTTCATAACATTGTTTAGGTTACTTACATTAAAATTATACTTATAATTCAATTTATGATAACCCATATGTATTATCTTGCATTTATTATAATGAAAACCCATCTGCTATTTATTTGCTCAACACATAAATCCTTTTGTAAATCAGCAGCATCCTCTTTGCAGCTAGCAACACCCAAAACTTTAATGTCATCTGCAAATTTATGTAATTTATTGACTGTTCCTTCATCTGTATCATTTATGCAAATCAAAACAGCAAAGGTCCTAAGACTGAGTCCCAAGGTACATCACTAGTGACAATTCAGTTTGACTGAACTCCATTTATAACAACCCTCTACTTTCTTCCATATAATAAATAAAGGAAAATAAAGGAACATTGATCAACTTGGAATACCAGGACCATTCAGAAAGTGGTTTGCAACAACTCCTACCCTAGCCATGATGTGAGTATTCATAAACACATAAGTTAGTAACAAAAGTAATCCATGCATCTCAGGTAAAAGTATGCAAAAGAAACAAGTACCTCCATTTGAAAGAATGATATAAGTTGTATGTGCACAAGTTACTTTATGTCATATCTATTCAAATGTTTAATATCTCAAGTAACTAAGAAATGAAACTAATATTCAAGCTACTCCATATAAAGGCATATTAGTCAAGTTACAAGATACAGCATTAATGAATTTATGTACAATCTGACTGCTAAAATAGGCACCAGCAAACAATCATCCTTGTACATTATATAAACTATGGAAGGCATTTAGAGAACAGTGGTGTAATATGGATGTGATGGCCTTACAGTAAATTCTTTTGTAATGGAAACTATGTTGTAAGGTTATTGGCAAGATGCACGATCAGACAGAGTATTACAAGACATTGGAACAAACATTGTGACAACATAGGATCCAGAAAAATTTTTTATTTAACATACATATCCTCTAACAATTTACAAATCACATTCTACAAGTATCTACACTTGTATGTTTATTTTAATTTGATATCCATGTACATCTCATTTGTTCAACACAAATCAAATATATTACACTGACCAATTTATTTCGATTGTGAGATTTTCAACTACTAAGAACAAAAACATTTTCTTTGATGTTTTAGAATAAAAGTAATTCCTGTGAAAAAAGTATCGTTATTTACACACGAACTTTGTTTCATTTGAAAGCTGTAAGACCACATAAACACTGAAGTCTCACTTTCAAGTCAACTATTGCAGTCATACATAATATATTCTAGTAACAATGATATTTGGCAAAATGAGTTATCCAATAGTGGCAATCTACAATAACATCATCACAACTAACCTTACAGATTACAAGTAATTTATTAAAATAACGCGTCTACTCACATTTGGACTGTTCTTTACTTCTATTGAGTCATCGTGGCCAATTTCCACTTTCGACTGACCATCTTGACTCTTGGCGTCAAACGATTTGGATGTTTCAATTTGTTCTTCAACAAGAACCCTCTTTCCTGCCGATTGCTCAAGTTCACAAATTGTACTTTTCCTTTTGCCATAACCAACATCTTCATATACCGAACCAGGTGAATTTTCAACCTCTTCGTACAAATCTATTGAAATCAGTATTGATTCGCTTGAAGCCCCTGGCTCAAAATCTTTTGGAATTTCAATTTCTTCTTCGCTTTCCCTTATGATTACTGAATCTTCCAAATTTTTACAACTGTTTGTTGCCATTTTAATTTTTCGCCGTCGCCACCTAACCGTAAAAGAAGGAAATATTTCTGTTTAAAATAAAAATTAATGATAATGGGAAAGAGAGTGTTTAATTGTCGAAAATAAACGTAAATGAGATGAAAGTACATATTTTAAAACTATTTCAGTAATTCAGAGGGTAGCTTTCCTATTACTCTGTCTGAAATAAAGGACGTGTTAAGTTTATTTCTGAACAATTTACTTTTACTCAAATTAGCCTAGTGAAAGCAAATTCGAGAATTTAAAGTAATGGAGTGTATTCTTTGCATTTAAATAAAGTAATAAAAGTGAAAAAATAAATGTGATACGATTCAAGGGGTATAATCAGAGTAAACGTTGAAATCAAAGTATCTGCAAAACAGAAAATTCTTGTAATTTTGTTTGTAGTGTGTAAATATATCGAACTCTACTAAAAAAGTGAAGCTTGTGTAGCAAATAAAAACTATTAGATTCCATAAATAAAAGAAGTCTATAATTCAAGTGTATTTAATTTTGTTTTTCAAAATTTTAATAATGGTATGCTACAAGATGTTCGGAAAGTCACTGTACACTAATATATTTATTAACAGACATGTTTCAATATAGAATACAGGAGGTAAATATGAATGACAATTATAAACAATGTTGAAAGTGACCCCCATTGGCATCAATACAGGCCTGGATCCTTCTTATTTTGTTTCTAAACACCGCTATCAATTACTGGCTTTAAATAGACTGAATAAAATATGATTACAAAACTGCACAGTGTCTTTTCGAATACCCTGTATTTCAATATCGTTCAAGTTTCTTATGATAAAATATAATACATACCTTTTCTTTCACGTTTCATAAATCCAGCATGTTTGCTATTCAAATAAGCTGTTGCGTCCATTATACTAAGTTTCGATTTAGAACCGCGTATTTGTCTTTTAAATATAGTAAGCTTGGATCCTTCTTATTTTGTTTCTAAACACCGCTATCAGTTGCTGGTTTGAAACAGACTGAATGAATGCTGTTATCGCTACTTTCAAGTCATCCAGCGTGCGCGGACGATCTCGATAGATTGCAGATTTTGCTGCTCCCCATAGATAAAAATCTGGTGGATTAAGATATGGTGAGCGTGGGGGCCACACATCTTTGGAAATAATGCGGTGTCCATATCATTCCTTTAATAACCGCATATATCTGTGAGGTGTGTGAGCAGTAGCACCATCCTGTTGAAACCATGAGTAATTGATTTCATCACTTGTCATCTGACCGATGAAGGTGTGAAGAATCTCCGAACAATAGCGCTCGCTGTTTATAAAGAAAATAGGGCCAACAATTCGACGTCTGGAAATCGTAACCCACACACCAACCTTGAAATAATATAGGGGTGTTTCGTGCAAACTGTGAGAATTATCGGATGACCACAATCTTGAATTTTGTGAATTAATGTAACCCGAGAGCTGGAACCATGCTTCGTCGGTGAAAAAGGTCACATCCAACACATTAGCTGTATTCTCTTCGATAAATCGGTTAAACCATCTACAATAGCGTTTTCGTTTTTCATTATCAGTTGCTTTCAGTTTTTGTACCGCCATTATTTTGTATGGGAAGAGCTTTAATTTCTTTTTGACGGCCTTATGAGCACTTCCAAGACCAATATCATGCTGTTGAGCTAACTTTCGTAATGATTTTGATGGACTCTGCATCACACTGTCAGAAATATCCAACAATTTCTCCTCCGATGGCTTTGCTGGCCTTCCACAGCGTTTGACATCATCCACTGATCCTATTTCCCAAAACTCATCAACAAGGTTACGAACTGCATTGCGATGTGGAACAGGTGTATCTGGGAATTTTTCAGCAAATTGCTGTCGCACCACATCTGTGTATCTACCATCTTCTCGGAATACGTGTTTGACGAGCCATACACGTTCTTCAATTGTTAAAACCATACTGGGATCAAAATCTGAAATATAATAACATATGATTACAAAACTGCACAGTGACTTTCCGAACACCCTGTATAATTAGTTAGCCAATCTGATGTAAGTAGTGTCGGGCCAACATTACATACCACAGGGGTCATTAAAAAGAACTTTTACTCCGTTGGTGTGTTTCTATATCGCTGCTATCCTAGTAGAAGCATGTTACAGATATGTGAGCATGTTAGTATGAGTAGAGGGTTAATTTTCTCTTGAATCCATAATGAAAGTTATTATTGATATAGGTAATCTCGAGTTGTAAGAAACCACAATAAACTTTGTCTAAAAAAAAGTCACCCCTCATCTTCCATACTTTTGTTGTTGCCTCCTTCCAAGTAGCACAGCAGTTTGACTTTGGACTTGCAGCACTGAAAACCGGGTTTTGATGCCCGTGATGGACAGAGCACAGATAACCCTTTGTGTAGCTGTGTACTGTTGTTATCTTTGTGGTGAGAAGTTTCTACCATTATATATCATGCACCATTAAGATGGTTAATGGCATTAAAATACCTTTTCTCTAGGTTTGCAAGATAGTGAGTAGTTGTAGATCACCTCACTAGAATTCCAGAGACAATATGCTTGACTGATCAAGAAAGAGCTAAGATCGCTAAAGCATTTGTAAATGACATAGTAACTAGACATGGTATTTTCTAGTAAACAGAGTCATTAATTTAATTTCTAAGTTAATGAGGAAAGTTTGCACGTCAATAGGTTTTAGAAAAATTGAAACTATGGCTTACTATGTACAGCTTCTAATGGGTTAGTAGGAAGATTCAATAGAACTCTATTAAACAATATTTCTCAATACTGTGAGAAAGCTCAGAAAACTTGGGATGAACAAGTTTCTTTACTGTTGTTAGTATATACAAATGCTGAAAATTAGTTCTCAAGAAACGTTTTCATTGATTGAAATTAAGCACAAAGCTATAATATTGGCTATATGTGCTTTGATCACCACGGGTATCAAAATCTGATTTTTAAGGAGTCCGAAGACATATTGCTGTGCCAATGCGAGGCAGTTAATATGTAATTGTCATAAACATCTTTTTAATAATAAAGAACTGTTTTTATTTGTGAATAATTTCTGTCAGTTTTCGTAACAAAATCTAATAAAAGGTTGTTGGTTTTGCAGGTAGGCGCTAATTGTTATGGACTTATAAAAATAGAATAATTTATATTCTGATATTTATTATTACTTAACTTTCGGCTGCTTCGTTTCTATATTACTAATTTATAAATTTAAGCACGCTTTTGTCTGTTTTATTGTATGATGGTTTAAGTTTTTATGAGGAATAGTGATTTGGGAAACTAAACATTTGTCATTAACCCTGCCGATGGTAAATTGTAAAGTAATCGAAATTTATTTAACAAAATTAATTATTCAAACTCGATATCATGAATTTGAATAACCATGAAGTGATGGAAATTTTATATACAATTTAATTAATATTTTTGTCACCAGTAGGTGGCGATATTTTTATAGTTGTTCGCCCGCACAATGAGTTGAAAGTTTGTATGTGTTAAGCACATAACACTGATGTAATTTTTTTAAACATTATACTAATGATATTTCATTTTACACTCTGTAGTATTTACATAGATTTATTAACATGAAGCTTGTTGATCATGTGGTGCAAAGTTTCTGCGTCGCCAAAGTATTCAGAGAAAATACTGATCGTATCAATAGTATTGATTTCTCGGCGAATGGTGAAACACTGATTTCAAGCAGCGAAGATGACTCCATTGTAATTTACGATTGTGAAAAGGGAACGTAAGTGACCCCAAACTGGTTGAAAAAAATTAAAAATCTATTCATCAAAGATATGGAACCGTATCACTCGGTGACTTACATATGTATAGTTCTGCAACTATTACTACCAGTTTCGTACGGTTATCCATGAAAATAGTGATCATGTTAGGCTTTACTTAAAGCTTGTCTACAGCGTTAAGCCTAGTAACTTCGCTGTATATATCTTATATTTATGGCTATATCTTCTGTTTAATTTCAGACACTGCCGTTAGAGAACGCAAGTTGTACTTGCAAGTTTCAAAATGGCATATTTATTTAAAGCAATTTATATAAATAAAAAATAAATATTCGTTTAAGATGGTATTATTAAATCATGAAATTATTATTTCAAGAATTACATTTTTTAGTTCTTTTTGCGTAAGTGAATGTAGTAAAGGAAATATTAAAAGGCTGCACTCTGGATTAATGCTATAATACCAGATTTAGTTTTATAAACGTACTACAGATATAATTTAAAATGCTGGTTTAGGCAAGACTATATGTAGTACCATTGAAAGGTACAATCATAGAAATTGAATAAGTAAGAACAGGCCTGAAATATGTTTTTATGCAGCTACATTTTTTATGCTTTCATTTTCAAAATTGTTTTTGTCAAAAACATTGTAATAATATGTTACATTTGATTTTTATCATTACTGCATTTTTTCTATCTTCAAATAACCCACCTCCTACCTGTTAGAAATAATTGCTCTGAACATGAATATACAGGTATGAATGAAAATATTTTAATTTTTTTGCATGCTTTTTTTTTTTTCCAATTGTTAATCACTGTATTTCCTTATCTCTAATATAAAGTTGAAAATTAAATGGTTAAAATGTGATTATTTTGCATGAAGAAAACAAAGTATACAGATATTAAGTGTTTACAAAATTGACTGTAACTTCAGAATGATACCCTTCTGATACATCAGTTTTCTTATTAGTTTCAAGAAAATTGTAATTAATTTTCCTTATTGGAAGGTTCTGGTATCTTGTCTCATTATTTATTTGTCCATGAACTTGTTAATAAAAAGGTTCAATTTGCCTGTAAAATTTTGCATGAATTTCCAGATTATTCTAATAATTTGAAGCAGTGGTCATTTATAAGTTTGTTAAATACTCAGAACCGTGGGTCCCTTTAGATTTAGGCAAATAGAAGCCATTTTTATGTAAAACAATTTTATTTTCCAAATTGGGTGGTTAGCCTTTGGAATAGGTTGCCTTCAGATTTTGTGAAGACAGTAACTTTGAATGAGTTTAAAAGACAACTTGATAGATATATGAATGATAAGAGGTGGCTTTGCTTTTTATTTAATAGTTTTAGTTTAGCATAGAAGATGGGACATCTGAGATGGACTAACACATCATTTGTTGCCCCTAAGCTTTGTTGTTGTTGTTTTTTTTTAGTGTAAAAGTATATATCTGATGACATAAATACACATTCCATTCAAAATATATTCTATAACTTTTTCTGTATGAGATCTCTCTCCGAAATTTTGGGCTGACTCCTACATCTGAAAATATGTCGAGGCCTATGACCTCACCACTGTTACTTCTTGTTCTCTGAATCTGCATTTTCAATCACAACATTGCCTGTAATCTCCACTGTGCAAGTTTAGTTTAAACTGTCATTAATAATGAATATCTTTAGAAATTTCCCACTCATCTTACTGTTAGTGGTGTGCAAAGTTATCAATTATAGTGATAATGTTTAACTTTCTGAACATTAACCAGATACTTATTATTATGAACCAAGTGTTTACTTAATATTTTGAAGATCAGTTATAACAAATAAAATAACCTGTACTAAGTATTCAGTTTGAGGAGTTTATGGCAGTAGAAATGAAACTACATACTTGAGAATACACACACACCTTTTATTTTGCTCTTACTGATTATGCAGTGTCACAGGCAAATTTTTTCACCACATACATGAGCGCCTGCAATTCTCAGCTCAGTTTTTTTCCTTATGTTTCACCAGTTATTTATTACTGTCTTTACACTTTATGCATCATTTTTTGGGTTTGCCTTGTCTTTTCTCCTTGTTATTTGAATGTGTACTGTTTCTCTTCTCTAATAGCTTCTTTCTTGCACCCTATTACCTCATCCCCTTTGTGTTCATGATTCATTTTATCATGTTTTATAAAAAAAACTTCCTTTTTTTTATTCCTTTTCATTGGTTTCTTTCTGGCCATCTTGGGCATTTGAGCCCCTTACCTTTTATATCACTTTCTTGTTTCAAAATTATATTTTTTTTGTTTTTTTAATGTGAATGCCTTCCTGTACTACTGCTTCTTACTGTGTCTTTTTGTTTGTGACACTTCTTCATGCTTCAGATGGGGCTTTGTAGAGTTCCTTCCCTTCTCTGTTTGGTCTGTTCCAGTTCTACTTTGTCATTCCATATATTGTTCTAGGTCCAAGAGAGAAATTCTGGACCTTGGTATTTCTGATTTTGGGCTTCTCATCCTGTCTTACCTCTATCCCCTTGATCATGTATATTACTTTTTCCCTTGCAAGACTAACCAAAATGAAGCATCAGCATATAAATATAACCTTTTTGTAAAAGAGAGAGGAGGAGGGCATCATATATGTGGAAAATACTTGCTTGAACTCTTACCCACATGATCACAGGTCCTGATAATTTGCACTGGGTACACTGCCTTCTTTCATGCTCTGTTTTGTTCCTCTGCTGTTGGGTCTCATTTGGTCAAGTTCTGTTCTTTACCGTCTTCTTCCTCTTTCTAATGTACTGTCTCCATTTGTTTTCCCAACTGTCTTCTATAATGTTCCTTTTTCCCCAGTAACTGGGACTGGTGTTACACTGCATTTGCTCTTATCATCTTCCCAGTTTTTTTTCTTCTCTACCTTACCGTTTATTTCTTTACCTCATCTAGTTCAGTTTCCTCTTCACCTTCCATTTCATAATATAAGCTTTCCCTTTGTTTCATCATCATTCTTCCAGACATCTAGTTAGTACTTGTCTCTGATTATACATGTCTCTTTCCTGGATACTCATCTCTTCTCCTACTGTTGGTCTCATTTTCTGCTGACACTTGTTCTTTTTTTCTCCATTCCTCTTTATTTTGCATTTTTTCTCATTTCATTTTCTCATCTTTTCAGTCCCATCTCTGTTTTCTTTTAACTAATCTGCTGCTTCATGTTTGATGGGTAAAATGGCTTCCTGTGCATCTCTCTTGACCTGTTATCCCTTTGTTTTTCATACATTATGACAGATCTCCCAACTTTTATGATTTAGGCATAATTGTTTTGGTTTTTTTCATTTTATACTTATACAAATTATGTTCTTTTATAATTTTATGCAAATTTCTGGACTCTCTTTTTTTCACCACTCTTTTCTTCTTCTAATAATTTTCTGGAAATAAATCATTGCTCTCTGATTTGTGTCTCAATCTTACAAACACTTGAAAAGTCTTTTGCTGTGTACATAGTAAGTATTTAGGGTGTGCTGATCATTTTTGGGGAGAAAAATAGGGGGAGAAACCTGTTTCTGTTTTGTTTTCAATAACTCCAGAAAAGAAAAGTTTAGAGCAAATAAATTTCAAGCAATAATTTACAGATGATTTCATAAAGAAATCCAAGAGTGCTGTTTATGGGGCTTTTAATCAGTAACTTACTGTAATTAATAAGTATTAAGTAAAGCATAATTGGTAACAACACTATTTACATTTTTTGCTATTTTTCCCTTGTTTCTGTAGAGATTATTATGTTTTAAAATTTATGTTGACAGTTCTGTCCTGAAGATATTTGATTGTGTCATGTTTTATGTGGCCAGATTCTGTATAGTAGGTGTATGGGGTTTGTTGGCATTAAATGTCAGTAATAAATGGATAGTACACAATCAACTTGTGTTAAAATAACATATTTAAATGTATGTACAAAAATTTGTTTTCTTATTGGTCATCAAAGCTGTATATAAAGCTTTAAGTAATTCTCTTTTCTTGTCAAAATTCCACACAGGCTAGTTTAGTTATTTTAGAGCCCAAATGACAAGATAAATGTTTTTCAGTACTGTTTCTTACTGTACTTTTTTTGAAAGATTTACTTACATAAGGGAGCAGATCCTGATTATCGTGTTCATTTATTTCACACCAAGTTTTTGCATCTTTATCTGACCGTATCTGCTCTCCTACAGCACTTGTCTACCAGCCCTTTCATTTCTGAGGCAATCCATTAAGATATTGAAGGTTTTTCAAGGGATATCTTCTCCCTGATTACCTCACATTTGTCTTCTAAGGCTCTAGCCTTACATAAGTGATTCTTCTATAGTTGGAATCTTCTGGAGAGGAACTTTGTTTTGCCCCAGGTTTGTTTACTAACAATTTATCTCCAGAACTTATGTATGGCCTCTTTTCCACAGTGTTGTGTGTTTGGATAATATCCTCGAGATTGTGTCATCCTTTGTTGAAATGGTAAGACAACAAATGACACTTTCTTCATTGGTAGACTATTTATCTCATTCAAGGTGTAGATGAACCTCTTTTACTGTTTTCCATCTTGCTCTTCTCAGCTGTTATCTTTTCCTACTTCCTCTTCTAATTGTATCATTCAATGCAGATAGATATGTGGACAACAGTATCAGGGACTACTTGGCAAGTTCAGGCCCATTGGGGGCTAACTTGACAAATTTTGTCCCCTTTGATGACTTTTCACCACAGATATAAGGGTTATTTGGGTAATATCCAATAGACTTGTCATTCACTTCCTTTCCTTTTCTCTGTTGTCTTTGGATTATATAACCAGTCATTGTCTGTCCCAGGTGGTACAAGATTTTCTCTCCTGGAATCTCATTGTACCTGTTAATCATTATTCTCCAGATTTTTGTGATACCCAAGAAAATTGGGGATTGGTTGCCTGTGATTGGTTTGTCCTACCAGAATCAACTATTTGTTCTACCTTGATTTACTATGGATTCTTTTCTCACCCCCAAGTGAGTTTTTTTCTAGATTCAGGTATGGCCAAGGTAGATATTATGAATGCCTCCCTCTGCAAGAATCCTGTTTGTTGAGGCATTATCTGTGGTTAGTTCTTCATGGGATATCTTATCAGTTTTGCATCCTGTCTTTTGGGCTTGTATCAGTCCTATATGTATTTTTTCAGATGGTCAAGGCTTTTGCCTGATATTTGCATCCTTGAGGATTACTCTTACATCATTACATAGACAATTGGTTTATGTTAGCTTGTTCAAAATTAAAGTTATTCATCACACTCATTTAATGCTCCTGGAGGTAGCTTGTGTGGGTTGGTTAATCAAATTGGAGGAGTTGTTCCTTATAGAATACCATGTCCACATTGGCATATTTTTGAACACTCATCTGAGTTGGGCCCAACAATCTTTTCTTCGACTTCATTCTTTGGAGTTTTCAGCTTTCCACACCCTAACTGCTCCCTCATATAGCTTGCAAGGTTCTATCATTTCTGGGGAAGCCCTTATCCCCTTGAGTCAAGTGCATATGAATTATCTTCAGTGTACTTTGCATAAATAGTAGAATCTTGCATAGGATCCATTAAGAGACTCCTATTTCCTTTCCTCCTACCCTTTTTGGAGATCTGCACTGGTAGTTGGATGAGGCTTGCATGTTAGTGGGTGTTCTACTTCTTCCCCCTTGTCCAGATTTGCATATATTTGTGGATGCTTCCCTTTAGGACTGGTGGCATGGATTGATCAGCAGGAAGCTTCAAGTCAGTGGTCTTCAGCTAAAAAATCTGAATCCTGGAACTTCTGGCTACATGCCATCCTTTGGATTATTTTCTTCATCTTGCCAGTAATTATCTGATCTAGATCCATTCTGACAATTCTATGGTGGCAGCTTATATCAATCACTAAGACAGCACTAATTCTAATTTCTTTGTACTTGAACCTTGGATCTCCTCTTTTGGCTTACACACTTGAGTTTTGTCTCTTTGTGTACTATGTGCCAGTTGCATTCAAACTTCATGTGAATCACTTTTCCCATCTCGACAGAATGGTCTCTCCATCCTCTTGTTCTTATCACTTAGATGTATTTACCATATTCCTCAGTTCCAAGTGTGCAGTTTTTCAAAATTAGAATATCAATGCAATATTTCATTGCCGTACTTTGTCCCCCTTTGAACCACTGTCCTTATGTTTGATTTTGATTTTACACGTATCTGTTAAGACTTATTTCTTTCTCCTATTGGTCTGTGGATGTCGTTGGTCAGAATTCTTTGCTATCAGTGTGTCATATGTTCTCCTTTATCTGGAATGATCTCTCCTTCCCAAAACTTCAGTGGCTTGGGAGTCACATCCTCTTTTTCCCTTCAATTTCGACATGTATTCTTGGTTGGATATGGATAAGTCACTATTTGCAGTATGTCCTCTTTCTTGTTATGTTTGTTACTCATACTCCTTTCTTCCATGGTACCCATTCTCACCTATTCATTCCTTGGCAGATATCATCTGTTTGTGACATTTCTCCTTCTATCATGAACAGTTGGGTTTGGCTATTTATTCGATTGGCTTATTTTAACATTTCTTCTTCCCCAACTTTATTCTAGATGTCTTCTCCCTGGCATCTCATTTCCATTATTCCTTGAGGAAATTCTTTAATCTGGTATGTAGACTTCACCACAGAAGTTCATGTCTCACTATCTGTATTGGATCATTGTTTCTTTATCATTAGATTGCCTTCTTCCACCTGGTGAGACTGTGACTATTTAAGCTATCTTTTGTGTATGCATACGTGTGTGTGTGAGATTACCTGTTGTGCTGTCTATGGTATTGATGCTTCTTCTGACTCTCCACTGCATTTTCTCTCCAATTTTCCTTCCAGTGGAGTGTGGGAATCCTTACTATTTTTCAGGTCCAAGCTAGTAGGGTGGTGAATATGGAAACATTCTCATAAATGTGATATTGATAAACAATATAAATATTGTTAAAACCATTTATTTGGGACTTGGACAGTGGTGTTTTGTTGGTGTTAATGATAAGATGCCCTCCAACCTGATGCACCATCTCTATACATGTTTATCAAAGATGTTGCTACAGCTTTTGAGTGAGCTGTTGTAATTGCAATTCATCCCTTTGATTGAGATCCCTCTTCTAACCTCCACAATGTTTTGGATTCAGATCTGAACCAATCACTGTAAGCCCTTATACATGTATTATAGGGGTTTTTGTTCTTACTCTTGTTCTCTCCACTGTGTTGTGAGTCACTGTGGTTGAACTTGTAGATTAATATGGTTCTTCTTACGCTATCCCTCAATGATTTTTATATACAAAGGATGTTGGATGTTTTGGAATGAGCTTCCATTACACTGCATGTCAAGTTTCCATATAAGTCCAACAATTTATCACACTGCTATCACGCATCCCATTCAGAGATCAGGAGGTATGATATTGCCTCTGTTTTGCTGCAGTTGAAGAAAAGACAATATGATCCTCTTTCCTACCCACTCCAGATGGTTGGCTTTTGGATTGTAGTTGACTTACTGATAGTATAATGCTCATCCTTCCCCTGCCTGATGTCAGTCTCTGGGTTTTGGATGTAGTTGACCTGCAGTATGTGGTTCATTGTACCCTAGTCACTCCACACCTAGGAGCACATTCTTTAACTCTATCCTACACTAATGTACCCTGTAAGATTATAATTTTGTTATTATTGTGGTTTAGATCCCAATCCAAACATTGGTCTCTCATTTTCTACCCATGTCTGCAACACCTCTTTCCACACTGGGCAGAGAATATACTTGGTAGAGAAGTGCTGCACTCTTCCATGTATAATCCTCTAATGCAATGATCTACACTTTTTGAATGCTCTCAAGGACTTTCTTTCTTTTTTCCTCCACCTGTTATTCCAGCTATTTAATGTAGGATTTTAGCTTTTTATGTGAGTGGAGATAATGTACCATATCAGAAATTATAAATTTCCAATACTAAAAATATATTTTTGACAGGTACTTACTTCTACACTTTCTTCCCTTCCTCCCCACTGAAAACTGTTGGTTCCACTTTCTGCTAAAACTCAGTGATAGTTTAGTAGAATTGAAAAGAGCAAGTCACAAGTGTCAGGAAAGTGTGTTACACTTCTGTTCTTAGTGTTGTCTCACAATGACTTACATGCAAAATGCAATTGAGCCATATTATTGTAAGGTACATGAGAGCTTAATGCTTGTGCCATGCAAAAATGTTTTGTATACAGGGAGCAGCATTGTATGAAAACATCTGTATGAGAGGAGATAATGTACTCTATTGGAAATGCATTTTCAGTATAAAAAATTATAACTTTTATTGTCTATATTTCATTTTAAAACTTGCAACTTCAATGCTAGAGACAGATGAAAGAGTTCAATTAACATCAGGTATTTGACAATAAAACAAACTTGTTCACTTGATTGGAGAAATATTACTAACGGTTTTGGTCAAAACTGTGTCAATGGGCACTAAATATTTTGTTTTTTAATTATTAATGTGTATAATTTAACAAAAATATTCAAAATGAAGTTAAACAACCTGCCCTGTTATTTAAGTCGGGCTCTGTTACAGAAATAATGCAAGTAGTAATATGATGAAGATCTGAAATGTCATCCTACTTAAATTACTAAACTTTATCCCTCTATGATTTAATGCATTGTAAATTATGAATATATTTCAGTATAATTTATTATTTTACATGCTGTTCTCATATCTGAAACTGTTTATATAGAAATGGAATTTTTTTAACCTGTCTCATAACTTCAGATTTAACAATAAAGGAAGTAAAACTGTGTTATCTCTAGGTTCTCTAAATGTATATTTTTAATTAAACCAAAACATTTAGTTTTACCAGTTATTATTTGATTTTATTAGTAAATTACAAACCATATCCAAAAAATTAACATTTTACAATGCAATGTTTTAGGTCAGTCATAGTATTTCTGAGGCCATGCCTTTTCCTCTCAAATTTCAGCTTACATTATTGTTTGTTCCTTGCCATATTTTTATTCTCCCTTCTCTTTGGTTTCAAGAGACCCACTTTCATCACACTAATACTTGGCTTGGGCTTTTGCAGTCTTTTTCATCAACCATTTAAACAGTGATCAACTTCCAATTTATGAACATCTTGAAACAGCTGTATTGTGTTATAGGGTATGTCTGCTGAAATGGACTATTTCCATTCAGCACAATGTGTGATGAATGAAAGTAGAATGAACACAGACATTTTCTACACTATTAATGAATATTGCATAGTAGGTGTAGCATCTCGCATTGTTTCTACAATCAACTTGACTGTTTATTTATTGAAAATTATCCATTTGTGTAAAGATCATTACTTATTATCATTTTTTTAAATTGAAGTAATATACTGACATAAGTTCCCTGTTATTGGGATACCTCTTCTTTTTTGTTGTCCCTTGGAGTGGATTCCTGTATTTGGTGAGATCTCCCAGGGAAGGTTCTGCTCTTTCAGTTTACCTCCTCTGGGATCGAAACATCCACCCACATGATTGACGTGCGTGGTGACCTGTGAAAGGGAGAAGAAGATCCTAATGGTTGAGGGGTCCAACCCTAACACATCACTTTGACCTTGAATTCCTTTAGAAGGGCAGCCTTGACATGGTCTCCTTTGGGTCAATTGGCTGGTCCACTTGGGCTAGGGGCAATCAATTACCTGTTTGGGTGTAATGCTCGCGAAATCCTGGCATTGCTGCAGTGTCCTTGTTTGACATTGTAGTGCATCCCCTCATAGGGCTCCATGGTGGGTGGGGCCAGTGGGCACTAAAATATTCATTTTTTTATTACAGATTCTCTAAATAAAAATTTAAATAAAACAGTGAAAAAAAACAGTCCATAGGTAAATGACCACGTCTTGAAGATTCTGAGCAGCAATCTTCAACATCTGTAACACCTGTTTTACCTCATTTTTTATACCACATTCTCCTTCAAACAAACCTTTAGGGCAAATGTCTCCATTTTTCATTCAAAAGGGACTAGAGGGACTTGCTGTAAAGAAGCTTTGATCTGGTGACATATTGGTGGAAACATCCAAACACAGTGAACTCCTCTTGAATTCAAAGGTGATTGGGGATATAACTATTGAGGTTACACCTCATGCTACTTTCAATTCATCACGAGGAGTTATTGTTGAGAGGAATTTGAAGAACATCCCAGAGTCGGAGATTCTCGCTGGTTTCTCCATCCAAGGAGTTTCTGCAGTGAGGCATATCTGCACTCGCAAGGATGGAATTATGATGCTGACCAATGTCCTCATTCTGACATCTACATCATCACGTCCACTTGTCACGATCAAGGCAGGTTATCTTAATTACGTGGTACAGCCATACATTCTGAACCCTCTCAGATGTTTTCAGTGTCAGCAGTTTGGTCACTTGAAGACATCATGTCGTGGTTCCTTGATGTGTGCTTGTTGAGGTGGAAAGGACCACAATGCCTGTGAGTGTGAAACAGACCTTCATTGCATCAGTTGCAATGGCTCTCACCCATACTACTTTTGTTCTTGCCCTAAGTAGTTGTAGGAAGAATAGGTGCAGCATTGGAAAACAATTAATAAAATTACTTACCCTGAGACTCAAAAGTTGCTGCCCACTACTTTATCTCGGACGTATGCTGCTGCACTTCATTCCACTACTACAGTGGGAATGCACATGGATCTCTGTGCCTCCAAAAGAATTGTTCTCAAACCAAATGAAAAGTCTTTTGACTTCCATGGTTAAAAAAGTTGATGAATCAACTTCAACACCTATCTCTGTCCCTAACATACATTCCAGCAAATCCCAAGATCCACTTTCTTTGGTTCTGGATACGGGCACGTCTTCTCCCATCACAAGATGCAAAACGATCATTTGTTCATGTCTCCAATTGCTGGAATCCTCTTCCAACAGCAAAGACCTGCCCAATCAACCAAGGGCAGGATCCATGGAGGTTGATAGACCTCCCTGAAATAAAGACAGTAAAGAAAAAAGATGTGGTCATAAACAGAGGGGTTCTCCACCCCATTCACCAACACACAAATAAAAATGGCCACCTTGATACATTGGAATTATCGAGGTTTATGTTCTAAAGTGGATGACATCAAAATGCTGATTGCTGTCTACCATCCTGTGTGTCTTTCCTTACAGGAAATTTGAAACCTGCCAATACAGTCACCATTTGGCAGTTTTCTTTGTACAGAAATGACAGGCTGTGTGATGGATGAGTGCATGGAGGGATGGCATTGTTGGTTGATCAGCATGTGCCCACCCTGTCTTTGCCTCTTGACACATCCTTGAAGGCCGTAGCCATCTGTGTTTCCTTGAGTCGAACCATTGCTGTTTATTCTCTCTGTCACCTTGAGAGACCTGTGATCAGTCGGACATTGATGTTTTACTTGTTTTCATGCACCTAGTCAGTCCTTTACTCCATTGATCTCTCAGTTTGCTCCCCTTCACCATTCTCCCACTTTTCAAGTAAGGTTTGACAATAATCCACGAGACAGTGATCATTTTCCTATAATTTTGAGAGCACCTGCATGAAAGCATGAAAGCTGCGGTGGAAGCTGGATCAAGTAAACTGGCCTTCTTTCACTGCTCTCACAGAACTTGATCCTGCCATCATCTGTAAGCCATCAATAGACAACTGTATGGCAACAGTAACTGACTGTATTATACAGGCAGTTGCTGAATGTATTCCTAAAATCTCGACACATTTTTCACAATATCCTCATCCATGGTGCATCCTGCCTGCCATATGGCACAGAAGGCTCATAAACGGGCCTGGGATACTTTTTGTAGGTATCCCACACTCTTGCACTGCATTGCTTTCCAATAGGCCAGTGCACATGCTTGATGGATAAGACATCAAAGCCAGAAGGAATCTTGGATTAAGTTCACTGCTAACATATCTTTTACCACCAGTTTCAAAGTCATATGGGACAAGATTCAAAAGGTCAGTGGATAATATAATTCTGTCCCCCTGTTGATCTTGCTCTATGATGGCCAAGAAGTAGCTGATAGCTGGAGCATCACTGATACTCTAGGTGAAAGCTTTTGATGGGTATCTAGCACTTCTGCCTCTTCCTCCACCTTCTTGGCCCTCAAGACTCAAGCAGAGCAATCACCTTTTTCCTTTTGAGCTGATTGTCTCTATGACTATAATAGTCCCTTTACATTGATGGAACTCAAACTGGCCTTTCATTGATCTGGCAATACATCGGATGAGCCTGATGATGTACACTATGAAATGCTGTACCATCTAACTCCTGCTTTTCTTGCTATTCTTCTGATTGTTTTTAACCAGATCTAGCAGGAGAATGTTTTTCCTGATGCCTGGCTCCAGGCTATTGTCCTACCTTTCTCTTTGCCTGGGAAGGATCCCAAGATTCCTTCAAACTACCGTCCAATTACTTTGATAAGCTGTCTCTGTAAGACCAAAGAGAGGATGGTTAATGCTCGTCTTGTTTGGTTCCTTGAATCAAAAAACGTCCTCTCGCCCAACCAGTGTAGGTTCCGACAACAGTGCTCCACCTAATTTGACTTGAAACATCAATCAGAGAAGCCTTTCTCAAACAACAACATCTTGTATCAATATCCTTTTACATTGAGAAGGCTTATGATGCAACATGGAGGTATGGCATTTTGCAAAACCTCCATGTATATAGGTTACATGGCTGTTTGCCCATTTTTATTAAAGATTTTTTAATGGACAGGAGATTCTAAGTTAATGTTGGTTTGACACTTTCCTGTTCTTTTCCACAGGAACTTGGAGTTCCTCAGGACTGTGTTTTTAGTGTCACATATTTCAGTATAAAAATTAATGCAATCACTGAACAACTCTCTCTTACTGTTGCAAATGGGTTTTATGTTGACGACTTTCACATCTCACGTCAGTTGTCGAACATGAGGTACATTGAGCAGCAGCTACAGACTGCCCTCAATCACTTACTGAAGTGGACCACAGCAAACGGTTTAAACTTCTCTCCTGCTAAAACTATTTGGATGCACTTTTGCTGCCAACGGGGTATTCACCCTGATCCTGAACTCCGTATCGAAGAAGTTGTGCTGCCTGTGGTCACTGAGACAAAGTTCTTTGGACATTTCTTTGACCATGAGCTGACCTCTATACTACACATCAAGCAGCTACTGGTCAAATGTACAAGAGCACTGAACATTTTCCGTGTCCATTCTTCCACCACTTGAGGAGCAGATCAATGTTCTTTACTAAAGATATATTCTCTTATTCAATCATAACTCAATTATGGACCACTGGTCTATGGCTCTGCCAGGATCTCAGCCTTAAAGATGCTGGACCTCATTCATCATCAAGGACTTAGTCTACGCACTGGGGCTTTCTACACTTTTCCAGTTCAGAGCTTATACATGGAGTCTCATGAACCTTCTTTGCACCTTTGCTGTTTGCAACTGTCTTCACTATATGCTTCAAAACGTTGTTCCTCACCAGAACCCAACTGGGATTTTGTTTTTCTTCCTAGGTGGGCCATACTTTTTCAGAGCAGATTATCTGCTATTGCTCCTTTTGACTTTCATATCCAGGCACAGTTGGATGAATTGGATCTGTCCTTGGATAACATTGCTGTATCCACTGCTCACCCCATCCCACCATGGCTTTTTACAGTCTCCAAATGTGACCTGTCTTTAAGTCATCTGAGAAAAGCAGACACTCAGGACTGGAAATACTGTCTGTTATTTGCTGAACATCTATATATATCTTTATATGTTTATACAGATGGTTCAAAATCAGGTGGCTGTGTGGGCTCTGCTGTGGTTTATTGCAGTTTGGTGGTTGCATGCAGAATCCACTCTTATAGCTTCTGTGTTCACTGCTAAACTGTATGCCATTTCTCTTGCCCTGGATCATATTTCAGCTATGCAGTACTCAAACTGTACTATTTATAGTGACTTGCTGAGTTCTCTATTGCCCCTGAAATTACTTTATGTTAGTTCACACCTTGGTTTCACCGATATTCAAGACCAACTGGCCCATTTCTCTTTAACATCTACTTCTATCCAGTTTTTCTGGATACTGGACCACGTTGGTATTTGTGGGAATGAGCTTGCTGACACTGCAGCTAAATCTATCTGATCTGGCACTATCACTGCTGTGCCTGTTACATACATGGACTATGGTCTTGTATTAAAGACTTGGAGTGAGCAACTGGAAAACAAGCTTTTTGAAATAAAACCCTGTATTGGACTTTGGCTATTTAGGCTTCCATAAGGATTGGAAAGAGGAAGTTCTAAATAGTTGATGCATTGGTCACAGTTTTTTAACTCATCGTTTTCTTTTATCTGGAACTGATAAACCAGTGTGTAGTCAATATAACACTCAGGTCACAATAAGCCACATTTTACTTTCTTGCCATTGTTACGACTCTCAATGACAGCACCATTTTAAACATTCTGTTTCAAGATTTGTCCATAACATTAGACAGTGTTATTGGTGATGGTGACACTGTCCACCTTGGAAATGTTTTCACTTTTTTAAAGGCTATTAATGTTTTTAATGCCATTTAAGTTTTTTAATTTATACATTAGACCTTTTTTAATGTGATTTCCTTTTAAGAATCACAGTCCATCTATTTTAAATTGAAATTAAAAAATGGTCATAATGTCAAGCAACTCAAAATCAAGACTGGAAAGGCCAATTTCAGGTGACTAATGCTGCTGCTTGAACTGACCATTAGTTATACTGGTGAGTTATTATTAAAATTTTACTTCAAACCTTTTAAAACATTTATTACTTTACTTTTTGCAAATGGCCATAATGTCTGAAAACATTGGAACCAGGACCGGAAAGGCCAACTTCAGGTGACTGACGGTGTTTTTTTTCTTATCTGTTAGCCTTCCTGGCGAGGCATGATAATTACAGTTATGCAACAGAAGGTCCTTTACAAGTTGTGTCACTGTAGTTTTTTTCTTAATGTTGTAGACTAGATGTAAATATTGGTTTTATGCTATTTATGTTTTTAAAATTTTGTTTTGTTTTACCTTAATTTCTTTTTATGAATTTTACTAAATTCACTTTAATTTTAACTTTTTACCAGATGTTGGGCATAGATAGCCTAGCTGCTTTGTGCCATAAAACACCAAATCAACCAACCAACCAACCGACCAAGTCTTTTTTTTTTTTTATGGTAATGTATTTAAACTTCATGAAGCTATGCAGCATTTTAATATTGGATGATGATTTGCTTGTATCATTATTGGACTTTATTCATCCTGTTTCTTCTCCACTTTTTTCCATACTCATATGTGAGCTGGTTTGTAGTGAGAAACTCTTGATTTATAATAGAGTACCTTACTGTATGAATATGCTTCATTTGTGATGATTGCACTATAGGCTAAAGGACCTGAAGTAATTTGGTTTCACACCCAAATAACACTTTCATTAAAAATATTGGTACACATTTGTCTTGGAGAACACTCAGAAACTGCATCTTCAAATTCGTTTGACTGGAACCTTCTTGTAAGTTTGAATGCCTTTGAAACACTTAATGGATGAGCCAGTTGAGTTGTCTAAAGTTTAAATTATTACCACAGTATTGTTACATGTAGTGAACAACTATGTTAACACAGGACATCTAATCATAATACCATCAATATTATATTGCAGATGTCAGAAGGTATTTAAATCTTCCTAGACATTATGTATGCCATTTGTTTTGACAGTCAGTCAACTGTGGTTTTGTCCCCATAAATACAGCATATTTACACCTTTAATCTCATCTACATAAATACTAGCATTTTCAAAGAACATCAAAATAGTAGTAAGACAAGGTTTTCCCTTAGCAAAACCATGGGGACTATCAAACAAATCTTTAAATTTGTCAACTGACTTTGGAAAGCATCTTTAATCAGACTTAAAAAGTTTCTCCACCACAGATATAAAGCAAATAGGTCTATTGGTATTTTGATGGTTTTTGTCATTTCCATACAATGTTAGCGAACTTCCAATCTTCTGGCACCTTGCTGCTGTTCAGAAATGTAAAAAAAAATAATATCAAGTGGTTTACACATACCCTTAACCTCTTTCAGAATTATTGGAAAAATGTTATCTGGCCCAGGTACTTTATAATGTTTCAAACTTTCAGATTTTTTAGAAAGTTTAGAATTAACATGATCTTGTTCAATCTTGTTTCCATCCAGCAGCTGTTCAGGATGAGGAATATTGTTTAAATCTTCATTAGTAAAAGTTGAATATAAAAAAAAAATAGATTTTAATAACCTGGTTATTTTATAATCATTAAATATTAGCCTTCTTACATAATCCTTCATTGGTCCTTTTCCTAGCTCAACATTTTTCTCACTCTTAACATATTTAAAGAAATTCTTACAATTTATTTTTACACGTTTGTACAACCATTTTTTATATAATTATTTTATTTTGTAATATTTCATGTGACCAAATCTCTGAATCCTCTGTAATGTAGTTCTCTGAATTTCCCATCATTGTAGTCAGCGTAAATTTTGAATATTCATAATGCTTTTATTTATTGTTTAAATTCTTTGTAAGCCCACTTGATTTTTACTTGCAGCCACCATTGTTTTTTCTCTATAAGGAACATACCTGTGTTGAATAATTAAGAATTTATTTTTGAGATTGTTTTAAATTTCATTGGTATTTTCAACTAATTTAGTCACCCAATTCACAACAAATAATTCTTGTCACATCCCTTCAAGATTTTGTTTTAAATTTGTGATCCAAAATCTCATTATTTCTTATTTTTGTATGCAGCAAAATATCAAATCCAAGATAGCAATGACCAGTTGCATACATACGAGGTCTGTTCAAAAAATACGCGGACTGACGTCATAATACAAAATGTACTTTATTTAGAAGTTACAGGTCTGGGACCCCTTCAAAGTACTCTCCTCCCCAACGCACACACGTATCCCAACGGTGTTTCCACTTGTTGAAACAGTCCTGGTACGCTTCTTTTGTAATGTCCTCCAGCTCCTTCGTCGCATTTTCCTTAATCTCGGGAATCGTCTCAAATCTTCTTTCTTTGAAGGGTCTTTTGAGTTTGGGGAACAAGAAAAGATCGCAAGGAGCAAGGTCAGGTGAGTAGGGGGGGGGGGAGAACAGTGATCGAGTGTTTGGCCAAAAACTCACGAGTTCTGAGGGCCAAATTTCGCAGCAACGCAGTGCATCTTCAATTTTTCGGTCAAAATCTCGTAACAAGATCCAACTGATATCCCACACTCTTCAGCAAGCTCCCTGACAGTCAGACGTCGATTTGCCCACACCAGGGTGTTGATTTTGTCGAGGTGTGGGTCGTCAGTTGAGGTGAAAGGACGTCCAGGACGATTCATCATCTTCAATGGACTGTCAACCATCCTTAAAACATTCATGCCACTTGAAACATGCCGTACGCTTCATAGCAACATCACCGTAAGCCGTGTTAAGCATAGCAAAAGTTTCAGTTACAGATTTTCCAAGTTTAACACAAAATTTCACAGTAAGTTGTTGCTCCTTCAGGTCATTCATTCTGAAATCTGCCAAACGAAAAAATCGCACTTCACTTAAAACCGCGTAGCTAATACACAAATGAAGATATCTGCAATCGGGAAATGGCATCGTAATCAGCTGATCTGTGTGAACCTAGCGACACCAAGCGGATTCCCCTGGAACCAACTGGAGCCGTGCAATTCAAACAGTCCATGTATTTTTTGAACAGCCCTTGTATGTTTCCCAATGTTTATCTTATCAAGCAATTTTTCCTTAGCAGTTAACAATAAATCTAAAATAGCATTGTTCTTAGTAAGTTATATATCACTTGTTGAAGAAAATAATCCTAAACAGTTTCTAAAAACTTATCAGCCTTATACTTTGACTCTAACTAACATTTCTATATCTTTACATGCCTGACATTAAAATTGTGTGATTATGTCCTCTTTAACAGTTGAATTATTTTATCTCTTTGTAGTTTCTCGTTAATTTCATAAGTCTCATCTGTTAGCTTCTAACAAATTCCACCTAAAAGTCTTCTCCATTTATAATCACTAACAAACATCCAGTTAAGTTCAACATCATAGCTATTAGCTTTGATATCCTCAACTTAAACAGACTGTAAACTCATATTTTACATATACATCTATTCTTTCCCCTCTTTTCAGTGCTCTGTTCCTGTTAAAAAATGTAAAATTCTGTATTTCAAAGAAATTTCTGTCATAAAATTGTCTGAATTGAACAAGGTGTCAGTTATTCCCATTATATCAAAATCCTCTGTTGTGATCAGTTCTCATATCACTGATCTTATTTCCTATATTTCTGGCATTGCAATAATAACAGTTCAGGCTATCATTGAGATGCTCTTTCTTTGTGTAAGCTGATCCTACAAATCCAACCAGCCAATGTGTTCTTCCTTACATATTAATCTAAGCCTAGTATTCAACTCTATATAATCAATAAGTACAGGTAATTGAATAGAAAGCTCATACATAAAAAAACTAAACAAAAAAACAAACTTAAATAATATGGTGATAGCCAAAAACAAATTACATATGCAAATATGAGTGCTCACATTAGCTTAAACGTTATTAATCCAAAAATATTGTACCTGAAGACGTGTCAGGTTAAATGAGTGGTTTTAAAATGTCTTGAAAAACCTAAAACTAACCGAAAATAGGAAAATTAGTCTTGTGTGAGAGTAATTTATTAGTTTAATGGAATTGATCAATAAGCCTCCTGATCAATTGACTAGCAAATTCCACTAACCACCCAGCTCTATTTATCATGGGTGTAATAATATATGAAAATAAAAATATTATGAATATTCCTTCTTAAGTGTGTACTAACAGTTTTCTAGTGAATTTTATGTTTTGATGACAGAATTGCAATATGAAGCAGAAATTGACTAGTTATTAATTTTGAGCCTTGTAACTGTATTCTATATATTGTGAGTTGTTTTAGGTGTGTATAGCACAGGAGTCAAGGGAATGAAAATATTGATTGGAATTATGACCTGTTGCTTCTGTTGGGTTCTTTAATTATTTCTTTGACAGAGCACACTATTAAATATTTTATTGTACAATTAACAAGTATCCTGTACTTTTTGCCTTCAAATGTTTTTCCATTCTGAGGGCAAGTAATAAATCATCCAAACAAATGCTCTTGGTTTTCCAAACCAGGCACAACTTTATTTGAAGCTTAAAAGGATGTCCTAGAAGAAACTGTTAATCTGAATGCAAGATCAGCAGTACAAGGTGGTGAAAACAAAGTTGATATGGTATGATGTTTTGCCAGAGTTAGCTTCTTTGTGACTATTATCACAGCATGATGTCATGTTAATGTGTTGAGTGGTATATCAATATTGTTTTCATCTCCAACAAATGCCAATTTTTCATTTACGTGGCTTTGTTTTGTTAGGTCATAAACAATTTCATTAGAAGTCTCACTTTGCTGTTTATAATCTGATATTTAGTACTACCAAATTTCTCCACCTTCACTTTTAATAATTTTGATTTCTTAGATTTGTTTTCCAATAAAATACTTTTCTTGTTGTTTTTTTTTTACAGTATTCTAATACATACCCAATAGAACATTCCTTTTGCAAAATTCTCAACTAAAGCTGCACTGAAGCATGGTTATAGAATAAGCTTAATATTATATGCATAACAAAGTTTGAGAACCACAAGGATCTATTGATCTATCTAGCTGTCCCATCAACTAAATTAAGCTGTAAAAAAAGAAACATTTAAACACTCATTATCACTTAAATATTCATAAGCCTTCCCTTAAACTATCTTAAATCTACTGAAGACAATGCATTCCAAAGGTCAGTCACCATGATAGAAAAATAAAACTGTCTTAGGTAAAATGGCTCCTACTGTGCCAAAATGTATTTGTGTCCACTTGTTCTATTTTAAAAAAAAAAAAAGTTTCAAAGATCTTAACCTGTCATATTACAATCTTCCCATATCAGATATCATATCCCTTGTCTGAATCCTTCAATTCACTGCCTTTCTTAAGGTAATGAGTCCAAATCTGAACAAAATACTTCAAATAAGGCTTAACCAGAGATCTGTACAAAGAAGCAGCAGTCTCCTTTAATGCATTTAGTATGCCTGTATATACAATCCAAAATTGTTTTCTGTTACTTTTAGAGAATACATCTTATTAAAAATAAGATACCTTTTCCAGTTTCAAAATGTCATTTTCTCTCTTGAAGCTGCATGGATGTTTTCATAAAGGTTACCGAAGCCACAGAATAAAAACCTTTTTTGTTATTTTTATTTATGAAATAAAACATTATACAAAACTGAAAACCGATTACTTCCTGGAATGCGTAACTACAAAAGAAAAATGTTTTTCAGTAATAGTTGCAAACACCAAGCTTGCAAATATTATTCTTTTGAATGGTAAATCTTGAAACATTAAATTCCTCTGCTGTAATGATTATGTAGTTCACATTTTCTGCACATTTATCTCATGTTTTTTAACATACTACACATATGCTTTAAGTACAAGGTATTAGTTCAAGGCTTTTTGCATTGAATCTCACATCTGTGGGTAAACCTTCATGTCAAGGGTCAATATGTTATATTCTGTAACTTGAAGGTTTCATCAGAGCTAAAACAGTATCTTTTTCTAAATTCATGATGGTCAACATTCTTTTCTTGTGAATGTAAATTACAATAATATCTGTATGTTGCAAAGCATTGAAACATTTCATAAATTCCTAATCCATGGTCACTAACATTTTTTGCCTATGTCATTGATCTGTGTACATACAGAAAGCCTTAGAACTCTATATCCTAGACCCTAACCCATCAATAGACATTCCCAGCAACTAGTTAGCAACCCTTGTAGAATTCACCATGATGAAGACAAACTCCATGTTCAACAGCCACATTTATATACAAATGGCCTAAGCATGGGCAATCCAGTATCACCAGTTCTAGCCAATATTTTTGTCACAAGTTGAACACAAGCAATTAACACAGCATTACATCCACCACTACACTGATACAGATATGTAGATGACACGATTGAGGGATTCATATCTACAGAACACACACTTAATTTTTTTCAATCACATTAACTTCACATGTGAACAGGAAGAAAGCAATCACATATCATTTTTAACCTCAAAATTACAAGAACCAATACACAATTTAAAACAGGAATCTACTGAAAAATCACCCACACTTGACTATACATTCCTTGGAACTCAGCACATGAAATAAAACAAAAATTCAACATACTAAGAAATCAAATAAACACAACCATAAAACTATGCTCACCAGATAAAATTAGTGATTAATTAGACAAAATAAAACAATACTTCATCAACATCAATAAGTTTCCTCCACAAACCATAGAAAACAGTATACACACACACCTAGACAAAAAGCAAAATCGACTAACGAAAGTAAATATATCGCACAAATTAAAATATCATGAAACCATATACTGCTGCATACCATATATTCCTGACATCAGCAGAAAGATAACCAACATTTGGCAAAAACTAGTAATAAAATGACATTTCAGTCAATACCAAATTTATTCAAAAACCAGGCACAAAACTAAGGTTTATACTGTGTAAAAACTACAGGGTGGCTTGTAAGTCCCTACCCATCCATATGTTATGTTATATTCAATTGTGTGTATTATAAATTTGTTTCTTTTTTTTAGAGAAATATGGCCAATGTAAGCCCATGTTGAGGAAAATATCTCACAGAACATGAAGTCGCGTAATAGTATGCAGTGAGAATGAGGGACAGCACACAGATACACTGGATACATGAGATATATGGATAGGTAGGGACTTATGGGCCACCCTGTACACTGACAAACACAGCACCAATATTATTTATAAAATACAATGTGATAACTGCCACAACTTCTTTATTGGAGAAACTACCAGAAAAATGGAAACCAGATTCAAAGAGTTGCCCTCACACGTTTTAGAACACTGCAAATCAAATAAACACAACATAACCCTAGAAAACACCCAAATATTAAATAAAGAAACAAACATAAACAAACACAAAATTAAAGAAGCCTTACTTATACAACAACTCAAGCCCAAAATAAACCAATACAAAGGAACACCTTTATACCTATATTAATAAATATATTCAACATCTAAGCACGCCCTCTACATTGCTACACTCAATTACACAACTGCCTTCAAACCTGTGGTCAGCTACAGCTCAGTTACCCTTTCTTTCTTTGTGAACCTGAGGATGACCGAAGAAGGTTGAAATGTTGTTTGCTCCTCTACTAGTGCTTTCTCTACCCATACTAGCCATTTTTAAATATAAAATTTTCTCTAAAAGATGGTTTTCTCATCATCACGGATCTTTGCCTTATAGTTCTTCATGTCTTGCACTTTGATCTTTTCTGGTGTAAATTTTTAACGTATGGGTAGCCATCATCACCACATAATTCTTAAATTTTGTAGACAGTGTATATTGGCTTATCTATGATGAACAACTGAAAATTGATTCTTAATTATATCTGAGCAAAATTGGTTTTCAATGTTTTTAACTTTTTTTACATTGAAATGCATGTGATAGAAGTTACATAAAGTAAAGCAAGTTTTATTTTACCCTTAAATTTTAAAGTGCTTCTGTTTGAAAATGGTGATTAAAGGTTAATTATCCTTCCTTTGTTTCATTTCTTCACATATTTTAGATGGTATTGGTTAATAAATATTAGATAATATTTGTCATTTGGAAGTGAATGTTTAATAACTAATGTTTTTTTTCTTGACACATAGGTAATTGTTAGTGCATGACCATCTTAATATGATAATATTTTGTTCATTTAAACAGTATAGAATTAATAGACACATACATCAGTTTTAAAAATAAATAATTAGTTTTTAATTTGTTTTATTACAAAGAGAAATGTACTATAATTGTAATGTTCTATATTTAAGAAAAATAAAATAAAAACATTTCAAGAGACTTGTACATTCCATTTTTATTACTTGAATTTTTTATGTCATTAAATCTTACCAAATTTATAACAAATACACTACAAACATCCATTCTGGAAATTGGCCAGTTTTTTCATATTGGTTTAAAAAAAACACTTGAAGTGTTCTTTGTTTCTCTTCTGCTCTAATAGGCACAAAAAGACCCTGAACAGCAAAAAATATGGAGTTGATCTCATTCATTACACGCATGCTCCTAACACAGCAGTGCATAGTTCAACTAAAGTGGATGGTAAGTTAAGTAATTGTTGGATTTATATCCATCAATATGATTTTTAATTTATACACCTAACCTAAGAATAAAAGTTTACAACTAGTGTATTCATGTTTATTAGTCACATCAAAAACTTTCTATGACAAATAATTAACTGCATATGTAAAATAATGTTCCCAACACAATTATCAATTTGTAAAACTCTTTTGCATTGGTAAATGACTTTAATCTTCTTTGAGAAATGCAAATACATAAGATCAATCCTTTCTCTATTGGTCAAAGGCCATGTCATCACATTTCTTGACTAGCATTCAAAATATTATTGAACTACTGTTTTATAAATTTATGTCAATAAGTTTGGAATCAAATTGTAGATAAAATTCAAAGGTTAATATGAGTAAATTGCTTGATTAAAAAGTAAGCGTTACAAGAACCCACTTAAATATAGATGAGTTATGTGTTATGTCAAGTCAACACTGATTAAAATTAGATGTTTATGATGTTAAAGTACAAATTAGATACTCAAATTACTAATATTGACAAGCTAAATTATAAGAACCTTGTATCTTTTTATTTTGCTGAGTGGCCCTGTTCATTTCTTTCTATTTTTAGAAATGGTCTCTTGTGTACCCTTACTACAATATACAATGTGAATAACCAATAAACAGCTCAGAATGTCCTTGTGGTTTTCTCAGTCATTTTATTCTATGGAAATGCAATCATGTTCTTTCAGTCCAAGATTTCTAGGAGGTAGATTGCGTCTTTAGTTTGCACAAAGTTTCTTACCTTTTTATATTTAAATACAGCTTAGTTACTAAGCTTAATAAATTATAGTGGAATTCTGTGGTATCATAGAATGAATTTTTGTTTATTGAATTGTGTATATGAAACTTTAAAAAATTTTGATGTCCTCCATGTGCAGAAGTTTAAAAGGCTTAACAACCTACATCCAGCAACAACGAAGTTCAAAGGTCGTAGCTAGAAGAGATAATTGTTTACTTCCTTATTTATTGTTTTGTACTGTTATAAAAATAAGTTTCATAACTTATTTTTAAATAGTAATAGTCTGTTATGTATATAATGTATAATAATTTAAATGTTATTGTATAATACAAAATATTAGTTCTCTAAAACACAGCCAATACTGGGTCAGTTTTATATTATTGGATATAATAGCATGAGTGCACATGCACTGTGTTATTGCAAATTATGTAATTATTACAAGCTGCGAGTTATTTTATTTATCTTTCAATTTCATGAATTATGCACTTTCAAGTTTGGGTGATCATGAATACAACTGCTGTTACTGCTGTAGTGGAACTAACAATAATATCCAGCTGGCTGGAACCATGATTTTTGGCCCAGGAAATGATAGCTCTGATCCATATGTAGCATACCAATTTTATGTAACAGTCAGAACTAACTGATGTTTGTCCTGTTGAACCTGCTCAGTGTTCAGGAAGTTTTGGATTTGTCATCCTTTTTTACCCTCCTGAATATGCTTTCAGTCATGTTGTTTTGGGGGGCTTGACCATGGTTCTTTCCTCTTTGGTGGAATTGATCATTCAGTTATGTTGTGTCATTATTTCCTCTTTTATATGGCTCCATTCCTGTCCTTTTCAGGAAGGAGCCATTGGGTTGTATGTGTTTCTTCATTCCTAAATTATTGGAGTTCATGCAAGTCATTTTTGGGGGGCATTTGTATTTAGGGGTTAGTATGCCTCAACCCCCACATACTGAAGGCATTCATGATGAAAAATGAAAAACATAATTTTGTTTTTATTTGTTCAGCATGTATATGTAAATTTTTTATTCACTTCATAATTTCACACTATTTTGTCTCTCACACAGAAATATTTCTACAGACACGATGACATTATTTAGGTGCCCTGAATCTGGTCATGGATTAGTTATACTATCCCAACAAGATTTTCCCTGTGGAGTGGTTTTCAGATCTCCATGTTTTCCAGGTTTTGTGTTGTGCTATGTGTGGTGTCCCAGATTTGAAAGCTTTTGTCATTGTTCTCAGTATACTGCTTTATGATTTTGGCCTCCTGGTGCTCATCCTCTGGTGGAAGTAGTTAATGCTCTCAGTCAAAATTAGCCAGGTTAACACCTATATGTATATCCTCCTATTCATTTCCCTCTATGGGTGCTTGCCATACTTTGGATAAGTCTGTGTAGTGTGCTACTTGTGACTTTGTTTTGGCTTTATTACACTGTTGTGATCTCACTCACATCCATTACCTAATCAACGCTCTGCTTTGGTATCTGACACTTACTGTATTCTTCTGTGGTTCTAGAGTCCATTTGCTTATTCAATGGTATCCTCACCTCTCCTATGACTTTTCATTACTCTCAGAGGTTGAATTCTCCTGTTTAATTGCCTGGCATTTTCTTCCTTTTCTCCTGATGTTTTTCACTTTTTTCATATTTTCTTCTTATCAGATCCATCATCTTACCAAATGCTTTGCTGCCCATTTCTGTCTTCCCCTGGAGGACATCATCAGTACTTTAACAATTTATCTGTGGTTGGTAAGTACTTTTTCTTTGAAGGTGCCCTTATTGCATGTTTGGATCCCACTGTATTGTGAGTGTTACCTGACCATGCCTGGCTATGTATACTTAATCTTAAATCTGCAGTGCACAACCTGTGATCATGTACCATGATAGGTGGCTGTGACATTGAAGCTCTTCCTCCCCAAACCTGATGTTCAATTCAAGATACCACCAAGTGCTGGTTGTTCAGTTCTGTCAACGTATTCTCTGTGCTTTCAGAGTACAATGTCGTAACACATATCCAGATCATATTATACCCATCCTTGAGTTGGGGTGTTTTACAGGACCTCACACTTTTTGCTTCATAACTATGTTCATCCTGGACTTGTATGGATTAACATGAGTAAAGCAGACAGGGTTTACTTCCCATCTCTTATGATCCATGGTATTGAGGCTTTACCTACTGTGGACCTAATGTGCAATTCCAGATACTTATAGGCATTTGTTGATCGACTCCATCAACACGATTGTTCTGCTTTTTGAATAAACACTGCTGTCACCTGTTGAACTATGTTTGGGGCTGTAGTCCTATGGCCTCTCAAATGCATTATTTTCCTCCTTCTTCTAGCAGAGTATTGGAGCCCTTGCCACTTAGTTGTTTCTTGCTGTTGGGGTAGTTGACTGTGGAGGTCTGTCCTTCTGAGTGTGCACAATAACACTCAGTTAAAGGTAGGATGGTGGTATTCTACTGGTATAGATGATGTAACATCCTTCTTATCATTGACCTGATGTATAATTTCTGTTACCACCAGATGTTTGACATAGCACTCTGCCATATTTTGCAGCTTACAACTTTAGTTGAAGCATCCTCCTTACCATCTGCTGCATGTCAGCTCCAAGGGACCAGCCACATAATTCTTTACATGTGTTTGGATGGCTATCCTTTTCCTACCATGGACTGTATTATCAATTCCCAATATTGCCAGGTTTTGGACTGAAGATGCACCCAATATAGCTGTTCTCCTTTCTACCATCCACTGGATGAGACACATTAATTCCTGCAGGTGTAAGGCTGGTTATCATTCTCTTATCGTGGACTGTATAAAAAATTCTCAATTCTGCCAGCTTTTTGACTGGGGATGAACATCCACCTGGGCCCTCCAACTTTCTGCTGTTTGCCAGATGTCAGCTCCCTTGATGGATCTGGCATTAGTTGTGTTGAAGATGCATGTCTGCAGAGGTGGGCTTATTACTGTAGAAGATTATATTCTCTGGGCAGTATCCATTCTTGAGGTGAAAGGTAGATGACCCTCTTCCTATTAAGGAACTGATGTATAATTCCAGGTGTTAGTAGAAGTTGAACACCCCTTTTCTGTCTGTTGAGGGGTCTCAATATTTCTGTAACTTTTCTTGGGGTTTATTTTTTTTTACCCTTTTTGCAACACATTTCTAATGTGGGAAGAGTATATCTAGCTCCAAAGTACTATGGTCTCTCACAAATTTGTTACTTCTACTTATTTTCTCACTCCCTATGATTTTTGTTTGAAGTCTTCCTCAATGAAGGTTATCTTCTCTATCTGTTCAATGTGAGATTCTAGATTGAGGTAAGATATTATATCAGAAGTTAACATAGTAGTAAGTGAAAATTTGCACAAATAGAAGATTAGAATGTTTTTTGTGAAGGTAAGTAACTATTGGAAATATCTTAAATTGAAGAAAATGGTAACTTTTGGGTTTATATTTGTGCAGCTTTTAGACCTTTCAGAATTTTACCACTGGAATAAAATGTTGTGATATAGTAACATAATCATCATCTTAGTCAAAGCAACATGTGTATAGAGAAAGTCTCTTGTGAAATTTCACTAGAGATAAAACTTCAAGATCACATGTCTGTATGTATGACCAATGTATCATATTGCTAGGGTATTACATAGCTGTTTATGTATAATATTGTTAACTGTATCATACCACACACAAACCTTGAATGTTTAATTACTATACTATATTAATTGCAAAAAAGTATTTTTATGTGTTATAACCTCCATATGAAAATGCTTATATTCATTTCTGATTGATGTCCATGGTATTTAACAATATGTTATGTTTGTGCTGTACCCAAGGAATTATTCATTTGTATTTAATAAAACACATGAAAGTTTTATGTTTGAAGAAATTACATATTGAGATAACATTTTCTGAGAGATTATTAGTGTATTTGAATATTTAAAATACAAGTTGTTTATATGGATAAAATATAGGTGTAAAAATACATGAAAAAATTGTAGGAGCATTTGTAGAAGCAGTTTCAGAGTTAGACTTTTCTTTGTTTGTGATGGACTATTTTATGGTATTTGAGTTGAAACTTGTTTCAGATATGTTTTATTCTATATTATTAGTCTTTCATTTCAGACACTATTAGATATCTTTCCCTCCATGACAACAAATATATTCGATACTTTCCAGGTCACACAAAAAAGTAAGTTTATTTGAAAATATTTATAAATAGATTTATAAATTTTTAAGTCTTGTGATTAAGTATAGTGTATATAAATATGTTTGTCCCCTTTTGGAATTTAGTCTCATTTTTCCTGTATTTATTATTTTAAATACATTTATTTCTTTTGAATCATCCAGATGAATATAAATTGTTCTTAAAAGTTGTGAGAATCACATTTTTAAATTACATATTTATTTTCTGATATTTTCTTGTTAATAAATTTATTTTATTATTTAGTGGATACCTTAAAGGATATTTCTGTTGATGATTGTTCGTACGGAGTAAGGTATTTGTATTAGAAATTGCTTGCTTAGTAAACAGCATAGTTCCTAAGTGCCATAAAATGTAATAATACATCTGAAACATCTTTTTAATATTTTGAGCATTAGTCATTACTGTAGCTCGAGACAACAACAACATGCCAAATAAATGGAAAAGATATGTAATTATATTTGTGAAAGACTTCTCAACAACTCAACATAAAAACAAAATTAAGGTGGGCCAGCCTTGGGAAAATACAGGACCTAAAACAAATACTGTAGATTGGAGTTTTGAGTTTGGATACTAAAAGTATAAAATTTTGCTTGGCCACGAAGACACTGGGCCTGCTGTGGTTGCCTCATTGGCCTTGCCCAAAGGCAAGCACCGTTTCTTAGACTAGTCCATCATAAGCTGTTATATAAACACACTGTGTGTGACTTCGTAACCAACTTATAAATTGAAATACTTAATTATTTAATATCATATTTATAATATTTTCTAATACTGATAGTTATCTCTTTTTGCTGGAATTAGAATAGCTATTTTTTAATGTAGCTAACTCATTGTAAAAATGACTTGGGCCATCTTCTTTCAACTCCACTGAGAAGAGAACATGGTGTTCTGAATGCAAAACTGGTTGTGTGATAGTTCTTTTAGTTTTTTCATATATGTAGATTGAATAACTTAACCAGAGGTTTATGTATGCTGTAATAAATTAGTCTTTTTAGATGTGGAACACAGTGGTAAAAGTAATTGCAATGAATATAGTTTATTTTATATAGTCTGGACATTTAGATAAACTTTTGAAATGTATGCTTACTTTTTTGTGAACGTTGCATAAGACACCTTTCTATATATATATATTTCAGAGTTGTAACGTTGTGTATGTCACCTGTTGACGACAGTTTCTTGTCAGGGTCTCTAGATAAATCAATTCGACTATGGGATCTACGCTCCCCAGGTTGTCAGGTAAAACATTACCTAATTGTTTGGTAGTCTGAAATCTAATTTAAGCTGTTAAAAACACTATATAATTGTGAAATCTGTTATATGCTTTCATTAATGATTAAATGTATTTTAAAACAATCAACATTCTACATTTAATTATAAGTCATTAGTTTTAAGGGTCTTCAAAGTCCACAAAACATTCAGCATAACCTCAATTGCTTCTGATTAATATATGAATAGCCTCATAGCAAGAAAATCTTAAGATAACATCTTAGATTACTGTTATACATACAGGAAAAAGTAATTATATGTCAATTTGATAGTACACATTATGTATTAAATTTTGACAAAAGTAAAAGAAACTATCAATAATAAAATGTACGTGTCCAAAATTTCATTGTCATAGCTCACAATTATAAATATAAAATATAAAATGGGTGTATTTTTGAAACTTCTTGAAAATTGTACTATTTTCTAAAAAATTATGATGTTTAGATGTTTTCTCTTGAAATGTAAAACAATATATTCAATGACTGAATTTCACTTTTATACATGTGTTTAAAGAAATAACTGAGTTATAAAGAAAACTAAATTAACCTTATTGACATGGGTCACAGGTGAAAGGCCATATCATCTCATTTGTTAACTCACATTCAGAATTTCATTCCAGTACTGTTTTATGAACTTGTATCAGTACGTTTGGTATCACACTGAATATTATAAATCAGACTTTGGTATTGCACATTAGTTAATATTTATCTTTAAAATAAGAAACTAAAAAACATACCTGTATAACACTTTGTGTGTCACATGGTATGCTGAATGCAGCATTAGTTCAAATGAGATGTTTGTGATATTCAACCAGAAAATATATAATTTTTTGTGAATTAGGAACTCAAAATACCTTTAATGATAAACTAGAATATAGAAAAGAAACTTCTGTCTTTTCTGTTTGTTATCTCTCATGTACTGAATCAAACACAGTGGTTCTGCACACACCTCTGTCTATTTTTTGGAAATGCTCTTTTATACATATAGTTACTTCTGACTATGACATGTAAATAACCAAATGAAAGCTCCGAATGTTCCCTTAGTGGCTTTATCAGTCATTTTGAAGTATTATGACAACAGTGTGCTTTTTCAAAACAAGATTTCAGAGGTAGATTGAGTCTTTAGTCTACCTAAAATTGTATATATTTTTAAACCCAAATACAGCTTAGTTTGTAAGTTTCACAAATTATTGTGGAATTGTTTGGTATCAATATAATAATTTATGGTTTGTTTGGTTATTTCAGAGGTATACAGTACAATGTAAAAGTGTTAGGACAATAGAATATTTTGTCATTCTTTCTGTTTTATAGGACTAATTTGTCCATGCCAGTACAGAATGTAAATTTCAACACTATGTTAAAGCCTCATTGATCCCTGTTGATAAGTGAATGAGCCAGGGTGAGAATATTTATCATTCTTTAAAATTCCCATTTACTTGTACCAAGGACATGTCATAAGGGTTCTGCTTCAATGAGCATATTGATCAAATTCAGGGTTTGAAATAATGTTAATGGTATTGCATGTAGTGTCTCAACTATACAGAAAGAATCTAGCATAATTACTGGTATTATGGTATTATTTTCATATCATGAACTAAAAAACATATATAATTGTTAAAAGAGCAGAGTGTTTGCCTGAAAACTCTACTTGATACTGATTGGACTCTCCAACAAATCACTTCAGACTTGAAATGTTGTGCAAACACAGTCAGGTATTGTGAGACCGAGACAGGTAAATTTGAAGGTAGGAAAGGAAGAGAGAAAATGCCTAAATTCAATGACACTGATATTAAATATCTTCTTGTTTGCAGCCTTCTGGACAAACGGAAGACTGTCACTGATCTAAAACATGAGAAAAATGACCATGTACCAAACGAAAGAAAAGTATCTGAGATCTACATTATCAAGAAGATTCAATGAAAATGGAATATATGGTCATGTGACAGTTAAAACAACCTTTTCTTTGATTTCCAGATGTTGTTGAGAGACTGAATTTTCTGAAAATTGATAATTGGAAAAGGGTGTTATGGACAGATGAGCCGTAGTATAAAATATTTGGTTTAAAGCATAAGTTATACATCCTGTGGAAGTAAAATGAAAGATACTTCCCTCAGTGCATAGCACCTACCATGAAGCATGAATTGGTCAACCCCATATAGGGTAGAGAAAATAACAGATAAAATACAAAGTTTTACAAGAGGTTGTGAAGATTACAGAAATGATATTTTTGGGATACAATAGTTTTTTAATCATAACTGAAAATTACCTCTATTCTTAATGGCTAGTAACGAAACAGACTAAATATATATTCAAAACAAATCTATAGTTAAAATATTTCATTACAAAATCTGATTTTTGTGCAAAAAAACTTGTAAGGTTTACTAAAATTCTACCACATTTTGTGAAGATGCAAATACTGCATTAAATATTTTAGTATAAATATTTGATGTGCATAAAAGTGTATACAAACTAGTGTATTTTGTATCAAGCTGTTGTGAATTTATTAAATATGCTTACAGTGTAAAGACCAGGACTGGCTTAGCCTTGTTTTATGGCAGAGTTTGAGAAGGCCACTCAAGATGTAATTGACTTAAAGATGTATGACTTCTTAAGTGTTACATTTTTTTATAGTGTTAAAAATCTTTAAAAAAATATGATTAGCAAAAAAGTTCACACACACACACACAAGATCTCAAAACACACAAGAGTATGTATTAGATTAACAACCACACATCATATGTATAATGTCTTTAGTTTACAAATTGTTCAGTATGTTATTGTGTTGCACTATGATCTGTAATTTGTGTCCCATTACTTGCAAAATAATCTCACTCCATATTTTGTGGCCATCGCTGTGTTATAAGAGTGACACTTATTACTGTTTACTGCTGAGTTTTTACTCAGTATCAACTTATAATGAAAGAATATTCATATATATGGGTTTGTTTTCTAAAAATATGGTGAAAGTTTAATCTGTATTCAATATGTATTGAAATATGTAAAACAATTTCTAAAAACATTTTTGCTTTGGAATTATGAAACATTTTTGAATTTCATTAATTTATTACAGAAATTTTTTTACGTTTGCAATTAAGAGAAGAACAATACTGATTACTACCTGTTTTACATGTTGCTAATATCTGTAAATTGAGATTTATGTAGTTATTCTATTTTACAGGGTGTAATGCACTTGACTGGTAGACCTGTGGCAAATTTTGACCCTGAAGGACTAATTTTTGCTGTTGGTGTTAATTCACAGTCAGTGAAATTATATGATCTGAGATCTTATGAAAAGGTGAGATTTGATACACCTGTTTGACTAGTCATTTACCATGTTCTCTATGGCACTACCCACAACCTAGTGATTTCAGGTTTTCCTCAAAAATATTTTTTGTTGTACAGTTATAATTGTACTTAATGAATAGGGAAGTGTAATTAAATGCCACAGAAACTTCTTACTGCTTGTACTGATTTAAATCCCATAAAAAAAGTATTGTTACATTGTTGACTGAAGGATGGAAACCATTTTAAAGGAAGACTACAACTTCAGATAAATGTTTTTTATTCTATCCAATATTTTGACTTAAAGCGTTTTTGAGATTACAAAACTTATCTTTGATTATAGTAACATAAATTACTATCACACTACAACAATCTAATATAATGGTACATAGTGATATGTGCTAGAAAGTTTTGATATGAAAAAGATTAAAGTTGCTGATCACAAAAGCTGGTAGGTTCTATCCTGTATTTTTTGCCTTGGGCAAAGATCTCATGCCTCTCGCTTCTCACTGTCGGTCTTCCATGTTCAAAGAGAATTTAAGTGACAGTCTTACCGAGATTGAATCTTTTTAACAGAGTTATATTTACACTGATATTTCTGTGGAATTGCTCCCATTCTGGGAATCATTTTTTCATAAAATTCATTTTCTTGTACCTTATCTCCTTCTGTCTTGACCAGTTTTGTTAACTAGCTACTTTGGCTTGTCTATTCTTTCATGGGAGATTAATTTCTTTATTTTTGTATCACTTTTCATTTGGTTCATCTTCTTGCAGATTATCCTTCATTTGGCTATTAACATCCTTTGAATGAGATATGCAGGCAAGAATGTGGACAACCCTGACACCTTTATATTGTATTCCTTGCATCATACTGTAGTTTCTTCTACCTCTGAGTTTTGTCTTCTTTCTGTTGCCATCCTATAATCTTCCCAGAATATCAAAAGATTTGAATTCTTTTATTATTTCTTTTCCATATAGTTTTCACACACAAAAAAGCTATCCTTCCATAACATACAATATACACACACACACACACTTGTGTAATCCACCACAAAGTTGGTATTATCTCACAAGGAACATCTTTATCCCTCCCTACTCTGAAGTCTGTATTTGTATGGGTTAGCAGAAAGTATTAAAACTCTCCTTCTGCTTAGTGTCAATGTTGAGATTGTTTTTTTTTACCAAAAGACAGTTCGGCAGTCATTATGTTTTACCTTCTCAGACAAGCTGCTTCTTTCAAATGACAACAAAAAAGAACTAGCACTAAGTGTGTTCACTCTCCCTACACCTTTTCAGCTTCTGTGTGAACTTATGCAGATTATAGATAATTCCTGTTTGGTCAATGTGCCTCTTTGATGTTCTCACTTGTACAAATTTCTCTGTCCCATTTTCTTCTAGTAGAATAGGAAAACTTATGTTTCCTCTGTACCAAGCTACTATGGAGGATGATTCAGAGAGCTTTCCTTCCGTTGAATGTAATCTCTTTGGTATCAAACTGAATGGATGCATCCCTTTGATAAAAACTAAAGCAGGGGTGTCTACCTGGAATTGTACTCAGGCCACCCCTACATATCACCAAACCAACTGGAAGGGTCTTGTATTCTCTTTGGGACTCGGATCTTGGATGATTCATTCCTGCATCTGCTTATTCAAGTAAATATTTCTTTCATACTGTACAACTTGACTTGTTATGATAGCCACACTTCATGTACATGGTCTGCCAAACCACCGGGATGTACAGGTAGTTGTCCAGTGTTTACTTTTCACCTACCTTTGTGACATTTTAATACCATACAGGAGCTTCTTTTGACTCTACCCTTCTTCATTTTCTTCATTCTGTAGTAAAGAATAACCATGCTTCAGAGAGATTGAGGATGGTCTGGAAAGATAAGTCCACTCTTTTTCTCTTTACTTATGTTCACATTCTATGATATGTTTCACTCTTGTATATTATGAAACTTTTTTTTTTTTTTGATTAGGGTCCATTCAATAGCTTTAAGCTTCCACAAGACAAAGACTGTGATTGGACAGGTCTTAAGTTTAGCCCTGATGGGAAGATGATTCTTATATCCACCAATGGGCAAGTCATACATTTAATAGATGCTTTTCAAGGAAAACCACTCCAGACATTAATGGTATGTTTATCCACCTAACTTGAAAAAAAAATATTTTTTTTGTAATTGATATGTATAATTCAAACATATCTTTCATTTGAATAGTTACTTTGTTTTAATTTTTAGTTGTGCTGGTAGTACCTTAGTGTTCTGTGTTTATAAGTCTTGCCTTATTTTTTTAAACTACAGATATGTTTATAAAGTGCTTTTATAGTTATCCAAATAAGATTTGGTAGACTGGAATAGCATAATTAAAAAACATTGAATAATGTAACAGCATAATGAAAATGGTATTTAGATTTTTAAAGTGTATAATTTATGAAGATATGTCAGTCTTTTTGTATATTTTTAGGGTCACATTAACAACAAAGGGCTTCCATTAGAAGCTTCCTTCAGCCCAGATTCTCAATTCGTGTTTAGTGGTGAGTTTTTAGCATATAAATACACCCTTAGGTATGAATAGTCCTTTTATTACTTTTGTTTTAATAAAATAAAAAAAACAAACGTGCACATCAGTACCATGTTAGTTTGTTATAGAAAAATACTCCTTGTACCTTTTGATTGCATGCATAAATATTCACTTTCTTGCTACTGATGGATTCCAACAAAATTCTGTTCAATTTAATTTATATATATGTGTGTGTGTTTGAACATTTTTCTTTATCGAAATGGTGATAATTTGAGTAATTCATTTGAACTATGTACTTCTGACTGAATAGTTTTTAGAGATTAATAATTCTATTGCATATCCATCTAAATATCCAAATTTGTGAACTACTTATTTCACCTTTCAATTATGGGCTACATGCTAGTATTTATTCTTTACTTATCTCAAAAAGCAATAAAGTGGTAGGTTACATAAACTTTTAAAAAAGTTGTTGGATTTGATTGTGATGTCCCCTGTTCATTTTTAAGTTGAAAGTTCATGTTATCTGTCACAATTGCTAGCAAGTAGAGTGAAAAGGATAGCAAATATCGTCTACTGTAGAGTTTTGTTTTTAATTTGTGTACTTCCGAGACATACCTCCTCTCCAACTATAGCTATTATTCAACTGCCAAAGTTTCTTTCTTTGCCCATTTCAGTATTGGTCTGATATTTTCTTACTTGCCTTGGTTTTTAATACCCCACTTAATTACTCTTGGTGATATTTGTCTCATGATACTATCCACCTATGTCAATGTGCTTTCTGTGTTGGTACTGTATAGAAGAACCTCATTCAGATAATGTTGTTACTTTTCTTAACAAAGCATTCACTAACAGGTTCCTCTGTATCATGATCACTGTAGATACTTTGAATGTTCTTGATGTTACCTCAATTTTCAAAAAAAAAAAAAAAGTTTTGTTTAGCAAGCCTATATATGCCATGAATTCCAGGATTACTATGTTTGTCATGGGGGCAAATCAGGTCTCTTCTATCCCACTTCTGATACCTAGCATTGATCAGCAACTGGGATGGTAGGAGTCACTGTTAGTGAAACTGTCAGTGATTTTATTCGTAGTGATATGGGGAGACATTTGGTTCAGTGGTGCTCCTCCATTGGGCTCTGAGATTGTAATTGAATATGATCCTGGACATTCTGGAGAGAATATATATTTGTGTTTTTTTTGTGCACCTCCTTTTATTCTATTAGTTTCTCAGAAGGCCACTTTGGAATAAGCTGCTTCAGACTCCTTTTCTTCAGTTGGTTCATCAAGTGTTTTGTTTTGGGTATTCACCAGTTACTTTTGCACCTATGCCTTACTTAATGGCAGAAGAGTCTGAAAGTAAATAATTAGTTTTCTGTCAGTCCACTGATATTGTGGTTCGTGCATGGAGGTTAACTGCTCATTTTGTAAAAAGGGCAACCATGCCTTGTCTGCCACAGTTGTCATAACCATGTGGTTTAACCTACCACTGCTATGCAAAAGAATATTCTGTTTCTCAAAGAATATGTCTACTCCTGGAAATCTGGGTTTCTAGAGCAGAATCTGAAGGTAACCTGAATAGATCACAAATTTCTGTGATATGTTTCACCTTATATATGGTGCTGAGTTATTTATTATCTTTCGAAACTTTGTTGGAAGACACTCAGGATCACTAAGTCCACTGATGACAAGCTGGGACTATTGTTAGCATCTGCATTGGTTTGATTGTTCGATTTTACACTCATACCTGTAGTTGTTGATGTCTCAACCTTTCTCAGCTCCTAAAGTGTATCTTAATTCCACCTTTTTTTTTGAGAGTTCTGAACCCCAACACCAGCCTCTCTGTCTGTTGGTATCCAGAATAGATTGTGTCCATATCCAAGGATTCTGCTATTTGGTTAGAATACCTTTGTTCATGTTGGTAATTATTTTATGCTTTTGGAATCTGTAGGAGCTTGACTTTGAAAATTTCTGAATATATGGTAAATCTTTACCATGGGCATTGAAGATCCTTCAGTCAGGATGAGTCATTCAGTTCACATCTTCATTTCTATTATCTACCCAACCTATTCTGTCTTTCACAGATACTTAGATTTTGGAACTTAATTCTAAGGCTATTAAAGTTTGGTTGATCTTGGGTAGAGAGAAAGAGTCAGGCCAATTATTCTGGGGTTTTATTCCTGTCAGTTTGTTAGGCTCAAGGAGACAAAAGATTAGCCTCCAGTCATTGATCTTTTTCCTCTATATCAATTCATAGATTTTCCAAGATTCACAAGTGATTATTTATCATCACTCTGACTTGGCATTTTTTACTAAGATTATGGATATCCAAGTTTGATGTTGTTGGCTTCTATTTGTACATTACCATAGTAGTATAACTATCAGCATTTTTGTGCACAAGGGTTAAGTACTACAGTTTAGGGTTCTTATATTCAGAATAGCATTGCACCGTATTGGTTATGACATATCTTGTGATCTTTTACTCATCACCTTCATTTTCTAGCCCTGTGTACATGCCATTCCATGGATGACTGATTATTGTTGACACAATTTCATCATTGTCAGAATGTCTCACCCAGATTTTACTTTCAGAAATAACCAAGGCAGGCTTCATTGTCAGAGCTGAGAGATCTGTTTTCTCTCTCCAGCATGATGTCATCAATCTGGGTACTTTTTCATCACATTTTTCTGTCAGGCTCAGCCAAATCACATGTGAATACATGCTTTGGAAACAGGAAGTTAAACTCTTACTCATCTTTCCTTCTCTCACTGTGCAGGTGGTACTTTGACAATATGGGCATCATTTGAATCCCTCTTGCTTTTGGGACTGGTGCACAAGAAATCCCTTCAGTCATCTTTTATGCAACCACTATATTGTGAACAGCGATTCATTGGATTCCTCAGTTTTCTTATTTAATATCATTCTCTAGATCAGAACAATACTAAGATTGGGTGGATATCTTGACAGGAATCTAAGTCATCGTTACACTGTTGTAGAACTTCTTGCTCTGAAAAAAGTGGTATCTCATGATTTGGGCTTATTAAGTAGAAAATCATCAGGCTTCACACCAATAATTCCACAGTGCTGTCTCATATTTCCCATCAAGGGGGCACTTTGTTTAGGGCTCTTTATTTTTGAACCTTACATCTTCTTTCTTGTGACCACTCCTGTCATACCACCCTACTAACTTGGCATGTTCCATGGATGATGACTTCAGTGGCAGATCAGTTGTTTCAACCCAGACAGAACAGGTACTACATCTCGAGGTTTTTCTGTTGTTGGATTGGCTCTCATTTTGAAACACTAATGATTGGTTGGTTGGCCTCTATTTGGAAACCCAACTACTGGCAGACCGGTCTCCAATATCTCACCCTCTGGCTTTAGCAGTAGATTTATTCCATCAGTACCAAATGGGATTACAATTTTAAGCTATTACTTCAATTCATATATTATCCAAATATGATTTCTTCCAACCCATTTTCAGGTCCTGTCACTAACACCAGATTGGAAGCTACACTCTGGTTTCTGTTTCTGCAGTACCTTCAAGAATGTAAACTTCTTCCACTTTCTCTTTGGCCATCTTTGTAGAGGCAGCCATGATCTGACATGGTACATTTGGCTATCCAGAAGCTTAATCTCTAGACATGGAGGTTATACAGTTTATCACATGGCATCAGAGTTCTGAGGTTGTCATGTATCTTAATCAGTCTTTACTTATTCCCACAGTGGACATTTATCAACAGAAACTGCACCTATTAGCAGTTGTGTCAGTAGAGGAGGTCGAACCTATTTCAATCAGAAGTGCCAACCATAACGCGTTTTTAATTTTGCTCTTTGGCAAGAGTTTTGCATCTTTCACAATCACCCTGTATAAGTAAGCTTTGCTACCTTTTGATACTTCAGACAATTTCTTGAGTCCCTAGTATTCCTCCTGTCATTTTGGATTCTTTGTCTGTAATGACTATTTCATTTACTTAAATGGTATATTAAGGTGATATTACATATCCTTTCTCAATACCTATTTGAGATCTTAACCTCATGTATTACCTTTTCCTGTAGATTTATTATTCATTGCTACAGATATCACCAGTTGTGTAGTAGTTTATGCACAAAATGCTTTATCATTCTTCCATTCTCCTCAAATTGGTTCTTCTTCCCTGAGACACTGGCATCCAAGGAAGTGGATAACTTTTTTTCACTGATTCATCTCACTTCTATGACCAATCCCCTCAGTGTGAATACCTGTATGTGGTGAGTGGATTTCCCATGGAAGGTTCTGTTCTTTCAGTTTACTTCCTCTGGTATCTGAACATCCACCCACCAGTTTGCCATGCATGGCGACCCGTGAAGGGGAGGAGAGGATACTGGTGGTTGAGGGATCCAACTTCAGGTGACTAATGCTGCTGTTTGAACTACCCATCAGTCATCCTGGTGAGTTATTACTAACATTTTACTACAAGTCTTTTAAAACATTTATCACTTTTTGAAAATGGCCATAATGTCTAACAATACCAGGACTGGAAAGGCTCACTTCAGGTGACTGATGGTGGTTTTTGTATTTACTTGTTAGTCTTCCTGGTGAGTTATGATAATTACAATTATGCTACAGAAAGTCCTTTACAACTTGTATTACTGTAGTTTTTCTCTTAATGTTGTAGACTAGATGTAAACATTGGTTTTATGCTATTTATGTTTTTTTAAACTTTGTTTTGTTTTACCTTAATTTCCTTTTATGAATTTTACTAAATTCACTTTAATTTTAACTTTTTACTGGATGTTTGGTGCAGATAGCCTAGTTGCTTTGTACCATAAAACACCCAACCAACTATGATCAATCAGATCTCGATCATTTGTTATATTTAGTGAGAGTCTTAAAGATTTTGTTGCCCACACTAATGCCTCTAGAGATGCTAGACAATGACTTTTTATTCATTGGGATTATTCAGTTTCACAAGATTTATCCCTGATTATATTGATGAGTTAAGTACAAAATTGACCAATATTGTTTATTCTGGGCTCTTTTTGAAGATGGGGAGACTTCTGTAAATTGCATCTAATCAGAGTCATCACATTTCTATGTCCTTAGTAGCCAGGTTGAATTGCCTAGCAACTATAGCTATCTTAACCACTTCCACAAGATTTTACAGAAGGGTGAATATTTTCATTGCTACATATGTCTCTTCTTTACCTTTCAGTGTCCCTTAACTCATTTTCACTGGATCCAACTCTGTAGTGGGTGGTTACCCAGGTAGGTGTGCTTTTATCAAACTAATTCCATGCTAGCAACTGCTAATTCAGTATACTTTATCTAGGTTGCAACAGGTTCTGTGGAAATTTGGTATTCTGTAAGACCACCCTAGAGGCTGGATGGGTAACATTACTGTCATGTACTGGATCACCAGTCATGGACTATAACGAGTAAAATGTAAGGGGATCTTGCTATCATTGGATTGAGTATATCAGGTTTGGTTTGCTTTTAAAAATTTCAGAATATTGGTTTACCTATTGCACTATTTCTTAAGGCTGCCCTGCACTTGCTACCCACCAGGTTCTACTAGTTAGTCTACATGATGTCCTGCCTCACTTTTTTTTGAATCACTGGGGTGGTGGACAGAGTCTTTTCCTCCAGATTATCAGAGATAAATTCCTCCAGTCTTGGAGAAGAAGGCAAATTTGGTGGCCCTTCTACCCAGGCACCTGGATGATTTTTTTTTTCCCCAGATGTCAGTAGGAGAGGCACAAGCATATGTGGGAACATACTCATGATACCAGTTCAGATGTGGTGTTCAGCTGTCCAGTTTGGCTGAGTGTGGCCCTTCTTTTGATTACTTCATTGTTTATAGAAGAGTGTTCATCTTTCTCATGATTCTGAAAGGGAGTGGCTCCCTCCCAGGTTCTTGGTTGAGCACAGTTTGTTCCACATCATGCCCATAATTCAGGAAACAAGGAGAATTTACCTTGCCCATTCAGTTTGGGAGTGAATTTGAGTACACAGGATCCTGTCATCCCAAGCCTTTCAGAATTTTTCAGGTTGAGGAGAAGGTTTGTCACTCTGGTGTTGCTTACTTTCTTGCTATGATTCTGGTGACTCGGAATGGAGCAATGTATACCTACAGGTTAGAATCCACACACACACACACGAGTTTTGTACAAGAGTAATACAAACAAACAGTATTATTGAGTTCTGTATTTGGTCTGGTACATTCTTGGTATCTTATCAAGAATTCACAATGAGCAAAATAATATTGAGCTGATGTACTGTACTTAACAGTTCTTCATTCTTTGTTGAATACACATGTTGAGTTTTCCACCATAGAAATTATATAAGGTCTTTATAAAAATGCTAGTATCTGATGTGAATTCACTGAAGATAAATGTTGCATAATGCTCAAAATTTATGAACAGTGCTGGTGAAATATTTGAAATTCCCAATTAATAAGCATTAATCACAGTTATGGCTTCTGAGTTTTATAGTATACCAACTGTGGCAAACCAGTAATATATACTGTTTTTGGTACGACCCATTAGTTATACTTATCGGTTTGAAGAAAATTCCTGTATCTGCAGCTTAGGGAACAATATAGATAGTACACTAGTGTTCATGTACACACACATTGTTGATTTTTTGCTGTCAAGAATCTTCTACAGTTTTCATGAATAGGTAGGAATATTGCAATATAGATTTAGCAGAGTAAGTTATGTACATTTGTAAATATAAATTTAACCTAAACAAACATCAGTATTAAATAGATATGTAATAGTAAATCTCTAATATGTGTGAAGAGCATACCTATTCTGGATGTAGTGTGGTTCCTCCACTAGGGTGCCAGTCTTTTATTGGCATACCCATAATTTATACAGATGCTTTATCACTGGCCCCTACACCATATTAGGGTGGTATTCTATCTGTAGTGTGGGAGGATGTATGGTTTGGAAATTGATCTTCTGTTAAATGAAAAATGTATTTCCACTAGTACTTACCACCAGTGATACTCTCCCATTTTTCCTTCCTACTAAGAACTGGTGTTAGAGACTGTATATAAGTCAGTCTTGGAAAAGTGATAGTATTATCTGAATGATATATACAGTACCAAGATTAAAGGCACACTGACATAGATGGAGAGTGTCATGAGACAAATATCAAAGACAGTTAAGTAGGATATTAAAGACTGGATCAAGCAAGAAAAAATCAGACCAATGCTTAAATGGACAAAGAAAGAAACTAGCAGTTGAGTAACAGCTGTAGTGTTTATGTGAGGAGAGGTGAGTATTATTAGAAATACATTTTCTATATAAATAAATGTTAACTTTTGATGACGAGAAACCTACTTTTATGAACCTGAAGATGATCTAAAAAAGTCGAAACATTGTTCTCTGCTTATCAATAAAAGTGTTAACTTTACTGATTTTCATTGTTGTATGTAATGAATAACAAATAACTATAGAATGTTTAATTCAATGCATATTTTAAGCAAATATTTTTTTTTTCTAATTTTTGCATGGTTTTGTCCTATAGTAAATAAAAATGGTCAAATAAGTTATATTAGTAATAAAGGTGAAACTTAGCTTGAACTTTTTGTGAAATTTAATACTTTTAAAATATGTAAACACAATTCACGTTGTTTGCTAAGCACATCATATTTATTTCTATCAATATTATGTAATTTGAAACACAGGATCCACTGATGGTAGAATCCATGTATGGAGTGCTAAAACAGGTGTTAAAACAGCAGTTCTTAACTGTGATCATACAGGCCCTGTTCAGTGTGCTCAGTTTAACCCAAAATATATGATGTTAGCATCTGCCTGTACAAATATGGTAAGCAACAAATATCAATCTAGTGTCTTGTTGGTAAATTAATGTTAGTTTCATTGGATAAAAATTTGATATGTCTTCAGTTTTGTTGAAGTAATATTGGTTATAGTTCTTTCAATTTTTAACAAAAAATAACTAAGATTTTTTAGTTTGAAAACAGGAAATTTGTTGTAATTTGGTTTTATTGAATGAGGTTTACAATGTTTAATACAGAAGGAATGTTCCTGAAACTGTCGTTTTTTAAATGGAAAGCATTTAATTCCATCAATATTTTCCTCTGGCAAGTGAAGTAAATTCAACTTGTTTCTTATAGTGTACTAAAGTGATTCATTTTATACAGTAGTAAGAATTTTGTAGGAGAAAGGATTGCTTTTTGCCCCAATGCTCATCATTAGAGAAGGAATCATTAAAAGTAGAATACAGTAGAATTTTGACATTAAGGGAACCTTTCTGACTGCATCTGAATGCCCTCTATAGCAACATATCCTTAATAACTAAAATAAGCCACTCAAAGCTAGATTCCATATTGACCAGACTAAATTGCTGAATTTTCAGACCCCCTATTTTATTATGTATATGCAGGATATTGATGTTTTTGAGTTGCACATTGCTGTGATGTGGAGCATTGTCAACAGGAGGATGATTAACCGTGCCCTTTTTTCTTTATTATTGGTCACAAAGTTTCAAAATACTTCTCCTCAAAGTTTGAACTGCTAAACATTTCACATTTATTTTCTGTGATTATTTTACTGTCAAAGGCTGAAGTAGAAATTACCTGGAAATACAGCAACAAATCACTAATTTTGTCTTTGAACACACAAGCAGAAATAAACTAGCTTGATTCCTTTTCCAAGAACACAGTGTGGAATTTGTCAGTTTGTGTATCTTACAGTGTTAACAACAAGAATTCTCCAGAGTAATAAGTTTGCACTTTGAATCTGTAAAAACTTTTATTACTATGTATGGTTTGGAGCCAATCCAATAAATATTGCATTTGAATATTGTTTATTCATCTGGAATATTTGAATTTAGTGATATACTGTACATGCACACTATCAAGTTCCTGGACAGAGGAGGAGACTTGAGACACTGCCCTCAATCTGTAACATTGAGGTGCTCATTATTGCAGTAAATATGTTGGTTACAAATATAAGAAAAAAGAAGACTGGAAAGTTTTGCCCTTAATGATGTGGTGCCCATTGTTTTGAGGTGTCCATTAATCAAGTTTCTACTGTATAATCATTAATTTTTTTTTTCCTATTGTAAAATCTAAACAGTTACATATCTGTTAAATTCATATACATGTAAGCTATAAATAATTTTTTTATTATTAAACTAATTTTTTATTTCAAGTTGTTTTAAAAACAGATGTTTCACAAGTATTTTTCAATAAAATAGTTCTGTGTAATTTTTTCAGGCTTTTTGGCTGCCTAATATAGACGAAGAAATGTGACAAAAGATATAGAACTTTCTTGAACAGTCCCATAGAACATGAGAAACCCACCAGTTTAAATAAGAATTTCCTTACCCTGGTGGCAGCAAATAATGTAACTAAAACCTTTACTTGAAGTCTGGCATTGAATAGGAAAATAAAACTGTAATCCATGTTGTGGAATCCTTTCAAGGCTTCAATTTAGGCTTATCAGTGATGTTATTTTACTGTCATTAAAAACTGTTAACATTCATATGACCAAACCATTTTTTTATTTCTTGTGTATTTTCAGCATTTTTGTCACCTCTTCACCATTTTTATAAGTTAGGAATACAATTGATATAAAAGGTTATATTAAACACAAATGTAACATTTTTCTTAACTGTGCTTATAATAAATTCAGTGCTATAATTCGAATAGTCATATTTCATAGAAAGTTAAGATTTTCATGTAACTCAATTTTTTTAAAAAACCTAATCAAAGTAATCTGGGGTGTAAACCATTGAAAGATGAATATCTTTTTTTGTTTTCAGGTGTGTGTGCATCTTATTGTGTGTGTGTGTGCTCTGTTTATTAATAATGAGGGCCATAATCAAGCCTTGAATATTTCTAACACAATTCTGTATTTTAGCATTCAATTTTTATTTAATGTTTATACTTCGTTGCCTTGATTGTTCCTTGTGTCCAGTGTCATAAAGGTGTGAAGATTTTATATCGATGACTAGGTATCTCTCTGTCTCACAAGTTAGTCAATGAGACTTTTTTTATCATTGTGAGGAATGAGGATCAGTAGTTTCTTTAGAGAATGTTGTGTGCTGTCATTTTAACATTTTGTACTATCTAGCAATAATCAATAAAATATAACATTTTACATTGTACTGTTAAAATTTTAGATAAGAATAGAATAAAATATTTGTTGCTACTGTTCATAATATACTTAGATTTCTTTTGACAAAATTTATCCTGATGATGTGATTGTTGTCTATTGCCATTATTGTACAGCCATGTTTTTGGTAGTTTAAAAGCTAATTTGAGTCTTAAGTGAATAAATACTGGGAATGCTTTACTTGTTCTGATAGAAACTGAAGAAATTTGTTGTTGCTCAAATATAACAGCTTGGTGATGTCTTTAAAATATTCTGTATAGGAAAAAAACACCACCAATTTTAATACAAAGATAATCATTGGTACATTTTAATTTTGTGTAACTATTACAGTAGAATAGAGAAGTTATAGAGCTGATGGTTTGAACAGTTTGAATATAAATATGAGACTTGATAATTGGATAAACTAGCTTGTATCTTTTCCACATTTACTGTATTTCTTGTTTAATTTCATTTTTGTTCTAATTGTTAAGTGTGTAGTGTGGCAGTAGGAAATATAAAGGAATTCAGTATAGTTTGCACTTCATGGTTTAGTCATGAGTGTATGTATGAAAAAAAGTAAGATATCTGACCTATGTAAATATTGTATCAAATTCACACATTATTGTTTATAGTAGAAGTTGCATCCTAAGAAGTAAAGATTCATTGATATTTTAAGTTAACCAGTTTTAGGTCAATTTTGTAAGTATTTGATGATAAACTTGTAAACATAAAAGTTGCCACTTTTTATTAACTTGTAAGATTTTTTAGATATCATATTTTTCTCCAGTGTTTGTGAAAAAAATAAGACAGCTAGTGGTACATACCTTGAAAATTGTAATAAAAACTATATCACATTATTTTCGTTCTTTGTAAATATAAAAGAGCTATGGAGTTGACTAAACCAGTCTCTGTGTGATGATACGGATGTTTATGGTCCTTATGATTATCTTAGTGTTTGAAGCCACTTCCTATTTTTCGGTAATTTTGTTTTTATTGAATATTTGGTGGTAATGATGATAGAAGAGTGGTGAATTAGAATTCTGTCATTTTTGCTATCATAAGAATATTAAAGGATCAGTAGAATTTGTCATCTTACATGTACTTAAGGAAAAGAATTTTTATCATTGCAAAGTAGTCATTCACATGGAAATGATTCATATAATTAATATAATTAGTTTTTTTGCATTATTTTTATTGAAACAATTACAGTTTATTACGTTTTCCTTTTTTAGCTTCGTACCTTACCTATTCATTATACGCCTCTTTTAACATTGAAATTGATACCATCTTCTTTGAAATATTTTTATTCATTTTGTATTGTAAATTTGTAGAAATTATAAACATTTTTGTGTAAGATGTTTTTATGTATCACCAGTATTGTGCAAAATGTGATAAAACCTACAAAGAAAAAATACAATAACATTAACAGATCAATCTATCTTTAAAAAAAGTGTGGTTTTATTTGGTCGATTGTATATCTCGAACAAATGAACTGATTTGATGTAATTGTCATACTCAAATGTTTAAGATTTGGTAGTTCTACATGACATATATATATATATATATATATATATGGCAGAAATAAAAGAATTAGCCACATTATTGTTTATGACAGTGTTGTACAGTCTTCTTTAACTGTGATGAGCATTGTTATTTTGGAAAGATTACTGGTAATGGCACACATGAATCCTAGGCTTCAGAAGTAATTTAAAAAATGGCATAGAAAGTGATTAAAAAAGTGTAAGCAGCTTTTAGTATTAAATTATACAATACGTAGTGAGTAAAGAGTTAGGCCAATAAATAGTCACATACATTAGATTATCAAAGCACCAAGCACAACAAGTTGGACAAAGTGCCCAAAACTAGCCTACAATTTTAACTGTATTTGTTCAAAAAATTCAACAGAACATAAATATAATAAAGATGACTGTAATACTACACTTAACTTAACAGAGATGAGACTTTAAAGTTATCAAAGTCAATGGGTCAAGTCATCAATAGTGTTGTCTATAACTTCTGCTGCATCATGTAAACCTGCAAGAAGAACACTAATCTCTTGAGGTCATTTTTATTCATTGACCAGTATGTCTGAGAGAAATTACATGACAGATACTATTTCATAAAATAATAAAATTAAAGACTTTGAGTAGTAGGAAACAATTTCAAGAAAACATACATTACTGAAATATGTTTATTGATTCCTGCGTTAAAATAACTTCATTTTTACAGAAGGACAGTTTTATTGAGGATAATTAGACTACAAGATGTTTCTAAGCCCACAAGATACAAGTAACATTTGTTACTGAAAAGTTCAATATTTTCAGTAGTGGGACAAACAGTTCACTCCCCTTTGTACGTGCTGTTTTAAGCTGTGCACTGATAATAGTATCAAAGTAACGTGCATGTATACCTTGACTAAATATTTCAGAAGGAATATGCTTTATTATTTACCAATAAATAACACCCAACGTGGGGAACAAAGTCCATCTGCAGACAACTTTGGAAAGTATAAAGTTACATCATGGTCTTTCAATACATTGATTCTTTACAAGCTAATCCTTGTAACTCCACAATGCTCTACAGTTTCAAGTTTAATCATGTTCTTTGCTGCAGTGAAGCCATCTGCATTTTACACAATATTAGAACAGGAACAACTGAAAAGGTTACTAAGAATTCCAATGTAACTGCCTATAAAAGTAATCTACTGGCAGTTAGTGAAAACTGCTTCTGGCAACTTCTGTTATTTTCTCTAGCCACAGACTTTCAACCATCCAGTGAACTTTTGGTAACTGGTCTAGACAGACAGGATTCTTTAGGTCTGTGTTGTTTGCACCTGTGAGAAAGGAAATATCTGTGATTTAAATCATAGAAAAATGTTTTTTTTAGGTGTCTATGACAACGCCTTTAACAGGAAAAGTAATATGCTAATTTATGAACATCTGTCTTCAACTGCAATAACAGTTAATTTCTTACACTTTGGGCATAAAAACACTTGGTATTGTCTATTGATCTTATGTTTAGTTTTTCTTGCTTTAGACTTGAAAAGTTTAGTGCACTCTGATGCTTTCAAAGGGGGAACAAAAGCAGGGTTAGTTTTGTCCATGTGGTCATCAATTACAATAATGTGCTGGAGAATGATTATAGTGAAATGCTACTGAAAACAGTTTTTGTAGATTGCATCACTTTCAGATATAGGCAATTCATTTTCACTTGGAAAATAAGTTCTAAGCTCTATATTATGAGGTCCAGAAACAGAATCCCCACTTGGCGAAAAACATCAGAAAGTATTCTCTGTTAGTGGGTGTTCTGCTGCGTGATTTTGTGTTATATGCTAAATCGTAGCTGATGATTATGCCAATTGATCCATGGACTGTGTTAAATATTAGCAATGAGATGTTTCAAAAACATTTAAACTAAAAACAATCTTACAATATTTTTAATGTAATGTTTTGGATTTAAAATTGTTGAGTCTTCTATAAACAAGATTATTTTCAACATATCATATAGTGTATGATGTTAGACATATTTCTTGCTTAAAATACTGCATTGTCCATTACGACCAATAATGTCCACATTTGAATCGTTTAATTACAATCTTGGTAAATACATAGCATGGGCATTCTCCAAATATGTAACATCAGCCAGCTCATCCATCACAGACTCTTTTAATTTCAAGTCTAATCTAAATCAACTTAATCATAAAGCCTTAATGGCCAGTTTCGATGTTATATCCCTCTTTACAGAAGTTCCAACCACTGAAGCCTGCAAGATAGACTTAGAACTCTATATCCGAGACCCTAACCCATCAATAGACATTCCCAGCAACAAGTTAGCAACCCTTGAAGAATTCACCATGATAAAGACAAACTTTATATTCAACAGCCACATTTATATACAAATGGCCTAAGCATGGGCAATCCAGTATCACCAGTTCTAGCCAATATTTTTATGTCACAAGTTGAAACACGAGCAATTAACACAGCATTACATCCACCACTACACTGGTACAGATATGTAGACAACACGGTTGCGGGATTCAGATCTACAAAACACACACTTAATTTTTTCAATCACATTAACTCTACACATCCCAACAACAGGAAGAAAGCAATCAAATATCATTTCTTAACCTCAAAATTACAAGAACCGAGACACAATTTAAAACAGAAATCCACCGAAAAATCACCCATACTGGACCAGACATTCCTTGGGACTCAGCACATGAAACAAAACAAAAACTTAACATACTAAGAAACCAAATAAACACAGCCATAAAACTATGCTCACCAGATAAAATTAACGACAAAAATAAAACAATACTTCATCAACATCAATAAGATTCTTCCACAAACCGTAAAAAACATTATACACACACACGTAGACAGAAAGCAAAATCAACCAACAAAAGTAAATATATCTCACGAATAAAAAAATCACGAAACCATATACTGCTGTATACCATATATTCCCGACATCAGCAAACAAATAACCAACATTTGGTAAAACTAGTAACAAAATATTACATTCCAATTAATACCAAATTTATTCAAAAACCAGGCACAAAACCGAGGTCTATACTATGTAAAAATTACACTGACAAACACCAAACCAACATTATTTATAAAATACAATGTGATAACTGCCACGACTTCTATATTGGAGAAACAAGTGGAAAAATGTAAACCATATTCAAATAACATAAAAAGTCATCTTCACACGTTTTCGAACACTGCAAGTCAAATAAACACAACCTTACCATAGAAAAAACTCAAATACTAAATAAAGAAACAAACGCAAAATTAAAGAAGCCTTACTTATACAACAACTTAAACCCAAAATATACCAATACAAAGGAACACCTTTATACTTATATTAAATATAATGAAATAAATAATATAAAAATTATATATTCAAACATCTAACACCGCCCTCTACATTCCGACACTCAGTTACACAACCCCTTCTAAACATGTGGTCCTCTTTCTTTCTTTGTGAACCTGACGATGACCGAAGAAGGTCGAAGGTAAAATATTTTCTCAACCCAAACGAGCCGATTTTACATATATATTTTTCTACAAGTGGGTTTTCTCGACATCACCTTCTAATTACAGACCTATTAGCCTTATCAACACCCTATGCAAATTACTAGAGAAAATCGTTAGTAATAGACTTATTTTCTTCGCTGAGACTAATGATCTCCTGTCATATATTCAAGACGCCTCCCGGCGAAAACGTCAAACTGCTGACCACCTCGTTAGACTTCTTCTTCTTCATGTGTCAAATCTGCGGCAGACATCGACGACCATTGCATGCCAGACTTCTCTGTTGTCAATCCTCCTTATCAACTCGATGTTGCTCATTGAGTTCTTGGTGACATAGTTATTGAGGCTGTCGATATATTTAGTCTTTTGACACCCTCTGCTTTTCCTCCCTTCTATTTTTCCACATAGCATCTGTTAGACTACTCGTTAGACTACTGAATCTCTATTTCAAGCTTTTAACCGGAACCAGGTAGCCGTGGGCGTATACCTTGATGTCAGGCGAGCGTTTGATTCGGTGTGGCATAACGCACTCCTCTATAAGCTATTCTCCATGAACATTCCGTATACCTTTATCGGTTGGATATCTAGCTTTTTAAATAACCGTTTCGCCAGAGTTAAAGTTAACAATGAACTCTCTCACTCATTCCCCTTATTAGCGGGAGTCCCCCAAGGCTCCGTGCTCAGCCCTTTGCAATACATTCTCTTTGTAAATGACTTCCTTTCCCTGCTATTACTCACACTCGTGACACTCGCCGATGACACAGCTGTTTGGAGTACGTCTACTAACCCGGCTACAGCCGTTTATCGTGTATAGACTACCATCAACGCCATCACGCAATAGCGCTACAAATGGCGGGTAGCACTTAATCCTCGCAAATCTCAAGCAATTTTATTTTATAGATGCTTTAAGAAGAAAAAGAAAAGAACGCTCAAGGTACAAATTAAAATCCATGATACTGTGATCCCCTTCTCAAAATCTGTTAAATTTCTAGGTGTCCATTTTAATTTTAAACTTACCTGGTCAACTCATATTAACATAATTGCATCACGTATCAGTCAACGCACTTCCTTCCTTCGAAGGATAAGCGGTATAAACAAAGGATGTACCCCTCAAACTATTATGTTCATATACAAAGTATACATTAGATCGCTGGTCGAGTACGGTTGCGTGCTACTCTGTAACATGCCCGACTCTTTCACCAAAAAATTATAAGCATTACAATACATGGCTATCAGGACTGCCTTCCGTTTGCCATGCTAAACTTTCCAATGCTACCTGGATAAAATATACGACATACCACCTATTAAAACACGTTCACCTCAACTAGTCACTAAATTTTATAAAAAAGCAGTAAACCGTAACTCGCTTATAACTCAGTTTACCGATTTATCAGCTTCCTCCTCCTCTTGGCAAACGCAAATTTCACCCATTAATACACTCAACTTTTATAACAATTTAGTTGTGATTATTTTATCTGATTATCTTTTTTGTTTACAGCTCAGGCACTAACCACATTTATTTTTCAGCATCTAGATAGTTAGTGAAAATGGGTTTTTCTCGGGGTACTCCCGTTTTCCTCTCACAACTAAATTACTGAGTATTAGGATTTACAAATCCATATCCTCGTGTTGTGTTCTTTTTTTTTTATGGAGTTAATATTTAACCTCACGCGAAACACCAACGGACCTATGCCACCAGTTGACTGCGTAATCTCGTTAACTTTAAATTTTGGTGATTAAATTTATTAATCACCAGCCCAGCTAAATCTATCTTCGCGTGTAGGGCGAAGAGAAGGTCTCTTCTGAGCGCCCTCTATTGCTTGGCATCTCAAAGAGAGATGCAAAGTGTTAAATCGAAATACCTGCCATGAATTTTATTATTTATTGTAGTATGTGACGTTTTTCTCAAATAAAGAGTAAGTAAAACTTTATGATCTTCTCATATTTTTCATATAAAGATATCACTAACTATTTGCAATAACATCTGCAAGAAATTTTAAAACTCTTCAGTTGGATATACTCGAATGAGTACATATTGTTTACTAATTACTGGAAAAATATACTATCATAATTTCTTTCAATCATTACCATACAACACTATTAAATGAGATTAGTGTTCTATTATCACATCCCACAATTCTTAAATAGGTTACATACGTTAAAGATCGTTCCAATCACTGGTATTCAAGAAGGGTATAAATTAAAACTTCCAAAGTATTCTATTTTTTACAAGTTTCCGTAACACCTCTATAAATAAGTATGATCTCACTCCAAGGAGAAATAAGGTACAAGTAGGGATATGCAAATATAAACATCACATCAGAATTCATCCCCCTGATATGTTGTTTTCATCCAGGCTACAGGAATGACACTAGTTTGCGACCTTTATACTTCCGGTTTACAAAGACATCGTTAACCACAAAAGGCTAATCCAGACTAGATACCCATCCCTCTTCCAGACCAAAGGTTCATGGTTTGGTGGAAGAACAAAGATTATAGAACAATAAAGCCCTAACAAAAATATTGGAGCTGTCCCTGCTTCATGCAAAGTATCGACATGAATATTTAGAAAACAATTTACGTGAATATACCTGAATAAAGATATATTCTTACAAATTTGAAAGAGTAAAATTTCATTATTTTCCCAACTGTCTTATAGATATCCTTCCATATCCCAATCTGAAACTCATAATCATCTTGATGTTGTGATCAGGTGAATGTGTATTTCATTAGCTCAGAATGTACTCTGTACTGATAATCCTTATAACACATTTTTTGGATGAGTTTATCCTTGATATATTTGCTTTCTGCTTCATTATTTTAAGCGTTTGATTATTTTTTTACAAACAAAAAATGTTTTGTCCATAAAATGAAAGCGTCTTATGGCATAGGTTTTCCTAGGAGTCTCTGAAAAGAGATTTAAAAGGCTCATTGAGAACTTATAAGAATTATTAGTTAAATTATAATGACCAAACTAAGTTTTATATTTTCACCAGCTCTTTAATAAATTGATTACGTGTGTAAACTACTATCCTGATCAACTGCACATCCAATTGTTGACGTTATGTTTCAATACAGAAAGATGAGATCTCTTTGACAATCATCACAAACAAACAGTCAATAAATTATATAAAAATGTAGAAAAAACAGCAATAGCATTGCTTAAGGTCCTAGGGCCAAATCATAATTTTTTGTAGGTCCGTGAGAACTTCGTTGACGTCGAATGGGTCTGCACTCTGAAGAAAAGGCTGAGAATCTAATTTAAGTTGAGGCAACGTTGCTTAATTACTTACTGTATAATTTATAGAGGCATGGATCGTCAATACATAAAAAAGCAACTAATATTTGGTCGAATAAAACAGCATTACCACATCACGTTTAATTGTATATTTATTAGGTTTAGTGTTTTTCCCGTTATATATTATTACATTTTTTGTCCTGTGACAGAAATAATTTATTTATATAGTTTTCGAAGATTACATTTTTATAAGTATGTAGATGGCACTTATAATTACAGAGGTGCAGCAACTAATATAATGAGTTATGGTGAAAAAATGGATGTGAAAGAAAACTTGATTTTCGATTTGTACATTGAATTCCGGAGTGTGCAAAATTAGAGTGAATACTAGGCCGAATGTTAATAATTATAAAAACTTAGAATAATGCCCACATTAGATTGTCAAACTCAAGATCAAAGTCCAACAAGTTTATGCTCGCAAGCAGTCAGTTTTAATCCTGAAATCCATTGTACACATGGAGCACTGACGGATTCTTTTGGTTGGTTTATTCAAGGAGTATTGGCTGGTTTAGCTTTCACGTGTCTTATATGTAAGTTTAAGTATTTTTTCTTTAATAATTTCATGGTTGTAGATGTTGAATTTTGTGGAATTGTGTTAGACGAGTTATGTTTTATATAATCTTTATTTCAGTTTCAGTACCTTGATTGGAAAAAGCTACATAGTCATAAGCACAAAGTCTTGGTTATTTATATTGTGTACATTAGTAATAAAAGCTTTTTATGAAAATATCAAATTGATTGTTTTTATATAAAATATTAAAATTGTTATGTTTTATATAATCTTTATTTCAGTTTCAGTACCTTGATTGGAAAAAGCTACATAGTCATAAGCACAAAGTCTTGGTTATTTATATTGTGTACATTAGTAATAAAAGCTTTTTATGAAAATATCAAATTGATTGTTTTTATATAAAATATTAAAATTGTTATAATGATCACTTTATTATGGGATTATGTTTTATTAAGTGACATTGAGTTGCATATTCTGATAAAGAGTTACCATATATAAAAAGCAGGAACCTACTAATAACTTTTTGAATGTGAAATGATAGGCATAAAATAAAGTGGCAGGTCCATAACATGACATTTGTGATATATATTGTAACATCATTCAGCTATCATCAAAAATAAATTTTTGATATTTTGCAGTGAAACACTAAATTTACCGTTTGCATTTTGGAAGGTGGTTCTGAAAGTGGAGTGTGCAAGTCATGTCCAAAATTTCATAAAAAATATGGATTATAAGTAATTTTGTAAAGATAATAATTGAGGCATCAGCTATTTCCTTACAATATATTAAGAACTTAAGAAAGAACATGTTGACAGGAGTTAATAGATACAAAGATGCAACAATAACTCCAATAAAAAAAAAAGTATATTAAATGTAGCCATTTGCATCATGATAACACATTAGAATGCATGTAACTAACATTTTTTTAAGTGCCACATAAACTAAGTCATCAACATTTATAGGTACTGAAAGAGAGTTTTGGGTGCTAAAAAACTCTCTGCCTAATTTTTGGGTGTTAATAGAAAATTAAGTGTTCATTTATTGCTGAATTGCTACATACCTGTGCATTTATGAAACAAGTCCAACTTTTTATATGCAAAAACGGCTCGTTTGGGCTGAGAAAACACTTTACATAGAAGAGCGAATAACGTTTCGACCTTCTTCGGTCATCGTCAGGTTCACAAAGTCCAACTTTATATGTATAGCAGGGACAAAAACCTGAGCATCCCCTCTCCCTATCAAATAAAGATAGTTTACTTGAAAAAACAAATTATGTATAATGACATATTTGCATAATGCATATTGACACAGACAAATGTTAGGTTCATTTATAATCCAAAATATTTTTATTAATTGGTTTTCATTTTCTTGACATGGTGATACATCTGCACATACAATGTGACATCCTTCTTAGTAGCTTGGTAAAGTGCGGCTCCACTTTAAAGTGTTAGAACTTCTTCAGTTATTTTCAGTAGCATTAGGAATCTGCAAGTTCCTGATATGGTGAGGAATTAGATCCCATTCTTTGAGAACAGTATAATAGATGGCACTGCAGTACCATTCACTCACGATGATCTTTCAATGAGTTTTGCATTTATATGAATTCACTTTCAGAATATTTGCCATGTGTTAATAACCTTTGATTGTGTTTTTTTTTACAAAGCTGAAAGGTTGTGGAATTTGCAATGCTTAAATGCCCATTAATTGTGCTCCTATAATTAAATATGCATTTGTTTTGTTTGTATAAACCATGGATATTAAACATGTAACTCAAATGATCAGAACCAAAATGCATTACCTTCCATTTACTACAGTTAAAGAACATTTGTAATCTGTTTTTTTTCCTAATTTACCTTTTAATACAATTCAATCTATGGTTTTCCAACATTCTTAATATAATTAAAAATACCCATAACTTTAATCTATTAACCAACTTTACCAGTTTGTGAATTATTCTCCAAAGAATATTGTTAATATAAATAATAAAAGACAAAAAGTAACATTACAGTCCAGTTAACTACAGTATTTTATCCAAACCACCACTGTGATTTTCTTTGCTTATCTTAAATAATGTGTCTTATCAAAAATGTTTGAAAAGTGTACATCAGAAAGTATATCAAATCCACACTCTTTCCATCATCCAAGTAAGTAAAATTATCTGGAAAATAAACAGTTTGTTAAGGCAATTTATCCTTGTTACGATTTCATGGGTTGCTTTCCTAATAAGATGGTCAACCTATGGAATAGTTTTGTGATAAAAGCTGTGATGATAAGGGAGTTTAAGAAAAGGTTAAACATGTCAGGGATATAGTTTTCTTACAGGAAAATTGGTTATATATAGTGGTAGTAGAAAATGGGTTAACTTGTCTTTCTTAAAATGAAGCTACTTTCAAAAGTATTTAACTGCTGACTATGGGGAAGATAACTGGTTAACAACATCCATTTCTAAATTTTTACTTGTACATACCATTGTTAGACGAACACTGTACAAATAAATAAATAAATTTTAATGAGATTGTTGATTAATTGGTTAACAAATGTGACTAGTCCTCTCAATTGCTACAGGAGTATTTCACTTCCATTTCACAAATTGTGTGGAGAATTCTTATCACTTTTGATATAATATTTATTTTCTCTTTTTATTAAGAAAGTAATAATTTCAAAGACAAGTATGATTTCTGTATGTTTAGGAGAAAGTATATGCAAATAATAATCCAGGAAAGTAAGAATGTAATAAACATAAAATATTGCAATAATTTTGCTAGATGTTTCTTTTTGTAATTAAAATAAGTCAATTATATCAAGTGCTGGCAAGTAGGTTCTTTTTTTTGTTTGTTTTTTCACAAACTAATGTAGTTTATGAGAGGTATATTTGTATACCTAAGTACCAGTGAAGTCTGTAAAACCTATACTGAAGTGCATTAGAGATGTTTTCAATGTGATATTAGAAACTAATTTTACATTATTGTAATAAACTATGTCATCAACTAATCTGATGTCTGCTGCAAGTTGTATTGTATTTTACTTAGTGTGTGTATTTCTTTAATAACAAGAAATTATATTTGTTTAACTGTATTTGATTAGTAATATTGTTGTGTGCTTGCATATGACAAAAACATTTCTTCATGTGACTAGTGATAGTACAGTGATAAGGTTTATTTACATGCATTATTGGAGGTACTTTTTGATGTAGAATGAAAGCAATATTATAAAAACTAAATTGTAATCATGGGTAAAGATGAATTTAAGAAGAAGGATACATACAGTCATGTGAAAAAGTTAGGACACCCTATGAAAGCCTGTGTATTTTTGTAGCATTTTTGGATATATAGATATTTAATCTCAATTTCAACAATACTGAGAGATTATAGGAATAATTAAAACTAAACAATTAAAACTGAAGAAAAGACTTTTCAAGATCTTCTGTAAATGTAATTATACAAAAATGTATATTCTAACTGAGGAAAAAGTTAGGACACCCTACCCCCTAATAGTTAGTGTTACCCTCTTTGGCTGAAATAACTGCAGTGAGACTCTTCTTGTAACCATCTACCAGTCTCTAACGTCAGTCTGAAGAAAGGTTGTCCCACTCCTCAGTGCAGAATTCTTTCAGCTATGAGATGTTTGAGGGGTTTCTTGCATGTACAACTCGTTTTAAGTCACCCCACAGCATCTCAATGGGATTAAGATCTGGCTTTTGACTCTGCTATTCCAGGACTCCATTTCTTAGTTTTCAGCCAGTCCTTGGTGGATTTACTGGTATGTTTTGGGTCATTGGCATGTTGTAGGGTCCAGTTCTGCTTCAGCTTTAAGTTTCTTACAGATAGTCTCACATGATCCTCAAGCACCCTCTGATACACAGTAGAATTCATGGTGGATTCTATGGTTGTGAACTGTCCAGGTCCTGCTGCAGCAAAGCAGCCCCAAACCATGACACTTCCACCTCCATGCTTCACAGTTGGTATGAAGTTCTTTTCCTGGAATGCTGTATTTGGTTTACACCAAACATGTCCTCTGTTCTGGTGTCCAAATAATTCAATTTTGTTCTAATCTGTCCAAAGAACATTAATTCAGAAGTCCTGGTCTTTGTCTACATTCTCTCTGGCAAACTTCAGTCTGGCCTTGATGTTTCTCTCAGAGAGCAAAGGTTTCCTCCTTGCACACCTCTCATGCAAGTTAAACTTGTGCTGTCTCTTTCTGATTGTAGAGGCATGCACTTTCACATCAACAGTAGCCAGAGCCTGCTGTAGGTCCCATGATGACATGTTAGGGTGTTTGGAGACCTCTTTTAGCATCTTGCAGTCTGCTCTCTGGATGAACTTGCTTGGACGACCAGACCTGGGCAGGTTGGCAGTTGTTTGGAAAGCCCTCCACTTGTTGACTATTTTCCAAACAGTGGAATGCCTGATTTCAAAATCCTTTGAGATCTTTTTAAATCCCTTACCAGACTCATAAGCTGCTACAATTTTCTTTCTGAAGGCCTCAGACAGCTCTTTTGCTCTCACCATGGTGCTCACTCTCACTTCAACAGTCAGGAGCACACCAAACTAAATGTCTGAGGTTTAAATAGGGCAAGCCTAATTCACAATGCTGAGTAACAATCTTCTAATCATGTGCACCTGGTGTGATACACCTGTGTGTGAGTTGAGCCATTTTAAATGGAAATAAATGTGGGGGTGTCCTAACTTTTTCCTCAGTTAGAATATGTTACATTTACAGAAGATCTTAAGTCTTTTCTTCAGTTTTAATTGTTTAGTTATATTCCTATAATTTCTCAGTATTGTTAAAACTTGGATTAAATATCTGTATATCCAAAAATGTTACAAAAATACACAGGCTTTCATAGGGTGTCCTAACTTTTTCACATGACTGTATATTTCATGAGATACACATTTGAGAAACATCTCACATTTTGCACTTTTAGAAACTGTTTAAAAAACAGAGCATGATAAAGATGTACTGTGAGATTGTGTTATCCTGAATAAATTAGACAGTGGTAGAGTGCTTAGGAGATCATAAGAAGTAGAAAGTGATGCAAGTGTGGATAGTTTACTAAATGGGTGAATTTCAAGTTTTGAGAAAAATAATGAAAAAAGTAACAGTTGCAAGATGAATGCATTGCAGCTGTTTCTCATATCTGAAGATAATACATGTGGCTTACCTCTAAAGGCTTCAAATAGTTGTATTTATTGGTGTAATTATCTGTTTCTTCAGATTGAATGAGGCATGAAATGGCTCAGTAATTCTAAGTTTGGTTTGTTGCACTCTGTGCTTTTTTAGGTTTGAGAAAGACTTGTTCATTTGGATGTTACTTGTTTTTCCCTTGCAATTCAGGTGGCTTGCATGTGATATCTTGTAACTTTTAGGTAAGTGCCTGAGCCCTTAGTTTTGAGTTTAGTATGTTGCATTTTGTGCTTTTTCAGATTGGAGGAAGGGTTTGTCCACTTAAGTGCTGCTAGCCTTTTCTCCATGGCTCAATATGCAACATCCTGCAATTATAAGGTTGGAATTTCCTTCATATCATATTTCTATTATATGGTTATACTGCAGTCCTCTTGCCCTATCCACTACACCTTGGATCTGGCTTTGAGTTCACAGCTTTATAATTCCAACTGTGTGGCATGAAACCACATTTATATGATTAAGGTCCAACTTTAAGAGATGACACAGCAGTGAAATCAGGACTACAAGTAAACATGGCTGTAAACAACATTGTTGAAGAAATAAATTAATTTGTTGTTATCATGTGGACTGGACTTTGCATTTTCACCAAATAATTGAAAAGAATCTGCCCATTGATAGAACTTAGTGCAGCAGCATTTTAAAACTGTTTGCTTCCAAATGCCTTTAAAGCTAGTATAGAGGCTGTAGTAAAGAGCCATATTTATATACTGTATTCAATTTAAGCTACAACAGTAGTGATAATAGGTGTAGACTAAATAAGTTTTCCTATTCCGGATTTTGCAGTGAATGGTGCTTTAGGTTGGAATTATAAGAGTTGATACAGAAAGAGGTGTGGCTAGTTTAACCTTTGCATTTAAGAATTATTTTTAGAGATGTTACTTAACTCTGCACCACTTAGAGCAATTACTTTGCACTGCAACAGCTATGATAATAGAATGCACAGGGTTATTTGTGCATGCCATATTTTGAACAAAGTCCCTCTCCTACATGTGTCAGTGTGCATTGATTCAGTTTGACAATCATCATAATGATGTAAGTCTTCTCTACCAGTAGGAGAATGGCATATGTAAAGTAATCCTTGTGAGCATTAACCCATGATTTTATTTTCAATCATTTGTTACATAATCATAGGCTTATTCTTTTCTCAGTGGTCTTCAGATATGTTTTTTCTGTGCTTTTACAGTTTCTAGTCACTTTGATCTTCAGCTTTTCTTTATTTTGTGCTATATTACTTTTGTCTTCAAAATTTTATTCCATCCACCTTATGGCAATATTCTTCTTTACCCAATGCATTTTTTCTTTGTGTTATTTCAAACAGTGGTTACAAATAACAAACATGAAAAACTTCCTGAAGCAGTCATTCCTCTTGAAGCCCCTCAGTGAAATCCTGTACATGGCATGGGGACCTCCCAGGGAAGGCTCTATTCTTTCAGTTTACCTCCTCTGGGATCTAAACATCCACCCACATGTTTGCTGTGTGTGGTAACCTATGAAGGGGAGGAGAGGATCCAGGTGGTTGAGGGGTTCAACCCTAACACACCACTTTGGCCTTGAATTCCTCTAGACAGGCAGCCTTGGGGTGGCCCCCTAGTGTCAATCAGCTGATCCACTTGGGCTAGGGTTAACCAAGTACCAGTGTTGGATGTTCTCAACAGGTGTTGTGTACATTGTATCTGATACTGGTGTTTGGGTATAGTGCTCACAAAATCATGGCATTGCTGCAGTGTCCTTGTTTGGCATTGTAGTGCATTCCCTATAAGGGCTCCATGATGAGTGGGGTCAGTGGGCACTTAAATATTCATTTTGGATCTTCCAAATAAAAACCTAAATAAAATAGTGAAAATACAGTCCATAGGTAAATGACCATGTCTTGAAGATTCTGAGCATTAATCTTCAACATCTGTAACACTTGTACCTTATTTTCTGACACTACATTTTCTTTCATATAAACCTTTAGGGCAGATGATTCCTTTTTTCATTCATAAGGGGCTAGAGAGATTTGCTGGCTCTCCAAAGTCAGTCAGAAAACTTTGCTCTGGTGACATATTGGTGGAAAAATCCACATCTCAGCACAGTGAACTCCTCTTGCATTCAAAGGTGATTGGGGATACACCTACTAAGGTTACACTTCATGCTACTTTGAATTCATTTTGATGAATTATTATTGAGAGGGATTTGAAAAACATCTCCAAGTCAGAGATTCTTGCTGGTTTCTCCACCCAAAGAGTTTCTGCAGTGAGTCATATCTCCACTCACAAAGATGGAATTATGATGCTGACCAATGTCTTCATTCTGATATTTACATCACCGCATCCACCTTCCACAATCAAAGCAGGTTAATGTAATTGCAAGGTATGGCTATACGTTCCAAACTCTTTCAGATGTTTTCAGTGTCAGGGGTTCAGTCACTCAAAGACCATGTTGTGGTTCCTTGATGTGTGATCTTTGTGGTGGCGAGGACCATCATGCCTATGAGTGTGAAACTGACCCTTATTGCATCAATTACAATGGCTCTCACCCATCCTGCTTTTGTATTTGTTCTAAATGGTTGGAAGAAAAAAAGGTGCATCATTTGAAGATGATTCAAAACAGTACTTACCCTGGGGCTCAAAAGTTATTGTCCACTACTTCCTCTCGGATGTATGTTGTGCACTTCATTCCACTGCTACAGTGGGAGTGCAGACAGATTTTTCTGTGCCTCCAAATGAAAAGTCTTTTGACCTCAGTGGTAAAAAATGTTGATAAACCAGCATCAACACCCATCTCTGTCCCTAACATACATTCCAGCAAACCCCAAGATCCACTTCCTTTGGCTCTGGGTATGGGCATTTTGTCAGGTACATCTTCTTCTTCCTATCCCAAGATGCAAAACAATCATTTGTTCATGTCTTTAGTTGCTGGAATCCTCTTCCAATGATAAAGACCTGCCCAATCAACACACAACAGGATCCATGGAGGTTGACAGACCTCCATCGAATAAAGAAAAAAGATATGGTCATAAATAGAAGGGCTCTTCATCCAATTTGCCTACACATAAATAAAAATGGCCACATTAATACAATGGAACTGTTGAGGTTTATGTTCTAATCTGGTTGACATCAAAGCACTGATTGCTTTCTACCATCCTGTATGTCTTTCTTTACAGGAAACATTTTTGAAACCTGCCGATACAGTCATCTTTCAGCAGTTTTCTTTGTACAGAAGTGACAGGTTGTGTGCTTGACGAGTGCATGGAGGGGTGGCACTGTTGGTTGATGAGCATATGTCCTCCCTGTCTTTGCCACTTGACACACCCTTAGAGGCTGTAGCCATGCATGTTTCCTTGGATCATACCATCACTGTTTGTTCTCTCTACCTTTTGCCTGGAGAGACCTACAATCAATAAGCCCTTGATGCTGTCAATGAACTGTTGCTGTCTCCCTTTATAATCCTGGGGGACTTAAATGGACATCATCCCTTCTGGGAAAGTGCTGCTATTGATAGGAGGGGTTGCTTTGTAGAACATATGCTTTCTAATCACAACATTTTTCTTTCCAGTACTGGCTCATATACTTATTTTCATGCACCTAGTCAGTCCTTTACTGCTATTGTTCTTTCAGTTTACTCCCTTTCACTATTCATTCACTTTTCATAAAGGGTTTACAATAACCCACGAGGCAGTGATCATTTTCCTATAATTTTGAGAGACTGGCTGTTTTCAGTACCACCCAACCTGTATGCCCTAGTGGAAGCTGGATCAAGCAAACTGGGCTTCTTTCACTGCTGTCGCAGAACTTGATACTGCCGTCGTTTGTTAGCCATCAATAGACGACTGGGTGGCTGCAGTAACTGAGTGTATTATATAGGCAGCTGTTCAATGTATTCCTAAAACCTCGACACATTTTCCACAACATCCTCGTCAGTGGTGGAATCCTGCCTGCCACATGGCACCGAGGCTTAAAAACGGGCCTGGGATACTTTTCCTAGGTATCCCAGAATCTCGCACCACCTTGCTTTCCAACAGCCCCGTGCACATGCTTGCTGGGTAAGACATCAAAGCCAGAAGGAATCTTGGACTAAGTTCACAACCAGCATATCTTCTATCACCAGTTACAAAGTCATATGGGGACAAGGTTCAAAAGGTCAGTGGGCAACATAATTCTGTCCCCCTCTTGATCTTGCTCTTTGATGGTCAGGAAGTAGCTAATATCTGGAGCTTTGCCCGATACTTTAGGTTAAAGCTTTTGCCAGGTATCTAACATTCTGCTTCATCCTCCACCTTTTTAGCCATCAAGACTTGGGCAGAGTGATCACCTCTTTCCTTTCAAGCTGATTATCTTCATAACTATAATTGTCCCATTACACTGGTGGAATTCAAACTAGCCCTTCATTGGTCTGGCAGTACATCAGTCAGACCTGACAATGTACACTACAAAATGTAATCTCCTGCTTCTCTTGCTCTTTTTCTTATTGTTTTTAACTGGATCTGGCAGGAGAATGTTTTTCCTGATGCTAGGCTATTGTCCTATCTTTCTCTAAATCTGGGAAGGATCTGACTGTCCAGTTACTTTGAGGAGCTGTATCTGTAAGACCTTAAAGAGAATGGTTAATGCTCATCTTGTTTGGTTCCTCAAATCAAACACCCCTTCTCGTCTACCCAGTATGGGTTCCAAAGACAGAGATCCATCATGGACCACCTGATTCAACTTGAAACATCAATCAGAGAAGCCTTTTTCAGATGACATGAATGGGCTTGCTGACATTGCAGCCAAATCTGTCTGCTCTGGCACTATTACTGCTGTGCCTGTTCCATACATGGACTATGGTCCTGTATTTAAGGCTCGTCTCCATGCCAGCTGGCAGTCGGCTTGGAGTGAGCAACATGACAACAAGCTTTTCCAAATAAAACCCTCTATTGGACTTTGACTGTCTTGCTTCTGTAAGGATTGGAAAGAGGAACTTTGTTGTTTTTTGAACTTACCCATTAGTCATCCTGGTAAGTTATTATAATTACAGTTATGCTACAGAAAGTCCTTTACAACTTATATCACTGTAGTTTTTTCATACTGCTGTAGACTACTAAATAAAAATTGGATTTAATGCTGTTTATGTTTTTAATTCAGAAAATAAACTTTGTTTTGCTTTACCTTAATTTTCTTTTATGAATTTTAATAATTTTACTTTAACTTTTTACCAGATGTTTGGCACAAATAGCTCAGTTGCTTTGCACAATAGAACACCAAACCAACCAACCTCTTGAAGCATTTTTTTCAGCTGTGTTAATTATGGTGGCTAGAAGCACTTTCTCTTCATGAAACTTAATTTCAGTGGTTATCCTTTAGCTCACTTTATAAAGTATATGCTTATTATGAAACAGATTTCATTATCAACCTGTAGCATGGTACTATTATTATATTACGTAACCAATATCTTATAGGGTTTTGATGAATCATGGTATCATAACATGTTCACTGCTGATGTTATAAAACATGTTTTTACTTCTGTTATGCATCAAATGGTTGATTCCCTGGTGTGTACTTCCCTTACAAATAAGTTTTTCTCATCATTATTTCATTACCTTTTGTGGAACCTGCCTTATCTGTGGGCAATTTTTGCCAGCTCTTCCTGTCCCATTCCCCTCAAGGTGGATTCTTGTACATGGTGACTGGCCCTCCTTGGAAGTTTCTGTATTTTCTTATTATCTCCTCTGAAATCTGAACATCCACCAACATCTTTGTGGTATCTGGTGACTTATGAATGGGAGGAGAGAATTCTGGTGGTTGAGTAGTGTTTGGGGCAATACAACTCACCAATTTGACCTTGAGTGTCAATATACAAGTGGCCTTGGGGTGGCTCTTCAGGGTCAGTTGGCTGGTCCTGTTAAGTTAGGGTCAACTGAGTACCAGTATTGGGCATTCTCAGTGGCTGTTGTGAACATTGTCTGATTTTGGTGTGTGGATATAATGTTCACAAAGCCCTGGTATTGCTAGTGCCCGTGATTGGCATTGTAGCGCATCTTCTTATGAGACTGTGAAGGATGTGGTCAGTGGGCACTGAATCTTTATCTTTTGCTTGTGAATTCCTCTTCAATTAAAAATAAATAGTAAAGAAAACAATTAATTGGTAAGTGACCATGTATAAAGGACTCTGTTCAACAGTCACCATCGGTTGTTTCCTGTACCTCAGCTGCTCTAACTTTTATATTCCTTGGCTGAAAAATCCTTAGGACAATTTTCTCCCTTTTTTTTATCCAAGAGGGATTAGAGCAGTTTGTTGGCTCTCTGAAGTCAGTAAAGAAGTTGCATTCTGGAGATCTTGGTTGATACATCTGTGTCTGTTATTTTATCAACCTTAACACCATAAGGTTTGTCAATTGTTTTTACCTCATAGCTGCCATAAAGATTTGGAAATATAGATTATAACTATGAAACACAAATGATGAGTCTAAGTGGCTTAAGTCTTATTATTTTATACACTTGTATATATTTTGTTGTATTGATCTTCCAGTTATGCCTGGCTAGCAGTTTAAAAGTTACAATGGTGTGACACATGCACTCGTGTTACCATATCCAATAATGTAAAACTAACCCTTAATCTTTAAAAAGTGACCTCTCTTGGTTGTGTTTTACTGGACTAATATTTTCTAAAATACAGTCACATTTCAGTTATTCTATATTATATATGAATATAGATTATTACTATTTATATAAACAAATCTTAAGTTTATTTTTCTTTATATGTAGAACAGTAAATGAAGAAGTAAACCAAAAAGCTATCTCTTCTTATGACTTTTGCACTCAGTTACGACTTCTCATAACTTGCTAAGCCTAAAGAAATTTTGCATGTGAAGGATGTGAAATTAAATAATGTTTTAAGGCTTTATATATACATTTGAATAACCAAAAAAATCATAAATTACTATATCAATGCCATATAATATTGTTATAATTTACCATGTTTGGTTACTAAATTGTATTTTGGTTTAAAAAATTAAATTAAAAAAAAAAATGAAATTTTGAGCAGACTAAAGATGTGGTCTATTTGCTTGAAATTATTTCAAATTAATAAAAAAATCATTCTTGCATGTAAAAATTGCTGAGAGAGCTATTTCGGGGATATTCTGAGCTTTTGGTTTGTTATTCATGTGTCAGATAGAAGTAAATGTATGCAAGAACCATTTTCAAATATGGAAAGAGGTAAGCAGGCCACTGTTTTTGATTCAGTACATAAGCAATATCTTGAGAAATGGAAAAGATAGAAGGTTTTTTTCCACATTCTATCTTGTTAATATTGGTAATTTGAGTATCTAATTCATAAAAGCTATAAACTTAATATTTTGACATTATAAACATATAATTTGAACTAGTGCTGCATTCAGCCTCTTATGTGCACACAAAAATTGATGTTTAAGTGTTTTTTAATATTTACTTTTAAATTAAGAGATTGAATAACATATATTACTAAAACTTGAATTATAATCAACAGTTTTATACCAAACTTATTGTTATAAATTCCTAAAAATAGTAGTTTGATGAAATTTTGAATGCAAATAAACAAGTAAATGGCATGGCTTTTGTCATATAGCAATAGTGTTAAGGTAAAAATAAACTAATTTGTATAGTACACAGTTGACATATCAAGAAACTGTTTTTGTGTGATAACTAACAATGATCAAGATGCATGCACTCTCCAACAGAAAAAAAAAATGGGTTGATTAACTGCTAGCTTAAATATACTATTTTCCATCCCTGAACTGTCCACTTATACTTACATTTTGAGACATGCTTTTTGACACTTTGCAAATTATTTTGATCATTATTCTTGTATGTTCTAGGACTTGATTGATTCTAAAATGATCCAATAACTGGCTGTCATTTAGATTTTCACATTGAAAAATTTAACTTACAACAGTGTTATTGTAAACATACAGAGTACTAGTACACTAATACCTGTAGTATATTCTTCACCTGCATTAGTTTGCTATACAAGAAAACTGTTTTTAATTCCTGCTACATATTACTTTACTGTATATGGTTTAATATAATATTATTGTCAACCTGTATTACCATATATCAGAATAAGCCCACATTAAGTTAGTTTAAGGCCCTGGTTCAGTTATTTTTTGTAGCATTAATTTTAAAAATCACAGTCCAAAAAGAAATAAAACAATCAAATTTAACTAAATGGTTGTGTAAGGTTAAGAAGTTTTAAACTATTTAGTGTACAAATATGTTGTGTTCAGCTACAGTTTGAAGTAATTTAAAAAATAAAATAAAATTTTGATATTTTTCTCTTTATTATGGCTAAGAGGTCAATCAAATCGATATTCTCTGTAATGAGCAGACCTAGAACAAATTAGAGGTAAAATATAAATATGTATTAAAAAAGGAGAATTAAACATGGCCTAGGTTCTCAGTAGAGGCCCCTTACCACTTGGGGTTCTGGTACATCTGCTCTATGGTTCATGCGGTCCTGTACAAAATTATTACCTTCACTCTGAACTATGTTTTCACATTGTCATGTTTGAAGAAGTAACAAATTTCTTCACATCTGAAATTTAGCATGCATAAAACTCCCTCACTGTCTTTTTTTTAAACTTATTAAATGTTGATTGCGATGATGGGAAACCCACTTGAAGTAAAAATGTATCTCAAGACAGCTGGTATGGGAATTAAAACTTTTATTAAAAGTTGTTCTCTATTTTAATAAAAGTTTTAATACTGATACCAACCATCTTGAGATACATAAATGCTGATTGATTAACACTGGAAAACCATGAAGAAAAATGATACAAAGACCCACAATAAAAACAGTAAAAACAAAATATTTATGATTAGGTTTATTTGACTATTACCAATTGCACCATTTGAGAAGTAAATTTTTAAGCCAAAAGAATCAAAACATTTTCCTTCTCTCATGAAGGCATTTTATTTTTATAATCTGCATTAGGAAATTTCTTGTACTTTTAACCCTAGAGATAAATTTACTTTTATGTAGGCTATCATAATACTTAATTTTTATAAATCTTTGGCTTCAACCTGTTCTTTCTGTTTATCTTTCTACATAATGATTATGAAGAAGGCATTATTTTGACAGTGGAATATTTGTACAACTTTAGTTAAGTATAAGCAAAACGAGTAATTGTTTTCAATAACTTCCTTTGCTAGTCTCACAAATGTCTTACTTTCATTGCACAATAATTGACTTGTGTTTTTGTTCTGTATGCATGTATTTGTGCTAAGTTTTCAAATGCTCATTTTTAGTGATAACTGACAATAGCATTCAAGGTAATGCTAACAGAAGTCAGATTTTTAAGCCTATAGCTTTTCAGAAAAGGATTACATTGGTAACCTTCCATTCATCAGTAATTTCTTTAATGTCAAACTTGAGAACTGTATAAGATGCAAACTTTTCAGTACTTCTACTGGTATTATGAAGTTTTACATGTGTATGTAATTACTTTCAAAATGTATGATAAAACTGATTGGTTAGTACATATAAATGTTTTAAAATGTACATACAATTAAAATATTAACTTCTGAACAGAAATTATTCATTTGATTTTACTGTACACCAAGTGTTGGTATTAGTAGTTTTTAGAAAATTTTCATTCCAGTGAAACGATTTTGTGAACCCACAAAACAGAGGAGACCATGGATAATTTGGTGAGTGTTTTTTTTCTATATATATAAGTGTTTTTTTCAAAAATAACTAAATGTTTTCTATAAATTTTTCTTGGTTGAATACTGATGTAGCTGGAAAAGTTTTTGATTTTAAATAATTTTTTATAACTTAAGTTTCTTTCCTTTAATGTTCATTTACTGTGTGAAAAATTAGCTTTGATTTATATTATTAGAGCCCATCTTCCAAATGTTATAGTTCTCACTTCAGCAAAGTTATTAGTTTTTTTTAAGTATTTAAAAATAATGGAAAGCTATTTTACAGTTCTTTTTCTTTTGTGTTTTGAAGTTATCATATTTTTAGTTGAAGTCTGTAGAAATCTTTTTCCCTTTGAGTAGTCCAGTTGTTTGTAGTTCCTGCATTTCTTCATTTCAAAATTTATCACTTGCTTGCTTGCATGAAAACTGCTGCCTTATTTTCTCATCATCTGTAGATGGTAAATATAGGTATTAAATTCAATATTTACTTCTATCTGGGGAATAACTTAATCCTTTTTTGTTAATAATTTTAAAATAAAATTCCATTGTAAAATATTCTTTAATTGAGCAGGATGATGAAAATAATTCAAAATAAGTAAGAAAATTGGTATATTTTTCCTTAATGTTTGCTACAAACCATTATCACTTGTAAGAAGTTGTAGGCTTATAATCACGAATAACATGTTCACTTTCAACAAAAATTTGCTCACTGATGATACTGTCACTAATTTGCAGATAAACAAGTACAATGTCAAGGGTAATTGATTAAGTAACTGAATGTATGCAATAATTAACATTGATAAATACTCCTCTAACTTTTCAATCATTGAACAAGCATAAACTAACTCCATTCTTCACCAGTTTTTGTATTCATAATGTATCTTTGTTTCTAGATAGTTCACAAAGTCTCTTGAGTATTAACATTTACAAACTTTCTAGGTATTTTTAAGACTGCCTTAATAGTATCTCTAAATATAATGTCATCATCATGTTAAAAGCTTCTTTATTGTATAACTAAATTAAAACATTAAAATATGGCTTAAAACAGTACTGAAAATATATGGCTATATATTTCTTAGCTGTCAATTGAAGTGTTCATTGTCACACACTGTTTTTTTGACTCAGCTTCTCAAAGTTATGTATGCATATAACTGAAGGTAGTGGTCATTGTTTCTAAAAATTTAAGGACTGTTACCTAACATTAAGGCTGTGTGTGTGTGTTTGTGTACTTTATGTTAATTCTTTGGTTAGACATTAACATGTTTAACAAGGTAAACATGTGTTTTAGGATATATGAAACTATCACTATGAAGATTCAACACTCGATATAAACTAATGTATATAGTAAACCTCACATATCATTCTAGAACATTATGTTTTGGGACAACGTGGGGCCTATTGGTCCATCTTTGCTGTTTCATCCTCTAAACTAAAACTATTAATTAATAAATAAAAAAAAACATCTGAAAGCCAGCCCTTATTATTCATATACTTATAAAGCTTTCTTGTAAACTTACTTCAATACATCTGAAGACGATCCATTTGAAAGGCCAACTACTTTAAAAAAAAAAAAAAATGTTTTAGCCTAGATGACTCCTACCCTGTTAAATTTTATATTTGTTCCCCCTAGTCCTACTGTTCTCACTGTTAAGCATGAAACAAAATGATACATCAATACTGTCAATTCCCTTTACACTCTTAAACACCTCAATCAGATCCACACTAACTATCTTTTACCAAGAGTAAAACCACTTGGCTTTCAGTGCCATCAATGACCTACATTTATGATGCCAAGTCATATTTCACCACAACAAACCCTGAACAAGTGAAATAATATGTATCGAAAACATAGTAACATCATACCAAAGTTCAATAAATAGAAGTTGTAAAAAATGTGTATTTGTAAATGAACATGCTTTTACATAAGTTGGACCAGTTTGAGAAATATTTTTGTTCTCCACCAGTGCTTCTCCAAAATGGAAAAGTGTTTTGCTTAATTTTTTTTGATTTGGCAAAAATAAGAAATAAGAATTTTAAAACCTTGAATATCATTTGCATTGTGATCATAGCTTCATTTAGTTGACATGTTTCTTGGAAAAAATTTGAAACTTGTACCATAAAATTATTACCATTACTATATTTTTAATGTTTTTTCTGGCCATTTGCTTAAAGGCAAACAAATTTTTTTATTTAACCCTCATATTTAACTATTTTTAAGATAATTAAGAGTTTATTCATTAGACTGTATATGTTAAAGTTGATATTAGAATTTGTCTGTCCAGTTAAGCATGACATGGATTTGCTTAAGCTAAAAGCTTACAATAAGAAAATATTAGATAACTGTTTGTAGTATACTGTCATTGCTTGTATTTATGAATCAGTACATTATTGATACTCCTTCGTCTAGTGGTTTGTTTGTATTTGATGTGGACTTTTTTATAAACAAGAGATTATTTAGGACATAAAGTCCTCATATAAGCATTTGCTATATATGTTTAGGTTACTAGTTTTGACAAACATTTGAGCTAAATCTTATTTGATAAGGAAATCTCTAAGAATATTTCTTATAATATTGTGAAAGAATACTTAAACCAACTACATTGATGTAGAAAATATTTTTGAATACTTATTAAATATCTACTGTTTGGAGCATATTTACAACATAGCCTTACAAAATGTATTAGGCTGTTGTTTGAGTTCTCCTCTTGCATATACATTGGTATTGTTTCAAAAACGTTTAGTCATAATTTAGTATATGGAGTTGACAGGCTGTCAACATCTTGGCCATTATCTTGAAATAACAGCGTACTTTTACATCTTAGCATATCCTTCATATCACAACTGATGGGAATATTTTACCTTTTTCTTCATATGTTACTGCATATCTGATGTTTTGAAAGCTGTAATGTGTTTTCAAGGATATAAAGAGAGCATATTTTTACATTGAAATATGCCTTTAACTGTGCAATGAAGTTCAAGGAGTCTAAAATTAAGTAAGATAAAGCCAGGAAGCTTGACATCCAACATGCAAGTTATTAAGTGTCTCACTTGGGAAGTCAGTTACAAACATATATAGAGTAGTACTTTCCTTTTTTGAAAACTACATAAATTCTTCTAACCCTTAAATGGTGGCCATCGTCAATTGATGCTGCTACCTACAACATTTTTGATGTTTAAGGGTTAATGCTTTATTTCCAGTGCAAGATACGATGCAGTGCATTTGCTTTACACTTCTAAACTTCACATAGTAACATGTACTGAACTCTCTCATGTCTGGTAGCTACTTTAATTTAATTACTAAAGTTATGACCTGTTGAGATGAAATGGATATATTTTGTTAGTGACATGAACATTTCTGATAAAATACCTTACCTTCTCTTGCATGTCTCCTTTCCTGATTTTGTGGTGTGTTGCTTTCTATATATATACAATTTTTTACTCCCCATTAGCTTTGAGGTTTCCATGTGCTGTTGCTCCACATGAACATGACAACCCTTCACCAATAGGAGTGTGAAAAATCTTCCTAGTGCAGTCGAGTCACTTCTTGATTGGGCACTCATGTGTAATGTGTATTTTTTTTTGCTCTTGAACTTTTCAGGTATAGTCATTTTTAGTGGAGATATCTATGAAGACATTACTTATTGTGATAGCATTTATTGTTGGATTTTGGATTTTCATTTTTCGATATTTTCTGCACTTGCAGATTCTGTTTTTTTTTTAGTTGCACACTATTTTTTCATAAATGTTAGAAAGTTCTACTTCCAATATGGTATGTTACCTCTTTTCACATGTATAGTTATTCTTATTGAAGATCTGTGGCATACAAAAAAAATTTTGCAGATAGACGACAGCATGTGAAAAGAACACAATTGAAGATGTCTGTACTTCATCATTGCCTAATGAAAAATTATACTTCATTAGAAGGGAATAGGAGTCCCATGCTGATTTACATGAGAGAGAGAGTTGAACTACACATTCATTTCATTTTTTGAGAAGTAATGATTTACTTTATTCATTTGCTACAGTTACTTTTTTCTGCAGTAGTTTGCTACACTAACTTTTTTTATTGGTTTTTTCTTATTTTTAATAGTTTAAGATGAATTCTGAAGTTTGTGTTTTAAACCTTTTTTAATTTTATTACCACTACTTTGGGTGCCATTATTGGCTTCAGGTCTGGCTGTATCAACAGAATTTTTCAGCTATTGCTTGTCTGGAAATGGAACATTATATGAAGCATCATTTTCTCCCAACCATGTTTGGGTTCCTTCTACATTGTCCAAGCTTGTTTATGTCAAGGAGGATTTTAACTTTTCTTATTCCTCCTCCTAACTATGCCATGCCATCCCATACATCTTCTACAAGATCTGTCTGGCCTAACATTTATTTTGGACATGCTTTCTGAGATATGTTCCATTTTTTTGTCTTAACCATTTTTATATGACAGTTTCTTTTTCTTCCCTCATGACACCCATGATGATGGTTCTTTGTTTTTCTTCCTTTCCCTGACATGTGGATTCCTGCTGATCATTTTGTTTTTCACTATGGATTTCTGGGAGTTATTATTGTTTGGCTTATCAGCAAGCTGATCAATTCTTTCTCGACTTTCAACTGTTCAAGTTACTTTTGCCAATGTGGAAGACTTTCCCTGATAATCCTGTCCATTTCTCTTACATTTTTCTTACCTTTACACCTCTCCTGCAGTAGTTGTACACAACACACCTTTTTTCTCCACCAATTCCTTGAAGGGTTTTTGGGGTGAACTTTCTCTTTATGACACTCTTGTCTTCTGTGGCCTTATACCTTCCCATGTAATTTTGTTGCTTTTGGGATCATATTGGAAAGGATGCTGTCTTTTAAGAGGTTTGTCTACCTGCTCTTTATTTTTATGATCTTCAGATTGCTACTTTTCTCTGTCTCTTTAGTTTTGGAGATTTTCCTGAGGCCTTGGAATCACATGTGGACTTTGGGTCAACATTTGACCCTTTAGTTTTCAATTACTTATTCTTACACAATGACATCTCTCATAACTGTTTCTCATACTGCAACTCCCAGTCATTTACCTGTTCCTACCACTAGGGGTTTGAAATTTCCCAGTGTGTCTTGAAGTTGGGTTTGTTGGTAGTTCCATTTACTTTCAGGTAGTTTTCAATCTGTTAGGGGCTTGTTTCACCACATTTTTCACCTGAGGCAGTTTCTCACTATGAATTAATGGGTTATCTAAGACTTGTCAAAAGAATTTTTCATGTTTTTCCTTTCTCTTCTCTCCAACTGCCTTCTCCATCATTTATTTCATGTAGTTGTTCTTAATTGGGGCTTAGCTCTGAGCCATTACCCTTCCTTTGGACCTTTAGCCTCTTGTTTATTGGCACATTTTTTGCTTCAAACATGTTTCTCACCTATTTTGCCTGTGGCCTTAGGAGATCTGATGTGTATGCTATTGATACTTCTCGTATTCTTTTCCAATGCTTTTATATCTCTCTCTCCTAATCCTGCTTTTCTCTTTAAAACTTCTATGGCTTATGAGGGGATAGTGTTTCCACTTCTATTTCATTTCTGCCCATTCCTCAATTTTATTTTCATTCTTATCTTGATTGTTTTTTCTGCCACATCCATTCAGTTTGATATTATTTAGCCCAAACTACTATTTTTATGGTTCACACTGCAATGTATTTCTTTTTTGGAAGTCCTCTCTTGTGTGAGATATTTTTTCCATTATTCTGATGGGATGCTGTAGCAGCTTTTCCATCTAGTCTATACTTTATATGTAAATCACACTAACTTTTTTTGGTCTCCTCTAACCTAATCTGACCATTTTCCATTACCTATTGGAGATCGTCTATGCTGGAGTGTGGACTTCCCCATATACTTTCATTGTCCATTGTTATCATCATCTGACCATCTCTTCATTATTGGTGTATTTAATCATTCCTGTCACAATTCTATATATACCTTTGTGTCTCTCACTGGGTAAGTTCCTTTTTCTTTTTTTTTTCTTACAATTACAGGGGCTCTATACTGTATTTCAGGATCTCACTAAGTGGCATCAGGATTCCTGCAAGGATATACATACACTTACATTCATGCCATGTAATCATTGTGGATTGTAATGTTCACTGATGATATGAGATGTTCCACAAGACTACTAGAGATTTGCTTGCAGTATATCATTTGTTAAACAAGACCTAATCTACACCAAACATATTCATGAACTATAATGAGTAAAGATGTTCCAGAGATTTAGCTGCCAATCCTTCTGATCCTAGTTAAGTAAAATGAGACTGGCCTGTTTTTAAATTTGCATTTTGTTATGAGTTGTTGCACTGCGTTATAGTTTTCCTTTCCTCCAAGCTCACCAGTGTAGTTTCACCTCCCGGTTTTATTCTGGTGGAGTACAGTATGTTTCTTTTCTTATCTTTCATTTGTGTCCTTTAATATTGCTTATTCTTAACTCCATGGATCAGTTCTTATAATTGCTTTATCCTTTCTTTTTGCTTATTATCACAGTTTATGCAGTTTCTTTTCCGTAATATCTCCTCACTGTGCCTTGTCCCTTGCATTTGCTGCTTTTTTTGTCTTGCAGACATTTTTTCCTTTATAGATTCCCTTTCTTTGGTATCTATTTGGCTTATTTTGGGATCAAGCTCCTTGCCTTTTATTTTACTATCTGGTTCCCCATTTTTCTGTAGAGGTTCATTTCCTTCTCTTTTCCATATTAGTCTATCTTACTTCTCCTCTGTCCCTCCTTACTTAGTTTAACTGCTGTTGGAACTCATTGGGTCAGGTTATACTCCTCTTTACTATATACCTTCTTCCTTAGCTCCCTTTCTTCACCAGGATGTTTTTTATGGTTTTTACTTCACACTAGTTTATCATCTTTTTCAACCCTTCCTTTTGACCCCTGTTTCTCATCTGGATCAGCCTACCCATAGTTTTCCCATTCTAGGTTCCAGGCTTTCATATTTTTCATGTCTTTCTGCTACCTGACATCATGTTCAAAATATCTAAGTCCTTTCTTTTGACAACTCAGTATTTGGTACATCTGAGCATTTTCATTATTTCTTATCTCAGTTTTTTCCTCTTTGTCTGTAAGCTGATGCCAGTAATGCTTCCAACATTTTCATAACAACTAAACCATATCTGTCTCTACAATAATTCTTTATTCTTGGATTGTGGTGCATTTCTGGATTATATTACTTCTGGCATTTGGATGCAAGACAAGCATTAATTTCATGTCAGCTTACTTCAACTTATCACTGTTAATCAGACATGTATTCATTTCATGGCCCTATTGGTAGATCAGTTGGTTATGATCCACTCCAACACTTACATCATTGTCTCTTACATGAAACATGAAGGAGGTACTTATTCTGGAGTGTGTTTGTATGGAACCTATACCATTAGGTGTCCTATTTCTTGAGCTTTCCCTTTGGATTCTTTTTGAAGGAAGCTTATCCAGTTTTAATTTTTGTATTCATCTCTCCATCAATTCAATGGAAATTAAAACTTTTGTGAAAAGTTATTTTTCATCTCAGAAGTTAATATTTTTCTTAATCTGAAAATGTTTTTCTTTCTTGCCTTGTGTGAGAAGAAGCTATCATAAGTCCAAGTGCATAGAATTAGTTACTGTACATGGAGGTTACGTTGCTCTCTTGTTGGTGGAGGGTATTGTTGTTTGACCACATTGTGTATGTATGCAGTTCATATTTAACCCATTGATTTAGGTGGCATTTAGTTCAAGACTAGTGGCATGCAAATTTCATGGGTAGGCATGCAAGGGAAATAGCATTTGTGCCAGGATATGAGTATCTATCAGAAATACATCTTCAAATTGAGAAAATAACTTCATTTTGTTAACATGGAGAATGGTATTTCCCACCATTCCCTTTCAGTTTGAGTGTGCATGAAGTTAAAATATAAAAAGGTGAAATGCATCTCAAGTTGTGGTAATTTTGTTTTTTCATTATAGTGAAGGGTGCAGTTTTACTGGAATATTAGGAAGTTCAGGGTTGTATTTATTATTAGTTTTCTGTTTATTGAGGAAAGTTAAGAGTAGGAATGTTCTCAATGGGCTACAAAGCTTCTTGATGTCCCATTATTTATGAATTATAATTTATAAAATTTATTATCTGTCCTTAAATGCTATTTTATTATTATTTGTTAAGTTTTCAAGTAAAGGGCATAATTTGTAGATACGTTTGCATCAAAACCCCGAAATTCTTGTTAACAATCTATAGCAGTAAGTCACCTTTGCTTATAAACAAATGCGATTCCATTTTCCTTTTAGAAATAACATATAGAATGACAAAATGTGGCTGTAAACAATCTATTAGGCAAATGTATTGCACATATACTCTAATTAAATGAATTAACTGCACATTTTATGCTTATCTATCACTATTTTTTAAGCAAATTAATTCTGGACTGTTTTGACAAGCATCTATTTTATGTAACATGTAATTTGAAGAACACTCTAACTATATGTTTTCATGTGAATGTCTGTTTTTTTAGGTTTTATGATACATCCAAACAAGGTGTGGGTGCCTTAGTCATTCATTTTGCAAATGTATTTCTAGCAGAGTTCTTCCATGGAGATCCTTGTACTTGGTACGTTTGAATCTTGAATTTAGTTTCATATTTATACTTAGGTGAAAATACATCCATTTATCCAGTCTTTGGTTTACTTAGATATTAAAAATGTAAACTACTTTCTTACATTTATATTTAATAAAACATATTTTATCCTTGAAAATGGAATATTTTATAGTCTGATATGTTTGAAATGCATTTAATTAACTGATAAAAAGTCTGCCAAACTAAACTTTATGCAATTGTTAGAATAACAGAAAAAATAAAATGAACTTTCATTATAATGCAGTGTGTATTTGATTTGTGTGTGTACTCTTGTAAGTATTTAAAAAAACACAGCATATATTAGAAATTAGTAGTTTCAATTATACAGTTGTGAAATATGGTCTAGCTCACATCCAGTAATTTGTGAGCCTAATCAATTAATAGCTGCTCAGCAGAGTGGCCATACTTAATTGGTGTCACTGTATGGGATCATACTGAGTCCTCAAAGACACAGTACATACTCCTACAACTCACCCATAATATTTTTAGATGTTTCTGTTTAATACAGAATATTGTAATAATGTCTTTACCAACCTGTTTTTACATTTCATGTCTAAATAATAAAATTTTATACTGTTACTTTTGATTAACAGATAAATGTAAAATTTGGGATGACAATAAGTTTTATGACTTTCCCTTGCACCACAAAAGTATGAGAGGTCAAGATATGATGCTGTTATTTATGTGCACATGTGATGATACCAGGCTGTAATAATACTCAAATCATAAAACAACAACTTTCTGCCACTTCCATCAATATGGTACATGGAAATGACAAGAAGTGGTCATCACTTGATTTGTTATCCCTAGTTTCAGTGAATGGCATTCAGTAGTTAAGGTATCAGTGGAAGAGCAGAAATGGGAGTCATCAGTCTGAATACAATGATTTCAATTGAAAGAAGGCTTTTTTTTCATATCGTTGAATTGACACATGTTTTATAAAAAAAATTATGATATTGGACTTTAGCATGCACTTTCCTGCCTTTATTAATAGCAATCAAAATTGTTAGCCTAATGACTCAAATGTCATGAAGCAGTAGACATCACACTCATGAGAACCAAACCTTTCTAATTCCAGTCACCTGTATGGATGGGTAAAATCCTTTTTCTTTTTTGCAATAAAGGTGGTTTCATGAAACAACATACATTTTGAAAAAAAAAAATAAAATAAACATAAAATCAAAGCACTGTAGTAATGTATGTACAGTGTGGCAGAACAGAGACAATTGATTTGGCTGAGAGTGCAAGAGTTCTATTTTTATCAATATAGAGGGGAAGGTGACAAAACTTGAATGTTTTAATTTCCCCTTTGAACAAATGTTTTGTTCACAAAAAGACCCCAGTGACACTGAACTAGAAGACTTACAAATGACAAGCTTTAAAGGCATGTGAAAACTTATTGTTTGTGTGATAGGGTATATGTGATTGTGTGATGATCAGTGCAGCTTGAGGAGTGATGTATCGGGTAGAATAAACGTGCCACTAATAGGAAACACTAATTGTTACCTCATTTGTAACACCTACAAGACGTAACCACTATCACTCGATGTACAATAGTGGCCTCACTTTGATTGACAGATCTCATTTGTGCAGCAGCATTATGAGTACTCATAATATGGGATGTTTTACAATCATAAAATAGAATGAAATGTTTGGCACTGAGTCAAAATGGCTATAATATAATTAAGGTTTTACTGCTATATCTTGTTGACCAACATATTGCTCTGGACTGTATATTAAAGTGTTGCAACAAAAAGATAAATTTTTCTGATACTTCTTATTTATCTGGCTAGGTATATAGTCAGCTTTCTTTTGGATTCTTCTATTGGATTATTCATTATCTTTATTGGAATACGACTGACACAGCATTTTGCTAGAAAGAAGGGTTGGCATTATATTGTTTTTGGAGAATATGGTAAGTGTTAAAAACAGTATATACAACTATGTTAAGTTTTTGGTATATCATTTGAGTGAGACTTAATAAAATATTTGTTTAGTGAAGTTACAATATTTTAAATTTTACTGCTTTGTAAATATGTGCTGGTAACTTTTCAGGTCATAAAATATATTATCATGTGGTTGTTATCTTGATTTGCAAACGTAGCAATAATTTAGTGTGAAAATAAAATGTTGATCATGATTGCCTGAACATATTTATAGTACTTAGAAACAACTTACAACCTAAATAAAGATTGTGGTATATCAAGCTCATGTATTTTGTACTTCACTGTATGAAAAAAAATAAAACACAAACACTGTTCTCTTCTCAAAATGACACTTGAACAGTTTTCATATGAGATATTTCTGTTATATCTTGAGCATATGTGGCAAGACAGAGTGACAAATGCAGAGGTATTTTATCATACAAATATCTCTAGCATGTATCTGCATTTCCACTAGTGCAGTCTCAGATGTCTCTGCCACAAAGAAAGGATGAAAAATGGATATATTGTGAGCTGGCTATAGGGAAAAAACAAAACAACAGAACTGCCCCAACCTACATTTCAAAGATCCTTGCAAGAGAGACATGAAGAGTATGGACATTTATCCAGACACACAAGGAAAAACTATTGAGAACAGGAGTGGCTGGAAGCAAGCAGTTAAACTAGATCTCAGAAAGAAAGAGGAGAGAATAAAGAAACAAGAAGAATGGAATATATATATTATTTAAATTAAATAATTACATCTAAATGAAGCCAAATAAGTAAACAAAATCATGATGATGGACTGTGTTAAAATAGCAAATTCCAACCTCTGATTAATTATATTATAACCGTAAATTTTTATGCCATAAACAAACACATTAAAATTAAACAAAATATGCTACGTATTTTTAAAACGATCCTTGGGTACAAGCTACAATGTGGGGTTATAAAATGTATCCTAGGTTTTGGAGGTAACTAGAAGTAGGACCCACATTGTGGTGGGGATACACTGATTATCAGTCTTAATCTCCAATTTGCAGAGTGTGTCCCACTCCTGCAGTCACCTCCAAAATTACTATTGTTTTAATTTTAATGTGTTTGTTTATGGCTTAAAATTTATGGTTATAATTAATCAGAAGTTTGGATTTGCTGTTTTTAACACAGTCCTTCCTCATGATTTTTTTTACTTATTTGACTTCATTTGGATGAAATTATTTAATTTCACTAAAATTTATTCAGTGTATGTGAATGGTTACAGACTATGTTGCACCTTCCATTGCATTTATCAAGCTTTATGAAGTTAAGTATGATAACCCTAACTAGTGACATATTAAATTGAAACTATAATTTAGTCTACTGAGCTGGTTACAGTAATTATATTGCTGCAAATGTAATAAAATGTAAAAGGAAAAGATGTCTCACATGTATGTGAGACTAGCAATTTGGAGGTTAAGACTTTGTGTATCCTGACAACAATGTGGGTCATATTCCGCAGTTACCTCCAAAACCTAAGATATGTTTCATAATCCCATATTGTAGCTTGTACCCTAGGATCCTTTCAAAAATACGAAGCGTGTTAATTTTAATGTGTTTTGTTTATGACTTAAAGATTTGTGGTTATAATGTGTGTGTATATATATATATATTTTCCAATGTACTTTGAGGATACAGGCATTTAGACGTGAATGATAATTTATTAACTTTGAGCTATAGGGATGTAAAGCTATAAGAATAGATATATAAACTTTTTAGATAAAAGTGGAACTTTGAGTCTACAGGTATTTGAAATTGTAAAGCAGCGACTTTGTGCAATACTAAGATGATAGGCAATAAAAGTGCAAAGCAAAAGGAATATAAAATTGTGAAGCAATGGTCATGTAAAAATAAGAAATTCAACAGGCAAATAAAATAGTAAGATAAGGAATTTTTATTTTGTACATTAATAAGAGGTGCATTATTGTGATAACAAATTCAATTTTTGTGTACTTCAAATTAAACTTGTGTATTTTAATAAAAAAGAAAAGGGGTGGTGGTTAAGCCTGCTGAAAATGTACAGTCTTTCTAAGAAGAGAACAGCATGGGTATTAACTAGAATAAGTGTGCTTAAAATGTACAGTCTTTCTAAGAAGAGAACAGCATGGGTATTAACTAGAATAAGTGTGCTTAAAATGTACAGTCTTTCTAAGAAGAGAACAGCATGGGTATTAACTAGAATAAGTGTGCTTAAAATGTGCAGTCTTTCTAAGAAGAGAACAGCATGGATATTAACTAGAATAAGTGTGCTATAGTTATACATATTACTGATAATTATTTTACATTGTACTCTTGGATGATAAGAATATTTTTTGCATCAATAAGACAACTATGTCAATCAGAAACAAGAGTAAAGGATTTTTGAAAATTACTAAAGTCAGTACAGCAGGCAGTAAATTGTGTAGCAAATTCTCCCAACAGTTGGTTTCTGTGTATTTTATTTACAATGTCAAAAGAAGTATTAGTTTTATGATTTGATAGAAATAATTTTATATAACTTTTATGTAACTGAAATTTGTGTTCATACTTCTTCCACCTGCAGACATGTGACTGTTAAGCTGTAAAGCAATTCTAAATGTGTATGTAATATACTTGAGGAAGGAAAACAATGATTTATAAGCATAAGGAAAAATGTTATTGATGGTAGAACATATTACATATTTGGACAGAACAGTGATCTGTTGTCTCTAATTTTCATCCTTTTTTACCCTATGTGGATGGGATGGTCACACTGCATATGTTATGACCTATTTTCAGAGTTACATTCATATTTTAATTAAATTATTACGTATGTCAGCAAGCTTGAGATCAAATTGTAGCTTATAATTCAAGATTTTATATCTAAGTTTTAATTTTGTTATTGCGATGTAAAATAGTTAATTATATTCTCAAGCGTCACTTCTGTGTGTCACATGATATGTCTGTGCTCTGATTGTTCATTTTAGATTTTATTTCTATCATTATATCATTTTCTGATTTTCCCACCAGTTTTATATAGGTATTGGCAAACCAGAACATAAATTTCTAGCCTTCAAGCTTCTTCCTTTTTTTCTTTTTCCTTTTTTTTCTTGAGCTGTAATAAAAAAGTCAAATTAATGCCCCTTCCTGTCTAATCTTGTTTTTTAAAAATTGTTAGCATTTCTCTCTGACATTAGTTATTGGATGATTTATAAGCAATAAAAAGAGCAGCTAGTTCCTTACAAGATTTGTTAAGAGGCTAAATCATTTTAGCATTCATAATTAGAGAGTTGGTCTTGGGTTACTTTTTTTGAGATCTTGGTTTTCTACTCTGAACAAGAAAGTGAATTTTTTAATATGCTTATTGCTTAGTTTGAAATCCAATTAAATGGTAATTGCTTGTTCCATTATTTTGCCTCTGTGTTCTCAAATCTATGTTTGATAGCTTTGGAGCTTATTTAAAGAACATACTTAGTGTACTCGCATATATTGTGTAAGTCACATACTTTGTTTGTGGTGTTTATAATCCACAGCATTTTACATTCTGTGGTTGTTGGTTTTGATGGGTGCTCAAATAGGCACAAAGTAAAATAATAAAACCATAAATTTACAGAAAATAGATGTGCAAATATTTGAAGTAAAAAACTACTTTAAACAAGGGAAAGTATGCATTAGAAGAAAAAAAATTCATATTTTTAAACTTTTTGTTTCTCTGTAGAGTGATCATGATTGATCATTTCTCTACAGTTACTGTTATGGTAGACAAAATAACTGCTAAGATATAAATTTTATAAAAAGTTATCAATGAAATGTGAAAATTGTAAGTTGAAAACATATTTTTTATTCTAACTTGAAAGTCATCTAGCACTCAGACTAGTAAAATGTCTGACTGGCTTAGTCACTTCAAGACAAATCTTTAGTGAAGAATACTTTATTAAAAATTCTCATTTTTTTGTATGAAAGATTTTTTAGTGTTTACTGAAAATTTGCTAACTTTCACTGGGATAAAAATAGTAAATATCAAAATTATAGGAAATGTTAATTGTCCAATATAATATTGGTCCAATGGATTGACCTATGTAATTAGGGTTAAAGGTTCTTAAGTACTATGCATATGGGAGTTAGATTTACAAGTCTAAAATGTGTGATACTTTTATCATTACTAGGTGATCCTCCAAAGATGAATGCTTGGTTGGCACAAAGTGGAATGTATGTTGTAATTGTTATACTTGAAAAAATGATGATTACCTTACTGATTCAACTACCCTTCTGGAAAAGTGTAAGTAAATGCTATTTTTTAAACTGTCATCAGCATTTGTTTTTTAGAATACAGAACAGTTGTTTTCTCAGTTTTGTGTCTATGCTACAATCTTAAGCTAATGACTTCTGTTTGCCCCAAGATATCCTAATTTAGTTGTTACCAGTTGAAATTTATAATTTTGTAGCAGTAAGTTTGATCTTTAAAAAATAACTATTTTATCATAATTGCGCCTCTTCAACCCATACACATTGTCATACTTTTGATCCATTATTCGCCTATTACATGGTGCTACTATCTATACCTGGCTTTTATCTAAGCAGTTCCTAACCAGATGTCATCACTATATAATGGCACTTAATGAGTTCAGATTTTAAGCTTTGAGGTGCTTAAAACTTGTATGTGTTTTGGAATTTATCCTTTGTTATTTCTTAATTTTTGAGACTTTGATATAAGAATTTCTGTTAATATTTTCATGAAGTTTATGAAAATTTACTTCATAACTCCCAACTACCAGTCATTAAGTCTACTTTAACTACCAATTTTCATGTTATAAACAAGCCTTTGTATGCAGTAAGATATTCATCTATATAAAATAATGCCAAATTGTTTAAATGGCCTTATTCTCAACTCAAAATAGTTATCAGAAAATTTTAGTAAAATGTCTTTAAATTTTACTTCTGTATATTTAATTAATACATTCACGTATTTATTACAAAATATTTTAATTTTATTTAAAGTTTCTTTATTAAATAATTCAATATTGCCTTTTGTACCAAAGTTTCAACATTAATAATAAAAAATATAACATATTTGTATGTGTATATCTCACATTATTGCTTGTACCTTGGGATCCTTTAAATTAGTGCAAATTGAAGTGCGGAAAGTTTGAGAATTATTGGGGAAGATAAGCAGTTTGTAGTTTTGTGTGCCTGTAACTGCCCACCAATGAGAAACACGCTGAAGTGCGGCAGTTGAATTGTTGAGATGCTTGTTGTGCAACCACCTGTCTAATTTTAAGTAAAAATTTTCATATTTTACAACATTTTGAATTGCCTAAATTTTTTTAACTATATAATATTAATACATCAAACTTAAAATTTAAATATCAAAGTTTCCATCATATTTAATGTATTTTCTCATTTATATATATATATATTATATCAACCCTCACACTGAGTGAATAATTAGGTTTTGTATGATGTTCAGTAATTCCATGGATTTTGCATTTGTTTAACACTTGTAGCATTTCTCAAGGTCATTTATTTGTAACATTTTCAATAAATTAGGATCTTTATACAGTTGTTTTATTCTACCTTTATGCAAAGTTCACCATAACAAAAATTATTATAGGGGTCACAGTGATACCCTAGAGAGTCTCAGGGGATAAGATGATGAGAAATGTTAAGAACCACTGAATTAGTGCATCATTTTTATTTTTAATTTATTTTTGTTTTGGCTTGTTTTTGGTTATAATAAAGTAATATAATTTGTCAGAGGTTTGGATTTGCTGTTTTTAATGCACTCCTTCCTTTTTATTTTGTTTTAATTTAATTTGCTTAACTCTATTAGTTTTAATTGTCTCTAAAAATATATCCCATCTGTGTGATTTGTTCCTATGTTGCACTTTTCCCTTACATTGTTCAATCTTTATGAAGTTAAATGTAATAGCCTTAACTAATAGCATATTATGAAACTATAATTTAGTCTAGCAAGCTTATCATAGTAATTATATTATCTACAAAACCTATGGTACATCGTATACCCCACATTATAGCATGTACCTTGATATCCTTTAAATTAGGGCAGTGTTTTTAATTTATTTTCATTTGGGCTTGTTTATTATTATAACAAACTACTATAATTTGTCAGAGGTTTGGATTTGCTGTTTTTAATGCACTCCTTCCTTTTGATTTTGTTTTAATTAAACTTGCTTAACCATATCAGTATTATTTTCTCTAAAAAAATGTGTGTGTGTGTGTGTGTGTGTACATGACATTGAACTTTAACTTATGTGAAGTGTTTGCAAATTAATAACAAAGTTTACGTTATTGAGTCTTCTACCACAATTTTTTTCAAATATTTTCTCTTGATTTGTAATTGGAAAGTATAATATGAAAAACTTGGTCTAGAGAACTTGCTTATTACAAATATGGAATTGGCTTGTTATTTAACAGTATAATGGCTACAGTTCTGTGAAAGCATATTTCACAGTTTTAAATAATTCTATACACCATATTGGCCCAATTCTAGGGTGATCTTGAATATAAGATGATCCCCATTTTCAGAAATCATCAGAAAGAAAACAAATTGTGTATCGTAACATCCTTTTTAGGTCTACAAAATCAGTACAATAGCTGAACAGTCTCTAGGTGGATTAGTTGCAAGAATTTGTGATGACTGTGAGAGAACATCTGGCACACTTGTGTAGATAGATGCTCTCTGAACATTTGAGAATGTAACAGGCTAATGCAGGGAGAAGGTGTCTCTTGTTGGTGAGATTATAAGGTGACTACAAATATTACAGCCTAATTAATCAAAAGACATTGCCTAATGATTGGACCAATATAGTATTTAGTTGTTATGTTATCAATTATTATGACTGTAAAAAAAGTGATATGATATTTTGCTTTACAGGTGAGAGCATTCATTATGTCTCCAATAACAAATGCTAAGGTTGAAGTAGCCATTGTGGTGTTGGTAGTTCCATTTATCATTAATGTGAGTATAGTATGTGATGTTTAATAAGTTTTACAATAATGTAACAATCTTATTAGATGTGTTTTACCTTTTAAAGTTTCATTTGAGATAGCATGAATTACAAGTCTTGATACCTTTAAGTATTGTTACTGTAGTATTGTAACAACAATCATGTTTGACCAGAGGATATTCAAAAGTAATGTTATAATAAAGTGCATGTAACTGTTTGAGGCTCAAAGTTCAATTTGATGGTTTGCATGAGACAAAGCATTTGAATCTGACTGAAGATCTTTGACATTAAAATGAATCAGTGAAACAGAACTACTCTGCTGTTTACTACTTGTAACTAAAAAGTAATAAAATAAACCATATTGCTTAGTATGAAAGATCTAAGCCTTTGGTGCAAAATTGTCTACAAAATAGTTATTTTTTGAATGGCATGTTTAAATCAACTGGTTTTAACTAAATAAAAAATGTACACTGGGGTATCGTAATAGGATTTAGACAGTATTTGAAAAGTTGTAGTTTAGATAGTCTCATTAGTTTCTATTATATCAAGTTAAGGTTGCTGCATCAAACATAGAGAACTTTCAAAGAGACTTTGGGATGAAAGTAAAAGGTTTAACATTTGAGGTTTTATTAGCTAGGACCAAACTAACCATCAATCTTATGTTCTGTGTACTTCTTTATCCAGCAAGATGACTTCTGAATTTTACATGTCTAAATAATATATTCGAGAAGGTGCATTAATCCTGTAATTTCAACCTCAGATAAGAGAAACTTGATGCTCTTAACAAAACTTTTATTTTGTTCCAGATCAGTGGGTTATTCAGATACTCTTTAAGGGACAGTTCTACACTTCCTTTCTTCCTTTGTCACAGATAGCCATTTCCTTCCCTCTACCTTGAGATCCTATGACCATCTGGCATCTGTTGGAGGCAGTTCAGGACCCTCTGCCCCAAAAAGCCATCAGATCTGTGAATCATCTTGCTCCTGGTTTTTATTCCAGAAGCTGGTGGCCTGTCATAAACTTGTCCCACCTCAATCAATTTCTCCAGGTTTATGAATGATCAAGGTGAACATTGCAATACTTGCATATACCAATTGCTAAGCAGTTGCAAAGATATTTTCAGCTTGTATATCCTAAGGGGATTTGTCAGTTTCATGCATTACCCTTCAGGCTTGTTTCATTCTCATTGTCCTTTGTCAGATGGTGTGACATTTTGCTTATTATCTACATACGTTTGGGATGTACTTTCATTATTATGTGGAAGCCTGGCTATTGTTAGCTCATTCCAAACAGAAGTATGCCTGTCTACTCTTCAGCTGCTCTGGTCGGCAACTCGGGTGAGCTGATTAATCAAATTGAAGAAGTCTATTCTTCGACCTACCCAATATCTGATCCATTTGAATGGGTTTTTTTCAACATCCATCTTAATCAGCAAGGTTGTACCCATTCTTGATCTCTATTTTTTCACACATTAGATCTTCTTTTCTGGGCTCACATGCAGAATTTCTATATCATTGTGTGTCATGTGCTAGGTGCTTTCAATCTCATCACAGATCATCTTTTTCATGCAGACAGAACTTATCTGATGGATTGGTCTCTCAATTCTATGGTTTTCTATTTGCTTTGCCTTCAGTAGAGTACTCCTCACATTGATGCATTTGCCACATCCCTCTCAAGTATCTCATCCTCTTGCTGTGGCTGTTGATGCTTTCAGTCAGGGTTGGATCAACAAATATCTTTATGTTTATTCTCCCTCAGTGATTTTGCTCATCCATAACATCAGGTTCTTCTGATTATGCTGTATTGGCCAACTGATATGTGGGTTCCTTGACTTATCTAGCTCTAACTTACCCCTCCACTACTACTACTTCTCTTTCCCTCCCTTCTTCAGAAACTTTGGTCATCAGTGCTTCATCCTACTCTTCCTGCTTTCCACCTTCAAGCTTGGTTTTATCCAGTCCTTGACAAGGAAATAAGGATTGTTCTGATGTGTAGCTTGATTTTTGGCCCATTTCATCCAAGTTTATCAAAATAAATGGAACATTTTCACCCATGGATCTCTGGACCATAGGTTTTTTGTGGATTAGCCCACTGTTCCTCATATTCTAGAATTTTTTACTTTTTTTTTTTTTTTATCAGGAATCCTATATTTCATCAATTTCTGGTTGTTGAGTGGCTTTATCTCACATCTGTTGTTTTTCCAGATACTATATTCTTTTAACCCTTTATATGCTCTCCCTATTAATCTTCTGGGTCCATCAGTGGACCAGAATTTTAATGTGTTCTTCCATTGTCTGACTTTGCCTCCATTTGAATAACTTTCCACATGCTACTTTTTTCACCTTGCCCTTAAAATTTATTTCCTTTTCTTATTAGCCTGTGGATGTCAGCAGTCAGATTTATATTCCATCAATATTTCATGTACCATTTATCATCCTATGTATCTTTTATTGGCATCATTCTTTTCTACCTTAAACCTCAGCAGCTGGAAAGGACTCCTTCTTTTCACCAGTCACCTTTCTTTCCATTTCCTAACTTTATCCTTGGCTTGATCCAGACAGACTTGTATGTTCTGTATGTGCTCTTTATTGTTATATTTCCCACATGACTTCCATCTATGGTGCTTGCTCCTACCTCTTTATCCTTTAGCAGACATCCTCTCTTCATAATCTTTCCCTTTCTGCCCTCACAAAATGGGCATGGTTTTTGTTTTGATTGGCTCATTCCTCACTTTCATCACCCTCTTGTACTTTGTTTCATGTGTCTTCTCATTGAGTTAAACACCTTACCTTTCTGTCTGACATCTCATCTTTTTTGTCCATTGAAATATACTCTTCAGTCAGGTATGTGAAATACACATAATGTGTTAGTCTCATTATTTGTGTAGGATTGTTGTTTCTTCCTCTTTGGGCTATCATCTTCCAATTGTGATCATTCTTCAGACTTCCATGCAACTATAAGACTGGGCAAGTTATATATTTCCTTTCTTACATCTTCAAGGGCCTTATTCTCCTTTTCATCGTAATTTTCATTGTTTGGATTTTGCTCTGTAGTGAGTGTTGCTTGATCAAGTATTCTCTAACCTTTAAAATCTTCACTGTTCAGCCTTGTCAACATGCTTAATATGTTTCATGGCCATGTAATACATACTATTAAGATGGGATGTTCCATAAGATATGTTCTGTTTTTAAAATTAGGGTTTCATGGTCACCTATTACACTATTTCAGGTGTTGACGTTCCTTCAGACTCTTCACCAGGTTTCACCCCTCACCTTTCTTCGAGTGGAGTTTGGAAGTCCTTTCCACTTCAAGTTCCAAGTTGCTGGACCATATAGGCATCCTACTGAATAGCTGAATAACATAAGATATAAATACAGAAGAACATTAAGTGCAGAATAGGGTGGTGATGTTCTTTTGTATATGTGACATGATATCCTCCATTATAATACATAAATAAACCAAAGGAATGAGCCATTAAATTGTAGTTCACTCCTCAGATTGGGATCCCTCATCCTACTCCCACATAAAAGTTTGTTCCCACTTGTCAGATTTTGAATTTAGAGTAAAACCAATCAACATACTTCCTTACACGTGTATTATGGATGTCTGTATTTTTCCCTCAGTCATACTCCATTTGTGTTGTGGGTCATGTTGGAGATACTTAAGAATATCCAATGGCAGTTCTTTTCCTTCTACTCTCCCTCAATGTATCATATTTCTGAGGATGTTATTGTACCTGCTGTTTTAGTATTGAGGGAGTCAGTTTCTCTCTGGTAGACTTTTTTTATATATATATATTCTGTATGTTGGGTTCCTGGGTTGATATATAATTTTCTGTTCTTAACATGTGCCCTGTTCCAGAGTCAGGATGATTTGAGATCCCTTTTGGCTTCTTAAAGTTGAGATGAAGCCAGTATGATCCTCACCCTACTGAATGTTGATTCCCAGCCATGTGGGTTTTGGATGTAGTTGACTTGCAAGTGTATCTTTCATGCTGTAGCTACTCTCTACTTGGAGATCAATTTCATTTCTTCTTTTTCCTTATAACAGTTGGATGTGCTTCTCTGTTTTCTGCCCATATATACAACACTTTTCTCAGATATAGAGTGATTGCATTATTGATATTTTGGTGTTTCTAACCATAAAAGTAATTCGTATTTTGTATCAGAATATCTTTAATAATATTGTTAATGTTCTGCTTAAACAACTCTATTTATATCTTTGTAATTACCAGCCTTCCAACCTGTGAAATACAAAAGAGCTAAGTTTTTTGAAAACTAGCTCAAATGTAACTGAGAAAAATATTCTAATTATAATCACAGAAATAGTTTTTTCCTTCCAAAATAGATGTTACAAACCATATTAAATATTCTCTAAGTTAACATTCTTGTTATTAGTAGCTGGAGCTTCTGATATTCTTAGCTAATAGTTTCAACTTTAATTTTCTTCCTCTCTCTCTCTCTCTCTTTGTAATATTATTATTATTAGTAAGGTACACAAGTTTTACCAATTTATTTGGTTACTTGGTTAACATGAGAAAATATAAAATGTGTATAAAGAGTTTCACTGGAATGCTAATAAAATTGAAAAAGATGAATTTTGTGATGGAAGTATTGATTATGTGTGCTTCAGAAAATTAAATGCATCAAAATGTTTGAATAATTAAAGATTTGAGCCAAAAACATAAAAGCATATATTTTGTATTGATTTTAAGTTTTATGTATGTTATATGCTTTTTTTCAGTAACTTATGAATGTGAATCTGTTGCTTTGACTGTGAGTTAAAGTATGATATTTTAGTGATGTTTATATCTTTTTTTTTTTTTTTATCTAGGATCATAAAATGATTCTTTTCTTTTTATTTATAATTACAGATGAGCCTTTCATAAAAACATTTCTCTTTATTCCGGTAGATTTTATTTCATCTCAATGAGCTACTTTGCACTGAAAATCAATTATTTAAAACTTAATTGCACGATTACAACTTTCAGTAGTCATACATACATTTTGCCATTAAAAATATATAAATACTTTCATGTTTTATATATGAGCTTACAGATTTTCAACAGTTGAAATGAAAATATGATATTTTATTGTAGAATTAATTGTATTGTAGGTCATAATGTTCTGGGTGACTGACAACTTTCTGATGCATAAAAATCAGCTCTTGAAGGATGATAGACACAACATTACAAAACTTAGAATGCATTATCAACCAATGGACTGTCACAATAATTCAGAAGTAGAAATTCTTATATCAGATGAGGAAATTATGGAACCAGATAACCTTTCTCATCAACATAGGCATGCCAATTCATCTTCAGTTACTTGACTTGATTGATAGTAGGTGCTGACAGTTAGTTAAGATGAAGTAATTGGGTTATTTAATTGTGCTGTTGATCTTTTTCTAGTGTGTAATAAAAGCACTACACAAAGTTGAAACTAGTTTATCTAAGAATTTCTGGATGGTAATTAGTCACTAATAAAAGTTGTTAAACTATTTCTCTGATCAACCTAGTGTATTTTTACACGTTTGAGACAAGTTATAGTGTTGTCATTTGAAATTCAAAACTATGTAAATTATCGGTTTGTGATGTGTTAGTTGAATGATGAATATGTTGAACCAAGCTGCTAAATACTAATCAGTATTTCACAATGTAAAGAGCAACTTTATCATCCCTATTAAATAAGATTTTGTCTTTAGTGTAACTAAGTAACTGATTATATGTGATGAATGAATCAAATGTTTTATTTATTCCAAAAAATATATATATATTTCAGTGTTGTGTAAGCTAATGCTATATATTTCCATATATATTTTAATCAGACTTTCAATGGCATTTTGATGATGACTGTTATTTGTAATGAATGATAATAAATATTGTCTACATGATTTTAATTTAAGATTTATAAGAAATTTTGTATCGAGCTGCTCATTTAAGAATAGCTAAATCATGATGTATATCACTGTATTACTTAGACTTTAATGAAATGAATTAATATATATTGTAGAACTTTGATCCTTAACTCTTACAAATAATTAGCAGTATGGTACACTTGTGTATTTCCTTATTAAGTTCAGTGTTTTAGATTATTGCACTTCCAAATATTTAATTTAGAGTATCAGAGTAATATATAGAAACATTATTTGATAGGTAGTCAGAGGCATTTATTTTAGCTCTAAGAATTTTTGTTAGTGACAATACATATTGTCATTTCCACATGCAATAAATATTACTCATATCAGTGTTAACAATATATTGTTTTTCTTTAAATTAAATCTGAAATACTTATAACAGTATTTTTTTAATTCAAACATTGATAGTTTTGGTCTTAATATATTTATTGAGAAAACTATGAAGGCAATTAAATTTCCAGTATTAAAAGATCAGTTTTGAGCAATAATTTTTGAAATTAGTGGGACTTGTATTACAGGTTTCCTAAGCAGTTACAGATTACAGTCTTGAGTAGGGGTTCTGAAACTAAGATTGCAGAAAAATAGTGTGTGTCTGTGTGTAACAAATAAACAATATTGTTAAAATACTTAATATCTATATTGTCAGTCAGGATGTTGAATGTTTTTTGAGGCCTTATGTTGAGGAAATTTGGGAACCCCTGATCTAGAATATTGTAAATAGGACTTGTATTGTTTATATTTTTACATCTGAATGATAGTAAAAGTGGGGCCAAGCATGGCTCAGGGTTTAGCATGCTATACTGTGGACTTCCTTTTACTGGCAAAAAGAAAATTGTGCACTACACTTATGGATGCATTATAAGATTGACAGTCAGATCATATCATTAAGTGTTGACTTTTACTCTAATCTGCCATTTAGAGTAAGATAACCCTCAAGTAGCTTTGCATGAAGTTCAACATCAAACAAAGTCGTGATGAAAAGCATTAAATAAATTAAGACTATAGGATTATCTGAAATCATAACTGCACCTAGAAACATATGTTGAGGATAGTAATATTATTTGTTCTGTTTGATAACTGCAGTTTTTATAATTACAAAACAAGTGTCCTTTGGTTTATACATTGTAAGTATGGAAACACCAGACAATATTTTCCATTAAACTTGTAGGATTACTGACATTATTGATTGCTTGACCTACAATTATGATAAATTGTTTGGGTTTACCAAATTACCATATAGAGACAAAGATACAGACTAATTTATAATCATATAGTTTTAACTTGAGTAATAGTCCAACAGCTATGCACATGTATTCAATACCTAGTGGTCTGAAATTCACAAGAATTTCATCCATGTACTTCTCGAGTAATCGCAGTTTGGTAAGTTGATTATAGTGTGAGAGCATCTGTAAATGCATAAGAGTTGAAAATATAACTTTGAATGTATTAAAACATTTTAAGCTGTTATGAAGAGAAAATATAAAATGCAGTGCAAGGTAATGTTAATGTGTAAGAATTACCACTATTACAGTAATATGAAGCTCTTTATGGACATTATTGTAAGAAACAAAAAGTATGCTGAGAAGGAACTTGAAAGTAGCTGGGTGAGTATTTAAGACGTGAAATTTAATTGTGTGAAACATGAGTAAAAAAATATGTATATTCAATGTAAGGTACTGGCTGTCACAATGAACATATATTTTCTGCATTTATTTATTTATATTTATATTAGCTGAGATAGTGGCTCAGAATTATGTTTATTTGTTCAAAAAAAAGTAGAATTTTGGTTTTAACTTTGATTTAAAGTATGGTCAATAATGAAGTATTGATTTTAAATTTTCATGCATAATCTTGAGTTCAAGTTCTTATTTCATTTCATAAGCAGAATATAGTGTGTTAATCATAGATTACCTTATTTCATTCTTCAGTTTTAGAAATTGACAAAGCTGGGCTTTTTTTTTTTTTTTTAGGTATGGGCTGTAAAGTTTTAGCTGCCCATCTAGGATAACATTTTTTTTTCTGATCACCATGTTATACTTGTTCTAGTACGTTGTGCGTTGATCATCATATGCATGCACTAGTATACACAGTGAGGTGATCTCTATCGTACTTGTACTGGTACACACAACAAAGTGATCACTATCGTATTTGTACTGGTACACACGGCAAGGTAATCACAATATTATACTTATACTGGTACACACAGTGAGGTAATCACCATATTATACTTGTACTGGTACACACAGTGAGGTAATCACCATATTATACTTGTACTGGTACACACAGTGAGGTGATAATGATATAAGATTAACTGTTCTCTCTTGTTCTGGAAAAGTAGTATCTTAATGTAAAACTCACTATATGTTAATGAAATACACTTAAAAGATATAGATGTTAAAATCAACCTTACCATGTCATTTGATATATTGGAAACAAGAAGTTATTTCAAAAGGTATCAGGTTGTGTTAACATAACTTGCACATTTCACTCAATAACAAAACTATGAAAATGTGCTAAACATATTGAATAACGGTGAAAAAGAAACCAGTAATAAATAACTTACAAAAACAATTTTCCAACAAATCATTAGGATTAATATACAAAGATTGGGTGCCTTTTTACAAAAAGGTCATAAAATAAGCTCATTTGTGACATATTTGTGTCAAATTCTCAATGGTATACTTCAGATTAAACTTCTAGCTCTTTGACCATTTAATATTTATCATCTGTCTAATTTTATGCTTGACATACATTTACTTTATGTTACCTGAAATATTTTAAGATAATGTTTAAACATATGCCTTAAATTTTGTACACAAATTACAGCTACAATTGTTATTATATGTCTGTATGTATATTTATACCTGTAACATTTATGTACAATTTTCAATGCCCATCTTTTCTTCTATGGATGAAATTTACTTAAATGAACTTTAAAATTTTTTTTTTCTTTTCTTCCTTGGGTAACTTGTAGAATATTAATGTTAAATGTAAGTGAAATAGTAATCATAGTTGATAAAACCTTTTTTTTTAATTTTGTTATTGGAGAATATTGTTTTTGATAATATTTTATTGATGTAAATACAACTGAGGGACCATATTTAATGTTTACAATTTGTTAGAAATTAAAGCTTCCATGAGAAAGTGACTGAGAAAATTAAACATACGTGAATATCAACTTGCTGTGATGATCAACGTGGTTCTTGCCCATTTTAGTATTCTAGAAATCCATATTGTGATATTCACATAACACCCTCAGATTGTTGCAAAAGTGGAAATTGTACACTTTGAAAGACCTAACTGGTAATACATTTTAAGACCTAGATTTTTTTACAGTTTATATTTGTTTTGAAGATTACCATCTGATGATAGAAGGGTTCATTCAAAGTCTTCATGCTAAAAGAGTGCCTTTATGGTAGAAGTATTCCTATTAAAAAAAATTTAACCCTGAGATATTCAAGTGAACCAAATATGTCTGAAAAAAAGCTATCCCTTAAATATCTGATGTTGAAATAAAAGTTGTGATGTGCAATTACTCCTGGACAAAGAATAAACATTTAAGACACTTTTGAAATCTGTTTGAGAGTGCACTTTTGAAATATTCATGCAACAATTCTGTTGGCATTTAATGAGTGTCTTAAAACATTAATTTTGTAGTTCTAATATAAAACCATTGATAAAATGATGGTTTTGTTAATTTGAAAAAAAAGTAAGCTTTTTTAAATTTGCATAAAATCCTGAAAATAAAAAGAAAATTGACCTTCAGAACAGCATATTAATGTTATATATGAATTTTGTATGTATTTGTTCATGTTGTTATAGCAACATGGCAAGATTGCAATCTAACCAAAGATGTATTTCAAAATTATTGTAATTTTATTTGAACAATAAAATAGAATTTTGTTGTGCTTTATCACTGTTATCTTATTTTGTACAAAGTCATGTATATAATATTATACTGTTTGGATGAGTTTGAAGCATGAGCCTAATGGTTAGCATATCAGTTACTATTGAAGGGTTTAGGATTTGAGATATGATGCTGCTGAATACCTCCACTCTTTCAGCTGTAGATTATTATAAAATTTACATTCACTTCCATAATTTGGTTAAAAGAACTGCACAAGGCCCTTGTGGTGACAGGTAGTGCTGGTTGGGTACCTTTCCTCTTGCTAGTAGTTCAGATGTACGGAAGGCTGTAATTAACTCCACGGGTCTCTAACCTCCTAGCCGTTCAGCCCATGTGTACTTGCTGTGTTATTCAGATTAAAACTCCTTTCTGATTGAATGGATGTAATTACTGTTAACTTGCCTGAGGTCCAACAAATGTGTAGTGTTCACAGATTTACTTTTTTATGCTGTAAATTTGAAACCTTAAAAGACAATCTTCTGTCATACCAGAATTTATTTCTTCAAAAAAATATTATTGCTTTTAAATTCTCACTTTTATTGGTGGCAAAAAATTTGTAAGTAGATAGTAGTGATTTCAAGTAGTTTAGAAACTTATTGTGATTTGAATTAAATGTTTGAGTACTTAAATTGTACTCCTTTAAAAAAAAAATCAGCATGTTATATATGACAACCACAATTGATGTGAAATTGTGTTTAAATGGCATGCCCACATTTTGACATTATTTTGTTGTGTGATGCCACCAAAAACTGATCACTTTTTTGGAAAGGTATTTAACTGCCATTCTCTCATACAAAATATTCATACATTTAGGTCATAAGTAGATTTAGAATTTCCAAGATGAAGATATCCCTAGCTCATAGTATCATTGAAAAATGAAGGAATTTTGATCAACTTGGAGCACCAGAACCATCTAGAAAGAGACCAGCAGTGAAGCTTATCCTAGCTGTTGTAAACAAGATGTTGTGTCATTTAGCAGGTGATAGTTCACAAATATAAAGTTCAGTGACAAAAGATATTTATGTGCTTCAGGCAACAGTATGCAACATAATCAAGAAGAGTGTCTATCTTTAAAACAGGGCCAGTTGATTACGGTTTTACAAAGATAAATCTTCTAGTCATGCCTTTTTTGTAAACGTTGCATATCTCAAGGAGCTGAGGAATGAAATAGATGTCCATTCTATTCCATATGAAGATATACCAGTGAAGTCTCCAGATGCAGTACCTATAGATTTCTTGTGATACGACTGTTGATAGCTGTATGATTGAGTTATATGCAATGGAAACTACACTACAGGGCTATTATCAAAACGTACAGCCATCAAATAGAGCATAACTTTTTTGGCATGATTAACAACTGCATTTTGTAAATTTTAATAAAATTATTTATACACTGCATAAACGTTACTTTTATAACTGTGTATGTGTATGATAGTTTCAACAGTAATCATGCAAATATTGATATTTTTATATTAGCTTCTGATAACAACATCAAAAACAAGGGTACAAATCAAGAAATTCTATACAGTTTCAATAACTGGTTAGGACACTGGCCAACTGTCAAAAGGTACATCAGTGGTAATTGGGAAAAAATTGATGATATAGTAACAGGTACTTGAAAAAAAACAAACCAAAGACAACACTTGAAATGGATAATCATTAATATTCGGAATTTTGAAACAAGTTCAAACCATGTGTTCACAGGCTTACCCATGCCAAAACTCTTGAAAGAAATCTTAGCAAAAACCACCTTGTCAATGGAAACATTAAGAATGGATTTACCTGTATTATTACAGACAGCTTCAAGCAATATTTACCATATTAAAGAATATTGTTTGAAAAGTAATACTTCCAATGAAATTATCATACCTGTGGTAGTACTTACAGTAAGTGGGCCAAATGTGCAACACAAATTAAGTTCTCAAACACTGCAAGCATCATGCTTTACAAGCACCTTTCACACATTGTTGAGCAGCAGTTAAATCCACTGTAGAGTAACAAGCAACCAAAGTACTTGAGAAAGTCTTTAGAACAAAATTCCACTTTGTTTGCTTACCTTTTGGTGCTACATTTCCTACTTAATTTTTTATTTAAATATTTTTTGCACTTGTAGATAATAGTTTTGGAAATTATAAAGTAAATACAAAATGTAGATGTCTTGAAGTAAACTTGTAGCACTACTTTACAGGAAATTGTAAATAAACTAGTTTTTGGAAGGAACATTTTCTTTTATAATTGTAATAATCCACTAGATGAAGTGCATCATAATTTATGCTCAAGCTTGAAAATACCTCTTCCAAATAATAGAACAATCCTGATCATACCAGAGTGGAAACTACCTGCTCCCAAATGATACTTCTTGTATTGCAGAAAGATAGAGGAAGCTCCAGTAAGTGGTTTGTAAGCCCATGCAAGTTATCATTAATTTGTTGTGACCTACTGAAACAAGGGAAAAGCAAAAAATTTGCTACTCGGAAATGAAGATCTGGTGACAAGATTAGGCAGTGTTTCTTTCCTGAGTGCTTTACAGTTTATCATTATAGAACTTATGAGATAGCAGGAGGGTGAATTATCTCTGCTTAAAACAAGTGATGATCTGTTATCAACAGTTGACAATCCTGTCTCGGTAGACCAGTGGTAGTCATGTCGATTAACTGTTGTTCTTTTCTGTTGTTGTTGTCATGATTAGTAACTTGTACAAACACTCAAGTTCAGTTATACGTTTTTACTTTTTTTTTATAATTTAAATATTAGATACTAATCACCAACAGTTACTGAAAATGACACAAATGAGATAGCAGTGTTGTAGTGTTTTAAGTGCTTGGAAACACAGTCATGGTCTGCCTTTTATCACCAAGAGGTCTGTATTATATTACTGACTCAGGATGAGAAAGGTTAATTTCTTGTTATCATAGCATGCTTAAATAACTTCTCCAGAATTGTTGTACGCTTTCTGTTAGAACATTCTGCTGGAAACATCATAGCATTACTCACATGAATACCATTTATGACTTCTCTACATTTGATTCACTTCTGGATATTACTTTTCGTTGGTTGAGCCATAGCAACTATAAAATGCAGTACCTTCTCATTATATAACCTTTTAGAACCAGAAATGTGTATCGTTCTAACCCCACTTACACTTTGACAATTGTTACTTTGCATCTTATCTTATTTTCGATCTATGATTTAACCTTTTTCACAGAATGTGCAGTATAGTTACAGAAATCCATTTCCGGAACAGTTTGGAAACTGTAGGATGCAATGAGCAATCTCAGTGCCATTGTTTCTCCACAGGTATATCTTGACATATTTTTATAACAATGTCTTGAAAACAGATGAACAAATTTAATACTGTTTGGCATAAAGACCAGTTTCCTAATTTTCATAGAAGTAAGTTTTTCAGTAGTATATACAATTATAATTTCCTTGGCTTTCCTCATCAGGAGAAAATGAATATATATATATATATTAATGTTTAAGGTTCATAAAAATAAATTGTAGGTCAGAATGAATTATATTTTATAGTTGAATGTGTATGGAAAAGTTTACCACCCTACACTGATTTCTCAGTACTAAAAACATTTTAGTTGTTGGATGACACTTGTTAACTTAAATCTATCTCAAACCAAAATGGCACAAAGGAGCTGGTGTTGAAATGTAGTTTACATTGCATAAGTACACTCGTTGATAAAAAATATTGACACATTCTTTTTGAATGGGGTGCCAGCTTGTCGTTGGTTAACCCACAGCTACCATTATAACCCACTTGGTACTATTATACACCTGAGTGGGTAAAATGTTTTGCTCAAGGACACAACAATGTCATATGCAAGCTTCAACTCCTCAATTTCTCAGCTGAGAGCTTAAAGCACTAACCATTGGCCAACACTGATCATGTAAAACGTATATAAGCCTTTCTATCACTTCCCTTGGAGTATAAATCACCTCAAAAAAGTACCGACACAGAAGCATGACCAAGTTCTTCACAGTTTTTAACCCGAGTCAGAATTAATGCAAGTTAAGGCTATTTACAAATTATTACAAGAACGTTAAAATTTACATGAATATACTTGCCTGAAGATATATCACTTTTTACTTACAAAAGGTTAAGCTAAATTGAACAGTAACACAACTGGCCTATGAGATATGAAATTATATTTTTTCATTGTTATGGTTGTGATTATCGTTCATTTATTATTTTATGTTGTGTGGTTTATCTATGAATTTTCAATGCATTGAAATGTTAACTCACCCACTAGCAAATGATTTGTATTTTAAGTAAATATATGTATACGTATGACGAAACTGTCACCAGCTTCCCTAACAGTTCCATACAGATAGCATTAATGTAGCAAAAATTGTGTCAATTCATGATCTTTGTTGTGAATACTCTGCCAAAAGCGTTATTAAGAGAGAGAATCACGAGAAAGTTAGTGAAGAATATTGTTGAATTATTGCTGCTTGTTACTCGACATTATTATTAATATTGAAAGATATTTTTGTGTTGCTGTATTTTGGAATTATGTTTTTCTTTCTGGTTCTCTTTCATGTTTACATTACTTGAACTAATATTGATATTTATTATGTATGTTCACTAACATTAGTGTCAAGTTATGGTCACACGCATATTTATTAATACTGTTTTGGTAAGTGTTTAATTTATTTCTAAATGTTATTGTAGTTGAATAACTTGTTTTTGTTGTTGAGCCCTAGTTGTAGCTATGCGTTTGTTTTAGACAGTTGCAGGTTACTTAAGCAAATAATTTTAGAAGAGCCAATAATCTAATTTTAAATAGAGTCAAGATAGAAAGCATAAGGCCAAAGAAATTCCAAATTCATCAAGGTATACATGTCGTAAAATATTTAATTAACCAGTCACAAACCTTATCTTGTCTAAAATTACATTATGTATAATAATAAAACTATCACCTAGGGTCAAGCAATAATTCAATAGGCTCTGAATGTTTTCATGCCCTATATTTTGTAGAAGCATGGCCCACTATACTTCACTAAGTTTCTGTTTGACTATTACGTACATATGTGCTGCCCACTGGGAAAAGTTAACCTCTATTATTCTTTGACTCAGCCACATTCATTCCACTACTTTATGTCTGTTATACAAACATAACGCTGGTTCTAGCAGAAAAGAAATAGGAGATGAAACTGCAGAAACTGGTTTCCACACTCGTTTTGACCCAGGTTATTGGACAATAACCCCTAACATTTTACCACGAGAATCACTTAACGCTTACATCGTCTCTTCCTAGGACCTTTTACAAATACAAATTTAGTGCTATCTTGGTACAGTTAGAAGAGTTTCACCATGCGGGTGTTGGTTTTCATCCCTCATATATGGCTTGATATCATCATAATTGGAATACGCCAACATGGTGTCTATGATCAGGATATTCAATAAATAGACAGGGTTTTACCACGTAATGGGACAGTCTATTGCTATTTCCATGTTACAGGTCAGGAAGATGCTGTATGATAAACATTTTTCTGCAAAGGCGTTATCCACTATGGAATCACTCTTCTATATTTCTAAAGTTCCTCAACCATTTCAATAACACATGGTTCACTCTAATAGTAAACTTTACAACATACAAGCAGTGTGATAATGTTTCACGAAGATCTAGAATGACAAGCAGTTCAATATTTGTCATTCAATATCTGCCTTCACGAGCTATAAGTATGTAACTAGAATACGTGATTACAGGTTCTACTCCATCCTGCAAGTGCAATAACTGTTTTGATTCAACTTTCACTGACATCATTACTGCCTAAACTTTACAGTCTTCTTATATGGCTTTTGCCATAGTTTTGACTTAGCTTCCATTAGTTTTCTGGAGCTGTAACAGAAAAATTTACTATTTACTGTTGAGTAAAACCGATAATTTTATGTCCACAATATGGACATTTTTTATGTTGACTCAATATTCCACATGCAAAACAAATACTCTGTTCCTTTCTTCCAGATCTCCACTTCTAACATTGGCATCACCACAACATGTAAATTATATGGATCTTGAATAGCCTTGGCTAATCACTGGATATTAGTGTGATTGCTCTGCAGCATCAATACATGATGGGAGTTGGTTAAATCTTGGTAAGGCACAATGGAGGTACCTAGTAAGGACAACTTTTCTGAGGTACAGCTACTCTACGTTTTTTCTCTCAGACATATTTTTAGTATAAAATACTTTCGTCATATAAAGAATGCACGCTGTCAACACTTGTATTTCCTGTGGTTTCTTTCTTTTTAGGTTTGTGACAATGCGCAATACAGATTAAAATTTCTTTAAATGTTTTATTTCAACTCGGGTAAATTAAATGTTTAATGTTGTGAAAAGTTTCATATCAGAATGTTAATATAAATATATGTATTTGTACATTGCAATTCACACGTGGTGAAAACGTACTTCGCCTTTAATCAAACAATGTAATGCATTTAGAATTACATAGACATCTTAGTGACAAATGCAATTTTTTCAACTTCATGTTCTTGTCAAATCAAACTTGACGGCTTGTTCTGCTTTCTAGTAAAGAGACCTGTATTCAAAACTGTTCTGGTTGCCAAGACGCATTTCTTATTCAATCCGCCTACGTTTGACATATAAGCGTTTCAAATAGATTATCACCGTGTGAGATTTGAAGAGAAGAATTTTGGCGAAGATTCAAAATTAGAAGGAAGGGAGAAGAAAAATGGCGATTTTTTTGTACAGTACTGTTTTTGAAATTTACTTCTAAAAAACACAAATAATTTGAAATGACAAATGTAATACTACTTATAATTCCAATTTCCTAACGTTAAAGTTCTTCAGTCTGTAAGCTTACAACGCATAATGGGATTTTGTTATCGTGGTGGGCAAAGCACAGACAGCACATCGTGTAGCGTTTTGTTTCACCAAAACCAGCTCGACCCTAACGACAAAATTATTTGTCCGTTGCATTGTTACAGTAACTGTTACAATCCTACTATGCTGCAATTAAAGGCTGGTTTCAGTGAATGGATTGTTAATTGTACATGCAGTTTGACTGATCAAACTTTTAGAGTTTTGACATACAATTTTACCTCTAATACCGTTTGTAGCAGTGTTTTCTTTTATGATCACGCAAGTGAGTGAATTTTTTAGTTTATTACTTTAAAAGGTAAAAATTAAAGTGGCAGACGAGCACTTCTAAACTTAAAAAAAAGTTTGTTTATAGTTAAGCACAAAACAATGTAAGTCAGCAGATACTCTTTACTTTATACTCTTTATTCCAAACAAAGTGGAAAGAAAAATACAGGAGCCAAAATAAAGATTTTAAAGTTTATTAAGGAACAGTACCTGCAACTCTTAAAGAATGGCATTACGTTCTGTGACATGCGACTGGCTGCTTTTCAAGCTTGGAATACATTTATGTCTCGTAACGTTTTAAATTAGCTTGGGATAAATCGTTTCAGCTATATATTGCAGTTAAAAACTCGTACAGATACCACAACAGCCATTTTAGAAACACTTTGTATTCTTGTGGTTTTAAAAATAGCACACATTAAGCCTTTAGAGCGCTTTTATATGGGATAATAATCATGTTTGACAGTTTTGTTTTGTATTGCAAAACTAGGCATCAGGTATCGTCGTTTTATCTCTAGCACAACACCTATATTTGTTAATAAGTTGTGTCATTCGTAGTGAAAATACGCTGGGTAATATTCGTATCTTACCTGACTTTCGAAAACGAAACATTTTTATGCTTAAAAATTTTGTCTTGGATATTCGAGTAAAGCTACATATGCGTGAGCCGTCATTAATTTTGAGCTGGTGTACTTAGAAGGAAGGCAGCAAATCAACAGTATCCACCATCCAACGTTTGGGCTACTCTAACCAAACAGTAAATCGTAACTACTACTCTTATAATGTGTCCATAGTTCTAAAGCGAAGAGCGTGTTTCTGTTGTAGCGGAACGGGATTTAAGGTCTTCGGTCTTACAACCTGCCACGCCAAACATTAGTTCACAAACAGCCCACCCAAAATAAACGATTTATATATGTATTCTTACTTAGAAGTACTATATTTTAATTAGAGTATTGTGTTTATATAAAAGTCAAAATTGATTGCAATTAAGAACAAAGCTATAGAATGGGCTATCTGTGTTCTGCTTAGCAAGAGTATCGAAACCCGATTTCTAAGGGTTTGAGTCGGTCGACATATTGCTCTGCCACTGGAAGGGCAAAAGTAAAAATATAATAAAAAATAATTTATGAAATACTTTCCTTTAAGAGGAGAGAATGGCGAAAAGTGCCTTGTTGCATTCGCCTTTGTACATTTAAAGTAGTTTAAATTTAACAAAACTCGTTTCTGTTATTTCTACATTAACTGCGACTTTAATACCTTTATATTTAGTTGAATGTTTCATTGGCCTTGTGGCACATCTCTGAATCTCGGAGACAAGCTGGGTTTGAATCCACTTGATACTACTATTCATGCAAGACTTTACAAGTTATAGACTTACTTCTTAGGTTTCGGAGCTAAGCTTAAACTTTTCCTGAAACTTCCCCCCCCTCTCTCTCTGGTATTTGGGTATATATATTTGTATACCCATGAGGGTCAGGTACACTAGACATCTTCCTCCTTCCATGACTTTGTTGAAGTGCCCAGATTAATATATTTCGAGTAGTACTGAATGGCTGGAGTGATATCATAAGTTTAGTCAGGTCCTTTTCAGGGCAATGTCCATTTATATTGTTCTTTGATTTTTATAATTGTTTTTTAATAAGTCTAGAACGTAGGTGGCCTGTTTTATTTTAGCTCTATTCTATTATTACTATTATTATTATTTTAAATGATTTTATCTTAATGATATGATGTAGAAATTTAGCGGGAAGAGGTGTTTAGGTCTCTCTTCATCACACACGCAATATCTGTCTAATTCGCATAACAACTCATTTTTTCGCAAATTTTTATCAAAATATTTTATTGTACTACGTAGAAGTCTATCTGGTATTGTTTGTGTATTTGAGTAATTATGCATGAACTTTGATGAAGTGGTTTTAGGAACTCTGTATGCTGATGTAATTAGTGTATTCTGTAATGTTTGGAGTTTGGTTTGTAATTGTTTTTCACTTACATTGATCCATGCAGGAGCTGCATAGTCTATTACAGGTCTAATGTATGTCTTGTATATTTTAATGATGTTTTCTGGTGTTGTTCCGTAGTTTTTACCAGTTAGACTCCTAGCATAGTTTATTCTTCGCCAAATTTTAGTTTTTATGTTATTTACATGTTTTATCCAGGTAGGTTTAGAATCATATGTTAACCCTAAAAAAGTTTGCAGATGTAACAGTTTGGAGAAGCTCTTCGTTCATGTAGATTTTGGGTTGAACTTTTTGATGTTTCGTAGATTTTGAAAATATTACTAATTGTGTCTTCGCTGTATTTATTTTAATTTTATATTTTTCGCAATATTCACATAATCTATTTAGTTGTGGTTGCTATTTCTGGTGTAGGGGCACTTTTCCAAATTGCTACATCATCAGCTAACTGAGACGCGTATCCATGGTTTGGGTCTTTAAGTGGCATATTATTTACATACATGATAAAGAGAATAGGGTTAACCACACCTCCTTGAGGGACTCCAGCTTCTGGAGTGAAGAACTCCAAGAAAGTTCCCTCTACATTTTCTATTTTCCAAAAAGTTTGATAACCAGCGAATAATTCCTCGCGGTAGTCCCATTTCATACATACGGAACCGAAGACCATTGTGCCATACACTGTCGAATGCTTTCTCGATACCGAGGACGCAGGCGATAGTGCATTCTTTTTTATTAAAGCTGTTTATTATTGTTTGAGTTAACCTAATTAAGTGATCTGTTGTTTGTCTATATTTTCTAAATCCGTTTTGTTCTTCTGGTAATATTGAATTAATCTCCAAAATGTGGAGAGTCTATTGCTTATTATTATTTCGAGAATTTTACCTAGACAGCTGGTCAGGCGATAACTGTTTGGTTTATTGGCTGGTTTTCCTTCTTTGTGGAACATTAAAATAATAGCTTGCTTCCAAGAAACTGGGATGTATCCAGAGTATAGACATAAATTAAATATGGCTAATAGGTGGTCAAAGAATTTTGGAGTGCCTTTTTTGAGAAGAATTGTTTGTATTCCATCATTTCCCGGTGCTTTGTTTTTTGTATTTTTGATTGCTTGTTCAAGTTCATTTAGTTTGATTTTTTTGGTGAGTAGTTGGGTATTGTAGTCATATGTACTGTTAGTGTTGCTGTTTTTAATGTTGACTGGAAAGTGTGGTTTATATAATTCTATGCTATTTGTTACGTGGTTGTATATTTTATTATAGTAATAGTTGTTCATGTTCGAGTCATTGTATGTTTTGTAACTGATGTTTGAAGGCTTCTGTTTTTTCTTTGTTGGTTTGTGCTAAGATGTTGCTATATTCCAGTGTTGGGTATTTTCTTGTAGTGGGTTCATTTGTGAATGTTTTTAAGTGTAGCCAGAACTTACTAAGGTCCGTTTGTTTGTTTTGTTGAGAGCAGAAGTTGTCCAATTTTTCTTGTTTTAGTTGTTTAATTTCTGCTCTAATTTTATTTCTAATGTTGTTAATTTCTGTTTTTATTTCTTGTTACCATGAATAGTCTTCTTAATTGACTTCGTTGTTTGGTTGGTGTCCATGCATTGTTTGTGGTTATATATTGTCGTTTTGGTATCGTGTCTGTAGCTGCTTTTAGAAGGCACTCCATGATTATTTGACTGTAAGAATCAATTTCTGATTCGCCTGAACCTTCGATGCCAGGATTGTTTGTTTTTGAATTTCGCGCAAAGTTACACGAGAGCTATCTGTGCTAGCCGTCCCTAATTTAGCAGTATAAGACTTAGAGGGAAGACAGCTAGTCATCACCACCCCCTGCCAACTCTTTTACCAACAAATAATGGGATTGATCGTCACATTATAACACCTCCACGGCTGAAAGGGCGAGCATGTTTGATGCAACGGGGATTTGAAGCCGCGACTCATATTACAAGTAGAACGCGTTAGCCCACCTGGCCATGCTGGGTCCTCTATGCCAGGAAAGCCTTTCATTTGTGCTTCAAATTAGGGTTACAGTCACCAATATCTCGAATTTTGTTCTCTTAAAGATCTGGAGCATAAGTATAACGTTACTTAAACATTTTGAGATTCGGGATAAAGTTCTAATGCAATGTTGCAGCTTCGTTTATAGTTCTGTGTCACAGTAAAAACGTCTACAGAAGTATTAGTTTAGCTTTATTAATATTTCCCACAGTTTAGTCCCAAGCTTGAAGGTTTATAATGCTAAATGCAGAAACTGATACCCATGGCAGACACAGTGAAGAGTCCATTGTTTAACTTTACTCTAAACCAAAACTTTCTTCAGAGTAAGGCTGTAAATATTCCCACATCCCTAAGTATTATAAATCAGTTATAACTTTCGTAAATCATTTTGGCGATAGTTTCAGGTTTGTTTTTCAAGTTTTATTTCAAGAGAAGGCTTTCCAAAGTTCTAGTTAGAGACAACGTCTTCACTTAAAAATTAATAAATGTGCTTACAACTTATCTAAGAAATCTAGTCTATAGATAGAAGTACCGAGTTCCGGCTCAAAGCTCCACATTATGGTTATAGTTTTATACCAGAGTTTCTGATAGCAAATTCTATTTTTGTTATTTTATGGCTGTGTTTATTTAGTTTATGAAATTTTAGTTGCATTATAATGCTAGCTCATCTTTTACAAAATCATTTGTAATTTTAGTAGATATATGTATCAAAACCGACACCAACTTCCCTAATAATAACAACAAATACTATAATGGAGCAGAAGCGTAAATAAATTTATAATCACGAGGTTTTACTTTCATGACCTACTCTGTGAATAAATACCCTACCATAAGTCTCACCAACAGACAGAAAGAGTCACAAGATGGTTATTGAAAAATGTAGTTATTTAATGTTAATGTCGTTTTCTTTTCTGAATTATTTTTTTTCCTTCTGATTCTATTATTATTATTGAGTTATTAATTGTTGGTGTGAAGTCCTGGTCAAGCACTTGTTTATTTATTGTGTTTTGTTGACCATTGAATTTATTTCTAAGTGTTGTTATTATAAATAAATTGTACTTTTGTTGTTGAATCCTGATTGTAATGGCATTTTACAAGGGGTTAAAATTTCCACTGAAGTAAGAGGCCAGGATTATGACTTCCCAAAAAATTTTAGATGAGGGTTACCTATTCCCTTACAAGTTCAGGCCAGTGTTATTAAATCTATTTCATGCTGCAGATTCCCTTAAAGATGTTTTGGATTACATTTAATGAAATATCAAGACTGTATAGGAAGATTTTATTCCTTTGTCACTAATTTGGAACTTTGAATAATTTGATTTTAATATTTGAATATAACATGTATGCCACAGGACAGGCCATTACAGGATACCAACAAACAGCATTTACATTTAAAACTGGTATTTGTTAGTAAAACTCAAAAATCATCAAAAGACTATGACAAATTGATAAGCATATTGAGTGAGATCCAGGAGAAATTAATAATTTATTTAAAGTAATAAACCAGTCTTCCAAATTTTAAGTTTACACATATCAACAGCAGAAGATGAAAATGTTTTATTAAACAAAATATGTGCACAATTTACAAACAAGACTAAAGCATTTAATATATAACCAAAATCATAATAACTATAGAAAAGTTTATCGTCTTTACCTACTATCACAACAGTAACATTGACAATGTGGTAGTTTTCATCTTAAGCAGCAATACATTATAACTGTGAAAAAAATAATAATGAAAAAAATCAAGGTGACTAATTAGATTTTAAAGTAAAACATTGAAAATGATACAACAACAAACAAAATTTGTGTTTATATCTACATTTCTAAACAAAACCTCAAAGATGGTGACCATAACAAATATAACTTAAAATATGATATTTAATGTAGTAATGTGCTATAGGCAATTAATTTTTACTCACCAAGAGAATACACCTGTATATCAAACCTAAACAATATCTCAGAAATAATGAATATCAAAGAGGAATCATCCTTTATACAAGATCCATGATATTCAGCAAAGAAATTTACAGTTTAATTTCTGAACTTATTTTAACAGAATTGGCAGAAATAGAATAAAGAATGAGATTTACTTTTCATGACAATTTTCATTATTACAGTTGTTATATGATCACTTTATAAATTGCACTATATGAATGGATTTATAAATGATTTCCAAAGTTCCTAAAAATCTTTGTGACACAGCAGAGATTCAATTCTTAGCCCAAACTTCCACACACAATACTTTGTACATCTTGTTATAAACTATATCATTTGGTAGGAAAAAAACCAGCAAGTATTACATATATGTTCCTACAACAATTAATTCACGACAGCATGTGAAGAATAAAGTATTGTTGAGAAATAACAATTGCATTTTAGCACATTTAGATTCAACAATCAGTAACATGACTTAAAACATGAAAGAAAAATTGTGATCCAAACAAAGCCAAATATTAAGCCACTTAGCGACATCACTATCATAGAAATAACCAACAGTTCAATTTAATATATAGAAAATGTGATGCATAAACATGGGTAATGTTTTTCAAAATGTTAGAAATTTCTGTCATGACATGAAAATGCCATTTTTACATCTTTTTAATTGAACCTAAACAGTCAAAGAATAACAATTATGGATTATGATGTTATGTTGTAAGTTTCAAGTTACTTACTTTCCATCTATCTCTGTCTATCAGTATAATATATAATTTAAATTCATTATACTCTTTGTAAACGGTCAGAATAAATTGTAGCCCTCAATACACCAGTAAGATTTTATTGAAAAATTACATTCACGCAAACATCAAGTTCCTCACTTGTACTGTGTTTGCTCTCAAGTAATATCTTTCTAAGACAAAACTTGGAAAGATCCCCTACAACAAAGTATATACATTATTCACTCATCCACTTTTCCATTTTCTCACACCCTTCACATTTTAAATTTAAAAGTGCATTTATCCAAACAATATATATGTAATGTTTGGCATCACAACCTACTAATAATAACCTTTGTCTTGTTACTAGTTAATTTTGGAGTTACCAAATACATAAAACTCCATTACTTGTAAAACTGTTTAAGAAACAATTACTGCTCACTCTTTACTGTGTCTTGTAAAGCCATTCTAAGTATTTAACTTTAAAGCTGCTTTAAAACATGCAAAATAAATTTGCACTTTATGCATACATTAATTGTTAAAGCTTAGCTCTAATAACTACAAAAGGTAGTTTACTGAAAAAAAAAAATCCAGCAACAAATGTATTTAGTTTTCTATCTACCATATCCAGTTTTACTTTTTCACTGTTCAAGAAACCATCACAAGACTATAATATATTACACAGAGATCAGATTCAACCACAAAACTTTTCGATTTTACGTAGATACAATCCCTTGGGGATGTTGGAGTATTGGTGATGATGGGGAGGAACGTGGCGACATTTTTGTTCCTGAGGCAGCTGCTGTTGCAGTAGTGATATCCTTTGGGCCAGGTTTGGTTTGTTGCAGCCTTAACCAGATGTCTCCTAATGCTTTAGCAAAGTGGTCATCAACTGAAAAGTTCAAAAATTTAAATACAATCTAACAAAACAGTTAATGATAACTTACAGATAAAGTAATGGAGGAAAATAACTCTTTGTAAAATATCATTAAGATAGCATTACATTAATTTCTTTGTTACTCTGAACAGGAAGATCTGATTTTTTTTGTATGCAAAAACAACTATTAAAGCAAATCATATTGAAATATTTTGTTTTTATGAAAAGGTGGTATTCTTGAACAGAAATTTAATTTGAATTTCAAATTAAATAATTATGTATTTTCACTAATTCTCAAACAAAAAGGCATATCAAAATATAGTAAGAACATTTTAATTTTTATAAATCCTTGTTTGCAAACTAAATATGAGGTGACAAATGTCATGTAAATTAATGGTAAAAAAACCAAAAACTCTTAAATTTTTAAATAAACAACTTGTACAGAAACATTTTAAGCCAATATTAAGTAATTTTAATTAATATAATCATTGTTTGCTGTTATACACCTTAAAATATCACATTTGCAATACACACTTCAAATGACCCTTTCACTTATGTAAAATACATTTAGCGTCTATGTCTGTGATTAAAATACAGTTAATCACTTGTAAAACATCTAGCACCTAACAGTGTAGTAACATTCAATTACACTGCTAACTTACGAGTTTCTTTGAAATAAAAACCCTATAACCCAAGTGCTTTCAATAGGTGGATCTTTCTTTTCAAGGGCAAACTGCTGCTAGATATTTTAATGTATGTATAAGTAAAAAAAAATATTAATAATGCTCTTAAAAGTATGGTATTAACAAAACTTTACATAATAAACATCATAATTTTGCCAAATACCCCATGGTCTCAAAATAATTTATAAAAAAAAACAACCTTCATATACTAATTTTATAATCATCAACTTCCCATACTAAACAAAGAAATATTCAGCCATTATTGGTGATATACATATGCATTTTAAGCTTGTTGTTTGAACTTTCAGAAATTACTGGGATAAATTCTAGAACATTTTTCAGAATCATTCCTGGCTTGTGCTGAAATGCACAACTTTATGGTAGCTTTTCTACTTTTAATATTATTTGACCTGCAGCAACATCTTTCATAGAAGTTTACTTATAAAAATCAGGAACAAACAGCTAAAAGAAACAAAACCCTTGAAATTTACAAATATAAAATGTTTACATCAAATTTCATAAACACAAAATTACAAAATGATAAAATACATTACAGATCTTGTTTACAAGATGTCACAAACAAGTATATATTTCTTGGCAAGAAAAATTCACTAGAAAACTTGTTACAAGAACCAACAAAATAAAAGCAAAATAACATTGTCCATCTTGACTTCTGTAAATTTGTGTCTAGAAAAGGTATTCTTATGTCTTAGATACACTAATACTTGAAAATAATGTTAGGAAAAAGGAAAGTAAGGCCACACAGGATACTACTCTTGGTGGTGTTATGTTGAAGTGTCAAAATTTAAACAGAAAGTTAAGAACAAAATGTACATATAGACTCACACACACAAATTTATTTAAGCCTGTGAAGTAAAAGTCACTGAACTTTGCCCATGATAAAGAAAGATATACCTTTCAAAAGCTAGCTTTGTATTCTTTATCTTTATTATATAATGTTTGTTTACTCTATTAAGGTGAGACTCCTACAGTTAGTGCCTTATTCTAGTTGAAAAGAAAAAAAGGCATAAAGCTCTGACAAACAGCAGATGCAATTCAAATCTTGTCCTGAGCACAGAACACAGTAGTTGTAGTACTGGTTTTCCAAATAATGATTAATTCTAAAAGATGTGAAACAGTTTTAAAAAAACTTCATCAAATACCACAGGTTCAAATGAGTTCATTTACACTAACATACCTGTAATTGATACACTTGGAGTTGTAGGAGTGGCTGAAGAAAGGAATTCTGGATAATCTTTGCCCAAAGATCTCCTGAAGTGTTCATCAATAACAGGGTCACACATACCTGACACAAAATACCAGTTAATAACAATAATAATCAAAACAAAAATTAAAGTCAATTAATAATTACTCATGGATCAACTGAAAAAATTATTTTAGTTTCTCCTCATTAAATAAATCTCTATTTCCCTATCTAATAGGAAAAGATATTCAGGTACTTAAAATTAATTGGCTTTATAGAAGTATATAGGTTTTTAGACATGACTAATACTAAAATGTTTATAAATTTCTCTAGTGGAAAGTACTGAACATATTTTCATTAATTTAAAAAAGTATTAGAGAAGAAAATTTTTTTCTGTTAAAAAATAAACACCTTTTAAAATATCTGATTCTAAATGAATAGGGTCTGAATAGCAATCATGTAAAAAATTATAAAGCAATTTGTTTTCCTCTTAACTTAAGTAAGTGAATCCTTGATAAAATGAGTGCAAGAATAACATTTTAGCACACATGAATTTGTCTTCATCTGATCCACAAATGTCAAGATGCTGTTCCTGAGCTAACTTTATCAAATAAAGACTTAAGAGTAAACTATGAGCTAATTAATACTGCTTATAATAAAGATATGTAACAAAATCCTATTATCTTAAGAAAACTGTAAGGTCAGCTATATTACTGCATGCTGATTGATAGAAAACAGATGAGGTAAAGTGCATTTAGCCTTATAAGTTGAAATAGTATCACCTACATAAACTATAAGTACTACACTTTGCCTTAATATACAACTTTTTATATAAGGAATAAATATCTTTATATCTGAGTTAACATTAGGACTTTGGAATTTTGGTTCATTGCGTATGAAAATAAGCATGCCTGCTAAATACACATTAATCCTGAAAAATGTGATATTACTACATCAAAATTCAGTTTAATTACTTGACTATTACCTGAAACCACTTCTCTACGATAACCAGGTTGAACATTATCATCAGAATGAGATAAACTACTTCCAGTGGGACTTGTTTCACTCAGTAGAGGAGAGAGTGGTGCACCAGGTGAATGATCTTTTCTTTGACAATGTGATCGCATCAGTGCTGGAGCACATGTAATCACTGAAGGTCTTCTTTGTTGCGATTGTTGTTCCATATTTTTACAACATTTTTTTGTCATATCTAGTGGCTGATTATAGTCAGACACAGAATCAGTAAATATGTAAGGTGTTGAGTGTCGTTTTCTTTCCATTCCCGAGAGTACTTCGTTACCACTTGTATAACTTGGAAGCATACCACTAAAACTGAAGGAGCTGTGCGACATGTTTAGTGGAGGAGTAATATACCCAGGGAGATCCTTTGTGAAGGAAAGGGTACCCTCGGCTTGTGACTCTGAAGCTCCAATATTCCTGTTCCAAAATGTGAAAGTAAGAACATGTTATCTTTAGTTTAGATAATATTTTACAAATTCAACAAATTACAAAATTGTACAAAAATATTTAAAACACCAAATGCAAAGTTGTGTATTATGGTGAAAACAGAATTTCAGATGTTGGCAATTTTCCACACTATCGTCTCATACGAAATTTCTTGTTTGTTGTCATATTGATTTGCAAAAAACTTGCATTATAAAAAATAAAACTTAAAATTTTTATTGTAAGAATCTTGAGGGATTTTGACTTTATTGGAATGAAATTATATAGCTCTATTATCACCTGAACATTACCTACAGAATCTGACAATCAGAGTATTTTAAGTTTAAAACATAACAAATCAAACTATGTGAACAGTGGCTTGTTTTATGTTTGATAAACTTTGATCATCACTTACTTATTCTTTTCTTCATATAAATGTTTTTAAAAGATCATATTTATTCAAGAGTGTGAAGGAAAATAATTAAAGTATATATTCTTTATGGATGTTTCATGCCAGAAATTGAATTGCAAGATATTATATTATCTATTAATTTCACCAACAATTATCTTAAACTTGTGTGTTTAAGTCAACACATTTCTCAGGAAAATTGGACTGATTTAAAATAAATCTGCTACCTTAACTGTTTTGTTTAAATGAGTAATAAGTTCTTCCATGAGCTAAAGTTTTAATTTATAATAGGTCATAGATTTTGTATTATCTCACTTTGATGGATATTGATGATTGATGCTGGCTTCATTAACTATGAAATGCTTAAATGTGATCATTATGTTACATCTTCTCAATTGATAATCTGCAATGGTGGTGATATTACTTATTAAATACAGCAATATTAGCATCTTATGATAAGAATCTACCAATTATTTGTCCAAAATAATATTCCGCACATGTAGGATATATATACACACACACACACAAATACACCATCTGATTAGTGTCTTGAACACATAGAAAATGTATTAAAGTACATTACATGACTGACTATACTGTTTTTAAATATAAAGAATGTTTGCTTACATCTTAAATGAGCTGTGAAAATTATCACACTTTAATTGGTGAATAAGATGTAGAAGTTATTCTCTTACCTTAGAGTTGTAAAGATTTTCCTAACCATACAAAATGTAAGTTGCACTTATTTTGTTCTCTCTTATTTAGCTCAAACTACTTCAGTGGTGTAGCATGTAGTACAAATCAAGTATAATAATATAGCAAAAAGCAAAAATCACCTACAGTAATGATCTCCAATTTCACTCAATTTTTCAATAATTTATTATTAATAAATTTCACATCTTTTGATGTAGTTTTTTTTTTTACAAAGTATTTGGTACATCAAAAACTAAATTCCATAAACTAAATAAAAAAGCATAAACATAAGAAGGACAATTTTGAAAGTTTGGACATGAAGCTTATAAATGCTAAAGCTCAATTTTACAAGCATTCAACTTAGAAACCACTTCGGTTTGATAATATGAATGATAAATTTTAAAAATAGTTTCAGTCTAGTTTGTGAGTATTCAATTAAAAAGTAGCTACGGTTGTGTTTTATAACCATTTAACTTAGGAAATGCTAAGATTTAATTGTAGCAGTGTCCAATTAAAAAATAACTAAGAATTGGTTTTATGAACACTTAACTGAGAAGCAGCTAAAGTTATCATATTAAAAGATTAAAATGAAACAGAAACCCTATAAGCCGAGTGCTTTTGAAAGATGAACTGCATTTGGTAGCAAATGGACAAGACATTGAATGTATGTAAATTTGAGGTCCTAATTGCTAAATGAATATTTTCACACTAAGTACCCATATGTAGTAGCCTGTATATAATAATAATAATATGCTTTTGTTTATATGTAAAAGATTAAAATGGACAATAAATACAATATTCAAGAGCAGTTTCAACAGTATTTGAAGATCATGGTACAAAATATGCCTAATAACTTAGAGGTAAAGGGGGAATCTGGGAATCATCTAAAACTCTACTCTCTTCTGGATGCAAGTTTTCTTCAAGCCAACTACAAAAAACCTGAACTTTTTGCCATGAGTCTAAAAAAAATTTTATTAATGATCTCTGTACTTATGTTATCAGATATCCACTTACAAATGTGGTGAAGATGATTTTTTATTTCTTGGTTTCCCTCCAAGCGTGTGTCGTCTTTCTTTTGTTCTTTTCAATTTATGGCTCTTGGTGGGAAGTTCCTTGGATGAAGGGGGAATCTGGGAATCATCTAAAACTCTACTCTCTTCTGGAACAAAAAATAAAAATAAAGTTTATACTAAATGCCAAAAGTTTCAGAAGAAATTGGGAATTTCTAATGACACAGATGTAAGCTTTTACAAAAAAATAAAGATTTAAGCAAAAGCAGAATATATTTCAATCTTACTCATAGAGTCTCACTTATCACACAATACTCTAAATCAATTTGACAACTTATACTAGAAGTAAATCTACATCCAACTAAACAGTTCAATCAATAAAAGTTTATTTTCTGATTGCAACAGTAAAGAGAGGAAGGCCATGACATAATGAAATGAGCTTCTCTTCTTATAAATAATTGTTTTATCTACCAAGCAAATTACTAAGGGTTCCCAACTTAGTTTATAATATATTTTTCATGACACTTTTTACATACATATTTATGCTAATTTCATGTCTTTTCAGTTGCATTTTTTATTTTATTTACTTAACTACATTTTACATAAATTTGTTCATCAAAATTATTGATTGTTTTTAAACCGATAAGTTATTTCATAAAGAAATAAGTTTCATGGAAACTTTTTCTCTGCTTTACAGGAATATCTGGAAAATTTCAAAGTTAATTTCCAGGATGTTTGGAAACTCCAAAACTCATTTGTAAATTTTATACAGTTAATTCACAAATAATTATACAGATACATCAAGTTGGATTACCATTGTTATGTTATTAGCAGCATCAGTTTTGTCAACAGACAGCAGTTAAACACTAAAACAAGTTTTTAAAATAGGCAAAACCATTTACTGACATGAGCTATAATGTTTCTACTGCTAGATTTTTGGAGGTATTCTTTTCTTTTAATATTTCACACAAGATATTCTAATTGCTTTGTTTTCAAGGGATTCTAAAAGTTTAAGCAACAGGTGATTTTTTTGATAAAGCTAATTCTCCAATAACAGGCTTTTAACACTAATAAAGCAATTATCCTTTTCTACAATAAAACATGAAGACACCGACATTATTAAACTTGAAATGATCCAAGAAATCACAGGTTATGTACATTAAGAACATGCCATTAAGATTTGCTTAACCATTCTTTATGTCTTCTAACCTCACAACCATTGTGTCAGAGTTTGTTTTTTTTTTCCCCTCACACTGTGAAATGTAAAGTAATTACAATTTTCAACTTTTGTTATGAAATGCAATTCCTCAAGAGTCCTAGATGTATTAAGTCTCCAAAATACATTCAAACTAAGAGTTAGTAACTGTTATTATTAAAATACACAGCAGTAATATTTACATCAAGTTCATAGCCATTCTACTACTTTGAACTGACCTAGAAGTTAACAACAATGTAATGATCTGAAACAGATGAAAAACTATCTTCTCTAATAGAAGCTTAAACCTTAAACCACTCCAGTTCAAGCTGGACCAAAAGTTAACTGATCTATTAAGTCTTTAACTCCCTAACAGACAACTTTGTACCTGGACCACTACACAGTATAAAATATAATTTACTTTCAGTATCAGCACAATGTACAGAAATGTTAGCTGAACTTTTTTAAAATTATCATTCTTGAAAAGTGGTTAATAAACCTACTAATACACAGTTTAAGTCTGTTAGTTAAATCAAACAGCTATACTGTTATTTGTTAATGCCAAAACATCACAAATACTACATATAACAGTCTCATTACAAAATAACTATCAACATTTTTGGTGATATTTGAAACATTTCCTACAAACTCCTGCTATCAGTTATAGCACAGTGTACCTCAAAATGGCATCATTAAAAGTTATCTGAAAGTTCATTTGTTTGTTTTTGAATTTCGTGCAAAGCTACACGAGGGCTATCTGTGCTAGCCGTCCCTAATATAGTAGTGTAAGACTAGAGGGAAGGCAGCTAGTCATCACCACCCACTGCCAACTCTTGGGCTACTCTTTTACCAATGAATAGTGGGATTGACCGAAACATTATAATGCCCCCATGGCAGAAAGGGCGAGCATGTTTGTTGCGATGGGGATTCAAACCAGCAACCCTCAGATTATGAGTTGAATGCCTTAACCCACCTGGCCATGCCAGGCCTTATGTGAAAGTAATCATAAATGAGATCATAAGTTCCTATAATGTAATTATGTAAAAACAAAAATGTTTTACAAAGGCAATATAAATTAGAATAATTTTTTATAGTACTCTTTGCGACAAATTAACATATAGTATATATCTGCAAGTCCTTTAAACAGGCTAGCCAGAAAACAAAATTATTAGCTACTTGGGACAGGAAACTAAATTATATTCTACCACTAGGAAGTTAGAATATAATAAACCCATTATTCAGTTAATATTTGTGCATATTTACTTTATGTATTTTGAGAATTAGTGTTCCTTAGTACTGTATCAAAATTCTGATTGCATGAGAATATGCTGGTTCAGAGTAATCAATTTTTATTTTGGCATTTACACAGTATAACAAAAATATCTGAAATGTATTATGATATCAGGAGTGTATTGCACACAAACATACATAGTTAAAAATACACCATAAGGTCATTTTTGTCTTTACTTAAAACATGCTGATCATTAACAAATAAATACGTTCATGCGCACAATAACTGCACATATTTTCGAAAAAAATTGGTTTCACAGCAATGATACAATAATTCGAATTTTGAGAGTTACTGAACTCTGGTTTCTAACTCAGTCTCATGTAAAATGTACGCAAAACAATGTTGCCATTTTGAGTTTTAATCTCTACATACAATTTTTAGCGCTCTAATAAACCCGATAAAAGTTACGATATGACGCTTTGGGATGTCTTCTCACAACATCAAGGCTTTTATGGTGATAATTTTGAAAAGTCTTATGCAAACACTTTTCCCTTTGGTTTGTTTAGAATTTCGCGCAAAGCTACACGAGGACTATCTGCGCTAGTCATCCTTAGTTTAGCAGTGTGAGAATAGAGGGAACTCTTGGGCTACTCTTTTAGCAACGAATAATAAAACTTATCGTCCCATTACAACGCCTCCACGGTTGAAAGGCTCGAGCATGTTTAGTGTGACGAGGATTCGAATCTGCGACCCTCAAATTACGAGTCGAGTGCCTTAACCACCTGGCTATGCCGGGTCACACTTTTCCGAAACCAGGACAATGTTTGTACGATTTTAGGCTGAAGTAATAGGGGAATTTTAAAAGGTTTTTTTCTTGACCCATATACGAAAAACTGTAAACATACTTTTAATTTATTTTCGTAACTTACATTCTCGCGGACGTAAATATATTCTCAGACATAAGAAAGTTGAAGACAAAGAGACTTAGATATATATATATATATATATATATTTAAAAAAAACATCCACACACAGAATAGAAGTATATTACTGACATACTGGTCACACAACTTATGCTATTCTCACATTTTGTTAAAAAAACTACAGAAACAAAACAAAAACAGACTGAATGCGGAACAAGTAAACAAGATAATGACGTTGTTATAATAATGTTATAAATAAACTAGCTCCTTTTCTCCCCTAACTGTTCAACTAAGAATAAAGCACCAAAAACATCTGCTTCCATCACCAGAGGCGTTCGAATTGCGAGCGTGCCAAACAATTTCAAGAACGTTTGGCATGCATAGGAAACTGGTGCATCAAAGAAATGCCGCTCGAAGTAGCATATTAAATAGCACCAAACTCTTGTGAGGCCTCTTAAAGCGACCCCCTCTAAGAAAATTACACATTCCTGAATGAATGCAGCGAATTTTGGTTTTACTTTCCCGAAAAGACTAAAAAAAACGTGTTTACTCATTTTTCATTGTCAAGTATATTTGAAAAGTTTTAGCATTTATAAAAAATATAAGATGTGACTGAAAATTTTAAGGCGACACATTTTAAACATAATTACAAATTTTTGAGCTGTTGTAAAATATTAATATTTGAATCGTAATAAACATTTCTGTAAAAAAGATTTATGATATTAATTATTAACCTAAATGTTCCTCTAAGAAAATAAGGTATGCATATGCACAAAAATACGTTTCTTTATACGTATATATTAGCTATCTTCCAATAACAAGACGCCAACAATTTCCCAACTCTTAAAATACGATATTGTGATAAAAGTTTTTAGAACAGCGTCTTTTAAACACGAAAACAAATTTATCTACACGCGTTTTTCTTCTTTTCAGTGCTAATAAATACGACCAAGTGTTTTAATTAGCAAGAATAGAAAATAGCGAACCAAGTAAATAAAAGAATTCACAAAATTCAATATTCCCCTTTGAGTTAAGAACTGCCGCGTTTAATGAATTTACTCAATCGTGAAAAATGAATGAAGAACAAACTAGATGGAAATATTAGCTTACATCATCACATACTGGTACTTCAAATGTTTTATTGAAAAATATTTTACCGATATAACAACAAATAAAAATAATACATATCAGTAACGATATTTCGAACTGTTCTTTCTAAGCACAGCCATTTATATTATGCATTAATCTATGTTAAAAAAAAACCCATAAGGTTTAACGATTAATCAGCCTTATCTGTGCCCTGTGTATCACGTGATTCACAGGACATAATAAAATACCACCTGAATATTACGTGACACACAGCAACATTTGATAAGTAGCTAATATTAATGAACGTGAGAAAAAAAAAGTTGTTTTCGTTCCATATATGAAATTGTAAGAGAGCTTCACAAGGCATAACATGTTACATTCAAAACACGTATGAATAACGACAGATCAAGCTACTTTCCATCAAGCCTAGGATAATTATACAAGTATTTTCATCCAACAATACTAGAAGAATATGATTCGCTCATAGCTACTTGGGTAAATTGTCAATACACATGTCTATAAAAACCATTATATTGTCTAAAACAATGAAAAGGGACAGATTTATGAAGTTTTCAGGTGATAGTACAGCTTCAATATTTCCGACTTTTGTTTGCATACATTAGTTAATACTATAATAACTGTAATAATATTTACCATCCTGACCTCAAAAGCATAACATTTCAAGAACATGAAAAGGAGAACCTACGACAACGTAAGTAGTTTTCACTCACTCTCCGTCAAAATTATAAGAACAGAACCATATACGTTCTATAATGCAAATGAAACTGTCTTAGCGAATTCAGTCAAGTTTCTGTGTTTGATATTAATACATGCAATAATATTTCTTATGTACCTAATATATCGCGTATGATATTTATATTTCAATCTTTTATAGCATTTTATGCATGGAGTGTCAATTTTCAGTTATTTTGTATTTGTTTGTTTGTTTGTTTTTGGAATTTCGCACAAAGCTACTCGAGGGCTATCTGTGCTAGCCGTCCCTAATTTAGCAGTGTAAGACTAGAGGGAAGGCAGCTAGTCATCACCACCCACCGCCAACTCTTGGGCTACTCTTTTACCAACGAATAGTGGGATTGACCGTTACATTATACACCCCCACGGCTGGTAGGGCGAGCATGTTTAGCGCGACGCGGGCGCGAACTCGCGACCCTCAGATTACGAGTCGCACGCCTTACGCGCTTGGCCAGGCCGGGCCAGTTATTTTGTAACTGATGTTGTATGGGAAATGAGTTATTCAAAAAACCCTTACAATAGCAGCCAATAATTGCACTTTCAATGTAATCCAGTTACTGCCATCTATCGACGTAATTTATAAGTAATGTAACTGTTGCAACTCCCCCCTCCATCATTGCAGCAAGCAAAATGTTACTCTTTATTCTTTCAACAATTTAATTATCTCAAGACAAATCACCCTCTCCTTTTTTTACATAACCAATTATCATTTTGTAACATAATAAGTGAAGTATAATACTTATTTCAAGAATTAAGTTCGGTTTCAACCATATGATAGATAATAAACTGGTTCTAAAGTTCATCTACGGGTTTTATTAGCTACAATGATATGAAGAAATGTATATTTTTTCTATGGTAAATACATAATTAAAGATTACAGAATATCGTTACATTCCCTCTGTTTACTGGATTTAACAAACATAAAACAGCCAAACATACGCTAAATAGCTACATCTATAGAAAATTTAATGACGAAAATGTCTTTAGTGGATTTCAAATTAATTAAAAACAAACAAAAGTTGACAATTTTCTAATTATTAAAAATGATTTTTCTATTTAAAATAACGACTTTCACACAATAAAGAGACCAAATTCAAGATCCAGGATTATAACTATCTGTAAATGATCATATAATTAAATTTGATACAATTTGTTCATGACTTCAGTGTATACTTATTGTTACTCTTCAAAGTCTAAAGCAGTTGTTGTCTTGAAATATCAGTAATCAATCACTGGGTATTTTTACTTCTGTTGTAAATAGGCATGAGTTTATATTCGCCAAAAATGCCTATTCGTTTCTTCTGCAGTAGTTTGTCTTCAGGAGAGAGAAAAATACGAGAGTTCCACAAGCCACAGCTAAGCAACAGACAAAGGCACACGTATCACCTGCCACGCAGTGGCTTAGCCCAGCCCAAATGACACGAGCTATGCACCCTCTCAGCTGCAGTACACGTGCCATTCCAGACATTCCTGCAACATCGCCACGGCATTAAAAGAATGCACTGTATACAACACCCGTGGCCGGTCTACGAAAGGGGATGAACTGGAGGCCTAGAGCGCAAGCGCAGTTCAGTGTTTCTTATACTGTACCTCGCTGTTCTGGCTGAACAAGCCATGTAAGTGTAGGGTGGGTACGACAGATAAATAAGTTATTTTAATAATATCTGCGTGTTTAAACGTACTTTTAACTAGGCGCATTCTTAATATTAACCTACAAGTTTTTAACTGCTTAATACTGAACTAAATATATCTGTATTTAATATAAACATTGATAAAAATTCTTAATGATCTACAAAGAACAGCTGAAATACTCTTATATGGAAACGCATGAAAAATCAATCACATCATCACATCTGGAATAAAATGTTCATATAGAATTTACAATTGTTTTAAAAAAAGAAGCAAGTATGAAAATATCATAAGACAAAAGAGAAAATTTAATTGTCAAAATAAATCTATGAAAAACAGTATTCATAACATTTTTTTTAAAACGAATCTCATAGCTAAAAAAGGATCTGTTGAAATAAGTTTCAACCACACTGAACACGCTCGCCCTTTCAACATTGGGGGCATTATAATGTAACAATCAGTAGAAGAGTAGCTCAAGAGTTAGCGGTAGGTAGTCTTCAATAGTTGCTTACCCTCTAGTATATCACTGCTAAATTTGGGACGGCTAGGTCGACAGCTTTCGTATAGTTTTATGCGAAATTCGAAACAAATACAAATATTTTCAACGTAAAACACTTTACAAAAGCGACCTGTCGCATATTTACTGCAACTGTAAATTCAATCTCATGACAGCAAGCACTCAAAATCTCAACTGAGTACAGAGGATCACAGTTTATATAAGATGAGAAAAACAGGTTAGATAGATAAACATAATGAGGTAAAGTAAGGTATTTAAAAATCCTTCATTCAACAGAGTTAACAAAATATCAATACATTTTATGCTTTTGTAGTGAAGGTATAGTTCGAAAACCTAAACTTTGGCATAAGCACAATTTTTGGTAAGAATAATAACCGTATGAAGGAAGAGAACGGAATACATATATAGTTAATGGCTGTTCTTTCATATAAAAATTAGTTTATCTAGTCGGATCGATGTTTTTGGTGTTTAACACGTTAAAATTTTATATTGTAGGTTTTCCAAAAAGTTTAACAGTTAGGGTAAAGGATGTTCTTTTTATCCTACAAAGTCCTCTTTTCTTAACTGTAATTAATTCGAACCTAATGCACTATTAATACCCATAGTTAGGAAATGATAGGTACTGAACATTTAACTGGAATATACGACCGTCATGGAAGTGTAATCAATAAGCCTAAACCATGTAAATATCACAGATAGCCGTAGGAATATTACTGCATTATTGTTTGACGTTCTAACAGAGACCGTAACGCCGTTTACCAAATAACACACAAAAAGCAGTCGTCCGTAGGAGAGTTTAACCCTAGTTTGTACGTGGTGAGTCACAAAATCCGTTACAGTATTTCTCCGACAACTTATTCAACCAGATCTACACAACACTAATAAAAACACACGCGAATGAACAAAGGTTTTATGTACAAACTAACCTAAGGCATTAACAAAAGTATACAGGTATATATTTGACATGTATTACGATAACATAAAGTGTCGGTCATATTTTTACTCTTGCATATATGTTTAACCAAGAAAATTCAGTAAAAGTATACGTTAATATCGTGATAACATAAGGTCGTCGTACATTTCTATGTCACAACTTTTTAATTTTACGTTTAATTTAACAGCAAACGTATGAGATACATATCATGCAAGTTAGGAAAGCTAAATTTACTTACGAGTAAATTTAATGTGAATTACTTCATACTAATAAACAGACCTATGAAAACTCAAGGGAACAACTACAAAAATAAACAATTTTGAAAGAACCTTCAAACGTTTTTGTTAACTATAAGTAAATCTATGTAACCAATCTTAAGTCACCAAAACTTCGCACTCTTACTTATGACCCCAATATGAAAACAGAAAATCTAAATGTAGGTACTTGTTTTAAAGGATTCTTACATGTCCATGCCAATTATCATGCAAGTCTACGAAACCAGCCCTGAAGCCCTGATACATGGGCTCAGATCTGAAAACTTACAGAATATGAATTTATACTTTAACGGATTATTATATTTTAATATCGTTCAAAACTTGATTTTTTAAACGTAAAAACAGACAAATTTATATGTAATAGATAAATAATATATAGATTTTCACACTCTTAAATTATCTAGGAGTTAGAATTCATGATATACAGAGTGCGTAAATTGGAGATCAAACTCACATGTATAGGATTTAACATAATCTTGTAATAAAGTTATATAAAATACAGTTAATGTTTGTCTGATTAAATGTCGATCTATGTTAACCAAATGCAACAGATTAATCGTACCGTAAATGAAACCAAAATTTAGACAAACAAGATCAAACTACACCAAATATTAATTACAATTGCCATTGGACACTACTACTAGGCCTCTTCTATTTTTTAACACTACAGTCTCTATTCAATCTCTCAGGCTTTTCGAAAAGGAATTTACATAATAGTACTTCGACCGCATTATGTCCGCCAACAGAAAAATATTCGGTTGCTGGAGAGAAACAATGCAAGTTCGTGTTCCAAAAACTAAAACATACAGCTTCTAAATAACACTACAGTATTTGTCATCCAAAAACAGTGATCATTATAAACACGTAAATTGTTGGAAACTCTGAACATACAAAGTTTTAACGACTAGATTCAGTTACATTTGTGAAATAAACGGTAGATTCAAAATACAGTTATTAACTTAAAGGATAAAATATATTGTCTTGTTTCATAGTCATGTGTCGTCATTCTACCTTATAGTTTATAATATGGTATAGTTTCATCGCTCATGTTAAGAACACGAGCCATTAAAAACTAGCTGTGAAAAACCGTTTAATTTATTATACACAACTCTAAACATTGTGATAAAAAGAAAATTAAATTTTCCTCAAAAACACGTTTTAATCGAAACAAGAACAAAAACTGATTTATAGGGACACAATATTTCTAAAACGTAAGAAGTAAAATACGGAAACGCACATGCACAGGAAGGTTCTAGTTAAATTTAGTATCATAAACCTAACACATACTGAACAGTCTAGGTTTGGAAAATGTAGGAGCTTTCGGATTTTTTCATGTCAGTTTTTATAAATATAACTTACTACATCAATAACAGTGTTAGATTAGAATCTAACGTAACGATTTGAACCAGACCTAATATCCAGTCACTTGCGTACAGTTTCAACCAGTGCTCAGTGCTTCTAAAATATATACATTACCAATACCTTTGAAAATAATTTATAAAACACGTGCACCTTTGAAAATCAGCACAAAGTAAGTATTCGAAGAAAGTTTCAAACCATTTTATTAGTGTGGACTACACAGTAAACCACTTAGTGTACACAATTCTTCCAAGAAAGAAAAAGTTATACAGTACAGGGTGGCCTAAAGTTAGATGCCCTAGAGCAGCATACCAATCAATTATTTTTAATTTAAATGTTTCAGATAATCGTAAGAGAAACTGAGAATATGTAAATACTATGTCAGAAAAACTGATCAACGTGTTGTAATGCTATAAATCAAGTCCTATCCATTGAGAAAAGATTAAACATGGGGGGTAACTATCATTTGAGCCACCCTGTAGATGGCGACACCAATCTAATCATAAAGCTTTATTATTTTCAATTAAGAACCAGTTTTACTTGCGTCTTCTATTTTTCCTGAATAGCAGTTCCTTTCTATTATTTTTTAACACGTCTACCATAAACGTACATAAAAAGTTCCACCGTTTTGAGTATTTAAAATCGTGTGAAATGTTAATATTTGCTGTAATGATCCATTAGCAATATCTTATCTTACATAAAAAGTCAAGGTCCACGAGGCCCGTCCCTCACAAACCATTTAGCGCGCTTTATTTGAGAATCAATCCTTACTCAACAGCAGGGGTTAATTTGTTGGATGACACTGGAGATAAAGAGTAAACTATTTTTACTAAATTACCATCTTCAACATACAATCAAACTCTCCTACCTTTCATATCGTTTACAAAAATTATAGCAAAATTAACGCTGCGGAAGTGCACAAGCTTTCAAAGTATTTTTATACTTTAAGTACACTGATCAGTATATTTAACCGTAACGTATATTCACTTTCTCCACTGTTTTATAGCTATATCCTATGTAGAACAGATTAATTAGCGTACAGACATGGTTGAATCACTTGTATGTTTACTACAGCCACAAAGCCCACAGTGGAACGGTACGATCACAATTAACGCTCACAATTGCAGTTACTAGGTCTCGTCTCACGCGTAGCACCACCGTGAGTCGAGGGTATGTTGCTAAAATTTTTCAAGCCTTGGGGAGGGATTGAGTCTCCCAGGGAATGTGCTTAAGTCAGTACCATGGGGCAATAGTCCAGAACCTAAGAGCAATGCCCAGAAAAACAGAAAATTCTCCTTTGCACGTCTAGCCATCTGATGACTGACTTGTGTAAATGAAATATCACTTGTACACCATGTGTTAGAATACGTTTGAGAAAACTACAGAAATAGAAAATTTATCGATTATAGTGCAACAAAGGAGAAATGCATATACTGATTGAAATTTAAAATTCAAATCTACATCGAAGATTTAGTTCCAAAGTGAACACTAAATACTCTACACGCAAGTAAAATGCATAATCATTAGAAAAAAATATAATCAGTTTGATAAACGTTTTATTAAACACGTAATGTGACCTGATACGTTCACCCAATTCTTCACATGTATAAATAACTCAATAAACTAACAATGTCTGAAATTTACAGTTTACTTGGTGTATTTTACACTTTACAAGGTGTGTCTTAATTTTTGATTTAACAAATTGTACAGAATGATGTCAAATTCTTTGGCATTTATTTATATGTCAGTATGGATAGTTTAATTTTTTTCTCACGGACAAACAACCCTCTTTATAGAACGAAACAAAAATTATTGTTAATCATGTTTCTGCTTCAGGAAGTGTACGTTGAACACAGATCAACCCTGAAATGACAAAACTTTATTTCTTACGAAAATGGCTTAAAACTTTACTGAACAACAACAGAGAAAACAAAACAAAAAACCGCTAAAAAATAAATTTAACTCGTCAACACGATATACATATTTTTAATAAGTGTATTACGCATATATACACGTGTGTGTGTGTTTTGATAAAGAGAGGTAGATAAAGAATTGTATGAAAAGAATCTTGTTTACTACGAGGTATTATAATAAACTGACAAGAAGGATTTATTCCATTCACAGACAAGCCAGACTTAACCGTCCAATTGAATATACAATGGTTCAGCTTGGTTATTTATCAAGTCCTTCAGCATAGCGTGTAGTCATCACTACTGGTTGATACCACGTGCAGATGGCCCTCAAACACTGTAAAATGATCTGCTAGATGTGATACTGAAGTTTATCGCCAGTACTACACATACAAATAGGTCACAGTTACATGCTACAAAAACAAACAAATATTACATGGGTGATTTTTTTATTACTTCTTTGCCACCAATTGTGAAAATGTTGTACAATATTCGAGTAACCAGTCATATCTTAATAGCAATACAATATCAACCAGTATCAGACTACACTTCTATCTAAAAAAAAGTGAAATTGTTTGGCATCATACATACTCACCATCACCGATATAAAATACTTTTAAGTGTTTGAATAACATGTTACGATGCCGTCACAATTATCCATTATCATTCAGCGGGCTAACTACTTACCTACTTGTGAATTTATTTTCCCCACTAAAAGTGAATTTCACTGGAAATTCTAACAGTAAGTGCAGATATATGCATCAAACCAAATATATTTTGTCACTACATGAGGTCTACTTTATTTGTTTCACTTTTCCAAGAAGCACTGGCGAACCGTGAATTCGGTGAAACTAGTTGTAGAGGAAGTAGCAAATCATAGAACAGATGAGGTCTCTACTCCATTTTTACTCTAGTATTGGTAAGAAAAATAAATTTACAAAAAATACAACCAATTATAATACCCTCCACCTGGTAACAGCACCCCTCATTGTTATTACTATACAACTAATTATAATACCCTCTACCTGATAACAGCACCCCTCATTGTTATTACTATACAACTAATTATAATACCATCTACCTGGTAACAGCACCCCTCATTGTTATTACTATACAACTAATTATAATACCCTCTACCTGGTAACAGCACCCCTCATTGTTATTACTATACAACTAATTATAATACCCTCTACCTGGTAACAGCACCCCTCATTGTTATTACTATACAACTAATTATAATACCCTCTACCTGGTAACAGCACCCCTCATTGTTATTACTATACAACTAATTATAATACCCTCTACCTGGTAACAGCACCCCTCAATGTTATTACTGTTAGACTACAATTTCTTCTTAACAGTACAACTTATGATCAACCATTATCAGACCACATATTAACTTATGATGAGCCTCTGTCACACCACACCCTAGCTTATAGTGAACCACTGTCACACCGCACTTTTGAATTAATAATAGTATCACTTATAACCAGTCACTGTTAAAGCACACCTAGTAACACAATAGCTTATGATGAAGCAACATTACAGATATTGATTAAAAAACTACTACTGTGTTAACGATTAAGTTACCACGTACCATTGTCGAGTGGTAAACTTAAATGTCAAGCCACGACGTGTGCCTAATAACGTTGCTAATCATTTCCAACTTTTAGTGAAGTGTATATCATAATTACAAAAAAAATAAGCTCTTATTCACTACTGCTAGATCAAACATCGTGAGAACTACTAACAACCACAACTAGCCACTTCAGACTAATCAAAGTACATACAGTCCAGTTACAATTACTGCCAAAAGTTTCTATCTAATAGCAGATAATGAAAGTACATTATTAATAGCCAACACTGTCAACATTTTGTTTAAAAATACATCTTTTTAACAGTAAGTATTAATGAGTACTACAGATATAAACAAGGCAGATTATTAACAACAACGGTCACATTCTTATAGATATAAACAATAGCTTATTAGCAATGACTGTCATGCACTTATTGATACAAACAACGAAACTTATTAGCAATAAATGCACGTACTTACAAACATAACAATACAACTAATTAGCATCAACTGTCATGTACACAATGCAACTTACTGAAAACAAGTGTAACGCACGTAGGTAACAGCAATACAGGTTATTAGCATCAACTGTCAAATACAGATAAAACAATAAAAATTATTAACAAATAGTAATGAATTTTTTTTTCATCTGTTTAATAATAGTACGGATTATTGCAATGAATATAAAAAAAGTAGACATTATTAATATGAGTGGTATGAACTGGCCTTACTGTACGATTAATAGAAACAGATGTGACCAGTAACGCAGTTTTAAAATATGTTTGTATTGGCAATATGTACCGCAAAGTTTAAGTTGCACCCTTCTCTATTTTACTGTCAGTCATTATAAAAGCGAAAAACCCATCAGTATATAACAAATAATTATCGAAAAACTATGCAATGGCACACACTTATTTTTATTGACGAATACAACAAAGTAACGGCTAAAAGCTCTTCGTAGAATGAAGACTGTTGCTCGAAACGCTGTTTTCGTATTCGTTAACAAATTTATATTTTAATTTGACTAGTGTTTCATCTTATTTATGTTAAATTTTGTAATTTCCTCGCTCAAGCAGTTTTTATATCTTTAAGGGTTAAGCAATGCCATTAGTAATGAACTGTAGCAACTAGCAACAATACCTAATACAAATTTATCTTCTCTACGTTGTATAAATATTTCCTCCGCAAACTTGCTGTAAGAACTTTATGGTTCAGTCAATTTGTAAAGAACTAAATACATTCTAGGTGGCGCCACAATAGATAAAAAATGAAGCCACATTTGGACGTACAACGCATGACTCATTTTGTAGAAGTTTTGACGAACTCCTTCTGTATGATAACAAGCAAGTAGTTAAGAATGGGGTTTTGAGCAAAAAAAAAACAAACAAACAAAAACTTATCTGATCGTTTCTGTTATGTGGATCAAGGGTAGCAAAAAAAAAAAAGTGTATGATTCACTCAAATAAATATCCCCTTACCTGACATGTCGTAATCCGATAAATAAAAACTCGCTTACCAGGTTGCATTTCGCGTTTTATTTTCAAAATAAACTAAAGGCACAAAATGAAATAAATACTATCGCTATCACGGTTAGCAACCTATACGATCACCTACGTATAATTATTAATTAGATATTTACATGATACGTGTTTTAATCACTAGATATGAGTAAGGCAATGCTTTTTATTCTATTTTTCGGTCGTTAAACTGTTATTGTGTTAATGGATGTCCCAAGATTGACTATTTCTATGATGATTGTAGTAACCGTATTCAATCCACGAACCTTTTGATAATGTGCTATTCATGTTCTCAAAAGGAAATTTTTTGAGTGGTAATAGCTGTATTCGATCCAGGAACCTCTTGATAATGTACTATTCATGTCTTCAGAAGGGCTATTTTTGTAGTAGAAGTAGCATTTTTAATCCAGAATACTCCTAACAGTTGCTAGAAGGACTATTTCACTTGTAGTAACCGTATTCGATCCAGGGTCTTTTTGATAGTGTGCTATCCACAATCTCAAAAGGACTATTTCAATTATTGTCATGGTCAGGACTCGATACCAGAGTTTTCCTGATAGGGTGATATCCACGTCTCCAGAAAGGCTATTTTGGAGTTGGTAGTGAACGTATTAGATTTAGTATCTACTTCATACTGTAATATCCAAGTCAATCGGAAGGGCTAGTTCTGAACAAAGCAGCAATTTGTGGCATTAAACTGATTAGTAATTAGTATCTAGTAATAATTATGTGTAACTAATTAAAAATTAGATGTCTGTACTAGATATTAACCATAATGATTGATATCCGATCACCACAATTATATAGTAAGTACATAATACAATGTGTTATTTACTTAATAGTAAGATTAAATACAACTTCCTTGAGTAAGAGCGCAAGTACGTCACTTTCCCCCTACTTAATAAGAGAAAATATGCTTCTCTCGATAATATGAATATTTCGAAAGCAAGTTTTAAATTAATCATTTATATTTAGTAGGTAATAACCACATGCTTGGTCGCCATTATTAAGATTATTTTGAAAATATTTTTCAATAAAGCAAAACGCCACATCATCCTATTTGCTTATTAGTTGTTTTTTTCCTTAAAGTGTGTGTGAGAGATAGAGTGGATTTTACTCTCATATTTCATAATTCTTAATAATATGTTTTGTTTAAAATGTTTTTCTTGTTTGAAGTTAAGCATAAAGCTACACAATGGGCTATCCGTGCTTTGCCCATCACGGGTATTGAAACCCGACTTCTAACGTTATAATTCTGAAGCCATGTCGCTGTGCAACCAGGGGGCATTTATTTCACATAAAATAAAAATAACATACGAACTATAAGAGATGCAAAATCAGTTTCTCTTTTGACTCGAACTATAATAAATGGTTTAAACGTTTTGTTTATTATTTTTATAGACTATATGCACTGTCTGCGACAAATTGTTTTTAAATATCACGCAAAGCTATATGAGGGCTATCTGCGCTAGCCATCCCTAATTTAGCAGTGTAAGACTAAAAGGCAATAAAAATAACATACGAACCATAAGAGATGCAAAATCAGTTTCTCTTTTGACTCGAACTATAATAAATGGTTTAAACCTTTTGTTTATTATTTTTATAGACTATATGCACTGTCTGCGACAAATTGTTTTTAAATATCACGCAAAGCTATATGAGGGCTATCTGCGCTAGCCATCCCTAATTTAGCAGTTTAAGACTAAAAGGCAATTACTCATTACCACCCACCGCCAACTCTTGGGCTACTCTTTTACTAACGAATAGTGGGATTGATAGTCAATTATAACGCCCACAAGGCTGAAAGGGCGAACATGTTTGGTGTGACGGGGATTCGAGCCTGCGACCCTCGGATTATGAGTGCCTTAACTACCTTGCTATGTCGGGCCATTTATGAGAATTAAATGTACAGTGAATGAATAGATTTATTGTTAATTGTAACACTTTTCACTTCCCTCTCATTCGTTTTGTAACATTATATTACAGTCTGGCCCAAAATGGAATTTGTTTTTATTTTACTGAACTGAACTAGTTGGTTTCAAGCACAGTATTCGGGAAATGTGTTAACAACAAAATTCCTTATATAAGTTAGGTGTCCGTCACGAGCATTTAAAACTGTTGTACATTCCATAAAAATAAGTATTTCATGCGATAACGTGACATGTTCTTCAACCGAGTCTTACAAGTAATGTAATATAAGAAGTTAACATACAACTGTAGTGATGATTCAGAGTTGTGCATGGCCTTGCCCTTCCATTCTAAAATTACACTCGTCAAGAGCACGTGATGTATTTGGTAATCTTTGTTTTATACGAATTGTGCATTAATGCCTGTGACCTCGATCTTTGACCTAGCGAATCAAAAATATAGCTTTAAAAAAGTACAAACCATACGTCTTCACAGCTTAATAGTGTCTCCTTAACAGCGCAGCCAATTTAATATAATTTGGTTATAAGAGCTCTAGAACATTCCTCTATTTCTGCCGAAGATAATTTATACATGTATACATTAAGAAAAAAAAAAAAAGGTTCGGTGAATGATCGAGTCATATGAACTATCTAAAGAGAAAACTAGAATTTCTTGAGGTTTGTTTGTTTTTTGAATTTCGCGCAAAGCTACTCAAGGGCTATCTGCGCTAGCCGTCCCTAATTTAGCAGTGTAAGACTACAGGGAAGGCAGCTAGTCATCATCATCCACCGCCAACTCTTTGGCTACTCTTTTACCAACGAAAAGCGGGATTCATTGTAACATTATAACGCCCCCACGGCTGAAATGGCGAGCATGTTTGGAGCGACGGGGATTCGAACCAGCGACCCTCAGATTATGAGTTGCACGCCTTAACCCACCTAGCCATGCCGGGCCATTTCTTGAGGTGACAAGGAAAAAACTCAATTGCCCCATAAAACTTTTTATTTTAGTATGACAAAACGAATGTATAGTCTTATGACATTAAAAACAATTTTCAAATACATACTCAACACATTTATGTTGATTTTATCTGTACCAGTCCACATACATGCATGACGTAGGCACTTCAGAAATGTGCATAACACGATTTTCCAGGTTTTTGGAATTACGAATGTTAGTGATGCAAAGAAGTACGTATGGCTGTGTTAACTGCAGTAACTTATTTAGAATATTTCAAGAAAAATGAAAAGGCTTAACAGTACTTTAACAGAAATATTTCGATTTACGTTTTCGTCAGTTTTATGTACTTTATACGATGACTCAAACTGACGTTGATACATTAGATTATTAAAATATAACGTTTTTTCTGAAGTTTAAAATCGGTTCTTATTCATCAAATTTGAGTAGTCTGATGTCAGTACAGATATTACGCAATTATTCTTCACTAGCGCGATACATTTTATTTTTGGGGGAGGGAGAGAAGACGATACTCATTTAGTTAGAATACTCGCTATTAACTCTTCACTGCACATGGATACCCACCTTTAGGGCACTGCTACGTGATTTTCGAATTTTGTACTATCACAAAGACAGGGAATTCCCCTTCAAACTTTCCAGAATTCACCACTTTCAAATTTATGAAAGTAATATTAGTCTTTTTTTCTTTTCATTTTATTTGCATCAAATTATACATCCAATAGTGGAAGAACAGCTTATCTATAAACATGGCAGTGAAAGTTTTTCTGCACTCTATTTACATTATTCACTATAAGATCAGTAAAATATAATTTTTTTAATATTTTATCAATTTGCTATAAACGCCAACCGCGGCAGTGGCTAGAACCCAGAGTCTGTCTAGCAATACAATCAGTAATTACCGTCTTACAGAAATTACTCGTTATAAAACATGTTTTACACAAACATTTGCTAGCAAATTACAATCTCGTTTTATTAATTACTATAATATTTGTTTACGCTAATAATTTTAAAGAACAACAAAAAAACCAAAACAGAATGAGCCTCGAACCTGCCTCTAGGTAATAACACCAAAAGTAACAAAATTGCTACAATCACGTCACTTAGTCAACAATTTTCTGGGCTTGTTGTGGAACAAACACAAATCATGTCAAGTAAGAGGAAATAACTGCCATTTTTATAATATCCAATGTTTTGCTCTTATTTTAATTTTAAATCGAGAAATCTGGTAATGGCAGTCTTAATAATTTAATCAAAACACACGATGAAGTCAGTACTAGATGCAATCATTTATGTCATGTTAATATCGAAGAAGCTCGAATTATGCACACACACGAGCGCACGTTTATCAACAAGCACATATTTGAACATCTAATTTTTATATAATTCTGTATTTCGACAACTTAATAAATATCTTTGCCACTCGTCAATTCAACAAGAACAAAAATTTAAGTACTGGCTAATTCCATTTTGCTGACAACTAATATTTGGCTAAAATCACAAATATCTATTTCCTTATGATTTTTAGTGAAATTATGTGTAATTCACGATTTTAGAAATGCAACCATACAACACAATTACGTTTTGTACTCTAAAACGAAGCAGAGTTGGTTCAATATTAACATAACTGGGAAAAATTGCGAAATTAAATGTTCATACTATAAAGTCAATCGAGTAAACAAAACTGCATATTAAGAAATGTTATAACACGTACGTACACGTTAAAAGCTGCCTCTACCTGTATGATATATTGAGTTTTACCTTTTTTTTTTTCACGAATTTGAACAATTATTTGATAAAAATATGCGAGTTCCCGTTTATAATTGCTAATAGCTGGACCGATTGTCACCAAACTTGACATTTAACTTTACGGCCCCTCAACGAGCGACAATGGTTTTTGCCCCTCGGGAGCTCCTCTGCTTTCCGCATGCATTGAACAGGCGGGCCACAAGTGTTGTAACAAAAAAGTGCTGTTTTCATTACTTATTTAACGAGTTATGAAGATTATTAAAAATAGGCCTACTGTACTTCTTCGGCTTGCTCTCCCAAGCAGTGTGGCGCAGATAGCCTGGTTGCTTTGAGCTATAAAACACCAACCAAAGCAGTACTGACGAGCCGCGAATTCTGCGAAAATAGCAGAATGTAGATGTTTTACGTTATTTATGGAATCTTTTCTTCGCCGAACTTACATATTTCAGTGTTTGTTGTATTTGGTGCAAAACTACTCGAGGGTTATCTGAGCCAGATGTTTAATTTTGAAGTGACACCCATCGTCAACTCTTTGGTTAATTTTTACCAAAGAGAAGTGGAATTGTACGTTACATTATAATGTCCACTCGGCTGGAAAGGCAAGTACGTTTGAGGATGGAGTTCCATTCTGTGATTCACAGACTGCAAGTCAGCGCTACTACCACATTTTTAATTAATTGAGGAAAAGAAAATTCACAATACGTGCGAAGAATTATCTCTGTAAAACTGTAAGCTAATATCAAAGTCCAGAAATTTTATATAAACAAACTGTTTACGTTTAGAACTATGAATGCATCAATAACAATAGTCCAAGAAATGTATGCTACAGAATTATGTAAATATACGTAATAAAATTGATCTAAAAATGTAATAGTAATGTAATAGTAGCAATAGTGACTTAAAAGTAGTGTTGCACCAATATCAATTGTTTCGTCTATTACACAATTATTTTGATAGAAGTGGGTTAGGGGTCTTAACATTGAAGGAGGGAAGTCCATTTTTTTAGTGGTTCAAAATTTTTTTCTAAAACATATCTTCATACATTTAACCTTAAAAAAACTTTGCATATTATTATTTGTTTAAGATATATTAGTCTAATATTAACCCAACAGAAATACCATCTAAAATTTAAATTACATACAACCCACGGTTAAACCCTTTTACCAAGAGAAATTACTAAAGGAAGATTTTACTTTTAATTTGCAAAAAATTTGTTATAAATATACACACTTATTTTGATAAATTTACTTCTTCGCCTATCAACACATCAACAGCAAGCCTCTTTCTTTCAAATATATATTTTTTCCAATATTGAGAAGTGGCACATTATTTTTATGTTTTTGTTAACTTTATACATTACTGACAAATGAACTGTTTACTAGATAAAATGGGCTCGGCATGGCCAGGTGGGTTAAGGCGTTCGACTCGTAATTTGAGGGTCGCGGGTTCGAATCCCCGTCGCACCAAACCTGCTCGCCCTTTCAGCCGTGGAGGCGTTATAAAGTTACAGTCAATCTCACTATTCGTAGGTAAGAGTAGCCCAAGAGTTGGCGGTGGGTGGTGATGACTAGCTGCCTTCCCTCTAGTCTTACACTGCTAAATTAGGGACGGCTAGTGCAGATAGCCTTCGTGTAGATTTGCGCGAAATAAAAACAAAACAAAAAACATACTAGATAAATAAATTAAAATAATATACAATAAAGACACTTAATCCAATATTTACAATTTCCCATTTTGTGCGCCAAAACGAACTGAGCCTTGCGAATCAATAGGCCAAAAGTGTAGTAAAAACTGCAGTCTAACATGATTTTTATCAACCTTTTATTTAATCTAAACATTTGTCTTACCAAATTTATTATATAACGGCAAAATTATGTTACTTTATTGAAAATCCCCAATAAATGAATTCAATACTCGTTGCTTAGTAACCAAACTTATAACACACGTATATATCTTGAATGGTGTTTAAAATTCTGTCATTGTACCATTTTCTACAAGCCAATCGATATTTTAAATCTATATTTTGTGCGTAAGCAAACTGGAACACCAAAACCAGCTCAACTGTTATCAATTGATCATACATATACGGACAATTTGGTAAAAAATAAAGGTACATGTAAAAATTGCCATAAATATATTTGAATTTGAATTCACTACTGCTGTATAAAGGTGAAGTTTCTATATAAATAAAACGATATTCCAAAGGTTTTGAATACAACTTAACAAGATTTATATAAAGTGCACTATCAGCTGATTAAAACTAAGTCACTATTGATCAGTGTCTTGATAAAAACGCATTTCGAATATGACTGTTCGAATCAAATTATATACTGCATATACATGTTATGGGTCATGAATGACTCACAGCAGTCATTATGCCAAAGAGTACACAACAGTACCATGCAGCGTCCATTGCTGGCATTTCGAAAAATACTCGAAATGAACGATCTATGACTCGTGGTGTGAATCATTACCAGGCACGTGCTTACAGCAGGTGAATAAATGGTACAGTTGTGCCAAAATACAAATTAAAAAATTCTATATAGTTGTATCTTGTTACTCATAATGCTGTGTGGTTTTCTGAATGTGAGAAAGTGTCTGTGTAGACACACACATGTATATGTGTGTATATATATATATATATATATATATATATATGAATTCCATTAACCTACTGAAACTCTTGTTCTAATGTTGAATAGCTATCAATTATTCCTTTTATGAATAAATGCATTAACAAGAACCTGTTTCATTACTTATGTTTACTCTATAAAAATAGATAAGTTACTTAACATACTTCTTAAAATCAATTTGTGTGTTCCATTTACCTAATGCAATAATGCTGTTTACCTCTTTCCACATTACCCTTATCTTTGTTTTTTAATAACCTTGTATTTTTATGTACATATGGTTATAATGATTCTTCACTGGAATCATTCCACATTATTCATAACCCTTTGTGTGCTATACAATTTTATTAGGTCTTTCCAATTCCTTAGGAGTTATAAAATTTGTAAAAGTCTTTCTGATGTTTACTGCACTCTGAAACTGAGTAAACTATGATATACACAAAAAACACTCATATAAGTAACAAGTCACAGTCTTAAGCCTATCTTACAAAGTTTGCACAGATTTATCTTCTCAAAGTTTATGTTCTTGTAATGTATAGCATTTACTTTTAACCTATAAATTGATCTGGAATTAGTTTATGAATTATGAAATCCTTCTTGGTATGCTCATTCTGTTTTAACACACACATTCAATGCAGTTTTCAATGTGAACTTCAATACTGTTTTTGCATCAAATAATCAATAACTCATCTATATGGTGGTGACCATATAAAACCAAAATACTACCTTAGTAGCCACAGGTTAAGAACAAATATTTTTTCATATACTTGTTTATAACACTGCACAACAATGTTGTTGCTTCTTGAACACTGTTGGGTGTTCCTTATAGATTTTTGGCTGCTAATCATGAAAATCACATCCAAATTTGCCCATCACGTACTGTTTCATCAAAATCTTCAGTTTCACCAGGACATTGCTACAATAGAAAAACAATATCAGGGCAACTGGAATCCGTCAATGCTTGTTGACTACTGTTGGACACTGCAACGTGATGCACCGGACATTGAATACAAATGAAAATCAAGAGCAAAACACTTAATTACGTTGAACTTAATAGCATATTAGAAACATTTAATGCAATTAAATATGTTATTGCTGGTAAACAGTTAACTTTTTATTTCTCAGAGTTCCTACATGATGAAGCAAAACCAAAACTATATTTGTGCATACCCACCAGGTACCTGTCACAATCTGCAAAAACTTTTCAGGAAGCAAAACTTTTCAAAAAAATTGTTGTGCAGTGATATTAATATTTTATATGAATAAAACAAAGACAGAAGAGTAAGCACAAATATTTGTACACACACTGTAACATGGTTTTTTGAATAAATGATTAATCATGTAAACAAACTATAATACAATTCATTCAAATATACAGGAAGTAGCAAATTGTTAGTATGACTCATTTTATTAACATAGTTCTTAAATTCTTTAGCACACTTCATAACATTCCTATTTTCATATGTCATGCAAGACTGTATGTGGGGTGGTATTTGCATGTACATGTGATACCTAAAAATTCTGAGACCAATAGAGAATTTAGTTAAATCACTAACCTGCTCTTACATACCATATGTGTGTACTTGTGTAGCCATGAAATGAGTCCTCACCACTTTTTTCACTAGCAGTGAAGTGAATGTAACAATTACAACTCATTTCATCACAATGAAATTTACTTTACAAAAAAAAAAAATATTATAGCAATAATAAGTAAACCAAAAACCTTATTTCTATTTCAAGATAACTTTTTCAACGTTATTCCCTTTGTCACTTTATCAAGAAGCTTTCACACTCCTTTTTCGGTATGCTCAACAACATAAATCATCTTTTAGCAATAACATTATCATCTGATTGTTCTTAGGCCAACTACAGTGTTTATGTTGAATGCTCAATATTCATGTTATTTTCTTAAAAAAGGTTTGTTTCTTTACTTCTTGATGACTTCGGTGATAAATCAGAAGTTCTACGACACTGAGTTATAACAAAAAGCAAAATAAAATTTACCAAATAGTGTTTCCGCTAAGCCTTATGTTACATTTATATATTAGGCCTAATGCTTAAATATGACTACAAAGAGACCTAATAACATTAAGAGTCAGTGCTTGAAAAATTTCAAGTGGTTAATAAATATTCTGATTTTTTAACATAAATTATCTACTTGGCCTTAAAACATAAAGAAAAATAAACGTTTATTACTACCAAATATCTTTTATTCTTTGTATAGTCAGAAGAGTTGAAAATTTGTGTCAGAATGCCTGCATTATGTTTTCTACTTCCTGACCCAGAAGACAGTGGAAAGGTTCAAGTGCTATTTAAGTCTCTTTCAGAATGCACATGTACTTTTGTTCATGATAACATTTAATTTTTCTGCATAGTTTTTACTACAACTGTAGTGATTAATTAAAGAATTACTTTGAGACTGATGAATAAGTGAGGAATTGGTGCATTTTAGAGAAATAAACATGTTTCGATTAAATCCTAAAATTTTTCTTAAATCATTCAACAATGGTTCCTATCATCTGTATACATAAACATGTTCATACAATGTGCAAGATGTTGTACAACATTAGCTTGAAGTATAAATACATAGTAGCATATTCATATATATTTAAAAAATGGTTTGCTTGATCATGCACTATACATCAGTTGGAATTATAAAAAAATAAACATATTAATATACAGTGTAGGATGGTTTGCCTGATGACACACTGTACCACATTAGTTTGAATTATTTTAAATGTTTACTGAATGTTATCCTCATACAAGTACATTCAAGGTAAGTTACTTAATATTAATTTATTGATATAATATATGTACACATTCTTTACACAGGGTCAGGTATCAGTATGTATCTACAGATTTTCCAGCTCCAATAATATTGGTTATACAATATTTAGAGCAAATTTATACAAACATTTACTCTAAGTTAAAGTGCACTTGAGGTACAATGATACCACGAATCTTAACTGCATAAGAACTTTCATAATGAGGGATATAATTTTGATATCCAATTTATGATGATATTAAAAAAACGTTATACAATAAAGATATTCTAATGATTACAATAATAGTTAATAAGGTTTCAATGAATTAAAATAGTTATATTATCATGCTTGAATGTTCTTCTTCAGACTGAGATGCAAAAAAGATAAGATTGTAACTTCTGTGTCAAGTTACATTATTAAGAATTTCCAACATTTTAATGCAACTTCTAAAATATTATTGTCATTAAACTTTTTTTTATGCTCTTGTTCGAGTTCCAGTTACTTATGACCCACCTTCTATGTATATTCTATCAGCTAAGTATATTCTATAAGCTGAGTTACAAACATTAAATGAAAAAATAAATTAGAATATTTCTTTCAATATTTACAATCAGAATGTTTTTCTCTTTCATTTTGACCTTTTGGCAATGAATAAAGAATACACTTTTGCTAACACTAAATTATCAAAACTATATCAATTGTGTAGGATACAGAATAAGAATATATGATAAATGTTTTTAGTGATTAGAAGTTACATGTAAGTAACAAAAGTTACACTTCCAAAACAATGAAAACCTAGTAGATACAAAAACATTAAGCCATACCAGGTTCTCCTTCTGTCTCGACAAGAGCAACTGCTTTGGACAGGACATCCAGTGGGGTTTCTGCAATTTCCATTCTGTCCATTTTATTTTTTTTGGTAGGTGGTTTATCTTAGAAAAAAAAATTAACCTTCAAACAACTCTATCTTTCAAAAGTGAATGTGACATTAGTTCTTAATGCACTACATGTAATGTATACTTATGTCAGTAGTGCTTGCTTTCCAGTCAGTATTATACTAAAATTACTCCTCAAAGAGATTTTTTTTAGATGGTAGTTATTGAGAAACTCAAGTCAAAATAAAAATAACAAATATTTCTTGAGTGATTTAAATTGTTGTATTTAATCTTAATTTTAATTTAAAGCTTTAAAACAGGTTTATCTAAATTTAATTGTGACATTTAATATGTTAACATTTTACAACTAATAAAATTCAGAAGAATTTTGTTACCACAGGAACTTGTAATGAAATGCAAAATAGCATCTAACTCCCAGTCATAAAAGGAATGGTATTTTTAATGTATTTTAATGTAAAGCCAAACAGCTTATTTTACCAAGACTTAGAGAAAACTTTCTCAGTAACTAATATTTCTACTGTATTTGTGATAGGTAAAATATGTGTTATTATTTAGAAACTACGTGATTCTTATTCACATCATTATGGTGAAAGGATATATGCTTATTCTATCGGTTTGTATAAGTTGTATGGTATTTTTAATGTTTCTCAGTTTAAGTTTTGTGACCATCACCAGTTCGCATGTGTATTGAAAGTTTGTAAATGTATAATTGTTGTCATATAACATCATTATGGTGAAAGGATATATGCTTATTCTATCGGTTTGTATAAGTTGTATGGCATTTTTAATGTTTCTCAGTTTTAAGTTTTGTGACCATCACCAGTTTGCATGTGTATTAAAAGTTTGTAAATGTATAATTGTTGTCATAAACACAGTACATTAATCACTATGCACAATAACAGCCAAAAACTGATACTTGAAATATCCAGATCCAATTTATTTTGCAACATACATAGTAATTATTAGTTACCAAAAACAAAAGGTTTAAAATAAATTTTAAGATGTTTAGGATTCTACAGTTTGCTATCTTAAAGACCAATCAGATTCAGTGTTGTTTTTTAAATTTCACAAAAGGGATTTCACCATGAAATATTTCAGAAAATTAAGGTAAGTTAATAAATTCCTGTTTTTTTTTTATTGTAATATTTTATTTCAACTGAATAGAACAACCACTAGGTAAAATATTCTACTAAGAGTTAAAACTAGCATACTGGCAGTAATTACGTCAAAATATACTTGTTCCTTTTGGGTACAGAACCATATGAACATTATATGTCAGTTGCTAGCAAAAAATATATAAAATATTGTACATGCCATGTGATAGGTTGAACCTGCTAGCCATTAATCAATTGTTACTTGTTGGTTAAGGACAATATAACTATTGCATTGAGAAAAGCAAAATTTAGGAAAATGTTTTTGAAAATTAAGCAAACTAAATAATGTATTTAACTAACAAATAAATTCATATTGAAAACAAAATCCATTATGTATCACCGACACTGCCAGTATCAGTGGAAATAGCAAATAGCCTATTGTTCTGACTGGTCTACCTCAGTATCTGTACGTTGTAATTTAGTTCTAGCACCTATGGCGACAGTTCATAAATAACCTAGATATAAATTACTGTGCTGAGTGCACAGAACTGATTAACACATTGTGACACATGAACTCTTAAACACAGTTATTTCATAAAAACAACATAATCATACGACCTTACACTATACTTATAATAAAATTACTCCCAACTAGAAGTCATTAATTTGTAATTGAATTTGTAGCGCTTTAATTTTTAAATTTTGTGTAATCCGTGGTGGCTTAACCATATGTCAAACTGTTATTGTATCTGCACAATACTATATTATTACTATTATTTATTAGTTATATAATAATGGTTCGTTTATTTGTAAATATTTACTGAAAAGTTTTGTTATGGGTAATAGTATCACGCTTTATATAAGCACTATAGTATGTTATAAACTTTACTGAAATGTTTACTCTCAACAAAGTTGACAACTATTTACCAAAAAACAAAGGGACTTACTTTGTGATATGAATTGAACAGTCTTTTCTCACATGCGTCTTCAACACTTTGTTATATACGTTTCTCTTCCTAGATACTCTTATACAATCAACAATAGCTCTTATCTAGTCAACGAGTTCACATAACGTTGGTATGAGCGAAAACACGCATGGTATGAGATGACATTTCTCTCACGTGATATAGTTTCTTGGAACTGATTTGTCGTTTAAAAGATTGGTATTTCAGATGCGCTGCCATCTACAAGAATAAAACTAAACTATTTTAAAAGCCTTTTATATCTTTTTGATTAAATAAAATAAAGCTACAATAAAAATCTTTTATGGGTTTCTAATAAAAACAATTCTAACAATGATTGGATATATTATACTCGTCCAATTACAATAACGTGGACAAAAAACAACAAAACTATCAAATATACTTCAACAGTTTTAGTTGTAAACATAGATAACAATGCAGTCTAAGAATGAAGTGCTTATTTTTAGTAGCTGTCTATAGATAGCTAATTAAAGTCTAAATATGAATTATTTGTGTTTTATTACAACTTCAAGGGACTGTAATAGTCATAACCACAAATTCAGAGTGGGAAAGACAAATTTTCATTGAGAAAACATTACACTGACTTTTAACTTAAATTATTGAAATGTAAAGCCAAACAGCTTATTTTACCAAGACTTAGAGAAAACTTTCTCGGTAACTAATATTTCTACTGTATTTGTGATAGGTAAAATATGTGTTATTATTTAGAAACTACGTGATTCTTATTCACATCATTATGGTGAAAGGATATATGCTTATTCTATCGGTTTGTATAAGTTTTAAATATTTAAGTTGCAAACATATTGTTCTAATAATGGATAAAACTACTGAAGAATTAAAATTACCTATACATTTTCGGAAAAGTTTCTAAGTAACAAACAGAATACGACGCTGTTCAGATGGATAAGTACATATATATATATTAAAGCTTTATTGATCAGCTTACTATGTAAGAAATTCTTCGCATTTTGGAATCATTAATTGTCATTTTCGAAGAAATTTACACACGTTGAATTAACCTAAGACATTATAACTGGTTTAACATAATTCTTATGCATCATTTCTCAAACTTTATCGAACTTACAACGATAAAAATCAGGTTTCGATTACCTGTGGTGGGCAGAGTACGTTTAGCCCATTGTGTAGTTTTGTGTTTAACAACGAATAAAAAATTAATCATCCAACTAGGAAACTGAGCTTTGTTTAGTATTTTTACGAATGTTTTTTTAGAAAACAGATTATCAAAAGATATGTAAAATTCCTTTGTAAAGTTTCACCACTAGTATACAATTATTTATTTATTATTGACTACTTTTCCTCCAAAACAATGTGGAAAAAAGTCAGCATACACTGTACTGTATTAATCAAACTTTGTAGTATACTTATCCGTCTATGACTGCTTTTAACATCAAATAAAGTCTATATGAATTCTGCATCATGCAGTTCAGTCCATATAATAACACCAGGTAGTTTCGAACAGCTGATGATGAAGCTTGCACACAAGGCACTGCAATAGGAGAGTTATCTTATTTACACTGAAGATGTTGTGGTATTTGGCTGTACTTTCATATTTGTGTTTGATAATCTGAAGATGGTATTTCAGTGGGTATGGAAGGTAGAGTTGAAATAGAAACAAGAGAAGTGTTCACTCATGTGAATAAAAGTGAAGTTTCTTGGTCACATTAGTGGAAGAGCTGGAGTCTCGGTGGGCCTAACTAAGATATGTATAGCAATGGATTGATATTGGCCTATGATGCAGTGAGAAGTCTGCAGTTTACCTGGTTTTATATTATATTACTAATTATCTGTGTTCAACTTCTCAAAGATTACATCATCATTGCTAGCTTCTGTGAAAGTTGAAACACATTGGAATGTGTTCAGTGATTCAGAACCCCATAGCTTAAATTAGTAGATGCTCCAATGCTATCCTATTCGCATCAGGACTGTGAGTTTCTTCTGATCATTAATGACAGTGATAAAAGAGTTAGAGTAATGTTTTTGCAGTTTCAGGACGGACTAAAATATATAACAAATCACAGTAGCTGTACATTCGTGGCTCCTAAATGCAGATACTGTATAAAGAAGAAAGAGTTATTCGTCGTATTTGTTTTCATAAAATGTTCTTAGCATTATTTGTAAGGTAAAAAGTTCACCAATGGGAAGGAGCATGCTTTTCTGAAATAGTTTTAAAATCCCTTTAAAAATCTGAAAGGGATGATAGCACATTGGATAACAATTTTGCAAATTTGCTTTGTCATAGTTTATCACCTGTGCCAGCAGCATGGAAACATAGGCAGACTATTTTGCCACACAGTGAGACTTTTCAATTGCTGGAATGTCATGATTCTGGACACCGTATGGGAGTTGAAACCATGACCATCTCAGCCATATCAAACGTTCACCATTAAGAACACAACTCCACTGAAACATGAATGGTGAAGTTTACACTTCAGGAGCTTCAAGATTAGGAACTGAAGAACTGTGACCTAGTTTGGTAACTCTCTTCTGTCCAACAAGATTAGTATAATCAACACTTTTAGATGAGAATAGCATGGATGTATGTAACCTGTGACGTCTTTATGAGCAATTATAAGTGAAAGATGTTACTATTGTTACTAGCTCATGAAGTATAGAGCTGCAAGTAGTGGTCTTTAGAGTTATTCGGCAAAAAGTATTTTAAACTTTAAAAATAATTTGGCTTATTCGGCAGAGAATACCCCTGGAAACTGTTGGTTCACTCCTGGAAGCATTAAGAAGTCATCACTACATATTTATTGTCATACAATATTCTATAAAGTGGATTAAAACTTATCCATTGGTTGACATGCTGGTACAGATAATTGTATATGTGTTAACTGAGAACTGGATAATAAGACCTGAATTATTGAAATAAATACTCAGAACTAGCTTCAATGACCAACTGTTTACTGAGTTGTGTAAAGTCTTAAGTGTTGTAAAAAACTTGTACTTCATTTATTACTCGAATCCTGATAATTTGAAAAAAAACCAAAAACAACAGGTAATATAGACTAGCAAGTGGATTCTTGCAAAGTTTATTAATCTAAATAGAACCAACTGGGATGAACACCTTCCATGTGTGATGATGACATATAAATCAGTTGAACAGGAATCAATGACAATCCTGCTCAGGTTTGGATAAGAAGTGCTACTTCCTGTATATGTGATGTATGATCATCCACCAGAAGGAGAATACCTTCAGTGTTTCCAATAGTATGTACAATGTTTAAGATCAACGGTAGTCAGTGCGCATGAATTTGAAACCAACTCAAAAAGGCAGCAAAACAACAGAAGAAGTGCTGTGGTTGAAGAGTGAAAGAATGAATGTTTTAGTGCAGGAATCAGGTGTAGTTGTATGTGCCTACTGAATGAAATAAACTTGGATCGAAATGGATTCGCCCATTCTCGGTACTTTAACGAGTTGATCCTCTATTGTATGACCTAAAACAGAATTCACAAGAGACATGTGGTATACATTGACAAACTGCATCTATACATAACATACGAGGTCTAGGAACGCTGACTCAACCAGGAGTCCAGAGACGAAACAAGTCATAGAAAGATTAGAACACTATTTCGAGTCACCTGGACCTATCAGACGAGTGAGAGGAAATTCTGAATCTTTACATGATAGTCTTTGATGAGTTTGATAAGATTTTGCCTGAGATGAAAGCAACTACCATCTTTGACTGGTAGATGAAACGGCAGCTTTGGTCTCCCAGTCAATACGAATGAGATTGATTTTTAACAGTTAAGGCAGTTACTGATATGTGCCATCAGAAATTTAAAGATAGTGACATTCCTTGCTATTTCCTTGTTATTTGGTGTACATCGAAAGCATATTGCGAATGTATTTTAACTTGATCGAGTTAGATATTTATTAGTGGATGAAATAATTTTCAGCAGTGTATATAATTCACGACTGACAGCTTAGATATCATAACAAATACATACCTATAGTGTATTCAGTATTTTATTTGATTGTGATATAAATGTTTCTAGTCATACAAGTTAGGAACATTTTTGGTAAACAAATAATTTTGTTGAATACTTTTTAACACTCTTTCATGTAATAGAAGAAATGGAAAGTGTCAACCAGGTAGAGAAATCTTGTAATTTGCGCCATGACTGTTATTCAACTTGTAAACAAAGGAAAATCCCTAAAGATAAAAATGAAAACCTTGGAAAAGGCTGAAAAAGCTAATGACCAATGGTAAGAATAACATCATTTACCCTGAGTAGGACTGGATAACTTCATTCCCATCCTTCCTAATGGAACTGGGTTTTGTCTGTTTGAAACAAAAGGACAGACAAGGTATGAGACTGAATTAGAGAATTTGGCATATGTGTTTCCTTTCTTTTGTTAGAAGAAAGAGGAGCATGATGACAGGTAATTGGTGAAATGAAATCTCAGATAACCTAGGAGATTGGAAAATTCACAATTTTCTTGGGCATGTATTATTTGGGCAAGGATGAATATGAATTTACAATTCATTCAAAGATTTAAGGTGGACTTTTAAGTGTTTAAGGTTAAGTTCCAGCTATAATCTACTTATCATTTTCAACTTTGATTAACAATTAAACAATGCTACTGACCTGATCTATTCTAGAGTTTCAGTCCCATTCTTGTTTAGTTTGACTGATTTAGTATGGATTTCTTTTCAACTTTCAAGTCATTGCAGTTGCTTCAAGATGACCAGAATTTCCTCTACAGTTAAAGATGTGAAGTCTCTTAATGTTTACCAATAGCAAGATGAGAACACGCTGAATATTCTGATCAGAGAGTTAATTCCACATTGAGGGATAGGCTAGGTGAAGCCATACGAAACCTGGTGAGGGCTTGGGTGGATCTTAAATCATTTACAAGCCACGAAATGAAAGACATAAGCAAAGCTGGAAGCTTTGAGGTTAAAGTGAGTGGAGCGAAGCTCTGAGAACTTTATAAGGTGAGTGTATATTTTATATACATTTGTTAAGTTATGTAAACTTATTTTGTATTTGGGTGCAAATTCAGAGCATAATTTGTTTTTTGCATTCATTAGAGTAAGCAGAGGACAGGACCAAACATTAAAAAATTGTTAGTTCTGTTTCAGCTTGAATTTTTCTTATATTTTAGCTTAGAACATTTTTATATCTTCCTTCTTACATCATAAGGTTTACTGAAAGATTAGAAAGTGTAAATTCTTGTTTTACTTATTGTACCTTGATCTTTTACACATGCAAGGATGTGTGGAAAAGAAAGGGAAGTTAAAGGTTTTTTTTAACATGGAAGTTTTAAATATAGTAATGTTCATGTTTTTCTGTTTTAAAGTGTTCCTTCCTACTCGCTTTCACGAATGTTTAATAGAAATATGAAGTTAGTTTTTCTCTCTTATCCATCCTTAAAGCTATTTTTGTATTTCACTGAAAAAAATAAAAATAGTTTGAATTTTTTTTTTTTTTTTACCAAAAAAGAGGGTTTTGTATTGTTAGTTTAGTTTGCCTCCCAATGGCACAAGGATATGTCTGCAGACGTACAGTGCAAGAAACCGGGTGAGCTCAGAGCAGTCTATTGTGTAGCTTTATGCTTAATTGCAAACAATCATTTGCTTTTATTACTGATTGAGAAAATATTTCTTGCTTTTACCAAATTCAATATAAAAACATTGTTTTTGCTGTTTTTCCTTGTAGTATAATTTGTTGTGTCCGTCATTTTATTACTCAAGTTTTCTGTATGTATATGGGTTAGGCTGTACTTTTGTAGAGTAGGAAGAAGCCATTGATCTTTGAGAAAGTTGAGAAATTGTAATATACGATTACTCTTAATGTTTTTCTTTTACACATTCTGTTTTTCTTTCATTGTATTTGAATTTTTGTATTAGTCTGTCACCCACTAATTTTCTTTATTTCTTTTTGTTATTTTGTTATGTTCTTTGCAATTATAAGTGTGTACTTGCACATTACTTTGTTGGTGTTAAAGAGTATTTCATGTAATTTAACGTTAAAAGTAATTCTTATGTTATAAGACTAGAATATTTATAGCTTACAAGATGGGAATATTTACTGCTTAAAGTTAAAGAATTTGGTCTGTTGCTTTGGAATGATAAATTAGTAAACTAAAGGGAAAGCAATTAGTTAATGCCACCTACCACTAACTGTTAAGCTACTCTTTGATCAACAAATAATGGGATTGACTGTAACTTTATGATGCTTCTACTTACCTGAAAATATGAATATTTTTTGGAGATGGGATTTGAACCTACAATCTGCAGGTGCTGAATCGACAGGCCATATCAGGCCTACCGTGTTGTGCTCTTGAGGTGTAATTAAAAGAGTTTGTTTGTATTCATAACGTGCATTTAAATATTATGGTTTATTTTAGTAATATTGAAAGATAATGCTTTCTTAATGTAATCTTTTGCAGGTTTTTGCTAAAGGATTTGAGTTGTCTGTATGACGTGCAAATGATCTCAAGAATAAAGTAAAATTAATATACTCGTTAACCATGTTGTAAGTTTAAAGGTTATTAATTTTAAGATTAAACACAGCTTAGTGAAAACAAATGTCGAACTATTTGCAAGGGTATATATCAGGTACACGCAGAGTGTTTTCTGTTTATTTGTCACAGTGAAGTGTTTACTCATTCATTTAAATTTTTCCACACTTTTTTAAACTCAACCAAATTGTCACTTACAAAACATTCCCCTTATTTCTTAAAAAAATCCGCTGTTTTTTCTTTATTAATTTATCCTCATAGAGGGAGTATAAACAAAAACACACCAATCTTTCAAGACTTTTCATGATAATTACTGTACTGCATAATATAACAAACGCCTGGAGTTGAGACAACTGTTGTAGAAGTCTAACATTTGTCATGTAACCGAAACTGTAAGAAATTGGAATAAATTTTAGCTTTACGTTGACCCTGAAAGATATTCACAAAAATATTCTAGTATTTGCAGGCTTACCTATCTGATGCTTGGAGGGAAATCCATCTTAACTGAAAATAACATATGCTCACTGTAAGTCAAATATAATAAACATGAATTAAAACTTGTAAATTTATAATTTTGTATTATTCTGTAGTTTCTTTTTTTATTTCAGCTGCAGAATCTAAGGAAGAGGGAAGCACTGAGAACATGTGCTCCCAAGTTTTGACCTAGTAGTGAAGTGCACATTCTAAGGTGGACATCTAAGGTGCTGTTGTAGGGTTTGGAGAGGGAGGATAGACGGTAACCTTATCCAGCTGGCGGTATAATAACAAGAAGAATTTTATTGCTGTTTATGTGTTCAGGTGTGAAGCAGTGAAGGAGATTTGTGTCTATTTATTATTTATATATAACAAGCAAAATCTACTTCATCAAGTAACAGTTGAAATAATATTGAAAACTTTAGAGTTAGAATTTGTCAGGTTAATTCGACACCAAAAGTTATAATAACATATTTATAACTTTTACTTTGTAATGCTAGTACTTGTGACAACAGTAGTAGAAATTCAAAGAGGTTGGAAACCGCTTTGTTGAAATCAGATAACTGTCTTTGTTCATCTTGGAAACAAAAGGTGGCATGTAAGTCTAAATTAAATGCAGACGAAGGAGTTGAGCAAAAACCTATACGATCAGCTATCTGTGCTCTGCCTACAACGGGTATCAAAACGTGGTTTCTAGCATTATAAGGCCGAAAACATGCCACTGTGCCACTGGAAGTTAGACAAAGAAGGAAACTCAGGAAATAATGACAAGATTCACACTTCAATGAAATTAATTTAACTGGGTTGCATTTTGATTTAAGGTTAGTTTTTTTTAAGAGTATAAATCAGCCTTTTTATATTTATTTTATCATTTACAATTTTGTAACACGATATATATAATAAGATAATTTTTTTTAAATTTACGAACATTTGATTGGAGTCGAATTTAGCATTATCAGGTTAGACTTTCGTTCAAAACAATAGTTATTCCGTAGTTTATAAGGAGTTATGTGAAGGGTAAGTTGTAAGAAAAACCTTGTATTAAGACAGTAGTGAGAAATAATCATGACATATATATATAGTTTTAATTACAATGAAATGACCTAGTGATACTAGTTTCCCCAAACTTATTCAGAATTGGATTTAGGGTGTATTTTGAAGGTTGGTTTTCTTTTTATATATTAAATGTTATTCCTAACAATAAGAGTTGATTAAAGTAACAAAATTCAAAATGTGTATCATTGTCATGCACAAGTATCATTTTCATGATCCCAACTGTGACTGTGATAATTAATTGTTATCATAAAAGTAAAATAGTATTTTTCTAGAATATTAGAAACACACGTTCCAAATTAATGTGTGTAGTATTTAATATAGAAATGTGAAAAAAAAGTATCATATTTCTAGGGCAACTTTTGTATATCAAACAAAATAATTATTAAAAATTTATCTTTATTAATTAAAATTTTTAAACTTTTATTAGAATATAGAATATTACATTATTATTTTGCTAAAAGAAACTGGTATAAAAATGTAATGTTCAGAGCAAAGAAAGAAATTAAATCTACTTGGTTTTTTTCAGAAAATAATTTGTATTTGTTTTAAGCTCTTATAAAGTATCAGTCTCTGCTGTTACCAATGGTAACTAACTAAAAGGTAGTGTTAATCATAGTAGTGAAGTTTAAAATGAGTATTTTGGTTGCTAAAATAATAAAATACTTTTGTATCTCAGGCCAGATCATATATCATAGTGTGTTGTATTACACCTTCAGCACAATTACTTTGGGATTTTGGATCAGAAATACCACTTTATTCCAAATGAATCCCAAGCTGGTAGTAATGTCATCATCATAGAATAATGACACCAAACTTACCACCTGAAAATAGTTTCTCTAACAAGCTGTTTGGGTCTGGTATGGTCAGGTGGTTGGGGTGTTTAACTCATTATCTGAGGGTTGCAGTTCAAATTCCCATCACATCAAACATGCTCACCCTTTCAGCTGTAGAGACATCATAATGCAATGGACAGTTACACTATTTTTTGGTAAAAGAGTATCCCAAGAAATAGTGGTGGGTGATGATGACTAGCTAGCTACCTTTCTTCTACTCTTACACTGCAAAATTAGAGATGGCTAGTACAGATAGCTATTCACTCTTCACTAAAATGTAGAAAATGAATAGACAGTTTTCAGAACTGGATGTAAGCCCTTAAGTTCTGTTAAGTTCACCTTTTTTTAAAATTATCTTATGTTGAACAGGTATGAGTAGTTCACAGCCTTTATATAGATTTATAATATTATACACATTTTAAAGCAAAAACTGAAAACAGAGTATTAAAGATATTATGGTAACACAGTTATAATGTATGAAACTTCATGCTACCAGTCTTTCAGAGAGAGAGGGTAAACATCTTTTTTTTCAGTGTAGTTATTTGACTTAAGCAGTTTTAGCTGTGACAAAAGGCCAAAGCAGCTCTTTTTAAAATTAAATATAGCAAAACATAAAAGTTAAGGACATCAAGAAACCTTTTGGTCCATCTAGGCCATCTTATCCACTAAACTAAATTTTAAAAAAATAGGTCAGCCATTATTAGCTAAATATTTATTAAGCTTTCCCATAAACTTCGTTAATTTTACTGTATTCAGTAAATCACAAAATAGGAAAATAAACTGCTTTAGCTGAAAATGACTTATACAGTCTGTCAAAATTAAATTTAAAAAAAATGTGTTGATGCTACCAGTCCTCTTGACAATCTTAAACATTTTTATCAGATACCCTCTAATTTTTCTTTTTTTTCAAGAGAAAACACTTTCACAAATATTAATCTATCATTGAAAGACAACCTTTCATCTTAGATATCATATAAATAACCTTTCTCTGAGCTGTTTCCAACAATGTGATGTTCCTCGGGTATCTGTTGATGCTGTATTAACAGTAGTGAAATGTTGTTTTTAAATGATGCATTTTATCTATTTCATTTTAGTTTCTTTTGTTCTTTAATTTTGTAAAGTATGAAGTACCTCCAACATATATGAAAAATGTATTAATTCATTCAGTTATTGATTGAGTTGATTGTGATCTAGTGTTTAGTATACTGTTCTATGCATCTTGGTCTGTACTTTTCATTTTCATTCCTGAAAAAAAAAAAGAAATATGTTGCTTTCCAGATTTTGGGATTATGGGTGCATAATGATAATGATGGTTAAGTCTTACTCTCTGGTTAGACAAGACTATCCCAAGAGATTCCCATGGTTGGTGTTGGCAAGCTACTTTTCTTCTAGTCTGTCAGTTCTAAATTATGGACAGCTGTGCACAGATAACCCCTTAGTAGCTTTGGGAAAGTATCTGAATACAAACACAAGTTACTGCTAAGCTGTTTATTCATGTTTCAACTGATAGGAAGGCAGTCCCATAAAGCTAAAACAAAACAAAACTGGTTAATCTTTTCAAAAAGGAATAGAGAAAAATGTGTGTGTTCTGGTCCATTTCAAGGTTTTCAGCAATTGTTTTTTTTCTGTTCACTTAAGATATTATATAATTAACTACTGCAGTGAACGATTAGTTTAGAATTTTCCTCTTTCACCACTTTGATGTATATGTATATAAAAGCAATAGAACCATTTATAGAAAACTCCATGAAGCAGGTAAAGCATTATTTTTTTCTATCCACTCATTAATCTTCAGAAATAGCATCATTATCTGTAAACTCTTTCTCTTGTATTATCTGTAAAGAGGCAGTTTAAAAGTACTTTCTTTTGAGAACTTCTGTGGGTGCCACTTGTCACAAGTGGAGCAATGCACTCAGTTTAAAGTAAGAAAGAGGAACTAACACTAGAAGGTGAAGGAGAGACTTTTTCAGTGGCAAAAAAAAGAGAAACTTAATTATTGTACTATATTCAGCTACAAAAATCTATAGAGAGTTTCCAATGGTTGTAAATACATATTAAAACACTTAATACAGATGAAACTTGAAAATAATACATGACCAGTTCATGTTTCTGAATACACATACTATAATCTCCAGAACAGTGCTAAAGACAGAGGTGAACCAGCCTTCACAAGTTTCAATGAAATAAACATAAGTATTTTTATCCCTTTTCCACAGTACCTGTTTACCAGTTGTTGAAACAGTATTAATACAAATACTTATAAAATTTGGAGAAGACAGTCTAGACTTTAATTAAAACAATTTGATTTTCTTAACAGGGTGATTGACTTGTAGAATGAGTTTCAGTGGCTAGTATTGGAGGCTAGTAGGAGTTTAAGAGGGTAATTGGAGATTTCTTGGAAAAAATAAAGGGTAGGTTTAAGTTTTTTGCTTTTCTCAAGTACAAGTATGCAACAATAACCTTGAAGGATTAAATGATCCTTTGTTATCTATGGGCTATGTTTTTGTACTTGTTTTAGTTGTACAGTGAAAAAATTACTACACATTATAGTAGAGCAGAACTAAAATGATGTCAGCATTTAATAATTGTATTTTATTACATAAAGGCTTCTAATTGTTATTCACACACCCATATGAGTAAGAATAAAGTTTCAAGGTATTTGATGTTGATGATGTTGCTGTTTGGCCGTCACTGTACTTTTGTGATGTATGTGTTTTCTTACAGCAAAGCCACATCAAGCTATCTGTTGAGTCCACCGAGGGGAATTGAACCCCTGAACTTTTGTAATAAATTTTATTTTGGGGTAATAAAGTAGAGTAGGAAAATGTTTAACATTGGAGAAAAGGGAGAAGCAACAATGTCAGGGTAGGGCACACGATATAGGACGTGCATAACCTGCCCCGAAATACTCATGTGTATTTTCAGGTTAAACTGATTCCTGAAAATACTGTTAAGTTGGTCCGCTTTGTAACGGGAAGATCTACAGGATTAACTAGACAGTAAAGCTAAATTTCAAAATGAATTCAAGCTGCGAAGTAAATGTAACACAGAAGAAACAGTCTTTATATTTTCAACAGAAAAAACACAGTGTTCCATACTTGCATTAGAAGGTTGGTCAGTTGTCTCTTACTGGACTTGAGAAAGACATGGCTGCTTCTGAGATTCTTACACAAAGTACAGCGTTACAAAAAAAGAAAAGCACTCCACGGGCGAGCAAGTATTAACTGTAGAGTTAAAAGAATAACAAAGGCAGTTAGATCGAAGTTAACGGTTTTCTGAAAGTTGCATAGATTCAGAATAAATGAAACATTTTGAGCATTTCTACATGAAAATAAGAAGGTAGAAAATAGACGCTATGCCACAGACCACACCTGTACAGACTTGCATCCGGCTAGCAGCAAAACATCGTACATCATAGAAACTTCCGTATTTACCAGTGTAAAAGATGACATCTTTTTTTACTCTTTGAAACAAGTCTGATTCTACCTTTCGTTTAATACACAGGTTCAAATATAGTTCCGATAAGGACTCTCCTGTTAATAGCACACTTAACCGAAACTACGTCGTGTCTTTTACTTTAGTTTGCTTTTTTTTTGAGCAAGTGCGTTAACATTTTGCCATCAACTGTGTTACAATAACATTTGTAATTGTAGCATTTGTGAACTATAATTTACAACTAGAAGTTATTTAGCTAACATGCCATATACAGTTAATCATGACATTTTTTACTTGAAATTCATTAATCCCATCCGTCATACTAAAATGTTGATATTGTATAAAAAACAAGTTTATGTAACGTACACTAATTCTGTAAATATGTTTTTACAGTAGATTACTGTAACTTAAGGATTAGTATTTTTGCGTAATAGAAGAGGAGCTCATCTGTGGTGAGAACTTTGTAAAGTTGTTTATTACATGTTTGTGAATTAAGTTTTATACTGCATTGAGTTGTCTGTATATAATCTTTGGAGAATATAATAAACGCACTTGTGGTTGTATTGATTGCCACAGAGCGCAGGTTAGCATTGTTTAAAAACAACTGCTAAGAATTCCTTTACAAAAGTAACAACCTAGACTTTCTTGACAATAGAGGTCGTCCTATACACTGAACCTCAAAATGCTGAAAAAATTCGAGGTCTTGTATATGGGATCGTTCAATAAGATAGAAACAAGCAACCGCATGTGTGTTTTCTTATAACAAAGCCACATCGGGCTATCTGCTGCGTCCACCGAGAGGAATCGAACATCTGATTTTAGCGTTATAAATCCGTACAACGTGCAGGTGCTTAAGTATTAGCTAGGCCAAGCAAATTAGATTACCAGTTTCTAGCAAAAGTTTTCGAACGAATCATAGTTACATTGCTATAATAGCTACATTTATAGCATTGATAACTCTTATAAATGTAGCTACCAGTTTGGCCGCCAATTTTGATTTCACTATGCGTACTCCTTTCTTGGCCACACTTTTTTTTCACACCACAGCTATTTTTGATTTGATAATTTTACCTGGATGTTCTTAAAATGATAGATTGAATGGAACGGGACTCTTGATGACGAGAAACCCACTTGAAATAAAAATGTATCTCAGAACGGCTGGTAAGGGTATTAACACTTTTACTGATAAGGAGAGGACAACTTTCGACCTTCCTAGGTGACTAATTTATGTATGTCATAACATATGAGTATAAGAGAAGAAGCAAAAATACGTGACCCCAGTGACGGGTTTGTTTGCTATTATGAATAAAACTGCCCATTATGGTGTAGAAACCCTTTTTTTCCAACTTATTATTTAAGTTACTTACATTTTGAAGTACGAATGATAGTGTGATTACTTTCTGATAATTCATTGTTAAACATCCTGATTCACTGTAGAACATCCTGCTTGCGAAATAAAATTTGGCATCAACACGATTCGTGTTTGTTCTTCTGTCATTTCAAAAGTGAATGTTGAATTTTGTCTGCATCTGAAAGTTTTCAAACGGGAGACAGGGGAACACCATGGTTTGCAATATATACAGTAAAACCTGTCTAAGCCGGAAATATAACATTTTGCAGCATTATCTTAAGATTTCTTTTATAAAAGGTTCTCTATAAGGCGGAACCTGCGTAACTTTCACTTACCTGATCCATCAAAAAATAGGATTGGTACCTGAGTAAGGCGGAAAAAAATGTTTTTTATTAAATATTAATTTCTTTAAATATTAATAAATTATTGTTTAATTAATAATTTGTTGATATATTAATAAATTCTTGGACATTTTGTTACAGTAGGTATTGGTTTAATATATTTTGTTCTTTTTTCTGCCGTCATTATTCCGGAGGTCGCTAATTGAAAGAACGACTGACTGTACTTTTGATCGCATTTGCTGATGGAAAACTAGAGAAACCATGGGTAACAGGTAAAATTGAAAATTTGAGCTGTTTCAAAAATTTAAGAAAGAATCATCTTCCTGTGGAATGGAAAGTGAATAATAAAGCATGGATGACAAGTGCTATATTCGATGAATGTTTTGAACAAATTAAACAAAAGAATGGAACAAGAAAATAGGAATATTCTGCTTTTCCTAAATAATGCAACTTTTCACCCGAAAGTTCAACTTTCAAATGTTCTTTTAGTCTTTCTACCACCAAGAACAACATTAGTTCTACAGCCACTAGATAATGGAATTATACAGTGTATAAAACTGAAATACAGAAAATTGATGCTTCAGAAAATTATTGCAAACGTGAATGACTGTAAGAAAGCATCTGAAATAACCATGAAAATTGACAAGTTAGATGCAATTGCATTTTTAAGTCATTCAATCAAATGCATAAAAGATGAATGTGTAATAAAGTCTTTCGAAACTGGATTTATTCTTGATAATGGCGAATATTGTGGAGAAGTTGTTTGTTATGACGATTCTAGAGAAATCCAGACTCTGATTGAGAAGATTGATGCAGATGATTTTGTGAATGCGGAAAGTTTTGTGAACGTTGAGAAGAATGTTTTAACAGAAACTGATGAAACTGATTTAAAATCTATAATATAATTGCAAGATGGTAACAGTGTGAGAGATTCAGAATATGAACAAAATAGAAAAGATAGTGAGGAAATAGAAATTCCTACTTCATCACAAGTGTTAAGTTACATATAAACAACTAAAGACACCATCTAGAAGTCGCGGAATCATCATATTGAGTAGTACTGTTACATAAACTTCCCATAATGATAATTTAGAGGAATCATCAGATCGTATACTAGTGAAACATTAACTCCCCATAATGATAATCTAGAGGAATTATCAGATCGTATAATACTGAAACGTTAACTCCCCGTAATGATAAAAGAACTTAAAGGACTACTTAAGCAACAAATGAAGCAGAATGAAGGAAATAAACCAAAAGACATTCAGTATTTCACGTATAACTTGAACAACATATTGTTACGAACTAAAGTCGGGAATCTGTAAGAAGGAAAAACTTTTTCTAAATAATACAAAAAAGAGAAAACTATTATATTTGTGAAAAACGTAGTCATTACAGCCGCAAGAGAGTGTAAGGACTCTACAGGTGTTTCTGAGCCAAGGAGATAAAGTCTAACTACATAAAAGAAGATAAAGCCTAACTACATAAAAGGAGCAACAGCAAGTTAACCATACATGAAGAAAGTTGACAAATATTGATTATATGGGGTGAAATTCAACTGGGATTATTACATACGCTCCAAGTAAGATAAGGAGTTCATTATTTGAGGAAAGAAAATGTCCACAAGTCTGTGGGTTTATTGATGGAAAACCTTACAGCCTATTGGTTGATATCTGCTCTGTGGCTACAACTGTTCAACCCGATTTCATGATGAAAGATAGGAAATTGTCATCAGAGCTGAAGATAGAAAAGGGGTTTATTTGAATAGCAAATGGACATAAAATTCCAGGAAAAGGAAAGTTGGAAGTTATCCATACTGAAGAAACGTTTTCTATACCTCTTTACGTGTGGATAAATGTCATCATGGAGGAATGCATATTGGGAACTGACTTCATGTGAAAGTATAAATGCGTGGGGCTTGCTTCAGAAAGAAACTTAAATATTTATGTTCATGAAATCCTTGATGCTTCATAGTAATTACTTCACCAGGGGTTGAACTTGGCTTTCGTGGATAGAGTGAAAATAGGTCATTATACAATGAAGAAGTGAAATACTCATATCAGGCTTCATTAGAAATAAATCAACATTTAGTGACTATAATGTTGGGGAACCAAACCTCTGACATATCTTGATACTTTCATGGTCGAAATAGCTCTTAAGGATGTGAAGAATAACGAATATTGTATAACCTTGGAAATACTTAAATTACCTTGTAATAAAATGAAAAGTTGCTATAATGTTAATGTCGATAATACTGGATGCCTTCAAGACGACATACTATAGCTGTACATTTTCCTCAGCAAGAAAGGACACAATCCAAAATTAAGTAAGTATTGGAAAGGACCATACATTGTACTGAAAAAGAACAACAAAAAAACTATGCCGCTTATAGAATCTAGAAAGACAGGTGGTCCAAGCCAAAGGTAAACCATCACTATCATCTATGAGAAAAAGCCAGTGATGGAAAGGCCAACTAGGTAGCTCAGTAAAAGAACACACTAACAGAAATTCCACTTGCAAAACAATCGAGGTTTCTGTCGAGACGACTTCCAGAAGATCACAAAGGATAAGAGTGATCAGTAGATTCACTCAACCACTTACCCGTAACAGGACAGCAAGTAATGACAAGGAACAAGAGGCTACACTATGTTTATACCATATACCTCGAGAAGGAAAACCAACAAAAAAGACTTGATGAATGGACAGTTTAATATACTATTTTATTTCTGTATTAGGACTGGCGAAAGGACTTTACAGTTTAGATGTTTGTTAAAGAGAGATTCTAATTATGATGGTGATGCAATATCTAGAAAGTTTATTATAATGTAATAATCGAAAAGTTTTACCAAATATATTAAGCAGAAGTACGATGATATATACAAGAATCAGTGAAAGATTCTGTGTTTTCAGTGCCGATCACTTCAGTGTTAGAAATAACAGTTATTACATCCATTTAGTTAGTTGATTGTTTAGCAAGGAAATTTAGGTAAGTTAATTATAAGTTGACGTAAGTTCATTTGTCTCAGAATTTCTGTTTTAATGTTGTTTGAGAACTTAGGTCTTCAAAGTACAAGTGAACATAATTTCTAAAAACGTTATAGAAAAATAAACTGTGTTGCTTTGATTGCATATAACATTATTTTCACCCGTCTAAATCAACTCACCCAATGATAGAACATTTTGTAACATTAATTTTGTTTTTGGTCTTATGGTGTGTGTGTTTTGTAAAAGCAAAGCCACATCGTGCTATCTGCTGAGTCTACTGAGGGGGATTGAACCCCTCATTTAAGCGTTTTAAATCCATAGACTTACCGCTGTACCAGCGGGAGAACAGTCTTACGATCCATTGTGCACCAGAATAATAGCTTAAAGAGGAAAACTACAGCAATGAATAAAACAGTTGTATAAATATCTCTGTGTTCAAAGATTCTCTCTGTAAAAAACAGTCGCACACAACTTGTACTGACACACATTTTTCCGTTACACAGATAAAAACAAATTAGCAATTTCAATTTGTATTGTGTATACAAATGTCAGATTTGAAAAGAGAGAGAGGAACTCATTTGATAATATTTAAACAGGTTCGAGAAAAAAAAATCTTATGTATCTTTCAACACCGAGAATCGATGAGTAATTTATCTCTGGATGTTAAAATTTTAAGATTTTAAGATTAGTACACATCAATTATAGAAATGGAATGAAAAGCTCAGCAGTCTCAAATGTCGAAACCACATGTGTTGCATGGGAGAAAGGTATATATGGTTATGATAGCATGTGTTTTGTAAGTGACTCAAACTGTGTTACTTTCTTACGAAAGACCTAAATATTTGTTCATGTGCACAAAAGATGATCAAACATAAGCCCTAAGAAAGACGCTATTTAGAGAAGACCTAAGACAAGAATGGTACTGTATGTACGTTAGGCCGTAATATTCGTTGCGGGTGGTTGGGATTTCGGGTGGTGAAATACGTTGTATGGACTGTGGAGAAACAGATGAAGAACGTGAATGAACGAAAGAACCCCGTGTTGGTTATTTTTGGCTCATTACTTGGAGAAAAATAATCTGTGAAGTTCACAATGATGGTAGTAAAAATATATAGACTTGATGTATGACATGAGCTAACCCATTTCCTTCAGTTTCGACTGTTAACAAAGGGTGGAAGAATCGATAGTTTAATAACCTGTTAGTGTTAGAATGCGTAGTATAAATAAGCTTTTAAACACGACAGCACTCATTGGGAAGTAAGGTCTGTGACGAATACGTTGTTAAAAGTGACGCGTGAGTTCACTCCAGAGAGTTTGATTACTTCTGGGACGAACAAACGTTATATAGTTTGTAATTTGAGAATAATATAATCAATGGCGGATTTAAGGTTGCGTGAGCTCAGGGTCTAATTTTTTTGTGGGCCCTACATCCCAAATAATTTTACATATAATAAAATTATCAATTGACCCCCCTTTCTTTAAGACCATGAGCTCTGAGACTGAGCCGTCCTTTATCCCCTACCTAAATATGTCACTGATTATAATGAAACAATTTAAAAAGTATAGTTCCAACGAAACGGTGTATTGTTGTTTTTCTCTTGACCATGAAAAGTTCTGTATTTTAGAATAAAAATAAAATATCTTCAGAAATTAATTGGTTTCATCCATACACATTTCTCAGACTGATGTACGTCTGTTGGTGTGGAAAGTACTATTATATCCATTCTCACAAATAATGATTAACAGTATGTAAGACTACTTTCACTTTAACAAGTGTTGCTCTTGGTTTATCAACTTTGTTCGTAGATAGCCGTGTTGATTATGGCTTCTTATCATAGTATTTATATATTCTTTGTTGTTTTGTACGTATCCTCAGACATGTTTATTACAAACAAGTTTCTAATTCTTTTAACAACGTGACCATCTAAAGCCTTATAATAATTAGGGTGAAGACAAAATTGAGATTTGTGTGGGCTTTTTGGCAAATATAGATCTCGAAACTTAACGAAACTCGAAAACAACAGAACCCTTTAAGCATTACATGTATAATTTGATATGCACAACTATTTTGTATATATATAAAGACTGCTAGTATATAAAGGTGTGCAGTTTCAGTTATCGGATAGTTTGATCCGTTTTCATTGCTTTAGCTATTTGCGAGCTTTATCCCTGTGCTTGAACTTTGGGTTTCCAAGTTGTTGAGCCACGTTAGAATTCGCGAGATACCGCAAAATATTTAACATATTTTAGTAAGTTACCTGATATTTGCTTGTTCTGTTGTCTTGCCTGTTTTCCCTAATTGTTTTTCACAGGTCACAGCAGACGCTATATAGTAATATATCAATGATTTATTAAAGTCTTGTATACAGAACCAGATATATAGAAAATCAAGATTCATTTAATTCATTAATGCTTGTACGAAATGACAAGATATACAGATTTGACTACGTCACATTAAAAATTTTGAATATGCCATTCAGTGTGTTGTGTCACCACCACACCATGGCTGGTATAAAGTTACTATGGAATGGAACTGATCAGATACGTTATTCGTTGTCTCGTATATAGTGTGATGAAGAAATGGGTCGAATATGAAAACGAAAGCGAATACAGAAAAATACTGAATATTTGAATACGAATACATAGAAATGTATTCATGAAATGTATTCATGACTACATTATCAGGTAATATGCATAATAATAAAACAGTTGATAAGGTTTCAATACATTTAATTTATTAACCAAACCTTTTGGAAATTGCAAAAACTAAAATTTGAACAAACAATAATATTTTAATACTTTTATTTTGCAATATGCAATAACAAAGTTTTTGAATAAAAATATGTTTTTAAGGATACTTATTTATATTATAACTATTCATTATTCTTTATGAACACCAGTCTCTCAAATGTTTTTTCAGTGAGGCGGTAGTTGTTAACTCTGAGAGTTTTGCCTCCGATGCTAAACAAACCCTCGACGAAGGAAGAGGATGCTGGAATACTCAGGTAGCGTTTGCCTAGTAGTGATAGGATAGAAAGTATTTTTCATAGATATTCCAATAATCTAGAAGGTTGTTTTCTTTAGGAATGCGAAGACCTTCAAGGTGGTGTTGATCTTTGTGTCCTTTGAAGATGAGGTGACTGGTTTCTTGGAAGAAGTAAAGAAACTAAAGATCATATTTCTCTCATGAGGAGTATTTACAGTTCTCTTTTGGTTCCATCATTGTAGGATTATTTGTTGAGGAAACTTCCTTCGACTTCTTACTGCAGGAGAATTCGGTTGGATTCATAGACCATTAGTCTACTGAAACACCAGTAAAGTTTAAATCCGAGATTCAGTTTCGCAGTCAAACAGAAAACACTTTGTTTCTCATATTGAGTCAGCCAAATTTATCCAGTGCAGAGTGAGATTGACGTTATATCTGGACTGCATGCTGTCAGTCTCTGTCACCAGCCCATAAACACATAGCACTACATGACTGGAGGTAGCAATGCTATGACCCTAGATGAAATCTGTTATCTCTTCAAAAGGTGTCAGTATTGTCACCATAGAGGCAAGCATAGCTCAATCATGAAAAGTAAGTTTCGATGCACCAACATCTAGACTGTTCAATTTCACTTGGGGAATTTTTAATAATTTAATTTCTGAGTTCCAGTTGCTTGCGTTGAATTTTGAATGTAGCACACGATGGCTAATGCTTTGAAAATTACTTACAACAGTGTTCCAGTTTCTTTTATGCCATCCCTGACTACGTGTTGTAGCGTTTGGGAAAAACAGAGGTCATGTTAAGTATAAAATTCGGATAAACTGATTTAGACTCATCCAAAAGTTCATCTTCTGAGCCACTATGTATTGATAAGCTGTCACCATTTCTCACACAGGTAGAGTTTGTGATTCAAACTCAGGCAAACAGAAAGCTTTAATCATGTTGGATACATTATCAGATGTCACATACTCGTATGACAACTTGTTGTTGATGTTAAAGAGGTTTATTATTTCATTGTATTGTGCTGTAGTATTATCAGATGCGTGACGCTCCATTAAACTCTGACTATCTGCATTTGCAACTCAAGTATAAAATGACCAGTGACTTAGAAATCTGCAAATGTGTCTGCTACTCCACATATCCACAGTGACATTGAAATTGGGTACAAGCTACAGTAGAGAGATGACTTTTTGTTAGATTTCATCAGATCTGCTCTCGATCAACGTTGTTGGCAGATGTTTACGACTGGAAAGAATATACCAAGAATTCAAGGCTGCCATGAGATTTTGAAAATTTTTTGACTCCACTGCTGAGAAGGATGTACTGTACAGGAACTAAAATTGACAAGTTTGTTAGTGATGAGCTTATGACAAGGGTATGTAGACATAAACTTAGTTTATGCTGTATAGTACACTGTTATTGTAGCCTGTTGCATCTGGAAGGAAGTACCAGAGCAAGATGTAGACTTCTATAGCTCTGCCTCATGACTGCACTAGAAATACAAAAGCATATGTCACTCACATAACATAGAATTTACTTTATAATAAAAATAATAAAAACGTATACTACTAGGTAAACGTAAACAATAAAAATACAGTTCAACACGCATGAAAAACTTCGTTCACTTATATTATATAATTTAAGCAGCATATAGTTCATATTAACGAAGATGATAAATCTTGTCTTCAGATGTGTCAGTTGGCTATAAGTGTTTATTCCTGAAGTAGAAATAGTTTACTAACAATATTTACACTTTGCTTTGATGTGACCAGGTGTTTCAATAGGAAGTATGAAATATTCCTGTACCCCTGATAGCAGTTTGTTAGCTATCTTAAATTCACTCAAATGACTTGACTGGATAATAACCATGTAATACAATAGTTTTTGAGGCGGTTTGAGAGTACTAACCTAATTTAACCTGCTGCAGATGTAAAAGTAACAGTCTAGAAATCGGATCAGAACAAAAGTTGGCATTTACTCTCACAATATTAAGTATTCTCTAAATCATTCATCTAATACGAATAATACGACATTGTATTCAAATACGAATATTTTAATTTTCCTGACCAAAGTATGGGAATGGTATGTTCGAGCCATTTCAAACGGAAAGTATTAATACTCTCAGCTCATAAAGATGTCTTCAGATTGGGGAATTAGAATTTTCTATAATGAGATAGACTTTATAATTAATGACATTGGAAAACACAATAGTATGAATCAAATCAGGAAACTGGGTCAATCCCGAAAGAGATCTGCGTCACGTCGTATCCCCAGCCATGATAAGCAAAGTTTGATATTATGTAACAGATAAGAATCTACGAATACAAAGATCAGTGGTCAAAGCTGTAAACATGTTCCAGGCAACAATACTCAACATGATAAAAAAAATTTCTGTCTGGAAATGAAGCCAACGTCATATGGATTCACAAAAACAACATCTCTAGTCATATCTCCAACTCAACCGTCACATGCCTTAAAGAGCTGAAGAGAGAATTTGGTATTCATGATATTCTGTACAAAGATGTACTGATCAAGTTGCCAGATGCAGTGCCTGTGGGCTTTTAAATAGTGAAACATGTGTTAGGAATCATAATTTGCATACAGTAGATAGATTATAGAAAGCTGTAGGGAACACTGGTGTGCTTTGAACATGGCAGTTTTATGACTTTTTTTTTATCTGCAAGGGAACTTAAGCTGCAAAACTAGTGTCGCGATATAGCATGACCAGACATGATTATATAGACCGTGTAGACGTGGAGAGGTCTCCAAAATGGTTTTAATATTAATGTATACAACCCTCTATAGGAACAGGAAACAAATGTGTTCCTGAAAGTAGTTCATGAAACAATAAAAAATGTATGGCATATAGTTTTAATGTATTATTGTTTTCATCAACAGCCTTAGAAGATGACACAAGAAATAATGAGTGAGTTTTATATTTTTTTGGGTGTAAAGATCTCGGAACTTTCTTACGATTTGATATGCTCCCCCATCCCATTTCTAAAGAGTAATCTTAAAAAGTTATAATGTATTAAGTTGTGATTCGATCATAATGGTGGGTACAGCATAATTAACCAGGTAGGTTTTAATTTCACAAAACAAAAATTCTGTTTGCAAAAAGTTATGATATTCTCAACTTATTGCTGCTCATGGCCGACAAGAAGTCTTACATTGATGAATTAGGGACGGCTAGCGCAGATAGCCCTCTTGTAGCTTTGCGCGAAATTCAAAACCAAACCAAACCAAAATTCACTGAGTTATGTTATAATTTTAATCATAAAAAAGATAACTGATCGTTACTGCACATTATTAGGATATTATATATATTACCAAAAACCAGTTTATGAGTTGTATACAACAGATGAAAAGATTTAATTTGTGAAAATGCTACAATACAAGAACTTGATGATTATATATTGTTTACTGATACGTGTGTTACAAGAAAACAATTAAAGACATAGTTTTACAATCTATACACAAGAAGGTTATGACAAGTAAAATTAAAAATATTATTACTGTTTTTTGTATTTCTAATCTTTTACTACTCGAAATGGGATCGAAGGCCGCCTGAAGGGTCACCTGTTTTAATCAGTTGCACCACTATATAGTAATATGTTGTCAGTCAGTCAATAAACACTAAAATAAAATCACATAAGGGACGGTTGATGTTGCAATTTGTACTGTAGTGACGTTAGTAAAACGTGCGTGTTCCATGAATCATGAGAAGAATTATGCACTCTGTAGACTACAACACAGCATCACATTAACTACAAAAGGAACAAATAAACTATTTGTTACTCGTAATTTTAGTTTTATTTACTCATGAAACAGACACTTTTGAAGACCCTGTGAAAGTACATTCAGTTTTATATAAATAAGAATTATTATTATATTTAGTTAATTAATTTCATTGCTATGATATTCTGATGTGAAAATCTTGCAATTCAATTTCAGTGTTTAAGGTGGTTTTGTTTACCAACACCTTCAACAATTTTCTGTCATAACTTTGAAAATCATGAGAAGAGGTTCATGGAATCTATGTGTATTATTAAAACGTTTTTTCCTTGAATGCGATTCTGGTATCAACGTGGGATTCAGTAGTTCATGGCTAACATTTACCACCTCTCTTTCTACTATAAAACATAATGCCTTGAGACCTAAGCGGTTAATAAATAATGGGTCCTTGATTTCCATCTACGTTCGGCGACTAACCATGCTCCAACAGCTGGATTTTTCATTCAATTTAACAATAGGCCAATATTGTGGAATACGTTATTGGTGTATTTCGTGTGCTTAGATTATATCAACAGGAGCTCATTGTTCATAACAAAGCTTGTTCAGGATTAACTCAGCCAGAGCTTATAAAGTGAAATGTTGGAGTTACTTCTCTGCGCGTCCTCAAACACATCCTCGTGAAAAATGTTAGGATTGAGGGTAAATTTACGTTTCTCGTAGGGTTGATACTTTTTCTTTGTGATATTAAATGACTTTATACATTTTTTTTGATTATCGCCATTCGCATACTTTACAAAAATTTGTTTCACTCTTACATTCAAGTAATGAATGCAGATCATATTCTAGCTTCCGAGGTCTATTAATGTAGTATATTGGACCCGGCATGGCCAAGCGTGTTAAGGCGTTCGACTCGTAATCCGAGGGTCGCGGGTTCGAATCCCTGCCACACCAACCATGCTCTCCCTTTCAGCTGTGGGAACGTTATAATTTGCGGTTAATCCTACTATTCGTTGGTAAAAGAGTAGCCCAAGAGTTGGCGGTGGGTGGTGATTACTAACTGCCTTCCCTTTAGTCTTACATGTTAAATTAGGTGACGGCTAGCGCAGATAACCCTCGAGTAGCTTTGCGCGAAATTCAAAAACAGACTATCAGCGAGAATTGTTGCATACCTGTATCGAGATATCAACGTATTCCGAGAAAATCTAACAAGAGAACGAACCTAGAAAAAACTCTCAGCAACTTCGGATGAGATTGAAGGAGCTAAGTCTCGATAGTCATTGCCCTCAACTGCATGTGTCTAAATTATTTTATTTTCGATTTTTAACCATTATTCGCGAACGCCCTTTCAACCGTGGGGGCGTTATCATGTTACGGTCAATCCCACTATTCGTTGGCGACGGGTGGTGATGACTAGCTGCCTTCCCTCTAGTCTTACACTGCTAAATTAGGGATGACTAGCGCAGATAGCCTTCGCGTAGCTTTGCGCGAAATTCAAAAACAAAGTCGTGCCATATAATTACCAGTTATGGAAAGGATACAAATTGCGAATTGTCGAAGCTCTTTGGTTCATTATAGTGAGAGTTTACCGACATTGTTTTTGTTTGCCCCGATGAGGCGATACGTAAGCATTTGCTTATTTATTCTTAAATTTTACTTTTATTCATCATGGGAGCAAATTGAAGGTAAAAACCGTTTTATATTATTTGGCTGAACAAGTGTACATAAAGATGTATTAAGAAAGCGAACAATACGTTCATTAAAAGTGCGTCAAACTATACACTCCTCAGTTGTGTTGCAGTGTTAATTAGCTTACTAAAAGTTGTAACACTAAAGAAAATCTGTCTCAAAGATGAAGATTATATCAGAGTGGTGACGTAACTTCATACCTTCTATGTAAATAATAATTTAATTTTGTTCATAGTTTTTGTAAGTAGAATGAACTTTCTATTTAAATATCTATCTACCTGTTAAAGAATATTTATTGCAATGTGAAGATTCTATGAATATGTTAAGGTAGCTTTATCTACATTTTCTTTAAATCCACAACTTTTTTCACCGATATGTGTCTTCAAAATGGAGTTCACTTACAATAATCAGATTAAATTTGAACATTATCTATTTTTGTTAAAAGACCTCGGGGTGTGTATATTCTGTCTTTTGTGAAGTACATGGGGCCTGGCATGGGCTAGCGCGTTAAAGCGTGCGCTTCGTAATCTGAGGGTCGCGGGTCCGCGCCCGAGTCGCGACAAACATGCTCGCCCTCCCAGCTGTGGGGGCGTATAATGTGACGGTCAATCCCACTATTCGTTGGTAAAAGAGTAGCCCAAGAGTTGGCGGTGGGTGGTGATGAGTAGGTGCTTTCCCTCTAGTCTTACACTGCTAAATTAGGGACGGCTAGCACAGATAGCCCTCGAGTAGCTTTGTGCGAAATTCCAAAAAACAAACAAACAAACTTAAGTACATGGACAAACGTTTATTGAGTTTCATAAATAAGAGAAAATAGTAATTATGATTTGATGATATTATTTTAATCAAGGAAAAAAATTAAAGTTAGTTGGATTAAAAATTGATAAGAGTGAAAATTGTACACGTGTTTTTGTTCAAGTTATTGAATTAAATTTAAGCTACAAAAATACATTCTATAGCTTTTGTTTTGTTTTTCTTCCAATCTGTTGATATGTTTTATAAAGTATCCACATAAGAGGAATGTACGGAAATAACAAGAAACTTTGTATACACAACAACAGACCTGACTTACTCTGTATTTGACATATGACTGATATAGCAGGTGCAGGAAAAGAAGCTCCCTCTGGCGGAAGAGAGAATAATTCATTTGGTTCTTACTGGAAGTACTTTTGTGTTAGGATATTTCTGTAGTTATGCGTTGAGTGTTCTCAACTCCACCTATACTGTGTCTGTAATCTTGCCCGAGCTCTGGTTTTTCCTTAGTATCTACGAGCTTCAGAGCTAAAAATACGTTTCGGTTACGAACACCGTGTGGTTATTTCCATTTTATACCCTTTTTTTACCACATTTTGGAAGAAATGTAACTTATAATGGAAGAAGGTCTTGCGATCACACCCGGAAAACGTTAAGTATAGCATGTATAGAAAGGCATATGTTTTCAGCGCTTAATAGAGTAACGAGTAGTGTATACAGGTGGTCAGGAAGTTTTCTGGAGCTAATCAAATGTTACTGGCGAACACGCTATTGCTGAACGAACTTGCAGTTTTTTTCCGTAGTCCCAACATGCTTCTGTATATCATGTGTAGTGTCTTTTACACGTTTTCTGCTACTCAATGCTACAAGTCACGAAACGGAAAAACAGCATTATAGTTATAAACGAAATTAATAGCGTCATGAAATTTTAGTGAAATGTGAATGGAAAACATTTGGAAATGTTTTTATGTGATGAAAAGCTTACAATTTGAGCAAAGCAATGTTGTTACAGTGATATTAATTCGTTTTGATTATATCACCTCTTGTTTTATTCGAATAAAAGTAAATTATTCAGGGAATTTTACCGTACATGGAACCCGTAGCTTGTAACTTTTTTAGGGGTTGGTAGAGAGTAAAAATCAGAGTAATGTTGTGATTATTTATTAACTTCTGTATTGGTTTAAACTGTAGTCTATGCGGCGTAGTATAAGTACGTTACTGGGTGGAGCCAACATCTGTAATGGAAACACTTGTTGGTGTTTTAAAGTACTGTATGTGGACTGAAATTATATTTTATTTTTTGATTAATTCGCAATATGAATTTGTGAAGTAACTTTTATCGAAGAAGAAAACCCTTTATTATTGTACACCTGAATTTTTAAGTCTTAGTTTAAGATTTTTTTTATTCGTTTCAAATATTTTATTAGAACGAGAGCTTTGAAATAATTTGGGGCAAAGAGAACAAAGGGACGTTCTGGAAACGTACCGTGAACTAAACAGTTAGTTTGTAAGTTTGATTGTTTATTGAATGTTATGAGCGCTAATGTGAAACTTGTGTAAAAAGAAAGTTTACTGAGATGCCATTATCACGACAAAGTGGCCGAGACAGGAGTAGCCTCTCTCCGGGAAGTAGCATCTACAAGCGGCATGGTTCAAGCCGAGATTCCGGTCTACGTCCTGCCAGCTCCTTTAAACGTCAGCATAGTATTCGAGGTGAGCCTTTTTTTTTATTTATAAGCAACGGATAATAATCTATAAATGATGTTAATGCTGTCTTTATGATTATAATAAACTCAGGAAGTGAAATGTAATATAAAAGTTTTGAACCTAATCTCAATCGATTGCAGTGTTTCCTTTTTTAAAACGTGCTGAATAATTAGTGTGGTATCGAAGTTGTTATTGTTTGAAGTTAAGCACACAACTCCGTGCTCTGACCACCACGGGTATCGAAACGCGGTTTCTAGAGTTATATGTTTGCAAACATACCGCTGTACCACTGGGGAGGGTGTAGGAGTGCTCATATTTATCTTAAGTACTGAACACAATTAAGTTGGAGTTTTGAAGACATTGTAATATGTGTATCGTCTTCCCCTTAAAACTACGCTAGCAGTTAATATTGTAACAATTATCTCTTAAGTGCTGAAAACATTTAAGGAATAATTGTAGTTTTTATATTATTTTGATGACAAAGCATAACTAATGTTATTGCATAAAATCAATGATACCCTTGAGTTTAATTTTATGCAAGACAAGTGTAGACTAATTGAATAAGCGATCTTATGCGCACATTTTAGTGATATGTATATAAAGGGGAGAAAACAGTTTTTCTCATTTATCCGTTTAACAATAGTAGATTGTGTAAAGAGATAAAGTTTGATAATGAAACATGACCATAGATAGTTTCAACAAAAGCGTGATATTGTGTATAACCGTTTGGCTTCAAGCTAGTGATACAATTACACCGAAAAAGTCGTAGTAAAGTGGCTGTAAGTCTCACAAAGTGTGGTTAGCAGTATATGGAAGCGCTTTCTGACCACCTGAGTAGGGTAAACTATTGTCAACAGTCTCTAGTTGATAACATAGGCCCAACGAAAATGATAAGCTTCAGTATCTGAACTGCATCCACAGTTTGGAGAAGCACTAATACACGATTAGAACAGTTTGGAGAAGCACTAATACACGATTAGAACAGTTTGGAGAAGCACTAATACACGATTAGAACAGTTTGGAGAAGCACTAATACACGATTAGAACAGTTTGGAGAAGCACTAATACACGATTAGAACAGTTTGGAGAAGCACTAATACACGATTAGAACAGTTTGGAGAAGCACTAATACACGATTAGAAAGGAACTTCATAATGTTGGTCTTCATGCCAGACCACACGGTTTCCGTTCCTTTAACCCATCGTTACAAAATGATTCGTCTTCAATGGTGTCAAGAAGATATGAGAGAAACTTGTTTAGAGATTCGCGATTCACACCACATCCAGATTCGATACGTGTATACATTAGAAGAGTGGAAAGACTTGATAAAGCCTAATTTTCACAGAGGAAAAACAAGTAACAATTTTCAACCCTTATATAGAATCTAATATGGTTCTGACCCCTAAACCACGTGATATACATACCCTGTTCAAGTTACGTTTGATAATTCTGAGTAGAAGAGTGTGCTCACTAATTATAAGGGTAACGGGGCTGAATCCTTCGTTATTGTTGAGGATTAAATAAAAATTGTGTGTGTGTGTATGTGTGTGACTTTTATTATTCTTTATACATTGGTTACGTGTACAGGGGTGTTTCTGTAATTACCATATATCTATAGCCTAGGAAGTATGTAAATTGACTGATTTTATTTAACCACCAGGATTACAGCATCACGCTACACAGATGTATGGTTTACGTGACGAGGTTTCATTGGTGCAAATTTACTATAACCTACTTTATGTACATTAATACGTTTACCTTTAGTCGCTTTGCAGCTACAGCTAATTCATGGATGATGCAAGGCACTGAAGCCAATCACACAGACGTTTGCTGTTGTACACGTGAATTGTTTCTCTATTATCTTTTAAGAATTTTTGTGAAATAAACAGTTAATTTCTGTTTTAATTTCTGTGTACGAACTAAATGCAAAAGCCGAAAAAAAAACGGCATTACATAATACACGGAACAAATTTATTTAATGCTTTGTTTGTTTTGAAATTTCGCACAAAGCTACTCGAGGGCTATCTGTGCTAGCCGTCCCTAATTTAGCAGTGTAAGACTAGAGGGAAGGTAGCTAGTCATCACCACCCACCGCCAACTCTTGGGCTACTCTTTTACCAACGAAAAGTGGGATTGACCGTCACATTATACGCCCCCACGGCTGGGAGGACGAGCATGTTTAGCGCGACGCGGGCGCGAACCCGCGACCCTCGGATTACAAGTCGCACGCCTTACGCGATTGGCCATGCCAGGCCCTTATTTAATGCATTTTTGGTTTATTTAAAATAGTTTAATTTTCATTACAGTATTTCTTTCTCGTCACAAAAGAATGAAAGAAATAACTGAATATAAAATATGCGAAAAACTAAAATAAATTGGATAAAATACATGTCACCCGCTGGTACAGCGGTAATTCTACCGATTTACAACGCTACAATTAGGGGTTCGATTCCCCTCGGTAGTCTCAGCAGATAGCTTTGCTATAAGAAAAACACTCAACACACATAAAAAAAAACACATCTTTAATAGAAATATAAATTCACTCACTCTCGTTTACGCGATGAATACTGAAGTACTAACCTTAAACAACTATTACTCTATCTAACATGTGACTCACATTACGGACTTTTCAAACGTTACGGCCCGGCATGGCCAGGCAGTTAGGGCGCTCTACTTGAAATATAAGGGTCGCGGGTTCGAATTCCACACCAAATATGGTCGCCCGTTCAACCACGGGAGCGTTATAATGTTACAGTCAATCCCACTATTCGCTGTTAAAAGTAACCAAAGAGTTGGCGGTGGATGGTGATGACTAGCTGTCTTCCCTCTACTCTTATACTGTTAAATTAGCGCAGATAGTCTTTGTGTAGCTTTGCGTGAAAATTCAAAACAAACAAACAATAATAAGGTTTAATGAAGATATCCTGTGATTAAAACTGAATTTTAAAAAATCAGATTTAACATGTATTTGATGCTCTGAAATTGACCTTCAAGCCATGTTGATGAACTTGAAAAAGTCTTGATTTAGGAAAAGGTCATGTCGCCTCTGTTGCTTATTAATTCAATTTTTTAAGGATGTTACTTCTATTGGTGTCCGAGATCATCACAAGCCTTATTAACAAACGTTTCTTGTCATTTATTATACTGCAAAGTACCAATTAGGCATTTGCTGTTATTGATTCCAGTACAGATCTGGCATGGTGTGAGTGGTTAGAGCCCTCGATTTGCAATCTGCAGGTCGCAGGTTCCGATCCTGTTGCTGAACTTGTTTGTTGATTTAACCGTGAGGGCGTTATGGAGTAGTTCAAAAGATGACCGTGAATGATGTTGTGTAGCTGCCTTCCATCCAGCCTATCACTTCTAAATATTGGACAGCTAGCTCAAATAGGCTTCGAATACCTTTGCGCGAGATTAATCAAAACAAGCAGACTCGAATAGTTTGCGTTTGCACATCAGATCACATGATTGGCTACTCGGCACTTTTTTTTTTAGTAAAAATTAATTCACAGGTACCATTGACCTTGTTTGATAATAGTGGCTATGCAAGCGTGGACAAAAATCTAGAAAACTTCGATTATTCTTTAATTGTTTTGAGCAGTGTACTTCCATGTGTTTGTATATGTGTGTATATATATATTTATCGATACTTGCATCCTATTCGAAAAGAACAGTTTCAAATTATAGATATGTCTCAGTATACGCTCTTTACATCAGTTGCATTTCTTATCCTTTCTTAAGAGTTCGGCATAATAAGGAAATGTTAACTTAATTTTTTAATATTGTATACCACAATAGTACTATACAATATATTATTTTAATACGTTAGGGTAAATCTAACAAGGGTATTTATAGTTGAGGATTTGCCCTGCAGTGGTACATATGTATGTCTGCGGACAAATTCTAATAGAAACTAATTAGATACCTGATTTCGATACCCATGGTAGGCAGAGCACAGATAGTTTAGTACTGAATTTAAAAATAAAATCACGGATTTTAAAACTCTTTAAAAGTATTCTTAAAGATAACAAGATAAATTTGCATTACGGTATTACTATTTTATAGATCTATTATTCGGGTGTTTTTACGTTCGTACCAGTTTTCATACAAAAAAAGAGTAAACCAAAAAACTCGTAATCAATATCACAGAGAAAACCAGAAAATAAGAAGACATGTTCGTAATTGTTATTGACAGTGTAAACTAGTACCATGTTCACAAAAAATTCAAAAACATAACTTACAAGAAACTCAAAAACTCGGAACATAAACATAACTTACAAGAAACTCAAAAACTCGGAACAAAGTTCATAGAGGAACCCAATACGACTAAGTTATCAAAGATATCCACAATCTAGTTCATAATAAAATCTAACATCAAGTTCGTACGAATACTTTGAATGCACTTGCAGTATAACCTGTAATACATTTCATTGAGAAAGAAACATACAATTTTGTGTGTTTATGTGAGTTTGTTAATTTCGTTCAAAAACATGCATATATGTTTTGTACTAACATAGATCTTACCGCTGTAAAACAAGCATGTGCTTTCTACATGTGTACACTCTCACATTATATATATATATATAAACAATCTGTGTGTGTGTGTGTGGCAATTAATTCTTAGATAATCATGTAACGTTGTTTAAGTTATATATATATATATATATAACATGTAATATGATACCTAGATATATAAGAAAAAATTCACTAACTATGATCTGATTTGTCAAATGGAGAAGTAAATCATGCATATTTGGCACGTTTTCAGTTCTTTTCTAACCTAATTGTCTTCAAAACGGGAAACTTGTACATTAATGGCAGGATCATGAACGTTGGAACTGTTTGGAAGTTGATCGTAATCCAAGTTTTCCTAGACGGTCCAGAAGTTTCCAACTAAGTTAAACAGACATTCTTACACACTTGCTGTTTCGGATCTTTCTTTTTGGATTACTTTTACCTTTTCCGGCCATGTTCAAGTGTCGTATTTCAATAGTCAAAAAGATAAACCACATTCTTACCTGATCGCTATAACAAGATTTTCGAGTATCTAGGATACTTTTGTTAAGTACAAACAAAAATACATTTCGTCGACAGACAAGAAAAACGCATAAAGCAAATTTTAATCTGTTAGAAGTACAATAGAAATTAAATCAGTAAAGGAAATCTGAAAGGAGAAACACTTAGTGTAAGTTAAGTGAGTTAGAAGACGAAGTAAAACTGTTAAAGATGTTAAACTAGGCTATATACTCAACTAAGTATTTGAATAAAGCGGTATTAAATGTAAATGTGGAGTGAAACTGTTAACACAAGCGCATGCCCAACACGTGTAATCGACAGTAGATTAGTACAAGTTAGCTACAAAACATTTCATTATAAAGTTTTCAATCTCTTTGAAACAGCCAAAAAATCTTTTAGAATTTCTCTTCTTTTTTTTTCTGTAGTTGACCCCATGTACAGGTGATGTTGACTAAATTGTAACTCACGTGATCATAAGATAGCAGATAATTTTGATTGAATTTTTATTTTAGAAAATAACATGTAGTACTAATTTTCGTGCATGGACATGATTTAGACAGAGTTTTCCTGAATTTAAATAAAACTGGTAAAATTCAAAATTTGCGTTTATGATGCAGAAATAAACATTGTTGTATTTTATGCAAAGATACACGATGCTCATTTGCGTTAGCCGTCCCTAATGTTAAAGTAATAGACTAGAAGCAGGTAGTGAACATAATCCATTGGCAACTGACCAGATTGTGGAATTTAGTCATCACTGTTGTAATGCATCAACATCCCAGAACCTCTTCTTCAGTGCCCGGGCATTTTCAGCTCAGTATACGATAGAATAATATGATATGTGATAGCTGTGTACCACACTGCTCATTCAAATAGAAGTGGATAATTAACATATTTTAGTGTGTTGGATATTTTCATAACTTTGTACTTCTGTTATTAACACATAGTTGAGTCTAAAAACAAAACTATTTAATCCTTTTTGCATCATTACGACTTGGAGATTATTTAGAAAACACAACAATAAGTTACTCTATAAAAATATACTTTATATTTGCATGCATTTGTACAAGTTACATACTGTTTGTAGTGATTACAGTTTTAAAAATCACCAGAGGAAGGACGTTCCAGTCCGAAACGTTGTGAATATGAAAACATCTATTGTGCATGAGTCACTTTTCTTGGTATAAGTTTTTCCATTTGGTTTTCGATGTTTTCGTACCACAGAGGTTTTTTAAACTGATTTTTGTTCAGTGAATAAAGTAGCTAAAATTAGGAAGACACATTTTTAAATATCTTTATTAGATGGTGATTCTTTAAAAAAACAACTGTTCTTAAACAATTTTATTGTTTCATGCTTGATTAAAACTTGAAAATACTTTTAAAGTTTTGTCTACTTCCATGGTTAAAGTTCCTTTAAAAAACTGGTTATTTGCACAGAACAATCAGTTTCAACAGAAATTCTTGGTTTTGGTTAACAATAAATGTTGTCTTATAATCACTTTATTTATTTTTCATCTTGTATTATTTTAAAGTGTGTGTTTTCTTATAGCAGAGTCCACTTATTTTATAGTATTTTGACTAACCTAACATGTTCCCCCCTAGTACAGCAGTAAGTCTACGGATTCACAACGCTAAAATCAGGGGCTCGATTTCCCTCAGTAGATAGTTCGATGTGGCTTTGCACTCACAACACACACACACTAACCTAACATAATATTTTAACACTATATTTTGGCCGCGAATCTGCTGCCATCTTCCTAATAAAAACTGTCAGTGGGAGCTGGACTCACGACCTCAGGAACAGAAGGTGGAAATATCGATCAGTGGACTGGACTTCTGATGTTGTATTTTCCAGTAGTAATACCTTTAGTGTTTTGTTTTATGGGAAGGTTATTAGATAAGTAGATATCGAAGACTTCTTTAATTGCTATTTTCTTCAGTAGTAGCTCATGTTAATAATCCTGACATATTTACACTGCATTTGATGATTAGTTTCTCTAGCATGTTAACATCAGCACTTCTGTGCTTATATTACAGTGTCTTCCATAATGTTTGTGATCATATACACTCACTTTAACTGCTTTCTTTGTTTTGCTTTCCTAATGTACTCATTACTGCAATTGCATGAAATACAGTCGATTTTTTTTCTCTGTTTATGTATAGTGAGCATTTTTTTTTTTAATTTATGGAGTAGCTGGGATATTATAATGTCCTGGTTTTTGAATTAGTCCCAATCCCACGTTTTGCGCAGATTAACTAAACGTACTTGATCACAGGTTACTTTCCATCTTCTGTTTCTTCGAATTAATATTTATAGGAATACCCATTTTAATTGATTATGTGGAATTAAGTACATAATTACATAATGACCAAGGGTATCGAAATCCTGGTTCAAGCGGTGTGAGACGGCAGACATACCGCTGCAGTGATGGGAGGCAACCCATTTTAATTACTGTTAATATCATAAGGGCATTTTCTTTCTTTTTGTTACAAACCTTATATGTCCCAGACAGTTATAAATGTGCGGTTACTCAAATTGTTATATTTATATATAATTTATGTAATTATATAATTCTATTAAGCTTATTAAACTCTGAACTGATGTGATTCGTAACTCTTTTTCATCATGTTCATTAATGAGTGGCCGAAAATATCTTACCACAACAACCAAGTTTTTTATCTGTTTGCTCCTCCCTCCAATGGCACAGTGGAGTGTCCCCGTTCTTACAACGCTAGAAAGGAAGGCAGCTAGTCATCACTACCCAACATTAACTCTTGGGCTACTTTTTTGCAAACGAATAGTGGGATTGACCGTCACATTATAATGCTCCCACGGCTGAAATGGCAAGCATGTTTGGCGTTAACGGGGATTTCAACCCTTGATCCTCGAATTACAAGTCGAGTGCCTTAACCACTTGGCTATGCCGGGCCTATTAACAGAGCAATAAACCCGCAAGTAATTTGTAACTTAAATAACTTTAAAACAGAGCTTAAGGAATTTTTAACGTTATATCAAAACCAATAAATACTTTTGAAGAATGGAAGGACTGCTTGCACATCCGGGTAGTCAACATACGTCATCCATAATCTTACCTCTGTATGCTTTATGTAGAAAGTAAGCTGACGAAGAAAACTTGAGATGATAAAAATCACTATCCAAAAGAAATATAATTAATTTAAGTATTATGATCATATTTTCTTACTTTATAAATCTAAACTTTACTGGTAAAAAACCGGAATTCGACAGAGCAATTTCTGTTTGATTTTCCAGTCAATCATTTTGTCCGCCTTTGTATACAGGATAAAACCTATATAAATAATTATTAAATTATATTAACTACGTTTTAAAGTGTGATTATTGTGCAAAATTATCCAACGTTAATAATCCGTGAAGATGAAACGTGTTCATCTAACAGATTGCTTAGATCTATCTAGATTCTTTCAAGGTTAAAAGTGTGTTTAACTTCGAAGAAAACTATTTAGAGAAGGTTCATACATATTTTACTTCGTATACTTTAATTTACAGAAACATCAAATATGCTTATGTTTATATGAATGAAACACGTTTAACTTAAGTAAAGAAATGTACATTAGTCGTGAATATTCAAGTTAAAATGTTCCATAATTAAAGCTACAAAATTAGTTTCAAAATTCTAGTATTTAAATATGATTACACCACGAAAAACTTCCTTTCAAATAGAACTGAATTCTATAAAGTTAGATAGTAGCAAGATTGTTTCAACACGCTCTGCACAGGTTGTGAGAAACAAATATGTGGAGAACACGGGTTCTAAAAATTCAGTCCGACGTATTATGGCCCAGCACGACCTGGTGGTTAAGACGCTCGACTCGTAATCTGAGGGTCGCGGGTTCGAATCATTGCCACCCACCGCCATCTCTTGGGCTACTCTTTTATCACTCTTTATTGACCGTCACATTATAACGCTCCCACGGCTTAAAGAGCGAGCATGTTTGGTGGGACGATGATTCGAACCCTAATTTTGTAGTGTAAAATTAGAGACGACTAGCGCAGATATCTCTCGTGTAACTTTTTGCGAAATTCAAAACAAACCAAATCAAACCGAAGTGTTATATGTTAGGAAACCAAATTGTCTATTTCACTTAGACTGCTGTAAGTTAAAAGAGCAGATGGGCTGCAAAAACACTTAGCACTGCTGAGAAATGTTTGTTGTTGCAGTAGGCAACTGTGTGTAGTTATTTTTAAAGAACAGTTTATGCTTTTTCCCCCCCACTTGCAACCTGGTTTTATCGTGCGTAGTGAAAGCAATTCGGCGCCATTTAAGTTGGAAGAGGACACCATCTGTTTACTCTCATAACAGTCTGTAATATATGTAGTTCAGCGAAAACTAAAACTGAATTATTACGATAAACAATACAAGAGAGAGAAAGAGTGATATGGGATGCTCTATTTGCATATGTTATGTCGTCAAATCGAGTTACTATGTGTAAGAAAAAAGACATGGTTGTAATTACATGTATCTTTATATGTTATAGTTTTATATGTGATAGTTAGAAAGTGGCTTTTTATTTTTAACTAGCAAGAACAAACGAAAGAAGCTGTAAAATAACTTTTTATGTGCGCAAGCGTGATGTTATAACTTTTAATACATGTGGAAGACAAACGTGCATATCGTAAAAGAATAAATTCAGTAAGGAACTTTCTACACATATCAGAATACTGATTAGTTTGCTTCAGATTTTAATTATTGTACATGCTGATCTGATTTATAATTTGTTTGAAAAAGTTTTGATTTGCTAGCGCAAAATTTTAGATCCTAGTGAACTAATGGAATTCTAAGAGTATCGTATATATGTTTGTTTGTTTTGGAATTTCGCACAAAGCTACTCGAGGGCTATCTGTGCTAGCCGTCCCTATCACAGCTATCGCTAAAACAAGAAAATTCTGCGACACTACTTTTATCGCTATATGTTTTTGAATATAGCGGCACTGCTACCACTACTTCTAAAACTGACGTTTTCATGATTTTTGTTTTGTCAATGTATAATGTACAAAGTAAAAACGGAAATGTATTGATAAATGTTCATACTTTATTTCTACAATAATATAATACAAACTACTCAGAACAGCTTATCCATATTTGTGAATGACGAGAGGAAAGCAGATAACAACTATAGAGGCTTCGATATATGAAATGATGAAACTTAGAGAACACAGGGTCAAAAGAAAATTCATATCATGACAATAGTAATAATAAATGAGCTAATATGAAATAATAAGTCTGTAATATTAGAAGATATCACGTCTCTTATTAGTTGTTTAATTCTATTATTGTTTTAACTTGTGGATAATTTCGAGAAGCTGATGCTAACTTGATTTCATTATTATCAACTTTTCGAAATTGACATCCGACAATTCAAATCCTTTTAGATTTAAAATGTCTTTCCCTGTTGAGACAATGTGTTCTACAGCTGAACCAGATGGAATGGGTGTACTGAAATAAATGAAGAGAAATTTAACGGCTGGGGAAGGGAACAAGTTTGATTCTATATCATTTGAAGTAGATAGTTCTTTGCTCAAGAAATAGTGTTATTTTATCTTTTACTTTGGGATGAATTACTTACAGATTTTCTTTGTTGGTTAAAGCACATTAAGAAATATTCTTCGTCATTTTTCCCAGTGTTCAAAAATGTTTATTTGTTTTTTTGTTTGTTTTTTGGAATTTCGCACAAAGCTACTCGAGGGCTATCTGTGCTAGCCGTCCCTATCACAGCTATCGCTAAAACAAGAAAATTCTGCGACACTACTTTTATCGCTATATGTTTTTGAATATAGCGGCACTGCTACCACTACTTCTAAAACTGACGTTTTCATGATTTTTGTTTTGTCAATGTATAATGTACAAAGTAAAAACGGAAATGTATTGATAAATGTTCATACTTTATTTCTACAATAATATAATACAAACTACTCAGAACAGCTTATCCATATTTGTGAATGACGAGAGGAAAGCAGATAACAACTATAGAGGCTTCGATATATGAAATGATGAAACTTAGAGAACACAGGGTCAAAAGAAAATTCATATCATGACAATAGTAATAATAAATGAGCTAATATGAAATAATAAATCTGTAATATTAGAAGATATCACGTCTCTTATTAGTTGTTTAATTCTATTATTGTTTTAACTTGTGGATAATTTCGAGAAGCTGATGCTAACTTGATTTCATTATTATCAACTTTTCGAAATTGACATCCGACAATTCAAATCCTTTTAGATTTAAAATGTCTTTCCCTGTTGAGACAATGTGTTCTACAGCTGAACCAGATGGAATGGGTGTACTGAAATAAATGAAGAGAAATTTAACGGCTGGGGAAGGGAACAAGTTTGATTCTATATCATTTGAAGTAGATAGTTCTTTGCTCAAGAAATAGTGTTATTTTATCTTTTACTTTGGGATGAATTACTTACAGATTTTCTTTGTTGGTTAAAGCACATTAAGAAATATTCTTCGTCATTTTTCCCAGTGTTCAAAAATGTTTATTTGTTTTTTTGTTTGTTTTTTGGAATTTCGCACAAAGCTACTCGAGGGCTATCTGTGCTAGCCGTCCCTAATTTAGCAGTGTAAGACTAGAGGGAAGGCAGCTAGTCATCACCACCCGCCGCCAACTCTTGGGCTACTCTTTTACCAACGAATAGTGGGATTGACCGTCACATTATACACCCCCACGGCTGGGAGGGCGAGCATGTTTAGCGCGACGCGGGTGCGAACCTGCGACCCTCAGATTACGAGTTGAGCACCTGTCCATGCTGAGCCGGAACCCGCGTATGATATTTCACAAACGTAAATAACTTATTTGCAAAGGACGACACATTATTTATTTTTTATTTAAATCTGTTTGTTGAATTATAAAATTTCGTACAAGAATTGCTAATAAAAGTATTTTTCTTTGATAAAAGAACTATAAGAGTTTAATACTTTGAAAATAACGTTTTGAACCACAAATACATTTTCAACATGAAAATCGTCACCACTTAAAACTTTACATGTAGTTTCTGTTGATACAAAATTTTTTAGAAGCGTTTGTCTGATATTTATTAAGATTCAACCTGTTAGAAATTTCAGACTATTTTTAGCGTTAAAGAGGTACAGTATGAAATACTGGTTAGCGTGTCCGAACTGTAAGTTTGAAAATTAATGGTTTGATTCCCAGTACCGCAAAATTTTAATCCAACCTTTAGATTCGTTATAAGAACGATGCTCAAATCCCCCGCAATTATAAGTCGTGACTCAGCGAGATGTCTAAGGGCTTATAATTAGGGGTGAACAGATATATTGGTAGATTATTGGCCCTGGCACCGATATATGAAAATATTACATTATAGACTATCGGGTATTTTTGTTGTAGCCGATAATGTATACCAATATATTTGCTTATTATTACACAGGATGTTTAGATATCATTTCTCGAATTTCGCATTCTTTATACTGCGTCTAGCCCACCCCTTCAATGGCACAGTGGTGTCTGCAGACTTACAACGCTAAAATCCGGGTGCCGATACCTGTGGTGGATAGAGCACAGATAGCTCATTATATATATTGCCATATATATGCAAATAAAACACATGGCGGCCAAAGTACCATCGTTACTAAGCTTTTAATTTTTCTTAAGTTTACAGGCCTGTGCTATTGAAGGTTTTCATAGTATAAGGCATCTGCTTACACATTTCGGGGCCGTGGGTGTGCTACAAGAGTGATGGTCAAATATCACTGTTCGATCAGACAATAGCAGCACAAGACTCAACAGGAGATGATATTGACTGTTTGTCTTGCTTTTAGTCCATCAGTTCAAAATTGTACGCCAGTGGCATAGCGGTATGTCTGCAGACTTTTATCGGGTTTTAATACCCGTGGTGGACAAATAAAAAGAGTCCGACATAGCTAGGTAGCTAGGGCGCTTGACTCGCAATCTGGGTCGAATCCTCGACCCACCAAACATGCTTGCCCTTTCAGCCATGGGGGCGTTATAATGTAACGATCAGTCTCACTATTCGTTGGTGAAAGAGTTGCCCAAGACTTGGTGTTATGTGGTGATGACTAGCTGCCTTCCATCTATTCTTTCACTGGTAAATTAGGGACGGCTAACGCAGATAGCCCTCGTGTAGCTTTGTGCAGAATTCAAAATAAATGACGAAACAATTCAAAATCAAGTATCCCTTTGTGGAACTTTGTTCTAAGATTCTGAAATCGTTAATGCGTATTGCTCATTGTTTATTGTAAAAAATACCTTGACTTAAAAATGTATTATATGTGTGTGTGTTTTACTTCTGCAGATTAGAAATGGCTAGCTTGCAATTATTTTTGTCGTCTTTATGAATGTGCTAGTATTTATGTAAATGACATTCAGTTTTTGCTCTATCTTTTAGCCTAAATTGTTATGTTCTCTGGTCATTGGAGATATAAATGTTAATTTTAAAAGCGTAAAGTTTATGCTCAGCAAGACCAAATGTGGTTGACATTCTAGTAGCGTATTTTCTCTTATGTTTTTAAGTCACTCCACCACCAGATGCTGTTGATGATGAACCTGAACCCTCTGCACCACCTTTGGAACTCATGGATAAAATTGGTGGATACGAATATGTCTCGTTTGAAGTGGGTAAGTTTTATTTCTCCTATGTTGCTTTTTTTGCTATATTTCTTGAGTATAGTTTATCACATAAGATTTTATGCTTGTTTGTCATTTAATTTATTATTAAGATATGTTTTTTTTAAAACATTGTATGTATGTAAGATTTTTCTTTAAGTATACAACTGAACAACAACATTGTCGAAATATTTATAAGGCCGGTAATTTAATCATTTGTCTGGCGTTAGCTTGGTTTTCTACTAACAATGTATAAAATGCTTAATGAGCATTATATTCTGATTAACTTTATTATATTAATGTTGTTTAGAGATAGCTTGAATGGTAACGAAGAAGACTATTGCACATTCAAAAAAGCAGCAGATCTACAATATTTTGTCAAGACTTGCCATTATTACAAAACTAAACTTCATTGATGTCAGGTTCTATACTTTGGGGTCCGACATGACCAGGTGGTAAGGCACTCGACTCGTAATCTCTAGTTTTACACTGCTAAATTAGAGATGGCTAGCGCAGATAGTCTTCGAGTAGCTTTGTGCGAAATTCCAAACAAACCAAACTCTATACTTGGGCCAGACTTTTTACAGTAGGTGTCTGTGACTTGTTGACGTTAAATTTCAACAATATATAAACGGCACACGATCTACTTGTTTTAAAATAATATATTTAAACAAGTTAAACATATATACAAATGCTTATTACACTGTTGGTTACCACAGCTGTATCCACAGTTGTAAACAATCGCCTATTTTTCGTCAAGGTCCACACAGGCTGGCTCAGTTGTAGAACTAACTGAAAATATAAATTATTTCTTCTACACTGTTGTTACAATATAATCAGTGATAATTTTGCTTAAAAAAGCTCCCACAAGATGCTCTTTATGGCTGCTTCCCCGTGGTACAGTGGTATGTCTGTCGACCTCAAACGCTAAAAATCGAGTTTCGATACTCGCAGTGGAAAGAACACAGATTGCACATTATATAGTTTTCTTCATAACTACATACAAACAAACCTTTTTATGGTTAAACTCACGATCACACAGCCTAGATTTAACTATCTATCTGTATCTTACGAACTACATTTTTAAAGAATATTTATAACCTGACCAAAGCCTGGAACTTTATACACACTGTATCAAATTATCTTATATATATATATATATGTAAATACAAGTTAGGGTACCCGTCCGTTGAACGTGTAAAATAAAAACTCGTTTTTACAAAGCATAAGAAATTGTGTTTCTATGTTTTCATAACATAATAAACATTCAAAGTAAGTATAATTCTTAATTTTTAAGGTACATTTATATTAAGAACAACAATTACAAAAAACGATGTTTTTTATGACAATAATAACTAAAAGTATTTAGTACAACTTACATCCAACTAGTTTCGGTAAACGTGTTACCATCATCTATAGTTTCTGTAGTGTAGAGGTTTGTTCATTTTTTGTAATTGGCACTCTTAAAACATTCACAATGTAATAAAGATACATAAAGGGACCAATTCTGAAACGAAAGGTACACTGTTTTAAAACGATTATATCAACATAAAATTAGATATGTGTGTGTGGGGTAGGGTTCAAACCCTCTCATGACCTTCCTTATGTCATCCTGTATCCCTGTGTTAAGACTGGTGCTGATCAATCAAGAAATGTGAAAACACATAAGAAACTCTCTCTCACACACACCAATTGACGTTTTTTTTATTATTAACTGCAAACCGTGGTGTCTGTTAGAGATTCTGTGGTTGTCTAAGTAATCCTATTGGTTCTTCTAGATTATCATTATGGGGAGATGATGTTTCAGTACTGCTCGATCTGATGATTCCTTAGATTTACATCATGGGGAGTTGATGTTTCAGTACTACTCGATCTGATGATTCCTTTAGATTTACATCATGGGGAGTTGATGTTTCAGTACTGCTCGATCTGATGATTCCTTTAGATTTACATCATGGGGAGTTGATGTTTCAGTACTGCTCGATCTGATGATTCCTTTACATTTACATTATGGGGAGTTGATGTTTCAGTACTGTTCGATCTGAAGATTCCTTTAGATTTACATCATGGGGAGTTGATGTTTCAGTACTGCTCGATCTGATGATTCCTTTATATTTACATCATGTGGAGTTGATGTTTCAGTACTGCTCGATCTGAAGATTCCTTTAGATTTACATAATGGGGAGTTGATGTTTCAGAACTACTCGATCTGAAGATTTCTCTAGATTATCATTATGGGGAGTTGGTGTTTCAGTATCTCTGAATCTGATGATGAATCTCTGGTGTTCTAAAGTTTCGTTTGTTCAAATAATTACGAGATATTGTATCAATCATGCAGACCCGGCATGGCGAGATAGTTAAGGCGCTGTATTCCTACTGCGGGTTTGAACCTTTGTCGCACCAAACATGCTTGCCCTTTCGTTGATAAAAGAGTAGCCCAAGACTTGGCGGTGGGTGGTAATGATTAGTTGCTTTCCTTCTAGTCTTACCATGCTAAAATAAGGACGGCTAATGCAGATAGTCCTCGTGCAGCTTTGCGCGAAATTAAAAAAGAAACATACACCGATAATGCAAACTGGGAAGTTATTTTTACAGAAAAACTATTATTGATTTTACGTAAATCGCCATCATGCAAGACCTCGTGGTAAAGTTGCTTGACTGGCAGTCTCCGGATTGCGAGCTCGAAACCTGTCCCAGAAAATGCTCGCTCTTTCAGACGATGGTACAAAGAGTAGCCCAAGAGTTGGCGGTGAATGATGATTACTAGCTGCATCACGTCGCTAAATTAGTTACGACAAGAGCAAATAACCCTCAAGTAGTTTTGCGTGAAATTCCGAAAACTAACAAATCATTTGCTACATATTTTAAAAAAGATGAAACAACGTTTTCTTTACGACCTATTGTTTCTAGTATTGAAACCTATAACTATGGTATAGTTTTAGTTGAATATCTGAAGAAGGTTGCCACCAACAAATATACATTAAAGAGCAGTTTTGAATTCTCTCAATATGCAACTTGTTGAATTCGGTAGTAATGTGCATTGTGCTAGTTTTAATTTTGAATCATTGTATACAAGTATCCTGTTGAAAGAGGCAACACAATTAAGTTCCAACTTGTTTTACAACGTGACCATTATAAAACAATTTGTTTCTGAACTTAAGGAACTTTACAATGAAAAAAAATCTCAATTTTTTCTGAATGTAAAATTATATAATTAGATTTAGACTGTTGGGGACAATTTTCTGAACCAAGTATGCAATAATAAAATCACCAACTACAATGCGGAGAATAAAGATATTACTGCTGCTTAACTTTCATCTCCATCTCATATTCATATTTTTTAACTTCCACCTCGTACTAGGGTTGGAATACACACTTAAACCTGAATATAAGTTATAGTTTTCCATAGAAACAAAAATAGAAATTATTATTAATTTTATGTATTAAATGTACCAAATTCAGACAGTAGAAATCTTAACCACATCTCTATTGTGAAATGTGCTATTTTAAACCAGAAGTGACGTAACTGATTTTCCATTTCTGCCACGTTTCTCCACTTGATTGCTACACCTCCTTACTTCCTATCCATTTTCCTTTTTTTAAAGCAAGTTTATTGGAGAATGAACGCTACGGAAATTCTCGCAGAGATGTTACTAATTTTTTAGTCAGCTTGTGCATGTTTTTCACGTTTTTAAGAACACAAAAGTCGGACGAGTGTATTCTCTTTAAAATGTCCTGGAAAACATTTAAGGTAACAAATTTAACTTGTATTACAAGGGCTACAAAAAGAAAGCCCATTACGTGCTGAGAATTCATTTTTACCTGTAGACTTTCAATGATCTCTCACTAAGGACAGAGCTGAGTATGCAATTTTCCGTTCAAATAATTAGTCGAGTTGCACATCTACTTAATTAATAATGTTACTTTTAACGTTAATGTAAATAAAACAATACGAAAACGTTGCCAAATTTTGTTATAGTAGCATGAAGAAGTAATGGTAAAGCATGACAGAACTGAAGTTCACCTATGTCACTAAAACTAAGTTTCAGATGAAAAAGTGAAAGTTTCGTAACTTTTTTGTTTCACCTTTGTTCCAACGTTTCTGTTAAAATTTCATTTCATTTCTTTTATTTAAACTTTCAGAGGGGATAAAATTTGAATGGTTAAATGAGTAATACCTGGTCGGGGAAAGCTACAGTTGTAAAAGTTCCGAAAACGTTAAGCAACTGTTTTACTTGTTTCCTGTAAGCCATCGTAAAGATCTTGTTTTTTTTTGCATATGCATTAAAAAAAATGTATGGAGAAGCAGGTACACGAAATTTAGAATTACGATACATTAAACAGGACTTGTCTATAGTTATTTTTGAATATTTTTAGCCTAACTAGTGTACTCCCAAAAATGATGTGACCTCATTGGAGTAAAGGGACAATATCTTTAATATAAAGAATAAAAAAAATGTTTGGATATACTTTCTGGCTAGTTTCGATATATATTCTAGAAAATCAAAAGCAAATGTTTATTACGATCTGAAGAAATACATCTGAGTGTATTTTAAAAATTATGTACTCTGTTCTCAGAAAGTGCAGTTGTTTCGGTTCCTTGCACCCACCTTGAAATAACAGTTCTTTAATTACTTCTTCGGGTGTGATTATGTGTTTTTTGGTGACGATAGGGGCAAGAGATACTGTTTTCTTTATCAAACATGTGTCTTTTAAGTTCATGCAGTTGATTTTGTCAAACCCTAACACAGACCATTTTTAATTAAAGTCTAAAAATGTTGCTTAGAAATTTAATGTGCAATTTATATATGGCATACCAAAAAGAATATACCAGAAAGAAATTTGAATAACTTTTTATTACTTGAGATAATAAATTCAGGACAAAGTATCTTCTAAAATCTTGCAAGTTTTATTTAAGTGAATTATTATTTTTATTACTTACATAATTTATTATTTATAGGTATGTTTTATTGCATATTTCAGAACTGACTCTAGTTTTGAGTAAAATGATAACTCCTGAAGAGTTCCTCTGATTTAACCACTTTGAACTTTTATCTTTAAGGCTTTTTAAAAACAAAAGTCTACAATAACAAACCAAGAGGTCTTGAGGAACTTAAACTTTGTGTCAGTGATGCTGTAACCCATAAATGTAGCTGTGTTGGAAAATGTTTTTTTCTGAATTTAAAATCACAAGTACATTGATTATAGTTAATTATAGACAAAATGTCGAAGTTTATTAATTAAATTAGATAAAACTTACAAGCCTTCAGAAAATATTTTGTTTTTAATTTTGTTGTTATTTCAACTAATACAAATAATATTCAACTTTCTTTTTATTATATACATTTTGGGACACCCCTTATTGTCAATGAAACTGAATCATCAGCTGAATTATATTAATAAATATGGGTTCTAAAATATACACTGCTGGCCAAAATCTTAAGGCCAATGAACATAAAGAAAAAATATGCATTTTGCGTTGTTAGACTCAACCACTTACTTGAGTAGAGCTTCGAAAGATGAAAATAAGAAAATGGAAAATAAAAATAAAAAATCTCTTTAACATTTAATAGCATATATGTGAACACTATGAAATTAGCCTAAATACTAGCTGGTTTAAGACCATACCAAGAAGAAGTCCTAAACATGATAGAAAATGCCCAACAAGAGGTCTCAGTAGTGAGTTGCACGGCCGTCATTGCGAATAACTGCAAACATTCAATTTGGCATGGTCGATATAAGCGTTTGCAGAAGGCTGGCTGGAATGTTATTCCAAGTGGTGAAGATGGCTTCACAAAGATCATGCACTGTTCGGAATTGACGTCCATTTCTATAGACTTCCCTTGCCATCCACCCCCAAACATTTTCAATGGGGTTTAGTTAGGGCGAACACGCTGGATGGTTCAAAAGAATCACGTCATTCGCCATGAAAAAGTCCTTTGTCCTGCGGGCATTGTGGATTGCAGCGTTGTCCTGCTGAAAGATCCATCCATTTCCACACAAGCGAGGACCTTTAGTCAATAAGGATGCTCTCTCCAACATGCCAATATAGCCAGCTGCTGTTTGACGCCCTTGTATAACCTGAAGCTCCATTGTTCTATGGAAGGAGAAGGCACTCCAGTACATGATGGAACCTCCTCCATTGTGTCGTGTAGAAGATGTCTCCGGTGGGATATCCTTATCGTGCCAGTAACGTTTAGAGCCATCTGGACCATCCAGGTTAATTTTTTTTTCATCAGAGAACAAAACCTTCTTCCAATTTTCTACGTTCCATGTTTGGTGCTTCTTAGCAAAGTTTAACTGAGCTGTTTCGTAGTGTGGAAGGAGGCGTGGCCTTTGAAGATGTTTACGGTTTATAAAGCCTTTCTCTCGTAGATGCCATCTTATTGTTCTTGAGCTGCATTCTGCATCCGTAAGGGCTTTAATCTGGTTCGAAGATCGGCTGGCGTCTTGCCGAACAACCCGTCGAATCCTTCTGTTCAACACCGGCGAAATTTTCTTGGGCCGACCACTTGAAATTCTCGTTCCGTATCCCTCAGGGTCTTTTAAGAAATTTGCAACAGCAGTTTTACTACGCCCAATCTCACCAGCGATGGCACGTTGAGAGAGAACTTGCTTTTGCAGTTCGACAATTCTGCCACATTCAAATTCTGTCAACTTTTTAGCCTTTGTCATGTTTTTACTTAGTGTAACACAGGTGATGTCAGTGGGATATGTTGACAACGCTAATACTTGAACACAAATGACTAAATTTCGTTACGTGTTTACCGATCAACGCTTCGTTTCAGTACGGTCTTACTCTTTTGACCAACTCGTATTTAGGCTAATTTCATAGTGTTCACATTTTCCCTATTAAATGCTAAAAAGTTTTTTATTTTTATTTTCCCTTTTTTTATTTTCGTCTTTCGAAGCTCTACTCAAATAAGTGGTTGAGTCTAATAACGCAAAATGCATATTTTTTCTTTATGTTCATTGGCCTTAAAATTTTGTCCAGCATTGTATGTTAATTTAGGCTCTGTTAATTTGGGCGAAAAACAATTTAAATTTTTTAACTTCCTAGAGTTGATTATGTATGTGCATGTAAAAGCTGATGATAGCATACAAGGCTTTAAACAAAATGCGTAATGTAGCTTGTATTAAATCTAGTAATATATATATCATATATAATTGGATAATAAGAGCCTCATATTATTAAATCCACTTAATTACTTTTTTACTTAATTACTGTTTTAATGGTCTTGAAAAGCGTTAGCATTTCTGATGAAGTTAAGTATTAACTAAAGGTTTTATGGAAAATATAGTATTACCGAGCCATGCTGTTATTAAAGAAGAAGAAATAAACAATAAGATAATCCATATTTGTTGTCTGTTTGTTGTAATACGTAAAGCTACACAATAGTATATGTGCTGTGCCCACCACTGGTTTCAAAATCAGGTTTTTGTCGTTATAAGCCTTCGCATTTGCTGCTGAACTACTAGTGGCTCTCTTAAATGTGTGTGTGTGTATTTTATTATAGCAAAGCCACATCGGGCTGTCTGCTGCAGCCGCGAGACTTTGATAAGCGACTGAAAAATGTTTCATAAAGCGAAGAGCGTTGTATGTGAATTTATTTCTCTTTACCCTTGATTTAGTTTGATCAGATTGGGTTTCTTTCAACCGATAGTAACACATATTTTTCAGTGATTCTAAATTCATCTGTGAGCTTCTATCAATAAGAAAGTAAAAGAATTTAAATGTAATTTATATTAATCCTATTCAAATTAATTCACCAAATATGTTAATTTCATGTAAATTGACTATTATATTTATTCAGTAGTGACAAGTTAAATGAATACATAAAATATTAATTATTTTTAATAAATCAAACTTACGCCAAAATTAAAAATAATATTAATTTTTCCATCAAATGTATAAATAAAAATATGATACAGGAAGATATCTTCGGTCATAACAACCATAAAGCTCTGGGAGTATGCCATCTATCCGGAACTAAACAAAATCATTCAAGGAATAACCAGCTGGGTTACCAAGTAAAGAAAAATAAACGTTAATATTAATACAGAACAGCAATGAAATTGAAATTAAATAAGGGGAAGAAGTGAAAGTGCTTAAATCCATAATTTCTTGTATTCCACTACTTGTCAGTGTTCGCGACCTATTGTGATATAAAATATTTATAAAATAAGAATAAATAAGTAAAACGAAAATCAGATTTAAAAATAACTATATTGCCATCTACATCTCCCTCAATCCATAAAAAATAACAAAAACAATAATAACAACTTCATTTTAGCTAAAATTAACCTTACTCAGAAAATTAAAACAAACTAGAAGTTTGTTAGACTGAAATTGGGCTCCGTTATCTGAAGTTCATCTTTCTAGGTCCAATATTTGTTGTATTGTATAATCGAATGATATATCCAGTTGTGTTTTTTTATGAACATGAATTAACTGCTACTCGCTAACAAGGACCAATTGTTAGTGTGTTTGTAATAAAGATTATTACTCATTGCAGTAAGTACCTATTTGTAACATTGATATATAATGAATTTATTTTGTTTATATTTAATACTTTCCAACATTAAAATTCATTGTAATTTGTATTATCGGTGAAAGTTTATACAGTATTTATTAAACTAAAGTTCTTGAAATTTAATTCCCACCTTTCGTCAGAAATATAAATATGTATCCTTTTATTAACATTTGTATCCAAATGTAGATAATGTGCTTTTAACTTAATGTTTTTTCTTTCTACTTCCAGATAAGTAAAATACAATTTAGATAGATTAGCTACAAATTATGAATTATTAATTGCAGTCAACTCGTCAATACCACAAAAAGTATAACTAAAAAAATTAATATTAGAAAATAATATATTGCAGCTGCATTTGTAGAAAAGTTAGTTCTCATGAGTAGTCAAATTATTTATTTATAAATTTTTATTCGTACTAATATAATTATTAAAAATGCAAAACTTAAGTTACTACGCAATAGGTCCAGCATGGCCAGGTGGTTAAGACACTTGACTCGTAATCTAAGGGTCGCGGGTTCGAATTTTCTTCACACCAAAGATGCTCGCCCTTTCAGCCGTGAGGGCGTTATAATGTAACGGTCAATCGTTGGTAAAAGAGTAGCCCAAAAGATGGCGGTGGGTGGTGATGACTAGTTGCCTTTCCTTTAATCTTGCCCTGCTAAATTAGAGAAGGCTAGCGCAGACAGCCTTTGCGCGAAATTCAAAACAAACCAAGTTGCTATACTGTTATGAATTAAAACTATAAATAACAGTAATACCATAAAAAACGGTGAAAAGCAAATTAAACACTTATAAAATCATTTAGAACTATTTTGGTATAAATTATTATAAAATGAAATTTTCGGAATAATTATCACATTATCCGTATTTTAAAATAAATGTGAAAAATAAAATTTCAATGCAAAGTAGGGAATCGATAGTTATTTTTAAAAGTGATATAAATGTTGCAATAAAAAAATACACAAACAAGTAAACCGATAATAGTTGGATATATTTTAAACGATCTGCAATTTCTGCTCTGATTGGCAAATTTAGGCTGCTTCATTTAGCAACATTCGAATCACAAGTAAGTTGGATATAGCGATGGTGTGAGCCATCTAGGAGCTAGCTCCGTTAAGTAATTATATGGGTAGGTAGTCGGCCAAAAAAAAAATCTGTTTTAGAAATTTTTGAACTGTTATACTAGAAACCTGAGCGATGTTTTCAGCATATTATTAATATATATGCATATAATATATCATAACCATTTCTTTGAATGTTGGTTTTTAGCTTAGGAATTCAATAAGATGGTTTTTCGGCGCGTGAATTATTTCCAAACCGTGTGAATCCCTACTATTAAGCACGACCATACTGACAATACCTATAAAGATACAGAACAAAAGTATTTGGCTCATAATCATTTAAATTTATTTTCTACAACTTTTATAATAAAAATTTTCATTCATTCTCTTGTCTTGAAAGTATTTTGTCTAGTGGAAATTTATATAGCTAATTAATTTCGGGAGTCTTGAATATGCCGTTGATAATTACAAAAACGTTTTGTGAAAAATATGACATCTAATTTTTCTGACCTCTGTGAACAATTTATTTTTCCCGATTTCCTGTTTGTAAAATATAAAATTTATTTACTTACTTGTGAAATATATTATTTAAATTATATAGGCCAAACATCAAATCTTTTACATTTAAGAATTAATTTACACATATTATAGAGTAAAAAAAAATGTTTTTTAACTGAGTTGAGATCGTTCGCTTTAATTGGCTTTTCTCAAACACTTAAGTTGCTGTGTTAGCAAATGTTAACAGTAATTTCACTTCTATTGGCCCCCAGCTAGTACAGCGGTATGTCTCCTGATTTACAACGCTAAAATCAGGGGTTCGATTCCCCTCGGTGGGCTGAGCAGATAGCCTTTGTGGCTTTACTAAAAGAAAAAACACACACACACTTCTATTGACTACGAAGAATTTTGGAAGAACTCTATTTTTATGGATCAAAGCAAGATTTTGAGAATATATTAGCTTCTTTAGAAATATTCTGTCTAGTTGTTTCCAGTTTTCTAAAAGAGGGGTAAAAATAGCAATTAACGAAGGTGGATTAATTTTTTTTTATTCCTGTATATTATTTGATACTGTATATAAAAATAAAAAATGTATTGAGCTTTTTCTTATAATAAAATGTTAGAATTGAATTGTTCTAAATTTTTAGAAATAATGAATTTCATAACAGGCTTTACTTTTAAAAATACTTCATTACATATCATGTAATAGATTTAATTCAGCTCAGATTAACTTTGGATACCTTTCAGTCTGCTAATGATATGAAAAATGCTAACAAAAAATGTTTTATTTGATCATTTATTTTAAATCAAAAGCTTTCGATGATTTGTTTTTAACTTCTTTAATTAAAACAGTAGGTACCAAATTAAAATTTCCTATTAAAATATGCAACCTTTTGTTAGTTCTAAATATGGTAAGCCAATGCTTTACAACCATATGAACTTCAAAGAGAACTTAAATTTGGAAGATATTTATAATTTGTTTTGTCACTGCAAATATAATTTCTGGATACATTTTTGTTTCATAATCATATAGTTTCACGTAACTTAAATATATTTGAAGACAAGGATTTAGTTAAGATTTTGTAAAAGGGTTCTAAAAATTTCAAGATTACAAAAATAGATCTATGAAAAGTAATAGTTAACTATTTTATTATTAAAATAACTAGAAAACTTATTTTCCATCTTATTATTTTTATTAATGGAAATAAATATTGTTATTTTTGTTGTTGTTTTTTTTAATTTCGCGCAAAGCTACTCGAGGGCTATCTGTGCTAGCCGTCCCTAATTTAGCAATGTAAGACTAGAGGAAAGGCAGCTAGTCATCACCACCCACCGCCAACGCTTGGGCTACTCTTTTACCAACGAATAGTGGGATTGATCGTAACATTATAACGCCCCCACGGCTAAAAGGGCGAGCGTGTTTGGTACGACGGGAATTCGAATCCGCGACCCTCGGATTACGAGTTGAACGCCTTCACACGCTTGGCCCTGCCGGGGCAATATTGTTGTTACTTTGTTTGTAATTAAGCACAAAGCTACACAATAAGCTCTCTGGGTTCTGCCCACGACGACTGTCGAATCCCGGTTTCTAGCGTTGCAAGTCCGAAGAAAATAGATTGAAATCAATTAGATTAAACAATTATAAGTTCGATAGTTCTTTCTTCAAAAGAAAAATGTAAGAGTTCTGTGATAAGTCTTATAATTAACTCTCATTGCTGAAGATGGTGGAATGTTAGGTTTTATTTTCCATAACTTGTATGCTTAGATTTCATTCATTTAAATTAATATCAACAACACCTTTGATAAAAGTAATTTTAAATTATATATAAGACTTGATAATTTTAAAGTGTTTAAATACATTGAATGTTGATCGAAGAAATACTTTTCAAATTTTCTTTTCTTACTTATGATTTTACAACTCTTGATACGAAAAACTTATAAATGATTTAACAATACTTGTTAATAACTTTTGATATGATATTACAATTATTACTAATTTTCATTTCACTAAAAAAACTAATTCATTCTTCGAATTTTTAATAACTATATGGTAATGAATAAAAACACTTATAAATAAATAATTTAGATGTGAGTAAGTTTTATACCAACGTAGCTAAACATATTTTTATATTAAAATGAGTTGTTTTTTTAAATAATAGTTTGCTGGTCAACTCTAAGATATAGTTTTCCTTATGTTGGGGATTTCATCTCAATGAATAATTCACAGTTTATTGTTAATTTACCATATTATATCTTGAAATAGAAAGAAGTAATATTAATGATCGTCAATTACATTATCTAGATTTGGATTTAAGTTTTATGACAAAAAGATACAAACTTCTATTTCTGACAAAAGACAGAAATTTTGGTTTCCCAGCTAGAAGTAGTCATGTTATATTTTTACTGTTTTATAGGTGTAATTACCTCTCAATTAAAAAGCTATGCATTCATTTATAATAATGATTAATTTTTTTTATAAATATTGTATAATATTGATGTATATTCTACATTATAATGGATATGAATGTTGAGTAATATTCAGATTATGTAAAAAAAAAAGTCTTAATAATTATATGCTGTTTTTTTTTTTCCAAAATTGCAAGGCTGCACAATGTGTATTCACCATCGGAACACAAAGCCAAGATTTTAGCATTGTAGTGACAAATATTTATAGAAAAACTATGAAATACTCATTCATACGACACCTTTTACAACGAAAAGATATGTATTAAAAACGTTTTTTAACCGTTTATTAGTGAGAGAAAGTGTTAACTAAATGTCATAGAAACACCACATTCGGGTATATGTAAAAAAGTACCTTTGGTTATAAAGTGCGAATTACTGAGCCTCTGAAAGTCAAATCCAGGTGATGGACAATTATTTCTGTCTGCACAAATTGCACTGTGGCCCAGCAAGGCCAAGTGGTTAGGGCGCTTGACTCGTAATCTGACGGTCGCAGTTTCGATTCCCTGTCACACCAAACATCATCGCTCTTTGAGCCGTAGTAGCGTTGTAATATGACGGTCAATCCCACTATTCGTTGGTAAAAGAGTTGGCGGTGGGTGGTGATGACTATCTGCCTTCCCTCTAGTTTTACACTATTAAATTAGGGACGGCTAGCGTAGAGGGCCCTTGTGTAGCTTTACGCGAAACTCAAAAATCAAACCGAATTGTACTTTGTTTTAATTTATATATTATTGGATACTTCTTGGTCGTGTCAAAGGATGATTACTTTTGCTTGCGAATATTAGCAGGTAGTGGAATAACGGACTTTGTGGATTGAAGCACCTTTGCTCCTTTCACTAACCTGATTTTAATCGTATTTTTTTCGTTATTAATATTAATTTGTTTCTCATCTGTATCACTCAAAGGGTTTTTAAATTAGCAATTTTGGAATGTTTCTAGAAAGAGAGAATATCTCCAACGCTTTCTCTGGGTTATGACCATAGATTTCATCCTCCTTTGTTGTACTATTTGCATTTTTATATTTGATAGAACTTTTAATGTTTTATTATGTTTGTTATTAATGTGATTTTGGTCTACCAATATGTAGTTAATCTTTTTAATTGGTTTTTAATTTAATTTGTCACAAATGAAAATGTTTAGATGTCTAATTGTTATGTATTATGATATGAAGGACTGTTTAGTGTAGATGTTATTATTACTTAGTTTATTTTGTGAATGAATATTTTATGATGATTTAGTTTTTATTATAAGAGAGTTAAAAGCAGACGATTATTGGAAGTTATGTTTGTAACCCATTGACGTCGAAAACATAGCGAGCAGACGAGTTAGTAATGCACTTTTATATAGTATGAGGTGAGCGGAAATAGCAGATAGACAAAGACAACAGGGAAAGAATAAACTATAGTCAAGAAAATGTTAGGGGTGAAATTAACTGCAACAGAAGTGATAGGCCTAACGTTTAATATGTTAGATTAAGCCTAACAGTAGAAAAGAAAATAAGACGAAGAATTTTTCCTTCAAAACGTGGTCCTAAAGTGATTGAATCAGCTTGAATGCACTTTGACAGAAACCCAAAGGATACATTGAAGATAGAAGACCAAACGAATATTGAAAGAGCAATATACCAGTGTGGTAACTAGCCTCCAAATTGTAAGTGAAATAATTATATACAGAATACCATTGCGATATAAATAGGGGAAGCTAGTTCGGCTTGTCAACTGAAATTCTAAAGTAATTGAACAGGCCTAAGTGGACTTTTGACAGGAAGAAGAAAGCTGCAGGGTGGCCCGTAAGTCCCTACCCATCCATATGCTATTACGTTATATTCAGTTTTGTTTCTTTTTTTTTTTCAGAGAAATATGTTCGATGTAAGTCCATTTACACTTGAAGAGAGTACTGTGAGAAGTACGTGGGTACATGAGCGCAAGAATACTGGTGACAGCATACAGATACACTGGATACATAAAATATATGTGTGGGTAGGGACTTACGGGCCACCCTGTATATAGTGTTTATGGTATTCCTATCTTCTGTTTGTGTAAATAATTTGTTTTCAATATATTTGAATATTTCGAATACATATATATTATTTTGAAAAAAAGTGGAGAGCGTACTGTTCGTTTATTTTTCAATTTATCACCAACAAGCCATAGATAGGCACCTACTATATAAGAATTCTAAGTCCAACAACAGTACAGTGTGCTCTTAAGAAGTAGGTATAGAAATATTCAATTGACAAACATAATACAACCTTAACATCTGACATGTTAAGAGCTGAAATTTCGCCCTCGTGCAAATAATGTAATGATAATTTTACTACTGTTATTTGCCTACTAGTGGCTAAGTAGAAAGTCTAAAGGCTTATAACACTGAAAAGTATGTTTTGATACCCCTGGTGTGTACAGCACAGACATCCCCTTGTGTGGTTGTGCGCTTAGCAACAAACTATTGCTTTTTCTTCACAAATTATATCAGCCCCAGCGAAACAGTAGTAAGTCTAAAGGCTTATGAAGATAAAATTCAGGTTTCCCGAAGATACACAATGGGCTTAACAACAAGCAAAACAACACACACATATATAATACATGTTTTTACAGTACTGCTTATCATATGTTGTATAATGTATGCTTGCTAGAAGACTTGAAACCTATTGTGGTTATATTATGTCATCGTCTAGGTAATCCCATTCTTCTAATTAAGAGTTTTCTACTATAATCATAAACATATCTCACAAGGTTCGTCTCCTGGAAGGTTATAGATTAGATTTAAACCTCACATCTTATGAAATTAAAACAAATTAATATTCTTAAATGAAGTTGTTCACTTAATTAATTTGTCAGAGAAGCTTAAACATATACAGCATTGGAAATGGTTATGGAAACAGAGAAAACTTATTATATAAAAGTCAAATATTATTGGAATGGTGCACCATTCTCTTTTATCGTATGAATATTAACTGCACCAAATTAGTTTGTTTCGATTTTATTTTGTGCAAAGCGAAACGAGGACTATCTTCGCTAGCTGTCTCTTATTTAACAGTGGAAGTACAGTTAGCTGTTCATGATATATACTATGATTTTCATCCAAATACAAAAAAAGTATCACATCAGTATAAGACTACAAAAATACAAGAAGTTGTACTATGCCCAATAGTAGTAGTGTGAATTCAGTCATGACTCATAGGCCTCTACAAAAGTAATGTTAAGCATTTCACTGTATGCTTTTTTGTGAAATAGCCCACGCTCTAATACAAATCTTGCTAATGTTCTGCTTTAAATACAGGAATGAACGTTACCTTGTGAACGGTTACAAATACATTTGCACGAAATGGTCTCAGTAGATGCGTAACTGCTCAAAGGCTGTTCGTTACAAAGGGTGCCCAAACCGAAACGTTGAAATAGGAATCAGACAACAATGTGTGTGTGTTTTTACAGTTAACTCACTTTCTATTTGTTTAGCAAGAGTAACCACAATTTATTTGACAGTAAAAAGGAAAACGGTATCATAATTAACGTAGAATGTCTAGAATGATCCATAAGGATATTCAAGGACACGATTATTGGGCGAGGACTCGTCTCCAAGCAAAAGAGTGATCACAGTAAATGACACTAAAGAGGCTGCTGGAATACTCACAACTTTGACCTGACCTGCACAAAGCTCCCATGTGAATCTTCTTGAGGCTGTATGGGCTTATGTAAAAAATGAAATAGTCTAAAGGCAACCAGACAATTTGGTTGAGTCTTAAAGAGTAAGACGGGATACTTGAAACAGCATTGCACAATCGGAAGTTTATCATCAGTATGACAACCTATAAATGATGTGTAATACTCTATGTAAAGTAAAGACCTGGCACACAAAATACAAGTGAATTGTACAACGTATTCCTTTATGTTGTATCTTCCGTTACAATGTCTTGCACCCACACTTCACCATTTAGATTCCTTTAATTCTTGCTTGTGGATCCTATAGCGTATACCAATTGTATGCTCCCATTACTTTACATAAAATATCTAAAGCACTTTATTAAACATTATTTGCCCAATGAACAAGTATATTTAGAAATATTGCATCTTTTGTGATAAAAACATAAGATATAAACCTATGTTTGTTTTGTTGCGAGTGCCATTGATAAACATTGTAGTAGAATCGCTAATTCCCGATTAAAGTAAAGTCTGTACAGCCTTTGTTTTTGTCAAAGTTACAAGTGTATACTAACAAAGTTTATCGCTGAAAAAGAGTCCTTCAATTTCACATTCAAGGTTCTGAAGTGTGCTTAGTTAGTGTGGCAGAGCCATTGTTTTCTAAACTAAGTCCTGTATACTACAGAGATGGAAACAAATTTAAACTGATTTTTGGAAAAATGAATCTTTAGTCCATTGAGATGATTTCTTGATTCCATCAGGAAGTCTAAAATCAATCACAAAGTGGTGGTGCTAAAATGGTTAGTGGTCAATATCCTAAACTGGTTGCAGTAGCGTCTGATGTATCAGTCTTAATACTTATTATTATTACTGCAAGCCTCACCTTTGTTAATAATTCAATATGACAAAAGCACCATCCACCTGCTTTTTTAAATCTACAAAAACTAGTTTACTTGTAATATTCTCATATAAACTGATTTCCTTGGAAGTTTTAGATTTATCTGCTTAAAAGCAGGAGGATCGAACAGGAAGTTTGTTGAGTAATCTGGATTTGAAAAGATGAGTGAGATATAAATAGACTGAACACATCTGATGTGAAATTAAAAAATATTTAATTATGGAACAATAAAAAAGTGTGCGTATTTTCCTATATAAGTAAATAATTGCCTGTGCTAAATCAGTAATTAGATCTTCAGTTTTATGTCTCTCGAGATTAATCTTTAAGAGCTAAACACGTGGAAAAACAAGAAGAACTAAGTGAGAACCAAGTCTCAGATCGTGCGAGAAACTAGTTTCTTTCTCTTACGATGGCGTCACAACGTGACTCTTCACCCTCTCACAGCATTCGTCGGCTAGGACATAAAGAAAACATCTACTCGACCAGCGAAAGGATACATCCGCGTTTTTACAGGCAATGTGGTTGCTACTTGAAAAAAGTAAAACTGAGAAATTGTAATGGTTTTCTGGACTAAGTGTTTTATGCTGAAACAGCATAAAAACAAAGTACACGAAAAGTTAAAAAAATCCTACATCCCTAAAAATGGTAGGAAAATACTTAATTACTGGAAGAATAGCAAAGATAAAAGAAATTGTTGCATCCAGCCTTAAGCGGAAAGCTAGCCTTTTTATAGAACTGTAAGAAAGATTAGAAAAATCTCCGAAACTGACAGTAAGATTAACCACACACGTATGTCAAGTTATACACCAACCATATAAATTACACATCCAACGATAATTCAAACACAACGACAGGAAGCCACCCATCTCGAAAATGACGATCTGAATACGTAAGCGTGAATTACCTTATGACGGTAAAGACTTAAGAAAAGTGTCTAAAGATCCGAACTGATTAAAGGAGAAGTGCTTTTAGGGCAGAATGGTGGAGGTGAAAGAGCATATTCCACAAGACTGCGTTTAAAAAAGGAGTTGACATGACATTAATACTCCAAATACTAACCATTTTTATAAGAAACTTTGTCTCACAGCCTCGCTTCAAAGATTACCTTGTTCAATAAATGATAATTAGAACAAACTTCAAACTTCCGGGGACACGTAGACGTTACTGACAAGTTTTCCTTCAAGAAGACGACAAAGAAAGCTTACAAATTTAGCGAAGCTAGTTCCTCTAAGATCTTGATTCTGATAGTCCCATTTATTGTGCTTTTTAGTAATTGCCTTGCTCACTTCACACTCCAGACTTTCAATTTCATTTAAATGTCTAGAAAAATATTCAATTGTAACTGTTTTCTGGTGAGTGAAGCGATTAATGCGATATGAATAATTAAAGCAGTCCCACGCCCATTGGGTAGAAAAGGATAATTTTAGAACCAATTCCAGGCTAAGACAAATAACGGTCACCAATGAATTTTCTCTTTATTATACCGTTGTCGTTGTAAAGAAAGTATACAAATGATATTGTTAAGTGTTCTCTAACACAGTTCATAGGTACCTATTATTTCATGTAAGTTGCTTTGATGCACCTAAATAAGTATTCTATTCATTAAAATTTATATCTCTCCTTATAGTAACTTTAAAATGTAATTTGTTGTTTCTATTTTGCTGTCTTTGTGCCTCAAGTATAATTTTCCTGATAAACCTATTTATGACCAATCTTAAAACACACTTAGCATTAAAAATGCGAACATACCAACTGAATCTTGGAACATGAGTAAGAAGTAGTTACAAGAACAAAAACAAACATTATCACACAATTCAGTTATACTCTCTTTCTTAGTCATTAACCCAAGAGTTATTAAATCGTTTTGTTATAACCTAAATTGTCATTTACATAAATGTATCGAAATATTTAATAACTTCAAACTTTAAGTGAACGTAAACACTTGAATGATTAAGACAAATAGTTTTAAAAATATCAGAAGCAGGATTATTGATCTTCCGTTTACATTTTCCCACAACGTGTGTAAAGTGCGCTGAAGCGGTTACTCTGAAAGTTGATTAATGATGTGCTTGTGTTTTTACGACGAAGTCTGGGTCGCGTGCGCCTGTGAGAACTCTTTATTTTCCCTCAACGTTTGTAAAGAAATGTAAATAGAGCGTTAAGCAGAAGATTATTTGTTTAGCTTCTAGCTTTACGTGTGTATTCGTAGGAAGCTCTCACAAGATATACGAGTATTCATAGTATTCACGAATATTCCTCACAGAAAGTATTTGATGTGAAATACGGGGTTACTCAAAAGCGTCGCATGTACTCCTTTTTTAATTTTCACTCTTTTCGTGCTAACGTATGAGTATGTGTGAATTGTACACAACGCTGTGCGCACAACTTTTTCAATGAAGCACAGCTATCGCTAAAACAAGAAAATTCTGCTACACTACTTTTATCGCTATATGTTTTTGAATATAGCGGCACTGCTACCACTACTTCTAAAACTGACGTTTTCATGATTTTTGTTTTGTCAATGTATAATGTACAAAGTAAAAACGGAAATGTATTGATAAATGTTCATACTTTATTTCTACAATAATATAATACAAACTACTCAGAACAGCTTATCCATATTTGTGAATGACGAGAGGAAAGCAGATAACAACTATAGAGCCTTCGATATATGAAATGATGAAACTTAGAGAACACAGGGTCAAAAGAAAATTCATATCATGACAATGGTAATAATAAACGAGCTAATATGAAATAATAAATCTGTAATATTAGAAGATATCACGTCTCTTATTATTTGTTTAATTCTATTATTGTTTTAACTTATGGATAATTTCGAGAAGCTGATGCTAACTTGATTTCATTATTATCAACTTTTCGAAATTGACATCCGTCAATTCAAATCCTTTTAGATTTAAAATGTCTTTCCCTGTTGAGACAATGTGTTCTACAGCTGAACCAGATGGAATGGGTGTACTGAAATAAATGAAGAGAAATTTAACGTCTGGGGAAGGGAACAAGTTTGATTCTATATCATTTGAAGTAGATTGTTCTTTGCTCAAGAAATAGTATTATTTTATCTTTTACTTTGGGATGAATTACTTACAGATTTTCTTTGTTGTTTAAAGCACATTAAGAAATATTCTTCATCATTTTTCCCAGTGTTCAAAAATGTTTATTTGTTTTTTTGTGTTTTTTGGAATTTTGCACAAAGCTACTCGAGAGCTATCTGTGCTAGCCGTCCCTAATTTAGCAGTGTAAGACCAGAGGGAAGGCAGCTAGTCATCACCACCCACCGCCAACTCTTGGGCTACTCTTTTACCAACGAATAGTGGGATTGACCGTCACATTATAACGCCCCCACGGCTGGGAGGGCGAGCATGTTTGGCGCGACGCCATGTCTATGGCACATAAACTGACAAGAGATCATTGTGTTTTTGTGTTTAAATCTGGAACTACTAGCTTTTGAGCTACCCTGTGTGTGAAATACGGTCATCATAAATATGCACTGCTGTTGATTCTGACAAGACACTGAAACGGTGTATCTTTAAAACTTGTAATGTTACGAATTTTTAATTAAATCCTGACTTTCTGGTTGTAAAGTTCCTTCATAACATGGCCCGGCATGGCCAGGCGCATAAAGCACTCGACTTGTAATCTGAGGGAAGCCGGTTCGAATTCCTGTCGCACCAAACATGCTCGTTCTTTCAGCGTTGGGGTCGTTATAACGTGACGGTCATTCCCATTATTCGTTGGTAAAAGAGTAGCCCAAATGTTGGCGGTGGGTGGTGATGTCTACTTGCCTTTCCTCCAGCGTTACACTGCAAAATTAGGGATGGCTAGCGCAGAAAGCCCTCGTGTAGCTTTGCGCGAAATTCAAAACAAACCAAACCTTCGTAAGATATCCGATGGTTGCATCCATTACCCCCCGGTAAATTTACAGAGTTAGAACACTATAATTCGGAGTTCGATTCCTCATAGTAACCTATTGTGTAGCTTTACGTTAAAAAAGCAAACAAACAAATTTAACTCAGTGAATATATGTGCATGTATGTGTTTGTTTTCCAACCACAAAATGTTCCTTGTTTTCTTTTTATTTCACGCAAAGCTACACGAGGGCTATCCGCGCTAGCCATCCCTAATTTACCACTGTAAGACTAAAGGAAAGGCAGCTAGTTACCACTCCCACTGCCAACTCTTGGGCTACTCTGTTAACAACTGATAATGGGATTTACCGAACATTATTACGCCTCCATGGGTGAAAGGACGAGCATGTTTCTTGCGATGGCAATTTTGACCTGCGACCCTCAAATTGCGAGTCGAGTGTCCTAACCATTTATCCATGCCGGATCACCAAAATGTTTCTTTTTCATTCTTATCTTCTACTCAAACAAAAAACGCATTTACAATGAAAATAGTGATTTATTCCATCGGATATTTGAAGATATGATTTTGTTTATTTTTTCAGTAAAATAATAATTAAAATTATACCCAACCTATTTGTACGCGAACAGCGGTGGAACAGTTTAAATCAGGGGTTCTTAACTAGGGGTACGAAGATGATTCCCAAGGGGTGCGAGGATGCCCATGAATAATTAAAGCAAATCTATATTTTTACATAAGAGTATGCTTTATATTTCTCCAGGGGGTGCGAGAAATGATTACTGATTTGAAAGGGGTGCACTGGTTTAAATGTATGTAATGTTTTAGATAGCATTTTCGTATAATACTTACAATCCCAGCTCTTTAACTTATTAGTCATTTTAATTTAAACTGTAAAGTCAACACGAGTGTTTTTGGACTTTACTCGTTGTTACCCAAACTCTAACCTATGTACCACTGTCTGTGTAACATTACGTGAAGGTACCGCGTGCAGTTAAATCAGGGAAGTGTGTTATTGTATGAAAGGCGGTTACATCATGGAAGTTTTGGTATGCGGTGTATCTAACAGATTTGAATGTTAACATAATTTATGCACGATAATTTAACAGAGATGTCTCGGTACCAAAGAAGAGTGATTGACTGTAAAGATTCAGCTATTGTTAGTAAGTATTTGTCCTTTGCAATAAAACATTTATAAGCAAACTTCCAAACCTTTAGTCGGGAAAACTACTATATTGTCAGTTTAACCAAGTTTTTAGTCCCTTATTAGTAGATTCACGGCATCATTTAACTTTCGATATAATGTAGGTTCAGAAACTTTCATCTCTTAATCTTATTATATGAAGTGTATTTATGATAACAGAGTATACAACTTCAATTATAACCGTCTGTAAAACATGAAAAGCGTTAACAATAGAGAATAACAACTGAAAGCTAAAAGAAAAAGACCTGTTCTATTCAGTGATATATTTTTTGTATTTCATGCAACAGGCTGAGCAAACCTCACTTTTGTTCATTTCAAAGTCTTTCAAACGTATTGGCTTAATGACTTGATGATTTAAAATCCATAAATAACGTAACATCCTATGGATTTTAAGTCATCAAGACTTAAGAAGTAATTAATCTGGTGCGATTGCTTTCAACTCTTTACCCAGCCGTTTATTTCCGAGTTATTACAAAGTATTTCATTAAGACTGTAGCTTTTACTGTATGTATCTGTTGTTTATATAAATGTAACATTTCATTATAGTTCTAATGTTACAATATTTTTATACTAGTTAAGGAAGTGTCTTGTAATTATAAAAAATAACTAAAAACTAGATACTTTTCTAGACAAATCAATCAGTGGAGCTGCCCGTGTTAACGTTGGTTGCGAGCAAATGGTTAAACTACACGTAGGTCTGTGTGTATTTGTCGTTTGATATGACGTGGACAAACATAATGAAAACACGTAACTTGCTCAAAACTTGTGGGGACGACTTTATTACAAATTTACATTCATTATTTCTCTCGGGAAGGGCGCTGAATTCGTTTCAGTTTTAACCTTAGAAATTGGAAGAGAACCATCATCATCTTTTCCTATTGTGAGAATTTCAAAGTTGCAGAGCACTCAGTGCTCGTTACTGGTGTGAAAAACAGTAGGTATGAAGAGATTAGCGGTGAAAAAAACACCCAATCACGTCTTTGAAAATAACAATATACAACAGTGCACAAGGGTTATCTTCGATATATGATCTGAACAGTCACCATTATAGCAAAATCCGATTGATCTGATCATTGATATGTGTATGTGTTAACAGCCTAATGCAAGTGAAGAACAAATTAATAGGTGTTGCAAAATCGTGTACACAGTAGGCACTTTTTGAAATAACTTGTCGTTTAATGCCGTAAGATCTATATCAATAAATGAAATAAAAGTACACGTAATTAATTCATTGGAAAACTAACAGTTAAACCTTTATTTTCTGCCTTTAACTGATCTGTGAGATTTTACTTTTCAATTTCAGTTGAAATCCCTCCACCAGTGACGTTCTTCCATGAAAATGAGGAAAGTGAACCTGAAAGAGAACAACCTCCCAGGTCGGTCAGTGTACATGTGACTGATTACAAATGTTATAGTTGCTTATGTACAAAACGATGTTCTTTATCATTTTGATTCTTTTCTGTTACATGAGGTACAAGTTGTTTGTTCAAATATTCAACTTAAAATTGTTTCCTTACTTTTTAAAGATCCCTATTTGCATGTTTTTAAATTCCTATTTTTTTAATTTATCTTGTCATCTTTGGAATCATGTTATTTTTAAGGTCAATCGTTTCAGGTATTTTCAAAACGTGAGAATCCAAATCTCCAAAAGTGTGGACTCTAGAAACCTGTAATGTCGCGTACTTAACACATCTTTATTTGATAACACTGCACAACAATGTTGTTGCTTCTTGAACACTGTTGGGTGTTCCTTATAGATTTTTGAATGCTGATCATGAAAATCACATCCAAATTTGCCCATCACGTACTGTTTCATCGAAATCTTGGTTTCACCAGGACATTGCTACAATGGAAAAACGATATCAGGGCAACTGGAATCCATCAATACTTGCTGACTGTTGTTGGAACACTGCAACGTGATGCATCGGACATTGAATACAAACGAAAATCAAGAGCAAAGAACTTTTAATAATGTTGAACTTAATAGCGTATTAGAAACATAAACACAATTAAGTACGTTATTGCCGGTAAACAGTTAACTGTCTATTTCTCAGAGTTCCTACGTGATGAAGCAAAACCAAAACTATATTTGTGCATACCCACCAGGTACCTGTCACAATCAGCAAAAACTTTTCAAAAAAATTGTTGTCCAGTGTAATGTGAGATAAGATATTACAACCAATAAACAGCTCTTGTTCAAATGTGATATAATTCTAATGTTTACAACTGGTGAAATATCGGTGAGGTCATATCGGTAGTTTACTCTGCAGAACAATGTATTTACATAATTGTAAACAGACGTTTGAAATTAAATCACAATTGAAGTGATTATTCTTGAGACGAAATGTCTGTCGTAGAAACATTCAACTGAAAAAAAATGTGTAATGTGCATTCTTTAAATACTTTTGTCTCTAAATCGAATGTTAAAATTATTTCATTTTAGGCTCAAATAATAGTTTTGTGTTACAGTAAGTCAAGAATTTAATGAGCAGTTTGATATTATACAAGTTGAAAATTATTTATGTGTAGTTAGTTCTACACGCAATGCTCAAGATATCGGAAACTTGGTATGTTTGCGGACTTATATCGGTAGAATCTGAGTTTCGATATCCGTTGTGTAGCTTTGTGTTTGATTGCAAACAAACTTTCCAATAGAATATTGTTTTTACAATATAGGTATTTACCTATTAGAGAAATAAAACTTTTAGGATTCTATAAGTACAGTTTGTATTTTTAGACTAAGCACAAAACTACACAATGGACTGACTATCTGTGCTCTGCCCACCACTGGTACTTTAAACCCAGTTTCTAGTATTGTGAGTCCGCATACATACCGCTGTGCTGCTGGGGGTCTATAAGAACAGGAGGAAAACTTTACTAATATCAGTTGTGACCATAATGGCAAAGATAAAAGCTTATCAAAATTTGAACGTAGTTTTATAATTGGACCTTGATTGTGGCGCATCATCTGTGAAAGAGGTCAAAGGTTACTGTGTTCTAAGTCTACACTGCGTGATTATCACATGGGTAAAATATTTCTCTAATAAAGGAAACTGTGACTAGAAGAAAAATCTATCAAATGAGAGGCAAATATCGAAGATTTTTCAACTATGTAAATTGACAAATAACTCTGACACTGGTAGAGGAACACCCATTTCTACCAGAAAAAATGTGTAAGGAGCTGTGTGAAAAGTAACTTCGGCAAATGTACACCCTTGTGCAAATTAATTGAAACAAGACGGAAAATTACGATTTTTTCAGTTTTTTGCGTTTTATTTCTGAGAATCCAAAAATTACTCGCAAATTAGCACATGATATGAACGCCTTTATTTTTCAGAAGATTATTAATCCGCTTTGGCATCGAGTCCATGAGTTGACTGCAATCTTTACTAATTTTTGAATCGTGGTACCACACCTCAATTATGGCCTCCATTAGCTTATCTTTCGTAGTACAGTCTTATCCCCGAAGTCTTTCTTTACAAGTCGCCCAAAGATTTTCAATAGGATTTAAGTCTGGAGAGTTTCCAGGCCAGGCCAGCACCTTTATTCGCATTGTAGTCATAAAATTCTTCACAAGTTTCGATGTGTGGCACGGAGCCAGCTCTTGCTGAAAAATGCCAGATCCATCTGGAAATCTCTTTTTCAATTCTGGAACGACACTTCTCTGGAAAACTTCGATGTACTGTGGTCCTCGCATCATACCTTCTACGATATGCAAGCTTCTGACGCCATAGTAGCTGAAAAAGCCCCAAAATATCTTCTTCAAGGGATGGTTACGAACTGATTGATGTGAGATTCTCGAAGTTTCTCACCTGGAGATCTGCAAAGATGCAGACTTCTTTGACCCTGTATGAAGAAATGAGTCTCATCACTGAATAACACCTTCCACCATTGTTCTTGCGTCCAGTTCTTGTATTTCAGACCCCATTGATACCGTTTTTTCTTCATTGAGTTGGCAAGAAGTTGTTTTTTGATTGGTCTCCTTGACCTTATAACGCAATTTCGAATGACGTAATATTCTTCAAAATGTCGTCATATATCCCAAAAATAGATCGACCGTACTGCAAAATACAGCTGATGACGACGTCTATGTGAAAAAATGACTATTAAAGGAAATCAGCGGGTCCAGCGAGCCTACACCGGCCGCCATGCTGAAAATATTGTGAAATGACTATTTGTTTCAATTAATTTGCACAAGGGTGTACCTTCTTATATAAAAACATATCTCTGCCAAGATTTAATAGTAACGTCTCCAGTGATAATCAAGAATGGACTGTTGACCAAAGAAGATATTTAGTGTGGTCAGATGAATCATGTTTTACAATTATATTAAGTTAGAGTGTGCTGATAACTAAATGAAGTCATAGGCCCATTTTACACAGTCTCCATTAAACCAGGTTCTGGAAACAGTGTAATTGTTTAGGGCTCATTTACTTGGTACAGTGATCTAGATATCTTGGTACCTCTGAATAGTCGTATTTCTGTTTGTGAATATTTGACCAACTGCTGTCCTCATTTCTTTACTTTGATCTAAACGGAGATGGTTGCTTGCAGGACGATAATGCCACCAGAGTGATTCACTGAAAAGGATTCAAATTTCCAACATGCAACTTGGTCTGCAAAATAATTTGATCTCAATCCCATGAATTCTCGATAGGACATTTTAGAAGCTAAAAGAAAATACTTGTTCCACTACTGTTGACTTTATCTGAAATGGAAATGATATTAAGGAATGGCCAAATACAGAAGCAGACATTTTCCAAGCATTAGACTAGCAAGAGTACGTGATGGCCCAACACATTGTTAGGTTGAGATTTCTTGTATTTTGGATAGTGTATGTATATTGTACAGTAAATCAATAAATTAATGTGTATATAAATATTATACGAGAAGTCGAGGATTTAATGATTAGGTCTATAATGTTCAAGAAGTATATGTGTATAATACAAGTAATAAAAAAAATGTAAAAAATACTTATGATATAGAATGGCAATGCTGGAAAGTACAAAAACAAGGTTGGGATGAATACACAAAAATATACAAAAATCACTACATAAATAACCAGTTAGTACTGAGTCAATTGTACAAGATTATTACGGTTATGAGCTACTGTATGACTGTAAAACACTATTCAGTTGAAATGCTTCTATTCAAACCTGAATTGATATAACTAACAGGAATTCAACATTAAGTTGTGTGTTAAAAGTTATTCTTGGAAAGATTTAGCTACTTGTGTAGTGATGTTTTTTATGGTTTTGTGTACTCATCCATTCCTTATTTCTGTACTTGTTCACATTACCATTCTTTGGTCATACTTAATTTTTCTTGATGGCGAGAAACCCACTTGAAATACATACTTAATTTTTGTAATTTTTTAAATTACTTCCCCCCCCCTGTTTCTGTAAATAGTTCTATTGTAGTTGGTTGATAAGAGAACATTTATTTTATTTTTATATATCAATAGTAATATGTGTTGTTAATATCATATAAGTTTTGCTAGTTTTTCTAATTTTGGATTACACTGGGAGCCAGTGAAGCTGGAATGGTTCCTCCACGATAGCAAAAATATCCTGAAGCTCTGGATCGACGTTATAGAACCCACGCCTTCCAAATTCACCCAAACTCTAATGCTGGGTCAGTTAATACAGATCCCAGACAATAAAGTATGATATTACAATTTGTCTTTATTAAAAAACAAGGAACTGTACAAAAAGCAAAATGTACAATGAAATAATGACAAAAATGGTGACAGTGAGAAAAATGTACCAGAAATTAAACAGAAATTACACAACAAAAGAAAAAAATCAGAAAGTTAAACAAAGCAAAGCAAAAATGGTACAAAAGTAAAAATGACACGAAGTACAAAAACGTACAAAAATTAAACAAAGTACAATAAAGTATGATATTACGCATGCACACGCAACTGCCAGGTTCTGTCCTAGTAAAAATTCGAAATAAAGTAGACTGCTATATAGTGTATAGTTTTGATAGTTAAGAAATTGATGTTTTTAAACTCAGACATCAATAACATTCACAGAGACCTGTCAGTTGCATGAACACTTGACCCTCTTGATACCTTGAATATTAATTTAGATTATTCTTTATTTATTTTTATCGAAATTATTTGGCAGATATCATATTTGCGGATGAAAAGTCAAAAACGTTAGTTATATAACAACAATTTGTGCGACACTTAGCGACCATCAGTGAAACTTGTGTATGAAATATGAAAATAACATATGCTTATAATATTAGCTCATTGCTAAGTAATTGTTTCCTTCATTATTTCAGCACAAAAATACATATGGTAAAACTAAACGATATTACTATTATAGAAGCTGTAAAACACTCGATAAGGACAATTAGATCCTTAGATAAGGCTGTAACTCAAATTTAGCTGTTATTATTAAGCATCATGAAGTAACATATTGGATGCGACAGTCATTTTTTCTCTACCTATTTTTAAATACAAAGCACTATCGTACTTAGTGAGAGAGATTACTAAAATTTAAACATGCATTAAATATATGAGATAGATGATTATCATTAAATTGTAACAAATACGGATCTCAACACTGTTTGCTCACTTTGATGGAAAACACATACAGTGTATGTCAATTTTTAATTTTAAATACATTACCAATGTATAACTCTAAGTTTATTTTCCAATATTTCACTATCTGAATAAAGCCAGCTAGCTTACGTTGAATTATCTAGAATGACACCTAACCTCTTGAAGTTAGTCAAACAGTAGAATAACAATTTAGCTACAACCACATGACCAAGAAACTTTCCATGCAGTCATACGTATGGTAAAATGTGTCAAAACCTTGACATTTAGTTACTGCAGAAGCCATGTAAGCTCATTAAACCAGTCAGTCAGTGCTTTTGAACATAGGGATAGAAGCTCAAAGGACATTGCTGTATATGGCTTTTATTAATAATAATACTTCTACTTAATGACATATACTCTATTATAAGTTACAGAATTCGTAATTCTTGTTTGTTCTTTTTAAGAGAGAGTAAGAAACATTTTTTTATTGCAAAACGTAGTCGTTGAAAATTTCCCGAAATTATTTTACAGCTCATAAAGGAGATTTTAATGAACTTGTATTCATAAATATGAAAATATAAATTACTTATAAAAGTAGAACATTTGGATCCTGTTAGAACTCGTATTACTTTTTGAAATACGTGACTATTGAAGAAAAGATAATTATTCGTTATTGGAATACCTAAAAACTATGTGATTGTTTCAAATAAATATATAAATTGCTTAAAAACAAACAGTTTGTTAATACGTGGTCATGAAAATTTATATTTGTTGTATCCCTTCTTGTATGGTTTTCAAATATATCGATTTTAATGTTATATTTATCATCGTACTTTAAGACATTTGAACAATGAAATTTATTTTTAATTTAAACATTAGTAAAATATCAACATTAACGTTTTTATCTGTTAACGTTAACCAGACATTGAAATTATTGAATCAAACAATTACATCACTTGTTGAAGAGTTTTTCCTCCTGGATGTTGTGTTTCGTGAATCATACGTAGTTATTATTTGAAACCGTGTGTAGCCTTTAATTTCGCCTTGAAGATTATGTTAGTAACCACATGAAAGTCTGAAACTTTGTATCACCAGAAAGGAAACGTGCTCTCCTTGGAATATCTCAAAGTTCGCATGTTTGAACTTTTAGTTAAGTAATGAAATATTAAAACATGCCTATCTTTTATTGTGTATCTAAAAAATAAACCTAGCACTGGGAAAAATAAATCATTTTCTAATTTTACGGTCATAATCCAAAATTTTACACCACACTTAATTTAAATTGAAGAGATATTAAATAATAATAACGTTTAGTAGAGTGGACCTAAGGAAAAGGGGATAAGCCATAAGTGTGCCTTACCATTGTTCCATATATTCGAGTAAATCGTGGCAAGATAATATGTTGAGACATATTTCCACTGAAGTAAGAGACAAACTGTTTGTTGCTGCTTGTTTTAAATGAAATTCTCTGTTATTTATAAGGAATTCACGTAATTATATACTTTTGCTAAGAACTTGATGAGATTTCCTTCTGCTGCAGTAAACAAGATATAAAGATGTCATGAGCCTTATCTAAACAAAATCCAAATATGACTTTTTTTTTAAACCTTGGACAAAGTCCAAGCATTGTGAGATTGTGAGTTCTGTTTTTGTTTGATTATGGTTTTGTTGATCATTCATTTCATATTTCTTCAGCCGTTTAGGCTATCCATGAATTTTTAGCTACGTATATAAAACGTTAACTCAGCATCTGATGATCACGTTTGAGTAAATATGCAGGTAGTATAAGAGTAACACTAGCTTCCTCAAGCGGTGACGTACAGATATCATTAACGTTGCATAAGAGTATGTACATTTTGAACAGATATTTTGCACAGGATTATTCAAGTTACGACCGCATAACTTGTAATATCGTATTCTAGAAAGTGAATAAAAACCGTACACTGAGATGTAGAAAATTAGGCCACAGTATATAGCTGAAAGGCATTATTGCTGATTATTATTCGATGTTATTAGTGATTTTGTAGTTTAAATATGGAATATTGTTATTTTAAAGTTATTATTTCTTTTAGTTGTCTGTTTTGTTTTCGTTCCTTTATTTATCGAAATGTCTATTAACCGGGATTTCCATATTGCATTTTTCCTTAGAGTTTGTTTCAAGTCCTAGCCAAGCTCATATTTTTTACAGTGTTTTCATAAGTTATCAACTTTCGTATTTTAGTAGTTTGAAAGTCACAGCTTGGATTTCTGTGGTATTCAAAATGCATTTTTTGGTTCAATTCTGATTGTAGCGGAGATTTCCTTTAGACATTTACAGTGTGGAGAGATCTTTTTTTATCTTGGACAAGATCCAAACGTGGCATGAGCATCTTGCTTTCAAACAAGGTCCAAGCATGGCTTGGTCTACATTCGAAAAATTCGAGTTGCCCACAGTTTCAAATGTCGCACTCGCGTGTTTTTGTTTTCTCTGCTAAGTGAACTTATAAAGGACTTACGTAAGTAACAGTGTTAATTGCTCACCACTACGATTTTTCTAGGTCCTGCTATCACAGATGTTCGAAATGTACACCTATTACGATACGATGTTACTTTCACACGCCTTTTCAAGATTAATTACATCCAAACTAATTAGTATAACAAAGAAAAATAGGCAATTAGTAAGGACAGAAAATAGAGATATGGTGATGACTCTGTATATAAGATTGAAGATTATAGTGTTCAATATTAATAAACTTCGTATATTATTACTCATGCTCCACGATCTACATTTAATACATTTTAAAACTTTGCAAAAGACGTCTCAATAAGAACTATACAAAATTATTAATGTACATTTAGAAAAATTAACTGGAAGTAACTTGTGAATAAAATAACTAGTCTAAGAAATGAAATATATCCTGAGAACAACATCAACATGTATCTTTAAATCTAGACTAATACGTCAGTCTCTAAGGGCATAATTCTTCACCAGCTCAATCATAAGTTGTCCTGTATTTATCAACTTAATTGGAAAATTCTGAATTTACGTCATCGTAACATCTAAAGTTGGAAAATTCTGAATTTTCAGAACTATATTATCGCCTACGTGGTGACATTTAAGGAATGTTACTTCTGTTTTGATGCAGTTTTTGTGTTAATGTTTTGTTTGTTTGTTGATTTAGCGTTAAGCGTAAAGCTACACAATGGGCTATCTTCATACAGCTATGAAACATTGATGTCCTTATAAAGGTGACGATTGTGTTCCACTATTTGATCAGGCAAGTCTAGCTCAAAAGGTATTATTGAATGCTGCTGAGCGTTAGTCTTCCGTCTAGTCTTTTAATTCAAAACTAGCCACGACCCGCAAAACTGTAGTTTTCATGCTATTTGTTTAAATCTTACTTATTCTGTCGTTTTCATGCACAACATTTAAGCTATGCTTTCTTGCAGGAAGTATGTGTTAGACCGATAAATTCTGGTATATTAAAAACATTGGTCAAACAAACAAATTCATGTAGACGAAACAGTAACTTTATTTAATAAAACTAGACATAAAGTAAACAATAAAGTGATCGAAGATTATACTAAAAATAAAAGTCCAGCGTATGAGCGTTTAGTGTGTGACATAGTTTTATGAGTTGAAATAAATACTTACAAAAATGAGGAATGAAACCAGCAGTGAAGAAAAAGATAGCTAAAAATGTTTATAGCAGTCTATGAAACTGATCGAAACTAAATTATTGCGAAGTAAAGTAAATGTGAAGTTGTAATGAAGGCGAACTTAGTTGAATATGCAAAAACGTCTGTATCTTCAACAAAGTGGTAAGCATATAGTTTCGAATGAACAGCGCATGTGTATTTTAGACCTAAGTCAAGAAAGCCTTCAAAAATGTATTAAGTGGAATATTCATTTTTTAGGAAATTACACGTCTGCTAAATGTTATTTGTATAACATACTTTGCAAATAAAAAAAGTTGAAATCGAAGCCAGGCGTCACGTGATGGCAATGATATTATGCCATAGTGTAGCATACTCATTGCATTGAAAAGTGTGACTAAACAAAAAAAGAGGTAACGTGATTCTGAATGGAAAAGCTAACATTCAATCCGGACTTCACGGATAAAGTCTCTTCTAACAGTATGGGATTTGTAACGTGTAACGGATTTGCCGTTATACGTTTATTTTAATACCTACGTTTGTTTAAGTTTGATGTATGTGATGTATATAGTTAGGTGTGTATTGCGCAAGTCCCACCTGTTCTCTAAATTTATAGGAGATTTTAGAGAGTAAGAAACAACGTTTGTTTTATGAAAACGCTAACGTGTCTTCGAACATTGTTGAACATTCGAGAATCTCGCCTTAATCTATATAAACCAACATAATAATATTTGTTTCTCAGCTAAAGTCGGTATACAATAAATCTCGGAAACTATAATTGTGATTAACGCATATTAATTGGAAAGCTACAAAATTTGGCCACTAACGTTTATAAATTTTGAACATTACAAACCGTTCAACTTCAGTGAATTAACTTCCAACGTTAGTATTTCTACGAGTGCATCAAATATCTACCTTCTGTGAAAAGTGAGCTTTTAAATCGCGTTTAGCTGAACAAAAATAGAACTAGCCAGAATGCTCATCACGTGAAGTGGTTTGGTTTGTTTTGAATTTCGCCCAAAGCTACACGAGGGCCGTCCCTAATTTTACTGTGTAAGACTAGAAGGAAGGCAGCTTGTCATCATTACCCACCGCCAATTCTTTGGCTACTCTTTTACCAACGAATAGTGGGATTGACCGTAACTATATAACGCCCCCACGGGTGAAAGGGCGAGCATATTTGGTGTGATGGGAATTCGAACCCGCGACCGTCAGATTACGAGTCGAGCGCCTTGTCCACCTGGCCATGCGGGGTCCAAGTGAAGCGTATCTGCGAAACAACATAAAATTAACTCGTTCGTCGTGGATCTGTACCGTCGCTAGAATATTCAGTTCCATACCAGCTAAAAGGCTAAGTATTTTTTGTGAGTTTGTAACATTTTTGTACATTAATAACTATTTGTAATAACGGTTATTATAAATTGTATTGTTGTTTGTATACTAAAATATGTTTGTGTTGAGAAAGAAAACTGTGTATATCAATCTTGTTGGCAAATATCATAAATTTGATACATATCGAGATTCAATTAACTTTTAAATGTCGGCTATTTGAAATCATAATACGTTAACATAATAAATCGGAGACTTAGTTCGAGATTATAATACGTAACAAGGCCTAATAACTTAAAAGTTGTAGACTTACAAGTAATTTGTTGCATACAAGTTTTTAAAAGTTTAAATATTCCATGGGGTATAGACCCCATCAGTAATTCTGTTGTTAACGTATGCTAAAACAGTTACATGGAAAGAAATAGTGCCTCGGTCGACTCAAGTAAATAAATTAACCTTATACAGATGTTATACCTGTATTTGCCGATGTCGATGTATGTAGATATATAGACTGCATTTTGCTGGAGAAATTGAGCGATGCCATGCAAAATATTTATGAGAAGGTGTTTGTGGATCCTTCACATTATTTTTTATGAGAAGGTGTTTGTGGATGCTTTACATTATTCTTCATAAGAAGGTATTAGTGGATGCTTTACGTTATTCGATATTTAAAGGTCAACCATTCTGAAACTGATTATTGTTGATTTTCCCACTCAATTTAACAAATTAATTATCATGCAAGTCATGAAACGTCAGATATATTACAAAAATTGTGTCGTTATGAATTTCGAACATAAACAGCATCTGACGTATCCGTGGATCTGTTTGCATTGAATGTAATAATCTCTTCGAATTCATATTTTTGTTAAGTTCAGCTAATATAAAGACAACATCTGCTCCTGACAACCACGCGACACGTGTAACCCATGCCTCAAGCAGAGGTAGTTTAAACCAGTTGTGCTATCTAAAAATTGATTTCATTTCAAAGAAGATTCATTCAAGGAAAGAGCCTAACGTATTGAGGCACTTTCCCTGCTGAAGTAGTATGTTTATTTTCATTGCAAGAAATACTCGTTTGTTGGTACTTCCTTTAAACGGCATACGTAATTTCCTTTGAAATAATTCTTAGTAAACAGAAAAAAAAATCTGGTAACAAATGTCTAAAATGAACTTGTTAATGTTGACATTATTTTAACTTAAGTCATAAAACTGATCGATTCCAGCTTGGAGCAAGCCATACAATATAAGACGGTTAGAGAGATTTTTTTAATCATTGGCTGTATTATTAAACTTGAGATAGATAATGAAATTTAATATATATGATTAGTTTTAACAAAACCACCTTACTATAACTTCAACCTTAATTGTTGGCCAGGTGGTTAAGGCACTCGACTCGTAATCTGAGGGTCGCGGTTTTGAATCTTGGTCACACCAAACATGCTCCCCCTTCTAGTCCTGGGGTTTTAAAATGTGACGGTCAACCCCCTCATGTGTTAGTAAAGGAGTAGCTCAAGAGTTGGCGCTGAGTGGTGGTAACTAGCTGCCTGCCTTCCTTCTAACAACTAACACAGATAGCCCTGTAAATTGTGACATCTAGTGACATTAATGTGAAGTAAAATTACTTCTCTAATTATATGTTGTTTGTTCTTACGGATATTTACATCTACTTTATTAGTGTTTTTAAATATTCTAATAATGCAATGGAATTTTGTAACTCATATATAGCGAAAAGGATGAAAAGTAAACATTCACAGAATATCAACCAATACATTTTATGCAAATATAAAAAAATCACTGTGCACTATTTTGGGATGGGCCAAAATATAAATGTCTGATTTATTCAATCTATTCCTCCAGTATGCTTACGAACAACTGTTAAAGTTGACCTTTAGTCTTATTTTTGCATCTAATTGCCTTTATCAAGTGTTTTACAGCTTATGATATTCCAAATATTATTGAAGTGTGTTGATAAAATGAATTGGGAACTAGCTAAAGAGCCAACCTGTCGCCCTATCCCCGTGGCACAGTGGCATGCTGGCGGACTTACAACGCTATAAACTGGGTTTCGATACTCACGGTGGGCATAGCACACATAGCCCAATGTGTATCTTTGTGTTTAATGACAAACAATCTAAAGTGTTCATCTTCCTTTTTTCTTCTCCTACTCCTAGCAAAAAAAAAGTTAAATTTCAAAATGACTTTAGTACAACAGAAAAGTATTTCAAGAGTACTGGTGAGCAGGCTATTAGTAAGAACTGTACTTCTTAGTATGTAGGGGTGAGCTGAGAAAATACCAGCTGCCGCACTTAATTCATTACTCTATGACACTTACAAATAACTGCTTAATTGAATTATAGCCTTATTTAGCCATCGAATTGCCATTAGCGAGTGTTTAACAGTTTATATAACAGTAATATTATTCCGTTCTTTTATCATATAAACATTTGTACTTCTGATCGCTAATTATCATAGAAACCGTTCTTATATAACAAACGTTTGTGACTTTTCATTCACAAACGTGATATCTGCTAAAATAATTTCAATAAAAATGAATAAAAAATAATCTAAAATAATATTCAAGGTATCAAGGAAGTCAATTACTTTTGCAACTGACAGGTCTGTGTAGAAGTTATTAATATCTGAGTTTGATATCAGACATTAAGTTATTAATGTCAGATTCTTAATTATATTGTATATAAATTGTATAGCAGTTAACCTTTCTTCAAAATTTCAGAGGGGCCAAGCCAAGCAGTCGTGTGTCTATGCGTGGTATCATTCTTCATGGCCTGGGATCTATATGAAATCTTTCCTATTAATATAATTCACATGACCTTTGCACGTGGGGGAGTTGGTTGTATGCACACACAGTGTGTTTGGGTGAATTTGGAAAGCGTGGGTTCTATAACGTCGACCCAGTGCTCCGGGATAATTTTATTGTCGTGGAACCATTCCAGTTTCACTGGCCCCGGCCCGGTATGGCCAGGTTGGTTAAGACGTGCGACTCAAATCTGAGGGTTGCTGGTTCGAATCCCCGTCGCACCAAACATGCTCACCCTTTCTGCCATGGGGGCATTATAATGTGACGGTCAATCCCACTATTCGTTGGTAAAAGACAAGAATTGGCGGTGGGTGGTGATGACTAGCTGCCTTCCCTTTAGTCTTACACAACTAAATTAGGGACGGCTAGCGCAGAGAGCCCTTGAGTAGCTTTGCGCGAAATTCAAAACCAAACAAAACAAGTCACTGGCCCCCAATGTAATCCAAAATTTGAGAAACTAGCAAAACTTCTATAATATTATAAACACATATTACTATTGTTACATCAACATGTTACAATGGAATTGTTTTTAAAAACGAGGGGGAAACAAGAAATTAAAAATTACAAAAATTAAGTATGACATAGGGTTGAAAATGTCAATAAGTACAGAAGCAAGATAGGAATAAGTGCACAAAACCACAACAAAATCAGTACATAAGAAGCTAAATCTTTCCAAGAGTAACTTTCACATACAACTAAATATTGAATTCCTGTTATTTGTATGAATTTAGGTTTAAATAAAAGCATTTAAACTGAACGGTGCTATACAGTCTTACAGTGGCCAATAGCCATAAGCTTGTAAGATTGATTCAGTAATTACTGGCTAGTTATGTAGTGATGTTTGTATATTTTTGTGTATTCATGCCTACCTTGTTGCTATGCTTTTTAAAAGTGTCATTCCTAAGTCATATTTAATTTTTGAATTTTTTTTATTACTTACGTGTTTGTTTTGTTTACCAGGAGTTTTTGTTTACTATTTTCATTTTATTTCATCTGACGAATATGTTAGTTGCATCTATTATATAAACTGTTATACAGAATAATATTTTATTTAAACTTAATCAAAATTGATTATCATAATTTTAAACTATGATTATGTTAACACTTATTGTTCAATGTAACTTAGATACTTAGCTAAACAATTGATATAGTCACTTTAATAACAATGACCATTTTTTTCATTGTGATTTTTTTTTAAATTCTTACAGTTTGATTTGCTATCAATTTATTGGAGAAATACTTTTTTGAAACGTCTGGTCAATTTTATTAAAAATTAAATTTGTTAAATTTTAACATTGTGTGTGTACATAAGATATTTATATTTTCTTTAAATTTTTACAGTGGCCCACAACTTACCGAACAGGAGGTACGAGAGGCTCTGTTAAAGCATGTTACAACACGCTGTTGCTACAGAAAGGGAGCTGCAAGAGAGATGGCCATCACAAAAATTGACCACTCCTGTGCTTTTCATGTAAACTAATGAAATTTAAAATTTTTGTTGCATCAATACGTGTAGATATAAAGTAGTTTACTTAGATCTGCCCCCCGCTAGTACAGCGGTATGTCTCCGGATTTACAACGCTAAAATCAGGGGTTCGATTCCCCTCGGTGGGCTGAGTAGATAGCCCTTTGTGGCTTTGCTATACGAAAAACACCCAACACACACTTAGATCTGTGGGATCACGTGTTCTGTGATTGTTCACCATTTGATGGGCCTGGTGATCAGGAGGATGAACTCGTGATCTTCTGGTCGCAAAATCAAAACTCGTCTCCGAACATGCTTACCTTTTCATTTGTGAGGGCGTTATAATATCATAGTCAATCCCACTATGTTATTCATTGCCAAAGAGTATCCCAAAAGTTCGAGGTGGATAACGTTGGTCATCACTTCAAAAGTTGGAATAGTTAACGAAATTCATTGAATAGACAAGCAATCATTGTTTTATAAAATAACATTATGGGATATGGGTTGCCATTTAATAGTTTCATCTTATGTAGGATCGTACAATAATTTATAAAATTAAGTATTGCATAATAATAAAGTATCTATAACATCAAATATTCTGTAACAGCAAGTAAAGCGTGGTTTTATTTATAACTTATTTTTAATAATATAACATATTATGCGATTTGTTCATTATTTTACAACATGAATGAATTTTTGTTATGGTGTATTATTGATTTTGGCTAAGAGATAAATGATGAACATCACATCATTGAGAGTTATATATAAACACTTTTAAACCTCTATCAGAATCATGTCCATTCATGTGATATGTTAAGTATTCGTATCATTCATCATGTCACTGTATGTGGTGTTAATATAGTCCTACACAGTCATAAACAGTTCTGTATATCATAATGCATCATTCAACGAATTAAAATGATGATAATGAATACAATCATTTGTGAATAAAGTAACAGTAAAGGGAAGAGAAAATTATCTATATAAAACCTGATCCTTCCAGGTCCGGATTCAGATTTCAAGATCACTGTTCCTTATGCCAAGATTATTTAAATTTTGATTCAATTTTTACTGCATCTGTTTATTCTTTATTTGTGTAAAAACTGGAAATCACATAAAAAGAAAGTTGCCAAATTTGATATAATAATTGTTTCTGATACAGACTTTTTGTAAGCACTTAAAATTTCAAAATTTGTTTACTTGTTGTTTTTTTTTCTTATTAAATCATTAATTAGGAAGTAGCTAATGGTAAGATTACAAAGTTTGCTCTCAGACTGTGTTATACAAATTCAAGTAAATGAATCATTTATAATTAAAACAGTGCTTTAAAAAACTAAAGTTAATTAATTTTGAAACTTGCTAAATCACGTTTTGATATCAGCATTAAGTTATAGGACATAGAACAGTATTTCAACTGAGTAACATACTTTAAATGGTTTTGTGCAGAACATGTTTCATTTAGTTATTTTGTATTGTGTTTTTGTATTTTTCTGTTAGACCGTGTTTTAATTTGAGTATTCATTAATGTAATTGTATTTATAAATATGTGCTTCTTCACACTTATCAAATGTTTTCCACTTACTTTATTGTTTTAGTACACCCTAGAAACATTTACTGAAAAGAGACAAACATCATGGGCATTTGAACCTTACTTGGGTAAGCAAAAATTATCATGTATTACAATTTTAAATGGCCTAAAATGAGTTAAATTGTAATTTAGATTTAGAAGTTAAATAAATGTTGATGTATATCCAGTTCATGACACTTGCCAACAAGATTGATAAACACGGATTCTATTTTTTTTAGTACAAATATATTTTAGTATGTAAAAAACTAACACAATTTACAATAACAGTTATTACAAATAATAATCTACATGCAAAAGTTTTACAAACTTACAAACAATATCGAGTCTTCTTTCTTGTCTGGACCTTCCTTGATAGCTTATTGAAGGTTAATGTTGAGCAAATTAATTTTGAGTTGATGCAGATACAGTTTACTTAACATGGAGCTAGCTATCTCTGCGTTGAGTTTACCACAAATCTTGCTTGTAATCTAAGGGTTATGGGTTTGAATCCCCATCACACCAAACATGCTTGCCCTTTCAACTGTGGGAGCATTATAATGTGGTAGTCATTTCCACTATTCATTTGTAAAAGAGTAGCCAAAGAGTTGGCAGTGGGTGGTGATGACTAACTGCCTTCCCTCTAGTCTTACACTGCTAAATTAGGGACTGCCAGTGCAGATAGCTCTCGTGTAGCTTTATGCAAAATTCAAAACAAACCAAAGTAACAGATATTCCATTTAATTGCTAATTGGCTATATTTATATTCACAGAACTTAGCTAACTGACTAAATCATGAATTGATTACTCATTAACTGAAAAACAAACTTGCTTGTACATTCTAGCCTATCTCACAGAGGGATCACTAGATGCTTAAAGATTAAGACTTGGTTATTAGTATACCGACTGTAGCAAATCAATAATATACTGTCTTTTGGCATGTCACATTGATTACATTTATAGGCATAAGGAATTGTTGTTATTAAGGACAAAGCTTCACAAAGGACTATCTGTGTTCTACACATTATGGGTATCAAAATCCAGGTTCTAGTGGCATAAGTCTGCAGACAAACTACTGTGCCACTAGGGCAGCAGGCATGAGGAGAGTTTCTTGAAACTACAATTTATGCAACAGTATAATAAACAATACACCAGTGTTTAGGTATATACATATATGGTTGATTCTTACACTTGAGAATCTTCTATATCTTTAGTAAATAGGTGGGAATTATGCAAAATAGCTTTAACAGTATAAGTTATTTACATTGCTAAACATAGGTTTAACTTAAACAAATATCGATATTAATATATATATATATATATATATACACGACAGTAAATCTATTACAATTTATAAAATAGGGATACCTTATTAACCTGTTGTTATGTGAGGGAGTGTTATTGTTATTTCACAGATTTAGTCTTCATCTGTTGGTAGTAAAGATAATCTTTATTAAACAGAAAGTACAAGAAAGTAAAGTTCAGTGGGATTCATTTTATATTTAAGCATGTCATATTTTTACTTATACAGTCATCATTACTATTACTATATTTAATAAGCACTATTTTAAAATTGACAAGAGAGTTTCTCTTTTCTCTCAAATAGGCAAGGATTGTGAACAACAAAGATAGTATTTTAGTATGCAATACGAAGTGGCTGAAACTAATGAATCACTTGGAAGAAATTAATGATAGTAAAAGATAATGCTGTTTAAAGATAATATAGTACAAAAATGTATATACATATTTCTAAAGCCTAGAGTTTAGCTCATGGGCTGTATTGTATAATAGCAATTTACTCTGCTTTTTCAACCTACTTTTTTAAAAAGTTTTTTGACGTTAAGTGTAAGGTAAAATATTTTGCATTAATTTAATAATATTGTTCATAATGCATGTTAATTGTTAAATTTATGAACATCGTTCACTATTTTTCATCCTATTGAGATTCTTGACTTTACATTTTATTATAAAATAAAACTAACTTCTCAACTGCCTGAACTACTATCTAATGTTAATAATATATTAATTTTACATGTTAGGAGGAACTATAGACAATTTCTCTGCCGACCCACCTCCTGGTCCATGGGATATTGCTGCTTCTCCTCCCTCATTCTTCACAGGCTCCATCACACAAATAGAAGTTCCACACACAGCATCAATAAAAACATGCCATACCTGTGGAGGAGTTGGACGTAAACGTTGCTTCACATGTTCAGGGAATGGATATGTAAGTGACAAACTAACATGAATTAGAAGGATTACTTGAAATTATTCTGCTTAAAACTTTAGAATTTGCAGGTTTATTTAAACATACATGTATAATTAACTGAAATTGTATCTTGTATAGCTATTTACAACAGCCACTGATGCTCCAAAAACAAATACTGTAAATTTTTTAATGTTTTGAACATAATATGTATTCATAAGAAAATTAAAATTTTGAAAGATCAGAATATAGAGAAATTATAATTTGAGAAAGGAATTGCTATTAAAATGCAAGCTTTTGTCTTATGATGATTAATTTTTGTCATATCTAGATGCACATTTCAAACATGCTGCTATACCTTGACATATATCATGCATAGCACAATTCATACAAATACATTAACTTTTTACTATTTTGGTGCAGAATATCTTGTGTTATATCAGTGTTATCATCCTTAATACATCATTCGAGACCTCCAGGTGAATAATCCATTTCCAAAGACATCTTTTAATGAAATGTTCAAAAAATTGATAAGAATGATAAAGTTGCCCTGTTTCCCATTGCTGATATGATAAATGAGTAACTTGGAAATTACTAACTTGATTTTATACCACTTACTCTACCAATGGATGTCCACATGTTGCATCATATTGAATAATTTCACATATTTTTCACACTAAGAAAAACTTGCCAAAAAATTAGGTGAAAGCACTCATTTTATTAATAACATGTGAAAGAAATAACAGCAGTAATTAGTGGAAATAATTTCAATATTGATGCAATTTTTACTCACATTTATGTGACTCTTATGTCATTATAATCCAAAAAGGTCATGGACTCACAAGGAAGTTGGTGCATAAGTAAGTTAGAGAAATCTCTTTAAACAAGATTTGGGATAAAACCCTATCAGTAATTTGTGAGTTAAGTCTCATTCAAGAAATTGCAAACCTCAGGAGCCCAACATGAACAGGTTATAATGTAAGAAATGCAGTCTGTGATCAATGGTCTGTATATGTAAGTCTTTATTGTAACATTAGCAATGTATAACCACCTTCTTAAGTAAAAAAACTTTGCTATGGTATTGCAAATACTGGGCAGAGCCATAATGTAAGATTCATTAGAAAATTATGATTCTAACACAGGTCAGTATAGTGTACACTCAAAACCATAACTGTCAAATTGTTGGAACTCTTTTACTCGTAATATTTCCACTGTCTCTAGGTCGATATAAGGATTTTTTTTAAAAGGCCCTTTACAAAACGTTAACTAATTTATAAATAAGAATATTCCATTAGAAAAAATAAAACTTTTATTTAGATCAACATTTAACAAGTTAAGCTTTTGTTCTTAGTAAATTGTAAGTTTTTAACAGTAATACAGGTTTCTATTTGAAAATTATGCTATCTTCATATAATTCTACATAAAATTTAGTCGAATGTTTTTTTCACATTCATACTTTCCCAAATCTATTTTACTTGCTGCATTTCATTCAAGCTAAGGATTTATAATATGGTGATAAATTAGTTAGGTGTAGTTTGTTTTTCTATCTGTTTATGAAATAGGAACAATGTTATTCATGTCATGGTGATGGCTATAAAAATACTTTGGATGGGGAACATGAGAGGTGTTTCAGGTGTCACGGTACAGGACGAAGGCGGTAAGTTTCATGGAGAATTCTTGGTATTGACATTGTAACTAATTTTGATGTAATAAATTGACACTAGAGCTCATTATTGATGTACTTTTATAGTTGGTTACTGTGATTAAATCACCTACTTGTTTATGGTAATGGCTATAAAAATACCTTGGATGGGGAACATGAGTGTTGTTTCAGGTGCTATGGTACAGGACGAAGGCAGAAAGTTTCATGGAGAATTCTTGGCATTGACATTGTAACTGATTTTGATGTAATAAATTGACACTAGAGTTCATTATTGATGTACTTTTACAGTTGGTTACTGTGATTAAATCACCTACTTGTTTATGGTAATGGCTATAAAAATACCTTGGATGGGGAACATGAGAGGTGTTTCAGGTGCCATGGTACAGGACGAAGGCAGAAAGTTTCATGGAGAATTCTTGGCATTGACATTGTAACTGATTTTGATGTAATAAATTGACACTAGAGTTCATTATTGATGTACTTTTACAGTTGGTTACTGTGATTAAATCACCTACTTGTTTATGTTGCACTTTAATTGTGTTTGTGTATGTTTTTCTTATAGCAAAGCCTCATCGGACTATCTGCTGAGCCCACTGAGAGGAATTGAACCCCTGATTTTAGCATTGTAAATCCGTATACTTACCACTGTACTAGCGGGGGGCTGCACTTTAATTAGAATCAGTTGATCATTCATTTAGCTAATTATAAAATGATACTAAGTAGGTATTAATTTTCACTTTTAGTTTTGCTTTTAACTTTCATCTGTAATTAAGTTAGTCTGAAATGATAATCATTCTCCCCAACAACTGTAGTTCAAACCTCAAAATTTGAAAAAAGTTTTAAGTACACAAATTTCGACTCTTTGAACTTCAATATTCAATGTTATTAATTACCATATTATTTCAGATGAAGTTTACAAATAAATTTTCAAACAAATTATAATATGCCTGAAAATATATTTAAAAATATGTATTGCTATTAAATAAATATTCTTTATAAAAAAAGAACATCCACATGACATTTAAACTAGTACAAGGTCAAGAGTTCAAATTAATGTTCTTGATTTAAAAACATTCAAGTTAAAATTATCCTTCAAAACTATTAATCACTATTTTATTTTTTATGCTCACTGATATTAATATAGAAGTTTAAAAGTTTTGAAACCTGATTCACCTACATCTGAACTCCTTAACTTTTTCAATAGGTCCAGCATGGCCAGTTGGTTAAGGCACTCAACTCATAATCTGAGGGTCATGGGCTCAAATCCCTGCCACACCAAACATGCTCGTTCTTTTAAGTTATTGTCCAGTATATGTAGTTATTATCAGAATTTATTTGTTTTACTTGTAGGTGCTGGAAGTGTAATGGTGATGGTCTGGCATTGTGTAAAGGATGTGGTGGTACTGGTCAGATTAAGTGTTTTATTCGACTAACTGTCACATGGTAGGTGTTTTGGATAAACACTTGTTTACACACTTAATAAACAATAGTTTATCAAAGAAAATACTTTATAATGGTTTGGGTCAGCTAATATTGTACTTTAAATTGAATTTTATTAATGAAGTAGTTAGTAGAACACGTGTACAAGTGATTTTCATTTATTAACTACTGGAAACATCTTTTAAATACAAAACTGAAAAAAAATAGTAACAAAGAATAATGAATGCTTATAATTTTCACTTTAACAATTTATTTATGTTTAGTTAAAATGATCTCAAAAAGCAATATTCTGATAGAGATTTTCAAATGATGTAGAGTAGCTCAAAAAGTACCTGTTTACTTTCAAAAATTCTGTATGTAAACTATATTTAGGAAAAGTGTTTGCTTAAATTCAGATGTTGGAAAAATAACTTCAGTAATTAAAACGAAATAGATAAATGATGTAGTGTAATTATAGAAACAGCAACATTTAGTTAATTTTGAAAAATTAAGACTAACTTTTAAATAACTTTTGTTTTATTTAATACTAGTTTGTGAATATCACTGCAATAGACTTGGGGGGTAAGACATTCGTAGTTTGGCATGCAAGATGGTTAGTGTGCTTGACTCACAATCTATGGGTCACAGGTTCAAATCCCCATTCCACCAAACATGATCACCCTTTCAGTCAAGGGAGTGTTACAATTTGGTCAATCCCACTCATTGTTGATGAAAGAGTAGCCCAAGAATTGGCAGTGAGTGGTGATGACTAGCTGCTTTCCTTCTAATCTTTCACTGCTAAATTAGGGATGACTATCACAGATAACCCTCTTGTAGTTTTGCATGAAATTCAAAACAAACAACAGAAATCTATTTTCATCCTTTTCAGTTTCAGTTCTTGTTTTTATTATTCACTTTATTGTATTTACTTGTGATTTTTCTTCCAAATTGTATAGTATTTTCTTTTCATTCTAGTGTATTTTTAATTGCATAAGTACAAGAAATAAAACATAATAATGTTTTGTTTGCCAATCTGGGTGTTGTAGGCTTTACAGAACTCAAATAGACAAAATTAAGTTACGTGAATAAATAAATAAATCTGAAGGAAGGATGATATTATTGCAAAGGAAATTTTTTGAAATAAATTATGAATTAAAATACTAACCTGTCTGATAACAGACTTTTCTAAAAATATATCAAGACTTTTTTGAAATGGATTTATCCAGCATATTAAAATGGTTATGAAATAAGAAAATGTGGTGTAACTTTGCCAAAGAAGTCTTGAACAAAACCTTTGGAACAACAAATATAAAATGAAAAATTACCTAATCAATAAAATTACAAAAATATAAAACATTAATAGATGGAACCCCTTCTGCACTTTGCATAATCCAAAAATATGTAATAAAGCAAATATTTTTTAAAGCAAAAATATAAAGTATGAAAAGAACACTATTGAGCTAGGCATCATCTTATTTTTGATTTTGATACTGTTCGACAAAAAATTATTTTTCTTTATAATTAAGAATGTACATTACATAAAAATCTCTTAAAAATTGATTTAGCCATTAAGGTAAAATATCTAATGAAAAGTAAAACTTTTTGACAGTGATATAAATATTCAGAGTTTATAGTTTTAATTTATGACCCTCAATATGAGCTTAAAAGAGTATTTGGCCTTACTGAGTTAAGCTTGGAAATAGGGTTTTCTTCTGAGATGAAACTGATATCAGTATGTAAGCATGTCTTACACTGGAAATTTACAGTAGCTTGTTAAAGGGTGTTCAAAAAGCCCAGAACCATAGGCATTTCAACAGATTTTACAGAATGTGTTCCACATGCTGTCATTTTGTATTAACAACAGGATTAAACTTCTCATGATTAAACAGTGTCATAATCAGTTATGTATCAGAAAAGCTGCAAATCACCTTTGGTTCAAGGCTTTTCAGACACCTTTGTATATGAGAAAAGTAAAAGAAACCATCATTAGCTGTAATTCACAGTGCTAAAAACAAAAGATTGGCTTTAGTAGTAGATTGGAAATTAATACGTGTTACCCTTTCACAGCTGTGGGATTAATGTTTGCCATTATAGAAAATAAAAGAGGTTTACCCTTGAGATCTCATCACTAGGGGAGACTTCTGTCTACTTTCATACGCAAAGTGCATCTTTACATCTATTTCCCTCCTTAGGTAAACAACAAGTTTTCTCCACAAAATGACACAGAAAAAAACAGTAACTAGAGCAGAAGTAACTTTATGATCTTTCTTGACCATGTGTCATATGAAAACTGAACATACATCGAATAACTGTCAATTCTCTAAACATTCTACATTAAAATAAAAAGATAGTAAATGCATGTTATGTTTACATACTATGTAGTAACCTGTTATAGAAACATTTAAAGTAGTAGAAAATGTGTCAGATTACATTTACATTAAATGAACATACAAAAGAATGTATTAAATATTTTAAGTTGTAAAATTATGAAATGTTATTGTAGTAAACCTAATTTTACCTGCTTAGTAATGAGAAAAGTAATATTTTATAATAAAATAACTTGAACTTAGTTAGATTGAATAAAATCTTGATTCTTAGACAGGTCTATAGTAATGGGAAAAAGCTAGAGTAAAACGATTCAATCTCAACCTCACAGTACTCTAACACTATAAAGGACATAACAATTAAATATTTGGGGATCTTTTCAAAAGCTACTAATATATAAATTTGATCATGAAAACCAGAGTGCCATAACATAAAACAATTTTAATAAAAAGTAATCTTAATTGGTTGAAATTGTGTGGTTGGTTTCTATGTAAAAATTAACTTATGCAGTACACATTAGTTTGGTGTCTGGATATGTTGTAAAGGATGTTATTTTCAAATAAATTTGTATCAAATGGAACAAAAAGGGAACTGCTCTATAAATTTCATGTGTTTTAGGACTAACCATATTGATGAACATATAGTTGAACATTCTGCTGTTCCTGATGAAAAGATAAAAAGTGGCTCAGGACAAGTGGTCTTTGAAGAAGAAAATGAAAAGGTATTAAGTGTTTCATTTGCTGGAAACTTGATTTAAAGTTTTCAAACTACTACAGAACCACACCAACTATGGTGTAGGTTTTGGGGCTAGCATTGCTAGAATATGGATCTAAAGGTCTATGTTCACATCCTGTTGCTACAAAATAGTACTCAACAATTTGAGACTATAGATGCACTGTAAAAATAATTGTCAAACCATGCTACATGATTATAGTAGTGGGTACTGCTGACCACTTGTGCCTTTTCTTGTCTGGAAATGGCTTTTATAGTTCTGTATATGTTAAAAAGCAACTGAATTTCCAAGGAAAGCCTTTTACATTCTGTCGTAGAAATTATTTTACAATAATTAAAGATATGATATTGATTCACTTACTAATATAAAAAGTTAATTTTTATTTATATAATGGAAAGTAACATTTTGAGTTTACATTAAAGTCATATGTTTTTTAAATTTTAACTTTAGAATGTAAGATTTTACAAACGAAACACTGTTAAAACCATTTTTTTATTGTGGTACAACCAAAGTAATTCTGTGCAAAATTTCTTGGGGTATTTCATGAAAATGTGTCAGTTTGGGAAAAAAACAGAGTGAGATATTAATAGTTTTCATGAATAATGTTTGGTATGTTAAACAAAACAGAGAATTAATAAACTTTGAAAGATATAATTTGTTAATGAAAGGTTTACTTTTTTTTCTGATTATGAAAAGCACCTCAATTATTTCATATGAGAAGTAATTATAAAAAATAAGTATTTTTTTTATAGCTATGGCCAGTTAACCACTTTCCTGACACTACCATCAATATGGCATCATTTCAGTTAGTCCAAAAACATGCAGCAGCATTCTCTGCAGAAAAGATCCTTCGACAAGTGAGTATGATGTCTTCTGTCCAAAGTAAATGATTGACAAATGCATAAGTATTATTAATTGTTACTCTGATGCCTACAAGTGCTTGGCATGAACCTATAAAGCCAAGTTATTCACAAATGAAATGTTACTGCATTATAAGAAATTAATAATTAATTGTTTCTTTACATTCTTATCAGTGCTGTTATCATTAGTCACTTTTAACTTACAGTGAGCAACATGTCTCATTAAATTTTTTTTTCCTTTTCCAGCGTCATCGAGTACGTATCATTCCGGTTGCTACAGTGTATTATGAATGGAAAAATCATAGTAACACCTTCAGTGTGTTTGGTTTTGAGCAAAAGATCCATGCTCCTGATTACCCTCAAACTTGCTGCTGTGGATGTACAGTTCTTTAACTAGTAATGAACAGTCACATTACTGTTCAATCAAATGTAAAGCCTTTTCAGCTTTAACTGATTTGTGGTGTCTGTGAACTTTCATGCCATTACTATTGTTATAAGGCAGTTATTTGCTAAGTACCATTCTGTTACCTTCAGTTCATTTTATCTTTTATAGTATTTGCTAAATCTTACAGATTCTCCAAAAAAATTCAAAACACTGAAGTGACAAACAAAAAATATGAGATCTGAGCACTATAACTTGCTGTATCTTTCCAGATATTTTGTTTTTTAATTTGATTCATAATGTTTCTCCGAGCCTTCTACCATGATGCAAAAGTTATTTTATTATTTCAATATTTTGATTTTATGATTTTTTAACTACTATTATTTACCATATGGTAACACTTCTGTAATTGAAAGTACCTTCATCTGTTCATAAATAGTTAATTAGGTAAAATAAATTTATGATTCCACTGCTAGTATCAATATGGTAACAAGTTTTTCCAGGTCAAACTTTCTGTTTCTCTTTGGCCATCTTGCTTCCATGAGGATCAGAAGGAGGAAGTTGTTCTAACTAGACCATGCATTGGTCACAGTTTTTTAACTCATCATTTTCTTTTATCTGGGACTGATGCAACAGTGTGTATGATCTGTGTGAAACTCAAGTCACAATAGCCCACATTTTACTACCATGCCATCTTTACAAATGTGAGCAACAATACCATTTAGATATATTTTTACCATGAGTTCACCCTTGACTTTGGACAGTGTTATTGGCAATGGTGACACTGTCCACCTCAGTTGTTTTTAAATTTTTAAGGGATGTTAGCCTTTTTAATTCTATTTAAGTTTTTAATTTGAAAAATGGACTTTGTTTTGTTTTAATATGATTCCTTTTTACATATTTTAGTAATTTTACTTTTATTTTTAATTTTTTTACTGACTGGTGCAGATAGCCTAGTTACTTTGCACCAATAAACATCTCACAACCAACTAATCCACCACTAGTAATTTTTATCTACCTATTAGAATATCAAATAAACAACTTTTCTAACTGTATATGCATGGTAAAGATTTCCATAAATTAGTATATCAACTGATTGCTGCTTCTGTGTTTTATTTCAAACCAGAAAATTTCCACAAAAAGAAAGAAAGTGAATTGTAATTTCTGGTAATTTGCTGGAACAACTCATCTATCACAATAATGCATGGTTGTCAGTAACTTAATGTACATCCATCAAAGGAAACATGGTATGCAGTATATGAATCAGAATTTGATGGTTAGCAGTAAACTGTGAGAAGGCCAGCAAAAAAATAAAAAGATTAAGGAAGGTATACAACAAGAATATTGTCAAACTGTACTTATACTATGCTATTTGGTCAGAGTTATGATTTCCTTCTATGATTAGTGTACTGACATAGTTTATATCTTAATCATATTAATAATTTTAGATCTAGACTTGGAATTAATAAAGTTGGAACAAGAAACAAGTAATCAGATTTTCTTAGTTAAATTCATTTTTGACAAGATTTTTTGTGGCCTAATTGGTATTATTTATATTTAATTTATGGTTTAAAAAGTAATGCTTTGTAATGAGTTTCTTTTGACCTAGCACTAGCTGAAACTTAAACAGTTTTATACGTGCTATACCTATTTCAAATTCCTCTATTTAGAGCTGTTTCTAAAATGTTGATGATACAACTACTTGTGCATAATGTTTATATTAGCAACTTCTAGTTTATATATATGTGTTATTAATTTATTACTAACTATGAAAAAGTATGTTAGATATAAATATCTCAATTTTAATCAGTCTATATATATCTTAATTGATTTTAGGCATACAAAATAGGTGCAAAATATTAAGCAACAAAGTCTAATCTTGAATATACTGTGTACTTTAATATATATATTAATCATATAATAAGTATATTGATATGTTAACTGTTACATCTTGGTTTTATAATTTTTGTTTTTAGTATGTAACTGCACTTTTCTTATTAATTTGTGGACCTGCAGTGAAACATTTATGAGCTAAAGGAGTAAATGACCAAGGCTGAAGACAACTATTAGTTGACTTTACCACTTTTTTAGAGAGAAATTGTGTTCACTGTTGTTAAGTGCTGTTTTTTATAAATCGAATGGTGATGGTTTTCAGTATGTGCTGACTTGTAAAATAATTCTGAACTGGTGCTTGGATATGGACAGATATCACTGTACTTCAACCGGTGTTTGCAGATTTTAATGGGAAATAGAATTTTAATCTTGTATGTCCTTTGTATCTTTGCTGAATCCTGTTAGTGGTGGAATGAACTAATGTAACTTGGGCTTGAGTAGAAATATACAACGAAGGATTCTAATAAAATCAGTTTTAGCCCTCAAGGGAAGACATAATTCTTAGTCTGTTATATGTTTTAAAGATGCACCTGTGGATAATTACTATGAAATATTTTCTTAATTTCATTTTTTTATGTTCTATTATTAATTACTGTTTACCCATAAACTGAAAGAAAAGTGCCACTTTTCTCTTTGGTACATCAAAGATTACAGTATAGCACTGATTTGATATTTCCAAGGTGTTGCTCATAACCTTTTCACACAGTATTATAGTAAAAAGAATTTTTACAAAGGCATTCTTTAATGTTATTCATCTCAGTGTAAAAAGGTTCACTATTACTCACTTGCATAAGGAATGCATAATCCTTTAGGTTGGTTTACAGTAAGAGGATAGAGTGAACATGCTTTCATACCTCAAGACCAAAAATAGTAGTGTTTCCCAAACTTTTGTATCTGTGTCCCAACTCCCATAGCATGTGTGAAGTGAGGGAGTAAAAAATTCAAAGAACATAATATTAAATGTTATTAAACACATTTGTAGAATGATTACTTTAAAAGACAAAAAGATTTATTTAAAGTGATGTATTTAAAAAGGCTGCTTTTCTAACGTTAAAATTTTATACACACTTAGTGGGGCCTGGTATCCCCAGGTGGATTAAGGCGTTTGACTCGTAATCTGAGGGTTGTGGGTTCGAATCCTAGTCACACAAAACATGCTTGCTGTGGGGGTGTTATAATGTGACAATCAAACCCACTATTCATTGGTAAAAGAGTAACCCAAGAGTTGGTGGTAGGTGGTGATGACTAGCTGTCTTCCCTCTTATCTTACACTGCTAAATCTATTGACTGGGGTCACAAGTTATGAATAGTAGCAAATAATTTACGAGCTTAAAATCATGATGACTTGGTAATTTAAATTCCAAGTGAACACAGTCTGACATTGTGGTAGATTTTTGTAGTTGGCGAGATGGGTTCGAATACTAAAAAATTTTTTCCCACATTCTAGGGCCATAAATATCAGGTCATCACATAAGTAATGTCCGAAAATTTAATGCAGAAAGTGCATTATCATTTCTGTCTTTGTAGAAGGCTTTAATGACGAAAATATGTAGCAGAACGTGTATAAAAATGTTGACACAAATAAGCTGACCCAACTCCACTTTTTCAGATCATTAAGCATATAATGCTTTATGAGTTTAAAAAAGGCAACAGTGGAACAGAAACTACACTCGATGAAAGAAAATGTTGAAGGTGGTTTCAGAAGCTGAGATCAGGTGACTACAACTTAAGTGATGCGCCACGTTCAGATCGTCATGTTGAGTTTAATGATAACTTGCTGCTGGCTGCACATAATGAAGGTTGTGCTGTAACAGTTAAAGAACTAGCACAGAAGCTTCATTCAACCCATTCACAGTTCACTATCATCTGCAATAGCTTAAAAGGTGTCAAAACTTGGAAAAATGGGTCCCTCATGATTTGACAGAAGCCAATGTCAGATCATGAGTGAACATTTTCACTTCTCTGCACTCTCATGAACGTAACTCGCCTTTTTTTGGACAGGTTAGTGACTGGAAATGAAAAATGGATATATTATAAACATATTAAGTGCTACTGACAATGGCTCAGTGCAGGTAAACCAGCTAAAGCACAGCCCAAAATGGACCTCCACCCTTGGAAAGGCTTGTTAAGTATTTGGTCAGATATCGTTGGTGTGATCCATTTTGAATTGCTGCCACTCAATGTAACGATTACATCAGAATTCTGTTGTAAACATTTAGAGCACTTGAATGTTGCACTGAAAGAAAAGAGGCCTGCTTTGATCAGTCGTAAAGGCGTTGTGTTACACCAACATAATGCACGGCCCCATACAGCAAAGATCAAAGAGCTAGACTGGGAAAAATTTCCATATCCTCCTTATTCTTCAGATCTTGCTCCATCTGATTATCATCTATTCCGATGTTTGCAGAACTTTCTTGATGGAAAAGAGCTTGGAACACATGAAGCTGTCAAAATTACCCTCTCTACATTCTTTTCCACCAAACTCCAAGAATTTTATAGAAGTGGCATTCAGAAGCTTGTGAATCGTTGGCAGGAAGCAATTAATAATAATGGAGCATATATTATTGACTAAATAACATTAAAAGCGTTTGAAATTCTTCCTCTTTTTCCGAATCTAAAATCGGACATTACTTAAGGGATGACCTGATACATTATAAGATACATGGTCAAATTTTATTGTTCAGTCTGACACGAGTAGGTATGCTCAAAATTCAACACACCTAGAAATACTACGTAACATTTTATCACATATTTTTTCAATATGTATGATATTTAGCAAACCATGCAATAGCCAAAAAAGGACCATATGTTGGACCAACAATTAAAAACATGGACCATTTTGTTCTATCTACGTTTACTCCCTAGAGTGGGGTAAGACCACCTCAAGTATTAACACCGCACAAGTTAGTATGAAATGTGAGGTATATGTTACTTGGAACAGTTGTTGATGTAGGTAGTGTAAGCGTGGAATTACGTTACTCTTTATGTGGTCCGGTCCTACCTGGACATGTTTAGGAAGCTGTTCTTATACCAAGTAGCCAGTTTAACAATTATAAGTTGGTCAGTTTAACATCAAAGAAAACTGCTAATACATAATAAAAATAATAAAAAACTCATATATAAATATGTCTTTTTTTCAGTTTTCTATATTCGTTATAATTCTCTGCATAACATTACTGAAACCTGCATTTTGTGGATATTTGAGGTTACGTCATGAACATCATTGTATCCGAGAAAATCATAGACTGAGAGTTAGATGTGCACACTATTTGGAAAATTGTAAAAATACTAAAGAAATCCATATAAAATCCATTTGTGTCTCCTGACTCATAATAAAAATAATTAGTCTATCCTGCTGCCAGTATGTCAACTGAAACATTTACAGTCTTCTGGGTTGTATGAAGAAGTCAACTAACCTGTTGCTGGTTGAAGAAAAATAATGCTGATTGATCCAGCTATGTCCAAGCTCATAACAACGTCTAGAATTCCTCGCTAAAGTATAGTGTTTAATATTAGAAAATTAATTAAGTTATGTTTGAACAGTTTTCAATCAAAGTGTTGATTGATAACTTGTTGATAGTATTGCGTAATTTAGTAGATATGGTGGACATTTTAATTCTAGTAAAATTACCTGATCAGATTGAATAATTTACTATAATTTTAAGAGTGAAACATTTCGATATATCTTTGGTAATCTCGATGTAGCTGAGTGTCTTAACATGTTGCATTAATATATTTTGCTTTGACTCTTAGTCTGCATGTGAATTCTTTGTTCTAACTGAACTTCCCCGAGTTAGTGGCTTGTGTACTCCACTCGCGACTGTAAATATGGATTTTAAATAAATCATTTATAAACTGGATTTAAGCCAAACTCCAAATAACTTGCCCACGTGACGGTCCGCGATTTTACATTACATGTGTTTTACGAAGGCGGATGGCGTTACCATGTAGATTGTTTTATAAAGGTTCTATATGTTGATGGTCTTACAAGACATATTGTGTGTATTTTACAAAGTGGGTGGTGTTTCTATTGGCGTGTAATGTTACTAAGGTTCTACACGCAGGTGGTAATGCTAGGCAGACAGTACTATTAAGATTCTATAGGCAGGTGGTGTTACTAAGTAGACATTATCGCTAAGGTTCCATAGGCACAGAGATGATTTTCTGCCAGTATTCATCAGTACCAGAATTTTTTTTTGAATGTGTTACTAGTACCACAACTTTTTGAGCTGCTTTCTCGTTTTTTTATGTTTACACATAGTTTTTCTTTTTCGCAAACAAGTCCTCTTCATCCACTTGAATACCTATACTTTATTTTTGAAAATTTTGTATCTGTAGAGGCAGATGGCTAGATGTATTATGTGTGTGTGTATTTTATAAAGGCAGATGATGTTGCTATACTTCCTTAGGACAGCATACAGATTTCAACTTGTCTTAACTTATGTTTGTAGTTTTCATTTACGTTATGTGAGTTTATATAGCAAAATAATGTTACTAAGACATTGAATATATTGCTGAAAAGTTTCATCATATCTAATGATTCCATAAATATTAAACAAGACAGCCGATAATGTTTTAATGATTTAATTTTTGTTTGGCATAATGATTACAGCTTTCACTTCTGTATTAAATCATATTTTTAACATTTCGTGATATTTTTGTGTAAAACACTTTCGTTTATATTATTGATATTATATAACATCCTAAAAAGGGTGCTTATTTAAATCTCATATTTAGCTTCATGAGTTGATCGCTAATGTTCAAAGGCTTACTACTACAAAAAACAACAACTTATCTTTGTCATTTTGAACATTAAGTGAGCTAGGTGTTCTTTACCTTCTATTTGAGGTCGTTAACATTCAACACAAATGACAGAAAGATCAACACATACCATCACCAAATGGCATCGATACTTCAATTTCAATCTTATTGGATGTTTAGGATGAAGTTGTCGATCTTTTACTAAGAAAAAGGCAGATGGGATTCAAAGCTCAGTATGGCAGAAAAAATTTATGAAAACAAAAGTTGAACAAGCCAATTATTATACACTGTATATGCCGCTATTTATGACTATACATTGATTACTAGGATATTTATCTCATATTTAATAGTGAAAATAAATTGCTCTAACTCATATATTTAATACGTAAAATAGTACACTGTAAATTTAATTTTCACCATATCTTAACTGGAGCTTTTGTATATTACTAATTTAAACATACTAACATAGCTTACTCTCTCTTTAATTGTACACAATGACGCAAAACGCTAACTGTGTATTCACAATATTCTATTTATCAGTGTCTGATATAACACCTACATTTCAGTTAGCATAAAATTCTTGTATACTTTCTATTCAATTAGACTCAATGAACTGATAAATGTGTTTAACCATATATACTATCATCAATCTATGTAATTAAAATCACAAACTTTAAATAAAACTGATGTCACATTTACAGAAACATTTATTTCAAGAAAAAACTTCAAAGTAAATTTTACTCGTTTTAGTAATATCTCTTTATAAAACCAGAAGAATGGGATCAGGGGAAACTTATTCCAAATAAGCTTTAAAATATCAAACCCAACAAAAACGTTTAAATCTGTACATTATTTTAACTAAAACATTTTTTTCTCGATTTTAGATCAGCAATTTTTATAGCACTTTCCATATTACTATTTCTGACGAGGTCACTTTCTGTTGACAAAATTATTAAAGAATTTATCTTTCTAGTGTAATGCAAGATCTTAAACATGTCTTTACAAGACGTAGTTTATTAAAGCTTTTTCCCGTGGCTATAATTAATGAAATTGTAAACATTATCATTAAAACAACCCACAGATCTGGCATAACATCCTCTTGTTAGTGTTGATAAGTCTACATAAACTTGCATTTCTAGAAAATATTTCATTTGTAAAGTGTGAAATTTTGTCAGTAAGTTTCGTCAATTAAATCGGTACTTTCGTGATACCTTAACTTATCCTCTAAACTTTGACATGTACTCATCAGTTCGTTCTTACCTAATAAATCTTTTAGGCTAGTAAAAAATCTCCAGGAGTTATTGAACTGTTTTAACTGTTCGATTATTTCTGGCTGTGTCTACTATAACATTAAAACATATGGCTCGGTATGGCCAAGCGTGTTAAGGTTTGCGACTCGTAATCTGAGGGTCACGGGTTCGCATCCTCGTCGCGCCAAACATGCTCGCCCTTTCAGCCGTGGGGACATTTATAATGTGACGGTGAATCCCACTATTCGTTGGTAAAAGAGTAGCCCAAGAGTTGGCGGCGGGTGGTGATGACTAGCTGCCTTCCCTCTAGTCTAAATTAGGGACGGCTAGCACAGATAGCCCTCGAGTAGCTTTGTGCGAAATTCAAAAACAAACAAACAAACATTAAAACATCATTTTTGAACGGAGTTTCTGGGTTTTCTGCATTAAGAACTCCGTCAGCACTCTCATACTAAAGTTTCCTTTTCCCACTTATGTACTTTTAAAAATAGGCTCTACATTGGGTTTTCCAACTAATTCTTTTGTTGTTGTTAGTATCCTTCCTTGTCCATTTGCACGATAATCAATTAAGCAAGTAGTGACATTACCGATTATTAAAACTATGATAGATATTTGTACAGAGGAACTCTGCGTAGTTTTATCTACAACATATATTCTGAATAAGAAATCATACTAAACCCTCCTCGTAATTAAAAACTTAAATATTCTATTTGTGATATAAGAGATCCTGTTTTATGTCACATTGCAGGATCATACACAGGCATTCCTGAAAGTTCATAATGAGTACCTCTAATTCCAGTAATTTCGTAGCTAACAACTTCGAAACATTTTGTTCTCTAGTCCCGTCTGGTGATAAAGGCTTTTTGGTGAGATATTTAACATGAATTTTCAATATATACTCTCACACAGCAGAAACAGAAAATAAAACATATATCCTCTGGATAGTTCAGAAAAATGAATCGGTTCCAGGGAACTTGCAGCAACATCCCCAATTACGTCCACGTGGCATATAAAATCATATGTCATGTTGTTGTTTTTTCAGTAGAATATATAACTGATTTATAGCTAATAAAATGTTTCTTAATTGAAATGTCTTCTGCATCTAAAAATATTATTATTAACACTCCTACGAAAAGTGGGGCCTAATAGGCCCTAGAGCAACTTGAAAGGTTATTAATATTAGGCTAATCATTTTGTATTTAAATGAAATTGCCATTTAAATCCATTAATGAATGGATTAACGAGATTCCCACTGTCCCTATCTACTATCTAGCGAAACCACAGCCAGGGGAACGGGCTTGGAGAAATCAGGACTAGAAACGTCTTTTCGTAGGAGTGTTAAGGAAAGTTGCTCCAAATGAATGACGTCAGAAGTACAGTCTAAAATAAGGCTAAAATAGTTGGTATTTTTAGGACAATTCAATACATTTTTAACAGTATTTCCCAACTAGTTAATATTTTTGTTGGTGTAACTAATACATCTGAAGTTCAGATTGTGTTCACCTTTACATTGCTTTCTCTCTTTTTTTTTTTTCACGTGTGACTGCATCTCCCTATCTACAGTTTTGTTAATTTGTAATCGCAAGGTTGTTTCAAACCACTTCTTATGACATTAAAGGTGATGTTGATAGTTAGGGGTAGAGGCGACGACACTACAGTGCCAACCACCGGGGAGCAGGGAGCATACTAGGCCAATACGATAGGCGGAAGTTATTTCTACCAGAACCACAGAATGACAACAGAGAGTGGTTTGATAAGACTGAAATAGCGAAACAGGGAACACAACTTTATGCGAATTATATTAAGTTATTTTTACTATAATGTCATACCAATACACCTCCTAGTGACGCTTAGTAGCTTTAATGGTAGACATCCTTCATTGTTATGGCGGCTTACAAACGTGTCCATAACAATGCACCACTAGCAACCCGCCCTTTTCTGGTAGACAACTTCCATCAAAGCATTCCTGAAGCTCACCCAGCGGGAAGATTTGAGTGATGAAAATATGAAAATGGCTAAAGTTTTATTTATTTATATATTTATCATTTTGTACCGTATTTAGTTAACACTTATTTTGTTTGTGTCTTAATCTGTGCCACTTAATTCTTATTTTGTAATATCCTTAAGTTTAGTTTTTCTATAACCTACTGGCTGTATTGTTGTTGTTATGGTTTTACATGACTCGGTTTATATTGTATTATTCAGTAATTTGAGATGTAATTAAGTTAATTTTAAGTTGTTAGTAATATTATGATTTGATTTTTTTTTTTAGTAATGTATTTATTTCATTAAGTTACTCTGACATTTTATTTTGATTTTAATAATGTGTTTTTCCCTATTGTTTTACGGCCCGGCATGAACAGGCGGATAAGGCACTCGACTCGTAATCCGAGGATCACGGGTTCGAATCCCTATCACACCAAACATGTTCGCCTTTTCAGCCGTGGGGGCGTTATAATGAGGCGGTCAATCCCACTATTCGTTGGTAAAAGAGTGGCCCATGAGCTGGCGGTGTGTGGTGATGACTAGTTACCTTCCCTCTTGTCTTACACTGCTAAAGTAGGGACGACTATCGTGGACAACCTTTGTGTAGCTTTGTGTGAAATTAAAAAACAACAACAACAAAACCATATTATTTTCTTTGTAAAGGTGTTGTGACCTTGCCTCTTGTATGCTACCTGATGAAAATGACTATAGTATCTTACAATTTGTGTTTAACTTCCTGATTCAGCAAGAAATATTCAATGTTAAAGTTTAGGTCAGGAGAGACCCTAAGATAAAGAAGGTTTTTTTTATTAGCTGATACCGTTAGTAGTTTCACGTTTAACTATTACGTATAAAAGATGTCTTATTCAGACATATTCTCATAATGTTTCTAAATTTTCACATATATTCTGTATTTAGTTAAGAACATCCACGTTGAATGGATATCACAGGGTTATACACAAGAGCTAATCCTTTTACATAGGTAAAGGTTACACATTGCAGTCTCTTTTCTCAAGAGGCTAGCAATGCATTTCTTTGTGGATATTTGGAAAGGTAGCCTATTTAAACATGTAATACAGAAACCTTGAGTTGGCTCAGAATTGTATGTAGATCGCAAGTTGAAGTATATAGACACTGTACTTGTAAGATACATCACTAAAATTAGGTTACTTCCGTAGCTGTATTTTTTGGTTCTCATGACTTTTAAGCTACAGTGTTTCTGTTCTTAACCCCACCAACCAAAAATAGTCAAACAGATATAAACCGGTTATACGTTTGGTAACTTACACAGTCTTCAATGTAAATAAAGATTCTGTTCATTTGTACACAAAAAATATCTGTAATTACAACATAAATATATACATAATAAGAAAACAATTTAAATATACAAATATGAGATGAGAAAATGTGGTATAAATGAATTGTTTAAATTAAAATAAGTGTAAGTCACGGGAAGAATGAGTATTATTTAGAAACGGAAGGTTTTTTGTGAATAATGTTCATTTTATAAGTTCGATATCATCTTGTTTGTTTGTTTTGGAATTTCGCGCAAAGCTACACGACGGCTATCTGCGCTAGCCGTCCCTAATTTAACAGTGTAAGACTAGAGGGAAGGCAGCTAGTCTTCACCACCCACCGCCAACTCTTGGGCTACTCTTGCCAATGAATAGTGGGATTGACCGTAACTTATAACGCCTCCACAGCTGAAAGGGTGATCATGTTTGCTGCGACGGGGATTCGAACCCGCAACCTTCAGACTACAAGTCAAACTCCTTAACCAACCTGGTCATACCAGGCCTCGATATCATCTTTAGTTGTTAAGAGAATTTGAAGTTGCAGAGAGATTCTGTTGTAATTACAAATGTTGTTTGGTTTTGTACCTTTAGATTACTGATTATGGAATTACCAGAGTTTCGAAACGTGTAACAAATGCTTCCTGTTAACACATCCCTGTTTCGCTTTATATTTAACTCGTATAGTTTATAAGACCTTTCTAATAAAACAATTTAATCTAATACAGCGCAGTCTACGTAATAACTTAGAAGCCATTTATAAACAAATCTAATAATTAGTTATTCAACTTCAAGTCTTTAAGAGTTTTTTATCTTTGGTTTTGAGTTGGTTAGCACGAATTTTATAAAGGTTTTTTTTTAATGTCAAATAAATTGTTAAGATGTACTGGCACAAAACTCCGAAAATGTTATCTTTAGCAATAAATTTTATTCGTCAAAGTACGAAAAGCAAAATCATACAAAACATCTCTAAATCGGAGCTTAAAGGAAATACGGGGAATTAAAATATACGGCAACAAATATTTATGTATTTCTAAACTATGACAAGATTATTATTATGAAATATATTACGTTAATAAAACATAAGTGATTGAAAACCTATACTGGTTGGACAAATTATAAATAATTAGGCGAATATTGCATAACTGTAGCCTCTTAAAATGCACTCACAGTATATATGAAATTCATATACATTTTGAATATAATAATTAAAACCATTAAGTTACACTATGTAACACAAATTTTGTTCCTGGATAGTATGTGTTATTTCTTAATTGCTAATGTTGTAAAAGTACAGAAAATGGCCATTATTCCCTTCAAATGCTTTTGTGACCTTTTTAACCTATTTTCTATGTAAAAACGGGCAAATTTTCACATTTTCATTTACATAAGGTCTGAATAAAACAACATATGAATCAAGATTTAGATGTATTTATACTAAAGTTATACAAAAATGAACAAAAATGTTTAGAAGTGAGTAGTTTTTCGAGATTTGCGACTGCAATGTAAATCACTTTCACGTATCACTCCCCGAATATAGTCTCCCATCTTGTTTTCGTTATACGCTTCCAGGTCACAAAAGCAAAGTTTGAAGAGAAAAATAGGTCTTTTCCATTTACTAGCTTAGTTAAACTTAAGCATACAATGTAATGCAAATATATTTTCATCTTAATAAGCTTAATAAAAATATTATTAAAGTGGATTAATATTTATTATAAGTAATGTAATTAGTTATATGTGAGAGATATATTTACATATGATATATTTAGTTGGTATTAGAGTATAAATTTTAACTTCACATTTTATACACTCTAAGAATTTTTATATACAAGATCTAATTAACGTATTGATAAAACACCACAAAACAGATATTTATATTCAAAAAGCGAAGTTGTGAAAAACCAAAATATGTACATAAATTAATTCCATAATATAACTGTTTTATATCAGTAAAATTATTTCACGATTATTTACATCATATAGTTTTATGAAGCTTTCAAAAATTAAAATATTTTAAAATTTTAAATCCTAACCATTCGTTATTTTAAAACATTTATTTTAAAGCCAAACATAATTATGTCTTAACATAGTATCTGTTAATGTTTTCATTAAGAAACAGTTATAGGTAAACAAGCTTTTAAAAATTTAACCCAAATTATCTACAGTAATTGAATTAGGTTATTAAGATTTAAATAATTATATATTACTAAAATTAAGTAACAAACGCTTTTCATATATATATATAATGGAATTTTTAGGAAGTTGGCATGTGTGTATTTTATAGTGTTAATTCTTTTTGAAACAGTAAATATAGCTTTTAATTGCCCCCCGCTAGTACAGCGGTATGTATCCGGATTTACAACGCTACAATCAGGGATTCGATTCCCCTTGGGGGGGTGGGCTGAGCAGATAGCCCGATGTGACTTTGCTATAAGAAAAACACACAGCTCTTAATTTCTTTAGGTCTTTTTATAAAGATTATGATAGAAAACTATAGATTTATAAAACAGTTCCTCATACTGTAGTATCTGAGACAATACTTTTATGAAGTAGAAAAATCCTTAGATTTTATAATAAAATTTTGCACACAATTAAAAACTTATCTACATTTTTGTGGATAACGAAGACGCATAAATTGTTACTTTTGAAACATTGTATAACGATAATAATTGGTAACTACTAGAAATAATATGTCAGTAACAACAAATATTTTTCAAATATATACATTACACACTTTGAGATTCTTAAAGATTTCAATATTAATAAATTTTTTATGACTTTCACACAACAAACACACCGTAAACACTTTTCATGCAACTAGCGTGTGTTACAAAAATATTTTCCTGGGTACCTCTAAAGTTGGGATTTCACAAATTCTGCATTTTCTGTTTAGTTACTCTCAGGTAACTATTTCTTCTAGTTTGCATACTTGCATGACATATAAACTGACTCAATAAATTTCAAACAGCATTTTCATCTTTACCAATCTTTCCAGAATTAACTTGGTTTGGAAAAACAAACACTTCTGAAACTACAGTCTTAGAAGCTCCTCCAAAAGTTGAATTTTGTGATCGGGTTAAACTTGATCCTGTTGATAGAGAACGAAGATAACCTTTTGGACATAAGAATCGGAAATAAGCCTGGCGATAGTGGCGGTTCATCATAGCATATATAAATGGATTAATACATGATGACATCCATGCCAGGATTGACGCCAAGACATGAATAGTAGGATATCTGAAATATTTATTATAATTATTTGTTACAAGTTGTTTTTTTTTAGTTAAAATCGGTTGTTTGTATATTTAGCTAAGTCACTTAAAATTAATGACAGAAAATATTTGCATTTTTGTCGTTTACAGGTCTTTGGACTAATTCCTAAGCAATTAATCATGGATATTTCATGTTATTGTAAACTTATTTTTCAACAAATATTGAAATATTACTTCACAAGCATGGTTGAAATACGTATCACAATTTTCTATAAAATTCTCACATTGTAACGCCTCACGTGGCTAAAAGAACAAGCATTTTTGCAACGAGTCAAACCCGTGAACCACAGTTGGGAGTCGAGCTCCCTAGCCGTTAAGTCATGTCAAACTATCGAAGAATTAAGGCAACTAAACAACTGCTGTATAAAAAGAGCAACGTAAACACTTTTTTGTATATATAAAATGTGAATTAACCCACTAATATATGAGAAATAAAACAATATGTTAAAGTATGAAATAAACACAAATTATCTTTCTTTGCTGAAAAACTTATTATAGTTTAATAATACTTTACCAAAAGAAAAGAGGTGTTGTCGAAAATAAATAAAAAGTGTCATATATTGTAAGTTGCAAGACATGAACATGTTAATATAAAACATTATGGAGTTGTTTTAATTGGTTATCTTCACTTTTCATAAAAAAACAAATTATTTTAACCAATAATAAAAAACAAAAAATCTAGCATTTTAGAATGGGTAGTTGGATATTTTCAAACAAGTATGGTTTGAATTATACCATTGAATTTATGATAGATTAACTGTTAATAAATTGACTTAAATCTGATAAACAGTCTCACATGAATGTTTATAAACATTTGAGAAAAAGGTGTCAATTTAAGTAATTTTATTTATATTCTTTTTCAACTTCCTAATAGTGACAATATTCAGTAAAAACGTTTTTGAACAGTGTTACTTTATGGCGATGATGGTTCCTTTTGAACTGTAGGGGAGAAACGGTAACATATGCAGACATAATAAATATAAAGATGTTTTCGTCTTATATTTTATTGTTTATTTAACTATCTCTACTTTTTTAGCACACTGATTTAATTTTCTTATGTCAATATGGATAAACAACGACAAGAAATAGAAATATTAACATAATTTAGTTTGCAACATTTAATGTATTCATAATATAGAATATCATCACATTTGCCTCATACCTGACTCTGTTGTCAAAAACATTGACAAGCATTAGAGGAAGGAAGCACAGAATAAAAGAACAGAAGATGATCAACATCATACGAGTAAGACGAATTTCATCATTTCGTTGAGTATTTTGTCTCTTAAGAGTTGATGAAGATGCTGGACTCATTGGACTGTGACCCTCAATATTCTGTCGACTTTGACGTACCTAATATTAAAATGTTATTCCTTTTTTACTATTCTGTAATTTATATACAAGAAGTGATCAAAGTCCAAATTAATAATCTATAAAATAAAATTCCGATATAAATTAAAACTGACTATCAAAGGTTACAACTGTTAAAATAAACATAGCGTCGTTGAGAGGCAACATGAAGCAATTGTTTCAGTATTTATCTTTCAACTGATTTTGTTTACAAATGCCCCGTCATTTCATATCTAAATACTCTTGAACCCAATTAACAGTTGAAACCTTAAGAAAAATTTGTTCAATAATTTCTATAAGTAATAAAGCAGTCTCATTATCACCACACCAAGCCATAATAATATTTTATTCGCTGTACTTTCGTGCCATAAATGATCGAATGAAAAGTATAACACCTAAACCATACGATACAATAAACCATTATACTGATATTTTAGTTTACCACTTGTAACTCGTCTCAATTCGGCATTAAAGTAATTTGTTCTAGTTACAGAAAACACAGTGCAGACGTTAATGGACTTGTGTGTGTGAAAGTATGTGAGCGACTGAAAGAAATATTATATTTATGGCTGAATCATATTTACTAATACTACTGCTTATAAAAACATCCAATATCTTTAATCACCTTATAAAAGATACAAGAGTAGGAAACAATGATCACGATACACGGAACCAGGAAACCCAGAATGAACAAAAACTTCTTGGGAGAGCCACCGTTTCGTCTCAAAATGGTGCAGGAAAACGTCTTACTGTCTAAACCAAATTCTCCCCACGAGCGCGCCAATGTTGGCATCAGCATGGAAAAGCTGAACATCCACGAAAAGGCAATCATCAAAGCCACATAGCGTTTCTTGTATATTTTATCGTACAGGTTATAATGGTTGATTAGGATAAACCTTAAGAGTGAAAAACGAAATTCAGAATGAATTATAATTGGTTGAAAATATTATTTGTAATAACTAAAGTTTTATAAGAAAGACCAAGAGCCATAAATCTTTAAAATTTCATATTGTATATCTCAGCAATTAGCACAATAACACAAATTTGTTGATCATAGAATAAACTATAAATCATTAAAGAAAATCACATGAAAGTACATTAAGAATTCAAATATTTATAATCATCACAACCAGACATATTAGTGTAATACAAAATCATACAGCAAGTAGTTGTTTTAAAATTAAATGTTCAAGCGGTTTATTTAACTTATACACTACTTTTCGGTTACGTTAAATAAATCTTTTGCTTTTTATCTTTTCATAACTGTTACACAAATTACTGGAACCTCTTCAAAGTTAAAAACTGTCAGGTGCTATTATTCTAGGGCCCGGCACGGCCAGGTAGTTAAAGCACTCGACTTGTAATCCGAGAGTCGCGGGTTTGAATCCCCGTCACACCAAACATGCTCACTCTTTCAGTTGTGGGGACTTTATAATATGGCGGTCAATCCTACTATTCATTGGTAAAAAAATAGCCCAAGAGTTGGCGGTGGATGGTGATGACTATCTGCTTTCCCTCTAGTCTCGCCCCCCGCTAGTACAGCGGTATGTCTCCAAAGTTACAACGCTAAAATCAGGGATTCGATTCCCCTCGGTGGGCTGAGCAGATAGCCCTTTGTGGCTTTGCTATAAGAAAAAATACACCCTCTAATCTTACACTGCTAAATTAGGAACGGCTAGCACAGATAGCCCTCGTGTAGCTTTGCGCGAAATTCAAACAATTATACTACACAACAGCTTTCATATGATTTGTAATTTTGTTTGAAAAAAACATTTACTCATTTTTTATATCGCATTTAAACAACAACAACGGCCTATTAACAATGTGCATTGTAGTTTCAGATGTATTTTAATCACCACAGTCAATATACAAGAAGTTTAGTCTTGCTTATGTTGTTATATTTTGGATTAACTAGGTTTGTTTTAAATTTCACGCAAAACTACTCTAGAGTTATCTGCGTTAACCGTTCTTAATTTAACAGATAGAACTAAATGGAAGGAAGCAAGTCAACCATCCACCGCCAACTCTTGGGCTACCCTTTTAATAACAAATAGTGGGATTGACTCTCCCATTATAACGCCGCACTGCTGAGAGGGCGAGCATATTCGGTGACAGGGATTCGAATCCGTGTTCTACAAATTGTGGGTCAAACGCCCTAACCACCTGGTCATGCTAGACCCTTTTCGGATTTGCCTTTGTCCTAGACTGATGAGAATTGGCATTTCTCGAAACAATGTAACTCATTGACAGAAAAATTGTGAGTTGAAAGACAGATTTTGAGTCTTATTTATTCTCATATGTTTGTCTCGTGAAAAAAAAAATGTTTTAAAATGATTAATTTTGTTAATGTTATAATGTGCTAAAAATTAAAACAGAAGTTATGACACTTTCTAGTGTTAATTGGGTACAAAAGGTAATTAAATTCAACCTGCCTGTTGATTGTTATAAGCGTCATTGACAAGAGAGAAGTTCCAACGTTTCCGTAGAAGAAAAACGGAAATAAAGAACACATTGTTTCTCCTAATATCCAAGCCTGGTGAATATACCGTGATGCCGTTAGGGGTAAGTTAATGGCACAGAAAAGGAAATCGGCTGTACAAAGACTGATTACAAACGCTGTGGTGGCGTTTCTTAATTTTACGCTCCGACAGAGGGCGATGATAGTCAAAAAGTTGCCGAGCAAGCCAGTGATGATGAATATAATAGAACAAACAGCGGCAAACACCGTGACGCCACGAGGATACTTTAGTATATCTTCAATACTTTCAGTCTTGTTACTGTCCTCCATCACTTTTCAAACTTCACCTAAAAATTAGCAAGATTAACATTTCAAATCTTTAACGGTTTTTTTTAACAGTTGAAAAGGAGAAAAAAAGTCAAAGCAGAAAGTGAGTATCATTGTAATTTGGAGTTATTTTCAGTTATATATCAACTTTAATACCAGAAAGAAGTTGATCTGTTGCATTGTAAAATTTAAATATTTGAGTTGTTATAACTTAATCAAATTATCTGCATATTCAATAAATAATCAAGTTTGTCATTATTTATTTTTCAGTATTTTTGAGAATCGTCTTTCAATCAAATTCAGAAATCAGTCCAATATACATACATTACACTAAAAAAAAACTCCAATCATCGAATTTAATTCGAGTTGTGCATAACCAGTTCTTTACTCCCAGTAGCCCAGCCAGAATAGCAACTTTCAACCCAATATAATATTCAAGTGTATTGATATCTACAACAAAGAAACAAATACCCACCAAACGCAGGTTCTGGAAATGTTATGCAGATTAGGAAAGAAACCCAAATGAAAAATTGTATCTTTATTCGAAATGGAATGTATCAATGTGTGATTTTAGATCACTGGCTGGTTTCCATATTGGTCTATGAATACAACTAACTGCTGAAGAAATGTTTCCGAAAAAAGGTCAAGGTAAAATAAAAAGGAAAAAGATCGAGGATATTTTTTCCCTCACGACTAGGACTTAAAACACAAATAATGGAATACCACATTTTGAAGCCAGACAAGAGTCCAAGTGCCCAATATTTTAGGTTACCTACGCCAACACTCATTTTAAACAAAAATATAAAAGGGAGAAAACTCAAAATTCATACGAACTTGTACAAGTCCCTATATCCTTCCTGACGTAAGTATAATCTCACTCCAGAGATCACACATAGACACGAGAACGTGTAGTTTTAAGCTTCTATGCAATAGCCGTTATAGTACATGGGCTTTATCTAAACAAGAGGTTTAGTGCAAGTTTACGACCTTTGTACACCTGACTTGTAGGGAAGACGCTAACTACTTGCATGCCGTGAACGAAAATTTATAACAGTAACCTGAATACATCTGAATAGATATATATTCTACACTAGTGAGGAAGGGGTAAATTGTGACAGCATTAATATGACCAATACAGCAACCACAAAAAGTTCATCATCACACGTTGAAAGTGCTACACAGTGTGAAATCCTTCATCACATGACATGAAACTGCTCTAGATAAATTTTAACACATGGTTATGGTTTCGTGATGTCACTTTTGTACTTGGTCCTTCTACAGTTGACAGATGACCAGCAGAGTTTCATATGCAAAATTTCTTTCATTCATTCTCAGAATTCATCTTTGGTACAACTAATACGTCAGTGCATGTGTAAGGAAATACTATAATATAATAATCAGATCCTAAAGCACAAACAAGAAAAGTCGATTTCACTTCCACAGTTGTCCTACTCTATTCCATGATGCAAGATCCAGATCTTATATTCCCTCGTTTATAACGGAAACAGAAGATTCTACAGTCTAAACCACATTGGAACAATGGAGAACTAAAATTCTGTCCTTTGAAATGAAAATATTTTAGCTTAATGTGACGTTTGAAAACCATGCGGACTTAAAACGGTGTGGATAAATTCCTTTTGTTATTTTCTTTAACTTCTATCACGGTGAGAAGCACGAAACAATAAGATGAAATCGAAGTGGTAACGAAACTCAATATCTCTACTGGTGAAACATATGTATCTCTACTGGTGAGTGTTCACATTTCGTGGTAACGAAACATATGTATCTTTACTGGTGAAACATTTGTATCTCTATTGGTGAGTGTTTACATTTCATGGTAACGGGTGAAGCGAAGTGGTAACGAAAAATATGTGTCTCTACTGGTGAGTGTTTACATTTCGTGGTAACGGGTAATTCATAATTTATAGTAAAACATATCTCAAGACAAACTTGATTGGTTTATATGAGATAAACACAAACTTACTGCTGCTCAGACCACTTCATACTGACATATTAACTCCTCCCACTTTAGTTATCGCCTCCAAAAAAAATTATAACAAGTGATAATGCTGTTGAACAAATAGAAACGGGTGGGAATAACAGCTCAATAGATTAATTCATTCCAAAATTATCGATAAGAACTACATCAGTGGTAAACACTGTTATAACATGGTTATGAGAATGAATCTCTAATATTTTGTACATATCTTTCACTATGGTATTAAACAATACGTACTAACAAATATGCTCGTGCCAGACACAGTTTTTATTTAGTTGACTTACTGAATGGTGAAACGATGAGAGTGTATTATTCGCCATGCACGTTTGTTGAGTATGGGTAAGGTAGACAATAAGACAGTCGCATGAAATGAAAAACATATGACGTAGCCTGTGAATTGTTCATTCCAAATACATGACGATACGCATTGAACTAAAAGCGATTTCGAGATTGCTTCAGCTTCAAGTAGTAAAGAATTAAACGGCTGCCAATCTTTAACTGTTCGTCTGATTGTTTATTCATATAAGCTCCGGAAAAGTTCATTGTTTATTCAAAAGTTCATTGCAGTTCCTTTCCCAAATTCCGTAAAAATTAGTTCAATCAGTTTCTCACGATATTTTGCGACGTCAAGACACCAGACAGACGGAAAACCCTTGGTGCGTATATATTAAAGAACTTTTCTATATTCACATAATATATTGACAAAATAGATCTAATTGTATTAATAAAGAATGCTGAACGTATAAAAAAATGTCAGTTGAAAGTACCATTATACGTTTCTTACAAGAGGTCAGAGCCAGGCATGCAGGATTTGGGTGACAGGTATTACGTCATTTATTGTAAATGTTTCAAAAGAAGATGGCGAACACGTCCGTGGCAGATTATAACTTTCATAACCTCTACTATACGAGAACTAAGTGTAATCTATAATGAATAATAATAATCTCGATCACGCGAGATTCAATTGGAAGTCTTGTAATGTTAACAGTAAGCTCGTGACGTATATTTTAAAGAAGTTATCATTACTGAACAGATACACTAAATAACCACTTGCATGAACCCAATAAACTGATCCAATAATAATAATTTGCTGTAGTGAGACATAAGGCTATACGTATAAGTAAGTTCATACAAAGAATGCACAATATAATTGTCATATATATACAGTGGTCACTCAGTAAATCTCCTCTACTGGTTAATTAACCGTTTTACCTTGACCACACATTGTTCTTATCGTACGAAACCTACTACTGCAGTTAACTTCTTTGCCATAAAAACTGAAATTAGTCTATAGTTTCTCATTACAACATCGTCCAATAAGGTTAACCTAAATCATCCAGTTAGCAGGAGCAGGGGATATCATTTTACCAAAACCACAAGACCAGCAATTGTAATTCGGTCCATAAGCAAAACTAACATAATTGGTCAATCATAATCTATTATCACGTTATTTTAAAGAAAACTTTCCTAAAAATACATAAAAAATTAAATATATATATATACTTCAATAAAGCTTATATCAACGCATCTTATCAATATTTAACAAATCATATTAAAATAGCAACAAGCATAATTAAATATAAATGCTAGAGGTATCTCACAGTGTATAAAATTTTTAATTAAAAAAAACAGCTAAAATTAGATAGAAAAAATGTATCGTTTAAAAACGTTTCGTCAATGTTAACACGACATCATCAGATGATGTCGTTTTTAAATCATGAATTTTCTCTGTCTTATTTTAACTGCTTTGGCGTCTCGGCATAGCCAAGCGTGTTAAGGCGTGCGACTCGTTATCTGAGGGTCGCGGGTTCGCATCCCCGTCGCGCCAAACATGCTCGCCCTTTTAGCCGTGGAGGCGTTATAATGTGACGGTCAATCCCACTATTCGTTGGTAAAAGAGTAGCCCAAGAGTTGGCGGTGGGTGGTGATGACTAGTTGCCTTATCTTAGTCTTACACTACTAAGTTAGGGACGGCTAGCACAGATAACCCTCGAGTAGCTTTGTGCGAAATTCAAAAACAAACAAAACAAAACTGCTTTGGTTTCATTTTAAGCAAACATAACTTTAACCAAAACGAGGATACTGGTGTCAATGAAAATCTGTTAATTAATAAATATTATTCTTATCTTCATCTATTTGTCTTTAATTTTTATTTTATTATAAATGTAGAATGTTTTATTTGCTGTCACAAGAACTCAATAGCCACACAAAATGGCACCTTATTTTAAACTTACACGTACAGAGAGAGAACAACAGTGATGCAGTTCTGATTAAATTGTAAAGACAATAACATAAGAACAAAGCTTTAAACGGTTAAAAAATACAGGAAGTTACAACTTGTGGCATATAGAACTTTTATGGCATTTGTGAACCATAAGTTAATTATATTCGACCACCACAATACAAAGAGGTTAATCAAAGCGTTGCATTTTGAATCCAATGTTTTGATCCACTGGCTGTATGCAATTGTTCTGCATTACAATTAATTAATTTGCCTTTGCCAAGAGCCAGCTAGCACAACCAACAATAGTCGCAAACAAATCATAGGTGACGTCATTGAGTTAGTACGTTGTATTGTTGAGAACGTTAACTAAATTAAATATTTTTGTTAATTTTTCACAATCGATTTAAAAAAATGACACGATCTTTACAAAGGGATGTCTGTATGAACTTTGATGCAAAATATTCACTTCCAACTGATTATATTGTCATATTGTACCCTGGTGGGACAGCACAACGGTAGAACTATGGATTTACAACTATAAAATTAGGTGCTCGATTCTCCTCTCCGTGGTCACAGCTGATATCCTAACAGGTCTTATATTAAATTAAAGGAGAATAAAGCAATATATTAACAATGAAAAACTGCTTAAACTAAATAAATCATGTGATGAAATAAAACATTATGAAGTGTTTGTGGTTAGTTCAACACTCAACCAAAGATCACATTTTTCAGTATTCCTCTAATACTACTGTATCATATGACCTTCGACACAATTTTCGTTTCAAATCACAAGCAAAAACTACACATGTTGTTGTTTTTCCATGCATGCCTACTGAAAAGCAAAATATTGGAACTAAGCTAAGCCTTCTTGTCACGTGACATTGTTGGTCCTATCAATTGGTACCTTGTATATGTAATTCCTTTGCTTTAATTATATTTGATTGTTTGTTTTTTGAATTTCGCGCAAAGCTACACTAGGGCTATCTGTGTTATCCGTCCCTAATTTAGAAGTGTAAGACTAGAAGGGAGGCAGCTAGTCATCACCACCAGCGCTAACTCTTGAGCTATTCTTTTACCAACGAATAGTCGGATTGATCGACACTTTATAATACCCTCACAGCTGAAAGGGCGAGCATGTTTGGTGTGACAAGGATATTTGAAACTACTGATAAGCCGTGGCATCAGAAAAAAACAACACATCCATCTAGTTATTTTAATCTAGATGCTTTTACGTCTTCCTAGTACCAAAAGTGAGCAAAATAGCTATTTTATAAGCTTAAATATACATCAACTTAATTATAGTATCTCAAAAACCTATGAATCCATACGCCAAGAGTGTGGTTTGGCTAATAAGTTCACACTCAAAGGCATTGTTGTTTTTATTTTAATACAGAGCTGATAAATATAAGCTGTTCATAGTGACACGGCTAAAACAATATGTAAAAAAAAAAAATTAAATGTTCAGATTATTTCTGTAGTCAAACATCCTGTTATCTTAACGTACATTTCTTGATTAAGCAGTACACTTGTGTGATGTAAACTCTGGATACAAAAGTCTGCCTGAGACATAAACATAAACAAGTTCTTCCTACAACTTCCGATCTAATTTACAATAAATAAAGATTCATGACTCACAGAAACACGAACAGGTCTGATTATACAGATCATCAGAACTTGATACTCAGTATACAGCTATTAAAGTCGACAAATTATCATCCTGAAATACCTTTTAACGCATTGATTTAATATTTGTTTCAATTATCTTGGATTTAAGATTTTTTTCAATTATTTTGGTTACTCGCCAATCTGTTGACAGATTAGCTGTGATATGTCTGAACCTATTATTTAACACTTCAGTGTTATCATACGAACTAACAAATAAATCTTCGGCCATAAGGTCTACCTTTTAAGTGCCCACAGACTATCGGTTTTCGTCTTTTGTGAAGCACAGATTTCCTTGATCTAACAAAAAATAAAAATATCTGTTTATTTAAAAAGACTCTCTGAAATTCGGTAAAATGTAAGGCTTCAGTTTTTAGCAGATATACTATATTTTTCGATACTTTAGAATTTTATTTTATTCAGAAATTATTCTAAGTTCTGATTATTTTTACAAGAGCTAATATTTGAAAACTTTACAAGTATTAGTTAGTTGATGACTATACAATTAAAAAACCTAAGCACGATGACAATTCCAAGAATTCCTGGTACATTTTAAATACAAAGTAAATGGCTGTGAACACATTTATGGAACTGTTTAAGTACATGTTGGGAACGCGAAGAACAACCACCAAATGCAAGATTCTCAGAGCCTAAAGAAAACAGGAAGAACATAAACAAAAAATAAACAATTATCAAATATACAACAGGTCTTTTCAGAGAAACGATATAACTCTTACCAGTTGTTCAGAATGACTTTAATCTTAACTATATCCATTCAAATAATCACGTGTAGATGCTGGCATTACTTTTTTACAAATACTTCTGCATCTATGCTGGGATAACATTACGAGCATTATCACAGGGTATCGGATATCTTCAGTCCTGTGAATGCGTTTATGTGCCTTTCCTCTATATTAAAAGTAACTGGATCCCCTTTGACAAAACAGATCCTAGTTTTTACGTTTCCCAGGGTGTGATTTATTAGTACACATTATTTCGTATAACTTGGGCTTTTAGTTGTGTGATTTAAATGTACCTTTTTTCTCTCTCCCGAAAAAAATACGTATATGGTTTCGAAAGCATTTTCTGAAAACAAGTAATTATTAAATTCTCATAACTATACAGTGTGTAATGTTTGCAAGGGTTCGTATCGTAAAAACAATGTACTTGAAGCATTCCTGTTGAGGTTTAAAAGATGCAGCTTTTACAAGATCAAACACGTCAAGTATTTGATACGAAGCGTTTTAACATTACTGAAGTAGCCCTTCAGTGGCTCAGAGACAAGTATGAAAGCTTATAATGCCAATAATCGGATTTGATACTTGTAGTGAGCACACCACTATCTAGATAGCCAACTAATAGACTGATAAAAGGCAAAATAGTAAAATCTTTCATTTTCATTCCACTCTGCATTCTCAATGTTAAATCGTATCAAGATTCGACTATCCAGAAAGCTAAATAATTTTTCCAATCACAATTGTGCAAGATGTTTAGTGGTAATGGTGCACAACAAGACGTGATGTTAAAAAACTCTTATAACTGGAAATGCAATTTGAAACATTAAATTAATTTATCACTTATATAATTTTTTATCAAAAAGTCACGAACATTAAACGTGCAACAACATATGCGTTATCTCCCCTTTAACATTTCAGTTAAGGTACCATATAACAAAGTCTTCATATGTACTTCAGGAGTTGTGTTACCATCCGTCTAGAACAAGAAAATAATAAAAGTCCTGCCACTGCTATTTGTTGCACGACTTCGCATATGTTGATCTACATTATAAGGTTCAGGTTACAGGTCTTTACTTCTGATGACAATTCTTACGCAGATGTAAATGTTAAATTGATCTTAATGAAATTAAACATTGTGTACAGTACATTTTAACAACTTGAATTCAGTAATATACCATGTGATTAACAAAAATGACATAAAACGGTCAACGAAACTGTATCAAACACACATTCAGTTCTGCTCACAATACGTTTATCACATGGCAACGTTACGAAACGGAACTTTCTTTGTTAAAACCATATTATAATTTGTTTTTTATCTATTCAGATGAAGGCCATTTGAGCTAAAATTTTCTAACTAAATGCACAAGCTGATCTGGTCTAACAAAACCGGTTGAAACCCCGAATAAAAGTAAAATATAATATTTCTAAAGTGAGACACAGAACGTCCAACTTCAGAATCAGTTTTCCCCTTTACGGTATACCCTTATTTCAGTAGTACTGTAAAAACATTATATATCTCTGTTTACTTTGTTTAACCCTTTCGTTCGTTCGTTTGTCCTGTTTTAAACTGTTTTTCGTTCATTATTACTGGTAAAGAATAAACGTCATAAACGGACACATTTTTAAAGTAAACCATGACTTGCACAAGTAAAACACAAGCTTGTTAGAACATATATTCTGATTTAAATTTAGAAACCTAGATCATACATAAGAACTTACTTATCGTTTGTTTGTCTTTCATTGTTGCTGGTATCTAGTAATGAGCTAGAAGCATAGATATATCAGGTTGAGGAATAATTCGTGAGCGTTTTTAAATAATTTCATTCAAGCATTACATGCAAGACTATACAATACTTCAATGCATGAACACATTATACCCAAAACATTTATTATGATACTTTATTTCATGTAATACCTAGGTATATAGTATGCATTGTTTTAAACGAAATTGCAAGAAATTAAATGCGAAAAGCAGATGGTGTCGAAAATGCTCGATTTTGTCCACTTGACATTCCATTTAATGAGCTGAAAATGAAAGCAAAAATTAAAGACATATGAAAATCAAACACACCATCTATTAGAGCAAAACATTATCTACCAAATGACATGAAATATGTTGCGAAAGCGTTTCATTTATGAATATATTTTGTTACCTTGATAAAACGCTCACGAATTATTCCTCAACCCAATACATAAATGTGGTACGTTTATAAAACAAGCCATGACTCGCCAAATAAAAGCTATTTTCAAAAACAATTGTTAAATCAAATTTAGAAACTTGAATCTTATATATAAATAATAACTTACTCCTTTTTCCTTTCTTTCAACAGTTTCTTAATCTACCTCTAACTTCCAAGGAGAAGGTGAGTACACCAAGTGGTAGGAAGTCAGGCTCCTCTTTACTTCCGCTTCAAGTCATTACCGGAAACGCTACTTCCGATACAATGGTTTTTTATGACATCATGAAAAATAAAGGATACAAAACTGAATACTTGTGCTCTTCTTGGAATTAAGTTAATTTCTATATTGTCCTTTTCCTCATTTAACCTTGTGATTTAGGCTACTAATGTTTTCGTCTCAAATTAAAATAGCAGTTTTGTGGCTCGCTTACAACTATTTGCACTTCACTCTCGTTCCAGCAACTTTTGCGATAAAAAGGTTTCCGACTTGCCCAGAATCATTCGAAGTTCTACAAATACACGTGCGTGCATATGGCACAAATATTTAAAATAACCTTGAAAACAACTGAAAATAATCCACTTCAAAGAAAATCAGATCTTTTTGTTATTTATACATAGTCACTTAATACATGTAGGTACGTAATAATTTGACATAACTGGTAACAGTGGGAGTTATTCCTGGCTCAACAAAATACTCGATATTTTAGCTGAGCAATCCTTAATCAAGCAGTCACTCTAGTCCCAAATACGTCATGAAGTTTCTGTACACCTCTAACATAGCAATTCTGGCGTCTGTCCCTTGTCTTGAGCCAGAAAATGGGTATGAGATGCGCATGCTCTGCACGACTAAAAGTTCATAATAGTTGTTTAACATTCACTGCAGAAAGTTGCATATATTGTCATATTGAAAAACAAATACTGTTCATCTCAATCATATATTTCAAAATAAGATGTTATTTCCAAGCACCTCAAATCCTTTTTGTGTGTTTGGTACATATAAAAACAAATCGTTATTTCTTTTTCTAAGAAATCACTAGTAGTTCAGTAGTAAGTCTAAGGGCTTATAACGCTAAACTTTGTGGTTCGATCACCGCGACGGACACAGCACGCATAGCCACTTGTGCAGCTTTAAACTTTACAACAAAGATGGTTGTTTTTCCTCGAACATTGTTGATGTCATATTAATGAATGTCATAGCTGGTATAAATTTCTGTCGTATGTGTTATTTCATTTATCAAGAGTGTGAATAACAAGGTTTGATTGGTATTATTTTAGCAGAATGTTAAAAGTCTTTCACAAATATTCGCGACATGAATATATGAAAAATATACAGATTGTGACTTTGAACTCTGTATATTAATGAAATGTTGAACAATAGGTTGCCAGACAATCAAATTGTTCTTTCTGGTACAAATCGTGGCCATTAGGGGCAGGAATCATTCCAGAAAATAAAACGCCTTGAAATTTTACAGGAAATAATTAAAAAAAACTTTAACGAAACGTTTGTTTGTTTGTTTTTCAATTTCGCACAAAGCAACACGAGGGCTATCTGTGCTAGCCGTCCCTAATTTAGCAGTGTAAGACTAGAGGGAAGGCAGCTAGTCATCACCACCCACCGCCAACGAATAGTGGGATTGACCGTCACATTATAACACCCCCATGGTTGAAAGGGCGTTCGCGAAACGAAATCTAGATTTCTAAGAATTTCTTTACCAACCTGTTTTTAGCTTCCTACAGTAATGTAACAGTGTCAAGGTGGCTCTGAATTAAACAGTTAATTTTATACTGAATGATTTCAGCATCAGCTGATGTTTCACTTGTATTCCCGTACTCGGGAAAAAGTAACAAGAAAAATGTAACACTTTTACTTAGAAAAACTAACAGAAAAAAGCTACTACCTCTGTCATACATTGTATTTACTTTAGTTATATCATGTTTTTACACAGGATATTTATATATTTCTGTATTTGTTATTAATAAAATTAACATGATATACTATGTAGAATAAAAATACTTTAGTAGCTACTCTATTGGAATAGACAATTTTTTTTTTTTAACTTTGTGCAAACTACACGAGGGCTATCTGTGCTAGTTGTCCCTAGTTTAGCAGAGTAGAGGAAAGGAAGCTAGTTATCACCACCTACCGCCAAGACTTGAGCTACTTTTTTACCAACGAATAGTGGAATTGACCGTCACATTATAACGCCTCCACGGCTGAAAGGGCGAGCAAGTTTGGTTCGACGGGGATTCGAACCCGCGACCTTTAGATGACGAGTGGAACGCCTTAACCCACCTTGTCATGCCGGGCTCTCGATCAGACAAGAGTAGTAAAAGAGTTCGCGGGAGGAGTTATTGACTAGATGAATTCCCTTTAATCTAGCAAATCAAATATAGTGACGGTTTAGTGAAGATTGGCGCGAAAATGATGAAAACAACAACGAATTCTTCAGTGCTGATTTTACTTCATTATTGAAATAATATACTAGATTCTTACCTTCAGTTCAGTATTTTAAAAGGCGTGATTTTTCCCCCTTCTCAACAGCATAATGATATTTACACTATAAAAAGTAGTACAATGAAAATGTGAATCTATTCTAAATAATATCGAAACTGTTCAACTATTTTCTCGTATTTTTGTTGTTTGTTTTGCTTAATTCTTCTTGTGAATGATATTATTATTATCTGAACGAAGAGGTCTCAGCAATGTCTCATAGTCAACGCGCTCGACTAACAATTTGCACGTCGTGAGGTCAAAACCCATCTCTGAACATGTTTCTTCTTTCAGCCATGCGGTCGTTATGATATTACATCAATTATTTATTAGACAAGGAGAAGCTTCAGAGCTAGCCGAGAATGCTGCCTCACTTTTGCCTTTTATCTTGTATAATTAGTAAAAACTTGTAAATTTATAATGTTGTAATTGCTTTTAGAGCATTAAGGCTGTGCCACTGGGGGCATTAATAAATTAACTTTTAATACTAGATATCGTGTTTTGATACCCGTGATGTGCAGAGCACAGACAACACATTCTGTAGCTATGGGCTTAAACGTAAACAAACAAACAAACCATTTATCAATAATAAAAAAATAAAAATTTATATACAAAATATGACGTAGTTATACAGAAACAAACGTATGTAACTAAATGTTAAATTTGTAAGAAATATAACAATGAATACGAATACGGCTTATAGTACATGTCACATTTTATTTACAAGTTCTAACGTTTCGAAATAACTTATTCTATCATAAGCGTAATCTGAATATCGTGTTACAAAGATTATAATCAACGAAAATTATAATATAATAATAGAATCAATACTTTACTTAGTTGTTAAAAGAAAACTAAATGTACGGATAAAATAGATACACGTATATATATGAATGTACATATAACACAACAACTGAGTTAAGTGTGAAAATTTAGCACAATTTTAGATCTAAAGAGCTTCTGAATCGATGGGCGGTCTTAAGCTATGAGTGATCGTTCCTGTTTGTTGTTTGTTTTTAATAAGAAATATGTTCATTATTATACATAGTATACTGAGTGAATCTGTTTAACGGAGAAGAAAACAATCAAAAATCGTGTGCTGCTTTTGGTTATATGGACATAACGTTCAGACACATAACAACGCCCACATGAATACAACACGTACATCTGCATGTAGCTATCACGTCACCGCTTTCAAAGGGTTCTCGAAATGATGTTCAGTTACTGCCCAGTTGTCATAGATGCGTTAGCCATATTATTTTATGATTTATTTTCAAGTGTTTATGGCCCTCTACACGTTAAAATGTGAACAGTGTTTAAGTTAATTTTCTTTTGGGGCCTAATTAACTTCTAAAATCAACGTTGTTTTGTTGTTTTTCATGACAACCTACCACTGTTAATAAAGAAAACCACTATTAGGCTTTTCTAGGTTTTGGTGAGGGAAATATGCTAAAATACGTTTTAACTCGGTACACTTGATTAATATTAATGTTTTTTAATGTTAATCGCAGAGTGTAATTTCGTGCTATGACTAATTTTAACAGTCTTTCAAAGTTTGATGTGTTAATTGTGTTGAATTTCGCATAAAACAACCTGAGAACTATTTGTATTTGCTGTCCCTGATTCAGAACTGATAAATAAGAAGCAAACAAACTAGTCAATATCCGTCGACAACTCGGAATACACTCTTTATCAAAGAAAAGCAAGATTAACCGCCACTTTGTAATGCCCCTACGGCTGGAAGGGCGAACATTGTCAGTGACTGGACTCAAATCCGTCAGCCGCTTATTGCGAAACGATTACCCTAATCACAAAGTCATGTTACTTGTGACACTTTTGGGATGTTAAATATGTTAAAATATTGAGTTATCAGGAATAGGAGGTTTAATTTTATGTGTTTGAAAGTATCTTAGGACTTTTTTTCAAATCAACAACTATTCAGACGTTATTCTATTATAATAACGATGATGTGTAGGTTTTGTTTGTTTGTTTGTTTACAGCAAAAAAGCATCAGACTATCTGCTGTGACCACCACAAAGAATCGAACTCCGGATTTTAGCCTTGCAATTTCGTAGGCTTATCGATGTCCAGCCGAGTAACACAGTGTGTACGAGTCGTATGAAACAGTAAGAAAACGCTGTCATTAAAGGATGCTTAAAGAGTGAGCCATTGGCCTTCTTTTTTGTTATTTTATCTTTAATTGCATTTATAAAATAACCCTATCGACCTATAGTTTAAGCCTGAAGGCCCCTAATATTTAACTTAGTAATTATCGATTTCTATTAAAATTCATACAAAAGTAAAACTGAACTATACTTTAATATTAGAATAGAATCTATACATCTATCATCCCAAGGATTTATCTTTGATATAAATTGTACTTAGCAGTTTAGTGTTATCCACTCCATTTATAACCTATAACTATTGAATCTTAATTAGTCTGAAAAAAGTAGACAGTTATATAGAGAAATTAATGACATCTGTTATACTAAATGTGGTACCCACAACACATTTTGGTTGTTCTACAAGTTAAAAATAGAAAAACACACCATCCAGGTATTATTAAATCGTTCTCTGTGCAGTAAATCAAAATATAGAGCTATACAGTATTACATTACTTATATATCATCCAACACCTTCTAAGGAAGAGTTAGAAACATAAAATAATAATGACCAAGGACAAAATGTAACTTGGACACTACCAAGTTTGCTGTATAATATAACTAGTTTCCCTATTGTAAAAATTGTAATGTTCTCGCCGAAAGTAAATGATTACATACCACACTATTTCTTGGTTAATTTAATCTCTATAAAACTCTGCTTTAATATATTTTAGAATTCATTGTAATGATAATGTATCTTGAGAGAATTATATCGGAGAGTGCGCTGGCGTACTCTAAGTGGGGATGGCACGGAAGTCCGTGTTAAAGTAACACAAAAGTCATCTGGATTTTCTTCTCTACGGATCATCAGAAACTTAATGCGAAAAGCTACCTGTGCCAGGTTGATTCATTTCCGGTGTATATGCCGCATGTCAACTATTCAGAGGGTCACAAAGTCACAAGCCGACGAATAGATAAAACCGAGATTTCTTACTTCGTTCATCATCTTTCTTCAACAAACCTAACGCTTACCTAGTTCTAGCGGTTCTTTCTTCAACAAACCTAACGCTTACCTAGTTCTAGCGGTAACTATTATTTTGTCATCAGTTGATGGAGTAAAACAGTCTTCACGATCTTTGACTACATATTTTATTGTTATATTATACAAACTTTATAGGGCTTTTGAAAACGCTTTCAAACATAGTTTCTCACGTACGTCATCTTGTGACAAAAAAGTAAACATACAATATTAGGAAAAAATATCGCTAAATAAAAAAACTATGTAGGGCTAGCTATTGAATTTTAAAAACGGAACCAAACAAAAAAGAAAAAATGATGGACATATCACTTGATCCAGCTAATAATCACATAGCAAAGAACTTGAGGTGGACAAGAATAAATTTTCTTATGGATGTGGAATACTCTCCTGAACTCTTTCAGGCATTTAAGACTAAAAAATTGAACCATAGCCTTAAAATTCAAAGCAGCTGATAACGTTGGCTTGACTGGTGTCTCCGAAGTGTAAGTAGCTTGATACTGAATATTACCGAAACTGAGGGGTTTAAGATCTTATGATGAAGAAGTTCTGCAAAAAAAGTACCCATGTTAGCATTATCCATTGTTCTGAAAACCCATTATGAAAATGTGGATGGCAGATGATTCTTGTAAGTTAGACCAGCCTCAGTGTCAGATAAAACAACAGATTTCTCAACAGGAGCTGCATACTGCTTCTGTTACGTACCCTTTCCAAAATCGACCAGTTTGTTGTGACATTACACTACTTACAAAATGCCAAACGTTTTATTCACCCTAACTTAATACAGATTGTGGTTGTCACGTGGCTTGCCATCATTGGAATATAATGGATGCTGAAGGATGGAATCATGCAAGTATGAGAGAATGTTTCGTAATAATGGTAATTGTGAGAATGAAAGAGTGGAGGTCAATATTCTCATTGACTGTTGACTGTTCTCATTATGCTGTTTAATGCAGTGATTTGGGTTGACGGAATTGTTCTTCTATGCACAGAACTATATGGATGTAATAACACTATGTAACAAAACTTTTACTTTTTCTTGTTCCTGGACAGAAAGTGTTATTTCCCAATTGCTTATGACTAAAGTATATGTAAAAGACCTATTTTTCTCTTCAAACTTTGCTTTTATGACCTGGGTAATGAAATTTTTAAATTTATCCATTTTCCAGAACATTCCAGGTGGAATCAGTGCTGAGTAGCTGATAGAAAATTTTCTTAAACTTACAAGAATTTTCAAGAACTTTCTACATGGTGTTCGGAAAGTCACTGTGCAGTTTTGTAGTCATATTTTATTATATTTCACATTTTGATCCCAAAATGGTTTTAACAACTGAAGAACGTGTATGGCTTGTAAAACACGTATTCCGAGAAGATGGTAGATACACAGATGTGGTGCGACAGCCATTTACTGAGAAATTTCCAGATACACCTGTTCTACATCGCAATGCAGTTCGTAACCTTGTTGATGAGTTTCGGGAAACAGGATCAATGGATGATGCCAAACGCTGTGGAAGGCCAGCAAAGCTATCGGAGGAAAAACTGTTGGTTATTTTTGACAGTGTGATGCAGAGTCCATCAAAACCATTACGAAAGTTAGCTCAACAGCATGATATTGGTCTTCAAAGTGCTCATAAGGCCGTCAAAAAGAAATTAAAGCTCTCACCATACAAAATAATGGCGGTACAAGAACTGGAAGCAACTGATAATGAAAAACGAATACGCTATTGCAGATGGTTTAACCGATTTATCGAAGAGAATACAGCTAATGGGTTGGATGTGACCTTTCTCATCGACGAAGCATGGTTCCATCTCCCGGGTTACGTTAATTCACAAAATTCAAGACTGCGGTCATCCGATAATCCTCACAGTTTGCACGAAACACCCCAACATGATTTCAAGGTTTCTGTGTGTGGGTTACGATTTCCAGACGTCGAATTGTTGGCCCTATTTTCTTTATGAACACAATAAACAGCGAGCGCTATTGTTCGGAGATTCTTCACACCTTCATCGGTTAGATGACAAGTGATGAAATCAATTACTCATGGTTTCAACAGGATGGTGCTACTGCCCACACATCTCACAAATCTATGCGGTTATTAAAGGAATGTTTTGGAGACCGCATTATTTCCAAAGATGTGTGGCCCCGACGCTCACCAGACTTTTATCTATGGGGAACAGCAAAATTTGCAGTGTATCGAGATCGTCCGCTACTTGAAAGTAGCGATAACAGCATTCTTTCAGTTTGTTTCAAGACAGCAACTGATAGCGGTGTTTAGAAACAAAATAAGAAGGATCCAGGCCTGTATGGATGTCAACAGGGGTCACTTTCAACATTTTTTATAACTGTCATTCATATTTACCTCCTGTATTCTATATTGAAACATGTCTGTTAATAAATATATAAGTGCACAGTGACTTTCAGAACACCCTGTAGAATGTTTTAGAACTTACAAGAATTTTCAAGAACCTTTTATAATTTTCTAGAACTTTCAATAGTAATATATATACCAGGGGCTCACCACTTCAGTTTATTTCCAGCTGTCTAAGTGAACACATAGACCTATCTGATTTTATAAGAGATGGCATCAAAAAGCTGCAAGCATTCTCCAGACGCATTCTGCTACGTATGAGGGCAATTTATCAAAACAAGAGAGAAAATGTGCTCTGTGACAGCATCTGCTAAAATGTATGAAGCCTAAAAGACATATTTTGGCATGTTTGTCGGGGATCAAGAAAAACCCGGGGCAACTGCAAAAAAAAAAAACACACCAAAAACTCTAGAAGGTAAGATGGACAATTTTTGCTTGCTTGAATAGTAAGATTTTATATTATACAAATGTTAAACCTTTTAAAATTTAAATGTTTTAAATTATTTTTTAATTTCCAATACTTTGAAAAATATCACATATACAATATTTTGCATGAACCTCTTACACATTAGATGTGGATGAAATAAATTTATTCTTTATAATAATTTTATTTTGCTCTTTTGCAGGACGATACAAATGGGAAAAGAGAGCCATGAAGTTTGCTATTCCAAGTATTTGGCGAGAACCCACTGACCACTTAAGCAATTGCTACTTCTGCAAGGTGGAACCTTCTAAACATCAGGCTGGCAAGAATGCATCTGCTATCATGTATCTGTACCTTCCATCATCCAGTGCCACACTGCCCCGACTCCCTGTACCTACTCCGCCAGAGAGAGAGCAGCCATCCTCAGAAGAGAGCAGCAAATTAGAAGAGGAGGTAGACGTTGAAGACCCAGGTTACAATTTCAGAGGTGCAGCTGGTGAGAGAAACCCATACTACCACAACCAAAGAGACCTCAATGACTGGATCAGAGATCTTGGTCAACAAAGTCAAATGCCGAGCTTTTGACATCTAGGCTCAGGAAGTGGGATTTATTAGATGAAAGTGTGCAAGTCGCAAGTCAGAGGAAGCGTCACTGACATATTTCAAGCTTCTTCACTCGTCAAGATGGGCTCTGTTTCTGCTATGATGCATCCGATCTGTGCGAGGCAATTGGAATTGTCTGCAACCCGAACAAGTGGTGCCTCTTCAATGATAGCTCATCCAGAAGCCTCAATGCTGTGCTGCTCCATAATGGGAATAAGCATTCGTTTCTTCCTCTGGCTCATTCGGTGTACCTCAAGGAGGAATACAACAGCGTCAAGACCTTGCTAGAAGCCTTGAAGTATGATGAGTATGGCTGGGAGGTTACCGGAGACTTCAAAATGGTGGCATTCCTGATGGGTCTGTAAAGAGGCTTTACCAAGTTTCCTGTTATCTTTGCCTTTGGGACAGCAGGGACACTGCAAAACACTACAATAGGAAGCACTTGCCACAACTGATCGGGTTCTTTGTGGGGAGACCCAATGCCAAATGTGAGCCACAAGTGAACCTCCAGAAGGTGTTATTGGGTCTTATGAAACAATTTGTCACAGCTCTTGATAAAGAGTCTGCACCCTTAAAGTACCTTCAAGACTTCTTCCCTAAGCTGTCTGAGGCAAAGGTCAAAGCTGATGTCATCGTTGAACCACAAATAAAGAAGATCCTGAAGAGCACAGAATTCCCAAGGAAGCTCAGTAAGAAGGAAACAAAACCTTGAGGCAGCTTTGTCGCGGTGGTTCGGGGCTTCTTTGGCAATCACAAGGCCGAAAAATTATATGGGACTGACTGAGGCTGTGGTGAAGAACTACGGCAAAACGGGCTGCAGGATGTCCTTGAAAGTCCATATCCTTGACACTCATCTTGATAAATTCAAGAAGAACGTGGAATCCTACTCAGAGGGGCAAGGCGAGCACTTCTACCAAGATATACTGGACTTTGAACGCCGCTAACAAGGAGCGTGTAACGAAAACATGATGTGAAACTATATTCGGGGAGTGATACGTGAAAGTGATTTACATGTATTTATGCTAAAGTTATATAAACTACTGAACTAAACATTTTTAGATTTTGAGTAGTTTTCGATATTTACATGTAAATCTTGATTCATATGTTGTTTTATTCAGACCTATGTAAATGAAAATGTGCAAATTAGCCCATTTTTACATAGAAAATAGGTTAATTTGTAAATTTCATTATCCAGGTCACAAAAGCAAATTTTAAATGGAATTATGGCAATTTTTTGTACTTTTACAACATGATAAATTAAGAAATAACACATACTATCCAGGACAAAATTTGTGTTAGATCGTATAATTTTCAGGGTTCAGAACATTAAGCCTTCCAACTACCAACAGATAGAACAAGACGATAAAAGTAGAGTACTTTCAACGTATGGATGAACTGTATGAATTTTGTGTAATGTGCTGCCACTTTTGAGCGTCTGATGGACTTTGCATTTACCCTTTTATGGAGGAGTCGATATAATATACACGAGTTAAGTAATTATACTATAACTTTGATGCAGTATGTATACCTTGACAAAATTTGGTAGGCTTTTAGTAAAGCTCACAAGTTTTTTGCATACAAAAAATCAGTTTTAATGAAGTATTTTTATTAAAGATTTGTTTGTCAAAATATCGAGTTTGTTTCTTTACCAGTTCGAGTGCAAAGTGATTTTCGTGTTATGATTAAAAACTATCCTCTATACCGCCCCCAAAAAATCTAAAATATTAATTGTGTAATCCAAAAAACCTTCTATATACTTTTTCAAACGTTTGCTTTCAGCAAAACTTTATATTTTCTCTGTTATTTTCCGTACCCTAACTTTATGGAGTCTGTCAACTTTACTGACCTTGTAAATCCAAAAATTAGAGAAAAAATATAAATTATACTTTTTCCATTCTACAATGACTACATTTTATAACACAAAAATAAATATTTTGTCTAAATAATTAAATATCATAACATAATATATATATATATGTATAATTACTATTACTCTACTGACCTAACAAAAGTTGTACTGATTTCACGCACATGCTCTCATATTACTGTATCCAATAGTATAAAACTGACCTTAAGTCTTTATAAAGTGACTTGTGCTCTAGTGGTGAAAATAATCATATTTCAATTATTATACATTATAGAAAAGTAAATAAATAAGTAATACAAACAGTGATATTTTTAAGAGACGATGATTTTTTTCTTTATACAAGTGGAGAATATGAAGAGAAATGTTGTTTTTTTTTTTAGGTTTTATATTATAAAACTATATCGATACCATATAATTACATTATAATTTACCATGTTTGGTAAATAAGCTGAATTATTTTCTAAAAACTACGTAATTTCGAGCAGACTAAAGACAAAACCTGTGAGCTTGAAATCTAAATTTGAAAGAATGAGATAGTTTCCAAGCAAATTGAAATGACTAAGAAGTTTGTTTGTTTTTGAATTTCGCCCAAAGCTATACGAGGTCTATCTACGCTAGCCATACCTAATTTAGCAGTGTAAGACTAGAGGGAAGGCAGCTAATCATCACAACCCACCGCCAACTCTTAGACTACTCTTTTATCAACGAATAGTGGGATTGGTCGTCACATTATAACGCCCCCACGGCTGAAAGGACGAGCATGTTTAGTGCAACGAGGATTCGAACCCGCGATCCTCGGATTACGAATCGAACGCCTTAACCCACCTGGCCATGTCGGGCCCCAAAATGGCTAAGAAAGCGACAATGGAGACATTCTGATCTTTTGACTGGTTTTTCACATATCATATGTTGAAGTAAATTAATATGAGGGACCGTTTCCGAAAATAGAAAGAGATGAGCGGGATTACTGTGTTTGGTTTAGTTACATCTCAACACATAGAAAAGGTATTAAGTTATTATTTTATATTGTAGCTTGTTAAAATCAGTAATTTGAGTTTATAAATTGTATGAAACTATAGACTCATTATTTTGGCATCACAAATGTCTAATTTGAACCAATGCTGGATTCAACTTACCATGTGACACACAAAAATCGATATTCAGGTGTGTTCTTTTAATACATATTTTAAATCAAGAGATTAACTAATATATAATATTAAAATTTGAATTATAATTTATGAATTGATACCAAACGTATTGAGGTAAATTTGTAAAATAGTAATTCAACAAAATTTTGAATGCTAGTCAACAAATGTGATGGCATGACCTTCGACCCATGACAAATCGTGATAGGTATGGGATTTACATAGTGTGCAATGGGAGAAATGCTTAATGTATGTGAATGGTTTGGTTCGTGTTAAACAGATATTTTGCATTTTAATCCTTCAGACTTACTGCTGAGCCACTAGGGAGTACGTGGATGGCATATTAGAGGTTAGCAGCGCATTTCAGACTATTGAAAAATCTAAGAAATATATATAGGTACACAAGAAAAAATATTCTAAGCTAATAGGTTTAATTTTTGAAAACTGTGCCTTCAATTAAGATATTTTTATTTTTAATTATTTTCCCTTTAGTATTTTGGTTGAAGCTACAATATAAGAAGATTCACAGATATTGAAAGAAAGAATCTGAATTTTCTTCACCTTAACTATGTGTAAAGCAAGGAAAAGACTGGACACAATCTCAGGCAAGATGAAACCATCTTTATAAAAGTACCAAACAAAACTCAAGGATGTTAAATGGCAAGTGTATCTTAGCATCTTTATTGTAGCGTGTATATGTGTGTATTCACAGAGTAATTGCAGCTAATATCAAGTTGTGGTGGAGTGAAATGTATCAGACCCACAGTCTGACAATGTTTGGCGTTACGTAGGTTATGTAATGCCACCTAAAACAGATAAGTTTGGAGAAGAATATACTGTAGTTGTCTCTGACACAAATTATTAAGAAACTCATTTGATATAGATGTTTTCTGAAAGAAAATTAAGAATTTCTAAAATGGGCTTATGTCTTGTATTATGTGGCACTGAAAATCAAAGAAATGAATCAACTTGGGGCATCATGGTCGTCCAGAAAGAGACCCGCAACAAACTGTATCCAAACTGTGGTCAGCAAAATATGGCATTTTGTAGCGAGTAAGGATTCTCTTGCACAAAGATCAATGGTAAAAGCCCGATACAACATTATTCTTTATAACCAAAAATAACCAAAAAAGTGACACAAGATGCCATTCACGACATATCATTTCAACCATTGCATACATAAATCAGCTGGAGGATGAAATAGGTATTCATGCTATTCTATAACATGCTGGTTTAGTCACCAAATGCATTGCCTAAAGATTTCTGTGTAATTAGACTGTTGAAATGGGTGATGGAAAGCTCTGTCGTTCTCGTATACTAAATTAAAATTTAGGGAAGAGGTCATGTGCTTTAGAAATGAGATATTTAAAACGGAGCTTTTTAGCATATTGCATATGGTTGTCGGATAGGGCATGACCAAATTAATGGCGTGGGCTGTAATGACGTGATGTTGCTCTAAAATAATTTTAATACAGCCTATTCACCTTTGTATAAAACGAACGCTACTCTGTTCTATGACTTGGAAAGTTAAATGAAATGAAAAGTCACAATTAAACAACCATAGAGGGAAAAGAAGTAAGATGGCCACCTAAGCCTTGGATATGGTTTTCACCTGTTAAGATCAATTCCATGAAAAAACAAAAAGCTTTAAAAGAAACTTTTAATCTTTGTTTTACTAGAAATTACAAAGATCAGATGTATATTGGATTGGGGGCCATTTTAAATATAAGGATGGATAAAACTAATAATTTTAAAAATAAAAGCAACTGATTCTCCGTTTAATTGAAATGAAAGGTGGAAAAGTGTGCGCTTATTCATACACTCGTGGATATATATATATATAATAATGAGAGATGGACTGATCACTGATCCTGCAAAATTAATTTAAGTGAACACAATGGAGTGCTATTATTCATTACAGACAAATCTATTCTGTATTTCTGACAGATTAGACAAACTTCTCAAAGATGGCTATGTTTTTCACTAATTAAGCCTAATCCATATTGTAGATTAAGTTAAAACTGTGAACAAGCCTTTTAGTTACTAAAATGTGATCTGCTTAGTGCACCAATGTTGGCTTATTTCATACAAGACATCCCATTCGTCATTCGGCGATAATGGAATGACAACAGTGTTATCTCAAGTGCACAAATGTGTAAGGTGACTAACTGTATATATGAACACACTGCTCCTCATGCTATTACTAAATGGCAAACAAAATGGTCTGAAATCTTAGTATCCATCAGCTACTACCACCATAACATGAATGGAAAAGAATTCGTTACCAAATTGGATCATATTTTTATGAACTTCAGACACACGGAAGGAATCATTTCATAACGGATTATAGCATTGAAAGAATACGCTTTCGTTGTACATCTTCATTCAGAATAGTTATAAGACGATTCAGACAGATTTTTATACTAGTTGTTTATGAAAGTTCATGATCTGGTACACAATGCTGCAGTGATATCTCAACATACAAGCAGTGAGTATACATGTCACTAACGAATTGAAACCACAAACGATAACACAGTAGCTTTAGGAAGAATAACTGAATGAGTAAAATCTGTTGTGGGCAATGTTTACTGTAGAGCAAGATAAAGACAGCCCTTATTAGTGCAGCACAGCCACATTGAAATTTTTGCATTTGTGTGAGCAATTTGAAGTAGTGCCAAATGATGTCCAAGCACTAATCTCATCTTGTAATATCCATTCAATAATACATCTAGAGATCTTAAGCCCTTTGAGAAAAAATATCTTTCAAGTTTTGGATCACGCAAAGACTGAAGAACATCAGAGTATCATGCACTACAGGGAACTAGCAGAAGTTTTGTCTTTTATTTACTATGTTTCTGGCAAGATGTAGAAAAGTGATGTAGACACTGTACTGTGTATACTAGCTAAAAGAAAAACTGGCCACACCAGGAAAACCTCAGCCAGAAAGTAAAATGCTGTACATGAAACTAATCATGATGATCATGTGTCATATGTGATGATGTTATACAGGGAATAGAGCAGCATCTAATAACTTGATCTCTACATTACTATAGCTGAGATTAAGTGAAATCTATTTACAAATATAGTAGAGGAATTATGTTTGTTTGTTTTGAATTTCGCACAAAGCTACTCAAGGGCTATCTGTGCTAGCCGTCCCTAAGTTGGCAATGTAATACCAGAGGGAAGGCAGCTAGTCATCACCACCCACCGCCAACTCTTGGGCTATTTTTTTACCAACTAATAGTGGGATTGACCGTCACATTATAACGCCCCCACGGCTGAGAGGGCGAGCATATTTGGCGGGACTAGTAGGGGAATAGGACATCGGTACTTGGGATGACTATGATATCTAAGTCATCAAGTGCACTACTGGGTTATCATAATAACTAGAAAAATTCATATTAGCTGAAGCGCCTAGAACATTAAAACAGGTAATAGATCTTGAACTTTGGATGCAAGAAAGAGTTCGCAACACTTCTGTCAAAGCACTCATGATGAAACTCCATGACAAACATATTCAGTTGTCTACCTGAAAATATTGTACCTACACATAAGAGAGTACATATATATATATAGGTGTGTATATTTGTGACATTACTCTCAGATAGCGTAAGAAATAATTCAGGTTGATAAAACTATATTATTAAAATCACACTTACAAGTGACTTACAAGCTAAAGTTAGGGGTTCGATTACCATCGGTGGACATGGGAAATAGCCTGATGTGGCTTTGCTGTATAAAAAATACGTTCTCTTTCAATTGTTTTTCAAGTAGCTTTTATGCTCCCGACAAAATGTAGATACTCATGTCCAAAGTTGCACTTTTAACTTTTAGCCACATAATCAGGTTATTGAGTTTCTGCGTACAGCTGTTAAGTTTTTAACTTAATTCTTTGAGCCGATTTGCATAACGTGAAACACATTCCATGCTTGAACCGTCGGTAAGAACAGATAATACTTGGTTATTTTGTTCGAAATGAAATCTGTATTTACGTCCATTGTGTTCACTCATATAAATGATTTTTGTTATGAACATTCTGTAAAAAACTTCAAACTGTTTATTGATCAATTACAGCACTTTGACCTTTGTTGACCTATTCATGTAACAAATGTGTACATGCTGCACTGAGAACTTTTCATTGTGAAAATGATTTGGAAAAACCTCAATATTAATCTATTCTTATTAGTTTAAGATGGCAGCGTTCAGACACGTTATATGTTTTCTACCTTCTTTTATTAACATAGAAATTCGTAATTTTCTTCATTTGAGTGAGATTTTATGCAAGTTTTGATCAGCTTCTGATCAAAAAACCATTGAGGTGTTTTTGCTCTAGCTACCTTTGCTATTTTGTTATTCTCTTACAGATAGTGTCTATTTTGCCCATGGAAATACTGATGTAACTTGCTATACTGAGTAGCACAGGTCAAGATAACAATGTGCTTCCAGAGGTAACAGTCTTTACTGTGCTGTATGCCCCCCGCTAGTACAGCGGTATGTCTCCGGGTTTACAACGCTAAAATCAGGGGTTCCATTCCCCTCGGTGGGCTAAGCAGATAGCCGTTTGTGGCTTTGCTATAAGAAAAAACACACCCTCTAATCTTACACTGCTAAATTAGGAACGGCTTTTGGTCAGCCTGGTTTGGAATATCTATAAAATAATATCACTTGAATGATATTATCTAGAACCTAGTATTCAGTTGTCAAACCTATAATCCAGTAAACATGATCATATCCTGTAAGTAACAGTAAGTACACATACTATTTAGTGTTGAAATAATACTATTCATAACGAATTACATTTTTTGTTCAGTATCGTAACTTCATTTTACATTGATCCAGTTAGTAATATCCTGCAATCAATATCTTGAGCAATGCTTCTGTTCTCTGGTAGATCTATACCTGGATATACACATGCGCTGTTGCACTTTTTAGCTTTAAATGTAAGTTTTCAAACACATATAAAGTCAACTTTGGACACTGCTATGCCCTTTGGATCAGCAGAAAGCATAGTTTGATTCTTCTGAAGTCAATGACCCACTCCATGAACAGGTATAAAGGCATTTTGATAGGAGTTTTACTTACAGAACTGGGATACGGTTACAACACCAACCTGTGATGTATTGCCGATAAACACGTAATAGCTGAAATAGAATTACCTGTAGAAACCAGTGTCCTTAGTCATGGACTGAGACATACAAATCTTTACTCTTGGTTAGCTTAGCCTGTACAATTTGATTTGCAAAAGTGAATGGCAGTCTTTAATTAATAGCAGCAAATGCCAGTATTTTAAACCAAAATGAAACCTTTATAAATTGTTAACTTTGATATGATATCCATATTAAAACTTTTCTAAGAAATGCTTGGTTACAATACATGTTGTTGCAACTTTGACCCTGTATTGGTGATCGGACAATGACTGCAGCAATAATATACACTCTTGACCTGATCAAAAAGAAAAGACACGGACTGTCATGAGAGCCAAACCTACAGAGCTGTCAGTGACAGCACCAAAAAAAAAAAAAGTTCTGAATGATTTGAACATTACAGCAACGACGTACCATTTCTGTCCATGCTAGACCCTGACACAACAGAAGCCAGGGTCAAGAACCGGGAGCTTCAACAGATCTAACAGAGTTAATTTGGGTGCAAAAGGGCCGTGTAAAACCCAAAGAAAACAGAAAACACGAAACATTATTTATCATGAAAAAAATCCCTACTTTCAAAAAATCGAAATTGTCAGAAATTTCAAATCAAAATTTATGTATATGGTACTTATCGTGCAAAGATGTAAGTTACAACTTTTGTAACATATTAAGTCAGTTCTTGATATACCATATCCACTTTTAAGTTATTTCCCTTTCCTGTTTGCACTATTGAGACAATGAAAAGTAGCACAGTTTTGTAAATCTCAGTACCAGTACAACTGTTATTATTCTTATTTAGATTTATTTTACTATAAGGCTTGGCTATTTAACTTGTTTCTCATATCACTTTTTTTTTCTTAACGTATATCTGTTTATTTAGTTTGTCTCAATTATGAACGTATGTGCATATTTTATTTAGCTTGTAAAGCAGTTTAATTTACGAATTTTGACTTGTTTTTCAAAGTATTCTGTGTAAGAACTGTTACGATTGTGATACAATTTTATTTCTATCGCACTACAGTTTTCAATCATCTGATGAGTTAGATTTTGACTATCTATCTCCAGCTCGTTTTTGTTTCAGTTTACCATCGGTTAATTAAAATACAAGATGATTTCCTGTAAATTTAACTGGTAAAGTATTTTTAGTTCCATCCATTTTTCTTGACCTTGTAATTTACTACAATACTAATCCTAATAATTAGTGTATATACATGATACACTACTTTGTCCAACCAACAATTACATTTCATATCACATTATTTTCATCCTTTGTTGTATTAATTGTGTTTATTTATTTTGTGTGTGTAAACGTTACATCCGTCTTCCTTCTTGGTCAAATTAAACTAGATAAAATTCTAGTTAACATACTTCTGAAAATACAGTTCAGAGACAACTTAAACGGGTAATGAAAACAGCTTTATTACAAGTTTAATACAGTAATAACATACTTAAATAAGTAATAAAGTTTTCTTTGTCGTCTACTCAAGCCAGTTATAAATCTTATTAGTTTCAAAGTGGGTTCCTTATTATCAAATTATAACTCTGAAAATCTCCTGTTTATTGCGGTAATAATTTACTTGGCAGAAATTCTGTATAAAAATACCACAACTGCAGATGGCAGCACAACATCGAAAGGAGGCGATCCTATCAGATATCACAACAAACTTCCAACTTTCCACCAGTTACAGTTTTCAAAAAACACAAGCGTCGACACTAAATGGATAATATCAATGGAAAATTGGCCAATAAAACATTTTCAAGCAATGCCTAATGCGTAAAGTAGATTATAAAAGAAAATGTAAATGTCATATTATTTCTCATCTAAACTTACTTCCCAATCAAAGCAGCACGGTTACGAACATCATGACAATCGATTTTTTTTTGTAGCGGAATCTATACGTTTTAATGAAAAATCAGTTGTATATTCATTAATGTCGGTGTACGTATAAATATTATACAGTGTAACCATCACCACAATATTTTACCGTATCATGAAGCTAAACTGGGAAATTTAATGCGAACTAAATCAACTCTAGAATATGAAAGCTTATATATTTTACGCTAAAGTATATCTGTTCCTAAACTTCAAAACTTATTTTTCATGAACTTCTTTATGCAATTTATTTATATATATAAATGTATGTGTCACTTACATATTGATTAAACAAATATAAATGACATAAACACGCCCACCCCATATGGCTCTTCTAGGTTTTTGATAGGAGTAATTTGGGAGTACAAACCAATTATATATACAGCTACAATTTCAGAAGGCAGTGTCTAACATCATAGTTAAAATATTGGTTAATTTATAAAACAAAGCAGTGGCCTGTATAAAACATTGGAAAGAAGCAAGACAAAATTTCACATAGAAAACAAATAATTGATTGGATATCAATACAGCATATTAAAGCTGCGATTGCCTCATTCAGTTAAAAAAAATCCACTCTTTTTGATGGTTAGAGATACTGTTATCCGTACAAAAATAAAGTCATGTTTCTAAACGTAGGTTTCTTAGAATTTATATGTTTAAACATTATGACAGAACATTTTGATTAGGTCGAAATCAAAGTTACGTATGATTTTCTAAGTTTTATAAATTAGAAGCGTATTTGTATTCAACTCCAATTGTACTTTCTAACTGCATGAGAGATATGGTAGCTTTGATAAGCCTGATGTTTTATATACTTAATGGTCGTTTCTAGTTATATCTGTTATTATGTAATAGACTTAAACTACTTAGATGTCAATCATCATTCTCATAAAGACAAAAACACAAACATGTTTTGATAGATGAAAACCGTTTTTCTTGATAAAAATATTTTTATTCAGATTGTTGTTTATTTATCTACAGTAAAGACATTCGGGTTTAGTGTTTTTATTTAGTCTAGAAAACTCTTTTTAACAGAGGAAATTAAAATTATTCCAAAGAAGTCTTCCTACCAAGAAATTGTCTAATGACGATCTTCTTTAGGTATGATAAAATGTTTAGATATTTTTTGTCTGTAACGGTGCTTCTTGCGATTCGTTTTTGTTTTTTAATTTCGCGCAAAGTTACCCGAGAACTACCTGCGCTAGCCGTCTATAATTTAGTCATACAAGACCAGAGGAAAGGCACTTAGTCACCACTAACTCTTGCTCTACTCTTTTACCAACGAATAGTGGAATTGACCGTTACATTATTACGCCCCCACCGCTGAAAGGGCCAGTATGTTTAATGTGACAGAGATTCTAACCTACGGCTTTCAGATTACGAGTTGAGCGCCCTAGCCACCTGACCATGATGGGCCTAATGGTGCTTTGTAAATGTAAATATCAACGACTGCTTCAAATACAACAAATTGTCAAATTTTAGTTACAGAAAAAACAAGCAAATTATATACTAATTTATCAGCAGAAAGAGAAACCTTACGAAAAGTACAAAAAGCTGACTTAATAAACAACGATACAATAATTATTTAAAATGAAGTAACTTCAATAGAAATATAATGAGGCTCAATTCGGTTGTTTTTTTTTAAATTCAGCTGCTATTTATAGCATGGATCCTTAAGTTCTTGTAACACACGACAAGAAAGATTAATCCAAAAATATGTTCAACTTTACGGTTTTTAATCGTCCAATTAATGAAAGGATAAGTTCAGTTCTAGTTCTGCTTCCAATAAGGTGATTCTGCACTAACAGCTGCACACCCGACTTATTTATCAGAACGCTGAGTGGCTTCAAGGAAAGACCCGACATGGCCAGGTGGGTTAAGGCATTCGAATCGTAATCTAAAGGTCATGGATTCGAATCCCTGTCCCACCAAATATGGTCGCCCTTTTTGCGTGGGGGCATTATAATGTTACGTTCAATCCCACTATTCGTTAGTAAAAGGGTAGCCCAAGAATTGGCGGTTGGTGGTGATGACTAGCTGCCTTCCCTCTAGCCTTACACTGCTAAATTAGGGACGGCTAGCGCAGATAGCCCTCGTGTAGCTTTGCACGAAATTCAAAAAACAACCAAATAGCTTCAAGGAGAGTCGCATCTCCTACTTCACTCGAGCATTTTACTTTGAAAATCCATCGAACCTAAGACCTTCACGTGAAACTGTACAGGTAGCGTGACATTACTTTACAATAAACAACAGCAGTTTATCTAAACATGCTTTTGCCTCATACTCCTGCATGATTAAACTTCCATGATGTTTCTAAGCCTTTAGAGAATATATGTAGTTTTCCAATCTTGCAAACAGTACACACACACACGGATTTGATGTTATCACTTACTGTCAAGTTCCCTAAAGTTAAAAGAATTTGAGAAAATTGTCTGTGGACTAACACCACTAGAGACTGGGTTTCAATACCCGTGGTGGGCAGAGTACATGTATCCCATTGTGCTTAATTCTAAACAAACAATCAAGACGTGCCCAGTCCTTCTTTCTAAGTACATGTAGTTTGTTAAAAAGTTCAGTGTTACATTTTGAGTGTTTTCCAGCCCGAAAAACACAGTTTAACTTAAAATTTCTCTAAAAGAACTTATGTTGTTACTGAGCCTGATGGTGGTTTTCTGTGCAAAATGCTCCACATAACCGATTCTGTTTCAAAAGATTAAAACTGAGAATATTCTGACAATTATTTTATGGTTTGTTTATAATTAAGCACAAAGATACACAATGGGCAATCAGTGCTCTGCCCACTACGAGTATCAAAACCCGATTTTTATCGTTGTATGTCTGCAGACATGCTGCTGCGCCACAAAGGGGCAAAGATTATTTTACTACAAAGTAGATTTTGCATAGTTTCACACCACAACTTGCATATATGTTTTTCAGTACCTAGTATACAGTAATATTTAACCAGAAATTACTTTTGAGTATAAGACCAAGCATCTGCTCACTGAATTGAAAACTTTGAAGAACTGTCCAGTTCCATACCAATCTCATCAACTTGTTTTATCCCTGTTTAGCTCAGTGCCTATTATAATCAAAAAACAAAATGGATGTATTCAGAAGTTCAAAAACTGCTAAAATCATAACAAACTGTTTGTTTTTTTTCATTTACATGCGATAAATATTCCCAATCATAATACTTACTTAGTAAAAATAAAACTTGACTTAATTTTAATGAAATCACAGAGTGACAGTGACAAATGTGAAGTACAAAAAAAGATATCAGTGATGCAGAAGAAAACAGCACATCATGTGACAGAATAAAAGCTATAGAAATTAAATTATTAATTGAGAAGATTAAATCATCCGCACCTCTTTCGGCATTGGTTCAAAAGTTCAAACCTAAATTTAAAATTTAAAAGAGCCAGCCAGATGTAAATATTAGGTAAACTTCCCACTACAAAGCAAAACAACTCTTAAGTTTTGGTAGTCATCATATCTAAAACATTTAGAGTTGTACCCAAAGCAAGATTTTAGAGTATAAAGAAAAGAAGAAACCTTAGACAAACATGAAGATTTGGAAAACACTGTCCAGTTATCTAACTTGCATGTTTCTCATGAAATGGTGTGTGTGTGTGTGTGTGTGTGTGTATATTTTTATATACCAAAGCCACATCAGGCTATCTGCTGAGTCCATGGAGGGGAATCAAGCCCCTGATTTTAACATTATGAATCTGTAGACATACCACTGTACCAGCAGGGGACCCCATGAAATGGTGGATTCATTGGAATATGATTTACTTACAGACAACATAAAATATTTTTATATAACAATTAGAATGAAGCAAAGCAAGTGTAAATCCCAAAAGGAAAATTTGCAATTAGAAATGGAATACATGAAAGTCATACACAGACAATTAGAAACATCATTTTGAAGTTATGGAATTATTAGATTAAGTATTGTTGAAGCATCACTTCTTGCTGATAACAGTCTTAGTATAAAGACTAGCTACACAGAATAGGTAGTAATTTAAGAATGTTGATAACACACACAGTTTTATCAGAGAAATATTTAAATAAACTAATGATAAAATGAAAAATCACTACAATGTTAATACTAATAAGACTGGATTCCACTGAGGTGATGTGGTTATGAATGTACAATCTTTGCTGCAAAAAACGATTAACTTCATAGTTAAGTAGATGTCAAGAAAGATGAGCAATCCAACCCAAGACTGATCCATCATAATTGTCTTTGGAACTGTATTGGTATGAGAATAACTGGGTGACTATAGAAAAGAAAACAAACCTGATGAGGAGCTCAGAGTTCCTGTTGAGACTACTTTCAGAGAATCATTGAAGTTGGTGCCATCAATGGATTCATCCAACCATATATCCATGAAGGGAGAAGCTCTCCTAATGACAGGATGGCTGGCAACAAAAATTAACAAGATGCCATCCCATTAGTATACTATAGGCCTCAGAATAGAAAAATACCAAGAAAACTTGATGAATGGATATTTAAGGGACTACACAGTCCAAGAAGAGTCAGTGTTACAAGCTATATTCTTAAGGTTGTAATTTCAATGCTAACTAGAGGGGTTGAAGATCATGTGAATCAGTCAGTATGTTATTTATCATGGTTACTTCATACAATTAAGGTGATTTGATTTTGCAATGATTCTGGTATTTTTAGAAGTTTAAACTTCATTTATAACATAAATCAACAACTTATAACAATGTACAAGTGTCCAAGCTTACAGAAATGTTAAAGGAGAAAATAAATTAATTTGTAGCAGTTCAAATTATTTTCATCTGATAATTCTAAATAACCCACCAATGGAAGACCTACATTACTACAATACATCTGTCAAAGAAATCAACAAGCATATTCAAGTAATGTTTGGAATATGATTCAAATAAGTTGTTCAGTAATAAATATTTTGTTTAGAAATGTTTTTTGCCTAAGGATGCTAGCTCTAACTCTTTTTTTAGATGTAAAGAATATTTCTTTCAAAACAAAAATCTCTATCACTAGCTCACTAGCTAGGGTTAAATCTAGATCTGAAATTTTTCCAATTTCTGAAAGGATTCTCAAATTGCCTCCAAGAAGGAAAAAAAAAAAAAGAGTCAAGTTACACATTCTTATTTGTTATTTAAGCTCCATAATTAAGGTTTGAAGTTAGAAATAACAGCCTGGTTGATGATTATCCATCATTTACCAGTAAAACCAGTCAAGGATGTATAAATTATTATCAATGTTTATATTTCAAATGAAACATTTCATTTTCATCCAATATTTTTGTTCTACTCTGACACCTCACCACCACCATAATTCACTGAACCTTTTAAACATCAGTCTTTTGAGAATTTGAGCTGAAAATGTTATGGAATATACAGTGAAAACAATAAATATCACAATACAAACATAACTCAAATGCAAAAATTTCCTCATTCACCTTTGTTAACAGCAGGAATTATGCAGTAATATGTTCTCATTGTTAACTGGATGATGCTATACACGTTGCCATTTTTCACTTCCCAAATTAAGTAGATTAGCAAAACAAAGTTTAAACTCGAAAACCATATTTTGACCTAGAAGGTTTTGTTTCTTGGTAAGCAGAAAGCTACACAATATGCTTTCTGTGCTGTGCCAGTGTGGGTATTAAAACCTGGTTTTAAGCATTAGAAACCCTTAGACTTATAATGGAGGAAGTGTGGTTGGTAGGAAATATATAAAATGGCCAAAACAAAATAATGAAAAATTGCTTTACAAACTAAAAAACTTCAACATTTTAATGAAGTTTTCTTTGCCTTCCATCTCTTTAAAGTTTAATTGGTATTGTTTACCCCGATATAAAACACACAAAAGTGATGTTATGATTTTCATGCTATAAATAAATACTAACAAGAGATTGCCTTCAAGTTCATTCAAATCCAACATAAGCAATATTAAAAAAAACAAAAAACACTACCACATAAAGATAGAAAATATAAGTTTGATAATGAAACCAATGTTATATGCTACACATTTCTAGTACATTCTTATTTCACATGTATAACTTGCTACTCAGTGATCTTCTTTAAAATGTATTTTTATTATGAGACAACTATTCATCATTTTGAAAACAAATGTAAGTTAGTTTATCAGTTTTTCATTATTGTTTGTTTTAATACATCCAACAGATAATTCAGAACTGAACAAAATCAGGTAAAAATGCATTCAGCATCTACCATGCATTTCATTTACTCTCATATTTTTATTTTCAGAACATGCACCCATGAGAGTAAAATTGGTCACCAAACAGTGAATGAAATTGATATCAAACGCAAGTATAATGTGATTGCTCTTCCTCATAATGTCTAAAAATGAACTGCACCAAAGTGTAGTAATGTGTTCACAGTTCACACTGTGAATGACTCTCATCCAACCAGTTAAACACTTCTGCACCATCATAATGTCAATAAAACGGTGATGGGTAGTGTGGAGAATGCATTCATGGCCTTCAGAATAGAAATACAACTTAACAAACATGTAGAAATCAAGGGTTTGGTAGATGTTGATGTGACATACCAAAACAAAATTTAACATTTCAATAAAAGTTGCACAGACTCTTAAGAGGGTATAACAAATTGTACTGTTGATAATGGAAGTAGTCAAGGTAAAAAAAAACAACAACCAAATACTTCAAAAATTATGTTAAATAATTCAGGGTATGCTTTTTACATGATATATGACAATCCAGTAAAGATCTTACAAATAAACCAGCTGCTACTCAAAACACATACACAAGATATAACAGAAGAAAAAAGCTAAAATAAGTATCAAACTTCGAACAATGAAATCAGCAAATCTAGAAGAGAAGCTTTTATCAATGTTCTTTCTACCTTTTGATAGTACTGGGCAGATTACAAACATCTCTGAGCACTAATTTTCTGTCTGTAGGGCATTTCTATAACTTTCAAAAACCATTCCTCCCTGAAGGGTGAAGAGCACATTTTTTGGGTATGGTTATTTTTCAAATTGTGTGCTAATGTTTTCTACATTAAATCACCACCAACAGATTAAGTTGCAGTCATTTTCAAATTATTTAAGGCCATGTATGCACACAAAGTAGAGGGAACACTGGTTTATACAGATGAATCCAAGCTGTTCTGCAACACAGGCAATATCCAAAATCTACTGTAAAGCATGCTGATATCAAGTACAAGGAAATTCCTATCCATACCTTTATTCTCCTAAGGTACAAAACCTGTTGAGCAAGAAATCATCTTCAAACAAGACAATAATCCCAAGCATGCAGCAAATGTTGTTAAGTGAAAGAAAGGAGCCAACAAAACATTCACACCTATGGTCTAGCTTGCACAAAGTTCTGATTTAAGTATTATCAAGGCTTTATAGACTATGTGAACACTCAGAAGATTAAATAGCAACCTCAAAACTTTGCTGGATTGTGAGGAATAATACAGGACATTTGAAACAACATTCTGGAGGAATACATTGATAAACTTGTACATAAAAACAAGGTTTACTATTCTTTTTGGAGTATGTGCATTTTACTTATCCTCTCTCCTTTTATATTTCTAATAATGTATTTTGCTAATGACAGATTGTATATTTACTTGAAACTATTCATTACTTGCTAATACCAGGTATGTTTCCACAAATATTTTTAACACTGCAAATCTATTTATGAATGCTTTAACTATGTATATTTTATTTATGTATATAAAAATGAAATCAGTGTTTGTTTGTACCATAACTCCTCCATCACTATTAGGTCAGTTGCAACCAAAATATACATGCAAATACTATGAACTGTGGAGAATGTCCTAAGTTGATCAAAAAAATTAACATAACCCTATTTCTGGTTTGTAAAGCCTGTTGGTTAATTACTCCCAGCCTACTAAGTCAATCTCAAAAAAATCATGGCAAGTTGACATCTACCATGGTTTTCTCATGGTCACTGAGATGTGGAATGTTCAAAGGACGAATCACCTCAAAATCATTATTTCTTGGCAGATGAAAGCAAACTGCAAATGTTGTTTATGAAGAAGCTTTGTTATAATTTAAAAATTGAGATAAACTTTATATTCAAGTTATAACTTTGAAATATACGATTTCCGTTAAACTTAGTTTTAATTATGTTTAAATGTCCCCCATTGGATGATGGATATTTTAGCTTGTAACTCTATATAGCTTACACTAAACATACACAGTCATTCATTTGGCACTAAAATCATTCCTTAAGTGACGTATTTTGTATAAAATATTGTATTTGTAAACTTTTGTTTTTAGTGATGAGTTTATCATAGGATAAAATAAATTTCTACAAGAGGGGAAAGTTTTAATAAAAAGGCTAATTATTTTTTATTTTATTTAATGAGATGACAAGTATGTTTGAATGACACTATTTTACAAACCCAAAATGGGTAACAAAGTCAATAGAATTGTTGTACACATACAAAGTCCATTATGATTACTCTTTCATTTCTCCATCTTCTTCCTCTTCTTCTGCCCCACGGATATACAAGACATTGTTACATCTAACCATCACTTCCCCAAGATTCCCAGTACAGTTACCATCAATGTATTCTTCAGTATTTGCCAGCTGAAAAATAATCAGACAAAAATTATTATGAAATATTTAGCACTGTTATTGATATGTTATTGTCATAGAACACTTATATAAAACATTACATAAACATTTAGTAAGTTCATTTTTGTGCAAATAAGAATCTTTATTTTCTAAGCACTTTCCCAGAAGGTTGTGCTTCTTCTAACTTGTTAATCTATACTGATGCATACTGTGCTATATATTGGTATAATATTTTTGCAAACAGTAAACAACTGAATATACATTCTTCCTAAAGATGCCTCAGTACCACTAAACAAAGAAACAGCTTTCATCCTCTTGTGCAGAAAACTAAGAAAAATATCCTAGAAATATTCAAATTTTCAGTAAAACTATATTTAAAGTTTTTTTTTTACTTCTCCACAAGACTAATATTTTTCTCACTAAAATTACATCATTTCTGAATTGCCAAATATACATGCATCACTCTTCAACTGTGCATATGAATCACATTTTCTAAATCACTGTCTTCTTATAATAAAAAACATGAAGTTCTTCTGCACTGCAACATTTGTTTGTTTTTTGAATTATGTGCAAAACTACACAAGGGCTATTTGTGCTAAACATTTTCCATTGTAGTGGTCTTACTCAGACTCTTGCAGCCATAAAAAAACCAACTGATCAAAATGTAATATTTTCAGTTAATATATTAATTCAGCAAAAGTTCACATATTTAAATAAGCCACTGGGTAATTTATTCAACCAACTCAACTCTTAACAGTAGATACTGCTAAGAAAATATAATATATGAGTTTCAGAGCTGTTATTTATTGAATTATATATTCAGGTTCTATTTATTCAAAAATACATTTAAAGCTCAGATTCTACAAACTCCTATTAACCTCAATTATCTATATTTATCTTCAATTATGTCTTAGGAAAGATCCAGTCCCAAACCTCTTATTTTTATGGTTTAAAAGTTAAATATTATTATAGTAGTCTATCTTGATACTTTTTGCATAACTTTGTTCTTCTTGGAATAAAATGGCAAAAATGTAACATAGTAGTTCTTAATAATTCAGGTGGTCCATGGAAAGGCTGCATAATTATAGGAAAAAAATATATAAATCCCTTTTATATATGCCAAGATAAAAAACAGAATGATGCCAATGGTCCAGTGTAACAAATTTACTATTATGTATTTAATATTTGCATTTGTTTCAGTTTAATGCATGTGACATGTATTGCTAAATGTATATTGCACAAGTCCTGCCTGTTCTCTAAGTTTGGAGAATATTCTTGAGTGTAACAATCAATAATGTGTTTGCCAGTACTGTTGCCAATTGAACTTTTTAAAACCTCACCTAAAAGTTTATAAATCAACTTGAAAAGAGAAGATAATAGAATATTTTTGACCAACTACAGTCAGTACAAGCTTCAGAATCTATAATTGTGATTTACACTTATTATGTGGAAAACTACATAGTTGATAAGGAACATTTATAGATTTTAAACATTATGAACCATTGAACTTCAGTGAATTAACTTCAGACATTAAATATCTTCATTGGTAAAATGTCAGTGATGTTAGGCCAACTAAGCTAGTTAGTTTGAGCAAGGTGTAACAATATCAACTTAGAATTAATTTGCTCATCGTGGACCTGGACAGTCGGTAAAACATTCAGTTCTAGACCAGATAGAAGACTCAGTATAGTTTGTAAGTTGATAAAATCATGAATATAAACCAATATTTTTAATAACTATTTGTCATAACCATAACTATAAATAGTATTATTATTTGTATATTAAAACATATGTTAAGAAATAAAATTGTGCTTATCAATCTTGTTGAGAAATTTCATGCTGTTTGAAATCTTATGTACTGTATGTTACATAATAAATCAGATTCAAACATAATTTATATGTAACACTACAAACAAAGTCTTGAGAACTACTGCAATATATATAAAGCCTTACCAATATTTCATGTCACTATAACAAGTTTCTTACTTTAAAATTCAAATTTCTATATATAGATCAGAAATGTAGAATTTTCATCACAACCAAATATTTAAGCAAAGGTTGTAAGTATTAACAGTTATACTTGTATCATGTTCTTTCTACACAATATCATTATTCATCTCATTGAGACAACATATCTTTTACAAAGTTCTACTCACCCACATGTAACATTTTTCAATATTGTAACTCATTTTCCAAATTTTTGACTACTTACAAATAAAATGAGAAAATTATCCAAGTTTTAAACCCACAAACATTTCCAAATTACAGAGATAATCTTCATTCACTTTTACACAAATGATGTTACAACTTTGTGTCATTGTTCAAACAACTTCCAGTGTTGTGCAAAAATATTAAGTACAGCTGGCACAGACTAAACAAATAAACAAGTAGAAAATCAAACAAAATTTAATTTATGAAGTTTTAGCTATATATATCATGTAAACATTCCATAACCAACCAAGAATGAAGTTTTAACAGATTATGTGGTCTAAACAGTACTTAATTTCTATTAGACCTTTCCAGATGTGAAATCTGTAAGCTGTTATATATTTTTTTTTCTGTCTAAAGGCAGAAAAACCACTATCTTAAAACTATTTCATTTGCACAGCCAATTGACACTTTAATAGTGCAGTCAACTACACTACTTCCTCAAAGGTCATTTTAAATAGCACTCTACAATATTTAAATTGTAATCTTATATAACTCTACCTCTGTCAGTAATCTTTTTTTTCTAGAAATTAAGCAATGGGCCTAAGAGATTTTCACATTATGATAAATGAGGTATTGTTAAATATGCTACAATTACCTGTAAGTTCATGTATCCATCCACAGATACAAGATATCCCTTGTACTCCATTCCCCACTTTAGTTTCACAACTACGGGTTTTCCAGTCAGACTGTTGAGGAAAGGCTTTGGATTGAGAGGTAAACTCTAGAAGAAAATCAATAAAACTATTTCTCACATTTAAGAATTCATATTTACCACCTGAAAATACAATTCAACCATCTTTACACTAACTGAACAATAAACAAACACTAACTCCACTAATTAATACTGAAATCCATTAAATATTTAAATTTTTAAAAAACTTTTATTCCAAATGAAGTGCTATAGTCAGTTCAAAGGAACAGGAAAAACATGAAAGATATGCAAACTTTATTTATAGTTGGTAACTACTGATAGATTGTTCAAAGGAACCAGCCTTCATAAACACTTTAAAATGCTTACAGTTTAACAGAGGTACCTAATTCATAGCAATGACCAAAAAACATTTCTGGACATTGTGTGAACTTCTCATTCATTGGTGACCAAAACTTTAAGTAGTTTCTCACTATTAAAATATATAACAAAAGACTGTCAAAATATACATAGAACTGTTTAGTATGGGTGTACAGAAATTAAAATTAGTGTATATGTTAAAGATTAGTAGAAGAACAAATACAATTTGTAACAGACTAAGACAAAGTGTTGCTATAACTAGAAGTGAACAAAAGTGTAACAACAATGGAAATTCAAAATATACAAAGTGAAGTACAAGTTTTTAACTTAAAAAAACAGTCAATCCATAACTGACCAGGACTTGACATAAATATTAATAAATAATACAGCATTAATATCAAGGTTATTAATTTCAATAAAAGTATCAGGAAGGAGAACCAGAAGAAGAAAAAACTTACTTCCAAGAAAAACAATATTCTAAAAGTAAACCACTTCAAGATAAATAACAAGGAGCAATAATTTGTCCTAATTATTGCTTATGAATAAAGTAATTTAAGACCAAGAAATAGTTTTTATTTAATGTTTAGACCACAACATCACATTTCATGTGATTAGCTATTATTAATATATGTACATCACTACTATGGTAGCTTGTAATTTCATGATGTAAACATACTCAAATTCACGATGTTCCAGATACAAGGCAAGGTAACATTTATTATCATATATTAATAAAACTAAAAATGTATAACTAAATTAAATGATAGAAAGAATAATAAATAAATGGTAAACAAAACTATAACAACATGAAAGTAAAATTAGCTATCTTACAAACTGGTGCAGATAGCTAGATTGAAGAAGACCCATCATTTTCCTGCTTCACATGTTGTGTCAATATTGATCACATTAGGTAACACAAATTTTGTTCCTGGATGGTATTTGTTATTTCTTAATTGCTTATGTTGTTAAAGTAAAAAAAATGGCCATTATTCCCTTCAAACTTCTCTTTTGTGACCTGGATAATGAAATTTAGAAAATAACCTATTTTCTACATAAAAACGGGCAAATTTGTACATTTTCATTAACATCAGGTCTGAATAAAACAACATATGAATAAAAATGTTTAGAAGTGAGTAGTTTTGAGATTTGCAACTGTAATGTAAATCATTTTCATGTATCGGCCTCCAAATATAACCTCCCATCATGTTTTCATAATACACCCCCAGGTCACAAAGTTTGAAGAGAAAAAATAGGTATTTTCCATTTACTTCAGGCATAAGAAATTGGGAAATAACACTTTCTGCCCAGGAGCAAGAAAAAGTAAAAATTTTGTTGCATTGTGTAATATATTAGATGACCAATATAAATGTAAAACTAGGCAGACACTGATTATGATTTTTAGTTTTATTATTTTAATGTTTATGTTGCATTAGCAAATGTTTTAATTACTACTATTAATAGACTAGTAGTAGTATACACCAACAGCTTAACAGCTGTTCACTTAATATTACTGCTTAGTGAGACAAAGGTTACTTATTTCAGAATGATGGTAATGCCATAAAAAGATAGAATACAACACTTAAGAATGTTTGATCACAATCTTAAGACCTGGACACAAATGAGTAAAGTTCTATCCAGACAGGGCAGTAAATTAAAATTTACAATGTATACTATGTACATCAGTTACTCTGTCCTCTAGAAATAAAAATAATTGTTTCTTTATACTTTATCTGTAATACTCTAAAATCTCAATCAACAAGGCTGAATGGGACAGCTCTTAGAAATTCAATTACACACCTTATGTCTTTAAATTACCTTGTCATTTAGAACAATCAAAATAGAATTATTCTCAATTCAGTTATGTTTGTCTTTTTAATATAAAAGCCCAAAAACATGGATGAACATATTTCTGCCAAGAAAGGGCAGCAAATCAAAACTTTATGTGTCAACCAATTAGAAAAAAATCACATATGAGAATAACATATGCCCAAGTGTTGTCTACTGCCATGATCATTGTAACTTGTTAATGCTGTCTTATTTATATTATTTAGGATTACTGTGAAAATAACACTACAATGTAAACAAGAAAATCAATACATACAAAAAAATGTTAATAAAAAAACTGATTTTAATCTCATTTAGTATGAATATTCACATTCTTCACTTTGTTTACATTTTTTTTGATACATTGAACATTTTTACTTTATTAACTGGTGTTACATCATTTTGAATAAATTAGAAAATATTGGAAGTAATCTATCAACATACTATATGTGACACTTAGAATCAACTGTCCAAGGCAGACAAAAATGTGTTCCATCTAGCATTTGTTATAATAAGAAAAAAGTGTGTTTCAAGGATGAATAATTTTGACAGTTATAAGGACTTAAGTATCAAAACAAAGAATATCCATATGAAATAAGATGTCAACCACACTATATGTCACATCCCATACTGGCAAGTTTTTCTAACATACAATGTGAGGAAAAGGCTACTATTGGTTCTTCCAGGTTATCTCAATGACTTAAAAAACAAACTTAGAACCAATCCTTCATTTGAGAGCTTAAAGATTTCCCTTACATTTCCTAAAGTTACTTCACCCACCACACCAGAAAGCAACTCATTCCAGAGACTAACCACCCTATTAGAAAAAAAACTTTAAGCTGAAGATAACCACTCCTACCCTCCAGTCTTTATGAATATCCCCTACACTTACCATTTCCTATAAAGAAAAGATGCTAAATCAACATCCTACCATTAACAGTATGATGCTTGAATGGTTTAAGGGACCGATCAAAGAGAAAATCAAAATAATTTTCTTCCAATACTTGTAATTTGGATTATTAACTATATGAATAGCCTGGCATTTATTATAATTAAAACAATCTGCCTTTTATTTATCCAACTCAACAAATGATCATTTTGTAAAGCAGCAGCATCCTCCTTGGAGCCAGCAACACTGGAGACTTCAATATTATTGGCAAATTTATTGACTATTCATTCCCCTTTATCATTGATATCAATTAAAATGTGAAAGATGTTATTCTAGCCTTGACAGGTCTAAAATTTCATCTCTTCCCTTCCATTTAATAGCTGTATCCCTCTATTACCAAGCCAGTTGAGATATGGCAAGCACAGCAATGGCATAGATGCTGTTTATGTTATCATTTGGATAAAAAAATTGTTATAGCAAGAATGATATATGAAATAAGTGAAATGTAATTATAATTTTAAGACATTTACAAATCAGAATTAAGGTAAACATTAATATAATCATTTTTAATACTGATTACTTTTTGATATTTTTAAAACTTGAATTAGCTTTACTATCCTTCAAAAGAATGACAAATCAATAAACTAGTATTCTTTTTTCCAGTGTGGATCAGCCAATCACAAAATTAATAGGGGACAAAATCTACATTAATAAAAACAAGATCTTAGAAGTAAAAGTACAGAAAATTATTTAATATGTAAAACACACTATACGTAGCATATCCCAAACAGTTAAGGTATTTTACACAATATCAGGGCTCACCAGAACAGCTTATATTTGACAAAGTATTGGTAAAGGCACAATTTATTAATAGCAATTAGATTTACATATGATTTGTGTCCTTCAGTTTTAATTACTGCCATGTCCAGGTGGAAACATGTTTATGTGTAATATTTTTTGATATTACACAAAAATCTCATCTGACTCGAGAGCTTTCTTTTACTGTTGTAAAAGGACAAACTAATTCAATGGCATGTGACATTTATACAAATGTCATCTGAATTCATTCAACAATTTTTTTTTAAACAAGTACAACAATTTATCCTGAATTTTTCCTTTTGATATTTTTAAGATGTCAATTTGAGTAACTGATTGGCATGTGATATGTATCATTAAGTTTTAATTTACTGTGTAGGTCAGGCTGAAACATGCTTATCAAAACACTGATATTATACAAAAACAATAACTGATTACCATAAAATTTGTTTCAGTTACTCTTGGCAGAGTTGTGTTAAGACTTTTGCTGGACACTTGCAGTGGCATCCCAGTGCATTTTTTTGGAGGGGGTTGCATTGTTTTTGTAAACATTTTTCATTTGTGTAAGAGGTCAACTAAACCTGGAAGCATGGCAGAAGTGAGATCCTACAGTGAATGGGGAAAATATGCTGTAAGTTCTATTCCAAAATGATGTAATACATGAGAACTTTGCAAGGATGAGCTAATACAACCTTTGGCTCTTGCACATCATAAAATTTTACTAATCATATTCCTCCCATATTCTTACCAACATAAAGTAGTTAGGTCTTAAAAGTTAAGAAAGTAGCACCCAAGGAGTCCAAGTTCAAATTGTTCCTGCATTAACCCCACAGAATATCCTCTCCTGTGTATCTCAGAACAGCTACCATAGGTATTAACACTTTTACTGAAAAGCAAAGAACAACGTTAACCTGAAGATGGCCTAGAAAGATCAAAATGTTGTTCTCTGCTTATCAATAAAAGTGTTAATACCCTTACCAGCTGTTCTGAAATACATTTTTATTTCAAGTGGGTTTCTCGTTATCAAGAACAACCTTTCCTGTTTCCCTTTTGAGTAATATGCCTTGAATGTGCATTGTACTAGTGTTAATATTAACGCACAACCTGTTTTGAAAATTCCCTGATAAAATCCTCGATAGCTTGCTGACCTGTGTACAAAACTATCATAAAACATAACGACACGCGAAATTGTTCAAAAACTTTGTAACACTAATAAATGTAAACCGTAACTATAGAGTGCAGAATAACTATGTAACTTGTAAGCCTACTGACTCCGCGAATCGGATTATAAATAGATATTATTATTCGTTGTTTAAAAAAATCAAAACATTTTAACAACTACATGAATATCTGATAAACAAATAAAATTACAGACAATAACGCTGATTTTTAAAATGAACTTAAACTTACCGACATTACGAAACACAATGTACCACGTTACTTCAAATTCAAAGGCACACTGAATATATTATCTGTAGAGACATCTAAAGGTATAGAGCGTAACTTATTATTATTATTTAAAATAATTTTACGAGAACACAATAAATACTACCTAAAACTAAAATAATACAGTGAGTTTGAATATAAATTATATCAGTAAACATAACAAACCGAATAAAAATTCTCGAAGTACACTACTATTTTAAACTAAAGATTTTCTATTCATTTTAAAACTGGAATAGTTAAAAGTATAAGTAATGTTAAAAACAACATTTTACAATGTCCCTTGATGCAAAGATAGGAGACAGACACTCTACAAATAGATCAGTTTTACCTAATATAGTGAGACATATAACATACTTTCAAACAAATATTAAAAGTTCATTTTGCTTTTGTTGTTGTTAAGCGCAAAGTTACACAATGAGCTGTCTGTGTTAAGCCCATCAAGGATATTGAAATCCCATTATTAGTGTCGTAAGTCTTCACTCACACTTACTACTAAGCCACAGGGAAGGGTGGGGTGCTTTCTCTCTGTGAAGAATGGTTTAATTGTTTAATTTTGTCTAGATAATAAGATATGATGAGAATTTATGCTTAGATTTTCAGAAACGTGAGTTTGTTTGTTTCTCTTAAATTTGGACAATGTTACTTAAGGATTTCTGCTCTAGTTATCCCAAAGTTTGAAATAATAGACTGTAGCAAATGCAGCTAGTCACCACCACTCACTGCTAGAACTTGAGTTACTCTTTAATTGACAAAAAGTGGGGTTGATCATTATATTATAACGTTCCCATGGCTTAAAAGTGAAAATGTTTGAGGACAGGACTCAAGCCCAAAACCTTCAGATTGCGAGACTAACTATCAGATCATGCCAGATACAGAAATATGAGAGGATAGCAGCTTATGCGTTTTAATCCTAATAGTAATTATTTATTTTGTGGCTGTCAATGCTCAACTGTTAGCCCTAGAAAGTATAATGCTAAAATTCAGGATGATCACAGCACAGATCAACTTGACAACGAACAAATAAAAGTTTTCCACCATCTCCGTTCTCCTTAATCAAAATGTTCATCATGATTAGACTTGACTTTGTTTATTGATAAATCGAGTGTTGGCAAAGTTAGGTTATTTTTGGTTTTTTAACAAGCTAAAAATGTGGATTCTACACTGGTTTAGTGCGAAATTTAACGTCAGAATTAAAATTGGAAGAATGTATAACTTTGTACAAATCTTTATTTTAGAACGTACAATAAAAAGAGTATATTACATTGCCAGTAGAGATTGTGTATGTTTTGTTTTGTTTGTTTGTTTGTTTTTAATTTCGCACAAAGCTACTCGAGGGCTATCTGTGCTAGCCGTCCCTAATTTAGCAGTGTAAGACTAGAGGGAAGGCAGTTAGTCATCACCACCCACCGCCAACTCTTGGGCTACTCTTTTACCAACGAATAGTGGGATTGACCGTCACATTATACGCCCCCACGGCTGGGAGGGCGAGCATGTTTAGCGCGACGCGGGCGCGAACCCGCGACACTCGGATTACGAGTCGCACGCCTTACGCGCTTGGCCATGCAATTGTGTATGTTCTCATAGCAAAGCCGCTTCGGACTATTTGCTGTAACCACTGCGTAAAATCAAACCGTTTAATTTAGCGTTGTAAATCCATAGGCTTAACGCTGTCCTATAGGGGGACAGTAGAATTTGAAGAAGGCTTGTTGGAGTACAATAACTTATGGACTTTTTTTCACAACTTCTGATGGCTAACTATGTGATTTCACAACACGAATCTTAATATTTTCAGCTTCAAGAAAAAATGTTTACAACTGTTTAAAATTTGTTTTCGTTTTGAAGATTTTGACTTTGCTCTGAGCACACAAGTAGTGTGAATTTGATTGAATATCCTTCCTTAGAATTACCAGTATGAATTATATTAGAAGTGAGAAGATTGAAAATATAAAGTTGAATATTAAGGACAATAAATGCATAAGTGTTCTACGGTTTTAAGAAAATGAAATTTTCCATTTGTATGGTGATTTTTACGTGATTGAGCTAAATGGCCAGTTCAAAAATTCTTTTAGCTAAGTTAACCATTACTAATGTTGGATTACTATATTAGAGAAGAAAATTAGCCAGAAGCATCCGTCACAGATGAAAGTGCAGAGCATACTTAAAGACACCATACTCTGTTTCTATAGTTCTATCAGAGACATTTTAAATGATATGACTATTGTTAATCAAACTTTGTGTTGTAAATTTCTATAACATTTTAGTAAAATGTCCTTCGGACTTACACACTAAAAACTGAGTTTCGGTACCCGTGGTGGGCAGAGCACAGATAGCCCATTGTGTAGCTTTTTGCTTAATTCTAAACAAACAAAAAACAAATACCTGAGGTCTTTGAAAAAACACCAAATTTCTGTGAGAAAGCTAACTTCAAAGAGTATTGATAATATCAGTTAGACGAAAATTATGATTCTTAAAAAATACTACTAGTTATTAGTAGTACTTATAAAAGCGGATACTTCGTTTAAAACTATATCTCTTCAGTGAATCTGGTTGATACCATTGATTTGTTTTGGAGTTATCGTGTAATACAAAAGAAGCAGAAGAAAAAAGAGCAAAAAATTCAAACTTTTTGCTGTAATAGTTACAGACATTCACAGAAAATGTGACTCAATCATTGCATAGACATTGTTATAAAACGAAACATTGTATAGTTTTGTGAAGTTCTGATGACTCACTGAGGAGACACTTAAAATACCATTTCGACGAACAATCCGAGTTATTTTCTATATAGTCAGTGCTAGCTTGCCTGATATTAAAGCTAGAGAGGCTGTTTTACGAATTAAAAACAAATTAGCTCTGACAGGTGTTTTAAAAAAGTTAGAAAACATTTTCTCCAGTTTCAGATGACTTGCATATTTTACAGTATTTTTTTCTTCTGTATTTAGTTACATACTTGATCGCTTGAATATTATTTTACCATATCTTTAGAGTTAGACTTAGGCTCAAGGTATTGTACATTAACAACATTAAGACAGCAAAAATGAAGTAACATTCAGGTTAGTCATATTTTGACAGTTGTGATATTCAATCAGAGCCGACCTTAGATAAAACTGTGGCCTGTGCGAACTTAATAAAATCAACAAGAATTGCAATATTTGATTTTTGCACCAGTTGTGGAGTGCCCACTGTGCAGAAGTACATCGCCTACGCGAAAGACCGGCTCGGTAATCAGATATCCAACAGGTAGCCAAAAGTATCTCCACAAAACGCAAGTTCAGAAAACGTTTTATATAGAGAACATGAAAACGTATAGGAAACAAGTGAACATTGCAAATACAAGTTAACAAATAAAACAAAAGCTTTATATAATTTCATAGTGTTGAAAATATTAACACTAAAAACTGACCAGCTTTTTGCTCGTTGACAATTTGGATCCAGGATTGAAAAAGAAAAAAATCAAGAGAACATTCAAAATCAGGAAGAAGTCAAAATATAAAGAGATTGTGTTTCTCTGTTTAGAATAAAGCAGAAAGATACACGATGGGCTATCTGGGATCTACCCATCACGGTATTAAAACCCAGTATCCATCGATGTGATTTTGCAGATATACCACTTTGCCAATGTGGATCAGTTAAGGAGATAATTGTCTGGATATCCCAATTTTATAGTTAGACTAAAGATTTACTTAGATATTTCACAATAATTTATGCTAAATATATTAATTATTATTCTACATACAACTCTAGCCATCTTAAGCCAGTTTGTATAGGTTCCTATAACATTTTTTTAAACAGAAAAACTTCCTGTAAGTTTATATAGAAACAAAGGTTGCAGCATGTAAAAGCATAAGTGAGTGTTTACCATCTTGCGGAATCCTGTCAATATGGAAATCACCAGCTACATGCACAAAGTGCAAAGAAATTTATAAAATTAGTACGAATGGCGTATATTTAGTTAAAGATACATTGTATAGTAGTTATGAAAGGTGAAATACGATACTATTAAATCATCACAGAAGAATTTTTTTTTACCTTTTCTTTACAAGGTGTTTCGATGTGCACACGTAACTTTTTTTGTTCACTGCACGTACAATAAAATCTTGATACACAATGCTGAAAATGAATAATAGCGCACATTCCTTTTTATGATGAAAAGATCCAAAGAAAATGAAACATAGTCAGAAACTAATTAACTTTGAAATGATATTTTTAACCTTATTACTTTTGTGTTTGAAACGTGATATTGAATATTGTGAGGACAGTACTGATATAAGTTCTAAGGATCTGTTTTTAAGCCAGTATAGACGTTTTTTAGGAATTGTGTAATTTATTCAAACGGAACAATAAAGTACAGTGATAGGGTAACTATAAGGTCTGGAAATTTAAATAAAGTTTTAAGAAACAATTTGAGCCAAATATAAAAAGGAATCAGACAAGGGCTAATTATTGAGCGTGTTAATTTATTATTAAGCACAAAGGCTATTTGTGTACTGCTCATCACAGGAATCGAAACCCGGTTTCTAACAGTTTAAGCCCAGAGACCACTGTACCCCTGTGAGCAGGAGGCTGTTAGAGTGATTTATTGAGTTAGCAAGTTTGTTAGTATTTAATAATAATTCAGTGTTGTGAGTATTGAGTCAGTGTTTGTACAAATAATCAGATATTCAAAGTTTGCAAGTGAATAGAATTACTGTTTCAACGTAATTTACTTTTGTAATTAGTTACGCTAACCATTGGATTTAAAGTTCGAGAAATAAGTTTTTGTTTTTTTATTATCATCGTTAAGTCGACTGGACGTTGCATTATTCTATAAATCGAATAACCTAAAATAGCTCGCCGCACAGTAAAACACAGACTGGCTCACAAAATGTATAAGGGATAAAACTGAATAAATGCATTATATATTTTAGGACATGTATACACATATGACTAAGGATCAAAGTGGTGAGTCATACTACAAGGCAATAGCATGATTCGCTGCTAGAACAAACCACATTTTTGTTCGTAGCATAGCTCACGCTACAGTGACCTTTTCTAAAGAAAAAAAACACGTGAATTTTGGTGGATCAGGCAGTCCCGTAAATAAGCGAGATAAATTCCCTTACCTGGTGTTCTATATTAAAATAAAAAAGAAGGGTGCAACCTCGTGTATATTATAAAACTTGGACACATAGTTACTCCAAATGATTTATCAGAAAAAAAAGTTTGTTTTTGCAACTTCACGCAAAATTATGTGAGGGCTACTTGTTCTAGCCTCCCTTAATTTAATAATAATTTAATATGCCTGCATATTACCAATGACAGAAAAAGTAATCACAGCTCTCCCTTCTTTACCACAGATCACTTTACTTTAATCTTTAATCGCAATTTAACCAGAATTATCGGGGGTTCAAAAAATTCTTTTAACACGCATTTTAGTCCGCATTGAAATAAACACCAAAAGAAAAACAATCATAAACATAAAATTAACAAGCATTATTTCTTGAGACTACTCTGAGTTGCGTGTAAACGAAAGCAGTCATAGCATGTGTGTTTTCTACGTATTTTTTGTATATGTAATTTTTTTACAGCGAAGTCATATCAGGATATCTGTTGTGTCCATCGAGGAGAACCAAACCCTTAACTTTAGCATTCTAAATCCGTAGACTTACCGCTGTCCCAGCGGGCTACATTTGGTCTACGAGATCCAACATTTCAAAACGAGCCATCATCAGTTGTGGACCACAATGAACAGAATATTTACTTAGACATAATGTAAAAGTAACTTGATAAGTTTAAGTCAAATAAATAGTCCAATAATTAAACTAAAAAATTAGACTACAATGAACCAGTAAGGTAATAAACACAAAAGCAAAGTAATGATTAGGTAATTCAGATTAGAATAAACTCACAATTAAATTACGTGGATAAAAGAAGTGTTTATCCTAAGGGAATGTAAATAAATAACATTTGACAGTGAACATAAGTCCATATAAAGTTGAGTTTAGCAGTTATATTTCACTATAAGTAATATCATATTCTCAGTTAACCTTTTAGAGATTTGGAATAAATCTTTAAATCACTGAAAAAGAAATCTATCACTGTTACTCAAATTATCAGTAACAGCAGCGATTCTCAATATCTGGTCTGCGAGCTTCCTTCAGTTGATCCGTGAATAAGAAAAGCATAATTACTTAAAGGAGAACAACAATGTAGTGTATAGAGTCCAGTGTGTTCTTCAGAGGTGCAAAACACAACTGATGGTCAGGAAACAAAAATATTGGAGAAGCACCGGTCTGTAATATGCACTGTGTCGACTTGTAGAAAAGAAAATACAAATTTATAAGAAATAACTTAACAGTTTTAAGAAAATTAGTTGTTTTTTCTTGTTAAGCGCAAATCTATACAACGTTGTATTCACAGCAATGGATCTGATATTATAGAATTATTAGCCTTCGAGCTTACTTCATAATCACTTTGAGGTGTAAAAATGGAATAAAATAATGGTAAATTTAATCTTAAAAAAACATTCACATTGGAATAATTATACAGTACTTTTAAGTTCAACTTAAACGTAAATTTCAACCTTTACTCTCAGCTTCACCTTTGCGAACCAAATCGGTAACTTGTTTTTTGTTTGTTTCAAAAAGTCACAGAAGCCCTATCTGCGTCTACTCGTCCCTAATGAACCAAAATACTAGAGGGAAAGTAGCTAGTCAGTACCACGCACAAATAATTCATGGCTACTCTCACTTGATTGAACAGTGGAATTCTACCGTCACTCTCATAACACATTTGCAGACCCGATGTGCGGAGCACATTTTTTCAACAACGGATTCACAGTCGGACCGCTAAACATTTAGTCGCAGATGGCCACTTTAGAGAAACAAATTGGTATTATGAAACTGTTGGTTTATTATGAATATAATTATAAAATAAAGTTGCGATGACTTGATCATTCACTGCTTTTCGATTTTCTAATTTTATATTGTTTTTAATAATTATAATTAGTTTCGGTTCCTAAAATTCCGGTATTTACGTTTGTAATACACACACACACACAAACAACAAAATTTGTATTAGTTTCAAGGTAGCGTCCCCAAATCAAAACATGTGATTAAAGAGGGAGTGTGGCGTTTCACTATGGCGGTAGAGACGGAGGAATGGAATCCTGATAAATTAGACGAAACTGTAATAAGTAAGCGTGATTTTTGTATGAATATTTGCTCTGTTTTAATCACTGAGAAATTACTCATACTATTGTGTTATATATTTTTACAGTAGCTTTTCTTTTAACTTATAAATGTTTTGATAGTATAAAAAATACGTCAAAAGCAATTAATCTGTTGAGCATTTGAAATTCATACTCAAGTAAATTAAATTTAGGAAATAAAAGTTAAGTTGTGAACTTGGGCTTTTATTTATGAATATATATTTACATCTTTTCAAATTTTTGAAGAAAATCTCGGCTCCAAGTGCATGATTGCCATATGCTATAAATATAATGACTATTGAATGTGATGCACTTCGTTTTGGAGATACTGTTGTAATGTTTACATATCTTTTATAATTTGAATTTGATTACGAGTGAAAGAAGTAAAATTTCATTATCATCAATTTATACTAATTATAATGTTAGATCTATTTATTGTGTGTATTATTATCAGGACACAACAAAATATAATTTTTGTCAAAGTGCATGGCTAACTATACCGATTACTACTGTACTGATCAGGTTGTTATGAAAACCCAGTTGAAGCAATGAAAGGTTTTGTGTGTGGGTTTTCATATTTTGGATCATGTTTAATATAGATGGGAACACATACAATAGTGTGATTGAAGATGATGATCTTGGCCTAGAAATAGATAAGTCACTCAAACCATAAAGGCAGTGTTCCAATACTAGTAGTAGTAAAGCTAATCAAATTTTAGGGTGTGTTTTTACACACATTGATGACAAGTCAAAAGAAGTAATAATCTCTATAAAAGTCTGAGTTAAATTTCACTTGGGATGTTGTGCTGCATTATGAAGAGCATAGGATGAGAGGACACAAGTTGGAGAGACAGGTTAGGCTCCAGCAAAGATGGGTTTAACTTTCTAACAGTAAGAGGGTGATTTGAATATGATTGGTTTACCTTATGAAGTAGGAAAAGACTGACACTTTACAAATGTTTAAGAGGGTTGGTTACATTTTTATTTTTTCAAGGGTAGATGTCTAAAGACTGTCTTGAAGGACTAATGGATCTGTGTTGACTATATATTATTATTATTAAAAATTTATAAGTGAAAGTAAAGTGTATATAAGTATATCAACCATGCTATATTCAGCTCTGATGAGAGTCTCCTGCTGGTACAACTAAAGGTCTATGGATTTACAACACTGAAATCAGGAGCTCATTTCCCCTCGGTGGACTCAGCAGATAGCTTGATATGTCTTTGCTATAAGTGAAATATAAACACATAAACCAACTCTGATGAGGCCTTTTGCATAATATGAGAGATCTTCAGGCTGGCTGGAATTTACCACAGATGTAATGGTGGTCACTAATTAACCCTCAAATTACATTTCATTATTGATGGGATTTTGGATTTTTATTTGTTATAACACTTAATGTGAAGAACTAACCACATAAATTGAGGAAATCACCAATTTTCTGTGTAAAATGCATAAGGAACACAATTAATAATTGGTGAGATTAATTGCCATATTTATGGTATTTTTGCTTAAATTTTTATGATTTACTATTTGGGACCTTATGTGTGTAACTAACAAATCTTACAAATTGCTCACAAGCAGTTTTGTATGTAAATAGTTTAATAAAATGTATTTGGAAAAAAAAACAGAAACAGATGGGGTCACTGATAATACTAGGGTTGAATAATCTCATATCTTGCAACTGCCTAGGAGACTATTCCCAAACTAAAACTGCACATTTACTATAATTCTTGAACTTACAAAATGTTAATGCTACATAAACTCTTAATAAATTAACCAAATTACAAAGGAATTAAATATTATGTTATAAACAAAACATTTCCTTATAAATATAATGAAGTAAAATTATTTTTGTTTGTACATCAATATTTTATGATTTCTCAATACTATAACTTGACAGCTGTTTTGTAAACCTTTTTGGCATTGCACTGCTCATGGAAGTAATGGTACAGCTATAATAATCTTAATGAGATCAATAGTTTTAATATTGTTACTGGTTATGCTTCTTTTTTGTAATGCAACTTGTTTTTGTATGCCATACTTTAGTAAGATTGTTCTTAAGTTTTTTTTTGTATAGTTTTATGACTTGTTATCTTGACTAACATATAATTAACAAAAAATTTAAAGACAGTAAGAGATCTGTTAGTCAGTCTTGGCCATCCATCTGTTAAACTAACCTAATTTTCAAAGTGAGCCCTAACAATTCAAATACTTATAAAGTTTTCTTTTATATAAATTTACCACATCTGAAGACAACTCATTCAAAAGGCCGACCATTATGTTAGAAAATTAAAGCTGTCTCGTCTGAAGATGTCTCCTACTATGTCAAGATATATATGCATTTCCTAGTCTTATCATTCTCACCATTAAATGTGCAAAAGGTACTGTTATTTCCTATAACAATCTTTAACATCTCAATCAAATCTTCTATAACTTTTTTTTTGAAAGAAATATCAAAGATTTTAACCTGTCCTCAAGTGATAACTTTCATATCCAAGGTATCATCCTTGTAGCTCTTCTCTGAACCCTTTTCAACAATTCATTACCCTTCCTGGGAGAAGGAATCCAAATCTGAGAATAGTATTTGAAATGTAACCTAACCAGTGATCTGTACAGTGACATTGTAACCTCTTTACTCGTGTATTCAATATTTCTGTACATGGAACATGAAATCCTGTTTATCCTGTTATGAGAAACTGCTTTTATTGGATAGCTTAAGAGATCAATGAACCAGAAAACCAAGTTTCTTTTCCTCTACAACATTAACTTTTTTGCTGTGGGCATGGTATAATATACCTGAATTTGTCTACACATTTGCACTATAACTTTTGATACAGCATGTGTATCTTCATAAAATTTGATAGACTTTTAGTAAAGAGTAAAATTATTTTGTTTAAAAAAAATCAGAATTTTTAATAAATATTTTTACTAAAGATTTGTTTGTGAAAATAGAGAATGTTTTGTTACTAGTCTGAGTACAAAGTGATTTCATGTTATGATTAAAAAAAAATTATTCTTCATCCCACAAATCTCAAATATTGTTTGCATAATTACTAAATCCTTCTAAATACATTTCAAATGTTTGTTTCCAGTAAGACTATATTTTGCTTTTTTTTATCCTCTGTGTGGGGTCTGTCACTTAACCAACCTTGTAACCATCATAAAAAAACATTCGGAAATATAAATTTGTTTTTCATGCGAGAATGATTACCTATTATAACATGAAAATACAAATGTTTAGTCTAAGTAGTTTAAGTCTCATAACAGTATATATTTACATATATATATTTATTATTTTTTATTATACTGACCTTTCAGTCATACCTAGCTAACATTACATGACTTGCATTGATATACTACATGTACACTTGGGTCATATATTTGTTACACTATTAGTTATTTCCAGAGCTTTAAATACCTGCCTCTTTTTTTGTCAAAGTCTACATAGGTGAGTTCAGTTACTTTAGAACACCCTTGTCACAACAAACATGCTCACTCTTTCAGCCATGGGGGCATTATAATGTGATGGTCAATCCCACTATTCATTGTTAAAAGAGTAGCCCAAAAGTTGGCAGTGGGTGGTGATGACTAGCTGCCTTCCCTCTAGGCTTACACTACTAAATTGGGATTGGCTAGTGCAGATAGTCCTCGTGACTAATGTTACTTCCCAGGGTATACGTATCCAAAATCCTGAATTGATCTAGGATAATGGGAAGTGGCATCCACCATGACATTGTGAGTACCTACTCTGATATGGGGTGTTCTGCTAAACCACTGAGGTTTTACTTATGGTAATTCTACACAACATTCAAGTCTGATGCATGTACTATTATTGAAAAAGCTAGTAACAGAGTTGTGCTTTTGCCTACTTCTTTGGCTAGCATAATAAAACATAGGAGATCCTTGCTATTAAACAGCTTCTAGCCATGGTAGACCATGGGAAATCCTCATCAATTAGAATCTGACTACTTGTGCTAGAACAAGTTGTCCCTTTACAGTGAGAAGTGGGACAAAGGTGGTTCTGTAGTGTAGAGCAGATCATCCTGCTTAATATTAATACACTACAATCTCCAAGTGAAGTTTGGACATATATTTCTGTACCATACTTCTTTATATGTATTTATTTCTCATTTTCCTGCTCTTGCAAGGGCTTGAACCCTCAGTTTCAGATGGCAGAGTAGATTTACAACTGTGATGTATTGCTCATAAACCCTACTTCCACAGCAGACAAGGAACTACAGATTGATGGTTGAGTAATGGTAATATAATTATTCATTTTGAATGTGTCCTATATGATGCCATCCTGCTACAGCTGGCATGAAGCCCATAGTTGTCTGATAGTAGAGGTGCTGTGACCAGATACGTGTCACAAGAGTTCTTCCAAAGTTAGTTTTACCCTATAGAGACTTTATGGTTGAGGAGTTTTGCACACATGAGAATCTGAATGAATCTAAACCTCACTACACACATTAGATGTGCAACAGCTTGTGCAAATACTCAAAGGGTCATGCACCAGTTTTACCCATCTTTGTGACACATTTTAAACCTTTTGCTTTTTCTGGACATAGATGAATAGCATACCCTGGATGAGATGAGATGCAGTTGCTCACATGTGGCTCTATGGAGCCCCAGTCATCTGACATCATACTCCATGGGTTTTATTTAGACATTTTAAAAAGGAGGCTTGTCTGTGTAATTGTTGAAACAGTTCCTATACCAATATAGTGTGTGTATGGAAGCTGTGTGTGGAAATGAGTGGTCCTATTGGAAGCTAACATTTTTCTTAATTTAAAATTATTTTTTGATAGACACCTCTGTACACATTCTCATCCATACTCCTCCCTTCCCCCTGTTTTGCCTCATCAAAGAATGAGGACTTTTACATGCAAATGTAGAAGAAAGACTTGTGCAAGGAGGTATATCACATTCCTATTGGTGGAGGGCTTAGCTTCATGATGCATCACCATGTGGGAGTGCGCATTTGTGTGTTTTCATGTTAATTTTAGCTGAATGTTTTCACAAGAATAGAGGCATGCAAGTCTTTCAGGTAGATAGGCATTATTTCAAGAAGAAAATATTTATTTGTGTAGAAAGATGTCTATTAGAAATATTAGATGTCTGTTAAGAAAAATGGTAATCTTTTCTGGTCTTATTTGTTCTTATTTTTCAAGTTTTGATTATCCATCAGACATTCTTTATATTTTCAGTATGTTCCAGTATTTTGCAACTTTATAAGATTAAACAGTGGACCTAAGATATGCATGTTGTGAAAGATTCATCCATCATGTACTTATTTCAAATGTCTCAAATGCTTATAACTTTGAATTAATTCTTACAGCTTGATAAAACTCTTAGAGAGCTCAGTGTTTATGGAATACATTTTTTTCATAACATTACCATAATACAGTGTATTTTAATCAACTAACATAAGTGAATATATTGAACATATATAATGACTGCATATGTACACTTCATTCATGATGGTGTTTACATGTTGCATTTTAATTAGTAATTAGTAATTTTGTTTTATTTTGTTACAACACCCACTGTAAGGAACTGACTAAAACAGATTGGTGAATCATTCATTTCTTATTTAAAATGCATATAAAAACCTAACTATAATTGATGAGATTAATTACAATATTGATGGAATATTTTTTACATTACTTTTATATAACCATTGAAATCATGGAAGCTACAAACAGTTTAGTGCATAAATAGTTTAGAAATGCTCATTTTAAAAAACTGATGGAATCTTTATTCTTAACTTCATGTTGAAAATTTTTTTTGTAATTACAAAATGCAAATTTAAGTCACTGACACAACCCTTTCCTACCTTATTTTGTACAATATATTAACATATAGGATGTCAGAGGTCTGTTCTAACCATCTGAGTGGTTGAATATTGCTTCAATCCAAGGAGATTTTAATGTTTTACATATTAAAACTAAATTTAGATACATAACTGTATGTAGTTGCAGTTTGAAGCCATATTGACTTTCAGGAATTGTTAATGAGGGATTCAACTAAATACATTTACATGGATCAGGTGCAAGACCTAATCTCAATATATGCTGTACACACATCCACTTTAATAACATTCTATTTAAAATTGTGTTGTGGGACTTCCACTTTAGTGTAGCACTTAAGTTGTATTTAACCATAAAATTTTATATTTAGCAATGACTACATGATAGGTGAGTAAAACTACCATTAACAGTTGAGGAACTTTTTTTCTGAGAAATAGCAGTTTTGTATGACCTATTTGTCAGTGAAAAAAAAAAACAAAAATTGAACCAGGAGTGTATAAAGAGAATTAAGCATTTATTGGTACTGTTTGCATTAATTTATGTATATAGATTATGAATCACATTTGTTTTGTTTGTTTTTTTTAGTTTAAGGATTATTATTACTGAATATTTATTGCTGTTATTTCTGTCATGTTCAAAAGTAGTTACAGTTTATGCTTTTTTCCAGTTCTTAAAATAGATTCGTATTTTATTTTTATTTCTGTTAACATACTACAGAAGTGGTTAGGCATATTTTGATGTTTTTTTCAATACAGCTCACAAGCCCCAAGTTACTTGTTCCTTCCATATAGTATGACATTTTCTTTTGAATGAAACAAACATTACAAATAAAAGTGGCATATTTCTTATTGATACTTTATTCTAAAACCCATGAAGGTCATTAAATATCTATATTGCTTGAAACCTTTTTTTGTTATCTCTCAGAAATAGTTGGACAGGTTCAGTTGAGAAAGTATGGAGACTTCATTCAAGAATATGCCTCTCAGTTGCAAGGAATTGAGCATGCTCTGGATGAAACTCTTAATGAATCATGGGATATGACATTTGATCCAGTGTCTCTTCAGGTCAGTTTATGAATTGATGCAACAGGATGTAGCATTAAACTGATTACTAACATTGTATGAAAAGACACGTGTGTTTATTTTTTTACATTTACTACAGTTGTCAAGTTATACATGTAAGTCAGGACTTGTTTATATTACCTTTTTGTTTATAACTAGTAACGTTTTGTGGTGTCACCACTACTACTGCCTGTAAGCATTTGATAATGCTGAAGATTTTAAAGAAGAATGATGTTTATATCTGATGATCATCTTTCATTGGTTTTAAAACTTTTGCAGTCTGTTAGATATAATGTTTTATCTTAGAGTTAGTGTTTTGATAAGAAACTTTTGATTAATAAGAATCAATTTGATTTCATGTTTTGTTCACACTTAACAATAGAAGAAATGTATTGTGTGGAATTATGGTGCATAATGCCTTACTTGTAAAATTATTGCAAAAATAAAAATTCTTGAGCAGTTTTTATGCATTAAAATTGATTAAATATTGTATTTTAAAGAGCAGTTATGTAAAATTGCATATATATCAGTAGAAAAAGCTTTTTAGAAATTTCTGTGCATTAGGTGTAAAAGTAACTTGATTTTGATTAACACGAGCACTTGATTAAATTTACAAACAAAATTCATAATGTATTCTTAAACTTAAGCATGCACATTGGTAAAACATCTTACCACTTGTTCTTTTTATATTGTTCCCTGCTGGTACAGCAGAAGTCTATAGATTTACAATGCTAAAATTAGTGGTTCAATTCTTCTCGGTGGACTCATCAGATAGCTCAATGTGGCTTTGCTATAAGAAAAATACACACCTTTTTTATTACTCTGTAGTAGTCTGTGTGTGTTTTCTATGCTTAACCTGTAGTCTTCTGTATAATTTTTTAAAATAGTTGTTATTAAGATAAATAACATGTATTAATTATAAGTTTTATTACAAGTGCTTTCATTAAAACATTTTTGCATGATAATATATATTGATCAAAAACTACATTTTTGAAAATTTCACTTGCATTTTGTTTAATATGAATCATCCTTTCAAACTCTAGAGATACAACTTAAGATTTATATTGACCTGTGTATAAAACCAAATAGTAAGTTATTTTAATAAGCCACCAGTACACTAAGTCAACATGTTTGTATTTACCACACTAAAAGTTATTAATTAAGAAGTGAAATAAAATACTGAAATGCTCAGAAAGTTACAGAATTGACTATGAGTCTAAAGTAATGGCTGAACTTTATGTGTAGTTTGTTACTTAAAATATACAGCCATCTAAAAAAAATCTGAAACGTAAATAAGAGTAGGCAATTAGATTTTGAACTTTAGCAATGTCCCCTGCTAGTACAGTGGTGAGTCTATGGATTTTCAATGCTAAAGTCCAGGGGTTCAATTACCCTCAGTGGACTCAGTAAATAGCCTGATGTGGCTTTGCTATAAGAAGACACACACACTTTAACAATATTATTTTGTAATGACCAACTTTTGAGCTCATAATCTCAGTAATTCAGATGTGTTACTTCCCTCCTCTTACAGTATTAGCTTTTCCTGTTTTGTGCTGTTTCTGTATGCAAAAATTTGTGTAATGCATGTCACAAGCATTTTGCACCTCCCTATTCGAATGAAAGATACCAAGATGTCTCTCATGCAAATCATCATGTGTCATTTTTCCACCAATTGGAGAACTCAACAATTACATATTCATGTGACTCTACGTGCCACTCCCAAACAACCATTTTTTATTTGGCAGTGCTAGAGTTCAGACATTTTTCTTTTTGTTTCTTACTTCTTAAAGTGGTTTATCTTAATTCATTTTATTTCAAGGATTTTTTTCCACTTTATTTTTGAAAGTGATTGATTTACACGTGTTTAGCTACATATGATTTTGCTTCTTTATTTGGTATCAAGCATGATTTCTGTAGTAAATGTCACCACTTTGGGTACATCTTATTTATCTGATACAATACTTCAGACCACATGTGTGGGCAACCTGTTGAAGGATGTATTGACCTTTATTTGCAGAGAGATTGAATTTTACATGGACAAACCTTGTCTCCTGCAGTTGCCCCTCTTCCATTTGAGCTTGACAAAGCTGATGAGGATTTTGACTGTTTGTTCCCCCCTCCCTGGAGTTTGTCATGCCAGTTCAAACCCTACCAGAGGATTCTATTAGGCCCTCATTGGCTTTCTCAGATTTCATTTCTCAGGTATTTGATGTTTTGTCTATTGCATCTGTTTCTTATGACATGTCCTTCCCTCTTGCACGATTCTGCCTCCTAATCTTATTTAGTTTCCTCCTGTCCCCTGGTATTTGATAGCATTAGTATGCCTTATTCTCCATAGACTTCAGACTGCACATATCTGTACCAACAATTATTGGGTTCAGTTTGATCTGTTTGGGGTGGTGCAAATCTTCTAGTGATCTAACCTAATGCTCAGTATTTCCTTCCTTGTCTTACCCTGATGATTCGTTTGTGGTTCCTTTCCTCAATCCATCTCCTCTCTAAGGCTCTTCACAGGAACCCCGAGGGATTTTTTGGGGACATACTCTCCCTCTTCAATTCCATATTGGCTTGCCTGTCATCTTGAGATCTTTTGGGTCGTGATGCTATATTGTTGTGGACCAAGTTCATGTATTCTTATCTACAAGACACTTGTTTGTTCCTCTTCCTCATTGTACCACTATTCATTGTTTTTCACGATGGTGCTTGGTAAACCAACAGTAGTTTAGGTAACTACCTGGAGGAAGCTTATCTTGCAACCTTTGTTCGTCAATGGATCTCTTTCATCTTTGATGTTTGGGTTCACCAAGTTTTTTCTTACCTTTTTTTACCTTGTTTTGCATGCCTGTTTCCTTTCTTCCTCCTTGAGATCCCTTGTCATGCCAACTTTATCCATTTATTACCTATGTTTGAGCTCATTGCCTTGTGCTCTTTGTTTCATCTCTCTCTTAATGTGTATTTCCTTCTACTTTTGGACTGTGGGTAGTGTTGGTCGGATCTGTTAAATATTAGTGTCATTCACAGACTGCACCACCACACTTCTGCTTTATTTGGATCATTCTTTCCTTCTGAAGACCTTGGCAGCTCACAAAGATAACTCCTCCTTTTTGCTCAATTCTCTTCCCTTTGTTTCTCATCTATACCATCGTCCTGATCCATATAAATTTCTGTGACATGTGCATGCCCATTGTTATTATGTTGTCTGCATGGATTCTTTCAGGGGTTTCTGTTCCCTTCTCTTTTTCCTGTGGCAGTCCTCTTCCTCTTGGGATCTTCCTATCTTTACTTGTTGTGTTCATCATTTAATCAAGTTGACTTATTCCTTTTTGTCCCCTTCCCAATGTGCTTTTTCTGTGTTGAATTCCAGCATATCTGACATCTCACTTTAACCCTTACTTCTTATCTTCATTGGCCTTTGGAGGAGATCATGCATTTAGGCATGTGGACCACCTCTCAGATATGTTTTGCCCATTACTTACATCACGAGCTCAAATAGCCCTTGTGTAGCTTTGCACAAAATTGAAAAAGAAACAAACAAACAAAAACTTGCATGATGTTGCAGTTTCTGCTTCTTTGGGTTGTTGTCTACCACCTGTGACTGTACTTCAGACTTCATTGTGGCTATGCTTTCTTTTCTTTCAGGGACCCTTGCTTTTAATTTCATCTCTTGGATTCCACTCTGTGACAAATGGTGCCTGACCAGGTATTATGTACACATACAAACAAATCCACACTGTACACCAGGTTGATTCATGTACTCTTTCCATGGCTCTGCACATTCACCTTCAAGATGAGGTGCTACTTGAGATCACTGGATAATCATTAACCTTGCAATATATGCTTCATAACTAGGGCTGTTCTGGACAATATATAGGGTTTTGTGGTAGCACATTGCATTATCTTGAGTGTAGCCATCTCTTCACACTCTCCAACTTTCTCTTCTCCCTTTTTCCCAGTTGTCCATCTTCTTCCCTTGATCATTCTCTCTGTGTAGTGGGTCATGGAGGATATATGTGAAGTGTTTACATTTCTGTTGTAAGCATGCCATCATTTTCTTGCAGTGAGGATGTTATTGGTGTTTTGGATCATTCTCCCAGTCTTGGAATCTGATATAATGTGATGGATTTGCCTTAGGCACCACGTGTCATATTCTTGAATCTCTGGTACAGTACTTATCCTATGTTATACTCTGGAATTGGTGTTTTACTTACATCCCAAATTTTTGGCTTGAGATAAAGCCCAGTGTGATTCTTATCCTACCATTGCACCAATGTTTGTACCTAGCTCAGAGGTTTTGGATGTAGTTGACTTACCAAGTATGTTGCACTGTGCCCAAGCCATTCTACAACATGGGAAACATCCTCCACTATCTATTTTATTCCATGGGATTGAGTTTCATTATTTATCCAATTGGGATCACTTTCCTGAGTTATCCTCTCTCATTTGGGTATGCTTCCTTACTTTTCTGCCATGTTTGTTCTTAGATAATCATGTGGAGGAGATAACCTGGTTCAGAAGTGATGAGGTGCCTCTCATCTGATTATCTGATATGTTTCTCTCATCTGCAGAACTATCCCTTGGATGCTTTTATAGGGTATAGCCGTTCTCCCCTTGCACCAGTCTTTATTCATTTATTAGTGTGGGATTCTAGCTAAGAAGTTATAATTTTCCTGTACTGAAGATATATTTTTGATAAGTACTTTTCTCCATTCACTTTTCCTACCTTCCTCTTCACAATCTTTTGGCACTTAAGCCTTCTGCCAAAATTCAAAGTGATGGTTCAGTAGTAGTGCGTAGAGGGATTCACATGCATCATGTGATAGAAGTTCTCTTATATTGGTGGAGAATGATGTATGATGATTTGCATGAGAGACATGTTAGAATCTTTGAATCCAATTGGTGGGGGGCTTGTGTCATACATATGAAAAAAATTTTCATATAGAGGGCATCACAAAATGGAAAAGGTTAATGTTGTAAGAGGAGGGAAGTACCCATTGGAAATAAATTTTCAGTATAAGAAAATTATAACTTTAATTCTTTTAATACATTATAGTATTATTTGTTTTGTACTTTCTTTTAACCCAGCTTAGTTTTGTCAGTTTATTCTAAAATATTGTAAAAGTAGTTGGTAGCCAGTTTGTATCTTTTTCTTCCTAATATCACCATCTCTTAAGATTTAAAGTTTTTTCTTAAAAATAAAATAGGGGAATTAAAAGTGCAGGCTTTTCTTTCCCAGTAACTCAATGAAGAAGATACTGATGTTACATAACCTAGTATGTCTTATTTGTGAAAGCTATAGCTTTATTTGCTATTCTGTAAAATAGGTTTTCTTAAACTCAACTTTAAAATCGAAAATAATTTATCCTTGTTACTAAAAATGACTGAGGACAAAAAGTAAAAGCGATAAATATATTTTCTCTTTCCATCATGTGACTTGACCTATCTTTTTAACAAATTATGGTGTGGATTCTTTCTTGATAGTTCCTTCCTTATGAAAGAACTACTCTTCTAGAACTTGTATCCACAGACAACAAAATCCTGAACAAAGTAATTACTGTATTTGCTCGTTTGTGTTGTGAAATCAAAGAGCTGTGTCATGAAGCAAAATCAAAGTTTTTCAATGCTCTACTTTTTTATGGAGAAGGAGGTTAGTATTAAACTGTTTTATTAACCTGTGATTTCGTTTTAGGATGATAGATGTGAGAAAGTTTATTATCAGAAATTTTGGCATGTTATTTTTTAAAAAATATGAAACTATTGTCTACGGTTTCTAATCCCTTTATTTTACATAATACCCAAAGGTTAAACCAACTCGAATAACAGAATATCCTTCATCTCATTATGATCCATTTGTTGTGTTTAGGTATTAATGTAATTATCAGATGTAGGTGGAACATAACTGAATTAATCAAGTTAAGAATTAACCTAGTTTTGAGATGGTGTTTTACTGCTTATACAGTATTTTTGAAAATTTGGATTTGCCTAATTATGATTTTGTATTCCACTAACCAACAGTTTTTGACTTTTTCTTAATTCTTAAACTTTTCAATATAATGTTAATTTTTAGAGGACTTTGCTAAACATTACATGAACATTTTTTTAATGCGAAGTTTTCCATTGATGAAAATAGTGATTTTATGTTGTAATTAGTCTTTAAACAAGAGACATTTTAAATCTAGAATTGAATCAAAATTATTTAAGAACAGGAAAAGTGCAGAAAAACAAAGTTTGTGCAAAATAATCACTTGATTCAATGACAGAAAAAACTAAATATTTTAATATCTAATTGAGCCAGACATGACCAAGTGTATACAGAACTGTATACCAAAAGGTCCAACATTTTAATTGTTCCTGTATTGCTCTGTAATTTCATTGTATAAATGTTATAGTTGTAATTGTCAATATCACATCTGATTTAATAGAAACTGGGATGTATAGTTGGCATATATTTCTAATTGGTTTACCTTACTCTGGTTAGCAATCCTAATTTAGAGATATCTGTGCCTCAACCCTAGGGTTTTCTGGCCTAATTGTTAAGTCCATTTATAATAAGCTGTGCCATTCACATTTAAAATACTGGTACTGTCTGTCTGCATGTTCACATTGAAAGTACCAATATTATCTCTCCATTGTTCATTTTAGAACCATCTGGTGGACTTCAGGAAGGAGAAGCTCAGGTTTACATTGGGCATATGATATCAGTAATGCAGGTAAAGTAAACAACATTGTATTTATTGTTGTTTTATAAACCAGTTCTATATCAGCTCACCAGATACAAGTGAGACTCTAATTAGTGGTATGATATTTTGCTCTTATAAAACTTGCATAATATCTGAAATTGTTATATTAATGTGTTTTGCCAATTCTCATGCAAAAATCCTTAATAGATACATTTCAGATTGTAGTTAAAATGAAATAACTTTAATTACAGATTATCACAGGTTTTGCACAGAGCTTATATACTGCATCATGCGTTTAGTAAAATAGAGATACTTTTGTGTAAAATCTGATTAAACTATCCTTTCATAACTGATGTAACTAATGTTTAATTCAATGTACATTTTACTTGTAATTGGGATGGAATAAAAGTTCTTTGTTTTTCCATTTAAAAATAGCTATAACCTGTCATTTTGCAACTGATTTTAGCAAAATACTCAAGTCTTAACAACAATAAGGAAATATATCATAATGCTCAGATGGTCTAGTTGCTCCAAAATGAACTTCAGATTTCTCGATGATGAGAAACCCACTTGAAATAAAAATGCATCTCAGAACAGCTGTTATGGGTATTAACACATTTATTGATAAGCAGAGAACAATGCTTCTACCTTTCTAGATCATCTTCAGGTTTATAGTAGAAGATGGACAGATCAAAACTGTGTCATATTCTTATACAAAAGCTTTATAGATGATTAACATCAGAAGTATTTTAAAGTGATGGTTTTGACAAAATGGCACATGTGAAAATGTTATTGTGACCACAAATAATCATACAAGGAAAAAAAAATGAAATTAATGTTACATACTTTTTTGAACAACAAGCTCATAATTTTCAATGTGAAAATGTTTTCTTTTGTTATTTTTGAATTAATAATATACTTTTTTAATTAGCTAAGAACTTCAGCTTTAAAACGTTTTTGACAGACTAATGATGAATAATGTGTAAGTGTAATTATTGTTTATTAAATTACAGCATGAATTTTTAAAAGAAAATTTTCTTATATATAATTGTGAGAGGTGGTTATTTTAATCAGATTTATGTAACATAGTAAATTTAAATTTAGTTCTGTTTCATGATCCATAACTTTGTCATGGTGGTATAAACAAATAGAGATTTATTATTATATAGTAATTTTATTTTTTCTTGAATTATAGATAAACTTCAAATGATTAATTGTTTAAAGTGGGAAGTGAATTGTTTCACCCTTTAGAAATGTTACTTTTAAATGTTATATGCTATTATTTTTATGTTTTACTGTTTGTAAAATCTAAGAGAAGTATCTATAAAATAATATGTGCAGTCATTATTTCTTTCTTTTTGATAAGGAATTATCCTGCTTTATAAATCGATGCTACCTAGTTACCAAGAACCTAGTACATCAATTGGCATCGTTGTATTGTGGAAATAAAAATGGTCCAACAGTTATTGATGTCACAGATGTTCACTTTCAGGTGAGATTATTATATGTTTTTTTTTTACTTGTAATTTCAAAAACTGTGTGTGTTCATGATTATGCAATGAGATGTTTTTACAACTACTTTGCATATCTATTTTACTATGAAGTTAAGATTATTATATATGCATTCATAATTTTGCAACAAAAGAAAGTATTACCTTTAACCTATTTTTTAGCTTAATTCCTTTGTTGTCAGGATATCTTTATCTAGGAGGTAAAAATCAAAATTAGTACTTTATTCTGGGGCATGACAAAATTTTGAGGTTTGTCTGGAAACTACACAAAATTTAAAGGGAATTAAACCATATTAAGATATTGCTACCAGTCTTTGAAATTTCACCCCCTGTGATGTTTGTGTTGTCCAGTGTACATCACACTTAAAATTAGTTACTCGGACAGACAAAAACTGTGTACTTGATACAAATCTCTCAAAAACATTTGAGGAAAAAAGGAAGAAAAACACATTTCTTGTACACAAATTTACTCTTGAATTGCTCAAAGCTGCTTGTATGTTTGCATATTACAGAAAACAACATTCATTTCCACAGCTTTTATGATAGTACCATTCATTATGTTAGAGAATTTTTTTGTACTAATTGACCACCAAAAGAAGATACCGTTTTTGATTCTCGTGTATGGTGTAAAGCTAACTCTATTCTTCCATGGGGATCACAATGAATCCTTTATGTCCTGGACCTACCTTAATGTTTCATTACTCTTCAAGAACTTTTTATTTTGTATTCACCTGTCTGGGTCCTTGTAGAGGAAGTCTGATTTTGAAAAAATGGAGACTATTGTCCATGATGAAGTTTTCCAGAGCTTCAGCCTCTGTCTCCAAATTCATTGACTTGATCATTGCTCTTTACTGAAGATTTGCTATTGATAGTGTATTTCTACTTTGTTACTGATTTAATGGTTTAAAGTATTAAGTATGGAAACAATATAAAGGAAAATACCTTAAATTTATGGATTTTTTTAAACCAATTTCGACTTATGATAATTTACTAAATGATGATATTGTAACAAAAAGTTAAAAATGAATAATACAAATTAATTACTGTTTTCATAAGCAACATAATTATATAAAGTAGCTTATCACGGAGTTACTATGCTCCCCATATTTTTTCTTCATATCTACAATCTTGATAACATTTAATTTGTACAAATGACTAATGTAAGCATTTTTATCTTCAGAAATAATCTTTATGGTAACAGTAGGACTCCTATTTTTGTCTCTGTTGAAGGTTCCAGATTCAGTTTTTCTTAGGAGTTAGTAGTTTATATTTCTAATTTATGGTTTGAGCATCTAAACTTGCAAATTTTAGAAGTGTAATAGTGATAAATTATAGCTTGGATAATATTTTTAGTTTACTCATATGTATGTAGTCATGTTTATCATATTTCAACAATTGATGTTTGATAATTTTAAACTATTATTATGTGAAACAAGTATTAAGTTAAAATAAATAGCTGAATTCTTCCATACCTTTTCACACAAACTAGTGTCTTTTTTAGTTTTAACTTTTGATTTCAACTTAATTTTTGTCTGTTGTTCAGCACATATGTGAGTTTATTATTTATTTGTACTTTAACTGTTTGACACAGGGTAATATTACTTGTTTGAATGAAACTAAAGTTTTTTATGTATAGGTAGTCATACTTTACAGTATTTTATTTCTAACCATTAACAGTTTTAAACTTATCATTTTTAATGAAACTTCGTGTAGAGGATGACATTTTGAGGTCTTCCACCTTCCTCGTCATCCTTTACATTTGTGTTTCCACAACAGGCAGTTGCATCCATTCTACGAAGTTTCATCATGAATACTCTGCCTAAACAATCTATCAAAGAATAATTTATTTTTTTTTATTACTTAAACTGGAAATTAACAGTGCACAATTTTGACACATAGAAACACCACACTGTGTTGGCTAAACGTAGAGTAATACAGTTACAACAGAAAGTGTTCATACCCCTGGGTTGTGAGTAGTTTTTTCCTCATAACTTAAAAAGTATCATGATTAGGATAATGAAAGTATAGTATATTATAAATACTATACTAATACAAATCTACATAAATTTTTATGTAAATTGAACACAAAATTGTTTATAAACAAATAACCAAACATAGATGGGGCAGAAAGTGTTCGTGCATCTACTTTAATGATCAGTTGTGTAGCCTTTCAGGTGAATTACTTGGCACAATCTCTCCTTGTAGCCCTCCATGATTGTGTGACAGTACTGGACTGGTATTTTTTTCCATTCTTCTTTACAAAAGGCCTCCAACTCTTGGAAGTGTTTTGGATGATGCTGATGAACCCTGGTCTTCAACTCATGCCAAACGTTTTTCATTGGGTTGAGATCAGGTAACTGTGATGGCCACTCCAGAACACTTATATGGTTCTTCTGCAACCAGGACTGCACATATTTCAATATGTGCTTAGGGTCATTGTCGTGCTGGAAGATCCAATGACGCCCAAGCCGCAAATTCCGAGCATCATTCTTGATACAAGTGCCTAATATATCAACGTTCTCTTATTTTTTCATGATTCTGTTGACGAGGTGAAGGCTGCCTACACCAGAAGAGCTGAAGGAACCCCATAGCATGATCGAACCACCTCCGTGTTTAACTGTAGGGACGGTGTTCTTTGGAAGATTTCGTTCCCCCTTCTTCCGGAAAATATTGCGAACATCATAGTGGCCGAAAAGCTCGATTTTAGTCTCGTCTGACCAAAGAATACTCTTCCAATAGGTATAGGGTTTATCTACATGCTTTCTTGCATACCTCAATTGTGCTTCTAAATGAACAGGCTTTAAATATGGAGTTCTACGATGACGGCATGCTTTGAACCCAGAAGAGCGTAACATGTTCGTAACTGTAGAGGTGCTTACTTCAATCCCAGTTTCCCTTACCAGTCTCTGTATGTCATTACGTGTTAAACGAGGGTTTCTACTCATTTCTCTGAGAACCTTCCTCTTGGTTCTCTTTGGAATTTTGGTGGGGTGTCCAGAACAAGGGAGGTTACCAGTTGATCCTGTAAGCTTAAACTTGGCAATTATGCTTAGAACAGTAGATTTCAGCACATTAAGTAGTGTAGCAATACCGGAAAGAGACACACGAGACTTGTATTTTACAATAATTTGGTTTTTTAAGTCACTGGACTGTTGTTTCCTGTTCACTATGATGACCAAGCAGATTATGACAGAGACTGTGCTAAATTGACGGAAGTATATTTTTTGCTGGCTAAATTCCAATAATTATAAACCCAGTGTCTAGTTTTGGAATGGTATAATGTAGTTTATTTGCCAAACTAAACATAATGTTTACAGGAATATCAGTTTTTTCACACATTTTGAAATGTACAAACACTTTCTGCTCCTCATATTTTTGGTTATCTGTTTATAAACAGTTTATTTGTTGTTTAATTTACATAAAAATTTATGTAGATGTGTGTTAGTATAATATTTATAATATACCATACATCTATTATCCAAATCATGATACTTTTTAAATTATGAGCAAAAGACCACTGAGGACGCAGGGGTACGAACACTTTCTGTTGTAACTGTAAGTAGTCAGTAATGTGAATGTTACTTTTTTATTAAATTTTTCACTTGTCAAGAGTTACTGTTGAAGGATGGAATTCTGTGAAACTTGTCTAACTCAGTAACTTGTACAGATACGAGAAAAACAATTATTTAAAATTTTGATGATTAGAAAATTACTTTCTTAAAATAGAGAATCAAATGAAGTACAGAAATGCTAACTGGTAACGTAAATGTTACCTATCTAAAGCATGAAGAAATATACCTTCATTAAAACTGGTAGCTTGCAGTTCTCAAAAGATACAATCATCATAAACTTGAATACATGATAAATGTTAGAACATTAACAAAGTTTAATACTATTATTAATAATAAGTTAAAAACTTAGATTGATAACAGATTATGTACCTTACCTTTACGATAAAGAAAAAAATTATTTGGAAACTAATTTTATAGCACTATTGGTGTCTGAGGTATAACATTTCACATCCCATTGGTTTTATGCAATATACAGATCATATTAGTCTCTTCTGATGATTTTGTATTAAGACTTACAAGACCCTAAATATTTATGTATCTACCATATTGCAAAATACTAAACTTATTCACATTTTTCCTTTGAATGAAAATGATTTAACCAAGTAGGCATTGTACTGATAGCATAAAAATACCAAAGTAAGACAAATAAATAAACCTGTAAGTGTTTAATGAGTTATCAATAAAATATATATAGGAATTTAATGTTCAAATTATTTGGCTGGAGTTCAACATGTTAAGCAATATATACTAAAAATTTTAATAGTTAAATATTTATTTTGAATGATAAGGATCACACTTGTTAGCTGAGTTCGGCAAGTGTAGAAGAGTTTTGTAGTTAAATTATCTGTAAAGATTTACAAAATCTGAATTCATGCAAAATTTGAATATTGTTTTTGATTAAGAATACTTAACGGAACAGTTGATTTATGTATTTTCCTTCTTTCTTTTTTTTTTTTTAGAAAGTTTATGAACATCTTGGGGAACTACTTACAACTCTAATAACTCTTGATGAAATTGTTCAATCTCAGGCCACTTTTCGAGAACACTGGACATTGTATAAAAGAATGATTAAGTCTGTTCACAGCAACCCCACCCTGTTTGGCATAAGTATGGATAAATTAAAACCATTTGAAAAAGTAATAAGCCAGATTGAAACTCAGTTGTTACAAGGAAGGATATTTTTGGTAAGATGAATCAATTGTGGCAAAAAATAATTTGTCAGAAAACATGTTACTATCTTAAAAACTTGAAATAGTTGTGATGTTATGAAAGTATTTCTTTTTATTCGATAAGACAGTGTTAAATTTTTGTCTTAATTTGTAGGATTGGCAGAGATGCCAACCATTACGATTTTAGCATAATCATTATGATTTTGGTGTATACATTACGACTATATGCTCATACAGACAAATATTATGACTTGTTGCAACTCCCAAATTATTATATATTATGTAGGCCTATACAATAAAGTGATAAATTGTTTCTCCAGGGCTTGAAAGGGGTGAAAAGAAATTTTCTAGTGAGATACAAATAAATTTTGATAATAAATAAGACATAGTCCAAATGGCTACTTGCAATCATGTTTGTGTTTGAAATAATAAAAAATATTTGTATCTCCGACGTCTACCAGTAGTTTGAGTGTGGTGCTTCTCCATACTGGGTACGTGGGGGAATCCATAGTTACGTCATCAGTGCTTGTCAGCTAATCAGCACTCATGTAGATGGGTATTTCTCGTTTTATAAGCGGAATAGAAACACCAATGCGATGTTCACAAGATGGAAAAAAGAGGCCTCGTTCACATGATTGTCTTGTTTCTGGCAAATCTAAAAGGACTAAAACTGTGAAAGGGCTCTGTCTACAATCATTACGCTCAGTCATTTGAAATAGTTGGCATCTCTGGATTGGTTAATTTATAGGTTAATCTTCATATACTTTGATTTTTCTATTAAACAAGCACAAATATCATCATTAGTGTAGTAAAACTGACACAGTGTTATATAGATACTGATTGTAATATTGTGTCCTCAGTGATTGCCTTATACTGCATTTTATAAGATAAAACTTATAAATTTAAGCATTTTGTCTGTTGGATAAAATGTAGAATTACATTTGTGTATCTAAGCTCTTTGAGCAACAGTGAGAAAGCTTATATGTAAAGTTTGAGTGTGTTGTAAACTTTTGCCATCTTCCATGGGACATGAATGAAAAGCACAGTTAATACAGTTATGATTAATAAGTTTGCTGTTTAAATTCATATGTGTGTGTAAACATAGTTTGTAAACAAGCTGGACTTAACATTTAAAGAATTTTTTTCCAGTATTGGTTTTGTAACAATAGCTTTATAACTCATTCTAAAAGTTTAAAAGTTTTTTGCTCTTAGTTGCATTTAATTTTAATGAGTATGGTGTAGGAGCAGATTTCAGTCAAATCTTAGAATTGTTCAATATTTGTACGGAGGGTTAATTGTATTTTTAATGAAGAATGTTGTGGAGAGTCACTGCAGATGGCATGGTACCTACATATTTGGTTCATAGTTAATTTCTGACCATTCTACAGTGCAATCAATGCCTTTGTATGGCTGGAGGGGTATATGCCCTAGCCTTTTCTGAGAGAGAATGTTCATAAAGAAACACTGTTTTATGAAGTAAAACTAAAAGACATGCTATTTTAAATGGATAATCCTTTTAATGTTCCTCATAGAAGCAGAAAAACGTACAAAGCTGAGAATTTAAGGCAGCACTTTGTTCTGAAAGGGTGTATGTGGCCCTTATCAGCAGGGTGAAGGCTGTAGTTACATCAGAGAATTGTTTATCTAAAAAGCAATTGCATAGTTGCAATGCAGCTTGACAGATTTCTTGGTTCCAATAATATGTTGATAAATAAGGCAAGACTCATTGGCTGAATGCTCACATGATTCTGACAACATTTTGAAATCAGGGCCTGTTTTCAAGGTAAAACAGCTAGAGAAACTGCAATCTTGGCTATTCAATATGGTTACATAATCCAATAAAATTCCAGTGGACAATTGATCTTTTTATCTGTGGGTTTTGAAGTTGGCATCTATTTCGTTAAAGTGCCTGTAGAAAGTTTGTCAAGATATGTAGTCTAAGATTGACTTTGCCGACCTTTGGCACAATAGAAATTGTGGTATTAAGCAATAATTCATGATAATGTCATCAAACATTGCAAGACTGGTGACAGCAAGAGAAATTGCAAGTGCAGCTTGTAGAAAGTAACTGATCTTCCATGTCATAGTTATATGGTCATTTTAATGTGCCTTTAACAATTTATCAAAGTTGTCAATGAATATAAAAAGTATGAATGCCTGTTTTCTAGATCTGATTTAAATCTTTTCATTGCATGATTGAACTTAAGATTTTAATTACTGGATATTTCTTCTACAAAGGGTTGCATGGAACAAGGTTTTGATGATGGAAAAGCTTTTGTCTCTAAAAACTGTGTTTTTGCTGAAGAGTTTTTCATCAACTTGAGGAACATTTTTGCTCAAGTTGAACCAAAACTAGGTAGGGTGAAAATATAATATTCTTTACTGAATGATTACATAAGTGATTTCAAATTAGGTTTTTTTTTTCTATATTCTTTGTTTTTTATTTCCCTTTCTGTTGTGTAAGATCATAATTGTTTCTCCTCAATTTGTATTTTGTATAATGTGCATCGAATAATTAAAAATGATCACCAGTCTCATTAATAAAAGTTTTTAACAGTAATAACGGAATGCATGATACTGGGTATTATAAAATAGCAGCATATGGTGTTAGGTTTTTCAGTTTTCTACTAGTTACAATAATCAAACATTAATGGCAAAAACAAAGTTCATTTGTTTTTTTTCATTAATGCATGAAGAGGATAATTATATATGGGTACATGTTTCCTAATTGTAATAAACACAATTTACAGACTTCTGTTTGTATGCAAAAGCATTATTTTTTGTTTGTGGGAGAATAGTTTGACTTGAAATCTCTGAAAGAGCATGGTGATGAAAAACAAAATCTTGGTTGTCAGTTTCCTGTAAAAATGAGGTATGAACTTGGTGGTTGAAATTATTATTTACAATACTGAAATTATTTTAATATTTGTGAAACACTCTTTCAAATATTTTTTTGAAAATATGTTAAAAATAATTATTTTTCTAGGAGAATTGAATGAAATTGATACTCGAGCTAAACTCGTGGGGATCTGTGCCTTGTATGTTCTTCATTTTTACCTTTTCCGTACAGTGGATAGAAAACAGTTCAAACAGATATGGGATACTTACAAAAAGGTGTGGGAATAACTACTGCAATTAACTTTTATTTCCTTTTTCATTTGTGATAATTGATTTTAAGCTTATAGTTCAGTATTTACATATTCTAAAGATGTTTGGTGAAATGTTTCTTCACAGTATTACACAAACTAAGTATTAATAAAAACAAGTGCTTTGATGCAGCTGCTTCATGTATTTCTGGCAAGGAGTGAGATGAAAGTGAGTTCTTTAAAATTTCACAGTGAAAAAAATGATGTTGAATATGTACATGTTATTCAGCCATAGAAAAAAAGCTGAAAGTATTTAGTGGTTTCTGTTTTCATTTGGGAATTTTAAGTCATGTATTGTTTGTGTATATCAAAACTAAAAAAGGTAGTATTTTTTGTGAATCCTTATATAAAGGTTTATTTCTAATCTAGGTCCCAGCAGTACCATTGGTTGCAAATATTCTCTGGTTCCCAGATCAGTTTTTGTTAATGCAGTTGCCTCATATGGCCAAATCCATGGACAGAAAGGCACAAGATGCTGTTAAGAATCAAAGACTGAACTACCTCCAGCAGAAGAGCCAATCACTTCCAAAGTACTATTTGGTCATGTCTGTTTATAAAGTAATTTTAGTAAAATATTAAAAATTTTATTTCATTAGACACTGATTATAACTTTGCATGAAATTTATACAACAGATAGTGATAGAATAGTAACTTTATTTAAAAATTTATGGGAATTATTAACTATGTAACCCTGGTTTTTTTCATCAATTAAGTATTAGCATGGTGCAGATTTAATCATATAAACCTGCTTTTGAATCCCAGGGATGCCCAGATATCCTATCATCAGGTCACTTCTTGGATGATTCGTATGGAACTAGCTGCACAACCTGATGGTGAAAGACTGTTAGAAGATCTTAACCACAGAACATCCCTACTAGTACAGGTTTGCTGGCTAAATAATTCTAAAATAAAGGTTTAGCTGGTGTGAATGAATTTGTCATATAAAGTTGTTGAGAAAATATTTTGATTTTGTTTTTTATAATAATGGTTAAAGTAATGAAAGATATTGTATTGTGTATAGATAATTGACTATATATATATATAAACTAACTTTGATTTGCATGTACTGATTGACATATATACAGTATCAGAAATAATTATGAAAATTGTTGGGAAAATGGGTAGAGGAGGCGATTATTATAGTACTGCTACTTCTCTATTTTATGAACTGCACTAGAGTATGGCCATGTGTTGAGAGTTTACAATGTTATTAATTCTTACCCATAAAAGCCAGAAAGTCGTGTTATGCCTTGTAGTATTAATGTTATTGTAGTTTTCATTCTCAATACAGAAAGGCTCAGTTGGTGATGGACACTCCGTGTGAAAAATTTTGGGAAGACATCATGTCTTAATAGGAGCTTTATATTAAAATTCTGTAGAGGTTATGTGAAAGTGGCACCGTCAATACTGAATGGGACTGAAATAGAATACCAGAGTTCTCCAGATGTTAAATTAACTATATCTGGATATATTCTTTATGAAATAGACAGTGGTTGAGTACAGTTGTTGCCAGTAACCTTACTTTAAATACAGAATGTGATATGTTAAGTACCCAGTACTTATCTGAAACTTCTATATTGTAAAAATATTTATGTTCAACAATTTTGTTGAATAATGTATTTTATGTTTTTCTGTTTTCTGAGTGAAAGTTTTTCATTGAATTTGTAAATTAAATGGGTTTATTACAAAGATTATTTTTGACTATGCCATTGTACAAGTGTGATTGAGAATGTGTTTAAACTGCTGCTAAAGTGTCTTAATTTTTATTATATTCCCAAACAGGGTCTGATGCTTAGTTGGTCAATTAGTAACCAAGTTAAAACTGTCATGAACCTCCATGTCACACTGGCAAAACCCATGACCAAAACTTCAGTCCTGGCTCTCTGTCGTATGATTGAAATGTTGAAAGTAATTAGGCTACATATTTTTGTATGTTTTTGTATAGAAGAATATGTGATGTGGTCTTCAATTATCAATTTTAAATTATAAGAAATCATTATATTATAATAATAGGTTAAATATATATTAAACTAAAGCTGGTTTTTAGCAAATTAAATAATAAATGGGTGTAACAGTAGCATGATAAAAAAACTGAAAATATAAATATTTGGTAAAACAATGCCTCAAAAGGTGGAACTGGTGAATGTGTTTATCAGATCACCTGTATTGATCAGATATTTTTCATTTAGAGTGATCTTAATGTTCATTGTCTTTTCTTCTTTTTCATGATACAAGATATTCTGTCTGTTTTCTGTTAAGTTTTCTTTTATTTTTATAAATGAATATTATGTACTTTATTAGTTCAAATTATTTTGGTTTTTTTGGTAACTAAGTTTAAAGAAACCCAACTAGAAGGAATTATATGTATAGAAAGTATCCTCTTAAAGAGATATGGAAACTGAGTGTGGGAAGAAAGAATAGTTTTTAAGTGTGGTTTGATGATTTATTAAAATTCTAAACTAAATGGCATTTAAATTTGGGAATGATCAAAACTGTTAAAGCTTATTTCACCATAAATATTTATGAAAAATAGAAAAATATGTAAAACTATATTTTTAGAACACACTTGACAAGATCTGTTCAAATATGATAAATTTTAACACTTCCACATTGGTGATAGTGATAAATCTTTATAGATTCATACCAAGAGATAACATCTAATCGGCTTTATTTTAATATTAACTACTTTAGTAAAAATTAACTTTAATGTGTCTGGATAAAATGTGGAATTTACTTGTAAGTTACCTTTATCTGCACTTAAAATCTGCACTGTCAACCTGCTCATCAAATACATTTAATATCCTCATACTTGTCAATAAACCTTGATTTAAAAAAAAAAAGTTAGTGATTTATCCTAAGAGACATAAGAGTTTCATTTGTTATGATAAATGTTGTTGTCATGCACTTCTTATTGTTCACTATTAATGATCATATAATTATTTTGTAGAGGAATAACTTAATTATAAGTGGATTTTCTTTCACTACATTACTCAATGGAATATATTCTTTTAGGCTATAGAAGCAACTTTCCACAAGCACACTATGCACATTTGTGAAAACATTACACACATTGTCCAGCATCTGGGCTACATTGCTCTTACAGCTATCAATGCAGCAAAGGTTAGTTTGGCATTTTCTTGCATATTTATAAGGTTAACATTCTTATCTCAATTGATTCACTCTATAAATCAACTAGCTGTTACAAAATTGTTACAAGTTGAAGGGAAGTATATTCAGTCTTAACATGAAAATTGCTTTCCAGTCAGACTAGTCAAAAAAATATTATATATTCATGGAAAAATCTTTATTAAAACTGCTTCATTAAAAATAGTTTTTTCTTTTGTATAAAAGACTTGTAGTATTTACTGAAAATCTACTAAGTTTTGTGAAGATTCATATCATAAGATATCAAAAGTTATAGTTTGTAAACTGTAGTAAGTACTTCATGGTTACAAATGTTGTCAATTCTACCAAGTTTGAGTTAAAAGTTACAGATAGCTAATCTGAACTTATTTGTTCAACATTTAGAAGAAAGATTTCTAAATTTAAGATCATACATCTGAACATGCAGTTGTTGATTTATGTTGCTTGTCCTGTTGTGCACATTATCTTTATCTAAATGTAACAAAGTCTGGTTATTTTCTGTTTTGCCTGTTAGCTGAAAAATTTTATTTTGCTCAAATGTTGGTTACTTAAGTTTGCTTTCTGAATTTTGTATGTATTATAATGAAATGTTTTGATTTATAATTCTTTAAAAAGAAGCAAATAAAATATTGATATTATACTGAGTGCTTTTTAAAGTTCACTTTTTTTTTCATTTCATGATATTCTTGGAAGATGGTAGCATTAAATATTTATGCCACATAACTGTAATGATATAAAAAACATTCATGGTTGAAATAATAAATGTCTCTGTTGAAACCATAAAGTGTACTTCCTTAATAACAGTATCGTCTCATGTAACAATAATCATTCTTAATTCCAATACATTATGAAGATGCAGTACAAGAACTGTGTTGATTCAAGGATAAAAATTTAACACTCCTACGAAAAGTTAGGCCTAATAGGCCCCAGAGCAACTTGAAAGGTTATTAATATTAGGCTAATAATTTTGTATTTAAATGAAATTGCCATTTAAATCCATTAATGAATGAATTAACGATATTCCCACTGTCCCTATCTACTATCTAGCGAAACCACAGCCAGGGGAACGGGCTTGGAGAAATCAGGACTAGAAACGTCTTTTCGTAGGAGTGTTAAACATATTGTATATTTGCAATAATATTCATGGTAAAACAAATTTAAGAAATATGCTCAGAAATAATTTATGTTGAAATAAATTAGCTCTCTCTCATTGCATGGTGGCCTTAAGATAGCACCCCAAATATTTTCAAAATACATTTTTCAAATTGAGTCTGAATTGGAAGTTTAACCTCTTTTCTACATAAATAACTCATTTTTGTCTTAAAATCCTTACTTGTTAACATGTAGTAAGTGATTAAAAACAAAAACCTCATTTCACTTCACCATTTACAGCCAATATCAGCATGAAATTTAGTACACTTGTTAATATTATGATCTTTCATATCTTGATTTTTTAAACTCAAAATTCTTAAAAAATTGTCTTGTTATGAATGCAATTACCATTAACAAAGGTATTAATTAAAATTAATTGCTCAAAACTTGTTAACATTGCAGAAAATTTATAAAGTTTTTAATTCAAGCCAAGAAGATATTCACAAAAAACATTATCAGTTTTCACATTTATCATTCCTGAATAAATTAATGGTGTTAAAACAATTTGTTAAAGTATTCCTTTATCACTGACACATTAATTGTGCATATGAAAGATGTGCTTTCAGGGATTGTGACATGATGCTTTTATTTTGTGCTCAACTTTAGGTTATAAGAAGTCTTTAACAGTGTTTCCTCATCATGCCCATTTGTCCAGTTTTAAGATTCAGCTGAGAAATGTGCTTATTTCTAAATTATAGCAAAAGGTTATTTATTATGTCATAAATCTAATATACTAAAAAAATTAGGGATAAATAATTAGTAATATACTTTAGTTTACTTTTTAGTAATAGAGTATGTTATTAAAATGTTTATCAGTTTTCTCCATACATTCTATTGTTGATGAAAAGTTATTGTGTAAGCAGTACTGTTAGTTGAGGTTGAATGTTAGTGAAAATATAGAGAAACTTTTGAAATGATTCTCTCATGGAGAGTCAAATGTTTATAAAAATGTATCTTGAAAAAAAGTGTTAATGATGTTACTTGATATGGCAGAAGTTTCAAAAGTTTATATTTTAAAGGCATACAGATGTTTATGAGCTAATTAATAATTGCATATACACAGTGAATTGTTAATATACAGTTAGGGTGCTATCTAAATGGCATGAGAATCACAGGAAATCATACTTCTGCATCCAACAAGGGCAGAGTGTCAATGGTGTTACTTGAAATGGCAGAAGTTTCAAAAGTTTATGTTTTAGAAGTTTACAGTTGTTTATGAGCTAATTAATAATTGCATGCACACAGTGAATTGTTGAAATACAGTTAGGGTGCTATGTAAATGGCATGAGAAGCACAGGAAATCACACTTCTGTATCCAACAAGGGCAAAGTCAGTATTCACAATCCTTCACTTATATATAATAATTTTGTGAGGAAGTTTTTTTGTCATTAGAAACTTTTGTAATCCTTTATCTTTTACCATTTTTTTATTTAAAAATACAAAATTTATTAAAAAGTAAATTATTGTTAATCACAGAGTAACACAGGCTTTGTAGCTATCTATAAAAGTATCATTAATTCAGAATTTAAGACTACAAAAAAGATTTTTTGGCTCATTTATTTATACATTTATCTTGTGAATCTCTCAGCTGCTCTTTTTACATTTTATTAAATAGATTAATTGCACTTCCCTCTGTTTTGTAATCTAATTTTAAAATTGTTTTTTCCTCATTATATTCAAAACTTTAAATTGCACACTTCTGACTTTTTACAGAAACGACTTGTGGCAGACAAAAAATATAGTGAAAGAAGACTGGATGTATTGTCAGCTTTAGTTTTAGCAGAAAAGGCTTTAAATGGACCAGGTTGAATTTTTATTTGTTCACAATAAACGTGATAGTTGATGAAGTATTTTAAACCATGTTCTATTTTGACAAATCAGAAACTGTTGAATAATAATAAATTTCATGTTATTTCACTGTCATTTTTAAAAAAAACATTCTTTATAATGATAATGTGAGTTTAAAAAAACATGTATTTTCTTAGCTTTAATTAGGTTATTCAGTTGAAATAAACAAACTTCATTCTTGTTAAAAAATCATCTTGAACTGATCATATATCAGAGGCATTATCAAGACTGCTTTTAGATTAATTATTTTTGTATAACTATGAGATACTTAAAACTAGGTTTTAAATCATTTGGTATCTTATGTTAAAATACCAGAATAGAACTTTTACAAAGGATTTTCTATTGTATTATGTTGTAGGAACCAAAGAGAGACGGCTAATTACACATTTGGCCATGGCTTTGGGAACACAGCTTGTAAGTTTAAGCTCGGTTGTTATGTGTTCAACAATTTTCATAAGCTCAACATGTTACAATCCTGTCGAATATTACAAACTATTTTTTTCAGATTAATGACATATGGTGTTGAATCTTATCCTACAAAAGCAAGTCTGTTGTTGACTAAAATAATAATATAACAGTACAAAAAGAGAGAATTAAGAATAATTTAAAAGTTACTTGCATGTTTGAAAAAGCCTTTATGAAGTGTGATTCTGATAAATAAAATACTATTATTGTTCTTGTTAATGATAAAATATTTTTTTAAAATGTTAAATAATTTTTACGGTATATGCAATCCAAAATTCCCATTCAAAAAGCTTAAAGAATAAAATCTTGTTTGATTAAAACTGAAGTTATCCTATTGAAAATTAGATGGGTTTAAAAGTAAAATGAAATTATTTAAATTTTTAATTTTGAAGTGAATGTTAAACAGAATAACAGTAAACAAATTTTCATTAGGTCATGTCACAACAGTTTGTAAACATAACTCTGGATTTTACGGTTACAAATACAAACAGTATTTACATTATATAAAATTTGTTATTTATTTTTCTGTTTTGTTAAAAATGTATTTTGAAATATTAAACATAAAATCAAAATAAAATATTTAAATCTCATTTTTGGTGTTAAATATTCTTAAGTTTAACTCCTTTCTATTCCATTCTGTGGGTTGGTTAACTTAGATGAGGACTCTTGATTGTATATTGATAGAAAATGTAAGAAATCTTACACATTTTATTATTTTAGTTTTTATTGGATTTTTTCTGAACTCACCTTATATCTAATGAGATAGTAATGGAAATATATCTTGTTACAATATTTTAAGTATATAGAATTCAAATAAATACTAATATTATCAGAAAATGGGTATATTTCTATATTTACATTTCATGATAAAATGATTTTGCTAGTTTGTAAATATTTAGTAACTGTTCAGTACTCTAACTTTTGTGTTTCGATTTAATAATTGAGAAACAAAATTCCTAAGTTGTACTGTGTGTCCTAGACAAATACTTTAAGAGACATAAGTTAAAAAAGGAAAGGAAATGGAGGGGAACATCAATTTTTACATTAATACCAATAATGTCATTGCATTTTATCTTTCTCCTGTTTTAGTTTTGTTTATGTTTTTAGATTGTTTTGTTGACAAACAAGAATAGTGAATTTTATGAACTGTTTTCACTTAAAAATAAATTTTGTGCCTTATCTGTTTCTTTTTTTTTTATCAGCATACTGAGGGTTTTGTAGTTTTCCAGATTTTACTTTATAAATAATAGATACTACCTAACTTGTATAAAGGTTTTTTTATTTGTAGAAATCATTTAAAGAAGATGAATTGACAAGCTTTAATTCAGTTATGAGGAAGTTGGATTTGATCTGTGAACTCAGAGAAAAGTATGTGAACATTAAATATTAGGATTTTTTAGTTGTGTAGAATAATCAGTAAATGATTTAAGTGAAACATTGAATGTGTTGGGTAACTTTACAGTTGATCATTTTTAGTTGTTGTCTGGGTATGTTTTGCTAGATTGGCTGAGAAAATAAACATTACTAAGCTGTTTTTTTTTTTAACTATTGCATCTGATTATTAAACCAGTGGTCTGCTATTCTTTGTATTACACATCTCTAGACTTGTTAATTAATATTAATGCATAAAATAGCTAAAATAGGATGTTAATGAAAGAAAAAGATAAAAACAATTTTACTTACTTTTAATTACTATGATAAATTTAATCATGTTGCTGTGCTTGTTAATATATTAAGGGGTTGACTGTTATTTATGATGCCATATATTTCTATTTTTATAATTTTTGTTAAGACTCCAGGGTGCTTGTGATTGTAGTTTTATGTACTGGCATCGAGTTGTTTTCCCAACATATGTCACTGATCTCTATGAAAATGGAGAAGGTGGTCACCGCATTCATGTAAGTTTTTATGTATATGTATATAAAATATTATTGTCTGTTTCTCTGTAAAGTATCACAGGTTGTTGTGAGTAACTGGCTAAAACTAGCCATATCAACTTTATCATTAAATTTTTATTTACATGTTGGATATATTATTTGTACTTGTGTAGTTTGTTTTTAACAATTTCCAACCTTGTGTTATGTTTTGTGGCACCAAACGTCATCTAGATAATAGAGTTCTGCAAAATATCTACCCTCAAAACTTAATCAGATTTAATTTTGTGTGTATGTTTGTCTGTGTGTGTGTATTTTAGGTATATTTTATTAGCACTTTTGTTTTAATTTTTTCCTCAATCTTCTTGTACAAATTGTAATATTTGTTTAGGGAGTAGAGATATTTAAACTAGCCACTTAAAGATAAAGAGATAAAGCTTGTCACCATACAAAAAGCCACAAAACATTGTACATATTTGTTGCTTATTTGTAGCTCAGGTAGTTTGAAAATAGTGAATTTGTAAAGTTGGTGGTGTCAAAAGTTGTAAAATTTAACTTGCAACATCATTTATTCTACAATTTGCAAATGTCTGTCTAAGTCAATAAAATCATGAATAATTCTTCTGAAAGCAGGCATTGTTTTCTTGCTTTCAGTGTAATTGTTTTAGAGCTTCCATTCTTGCTTGTATAGGTCGTAAATATCTAAACATTTAGTAACATAGCCAGAAATTTTTTTTTGATCATATGAATTCAAATAATTGCAGTTTTGTATTTTGTATCTGATATATAAAACTTGTAATTTGATTTTGTTTGCTTTTATAGTTGGTTGTATATATTTTGTTGAAAAATTGTTTTGGTAGTTATTATTTATTTTACAAACACTTCTGCTGTTAATTTCAAACTATGGAGTTTTAAGACAGACTTCTTTCTTCCAGGATTGCACTGATGATAACACTGCACAACAATTTTTTTGAAAAGTTTTGCTTCCTGAAAAGTTTTTGCTGATTGTAACAGGTACCTAGTGGATATGCACAAATATAGTTTTGGTTTTGCTTTATCACACAGGAACTCTGAGAAATAGACAGTTAACTGTTTACGGGCAATAAAATATTTAATTGCATTTATGTTTCTGATATGCTATTAAGTTCAACATAATTAAAAGTGTTTTGCTCCTGATTTTCGTTTGTATTCAATGTTTGCATCATGTTGCAGTGTCCAACAGTAGTCAGCAAGCATAGACAGATTCCAGTTGCCCTGATATCGTTTTTCCATTGTATCAATGTCCTGGTGAAACTGAAGATTTCGATGAAATGGTACATGATGGGCAAATTTGGATGTGATTTTCATGATCAGCAGCCAAAAATCTACAAGGAACACCTAACAGTGTTCAAGAAGCAAAAACTTTGTTGTGCAGTGTAATTAGTGTATATTCTTGAACACATACATACAGTATCTTTCTTTCATTTTTATTGCATACATTTTTAACCCTATCCATAAATCCATTTTATTTGTATATGCTAAAGACTCTTTCACCTTGCTCTCTCAAGACATTATACGGTTATTTTGTTTGTAGTTGTATGCTTTAGGCTATCATCTTGGTTTAATTAAAGATGCTTCATTACTTTTCTTTTAAAGTTTAACCTGTTGATTCTCATTCACAGTATATGTTTGGAGCTCTAAGAGATTGTGTCCCACCCATGCTTGTCACTCGCCATGAGGTGTCTCCTCAGGTTTTACTTGATAATTTTGACAAGGAGATATATGGACATTTGAAAGAGGTATGCATCATATATTTTTTTTTGTATGAGCTAAGTTAATCATTCCTCTGTTTGTTAATTACTACTGAGCTTAAATTTATATACTTCCACTAAAGGTTAAGCAAAGCTGTGTAACCATATGCACAAAGAGGATGGTCCTTTCACACACCATGACATTTAAAACGTTACATCCAAATATTGATTAAACAACTTTATTATCAGTGTATGTCAATAAATTTCACATCAAATGTAGTATATAATTAACTTTTTACCTATATGTAAGTTTTGATATGAAAAGGGAATATTTGAAAAACTGTCTTCATTTTTCTTTATAACATAATGTTTCTACACTCCATATTCTCCATTTAAGATTTCTAAAACTTCAGCAGTAGGTTTCTACAGTTTCCAAGCAATTAGAAGCACAAAATATAAATATGAAGAATCAAGAATATAAAATTTGAATCTCTTGTATTCATAATTTGCTTGGATATCAATAAATGTTTTAAACCCTCAAGAGAAGCCATTCCTATCTCTCTCTGTCCTACATAGATTCATTGATACTCAGCTTTATATGTTTGTTGAATAAGCTTGTAACCTATAGGAAGATAAGATTCTCTTCAGTGTAAAGCTTATTACAGTTATTTCATATTTTCTTGTTTGTATATATGTAATTTTGGTATAATTTCTTTGACTGTGATGACTTGTTTTATTTTGAACAGGTAACAGAATGTTATTAACTTATTTGTAACATATTTAGAAATCCAGTTAAATCATAGTAGTTTAAGGATGTCTTATTCTTGTAAGTGATACACTTTTTGCATTTTAAGTGCATGTTTCAAAAATAAATCAACTGGACAACCATCTTAGTGACAAAAAGTGAGAGCTTATCAGTGAGTGCAAAGTTCACATGTTGTTTAGGAAAAACAGCTAGTGGGCTTCTACTGTTGTTACGTTGGAGAGATGGATTGCTTCCTCAGTACAATTTTAGGGAATATGAAAACAAATATGAAAAGGTTAAGAGTTTAAACTATGAAGCTAAGTAATTTTTCAACTTTTCATTTCACTATACATTGATTATTTTAATACATTTAGTATAAGATAGAGAAATTAAAAAAAATTTAAATTTTACAAAAAACTTTTGATATTCATTTGAGTGGCCCTAAATTATGCAAGTGAAATATGAGAACTATAAGGTGAAAGTAAATATAATTGTATGAAAACCACCCTTCACTAATTTTTTGTATGCTAGTAAATTCACAGACAAATCTTTAGTAAAAATACTTTATTAAAAAGGCTTTTTTTTATGTATAACAGGCTTGTGATGTTTACTAAACTCTTGCCAAAAGGCAAAAGAATATACTTATTAAATCATTGTGGGGGGTTGATTCTATGTACTGAACTGTGGACATATGATTAATAAATATTCATAAGCAAATTAGTTTTGAAAGTGTCAATATTTCATGACTTGCATTCATTGTGTGCTATCAGAAACAGTTAATAAATATGAAAGCAATTGTAAGAATATTGTATTAGTGTACAAAAAGATATTGTTTTTCTATAAAACTGTTTTAGTGAATAGAAATACAGATTCATAATTTTCAGAAATATGGAAAAAAAATCAATTTTTTCTCTAGCACCTACTTGATCCTCTGTGTCGAGACATTGAAACAGACCTCAGACTTCATTCACATTCGCATCTTCAACTGGATGACAGAAACCCCTTTCGTGTTGGACTTACACCTTTTCTTCATCTCTTGAAAATCCGCCCAGTTAGATTTTTTGACAGACTGATAAATATAAAAGGTGAAATAACATCTTATTTTAATAATTTTTATCAAATTCGTTAACTCTTTCACAGTGGCCTCAGTGTAATATACACAAGTTTGTACATGCATTTGGACATGTTAAGTATTTAGACTTTTAATGCAATATGTGTATCTTTACAAATTGTGGTAGACTTTTAGTAAAGATTACAAGTTTTCTGTACACAAAATATCATATTTTATTTAACTTAATATGTCACTAAAGAGTTGTTTGTGAAAATATCAAGTCCGTTTTGTTACTAGTTTGAGTACAAATTAATTTCATGTTGTGATTAAATATTATTCTTTGACACAAAAATCTCAACTAGATTTTATGGAATCTCTGAAGTCTGCTAAATACATTTCAAATATTTGTTTTTGGTAAGACTTATATTTTGTCTTATTTTCTCTTTCCTACTATGTAGGGGTCTGTCAGTTTGACTGACCTTGTAATCATCTTAAAAAAAAATTGAAAATAAATATAAATTATGCTTTCTTTTGTGCTAGAATGACAAAAATGTTTAGTCTAAATCTCATAACTTTATATATCTATTATTTGCTATTATATTGATCTTGCAGTAATGCCTGGCTAACATTCCATAACTTGCATTTCATTAACTCAGTGAATGTGCATTCATATTATCATATGAAACTGACCTCTTGTCTTTACAAAGACTATGCTTTAATGGACTAGTATTTTGTAATATAGTCACATTTCAATTAGCATACATATGTACATACTTTATTACCATTTAGAGATAAGTTATTAAATGTATTTTCTTAAAATATGGAACAGTAAATGAAGACATAATGCAAACAATTATCTCTTCAAGCTATGACCTCTGAACTCAGTTCTACTGGACAAAGATTGATAAACCTTTCAAAATTTTACAAATGGAAGATATAATTTTTTAGGTTTTATATGTATACACTTAAATAACCAAGAATCATAAATTACTCTATTCATACCATACAATTATACTATAATTTATCAAGCCTAGTAACTAAGCTGAATTTGGGTCTCAAAAAAAATATGAAATTTCAAGCAGACTAAAGATATGGCCTACCTCCTTGAATGCTTGGTTTCATAGAATATAGTAGCCTTTTAACAGATTGAAATGCCTGAGAAAATCACTAGGGGAACATTTAAAGCTGTCAGTTGGTTATTCTCATATCATATACTGAAGTAAGTGTGTGTATAAGGGACTGTTTCTAAAAATGGAAAGAGGTTTATGGAGCCATTGTGTTTGATTCAGTACACAAGTCATATCTCAGCAAAATTAGACATGAGGTTCTTATTTTATATTCTAGCTTGTCAGTATTAGTAATTTGAGTTCCTAATTCATACAAAACTTTAGACTTCATAGTTTGACATCACAAACATCTAATTTTAACTAGTGCTGTATTCAGTACCAAGATACTCACAGAAATTGATATTTAAATGTGTTATTTTAATATTTACTTTTAAATTAAGAAAATAAATCATATGTAATAATTAAGTTTGAATTATAAGCTACATTTTGATACCCAACTAATTAATTCATAAAATAGTAATTCAATAAAATTTTGTATGCAAGTCAACAAACATGATCACATGATCTTTAATCCTTGACCTGTTGGGAGAGAGTTATCTGGTCCTGTGGAGTATACTCAATTTTCATGTAGATTCCTATGTTATTCTGATTGAGTATTCTCTTATTTAGGTTTTCTGTTAATCAATGCTTCTTCAGAGTAAACTCAGTTGAGCTTAAGAGCAGCTTTTCAGTGCTGACATTTATCACCCCTGTGGCCCAGTAAATGTTTTCTTTCTTCTGTTTTATTTGAAGTACCTGCATTATCTTACGTCAGCACTGTTTATTGAAAGGTAGAATGTACCCAATCATGTTGTCTCGGAACATAAAGAGAAAGCATTGTGCTCTTTTAAAAATGAAATTTCAAAATTATCTACAACTTCCAAATCTTCATTATGACAAGAAACCCAAATGATGTAAAAATGTATTCTAAGGATGGCTGTGTTTGAAGATGACCTAAGAAGATCAAAACATTGTTCTGTACTTTATTTTAATAAAAGTTTTAATTCCCATACCAGCTGTCTTTAGAATGCAACTCCTGAATATGATTTGAAGGAAGATTTAGAATTTGAAATAGATAAGAAATATACAGATAGCAGTGAGAGTGAAGATCTCTGTGTAGAAGACCATGATGTCATTGAAAAAGGCCCACACTTGTTGCATTGACATCAGAAATGACTCAGCACAAAACTGCAAATAAAAAGAATTAAATGTGTTTTCATGGAGAAAAGAAAGCAACTTTCAACCAAAAGTATACACATTTCTCAACACAAATTCTGAACTACAGAGTGAATTTTGAATAAAACACAACATCATGTGAAGTGTTTGAACATTTTGTTTCGCATGCATTCCCATTAACTAATGCAGAGGAGACAAAGAAATGCTACAAGTATGTAATCAGAACAGTGAGAACAAAATACTTGTGCTTGCGATGTTGAACTTGCATAACTGATGTTTTCACAGATTTGTGTGTGTTGATTCCAGCAAAAAAATATTAATTTTGAATAAGTACTGGTCACAAGATGAATTGTTGGAACTGTTAATTTCTCATCACATAATGTGGAGCAGTAGATTCTTTGTTTATTATAATTTTGTAAAAACGTGAAACAGAAAGTAAATGACAAGCTTCACAAGACAAGAAGTATAATAATGGATACTGAAAATAGTTGTCAAGAAATGATGTCTCATTTGAAAATCTATACACTGACAAGAACATAGTTTTATTCAAAGGATTGCTGGGATTCAAGTAGTATATCCCTTCAAGATGAAATCTGTTTGACATGAGGTGTTTTGTACTATGTGACATAGAAACTAGTTTTATATTGAATCTGTAGTTTAAACTGGTTTTTCAATAAACCCTAGTATTTTTAGGAAGTATAACAACAACATTAAGGAATCTTACCTCAACAGAAATTATTCTATGTTAACAGCCCATTATTACTTAATTGGTTATGAAAACAAAAATTGATTTAGCATTTGCAAAAAAGGCAAAGAAAAATTATTAGTTCTGTGTGTTAAACTAAACAGGAGATGAGGTTGAAACTGTTAATATTAGTTCAGTGATGGCATTGAAATGGAAAGACAAATGGGAAGTGTATATGCCAACTATTCTTTGTGCAAGTGTAATGGTTGAAACTTCAGAGAAAGCTCATCACAGAAAATAAGAAACCAAAATCTGTTCTTTAATACTATAAGAATGTAAGAGCAGTAAATAGATCAGATATGATGCTAAATTTAATTTCTTGCCTTCAAACAACAATGAAATGGTGTAAAAAGCTTTATTATATTGATATATTTTTGTTAAATACATATGTTTAGCATCTGATGATCTAATTTGACCACACACCATTGCAGGCTTTTCAGCTGCTTGTGATGTAGATATTGATAAATATGATATGCAAGTTCTGTCAAGGATATGAGAAAGACTTTATAATTCACCAGCAATAGAGAAGCTTCTTTGCCTTACAGAAAGATATCTTCCATCCTTTGTTCCATCAATAGCTTCAAAACAAAATATTACAAAGTACTGCTAAATTTACAGCAAGAGTTCAAGAAGAGCAAAAAAGACATGAGTTCTGATATGCAGACAGTATGTGTGGTTTGGCATTATATGTTGTCCCATGTTTTCTGAGTATCACTAACTCCAAAATTTTTTAATAAAAATAAATACAATTAAAATATTATTTATGTATTTCCTACCAATAAATAACTTTATATTTTATATTAAGTATAATTTTTAAGTAATGTGTTATAATGTTGTAAGTGAACTTTTTACTTTTATTCAGAACAAATCAGAGATAATTTAATATAGCAGTTTATAGGTTAAAAACTTATTAATTGTTATATCCAATAGAAATAGTATACATTTAATAGGTTGATGTTTTAATGGCTAAAATACTGTTACATTAATTTTTTTTAGAACTGAAAATTTAAATATGAAAACATCCAGCTCTTTCCTTAATTAAAATATTAAAAATGGATAAAGATATATTTTAAATTTGCATATTTGAATATCAGACAATAATTTATAAAAATGTTTAAGTATTGAAACAGTAGACAATAGTTTATTACTTCTAATTATTTCAAAGTTTTTTTATAAACTTTTAAAATATTTGTACAGTCTTTAAAAACATATATATAGTTATTGGATAACTTGTAACTTGAAGGTATACTAACAGGAATTCAAAAAAACAGAAGTAGAGAAGTTTGTTGTATATTATTTATAAAGATACAATTGTCACAAAGATTCTGTAACATTTACCATGGTAAAGTTTGTAATTAAACAGAAAACTATACAATGGGTTATCTGTGCTCTACCAATCATGGGTATTGAAACCCAATTTCTTGCATCATAAGTCACCAGACCATTGTAAAAACCAAGAAATTCAGATAAAGTTTGAAGTTTAGTATCTTTTCCCAATTATGCACCAGTAGTAAAGGTTTAAGGACTTTTAGTCATTAACTATGGTCAACCAAAGTACATGCTAATGTATAACAGTTTCTCTTTTTTACACTTGTACGAATGAAGCATTTTGAATATACATTGAAAACTATTATGAATGCCTCACTCAAACCAAATTCATAAATGCATTTATAGAGGTAAAAACAATATTTTCATCTATTACTTTATTTCAGTGATGCAAATTAGTTCTTTTTGACATAATAGAAAAGAAATGTAACCTATTAATGAATAATAACCTATACAAGTCACTGTATTTAGAAAATTAGATGATTTTCAAAAACAGTTTTTTTAATAACCATTTAACACAGGATTATGCACATATTTTTCTAGCTTGAGTAACAATAAACTGTATTTGTTATATTTAAATATCTTTATAGGCCAGTGCTTTTATGCAAAAACATTTGTGTATAGTTTACAGCTGAATGGAAAAGTTTTCTGTTTCTTTATGGTGGTCAGACTGTTTATTGAGGCTGATTTGGAGCAGAAATAGAAATACTCTTAATTGGTTTATCACAAAACTCAGGAGTGAATTATGAAAATGACAGTCATGTCTAAATGCCAACTGCTGTTTTTTTTCTTATTATCATCACAGTTGTTTTATTGATTATGATTGACTTTATTAATCTTTTTGTTCAGTGTATCAATTATTTTAATTTTATAATGATTATTTATTTGACTTCTTGGATTTATTAGTTGTATCGAGTAATGAATGAAAGTAAAAACAATAATTAAACTTCTTTAGTTCAACAACTGAGTATGCATTGTTTTTGCCAGTCCCAGCTGTCTGTGTTTCACCAGTCTTTATAATATTGTTTTACCATGCTATTGAAATTTCAGCATGACATATTTTTAGCAAAAATTGTTAGGTCAGAATCAGAAGATAATGTAAGGGTGCAATAATAGTTGAAGCTATAACAATGTTTTTGTGTAATCATTTTCTTACACATAAAGCAAACATTATTTTTTCTTAGCCCAAAATAGTTATACATCAAGACTTCTAAATTTGGATGTGAAAAAAAAATGCTTTAATTAAAGTATTGAATGTAATAAGCCCTTAGTATGTTTAATAATGTATATGTCTGCAGCTTATGTTGAGAATTACCTTGACAAGACCTTCTACAACTTGACCACAGTAGCCCTGCATGATTGGAAAACCTATGGGGAAATGAGAAGCTTAGCAAAACACAAGTATGGATTGAAAACTGTGGAAGCTCATCTTCCCAGCCAAACTTTAGAACAGGTATTTTAACAGTTAAGTTATAATATAGAACAGGTATTTTAACAGTTAAGTTATAATATAGAACAGGTATTTTAACAGTTAAGTTATAATATAGAACAGGTATTTTAACAGTTAAGTTATAATATAGAACAGGTATTTTAACAGTTAAGTTATAATATAGAACAGGTATTTTAACAGTTAAGTTATAATATAGAACAGGTATTTTAACAGTTAAGTTATAATATAGAACAGGTATTTTAACAGTTAAGTTATAATATAGAACAGGTATTTTAACAGTTAAGTTATAATAGTAAAAGTTTTATGAAAATTGAAAATAACCTTCATAACATTTTCTTGGAAAATTTTTATCAGTAACAATATCATGTGGTAAATCAAAACTTGTGCTTTTCATCTTCTTTTGAGGCCATAATTAATACTGTAATTTGGGTTATGGGAATGAAATAAAGTTCAGTTGCTACACTTAATCTTACCTATACATTAGGATTTACATTCTCTGATTGTGTTGTAGTGATGGGTGTTTGAAATAAATGCAAATATAATATATTAATTACTTATGAATCTCATTGAAAGAAATTGCAGAATTGTTCAAAATATGCTAAAATTTATGTACTGATAGGCTTTTATTATCTTCCAAATGATCTGAAAACACCAAATATTAGAGAGCCAGAGCTGCTTTACTGAAAGAATCAGTTTATGTATACTTAAAAATTAACTTCATTAGAGCTAACAGTCATACTCCAAGTTCTTTGCTGCATAAAAAACATAGAAATTTTATACTTCAGAGCACACGAGTTATGGTAAAATTAGGTCCAGCTTAGCTTACAGGGTTAAAACATCTATTATTAAGGGTGCTTTTGTAATTGTGTATTTCCACTCAATGTGGAAAAGGATTATGTGAGATCAACAACACATTGTTTAAATCAGTATTTAAAATAGCGTCTGAAGTCTAGTGCTGATAATTTTCCAAACATCTATGTGTGATGTCTGTGCCAAGAATGTGATGGATTACAAGTAAAAAAAACTTTGAAATAATATGTGGTTGCAGCAAAACAAAATGTAAGAAAAAAATTGAGGTAAAACATTAAATATGGTTATACATTTCACAAATATTTATTTGTGGCAGAGGCATATTGAAATGTTGCCAGTGTTTGTATGGAATTAATTAATTTGTTTGTTGTTGTTAACAAAACCTAGAATTTGCACAGTTCAGCTCATAACATGCATTCATATTAACCTTTTCTGCTTCATCTTCAGCCTAGAATTATATGCCCAGTACAAAAACATAAAATGGAAAAGTACATTGCATATAATTATTATACAGTGTCTATTAAATAAATCACCATCATATACCAGTTGTGCAAAGAATAGTGATTGTGTATTGGGGTTTTCTTTTGTTGTAATTGTGTTTGTTTTTCAGTAAAAATTTTTGTTCTGCGTTTATAGGGACTGGATGTTCTAGAGATTATGAGAAATATCCATGTGTTTGTGTCAAGATATCTTTACAACTTGAACAACCAGGTAAAGCTTTCTGCTTCACACTACTAAGATGAAAATTGAAATAATATATACATTTCTTGAAACTGTCAGTTATGTAAATAGCTTGGATTTTCTTGTTGTTTACAAATGTTCATTAATAGAATTTTGTCTGTAGTGAATTTCATGCAGACATACATTATAAAAACTTGAGATTAAAAATAATAAGGCTGTGCAAAATTATGATTTTACCACCACTTAAAAATAAGTTAAGGCCAGAAAATAATGAAAATGTTAATTTGCTACATTGTCCTATTGTTATCTTCAGATCTTTATTTTAAAGGTTTTCTGAGCTTTTGATAGTATATGTAATTATATGCATTTTGTTTTAATATTTAACCAATTTGATCCAAATCACATGAAAGTTTCTTTTTTTTTGTGTTAATTATGGCTGATTAACCATAGTAAGTTTATCTTCTGTTGTTTTTTCTAGTCACAATGCACCAGACTAGAAAAAAAATTGGTTTAAGTTTTTTTTATGTAATATTTTCCATATTTATACAGAGGAGAGAGCACTTTATTATTTTAGTTATGAAGTTAATTCATTGCCTGCTGGTAAAATGAGTTGGAGAAGTTCATGAATAATTTATGTAATAAAATATTATGCTGAAATTTGACAAAAAATAAAAGATTATTCACAGTTGTGTTTTTTTCTTTTTTATTTAAGTATAAGGTATCTTAAATTCAATCTGGGGTTTCTGAGATGTGCCTATCTTAATTTATAACTTCCTTTAATTTGTTTGTTTTCCCAAAAGAAGTATTTCTGTTTGATTTTAGCAGTAGTTCCAAAGCCTGTTATAAACAGCTTTAATTTATAGATATTTTTCTACTATGATGAAATTTTGTTCTTCGTATGTTTGTTTTTAAACTGATTCATGCACTGAATTTATAGTTTAAAGTATAAAAACAAATTGTAAATATTACAGTTTACTCTGTACAAAAATAAAATAAAAAATTGTTTTTTCTTTTATAATAAGTGTTTCTAATAAATTGATTAGAATAATACTAGTGTGTATGTATTATCATAATCACTAGTGAGTTATCAATAACGTGTGAACAGTATTGTTACCTATTGTGATTTATTTCAGACTAGTCTCCAGTTTATTATGTTACGTATGTGTTATGTATTACTATTTCAAATAATCAGAAATTTGAATTTGAAGTTAGAAGTTACTTAAATGTTAATATGTATCAAATTTGATATTTGCCATTAAGATTGATAAACACAATTTTATTTCTTAATACAAATATATTTTAATATATATATATATATATAATATAAAAAAAATACAGTTTATAATTACAGTTATTGATAATAGTTATTACAAATGATGGTTTACTTACAAGATTTTTACAAACAATACTGAATCTTGTATCTGATCTGGAACTGAATATTTTATTGATGTTTGTGGACAGCAAATTAATTCTTTGTTGACACTCCTGTGAACTTCTTTTGACGGCTGGCTCAACTTGAAGTACCTGTAAATTTACAGAGGTGACAACATCTAATGTCTTTATGGAAATACTAATGATCAAAGTTAATTCACTGAAGTTAAATGGTTTGTAATGTTCAAAATATATAAACATTCCTGGCCAAATTATGTTGTTTGACCTATTAATAGGCATTAATCACAATTATAGCTTCAGAGGCTATAGCATACAGACTGTTGCTGACTAGTAATGTTCTATTGCTGTCTGTTGGCTAGCTGCTTTTATATGAATCATGTGAAATTCCAGAACATTCAACAAATTTTGAACATGCTAGCATTTTCGTAAAGCAAATATTGTTGATTCTTACTCTCAATAATTTTCTACAAACTTTGAAAATAGGTGGGACTTGTGCAAAATACATATCCAACAATATACATCACATTCATAAAAAAACAATCTATACTGAAACAAAGTTAGATATTAAACCAAACATATAATGGTAAATTCATTGCAGTACAAGCTAACTACACAAATCAGAATGAATAGGGCCTAGTGTTGCTCAGTGGTTAGCATGCTGGATTGTGAATCTGATAGTCCCTGGTTCTCATTCTGTTGCTATAAAATTGCATCCCACACTTTTGATTGTGGGTATTATAAGAATTGTGACCAAATTATGCAATTCATATAAAATAGCCCAGGATTTGATGGTGAGTGCTGTTGTCTAGCTTCCTTCTTTCTCTTGTTTGTAAGTTCAAAAGTTATGGATGATTTGTGCAAAGAAGGAAAATAATTTGTTCATGAGAAAGAGGGTTCAAGTATCTGTTAATATATTTTTAAATAATATATAAAAAATAAGTTATCTGCTTATAAATGTCTTTAATGATTTGATTTTAATGTTTTTATGAAAATCTTGATGGAATGCTAATACTCTTGCTTTCCAGATCTTCATTGAAAGTTCCAGTAATAACAAACATCTGAATACTATAAATATTCGTCATATTGCCAACTCCATCAGAACACATGGAATTGGAATCATGAATACAACAGTAAGTATTATTTATATAGTTTTTGTTGTATATTTAAGCACTATGATCATAATACATTACTATAGTTTTGAAACATATGAATTTTCTTTGAAAATGAATTTAAACTGAATAATCCGATTGCTTTTGATATTTTGAGCTGAATCTGATTTTATCCTCTTTTCGTTTTTGTAGGTAAACTTCACGTATCAGTTTCTTCGAAAGAAGTTTTATATTTTTTCTCAGTTTCTGTATGATGAGCACATTAAGTCCCGTCTTTTAAAAGTGAGTACTTAGAGAATATAGATAAATTTTGTTACTGTAGAGGTTTCACTGCTTTAAAAGACAATTATCTTACAAAAAGCTATTAAAGCATCAGTTGTTTTTTTTATGCAATTTTCTCTAAGAGAGAGGTTTTGGATGTAAAAAAGTGACAGTGATGATCTGACAAGATAAAATTAATTATGTTATGGAATTACAGAACACTGAATTGTCTAATCTTTTGCAAAGTGTTGTCAATGGATAGCATCTGTCTATTAAGCTTTGGACAACTTTTCAAGCTGCTAATACTTCTTAGCTCAATTAGATTAAGTTGGTTCCTATCAGGATAATTCAATTTAAAATTCTTAGTGACTCTTTTGACTATGAGAATCTTGCCCAAAGTTGAGAGTTTTATTGTATTGTACATTTAACTTGTATAGATTTACTTTTTGTGGTTAATGTTAAGTGAGCTGGTTTCCATGTAGTTATATAATACTTTTGTATTTTCTATGCATGAATCAAATAAAGTGATAATTATTCTGTCTTCTTACTTATTTCAACATTATGTAACTGTACATCTTTTCAGTACTTTTTCTTAACTTAAGTGAATGTTTCTTTGTAAAGTACTTATAAAGAAGTGTAAAATGTAAGCACAAACTGTGATTTACTTTTAGCTTTAGTAAATAATTTTTTTGTGTTGTTGAAATCACCAGTGAAATATTTTTCATTACTTCATTTTAGTTTGATTTTTAACAAATTTGACTAAATAATGACTAGTTAAATTTAAATCTTCACTGACAGAAAGTTAATAATTAATAATTACTACTATATTAATAGACATCACCTTACTTTGAAAAAATAAACACTATTTAGCTAATTGTCATGAAGAATGCTTCTGGTTTGACAAATTCAGAATTGTATTAGTGCTAATTTTTGTTCTATAAACAGGACCTCAGGTTTTTTAGAGAAAATAAGACACAGCAGAATCAAAAGGTAAGAAATTAGACTTCAAAAGTTTTTTAAAGTAATATGTTAAAAACAAAAACAATTTTTTCCACTCGCAGAAAGTTTATTGAAAAATGAAAGTATTTTGAAGAAAGTATATTTTTTAAAATATTCACTCTTTTTTTTTTTTTTCCTGTTGCTCTAGATAACTACTTGCTAAATGATTAATCATATTCTGGATTCAAAAGAAAAATTAATCACACAGTAAATAATTTTTTTTTTTTTTATATTTCTGGTATTTCTTTAATTCGTGTATTAATCCCATTTTTGCATTGCAGCTTATGATAATCGGTCATGCAATCCACCGAAAATGTCTTTTCTCCCATCTTTACTTATAATGACCAGTAAATCTTTTTTTTAATGTTTTGTTATAACACTTTGTGATAAGGAAGACCTAAATAAAGATACCAACTTATCTATGATATTTTAACATACACTTAGAACTTATTTTAAAGTAATGCATTCATTATTTTTGTAAAATTAATGTTCATAACCATTTCTCTGTAATTTTATAAGCTGATTTTATCGATAAGTTACAATCTGGAATGTTGTAATTCAAAAGAAGTGATGTATATGTGCACCTTTTAGTATTTTCACATTTAATATTAATTGATATTGTTAATAGAGTACAACTCCCGTATTTTATGCATTTGCTTTTGCACGTATTTGTAACCCTATCATGATGGCCATGTCATGTTGCTTTTGTTTACTCATATTCACAATTTTATAAGATTACTATTTTATGAATTTATGAATTTTCTATTTGTTGAGACATGTTTTGTGTACTGAATCAAACACAGTTGTTCCATTTACCTCGTTCCATTTTTAGAAACGGTCCCTTTTGTTCTCATACTTCTGTCTGTGATATGTGAATAATCAGTCAAAAGCTCATGATGTCATGCTATTGGCTTTCTCAGTCACTTTCAAGTATTTTTACATCATATCATTCTTTCAAAACAATTTTAAAACTAGTAAGTTAAATCTAGTCTGCTTGAAATTTCATATTTTTTAGATCCAAGTACAGCTTAGTTATTAAGCTTGATAAATTATAACAGAATTTTATGGAATTGGTTTTATTTATGATTGTTTGGTTATTTCAAATGTATACATACAATGTAAAAAATTATTTTATTTCATATTCTCTATGTGCAAGTGCTTATAAGGATTAGTAACCTATGGCAAGCAGCAGATAAGTACAAAGGTCAAAACTAGAAGAGATAGTTATTTGTTGTTCTATGTTTTCAGAAAAATAAGTTTAAAACTTACTTGTAAATAGTAAAAATGTGTAGGCATATACAATACACTGAAATTTAAATGTGACTGTATTTTACCAAATACTAGTCCACTAAAACACAGCCAAGACAAGTCACCTTGTAAAGGCCAGTTTTATATTCTGGGATACAGTGACATGAGTAATGTGTTAAAAACAAAAACTTTTCTTTCCACACATAGAAAGTTTATTGAAAATAAAATATTTAAAATATTGTTGATGTGAAAATAATATTTAATAAGAACTTCTGAGTTGAGTAAAGAATAAGAATGAATAATGATATCTTAACCAAACTATATTTGTTATATCCAGTTTTGTAATTTGTGATCTAAAATGATAGCTGGGCACTGTTGAAAGGTCAATGTAATAAAAGTAATAAAAATACTTTAATGCATAATGTTATGAAACTTAAGCTGTTCAGACTAAATATTTTTATTTTGATGTTATAGTTACTCTAGGGAGAAAAAAAATTATATTTATTTTCTGATTTTTTATGGAGGTTTGAAGCCAGTCAAATTGAACCAACTTGTACAGAGATACAGTGGTGAAAATAACAGATAAAATACAAAGTTTTTTTATATGAGAAAAATTTAATGATGAACTGAAGGTTATAAAGATTTTGCATGCAAAATTTGAAAATATCCTGATGTATAAAAGTATTTTTAATCTTAAACTCAAAATTAATTTGCATGTTGGATAGTCCTGAAAGAAAAAATATGAAAAAATCTTCAATTAAAATAACTTGCTACTTAATTTAAAAACCTAATATTTTGTGTATTTGAAAGCCTTGTAATGTTTAACAATAGCCTCCAAATATTTGTAAAGATATGGCTATTTTATCAAAAATCATAGTATAATTACTTTTGTGGTTATGAGCTGGATGGATTCTATCCAACCTATAATGAAGGGATTAATTTAGATTTTATCTTTAAATACATCTATGCTGAAATGTGGTGGATTTAAATTCGTCAAGATTTTCAAAGTCTTGCCAACCCAGATATCTAATATGAAGAATAAAAGTATTTAATTGTTTAGAAATTTTATAAACAAGATTTATGTCCAGCAATTGCTATAAATGTGACATCTGTTTTTGTTGCTTTTTTAAAGCAATAAGTTGCAATCGTGCAAAATACACCAACAATATGATCATGTTTGATACTGTGGCATCAATCTAACAGTATGATGAAGTTTAATATTATGGTAATCTAACAATATAATTAAGTTTAATAATCTTAAATTTAGTTTAAAATATGACCAAATTTAATGTTATTATATTGATCTATTCTCAGTATCCCTTTGAAAGAGCAGAGAAATTTAATAAAGGAATAAGAAAATTGGGTTTGTCACCAGATGGGCTGAGTTGTCTGGACCAGTTTCGTAATTTAATCAGTCAGATAGGTGAGTTTTGAATAATGTTTAAAAGTGAGAGCTAATGCTTCATTAGTAATACACCTAACATTTAAAAAGGGTGTGACAAAAAGTAAACAATAATATTTAATAAGTACTTCTGAGTAAAGTAAATAAGAATGAATAATGATATCTTGACCAAATTATTTTTTGTATCTAATGTTGAAAGGGTCTTTCAGTCAATAATGGGTTCTTCAGGCCAGCTGGAGATGACAGACATAGTATTTGGGATGCTATTTATGATGTTAATAGTTAAGATGATCAGTTTAGAGTCTGTAATAAGCACAATCATTATTCTGTAATTGATATTGATTGTTAGATTATCTCAAGTTAATAACTTTTTATTGTCTAAAACTTCTATTAAATAATATGATAAATAAAACTAAAGCCAAAAAGTTACACATCTGTATTCTTGCTGTAAAATTATAAAATTTTTATTAGACTAGAAATGAAGTAAAACATTACAATAAAGTTATGGAAAGTAATATTGAACATTCATTATAAAAACCCAATTTTTAAATTGCAACTATTTTAATTTAAGTAAATATGTGTAATTGTATCACCTCATTCTTAGGCATGTTTATTATATTTAGTTTTTATAGTTAATTTGTTATTTTAAGTTGAATTCACTTTCTATGCACAGTTTACTTATTCTGTTCTGAGATAAGTTTATAATTTGTATATACAGTTTGTTTATTATGTTCTCAGGTAATGCCATGGGTTATGTGAGGATGATTCGTTCAGGTGGACTTCACTGCTGTAGCAATGCTATCTGCTTCATCCCAGACCTGGATGACATTGTCAGTTTTGAAGAACTCTGCAAGGAAGAAAACATGTCAGATGAATGTGTAAAAGCTGCAGCCAAACTTGATGCTGTAATTGGTAATCTGACCAAAAACTTTTCAGAAGGAACAGAATATTTCAAGGTAACAGCTAATAATTAAAGAAGACTATTTTATGCAGTAAAACACAAAATGTTTTTGAGGATAATTGTTTTTCTCATATACTGTAGTTTACATGAAATGTTTCAACTTTTAGTAAACATTTTAAGTCTTTTCTATACAAACCATCAGGTTTTTGATAATGTAGTTTTACTAAATATTTATCTGTGAATTTACAAAACCTGTTCTTCTTGATGATGAGAAACTTGAAGTAAAAATGTATCTCATAATGACTGGTATGGGTATTAACACTTTTACTAATAATGCAGAGAACAGCATTTTGACCTTCCTAGGTTATCTTCAGGTTAAAAAAGAGTTTACAACTGATTGTTACCAGATACATCTTAAATACGAGAGTATAAAAGGTAAAGGGATTGTCGAGGGTGTTGCAATTAGATGTTAGATTAACCAACTTTTTTTTTCTTCTATCCCTTTGAGGTGGATTCCCATACATGGTGAGGGACCCCCCCCTTACTTTTGATCTTGCCCTGAGTGGATGGAGGAAAAAGAGGAACAACGTTTCTTAAACTAAGTCATGAAAATTGTCATTCCCTGTTATGTCTCATACATATGCTGCTGCTGCTCTGTTCCACTGCTACAGTGTGAATGCAAACAGATATTTCTGCACCTCCATCAGAGTCTTTCTCACAACATGTGAAGAATCATTTTCTCTCCATGTTTACATTGATAAGTCTACTCCCTCTGTCCCCATTATTGCTTCCAGTATCTTCTGAGGTACATCTCTTTCAGCTCCAAGGTGTAAAACCATCAGCTGGTCATGCCCTGAGTCACTGGAGTTTTCTTTTTTCCAAAATGATTTGCCCAATTGACTCGGGACAGGTTCTATGGAGGTCGTTAGTCTTCCATTTATTAACAAATGCATAGAGGCAGTAACTGTTTGTATAATTCAAGCAGCTATTCATTATATCTTTGAAACCTCAACATATTTTCCATGGTATCTTCATCAGTAGTAGCCTTTTGTCTGCCAGCAGGCACATAAGGCTTAGAAACAAGCTTAAGATACATTTTACAGGTATCCTACTCCTTCCACCCACATTGCTTTCCAGTGGGTCAGATGTTAAAACCACTATCTGTTCCAAAGTTTTGTGGAGGAAAATTTGGAATGCCAATGGGAATTACGCTTCACCATCACCTTTCTGTTATGCTCTACAATAGCTGGGACGTTGCTTATGTACAAAGGTATCAACAGTATTTTCAGGGAGAGGTTTGCTTATCTTTCTGCCTCTTCTCCTGCCTTTTTGATCATCAAGTCTTTGGTTGATTGTCTCTAAGATTATAATTGCTTATTTACACTTGTGAAACTTAAATTTGCTCTTCATTGGTTTGGCAGTACATCAGTTTGACGTAATGAAGTTCATTATGAAATGCTGTGCTATTGCTCTCTTACCTCTCTTGTTGTTTTAAATTGGATCAGGCAAGAGAATGTTTTTCCAGATGCTTAACATGGGCTCTTGTTTTTCCTTTCTTAAGGTCTTGGAAAGGATATTTAATACATGTTTAGTTTGGTTCCTTGAATCAGACCACCTTCTCTTACCAACCCAATGTAGTTTGTGTTAACACTGCTCCACTGTAGATCATCAGATTTGTCTCAAAATACAGATTAGGAAAGCCTTCATAAAGAGAGAGCATCTTGTTTCTGCCTTTTGAGATCTTGAGAATACTGTTGACATTACATGGAGGTTTGGCCTTTAGTGAGATCTCCACTCCTATGGGTTGCATGACCTTTTACCCATTTGCATTCATAACCTTTTACTTGACAGGCACTTCCAAGCCTATGTGAGTTTGATTCATTCCTATTCTTTAATACTGGAACTTGGAGTCTTTCAGAGCTATGTACTGAGTGTCATTCATTTCAGTTTCAAGATCAGTGCCATCTCTAAACAACTTTCTCCTACTATGGCAAGTGACCTCTATGTCAATGACTTCCATGGTTTTTATTGGTTGTCAAACATGATATTTATTGAGTGGCTGCTTCAGACTATCTTCACTTGCTTTTTGAAGTGGACCACAACAAATGATTTTACCTTCTCTTCATCTTTTGCTGCCAACAAGGTTTATACCCTGATAGTTAGCTTTATCTGAGTGGTGGTGTTCTTCCAGTGGTTCCTGAGATAAAGTTCTTGGGGGTTATCTTTTATCATGAGCTTACTTTAATTTCTATGTCAAGTGTACAAGGGCACTGAACATACTCTATGACCCCTTTTCCACCTCTTGAAGAGCAGATCTGTCATACCCTCATACATTCCAAGCTGGGCTGTGGGTCTCTGGTTTATGGGTTTGCCAGGCCCTCTGTCTTAAAGATATTGGATCTGTACATCCTCTGGAGCTTTGGATCTGCTTGAATTGATACAGAGTATGTACACTGATTCTTATGAACCTCCTCTTCATCTCAACTATTTGCAACTTTCTTTACAATATGCAACTAAGTTTTGATTCTTGTCATAGTGTCCCACCTGGGGTTGTGTTCTCCTTCCTCAATGGGCTGTGCTCTTTTGAAATAGACAGATTAATATTCCTCCTTTTGGTTTTCATATCCAGTCACAGATTCCTGAATTGGGTCTGTCATTGGTTGATGTTTTTAAGTATGATGGTCAACCCATTATACTATGGCTTGTTACCACATCCTCCTGTGACCTTTCTTTGGGTCATCTGAGGAAGGCAAATTCTCCCAATTGGGAGGACTGTCTTCTCTTTGCCCAACATTTTTCAAGTCATTCTTCTCTTCCTGTTTTTACAGATGATTCAAAATCAGGTGACTCTGTGGGCTCTGCTATGGTTTGTTGTGGCTGTGTGATTGCTTAGAGGATCCTCTCTACAGTTGCTGTATTCAGTGCCAAGTTGTATGCCCTGGATCACATAGAAGCTAAGTAGTACACTCATTTCACAATTTACACCAACTTCATTAGCTCTCTGTTGGCCCTGGAATTGCTTAATATAAGTTCTCATGGTGTTCTCATCAGTATTCAGAAATAATTGGCCCTCTTTTCAGTGTCTTCTATCTCTATCCAGTTTTCTTGAATTCCTGACCATTTTAGTGTTCATAGAAATGAGCTTACTAACACAACAGCTAAGCCTGTTTGCTTTGGTGCTATTAAACATTACCTGTTCCTTATATGGATTGTGCTTCTGTGAACAATGCCCAGTTGATGGTTGATTTGGGATAAACAACTCTGTATTAAGCTTTTCCAGATTAAACGTACTGTTGTTTTTAACCACTGAGTTTGTTAAGGTTTAATGGTAGGAAGTTGTCTTGCATTGGTCAAAGTTTGTTTACTCATTTTTTTTAATGTGGGATTAATCTGCCATGGTGTGGTCTTTTTGGCACTTAGATCACAATTGCTCACATTTTCATCCTTGTGAACATTGTAGGCAACGTCATTTTCGATGTGTTTCCTAAGGGTTTATGTTTGATGTTTGGCAGTGTCATTGATGATGGTGAGATTGTCCAGCTGGATTGCATTTTCAGTTTTTACAAGCCATTGGCTTTTTCCTTGTATTTAGATGTTTACCTAATTTTTGTCATTATTTCATTTTTAACTTATTTTTATATTTTATTGTATTTTACTTGCAGATGTTTTTACCGTTGTTTGGCATAGATAGCCTTTTTGCTTTGTGCAAATAAATATTAACCAACCAGTCTTTTTGTATTTCCATTCACTAAAAGTTGCATTGTGTTATAATGCCGAGCAACATAAAGAATCAAAATATTGTTCTCTGGAATGCAGTTTCTGGCTTTGTTTACCACTTTGCTTCAAGATCTACCAACAAAAAGCAACTTTTAATTATAATCTGTTGCTTTTGTATGGCAGATTGAAACATTTCAATGAAAACTTAAGGTATCTTATCATGTATACATGTATTTTGAAAAAAACAAACAAAAAATCCTGTGTGTGTGTGTGTATCTTGACATTACATTTTCACAGCAAATTATTACTCAAGCATCTAGAAAACAATACCTCAATAAGTAAGTATACTCCTAACCATTTACAAGTCTCTATTTAAGAGATTAATTACTAGGTTAATTTTTACTTCTGACCTATACAGGTAATTTGCTTTAATTAAACATTATTAATAATACTCTTCTGCTTCTTCAAAGCTCTTTAAATGAAAACTCATACTTCTACAGGTGTTTACTGAATTTGTGACTTATGAACAGAAAATTTGTTGATAGTACATTTATTAAAAAGTGTGACTACAAGTGCCATATTGTAGAAGAGAAAGGTAAGGAACAGTAAATTTATCTTGTGGACAGAAACAGTCTAATGAAAAAAAATCACCTTTTTTCTTTTTTTTATGTATTACAGTATCATATTTTTCCCCCATTTTAAGTTTAAACAGGTAGAAAATGATATTTTATAGTTATCCTAACAGTGATAAGTTGTAGAAAATGCTAAGTTAGTAAAACTTCTACATTCTGCTGGTGCATAATTATATTGAGGTCTCTGCCTTTAATTAAATACTTTAATATTGCACTAAAGCAATTTTCAGTAAAGCGTAAGTCCAAAATGATTAAGCCTCTCAGTGACACAGCAGTATGTCTGTGGACTCATGCCACTAAAAACTGGGTTTTGATACCCAAGGTGAGCAGAGCACAGATTGTGTAGCTTTGTGCTTAATTCCAAACAAATCAAACCAAAATTATTAAAACAAGAAGAAAAACAAATATTTTAGTGTTTCAAGTTACTCTGAATTTACATTTATAACTTTTAACTGCATTGTGCTGTATGGTGTTCAGTCCTTTATGTAGTTCTCTGCATGCATTTTGTTGTCAACTTTACTGTATATACTAACCTTTATTTCTTACATCCCTGCATAAATTTATTTATCTTAGCTACATGTATAATGCATTTCAAAAAAGTAACTCCTTTCTAATGGTTATATGCGGTGTAGATCACATGACTACTACATATCTTCAGCAGCTTAATGTATTATTAAAGAACTTTTGGGATGGATCATGATGCTTTTCAACATTCACAGCTTTCCTCTTGTATCTGAATATTGCTGTTTAATCATGACAGACTTGAAACAAAAAAATCATCTACAGTTGTACAAGAAGTTTCACTTACTATCATTTTAGAAAAATCAAAGCAGTGAATGTTGGAAAAATACTAAGATCTATTCGTAATAAGTTTTATGTACTGAATGTTCATAAAGTGTATGTTGCATGTTTATATATCAAGATTGATAAATTTCATAACTTACAGTATTATACCTAAAAATGTCATACAACTAGTCTTTGAGCACTGTGTAAAAGAGGTGATTTAATATGATGTCTCAAAATAAAGGATTCTGAAGTGAACAATCTGTTTTAGTTGCCTTAAAGCTATGTATCAAAAACACAACACCATAACAAAATTATCAAAAAAATTTCCTTACAAGGAATATAATGTGCTGCTACAGTTAAAGGGGTTTAAGTATCAATTATCAATAAGTAAATATTTTAATGAAACTAAAACAAAAATAACTAAAAAAATTAGGCTTAGGTATCACACTATGATCTTGATCTTTAGCCCATAATAGCTGTGTTGGATAAGAAAATATAATACTACATTTTCAAAATATAAACTTATAATTACATGAACTTCATATATAGTGAACTGGAATTTTCAGGGATTTTACAGAGTCAACATAGATTAGAATATTGTATTCATTATTGTCGTGCATTTTATTATTAACATCATGATTATTACTTCCAAGAAAATACAACTTAAGAAACCATATTTTTAACTGTTATTTTGTTTATTTCTTAAGCATCTGCTGACCTGTGAGTTTGATAGTTTGATACAGTTATGTTTCTGAAAATAGAATTTCTTCAGCTAAAATTGAAGTAAAATCATGATTATTACTTCCAAGAAATACAACTTAAGAAACCATATTTTTAACTGTTATTTTGTTTATTTCTTAAGCATCTGCTGACCTGTGAGTTTGATAGTTTGATACAGTTATGTTTCTGAAAATAGAATTTCTTCAACTAAAATTGAAGTAAAATCTTCTGACTTTGCTAAAATGGAAAATATATTTATTGTTAAAGTAAGTTGAAACAATATAATTAGTAAGTTAGCTTCTATATATAACAAACAAAGGAATCTTCAATAGCTGCAGCACTAGAAATTTTTTTAGACACAATTAAAGTAAGTTCATATATGAGACCTTTTTTTACACTTTTATTACCTATATCTTTGTGTGCCAACAATCCCAAACTTGGGCATTTATAAACCAGATTTGATTTTATTACTTATCAGAATCTCTACCAACCTACCCTCAAGTTGAAATTAATTTAGGCAGGATTAATTAGAGTAAATTAACCTGTGACATCTTGGGTGTGTTCAAATGCATCAATCAAAAGGATTTGACCTCCTAAGTCAAAATCTATTATTAGATCTAAAATCAGTTGAGATTACAGAGCTATGAGCTAAAAGGCTTGTACGTGAAAGAAAATTTGGAGACATTCTGTAAACCACTGTGCCACATCAACAAATACCCAAGTAATTGGTTTTCATTCAGATATATTTGAAAGTAATGTAATGTGAAAAAGAAATACATAAAATGTGTATTATTATTAATATGAGTAACAAAATCAAAATGAATAAATACAATAATTAATTATGAAAAAAAAGAATTACAAACAGTATGAAGAATACAATGACCTTTCAAGTCAGTGTAAGGAAGGATTAGAGTTTGCAAAACTGTTTCCTTTATGAAAAAAATATTTCCTTCAACAGTCTGTAGATTTTAAACTTAGAGAAACTAAGCAGTATTTTCATTTTTTATATTACCTTGAAAGGGAAAATAAATTACATAACTCTACATGTTGTAAATAATAGTATTGACAAAAACACATTGTTTGATGCTAGGCAATAATACACACACAGACATAGTACAGTAAGACATTGTTTGTATTTCATTGATTTAGAGTAGACTACTAGTTAAAAGTAGTGATAAAGTAAAAAGTAAAGGAAAATAATTTGATATTATCATTGAATGCTTTTTTCCTCAGAAGTGATTTTGTTGTAAGTGATTTTCTCATTAACCGGCTATGGATAAGGAAGCATAGAGATCAGTATGTGAAAAAATGCAAACTAATTGAGTGAATGCAAAGAGTAAGATGTCATTAAACATCAAGTGAAAATAATTTGGGGGGGATGAATCATTTGTTTGGTAAAAACATTCTTTGTTGTGCTAAAACAGTTCCTTTTTGAAACTTGAAATTTGTTCACTAACAGGCTAACTTAGTAATTTACTTTTCTCTTTCATTTCAGAAAGGTCTCAAAGAAATTATATAATACATTTGAATAATCTGTTAGTTTTCATAGTATCTAATATATGCAACAGCACATAACTTGTTAATTACTCATTTAAGAAAAACTACTGAAGCTTTGGTACAATGTAGTCCTTTTTTGTATAGCTTCTCGTAGATGTTTTTGCTCCAGCTTTCCGAGATCCCAAAAATATGCACCTTAGGAATTTTTTTGTCATTTTACCTCCTCTGGTGAGTAGCTTGTTTCATGATGTAGTGTATATAAATTATTGTTTACAGTTACAAGAGATTTTAAACAATATATATATATGTGTGTGTGTGTGTATATACATATATACACATTTCACTTTTTAATAAAAAATGACAAAATAATGTAGTAACTTGTTTAATAATAATATACTATTTGATAATTCACTTTATAAACAATTTTGTTATATCTCATTGTTATAATTTTAAAACAAAAATGTAATTTAAACTCTTTTTTTACCTCTTAAGACTCTTAATTTTGTTGAGCATTCCATTACTTGTAAGGAGAGAATGAACCGAAAAAGCAAAATAGAAGCTTCTTTTACAGATGATGGCTTTGCAATGGGTAAGTCTGTTTTTTAATTTTTTAAACATAAATAAGTTTAAACAGTTATGCTCACCACTTTCATCTGAACTAATGTTTGTAGCACACTCAGATTGCTTATGACATTTATAGTCTAACTTATTTTCTTAAGTTAATTATAGATTTCATTTGTGTTTTTCTCTACTAAATAAAGCCAGATATTAACATTTTTCAAATAAACTTCGCATGGTCTTTTTTACACTTGTGCTTTTTTCATTAGAATTGTATAATATTGTCAAATTAAAACATGAAATTCCATCCTATTCATTTTGTTTTCATTTCAGTTTAAATTTGGTCCATTGCTACGTATTTGAATTTTTGAATGTGTACAAAGGTGCAATTATATCAGAGCTCAAGATTTAGCTTTGTATTTTTTACTTTACCTCAAAACAGAGCAAATTAAGAACCATTAGTTCTTCCTCAATTTCAAGAAGACTCCATTGTTATTTTTTAACGTTAGTTCCTGCATTGTCAATGATCAAGTTGTAGCCTTGAGAGTTATATTAAATTTAACACAAACTGAACATGAAAACAGTGTGTTTGAATAGTCAGCTTATTTTGTTTGCTCTTAAGTAATAAACTTGATCAGGTTACAATGCAAGATTAACATGTGATATTTAAATGTGATAATTTTGAAACAATTGTATAATATGCTTCTGATTCTTATTTTTCTGTATGTTACTATGGTTTGGAATCTGAAAAAATCTGATTTTATAAATGGAGAAAGAGATGTTAAAATTAAAGACATTCATAAGCTAGCTATGTTCTTTACAACATGGGATGTTCAGTGAGGAAAGTGATTTTATTTTCTATAGGTCAACCATATTAGAGTACAGCCAATAAATTTGAATCAGAGATGTCAAAGGTGTAGGCCACCAGCTACCACTTCTTAAAATAGATCCTGTTTATTAGAGTGTGTTCTGTTTTTGTTATATGAGTAAATTCTTGTATAACTTTGTTAAAAGTGCAGGCGTATTAAGAACATCAGTTATTTAAAACACTTGTCTATGTATACCTTTCATGAAAGTCAAACGGTGTTAAGTCAAGACTGTACTGACAGTATGGAATGTCTTCCCATTCAAACTTCTCACATTGAACTATTTCCGTGATATTTTTTCAGTCAAAGTTTACTTGTATTCAATACTGGATAAAAAATCTAATTTCTTTTTGAACACCTATCATGTATGAAACATTTATTTGAACTGTAAAACCACTGTTGATGTGTGTTTTAGTGTATAACTTTTACTTTAAAAAGTAAAGTTGTAGTGTGATCCATTGTTTTTTTTTTGCATCCTTTTGTAGGGCTTGCCTACATTTTGAAGTTACTTGACCAATACTATGACTTTGACTCACTTCATTGGTTTACTTCTGTAAAGGTCAAGTTCAGTAAAGAAAAGGTAACATTGTCTAGTATTGTAGAATTGTACCATTGTAAAACTATTTTTTTAGGATACCTAATTCTAATTTAAACTGTTAAATAACTGAAGTTCAAACATTGTAAAACATTGTACACAAATTTTGTGGCAAAATAAAGTATATTTCTTGATAATTTTGATTTTAAATTATTACTGTTTTCTGGTTCAACATAGATTTTGTTTTAGTTATTGAAATCTGTCAACTCTTACTTTAGCAAACAAAATGTGGTTTTATATAGATAGTGTTATGCTTGTACCTCAATTTCTTTATAATTAGTTTTACAATGAACAATTGTAAAATATAAAACGTATTGCAAATTTTCTTTAGAAAGAGAAAGAATGTATCAGTTATTCTATCAAACATTCTTTACAGAGATCAAAGGATAGCATTGGGCCAAAATCCATTTTTTTAATACAACATCTTGTATACTCTATTTCCAAACCTAACTACACTATCAGTATTATTTACGTATGTTTTATTTTTGACAGGAAGCAATGGTAATCAATATCTTTTTTTTTTATTTATTCAATAATTGTTAGAGGAATGCTAGTCTTTTTGTCATTACACTACATATTGATCACATTTTTCCATATTGCTAAAAGAAGTTTCTTTGAGGTAAATAAATTTTTAAACTTAAGATGAGAGCTCTTATATTTTTATTATTCTGTACAGTACTGTTCAGTCAGTCTTGTAAATTTTCTGGTTTTTGTAGGCTGATGCTAAGAAACAGCAAGATTCTGTCACTGGCCGAGCTGATGAAAAGCTGCAGCAGACGATACAGTTGACCTTCAAACGTTTAGAAATCTACGAACAGGTTTGTTGTTTAGACAAATCAAAATTTGTTGGCAATAAATAATTTTTCCTTAACCCTCTCTCCACAAGCATCTTTTTTTTTTCCATGCATGTTATAACATTTTAGTGAGTTATATTCAAAATTTAATTATACCACATTTTTTTTCATGGTAATCTAATAAATAGAGCATAAAAACCTAGCTAATCCATATTGTAGCTTGGTATTTTTAAACTATTTTCTGCTTATGCAACAGAATCACATTCAAAATTTATTTAAACCACTTTATTATCAATGTACAATACTGTGCAAAAGTGTTAGGATAAAGTCAAAAATTAAATTTCAGACTACTTTCAAAAAACAATGGAAGGCAAATGACAGGTGAAATATCAAACTTTTATCAATCTTCATATCTAGTACAGCAGAAATTCAGTGGAAGTGCTTGAATTCAGCAAACAGTTAATATTTTGTGTCTCCCTTTTACTTTAATAACTGCAGATGTTGTAACATATTTAATCAAAATGTCTTTTGGGATTTTACTCCAAATGTCTCTAATACACTCCCATAAAATATCTTTGGAAGTAACCTTTGATTTGTCAATTTTTTGGTCTGTGAAATCCTAGATCTGTTCAACTGGGTTGAGATCAAGGCTCAGTGGAGGCAATTGCATTATTTGAATGACTCTATCAGCTTCTTATTTAGCTTAGTAATTTTTGCACAGGTTGGATGAGAGTTTGAGGTCATTATCTTCTTGGTAGTAGAATTTTATACCAGTAATATGTAAGCCACTGGGTATACCATGATGGGTCAATATCTCATGGAACTTGTGCTTGTCAGTTGTTCTATCTATCTTACAAATATTTCCTGTTACCTCAGCAGAAAAATATCCCCAAACCATCACACTGCTCCCCCATGCTTTATGGTAGGTGCTATGCATTGAGGTAAGTATCTTTTACCTTTCTTCTGCCAAACATGCAACCTACACTTTGAACCAGATATTTAAAAGTTGGACTCATCCATCCATAATACCTTTTTCTAATCATTAAAAGCCCACATTTTTATTTTGTAACAAATTTCAGTCTCTTGACAATACTTGAACATCAAAATAAATGTATTTAACTGCTATACAACCAAACATTCCATTCTCATTGAATCTTCTTGAAATCAGTAGCAATCTTTCTTCTGTCTTGAAAGCTGTATAAATAAGACATTTAACATCAGCATCATTGAGTTTAAGTGTTCTTTTCCTTTTCTATTTTAAAATTTACCTGTCTCAGTCTCGTGATCTAAGGTATACTTGAGAATGTTTGAGGATCATTTTAAGTGTGCAAAGAACTAGCATCAAATAAACTGTCTTTGGAATGTATACAGTTCCTACAGGTTGCTAAAATATTGATGCTTTATGTTCCTTCTGTCGACTATTAGAAGACATTATCCCCTACCAGTAAAAACTGGAAAGATTTTTCTTAAATTAAAGTCAGCTATTTTCACCTGCAAGGTCAAAACTGTGTTACTGTGGGGCAGTATGAAGTTTAATGGCATGTTTATAATCAATAGAAAGAATTTTCTGCTATTTAGCTAACTTCGTCAAGAGATGTTTAACAACATATGGGCTTGTACATGTGAGATACTTTATAGAAGGAATTCCTAGCATTTGGCTATACTTTCTCACATTATACATATTACAATGATAGACAGTTAAATTGCATTTAGGTTTTTACATTTATGTTTTAATTAATTATATGTTACTTGTGTTTTAACTCTCTCAATATGTATCCATTGATCTGACCAGCCATATGACTTCTGTGTACTCTTTTAAGGTATTTATAGTTTTGATACCATTAACTTTTAATATAGTATGTATATCTTTGCAAAACTTTCACAAACTTCCAGTAAAAATTGTCTTTCACATGCAAGAAATGTTTTTGTTTTGTTTTTCAGTAAAGAGTTTTTTTAATAAACTAAAAAAAAAAATTTGTTCTGTAATATATTTAGTATTTCTATATACGAGTCCAAGTGCTAGGTAATTTCCATGTCAAAATTAAAAATGCTTTTGTATAAAAAATTTTAAATTTTATTTGTCTAATCTCTAAAACCTTCTAAATAAATTTCAAACAATAAAACTTTATATATTTTATCTATTATTTTCTATACCCTGACTGACTGATCTTGTAACTACCATGAAAAAAATTGAAATAAATCTTAGTTGTGTTTTTCTTTTTCTAATAACTTCAACTTATAATATGGAACAAAACTGATTTATCTCAAGTAGCCTAAAATTGATAATCATGTATTTCTATTGATATATAAATTTTGTTTTATTGCCTTTTGAACCATGTCTAACTACTATTTATGTCATTTGTCACTTCAGAAAAGTGATGCTTATGTTACACTGAAGAATTACATCACCCACAAGCTGCTCGTGTGCATTCTTTGTTAAACATCTGTATTATATTATTTATTTTACCTAATAAAACCATATCAAACTTTAGAATTTCCAATTTTTACATTGTAGTTACTTTTATAATAAAAAATGAACATGAAAAAAAATACCCATTTCTTTTTTGTTCTGTCAACTGCTGGTGACACTTAACCCTACATTTTTAATATTAATGGTAGTAATGCACTAAATAATTTTTTCATTTAGTTAAGTAATGCATCAAAGAACAAAATGCAGACAATTTTCTCTAACTATCACAATATTTCTAGTTTTCTATGTGCCAAGAGCAACTAAAAATTCATCAAAGCTAGTTAATGTGTTTCCCATAGAACGTATCTTGTGCTCAAGGAGAAATTCAAAATTATAAAAGCTTATGAACACAACAAGTATAAAAACCATCTTGTTTCTTCAATGAGTCCGTGCCCAGTATGATGACAAGTTAGTGATATAGTAGGGGAAATGGAAAATAAAATGTAAATGTATATCTTAACTTTTGATATTCTTGATGTTTTAGAGATATTATGCTAATTAAATGTGAAAGCTGTAAGATAAAAAATATTGCTTTTATACATCATACAAGAATCATTTCTTGTAGGTGAACTGAACTATTCAGGATTTGTGTAAATAACAAAATAAAAAAACACATTTTTATTATAAATAGTAGAAAAAACCAAAATTAGATATATTTCTGAAAGTACATGCTATTAGAAAAGTTTTGGGAAAACTTCTAACAATTTAATCCAATAGTTTTGTTTTTGGAAAAAAATATAAAAATAGGGACACTACTTTGGGATGAGGCTACCCTAGGGTTAATAGTATATATGTTTTAAGTTTGTTTTTTTATAATGCAACATTAAAAAAAAATCGAATTTTCCATTATGTGAGAATTGTAACATTTGCTCTCTAGGCATCCCTTCTCTAGTTTATTTACCAACCCTCCAAGAAGTACGAAATATAAATTACTTAATATATCATCATCATCACTCAGGTGAAGCTTTTAACAGCTCTTGTCACATAGTTAGAAAGCCAGAAACATTGTCTGCTTTTTACATGTTGTTATTCTTTGTTCTTGAGTACATTATTCAAATAAATAAGGCATTATTTAGTGCAATACTTTCATTATTATGAAGTTGTAGGGGTTAAGTGTTATCTACAGTTGACAAAAAAAAAGAAAAAAAGTAGACTCAGGTAAGTACTTTTCTCTTGTTTTTCATGTGTATTCTTCATTTAATATTGTAAAAGTAATTAAAATGTTAAAACAGCAATTTTTTTGTTATTTAAGGTCAGATTAGTTGAATTAAATAATAAGAAGGTTTCCCAAGGTTACTTGAGTGTAGCTTATGCAGAATGTAATTTAATAACAAAACATGAGTTGCACATTCAAATGATATATAACTTACAGTGGTACAAGTTAAATAAGGTTCAGAGAGCAGTAAAACAACAAAATTTAAGTATAGGTAGATGCATATTCTTAAGAGTTTAAAGCTATTTAGGATAAGTGTAGTTTCAGATTACAGTTTGAAGTCATTCTAGGAAAAGGGAATAATTTAGATTTATTTAGATTTCTGTTTTTTTACTGGTTATGAGGTCAGTGTAACTGAGCAACCTTGTACAAAGTTAGGGTAGAGAATATAACAAAGTATAAAGTTTTACTGAAAAAAGTTTGAAATTTATTTAGATGGTTTTAGAGGTTATACAAATAAAATTTGATTTTTTGATACAAAGTATTTTTAATCTTAACATAGAAATAATTTAACACTCAGACTAATTTTTAGAAATACTAAACGTATTCACAGATAAACCCTTCATAAAGATAGTTCATGAAAAAAATCTGCCAAATTTTCCAAAGACACACAAACTACATTAAAAGTTATGGTATGAAAACTATAAAAAATACAAAAGTGGTTATGAGGTTTGTTGATTTAATGAACTTCAATGCAAGAGAGTTAATTATAAAATTGGTAGAAGTAAGAATAAAACTGCTTATTTTACTTATGTTAACTCAGAAAAGTTTAAAAGAAGTTTTAATAGTTTCATAATATCTTTATTATGAAAACAATGAAACAAAAGTTTATTTATAGAAGTAACTAAATAAGACTGGGATTAATACATATTTTTATGATGATATGATAAATTTCTATGAAATTATAAATCTGCACAAACCTGATAAATTCCAAACTTAAAAAAGTTATTTTGGTGTTTGAAATGTTGAAGAAACAATTGAAAGTGTTCAAAACATTTCCATTGTCACTAAATAAAAAGGCTTTAAGTTACAAACCCCTTCTGCCTTGTTTTCTTAAATAGGAGTTTGATATACTGAATTATTCCTTGAGCAGTGCTCGGATCTTTTTTCGAGCCGACCTTACAGCTGCTGAAGAAAAGGAGATAAAAAAAGGTAATTAGAATAATTTTGTAGAGTGTAAAAAATGACAATTTTTCCAACGTACAGAAAGAAAATAAATCATGAACCTTAAATAAGCTGTAAAGTAAAATGGACTTAAAGCTAAACTAACATAATACCTAGTTATGATAAAATAAAGTATGATAGATATGTCTTTGAATCTATCAAACTGAGTAAAATAGATTTGAAAATTCAGTGAACTGTGGATAAGATTTTAATTATTAGTGTGAAGTTTTTTTAATTTTATTACTTTTCAATGGTTTATAAAAAGTTTATATATTTTCACTGGACAGCTATTTTGTTTCTTTAGGATAACCAACAACAACTTTTTTATATTATTTATTTTTAATTATGAAGTTAACAAATAAGCTAGATTCACTTGAAGGTTCTACCATGACTTGTTTCATAAATAGACAGATTTCTAAAATATTTAAGCTGTTTTTTATTCATAAGTTTAAAAACTTTAAAACTGTCTGCCATTATAAAATTTAAAATGACATGACATAAAAATGCTAAGGAGAAATAAATAAACTTTGTAGCATTTATGGATTTATTTGTATATTTTAATAATGTTTTTCTTTTTTTGGGATTTATTGAAGTAATCTGTCAAAAACAAGCTTGTCTTGAAAAATAAACAAACAAATAAGAGAATGGAAATATGATGCCTAATTTGGCAGTAATTAAATCTGTACTGTTTGATCATTATTACTACAAGAAGTGTTCAATTAGACATCTTCCTTACTTTCTGAAGTTTTAGTATAAGAAGGTAATTCTGACAGTGTGAAGAAAATTAAAAAAAAAAAGGTCAGTGATTAAAATCAGTCTTTGACAAAAATCTGTTGAAGTGTATCTTTTTATAACTTGTGAACCACTGTATTGATTGTTACCAAATATGTTACCTACCATGTGTCCTTAGAGTCTCTAGAGAAGTAACATGGGGAGATAAGGGTTTTAAACCTGATCTTTCTCTGTCACTCCTTGAAGTCCCTATGCATCTGATGTGCATAGTACTTTCAAAAATTTCACATCATCCAATGGTGGTAAAATGGAAAATAGATAAAAATAATATTTGACAGCTGAGAAATGTAGTTTATTAAAAAGAATTCTTAGGATTATGTCTGATAACAAGAACCAAAATAAATGCTCAGAGAATAATAAACAGGGTTTGTTTTGTTTCTAGGAGATAAAAATGATCAAGAGAAGACAGGAAACCAAACACAAAAACCTTTAGGTAAACCTCTTTCTTTTTTATAAACAGTTTGAAACTTGATTTTATTGGTAACTATTTTTGTTGTTGTTTTCTTTTTGATGTAGTTTTTGATGTTGGACCTCTAAATTTATTGAAAGTAGTAGGTGATTTATATTTGTATGTATCGGCCTCCAAATTTAAGATTGAAGAGGCTCTTGCATTGTAATATTTTATGTAGCTTTTGTAAATAATTCCAAAGCAAAACATTTTGTTGTTATACATAGCTATACTTTGTCATTTACATTTCATTGATGGTCCTGAGGTTAGTTAAAATTAATTTGCACAAACTGATTTTAAAATATGCTATCTTTTTACAGGTGTAGTGTTATTGGCACTATGAAAGTGTTTAGAAAAAAAATTGTTTAACAGCATCTGTCATGATTTTAGGGTTATTGTTATGATATGATTGGTAAAAGAATTAATGAAAAATAACTTGTTTACGAATATGAATTCAGAATATTTTGTTTGACATTATTACATCAAAATATTTTTTAATGTTAATGTTGTTTCTTTCATTCTAAAGTACAACTAAAAAAATTAGTCTGCTAGATTTATTTTTGTTGTAGCAACTATAATATTAGGCTACAGGTTTTGCAAGCAAATTTACTGAAATGAAATGCTAATGTTTAACCTCTGTGTTGCATAAAGATATTTATATGTAGCTATTTTTCATTTGGCAAGATTAAAATGGTAAAAAACACACACAGTACAATTACAAAGGAGTTTAAGCTTCTGATACTGTCTTATCTTTACCAGACACAAAGCTATCTGTCTTTTTTTCTGCCCCTTAAGTATTACTAAAAACGTTTAGCACTCAGTACACTAGTCTATATACCCCACAAATTTTGTGGCTGTTTTGAACATGTATACAACATGTGATGACCCTCCACCGATAATGTGTCATTACTACTCTTTTTTTTTTATTTATAACTTGCAATTCAGGTTTGTGGTATGTTACATTTCCTTTTCCTCTTAACTTGTGTATGTCATCAGTTGGACATTTACTGCCTCTGCCTTCGAAAGTGACAACGATTAGGTTTGCACCCATGTGCTTGTGTGTGTATCAGCAAGATCTGGAGGAAAGTTGGTATACATTTGAACTGTGACATAGTTTAGAAGTTATTAACTTTTGGAAAGCTAAAAGCCAAGTTTGCATCAACATTACAAAAAAATTTCTGTCTGTCAACATAGGGAACTGATTTTTCACACTATTTTTGCTCTATAACTCAATCAGAAATGGGCATATAGAATCATTTATGTAATTCTTGAGAGCCCAATATGATCAATGGTGCATGATAGATATGTACTCTGCCGAGTGCTCCAGAATCCTCCACCTTTCCTCTCTTGTCGTCCTATTTTCAGTTTAGTCTTTCCTCCCTAAGACTTCTGTTGTCCAAGATAGCCATTTGCTTTCACACCAATTTCTTTACCTTCCATCTTCCACCTATACTCTAATTTTGATCCTAATTAGCTTCTTTGTCAGGTTTGCTCCCTCAGTTTCTGTTGGGCTCATTCTGCTTCATCTCTGGTCATACTTTCAACCTTTTTTTTTTCCTATGGTCTATCCCCTGTCACATTAACTGGTTGTGTTTGTCATCTCTATAGGCTGATGTATTCAGACTTATCCATTGAAATATTACTGTCTCCCCAACATTTCTTCTCGTCAAATTTGTCATATCACTGTGTCTTTGGCTGCTTGTATTTTCCATCTATTGAAAGAAATTGTTCAGGCTGGAATGTGGATTACTCTCTATTCACTCATTATCTTTACTATCTGGCTGTATATATCTCAGGTGAATATTGTCTCTATACCATGGTATTTTGACACATTTTCCATTTGCCTTCGACTTGGGCACAAGTGGCATGTCTAGTAGTATGTACTTGTATGTCTTTATTTGTCCATAAATTTAACTTAGAAGCAGACCACCATAAGTAAAGCAAAAGAGGATTTCTGCTCAACCTTGTTAACCAAGGAGGCTTCTTCTTGGATTTAAAGTAGGAATTTAACTTACAATATAACCAAAAATTTCCCCACTTAGTGAGAAGAGGGAAAAGCTTTAATCACTTTTCTCCTTGGAATAAGTTTCCAGGGAGACCAGATGTCAGAATTTTCCTTGTAATACTGTGTTCAGGATGACAACACCTTGTTCCCATTGTATAGCCTCAGTAGAGGCCTCCATTTCTCATTAATTATGGATGAAGAAAGTTTCTTTCCTTGCTCCTATGTTTGAGGGACTTCATTTACCTTGTTATACCAACAACGGGATGTATGTACACTGTTCTATGCCTGTGGTTGGGCAAGTATTCTATATTCTCCTTGTAATTTCAGGTACAGGGTGTCTACTCTGCATTTTTGCTTTTATGTCTGAGCTGACCAGTTATTTCTAGGTGGTTACTTTCCACCTGGTTTTACTTTTAGATGCATATACTTAGACCTCCCCCCCTTTTCAGTGTGGTATTCTAGCTTTGTGTGTGAGGAGGTCAGATCATATCAAAAGTTAACGTTTTCTTACACTGAAAATGTATTTCTCCCAGGAACTTATCTCCTCTCACACACTTTCCACCCTTCCTCCTCACTGCCTTGATTATTCATTTTGGGTCCTGCCAATTCTTGAAAGTGAGGACTGAGTGGAAAAATCAGAGGATGTTAGCGGTACCAGTATAAGTAGTGTAATAGTATTGGTGATGGGTGGTCACAAGCTACATTATACGTTCAAAAGTGACACAAAATTTGTGGAGTATATTAACTGGTGTGTTTAGTGTTAAGTTTTTTAGCAATACTGAGGGGCAGAAAGAAGATTAAGATAGCTTTGTGTGATTGGAGGTAAGTATTGGAAAATAATTTTCAGTATAAGTAAATGTTAACTTCTGAAGGTGCTCAGACACAACAGAGAATGAAATATTGTGAAATACTGTCATTGTTTTTAATTATTTGATAAAAAATTTAACATTTGCAAAAAAAATGCTCATTAGTTATCCATCATAATACTCCTTATGTTTTAAATATTATGAAATTAGTGAAGCATTAAACTTCTAATAACATCTTACTTTTTGGCCAGAAAAAGAACTGTACAGGATAAGATTAATTTTTTTATGTCTCAGTCTTTCATTAAATTTTGGGAAATATTTTTCTTGTTTCAGTAAATTCACAAGAATTTAATTACATTTGTGACATTCTGTCCACTATGCATAAATAATGTTTTATTAAAAGTTTTTTGTTGTTTTTTCCCCACACGTTTTTCAACATTTGAATTAAAACTTCTCTGTGATTTGATAATGAATCTGTAACATGACATGGAAAAGCTGTATAATTTTAACCCGTTACAAGTAATAAAAAAAGTCCATTAAGAGTAAAGTAAAAATCTAAAAAATGAAATTGTGGCAACCTATACCATTATTATTTAACAAATGATTATTGATTTTCTTTTGCTAAATGGACCATGTCTATTGGTTAATTTGCTAGACGATATATTGGAAGAGCTAAGGCTCAAGCTGCTTTGTTGCTGAATGCATTTTATACTTACAGTTATGGCCATGTTATAAAAGTAATTGTTGATTCTGTCGATTGGTTTGAGGTAGAGGGTGCTATCAACTGACTGCTTTCCTTCTGGTCACTGGTTCTAAATTAGAGATGGCTACTTGAATCTTAATAGCCTCTGATCTTACTATTTAACCTGTGTGTGCATAAGGTGTCACTTAGGTTGAAAATACCAATACGTTCACTAAATACCAGAATAATTTGCTGTTCTAGAATGAGAATTAATTGTAAATATTCTGTGTTTAACTGAAATTTTTCCATCTTGGAAAATCCAAAGAGAAATTGCATATGTCTTATGACTGGATTTAAAGGATATAGCATGTTTTGTCAATCTGATTTATAGCAGTGTAAAATATGTTACTGGTAAATTTTTGAACCCCAGGTATAATAATTTAGAATTATAAATGTATTAAAATAGGTGAACACATTTTAGGCATCTTCTGTTGGTTAAGTTAAATCTCTTATGTATTTAGTTATTTACAATTTAATGTATTGAATTTTTCATTGGCTACAACTTCCTTAATGGATTAAATGAATGATATTTTACCCATTTGTTGTGTTCTTCATTATTATTTAAACATTTAATTAATAAAGTTTGTACTTAAACATGAAGACTTGTCACAATTTAACATTGCTATTATGAGCTCTTACCAAATCTGTTGAGTTGCAACAGTTTCTTAATTCTTATTGGCAGATGTTTAATTTATCAAAAAGTTTTATTATATCATTTATGTTGTTAAATAATAAATTTTTTTAAAGTGTTAAATGAGTTTTACCATTTTCTTTGTTCACTTTGAAACTATGCATTAATTAAAGACAATTCAGAACTTGTGATCTATGTTACTTTATATACTGAGACAGAAAAAACATATTAATATATTATTAGCACAGCTTTCTTCTGTTTTAGGTTATGGGTCTCAGCCTCCTCCAACTGTTCTATAAACAGACTGGATGCTTTGAAAAGAGCTCTCCAACTGTCTTCTCTAAAGTCACACACTAACATTTATTCCTTATGGACAACTGGATGTTTTTACAACTAACTGTCTTATTTTTTTATTCTAGCATTATTTAGACATATTGAATATTTTTGGCAATGTTAGAATGTCTTTTGGTCTACATTTTATAATTCTCTAGACTTGCCTTATGGTTTTTACTCTTATTTTAACCTAAGCATTCTATAAACATACTGTTGTTCACTACAACTTTCTCACTTTCTTCTTTTTCTTCATATTCTAGTATTCTGTAAACATACTAGATTATTTTTACAGCAACTGCTGTTTTTTGAATTTCAAGATTGTATACACCAGTATTTTGTAGACAAACTTTATGTTCAGAAAGCAATTTGTCTACTTGTGTTTTCTTACAGTATCTACCTACCTTATTTCACACACTGCTATTTATAAAAACTTCAGACAAACTGATTATTCTTACAGTATCCATCTGATATCAGATTAATATTCTACTAACAAGCATACTGTCATAGCAACTGACCAGTTGTATTATTCCACACACAATAATATTTTTCCAAGCAAACTGATTATTCTCATAATGGTCAACCAGATGTCTTTTGAGTTCACTAATTTTACTTTTGTGTATTACTGTGTAACATATTTAATACAACTTTTCTTTATTTAGCTTTTGCTTAACAATATTACACAAAAACAAATCATTGAGATTTGATTAATTGTGAATAACAAAATAGTTTAGTGTAATATATGATTGTTTTACTGTTGTGAGTATTGGGACTGGTTTGATTTTACAAATATCTCATTGCATTGCAACTGGTGTTTTTTTTCTTGTTTCTTTATTTGAAACTGTAATTTTTAAAATAATAGGCTGTTCACTCTCTTCTTTGTTTTATCCTAAAGAGATTAATTGAAACAGTACTCTTAATCTGAGGCATTGTTATAGAAATTATAAAACTGATTGTACTTATGATCCTCATTGTAGTATTTTTAAGTAAGTAATATAAAATTGAAAGAAATAATATGTATTTTATGCAAGTTTTATTATTGAAATTAAATAAATTTTAATTTATTTAATGTTAACACTCATAATAAAAATGTACATTTCAAAAAACACACAGACCTGTAAAAATATAGTAGAATTCAGGTAGAAAAAGTAAATAACCCACCAGGTAACGAGAATTTTTCTTTTATTTGCCAGGTTACTGGGCAACTACTTTTACTAGGACTGCTTAATAAAATAATCTTTCTTCACAGGTTATTTAATGAAGACAAAAGTTTGTCACTTAACTCATAACCTTTTGTTAGTATTCTTGCCACTACATAAATGAAAAAGAAATAACCACCTACTTGTGCCTAAGAACTAAGTAATTAAACTTTTAGTCAAAAGTGAAACATTTAATTTGGTATTTTAATTTGAATAGTTTTTATAAAGCATAAGCAACGTATAACTGAAATTTGTTTTGTTACTTTATTGGTTAATTTTTACATTTCTCATTTTCTTAATCATTGTGTTTTATTTTTCCCTGAAGAGGCAATAAACTGAAGATACTACAAGAAGTGTTGAAAACTTCAGATGGTTAATTTAAGACTGACTTCACTTTTTCTTACTTGTTAAATAATAAAGTTTAGAAATTCAATATTGTGTGCAGTTTTCCTTATCTATTGTATAATGCAGTTGGTGATGTATAGGAGACGCACTTTTTTTTTATATACATTTGGTTCTGTAGTTTTATGATACATCAAAATAGTAGTAAAAGCTTTAAAAGTAAGTGTTTATCCTGTTTTAAACTATTGGTTCTATAGTTTTATCATATATCAAAATAGTAGTAAAAGCTCTAAAAGTAAGTGTTTATCAACTTGTTTTGCATGTTAAGTTGATAATGAAGTTGTTATATCTCAAAAAATGTCTGTATCATAGTTATTGTAAAATAACTTTTCAACTTAAAAAGTTGATAGTTTATAATTGATATTCATTGTAAAATTGTTCATATGTGACAAATATTGTAAAGTAATATTAGGCTTACAACAACCTTAAGGGAAAAAGTGGAAGAAATGGATTATATTATATTGCAAGATTTTCCAGTTTTTAGATTTCTTGAAATCATTACATCCTTTGTATGTTAAGTCTTTTGAATGCTCTTGAGACTCATTTTGTCATGTTAAACATAAGAAAGTTAAATTTTTAGTGAACCACAATGCCTTGACCAATGCGAAATTTGTATGGAAACAGCATTCCAGTTTAATATCTTTGTTGAATGTTTTTTTTTACAGTTTTATCAGTTAACTACTGGCTTTTTACTTTTTCAATTATTAATAAAATTGGTATTAGATTTAAAAATAATAATTCTCTTACCTATTAATATGCAATTGAATTTGAAGAAAATATCAATGTTGTAAAACTTAACATTTCTTATAATTTGGTGACATTAATTGTAACTTCATCACTTTTAATCACTTAGTCTTTTGTTTGTTTTTTCAACTTTAAGTGAAGTTTATGTTTAAAAATATATGAACTGTTCTGTTGCTGCATATGATAAAGTATGTATTTATTTGTAGATTGGAACATCCTCCTTATAAACTAAAGGTCTAGATAAAAACAAGCTTTTATGACAATTTTTTTCATATTAACTAGAAATTGGTTTGATCAATTGAGGCTTATTTGTTTGATGTACTAATTATGTAGATACTGTCATCCTAGATTTATATATAAACACACAAAAGTCATATTTACATATTATATATAAAAGTATCATTGTATGGCTTCATGAGTGTTCAGTTTGGGTGAATGATATTTATGGTGTTCAGGGATTTCATGAAACTTGATTCTTTGTACATTTTCATGTATAATATCATACTCAAATTAAACCTGGTAATAAAGCTGTTAGAAACTTATATTTGTATATCTGGACTTGCATTTTAATCTTTTTAGAAATTTTTTAAAGGTAAAACATACATTTTTCAGTGTCTATCATTTCATTTAGGATGAAAATTTTATTTGACTAATTACAAAATAAACAACCTTCAAAATAATTTTTGTATGCTAAAAGTCATGATGAAAAACTATATATCTTACTGTTTAATAATATTTTTTCACGTTTCACACACTGAATTGAAATGTTTAACCATTATTTATTGCCAGTATTTATAGGTCCTAACAATGGTGGTAACTGAAAACATATCCTTAATCGTATTTAAGGTTTTTAAGTTACTTAGTGGTCCATTGGTGAGCTCCTTCATTTCATATCACTAAAATATTGTTTGATCCCTGCTGTGGATGTAGCTCAGATAGCTCATTCCATAGTTTTACAACTAAACAAATTAGATCTTAGGAATCAAAAGGTAAAAAATATATAGATAAATGTTTCATTATTTTCACCAATTAGTTACCAAAATATTTCTAAAAGTCTTACATTAAAAAAAAAAATTAATTTTAGGAGCAAGCTGTTCCTATATTGAACTTTTTTTCTAACATGTTAATTTCAAAAATTAAATTTATGAAAGATAAATGTAAACATATAGCATTACAAGGGTTAGAAAAACAAATTATATTGAAAAATAATAATTTACTACTTTAATGACTATACTAACTTATTTTATTTTATACAAACATGAATTGCTTCATCAAATTTTAAATGTTTGCTTTTATAAGGTGAATGGTCTTTAACCAATTTTTTTATGTATTAATATATTTAAAAAATTGCTGGATGAGTTATTTTTCTTATTTTAACATCCAGTCTGCCAGTCAGTGAGACTGAATTTGGGAAACTGGATAGACTATAGAGGGATGTCAGGTTTTTGGTATTTAAGGTTGAACATCGTAAATGTATTCCAATAAGGGACACACTATGTTGTCCTCAAAAAGGTACACTTCATTGCTAAAAGAGTTTTTCCACAGAAATGCAGGGTTTAAGGAGTTGACTAGACTGTGCTTTTATGCACAAGTTAGTAAAAGTGTTCATGGCCAGGCAAATATTACACTTAGCTATTTCACAGTGGCTGTCACTTTCAACAGGTCTGTCTAAAGCTGCAGGGAAAACTGCTTTATTTAGCTAAGAAATTGTGTGTGTGTATATATATATTTCATTTGATAATGCTGCATGTGTGAACTAAATCTTTAGGGTTTGTTTCAAAACACAACACACACATGGTGTGCAAGAGGTAGAGGATTCAATCCTGTCTATATCCTTTATTTTACTTGTTGCTAAACATTGTTTCAGTAACCAAACGATTTTGTTAAAATGAAAAATCTTTGTTTGTAGTTTTCCAAGTTAAAGAAAAGTGGATGTTTATAGTGTAAACGCTTTACAAGTATATGACACGTAATATTAAACCACTCATTAATCACAGACGAATCTGTCACACTGTTTTAGCAAAAGATGTGATTTAAATGTTGTACTTTCGATCTAGGTCGTGAAGTCAAATAATGATATCTTGGCATTATGCCCTAGTTTGTGTCCACTCCGTATCCAAGTTTAATGACCAGTAGCGGTTTTACAGAGGCGCTGCAAACCTTAAACTTTTCCACTGGGAGATAACCATAAGTAAAAGCAGTATAACCCATTTAAACTACAACGGAGGGTAGTCCTTCCTCAAATCCTCCTCCTTTAATACTCCAACCCACAATTTTAAGGTGTAAAATTATCACTGTTGACAACGCTTTTATTCTTTTTCTTTATTTTTACGTTTCATACCTACTGAAGATAAAATTTCTGATTAATTGCAACTTGTTTGATGTGTCATCTTACCATTACAGCATAAAAACAACCAAAATGGCAGAAATTAATAGTGTTGTTATTTCAAACAATGGTTCTGCAAGCTTGGCAACATTCTAAGAAATCGAAATTAAACAAAACAATCGGACGTTTTATCTCTGTTGACAGATAATTAAAGTATATATCATATATAGCGGATTTTAACATATTCTAGAAACTCGTATAAGTGTAACTACTGGTACTGCATCAGTAATCGGAATTAACTCAGTCTTTCGTGTGATGTAGGTCATGCTACCATGACCATTCATTCATATATGTAACCAAATAATTTGTAATAATTGAAAACTATTACGCTAATGACTTATCCAAACACTACAGGCTAAAGGAATGTAAAGTAAACAAGAGCTTTACAACAACAATGTCACGACATATAATTTATTCTTTCTTTAAAGATTGTTACATTTAGGTTAACCTCGGCAGTCGTAAACATTCGAGGTTTTACGAGTTCCGTGTAAGTGCAACTATTAGTTATACATCGAGTCTTGTAAAAGAACTCAAAACGCCTGTTCACTGTCGCTAGGGTCTACATATTGAGTAGTTATATGTTAGTGTCTTTTAGAGGAGTAAGTGTTACAATGCTGATTAAAACATTGTTAAATCACTCATTTTCTATGTAAAATATGACAGGGATCTCACTAGTAGTTAGTTTGGGTTAACTGTAATATTTATGTATATTTTGTTTGGAGTTCTTCCAACAAATAAAATTATGGACCCATAAGCAATTTTATTGGTGTATAATAATGGTTAAAAATCGAAAATAAAATAATTTAGACACATGCAGTTGAGGGCAATGACTATCGAGACTTAGCTCCTTCAATCTCATCCGAAGTTGCTGAGATTTTTTTCTAGGTTCGTTCTCTTGTTAGATTTTCTCGGAATACGTTGATATCTCGATACAGGTATGCAACAATTCTCGCTGATAGTCTGTTTTTGAATTTCGCGCAAAGCTACTCGAGGATTATCTGCGCTAGCCGTCACCTAATTTAACAGTGTAAGACTAGAGGGAAGGCAGCTAGTCATTACCACCCACTGCCAATTCTTGGGCTACTCTTTTACCAACGAATAGTGGGATTGACTGTTACATTATAACGTCCCCACGGCTGAAAGGGCGAACATGTTTGGTGCGACCGGGATTCGAACCAGCGACCCTCGGATTACGAGTCGAACGCCTTAACACATTTGGCCATGACGGGCCCACGCTGATACTTTGTTCAGTACACAGTCTATTAAGTCATTTACCCTTACTCCTTCACGAAAACTTTCCCTGGCTACAGGTGGCAAAAAGCTTGAAGCTACGGATTTGATCAAAATGGGGTTTTGTATCGTTGCAAAAATAGTTGTCTTGTTGTGTTTCGATCAGGCAAACGGGAATCATAAACAGCATGTACATCTATACAATTACCAGTTGGCAATGATATTAGTATGTATTAAAGCCTGACCACATTGTGTGAAATTTAAAGGAAAGCTTATCGATTTTGCCCCACAGTGGCCTAGCAATAGGTCTACAGGCTTACGACTCTAGAAACCGGATTTCGATACCTGTTGTAGGAAGAGTACAGATAGCCCATTGTAAGTTTTTTCTTAATAATAACCAGACCAATTTTATCGATTGAGTGAAAATACAATAATTTTATTACTTTCAGTGTTGAAATGTGTGTTTTATGGCAGAGCCACATTAGGCTATGCTAGTGGATACATTGAAATGTACTAACACTAAAAAGCGTTATTGTACAGCAGATAACTTTACACTATCCTACAGTCATTTGCCTAAATTATATATTCCCTCTAATTATCTTATATTTCAAGGCAAAAAAAATTATTAGTTTCATTTTTGGATTGGGATTTGATTAGTAAACAGTAATTTGTTTTAAGTATACTGTTATTTGAAATAATAAAAACAAGTAAAAGTTGTCTTGGTACCACGGATCAATTACTTCACAAATGTCATTATATTACACTTTACATACTTTTTCTACATTTAAGTGTCACTTTTTACTTAAGGCATATTATCTTCCAATAACTAATTTTATTTATTTGTAATGTTTGTTTCTGCTTTGTTTTCATGTAAGTAAATAAAGAGGTTTGCAATATCATAGTTTGTTCTTTACAAATATTTTGGTTAACTTATTTTAGGATTTTCATACAGATATTCACACGTTTTACAAAGCTGACTTTTATTTCTCAGCACGTCAAAATTGTCTTGGTAGTTAGAAGAACCAACTTCCAAGCAATATGAGCGACATTTTATGTGGTAGTTTATGGAACCGTAAATTAATCATAAACAAATCACAAACATGATAAAACAAATAATTTTTATTTCGTTATATTTTCGTTACGTTTATAAGTAATCTCTTGCATCGTAGCCCAGATAAGTAATGCAAATCACCATTACTGTTTAATTTCATATATTCCAAAAGTTTTATAATTTTTCCTCTATTGGATTTACTGTAACTTCTTGCAAATTTTCAAATTTCAGTGTGAGGCATAAAATAATTCATATCAAACCAGAAAATAAATGGAGGCATCTTCCATCTGATTAACGTGTACAAAATTTTATTTTTAAGAAGCTAGCATTTTGGATAGATCTGGAGCAATTAAAACCTTGTTTGCTCTTAGATGATGCATATATGCATTGTATTATCACTAGTAAAAAATACATATCTGCACCTGAAATCAAACAACACTAATAACAAACAGGATGTTCGAATTAGAAAATATGTGCCAGGATATTCCAGAATATTCCTCGAAACGCCCCAGTTTCGTGTTCGAGGGACCGCTTCTTCCGGTTGATCAGTGACTGTAAAGATTCACGTGAACTACAAATAATATCAAATAATACGTTCCACATACGTCTAGTACATATGGATAAATCATTAAATCCACATCATATTAATTTAGCAATACTGTTGCAATAAACCAGTGAACCTTCTAGAGAAAAGCGTGATAAAAAAACAACAACAAACTTTTCACAATTTCTGTATCAGTAAATTGTTGTCCCTGGAGAAAGTAAATTCTTAGACCGAAGTCTGGACCCCAAAATCTGTGAAGAATCCTTTAGAAGGCCCAAATCTTTCACCAAATCATTAAGGTTACCTTGTGTGAAAAGTTATTATTTACTATCTGTTTCAGATAGAGAACTATCATCATTTATATTGACATCAGATTCAGAATCAGATAAAACTATGTTGAGAATCTCCGGTGAAGTAGATACTGATACATCAGACCAATGAGCAACAGATCTTATGATGTGTTCTGTTTGTGTAAAACAGAAGAAACAAATCGACTTCCAAACATCTCTATGACCTTTGCAGTACCTTATTTATTATTGTATAAAAGGTCTGGGTACAATGTACCAAGCCATTTTTGTTGTAGGCGAGTAAGAAAATAATACTAAGAAAAAGAATTACAATCGGGCCGTTTTGAGCAGAGTTTCCATATAAATCTAACATGCATGTTTTTATGCATTATATGTAGATATCTTTTTTTAGAGAAAATTAAAACTGATAGAGTTAGATAAATTAACTTAAAACAAAAGCAAAAGAAAGGTCTGCGTTAAAAACAGCAAATTCAAACCTCTGACTAACTATATTAGTTTGTTATAACAAAAAAACAAACAAAACGAACTGAAACAGAAATAAATTAAATTAAAAACGTTGCACTAATTTAAAGGATTCGAAGGTACAACCTATACTACGGAATATAAAATGTACCTTAGTTTTGGAGGTGACTCAAAAGATGGGGCTCACATTGCGTTGGGGATACACGGTTTATCAGTCTTAACCTCCATCTTTTGCTGTTACATTTTATAACATTTGCAGCAATATAATTACTATAATCATCTCGCTAGGCTAGATTATAGTTCACAATATATTGTTAGTTAAGGCTACTACACTTAACTTCATAAAGATTACGATAGGCAAACTGACATGTAACTCATATTTCCAGATTTTATGGTTATACAGTTTGAAAAATGGAGTAGAACAATGGTTCCACCATTTTTTTCTCAAAAAATACACGATTACTTAATTTGACGCCATAAATTTTTCTTCTATTCCATTATAAAGAGCTGGGGCTCTCATCTTATATTTATTTGTCCGCAGACATATGACGCCACTTGATTTTACAAGATTGTAAACAATTTCTGATTAGTTCATTACCTAGTTAAAGTACGTGTATATATATATATAAACAGATATCCATGAACATTACATCACATAAATTTCGTCACCAGTATCTATGCCATTGTTTTACCTTATCAGTTTGACCACATGCTCCAGTTGATTGCCAAATCCACCTGGAGTCTTTAGCAGACTTCAAAATATTTTCGCTTAAAAAGTGACAAAATCTTTCAAACATGTACAGAAAGAACATGCTTTTGACTAACAAATCAGGAGCAAAACACAGATAACCAATAATTAAAACATTGGTCTTACATAACAAAAATAAGTTCTGAAAATTCGTTTATTTTCTTCTGCGGTATTTTATACGTCCCAAAATACATGTTTCTGTAATGCCTGTGTTGGTTCAAAACAGACTTTATGATGGAGTACAATTTTCTTTCATTTCAAACTTCCTGTCTGACCATCGCTTAGTTGACAGCAACTACCACAAGCAAGCATTGCTACCTCCTTTAATAATGTACAGGAATGGACAAAAAGTGACCCCCTTGAAAATGTTGTTGATTTGTTGTATCTTTTATTAAATAACAGTAAAATATGTAAAACTATATGATTTTAGAAAGCATTCGGCAAGATCTGTTCAGATATGATTTCAAATCCTAATTTTAACACTGGCTTTCGTAAATACTCGAACTTTTCATGAATTTAATTGCACTTTCTCATAAAAAGTGTTGTGCACGTGCTGTAGTTTTTAGATCTTCTTATTCCAATTAGCCTACAATATGATCAAACAAATTTCTCTGCAATAACATAACGTAAACATGAAACTAAAAAATAACACAAACCACCTTCACAAGTTAATATTCAATCGGCATCCCCTTGAATTTCAGTACTGCTTCACATCAACATGGCATGCTTTCAGTAAATTTGTGCAGATATTCCTGAGCGACTGACTGCCATTCTTCTTTGAGTACTTCGAAAAGTTCATCATCCATGTTTGGCTTACTATCTTTCGTTAATCGGTTTAATCCAACTCATAAATTTTCAATCGAATTAATATTAGGTGATTGACTTGGCCATTACATAACATTAATTCTCTTATTTCTAGCCAGCATGGCCAGGTAGTTAGGGAGCTCGACTCGTAATCTGAGGGTCGTCGGTTCGAATCCCCGTCACACCAAATATGCTCGCCGTTTCAGCCGTGGAGGTGTTATAATGTTACGGTCAATCCAACTATTCGTTGGTAAAAGAGTAGCCCAAGAGTTGGCGGTAGGTGGTGGTGACGAGCTGTCTTCCCTCTAGTCTTACACCGCTAAATTAGGAAAGGTTAGCGCAAATAGCCTTCGTGTAGCATTGCGCGAAATTCACAACAAACCAAACCTAATTTTAACACTGGATTTCGTAAATACCTGAACTTTTTTTATACTTTTAGTTACATTTTCTTATAAAAAGTATTGTGTACCTGCTGTAGAACTCAAGTTATAATGCGGAAAGGAAAATGAGAAATTCCTTGTCCAATACTCCTATGTCAGTAAACTGACATTAAGTTAGTTGTTTTACAAGCACTGACCCGTTTTCATGACTCTATCAGGGAGTGTAGAATAAAAGAATAGCAAAATTAAGATTCCATTGTAATCTGTGTTTGATATAAATTAAAAATAACAAAGTTACATTTATATAGCTAACATAGGGTATGTGATCGAACTGCACTTGTACAGCACAAAGATTTTAAAATAGGAAAGATAATTTTGGGTCACCCTGTATTTTAGAGCTGGCTACAACCATGGTGCTCCAAAAAGTCTGTGATTGCTTTAGAAAATTTGCATCATATCTGTATAAACAGACAAATGGCTATTCTCGCTTAGGTCTGTGGTCAGAACGGATCTGGGATTTTCACTTGTTTAGCTCAAGCTTTAGATCTAATAGCATTTATAGTTTGTCTTCTTTCATTCACTAACATTTGATATACATATGATTGATGTATGGGTTTTCTTAATCCACGCCACAAATAATCAAGTTGTCCATAGCTGTAAAAATTCATCTCTCGGCATTGATATGAATGTCTCACTTCTCACATCACTGACACAGCTGCAGTGTATATGAGTGTGGCTTCTTTTGCCCCTCTCATACCGTGTGGGTTACGTTACAGAATAGGTCACTGCAACAGCTATTCCTCCACTCTGGTAATTGAGGTTAGTGCCTTCTACATTGGTTCAACAGATAAACATAACTTAAAGACACTGTATTTTTAGTGTCTAAGTGGCATTACATAGACTCAGTAGGATATTCTTCCACAAACTTATAATGTGAATATCTATATTTGTTTAAATCATGCTAGGGAATCCTTACTGTGGAGTCGTTGCAGTTTACTAGCATATTTAGTTAAGTTCTTGGATGTATTGTTCTTACAAGCCTTGAGTTCTGAATAGTGGATAGTTTGATTTCTGACAAATTTCACATTCCTGACTTTTTAGCTGCAAATTTTGTTATAATTAATCTAGGTGTTTAGTAATATCAAGAACTAGAACATTCATGATAAATAGTAGATGTTGTGTTCTTTGTATCTGTGTTGGTTGTAACAAGAGGAAAAATATTCATTCCTAACTCCATTTGCCATAAATAAATATGAGACTAACGTAGGAAAGGTACTGTCTAATATTCTTGGTTGGTCAAAACCTTTGCACCCTGTCAAATTAAGACCCCTTCTAGTACTCGTCTGAGCAATGTGTTGACATGAAAATGGCTTTACTGATCAGCGCTGTTAATAAGTATTAACAGTACTTATTTTACCAGTCTAGTTGGTGAAAATAATCTATGTTTCGAGTCACTCTGACCACTGTTAAGGGATCGATCCAACGCAGAGCCTTTGGGGTGATAAATATGAAAAGTATGGCATAACGTAGATATTATTTTCCCAAGTAGTCTTAGGAGAGTTATGATCAGCAACCTCTTTGGCAACTGTTTTTAATTTAATACGAAGGGCTGTGACAGCGTTAAATAACCAAAGTTTGAAATTGCATGGCTTCTTGTAATATTGAAGAATACTGAGCGTTTAGCAGAGTAGTTTTAAAAGTTAACCTGATGTCTTATAAATCTCACCCGTTAAGGCTTTCGCTATTTTCTTACCATGAGTTGTATAAAACCAGACAGAGCCACCTTTTGGGTAGTATCTCATAAATAACACAAACAAAATAATCACCATAACTAGATAATGATTGCATACAGCAAAAAAACTTAATTGAGTTAAGATTTGGTTTGTTTCGTTTTGAATTTCGCGCAAAACTACTCGAGGACTATCTGCGCTAGCCTTCCCTAACTTAGCAGTGAAAGAGTAAGGGGAAGGCAGCTAGTCATCATCTCTCACCACCAACTATTAGACTACTCTTTTACTAATGAAAAGTGGGATTGATTGTGACATTATAACACCTCCACATCTGAAAGTGCGAACATGTTTGGACTAAAATCCGCGACCCTCATTTTGCGAGTACAGCGCCCTAACCACCTGGCTATGCCAGGCCTAATTGAGAATAGACCGTGGTATTCGCAGAATCAAAATATAGAGCATACAGTTACTTAACGAGAAATGTTAGGATCTAGATGATTAACGAAAGAGTGTAATAATTTGGAGCTGAATTGAATGAAAGAGACATGACCATTTGAAGTATGGATAAAATAAAATACTTTATTAAGAAGATACACGTGAGGAGTTATTAGGAAATAAATTGAATACATTGATTTTACTAATAAAATATAACTGTATTCGAACTAAAATGGATTTAGTTTGCGTTATTAATATAAAGACAAAAGAAATCTTGGTAGCTTGAAAGTTAACACTTACCACGTTAAGCAATGAATTACCACGTTCACTAAACCTCAACAGTATGTCTTAACTCTTCAAGCGCCAAAATTGTTTTTAAAATTCATCAACCACAAACGTAAATCTAGAAATCTGATGGTATGCTCCCATCATGAAACAAAGAAATCGTGAAACATCTTCACATCCCCACGCTCACATACACACGAGGTGTTAATGAACACAACACAAATATCTCATAACATAATACTCTATAGTGAGTTCTCTCATACATAGGCCAGGTGGGTTAAGTTGTTCGACTCGTAATCTGAGGGTCCCGGGTTCGAATCCCTCTCGCATCAAACATGCTCGCCCTTTCAGCCGTGGGGGCGTTATAGTGTGTCAATCAATCCCGCTATTCGTTTGTAAAAGAGTAGCCCAAGAGATGGCAGTGGGGGGTGATGACTAGTTGCCTTCCCTCTAGTTTTGCACTGCTAAATTAGGGACGGCTAGCGCAGGTAGCCCTCGTGTAGCTTTGCGCTAACTTCCAAAACCAACCAAACAACTCTCATTCAAATTTTTCTGTTTATGTACAGGAACGTAAAAAGCTTTTCAAAAAGTTCGTAATATGTAAATAAACTATGACAGAGAATATATTTGATAGTTGTATACTACTTCATTGTCAACATACTGTTCGGGTGACTTAAAAACAAAATAATAAACACTTTTTGCTCTTTTAATACTGAGTAATGTGAACGCATGTAATTAATTTGGAAGGTTTTCACTGAATATTAAAAATGTTTTGGCACTTAAATTATTACTTTTGGTTTTAACAGTTAGCTTTAGTCAGAGGACATCATTGCTAATTATCTTACCTATTTATGCACACTGAAAAATCAATTCCCAGCTGAAACCTAACACTAAGACGGTGATGTCGAGAAAACCCACTTGTAGAGAAAAATACAAATGAAAAACAGCTCGTTTAGGTTGAGAAAATTTTCCCAACCCAAACGAGCCGTTTTTACATATTACACTAAGACGCCAATTACCATCCTATGGATGGCAAAGAACATAATGGAATTGACTATTAAGCATTTTATCCTCCATGTAACATCGAAATCACTACAGCAGTTCCTCTCTATTAAACATTTATAAAGTTAATACTTACAATATTAAAGTTTCAAAATATATATTGAAGCATTACGAAAAACAAACAACAACACACACAAAAAAAACGCTTCTTTGACACTTCCACACACTTGTTACATTGACGTATTGCTGGCATAATCATGCGTGGCTGCAGATTTTAATATGAGGTTATATAGCAAGGCGCATGCGCATTGCGTACGTAGCGAATCTAACGCCTTTTGAATTTTAGGACAGTAAGCGTGAGTTTCCAATGTTTTCAATTTGTGTCAGATTTGTACAAAGAGATACAGGCTGAAATGTGTTTAGTATTAAAATTTGAAAAATTTTGCTTATTATTTGAAGTTGTATACAGTGAAAATGTTGATGATAAGTGGTGAACATATGAGACTTTTAAAGGTTGTATATTCAGCGCTTAACCTGGCGTCGACGTTGAGTTTTGACTCCAGGGAGATTAGGCTTAAAGCTGACTGCCATGTCGGTTGTTCTCAACCTTCGAAGCCAGTAACGCTTCTAACAACACGTTAGGTTATACCTATAGGCTAGAACACGGTAATAGGAATAGGCGTGAAGTTTGCACCATATTTATATATGTTATATATCATTTTCTCTTCGGACTATCTTTGGAAAATATCTTAATTTCGAACCAGATAACTGTTTAAGTAACATATGTTTTAGAAGAATTATCGTATATGATTTATACGATGATAGAATCGATTCAATGATGTCGAAACCAGCGGTTAAACGGCCGGTCACTCCTAACTCAATGCGGACGGAGACAGCAAGTACAGGGTTGCCGGTGTCTGGTCAGATGAAAAGCTATCAGCATTGGAGCCAGAGTGTTTATGAAAGTCTTGTATGTACAGGATCCGACGGTGTTTTAAACCTGTCAATTGAAGGAGGCTCAGATAATGGCGAATTTGCTTTTTTTGGGCCACTTGATCAAGATAGGGTTACATATATTGATGGGTTTGTTGAAGAAGGAGACATTATTTTGGAAGTTCAAGGACAAAAAGTTGCTGGCTACACACAAAGGGATGTTGTTGCTTGGTTGAATCATTGTTGTAGAAATGGAAATCCAGTTTCCATTAAGGCAGCAAAATCAGGTAAAAATCTAAACATAAATTTTAAGTTAAAACAGTACTTATTTGACTGTGTTTACATATTGCTCGTTTCATTATACATTATTATATACAAAAATATAATCTGGAAGACTATCCTTAATTATTAAATTAATAGCAATAGTCTTACTAAATTTGATTTTTGGATTATAAGTTGTAGTGTTAAATTGTCCTAAGATAAAAGGCTTAAACAGAAATTTAAAAAATTCAGTAGGATATGTCTATAGAAGAAAGAAACAAAACAAGTGCAGCAAGTTGCTCATCAGTGCTAACTTTGGCACTGGTTTAGTCCAAGCATTAGTCATCACTTCGGTAAAGATAAGTTAGTTAATCAATTATATTAAGTTTAAAGAAAAAAGGATAATTACACATTCTTATAAGCTGACTTCAATAAAACATTGTTTAAATTTTGTCAGTAAATAGGTGAACTGTTAATTGTTAAAGTCCACATTTCAGAATAAAAGAATTACTAGACAAAAATAGAAAAAGAAAATAAGGAAATTAAGAACTGTTAATGATAGTAATTGGTAAATTATCAGTGCAATATCAGAATGAAGGTGTCTTCAAATTGTTGAGCACAAAAAGACAGTAGGTTATTTGACCCAGCGAGCAGTACTTGAATACAGGTAATTATCCTTCTAATAACAAAATGAGAGAAAAATGAAACCAGCAATAATGCAAAAATGGTAGAAAAATAGCAGTCTATTTTCTCAAAGGATAAGAAATCCTATGCTTATAATTTTAATCTCAATATTTTGTCACAATGTGTACTGTTACTGTTGTTGTATATACATACAGTGCCATTTCTTTTGCCCCTATTTTAGCAATATAATGGTGCCATTACTATCAAGTGCCAATAAAAGGCCATTTGTTCTTTTTAGACAATCCTTGCCTACCCAACTTTGACAAAAGTAAACATTTAAATACACCCTTTATTTTCAGTGTTGACTTTTGCCACTGCCACTGGTATTGCATTTAATAAACCAATCTTCCTGTTAGAAATACAAAACTGTTTTAGCTTGAACTTAGCCTTTTTTTTCCAAATCTTAAAAAAACTTGGGTCGTTCAATTCTGTTGTCTTCAAAATTAGAGCACAAAGAAATCAAAAACTTTTACCTTAGTAATTTCATGGATAAATTGTTAAACTTCATGAGATTGTTTCTTACCTTTATTTCAATAAGAGAAAAGAAAGAAATTGTAATCAAATCCTGCAAGGTAATTTTTCCACCTCTGGAAACATTCTAGTACCAGTAGCACTTCTTTGAACACTTTCCAATAAATTAATATCTTTTTTTTTTTTAAAATAGGTAAAAAGATCTAAATGTATACAGGATTTCAAGTGAGGCGAAAGTAGTGATTCTGGGTGTTTTTCCGTTATATCCCTGCAATTTAAAACTTTTCAAAATATATAAATATAATAAAAATAAAAATATGCATTATATTAATGTAATAAAAATTTACCATTTGTGGGTGTGTAACAGAATAGTACTGTGATTTGTACAGAAAGATAACTAGCTCTTTTGACTTGTAATCAATGTGTCAGTAAGTGCATCCTAAAATTTTATTAGCTTTGCTATTAGCATAGAACACTGGTTTAAAGGTTCCCACATGGACCCATAGCCTTTCAGTAAGACCCACACAACCCACCAGTGAGCCATGCTCTATTTTCTTCTTAAAGGGCCACTGAGTAGCTGGGACACAACAATTATATATACACTCTTCCTGAAAAAAGCAATTGTAAAATGACTAGTGGGACCCTGCAAAGTATCAGCAAAATAGGCTTGGGAGTCAATGTATTAAATGACTTATCCACCACTGTACCAATATCCTTTTTTTTTCTAGTCACATTATGTAGTTGATTCCTTTCTATATGAAACATGTGGTCCAAATTATAACCCAAAAGTATTTACTTGCAATTACTATATAAAGGTCATTTTTCAGATATCTACCCAACTTACTAGTTTATTTATTATATTTTGTAATATCTTAAAATTTTCACTACAACTAGAAAACCCAAGAATTTAACAGCATTAGCAAATCTTACTGATTAAACCTCTGAAATAAGAAGAGCAAATGTCCAAGACCATTCCACAAGGTACTCTACAAATAACAATGGTTCAGTTTTACTGGTGTCCATTAATAATATTTTGCATCCTCTTATCAAACTACTACAGTCTAATTAGCTAGATTTTCCTGCCTCTACAAATGTGATTTTATTAGATAATAATTTGTGTTGTATTTCATGAAGAAAGTTTTGAATCTAATTGTACCAAGTCCACACACTTCACTTTATTTAGGTAAGCCACATGATAACTCCTATCCTTACAGAAAAGAAAACATTGATAAGGCAGCATTTCTCTTTGAAGAATTCATGTTGGGTTTTATCAAACTTTATAGAAGGTTTTTGATTATAGAAGTAGGTTTTGTAATTCTGTAATTTCCAGGGTAATTTTTATTGCACTTTTAAAAATAGGAGTAATGCAAGCAATTTTCTAGTCTTCAGGAACCTACTTATTTTGTACTGATATAGGCTCTCATACATGTATTTGACCTTTGACTGCCTTTAAAACTGGGTAAAACAATAGCTGATTAAGGTTAGATTTGAAATTAAAAGAGTCTTTGATAAATGAGCTGGCTGATGTTACATATTTGGAGAATGCCCATGCTATATGTTTATCAAGATTGTAATTAAATGATTCATATGTGGACATTATTGGTCATAGTGGACAATCTGGTTTATGAGGTTTGGGGATACTGTATATTTGTGGTGTGCGTGAGTTGGTCTTGCGCTGGTTAGGAATAAAGTGTTTTTGAAATTGTGTTGGCTTTTTTTATTTTTAGTAGTATTTTGTTTAGTTACATTTCATGTGTCTTTGTTGGATTTGTGTGTATTGGTTTAAATTTGTGTCTTATAGAATGCACACAACAAATATACGGCATCCCCAAACCTCATAAAGCAGATTGTCCACTACGACCAATAATGCCCACATATGAATCGTTTAATTACAATCTTGGTAAATACATAGCATGGGTATTCTCCAAATATGTAACATCAGCCAGCTCATTACTGACCTTCAATTACCATTGAAGTCTCTGTACAGATTCAAGCTTTTCTATATTTTTACATAACTTTTAACCAGGAATTTCAGAATAATTCCTATTATCAGTTTTCTCCCAATTTAAGTTTCAGTAATTCCTATCACATTGTTAATGCTCTGTTTGAATTAGAGCCCTTAACTGATGATATTTTTTCCTTATATTTATAATATTAGAATAATAGCAACTATGCTCATCATTAAATCTAACATGTTTTTAAAACTATTATCTAAGTTAATATACTCTGAATCTTCCTTTTTAAACTTCTTGCTCTACCTATTATATAAATTTGCTTATTCCCAATACTTCAATTCCTAATTTCCTCAGCTGCTTCATTACTGATACAAGTTTTTAGTTTAAACCATTTTTAATGAATATGTGGAACTTCAGTAAATATCCTTTTACCTAATCCACTTAATTGAAGGCTCACTTCTGGAATATAATTTATGTTTATACCAAAAACTTTCTCACTGATTTAACCAGGCTGTCTGTTGCCCTGTTATATCCCTGATAATATATGGTTTATGGTTAAGCTTCTGCTACATAGTGTATTCTTGCATCTAGTCTGAGGGAATGTTCCTGAAAAGTCCACACATCCATCTCTTTTTCTAAATCCCATAAGAGGACCTCTACTTATATTAAACAGTTCTTCTGATATACAAATGTATTTCAGAATGCTTGGTAAGAGTATTAACACTTTTACTAGTAAAGCAGAAAACAACATTTCAACCTTCCTAGGTCATCTTCAGGTTAACCTACTTTATTAGTAAAAGTGTTAATACCTTTACTGGGCATTCTGAAATACATTTTTATTCCAAGTGGATTTTTCATCATCAAGAATTACTTCTGATATACAATTTCGAATGATGTTTGTTCATATGTGCACTAAAAAAACAAAAATCTAAGGTATTAGTAACTGATCTGTCAACGTGCTTATTGATATCCTATTCTTTAGCCCTTGGTAAGAAAATTCCAGTTCTTGTCTTTGTATGTTTTCTACTACAAATAACATATTGATATACAAGCAAGTTCCTTACTATGTAAACTTCTTGCTCATCTTTTCTGTGATTGCAAGCAGCCAGTAGTTCCAATCTGTTAGATATCACACCTCAGTGCTGACTGATTCTGTCTTTATAGTTTTGTCTTTTTTAGTACTTTTCACCCTTTCAAACCCAGCCCTCACATGCTCCTCCACCATCAGTTGAACCTTTATCTTCATTGTGCAGTTGACCTAGCATGTATCTTACTTCTACTTTCATTCTACTATTCTGTCCATTAAATAGGCCAATCTTCCCCAAATAATCTTAGACTTATCCTTAAGTATAATGTACTGTATATTTCTAAGCCTCTTGAAAGTCATGGCCAAATCTTGTTATGTATAACACCCTATTTCACCCCACCTTTTCCAGGATGATCTTTAACCATGTTAAAATTGACAAGTCTTTATTCTGTAATTTTGATCTGTCCACCTAATAATTGTATACTTAACTGAAATTAAGCCATTTTACACTATAGATTAACAATAAAATCCCTATTAACTTGTACTATTATTTACTAGTAATAATACAGCAAATCACTTAGTTACATCTACACTCTTCACATAAATAATCTTTCTCACTTGGCTAACATTAAATATCACTTGTTTATTGTAAAATAAAACAATTTTCTCAGTTGTATGACCTGTATATATCAAGGCTTACAACATTACTAGTTTAATATTCTCTATTATATGACCTGCATATATTTAGGCCTATTTTATTAAAATTTTAAATCTACTTCATTATTTGACTTGCATAGATCAAGGTTTATTATGTTACCAGTTTAATTTACTCCATTACATTACCTGCATGGTAACTGGATAATTAGACAAATATGTTGCAAATTAACAAGTTCTTCTTTGAAGTATGTTGCAAAGTTTTAATACCTTTCTAAAATTATTGGATGTCTAAATGTTCTACTGGATCATTTTTTTAGATATCTAATTGTCTGAAAACAACAGTAAATTAACCCTTAAGCAGCAGCCATCATCAATTAATGCTGCTACCTACAACATTCCTACTGTTTTAGGGTTAAGCATATGATTCTGTATTAATCCTAAGCCTGATATTATAATCATAACTAATCTTATCCAAATATACTAAGATAACTGATTTCACATAAACTTAAACTTTAGTAATGCCCAAATAATTCTTTTTCCAGAAAAATGTTAGAATGTACAACTACAAAGTATTTCTAGTTATTCATTCTTATAGCTCTAAAATATACATTAGATTATGATAACCTTGAGATTCATAATCAAAGGTTTGACTAAAATATGGCTAAATTACGAATTACTTGAAGCCATTCTGTAGTATCTCAACATTTTCAATATATTTAAAAGTATCCAAGAGTTTAATATCATAAGAACATCTTATTAAGTATGCTTGCAATAAATATCATTAATGTAAATAAATAGTAAAGGCCTAAGAACTGACTCTTGAGAATCTCTGCAAGTAAGAAGGGTCAAGTTACCCTGGAGTTCATTAAAACAAACTTTTGCTATTTCTTTTCCAGTCACCTTGCAAATCAATTAACTAGCCTGCTCCAACCTTTACCTACCAATGTTGTTTTCTTAACTATAATTTTCATTGTGACACCTTATCAGAAAACTAACTGTGCCAAGTTAATGCCCTTTCCTGGTCCATATAACAAACTAATATTCTTGCAAAAAGTTAACAGACTAGTAAGGCAAAATTTTCTTTTAGTGGGTCCATCATTAATTTCTTCTGTGATATTATATTTTTGAAGTCATTTTGCAAAACTTATAAGAGTCTGTAATTGTTTCTCACTACAAAACTTTAAAATTTAAGTAATTTTAGCAATTCTCCAATCTTTAAGCAACTGTCTATTGGCCTTTAAACTCTATGGGGAAAATGTTATCTGGTCCTAGTTTTAACTATCTTTAATCTGTTTTTTTAGCCTACCATCAACAAGATTAATATTTGTATGATTTGAGTAAATTTCAGTATTTCCCATAAGATGCTTAGGGTTAAAAATATTTCTAATATCTTCTTTGTAAAAGGGAAAAGAAACATTTATTAGCTTAACCATCACACAGTTAACAAAAACCATACCATCTGTATTCTTCAAGGGTGTAATCCCTGTTCTTACATTTTGCTTGCATTTGAGATAATGAATATTTCAATATTATCATCTAGCTGTTTCTTATAAGTCTTTTTTTTCATAATTTCTTTTATAACTAAAACCACAGCTCATAGATCTGCAAAATTCCATCCTATCTGCCATTTTAATTCTTCATAAGTTTGTGGTATTTATCTCTGAATTTTTCTTTTATGTTTGTCATAAGTTGTGTAGATATTAACAAGCTAGAATATAAAATAAGAACCTCCTGTCTTCTGTTTTCTGAGAATATTGCTCATGTACTGAATCAAATGCAGTGGCCCTATTCACCTCTTTTTTGGAAATTGTCCTTCGTGCAAAATGACATGTAAATAACAAAAGTTCAGAATTTCCACCTATTGATTTTTCTCAGCCATTTTCTTGTTCTAGGATGCCATCTCATTCTTTCAAATCAAAACTACAAGGAGGTAGGTTGTGTCTGTGGTCTGCTCAAAATTTCACATTTTCTTTAGATTGAAATACAACTTAGTTACTAAATTTGATAAATTATAATGGAATTCTGTGGTATCAGTATGTCAGTTTAGGATTTTTTGGTTATTAAAATGTGTGTGTATATATATATACCCCCTGTCCTTTACCAAAAAAAAAAAAAAGTTTTACATGTAAAACTATAGGAAGTGCCAACCTTGTATGAAGGTTGTAACAAGAAGAGATAATTGTTTGCTGTACATCTTCATTTACTGTTCTATGTTTTGAGAAAAATATGTAATGTATAATAATTCAGATGTGACTGTTTTTTACACTAAAGCACAGCCAAGACAAGTCACTTTGTAAAGACTAAAAGTTAGTTGCGTATTACTGGATATGGTAACATGAGTGAATGTGCATCACATCATTGTAACTTTTGTATTGTTAGCCAGGTATGACTGGCCAGTATAATAAATATGTAACGTTATGAGATTTAAACTATTTAAATTAAACAATTTTTAATGTTTTTGTGTTATAATATGCACTCATTCTTGAACAAAAAAGTATAATATATGTCTATTTCCCAACTTTTTTTGGTGATTATGAGGTTGGTCAAATTCACAGACTTCTCATAGTTAGGGTAGAGGAAATAATTGACAAAATATAAAGTTTTTCTCAAAACAAATGTTTGAAATATGTTTAGTAAGTTTTAGAAATTACATAAATAATATTTGAGATTTTGAGAACAAAGAATAGTTTTTTTATTGGGATATAAAAATTGCTTTGCACACAGACCAGTAACAAAACAAGCTTGGTATATTCCTAAACAAATTCTTTGTAAAAATACTTTATTTAAAATTCTGAGTTTCTGTGTACAAAAGACTTGGAATTGTTACTAAAAGTCCAACAAGTTTTGTGAAGCTACACATACAACATTAAAAGTTGCAATATAAATACTCGTGTAAATGTGTATATGAATTTGTATTTTACACTTATCCTGCTGCAAATGGGTTAACAAAAAAGCAATTTGTTTGTAAACATTTTCCAGATCTATCCCACATCACCTTTTAATTCATTATTGCTCAAATTTTTTCATGGCATGAATGTTTTTATTATCATTATTTGAAACTAAACCACCCTGTTAGAAAAATGAAACTGTTTTAGCTAAAGATTATTTCTATCTTGCAGCAAAACATCAAACCTAGTTTTACAATGAATCTTGTAATGTTCTACTATTTCAACTCTTACATCCATATCCTCATTAGTGGTTAGTGGTAAACTTGAAATTGGATCTCTTCTGGTTGGCATAGAAATGTAATCTGAATTAGTTTAAGAAACTTCTCTTCCTTTTTATGTGAATATACAATCCCTGAAATGAGTCTCTCATAGTTGTTACATCTCTGTTCTAACTAATAACAGCCTGTAAACATTTTACAGTTTTTATTAACATCATCCTATTCATCTATCTGAGGAGATTGTTATATTAGTTAAATTCTCCTACCTTTAAAACCTCTGATGGTAACCCATATAGGTTTTGCCTTTTGAATACTATTTCTCATCTTCTGTCTCGGGCCATAGTTCATTACACCAAGACACGTCATAATCCTCTTTGAAAACATTAGTCATTACTAAATAAGAATATTAAAATATTTCTCTAAATCTAACAAAGCTGTATTAATTACCATTATATTATAGTTTTATATTTTACGTATTGTATCAAAACATTGTGTTTGGTGATGAAGGCAAAGAAGAGATTTTTAACTTGACTTTTTGTTTTTATAGATGTGTATGGTTTTTTTATGTTAATTCCACTGATGTTGAAGTCTTTTTGAAAAAAAGCTTTTTGAGAATAAAGGTTCTGACAAGGTTTGTCAAATGTAACTTTGTAGAAGTTTAGCTTGATAGTGGTGGAAGTTAATTGCTATTTTTCAGAACTCTCTTAACTCTGGAGAAATTACTGTTAATTTGAAGAATGTTATTTTGATTTGTATTTAAAATAAAGGGTTTTGGGAGATATGAGAAGGAATAGGCCTATGTGAAGTATATGTTGTTTGACTTCTGTTTGTTAGCAAGGTTTTGGAAACTGTTGTGAAAAGTCATTCAGAAAATCACAAGGAAAGTTGGTACACAATTATTGATTTCAGCATTGTTTTAGAAAGTTTTTGTTCCTAACTGAATGTATTGTAACTTCTTTATAAAGCCTTATTTTGTTTGGGAGAGGTGATTCTTGTTAATGTTACAGCATTTACCTTCATTTTCAGAAAGCTTCTGGTAAGATGTCTGATAAGAAATTGTTTATAGGATTATTTGAGAAATTATGAAATTGATTTCAAATTGACTTAGTGATGGAAAACAAATATTATAATAGGTGTATTTTTATTTTATTTACTGAGAGAATGCAACTAATAGGATTTCTGCGAGTTACATCTTGGGACCTTTACTATTCATTTTGTATGTTAATGATTTGGATTGCTTTTTTGAACAGTGGTGTTAAAAAAATTCTAAAATGCAAGGAACATCTAATTCTGTTAAGAATACTTGTCTTATCCAAAAGGACAATGACATTTTTAGTCAGTTTTTTTTATATGAAATGAGAATGTTTCATGGTTTTATAAAATTGTTAAAAGCTTTGAATCCATAATTTTAGCTGATTTTTTTCCTTCCATTAAAACACAGTAAAGACTAAAGGTAGAAGAGAAGTTTAAATGTGGAAAATTCAGACATAATTCAAATTAAGGTAGTGGTCAAGCTATGGTTTAGTTTGTCTACATGTGTGGTGAGAGCTTAACTTTGAAGAAACACCATTGATTTTTACAGTTAAACAGTTGATAGAAATTGTTACAGCAGTGGATATTGATATAAAAACAAATTGATTAAATATTGCTGGTAAAAGATGTATTTATTAGTGTAGTTAAATTTTTTGAGCTACCATCCTTGAGAATTATTAAAGTTCCCTGACAGTAGTTTTGAGGAATTATGGTAGTCCAAAACATTAACTGTTTTATTTGTGTTATTTGTTAACATTAGTGCCATATCAACAATTGCTGTATCTGTGATATCTCAGTTAATGTAATGATCCCTGGTATTGGTCAGAAGGCCTCATTATCACTGGATATATCACATATACATTATTCTTTACTTTTAATTGTTTTTGGAATATACTAATAAATGCATCTTTAATCAACATTATTGAATGAATTTTGTCTTAACCCTGTTGAGAAAATGAACTAGTTAAATATATGTTTGATTAGCCATTTCATCTATATATATATATATATTTTATTCCTTACTGTATTAATGTTATTAAGTTTTGAGTAAGAGTCATGCTATTGTTAAGTGTTTATTTTATTTAGAAAGACCTGGACAGTCATCATGACTGAGTAAAAATGCATTAAGTGTTGTTTGTGTAGCTGTGGTAAAAAATATATATATATATATTTATAGGAATTAACAATACTGAACAAAAAGAAAAGGTAAAATATTGTTTAGTTCATCAGAGATAGCCACAGAAGATTAGGGTTCTGTTTTTATGAATATTTATTTTAAAAGTGAGAAAAGTGTATAACCATAGAAGATGAGGGAGACTTAATTAGAAGCATTTATTGTAGTTCTGGTCCCTCTGCTACAGTAAAGTTCACTTATTGAAAGGAGTTCAGAGACAGGTTACTGAAATGATATCAGCTCTAAAGATTTAATATGTTAAAAGTGTGTAGTTTGACATGTTTACTCTGGGGTGTAGAAGAATTAAGAATTACTTGATGTAGATTTTTGAAAATTTCTGTGGATTTGTTTACAGTTAATTGTAAATGGTTGAAAATACAAACTTAACCCTATAGATGATAGATAAGCTTTGGTGTAAACGTTTATTTTTTTTACTCAGTTTGTTGGATATTTGTACAGTGACGTTGTAGTGTACATGTGTGTTGATAGAATGACTTTAAATACTGTGTTAAGCTGTATTTTCAGTTTTAATTTAGTTGTTTGATAATGGGAGCTGCTAACATGATGACACTAGAATTAGAAAGAATAAACTCAGCCTTAGAATACCTAGAATGTTTGGGAATGTTAATGGCAGAGAGACTTTGCACGTTATTTAAAAACAAGAATACATTATAAACATGAGAGTAAGTGAAGTATTAAGGTTGATCAGTGCTAGTTATTGTTTTATATTTGGCTACTTACTTAATTGGTCATTCAATTTTATAAGTTAATGTATGTTAGTTATATGGTACAGTTAATGAGGAATTTCCTTTGAAATGTTAAAATTTTATGTTTTTGGGTTGAAAGGAGATGAAAGTTTTGCATCAGGTAGCAATTGTTGTTATTGGGGAATAGTAGACTTTGATCTATGTATTTTGCTATTGAGAGATTTTTCTAGTATGTTAGTAGGTTTCTTTATTTGTTAAATTATTATCATATTAAAACAAATCACCTGCATTATAAGTTTGCTTCTTCTGGTTTTGTAAGCATTTCTGTAAAATTTGGTGAACATGTGAAAGACACCATATAAACTACAGTACTAAACTGTGTACATAAATGTTTACTACTTTCAAACATAAGTTGATTTTAGTGTAGTGTGATATTGGTTTGTTTTGATAAGAAAGTTGGTAAAGATTAATCATTTTGCACACACCCAGTTATTTTAATTTATTAGCAAAATATTTTTTTTATCTTCATTAACTTTGAATCTTTTATTTGATCCTTATTGTATTAAAAATTATATAAATATACCAGAACGATAAAAACGAGTTACCAGTCACAACAATACTTAGGAAAAAGCAGTTAGTTAATTGGGCATTGTGTTATACATTGTGTTAAAACATGTATCAGAAGTGTTATATTCCCGTTAGGGTACATATCATTTATAAATAAATCTTGCTGTATGTAATGAAGGATCCAACATATTATTTATTTACTTTTTAATTATATTTTTTATGGGAGCGGATTTTTTATTTTTTTTCTATCGTCCCTGTATAAAACCAATACACAGACAGACACACACACACACACACATCGGTTTTGGTTTGGAATTTTTTGAATGTATATTAGATTGTCAGTTATATACGTAGAAGCAAAAACTATCACATTCATTCCTAAACCGCCTTTATATTGCATATTAAATTAGCTGTAATGTAGTTGGATCGTTTAAACATGTGGGCGTGTTTTTTATTGATTACTTCAACAGTTGCGTTAACGTCAGCGTTAAAATAAACACGAATCCCATTGTATATAGAAAGAAGCTTTTAACCACGGAGTTATAAAGTTATAGAATTGTGTAAATGTTCCACCTCTCCGTGTGTACTTTTCTTGGGATGCACAAGGGTACACATAACTTTATTGAACTGAATGAAGTGTAGCAAAATGGTTAGGCCGAGTCCATTTACTTTGTAGAGTTGTTTGTTTAGACATTAAAAGGATTTGAGGTGAGATCAAAGTTAGAACTTTCATGACTGTAAAGTGTAAACTACTTGGCTAATCAACAGATATGAAGATGTTTAGATAAACTACTCATACCTTTAATATAATTGTTTGGTATTATGTATCACACTTTCAACTCTGCTTTTGTATTTACAGCCGACTCGTGTCACAGTGTCACAAGTGTGTAAAAAAAACAACAAAAAACACATACTATATCCAGGGATAAATTCTGTCGGTATTCATTGACACTGAAATTGCCGCTTTTATTTTTACGCGTAATTTTTTCTTTTTCAAAAACAGACCTACTTCACCTCGCTGAGTATCTCTACTTCTATTTTTTTTTGGGAATTTCACCCCTGACTTTATCAAAATAGGTGCAACAGAAATTTTATGTTCGTCTCAACGCATTTTAACTGTTAAAATTAAACCTACTGCTTGTAACTAGTTGACAATTTATGAAGTACTATGGTTATATTTTTTGAACTCTTAACAAAATTGCTTTTAGTTGCATATTTTTTAATGTTGTAATTTAGATGTTAGCTAGAGGGCGCGTGACATTAATATCAAAAAGCTTAATAAAGTAGGCCTAGAAATTTGAAGAAATGTACTTCAGATTTTTCTAATAAATTGAAAACGTATAAGTACGAATTTCAAATAAGAAATATTGACGTAACTATGACCCTGTAATTGTGAGGAAGGGAGAGACCTTAAAGAAGCTCAAATGGATTGATTGATTTAAGAATCGCATACAAGAGGAATAAATGTAGGGGGCCTAATTACATTTTATACAATTCGGGACATCTTTTGTAGATTCGCTAGTAGATAGAGTTATTTCTAGTCAGTAGAGTATTTTTGTTCCAGCTATCGGCGAATTAGTGTCTTGGTTTTCAGTTACTTCATCAATCAGCTGTGGACCGTGATGATGAGAAACCCGCTTTAGTACAAATGTATCTCAGGACAGCTGGTATGGGTATTAAAACTTTTATTAATAAAGCAGAGAAGTTGTACAAGTAGTTTATTTTTACGTTAGCGTAGTACGGTTATCGTGTCTTTAAATGTGGCCTACAAATTATCAGTGTTTAAGCTTGTAGAAACATTAAGGAGAAATGAACAATTTTTTTATTGTTACAGTAGACCGGCCTGTGAATTATTTTCACCAAATAATTTAAAATATCCCCTTCCCTGCGATAGAACAACTTTATAACACTAAACAAATTAATTTACAGTAGGTTTGTAGCAGGTTTTCCAAACTGTATATTCTGTAAAAGCTTAAATCATATTTGAAAGCTTTGTGTCTTTTTTGTTGTTGTTTGTTTGTTTGTTTTTTAACCACTACAGCAAACAATTTTCAACAGTACTTTGCTGGGGAAAACATGCTTTCACCTGATCCTTTCACAAAGTAAAACCGTGAACCATGTGATCAAAATTATCAACTAAATTTGCAACAAATAATTACAGAATGTTTATTATGTTAAAGTATATTTTTAAACTATGAAATTTTAATCAGTAACACTGTATACATGTATTGAAATATACAGCTTTGAATTATTTTTTATTACACAAATTTTTATTTATACGGAAACCAAAATACAAGGCGGCCAAAAATTATCTTTCCTATTTTAACAATTATTATGTAGCATTAAAAATATAAACATGCAGTTTTCAAAAAAACATCTTGTAACCCAACTCAAACAGCTTTTATTGATATGTTAGTAGATTTCCATGTGTATCATTAGTGGCTCTCAGCACATGTCCAACCGATATCAGTTTCCATGCACATCCGCTGCAAAATACCTACAGTAAGTTACGTCTGTTATGCTGGTCTTTAGCTCCGTGATGTTTGTTTTAGATGTGCGATACACGATGTCCTTAACTTACCCCCAAAATAAAGAAGTCGATTTAAGCAATGTTTGGTGAATGCGGAAACCGTGGAATTAGCCTTCCAGTCCATCTCATTGAGTCTTTTCTTGTGTGATTTCCATTTTACGTGGCAACAGTACTCACTGGGGTGAAAAAAAAGCATAACAATAAAAATTGAGTTAAGATTCAAGATGTTGAAAACTGCGTAATTGTATTTCTTTAGTTATTTAATTATTGTAAAATAAGAATGATAATATTGGATCACTTTGTATTATAAAACTATTTTAAATGCTACACAGTCATTCAAAGCAGCTTGTAAAATTGCCCACTTTTCCTGTTCCTTTATTAGCATGCGTGCATTACCCTTATTAATATAAATTCAGAAACACGGAGTTGAAAGTTGTCTTTTGATGTTCAAACTTTGAAAAATATGATGGATGTTTTAACATTAGTGTGAAATGGAAACAGGGAATTAATGCATTAATTTGCAACTTACAAACATCTGTGTATAACTCAAAATATATTGATGTGTTGACGATTTGAGGCACAGTGTTCAAAATTAATAAATAGTTTTAAATTAGAATACAACAATCTGAAATTGTATTTGTTATTTGTGGGAACTAAAGAAAATTGCTTTAGTAAACTCAGAGTGATTTTCATTCACGAGAAATATTTACCGACAAGTTTAAAGGTTGTCAAAAAATAATTAAAATAAGTGGAACCAGCTGTATTAAATGAAAATACCATGGAACAGCAGTTCTTGGTGAAAGACTGAGATTTTTGTGAAAAATAGGTAAAATTATTGAACGTAACACAGCAGATTAAAACACAAATATTTGTAGGAGTTATTCATGTAGGTAACAGTACGTATCTGAAGTACGTTCTTGGTTTTAAATAATTACGATTATACAAGTATGTTTTGTTTTTACGATATTTATGCGAAGTGTTTTTATTTTTCTGTTATTCGAATAGTTTAAAATATATAATTGTGTCGATCTTGAGGTTGACAAACAAGATATTGTATTTTATCAATTTTATATCACAAGTTACTTTTTTTTGCTGAAATTATGATGAATGTCCACCAGAATAAAGTTGTTTCCAAATTTGTGTTAAGAGCGAAACATTAATCGATTTGAGATCAGGAGATAACTTGAAAATTGCTTAGTCTTTGATAAAAAAAAAAATTGTAAACCCTATTATGTCCTCCAGCGAACACCACAGATTCAATAGATGCAACTCTGTACTCGCACATTGCCACTTATAAATAACGATAAATTATTGTTAACATGTGTGTATTTTAAAAAAGTGGTGGCATGTTGTGAAAGGTCTCTTTCACACGAACCTGTTATATGTAACAAACCTGTGTTTGTAGAAGAGACTTTGAAAGAAACAAGTTGCATAATAAAAATGTTATGACATTATGAACGTTATAGTGTAAATTTGTGCGTAAAACATTCAGAAGAAAACCGCATTGTAAAGAGATGCCTTCATAAAGAAAGCGATATTATGAAAAGAGAGACAGTAGGGATGAATGACATTAAGTAGCACGTGAATGTGTACTTTAATTTTTTGTCGGTAACATCCTGTTTGACCTTCATAAATCGATACGTGTGACAGTACTCGTAATGATATGAAAGCTACTTCACAAGGTTTCAAGGGTTGAGATATTTTAAAAATAATACCGCGCGAGAGAGTAGAATGAAGCTTCTGTATAAGATTAATTATTATTACTTGTTCGAGTTAACAGTGTGTAAAACGTTTTACGGACTAAATACCCATACGCCTCCTAAACTACACACACATTAAATTAATAAACTCAAACCTTGTTGTTCTTGGGTAATTTACAATGTTACGTTTAAATGGAATTTGCTAAGCAAAAGTTAAACATTACAATTGATTTAACTCTAACGTACGTAACAATAAGAAAGGGTATCAGAGTATAGAGCGAGGAGTGCTATTTTCGCGATATGGTACTTTACACTATGGAGTAGACAGTAAGTATATCCGTTTAAGATAATATGCAGAACGTGTTGGGAGATGCTCGCAGTTTGAAACGTTTTCGTATTAATTCATAAATGTATTTTTCTTTTCACATAAAGAAGGTACACTTACAGAAATTTCTCACATTGTTTTTTATGCACCAAAGAACATTATCACTAAAACGTATTTAATTGTATATATTTGTAATGTGGTTATGAGTGATATAAGTTATAATTTATTCTACCGATATTATAAATGTAGGCCTGGCATGGCCAGGTGGGTTAAGGTGTTCGACTCGTAATTTGAGGGTCGCGGGTTCGAATCCCCGTCGCACCAAGCATGCTCGCCCTTTGAGCCGTATGGGCGTTATAATGTTAAGGTCACTATTCGTTGGTAAAAGAGCAGCCCAAGAGTTGGCGGTGGGTGATGATGAGTAGCTGCCTTCCCTCTAAATTAGGGATGGCTAGCGCAGATAGCCCTCGAATAGCTTTGTGCGAAATTCAAAACAAACAAACAAAGTTGTTTTGAATATCGGTGACCTTAGTTTTTAAAGAATGAAATATAAACTTTACCAACTGATTGTGTTTACAAAGCGTGTCTCGACTTTTCTGGAGGAAACAGAGATCGACACTGTGGAATTTATTTTGTTCTGTCGTATACAATTAGGCTTGAATAATATTTTTGAAAGTTAGACTGGTCTACAAGCATTTTACAAAAACACTTGCATTCCATTACGAGTTTTTGAGATGTTGGGACTTGAATCAAAGTTAATCAAATAACATGTAGATGGAGACTCTGTATTGATTATGAAATGTCCATTCAGTCTCCCAAGTAACTTTGTTATTTAAAGCTTTTTAAGTAACTAAATACATGTTTTTAAGTGTCTGGAAAATGTTTTATAATTTAGCGTTTGTTAGCAGATAACTTATAACGTGTGACGTGTTCGAAATAGTCAAAACGACGTGACTCTCGTCCGCGGTTTCAATTCCGTTGTATTCATATGAGTGACAATACAAATAGTTGTTTGTATATCCTTCCATTTCCTGTGTTGACATGCTGAATTTCCTGTATTCTTTCATGGTGTTATGTATATGTACTTCTGTGTTTCCCGGTGTCATCATTTCCGTTGTATTTTAAATATTTTTAAAGGGATGGATGTATCTTGGAGTTTATATCGTGTTTCAACGTGCACAAAGGTGAGTCAAACCACGCGTGACTTAGTGTCCGGGCTACCTAGTTGTCACACGAAAAAAATCTTTTAGAAATATTTGATCATCGACAAATAAGCTGTAGCGTAAAATTAAGGAGTTATATGTGTGTATCTGGAGGGGAAAATAATCGTCTGTAGTTTATCAGTTGTACGTCTTAAAATTTATTAAATGAAACTGATATAATATTTTTATTTTATAGAAAATATCTGTACATCCATAAAATAGTATTCCAGCTTTTGGAATGCCATAAGAGAGCTCGTAAAACTAAGGAAAATGATTAGTTGGATAGTAGACATATTTTACTCGATTTCTCGAAATAGGGGCTCGTTAAAAAAAATGCATATTCAATTGTAAGAAATTCATCAATCTTTAAGATGAAGTAGACATCGACGATAATTCTTGGATTGCACATTGTATATATTGTAGTAGACTTACATTATAATAATATAGAATTTGTAAATGTATCTATATATAGAATATGTTCATTCTGTTTTTGTCTTTTTGTACTTATATGTAGCAGTTACTCAAAAATACATCGTACGGCGTACATTATACGTCCCTCAATAGCGGGCTGACAACGCTAGAAACAGGGTTTCGATACCCGTGGTGGAAAGAGCGCAGATCGCCTATTGTGTAGCTTTATGCTTGATTTCAAAATCCTATACACATAACACCGTGATACATTTTCACTACTGATAACTGTACCGTGATTATTCCAAATATGTGTGTATTAAGAATAGTCATGATATAATTACTAGTCGTGGGAACAGAATCATATTGATATGACACCCAACACTAAGGTTCAAGAGCTTTAAGTTATAATGAAAGTGTATAAACTGACTATAACAAACATTAAACGTATAGTATGTCACCATAAAGTTGTATAATATTTGTTTTATGCTACTTTTAGAAATTGTACAGTTTCCCATTATTATTTGTATATATCTTATTAAAATGAGGCATACTATGTATACGTCCAAAACTAGGATCACGGAAATTACCTTACCAATCAAACACCAATCATAACTGAGTAATATTATTATAACAAGGTTATATTTTTGTCGGTGAGCAATAAATAAAACAGTTGAAATTTTCACAAGAACGATATGTTTCACATTTAACCCATCAAAATTATAAACAAAACTGAGTGCGTTTCAGATTTACCCAATAGAAATTACAAAAATTATTAAGTTTCAAATATAAAACAATCAAAAACAAACTTAAAAAAATGTTTTTATTTATTGAAAACCTCACGAGCGCTGCAAGGTTCTTTCGTTGGTAATTACGTCTACGAATAAATACTTCAATAAAATGTACTCTTATGTAATGTGATAAAATCATTTTTCTCATGGATGATAAACATCATTAAATGTCAAGTAGTGAGTACATTGTTGTTAGAATATCAGACAATTTCAGAAAAGGCCGCAGGCCCAATAGCCTGACGCAGGAGGACTGGTGATTCTTTTAGTGTAATAATTCGTTAAAGCTCAGCATGATTCTGTTATAAATTGCTTCTCGACTGATGTTATAAGAAATTTTGCAGGAAGAACAGCTAATACTCGCTTGAATAACGTGGTTGATAATATATTCATGATGAAAGCAGTGAAAATCGTTCCTTTTTCAGTGTTAGCGACCTTATTGTATGTTACTGAACCTTTTCAAAAATATATATACGTATATTCGTATTTGTACACATGTTCTATCTAGCAACGTATCTGATTATGATTCCTAAACAATGTATTAACTTCTGAGATATAAGATTTATCCTAAATATTTCCATAATTAGATTATTTTGCACGGTTATGTTGTTTACGAGTTTTTTTTACTCTTGTTTAAGGGGCATTATTTGTTTCAGTTCTTATATTATTATACAATGCTTTATAGTATGTGTGAATAAAGAAAGTAAAATCACGTTCAAAAAACTATTCTTAGAAAAGTATTTCATGTTTAATTGCTGAATTTTCAGTGAAGATCTAATGTATTTTTTGTCGCTTTCTTCAGTACGTGAACGAGTTACGATTGTTTCAACTGCTAACATACAATCTGGATAATAAATTACTATTGTAAACAACAACCAAAAAGAAAAAAAAGTTAGCTGGCATAGTGCCAAAGTTTAGTAGCGCCATCTAGTAGTAGTGAAGTAACTAATATACGTCTTATCCTTGGAAGGAACCAGGCTTGATAGCTGTGCCTCGCTGATGATTGTATGAGCACACATACGTACAGTTTAGTTAAAAATGCATCGTCATCATTATGTATATACGATAATCATATGTTAACGTTGATTAACGTAACCTGCTATATTAATAGAAAGGCAACAAGGGTTTGTTGTTACTTCACCTTCGGAGAACTGGTGAAAAAATCTCACCGAAAACTGTTTTTGACTTTAATGTAAAACAGAAGTTTGTGAAGAAAGTTACCCTACGTTACTTTCGAACGTGATGCATATTTATGTCTCTGCAACTTTTAATTATGTGTGTGTGTGTGTGTGTGTGTGTGAATATGGATATTTCGACTTTAATTTTCAATGTACACGATTATTTTGATGTGAAAATACAATACAGAATATGTATATATACGTATGTACTTGTGTATGGAATCGCATTGCTAACATAATAGTAAACAGAAAGAAAAATAACTTTATTATGCTTATAAATTTTTGTTTGTCCATTGAGTGTAAAATATACATGATGCGTGCGAAGCAACGTAATGGTAGTCATTATAGGTATAACTGTATTTACGAAGTATTGGTGTTAAATAATTAGTTATGTTAACGTGAAGAAATACGCTCGCATTATTATTAATTAAAAAAAAAAGTCCCTCCACCGATTATTAACCAATTCCTGGATAAAACTATTGTATATACGCGTGGGTACGTGTAGATATATACATATCCGTTATTGAACCAAATTACGTGTATAATATATTGGTAGTATTTCAGTTAATCGCTAATTTCTTTCAGTTATCTTTACCAGCTATTATAATTCTATACTTGTTGACGTTATTGAAGTTTTATACCAGTTCGTAACAGTTTTTTCTTTCGTATCACTTTTGACGCTTCACTTTCTCGATAGGAATAATATATAATTAAATGTTTGTGCTTGCGTAAACTGAAAGCATAATATTGGTTTTTATTAGTACTTTTGTGGCTTTCTTTTTTTTTAAAAAAAGAAATTATGTAAACTTTGTGAATCTTGATAGAATATTACTATTTTCTAATGAAAAAATGTATCATTTGAAGTAACTTTGGTTTATTCTAATAAATAAAAAATCTTTCCTCTTGAAATATAGGGATGTAGGCAGAAATCTGTAATTGGGGATGTTGCTTTTGGAGGTAAAAAGAAATGAACAGTAAGGAGGTTGGAAGCATACCTCTTGAAAACATGTTTTCAGTGAAAATGTCATGTTTTGATGGAATATGGTGTATTTTAAGCCTTTTAGATATCTTGTATACAGGGTGTAGTCAGTGGCGTATCTACAAAAGATGCTCCAATGAATAAAAAGTAATTGCCTGGCCTACATTTATTCTTCTCATTAAGTCTTTCAACCTCTTTGCGCCCCCCTGCTCTCACAGGAGAGTATTTACGCTACTGGTTGGAACTAAGAGGGTGTTGTCGAACACCCTACCCGCCCTTGCCTACGAACAATAGATGTTGTAGCCCTCGTCTTATGTATTTTACATATTTCTCTGTGTAATTTTTGAATTAAATGAATCGGTGCATACTGGAGTATTCAGACCTAGACACTGAAGCTTTAGAAGACTGCAGTATTGAAAAAAGGTAAGCTGATTGTGTATGTAGACTGTAGAGGGCTCTTAGCAACGGAGTGCAATGTCCAGGTGTCATGTTGCTGAGTGCACTTCACACAAACAGCTCGCTGTGAGTGCTTTATAAAAGCGGTAGTCACTTCAATCATTTGATTCAAGGAATGGAACAAACCTCTATTGGCGGCGGGTGCTTCTGACTGGCTGCGCACGCGCTAGTTGATAGTTCGGAATTAAGGACAGCCATATAAATGAATCTTGGAGCTAGGAGTATGCGATGCAGCCGCTTAGTCAATCTACACGTAAGATACCATTCAGGTTGAAAATACAAATACCAGATATGTGTGTGTGTGTATAAGTTAGAAAAAACTCCAATCTTACATTTCACACAAACGCGTGTGTGTGTGCATTGTATGCACTATGAAACAGATCTAAGGTATAGTATAACGACATAGAAACGAACGTTTCAAGGTCTCATTATCGATGTATGATATCTTTGTCACCCGTTTGTATGCTTGTATGTAACCACGGTAACAACATGTAAAAAAAAAAAAAAAAAAAGGCTTTTTCAAATTTTTAATTGTTTCAGCAGGATTAATGTGACGTCACCCCAACTGTAGCATAGTTTGATGTTCATTGTATAGGATGTTGTTAGGAACTACAGTCTGTGTATTGTAAACAGTGTAAACTTTCTTCCGGCTTGTGTTATTTGAATACAAATTAGTTTTCTGTGAACTTAAAACCCAAAGCCACAAAAACGTGTTTGTCAGTCTATATTAAAACAGTTTGCTCAGGAAGGAAGTTATGTTGTTAATTACTCGACCAGGAAAGGGTCAAAAGACTGTTATTTCAATATTTAAAAACTGAAGGATGTGGGTGATTTAATATAATTTTTGACACAGGTAAACTGTTAAAAAAAATCACCATTTTAGTCATTTTCGTGAAGTTTACATAAAACGAGAGTATAACAGATGCAGTGCCGTTTTAGGTTTACGGTGGATTGTATCCAGAGGATTAAAAAATAAGAAAGATAAAGTTTGGTGAATTATCTGTTGTGAATAATTTGATTGGTTGACAATAAAAATTAAACATTGGAAAGTGTTGTGGTCGGCCTCGCATAACTTTGTTAACGAACTTTTTATTTTCAATCTTCCTTGTGTATGTTTGTTTGTTTGTTTTTGGAATTTCGCACAAAGCTACTCAAGGGCTATCTGTGCTAGCCGTCCCTAATTTAGCAGTGTAAGACTAGAGGGAAGGCAGCTAGTCATCACCACCCACCGCCAACTCTTGGGCTCTTCCTTGTGTATGAAAAGACTTTTTGCACATGCGTCAAATATGATTTACTAGCCTGCTTGAGCGTTTTGTTTATTTTAACATCTGTGATAAAGCAGTGCTAAGTTCATTACTAGTGTTATCTTCTTGTTATTCTTGCAAAGCAACTTTATTGAACACAAGTGATATTTCTCGAAAGGACTTATTGGTTTTACAGAGTAAAAGTTTTGTTTATATTCTGTACAACCGATTAAATCTTTTGTAAAACTTAAACGCAATAATAAAAAAGAAAGAAGTTATTTATAATATTTTATTTTTATACTTAAGTGAAATGTGTTTTTTTTACACAGTTTAATATTGTTATGTTCCCCGGTGGAATAGCGGTAAATTTATGTGCTTCAACACTAAAATTCCGGGCTCGATTTCCCGCGGTGGACACAGCGGATAACCCAATATGGCTTTCGTATAACACAAACAAACATTGTTTTATTGACTTTAACACGTGTTTGAAAAGATAAGACTTGTAGTTAAAATAATTAACACATGCTGAGTCTGGTCATCTAGTGAAAAATTAATAAAAATTCATTGAAATTAAACGAACAAAAATATTATATTAGGTGCAAAGCAGAATTTGTTTTGATATTTTAACAAATGAGAGAAATTTTGACTTCCAGTAAACAGCAACTTAGATTTGCACAAAAAAATCTGTGACAAATATTTAAACATATAGACCTTTAATTTAGTTTTGCTTTAGGTGTAAAGAATTTATTTAAAAATATTCGGTGTTTTATATTGTGTTAGGCAACCGTTAATTATATAGTTTATACTGGTACAATAGATGTCGCCACTGTACACGTAGGCGTGGAACTTATTGTCAACCAAGTGTGTATAAATTACGTTGTCTTTTGTTTCACTAAAACATCCATTGTATTAAATATCTTTTACCCTTCTTGGTTCATCATATTCAAAATCAATCAACTAGTTAACTTGTCTGAGCAAAATCTATGAATAATGTTTGTTTTAACACTGTACGACTGTGCTCGAATGTTATTCTTAAGAAAACCTTGTCTAGTATCCAATCGAATCTTTACTACTAGACTATGCAACGTTTGCAAGGAAGAATCATATAGGAGTAAGATCAGTGGAAAGTGTATTCATTTATTGTTCCTGAATTATGTAAAAAATATTTCGATTGAAGCACTACTGGGAATAATATATTCACAGTACTGTGAAGTAAGTGAATGTAACTGTGTTATGGCGTATGGAAATATAGATATCCAGATATTTATGTAACTGTGTTATGGCGTATGGAAATATAGATATCCAGATATTTACCATATACTTTTATAACAACAACAAAGTTTCGTACTCTTGGTTAAACTAAACAACGCAGAAAAAGTAGCTCAACAATACATGCACATTTGTTTTTATTTTATTTCCATATGCGCAGATAACAACAACACATTAAACTAGTTCAGCTTCTTGGTATCGTATGCTTTACCTATCTTTTCTTGAAACAAAACAACAAACTTTCCTCATATTCTCGAGAGGAACAAGAAGAAAAGTTTGAAATTGTTTTAAACTTAATTTAGTCTTTGCGAGTGAACAAAAAGGGGATAGTTATGTTTTTCACTCAAGTGTATAAGCTTGTTCTTTATGGTATGCATGTTTGTGTATGTGTGCTATATTAGTGTCGATTTCCTGGATACTTACTTCAATGTGTGTGTGTGTATATATTAATCACCAGTTATCTATAATTGTATTTACATTTTTATTTTAATCTGCCCGCATGTATTTAATACGCATATATATATATATATATATATATATATTTGATCTCTGTGTATCTGTATTTCTGGAGTGTTGACCCTTGATAGATGAATGTGCTGAGCTTAGATTACAGTTATGTTATTCACTCTTTCTGTCTCGACAATATAAATTGGTTCTCACTTGGCGTTCTTGTCTCTAGCACGTATCAAGCTGGTTCTGTCGAAACGGGGCTTAGTAAGTCGTGTGATTGGCCGACTTCCGGTGTAACGTTATCTTTTTGATCAAGTGATTGTTGAGAAAGCTTAGAGACCGAGCACTAATACAGAGAGATAATAGTTGCAACTTCATTCTGATTGTTAACGTCATCAGGCTTGAAACTGTAATTACTACTCTTGGCATTCCTTAATCTTAGATAGCGGTGAAACTCACTGCTTGTGTTAAATGTTGATGTAAGCATCTGTTTTTTTATGACATTGACAAGTTTAAAATCATTTTATTAGAGAACGCTTGAGTTATGCAAGATATACATTAATTGTGTGTGTTTTAGGGTGGCCCAGATACTCTCGCTTCTGTGTCAAAGTAAGTTGTAAACAGTAGGTAGCGTTTTCCAAAATCCTTCAAGATACGTAATGATCAACTTCTGAGAAAGAAAGGATTATTAAGAAACTCGAGTTAAGTATTTCTCTAAAGGTGACTACAGTTTTCTCTGTGTGTGTTTTCTAAAACCTGTTCTCGACACCAGTTGTTTAAATAAAGGAGTTATTTATTGTTATTATTTTGGTGATTGGGTAAACTATTGCAAGAAGTTTCTGTATCATATATATACATACATATACATGTATATTTCTGTATGTATGCAAACAAATATACGCGTACGTTTTAAAAGATTGAACGAAACGGAGAAACAAACTAAAGAACGATTGGCAGAATCCGTTCCATTTTAAAGTTCGGGGCTCGTCAGGGATAGAAACTTCCTATTCTTCAGTCATTGTTAAAAGAAGGTTTTATTAAAGCTTATTTATTATGTTTTGAAAGTCCAACATCCCCATGTGCTTATGGCGTTTGACTCGGAAACTGAGGGTCATGGGATCGAATCCTCCTCCTACCAAACATACTCGCCCTTTCAGCCGTGGAGGCGTTATAAAGTGACGGTCAATTCCATTATTCATTGGTAAAAGAGTAGTCCGAGAGTTAGTTGGCAGTGGGTGGTGAAGACTAGCTGCCTTCCCTCTAGACTTTCGTTACTAAGTTAGAAATGGCGAGACAGATAACCCTAGTTTAGCTTTGCGCGTAATTCAAATTAAACCAAACCATGTTTTGAAGTGTTAAGAACAATCTGTAATGTGTTTGGCTTTATGCAAATATTCAGGGTACAAAATAAGGGTATTCAGTGCTTTAGCTATCTGGAAGACTTAGAGCAAATATTTCACAGTTACGATTGTATAAACTAATTTTTATGATGCTGTCGAATACGAGTAATGATTTGGGGTTAAAGAACTCAAGTATGTAAACTTCGAATTAAAAACCGGTACAAAGCCTCAATAACAAGATAGGTGAGTTTTTGTGTGTTCTACTTTCAATCTGTTATGGTACATATTGTCTATGCGTTTAATGTTTTCATGCATTAACTTAATTAATTTTAATGAATATCTGTTATACAAATTATCTGTTTATTTGAGAGCATTAGAAAGTGGCGTAATCTAGTGTATTTTGAAATGTTGTCTTATACTGAATATATATATATATATTGTGTAGTGTTGACAGAGACAGCGATAGAATACTGCGCACTACATATACATACAACTTGTGTAACGTAACATAGAATCGAACAGAAAAGTACAAGATTAAGCTGCGAAATAAAAAGTCATGATCGTTAAATTATAAGCAAATAATAGATATTATATTTACAAGCCTTTTTATGGTTTTGGCTTGTCGTTCAATCAGTCATGAGAAACTAGGGGTGTATCTGTGTAACCTTAGATAGTATTCGGGTATAAGAGTTTGCTGAGTAAAATGAAACGATTCATGTGTATTTCATTAGAAGTGACTGAAACACGAAACTTGTACTGGTACTAAATTCGTGCCGACTGTTACTGTAATCTTACACCTGTGTTCGCTTGAGACTTTGGTATACACCCCATCTTTGATTAGTGTTTTCATGTTGTGATATCAGTTTTGAGATTGTATTCTTCAAACGATAAACCATAAAATGCCCACTAAATATCGTAGTTTGCTAGTTTTTATTTGTATACTTGCTCCTTACGTGAAAAAGTACTACAAGAACGTCTAATGAAGAATTTTACGAGTGGTGAGTGAAGCCTAGTGGAACTCTGTGGTGCATCATAAGTGGAGCACAACACATGTGAGAATAGGGGAGACCTATGAACCGTGGAGGGGTGTTTGGTAAAATATTACAGGACCAGGGCACGAGCTTGGTATTGGTCGATTTATCAGCACGTCTGGTAGAAAGCAAGAGCTGGTGTTTATTCTTATGTCTTAAAAGTGAAAGTTGACAAGAAGCTGACTTTATGCTGATATACTTCTAGATGAGAACCACACTTGTGGAAGATTGAGGTCATTTGAAATTAACTAAAGTTTTGTTGAAATATAGGCTTATGTATCTGACATTTAATTTAAAGTTTTGTAAGCGGGTAAGTACCTGTCTGTCAACGTACTTTGATTTACTCATACAACTTCCTGTTAGTTTATATAGCTTCAAATAGACGTATTTATATTTCTTTTCTGTAGTATAGGGTTTTTGTTTTAGGTAACATTACTATATTTTTTGTAGCGTTTCTTTACTTAATTTTTAGTAACGAATTTTATACAACACGAAACCTGTTATTCATTCTGTAAAGGGATTAATATATTTAGATAACCTTCAGTATTCTTGCGAATGTTTCTGTAACTGTTGAAATATTTTTTTATTGTTCAAATTGTGTGAACTGGGAACATCTCGGAAAATGTGGCTGAAAACAACAGTTTGATCAAAGCTGTTCAGTGTTTCAATAAACATAAAATGCGAGTCAGTCGTGATGACTTAGAGTTTTCATTTCTAGATGTTTTCTGTCTGCGTTATATTTCGAAGTGACAGATATTTAAAATAAGGCGCATCACAAGCACGTGTGTGTGATGTATATATGGTGTTTAGACGTGTTGGAATGAGTGCCATCTGGACCACTTCGTAGCTTTAAAGAGACGTGTAATTGGTTTCGTAAAAATATGTCTGCTGTGTAACTTATGAGTTTAAGCACTTTTTTTATAATTTTTGAACAAGTATTTGTATGGACAATATAAAATGGGTCAGAAACACTCGGCTTTTAGTTTAAAACTAGGTTTTTAGTTTTGTGTCGTCAGTTTTTGTAATAAAGCAAAATATATTTTTGGCGATCGTTAGTTTTTACTATTACAAGTTTTTACACGTATTTTGTTTTATGAACAAGCAAATTAATCGTCAGATTAATGTCTTGTTATTATACTTTTCACAACATATTGTATGTTAATTAATTTTACATTTTTGACTGTTACAGCGCCGGGTAAAGAGCTGGTAACAAGTTCTCTACCATGATACGTAAAATATCTCAACACTGATTACTTGAAGTATTGATTTTTGTCTGTGTGTTACTCATGTCATTAGGAACAATGTAACGAACACAGTCGTTGATCCATAGGCAATTTGGTGCATAAATAGTTTAGAAACATGTATTTAAAGAACTGGGGAAGTTCATATGGATCCCACTGATATTTCCAGAGTTAATCACAAGATTAATTATTAACGTGACCAACGTTGTAATCAACATCTTTATTCTCCTCGTGCATTATCCGTGTTGAATTTCCTTCATTGGTCTTGTATTGAGAAAATATCTGATATCACCACCAGTGTAAAGTGACCAAACCTCAAAAATATGTGCTTTTAAATTAGCATTATTGTAACTTTACAAGGGTGTACGTAATGTATTATCGTTCATGAATATTTTCAAAACCAGGTTTTGATAATAATATTTATATATTCATATGAATTTAACACGAATGTGTTTGGCTAAACAATTTTCTTTCGTGTTGTAACAGCAGTATGGCAAGTAAACTCTTTACGAGTAAAGTGTTAGATGTTATAGAAAAATCACTTTAAATGAAAATATGTATTTGGCGATGTGACGAACACGTGTTTTTTTTTTTTTTTGTGTGTGGGAAATTGTCCTGATTATATAATTAGAGGAGAACTGGCTGTGTCGGTTACCAAACCTCATTTCCAGAGTTAGCTTTTTAAACAGTAAGTTAAAAGTCAATGGGGCCATCAGAAACAAAGTGGACACATTTTGTCCAGAGAGGGTGCTGTTGTAAACAATAAATATTTTATCTTTTGCAAACAAGATTATTATTACAAGTCAATTTAGGATGGTTAACTGGTCTAACATTGATAATTTAATGTAGGTAATGATCCCATTTGAGTAATCATAATAGGCACAACAGATATTATTAGTATGAACTAATAATTAAGTTGAACACGGATTTATTTAATTTGATTGGAAGTTTCAGAATTTTGGGGCTCATCTCTTGTTATCTTTCTTGTCATACTCGTGAAAGAAATTGTTAATGTTGTTAAAAATTCAGCTTGCATAAATATGTTAGGTCATATACAGTAATGAAACATCAGTAATGTGTTACTTAAACGTGACAGATCGAACCTGTCCTTGAACTGGATTATTGGTGGTTGTGGACGGAAATGAGACTGTGACGCGTGTTACCTTCTCCTTCAATTCGCTTCGACTTTGTTAGTGTGTCTAACTAGTTTTATATATGGCGTAAAATAACAAACACACAAATATACATTTTTTATTTTAAAAAAGAAATAAAGTGACGACTACACAGAAACAAAAGCTAATTTTATATTAAAAACTTTGTATTTCTAACATATTTTATATTGTCCATACAATTACTTATTCAGAAATCAAAATAATATAGTGCAGGGATTCGTATAGAATCATTATGCTAAGTTAATAGTAGTTAATTTCGGAAAATAAAACTAGTGACGAAGTAGGTGTGAGAGCATTAATTTTTCTGTGTTTTGGTAATTATTTTTAAGTTTGTAACATATATTTAGCGCTCTTGTAAATATTTGCTCCCCATTGGCACAGCGGCAGGTCTCAGCGGACTTGGCAAGAAACCGGGTTTCTATACTCATGGTGGGCAGAACACAGATAGCCCTTTGTGTAGCTTTTGTGCTTCATTTTAAACAAACTTAAAAGTATTTAACGAGTTAGGTAAATTCATGATTAATGAAAGGCTATCTTAGGGTATTAAAAAGTTTCTTTCCTTTTATGTAGGCCTGACTTGGCCAGGTGGTTAAGGCATTTGACTCGTAATCCGAAAGTTGTGGGTTCGAATCCCCGTTACAACAAACATGCTCGCCCTCTTAGCCGTGGGGACGTTACGGTCAATCTCAATATTCGTTGGTAAAAGAGTAGTCCAAGAGTTGGCGGTGGGTGATGATGACCAGCTGTCTTCCCTCTAGTCATACACCTCTAAATTAGGGACGGCTAGCGCAGATAGCTCTCGTGTAGCTTTGCGCGATATTCAAAACAAACCAAACCCTTAAATGCAATTGTAAAATCGCAAACGCCTTTAAAAAAAACAAAAAATAAGAAAAATTTTCATGCATTTCCGCATGGACTCAACAAATTTTGTTCCAAACTTGGTGAAGATTTATCAACAGAAGGTGAAGTAATGGCATAAGCGCCTGTAAAAGACCTTAAAATGCAAAATTGAAAATTTGTACCCGTCTCTACGTAGACCCGGTGAATTTCCATACCATATTTGGTAACGATCTTTTCACAAGAGTTGAGGTACCGTGTTTCTCCGATAATAAGACCTACCCATAAAATAAGACCTAGTGTGATTTTTGGGGATAGTTTTAATATAAGCCCTGCCCTTAAAATAAGCCCTAGTTAAGAGTGGCAGGAAGAGGAAAGAAATAAAAAAAATAATTTATTAATTAGTTTAATAGTTAGTTAATTAGTTTGTTTAAGTATTAATCAGTTAGTTTAATAGTTTAATAATAGTTTATTTTAAATGGTTAGTTTAATAGTTTTACTTTGTAACTTCATTTTTTTAATATATCAAAATAAGACATCCCCCGAAAATAAGCCCTAGTGTCATATTTTGGAGTGAAAATTAATATAAGCCCTGTCTTATTTTCGGAGAAACAGGGTAGTTGTAACAAACCACAAAAACGCTCATAAAAAAACTGCAAAATGCAAAAGTAAAACTTGCAGACCTATAGATCTCCTCATCTGATTTGAATATCCATCCACCTCTTACATGGACGTGAAACAGACAGCACCATTTATACACGTTTGCCTCTCGTGACTGAATATTAAACTTAAGGACTTATGATGCTAAAACTCGGCTTTCGATACTCGCAGCATGAACAGCGCATGTGGTCCATTGTTGCGTAGTGCGCTTAGAAAGAAATACAGTAAATCAAATAGGTTTACACATTCGTGATCTAATTCATTTATTCACAGTGTAGTAAAATCTGAAACTTGTATAGCGAATGGCATCGACGTGGACAGCGTTCTCTTCATTTGTACCAATCACAAACAATCAGTTTTAGCACATGAATAAACACCTCGATCACTGGCACGTAATACAAACTCCTTCAAATTATAAACGTAGTCCTGGGAATTTGTGAGCTTAAGTTATCTATCTTTAGAGGAACGAACACTTTTCAGCCAAAGAAACTTTGAGGGCCAGCCAATGCGTTAACTATCCTCTCTCCAGGTATCCATCCAATTTCAGTATCGTCGAAAAACCTTTGAATTATACGGATCTATTAAAACAACAGTGTGTTCTGAGACGAATACAGAGAAGCCGCAAAGATGGAACGAAGAAGAACCAGAAATCTTGATGATGAAGTTCATAGGGTATGGTCTTGTTCATGTAATGCATACAGTAACATTAATGTGACTGTCTTTTCATTATCAGAGAACAAGCAGTGGTCTGCCTTAACTTTTACCTCGTATTTTTATCCATATGACAAGTTTATCCATGCACAAAGAAGAGGTCAGTGTAATACAACGTTGTTGACAAGCGTTTTGATCAAATGAAGGTTCACTTACACTTTCCTCTCTCTATTATAACCACCATCAAGGAATATTCTTCTGTTTGTTTTGGATCCTTCTCATCCTTTCTGGTGATTATACCTCAAGTTTTCTCCTGCTTCTGCCTGCCGTTTCGGATGTTTAATATAGTTTTTAGAGTAATGGTGGCAAAGTTAATTCGCTCTGTTTTATTATTCTTCCCAGTCAGAATTACGTGTTTCAATATTTGATTTGTATTGGCATAAATGTGTCGGGAAATTTTGCTTGCTGATGAAGAAGATAAAGGCAGCAGTGCTTGAACACAGTAGAACCGTTATGGTTTGGTATTGGATCCTATGTGGAATGATCTTCATCCTAAAAAGTTTTCAACTATATTTAAATTAAACTTTGTTTTTATCGTTTCACCATCCGGTATTGCAACTACTGGAGTAAAACTTCCGCGAGGATAAGGAAAAACATTTTTGAAATCAAATGCCTTTTTATTTTGCTGCAATCATCAGCATTCTTCTAAAATAGTTTGTGCTTATTTTTAAAGATGCTTCTTCCGTTTGTAAATATGTTTTAGAAATGTGTGGAAGGAGAAAATATGAACTGGAAATGCCAGCAAGGAATGTGCAAAGTTCTTCCCGTAGACTTTCCTAGCTTTCGACCATCTGCCTCTTTACTTTGAAATGAACATGTGACGTATGCATTGTAATAAGGAGTTTGATAATACACTATCACGCAGAAAAACAATCTGAGGAATAATAATCGGATTCTTGTTATGCCGGATGGTGTATTAGCAAACTTCTTATTACAATGCATACATTAAATGTTTTTTTAAAGTAAAGAGTCAGGTGGTCGTAAACACGTTGTATATTTACGACGTATGGGAATTATACAGTGTACTTGGAGAAACGTGTGAATTGAAAGGTGATGGTTTACCATTTCTAGATGTAGGATCTTGTTAAAACCTATAATATTTTGGTTGTGCTTGCGAACGTAAATAACGTATTTTTTGGCTCGCGATGGTACTTAGTTGACTTGTTCTAGTCCTTTAGTCTTATTCCCTCTCGATGTGGATTCCTGTACGTGGTGAGGAGACCTCCCAGTTTACCTCCTCTGGGATCTAAGCATCTACTCGCGTGTTTGCCGTGCATGGTGAACCGTGAATGGGAGGAGAGGATTCTGGTGGTTAAGGGGCCCAACCATAACATAACACTTTGGCCTTGAATTCCTGTAGACGAGCGGCCTTGGGGTGGCCCCCCCTTGGGTCAGTCGGCTGGTCCACTTGAACTATGGTCAACCAAGTACCAGTGTTGGATGTTCTCAACAGATGTTGTGGACATTATATCTGATGCTGGTGTTTGGGTATAGTGCGCCCGAAACCCTGACGTTGCTGCAATGTCCTTGTTTGGCATTGTAGTGCATCCCCTCGTAGGGCTCCATGGTGGGTGGAGTCATTGGGCACCGAAACATTTTTTTTATTATGGATCCTTCAATTAATAACTTAAATAAAATAGTGGAAAACAGTCCATAGGTAAACGACTATGTCATGAAGATTGTGAGCAGCAATCTTTAACGTCTGTAACACCCGTACCTCATTTTATTATATTACATTCACTTTCAGACAAACCTTTAGGGCAGATGCCTCCCTTTTTTATTTAGAAGGGACTAAGGGGACTTGCTGGCTCTCCAGAGTCAGTCAGAAAGCTTTGCTCTGGTGAATATTAGTGGAAACATCCACATCTAAACACTGAACTCCTATCATATTCAAAGGCGAGTGGGGATATACCCATTGGGGTTACGTTCTATGCTACTTTGAATTCGTCACGAGGAGTTATTGTTGAGAGGGATTTGAAGAACATCCCCAAGTCGGAGATTCTCGCTGGTTTCTTCACCCAAGGAGCTTCTGCAATGAGGCGTATATCCACTCGCAAAGATGGAATTATGATGTTGACCAGTGTCCTCACTTTGACGTTTACATCACTGCATCCACCTGCCACCATCAAGGCAGGTTATCTTAATTGCAAAGTATGGCCATACATTCCAAACCCTTTCAGATGTTTCCAGTGTCAGCAATTCAGTCACTCGAAGACGTCATGTCGAGTTTCCTTGACGGGTGCTCATTGTGTTGGCAAGGACCACGATGCTTATGAGTGTGACACGCACCCACATTGTGTCAATTGCAATGGTTTTCACCCTTCCTACTTTCGTTCTTGCCCAAAATGGTTGGAGGAAAAAAGAGGTGCAGAGTTTGAAAACGACTCATAGCATTAGTTGTCCTGACACTCGGAAATTGCTGTCTGCTACTTCATCTTGGATGTATGCTGCTGCACTTCGTTCAACAACTACAGTGGGAGTGCAGACAGATCTCTCAGTGCCTCCAAGAGAATCGTTTTCAAAACATATGAAAAGTATTTTGACCCCCATGGGTAAAAAAGTTGATGAATCAACGTCAACACTCTAACATTCATTCCAGTAAACCCATGATCCACTTCTTTTGGTTCCGGGTACTGGCATTTCCTCGGGTTCACCTTCTCGCGCCCCAAGGTGCAAAATGATCATTCGTTCACGTCCTCAGTCGCTGGAATCCTCTTCCAACGACAAAGACCTGCCCAATCGACCCAGGGCAGGATCTATGGAGATCGATAGACCTCCCTCAAATAAAGAAAAAGACGTGGTCGAAAACAGAAGGACACTCCATCCAATTTGCCTACACATAAGTTAAAATGGCCACATTGATACAATGGATCTGTTAAGATTTATGTTCTAATCTGGATGACATCAAAGCACTGATTGCTTTCTACCATCCTGTATATCTTTCCTTACAGGAAGCATTTCTGAAACCTGCTGATACAGTCACCTTTTGGCAGTTTTCTTTGTACAAAAATGGCAGGCTGTGTGGTAGACGAGTGCATGGAGGGGTGGCACTGTTTGTTGATCAGCATGTTCCCACTGTTTCTTTGCCACTCGATACACCTTTGGATGCCATAGCTATCCATGTTTTCTTTGGTCTTACCATCACTGTTTGTTCTCTCTACCTGTCGCCTGGTGAGACCCATGATCAATCAAACCTTAATGTTTTCGTTCAACAGTTGCCATCTCCATTTTTAATCTTAGGAGACTTTAATGAACATTATGCCCTCTGGGAAGGTACTGTTACTGATGAGAGGGGTCGCTCCATGAAGTGTATGCTCTCAGATTACAACCTTTCTTTTTTCAAAACTGGATTCTATAATTATTTTCATGCACCTAATCAGTCATTTACTGCTATTGTTCTCTTAGTTTGATCCCCTTCACTATTCTCCCACTTTTCATGGTGGGTTTTCAATAACCCACGAGACAGTGATAATTTTTCTGTAATTTTGAGTGAGACTGGCCGTGGTCGATGCCACCCGACCCGCGTGCCCACGTGGAAGCTGGATCAAGGTATTGGCCTTCTTTGACTGCTCTTGCAGAACTTGATCCTTTCATCGTCTGTACGCCATCAGTAGACGACTGCATGGCAGCAGAGACTAACTGTATTATACAGGTAGTTGCTGAATGTATTCCTAAAACCTCGACATGTTATTAACAATACCCTCATCCATGGTGAAATCCTGTCTGTCATATAGCACGGAAGGCTCAAAAACGGGCCTGGGATACTTTTCAAAGGTATTCCACACTCTCGAACCACATCGCTTTCCAGCAGGTCCGTGTACATGCTCGATGGGTAAGACGTCAAAGCCAGATGGAACCTTGGATGAAGTTCACAACCAGCATATCTTCTACCACCAGTTCCAAAGTCGTATGGGACATGAATGGAAATGTCAGTGAGCAGTATAATTCTGTTCCCCTCTCAATTTTGCTTTCTAATCGCCGATACTTTAGGTGAAAGCTTTCAGTGGGTATTTAGCACTTCTTTCTCTTCCTCCACCTCCTTGGCCATCAAGACTCGAGCAGAGCAATCACATTTTTCCTTTTGAGCTGATTGTTACTATGAGTGTAATCGCCCTTTTACACTGGTGGAACTTAAACTGGCCCTCCATCAGTCTGGCATTACATGGTCGGACCTGATGATGTACACTACGAGATGCTGCGCCATCTATTTCTTACTTCTCATGCTATTCTTCAGATTCTTTTTAACCAGTTCTGGCAGTAGAATGTTTTTCCTGATGTCTGGCACCAGGTTATTGTACTACCTTTCTCTAAGCCTGGGAAGGATCTGAAGATTCCTTCAAACTACCGTCCAATTGCTTTGACGAGCTATCTGAGACTTTAGAGAGGATGGTTACTGCTCGTCTTGTTTGGTTCCTTGAATCAATCTCCTCTTGCTCCCCCAGTGTTGGTTCCGACGACAGCATTCCACCTGATTCCACTTGAAACGTTAACCAGAGAAGCCTTTCTCAAACGAAAACATCTTGTATCAATAATCTTTGATGTTTAGAAGGCTTATGATACAACATGGAGGTACGACATTTTGCGAGACCTTCATTTATATGGGCTACATGGCCATTTGCCCATTTAAAAAAAAAAATTTTTAATGGAGAGACAATTTCAAGTACTTGTGTGTTCGACACTTTTCCCGTTCTTTTCTACAGGAACTTGGAGTCTATCAGGGCTGTGTTTTGAGTGCCACACTTTTCAGTATAATGCCATCACTTAACAACTCCCTCTTATTGTTGCAAATGGACTCTATGTCGACGACTTTCACATCTCATGTCAGTCGTCGAACATGAGGTATATTGAGCGACAGCTACAGAATGCCTTCAATCGTTTACTGAAGTGGACCACAGCAAACGGTTTTAACGTCTCTTTCTCTCCCTCTAAAACCATGTGCATCCCTTTTGCCACCAACTGGATATTCACCCTGATCCTGAACTCTGTATTGGTGAAGTTGTGCTATCTGTGGTCCCTGAGACAAAGTTCTTGGAGCTTATCTTTGATTGTAAGTTGACTTTTATACCACACATAAAGCAGCTACAAGTCAAATGTGCAAAAGCTTTATTGTGCTCTTATTCTATCGAAACTCGACTATGGATCACTGGTCTATGGCTCTGCCAGGACCTTCAAGATGCTGGATCCCATTCATCATCAAGGACTTCGCTTCTGCACTGGGGCTTTCTGCACTTCCCCAGCTCAGAGCTTATACACAGTCTCATGAACCTTCTTTGCACCTCCGACGTTTGTAACTGTCTTTACTGTATGCTTCGAAATTTCTTTCCTTACCAAAGCATCCCACCTGGGGTTGTCTTTCCCTTCCTTGGTGGGCCATATTTTTTCAGAACAGACAATCTGCCATTGCTCCTTTTGGCCTTGGTATCCAGGCGCAGTTGGATGAATTGGGTTTGTCCTTAGATAACATTGTTGTATCCACTGGTCAGCCCATCTCACCATGGCTTCTTACAGTTCCTAAATGTGACCCGTCCTTTAGTCATCTGAGAAAAGCAGACACTCCCAATTGGAAATACTGTCTGTTATTTGCTGAACATTTTTCGAACTGTCCTTCCATTCCTATTTATAAAGGTGGTTCAAAATCAAGTGACTGTGTGGGCTCTGCCATGGTTTGTTGTAGTTCAGTGGTTGCACACAGAATTCCCTCTACAGCTTCTGTGTTCACTGCTGAACTGTATGCCATTTCTCTTGTACTGGATCACTTAGAAGCTAAGCAGTACTCAAATTACACTATTTATACTGACTTGCTTAGTTCTCTAATGGCCCTGGAATTGCTTCATGTTAGGTGACATCCTGTTCTCGCCGATATCCACAACCGACTGGCCTATTTCTCTTTAACATCTACTTCTATCCAGCTTTTCTGGACACAAGGTGACGTTGGTATTCGCGGGAATGGTCTCCTGTCACCTTAGCTAAATCTTTCTGCTCTGGCACTATCATTGCTGTGCCTGTTCCATACATGGACTATGGTCCTGTATTCAAGGCTCGTTTCTGTGCCAGTTGGCAGTCGACTTGGAGTGAGCAACGTGAAAACAAGCTTTTCCAAAAAAAAACAATAACAACCCTGTATTGGACTTTGACCTCGTTTGCGTAAGGATCGTAAAGCAGAAGTTGTCCTATCTAGACTAGGCATTGGTCACAGGTTTTTATCTCATCGTTTTATTTTACCTATGACTGATGCACAAGTGTGTTGTCTATGTGACACTCAGGTCACAGTAAGCCACATTTTACTGTCTTATCGTCATTTTTTGTCCCAAGGTTTATCCATAATGTTAGACTATCATTGGCGATGGTGACATTGTCCACCTTAGAAATGTTTTTAGGTTTATAAAAGCCATTAATCTTTTTAATGCTATTTAAGTTTTTAACTTATAAATTATACCCTTTTTTAATGTGTCTCGCTTTTAAGAATTAAAGTACTAGTTCGATTTGAAATTAGAAAACGTCCGTTATGTCAAATAATTCGAAACTAAGACTGGAAAGGTTAACTTCAGATGTCTAACGCTGATGTTTGAACTACCCGTGAGTCATTCTTGTGAGTTATAATAATTAAATTTTTTTCATAGAAAGTCTTTTAAAACTTTTGTTACTTTACTTTCTGTAAAAGGCCGTGACGTCAAATAACTCGAAACCATGAATGGAAAGGTCAACTTTAGATGACTAACGCTTATGGTTGAACTTACCCGTTAGTCATTCTGGCGAGTTATGATAATTCAAATTGTGCTACAGAAACTCCTTTACAACTTGTATTACTATAGTTTTTCTCTTACTGCTGTAAACTAGATATAAACATTGGATTTAATGCTATTTAAATTTTTAACTCAAAAATTAAACTTTAGTTTTATTTTACCTTAATTCCTTGTTCCGAATTTTAATAATTTTACTTAAAATTTAACTTTTTACCTGATGTTTGGCGCAGATACTTAATTGCTTTGCGCCATAAAACACCAAACCTGTGACCCGCCATGGCCAGGTGGGTTAAGCCGTTCGACTCATAATCTGAGGGTCGCGGGTTCGAATCCTGGTGGCACCAAACATGCTCGCCCTTTCAGCCGCGGGGCGTTATAATGTGACTGCTAATCTCACAATTCGTTGGTAAAAGAGTAGCTCAAGAGTTGGCGGTGGGTGGTGATGACTAGCTACCTTCCCTCTAGTCGTACACTGTTAAATTAGGGACGGCTAGCGCAGATAGCCTTTGAGTAGCTTTGCGCGAAATTCAAAAAACAAACAAACAAATCAACTGATCAATTTCATCTATTTTTAGACGCCCTTTTTTTCATTTTAGTGCATTACTTATGTGTTTGGAATTTGTGAATTTCTTATAACTGTAATTCTAGTCGTCAGTGCTGGGATTTCCTAAATCCAAATAAAAGGTAAAATGTCTATGTATTTTGCTTTTTATCTAGCTTAACATTTGTTTGCATACACTCTTTATTCTATTTAACGAAATGATGTTATTTACTGTTCACTCGGGAAGGTGTTATAGGTCTTGTTTCATGTAAAACATGACACATCGATCTTCATCATCAACTGTGCATCGTGACTGGTTAAACTTCCTTTAAAAATCACATTCGTACTTTGGAGCTGTGAGTGTTGTGAGAGTGACAGTTAAGTCTAACTCTTTGGTAGCTTATACGTAGGCGGTACGAACTAGTTTCTTTCCTTCTTGTCTTTCACTTCATCATTAGGGACAGCTAGCTCAAATAAATCTCGCGTAGCTAAGCGTGAAATCCAACAAACAAAAATAGCGTCGAGAGCCTACTGAAGTATGTAGAAAGACGAAGAAAGACTATACCTCTTTTTTGTTTGTTGTATAGCTGAATGTAGCAGTGAAAGAGTTAATATTCATTTTTTGTAAGTACACACATTTGCTTCAATGTTATGAATCAAAATAAACTTAGAAAATGTATAACTATCTTCAAAATTACATAACTGAAGGACTTGAAGGATTATACTGTTTGTTTCAATAATCACAAAGTACACACACACCAAATGTTTTCAAAATCGTGGATGATTATTGTTTTAATTATACTGAGTGTATTTAACGGTAATGAACTACAAAAACATTTAAGAAAAATATGCAAATTTGCATTTCATTAACATTAAATGAGACTGCCAAAAATAAAAATAAAAGGGGTAAAAACAGATATTTTTAATTATATTTATTTGTATTAGTAAATATATGGTCAAAACATGGAGGAAAATATGTAAAACAATAAAATTAGAGATATTTTAATCAGGTACCACATTAGAAAATTTTAATCTTATAATATATTTTTGATACAAACAGACATTGATATAATTATCAGGCTATTTATTGCTAGTAGAGGTCTCGTGAGTTTCCAGGCTGGTATGTTGTCAAGGCTGTACGAATTAGCTCCGTCAGATGTTGATTTGTAAGGATTGCACGATTCTTCGAATTCATAAACTTCATTACAGAGTGCAGTGATTTACATCAGTATGTTGTGCTGAAAGTTGAGGTGAGTCGCACACTGGTTTTCTTCAGGATATTTTATTTCTGGAACTTGCTTCCACATCTCAGTTGTAGAACGGGATTTATGGACTATCTTTAGACCCAGGCCCTCCTGTAGTTCTATTTGTTCCATTTCCACAGCAGATGACTCCGTAGCCAGAGGTTTGAAAATTGGACAACCATCATTGATCACATCAACTATGAATAGATTTGCAAGAAAGGGGAAGCAGTGCTTCAGCTTCTGCAAGTCCTCAAACCTGTCTAGGAAATTATCAAGCAGTCCTTGTAATTTATCTTTGTTTTCTTCCAGTTTGTGGTGTTTTAGTTCAATATCAGGGAATGTATTTACTCTCCTTTTGAGATTGGGAAAGTTACTGATGTTTCTTGACAATATATCTTTGAAAAAGTCTTGTTTAATTCTGAAAGCTGAAAATTGTTTGAGTAAGATCAGAAACAATCTTATTCTTCCCCTGGAGTGCCAAGTTGAGAGTTTATAGATGATTCGTTATATCAGTACGGAACATTAGATCTTGCATCCATTCATCATTTCCCAGTTGAGGATAGAATTTTTTTCTTCAGAAAAAGTAATAATAGTCTCCAACAGATCCACAAACCTATTTAAGACATTGCTGGTTGACAGCCATCTCACAATGCAGTAGAAAGAGACATTACTGGGTTTATCTTCAAGCTCCAGTTCTTCAATAAAATTTTTGAACTGTCGGTAGGTTTTCCCATTTAAGCATATGAAATTGACAATTTCGAGAACAAATTTCATAACATCTTCATACTTGAAATATCTGCCTGCCAGATGTTCACAGTGAATAATGCAATGAACAGGGAGAAATTCTGGAAAGCTGGGATCAATTTTCATAAGTGCAATTAATCCTGCATTTTTCCCCACCATTGCAGGTGCTTTAATCTGTTGAAACACTGACGAGTTTATTTAGTGGAATATCAGCATTTGTTTAAGGCTCTGTCAAGCGACATTTTTAATGTCAACACCGCGAGTTGTTTCTTTTATTGCCAGTAAGTCCAACATCTTTCAGTTACATCAGAGGAAACCTAACGAACAAATACCGCCAGTTGTGGGTTGTCTCGTATATCTGTAGATTCGTCAAGGGCTAAGCTGAATGCAAGGGAATTCTTTAAATCGTTTTGTATTTTTCCTGCGACATCAACACTGATCTGGGAGACATACGTGGCGTGAAGCTGGTGTTTGTGCTATTAGTCATTGAAGTTTTGTGTTATTTGGATCTAACACTGCCACAACTTCGGCTATATTCTTCTTAACAAATTCACCATCAGAATATGGGCGTTTAACACGAGCAGTATTACGTGATATAACAAAACAAAGGTCGAAACGTTGTTCTTTCCTTATCAATAAAAGTGTTAATATCCATATCATCTGTTCTGAGATACATAACAAAACTAGCTTCAGTCGTTGTATCAACTTCCTTACTGAACGTCAACAGTGTCTGCTGGCTATTTACCTTGTTTTCCATATTTCTGATTTAGGGAGATAATCAGACGAAATGTTTTTGTGATTTGTTTCATAGTGGCATTTCAAGTTACTTGCTCTGTAATGACTAACACATTGCAGATAAGACACAAATGTTTCCCTCCTTTAACGGTGAATGCAAAATCTTCCTCTCACTCTGGCTTAAAACTTATGTTTTCATCTTCATACTTTTGCTTCTTACAATTTGATAATGCCATCTTCTTTCACAAAATTTTCACAGACACTTCTAAAAATTTAAAGTGAAAATAAACAATAAGCTCCAACACGTGTAACGCAACCGAACTACAGCGCCCTGTATCACATTAACACTTCGATAATTTCATTGCCTGCAACACAGCTACACACTCCACAATCACACGATCGCAAGTCACGCCCACTAAAACTAACATTGTCAGCACGGTCTTGTATGATTATTGATTCTCCAGCACAAGTTTTTTTGTAATTTTTGCTCATCTGAAATTTCTTTAATCCCTGACTCAAATCTAACATTAAAATTAGGATTTAAATTATTTAATGTTCATAGTGAGTAAATATATTTAACTTACGTTTTATTCCAGTGGTCTCTCAATTTATACCCGGTAAATAATTATAAAGCTTAAATTTTTTTATTTACCTTTTATATTAATTATGATGCAGAAAAGGAGCTCAGCCAACATATTTCCGCGAGCCGCACATACATGTTAAAGAGCTGCATGTGGCTCGCGAGCCGCACATTACATGTTAAAGAGCTGCATGTGGCTCGCGAGCCGCACATTACATGTCAAAGAGCTGCATGTGGCTCGCGAGCCGCTGTTTGGCCACCCCTGGATTATACAGATAAGTAGTATACACGTTATTGTGTTATTACCTTTCTAAATCTGGAGACGTGTATGAATTGAATTAGGTCTTGGATTGGAATCATGGTGCTGACATATGTGCTTTACACTAAGTGGTGGGTGCTGCCAAGTGTATTTTTTCTCATTGGTCCATAGTTCAAAATTAGGTTTTGAACAGAGGTTTTTGACCTTGCTGTTAAGCCAATCAGGTAAACATACAAAATGAACTTGTGTATCCAATATACTTATGTATCATGTAGATATTTCATGATATCATAGGGTGTGTGGGAGTTAAAGTATTAATTTCATTCGTTTATTAAGGAGTGGTTAATTGTAAATAAACATTTAAGGTACAACTCGTTCACCTTGAATGATTAAGTCGTGAAAATATGCCGAACGTTATTGTACTGTCCTGTTTCTTTTTTTGTATTGGCCGTGCAGCTGTGAAACATTACTCCAGTTTCCTGTGTAATTGTAGAATTTACTCCTATCATGTTTCGCTGCAAATACCGCTCATGTAACTATGACAATCTTGAGAGCTTGCGAGTGAAAATAAAAAATGTGTAACAATATGTCAGTATAACCCCTAATATGTTTGATCGTAATTCTCATCTGTGACAGTGAACGTCTGGGTGACTGACTTTACAGCCTAGCATCTCACATGAACTAACTATAGAGCTACTAAAGAGTATCCAGTGGGGTAAACGTATTAATTTACAGAATGCAGTTTGCAGTAAACTTAGGCTTGTAAAACTTAACCACGTAAACCATACGTTTATGTACTGTAATGCTACTTAATTTAATGAACCAAGGCGATCCTGGTTGTTAAATAAAAGCAGTTAATTTGCATACTTCCTAGGGAATAGATATATGGTAATTACAGAAACACTCCTGTAGACGCAACCAATGTATAAAGAAGAATAAAAGTTAGACACTCGATAATGACGCAGGATTCAACCCTGTTATCCTTATAAGTGAGCACAGTCTTTGACTCAGAATTATGAAATGTAACTTGAACAGGGTAATGTATGTCACGTGATTTAGGGGGCAGAACCGTATTAGATTCTATATAAGGGTTGAAAATTGATGGCCAGTTGTAATTTAACCATGTCCTAGCCTGCTTATATAAAAAGTTTTACACATTTCATTTGTTGAGACATGCATGAACCGAATTCATCTAGGGATTAGCCTGTAAAAAATGGCAATCCGAGGGTCTTGGATTGCAGACATGGATGTTTATACTTATTCTGCTTAAGTTAAGACATTCTTTCTAATAATAACACAGCGTAGAGGCCAAAGCACCACGAATGAGAGACATTTGCCGAAGTAACTATAGAACAATCCTTCCGTCATGTTTTTGTTGCATTGGCCAGGTACTTGAAAGTCACGTCCGCGATGTTTCATTATAAATGTTTGTTATGTAACTGTAAACAGGTATTCTCATAATGACTCGCTGTAAATATTTGCCATGTAACTGAAAAATGTTACTTCAGTCGTGTTAACGGTGCTGGCCACGTGATATTTGAATTTTTTTGTCTTCATACATGTTAGAAACCCGACGTTAAATTTATGAGCCTTATGTACACCATTGAAAATTATTCAGGTGGACTTAATCAGTTTAATGTTCTTCTTGATGAGTTACATCAGAGACCTAGGACGGTTGATGGCATGTGTATATTTGTGTTGTTACGTTTGTTCTATTCGGTTAAATTTTTAAATTCGCATTTCTGTTGTTTTTGTTTGTTTGCTTTTAGCAATTTGCTTTAGGTTATTACGTGATTAGTAAGAGTTGGTTGTATTTGCATATTAGGAGAGAATGACGTATGTTCACTAAAACACGAGTTTACGTAACTTTCGAAACGTAGAATGATAGCTTTTGTGTTTGTTTGTGTGTTTTCTTATAGCAAAGCCACATCGGACTATTTGCTGAGGCTTCCTAGGGGAATGGAACCCCTGATTGTAGCGTTGTAAATCTGTAGACTTACCGCGCTATATCAGCGGGGCCCATAATAGCTTTTAGCCTATTCTTTTGAATTGCCGATATATTAGTTGTTGATGTTACTTTTCAAAAAAGAAGTCATTTAAAAAATGTATGATTACAATGATCTATAGCAATACAAGTAGTTTTGAGGTTATGGATTTTACACATGAATGTTGATTATGTTTTCTGTGACAGACAGTGAAACATTGTGTTCAGAAAGCTCTCCATGTGCCTGTTTTGTTTTTGGTTTTTTCGAAGCTTTCTTTTTATTAAATATGTAATAAAAAAAGAGTCGTCAGCGTCCTTTTATAGGTGTTAGTAAAGCCCGTCTATTTTTGCTTTTTGTAAGCAGTATCTTATAAGTATATTACGTGGTTTAATGTAGAAAGGTGTATTTGTATGTGCATTGTGTGTCTACACGAAGTGTGGCAAGCTTTAGGAAAATGTACAAGTCTGTTATGCAGAGAAAACCCGATGTGTTAAAATATCATTTATGAATTGATGACGTCATTCTGATCCAAACTATGACAGGTCAGTTGCAACGTAATGCTCATGTAAAGAATAAAATACGTTTGTCCATTTTTCAGTTTTAATATGGTATTTGCATATCAACAGTTCTTTTGTGTTTTTTTTCCACTATCCGTCTGGTATTTACCCTCCTTTATCACGAACTCTCTAAAAGGTCATAGCATATATACTTTAACCCTCAACCCTGCACCTTAGGTTAATTTCATGTTTGACGTTCTGCTTCTTTTGCACAATTTTTTTAAAAATCAACTTGAACGTAAACTGGCCAGAAACATGTTCGAATTATTGACAGTGAGTAACTGTATACATTGTCTGTAAAATAAAACCTACCACTTTTCATTCTTTTTTTAAGCTGGGTCTCGATAACTTCATAGTGAAAATCTAAGTATGATCATTCTGAAATTGTGTCAAGTACATTTAACACGGCGTTCCTTATTATATGTTATGTAGTTATGAACGTTTTTGTTTCATACTTAAACTAGAGGAGTACCTTCTAGAAAGCTGTTTTGACCCTTAGGTACGTCTGACCTTGAAATAATCTCGTAGGAACCATGGCTAGACACGCGCAAGCCCATTATCTTTTTACAAAGTTATAAGGCCCAAATAAAATGAATAAATCATACCTTAACGGTGTGCACATGCATATTATTGCGTAAAAAATTCTAGACTCGGTTTTGTCTGTTATCTGTTTAATGTTTTCCCTGACATTATGCATTTGACTTGAATGCTCTAACACTGTTGTATAAGTTGTACTTCTACAGAAGTTTGTATCGACGATCATGTCTGTGACTTGTGTTAATATAAGCTAATTTTGTCACGCTAATGATTTGTATATAAGCTTTATGGAATGAACACGACGTCGAGCTTATTTTTGTAACTTATTTTGTTATTAGTGTTTTTGAATAAAAAAAATGACTAACAAACGCCAGTACGGTTTTAACAGAACACCTAGTTCGTATTTGAAGTATTGTAAGGTTTAAATGACTAAGTGTCTGTGTAAATATAAATATAGGAGTGTTTGTCACACGGTAAATAAATAAAAAAATTAGTCAGTGGGTTGGGGATTGCCGCAGGTACTCTTCATAACTTTTCCGCCGCTGGACTCTGGTGAATGGCCAATCGCGCGTGCCGGGCGTAACATCATGGGTGGACTTAACGTTCGGAATGCAGTTAACGAAGTTGGAACTTCTTTCAAAAAGCCGCCAATGTGAGAGGATGACCCCAACTTCTGACGAGGTTTCTGAACGTGCTTTGTTTAGTTTTTCTGTGGACAGATGTTCATTTTGAACGTGTAAAAGGATGGATATTCGATGTTTTTATGTCCAGTGTAACCACAGTGTGATGACGCAGGACAGAATCTATAAAATGTTTGAAAAACAAAGATTTCCATTTATTTTATGCTTGTGACTAGAAACGATAATGAATTTGCTCTAAGGGTCTCTATGTTCACACAGTCTTAGAAATCAGTGTGCAGTGTATAGTTTCTCGTTTGGAAAGTCGCATCATTTGTTCCAGACACTTGTGGGGGTGTATGTTGAGCATGATGTTGTTTTAAGCTGTGTTACTTAATCTGGATTCAGTTCGTGATGTTCATTATCACGTGCTACAGAAATGGAATGACAACGCATCATTTAAGGTTTTGTAAGAAATTATAGGTAGACAAAGCAGATTTGGGGTAACCTCAATTGTATACTTTCTAGGTAGTTTTTGTTAAAGCACTGTAATAGAAGACAGGAGAAAATTCTAAAGTTTAACTAATTTTGTACACTGATATATTTTAAAGATAAATTCGTAATATACGAAATGACATTGTACCTGGTAAGGCATCTTTGCGTACGTGAAGTTTTCCATTTACAACATTTGTATGTTGTAAATTGAATATGGGTTAGGCACGTGTAGAACAGGATGTATTTACTGTTTTCACTCTTGTAGAGAATGTTTTAGAATTTTACACTTCTTCAGTGTAAAGATATAGCTAATGAACTACGTACTCAGAAGTGAGTTTATACAGCGTACGTTGAATTATACAAATTATACACTTGTAACATAAATGTGATGAGTACGTTGAAACTTGTTATCATAAAAGTACTCGACCTCTTTTTAGTAGTTTTCTTTAAATCCTTCTCTCCAAGCGATTAATGAAGTTAGCTGTATTATAAATTGTTTTTTTTATATGATCTTCGCATATCCTATCTGAGGTCAGTACTGTTCTTTATGTTATTTACCTTTACCTTACTAACAAAATGTATTGAAAAGTAACGCTTACATTGTGGTGAGTATCCTGTTTGTAAAAACTTAGTTAAGAATTCAGACTGACAAAATTTAACAGTAATATGTGTGTATGGTGGTGGTGTTTAGGCTGTATGTTTAGTTAATGTGGTGCACCGTCTTACATCAAAGTGCTTATGGTGAGACACTGAGATGCTGGCCTAGTCGTGTATATACAATACAACTGAATGTTTTTTTTTTATTTAGAACAATGAGTGGGTGTTAAATCCATTATAGAGGTATTAGCAGTGTTATATATACAGACTTTTACCATGGAATAAGATTCTTTTGACCTTTGTAGATTTGTCAACTACTGTTTCATTCATATTTACTGCTGCTGCTGTTAGTTATATTTAGTTACTAAAACTTACTCCTTATTTTCTTACACAAAGTGTTAAAAATAATAGCACAGTGCAGGCTTTTGCAGGAATGATCATTGTTAAGAACCATACATTTTCACTCCAGGGAAGAGACAGACACCAAAACTCTCTATTTTGTCACACCTTGAAATAGTATGTCGCATATTGCTGTTCAGATCTTTCATCTGTAAATGGTCAGTTGAAAAGAGGTGCCATGTGTTGTTGGTCAGTTTAATTTCTATACTGGGATGTAAAAAAATAAAAATATACGAACATTTTTAGTTCAGTGTTCTAAATTTTTAACCCAGATTAAATGGGACCCTTTAAAGGTGTACTGACTATTTTTCGAAAACTTTTGTGTTGGGACAATTCTCCCAAAAACCATCGCTTAATGTATGAGGTTGTTTACAGAGACTCTGAAGAAACAGAAGTTTTGTATGGTATGGATGATCAGCTACCCATAGGTACGTAACATCAGTATATGTAATACAGTGTTGTGTGCTTTAGTTATGAGGTTATTTTAAATGTGTTTGGTAGTTTCAAATTCTTATAAGGATGCATTCATAATTTTGAGACTATTGTCTGTGAGACACGGATCTTGGAAATTAGTTATTTTTAATGAATGGAAGTATCAGTATGTATATAAGTATTCTTTACTGAGTAGAAACTAATCATAAAGTTGATAAGGAGAATATACTTCTCACAGATATGAGCAAATTTCAAACTATTAACTCATTAAAGGGGAACGTATGGATAAATTGTAAAAGGTTTTTAAAGCCTATTTTGTGTTGAATTTTCGTGAATGTTTTACAGTGATGTTAAAGTTATACAAGTTACTTGATCAGAAGAAATACCAGAGAAGCAAATTACAAGTTGCATAAAGTCATTATAATGTGAACAACAATGGTTATAATATCTGTGTTGTCACAATGCGTCTCATTGTTTTTAACATGGATATTGATTTGTTTGATGTTCAGTTGCGTCTCTCACACTATTGTTTTGTTGGTATAATTGAAATTTATAATATTTTATCTGTAACAAGGAAAACATGTATTTGATGATCTGTTATATGATCTGAAACACAGTTGACTAGTCATTCAACTTGTTGTAATGCAACACTACTGTTTAATTTCTGGCTTTCAGATGATGTCCAAATAAAGAGTCATCTTTACATGCAGAATCTACAGCAAATTAATTAATTATTAAATTATGTCCTTCCAACTGAAATAACCAGTGATACCAGTTTCACTAAGCAATGCTGGGCATATTGACCTGAAGATGACCTGAGAGGGTCAAAACATTGTTCTGTACTTTATTTTAATTAAAGTTTTAATACCTGTACCAGCCATCTTTAGAATTCATTTTCACTTCATGTGGATTTCTCATTATCATGAATATGTTTCACTCATTCCCAAGAAATGTTCATTGGTATCACTTGAATGTATAACACTGGAATATTAGAATTTCTTACGACTTTGCATTCCATTCTGATAAAATGCAAGAAAACTACCATAATTTTGCCATTCATACATCATAATTCATCATAGTCTTTATTAATAATGTCAAACATAACAACCTTTATTATCAAGTTCTGAAAAGTAACTTTCTTTATTTATTTCCTTCACCATTGTCCTTTTGTATTCATTTCCCATTTCTCATGCATGCATATGAACATTTGACCTAACATATCAATATAACTGCCTAATGCATATAATTACAATATATATTCTTAATTCTTAATTCCATGTGGGTGAAGAGTTGACCACTTGGGTATTTTATATAAGCAAGCTTGAAGGACTAGATTTTTGGTGATGGGAATTTGAACCAGTGACTTGCAGCTTGCAAGTTAAGCACCCTAACCACCAGACCATGTCAGGCTATACAAATAATTACAATATATTTTATTTTAAATACATTTCCAGTGTGAAAATAGAAGATTGTTGTTGTTGTAAATTTTTTCGTGAAAAAAATGTTTGTATGAAACAAAATCTTACAACTTCGTGAGAGTTTGAATTCAAAGTAATCTTAAAGACAAGATTATGCCATTATGTGTGGCATGGATTGAATGACCAAAAATTTGCATAATCAATATTTAATTTGCATAATACTAAACTGAGGAGATGACTGACATTATTTTATGTTTATAACTGATTTTTTGTTATAGGTATAATATTAAAAAAATATATTATTCTTCACTTCTTTTGTAGAGTGTAATCTTAACTCATTCTGTGTCAGAAAGCAATGTTGACTGTGGAGTTTATTCACTTTTATGCTCATTAGTATAGAGATGTCAACGATTTCAAATGACAGAGCATAATGATTGTAGACAGAGCCCTTTATCATTTTCAATTACTAGGCCTGACCAATGTCTCTAAGCTGTTTATTATTATATTTATTATTATAACTATTATTATTCATTACTGCTATAGATTGCTCATTTATGACTGTGTTTTGTGTATTTAATAAATAAATTTTAAAAAATTTTTTGAAAATTTTTTCATATTCTGAATTTTTACTCATAAATGTCGTTATTTGTGTCATTTTGTCTTCGCCTCAGCCTTTTGTTGGTGAGATGCCAATTTATGTATGTCTGGAACAATCGTTTATCCCACCATGTGCCACAGAAAAATCGATGTGACAAACTGTACAAAATGCATGACTGTCACTGACTTTTGTTACAATAACCAGATATTTTGCACTATACTCTTTCCTAAATTTTTGATTCACAGTTTTAGCCCTTTTAGATTTCCCAGAACCAAGACAGCCTGGTGAACGAGACCTCTTTTTTTTCATTTGTGAATGATTGCATTGGTGTTTCTATGCCGCTTAGAAAACGAGAAATATCCATTTACACGAGCACTGATTGGCTGACAAGCACTGATGACATAACTATGGGTTTCCCCATGTACCCAGTATGGAGACACACTACACTGAAACTATTGGTAGATGTCGGAGATACAAATATTTTTTATTATTTCAAGCACAAACATGATTATCACAAGTAGTCTTTTATTTATTATCAAAATTTATTTGTATCTCACTACAAATTTTCTTTTCACCCCTTTCAAGCCCTGGAGGAACAATTTATCACTTTATTGTATAGGCCTATATAATATATAATAATTTGGGAGTCGCAACAAGTCATAATATTTGTCTGTATGAGCATATAGTCGTAATGATTATGCTCAAATCGTAATGGTTGGCATCTCTGTTAGTATTATCACAGTTATTGGTTTAGTTTTATCATTGTTGTCACCTTGTAGTTATTTTATGTAATAGCTGCTCTCTTGTAAAAGTATGTTATACCAGTGAGTAGTATTGTAGGCATATCTTTCTGCATGCTTTTGTGTAGAGTAATAGAGTAATAAGAATATTACTCAACAATATTGCATTCTTCTTGTAAAGCTAGAGGAGAAACACCTACTTGCCTATGGTATTTATTAACATCATTTTCTTGTAGAGTCAGAAGACCAATTATCATCTGTGTCTGTTATTCATCATTATTCATGTAAAGCCATAAGAGGAATGCACATTAGTATACATTAATGTAAATCATCAACTCTTTTTAAAACGTTTTTATCATTATTAATCATTTACGATCTATCTTCTATTATATAACTTTAATTAGTTGCTTTAAGTAGGGCAGAAACAATGTGATACTCAAAAAGTACCTAACTCATGGTTATGAATGTCTTCTTCCTCTCTCTTTTGTTAAATCCAGGATATGATGGCTTATACTTTCCTGTGTTAAGTATTTATGGGTATTTCAAAGTACAAAAAAATTAAATGGTGTAAAAGCCAACCCAACAACTTATTTAACAACAAAAAAAAAAAAAGAAAAGAAATTGTTCATTTAAGTATGTTCCATTTTAGTTACATTTTGTTAGTGTGGGCATATACATTAGTTCTAGTCATTTGTTTCTTCTTATTGTGTTGAAATTGGTAATATGAAACTAAGTAATAAGCAAGAAAACTGTATAATCAGTTTTATGCTTATGATGTCGGTAAAAACGTTTTAAATGATTACAGACAGTGACAGAATTATATAGTCATATGAAAACGTATAAACTAAACGAGTTTATAAAAACATTTTCCAGTAACATAAAATTAATCTTGTAGAGAACTTGTATGTTGGGCTTGCATATTCCTAAGTTTCTTTGTTGTATATCTCCTAAACGAAACTCCTGTACCTGTAACTAGAATGGGTATAGGATAATTTTTACATGGGGGTATCCCTATTTAGATGTACAAGTTGCTTTTATGTAGTGCAGTGAGAACGTGGTCAAAGCATGTTGTAAGTTAAGTGCTGGTTTCCTTACTTGATGAGAGTTTATAACAACATTCATCTCTTCATGTATTACAAATAACTTGAAAATGACAAATAAGTATTGCTGTTATCTAATAAATGTATGTTAAGTCAGTTCTTGAATATTTAACAAAGATCTTGGTTCCCACATTATGAAGAGTGAAACACAGTAAAAGGAAGTGTGATGTAAATCTCAACTGCGTTTTCATATTGATTTGCTAGTTTGGTAATGTGAAATATTTATTAAAACTTACCTGTATTGTAGTTTTTGTTAGTATATTTCTTTCTTCAGATGTTATGCTGCAAGATGTATAATAAACAAACATGGTTGGAACATAATTCACTTACATATCACTAGATGGCGCCGATCACTATTAATAAATATACTGTTTTACTTTTCTTTTTTATTAAAATGACGTGAACATTTGTTTATATTATGATCTATGTGTATATAGATAAAGTATATACAGTACTTAAATGTGTAGCTGTAATTACGATACATGTAATTAAAAATATAACTTCATCAATGATATATATCCTCTGTTTTGCAGGATTGCTATTTGATAAATCTTAGTGGTTAAACAGTTATTAGTGTGGTGTTTGTGTGAGCAAACGCGCGCGCACGTGTGTGTGTGTGTTAGTTTTTCCCGAGATATGCGTGAGATCTCTCTCTCTGTGAAACCGACAACTCAGTTTCTCCCATGAGAAGGCTTGGAGAAGGTCATCACCTGTTGGATTAATTTGATTACGAATAATTCACCTCTGTAATATAAAAGTTAGAAGAAACTTTCAGGTTTTCAAAAGCAGTACAAATAGTTCAACGTGTGTTGTTTTTTAAACTTAAAACTACACTGTACACGATGTAAAAGTTAAGTTAATGATAGTATTGGCCTGGCGTCGCGCTAAACATGCTCGCCCTCCCAGCCGTGGGGGTGTATAATGTGACGGTCAATCCCACTATTCGTTGGTAAAAGAGTAGCCCCAGAGTTGGCGGTGGGTGGTGATGACTAGCTGCCTTCCCTCTAGTCTTACACTGCTAAATTAGGGACGGCTAGCACAGATAGCCCTCGAGTAGCTTTGTGCGAAATTCCAAAACAATGATAGTATTACATATCCTCATCTTAAAATAATCCGTAATGCTTAGAAACTTTGTGTAGCTTTTCGAATTGCAGACAGAATATTTCGGCCATTAATTCATCTATCCTTTTTTGCACCTAACCCAGTTATATCCACTTGTCAATATTTTTCATTGCTGTGGTGGTATTTTATTTATTTATTGAGTACTGATATTCTTATTCAGTGTTATAATTTATATCTTTTTTAAAGCGGTTTCTAAGATGACCGAAGTGAATCAAAACAAAACTTTGATATGCTTTGACAAATTTATAAGAACACAGTTCTCCACTTGGTACTGAGTTGTTTGAAGAAAAAGAAATCCAGGTCGTACGAGATCTGTTTATTTTTTTAAGAGTACGTAATGGATGTAGAAAAGAAGCTAAAACGGGGTCATTTAGCCAGATTAATTTATTGAGTTCATTGTACTGGATAGTTTATAACCCCATGGAGAAACCTGTACAAGAATAGCACAGTTGCTTTTTTTTTTTTAATAGCGTATCAAAATCCACTTTTAGGGGAAGGAATGTTTGTGATTTAATGAATATCGCGTTATATATCCCGAAAAATATCAAAAACTTTGAATAATGTTAAAAAGTAAAGTATAACAGAAGATATATTGTTAAAGACTAAGGTCTGTCTGGTTTATGCGTTTTATGATACGTGATTGCGTTCGTTTCTATTAGGTTGAGGAATAATTCGTGAGCGTTTTTAAATAATTTCATTCAAGCATTACATGCAAGACTATACAATACTTCAATGCATGAACACATTACACCCAAAACATTTATTATGATACTTTATTTCATGTAATACCTAGGTATATAGTATGCATTGTTTTAAACGAAATTGCAAGAAATTAAATGCGAAAAGCAGATGGTGTCGAAAATGCTCGATTTTGTCCACTTGACATTCCATTTAATGAGCTGAAAATGAAAGCAAAAATTAAAGACATGAAAATCAAACACACCATCTATTAGAGCAAAAAAATATTTACCAAATGACATGAAATATTTTGCGAAAGCGTTTCATTTATGAATATATTTTTGTAACTTGAAAAAACGCTCACGAATTATTCCTCAACCCAATAGTATTGGAAAACGAGAAAAATAAGCGTTGAAAAGATTCATATGTTAGTTTTTACGTTTTATGCAAGTTCTCTCTGTGTAACAAGTCTACTATTTTAAATCTTGTTATGTACACCTATGCTCAACCAAATTAGCACAAACTAGAGAGAAACATGTATATTGTACTTGTAAAGAAAATTAGTATTATTACTCGATCTGAAAGAAAAAAAAAAGGCCTGGAATGATAATGTTCTTCAAGAAAGATAGCAGGTAATATATTTAGTTAAGGGGCTAACTGAGTACAAAAATAACATGTTTGGGTCATTCAATGGTAAGCTGTTCTTTCCATGAGATTTTGACTGTATCTACACTCCCAATTCTGGCGGTGGTAAGAATAACAAAAGCTGCTTGCCATAGCTTTATTGGGTTAAACTAGAATATGTCAGCTGATCAGATATCTTAAAGTTTAATGTAAAGTCATATTTACCACCACAAACTAAACTCTTCTTTTAACGAAGAAACCAAACCATTTGTTTGAATACAGAGCTAGAAGCCTTCGGTGACATGTGTGGTCGATTTATAAAACAAAAAATGGTTTTAAAATATAAAAAATATATACCATACCAGTATTTGTTTGTAACTAAGCACAAAGCTGCACAATAAGCTATCTGTGTTCTGCCCACCACGGGTATCGAAACCTGGTTTCTAGCGTTTTAAGTTCGCAGACTCTTACCAATGTAATTCTTGCAGTTAACTATTGAAACGGTGTAAAACGGATAATTGAAGATGCAAACGTTTTTCTTCTAGTTATCCATTAGTATATTGTGTTTCCAGTGGAAGGGTGGTCTTCCTTTCTCTTCTTTTTTTAAGCCACATCAGAAGTATAATGTGGGAAATATTTTAATTTTATAATCTGAAGGCTTATGTAATGCCAACTTTACTTCACAGTGGTCAGTAGATTATTTTACTGTCTCTATGTAGTTTGACAGTTACGTGAATGGAAATCTAAAAAACATTGTCAAGTTTCGTGAGAAATTCTCAGGAGTGTTACTAGCAGCACTCGCCAAATACCCCTGGGGCCATAAACACGTTCTTTGAAAACATAGCACACGTACATAAACGAAAACGTACAGTGTGCTCAACTTGGCCTGAATTTTCCAATTAGTTGCGAGTTGAAACAAGGTGAGGTTAAACCAATAAAGCATTAGGCCCGTTCACATTGGTGGGCAGGAAGAAGGACTAGGCCGAAGATCTTCGGACTATGTATCGAGCACGCTGTTGCTGCTTGCTTGGCTGCTTTTACAGGAAATCCTCACAGTGATTAACAGCGGGAAGACAGTGCATAGTGTCTGAAGCTGATGGATATACTTCGTTATCTTTCGTAGTGAGTGGTCTTCGACAATGCCCTTTTCACGCAAGTTGCAGAACCAACGGATTTTCACGAATAACGTATTAAGTGGTGAAATATTCACGTAATGAAGTATAGTGTATAACGAACATAACAGTTTTAATTTGTGAAACAATAAAAATATAGTTGTACTGGTCGTGCACTTTGAGTGTTAGATTGTTAAAAACCAAAGCCTGGAGAACGTTTACAAGTGCACTGACGTCAGTTTTGTTGCGAAAAATTGCAGGTTTGAAGTGTAGTAGATATTGTCGTGCTGGCTTTGTAGTTTTGTTGTGAAGTGTTGTTAGTGCAGTGGTACCATCCAATGGTGTTGTGAAACAATCTTATTGAAGTTATTTCTGGAACTGCCCTGATCGATTGTTTCGTCATAGTTTAATTTTATAATACAGAGACTACGTAATGTTAGGAGATAACTTTTGATCGCTGATTTGTTAGATACAACTTTTTAAATGTTTTAATAAACTTTGGGGTAAACTACCACTGGGGTTGTATCGTAACATTCAAACAGTGTGATAACTTTCTTTCTTCAAATTAACAGTGTATTATCTAGTATTTATCTTCACTTGTCAGTTTTTCTTGTACAAAATAAAGGCCAAATCATGTGTATATTTCCTGTAAATAATTGTACGAATGAACATATTTATAATTTTTAAGAGCATGTTGTTACCGTTATCTTATTTGTGATAACGACGCAAGCGTGAAGAAAACTAAGATATTCTACGGTTGAACGAGATCCGTGACTCATGCCGTTGTGTAGTGGATTGTTTATTCACCGTCATTTACGGAAAAATGGAGGTTTGTGTTGGAGATGAGTGATGCACCACGCAATTATCAATCTATCTCTTTGTTTTTTATATTTTCAGTAACTGTTATATTAATATTATGAAATAGCTGTTAGTATTAAACATCTCTGAAGACTAAGGAGATTTGGATAAAAATATTAATTGCAAAGCTAAATGTTTGTGGGCAAGAAAATAAAGTTACTTTATTTTCCTATTATTATTATTTTTTGAGGATTAATAATAGGATTACATGAATTTTGTACTTGATGCAGGAATCTGGGGAATTCATGAGGTCATTTGATACACAGGCTTGTTTTTTATAATAACTTAAAGCTGTTTTGTATGGGTCTTCAAACAATGATTTTTGTTTTGTTTTTTCCCTGAATATAACAAAAACTTGTTTACTGAAAATAAGTATTGCAGCCAGTGTATTTTTAAGTACAAGTTATTCTTGTACAACTATAGGTTTTTAAATGTTTGAGGGTTTCAGGAAAAACATTAATTCTAAGCCAAGGATGTATTCCTTGAATTATGTTACCAGCTCTACTATTAGTACAAGTTTCGTTTTTTGTGAAGTAATTATATGTAGGAATATTGCTATTTGGCTCTTATTCTAATCACTGTAAAATGGATAAAGAAGTGATTGAAATTAATGGTTATTTTTCTTGTAATTTTGTGTTAAGTTACTTTTTATAGTGAAACTTTGAGAAGATGAGCCAAAATTACTTTGATCATCCTAGCTTATAATTGTTTTATCAAGGATAAATTTTGTAACAATGGTTATGTCAATATCATGTACTAGATGTAGGATATTAAACTGCAGTTATAAAAAATGAGCAAAATTATTGAGTTTTAGTTTGAAATATCAAAAATGTAAAAGATCTTAAGAAGAGATGATTAGGAGAGCAACTGGTTATTATTTTGTTGAGCATGGCACATTGGCAAGCTTTCAAAACTTCAGTAATAGTACTGGAATAAAGTGTGTCATGTTAGTTGATTCAACTTTTCTAACCCACACCTGTTTTTCAGGTTTCTCAACTTGATCAAAGAGTAAACTAATCTTGCAGACACTATAATTTTTTTTTTAATGTTTATTTCGGCAGCATTACTATATGATTTTTGTTTTTGAATCTGGAGGTAGTTTGAACCTGAGGATTTAGAATAGAAGTTCTTCTATGAGGTCATTATAATGAAGATGTGTTTTAAAAATTGAACTTTTGAAGGTTGTTATCAGGGATTGGCAGTCAGAGATTGAGTGTTGTGGTTTACATTTAGTGCAACTAATAACACCTTTCATTTCCAATATTTTGTAATGCTGAGATTTGATAGTGAGGCTTGGTTTTAAAGATTAGTTGGTTTTCTTGTAATACATATTGGATATGCATTAAAATATTTTTACTGTCATGTATTCAAGAATAACATTTTAAGTGAGATGAAAGTAAGTGCTGATTGAAAATGGAGGAACCATCTGAAGTTTGATAAAGATAAAAACTATGCTTATAGTCTGTTTAAATGTCTGAAGAAATATTATCTGAGCTTTTCATGTAAAATAGGTTTTAATTCTCAAAACATCTGGGAGTAGCACTTTTTAGATAATATAATTATTTTTTAAATATGTTCTAATGGTCTGTTTTTTCAGTTTTGCTTTTTTGTGTGTTGGTTATCACAACATCTGATAGTTCTTGTAGTTAGAATTTTAAAAGTAAAGTGTAATGACTTGCAGTACTTAATTATGAGACTATTATGACTGAAGAGTAGTTCATTTTAACAAAGCTGTTTTTCTGGGTGGTGTTTTACTTCAGCAGTTTCATCAAGAATCAAGACAGATATGAAACTATAATTTGCATCTAATAAGAGATATAAAGGTTTAGAAGATTTTTTTCTAAAGTCTTCAGTCGTAATGATAAAATACAGTGAAATATGATATTTTAGTCAAGAAAAACTTGTCTAGGTGATAAGAAATGACAGCCATCTATACATCAATCAGCAATTCAAATCTTTTACAGACCTAAAATGATAATGGAAATTAAAGTATGTGATACCACAGGTAAACACTAGTTCAGTGGTGTGATTATCTCTCCAAAACTTTACCAAACATGTTTATCTATGTGTGGGAACTCTATTTCCATACATGTGCTCATACTCCCATTGCCAACAACTTGTCCACAGAGTTCATAATTACAGTTTCACCATACCCACAATCAAGGTCGTCATCTTGTGTTTTCAGAGAAGATAATTTCAGTTATGATAAGGAGTTAAAACTATTTGCATACACTGCAGTAGTGACAGAGCAATTTCTATAAATACTGTTGTCATGTTTCTAACCTTTACCAAAGCAAGGTGGGCTTTTACCATAACTTATGAATCACATAAGTAATATTTAAACCAATCTCTTTAATATCATCTGAGAGTTAAGAATATTTCTCAGTCCATAAGTTTTAAAATCAATTATACATACTATTAGGTGAAACAGTAATTAAAACATAGTAGGTTGTTGTTACAACTTTGAATGTTGTATTATTTTCAATTAATTGGTCTTCTACTGGCCGAAATTGTCAGATTTTATTGTTGAAATATTTGATTAACTGTGGCAATAAGTCATTCATGCATTACTTGATTGTCATACAAGCCTAAAAAATGCTAGAAAGTACTTGTCCCTATCATAGCTTATAATGCTAACTTTTTTGTCCCATTAAAATGAAATTATCCATCACTGTGGTAACTTGGTTTAATTTTAAAAAATTTGTATACCTCATGTTTTTACCACTTTTGGTAAATTTATCTGTTTCACAATTGTATTTCACTTATTTTATAAAGAATGGATAGCAGTTTTCCATCTTCTCATTATATTTCTCATAAAGTATTTAAAATGTAAGAAAATGGATAAAACTTTGTAGCTTTCACACAAAATGAAATAAAAACAAAAATTTTCAAACGTGTTTATTGTAATATAAGGAAAACAGAATATTTGATTTCAAGGATACAAAATAAAGTAGATGTTTATTTGATGTCTTATGAATTTTGTTTTCTAATCTGTACAGGGTACCTAACCAGAGATCTCCGCCAGTACCTGAACACCCGTTTTCAGAAAGGTTCTGTAGACCATGATCTGCAGAACACCATCAGAGACAATCTCTACCTCCGTACAGTACCTTGTACGTGTCTTATGCTCTATTGATGTATAGATGTGTGTGTATGTAGGTGGTTGTTATAATTTCAGTTGTGACTTGTTATCATTTTTGATAATTGAAGCACTACTGCTTTCAAACGTACATAGGTAGAAAGAGTAATTTTTTATTAGCTTAGATTTCAAAATGTCATTTAAGACTGTATTAATCTAGAAAGAGTTAACTTGATCCTGTACTTTTTATTTAAAAATGTTTTAAGTTTTATGATGAAAATTTATGATAAGACTAGAATACTGAATTTTATGTGTGTGTGTGTAATTTTGCAATTACTTTTTTGGATAAATAAATTTCGGTGTAAATCATTGGCAGCCAAAAATATGTCAAATAGTTTCATTAAATTATCATTCAGAGGATTCTGGAAAGTTTCTACTTAAATTGGTGATAACTATTGTAGTTATCTCTGTGTCATTGTTTTTTGACTTTGCACTTTATTCTTTAGATCAAATAAGATGGATCAGTAAGGAGCCCAATATATCTTATATGAGTCAGTGTAAGAGTACCTTAAGGACCTTGTCAGTATAGTGGGTAATGCCAATTTTAAGGAATTGTTATTGAATAATTTAAAGCTGCAAGGTTATATATATCATTTTGTTTGAGACTGATTACAGTAAAGGATACTTAATCCTTGTAAATGTTATTCTGTTTAAAGTATATCATAATTTAAAGTTTGTGCTCCTTCAATTCAGGTACCACAAGACCTCCAAGGCCAGGAGAAGTGAATGGAATAGATTATACATTTCTTACACCTGAAGAGTTCATTGCTCTAGAGAAAAGTGGCAGTTTATTAGAAAGTGGAATTTATGATGGTAGGTTCAAGTGTAATGTTGCTTGTTATTTTTGGTTCATTCCTGTGTGCTGTGGTATGTTAAAAAATTAAAATTGTATTTGGAATTTATCCTTGTTAAAACAGTGTTATGAATATTGAGATTTTACATGAAATAATCTGAATTGGTAGTCATAATTAGTTGAATGATGTCAGTGTACATGTTTCTTCCATCTGACAGATTTAAAAACAAAAAATTAATATCTTATTACTTGCATTTTAATCTTTTACCCCATAATATGCAGAAGCTTTGACTGGACAATTCACCCAATGACAATTAATTCAAATTTAATTGATATTTTTTACTGCATGAAATAAGTGTTAATTTAATATAATGCATTTTTGTCATTCAGAGTTTTGAATCTATGCAAATTTTTTTTCAATACTTCAGTAATACTGAATAAACTAGTTAAAAGTTCTTTAGTACTAATGAAGATCTTATGATTTGAGCATTTGAAATTCTGTATCATTAATGTACCACACAAGTTTTTTCAAATATCTCTGGGTCAGCAAAATCTAAATTAATTTGGACAGGTACAGTTGTAGGTGAAGAAAAAAACTTTATCCCTATTTCTAGTTGTAAATTTTCTCATTGGTGGATATTTCCTTTCTAGTATCATACAAAATAGTTCAGACATGGTTAATTACATTCAAAGTAACTTGAAATTATTATTTTTCTAGTTTTATTTTGACCAAAACAATTTTCTTCATTTTATTATTGTTGATGCATATGTATATTTTAAATTATTGTTTTTGGAGCACAGGCTTCAAAATATTAGTTGTTCTTGTTGTAAGCATTTCCAGAAAATTAATATTTTTATTTATAAAGTGCTTACTAAATTAATAGCACATTTTCAAGCATAATATTTGTTAAGCAAGTTAATATTACCTTGGCATAATGTTTTGGGTAAGTTAATATTATTAAAGTCTAACATGTTTAGAAGATGATATTTTTATATTTAGGGAATTACTTGTAAGATAATAATACTCTAAAATGTAACTTGAAACTTTGAATTGTAATATGGTGCAGTTAGATATTGAGTTAAAGAAGCAAGAGTTTATGAAGTTATTATTATTGGAATATAACATATCCAGTTTGTTGATATTTATAGATGGTGTTGTAATTTATTGTTACCTTACATAACAGTGCCTTTGTCATAAACTAATAATACATTAATAATAAAAAAACACTTTCCAGCAGAGTTTTTTTTCTCATTTTTTTCCTTTAAGTAATATTTTATTACCATAATCTATTAAAAAAAATGTTTTGGAAAATTACATATGATCAGCATGTCTGTAGGTTGTGCATTATCGGCTCCTGATTAAAAATATCTATCAGAAATTGAGTTGTATTTCATTCATTATGGAATAATTTGCTTATACTTTATATGTTTGATTTTCTAATTCATAAACATCCTTAAAAGGATGAACGTTATTGCCATAACTAATTATATGAATTGTTTTTAATGGTTTAACAGTTGAATTTCATCATTTGTATTACGTTTTTAGTAAGCAATTACTTGTTATTGATGGTATAAAGTAACATTTAAGAAAAAGGAAAATGTTGAGAAGACGGTTGAATGAAGGAGTATAAATACATTCTTCCATGTACTCTAAGGGTCATAACTTTTGAGCTGTTATATTTTTCAATCCCTCATTAATAACTATTTTCTATCATTAAAAAGAGATATAACTTTTATTCCTGTAAAATGCATCTGTTTTGCAGATCTTGCAGTTTACACTGTACAGTTGAGGATATGTTGTTAACTAGATAGAATAAAATTTTGCAGTTATTCTCTTTTTCTTTATATGACCATCTCTTAAATCAACTAACCTGTGTTCTCTTTTAGGGAAGCATTATGGCACTCCTAAGCCTGCTCCCTCAGCCTCTGCTCTCTTTTCTGACTGTTCTCTTCGGAGTGACCATCCTGTGGCACGTGAGGATTCTTTCACTTGTGTGTCTGATAACTCTGTTCCCATTAATGCTGTGTCTAGTTGTGAATGTTTTAGTGATGTGTTGTTCAATAACGTTAATAGGTTTAGACCTGATTTTCTAAAATGGTGATTTTTGGTCCTTTAGCAAAAAGGTTGAAGAGAAAGCTGGCTGTGGTTAAAAAAAAATATTTAAGGACTGTAGTAATGATGTTATTAAAGAGAGAATTGAACTAGTTAAAAATCCTGCAAAAGAAAGCTTCAGTACTGAAAAATCATTAGGTACATACTGAAAAAAGTGTTGATTATAAGGAAGGGTACAAAAAAATGGAAATAATTTCCAAGAAGACTTTAAATATTGGGAACAGTTACCATTTAGCAAGGAACCATGCATGCTATCTGTAAGAACAATGAAAATTTAAAACTATTAATTTGAAAACATGCATCAAATGTGAAATTCAGATGAAGAGTTACTTGCCAAAAATAAGGAATCATATGTTAGATTTGTGGAACAAAATTAGCTTGAAATTGCAAATCTAAATTTCATTGATATGTTTTAATCATCAAGAAAGTCTTCTCATATATATCAACATGAGAAAATAATAGTTGAATATATTACTGTTCACTCATTTTCAGATTCCCAACCAATAAATAATTTGCATGAATTTCTTAGAAATAGGGTAGATGTAACAAGTTACATGTGTTAAGCTTAATAAAGAAAATAAAATGTGGTTCAGTTTGTAATCAGAAAAAGTGTGTTAAATGTTTTTAGCTGGATATAAAAAGTTTAATAGTAACACAGATAACAATATGAATCCTGTAATAGCTGACAACAAAATCCCTGGTTTATATCAACATTCAACCAAAGACCTTTCTGTTGCTGTCCCAGCTCCTTGGTGTCATTATCTTGCTTTTCCAGTTGTCATAGTCCTACCAGTGTTAGTTCCTTCATTTACTGTGCCATCTCCTTTTTATGTATGGAAGGAACAAAGTCCTTGCTTCTAATGAGATTTATCTTGGACAAAGGCATAAACATTTGAAGTATTATAATAACTCTAGTTTTAGTTAGGCAATGGTTTTGAAAGTGTTAAATTAATCAGAACATGAAGCATGGAAATACTAAACCTTGTCCAAGAAACTTTTCTGTTCCTAATTGGTCAGTAACATTACAATGTTAATCAATTAAAGCATTTTTTAGGTGTTATTTAAGGGATAAATCAAGGAAAGCAGACAAAAATTCCAACAAATTTAATAGTGAACAAAACCAAGTATTGAAAGATGGAAATGAGGCTAGTAGGGATTCAGAAAGTATAGATTCTTATGTATCAGTACCATAAAACATTTCAATTCAGCCTAAGATTAAGAATGTACATAACAGAAAATACAAATAGTCACATAAAAATAAACAAATATGTATAGGAAAAAAACTATTTCCTGGTGTAAATAGATACAAAGAAAAGGTTTGTGGTATAATGACTTCTCTAAATTCTTTACCTTCCAGAGCTTTGGTGTATACTCATAATTGTAACAGTGGTATTGCTTTTGTCTTGTCAGGCAATCATTATGGCACTCCCAAACCCCCCAAAGAGAGTCCCATGTCTATGCCACGACGAACAAATTCAATTGGAAATACTGGCAATGTTGTTCTTCCTGGTGCACACCCTTCTTCTGAAGGAAAGAGACGACGAAATCGTTCTAATGTAGAAGCAATGGCAGCCAAAAATATGGATTCCACAGAGGCAGCAGATTATCCTCTCTTATCAAATCAGAATGCCAGGTTTGTATATATTTGTTTCAATATGTAGACAATGAGCTTTTGAAAGAGACTGCTCACATGTCTTAGCAGTTTTCTTGTTTTGTTTTAGATCTCTTCTGTGTCTTATCATAGTGTGTTGTAGGTATGAATTATTAATTTTATTAACCAATACAGAAAGCTTTATTGCAACAACATCTGTTTGAAATGACTGGTTAGATAAAATGAAAGTTTAATGTTAATATTGCATAAAATGTTGATTACAGTGCTTTGGAATAAAAGTTAAAAATAGGCCTGTATCTTCTGTCATATGCTACCAGAAATTTAAGGAGTAACAATTGGTAATAATGGACCAGTATTATTCTTTGTGCATGCCAATGTTACAAAAACTTTTCATCATTTTAAGAGATATTTTCCAACAGAATAAAAGCAGTACCTTTTGAAATTTTTTTATCAGAAATTTTCTAAAACTTTTTTCAATATCAAGCAGCTTTCTGCTTTGTGATTTATTGTATTTAAGAATCCAAATTATCATTTGCTTTAATAGGTCATCTACACCTCAGTCTTCAAAAAGTGGATACAGAAACTCTAGTAACATGGATTATCATGATTCTGTAACTGATCTTGGTCCTTTACCTGACAACTGGGAAAAGGCCTATACAGAAACTGGAGAAATTTATTTTATAGAGTAGGTATTCTGAAAAATAGTGTTCTTCAGTTCTTTACAGTATTTCAAACCTTCATAGTAACTATTAATTTCAAAATGCAGAGGCCTCATGACTTAATTGACAGTGAGATCCATATTCAGGAAACTAATGTTTTCTTACAAATAATTATTTTTTCTTGAATCTAAAGTATTGTTTTTTTTAGAAGATTGCTCATTTTCTTTTATAATATTGCAAAAATAAATCAGATGTAAAATACTTTGATACATTTCAATTAACAATAGATTAAATGAAATCTTAAAAAAAATCAGATTTTTTTTTATTCCCCTTTATGGTGCAGAAAAATTCACCACAGACTTGTCCTGAAAGTGATTGAAACAATAAATGTGAATACTGTTTTTGTTCTTTTCACTATTATATAGCCTTAATATATGGATTTAAACCTTCCTTCTATTCTTAATTTATATCTGTATTCTGCATCTTTTAGCATTTTGTGTAGATTTAAATATCATTCATGTTAGGACTGAGTTTTAGATCTGTGTAGATGCTGTATCTTCTTTTCAGAATTTTTTTTTTAAGGTAAGATGATATGTTTTATAGTCACAACCATGGCACATCTCAGTGGTTAGACCCTCGGTTAGCTAGAATACAAAAGTCAGCTATAGAAGAATGTGACGAAGATGGTGAGTTGTATTTATGATCGTATTATGTAAAGTACAAAGCACAAATTGTAAAATGTAAAGGTGCTTTCAATGTAACTGTTGTAGATTGAGGTTGGATCTTTTTTACTGACCTTGTAATCATGAAACTATATACAACTTGGAATGCACTTAGTGTATTTTCATAAAATTTGGCAAGGTTTTAGTAAACATTACAGTTCTGTTGTACACAATCAGGTTTTCTAATAAAGTATTTTTTACAAAAGTTTTTCTGTCAAATCAAAAACCTTCACCTTGTCAATTGGTAAGAAGGGTGATTTTCATACAAAGAACTGAAATACTTCTTTTCAACTTAAAAGTTTTCATGTTCCATTCAAATGAACTAGAATCTCTTAGATGAATATCATTGGTCCTTTTTACCCTTATTATATTTTTCAAAACACAGGTAAAAGATAGGTAGAACTTGCATGCACTTAACAAAATGTTACAACATGAGTTATAATTCAAATTAAGTAAAAACTAAATTTGGAAAGATTTTTATTTTCATTGTCAATTTGCAGGTGGTAGAAAAGTGAATAAGTAGAAAATTTCATTTGTATGGATTATTAATTAAAACATTCACACAAATAATGTTTGTTATAGTTTTGCCTTTTTGAAATTGAGTTACTTATTTTGGTCAGGATTGAGTTTTGAAAAAATACATCAGTTGAAAGCAGTTGTTTCCCCATTAGAGTTTTTATAGTACTATAAAAACTGTTGTGATGGAAGTTGTGCTAAAGTAGTTGTTGCAAGTCTTGTAAAAATGTATAAATGCAGTACTTCATTTTAAAGAGGGTTCATAAGTCATTTTAGATTAATTTGTATGATTATATAAACACAAGATATTTTGGAAATTCTTAGTGTTGTGGTTGTTCTATTCAAAATAGCATTTAGTTAAAAAACAGTTATATAATGCATGTATAATTATCAGGTGATTTTGTAAAATTTCAATTTTTGGTTAGAATTTCCACAAAGTAATGTGAAAATCACTGTTTATTATAAATTTTCTGATGGTTGGTGGTATTAAAAAAATGAATTAATTTATTAGACTAATTAAACTTCATTAATAAAAGTTAAGTTATTCATAAAAGAAGATACTTCTGAATGTTTGGTGTATTTAAATGAAAGGGTGGTATCAAAAGTTATAGTTTTAATCTTCCAGAACTTCCTTATGGTTGGGAAAAAATCGATGATCCTCACTATGGAACTTACTATATAGAGTAAGTAGAGCACATATTTAAGAGTTTTCAACAATATCATGCTGACATAAATAATTTTTTGTTATTATTTAGATATCTCGCAGATAGAACATCTTGAAAACATTGTTAACTTAGAAAATATTTTTAGAAGAAACTGTTTATATAAAGAGTAACTAACATTTATAGTCATCAGTACATAGACTTGCAGTGATGTTAATAGAAATCTTCATTTATATTGAGTGTTAAAAGATATTTAAAGAACCTGAGAAATAGGGATAGAAATTATTGTATTACTTTATTTGATATTGAGAGTAAGGAAAAGTTTCTTGAGATATTTTTACAATACTATAATTCTTATATTTAATTAAAACCTATAACCAATATTTTTAAGAAACAGTTTTATCTTAATCTGCCATTTTATAAAGAATGTTAAAATACACAGCCAACAGTTTAAAAAAAAATGTAATACCTAAATCTTTCACTTTTGTAGAGTGGTTTAATTGGTAGTTAAAAATTTTGGAAAATAAAGGGTTAAAATATCTATCACTATACATTTATATATAATATTGAAATCTGTAGCCAACAATTTGGAGTTGTTGTGATAATATAGGATTTCTTCAGTTTATATAGAAGATTTTAACCTGTATAAGTATTTCTTGTTAGAAATGTACAGACTATTGATTACTAAGGTTAAAATGGTAGCTTAATAAATAACAGTAACACTACAGAAGTGATGAGAAAACATGTTTGGTGAGAATTAATCATTATTATAAAATCATTTTAAATCTGTTTCTGAGAATGTTATTGTGTCTAACCTGTTACATACCTTAATATATGTACATGTTGATGAGTTAAATTAGAACTTTTGTTGTAGAATTTAATATAGGATATGTAACTCTTATTAATAACAATATTAAGTTTAAGCAGGGAGCTGATAACTGGTGTTATTTATTTCAATACCAGTTATCAACTCCCTGCTTAAATTTTATAATTTGTACTTCCATTTTTATATTCCATAGATATTCACAGTATCTGTTATTTAACAATAAAAGAACATGATATTGTGCATAATAGTTGAAAGCAAGTGAACAACCACTTTTAATGGAACAAACTAACAAAAAATTAAAATTAGAAAACTAGTTTTCATATATTTATGTGTCCTCTTCAATCTCTGTTCTCTTCATTATTCCTGTGGTACTGTTGTTCTTGAATATAACGTGAGAATGAAGTGAATGTATGAATTTCTCAAAAGTAGTTTCTTCAATATCAAAGCTTCTTTTAGTTTGTTCCATTCACTATGCTTATTTCATTAGCTTTTAATCTGGTATTTGATAATTTTGAAAGAAAAGAGGATATATCCTTTTATGTAGAAATAATAATGCATACTTACGAAATTTTACACTTGTTACATTTTTGTAATTGGCATTAACTTTTGTAATCTCTATACAAAGTTATTTTGGAATTTTTATCTATATTTATAAGTTATTTTTTTCTTACAGTCATGTAAATAGAAGAACACAGTATGAAAACCCAGTTTTACAAGCAAAACGAGGGACAAATGATGGTTTGTATTATTAACAAACTTCAACAAATTTAGTTATTAAATTAGTTATATAGATTAGTTTCAGTATGTTATTTAGACACTAATTATTTAGCAATATCTGCAATAGTACATAATTTCTTACCAGATATTTTGTAAAATGAAATTGATAAAATTTTCACTATGATGTTTTAAATAGTTTTCAAGTTAAAAATGTATAAATGTTTTGATTAGCTTATTCTTAATTATACCAAATTCACATGTAACATAATTATTTTGTTGCTTTTAAATAATTTTCACTTCAGTTTCTTCCTGTGGAATATTATAAATAGAAATAATTCAAGCACAATGATAGATACTTTGGCAAATTAAATAACAGATGACTAATTAAATTATAGTTAGATTGTCTGTAGCAAAAATGAAAGTATTTATTGTGGAAATATTTTGGCTTTATTGAAAAGGTATTTACTGATGCATATAGTTGGTATTTTTGTGTTTATCAAGAAAGTTTTACTTCAGAAAAAAATTGACTATATCATGAGAGTAAGTTTACTGTGGACAGTAGACTAAACTATTGAAATGTAAGTCACCATTTACAAACACTGGTTTGTTTTTACATCAAACTATTATTATATTGCAACCTGAACATTGTAAAGGTTTGTTGTTTTTTGGTTAATTCACTTCGTATTCCCAATATTAAGAAAAAAGAAACAAACTTGATTTCTTTCAGTAATTTACTTTTGTACATGTTACTGTTCAAGAAGCTTTTGTTTCTAAGAAACATTGCATTGTAAGTTGATGTTTAAGTTAATTTCTGGAAAATGAACTAAAAGATTTATCTTAAACATAATTGAGTTTATTTGTCTTTAAAATTTCTCAAATAGATGGTCACTTTTTCTTAGTACTATTTAACTAACTAGACATATGTAATACAGCTTAAAATGTATAATGCTGAGGAATTACTCAAATTGTAATTTTCTCTGACAACTTGAAACAGAAGGAATTACTTTAATACAAATTAGGTGTTGATGGATTTGCCTTTTAATCTGTAGTAAAGTTAGATATAATTGTGCAAACATCATAAATACTTCAAAGGGTTTTTATGAATATGAATCCCTGGATATGTAAAATATTAGAAATATTTTGATCTCTTTTCACCTTCTAATTAATCTTACAGTATTTCATCATCTGAGAAAAATAAATGTTTCAAGTTCCATAGAGGTGAAAGATGAAAACATTTAGTTTTTGTAAAATCTTTAGTAGGAAAGATACTAGTTGTTTGTTAAAATGTCTTGTACTACTTTTATATCTTTCAGGTTCAATGTTTATTGCTTGTTATTATATAATCAGTGATTCATTAAAAAATTTGCTTTTTTTGTATTTAAGGGTTAGATCTCAGTAGTAGACGAGAGCGAGAAGACATTCCACGCTCTAGGCCACCGCCTTTACATGATGATTTCAGAGTGGACAGTGCCAACTCTTCCGGGCATCATAGCCAGGGTCCAACTAACAGTGAGTCGCCACTAATCTCAAACACTGCTAAAACAGTACCCTCTTCTACTTTTACTACTACTACTACTATTACTACTACTACTATTACTACTGCCACTACTGATTGTGTAACCTTGCCCTCGGGTTTCTATCATTTGGGCCATCAAGTGTCCTCTTCATCCCCTGAGTCCTCTTCCCGTTTTCCTTATCTGCCTTGTATTCCTTGCCTGAGTGATAAGCATGAACCTAATGTATCTGGTGGGAAAGCTCATAATCATGGGTCTTCTCGGGTACTGCATATTAACAGCATACCTAACTCTCATGCCAGACCCAAGGAAGGGGAGACATCTGTTTTGATACAAAACACCTTGGATGAGGTGCCTACCTTTTCCCAAATTGCTAGATTTCCCAGCATAGGCCGAGCTGTAGAAAACTTGTATGTGCCGAGCAAGGGGCCATCGGAATCAGGTTCCTATCGGGAGGACCCCTACAGAATTTCCCGGCAGGCCTCTCTGCTCCCAGGTATTGACAGCTCTTCCTGTTCAGCTATGTTCTGGAGGAGAACAGCTGGCAACAGGAAGGATGTAGAATCAATAAGTTTCTAACCAAAGGGCAGTTCCAATATTTTATAAACATACAGAAGGTGATTTTCTGTACTTTTAAAACTTATCAAGTCTTTGCTGAAACCAGTGTAGAATAAAGTGAAAATAAAATGCTTTTAATAATTATCTGAATTAATAACAGTAATTGATAAGTTAAATCTTTAAAATTGTTTTTCAGGAATTATTGTAATTATCTGTGCAGAACAGTGGTTCTCAAACTTTTTAGGCAGAATCCTTCCCTCCTTGTCTGTAGTATCTGATGCCCCTTACTCATTAATACATGTACGTGTATTGATAGAAAAAAAAACCTAATATGTTAAAACTTGTAGTACATCATAGGTTTTATCAGGTATGCATGTAAGTATACAGTAATGTAAATTTTATGTGAGGTACTGTTTACCTAGTTGTGAAAAAGGTGTGCATGTTTATTGGGGTAGAATCATTAATATTTGTCTTACATTTTAAAAGCAGGCCAGTTTTTGAAATTTTTATATGAACTTTTGCAAACACCCAGTTTGAGAACCACTGGTATAGTTCAGTACAAGTAAGTACTGAAAATTGTTTGTAGAAAACTCTTAATTTTCATTGGTATTTTTAGAAAATGGGAGTGCTTATTCATATTTATAGAAAACCGTGATTCTTTATTAGTAGTTAGAGAACAAAGTAAGTGTTTTTTAGTATTTATAGAATGAATTCTGGAGTCAGCAAACATCATGTTATTTATTGAGCATGGTGAGTGATTATCAGACAGTATTTATAGGATATTGTGAATAATTATGAGAAAGCATGTTTTGAGTGAAGTGATGTACCAACAAACAAAAATGTATAGAACCATGAGTAAATACTGCTATGTGTAGAGCACAGTATGTGATCACTAGACACATGCACAGAAAACAATAACTAATTATTAGGGAACGTGTGTAGAACACGGTGGTAAATCACCATACAGTATGTATAGAACACACTCAATAATCACCAGATAGTATATATGGAGCACAGTAAGTGATCACTAGACAAAATGTATAGGACACAGGAGTACAATGATTGAATACTAGATAGAATATGAGGTACAGTGATTGATCACTAGACAGTTTCTATAGAACACATTTGTCGCAAGACAGTACACACACACATATATAAAAACTACAGTGAGCTTTCTCTGTACAATGTGTGTACATATACACACATAATGCAATAAGTAATCATTAAATTGTGTGTATATTACAGAATATGGTAAATAATCAATAAACAGTATACATGGGTAGTATATACTGGCAAGCATTTATTTAACACAAGTAGTAGTCTGTAAATTATTAATTGGTAGGTATGTAAATAAAACATTCTTTATTATTGCTATTATTGCCTTCAGGGTTGAAGTGATGTGAAGTTGGCAAGTAAGGTTTCCTGTTATTTTGCTAGATCTGTATTCATGTTTGTTTTGTTTTAGGGTAATGTTAATGAATTCCATCTAACAGTGACCAAGTTAAAAAAAATGTTGTATAAAAATGACTGGTTAATTTCATATAGGTGAAAATATTTTAAGTATAAATTTTGCTTATCTTTAACTGAATTTAAGGCTGTATGTTGAAAAATTGTCGCTTGTGAAAGAATTGAACTTTATTAACTTATTTGATGTGCAACAGTTAAAAACATGTTTTAAATTAGAAACAAAAAAGCCATACTTTTTCTTAGAAATGCTTACCGTGTATTTATTTGTTCTATATGCAATTGTTATTGAGTAGAAAATAACTAAAGCAGCAGTTAATAGCAGTCTCACAATTTAATGGACATAACATTGCTCTTTGGAAAGTTGATGGAAAGAAACAATTTTTAAAATAACAAATGTTGAAGTTGTTATAGTAGAATGTATATGCACCATGCTGTTGCTGAACTTTGGTGTAGCATTTATAACTTTTTAAAAATTTTGCTTTTGATATCAGTTACATAAATTGTGTAAACTATAATCAGTTGTGTTTGATGTGCAAAATTGTGAGATATTTAAACTGTTTTGAAATATACAGGATAAAATACTGTATTAGGCTTAGGTTGTTTTTTTATCTATCAGTTGTCTTAATTAATTCACTGTGAATTTCCAACAAGAGAAATGCCAAATGGGTCTAGTTTAGTTAATTACATCTGTATTTTGAGAAAAAAAAAGAAAAAAGCCAATTGTAACGCACTCTTCATTTGAAATCTTTTGACTGACTTAACTGCATTCACACAGTGTTTAGGTATTGAATGGCATAACAAAAGGTAAATTTTGAAATGTTATTGTAAATGTGTATTAAATTTAACATTAAACTCTGTGTCCCACTTGCAGGAAGTACAACTGGTCGTAGACTACCTTATGTCTTTACTTCCAACCCAGCTGAACTTAGAGGGGAGATTCTTCGTACATCACTAGTGAAGAGCACACGAGGTTTTGGTTTCACTATTGTTGGAGGAGATAATGCAGAAGAATTTTTACAGATTAAAAGTGTTGTTCCGAATGGCCCTGCTTGGAAGGATGGCAAACTTCAAACTGGTTAGATTTTTATTTTAAATTATTATTATAATTGTTAGAACAACATAATTGTTTCTCTTTTCAGGACCCTATCACTGAAAGATTTCTCAGCTGCTGGTGATACACAAATTTAATTATTTGAACAAAACCACCCAACAGAGAAAGGAGAAAATACCTGTAAACCTGCATGAGAAAACTTGAGTTTTATGTATATTGTTGTTGTTTTTTTCTACCTTTGTTTCAAGTTGTATTTAGGGAATACATATTAATATTCAAATGATATGGTAAGTGATGTTCAAGACTGTTAGTAACAGTATTTTGATCTGAACATAAGTAACTACTTTATAGTATTTCCTAAAATTTTATTTTGACTTTAGTGATTCTTTCAGAATCTGAAATTGTTCTGCAAGTTAACAAGGAACATGTGTGTTGATATTTGCTTTCATTAAGTTTATTCTTGTCTTAGGGGATGTTCTGGTATTCATGGATGACAAGTGTGTTCTAGGATTTACACATCAAGATATGGTAGAACTCTTTCAGTCCATACCACCTGGAAACACTGTGCACTTAGAAGTTTGCAGAGGATATCCTTTACCATTTGATCCCAATGACCCCAATACAGAAATAGTAACCACAGTTGCAGTGACATCAAGTAACACACAATATGCTGATGGTCAGAGTATGTATTCCTCTGGCCAGGGAGGAACAAAAATGGACAACTCTCGACTTTCAGGAGATCCGGGAGAGGTGGAATCAATGGGTCGATCTTCTAAGTCAATGCCTGACCTTAGCACAGGTCAGGTTGACCACCAACATCCTCAGAGACACAACAGTGCAGACATTCTAAGCCCTAGTGGAGCAGACAACACTCCTGATATCCTGGACTTCAACCCTCAAAGTCCACACAAGCCAGAATTTTTAACAGTGGAGATAGTGAAAGGAAGTGGAGGATTTGGTTTTACAATTGCAGATAGTTCCTATGGGCAGAAAGTAAGATGTATATTTTCAAATTTTATTATATGTGCTTAAAACTATACTTTAATATTGAGACAAAACTCTGTAACAGTGGGTCAAAGGATGTGTCGTCTAGACACTTGACTTGTTTTCCAGATTCTGTTGAACTACTATTTTGATATCAAATTTTAGATTATAATTCAAATACCAGTAATATGTATTAGTTAATTTCTTAATTTAAAAGTAAATATTAGAAGAACATGCCTAAATATTGATTTTTATATGTTACATGGTATGTAATGCAGTGCTTGTTCAAATGTTTGTGATATGAAAATGCTAAGTGTATAGTTTCATATGAATTAGGAACTCAAATTACCAATTTTGACAAACTAGAATATAAAATAAGAACCTCGTATCTTTTCTATTTGTTGAAATACTGTTTATGTTCTGAACCAAATATAGTGGCCCTGTTCATCTCTTTTCATTTTTGAAAACAGTCCCTTACATACACTTACTTCAATATATGAGATGTAAATAACCAATCAAGAGCTCAGAATGTTTCCATTTTAAAGTGTGTGGAAGCTCTTTCATTCTTTCAAATCAAGATTTCAAACAACTAGGTTGTGTCTTTAGTGCAGGGTTTCCATAAGTTTTGGAAAACCTGAAATATTGTGGAATTTGAAAAGGGTATTTTTAAAGTCATTAAATTTTACATTTCAACAAAAAATGTTTAATGCTAATCTCTCCAGGCAAAGTTGAAACCTAAATGTGGTAATTATTTATTTTCATATCTCATTTGGCCAATTGGAATTCATCATACTTTTATTTAGTTTCTGAATGAAAATGAGGCAATTATCCACAAAGCATGGGTTTCCCTCAAGCTAACCAATCAACGATAAGTTCATATAGGACGGTTTGGTTTCGTAGTTTGTGTTCACCATTTTTTCAGACATGCTTTACCTCACACTGTTCAAAGTGTGTGAAAATGGCTAAAATATGTGGAAAGAACTGCTTGAGTTTTGGAACTCCTGGTATCGCATGATAATCATTTCTATCCTGTTTTTGATTTATTTTACATCATGCCATGACAGTGTAAATATCAGAAGAACTGGAAAGAGTAAAAACTCCATAGAATATGGCTTGAGCCAGTGCCTACATATATACATATGGCACACTGTGGCATATGTAAAAAGACTTTCCACCTTGGAAACTTGGGTGGACTTGCTGTTAAATCACACATAGATGGGGAATAGCATAAAAACATGAAACACGTGAACAGCATACACATTAGTTCATTCTTAAGTCTGTACAGACCAAGTACCAGTACAAGTAAGCATCCACATGCTAACATTACTAAGAATATTTCATCTACTTAAGGCCAAAATCATTTGGGCTGTAAAATGTTTGATATCTCACTTTAGCTACAATAGTTGTAGTGACATTTATGAAACATTTAAACAAATGATTCCTGACAACAGTATAGCTCAATAATTCACACATAGAGAAGATAAGTGTGCTTACTTTGTAGGCTTTGGATTTGATCCATATTTTGATAATCATTTGGCTACGTGCTTGATGCAAGTGAATAAAATTGTACTTATGTTCAATGAATCTTGCAACAGGTTGAATAAGAAGTAAATGGACATTAATATTAGATACTGGGATCCTGTTAAAGATTACATTTTATCACATTACCTCTGCTTTCATTGGTTATGGCGGGACTGAGGAGCTGCTGCCTGTGTTATTGAAATCCATATCAAACATTGGAATGAAAAAAATTATGCAACTTTCCATGAATGGACCAACAGTGAACTGGAAGTTACGTTTATTACTACATTATAAAATAAATGATTCTGAGACTGTATCACAGGGACTAATTTTCATTAGAAGCTGTGGCCTTCATATGGTTCACAGCTCCTTTAAAAATGGTTGTGAAAAGTCACAGTTTGGTTCAGTTAAACTAATTAAAGCAATATACTGGTTATTCAAAGATAGTCCAGCACAAAGGGATGAATACATAACTATTACTAGATCATCAGTCTTCCCACTTCAGTTTTGTGGTCATTATTGGCTCGAGAATAGACCTGTTATTGGAACTGCTATCGAAATATGGCGAAATATAAGTAAGTATATTAAAATTGTGCAAGGAAAGAAGAATGAGCCTTTTAGCCAGTCATATCTTACTGTTAAAGAGGCATTGTCAGATAAAGTTATTGTGGCTCAGTTGGCATTCTTTGAGTCCATAGTGAATACTGTGACATCATTTTTAGAGATATATCAGAGTTCAAGTCTCCTGGAACCATTCTCTGTGGTAACCTTGAACATTGTATCAAGAAATTGGGGAAACGATTTACTAAAGATGACATTTTACATAGGCCAGTTTGTTTGGTGAATAATTTTGTTTGTACTGTCATTTTCCTCTCTCACTTGACATACAGTTTCATGCTCAACAGTTTGAATTGGGGAAACGATTTACTAAAGATGACATTTTACATAGACCAGTTTGTTTGGTGAATAATTTTGTTTGTACTGTCATTTTCCTCTCTCACTTGACATACAGTTTCATGCTCAACAGTTTGCTGAACAATTGTTGTTGGAGGTGGTGTATATGCACCTTCCACCTCATCTGATGGACCAGTATTCATTAGATTACCAGAGGACCTGGGATCCATTTTTGGATTCCTAGTGTTTGGATCTTCTTGTCCCATTATGAGGCTTAAATCCAGAAGCTTTGAGGATTAATCTTTTCCTACGTATCATTTCCTCAATATAATTGGTATCTTAAACCTTTTGTTAATCACCTGACCATTTTTCTGATTAACTTGGGACCATCTTATGATTTATAATGACTCGTTTGTCATCATTAGGGTTGTCTTTCAAACCTGTTTTGTTTTTGGAATTTGCTATGGAAGGATGCATTCCTTGAGGAGGTGCATCATCCCTTTTCTTTGAGGGATTTTTGTCAGACCCTGTTTGTTTAAAAATAGTGTGAGGGCTGTCCTGGTTCATTGAAGTCTGGGATCGATATGGTGAAGTTACATTTCTCTTCGTCCTGCTGTTATCACCTAGCCTTTGCTAGTTCATATTCCTCGTGCTCCTTCTTCCTCTCCCTTTTCTTTACCATCAATGTTTTCTTTATTCCACTAGAGGTCAGCATTATAGGTATTGAGTTTTTATTTTCAGGACAGATGTGGGCCAGGTTGCTACAGTCGGCAACAACTTTGCAACTCTTCACAAAAGATTTGTGAGTTCTGTGAGTCAGTCTTTGTCCCAGTTTCCTTTCATTCTCTTCAGGCTTAATGTCATTCATTTGTCTAGCCAAGTCTATTTGAGACCTTGTGCACAGAGGTGCTATATAATGGAAGGTGCCACTCAGCTGGAATTTTATTTTTTTCCACTTGTTGTCTTAAAAGAAGTCAAGATTCGAGATCCGTCATATATCTGTTCCAGCTAAATACCTATCTAGGGACACCTTGCTTCATCATGGAGTCCTACCTCTCACTTCAGTGGATTTTCCCCTGGGACTTTGCATGGCCAAGTTCATTGTGATAGATGCTTGTCTTCAAATTCCAGTTAATGCAGAATATTTCTTTCAGTTCATCTACAAGGGTTGTGTCTGCCAGTTTTGGGCATCATTGTTCAGTTTTCTTTAGCTTTGTATGTGTTTTATTGAGTGGTACACTTTTTTGCACATCTTCATTTCTGGGTTTTCAGACTCACAATTATATGGACAACTTGCTATTGCTCACTTTTCCTCATGCCCAGTTAGTCACTCACACCTGCTTATTTTTTTTGGGTGGGGTTTCTCATCAAGATGGAGAAGTCCCTTATTACCCCCAGATAATATATTATTTATTTAAAAGTTTTTCTCAGTTCCCATCTCATTGGGTTCAGTTTTCTCCATCAGCTCAGGGATATGGGCTAGACAGTTATGAAAGCTTTACTCCTTCCATCTCTCTCTGTGTGAGAGATTCTATCTCTTGTGAGGAAGTTGGCTTCCTCAGAAGCTCTCATTCCTTTCAGTAGATGATTTTTGACTAGTGAAACTTCTCCCATGATTCCTTTGACCATCCCATCACCCTTTTCTCTGGAATCAGGGCCAACTTGGATGCTCAATAGGAAACTGACACGCTGTGAAATATTCTTTATTCGAGGAGGCTACTTTTCATATCAACATCCTAAAACTTTTAGTAGTTCATTGAGATGTGTATCATTTCTTCTCACTCCTGTGGGGGCAAGTAGTTATAGTTCAGTCCTACAATTCCATTGTCATCAGTTATATTCCTAAGCAAGGGGAAAACCAAATCCGGATTTTTGTATTTTCTGATTGTAACATTTGTACTGGGCTCACAACTGCAACATGACAATCCAAGTATGTCACATTCCAAGAATTATGAATATTGTGGCCAATAGCTTGTCCCGAAAAGATCCTTTTGATGGAGTGGTCCCTTTATCCACAGGTATTTTCATGGATGGGGTCTCAACTTAGAACACTGATTATAAATGCATTTGGCACTTACTGGAATGCCAAACTTCCTTTTGGTCTCCAGTTCCACACTACTCAGCTTTAGGGATGAATATATTCAGAGAAGATTGGGGGTGTTTTCACCTATATTCCTACACTTCAGTCAGACTCCTCTTTGGAGTCTTTTTTTTTTTTTCCTGAATCAGACCACTACTTGCCATGCTCGGCTAGTTGCTCCATATTGGCCAGTTAAGATATGGTCAGTCATTCAGTATATCTTGGCAGTGGGTTTGGTTTTATTTCTTACCAGTCCTGAAGAGGCTAGTGAGACAACCAGGCGTATTCAGAAATGTTAATTTCCCTTTAGCCCTGATCATGGAATTAAGGTTTGGTTTTACTAGGAAAAAATAGTATTACTTTGAGAGTATAATAGATACTGAATTACATGAGGCTGGTATGAATTAACATTAACATCAAAAGTGGATGGGAAAGCTGTGAAACAGGATGGAGAGTAGAGAATGAGGAGCTGGCTTGGCTGATCAGCAACGGTAGTTTGGAGGATGGCCAGGTAGATCTTGGAAGGTGATTGAGACCAAGGCTGAGGTGACTAAGATGTGGTTCCCTCTGCTTTGGTCTTTATTGGAGTAATAACCATGCCCTCAATTGGACACAGTTTATCCTGACATCATCAAACTCTGTTTTCACATAGTGGCTAAGTGTGTTAATTTATTTTTATTAACAATAAAGCTGATTCTCTTTGCTAAGAATAAAAATTCTAATTTTAATATTAAATTTTTCATAATTAATTTGTTTAACTTCTTTAGTAAGTATCAGCAAGTTTTTTTAAGGTAAAAGTTTTTGTATTTTATCTACTGCTTTCTCTACCTAACACTAGCTAGCTAGGCCCAACATTGCCATGTAGCAATGCTCAATTTGTAACCTGAGGGTTGCAGGATTTAATCCTTTTCCCACCAAACATGTCCACTCTTTCAGTCATGAGGGTATTATAATGTGATGAATCTCACTATTTGTTGGTAAAAGAATATCACAAGTCCAAGAGTTGACCATGGGTGGTGATGACTAGCTTCCATATATTTGGTTTTTCACTGCTAAATTAAGGATTGCTAGCACAGATAGCCACTGTGTAGATTTGCGTGAAATTCGAAACAAATGAACACTAACTAGCTGCATCATCAAACAACAGTAAAACTGAAATGAAACTATGAAGTAAAATGAAGTTGCCTTCTTCTTTCAATAGTTGATGTTTTTAAAATAAAATTTTTAATTTTTTGTACATGATGTATTCTCCATTTTATAGTTTTTTTACATTGTATAACCATGCATGCATCTTGGGACTTGTGCACTTGTAGTTACATAAGCTTAGTTTTTTTTTCTTAACCTTTGTCAAACAAAGAAATTGTCTTTCACTATGATTTTTTTCAAAACATAATAATACTTAAATTACTAAAATATATTGTACAAGAACAACTATAATTTAATAGTCCCTCTTGCTAATTTATAACTAGATTATAGAAATTTTTGAATCCTATAAGTGCCAGTTTTTCCTATTGTCTAGTTACAGAATCCAGAAGTCTTGTTTTCTTATATTTTCATCAGTTGGAAAATGATTTGTAATTTAAAATATGCTCTTTCTGTTGGTCATAAACAAGTAAACCAAATAAGATGATGTGGTTTTGAAAACTGTAGTGAAAGTCAAGAGTAGATGGGCAGGGCTTCTGTTATTGGTTGTATAAAATAGTTAAATTTTAGTAAATGGAGATGGTTGGAAGTTCATACTGCAACAGCTGATTTGGAATTGTATGAACATTGTCCGTGTGATAAGGTAGACACTATATATTTTGGGATTTTGGAATTATGCTAACTAAAAATTAACACTGACAGCACTCCCACATGACATGAACAATTAAAATGAAGTTTAAGAATTTTTTTAATATATTCTTTTGAAACTATGAAATTATGAATTACATTCTGATGTATTACATTGATAAACATTATTAATAAAATTGTTCTAATGAACTTTGAAAGTTATTTTGTAAAATGTAAGATTGTGTTATTAAAAACTGCTATAGCTGTTTATGTTCAGCCAGTTGATTTTAAGTCATTCTGTGGTTGATTTGTTATTTAAAAATGTGGAATGTTTTATGTATTCAGCCCATAAATTGTAAATAATCCTGTACCTTTTTTATCAATTCTAAAAACTTGTGTAGTGTGTAATTTTTCATGTAATGATGTAACTTCTGTATCACTAAGAAAATTTAATGTATATAGGTTTTAACCAATTATGTATCTGGTACATAATTTAAAAACTATTTATGCTGTTGAATATACCAGCTAGTAGGGTTTTTATATAATAAATATTTAAAGTTTAAAGTGAAATATATCTGTGTTGACTTGTAAAATTGATCAAACTTTCTATCTGGTATATTAGGTTAAAAAAATTCTGGATTGGCCACGATGTCAGCTGTTACAAGAAGGTGACATTTTAGTTGAAATTAACAGTCAGGATGTCCGTGGAATTGCTCATGCCGATGTAGTGCAAGTACTGAAAGAGTGTCCCAGTGGGGATCAGGCTCGCATCACTATACAGAGAGGAGGGATTGCCTCACCTATTAAGGGGAAGGGAAAGGCATCAAAGGTAAAAAATGTAATATTAACAGGAGCATTATTTTTATATTAACTAATTTTATGAGTAAAGGTTAGGTGAACCTTAATGCATTGTTAATTGTGTTTCAAGAATTCTGAAGTACAATAGGTTTTGTGGCTAATATTCTTTACTTCTTTATGTTCTTGTGTTTTTATTTTATGTAGAATTTATTTTAACTGGATCATTTTGTCTTTTGAACAGCTAAAGTCCCCCGATGACCCAAGTGGCATTCGAAAATCAGCAACTAGCTCTTCCTCTCACTCCATGCTTGCTAATTCCCCACGTAATTCAGGTTTGTGAACTATTTCTATGAAACCAGTGTAGTTTTCTATATTTTTAATTAAAATAAATATCATGTTAAATATGTGGTAAAGTGAATGTATAACTGTTTTTTTGTTTTTTTTTAATTATTCTTGGGGTTAAACAATACTTTTTTATCAGTTGCTTCTTGTATTCAAAGAAATATTTTTATTATGGAGTAAACTTGAGATTTGCATATGAAACATTTATATATTTATCATTTAAATATCTTTGGATAGAATGCACTTATAAAATATCTATGTATTTCAAAAATATATTTTTTCACAATATTTTTCATATAACCACCCTATCTTTAAAGGTTTTCACTATATTTTATGAACATCTTCATAAACTAAACTATCTATATAGTTGTCCCTAAATGTAGAGTTGAGGTTTATTGATGTTTGCATAGTTTAACCATATCCAGATCACCTGCACCAGTCATTTCCTGTAGAGGCAGTGTGATATCAGATTTTGGAAATATGTATTGTGATTTTTTGCACAAGTTTCTTCCTAAAATTAAATTATAACTGAAATGTACTACTGAAATTTAGGGTAAGTGAGTAAAGTAGCTAGAAATAAATATTTTTGTGTGTATGACTTTTAAAGTATGACTTTTTTTTTTCAGCAATCAGTAAAACATTTAGTTAATTGCATAAGGATGTGGTATTGTGTAATAGATAGATTTATTACTATGTTTTTAGTTCTGCAAACTATAGAAGTAATGTTTAAATTATCACATGATCTTGGAATGCATCTTCTCATGAATTAAGAAAATTTTAGTAAATTTGTTCTGTCTACAAGTTTGATTTTAACTTTTATGTGTGCATTGTAAGTTTTGCCAATAATTAATTACCTGGGATATCCATTGCTCTTTTTTTTATTATTAAGTTTTAATATTTATAATAATAATTATTCTTTTGCTTGTAAAGTTAGAAATGGTTTGGCTTTTACTTGTGTACCACAGTTGCATACATAATGTTTTGCACTTTATAGCAGTTGTGTCTTAAGTGTTTACATTATTAACATACAAATGAAAAAGATATTGGAACATGTAGTTGTAAGATGTTTGGCCAAGGTAAGAAACAGACATATTAAAATTCATTTCATTTTACAAGAAATATACTGACAGGATATTTATCATGTGTGAAAACAAGCAGTTAGATTATAATTTATTATATGTATCTTATCAAGAATATCTTGGAAACAGTTCATTATTTTTGAGGTGTAAACTACCTCTTAAAGTGTTAGAAAAATTATTTTCTGTAATGTGGGTTTGAGCTGCTGTTTCTATATGATTTATAGTTATTATGCAAAGTTGTACATAACAGCTATATGCACATAGTAGCTGTTAATAATTTTGAACTGTTAGACTGTCAAAGGGCAAAGTGCATTTTTAATATAACAGGATGTGAACCACAGTCCAGGCATGCTAATCACTAACCATGCCTAGCCCATTATTTTCTTATAATTCATGTGAGATGTAGAACTATTTTTTGAGCTCAAAAATATATCATGGTTTCTTTTCAACTGAAAATAAAATAGTTTGAGTAGTTTTGTTTAAAAATTATAATAATGATTGAGTATTTAGTATAAGTTATTGAAATAAGAGAGTGTTCTGCAAAAATTTTGAATTTCGTATTTGTATCCATTGATAAATATATAATATTTTTAACTTGCATAAACACTATTTTAATTAATTATTAATTCTGAATGTCACAAATATTACACAATTACACAATAAATATTTTTAAATAAATTGTGGCATGTAAATTCAATGACCCTTTTTATAAATTATAAGTACCTCTTTCTTATATGAATACTGCTAATAAAATGTATGAATTATTCTATTAGCTCAACATGTCCAATCCACAAATATAGTTTAAAGTCATTGTAGCAGTACAGTATTGTATTAAGTAAATTATTATTATAACATATCCATAAGCTGAAGGTTTAAGACATGGTTTAAAATTAACATCAAGAAGAAAAAAGCTTATAAAAATGTTATATGCAGAGGTTATTCTGGATACATGAATCATAATAGTTTTATGAGCAACTGTGTCAACTAAACTGGTACTTGAAGAATAAGCTGTTCAGTATTGAAGTTAGGAACCAATTGATATAAAGTTTCTTTCATAGTTGTCAACTCACGTGTTGATTTTAAAGATACTTTCTTTAGAAAAATGTATGATGTGATTGGAAAGAACCAAGTGAAACCACTCTGAGTTTGGCTTATTCTGCATAATTACCTTAACATTTTCTTCCTTTGTATTGTATTGTTAAACTCTTGTTTAAACAGTAGCCTGGTGCACATTTTCAAGGAAGCACCACTAATAATCAGTAAAAATTAAGTATAAAAAAGTAAATTATAATTTAGAATATTCATTAAGATAGATAGTGCAGACTCCCAAAAAAAATTTGATATTGTTATGAAAGACAAAAGTTTGTGTTGATATATTTATTTAATGTTTCTTTTTTCACATGTAGTAAAAATTAATTCACTTTGAAACATTTAATTAAGTTATATTATTTCCATATAGAAGGCCATCTTCCCTCTGTTCCTGGAGCATATCGAAGTAAAACTCCAACAGCTGACCTCTACAGTTCCAGAGATAAAGAAGCTATCTTGGTTAACCGACCAAAAACTCCATTAGTTGATACCAGGAACTGGGTTAGATCACCAAGCAGTGAAATATCTTCATCCCAGCAAGAAACCTCCAGGTTGCCCTCCTCTGGTTCAGGAAATGTACCAAATGTGAGAGGAATTGGTGATACTAGTAATACTTCCTTTGGTAGAAATGAATCTTACTCAGGGTTGTTAAAAGTCATGGATCAGAGTGGCTCATCTAGGGGTATTCCTGAGAAGTCTTGGTATAATGATCAGAATCGAGAACCACTTTGGAACTATCACAGCTTCAGGGAGTCTGGAGGTTCAGGCATGAATACAAGCGAGGGTGACAGAAAACAGGAAATGCTTTATGGGTATACATCCCGTGTCAGTGGAGATCCATACAGAGACATAGGGCCATCTTTCAGGAATCCCATTTATTCGCATAGTCCTGGTACTCGAAGTGAAAGAATAGAAAATGAATCTTTCTCTGCTTTGCCATATAACACTAGAACTAATATAAACTACCTTCATGGTTATGGTGATATAGAAGATTCTTATAGAGACAGTCAGGATCTCAATTCTGTACTTAACCACAGTAAGTCAAATAATAGCAGAGGGGGCTCAGGTTATTCTCCCTATGGTACTAGCTATGGTTACAGTAGAACTTTGTATCCCAGCAATGGAAATATTTCAGGAGAATTACCACCTGGAATTAGTCCACATGACTCTTTACAGACACCCTCTGGTAATGAAGTGAGTTCTGTTTACTTAACCCCTCCATCTTCCTATTATATCCCACCAAGTAATTCTAGAGCAGGCTCTCAGTATGACAGTCTGACCCGACGGAAACACAGTACATCGTTTGAGCACGAGCAGCCTGCAGCTGTGTCATTAAATCATGTACCAAGAGATTCCAGATCCACCAATAGTAGCCTCAGTCCTAACCCATATGGCACAATGGGTGCAAGACCACCACCAGTTGGCCGGACCCCTGATTTTCTAGAAATGACTGTAACACTCGTAAGGCAAGAAAGTGGTTTTGGTTTCCGTATTGTTGGAGGGACAGAAGAAGGTTCACAGGTAAGTTGAAACAATTTGTAATTTTTTTATCCATTATTTCATTTTTTTTAAATGACATTGTACTCTATGATGATAAAATTACTATTTATAAAGTTTCTTCTTCTCAATTGACAGATGTGTAAAGAAAAATCAAGATTGTAAGTCAGTCAACCAGTATTTCTTCTAAACAAACAGATGAACAGAATATTTTTCTGAACTTTATTTAGATTTTATTTTTCATACTTGTAAAACTTGTTTATGATAAGTTTTGATGTGTCCTTACAAGTGTGTGTGTGTGCATGTAATGTTGATGGTTTCTTAGAGTAGTTCATGATTACTAGTATTTTTGTTAGCCTCTTGGAAATTGTAGAGCTGGCTAATAGGTCTATGTGTCAGTTCATAAAATGCTACATTCCTTATTTTGCACTTGTTCTTATTATGAAAGCCAAGTAGAGCTAATGATGCTTGAGCATTAGTGTGGGCTATTTTGAATCTGATGGTTCATGGTTTGCACTTCACTGTCACAGAATCTAACTTTACAGTTTTGATGTATGTGTGGAGCTTGAGAATTAACAGTATTTGCTATCCAATTAACAATTTCATGGTGAGCTCAATATAATATGCATGAGTTTGTGTACACATTTACATGTTAAATGTTTTATACTGTAATATTTGATGCAGTATGTGTATCTTTACAAAATTTAATATTCTTTAAGTAAAGAGTGCAAATTTTATATACAAGAACAAAACAGATTTTTGATGAAGCATTTTTACTAAATATTTGTTTGTGAAAATGTTGAGTCTGTTTCATTACTAGTCCGAGTATGATGTGATTTTCATGTTATAATTAAAAACAATTTATAATTATAATTAAAATTAAAAATTAATTTCTGAAACCTCTTACATACATTTTGTATGTTTGCTTTCAGGAAGACTATTTTCTCAGTTATTTTCTTTACTATAACTATGTGGGGTTTGTTAAATTTGACAGACCTTCTAACCACCATTTATATTTGACAAACCTTTTAACCACCATTAAAAAGTAATGAAATGGATCTCAATTATGCTTTTTTTTTTCCTATAATGGTAAAAAGATTATAGCACAAGAAAACAAATGATTAATCTAAATAGCTTAAATGTTGTAACATTATACATTTAGATACATTTATTATTTTGAATCTATTGACCTTTCAGCCATTGCTGACAAACATCACAGAAGATAGAATGATGTGGTACGTGTGCACTGATGTTACCATATCCAAGAATATAAAACTGATCTTTTCAAAGTGACTTGTCTTTATTGTGTTTTAATGGACTAGTGTTTTGTAAAAAAAACAAAAAAAAATGTCATATTTCAATTATTATATATTATTACTATTTACAAATAAAATGAAGAACAGTAAATAAAGTAAAGTAAATGATTATCTCTTCTAGTTATGACCTTTGTACTCAGTTGCTGCTTGACATAGGTTGGCTAAGCCTTAAGAAATTTCACATGTAGAGTATGGGAAACAAAATGATTTTTTTCAGGTTTTGTATATTGTTACATATTATAATTTATCTTGTATGAGTCTTCAATTTATTATGATATATATATTATGATTTAAAATATTCTGAAACTGAGCTAAAGTGTAATTTCAATTTAGAAATTAATTAAATATAGAGATGTATCAAATTCATGATCGTTGCCTTCAAAATTTATATACACAATTTTCTTTTCCAACACAAATATATTTTAATATACAAACAGTAATGCAATTATTAATAACAGTTGTTATAAATGATGGTTTCTGTTCATAAGTTTTTCAAACTTACAAACAATATTTGGGTCCTCTGTCTGGTATGGAACTGAATATTTTATCCATAGTTCACAACAAGTTAATTAATTTTGAGTTGATATCTATGCTACAGCTCACTTAATGGGTATTAGCTAGCTTTTTAGTGATCACAAGGTGTTTTTTTTACAGCCAAATGTATACAATTTCTTTTTAGAAGTAGCAACATCTGAAGCTAAATGGTTTGTAATGTTTGAAATCTATAAATGTTCCAGGTTAAATATCTGTAGTTTCTCAATCAATAAGTATTAATCATAGTTGTAGCTTCAAGGGTTAATTGTGTAACAATTGTAGTAAATCAACAGTATAAACTGTCTTGGCTCATCTGTTTATAAACATTAAGGTGAGGTTCTAGAAATTTAATTTGTTTCAACAATATACAAGTTTTTTCATAAAACATATATTGGTGATTCTTATACTCGAGAAACCTTTACAAATTTAGGGAGTTTTGCAATACACATTTAACAGTATGAGCATTTCTAAATATAAATTTAACTTACAGAAACATTGATATTAAGATAAATATGGAATAGTAAATCTATTATAAATATACATTTGAATGACCAAAAACACTAGTTTTTCTTAAAATACAGAACAATAAATAAAAAAATTAAAGCAAACAATTACATCTTTTTAACTACGACCTTTGAATTTGGTTGCTAAGCCTGTTAAATTTTTGTATGTAGAGGATATGAAACAAAATTTTTTTTTAGGTTTTATTTATACATTTGAATAACCAAAAATATCATAAATTACTATATTGGTACATAGAATTCAATTATAATTTACTAAGCTTGGTAATTAAGCTGTATTTGAGTCAAAGTATGAAATTTTAAACAGGATAAAGATTCAATTTATGAGCAAGAAGGTTTGTATTGAAAAAAAGAGACACATCCATTATATTTGAAAATGGATGAGAAAACCAACTCGAGGTCACTCTTAAGCTGGCAGTTGGTTATTCAAATGTCATTTATATGTAAGTGTATATAAGAAACCACAGCAGGGCTGCTGTGTTTGATTCAGTACATGAGCAATATCTCAACAACCAGAAAAAATAGGAGGTTCTTATTTTATATTCTTACTTGTTAATATTGGCACTTTGAGTTCCTAATTTGGACAGAACTATAGACTTTGTATTGTGACATCACAACCATCTAATTTGAATCAGTGCTGCTTTCAACATAACATGTGATACACAATAATTTGTTTAGGCAGTTATTTTTCAATATTTACTTTTAAATTGAGAAATTATGTAACGTATAGTATGAAAATTTGAATTCTAATTTAGTTTGATATCAAACTTAATGACATAAATTCTAAAAATAATAGTTCAGTAAAATTTTGAAATCAAATGGAATGACAGGGTTTTTGACCCATGACCTATATGGAAGGGTTAAATGCAATATTGTTAAACTTTTTTGATAAAATTTTTTGAAATATGTTGTAAGTGTTCTAATTTTAGTTGTTTCTAAAGGAAAAATAGCTTAAAAAAACAATGTTTAAGGTGTTAGACATAGTTAATACAATTACACCATCAGTAGGAATTTATAACTTTTTTTAATATATAAAAAAGCCACATGTTTTGGTTTTAGAAATATCTTTGAACGACATTAATCAAACTTTTTCACTAGCAAGCACCATTTGTCAAGTAAGGCAAAAAAAAACAACACTTAGTCAAAAGATATGTCTTCAACTGGTACAGAGGTAAGTCTACAGATTTAAAATGCTAAAATCATGGGTTTGATTCCCCTCAGTGGACTCAGCAAATAGCTTAGTGTGGTTTTACTATAAGAAAACACAAACAAACAAACAAAAGATATACATTTGGTATTACCCTTGACTTTACAAAGTTGATAAATTCAGACTTATGTAGTTAACCACTGATTCCACTATCATATGTAATTTATGCCAAAAATGCTGTAATTGTTATTGCATTAAATTCAGAGGGCATTGTTATTTCATTGCCTTTTAACCATTTTCCAGTAGAGATTGTCGATGACCCCCACCCTTCCTGATCCATACAGTATACTGCATTGTATATTAATGATTGTTTTCATTTGTCAAAATATAACAAGCATTTTAGACTGCAGTGTAATTTCCATTGTAAAAGACTTTCATACAGTTTCCATGTATAAGTGCACTCCTGTTAGCATCAAATTACTGCTTGATTAATCCAAACAAATACCATTCATAGATTACATTTATGTGTGAATAGAAATACATTACAATGTTTGTTAGTTAGAAATTTGAACATGTATTAACTAAAGTATTTTTGGTAGCATATTTTAACTTGTGTGAAAGTGTGGAATAGAGTGTTGTGATAGCTGTGATCATCTTTATTATGAATATTAAGGTTTCATTATTAGTGGAGTTACTAAAGAATGTGCTTCTGTAAGTATGCGACATGAAAACCATTTGCATAGATGGAAACTTATTTAATAAAGCTAGTTGTTTAGTGTTTGAATTGTGGAATCTTGTTTCAAGATTTCTTTTTTAACTATCATGATATTGTATAAAATCAATAAAGGAATAACAGATATGAAACTTTGAACGTAAGATGTATTATGTCATACAGAGGTTGAATACGTTATATCAGAATTATTTTGAAGTATCACCACATGATTATAATTCACATCTCCACATTGGGGCATTTTCTGTTTGACATCTTTTCATCTTGAAAATTATTTGTCATCATAGTTACCATTCCAAAAAGCTCCATCGTAAGACTGTCATCTTCTGAGCACACACGCTTCCTCTTTCAAGCTATTCTTAATCCACCTAGTGTACAATGACAAGTGTTTCTCATTGCCTGTTTGAGCAGTCTGATTGCAGATAAATATATTGATTTGTCCAGTATGTCTTTGTATGGAACAGCATGAATACCCATTTCATTCTCCAGTTGATTGAGATGTGTTGTGGTAGCAACTTACGTACACATGACTTGTGTCACTTTAGCAAACAGAAATCCTTTTACTATGGTGTGTAATTTTGTGTGCAGCATATGAACAGCTTTTGTCACCAATCTTTGTGTTTATGAGTTTTCATCTATTATAAAATGGCACAATTACTTAACATGGCTAGGGTATGACTTGTTGCAGATTTATTTCTGGATAGTTCTGGTGTCTCAAGGTGGCCCATATTCCTTTTCTGTGCAGTGCTGTTAAGTGCAAGCAACATCCTAATCTTGAAAATTTTAAATCCCTGATCTGAACACATTGTTATGATCTGAGTATATAAATAGTTGCATTGAAAAGTGCTGTTACATTTCCCAAAAGTGATATCAGCTTCTGATGGCATCACAACACAGTGTAAAATGCCAAACATTATCAAAATATAGTTCTAACATGTGCCATTATAATATATCTGTATTGGTTGTGGTTGTCACATGAGTTGCTGATTAGCTTAGTCAAATTAATTTTAATATTACACTTCTCTAAGTATGAACTTAGTTCTCCTTTACTGTTATTCATTAGCATTGTTAAAGTTCTGAATTATAGGTGTTGTTATACTGAAGTTTATTCTAGGAAAATGTTTTGTAAAAATTATCATATTTTTAGGACCGAATATTTTTATTTTTATAGGCAATTTTGTGTTAAAGAACTCGAACACAGCAAGTGCCTGTAATTGAATTTCAACTGTTAAAACATTCAACTGAAATGCAAACTGAATCGTGTTATTTCACTTTGTAGGTGTCTATTGGTCATATTGTACCAGGTGGAGCAGCAGATCTAGATGGACGACTACGTTCAGGTGATGAAATAGTCTCTGTTGACAACCAAGTAGTCATTAATACATCACATCATCATGTGGTTCAGTTAATGGGAAATGCAGCACTAAATGGCAGGGTAACACTGGGGCTGAGAAGAAGACACTTGCCTTTAGGTATGATATTGTTTAATTCTAGTAATAAAATTAATTTGAGTTTTGTATTGTTTAAATTTCTCATATATGCAAAAAGTTGATTTTGATATAAAATACTAATTTATACATAATGTATGCTTGTTTGTGAAGACTTTAGTATAAACTTTGTGAAAAGCCCTCAACTGTTTTGTTCTAAATACTGTAAAACTATAAAAAGTTGACAGAATGTGATACTTGCTGTTAGTAATTAGAAATTAAACTGTACTTTATCAGTATATACTTTTCTTTAAATTGTAAAAACAAAAATGTTTTATTGTAAACATTACTGCAACACGTTAAAAATTTGTTTCTATAATTGGAATTAATTTATGGGTTTTTCAGTCTAAAGTGTTTAACTGGATAAGCTTGTTACCATCTGGAATATATATCACTTTACAGTTGAATTTGATTTTGAGACAGTTTTAATGTAGATTAACAATTAATTGAATATTTAGGTAATGATATGTTTTTGTGCATATGTAGCTTGTGTGACATGACAATAATATTTTAGGATTTCTCATTACTATCAACTTGTTTGCTTTTAAATGAATTAAATAACAAAGACTAGACAAATTTCATTATACTAGAATATTAAAGCTAATGTAATTTATATGATGTTATGAGTTGATCCCAGACTCTTTCTTTAACTGAAAGTTATAAAAGTCAGAATATCAGATTGTACAAGCTAAGTACGTGCTAAGTCACATGCAGGTCATTTTGATTGGTTTTTGTTTGTGGAAATATATGGTCAAATATGCTAATTTTAGCAGTACAGAATTAGATTATTAAGAATTAAAAGATGTTATGCTTGTTCTTGCTTTGATTTTATTGAATTAATAAATTGACCAGGTCAAATTTATTTTAAAAACAACACAAGCAACTGACCTGATTGCATTATGGAAATCTTGTTACTTTATTAATACAATGGTTTATGAATATTTTATACAAATAGAACAAAACTAAATTTCTATTGTTTGATGTTAATCTGTAACATTATGGTACTGATCGAATATATACATGATGTAATTTTTTGTCTGTCAGATCCTTTAAACCACACCAAATCAATTGAAAATATATATCCATATGATGTCACAGTGAAAAGAAAGGAGAATGAAGGATTTGGATTTGTCATAATATCTTCAGTAAGCAAAGCAGGATCAACAATAGGTAGGGTTTGTTTCCTGTGAAAGCAAGACAGAGGTAATGATTGACTGGCTTGTAGTCTTCTGCATGCTCCACAAGAATTGCATGGTTAACAATATATACATTTTTTTTCTCATGTAATCAAGATAAGTTTAACAGTAAATGGCATTATATCCTCTGTTAGCATTGTTACTGGTATTTAGACCTTATGTTGTTTTTGAGCAAAGTGGAGTTAATTAGATAAGTTGTGTATCCTTTGTAAAATTCAAATTTAAGAGTAAACGTGAAATATGTTACTTTCACTGTATGTAGTTTATAAGTAGCATTAAATAGACTATTTTGTTTTGAAACTAATGAATATTACTTTTCAAATGTTACTATTTGTTTTTAAGGGATCTGGTATTTTGTTATTACTACAATCATTGTTTTGTTCTAAAACATTTGTCGTGTCTTACTAATTAAATAATGTGTTGTAACATGTAAGTTAAAGTTTTAAGGTTTACTTAAAAGTGTTTATTAAGATAGTTGACTCTTGAATTAGAAAGAAAATTGGGGAATATAGTAAAATTGGATGGGAGACTTTAACTCTTAGAATTGTACAGTGTTTTGAGAAATAGATTAAGTTTTATTTATAATGTGTTTTAATATCGTTCATATTTCTTGGACAGCAAACCTTTGACTGAAAAAAATGTGCATGTTATATGTGATAATGCTTCTTTGAACACTGTTTTTTAATATTATAGAATTGACAAGTATTTGGTGAAAATTCTTAAACTAGTGTTTTTCTATAAGACATGAGATGAAACTTCAGATAAATGATAATAAATAATGAGCTGATGTGTCTAAATGAAAACATTTTCTAGTTTATTTTACTGACATTTCAAATAGACATCCTTCATCAGACAGTAAATACTGTGTTGCAATGGGATTAGGTTCAGAAATAAATTATTACTGCCTAACAAAGGGTGTCTACTTGAAATGTTGGATTAAATAAACTAGAAAATGTTTTCACTTGTATCAGTTTATTCTATCTTAATATATCAAAGTATTTGGTCCTTAACCAAAATTACCCCTTTGTTTTGCTATTGGAATATGACGGATTTGTTTTTATAAGCTTTCTTTCAGTATACAATTAGATCATCAAAAGATAGTTTCTTAAATGTAATCCATTGTCAGAATAGTAATTGCATTATTACTTCTTATAGGTAGGATTATTGAAGGAAGCCCAGCTGAGCGTTGTGCCCAACTTCATGTTGGAGACCGTATATTAGCTGTGAATGGCATAAGCATCTTAAACATGCATCATGGTGAAATTGTGAATCTAATTAAAGATTCTGGATACTCTGTTGTTCTCACCATTGGTCCTCCTCAAGGTATTGGATTTTGACATTGTGCTGAATGCTAAAATGATTGTTTAATTTCTGATCAATGAATGATGTATCGAACAGCATAAGTTTAAAAACTGATTTCCCATGAAGGATAGTAGTAAGTAGTGTACTTCATCTAATGTATTGTTTGGAAATACAAGACTGCTGTGTGTGGGAGTGGTTTGAGAAAGAGAGAAAAATCAGTATGTCATGGTCAGCTTAGAGTTCCATCACTTGAAATCACTATAACTGTCTCAGAAACAAACAATAAAACAAAAAGACCAGAACTAAAATCATGCTACTTGAAGTACGGTTCCATTACCTGTGTATCAACAATTAACCCTTTTCACATAGGCTGACAGGTTTTCTATCACAGAGGAGGAACATTTATGCAAAAATACAGTAACTCTTAGCATTCCTCATAAAATATTATAAGATTTGGTTAAAGTTTATAAGGATTTTTTATACAAGGAATGACATGTTTTAATTACATTTTTCTAATGAAAAGGTTATTTATCAGTGGTTTTTATTGTTTTTTTTACACTCAAACTATGAATGGGTTGAGTGCAAAGTACTTTTCATTTTAAATGTAAAAAAATGCTTTTCTTCATCTTATAGTTTTTTAGAAACTTGTAAATAAATATCAAAGTTTTTAAGGTAAATGTATATATTTTATTTTTAATTTCTCTTCCATATCATTAACTTGAGGTATTATTATCAATGTACAATGTAATATAGTAATTAAAATTAACAAACAGGGAAAAAAAATTAACATTTCATTTTTTGTAGAATGTCTTAAAGAATTTTTTGGTTCTTTCTTAATCCCTTTTCACATATACTTAACACTCCTATGAAAAGACGTTTCTAGTCCTAATTTCTCCAAGCCCGTTCCCCTGGCTGTGGTTTCGCTAGATAGTAGATAGGGACAGTGGGAATCTCGTTAATCTATTCATTAATGGATTTAAATGGCAATTTCATTTAAATACAAAATTATTAGCCTAATATTAATAACCTTTCAAGTTGCTCTGGGGCCTATTAGGCCCCACTTTTTGTAGGAGTGTTAATGTTTAATATTTTGTTTTCCTTTTTTTACAATGTATTCTTCATCTCGACACAAGTCAACAGTGACTGTGGGAGAGATGTACAATTTTTATGCAAAGATTTTTGTGTGCTGTAAGACTTGAGAGCATGATGTCTACTTAAAAAATGTTTAAACCTTGCACTTATGCATCTTAAAACATAAATATTACACAGTTAAATATGAAAGTAAGACCTAAATGCATTTTTACTATGTCCATCTTTGATATATTTAGGAAAGGAATAACAGTTGTGCTGTAGTTGATTAAGCATTCAACAATACTGCAGTCAGTTACATATGCTCTGTAGCATGAACTGTGCATCAATTTCAAAGTAATTATTGTTAGATTATAGTGGAAAAATAGTGTTTTCTAATGACATTATACATTGGGTATTGTAAAACTCAAAGATACATGTTGAAGGTAGGCATGGCACCTATAAGTGTTTGAAAACATTTATTACTTGATTCAAATGCATTCTTTCAAAGAATTTTCAAATGGATGAATGAAAAGGTTATGTAAGTATCTTATAGTCTAGACTTACATCTACACAACTTCCATTCTATTATTGGAGAAACAGAGTGCCAAAGTAGAAAATGTTTATAGCTTGCTGGTTACATGATAATACATTTGAAGTTGTAAGTAGTGTTTTTAAAGGTTTCTTTGGAAGCAGAGGACTTGAAACTGAGATAACATAAAACTTCATTACATACATTGTAATGTTAATTTTGTTCATGTACATTGACAATAAAGGTATTTGATAAAATTTTGAATGTAACACTGTGACTTGGGCAAAAAAGTGTTTAAAGGGGTACCCATTGTGAAAGTGCTAACAGAAATTATCATATAGTTCTGAGTCCTTCAGTAGTTACCAACTTTGTGTATGTGTGGAGATATTATGTAAAGTTTTATTTTCTTGAAGAGCAGTGCTGACTTGACATAAACTACCAGTGCTGACTTGACATAAACTACCAGTGCTGACTTGACATAAACTACCAGTGCTGACTTGACATAAAACTACCAGTGCTGACTTGACATAAAACTACCAGTGCTGACTTGACATAAAACTACCAGTGCTGACTTGACATAAAACTACCAGTGCTGACTTGACATAAAACTACCAGTGCTGACTTGACATAAAACTACCAGTGCTGACTTGACATAAAACTACCAGTGCTGACTTGACATAAAACTACCAGTGCTGACTTGACATAAAACTACCAGTGCTGACTTGACATAAAACTACCAGTGCTGACTTGACATAAAACTACCAGTGCTGACTTGACATAAAACTACCAGTGCTGACTTGACATAAAACTACCAGTGCTGACTTGACATAAAACTGCCAGTGCTGACTTGACATAAAACTGCCAGTGCTGACTTGACATAAAACTGCCAGTGCTGACTTGACATAAAACTGCCAGTGCTGACTTGACATAAAACTGCCAGTGCTGACTTGACATAAAACCAGTGCTGACTTGACATGCCAAAACTACCAGTGCTGACTTGACATAAAACTACCAGTGACATAAAACTGCCAGTGCTGACTTGACATAAAACTACCAGTGCTGTGACATAAAACTGCCAGTGCTCACTTGACATAAAACTGCCAGTGCTGACTTGACATAAAACTACCAGTGCTGACTTGACATTAAACTACCAGTGCTGACTTGACATAAATTATCAGGTACATAAGAAATATTTAAGTGATTGTTATTCACTTTTCTTCTAAAATTATTATTTTTGTTGTTTGTATATACATGTTTCCTTCCATTAGTATTTTCTAAATTATTGTTTTTATCTCTTTTAAAAATATATATAAAATGTGTTGCTCACTACCAATTAATCTTTATTTTTGGAACTTATTTGTCTTTAACATGTCTTGAGGAAAAGAAGAAAAAAAAAATCAGTTTGATTTAACTCTGTCTTTTAGATGACACCTCCAGCACGGCATCCACTTCACATAGGGTATGTAAAATGTATCTATAGGTAAAAAATTTGTTTCTGTAGGTTATCTCCGTGATATGATTTTCTAATTCACATGCTCTTTCTCTATAAATAAATGTTATGTACATCCCAACTAAGGTATATATCATTACTGTTATTGTACTACATAAATTATCTTTGTCTTAGATAAAAATATAATTTTTTTTTTGTCAACAAATTTATGGTTTGCTTTAAAGATTCCTGAGAACAGTTTAATTATACATTTACAATAAGTAATATATTATCTGTGTGTGTGTGTGAAGTTTGTGCACCTGTGTATTTATTGCACTGTTTAACATTCCATGCAGCTTATTATATTTGCTAAAGTACTTAATTATATTAAATATATTTTTATGTATAATTAAGTTATATGCTTCTTAGATGCTATATACAAGTGATGGAAACCTTATTACTAAAATGTACTAGGGGATTTCAATTAGTCCAGTATGTGTGAATGAAATATACTTGGCAGAATATTAGCTACAAATATTGAAATCCTCTGTTGTATAGATTTGCATCAGATATTAATAATATGAACATGTCATGTTCTTGAATCTTTAAATAATCACTAGGGTTTTTGTGACATATCAGTATGTTCAGGATTTTGTCTATTCATAAAACATTTAGTTTAAAAACAAAGCTAAACCTAATTATTTGTCACTTGTATGAAAAGGTAAATTTTTTGGTGTGTTGAGACAATTTTCTTTCATTTCAATTTTAAGTCTAGTTTGAAAAATAAGTGTTGTGCTACTTTGTTGTTCCTGTCATGTTAAAATAAAGTTTTCCTGATTTAACTTTTTATTAAAACCCTACTATAAAGTTTCAGATTATAAAAATTGTCTTTGCTTTATTGTCACCAGTATGTGACTGTCCTTTGGGGAGAATTAGCTTTTACTGCTGCTTATCTCGTCCTTCTAAAATTTGCAGTCGTACCTTTCTGCTGCAATATTTCCTGTTAACTCTCACTGCATTGGCTTGGTCAGATTGACCAACAACGAGACCACTTTATACTCATTTGAAGTCATTATGGTTTTGATACTACTAACTTTTAATATAGTATCAGTATCTTCTCAAAATTTGGCAGACCTTCAGTAAACATTACAAATCTTTCTCATGCAAAAAATCTGATTTTTAGTGGTTTTTCTAATAAACTAAAAAAAAGATTTGACCTTGAATATATTGATTCTTGTTTTGCTATTCATGTACAAAGAGATTTTTATGTTGAGATTAAAAATTCTTCTTTTTTTTCCCCATCTTAAAAAATCTAAAATGTTATTTACTTAATCCCTAAAACCTCCTAAATACAGTTCAAATGTTTGTTTCCAATAAAACTTTATACATTTTATCTGTTATTTCCTCTACCCTTACTGTATAAAATGTTGGTTAATTTGATCAACCTTGCAACCACCAAACATGTTTTATTGCCCTTTGAAGTGTTTAACTATTATTTGTCATTATAAGTTATAATTTACTTGGGGAAAATGGAAGTTATGTCATACTATTGAATTGCATTAGCCACAAGCTACTCTGAGCTGCCTGTGTTAAAAAAATTATAGTATTATTATTATTTTACCTTATCTAACCTATTTAACTTAGAGATACCTATTTGTATATCTTAGTTACTTTTATAATAATATATAAAGAATATTCATAAAAAACAAGAAATAAAGCACTTACCTGGGTCCTCTCTCTCTGTCTTTTGCTGTTGACTGTCTATGACACTTAACCCTACATTTTTAATACCAATGACAGTAGTGCATTAAGATTTTTTTATTTAATTAAATAGTGTGCCAAAGAACATATAATAAGAACATACAAATAGCAGACAGTGTCCTATAACTATCACAATTTTCTAACTATGTGACAAGAGCTGTTACAAATTCATCCAAGCTAGTCGGAATATTTCCCATGGAAACAGAGCTTGAGCTAAAGGAGAAATTGAACATTCTCTGTTCAAAAAATAATGTAATACATCATTTGACAGATGTAAATCTTGGACTTTTTTTAATTATAAATAATGTAGCATTAAACGTAAGAGAGAAATATTAAATCCTGAAAGAGAGGATGTGACGAATTCTCTGATTTTCTGTTTGATGGCTCAGTAACCAAACAAGATTGAAAGTGATGACCATTTTATAATGAGTGATTTACATTAAATTTTGTACTTATTGGAGAGATGGTAATTATGTTAAAGAAGGAGGGATGTCATTTTTCATTTTAGGGGAAATTCAGGATTTTTCAAAATATTATCTTATGAAATTAAGAAGTTAAAACATATATACTGTTAAAATATGGATTATATGCTATAATTTTATGCTACACTAATTGGTACAACATAAACAAAAAGTATTTAACTAAATTTTAAATGTAAAAAGCAAAAGTTAATGGAAAACACTTGTGACATTAACAGTAAAGGATGCCCATTCAGAGAGGGTTAAATTTTGGCTTTTAATATTAAAATTAGTTACCTGACCAGTAACATAAATTTTCTTCAAGAATTTAGTGTATTTATTTGTTTATTGAATCATGATTTTGCATAAATAAAAAGTTGAGAAACTGGCTTTATAAATTACATTTTGATTTAAGTGATAACAGAATTTATATTTAATACATATCTTTAGGCTCAAACACTTATTTTCTGAAAAGTATATTGAAACTTCCTGATGTAGTAGATTTGATAATTAGAAGGTTTATTCTCTCTTTCACTTTTTTGTTTAGAAAAATCTATAACAGTATTATCTATCAAGACTTCAACATGTATTCTTCATCTAGCCTTCCATTTTCATATATTCAATATAACTTTACTAATAGTTTTTTTACATTCTCATACCAACTTTCTTGCTTTCTTCTCTGTCTGCTATGCTTTGTTTCCTGGCATCAGAGCTCTAGAACATCTTTGCTTCATGTCACAGCTGTTCCAATGCTCCCACTGACTGATCCTGATTTTTCACAAAGGGTTTATGACACTCGGACTCTGCATTCATCCTCTTCTGTTGATTATCAGTACAGGTCTGTTATTCTTATGTTTCATCGTTTTCTTGTATCTCCTGTGTACTTTCTTACTGCTGTACTGAAAAGTATTATTTCCTGTATGCATGTGTATCTGTTGGTTGTCATTTTTGTTTTACTTTTATTTGCTTTTTATGTCATTATTTTTGCATTAACTCTGTCAAAACACTAGATGGAAAAAAGGATAGTTTTTTTTCTTTCCAAGTCTGTTTCAAATTCACTCTGGCTCTAGTTAGTCCTTAAAATAAAAATTTTGTTTCTCGACATTTGTACATTTTTTTTTACACACAAGTTTTATGGTTGAATTGGGGAAAGAAAAGGTTATACTGAGAATTACAAACAGTGATGCTGGATGTTTCTTCTTGCATACCTGAGATGGAAAGAATGCTAGTTATCGTGACACTTTACTTTAAGAATTTCTATTATTGGAATATTAAATTCTAGTCATAGGAAATATTAAAGGTGTTCCCATCCATTTATTCCCAGCACTGTAAAAATTCAGAAATAAAGTTAACTTTCTGCTGCGTGTTTATCAAGATTTCAAACAAAAGCAAGAAGAAACTTTCATAAACCAATAACTAATAACCCATGAAGTAAAGCAAAACATATTTAATAATGATTTGGACATGTTTGTCAACAGTAAATATTTTGATGCATTGTGTTGTGCATTACTAAAGCTCATAATCTAAATACTTTTCCCATGTGATACTTTTCAGAAAACAATTTACTGTAAGAACTTGTGGGATGCGTGGATGCACAACCTACATGTAGATAAAATTTCTTTAATCATCCATTTGCCAAATTGGTACAATGAAAGTAGTTAGGAAAACAGTGGGGTATGCATTACATTCGTGTTATTGTAATACATTTCAAACATTCCAGCAATATTGTGTTATCCAACCTGGCCTTTATTAACTGATTATTTAACTGGAATCAAATATATTTTTGTTGTTGCTGTTGTGCTTTCTTTCATATATGCTCATATCTGAACAGATTTAAGGCACCTAACTGAAGGCTGTAGCCACATTTCTTTTTGCTGCATGCAGATGACAACAATCTGACAGGTTAACTTTCTCTAACTGTTCTTTTGCTGGCTATTGTTTTTAGTTCTTTCAGGTAAACACCCTTCATATATTTATTTTGTATGTAGTTAGAATAAACTGAACTTTGTTCTTTGTTGGTTTAGTTTTTTTTCAGTAAAATTCCTTTTGTTTTCTTGTTTTCTTCTCTATTTTTCTTTTCTATGTTTTCTTCATACTTTCTATAAAGGCTGTGATCTGATTGAGTACAGTATTTGTAAATACCTACTATCTTTAAGACATCAGGTTAAATATTCTGATATTTTTAGTCATTATGTTTCAGTTTTAAAAATGAAATCATGATACCTTGTAAGTTTTTAATCTAAGCTTCATTATATAGTTGGTCAATAATGTTGGAAAAATGTATTAACTTATAAACCTGTAGCTTATTGGAAAGTTATTGAATGGATAAGAATAGTATAATTAATCACTGATATTCATGTGGGTTGAACAGGTAATAAAGTTAATTAGGTATATTTCTAACAACAGGCATGAAAATGATGAGAATTTTTATTCTGACAGACTATTGCTAATGTATATGAGCCAAGTGTTCAATACACTTTTTTATGTTGTGTAATTAGTTTGTAAAGTTAGTATGATAATTAAATATGCAGAAAACCAGTTGTCTGTATTATTCCCTTATGATTTGCTTGTAGCTTTAAATCTGATATAAATTAAATATGTTTTATTTTACAGGGGGAGGAACACTCAACTGACCAAGATGTTCAGTACTATTCCGTAGAGCTTCATCGAGGGACTCGAGGGTTTGGCTTCAGTATTCGTGGTGGTAAAGAGTTTCAGAACATGCCTCTCTTTGTGCTTAGGATAGCAGAAAATGGTCCAGCACATCAGGATAACAGGCTCCAGGTAAAAATAACAAAACAAATAGTATCTAAGATACGAGATAACAGGTAAACAACCATCTAAGTTAGCATGTGGTTCAATACACCAAGATAACAGAGTACAATAAACACCTACTCAAACTCACAAGAAATCTAGCACATCAAGTCAACATAATAGGTTTACAAACTAGCAACTATTCAAACTAACAAAGTTATAGTTAAGTAGCTATCCCAACTGACAAATGATCTAGCACATCATTTAACAGGCTAAAAACCATATAAACTAACAAATGATCTGGTACATTGAATCAGGGTAATAGGTTATAGGCAAGCAGCTGTACAAACTGACAAATGATCCAGCATATCATGTAACAAGATACAGGCTAGAAACTAAGTAAACTTGCAAACAATCCAGCACTTCAAGGTAACTGATTAAAGGTGGTTAATCGGTTAATCCAAACTAACAAATGGTCCAACATGTTGAGATAAAAATTACATATAATCAACTATCCTAGATTAATAAGATGAAAACGCATTTTCAAAAATATATCTGACCTCTGCTGACACTAATGCTATTTATCAATGTCTAGGGATTCCACTCTTTGCCCATCCAAATATTGAGAATGCTTGCTCCAGTTGTTTATACCCCACTTTGAATACCTTAGGCAAATTCCAATTTGTAAATTTTTCCACCAATGTGCACCATCTATCTTGTTGTTGTATATGAGCACCTCATTCTGATAATGTAATCATGTTTTTTCAACAAAGCATTCAGCATGTGTTTTTATCAACAGGGGTATTGTGATTATTTACTGTTTACATTGTGATTTTGAACTAGGTTGGTATTTCTATGGTTATCTTTTTGTGATATGATATGTATAGGTTACTTAACACATAAAAAACAAATTTATTGATGCATACGAATTTCAGAGTTAATGTTTCAAGTAAAGACCTCTTTCATCTTTGCTGTCTGGGGCTTGTCAACAGCCAGGGAAGGGGTCACTCTCAGTTTAAGTTGTCCATAAGATCTATTGCAAGATGAAGATGTGGATTGAGAATATCTTTCCAGGAGATTATAAGGTGGCTTTTGCAAATGATTCAGGAACAACTGGTGAGAATTCAGGCTCTCATTTTCCAACTCCTTTTTTTTTTTTTTCTCACTAGATTGGCCTAAACAGAGGATCATTTTGATCAACCACCTCCAGCCCCTTTTATTCAGTTGGTTACTTGGGTTTGTGAGGTTTTGCATTTGACTCAACTCCTTCCTTGTTAGCAAAAAGAATGGCAAGTGACTACTTTGTTGTTGTTTTTTTCCCTCCTTCTCCTGTTATTGCTGTTTGGTGACATGATGGGACATCTGTGCCTTTTCTCCCATGTTTATCAGATCAGCATTCTGCCAGAAGGAGGCCTACTTAGATTCTCAATAGATGGACCTTCTTCTTTCTCACTTGTGGAGGTCTAGATTGGAACCTGACCACTTTAAATAGCAGCTTTCTCAAATTCCTCTTACTCTGACAACTGTCCTGAGGTGTTTATATTTATTCCAACTTTTGTCTGAAGCCTATTAATGTTTCCCTCAGCAGTTTTAGAATGAGTTGGAGATTTTGCTGATGGCTGCCTCAGTCAGATTGTCTTCTGTTTTTTCTTTGGTTTCCTGGCAGATTTGTTGTTGGGATGTATGGATTGCTTTGTTAGAAATAGTTTGTTTACTATCTTCTGCCTTTTTTTCATCCCATGTTATTTGCTGGAATACAAGAAATTTTAGAATCCCAAATCAATACTTTTCATTCTTTGTTGGCTTCAAGCCATGGAAAGAGCTGTCAAACTTTTACTTCTGTCTCTTCCTTTTACTGTGTAGAGGATTCTCTCTTTTTAGGGGATGTGGGCACTGGAGCCTTTTATTCTATTGAGATGATCACATATGAGGTCCTTTGGATCATCTTGCCTCACTACTCAAGAGCAACATAGTCAATTGTGAATGGTGGTTGGATCGGAACAGCAACACTATTGGGGTACCTATTCAACACCTCGTCCTGAGATTCATTTGTTCACAGATGTATCTCATCAGGGATGGGAAGCTTATCCTCAAGTTCAGGAGTTCCAGGATACTTTGACAAAAACTGAATCTATCCTCCATATGATTCTTCTCAAACTTCTTGTGGTACATTGGCAATGGTTCAAGGTCTCTGTCTCTTTTGAAGGGAAAATTTGTCATTATACGTTCCAACAGTTCCAAAGTGGCAACCCAGCTTTCTCATCAAGGAGGTGTATAGAGTCTCAGAATCTTTGTTTTGATACCTTGGATCTTCTCTGTATAGCTCATTTCCATCGTATCAGTCTTTTAGCATGTCATGTTCCAGGAGTGATGAATTTTATTGTAGATCTCTTGTCTTGACTTAACCAGATTTCCTGATAGGGTGGATGCTACCTCATGAGAATTTTCAGTGGATTTGCTTTCATTTCTGATCTCCAGAGATGGGGTCTTTGGAATTCTGAACTGCAGTTGTTTTGGTCTTTGACACCTCATCCTCAGGGGCTCACAGTGGCTGCATTCAGCCAGGGCTGAACAGGTTTATATCTGTGTACTTTCCTCCAAATTGGCTATTGATCCAGTTTCTGACTGTGTCTCATTCTATTCTCTATCAAGTTCTCTTAATTGAATCTTATTAGCCAACTCAAATGCTGTTTCTGCTCTTTCAGTATGTGCAGGAATGTCCACCTCTACCTCTTCCACATTCACAATCTCTGTTGAGACAACATCAATCAGATATTCTCCATCCAGATGTTCAGAAACTCAGTCTTAATGCTTGAAAGCTATGCAGTCCTTTGCCCAACATAAGGGTTTAAGTTCTAATGTTTCTCTGTAGTTAACTAAAATCTCTCTGTAGGCCAAACCACATCATTTATCAATGGAAATGGAATATTCATCATCAATGATGTATTAAAAGGAATTTAAACCCTCTACATCCAAAAGTATCTACATATCCTCTTTTTTAACTTCGGTATTTGAGAAGGGTTTTGCTTTGTGTACAGTGGCTTTATGTAAAGCACCCTTATCCACTGTTTTTAGGTGTTCTAAATATTGTAAAGTTTTGAATCTTTGGTTCTGTCAGGTCTACTAAAATTTTTTTGTCTTCTTTGGCCCATACAGCCTTTTCAGTAATTGAATTGGGATTTTACAGTTGCTTTACAGGTCTTGATTCATCATCTTTTTGAACTCTGAGCTTTGTGTTCTTGGTTTACACCTTTCTCTTAAGTTATTTTTTTTTATTGTTGTTGGCTTGTGGATTTTGTCAGTCAGTGTTGTTTGCAATTCATGTGCATAGGATTCTTTATCATTCCACATTTTCCCCTCTGTATGGATTCCTGTATGTGGTGAAGGGACCTCCCAGGGAAGGTTTTGTTCTTTCAGTTTACCTCCTCTGGGATCTAAACATCCACCCATGTGTTTGCCATGTGTGGTGACCCATGAAGGGGGGGAGAGGATCCTGGTAATTGAGGGGTACAACCCTAAGACACCACTTTGGCCTTGAATTCCTGAAGATGGGCAGCCTTGTGGTGGGGGCCTCCTTTGGTCAGTTGGCTAGTCCATTTGAGCTATGGTCAACCAAGTACCAGTGTTAGATGTTCTCAACAGGTGTTGTGGACATATTATCTGATGCTGGTGTTTAGGTTATAGTTCCTTTTTTATTATGGATCCTCCAAATAAAAACTTAAATAAAATAGTGAAAAAACAGTCCATAGGTAAACAACCATGTCTTGAAGATGATGAGCAGCAATCTTCAACATCTGTAACACCTGTTGTATATCATTTTTTTTTATACTACATTCTCTTTCAGATAAACCTTTAGGGCATATATCTCCCTTTTTCATTCAGAAGGGAGTAGAGGGACTTTCTGGCTCTCCAAAGTCAGTAAAGAAGCTTTGCTCTGGTGACATATTGGTGGAAACATCCACATCTCAACACAGTGAATTCAAAGGTAATTGGGATTATACCTATTGAGGTTACACCTCATGCTACTTTGAATTCATCATAAGGAGTTATTGTTGAGAGGGACTGGAAGAACATCCCCAAGTCAGTGATTCTCGTTGGTTTCTCCACCCAAGGAGTTTCTGCAGTGAGGCGTATCTCCACTCGCAAAGATGGAATTACAATGCTGACCAATATCCTCATTCTGACATTTACATCACCATGTCCATCTGCCACCATCATGGCAAGTTATGATAATTGCAGGGTATGGCCATACTTTCCAAACCCTCTCCAATATTTCCAGTGTCAGCAGTTTGGTCACTCAAAGACATCATGTCGTGGTTTCTTGACATATGCTTGTTGTGTTGTTACGAACCACAATGAGAGTGAAATGGACCCTCATTCTGTCAATTGCACTGGCTCTCACCCATCCTACTTTCGTTCTTGCCCTAAATGGTTGGAAGAAAAAGAGGTGCAGTATTTGAAGATGATTCAAAACGTTACTTACCCTGAGGCTCGAAAATTGCTGTCCAACACTTCATCTCAGGCGTATGCCACTGTACTTCATTCCGCTACTACTATGGAAGTGAAGACAGATATCTCTATGCCTCCAAAAGAATCATTCTTAAACCAAATGAAAAGCCTTTTAACCTCCATGGTTAAAAGTTGATAAATCAACTTCAACACCCATCTCTGTCCCTAACATACATTCCAACAAATCCCAAGATCCACTTCCTTTGGTTCTGGCTATGAGTATTTTCTTGGGTACATCTCTTCCCACCCTAAGATGCAAAATGCTCATTCCTTCACATCCTTGGTTGCCAGAATCCACTTCTAACAGCTAAGACCTGTCCAATCGACCCAGGGCAATATCCATGGAGGTTGATAGATCTCCCTCAAATAAAGGCAATAAAGAAAAAAGATGTGGTCATAAACAGAGGGGTTCTCCACCCCATTCACAAACACATAAATAAAAATGGCCACCTTGATACATTGGAATTGTCGAGGTTTATGTTCTAATCTGGATGACATCAAAACACTTATTGCTTCCTACCATCCTTCATGTCTTTCCTTACAGGAAACATTTCTGAAACCTGCCGATACAGTCATCTTTTGGCAGTTTTCTTTGTATAGAAATGACAAGCTATGTGATGGACGAGAGCATGGAGGGGTGGCACTGTTTTTTGATCAGCATGTGCTTACTGTGTCTTTGCCACATGACACACCCTTGGAGGCTGTAGCCATCCATATTTCCTTGGGATGTACCATCACTGTTTGTTCTTTTTACCTGTTGCCTGGAGAGACCTATGATCAATCAGATTTTGATGCTCTCATTGAACAGTTGCCATCTCCCTTTTTAATCCTAGGGAACTTTAATGGACATAACTCCCTCTTGGGAAGTGCTGATGTTCATTGGAGGTGTTGCTCTGTAGAGTGTATGCTCTCTGATCACAACCTTTCTCTTTTCAATACTGGTTCTTTTTTCTACTTATTTCCATGCACCTAATCAGTCTTTTACTGCTATTGATCTCTCAATTTGCTCCCCTTCACTATTCTCCCACTTTTCATGGAGGGTTGACAATAATCCACGAGGCAGTGATCATCTTCCTATAATTTTGAGAGAGACTGGCTGGGGTCGATGCCACCTGACATGCATGCCCCAGCGGAAACTGAATTAAGCAAAGTGACCTATTTGACCGCTCTCACTAAAAATGATTCTGCCATCGTCTGTAAGCCATCTATAGATGACTGTGTGGCAACAGTAACTGACTGTATTATACAGGCAGGTGCTCAATATATTCCTAAAACCTCGATACGTTTTCCACGATATCCTTGTCCATGGTGGAATCCTGCCTGCCACATGGCTTGGAAGGCTCAAAAACGGGCTTGGGATACTTTTCATACTGCACTGCTTTCCAGAAGGCCCATGCACATGCTTGGTGGGTAAGATGTCAAACCAACAAGGAATCTTGGATTAAGTTCATAACCAGCATATCTTCTGCCACCAGTTTCAAAGTCATATGGGACAAGATTTGAATGGTCAATGGGCAATATAATTTTGTCCTCCTCTTGATCTTACTCTCTGATGGCTAGGAAGTAGCTGATACCCTGAGTATCGTCAATACTCTATGTGAAAGCTATTGCCAGGTAGTTAGCATTTCTGCTTCTCCCCTCACCTTTTTAGCCATCAAGACTCGGGCAGAGCGATCACCTCTTTCCTTTCAAGCTGATTGTCTTTATGACTATAATCGTCTCTTCACACTGATGGAACTCAAATTGGCCCTTCATTGGTCGGACCTGATAATATACACTATAAAATGCTGTACCATATATCTCCTGTTTCTTTTGCTATTCTTCTGATTGTTTTTAACCAGATCTGGCAGGAGAATGTTTTTCCTGATGCCTGGAGCCAAGCTATTGTCCTACCTTTCTTTAAGCCTGGGAAGGACCCCAAGATTCCTTCAAACTACCATCCAATTGCTTTGATGAGCTGTCTCTGTAAGACCTAAGAGAGGATGGTTAATGCTTGTCTTGTTTGGTTCCTTGAATCAAACAACCTTATCTCGCTCACCCAGTGTGGGTTCCGACAACAGTGCTCCACCATGGACCACCTGATTCGACTTGAAATGTCAATTAAAGAAGCCTTTCTCAAATGACAACATTTTGTATCAATATTCTTTGACATTGAGAAGGTTTATGATGCAACCTGGAGGTTTGGCATTTTGTGATACCTCATATATATATATATATATATATATATATGGGTTACTTGGCCATTTGCCCATTTTTATTAAAATTGTTTTGATGGACAGGTGATTCCAAGTTCATGTGGATTTGACACTTTCCCATTTTTTTCTACAGGAACGTGGGGTTATGTTTTGAATGTCACACTTTTCAGTATAAAGATTAATGCCATCACTGAACAACTCCCTCTTACTGTTGCAAATGGGCTCTATGTCAATGACTTTCACATCTCATGTCAGCTGTCAAACATGAGGTTTTTTGAGCAGAAGCTACAGACTGCCCTCAATCGTTTACTGAAGTGGATCACAGCAAACAGTTTTAACTTCTCTCTCTCCCTCTAAAATCATGTGCATACATTTTGCTGCCAACTGGATATTCACCCTGATCCTGAACTCTGTATTGGTGTTGTGCTATCTGTGGTCCCTGAGACAAAGTTCTTGGGGCTTATCTTTGACTGTAAGTTGACTTTTATACCACACATGAAGCAGCTACAAGTCAAATGTGCAAAAGCTTTATTGTGCTCTTATTCTATCGAAACTCGACTATGGATCACTGGTCTATGGCTCTGCCAGGACCTTCAAGATGCTGGATCCCATTCATCATCAAGGACTTCGCTTCTGCACTGGGGATTTCTGCACTTCCCCAGCTCAGAGCTTATACACAGTTTCATGAACCTTCTTTGCACCTCCGACGTTTGTAACTGTCTTTACTGTATGCTTCGAAATTTCGTTCCTTACCAAAGCATCCCACCTGGGGTTGTCTTTCCCTTCCTTGGTGGGCCATATTTTTTCAGAACAGACAATCTGCCATTGCTCCTTTTGGCCTTGGTATCCAGGCGCAGTTGGATGAATTGGGTTTGTCATTAGATGACATTGTTGTATCCACTGGTCAGCCCATCTCACCATGGCTTCTTACAGTTCCTAAATGTGACCCGTCCTTTAGTCATCTGAGAAAAGCAGACACTCCCAATTGGAAATACTGTCTGTTATTTGCTGAACATTTTTGAACTGTCCTTCCATTCCTATTTATAAAGGTGGTTCAAAATCAAGTGACTGTGTGGGCTCTGCCATGGTTTGTTGTAGTTCAGTGGTTGCACACAGAATCCCCTCTACAGCTTCTGTGTTCACTGCTGAACTGTATGCCATTTCTCTCGCCCTGGATCACTTAGAAGCTAGGCAGTACTCAAATTACACTATTTATACTGACTTGCTTAGTTCTCTAATGGCCCTGGAATTGCTTCATGTTAGTTCACACCCTGTTCTCGCTGATATTCAAAACTGTCTGGCCCAATTATCTTTAACATCTACTTCTATCCTGTTTTTCTGGATACTGGGCTATGTTGGTGTTCATGGGAACGAGCTCACTGACACTGCAGCAAAATCTGTCTGATCTGGCATTATCACCACTATGCTTGTTACATACATGGACTATGGTCCTGTATTCAAGGCTCGGCTATATTGGACTTTGGCCGTTTTGCTTCTGTGAGGATTGGAAAGAGGAAGTTGTTCTAACTAGACTACACATTGGTCACAGTTTTTTAACTTATTGTTGTCTTTTATCTGGAACTGATGCACCAGGTCACAGTAAACTACATTCTACTTTCTTGCCGTCATTATGACTCTCAACAACGGTGCTATTTTAACCATATTCTGTCCCAAGGTTTGTCCATAACGTTAGACAGTGTTATTGGTGATGGTGACACTGCCCACCTTGGAAAGGTTTTTAATTTTTTAAAGGCCATCAATCTTTTTAATTCCATTCAATTTGTACATTAGACCTTTTTTAATGAGATTCCCTTTTAAGAGTCACTGTCTATATAGTTCGATTTGAAATTAGAAAATGGCTGTAAAGTTAAATAACTCGAAACTAAGACTGGAAAAGCCAACTTCAGCTGAATAAAGCTGCTGTTTGAACTACCAGTTAGTCATCCTGGCATATTTTAATTAAAATTTTGCTAGAAGTCTTTTAAAACTTTTATTACTCTCTGAAAATGGCCATAACATCAAATAGCTTGGAACCAGGACTGATAAGGCCAACTTCAGGTGACTAATGGTGGTTTTTGAACTTACTTGTTAGTTTTCCTGGCGAGTTATGGTAATTCAGTTATGCTACAGAAAGTCCTTTACAATTTATGTTACTGTAGTTTTTCTCTTACCACTGTAGACTAGATGTAAAAATTGGTTTTAATATTGTGTTTTTTTTAAACTTTATGTTTTACCTAAATTTCTTTTTATTAATTTTAATTTAATTTTAACTTTTTTATCAGATATTTGGCACAGATAGCCTAGTTACTTTGTTCCATAAAACACCAACTCAACCAACCAACCATTCCACATTTTCCCAGTTCTTTCCCAATAGTTCTTTTCTTCCCAAGACTCTGGTATACCAGGGGAAAGATCCTTCTTACCTATCCATTTGTCAACTATTTTTCACCTTTATGACTACTCTCATCCAAATTGTTTATTATATCCTTCAAGTGTTATGTGGCTCATACAAACTCATTTTAAGGTACTAGGAACTGATTGTTCATTCATTGGAATTCTTCTATTTCCTAATACTTATCTCAGATTACCCTCACAAGTTTATTCACATGGCGTATAATGAATTATCTTAACAGTAGAGGAATCTTTTGTATGCCACATCAGATTCATCATATCTCTATATTATTAGCTGCCAGATTGAATTGCCTTCAGAAAGACATAATGTGGGCTGGTATGTGGACTACTACTAATACTTTTCTTTCTCATTATTTACACGATCTAGCTTTTTCCTCTTCTGAAGGTTTTCAACTACTCCCTGTAGTTATTTCGACCACATTTGTTAGACTTTAATGAGAGGTGAGTATTTCCCTCAATCATGTATTTCTTTTTATTCCCATGCTCCCCTTCTTTTTGACTCGATCCCACTCTGTGGTGAGTGTTGCCCAAACAGGTATATTTTATCTTCTCAAATCTGTACTAACAACCACTTTCATTATAATTAATACCAGTTGCAACAGGCTTTGTCAAAATGGGGTCTTGCATAAGACAATCTAGGATGGTATTACCTTATTATGAACTGCCAGTCATGGACAGTCATGACTAAACTACAGTGGATGTTGTTTAAAAACATAGGGAGCTTTATTTACCTATTGTACAGTTTCCAGAGCACTGTTCCTCATTTTTCAAGACTCCCCAAAGCATTTATCTCCAAACCCCCCTCCCTCTCCCTCCCTCCTGACTCTACTAGTGGAGTTTGGAGTCCTTACCACCCTAGTTTCTTGTTGCTAGGGTATGGACAGGGGCCTTTCCTCGAGAGAGCTTAATTTTGTTCCTCCACTTTTGGAGATAAAGGAAGGTTGGGGGCCCTCCTACTATGGTCCTTGAATATTTTTCCCAGATGTCAGTAGGAGTGGCACTAGCCTCTGTGGGAACCTACTTTTAATTCTGGATCTGAACACAAAGCTATCTGACTGGGGAGCTCATAGCCCTTGTCTTTGATCACAATGTTGGTTTAATGTATTGTTCATGGAAGGTGGTCAGTTTACTATCTCCTCATAGTTCTAAATACAAAGCAGTTTCTTCATAGGTTCTTGGTTGAGGACAGATTCCATGTCCTCTCCATTGTGAAATACTCCTTGTCCACTTGAGTGAGTAGTGAATATGAATGTTTATAATTTCAGACTGGATGAGTTCCTTTAGTTGAGTATGGCATACACAGTCCCATCATTCTGAGCTTCGGGTATTGTCTTTTGAACTTCTTCAGGTGGAGGAGTAAGTTTCTACTCTTGGGTGTTGCTTGCTTACTTTCATAGTGGTTCTGGTGGTTTGAAATGAATCACTCTATGGCTACACGTTGGGATCCAATCAAAAGTGTGTCTCTCTATATATGTATAGATATATAGATAACATTGCAGTCCAGTAGCCCAAACTACCAATCTGGGGTATAGGTACCACAGCCCCTTAATTCATACCCCAAGCTATGGAACCTCATCTATCTATCTGGTTGGAGCTGGGTTATAGTTATGGTTACTTGTATTCTGTTTCACCTTTGATATAGATACTAAGTTCCAGGTGAAAAGTATATCTGTTTTGATTATAGTGTTGTTCCTACAACCTTGTACCATCTTTTATCTTGGTGCACTCCTGTTATACAGAGATGTGTACTGTATGGATCAAGCCTCCACCTTCTTGGTGTGGGGTTATAGCTACAGTGTCAACAGATGGTAAGTATGTTTGAGAAGTTAACATTTTCCTAAACTGTATCTCAGAGCAGCTGGTAGGGGTATTAACACTTTTACTAATGAAGCAGAGAATGTTTCAACCTTCTTAGGTTATCTTCATGTTTATCTTTGTTAACCTGAAGATGACCTAGGAAGGTTGAAATGCTGTTTTCTGCTTTATTAGTAAAAGTGTTAACACCTATACCAGCCATTCTGAGATACATTTTTACTTGAAGTGGATTTCTTGTTATTAAGAATTTTCCTGAATGAAAATGTATTTCCAGTAGTATTTTCCTCCAATGACACTCTCCTGCCCTACTTCTACAATAAAAGCCAGTTTATGTCTTGAAAAAGTGATTACATTATTTAAATGAGATGCTTATCTAAATACAGTAATAAATAAGAAGATGTATTAAAGTTGGTAAAGAAATTTGCAAATTAGAATTTACCAAAGGCATCCGAGTAGTGTTCAAATGACTAGAGCAAGAATTATCAGTGCATAGATGGACAAAGAGTGGAAATCCTGGATATTGAGATATAGTTATAGTGTCAGTACAAGCAAATGTTACTGGAGATATTTTTTTTTTTCAGTTTAGGAACATATTAACTTTCACATTGTATCTGTAAAGATAAAAGTTTAGCTTTAATAATTGGTGTACCTTAAAAAAAATATTGTTTAGTTGTACAAGTTACTCTACAGAAAAAATTAATCCTTAAAATCAAACAACAAAGAAACTTGTTCACATTTGTGTGAGAAACTTAGGATTCTTAAGCTGACAGATAATTTGGTTGTAGTTCTACATAAGTTAATTAAAATGCTATACAAATCTGGTTAAGTTTCAGTGGGATTAGGATCATAGTCAACGTTTTTGAGGTTCTTGCTGGAAGAGCATTAAGTAAAATATAATTAATGGAAGTACATGTGTGTGCTGATTTACTGTTGTGTTTTGGTGGACTTTGAACATATTAGGAAAATTGAAGTATTATCATATGAACAGATTGTACAGATATGGAAATCAATGTTCTATTACTGTCTTTATGTATTACAAGCAAACAAATTTGATTGAATTTACAAAGTAATGCTTGAAGATCTTATTTCATATACATTGTAGAAAAAATTCGTTTTTTCTAGCATTTGTTTAGTTAAATACCTTATTTTTTCTTTTGCATGTATTTTAACTCGTATTCTTTCTAATACCTAATTCTTTAACTTTGAATCTAAAATGTAGTAAAAAGTTTATCTTCTAAGTTTTAAAATTGATGAATTTGAAATGTAAAGAACCAGAGGAAGTTAAACCAAAATACCAAATGCAATTTTATATAAAAATTTATGGACAAAAAATGGTGTTAGTAGATTTTATATTACTTAAAGTATCATGTAGAAGGAGAAGGAAAGCTATAGTAACAGAGTAGACATCATTTAATGGACTGTTGTATTAAAACTGATTCATGTTCAGGTTGGTGACCAGATAATTGAAATCAATGGAATCAACACCAAGAATATGACTCATGCAGAAGCAATAGAACTCATCAGACAGGGTAGCAACAGTGTAAGATTGCTAGTTAAGAGAGGAGGAAAGTTGCCTTCTGCTCTTGGTATGTATTTCTGTATAGGGATAGCTATGCAGTGAGTGTTTCATTGGCCTGTTAAGTATAAATGACACATCATGTTTGAGCATAGACTTGTTCTGCTTTGATTCGTTTAGTTAACTTGTTATATATTTTCACTTCAACAAACTCTAGATAATTATAATTTATGTTTATATTGTATTTGACATGGTTCTATTTCAATAAATGTTTCTTCAGTCCTAAAGTACATTATTTAAACTGGATCTGTAATAGCAGAAGGTTATCTGAGGTCTTAGTTTTTGAAAGAGAGAAAAAAAAAATGCTCATGTTAAAATATAAAATGCCAAGGCTATAAATTGTTTGTTTTTTGTCCTGCGTTACTGTTTGTTTACATGCTTAGTTAGTATGAATTATTGAGACCTGGGAATTGCCTTTTATTTTTTAATCAGCCGTACAAAGTATGAAATTTTTGGAAAAATTCCATAAGAATTAATATTAACTTTTAAATCAAAGCAAGCTTAGAGCAAAACTAAGAATCAGCCTGGTAGTTGGAACAGGTAATTAAGTACACTTTTTTTGTATTTCTACTTATTACAGTGCATGTTTTCATTGAGTATCATCACACTTAATAATATTTTTGGTTGTAATCCTGATAATATCTTAAAGTTTTGCCAGTTTGGGAAATTTAGGTTAATTCAAAATACATGTATTAAGTTAACAATGCAATATAATTTTTATAGTAAAAGTGACTAAAATGTCAAACATAATGGCATTTGATATAAATAATATGACTAGTACTGTTAATTAGAGTAACTACATATAATTAATACATTGTTTCTTTGAGAAACATAACTGTCAAAAAACATATTTAATTTTTTCCCAATTCTCTCTCTAGCATGTCCTTTGACTAAAGAAAAGTCTTTAAGCCACTCTTACTGTGTAATATTAGAGGGAAGGGACAACTGCCATCTTATGAAACGTTGCCATTTAACTCGTGTTGAGTTGGTAACAGTGAATTTCTGATAGTATAACTAAAAACCAGTAACTTCGGTAAAAGTGAAGATTTGATGAACAACCAATTATTCCTCTAGCGTAAATAGTCTTCAACTATTGTTGTACAATGTGTTATAAAGTCAAAATCTGTAAATAAACACCCTTGTACTTATACATACACATACAACTTGTATCACGATTAGTAATTCAACTGTTTAAAAGCAAGAACAGTTGACTGAACCATGTTCAGGGTTAAAGGAGGTCAGTTTAACATGACATACTATTTTAAAAACCATACGATTCAAAATTATCAGTCATTTTAGTCACTATTATAGTTAGGGAGAAATTAATCAGTATGGCCATTGCTAGAGAGAAACTAGATTTAATAACAACAGATAAATATGAATACTGACTTGCCATCGTAACTAACCTATATAATCACCCAAGTATAATTACTAATTAGTTATTAGTGTCAGATATTAATTACTAGTTAATTTATATCTGATGTTTTGGCTCTAATCTGCTGCTGTCTTGAGATAAACTCTAGGAAGGACTGTATATGATTGTAAGATCCAAGTCTTGAACCTTCACCCTGTTAGAAAGATCAGATTTTCTGGACTTGAATCAACTAATCATTTAAGTGGTTTCAATAATGGTTTTCATATTATACTGATTACTGTGCTAGGTTGGCTTTATATTACCACATCAGTTTTAGATGTAGAAGGCTTCTTTTGTCTGTCTTTCTTTTTCTTCTGTCTGTCTATTTTTACTGTAAATATTTGTACAGTAATACTGATGTCTTTGCAATAGCTTATCATGTTGAAGGAGATATGATAAAGTACCATAATGATAAAATAATTGGATATGAATCAAACAGAAAAGTAAGCCTTTAACTTCCATTCAACTGTTAACAGTTGAGTGAAAAAGGTAACAATACCACAATATCATTCTAGAAACTATTTGGATAATTTATTCAAGTCCCAGTTGGGTGTAAACTGAAATCAGTGGATAATGCATCTTTCTTTCTAACAAGAAAACTCAGTATTGATTCCCAGAACATTTCACTACATACATTCCTTCTCTGGTTAGCAGCTGAAATAAGGATATAAATTAATTGATTATTAGTATGTAATGGTAATAATCATAAAGAAACAAATTGCTAAATTTGCTTTAGTGATAATGTAGGCTGATACATGATAGCCACAGTCTTACACTGATTATATAAAAGCTATCCAATCTTCCTTGCTATGAGTGATGCATGGACACAAACTACAACATCTTTACCATAAGAAGAGATGGAACAGGAAATTCAGTGGTACAACTATTTCACCAGATACATTTTTTTTTCTTTCTTTTCTGTTTTACCAGAATACTTTTATCTAAATAGCTAGCATCTGAAATGGATTCAAGAATTATGTTAATTCAACTTAGGTTTTATTTATTAAATAAACACTTGATGTTGTTTTTCATATGTATTGGATACTGTCATGAATATGTTAATTTTGGTTGTATATATTGATCTACTGATTACTGGACTTGCTAATCATGCAGATGTTGGTCAATTTGCAGCATTTTAGTTGAGAAGTGATGTGTGTTTTAGAAATACATCTTTGCCATTTTTTAAATATTAGGTGTTAATAAAATACAGATTGTATTTAGCATTGCCAGTTAGTTTACTCAGATTGAATTTTCTGTGAATTACCTAGTATAAATTTGTGCTTCTTTAAAAATTTTTTCTGAAGAACTCAAAATTGTAGATATAGAGATTCTACAGCTATTAAATTTAACACCTACCTAAAATATTTGAAGTTCAAATTCTTGTTGTAAAAAAATCACGTTCATCTTCAGACTTAAATTGCACCAAGAATAAACAGTAAACCATGAACTGCATTGAGTTGTATTACAGCATTATCTGATCTTTTGGTTGAAGTAGCCAGTCTGGCATTTCCAAGGAACAACAATATTTCTGGAAAGAGTAATTAGAATGGCTATATGGTTTTTTAAGCATTCAAAATTTGTTTTATTTTACCGATAAGTCCAGAATATCACACCATTTAGTAGTTTGAAGGTAGTTTTAAATCTGAGAACTTAATTCTAACACCTGTCCTTTGAAACTAACTTGGGTACTACTTTAACAAATAAAAAGATGTGTGTTAGTAAAATGCTTGAGTTCTTAAACTAGAGTGGATACTGCCTGCCAGCATCTGGCTGAAAATACTGATTCGTCTATTGGACGATGATAGCATCCAATAAGGTTTAGGTTTTTCTGGCTGAAATTTAATCCAGACCATGTTATTATTTACCTTTTATAAATAGACCAAAAATTTTATCAGGTGTGGTGACAGTTATTATGAAATCATGAAAATAATTCTGTCAAAACATGCAAATGATTATGAGTTTTAAAGAGTTAAATCAAAGTTAATTAGTATCAATCAGAGGTTCTCTACACTTGCCTTATCTTTCATAAGATACCACTTGTAGAGAGCTGAATGTTTGTCTGCTTGATCAACAGATGAAGTATTAAGGTGATACTACTTATACAATGCCAAAGTCAGACTAATTTTTGAGTATTTGTTTCCTCTAATTTTAGATCCTTGAAATCTAACTCTAATCCTTAAAAGATTGGAAAGATTCTTGGAATTTTTTGTCTTGAGAAGTGTTTGAACCTCGCGTATTAATTGAGCTTTCTGAAAGATTTAGTATGGTTATGAAATTTGAAAAACTGATTATTATAATAAAGTTAATTTCATTTACTAAAATGTCCTAAAGATTACCAGAAGATTGAGAACAGCTTATAAGCTCTGTGTTTTATACCCTGGAATATTTTGTAAAGTTTCCTAAAATACTTTTTGGTAAAGGATATTTTTCAGTCATATATATATATATATAAATCTTAGTCACTGTACTTCTAAACCTGAAAGACAGCATTTTTCAAAAATTAAATCTGCTTATATAAAACTGTATTTTTGTCCTTAAGATGCCTGAAACTTGTTAGTAATTTATAAGGTCACTGGAGGCCAAATCCTGAAGAGCATCAAAATGCTCCTCTTTCCAGGGATGGATTTTGTTTCATTCTTCTCAGAGTTAGATAAATTAATTAGTGGAGAGAGGTGCTTAAAATGTTGTATATGTTCTTAAGGTTAAGTGCCCTTTGAGGTCAGAAGAAAGAGAAAGAAGAAAACGTAAGATCAATAAACATTTTTAATCACCATTTTACATCTTTTTTCTTTTTCTTTTTTTAATCTTGAAGCTGGTGTACTGTTACTTTATAAGTGTCATTGGTTAAAGTTTATACTTACCTACCTGATAAACATTCTGAAAGGATAGGCCAGCTTTCCAGTGCCCCAGTGAAAAATATTAATGCCATATTTACTAAACTAATTGGAAAATGCATTTCTATTCCATTGACATTAATTTGCACTGAAGCCTTAGCGCTCTTGAAAATGAGACTGATTTTTAACTGTATTATGTTGCAGCTGATCAGCCAAGTTCTTTAAGTCCTCCTGGTCCTCCACTGTCATCAGTTCCAGCAGTACTTAATGGTCCGATCAGCCAGAGCTCCCCTCGAGGACCCCAACAAGCAGATGTTAACATGAGAGATATGTACTTATGGAATTATGATATTCATTCTTGAGTACCTTTGAAGAAATCATTTGTTTTGTGACCAAGTGGAACTTATGTCAGAAATTATTAAGATAATTTTTGTGTATTTCTGCCTACCAGCTGTTGCTGTTTTTGCCTATATTATATTTTAGTAATAATCAGCACAGTTAATTGAATATGAAGAACTAAAAATGTCACATTCCACACAAAATGTGACTTGCCTTATGGAACAGTGCCCTAAATGCTTCAAGTTATCAAGATTGTTTGTGGGGAAAAATATTGAATATTAATTTGCACTTTGTGCAGCAATTATTGTTGTTGATATGAGTAGTTGTTCAATGTAACAGTGGCACATAAAGGTTTCACAGAAACCCCCCCACAAAGAATATTAAAAATGATTCAGCACCTGTTGACTGTTGTGTAAATTCAATGTGGAAAATTTTTATTCTGTTGGTGGATCACAAAAGGTGACTATTGAAATTGTTTATGGAAAAAAAATCAAACTTAAGAGTGTGTTAATTGATCATAAGCACATTTGTATTTTAAGTGCTGCTAATTACTAGGTAAGTTTAAAAAACCTAAAGCTTGCTCGTTTTGATAGACCAAAGTAATAACCATTATTTCATTCCACTTTTTATGTTCTTCATCAAGATTTATTGCTAGTAGACTTTTTTAACATTTCTACAGTAACTTCTGGGATAACGTTTTTCACGTGTATATAAAAAGTACAACATAAATATTTTTGTTTGCTGATGTATAATCTGTTCATGCATGTGGCACAACCATAGAATCAGTCATGTTTATGACCATTTAATGATTTTAATAAATACTATGTTTGGATTTTATTGTACATATGTATGTGGTCTTATTTCACTGTGAATCATGTGCAACATTACTATGATTATATAATTATACATTGAATGCTATTAAGATAAACTACAGTGTATAATTCAGTATTCACAGCCTTTTTTCTTTATTTGTTATGTTTAAGAAGTAATGTGTGGAGAGTATATACCAAGTTTTTGTTTAGTATTACTGAAATGGATTATAATCTGCATTTTCCTATTATGATGTGAATTAGCCACTTTACACAAAATAAGTGTTCTTTCTGCTTTTATTATTTTTTATGTATCATAGCTGAAGTTCTCTTCAATTTCAACACTATTTTTGAAAAATGTTTTTTCTCTTGTGTAGACAAAGATCAGTGTTACCTCGTAAAAAAAAAAGTTTGCTTAAATAATCAGTGCTGTGTATTTTTCACTTTGTTTATTATACATCATTCATATCGAATTTATATTTTAAATTTCCATTAATGTTCTATGTGAGTATAATTGTAAAGTAAGTTAGGTTTTAAGCATGTATGTTAATGTTTAATTTTGTAGAAGGTTCACTGATGTTAAGAATGACAGTACTTAATCTTATCAGGCGATGAAAACTGCAGTTGTAATAAAACAAATCTTTAAACTACCTTACATTTTTTTCTGATTTTTTAAGATTAAAAACAAACAAACTGATAGGCCTATTGAAGACAAAATGTAAATAAAGTTTAATTGCAATGCATTTTGAAGTGATTTATTCAATTATGAATTGCCAATGTAGCTTTGTAATAAAATTAAGAAAAGAAAATAAGATCTATGGATGATGTAAAAAGCCTCGTCAATATTTTAATCTTTCTCGTATTTGATTGACTAAAATATCTGACCGTTATATAACAAGCCAATATTGTTGTACACTGTTAAGAAAATAAATAAAAGTCATTTTTGATTAAATGAGTCCTGAATCTTTTGAAAGTAAACCTAAGAATTTTACAAATACTGGAATAATTTTGCTATATGAAATTGGAGTATTAATTTTGTTATTGGAAAGTATGATATTCTTACTGTAGGACGTTGAAATAGTATTTTTACTAGAACTTTTAAGGAATTATTTTCATAAAGGCATTGAAATTGTTTTTCTTATAGGAACTTTGTATTTTTATTTTGATAGTTAAGGTGATGCATTCTCAGTTGAAGATTATATTATTCTTTGACAGTATAATTACAGTAGGAAACAGATGTTAAGATACTTTCATTGTAGGATACAGATGTAGTGGGACTGCCATATGGTATTTTTACTGGATTTTGGAATAGTACCATTGTATAATGTTTCATACCAGGGACATTGGGTAATTATATACTGAGATACTGTTAGGATAGTGTGTTGAAACTTTTTGTGTAGTAACATCAGGATACTACTGTCATAATTTAGGATATTACAGAAGCATCAAGATATAAGAATGGCCATATCATATGAGGTATGTTACACTGATACATTAAAACGTTTTTACTTTGATATTGCCACATATAGCTGTATACCGAGTTATTTCTCAAGCTGTTTTGAAAACAGTTGCAGTAAAACTGTTGCATGTCACCATTTTATGGTGCTCTTATCTTTGGGACTAAAGGAGAGTACATAATAATAAAGGTATTAGTGGAGTAATTTTACAATGTGTTAAAATAATACTTTAATATTAACATGAAGATGGCCTTTTTTCTGTTCAGGAACATTTTAAGAATGGTATATACTGTATTGAGTTAGAGTGATAATGAGAATTATACTTTTGTTATTAATAATATAGGACTGGTATATGTAGGGAATAGGATTAAAACAGAAGGGTAATGTATAATTTGAATTATTAAAACAGACTTTAAGGATAATCTTCTGCTACAAATATTCAACAAATAATTATACACAGATTTTAAAATGGTTGTCTTTTAGGACTTCAGAATGAGACAATAGTATTTGAACATGAAAAGGATATTTCATTAATTGAGAACTTAAATAATTGGGCATTACAAAATTACCCAGAGACACTAGTTGGTAAGTGCATACCTTGGAGCAATATTTATTTAGTAGTATTTGAGAATAGTATGAATTAGTTATTAAAATGGCACTGTTTGAGTACTGTGTTGTTCGCTATATTTGAAAATAGTGTTTCAGTTGGGTAAACATTACAGGTTTCACTGGTCACGCGTGCATAATGAATGGTTCACAAGTGGAGAGGAATATTGACATGGAATGAGATGTGTGCCTGTCGTGTTAGAACATCATTAAAGTAATGTTTAAAAAAAAGGCTTAATATGAGTAATAAATTCAAAACGTAAAAGAGGTATAAACAATAAAAATGAAACATTTTAAACTCTAAAATACCAAACTTTCTCATCATAAAAATAGTTAAACGCACAAATTCTACCATTCCATGCATATGGAGCTGTTCTGCCAATCGAAAAAAAATCGGCAGCAAAGGTTTGTTTCGATACGTAGTCTTTTAACCACCATTAAACATCATGTGACTATACCCTCGCAACTAACCATTTATTTATTTATGAATTTTATTTCTTTACCAAATCGTTAATTAAAATAAACGAATTAGCCCGTTTGGCAAGAATGGGTAATTAATTGTGGTGGTGTAGTAACGTTATTCAAGCTACTAAAGTATTTTACATTATGGGTGAGTAAAGGACAATACGTCAAAATCAAAGAAATGTTCTAAGTTACATTATTATATTTAAAGTTTTGTGCATTTGATTATATCTCTTTCAAGCAGCACCGATAAGCCGTCAACTCGGCGGAGCTGGTCTAATGGAAGAGTAGATTATTTTGTGTTCACTTAAAATCAAGTTTTGATGAGAAAAAGAAATATGTAGCAAAGGTTTTTACACTAACATAGGTTAGAGAGAGTAGTCACAATTTTGTATAAACTGTAGTTAAACCTTTGAAGGATCCAAGCGTTATAAAGTATTAAAAGCCATCTACATAAGATGACACGCGATAGTTTTACTGCAACTGTTTTCAAAACAGCTTGAAAAATAACTCGATATGCAATTGAAGAACTGTTTAACATGTATAGTATCTGTTAACAGAATACCTGATGAACATCAACCATGTGGCTAAATGATAGAAAATGTGTGTCAGCAGTTGCATACAAGTTATTTTACGCAAACACCGTGTGGGTATAAGCAGCACAGCAAACAGTATTAATTAACAGATACCATTTATAATATTTGAGTAACACTGCATACAACTGTTGTTTGCAATAGTTTAAACTACTGTGATGGTGTTCACCTCATTTACATTTATCCCTGAAACTGTTATTGTTGTACAGCGATTCTGATTTTAAATGTTTAATTTTTCTGTTCTATACATTTTTGCAATTTACATTTTGATGTACGGTAAATACTAAAGTTTCAGAATAAAGATAAATGCAGGAAAAGCTCACCTTGGCTTTACAAAGTTGACAAAAAAAAAAAAAAAACTACAGCCGGAAATATATATGAATGGAATACTACTTCAGATGAAATTAAAATTTGTTTTGGAATTTCGAACAAAGCTACACGAGGGCTATGTGCGCTAGCGGTTCCTAATTTAACAGTGTAAGACTGGAAGGAAGGCAACTAGCCATTTCCACTCACCGCCGACTCTTGGGCTACTCTTTTACTGACGAATAGTGGGATTGACCGAACATCATAAGGCCCCCACGGCTGAGCATGTTTGGGGCGACGGGGATTCGGGGACCCTCAGATTACGAGTCGAACGCTTTAATCTACCTGGTTAAAAGCAAAGAACCAACTATGCTAGGAGTCTAACTGGCAAGAATAGTTGAGCGTCAGCAGATAATATACTAAATATTTACAGAACATTCATTAGACCAGTAACTGACTATTCAGTTCCAGCTTGGATTACTGTAAGTGATAAAACAATCGAAACCATGCTACAAACAATACACACACTCCTCACAACAGCATACAGAGTTCCCAGAATAACATCATCTAAATTCATACACGAATATTCAAGCATACAAACCATACCAGATAGACTTCTACATAGTACAATAACGTATTATGATAAAAAAAAAAATGGATGAAAAATGAATTATTATTCGAACTAGTCAGCCACCTCGTATATGATGAAGATAGTCCTAAACACTCTCCCTGATCAGCATATATTTTAAACACAAAAATAAATAAATGAAAAAGTAAAATAATAATATACAGAGAGAGTAAAAAAAAGGCCATCATTTAGCTAGACTTTCTTCTGATAGGCAAAATAATATTTATAAATGTGTGAAACCAGTACATGGACACTGTAAACTAATAATATATAGAGTAAAAAAAGGCCATCATCAAGCTAGACTTTCTTCTGATTGGTAAAAGAATATTTATAAATGTATGAAATCAGTACATGGACACTGCCCTGAAAATAGTCGAAGAAATTCAGCCCACTTTGACCCCAAAGCAGTAACTAACCAACCAACCAACACTGCATGACGATATAAGTAAAGGAAGGAGGAAGAGGTCAAAAAGCACCTGACCCTCCAGCGTACCTATGATAATCCCGAGAGAGAGAGAGTTACGAAATATAGAACTACCTGTAACGAGAGAAATTTTAGTGTAAACGCAGATGGAAATATATTACCATCCTATGTTATATTAAAAAGAAGAAAACATTGCCAAAAGAAATTTTTTGCAAAGATGTAATAGTTCGTGCACACACACACACAAAGCCTGGATAACGTCATAGTTAATGGGAGTGTGGTTGGGATGTGTATGGGAACGTTTGCCTGGTGAATTATTAAAGCCTGGGCATGCTTGTAATGAATGGATTTCGTGGTTATCTCTCCGATAAAATCAAGAGTAGGTTAAGGAATAAAAACAGTAATATATCTGGTAATATTTCCTGGCAGAATGATAGGTCAGTTATAACCTCTTACAAGTCATACAAAGCATTATGATGCTTGGCTGAATAAAGACAGTCATATTTTGACAACGAGGAGCAAAATAGAAAGAGCATCAGAAACAGTGGAATAGAAAGAAGTGTCGGACAATATTATTAGAAAATCGTTTTTAAAATGTTTATTCAATGCGGAAGATGGAAGACAAAACGACATTCTGTGGGTTTGAATTTCGCGCAAAGCTACGCGAGGGCTGTCTGTACTAGCTGTTCCTAATTTAGCAGTGTAAGACTAGAATGGATTGAGTGTCACATTATAACGCCTTCACGATTTAAACTAGCTGGAAATTTTAATTTTAATTAGAGAAGTTAATTAAATATCAATGCGTATCAAATTTATAATATCTGCCAATTGATACAAACAATTTTCTTTCTTAACACAAATGTATTTTAATATACAAACAACAATATAATTTATATTAACGGTTATTACAAATACTTATAAGAAATAATGATTTATATACAACAGTTTTACAAACTTGCAAACAATACCGAGTCTTATATCCAGTATAGAAATGAATATTTTATCGACGATCCAGTTCCATGACGAACAAATTAATTCTTAGTTGATGTATGTTGTCACACCTACTTTGAGCTAGATAGCTTGATTGACCTCACACCGCTGACTTTTTATCGATAGAGATATTTAATAACCTCATAGACTATTTACGTACGAGGCCCTGGCATGGCCTAGCGTGTTAAGGCGTGCGCTTCGTAATCTGCGGGTTCGCGCCCGAGTCGCGTTAAACATTTTCACCCTCCCAGCCGTGGGGGCGTTATAATGTTACGGTCAATCCCACTTTTCGTTGGTAAAAGAGTAGCCTAAGAGTTGGCGGCGGGTGGTGATGACTAGCTGCCTTCCCTCTAGTCTTACACTGCTAAATTAGGGACGGCTAGCACAGATAGCCCTCGAGTAGCTTTGTGCAAAATTCCAAACAAACAAACAAACAATTTACGTACGAAGTTAATTTGATGATTCGAAATCTATAAACCTTCTTGGCTAAATTTTGTAGTTTCCGATTAATAAGCGTTAATCACAATTATATCTTCCGAAGTCTATAGCACTCTGACTGTAACTGATCAATAATACAACGTTACTGTCTCTTGGTATGTTGGTTTATATAGTTCAAGTTAAGTTTATCAAAGTTTCAACAATGTTCTAAAACGCTCTAGAACAGGGGTGTGCAACAGGCGGCCCGCGGGCCACAACCCGGCCCGCCAAGCCATTTAGTGTGGCCCTAGTTGTTGTAATCTAACCATGTGGCCTGATCTGTAATCCAACGCAAATGGAATATTTTTAAAAGCATCGATCCTACGGGATTCCCAGGCTTCGACTCGACAAACTTCTAAAACTATCTTTGCTAGAGAGGAGCAGGCCGAATTCGATTGGTCGGCCTCCTTAGGGCATGAATAGGTGACGTGCACTAGCACTATTGTCTACGACTCAACGTCATGTCCTGAACCTCGCCTTCGCCCGCTGGCGACAATTTTCCCTAACCTCTGCTGTCCGTCATTCATTATTGGTGAAAATTTTATTACCTTTTACAGTTACTACAAGAGATTGAAGGTAAATTGATTATTATTTAGCATATTGTTGTGACTTTACTGAATTTATTAAAATTTTGCTTTCAGATGCATCTGATTCTATGTACAGTGTGACCTCGTTATTCGCGGGGTTACGTTCTTTACCCTCCCGCGAATAGCGAAAACCGCGAATATTGGATGCAGTTTTAAAACGTATATGTATGCGATTATATACTATATGAAATGCTTCCCAAACACTAATGATACTTATACTCATTGATGCAGTAATAATGTAGCAATATTGCATACTATTATGTATTTCACTAAATTGTACCGTGCGTTACCGGGCTGTGCTTTGCCGTTTGCGTTGTTGGGGAAGCTGAGGCAGTCAGCCAATAGCAGTCCAATCTTGTTTGGTGAAGACGACAATTGATAAAACGGCTTGATTGAGTAAATACAACAGAAATCTCTTCGAAAAGCCCTTTCAGTCTCTGTGACCTACAAAACGCAGTTCGCGCATAACCCGCGAATATGCGGGGCCGCGAATGGCGAACCGCGAATAGGCGAGGTCACACTGTATTTTGCTATTCTCAATTAATTTAAGTACCGGAAGGCTATGATCGGGATGCCAATTTAGAAACATGTGTTTCTGTCCATAAGAGGTTCCATGTGTAAATAAATTCTATGTTTTTTTTACTTTGCTATTTTCGTGAGAATAATTTTTGTTTTGATTTCAGGGCTAGTAAAATGTCAGCAGTTAAGAAACGAAAAATTGATTATGAGGGAAGGTTATTCAACAGTGAATGGTGCACAAAATATCTTGTTGTCCCACATAATCAAGGTGTTGTCTGCCTCGTCTGTCAAACTACAATTGCAGTCATGAAAGAGTACAATATTAAGCGACATTACGCAACTAAGCACTCCTCCCAGTTTGATGAAATTGTTGGTCAGGCACGAAAGGACAAAATTGAACATTTAAAACATCCATTGAAAAGCAACAAGGTGTTTTACCACTTTCAAGAAAAATTCAGAACTGGTGACAAAACTGAGTTTTAAGCTTTGTGAATGTATGGCAGAAAAGGGAAAGCCTTTCAGTGATGGAGAATTTATTAAAAATTGTTTAACAATATTCACAGAATATGCATGTCCAGAGAAAAAATATTTGGTGGAGCAAACTAGCCTTTCCCGCTTTACTGTCTCACGCAGGACAAAAGATCTTTCAGAGGACATCAAAGAAACTTTGAAAGAGAGATTGAATTCGCGTGAAGCTTTCAGTCTGGCTTTGGATGAAAGCACTGATATCAATGACACATCCCAACTTGTCATTTTCATCAGAGCTGTTACTGCAGGCTTTGATGTTTTCGAAGAGTTTTTAGATATGGCAAGCCTTTCCTCCACAACCACAGGACAGGATATTTGTGAACAAGTGCTTAAGGTTGTAGAAAAGTTTGAACTGAATCCTTATAAATTATGTGGTGTTACAACAGATGGTGATCCTTCCATGACAGGTAGGACAAATGGATTCACCAAGAAATTTCTAACTGCAATTGGAGCACAAGACGTAGTTGTAAGCCATTGCATTATTTACCAAGAGAGCTTGTGCACCAAAGTTCTGGATTTTGCAGAAGTCATGAAAAATGTCGTCCAATGCGTAAATTATATTCGAACACGAGGATTAAATCATCGACAATTTAAAACTTTTTTAGATGAGCTGGACAGTGAGTATTCAGATGTTTTGTACTTCTCTGCTGTACGTTGGCTTAGTAGAGCTGCTACTTTGAAGAGATTCTGGAATCTGCGAGAGGAGATTAAGTTCTTCATGGAGAGCAAACGTCAGAATGTGGACTTCTTGAGCAATGAGAACTGGCTGAATGACTTAGCATTCCTCACAGACATTACACAGCATCTGTCTGATTTAAACTTAAAACTACAAGGGAAAAGTCAACTTGTGAATAAGTTGTTTGAGCATATTTGTGCTTTTGAGAAGAAATTGGAACTTTTCCAGGTTCAGTTGAGAAGAGCCATATTGACCCATTTTACATGTCTTGCAACCAGGAAACTGGAATTTCCTAATCTGGATTGCACCAAATATGGAACCAGTGTACAAAAGCTGCGTGATGAGTTTGCAAACAGATTTCCAGATTTCAGACAAACTGAAATTAGATTGAAATTGTTCGCTCAACCTTTGATTTGGCAGTGGAAGACAGTCCTGATGATTGCCAAATGGAACTCATTGAACTGCAGGCTGACATGGACACTAAAAGGAAATTCTCTGAAAACAGTTTGCTAGACTTTTACAAACTCTGTGTACGTGAAAAGTTTCCCAATTTGTCCCGTCATGCACAAAGAATTGCCTCCCTTTTTGGTAGCACCTACTGCTGTGAGCAATTTTTCTCCAAAATGAAGCTCATCAAAACCAAATGTAGAAGTCAGCTGACTGATGAACATTTGACCAGTCAGTTAAGAGTGGCAACCACTTCTGTCAAAGCTGATATTGACAAGCTCTGCAAGGACTCTAAATTTCAAGTGTCGCACTAAAATGATCACTCATGCAAAAATATAAAATATTATTGCTTGCATTTTGAGAATTTTTTTTTAATTTATTGTGCATGTACACGAATAAGCTTGTTTTTTTAAGTGGCCCCGCTTGATTGATGAAGTTGGTTATATGGCCCACCGACGAAAAATGTTGCACACCCCTGCTCTAGAATTTTTGTAAAACAAATATTGTTGATTCTTACTCTTAAGAATGTTCTACAAATTTAGAGAACAGCCAGAACTTGCGTGATACACATCCATCAATATAGGTCACATGAAAAAAAAACTATACTGAAAAAAGTGTAGGTATTAAAATAAACGCATAATCGTAAATCTGTTACAGTATGAATGAGTGGAAAACCTTTTAAGCTTTCTTTAACTATCCAAAAATGAAATTAACTGCAGGGAAATATAGATGATGTCATCATACGCATAAAGGATGAATGGATATATTGCTAATGGAAAGGAATTTGGGAAAAGTATATGTCATCCTTAACTGTCCCATCTCAAACAGCCGTATTCACATGTTAAGGTTTTTTCTTGTGTAAATTTCTTCATTTGTCTATAGACATTTATAGTACATTTCCATCACCCTCTCAATTAAATATCAAAACCTGCTCCCATTACTCAAGTTTTGGAAGCGTCGCTAGATCTGATGTGTCTTATAAAACAAGTTAGTATCACTCTCTCATCTTCTTTGCTCAAATTATTTTGCTTAAAGTGTCTTTTATATTGGAAGTGTTTGGTGTTTATCACGTGTTGTGGAATAGGTTTGACCTTAGGGTCATTGAGACGTTTGTATGGCCACCAGATTCGTTCAGAACTCTGTGTACTTAGCCTCACACGTAGATAGTCCAGACGGGCCACATAACTATTTTAATTTCTTTACATTTTCTAAACAATATGCATTCAAATATAAAATGCTCTAATTAAAAAAAGTTTCAACAGGAAATCACCCTCCAGTGGGACATCGGTATGTCCACGAACTTAAAACGCTATAAACCAGGTTTTGATACCTGTGGTGGGAACAGCACAGATAGCCCTTTGTGTAGTTTGTACTTAACTACAAATAAGGTACACAAAGTAAGAGTTTTCTTTAGTTATTAATTAAAAAGGACTCAAAACTCCTATAAATCGTATAAACTCTCACTATTATGAAGAATTGGACGAATCAACTTCGATGAAATTTGGTAAAAGTACTCAAAATGACGCACTAAAGATTGTTTAAATGAATAAACAATCGGATGAGCAGTTTGAGTCTGTAATCACTTCTTATTTACCGTGTTGATGCTCAAGTGAGAGTTCAACTGAACGAAGAGATTGGTAGAAAACATATATCAGCAGCAACAACAAAAAAGTATCGTTTAAAACCTAGTTATGATATCTGCGAATTGGATGAAATGATTGTTTGCTTTTCACTATAAATAGTGAAAAGAGGCAGCAAACGTCCTTATCTAGGTCATTACGTCTGAAGCCTGGCATTATCGGTATATATGTGATTATTGATCGATTATTTGGAATTGAGGACAAAGCTACATAATGGGTTATCTGTGCTCTACCCACCACGGGTATCGGAACCGGATTTTAGCAGTGTGAGTTTGCAGACATACTGCTGTGCTACTGGAGAACGTATGTATTTGTGTTTAACGAACAGCTACATAATGGGTTTTCTGTGCCATGAGCATCGAAATCCAGTTTTTAGCATATAAGCCTTCACTTCTCTTCGGACTGACAATAATCTTTAATCGTGCTATATTATATTCTGTACTGCTTGCAATAGTTTTATGTCCAAAATAATAAATTCCCCTTATTTACAAATAATATAAATTACGACCACCAGGGAGAAATTTGTTGTCATGACAACAAGCAATTATCCTTTATACAAAACAATTGGCCTCAAACTTGTGTTAAGATAAAACTTTGTATGCATATTTGCTTATAATAAAAGCTTGTATGAAGTAACATTAATTCTTGTATCAGCTGAACTATTACAAAATATGCCGTTATTATATCACTGATACATTTTGGTTCGTGTTGACCAGGTAGAATTGGTATTATTAATACAAACACTAATATTTGGTACTTACTAGTCATAATTGTTTGTAGTGCTATTAACCTAACTATTAATATTAAAATTTAAAACAGGAAAATTCTGTTAAGCTTTTATCATTAGCATTTCTAATGTGGTGTTTACATTAGCTGATATATTAAAGTTAACAGCTATTAGTATTACTACTTGATAACACATCATGGATAATAAGAAGCCTTTTTTTAAACTGTTTTTGTACACCAAGCTATGGGAAAATAAATATTTAAACCCACCATTAACTTTCAGACAATCATCAGTTTACATCTTAAAGTTCTATAAAGTGTTGGACTCTACTACTCATAAAACTGTCTTAACTGCAGCCTAGCCTGTGCTTATAAACTTTTAATGTTAGCCCTTATTGAATTTAACATTAAGAATGCTTATTGTTATAGTAGCATTAAATTAGTTTGTGACCTCAGGTTGTTTTTGTTTCTTAAAATCAGTTATTTATTTTAATCTTAGCTTACTCATCTACAGATGAAATGCTATATTTGTTAATAGTTAAAATGTTATTTTGGAAGTGGCTAGCAAATGACATTCAATTGCTTTACCACTATAGCAATTTATATAATGAAGTATTCTTCATTAGAGTAAATAATTTTTTCCTTGTTAAGGCTATAATTCTATTTTTTTGTTTTGTTTAACACTCACATAAAGTATTTTATTATTTTATAATTTTTTCTTCTATTTTTCAATACAAAACACATTCCACTTTTACTTTATGGATCAGTTTTGTTTTTTCTACTAGTGAAAAGATGGCTGACAAGTTAATAGTTACAAAAAAGGACCATGAAAATCCATTTCAGATGCCTCCAGACTCAGAACTTTATACGTTGAAAGCAAGAGAGAAATCTGAGAAACTTAAGGTTAGTTTTAGGTTTAGCTGATTTGGAGGTTTTGAAAGACTTTCTTTGTATTAACTAATATTATGTTACAAGTACTTGGTGCATTCACACAAGCTTGAACAAAGAATTTGTGAATGTATTTGTCTGTGTATATATATATAGTTTTAAAATTAGTATTTGTTCATATATTTGTATGAAATATATTATTCAAAACTATCCTTGAAAAAATATTAGGTCTTAAAGAGAATATATTTTACCTAAGTAACAATCTATGTCAAATAGAGATATTGAGTGAATTTTCCAGTGGTTATGAATAGGTATGTATAAGTTTAAAACAATTTTTTTTCATAAGAATATTGAAGAAGCTAAGATGTATCTATAATAACTTGTATTACAGTGATACTGTGCCTTGCAATGATTTTAATTTTTACAACTTTAGTAAAGATGTTGGTTCAAGCATTAAGAGATTATTATTTTTTGGTGGTTCTTGTAGTTGAGTTGAATGTAAAGTAACTATGAATGAACAATCAAATGCTATTGTTTCAGGATTTGAAATGTTTAAGACATCTTTCCATCTGTGCAAAGCCACTTCAAGATCCAAAAATGTCTTCTTTGAAGACAACTGGCTTTATAACAACTTGCAAATTTGGGTTTATTTTCCATGTTAATCATAATCATTATTCTTAGACTACTCTAGTTGATCATCTGTAAAATAATAGGGTCTTTTATTTTGTCATTTTTGCTGAATATTTTCCAGAAAAAAAAAGTCCTTATTTTGCTTTTGCTTGAAATTTGTGAAATAAAATTTGCTGATTGTGTCACACTGTAGATCTTGTTGACATATTTACATTTATATTCTTTTAAACACAATAAGTTAATGTTACCATTTTGTGATTTCACTGTCACAAAATTTATTATTTTTATGTTGGAAGTTTATCTTAAACCACATATTTCTTTTCTGTAATATTTTAATATTATGTTTAAAGTTTTCATTGTTTTTATTACAGGAGAAAAAAGATTCATACAGTCTTCCCATTCATAAAAAGTCAACTAAGGCTGTTGAGTTGAAGTCTTACCATACAACATTACGAAAGGTGCGAGAGTTAGGTTTGGAGGAAGAAAAAGTTGGCAGTTTTAATATAGTAACCCCAGGGGAGTTGGATCCAGATTTTGTTTTGAGTGTTACAAAAGGTTACATTTTCATATATATACTAAATAAAAATAACCAAGGTAACATAAAATTATCTTTATGTTTCTTTCTACAACAGTTAAACTACCTTATTTAATCATTTTAAAACAAATGGAAGCTTACTTAAGTTATTTTACATGCATATACATATGTAGTAAGATTCAGAGTCTGTGTATGTTTATGTGTTACATAACTCCTCCTAACTGCAGGATGTACCAACTTTTAATTGGTACCAAATTAATTGTTTTGGTCCCAAAGTTTGCAGAAAGGGGAACCAAGTGATTTGCTAAAAACCATTTCTGTTAAATTACTTAACTCACCAACTTCTAAGTTGTACTAAACAAATATCCTTGACCCCAAGGTTTGCAAAAAAGGTAAGACTTTTCACCCAACCCCTTAGAGAACCTGGATATTTTACAAAAACACTTTTAGAGGGAGTCCCTGAAAGTGGACCCCAAATTTGGCATTAATTTACATTAAAGCATATAAATAAGTTGGCCTGTCAATTATCACTTGTTGGTTAAAGAAATGTAACATATTATAGTGGCGATGATTATTAAACTGAAAAAATAGTAATTCAAGCATTAAATTTGTGTTATAGCAACCTTGTAAATGTGGACCACAGGTCCATGGATGTGCTAATAGAACTATAGAGTAGCATAGACACAATGCTCATAGAGTAAACTGTTATTAATAAAGTAAATATACAAGAGTAATTAAAGTGTAAAAGTTGGGCAAAGAAACTTTTATGTGGATTTTGAATTCTTGATATTCTGAAAAACCTTGTTCATGAGCTATGAATAGTGAATTATTTAGTGCATTTAAGTTTATATTCTCTCTCTTTCTGTGGGTTAGTCATTGGTTGAAGCAGGATATGTTTTGTACCCCATTGTTCTGGCAAAACACTTTTGCTATATCTTGATTTGCCCTTTAACTTATCAGCTTGGCTAAAACATATATTTTTTTCCATAACATCATTCTTTTTTACCTTTCATGCCCTTTTAGAGCATGTGCTGATCATTTGACTACCCTCTACCAATTTTATTTCACTATCCGTAGTAGCAGAGCTAGCTCCTTTTCCTGCTTTACACAATCCTTACTTTCTTGACAGGCATTAGAGATTGATGTATGTTTAACTTACTGTATTTGTGATTATTGATATTTGTTGTGATTTTTTTTTTAGTTTTCATTCTGTCAGAGGATCTTTGCCTTTAGTTCTGGTCCCCTCTCTCTTTTTGTCCAGTCTTCTTCTCCCTTCTCAGATTTGTACCTCATCCAATTATCTTGTAGATTCTCTACAAGACCTCCTACACAAAGGAGCTATCAAACAGGTAGTTTCCACTCCACTGGGATTTTATTCCCATTTTGTAGTTGTCCCCAAGAAGATGGAAGAGTGAAAACACATCATTGATTTTTCCCTGATGAATACTTGTTTGAAGACACCTTGTTTTACCATGAGGTTGTACCTTTCATTTTGGTGTTTTCTTTACCAGAACTTTGGATGACTAAGTTTGATGTGATATGTGCAAGTTTCCATATTGCAACTGCTTTTGGGTCACATCTTTTCTTTAGTTCATCTGTGATTTACTCTTTTCTAGTTTTGGGACCTTTTGGCTGTTCATTAGACTCTGTTTAAGTTCCTTCCACTCATACAGGGGCAGGTGGTTATGATTCATTCTAAATACTCCACTGTCATAAGTTATATCACCAGAACAGGTGGAACAAAGTCTAGATCTCTATGTTTTCAGACTCTCAAATCTCCTATTCTAGTTGTATGACCTTGCCATGATGATCATGGGCATGTCATGTCCCCAGATTTATGAATCTGTGACCATTCTTTGTCTTGACCCCACAAGATTCTGCCAACATAGTGAATTTTTAATCTTCAGATGTTTCAGTGGATGTGTTCTCAGCTGGAAACACCTCATGTTGATGCATTTTACATTCGTTGGAATGTCAAACTATTTTCCTTTTGGTCTCCAGTTTCATACCCCTTGGGTCTGGGAGCAGATGAATTTAGTCAAGATTGGAGAGGTCTTAACCTATATTCCTACCTTCTAATCAGACTATTCTCCAGAATCATCTCCATTATCTAAACTACTTTTTATCAGATTCTTGGATTGCTTTGTATTGGCCATCTCATTTATGGTTACCCCTGCTCTGGAGTGACTCCTTTGGTGGATGCAATTAAACGTTGTTCACCCTAATGTCACTAAATGTCATCCTCATGCATGTTTTTTATCCAGTTTCTTGACTCTGTTTAGGGACTTACCCCTTTTGTAGCCTTTTTCCTTGACTACGTCATTTGACCTTCCTCCCCCCCCCCCGGTCTACTTTGAAACTTTTTTTTGCTGTGAATTCCATCCTACCTGTCTTTCTGCTTCTCATCTATCCCAGTTCTTTACCTGGTTGTTTGATCAGAATTTGTCTGTATCAACTGTGACTAGTTATAGGGCTACCCTATTGAACACTTTCTATTTCTCCTGTTGCTAAAGGACATTCTTCTCCCCAGTTCTTTATCAAACTTTTTTTCCTTTTGTGAGGCCTGTCCACCTCGTATTTTTGTTCTATCAAATTGGGATCTCAGTGTTGTCCTTCCTACCCTATCTGGTTCTTCCTTTGAACCCATTGCACTGCATTCCATCTATTCACCATTTACCATCTATTCTTTAAAATTTATTTCTTCCTCCTTCTGGCTTACAGTTGTTGTCATTCTTATTTTTATTGCATCACTTTTTCCCACATCCTGTATTAATTCCTCTTATGTTATTCTTTATCCAAATTGGGCCTTTCTTCCCAAGACGTTGGTTACCCATTAATGTTGTTTGGCTTTTTCTCCTGTTTCTTCAACTTCCATTTTACACCTGTACTTACATTCACGTCTAGATCATTGTCTTTGTCCCACTCATTCCCTGTTTTCCTATGAGGCTCCTACTGCTTCATTTTGTAGTTCTTGTTCATATCTGTGTGTTTCTGGACATACCTTTGTTTCCTGTGATCTGTCTTCTGTTACTCTCACTGAGTGGGTTTGCCAACTCATCCACCTAGCTCATGCTGACTTGTTCATAGAAGGTTGCAGGCTGCACAGTGTTTCCTTATATCAGATTTGTAATTTAACTATATCTTCAGTACCTTGAATCCACTAACCTTTGAGGAGGTTGTTCATGCAGGATGTGTACAGTTCCCAATACCTTTATTTACCATTATCTGCATGATCTAGCCACATCTTCCTTATTTGAATATCATTTTCCTACTGTGTCGGTTCTTCACATGTCTGTTTGCCTTTGCCTGGGGTAAGTTGACCTATTTTTTTGTTCCTTATATTCTTTTCTTGATGCACATTATATTTCAGGATCCCACATAGTGGTGGATGTTGCCTGATCAGGTGTGCTTAATATTTTATGTGCTCTAAGTCTGTATCATTATCAAACACTCACTGTTTAGATGGGGCAGTTCTGTATAAACACTGAATGCTTTTCTGATGATATAAAATATCATCAATATATATATTGATATATATTTTATTTTTCCACAACTCTTATGTATGAGACGGTCTTTCATGGACTTTATGAGTAAAACAGGTAGGTAGTTTTGCCCATCCCTACTGCCCTATGGTTCTTGCATTCAGAGTCTTTCTGCTTTTCCAGTTTGAAAATTGCAGACACCCATTGCACTGTATAATAAACAAGAACGAAATTTATACATGATGCATAACCTCTTGGTGAGAAGAGGGCTATAATCATTATAATTATTGTGATACTGATCAAGACACTAGGTATATCCCCATGTATTTTTGTCTGGGCTGACTACACCTGTTGATCACAAAAATACTTATTCAAGGCACTTTCACTTAGTGTATTCTGTCTGGGTGGACTGTACTTAGCCTAATCATATATATCCAAGATGTTTTCCCTTGGGTGTTGCCTGGGAAGACTGTACTTGTTGATTTCACATACTTTTGCAAGGAACTTCTCCTTGAATGTTTTCTGTCAGGGAAGAACACACTTGGCCTACTGATATACACTTCATGTCCTTTAGCACCATGCTGGCACTTTCATATATTTCAATATCATTATGTTCAGTACAGTGGCTTGCTACATAAGTAGTATATGTATAGCATGCAGATTGGAAGTTTTTTCAAAGGCAGACCACACTTGTTGATTATAATATCTTATACAAGGCATTTTCACTGGATGTTTTGCTTGGATAGATCACACTTGTCATAATCCATCATAACCCAAGACTTACTTCTACAAACTGTTATTGCTTCTATACTTAATTTTTCATGTTTTCTAGCACTTCTATACTGATACAGTGTTATACGTCTCTTTCTTGAATACAAATTGATGCCAGCCTATTCCATTCTGCCATCTTTGTGTTAGTGTGTTCTTCACTGTGAGAAGAGCGTACCTTTACCAGAAGTAGTGCTATACCCTGCGGGTGTGCCTTCTATTCATACTTTTGGGCATCTATTCTTTGAGTGTGGGGTCACTTTCTGTTTGATTTTGTTTTGTTGTGTCATCACTGACCACTCACCTTTACAATGTGGTACCCTAGTTTCAGAATTTAATGTTTTCTTTTATTGAAAATGTATTTCAGATAGGTATGTACCTTTCCTCATTGACTTGCTAATCTTTGTGGTTTGTACATGCCAATTTTAATCACATGTTCAGCACATGTTCTAAATGAGTGCAAAACAGATGGGTAATAAAAGGTTGGTATGCTATCCAAAAAAATTTTTGAGCAATGTTTATAGAGCAAATAAAGGTCTAGATAGCTTTGAATTGAGGGGGGTAAGTACCTATCAAAAATACATTGTCAGTGTAAGAAAATGTTAACTTTCAGTTGAATTTAAGATTTTTTTATGAAGTATGTATATGAATGTGTGGTACACCAAGTTTCAAGTGTAAAAAAAACATATATATTTTATTACTGTGTTATAGAAAGAAGGTCTGAGAAAGAAAGTATAGCAGAATATTTGGCAAAAAAGAGAGAAATATTTCTTATTGAGGTAACTTGTTTTGTTTTATTTGATGCAACTGATTTCATAGAAAACTTAATTTTAACTTAAAATGGATTTTTTTAAAATCAAAAGTGTTTAAAACTTTGCTCAAGTTATTAGGTTCATTGTGTATGTATTCTGAATCCATTTTAGCATAAAAGTATAACTTATAAATGTTTGTTGCTAAGCAACATGACAGAAATGCCAATGTTAGAATGCAATGCTATGAAAACGTACTGGTTATTTTCTATATTAGAAGTTGTTATGTAAGGAACATCTTCTTTTCTATATGGTTTTTTACTAGTTTGCCTCATTAGAAAGATGAGCATGTGCACATGCACAATATAAGTAATACCCAGGTGCACACCTTCAGGGCCCATTTAATATGGATGTAAAATTTCAGGTTTCTAGGTTTTTTTCTCTTGGATCTATGGTGGTCACACACAGACACACAAGTGTGCATGCCCATACATACATGCACAAATGTGCATTTCTGTCTCTCTCTCTTTGTGTTTATACTCAATTGGGTTATTAGGTTTATATATTATAGATGACTATATTAGTGTGTATTCTTCAAACCTGAGTCTTTAAATTAAGAAATCAACAATTTTTTTCAGTCTTGTAGTGTATACATTTCATTTTATACTTGTAATATACAGACTAACAATATTCATTGTTAAGTAACATAGCAAAGAGGCCATTGTTGGAATACATTGTTATCAAAACCTACTGGCTTTTCTATATATTAGAAGTTGTTACATAAGGAACTACTTCTTTCATGTATGGTTTTTTGCTAGTTTGTTTCACTAAAGAGATTTGCATGCATGCACATATAGAGATAATTAATAATACCCAGGTTCATACTCTCAGGGTCCACTTAGTATAGATACAAAATTTCAGGTTTCTAGGTTGTTTCCTCTTTAAACTTTGACACCACGTATATATAGACATTATTACAAATTTTAAACTACTAATAGTACATCTTATTTCAGTAATTTAAATATAAGTTATATTTCACCATTAATGTTTTTACATATGCTCTGTTTTTATGCCAGCTGACATATCCATTCAACATAGGCACTTCCATGAAATTGCATAGGGGGATACTGAATGTCCCCCCTGTAAGTGCAGTACCATTACACATCACTTTTCTTATAATTATATAGAAATAATATGACACTTAATTGAAGCATTAAACCACATCTTAAACTCTATCTTGTATGCCATTTTTACCTTTCAAGCTGGTAGTATTTTATTATCAGGTTATGATAAGTATAATAAATCTGCTTAATTGAATTGGTTAACTTTCTCTGTACCTGAATTTTGTTAGTAAATCTGTTGAAAACGACTGTTCAGGTATTTCTAAATATTATTACGTTAAAGACTGACAAACAATTATTACTGTAACAGCAGTGTACATTAACTTCAAATTTATGATGTAACTGTGCTTCAATGTTTTACTATAAACAACTTTACACCCTTTTTTCCAAAATTTTTATTGCAGTCATGCTGCTAGTTTTGCCTTACTGTTTTAATACCACAACAAAGTAAGTGTGAAATGTTTTAATATGTTTTATCTTTTCTGTTTCTTTGTGCATTTATTTATTTGATGGTTTATATTACAGTATTCTCTTGGGGTTAAAAGAAAGGAAATCAGTAAGCTTCAAGAAATAGCAGAAATGGAAGAAGCACATGTTAAACTTGAAGAAGAAAATTTAGAAAAGAATGATGAAGCTTTTAACAAGTTTGTAAAAGAAAGTGATCAACTAACTATGGAATCAGTGAAAGAGTGAGAATAATATGTATATATAATATAACATATAATATTTAGAGACCAAATGGGACCTATTTCTCCATTTAAGTTCTCCCATCCTTTTAAAATAAACTAAAAAAATCCTCAAAGCCAGCCCTTATCATTTATATAGTTAGAGCTTTTTCTTAAACTTGCTTAAATGTACTTCCTTCACAACCACTCAATTAAAAAAATAAAATTTAGCTGAAGATGACTCCATCCCTGCCAAAATTATATTTGTGTTCAATCATTCTACTATTTATATCATTAAGTATGAAAAAAGATGACACATCAACGCTACCAATTTTGTTAATACTCTTAACTATCTCAATCAGATTACCTCTAACTCATCATTTTCAAGACAAAACAATTTCCTCATATGACAATCTCTCCATCTAAGGCATCATTCTAATAGTTCTCCTCTGAATCCTTTCTAACAATTCAATGCCCTCCCTAAAATAAGGAGCCCCAGATTGAACACAATATTCTAAATGTGGCCTTACCACTGACCTATACAATGAAATTAGAAGTTCTTTAGACTTGTATTCAGTATTTCTGTAGATACAATCTAAAATCCTATTTACCTCTCAACTAGCAATAGCACATTGCTTGAATAGCTTAAGAAACTGATCAACCATTACAATAAGATCCTTTCATATTTATAATACCATCAAGGTTATTCCCATCCAAACATAATAACCCACATGCATTATCTTGCATTTATTATAATTAAAACCCATCTGTCATTTACTTGTTCAACTAGTTATTTCTATAGCTAAATGATATAAATCTGTTTGTAAATCAGCTTTCTCCTCCTCACAGCTAACAACATCCCAAACCTTAATATAACCAGCAAATTTAAGTAATTTATTGATCATTTCTTCATCAATGTTATTGAAGTAAATTAAAAAGAGCAATGTTCCTAAAACTGAACCTTAAGGTGCCTCACTTGCAACATTCATCCAGTTATGCTGAACTCCATTTGTAACAACCCTCTGCCTTCTTTCATTCAGCCACTCCTCTATTCAGTTTGTTAACTCATCCCACAACAATTGAGATAACTTTTTACAAGTCTTTTTATGTGGAACTTTGTCAGATGCTTTCTGAAAATCCAGATACACCAAATCTTCACCCTTATACTCATCTACATAAGCAGTAACCTTTTCAAAGAATGCAAAAGATTTGTAAGGCAAGATTTTTCATTACTGAAACCATATTAACCATTCAATAAAACTCTAAATTGTGTTAAATACCTTGGCAGTGTAGACTTTCTAGAACTTTTCCAACAACTGATGTGAGACTAATAGTCCTATAATTATTGAACAATTTTAACTACCTCAAGAGAAAAGAGGAGTAACATTAGCTAATTTCAAATCCTCTGACACCTGTGCACTGTTCAAGGACTTATGAAAAACAGTAGCAAGTGGCTCACATATCTAATCTTTAAACCTTTTTAAAACCCCTGTGCAAGTATTACCTAGCCCCTGAGTATTATCACTCTTTAAGCTTCCCAATGTTTTTTTATCAAGCTCATAATTAATGTGATCATTTTGTGTGATCTTGTTTCCATCTATCAACTGTTCAAGATGAGGGATACTGTTTAAATATTCACCAGTAAAAACGGAAAAAACAGAATTTAGTAACGCAACCATCTCATAATCATTGGATATAAGCTTTCCTTTATTATTTCTCAAAGAGCCAACCATCATTCAAACATTTTGTTCACCTTTCCTGTATTTAAATAACTCCCTAAAATTAATTTTTATATTTGCAGTCAACCTTTTTTCTTACATACTATTTGTTCTAATTTTCAGTTTGATTAACTTTCTTGATATTCTATAATATTCTAAGTATCCCATCATAAGAGTCAATTTAAATTCATGAAATTTGTAATGCCTTTCTTTTATTGTATCCATATATCCTCTGTGAGCTACTTGCAGCTATTTTTATAAAAATATTTAAAAACTTATTTTTAAAATTTTACACATTTGATCATATGCCTGAAATTAAAATCATCCAAGATTATGACCTCATTAGCGACAGGAATCTTAATCTTATTATAATGTTTTCTTTAATTCATCAATATCATCTGATAATATGTAACAAATTATCTCCAAAAAATTTAATTTCCTTGCTATTATCTTTAATATCCCCAACTTCAACTTTCTGTTTTAAGTACTTATAAAATTTTAGTGATTGTATATCAGTCACTGTAATGGTTAGTAGCCTATACAATCACCTAAGTATAATTATTAATTAGTTATTTGAATTAAATCCTAATGGGGAGACCCCAGACGATTAGATAACAAACCAGCCTCTCGACTAAGAAAACTCAGTTTCAAATTTCTGCCATTACCATCACAGAACCAGCTGAAATATAGCTTGAAAACTAATACAATAATAATGATATAAAGGCTGCTAACTAATAATTGACTTTTGTAGTTGTATAGGCTACTAGCCATAAAAAATAGAAAACTATATATGTTTGTTTTATTTGAATGTTTTAAAGGTAAGTTAATGGGGTTTAGAAGTTGTGTTATGTATTAACTTTGTCATGTGATAAACCTAAGATTCTATGATAACAATGTTTTAGAAATCAGGGTTTGTAAATTGTATGTAATATTTTTGCATGCTAAAATTTATAAACTAGCTTGTAGTGTATAAATTTTTAAATTGACTATTATAATAATTCAGTAAATGTCTGTAACTCTGAAAAATCTATTTCATTAGATAACCATACTATGTTTTTTCTTCTCCTTAACAATGCTAATCCTATCTAGTTTTGGGGTATAGTAGTTTTTGCACTTGATGGTTGTTCTAGATGGCTGTTATATAGGACGGTATGTTTGGCAAAGAATTTGTGATCCTCAGTTTGAGATATGGGCATTCTAACCATGCCAGACCCTAATATTAGCTATATAGTAAAAGTTATGTTAACCTAGTTGTTTAGAACACTTGTATAACAGATTGATATTTTATATATATTGTCTGCAATGTAGTGAATCCAACTTTTTTAACCTTTATTAATGCAATTAACACTAAGCTCTGTGTAATGATTGCAACCTGATAAGTCTAGCTGTTTGTTATCTTAAACAACACAATTCTTTGAGAAACAGTAAGCCTAGCAGTATAATAATATGTTCCTATCTTTATGTAATCTTTCATGAGACATGCACCCTTGTGCAAATTAATTGAAACAAATGGTCATTTTACAATATTTTCAGCATGGCGGCTGGTGTAGGCTCGCTGGACCCGCTGATTTCCTTTAATAGTCATTTTTTTCACACAGACGGCATCATTAGCTGTATTTTGCAGTACGGTTGATCTATTTTTGGGATATATAACGAAATTTTGAGGAATATTACGTCATTTGAAATTGCGTTAGAATGGCAAGGAGACCAGTCAAAAAACAACTTCTTACCAACTCAATGAAGAAAAAACGGTATCAATGGGGTCTGAAATACAAGAACTGGATGCAAGAACAATGGAGGAAGGCGTTATTCAGTGATGAGACTCATTTCTTCATACAGGGTCAAAGAAGTCTGCATGTTTGCAGATCTCCAGGTGAGAAACTTTGAGAATCTCACATCAATCAGTTCGTAAAACATCCCTTGAAGAAGATATTTTGGGCTTTTTCAGCTACTATGGCGTCAGAGGCTTGCATATCGTAGAAGGTATGATGCGAGGACCACAGTACATCGAAGTTTGAACAGTACATCCAGAATTGAACAAGAGATTTCCAGATGGATCTGGCATTTTTCAGCAAGATCTGGCTCTGTGCCACACATCGAAACTTGTGAAGAGTTTTATGACTACAACGTGAATAAAGGTGCTGGACTGGCCTGGAAACTCTCTGGACTTAAATCCTATTGAAAATCTTTGGGCGATTTGTAAAGAAAGACTTCAGGGAAAAGACTGTACTACGAAAGATAAGCTAATTGAGGCCATAATTGAGGTGTGGTACCACGATTCAAAAATTAGTAAAGATTGCAGTCAACTCATGGACTCGATGCCAAAGCGGATTAATGATCTTCTGAAAAATAAAGGTGGTCATATCATGTGTTAATTTGTGAGTAATTTTTGGATTCTCAGAAATAAAACGCAAAAAATTGAAAAGTTCGTAATTTTCGGTCATGTTGTAATTAATTAGCACAAGTGTGTACATATAAGTGGGACAACCATGGCAACTACTCCATACTCCACACCATAATATTACACAAAACAAACAAAAATGTGATTAAATTTAATTTATAATTGAGTGTGCTGTTTTAGTTGTGTAATTTTATACTAAGCTTAAGTTATAGAAGTGTGGGCATAATAACCTTGTAACTCACTGAACTTGAGATAGTGAGCTGATAACATTATTATTTATATGCAGTTCTATTGTAGTCTAGTTGCATGTAACCATATGCACAGTAATGAACGTAGTTTAAAATGTCTATAATTTTAAGGTAACATATAAGTAGGTATAACTACCTGTTACAGCGCACAACAGTACCTAACTTTAATGACAGTAAAAATCAACTGTATTACGTACACAATGAACTTGGCCAAGTGCTGCTTATGCAGGTATTTTTAACTTTGCTAAGATTACTTTCTATCAATAAAAAATGTCTCTTTCTTTTAGAGCTGAAAAACAAACTAAAGCTAAGCTGGAAAAAATTACTGAACTTAAACGATTACAAGCTCAAGTTGTGGGTATTCAAAGGTTTGTATTGTTAACTTTAGACTTTTAGTGACTATTTTTCTTTCATAAATTATGATATATTAATATGTAATGTAATTGAAAATATTAAATATTCCACTTACAATAGATCCTGAAGAATAAACGTAAAATGAGTTAGTGTTAAAACAGCTATTTGAAGTTTTAAAACAAAGGATTTGTATTGTAAAAATAGTTTCACAAAAACTGTTAAATAATTTCTTTTCTCTGAATATATTTTACTTTGTATAAAGTGTAATATGTGACATGGTACAATAGAATTAATAGCCTTTGAAAATATCTTATCATAGCATAATATTAGCTGTTAGACATAGCATTTATTTAAAATGTATTTGGTTCACTGTCTTTAGTTTTTTTTTTAGTGTGTAAGTATATATAAAGAGAAAGAAGAAAACACAGGATGAAAACTGCAACTTTTCCTGACTGTGTTCTTATGTGTGAACACATATAAATACATATTTATAATGCTAAATTTTCTGATTTTTAGAATATTTATAGTTTCTTATACTCATATTTTAAGTTACATTTCCAGTCTTTCACAATCTTTATACCTTCACCATCTATTACATAGTTTTTACACTGAATGATTATACAATATTTGTGAAAGTTTTGGAGCGATGTTAGCATAATTGGGGATATAAAGTAATTAAATTTTATACATAAAGTGATAATGGAAATTTAGAATTGCACCATCTTCTTATCTGTCTCTATAAATATAAAGTACTCATGTGTTTAGATCTTGCTATTATATTGGATACTTTGATATATGTGTGATTTACTTGATCTATAAGACACCTTATGTGAAAGAACAATTAATTTTGTGTTGTATATTAAATAAATAATTTTATTTTCACAAATTTTTATCAAAGTGAGATTTCTAAATTAGAAGAGTTGCTGGGAGAATACAAGCTGTATGAAGAGTTTTTGGACAATTTATCTCCAAAGGTGCGTAATACAGGACAATATATTGTTAATCTGTCAAAATGCTAAACTGTTGATTGTGAAAATTAGGTTAAGTATGCTGCAAGGATTGCTAATATGTTTCTATATTTTTGCTCATACAATATTATATTGTAATCAGAATTCTTCTGTGTAATGCCCCCTAGTGGCATAATGGTATGTCTGCAGACTCATACTACTAGAAACCAGGTTTTAACACCTGTGGTGAGCAGAGCACAGATAGCTCTTTGCACAGCTTTGTGCTTAATAACAAACAACAACAACTTCTGTGTAATGTATGTTTTTTGGTTTTTTTATAACTGTCATCTTTTTTTACATCCAGTTTCTCTATATTATTTTGTTTAGTGAAGCCTATATGCCTGCTTTCTGAAATAGTGAATTTATGGGATATATAAATTTACCAGCAATAATTGTCTTACAGGAATGGCAAGAAAAGAAAAATAAGAGGAAGAATTTTAAAACAGGTAAATATGAGAACATATATTAACATAAAACTGTATGACATAAATGTCTCTTTTATGGTTTATATACTACATTGAAATAATTATGAAAGAAAAGAAAATACATTTATGTAGTTTTATTCATATAATTTGACATACAATGTTTGATTAAAAACATCATTTAAATGTGCTTGGTAAAACCTAAGTCTATTTAGTGAAAAATAATTTAGTGAAATAGTGATTTTTGAAAACTTCATTGAAAGTATATTAACCACAATAAGTCTTTGTATAAGATTCTATATTTTATTTTATAGGTTGCTCTTATAGACAACAATTAAAATCTGGTGTTTAGCATTTTATTGTTTCTGTCATTCAAGTTTCTTTTTTTTGAGAAACCCTTTAATTTTAGCTGGATATTATAAGCTATGGAATTATTGTAGTTTTTGCCTATATCATTATAAATCCTTTAGTTTCAGTCTCAAAAATTAAAATCAGTTCTTTTGTATAATACATTACATAATTTTAACATTGATTCACTTTCTTACAGATTTTTTAATTTGTTGAATGTGATATTATTTTTTTAAAATTATATTATTACAAATATATTATTACATTGATTAGTAATTTCTGTTTTATAAAATCCATCTTTTTTATGAGAATTGATTTAAATAACGTGTAAATAATTAATTACTCTTTTATTATGAAGCATATATTAAATTCAGCTTAGGTGATACAACAATTTCATTACCACGTAATATTAGACTTTTAAGACATTTAAACCTTCATTAATTCAGTCAGGTCAACAGTAATATATATCATTCAATGAAGACTACTGTAGATAACGAAGTTTTGTGTGCCTTTTTTCACCATTTTTTCTATTCTTATATATGCTAAGTACTGCCTTACAATTAAATATAAGAAATATTTATCGTTCCACATGTTTAAGCTAACTTGGACTTTTTTCAATTAGTATGATAGAAGATACTTTTAATGAAGTGTGATTTCTTTTTTTTTTAATTTATTTAGTGACATATACAAGCATATGTTATTTGTTTTAATGATTTTGTGTATTGCAGTACAACATGTAACTTGTTTTCAGGTTATTTCTTTCTAGGATACCTAAAAATTGACATATCAACAATGTGAACATATTATCCAAGCTCAAAACATTTAAATACCAGTTTCATGAAAATGTTGTGTGATATCTAGGTGAAAATGTTGAAGAAACTAAATTGTTTTTTTTTTGTTATCAATACTGAGACTGATTAACAGATTTCTAACAGAACTTTCTATAACATTAAAAGTTATTCTGGATATTGCAATAGTTAAACAGTTGACAAGAAGGTATACACATAGATTACATATGTTTAGTAAATGTTTAATGCAACATTGAATTTACTGTGAACAGATTTACTAAGAATCCAAATGAGAGCTGATTATGACATACAAATCAATATTGGTCATTGAAATAGTTATGCAGTTGACAAGATGGTATACATAGAGATGACATATCTTTAATTAATGTTTAATGCCAACATTAATTTTGCAACAAGCTTATTAAGATTTCAAATCAATATGGGTAAGAAAAGCAGCTTTCCACATGTTCAAAGAAATATTATAATATATTTATATTTATATTTAAGGTGATACTTATATTCTGTATAAGGGCTACTTTCAGAATGTTAACTATCATAGAGAAGGAAATGCTCATTTTTCCTATTTTGTATTTCTTAACTGATTGTGGCTGCAAATCCTTATGAAAATAATGTTTATAATAATAAGCTAATATGGCAGTGATGAATTAAAAATGTACATATGTCACTTGTAAAAGCAATGAACAAAATATTTTGTATCTTTGTTATTGTCAATGGTCACAAAATTTGGATGGTGGTAGACTCATGCACTATCTTAAACAAAAGACATTTAACATATTGAAGTAGCTGTGACACAGTCTACAGGCTACAAGATAAAATTCTGCTGGGACTAAAAATTTAGATCTCTTTCAGGTGTACTTCATTGTAGTGCATCATATGTTTTATTTTAAAAACAGCCAAGATTCAAACCTGATAATGGACATAATTCCAAAATGCATAAATTCAGGTTTGAAAATAAAGTATTTATTTCAAAGTTTGACAATTATGGCAGATTGTTGACAACTGAGGTTAATCCAGGTTTGTGTGGAAACAAATTGTTCTTTTCTGAGTAGAAATAACTTTTTCTTTTGTGTAAAACATGCTTGATCATTTTAGTGATCTTTTAATACCTGTTTTTCTCTGGTTTTACTGATTCTTTCTTCAAGGATGATCACCCAGTAAACCACTTGTGTACTTGTTGTTGGTGGTCTCATATCACATACACTTTTTTGTTACTGAAAAGTAATTAATAGAATAATTGTGAATCTAAGAAATAAAACTTCTGATACCACCAGTTGTAACTGGCTGTGAAGAAAGATTCAGTTTATATCTTGATTTTTTGAAAATTTCTAGTTTTTGTTTGGTCAACACTAAAATCAAACAAAAATGCTGTTATTTATGAGTATTAAAGATTTATTCCACCTTATAAGTTCTCTGTAGAATGAAGAATTAACTAAATCATACCTGGAATACCTATGCATACAATGTACAAAACACTGTCCACGTCTATGTTTGCATCTTATAACAGATTAATGTTAGGTTAACACCTCATGAAGTTATGACAGGTTGTATGCTTGCCATGTTGTTGTTGTTTTTTGAATTAAGCACACAGATAAACAATGGACTATCTGTGCTCTGTTTACCATAGGTATCAAAACCTAGATTTTAGTATTGTAAGTTCATAGACATACCCCTGTGCTACTTGGGGGTGTATGCTTCTCAAAATGCATTTTAATGATCTGATAATGTTGTTAAGGAAATAAATTTAAGATAATAAATGTATTTTCTCAAGAATATTATCTTATGTAATTTTATAACCTGAATTAGTTATACACAGAACATACAAATGTTTTGAAAAACATTGTTATTTTTGAAGTTGTCCTTTCACTTCTGAAGAAAATACTTGAATTTGAATCATTTGGAGATTTCATTTGAAAACCTTTTTAAAAGTGATACTCACTCAGTCAGGATAATAAAGCATGAAATAAACATTATGTTGGTCTGAAATGGTAATACATAAAGTAGTAAGAATTAAGTAACAAAACAGGGAAAAAGAATTAGCTTTCAGTGTAATCTTTTTTTTCATAGTTATCTGTTCTTAAAGTTCTGAGATGTGGGTTAGACTTGTAGAGCTCTGCATTTTAGAGCTTATGATTTGGTTTCAGGTCCATGCTGTACAACAAAATATCTCCTTCCCCCCTAATGTGATTCATATGGTGCTGCTGACTGATAGCTTTCCCTTCTGTCAATAGTTGAAAATCAGTAACAGTAATAGTTGGTCATAGTAATGTTTTTATAAATATAGAACATTGCAAAATTTTAATAGGAGAAGAAACAAGTGTTCTCTGATGGATTGTTTAGGCAGAGTATTCATGATGAAACTTTGTAGAATGGACAGCAACTGCCTATTGTGGAGACACAAGGGTAAAGAATGATGTTTCAAAAGGATGAAGACGAAGGGCAGAAGACTTTCGAAAAGTCATTCTTTACACGTGTCTCCATAACAGGCAGTTGCCATCCATTTTACGAAGTTTCATCAAGAAACGAGTGTTTCCTTTCTTAAGTTTTTAATATAAAATCTTGATTGTCTTGAACTAGAAATGTCTTATGTTAATTTATTGTTCTAAAGTTGCTACTACAACAAATTATTTTATTGTTATTATTATAAAGTAAACATGCCATTCTTACTAATTATGTATTATTATTTGTTTCAGAGATTTCAACTTTGTCGTCACATAAATACAATGCACATACTTTCAGTAGGTGTGAATTTTTTGTTTATTGAATTTTTATATGGAATTACATATTGTTTCCTTCTTTTCAGCAGTACAGTATTGCAACATAATTTAGATGTATTTCAGTTAAATAAATTTCAAATATGTCAGATTTAAACCTACAATACAACTTGTACATCAATAAAAATGAAAAGAAAAGACTTTGTTACCAACATTACTGTACTTAAATGTGTAGTTTGTATGATAGATAAAGTAACAAATGTGTCAAAGAAATATGTATTGTACAATTTTGATGTTCAATAATTTTATTCTTGAGAGAGAAAGGCATGTGGAAGTATATTAAATTTCTTATATTTGGGTGTTAATAGATTATTTTTTTTAGTATATCATCAGATAGTGGCTTCAGTGCTGGAGAAGAAGAGAATATAAATGAGGTGAAGCTTGTGTTTTTTGTGTTATAGTTTATTCAGTCTAATATTTGGAAAACTTAAAGGCAAATAAACAATTGCCTTAAATTTTCTGTTGTTCCACATTTTTTCCATAGAATTAATTTTCAATTTATTAGATATTTATATCAATGTTTAGAACATTATTATTATTACAGCTACATAAAGTAAATTAATAATACAACTTGTATTATAAATATTTAGTTTGGGCTGTTATTGCTCATACGTATTTTAAGATATTTTAAAGATTCACTAAAATGTAAGATAAAAAAGAGAATTATATGCAAGAATAATTTAAGAATTTTTTTGTTATAGCACAGTACATAATAGTAGAATTTATATTAATTTTTTTTTCATATATGAGCTCAGGTGAACTTTATTCCAAATAATGGAAAATATTACTTTATATCTTACATCATTCTAGGATGAACCACACCTCTATTTCACTGCACCTGAACAAGTGTTGAAGGTTCTTCATGACATAGAGGAACAAAATTTATCTCTGATCCAACATAGTCAGGAAACACAAAAGAACTTGGAAGAAATGGAAGAAATTTGTAGAAAAACACAAGTCAAAATGTACATTAAAATGTTGTAGTATTATAAAATGTCTACTTAAGTGTTTGGCACAAAGTATTAAACCATTTATTTGTAAAGTGAAAATGTAAAGCCTTTTTAGTCTGCATTATGACATATACACACACATACATACATACATGTGTATATGTGTGTATTTCCATATTTATTTATAATGCTGCATGTATGTGTGTTTTTACAACTAAATGGTCAGTCTTTCATTAGGCCAATACACTACCACAGAAAGTACAAAAGAGAAGTAAAAAATTGTACAGTGTATTAGTGTTTTGCATTGTATTAGTTCTTTAAACAAATTTGTATGCCTTGTTTTTATAATACCATATGTTTATCAATGTATGATTGTGAAACATTGTTCTAAATGTCTTGTATTATATCTCATAATTCAGCCACATTGTTTGGTTGCTGTGTCGCTTTCTTAGTTTCCATATAAGCCAAAGTTTCAATGACTTTTTACAATGTATTGGCTAAATTTGATCTTCTAAATTTGATAACATATATACAGATATATATATATACTTTCACTAGTGAATTTTTAAGACCATTTAGAAAGGACTGGTTAAGATGCCAGTAGCTCATTATTCACAGACTTGGATGAAACATTGTTTTTAAAAATTATTATCAGTCACTGAAATTTCATAGGATATTTTGTCATATGTATATTTGTATGAATAGTGATAAAGAAAAATAATGTTAAAGGAAGAACATAATTTCAGAGTCAATAGTATACAATTTATCTGATGAATCTGATCCAGGAGTAGCCGACTGTTTATTAAGTTGTATCTTCATGTAATGTTTCTCAAGTTTTTGGAGATTTATTGCAGGATAAATATGTTATTTGACTAAAATATTTGAATAACTAGTAGGTTGTACTTGGAGAGAAGGCTTCATCCTGAGATAGAAATAGTTGAATATGCTCTCTTCAGTACTTTAAAAAATTAATGAAATGCTTTATGAAAGTATGGGTGTCATACCAAATGTGATATTTGTATTATTAATTATTATTTAGAAAAATACACATGTGTAAATAATTCTGTCAAAAGGGTTCAATTTCAAGGTTTATTTGATTTTTGTAGTTCTTCAATTGTACTATTGCCACGTTTGGATTGGGGGTAGTAAGGATAGTTAATACTGCTACTTATTTTGTAATAATAACACCATATTTTTGTTTTGTAATACATCAAGATAAATGTTTAACTGATTTTTTATAAAATGAATATCTGTTATACATTGTTATAAAATTTGAGAAAAACATGTTGATTTCATAATGATATTTGTTTTTTTAACAAAATAATAATTTTTATAATTTTTTAGGAGTAAAGAGACAGAAACATTAATAGACCAAGTAAAAGTTTTAGAAACAGCCATTAAGTGGGAAGAAGAGAAGGCCACAGAATTAGAAATGATGGCCAAGTAAGAATCCTTTTTTATTTCTCAACTGTCACTGCTAATTATATTTTATATATTATGTATTATAGGATTATTTATGTCTATTAATTTTATGACATTTGAGTATGTTATATATTTTCCCAGTCTAGTGCAGGAAGAACAATTCTAATAACAAAAGAACACAATATTGTGTATAATAGTTAGTGAAAAACTACAATAAATGGAACAAACAGTTCTAATCTTATGTGCAAGTAATACACTAACTTGAATTAATACATTGAGGTTATTTAATATGCTAATTTTAAAATTAGTAGAGTTTAAAGATTGTTCAGCAGAAGGTCAACTTTAGAGCATTGCTGAAAATTGTTTCAAACTAAAAACAATTAATTGTATAATTGATTTTATATGTGTAAATATATATTTGTATAGAAAATTAATATTTAAACAGTACAGTAAAAATTAACATCAAAATGAAAGACTAAAAAAAAACATCAATTCCAAACATGTAATAAATTAAATTTTAATAAACACAACAGGCCCAAACAAAAAAAATGAAACCAAGAGCAAGATGTGGGCACTAAAGCTCATAATGTATCATCTCTATATCACTATTCACTGCTTGCAGACAGTTGTGGGAAGGTGACTGCTTTCCAAAGTAATAAAAGAAAAAGTAAAAAGAAAAATGAAAATAAGGTTCTATTATTCCAGCCCCAATTGTAGCAGTAAAATTCTAAATTAAGTTAATTAGTAGTACTGTGGACAAATTATACCATCATAAGAGCCCAACCAAGTTATCTATAGTTATTTTAAGAATTTTGGTCTTATTTTTCTTTTTAAGGCTTATTTAAAGTATATTGTATAGAATGAAAAGTTTTTCTATAAATTTAACATTTTATAAAATAAAATTAAGAATAACAATAACATGTTATTGTTCCTGTAGATAAAGCTAATTGTAACTTTGACTTTACTTATAAAACATTTTATTTATTAATTATGATAAATGAAGTCAATAGTACAAGTATTTAAACCTATTAACTGAGATAAAGATACAGTAATTAAAAATTTTATTAAAGCTTATAAATTCTTTATTCTAAGCCAAACTTTTTTGTAGATTTACTTTTCTGTATGCTATTCGTAAACTGAATAAATCTGTGATTAAGTTCAGATTTATTTCAAGTTTAATGGAAACAAGTATTAAACAAATGGCCATTTTATTAAATAAACTACTTAACATTTTACTTAATAGAATTATAAATTTAAATAATAATAATAAGAAACATCTCTTTTAGATAATAAAAATATAATTAACTTGTTTTAGGATACATAAATAAATATGAACAAGTGAAAAACATTTAGTTTATATTACCACTTTGTATACCCTAATTCTAATGAAATATTTTAATTTCTTTTGTGAATTCATTAATTGAACAATATCATTATCATTTCATAGTACTGGAAGAAAGAAAATTTACCTCCAAAAATATCAAAAAAGCATAAAGTTTTATTTATAATAACTATGTATTTTCAATAATCAATTATTTAAAGGAGTGATATGAGTTCCAATGAGAGCTAACTATTCTACTTGTATAGCAAACTTATATTATTGTTTATACGAGAATAGGTTTACTGAAAATTTCGTAAGTCCAGATGTTTTTGCTTTAACGTATAGATATATAGATGATTTAATTAGTATAAGTAATCCTGAGACAAACAATTTCATTAAGACTATTTATCTGGTAGAATTACAAATTCAAAACACTTCAATTTTGGATGTAGAGACACGCTATTTAGATATGAAAATCTTACTTACTCCTAGTAGTAAAACCTTAGTTTAATTTTTTTTTTCTTTTATTACTTTGGAAAGCAGCCACCTTTTGATAACTGTCTGCAGGCATTGAAGGGTGATATAGATGTGGGTTGTTGTGGGCTTTAGCACTGATCAGCATCTTGCTCTTCTACAAATATACCTAAGTGTGGGTTCTACTACCACTGTGATCTTCTAAATCTAGGGCATATTTTATATCACATTATAGCTTATATAGTGGGGATCCTTTTAATATATGTAGCATATTCAATTTTATTTCTTATTTGCGCCTGTTTCATTCATTAAAATATCTATATTATGTCAAATACTTAATTTTCTAGGGAAAGTTTTCCTCTTTCATATGGCAGTAGTGCTTAATGAAAGCTGCACTGCTGAAATTAATTTTCTAAAAAGATATTTATATTTTATGCTAGTTTTACCAATATAATGTAAACAAGTTGATTTTCATTCAGAAAAACAAGATTTTCACATTAATTTGAATAGTCTGAATTGTTAAATTTTTGTTTCATCACATGAAACTTGCTTAGTTTAAAATAATAAACAGACCTGATTATGATCAAACTGACTTTTATCTAAGGTTGTTATATGCTGCCCTTCCCTTGGACACCTGGTAATAAAAGTTATGTGTTTTAGTTGCATAAATTGGAGTGTTGAACAACATAGTTGTGTGACTGAGAGGTTTAACCTCAAAAATAGTGGTAACGTTTTTTCCAAAAAACATTTGGACAGTCAAAAAAGACATGTTTTTAGACATGCTTCTATACAGAAGCAATATGGGCAAATATTGCTGGGTGTTAATGTAAATCTATGGAGTCACTCTAATATTCATGATATTGCATGCAATCTTAAAATTTAAATATATTCTTTTCCATTCAATGTTTGCATTGTTTATAAACTTCCATGCATATTTCCAATTTGCTTGTTGGTTCTCTTCTTAGAGGTTAGGTGTGGCAAGTGTTGGTGTTGCATCATACATCGTTTGAATTGATATTGTTGATAATTTTACCTGATTATTGCCTACAAATAGTTTTATTACCACATCTAGGGGCCTAAGTAATTTAAATTCTTATAATTTGAGCTTTCTAAGAAATACTTTAATCTATTTCCTATAATGTAATTGTAGAAAAGGGTATTATTATGATCTGAGAAAAGAATCTTGCATGTTAGACTAATTGTTAAAGCTTTCAAATGGTTTCTGATCAGATACATTACCTCTGTTCACATAAGTGGCTATTCTTGTTCAGTGCTACCCTGTATATGCAAAAACTTTTTTATGCACACCACAGTCCTTTTATATCCTCTCAATTAGAAATGACTGATTCCAGTGTGTCTCTCATGTGATAATCCTTCACCAATAAGAGTGTGACATACTTTCATGACACACATGACTCCCTCTACTCAATCCTAATGAACTATCACTTCTAGTTTTGGTATTTTTTCTTATGTTGCTCTTTGTGTGATTGCATTCATGACTTTGATTATTTAATTTCTGAAGTGGGATGTTTTCATTAATTTGTTTTCTTTGCATTGAAGAAGTCTTGCACTTTAACTAAATGTTCTGGTCTTTATTATTTTTCTTATACTCACATTTTTCTATGTCAAATACTTTTGTTTAATGTACATTTATACAATGAATTCAGAGGTTTGTACGACCATTTTGAGTATCATACTTCTGCTAGCACTGCTTCATAGGCTGTAGGAGGAGAGGCCCCTTTGTTGAATTTGTATGCAATTATCAACTGTGAGATTGTAGGTTATATGGGCTAACCTCCTTCTCCCAAACTTGCCCCACTTCCTCCTCAGCAAACTAAATCTGTTCAGGCATATGAAAATTTTACTCACCACAGGATTTTGTAGTGTCTTTTCCAGCTAGGCCTAATTCTGCATTTTTAAGACATGATTTCTCAGGTATTTGATATTCAGACTATTTCTCTGATTTTCTATGATCCTTATTCTTTTTTATTGCATGATAGTTCTTCCTCTCCATATTTAATTTTCCCACTCTCCCTGGATGTTAGGGTTCATTCTGAGCAATTAGCTTCACACTGTTTGAGGGTATCAGCATACCTCACCTTCCACAGATGGGGCAGTCCCTGATTTTCATGTGCATTTATGCCTTGCCCAATTTTAATGCCTTTGTCTTACCCAGATTCTCTTGTGTGATATTTATCTACTATCTATCTCCTTTGTGAAATGATCCTCTGAGACTTTGAGGGCTTTTCGAGGAGAATCCTCTTCCTTATTACTTCCATGTTGGCTAGATTGTCCTATTCATTTCTTTCTTTACACATTTGTTTTCTTTTTGTTTGGATCTTCTAGGTTGAGATGTGGCGTTGTCCTAGGTTTGTTTGCCACTTCCTTTTTGTAGGGATTTACGTATGGCCTCTTTTCTTTGGTGGTATGTTTTCAGTTATGTACGTGGACTTTGGAATTTATCAGAGTTAAGACAAGCTCCTATTCCTGTTTCCCATCTTAGTCCTACTTAGCCTTTACCTGTTCCTCCTTCCAGTAGTTTCTCATCACGTATTATTTGACATAGATAGGCACATTGCCAACAGTCCTAGTGACTACCTGGTGGGAGCCTGATTGTACAAGTTTGTTTTCCTTTGGCAATCTTTCACAACATATCTGTGGGTCCTTCAGGTTTTATCAGAGTGACTTCCCTACAATTTCTTCTCCTTTCCTTTGTCTCAGGTACCCATTTCCATACCTGTGCTTGAGATCCTACCACCAGCCAGCATCTGTCAGAGGTAGTACAAGACCTGTCTTAACAGGCCATCAAACCTGTTAATTATCTCTCTCCAGGCTGTCTGTTGTCCCTAATAAAATCAGACACTGGCAGCCTGTAATTGATTTGTCCCACCACAGTCAATTTCATAATTTGTTCTGTTTCTCCAATGAGTTATTTCTAACCCTCAGATTTATGGATGAATAAGATGGACATCATAAATGCTTATTTGCTTATCCTGATTTCTTGTAATGCACAATCTTATCTTTGGTTTGTTCTTCAAGAGGTTGTTTATCATATTCCTGTACTGCCCTTTGGGCTTGCTTTGGCCTATGATTTTTTGTTGGGTGGTCAGAGCATTCAATTATCATTTACATGCTTTTGGGTTGTGCTTTCATCATTATATGAGAACTGGCTACTGTTAGCTCATTCTGGACAGGAGCTCTTATCACTATCAACATCCTGGAGCTTCTTGCTGTACAATGTGCTTTGGTTCATTTTTTCTGTTTGGTCACAAGTTGTCTGGTAATTATCAATTCTGACAATTATATAGTGGTTGCTATCTCAATCACCATAGTGGTACCCATTCTTTATCCCTTTGTATTCATATATTGAATTTCTTTTGGGTCCACATGCTGAATATTCATATTATTGTGTGTCAGTTCTAGTTATTTTCAATCATGTCATAGAATGTCTTTCAGATTCAGATAAAGTCTATCCAACAGAGCACTTTTTTCTTGTTTTTCATTGGGGTACTTCTGATATTTATGTTTTTGCCATGCCTCTCAACCACAAATTACCCCTGTTTTGGTCCCTGGTCCCTCATCCTCTTGCTCCAACTTTTGATGCTTTTAGTCAGAACTGGACCAACAGATACCTATATGTCTATTCTCCCATTTAACTTTTTCATTTGATGATTTTGGTCATCCATGCAGCTCTTTGTCACATCCTTCTGATTGCTCCTTACTGGCTGGCTCAGCTTTGACTTCCTTGGCTTCTTCATCTCCAACATACCTCTCTGTTATTTCTTCCTCTGACTCCATCCCTTTTTCATCAATCTCAATAACCAGTGATTCATTCAGCCCTTCCTGTCCTCTGTCTTCATGTCTTGTTTTAGTCCAGTCTTTGGCAAGGATATCTGGCTTGTTCCAATTGGTAACTTCTTTTCTGATTTGTTTCAATCACCTTTGGTTTCTAAGTTAAAAGCTTTCCCCTGCTCAACCCACAATTTCTTATATTTCAGATTTCCTCACTTGACTTTTCAATTTGGGATCTTCTGTTTCCCTAATCTGTGATTACCAGGTGGCCTTGCCCCACACCTTTTGTTTTTTCCCAATACTGTATAGTATTTATCTCTTCTACTTTTTATCTGTTGATGCATTCCTTCCAGATCCATCCACCAAATCAGATCTTAGAACCTGACTGTCTTATTTTAGGAAGTGTTCTTCAAATGCTTTCAAAAGATGCTTCCTTCTTTCCCTTGCATAGGTTTCTCCATCTGTTCAATGTGAGATTCTAGTTATTTATATGAGAAGAGATATTGTACCATATCAGAATCTATAATTTTTCCATACTGATTTTTTTTTTCAATAGGTACTTACCTTTTCTCACACTTCCTATCCTTCCTTCTCACCAAAAACTGGTACTTCCATCTTCTGTCCAAACTTATTGTAATAGTTTGACACAATTGAATAGAGAGAATCACATGCATCAAGAGAGTATGTCACACTCTTATTGGTAGAGGGTTGTCACGTGATGATTTGCATGAGAGATACATTTGGATCAGTCATTTCCAATTGAGGAGAGATAAAAGACTTGTGGCATGCATAAAACGGTTTTGCTCTTAGGGAAAAACACTAAATGAGAATAGTTACTTTTGTGAGAAAGGTAAGTATCTATTGGAAAAAAAAATTATTATAGGAAAATTATAACTTTTAAAATTTAGAAGATCTAGACCTCCTAATTCTATTGGAAGATTGATTGTTTTTCTAGCTAATCATTCTGGTTTGTTATTCCATATAAATTTAAATATTTACTTTGAATTTTCTTTATTTTTTCATTATTGGGTGATGAAACACATCCAAAGTAAGTTAGTTCATGGTAGACTATTTGCTAATAGTGACAGTTCTAATTCTTCCTGATATTTTATTGTTTCTGTAGCATGCAATATTTTAGCTTTTACTTGTATCTACTCACACTTTAAGGATTAAATCTGATACCAAGAATTCTAATTGGATTTTTAGTTCAGTTAATATTTCCTGCGATATATTTTCTACCTCTCCATTTACTTAAGCAGAAAGCACTGAAATTATTAACTTTTGCTGCACCAGCTTTTCAAAAACTGTCTAACATTTTCCTACTGCTAGAGATAGATTTCTCAGTGATTATTATCAGAGTAACATTATCAGTATATGCAAAATATTTCTGATGGACATTATATAGTTATTTGTAACATGAAATATTTTAATATTTGAAGTAGTATTTACATTTTATAAAAAAAAAAGCTAAGATATGAATGTATAAAATAGGATACAAGAAACAGCCTTGTCTCACTCCTGATTTTACACAAATTTTCCATTAAGTACCCACTTACATTCACTTAAGATGTAACATTTGTGTAAATTATTTTAATCAGTTTTATCAATTCTTTCAGAAACCTGTATTTGTTTGGTACATGAAATTTAAAAATATGTTGAACTCTAACAAAACCTTTTTCCTTATCCTGTGAAATTGCACAGACAGGAGATTATTACCATTAGTTGAGAGACAGATAATGTTTTTTAACATGTCATTATTAAAGAAAATGTCTCTACTGGGTGTACTAGTCATTTGTGTTGAAGTAATTAATTTATTTAATATTTTTGTCATCCTCTTATTTAATGATTTGGTAAGAATCTAGTAATCAACATTGCATAAGGTAATAGGACTATAATTTTTTAATATCCTCTAATAGTTCTTGTTACATTTCAAGCTTATCATTCCTTCCCTAAATGATGGAGGGAGAATTTCCTCATTCAATACACTGTCTAGCATATCTATAGATTTTTTCATTGTAGTTGGCTAAACGTTTTTATAAGATTCTATTGGTAAATCATATAATTCTGGTGACTTGCTTAATAAAAAAACAATTTATAATCTTCTAAGTTCTATAATTTTGGTAAGTGCTTATGATTTCTGCCCACATTTTTCTTTAGTTGTTTTATTTGGATATAAATTTGTATAGTATTTTAATGCTGTTTTTTTGTAATTCTAACATGTGTCACTATTTTCCCATTATCATCTATCAGTTGTTTTATTGTAAATGTACCTTTTCTCTCTTTATGTAAAGATTCCTATTGAATTTCTATTTTTCTTTTGGTTTTGTTTTTTCACTATCATAATTCTTAACCTTTCTAGTTTTTTGTCAGACAATCCATTTATTTCCTGTTTAATGGAATATATTAATTCCATAAAATTTGGATCACCATCAGCAAATCTTGTCAGCATAGTTAACATTCTTTCTGATTGATATGTTATTTTCTTTTCTCCTTATATGGTATTTTATTTATTTCTTGTAAGTTTGACTGACTGTATTGTTTTCTTTAAAATTTCACATCAGATTATATCCCCTTCCTGTATCTTACATAATGAAACAAGTTTATCATACGTTTCATGAACTATCTGCTCATTTTCTAATAACATTACATGTAGTTTTAGTAACGCTTTTCTCATTCTGTTGTTTCAAGTACGTTAATATGCGTTATTAAATTGTTATGATCACTGACATATTGCTGCTTTCTTCATAATTTCTGTATGTATGGTCTGGGTTATAACAGAATTAGAAACATAAGTTCTGTCCATTCTAGTATCCATTCTATCATAGTTTCAGAAAGTTATTCCTGGTGAACAGGGTCTAGATGATTTCCTAATTAACTAACATGGCACTGGTTTTCGTTTTATATCTCCCAAGCTTTGAAGGGGCTTGAGAGACAACCAGAGGCATTCAGAAACATTCGTTTCTCCTCATGCTCTCTTCACAGAGTTAAAGTTTGTTTTTACTTGGTTTGTTTGTTTGTTTTTTGAATTTCGTGCAAAGCTACTGGAGGGCTATCTGTGCTAGCTGCCCCTAATTTAGCAGTGTAAGACAGCTAGTCATCACCACCCACCGCCAACACTTGGGCTACTCTTTTACCAATGAATAGTGGGATTGACCGTCACTTTATAATGCCCCCACAGCTGAAAGGGCGAGCATGTTTGGTGCGACCTTTGAATTACGTGTTAACGCTTGGCCATGCCGGGCCTGGTTCTACTTGGAAAGAATAATGGTATTATTTGAGGGTATGATACTGAATTATACTCTTCAAAAATAGAAACGCAAAAGGCAAAATATGAGACAAATTGTTAACAAGTTTATTCCGGGTAGTTCTGTATGACATGTGTGAAACTTTGCACATTTACTGCTGAACATCCAAAGTCTGCAAAGGCGAAGTCCACGCTCACTAGGTGAAGTTTAACGTCACTCAACGTCAATAACGAGTATGCCCCCCGTGAGCATCAATAACTGCTTGGCATCACCTGCCCATGGAAGCGATGAGATGACGAATTACATCCTGTGGAATGGCTGTCCACTTAGCCTGCAAAGCTGCTGCAAGCTGAGGTAGAGTCTGCGGTTGAGGTTGTCGCCGTCGCAGACGTCGGTCCAACTCGTCCCAAAGATGTTCGATGGGGTTTAAATCTGGTGATCTGGAGGGCCAGGGTAGAACGTTGATGTTGTGGTGTCTCAAAAAGACAGTGGTGAGTCGGGCTGTGTGAGGACAGGCGTTGTCATGTTGAAAAACGTCGTTGACGTTCACCATGATGGGTTGCACATGGGGCCTAAGAATCTCGTCGACGTATCGTTGAGCCGTAAGATTCCCTCGAATGTGCAAAAGGTCTGTTATGGCATTGTAGGCGATGGCAGCCTACATCATGACGCTGCCACCACCAAATCTGTTAACATCCTGCACATAGTTTGCTTCAAAACGTTCACCTCGGCGACAGTAAACATGGGTCCTTCCATCCTGCCTACGAAGCATAAAACGTGATTCATCGCTGAACTAAACATGCCTCCACCGTCGATGAGGCTATACCCGATGTGCTCGAGTCCACTGCAGCCGTGCTTGACGATGTTGCTGGGTGAGGATGACACCTCTGACTGTACGTCGAGGTCGGATTCCTGTATCTCGTAGACGGTTGTGTGCGGTCTGATCTGAAATTCTACGCAGCCCTGGTATGGTTGAGGCAGTAGACGTCGCACTGATGGTCCTATACCGAAGGTGACGTAACCGGATGTTGCGATTTTGTGCGGGCGTGGTCACACGAGGTCTGCCAGATCGTGGACGGTTACGAGTTGATTCATGTTGTTGGTGACGATTCCATAGCCTTGTGATGGTGCTTGGGTGGACATTCACAGCTCTGGCAACATCTGATCGAGATGCGCCTGCTTCCAAGCGACCAATGGCGTTGTTGCGTTGTGCTTCAGTCAGTCTTGGCGTAACTGTATTGCGTGTCGGTGGCTTAACACTGAGCTATGGAAACCGTGAACCGTCACTTTTATAGGGATTTATCACATGTTGCACTTGCAGAACATGCAGATCTCTCAAACAAATTTATTGGACACGCATGCATTTTGGCGAAAAATCCGATGTTTTCCTCCGTTTTCAAAGTGCACAACTTTTATTGTCATTTTGGTCTGACAGTCAGTGCCTTAACACGTGTAGCATCACATACTTTGAGCTTGTAACGTTATTATATATATTTCTCTTTAAAATAACAAAAATATCCCTTTTGCGTTTATTGTTTTGAAGAGTATATTTGAGGTGAGTCTAAATTAACATTAGCATTGAAAGCAAATGGGGGAAAGCTGTGAGACAGGTCAAAAGTAGAGAAAAAGAGCTGGCTTGGCTGAACAGAAAGGTAGCTTAAAGGATGGCTAGGTGGTCTGTGGAAGACAAAGAAGACCAAGGCTGTGATGAAGTAGTGAGTTCTTGGATTAACAAATCAAGCATGATAAACTGATTGATTAAAACAGAATTTTGGATTTGACTTGGCTTGGCTATTGACCTTTACCTTGGTTATGACTCTGATTTAACTTTAAATGAGAAAGCACCTTATCAGGGCAGAGATCATGGGATCCAAACACTCAAGGTGAGAATTTTGCTGTAAGGGGATACAGGAGAACCCTGAGAAAACCCATATTCATGGCCAGAGCACCAAATAAAGTACCTTGATCATGCCCAGTGAAGGTTGTAGGAAATGTAAAAATATGATTAATAGAAACAGGCAAACAACAATTATACTGAAGAAAAAACTTAAGAAGTGAAAAATACTGGCTGAAATTATCCTAGAAGAGTGGGTTATTGTCCTCATTTGTGTAGTTGTAGGAAGCTGGGCCTGTTTGTTGGTTGAGCTTGGTGTAGGACTTATGGTTGAGTGGTACCTGAATGCGAAGGAAAGTTTTGCAACTGTCGAAAAGATTTTCTGCAGGTTATTCTGTGGTTTGTGTTTTCCTGGCTTTCTTTGGAACATGGGTCTGGGTTTCTTGACTAATTGTTGTGGTGGCTTTAGAGGTCTGCTTCATCAGAATGCAGATCTGTACTGATTGGGTCGTGAGAAGAGTTGTTTTGTTTTGAGGGGTCTTGGTGAATTTGTTGCATTTGTTGGCTGTTTTAGACTAGAGGCTGTCATTTGTCTGGGTATTGTTATCCTTCACCTGTGAAATAAATAAAGGAACATTTGTGTTTGGTAGAGCTGAAATTAGCATAGAGGTCATGAGAGTTGAAGAAAGTAAGGTATCAGGCCTGCTTATCTTGCTAAACATGCAGTGATGATTGATAGTAGGGGCATTTGACCATGAAGTGAAAGAAATGAAAAAAAAAAACACATTATTTAGGTTGTGATCAGCTACTTGTTTGGTTTTTGCCATTATCATCATGAACTGAATAGGGAGACTTGTAATCCTTGATCGGATCTAGTGAACAGCATGCAATTTAGATATGGTGGTTGTTTCAAGTGAGTACTGGATATCTGCATGAGAGATAGAAGGATAGATATCCTTAGGAAGACAGAAAAAAAGATTACCATATTTTTTAGTGTATAAGATGCATCCCTATTTTCAAGGCTATTTTCAGAGAAAAAATATTTTTCACAGTTATCATTTATTTATTTGTTCAACATCAATCATAATCTTTTATTATTCTTTAGAATACTTCAAAAGTAGTGTCCATTATAAAATAAAATGTCAATAATAATATCAAACGTTGTATAATACATTTACATCAAAACATTGTTCAGTGTATCAATTTCTAAACTTAAATGTTTTTATTGTGTACTTTATAGATATGACTCTAGTACAGTGTGGCCTGTAAGTCCCTACTCATCCATATATCTTATGTATCCAGTGTATCTGTGTGCTGTCCCTCATTCTCGCTGCATAATATATTATGTGATGCCATGTTCTGTGAGACATTTTCTCAACATAGCAGGTATTATTGTTCCAAATGCTATGGTAACAGCTGCCTTCAACTCATCATTAGTATTATAATGTTGTTTAGACACAATGTCCTTTAACATATGGATGGGTAGGGACTTACGGGCCACCCTCTATTGTTAGTACAATGTCTAATTTAAGTTAAAGAAGGGTCTCTTTAATGGAACACTGTTTTACAGTTGTATCTCGTAATTATCAATTTTCTTTAGCCTATGAGAGAAAGAAAATAAGCTTAGGGAAGTGTAAAGGTTGATCACTCTAGTTTCTAGTCCTTGCTGTACAAGGTACGGTACGCCTAGGGAGGCATAAAATATTTGACCTTAGGTGTATAGGAATTGGAGGGGTTTTGAGACCCATTTTTTTTGGAAGAAATGTGCATTTTATACACTGAAAAATAAGGTAGATGGGCTGTTAGTGGTGAAATACCAGATATGAAATTTAGCATTCCACAGTTTACATAAATGTGTAAGGTCAGCCAAGGTAGAGGGCTGGAGAAAACTCTACTTCAACAAAGGATCCTAGACTTTCTCAGGTCAATAAAGGAAATGATTTGACTTGGGGTGAAGTCCAGTGGAAATCCATCAAGAATTACCAGAGAAATTGATGTATGTTTCAGCAAAGAACTTATTAACTTTGGAGTCATCTTGGTAGCAGTCAAATTGTAGGTCTGGCCAGCAAAAAAGAGAAAAGACTTCCGTTTTAAACACAACTTTTTTTCTTTTATGCACAGAACGACTTTACATTTATCTGACCTCCCACGAATGACTTCCTGACAGATCTGACATATGACCATGATTTTTGAGTGGAGGTTGAATTACAATTTATCTATAATGTCCTTTCTTCATATCAGTAATCTTCAGGACACATTAAATACGGTATGTACAATGTGGAACAAAGAGATCACATAACTGGAGATTGCTTGACAGATTAGTATCTGTATCTTGGTACTTCATGGTATTCAAGTAAAACTACTTGTTACATACACATGAATATTTTGGCTTAAAGACTTTCAGGTTCTGAAAGATAACTAAGGGCAGTCAGAAACTGTTGTGTGTCTCTGTCCCTCACGTGGAATTAAGGTTTATTCTTTTATTGAGTGTAGAAGGTTTTGAACTAGTGGCCTAGATGTTAAGTAACGTAATTAAGATTTACTAGCAGGGTGTGAAAATTATTAACTTGCAAATATTTGAAGCTGAGAACAGGAAATTACTGTGAAGAAGGCTCTGAGTGTTGATATAGAAATGTGATTGGACATTAATATAGGCTAAAGTTGTGATGAAAACAACAAAATAAATGAAATATGGAAATTAAAGAAGTTTTAGTTAAATTGAAATTGTTTTAGTGCAACGTAATATATTTTGTGTAGTATTTGTATTAAGAAAGGATTACCTAATTAGGTGTTGGCTAGGGTCTAGCAATAATTTAGTACAGATATTTATTGATATTTCTTTACTAGTTGTTTTAATATTGCAGAATGGGTCCTGTTCAGAGCTGAGATCAAAGGATCCAAGTTTCAAGGTGAAATTTTGGTTTATGGTGGGGCTGTTTTGTTCATTTAAGATACATATCTTCCAATGTTTGTTTTCATATTTGAAATTACAGCATTTTGTGGATATTGGAGTTGTGATAGTGGTAAATATGAGATATTTTTATTATGTTCTATGAGTTATGTTATCCACCATAACTACTATTACACAGAGTACCAATTTGCTATGTTATCTGACTATCTATAAAGTACATAAGCTATTTTACTGGTAATAGCAACTGGCACAGCTTGAACTAGTTCGTTTGTTATTACCTGGTTATTGAGCTTTTGAATAATGATTTCCTGTCAGGTGCAACTTTTTTTATCATGGCAGATAGGTTGGCCATGTCTAAGAGGGACTACTGTATTTTGAATGTTTCTATAACATTTTGTAACGTTTAGATACTAGAATCCTTTCCATTTCTATTACATTTGACTTTATCCAGATATGGGTTGCTCTACACAGTTGAAATCACCATCCAATATTATCTTGTATGGCATAATATATACTGTATATAATGACATAATATATATTGTTTAAAATTTTGAAAAAAAAGTTGACCTGGTTCTTTGGATCACTAGTGCATACATATGTATTATTTGATTTGATCTTTGCAATTATAGAATTGTTTAAGAATTTTTGTTGGCTATAAAAAGGAAATGATGGTTAAATATACTGCATTTTAACCAGATGAATGATTTAAACATTTATAGTATGAAATTTTAATACAGGCTGTTTTCATTTGGAGAATATAAAGCTGAAGACCAAGAGAAGATGCTTGCTGATATCAACAAAAAAGTGGAAACTGTTTATCGAGCTTGCATTGGAGAAAACACTGCTAACATCAGGTTATGTTGTTTTGATGAAAACTGTCATACTTCTTTTTTATATGCATTGCTTAAAATATTTCAGGATATTTAATGGAAATTCTCAAAGCTCTTTACAAATTTGATTGTTATCCAGATCTTTTACCTGTTGATGATGACTAATTAACTAAAAGTAAACTTTATTTGTTTGATAGAGAAATTTATTTGAATGTTCATATATATATATATATATATATAGTACTCTGATGATGTTGACAAGCATTGAAAATAAGCTAGAAGACCTGCTAGATACAGTAGACTCTTTCCCACAACATCGATTGGAAGCTGTTTGTAAGGTAGATCATTATAAAAGAGTGGATAGTCCTAGTGAGATTACTGGATGGAAATAAATGTATAAGATAAAGTGTCATATTGTAAGATGTCTGTTTTTAGGAACTATAAGTAGTTTAACTAATGTAAAATAAATTATCATACAGTGTAATTTTTACTGTCAAAAAGATAATTTTGCAATAGTCTACTGTAAACGAAGTCATCAAATAGTAAGGTATATTATTGCTGGAAAGTTCAAGGGTATCAGTTGCATGTAAGATAAGCCGTCACCTTTTGAGGAATGATACCAAGAATATGACTTAATAGTGAGTATAAAGTGATTCTACATGTGATGAAGTTACTGCCATCACAAAGATTATTCAGAAGTGGTGGAGTGGTAAGTGAATCATCATACACCTGTACCTTAAAAAAAAGTACTTAGTTTTTATGAGTGTGAAGAGGGTAACTCAATATAGGTTGGTATAGTCAGGAAGTCAACTTGGTAGCAATTGGATGTAAGGCAGGTAATTAAATATTAAAGTCACTGCTGGCTCTTGGTAGGATTTGAGTGTGAAGGTCTTCAGAAGTTGAGTACATTAAATAAAAGTGATTTTGAAGCTCTATCAAGTCATTACAGTTCTGTTTGCTATGTGCAGTCATGTGCTGTGTGTCTTGACAATAGTTCTGCAGCATAGTTTCATTAGCAACAGGCTTTGTCTTAAGATTGTAATGGCACACCACTTTTCTTTGCATTGATTTTCATAATCAGTCTGGTTTCTGAGTATGATGACTTGTCTCATTTCAACAGTCCTATTGTACAGAATTCCTCAGGCATTGCATCTGCCAACTCAACCAGTATAGCTTCATGTAGAATATCTGTTTCATTCTCGAGCAGTTTGAGGTATGTATCAACTGAACTGATATGCTGTTGCATACATGAGACTTATTTCTCTTTTACAGTTGGAGATCCTTCTTTATTATGTTGCATACTGTAGGATTTTGTAAATCCTCACTTGTTAAGCTATAAAACTAATATTGCTACAATCTTAAAGTATGGTTTCAATACGTACTGCCCTTTTTATGTAAACAATTTTTTTTTGCATACGGAAAGCCTTAAACTCCCATGTTCCACATGATCATTGTGGCTTAATTGTGTCTCACTTACAAATTATCGTGTGACAACTCTCTACCAATAAAAGTGTAACACATCCTCTTGATGCAGGTGGTTGCCCAGGGCATATCCTCTCCTTTTCTTATTGTGTGGGAGGTTTCTCTCTCTTCTAGAAGCTAAGGCTTCTTTGAAATCTTATATCCCCATGGATTGTGACTCAATACATCCAATATCATAGAGTGTACCTTTTCCTTTATCTAATGTGGGATTCTATCTGCTTCCAGATGAATGGGGGGAGCAATTTTGGATCAGTGATCATATCATAATTTGTCCCTTTATATGACTCTTTTAGGACTTTTGGTAGTGCATTGGCTTTTGAATCATTTTCTTATGGTTGTCTAGTGATGATCCATCAAGCCAAATATATTGTTGTCTCCTATATTAATCACAAAGGAGGCACCCAATCTTGCCCTCGATATTTCTGCATTCTTGACCCCTTTTCCTGGATCCATTCTTTACCTTTACTGCTAATAGCTTGTCATGTTTTAGGTTTCATGATTCTTGCGACATATAATCTTTTCAGACCTAATAAGATACTACCTAGAGAGTGGCTGTTCAGTCTTCTAGTATTTCAGTAGCTGCCCTCTTATCTGAACATTCCATTTCTAGATATTTTTATCATTTAATTCAACACCATATTTCTTTTCTGGTCCTTAGTTTCTTATACCTCAATTTTTGTTGTGGATGACTTCAATCAGTACTGGTCCAGCTATTTTTTTCTTTGCTTACCATTGTATTTGTCCATTTCTTTTATGTGCTTTCCCTCATTCTGAGCTCTCTGTTTTAAGTGCTTGCTTCCCACTGGCTGACTCAAGTGTGGTTTACTGTTTTGAGCCTTTGCCAGCCCTCTCCTCCTTTTTCTACATCTTTGTTACACTGTGCATTCCTTTGGCTTCTTTCATTTGTCTCTCATTCAGCTCTGTTGTCACTCCAGCTTAATATGTGGGTTTGTTTGATCTCCTAAAACACATTCCATACTTTTTTACATGTAACCTTCCTCTTTCTTGTTCTGTTCTTTGACTATTTATGAAAATGGCATACTTTCTCCCCTTCCTGTCCTACTGTCCCTTATCTTCCTGAGTTTTTACATGGCTGATAGCCCTAGCTTTATTGCACTTGTCCATTTTTGGTTATAGGGTAGCTTTCCATAATGCTTTCAGGTTTTCTCATTATCATCATATAGGTTCATCTTCTGTTCTTTGTTTGCTCTTTTTTTGCCATTTTTGTCCTATTTGCCCAGCAGTCCTTCCTGATGAGGGCCTAAATATTGTTATTTACACCATTAACCTTTCTCTCATTGCATATTTAGTCTTTCTTTCCTTGTATCATCTATCAAACAAGACCCATTTCTTCCTTTTTGCCTTTAACCACAGAAGATCTGACATGTATGCTGTTGATGCTTTTAATATTTTTCTATTCTTATATTCTTTATTATACTGCTTGTACTTTGCTTCTAAAACATTTGTGGCTCCTGAAGAAAAAAGTGCATTCAGCTCCATTTCTCACATATATTCTTGTTCTGACTTGGTTTGTTTTCTTTGTCTCATTTGTGTGGTTTGTTGTTATTCGACCTGCACTTTTCCTTTTCACAGTTCATGCTACTTTTTACACATTCTGTAGAATTCCTGATCTACATAAGATGTTTCTTTCATTACTTTCATGGAATGGCTACAACATCTCATACATTTAGTCTTTTGTTTCATTTGATATAGATTCGCATCGACTCTTTCAGATCTCTTTTCACCAAATCCAACACCTTACTCTTTCTCTGGTTCCTCACTTTTGTCATCTATTTGGATTCCACTGAGTGGCAAGCAGTGTTTGCCAGTGTATACTTAACTTTAAATACATCCCATGTAACCTTTAAGGTCTGTAATGCTTACTGATTAGAGGAGGTGATATCAAGACTTTGGGAAACTCTAGTGGTACATTGCTTCATAAATAAGGTCCATTCCAGACCTTACCAACTCAGGACCAGCCAACGTAAGTTCTCACACATGTGGTTGTTAGCAGCTGCCCTTTTACTGCAGACAGGATGGAAAATTCCATATGCCACCTAATTTTGAACTGGAGTTGACTCATCATATTTGCATTCCCACTTCCTACTATTGCCCTGATGTTGGGTTCCAAGATAGCATTTGACAGAGCTAAGCCACCCTATGTCATTTGTCCACAATGAAATGGTGGACTTACACTGCAAATGTGTAGATACTTACCTCTTATCACACTTCTCACCTATCCTTCCCACTTCCGGTGCATATTTTCTTGCTTAATCTCAAATAAATTATTGTGTTGTACAGTATCGAGGGCATAAATTCCTCTAGGAGAATGTGTTACACTGCTGTTTGTGGAAAGCTATTATGTGAGGAAAGTAAGTATCGATCAGAAATACATTCTAAGTGTTTTAAAATGTTAACTTTCATCCCATACCTTTGTTTTTTAACTGAGGTACCTGATATGCACCTTGTATTTCTGTAAACAGTCTGATAGTGAATCTGAGGAATATGCTTTTAGAGACTTGTAGTATTATAATTTTTAGTTAATGTAATTTGTCTTTTTTTAATAGAGTAAGACTTAAGACTAATAAGGACATCTTGAGGGTCAGTTTGATTGTGGTTAGATATTGATTATGCTCAGATATTAAAAAGATGAATTGTGTATTTTGAAGTACAAGAAGAATATCAAATGTCACACAAAATACTAAAAAAGTAACATTTTTGTACATGTTAGGCAAAGCTCCGTGAAAAAAGGATAAAGGAAAGAAATGAGTTGGAAGCTGTCCGACGTAAGCGTCAAGAAGACAGAATAAAGAAAGCTTTAGATAGAGCCTATGCTGTTAACAAGAAAAAGGTGATTAAATAAACAAACATTAGGTGCCTTGGATAGATGAATATAGTTATGTCTTAAGTTTATCTTAACAAATTACCAGTATCTGCAATCTTAGTTTATTTTGTAGATTTTTGTATGTTATAGTTGGAGAAATAATTTTATTAAGTAAGCTTATTCATACTTAAGTACAACCAACAACACTATTTAAATAAACCAGTAAAACTGCATCAGCTCATCATTGGGATGTTATAAGAGTTAACTATTCAATATTTTAAAAATTTTTGTTTTTATTGGAGAATCCATGTTGTTATTTTCCTTTATGGCTCAGCTGTAAGTTTGAAGACATATAATGCCAAAAATCAATCTTTGATTACCATATCACATATGAAACATTGTGCAGGTTGGTGCTAAAACAACAACAAACAATTATTAATATACCCTTTTACACGTTAAATGGCTATAAAATATTCAACAAAGATTGCCTTTTAAGTTTGTTTTTCCACATCTTTCTATAATATTTTTATTATTTTATGAAGGTAGTATGTGAGAAGCCAAAATATGCTGTATGTGATGAATCATTTTTTGCAAAATAGTATTTCCAATCAAAAAATGAACTGAATATTTTAAGCAGACATACTTTGTATTTACATAATGTGTAAGGTTGTCTGTTGATCATATCATGTTGGTTAATAATTTAGATTTTACTTCATTGATTTTAATTTTTGGAATATTACACTATGTAATAAAATTTTTATTTGTTCCTGAGCAGAAAGTGCTATTTTCAAATTGCTTATGCCTAAAGTAAATGGAAAAGACCTATTTTTCTCTTCAAACTTTGCTTTTGTGACCTGGGTAATGAAATTTTCAAATTTACCTGTTTTTCAGAACATTCCAGATAGATTCAGTGTTAAGCAGCTGATAGAGAATTTTCGCAAACTTACAAGAATTTTCAAAAACTTTATAGAATGTTGTAGAAGCCTCATAATGGGAATAAGTATCCGTCTCTTTCCCTGGCTCATTCAGTGCACCTCAAGGAGGAATATAACAGTGTCAAGACCTTGCTAGAAGCCTTGAAGCATAATGAATATGGCTGGGAGGTTATCAGATACATGGTGGCATTCCATATGGGTCTCCAAGGAGGCTTCACCAAGTTTCCCTGTTATCTTTGCCTTTGGGACAGCAGGGACACCACAGTGCACTACAACAGGAAGCACTGGCCACAACGGACATAGTACTCTGTGGGGAGGCATAATGTTAAGTGTGAGTCACTAGTGGATCTCCAGAAGGTGTTCTTCTCACCATTGCACATAAAATTGGGTCTTATGAAACAATTTGTCACAGCTCTTCATGAGGAATCCACAGCCTTCAAGTACCTTCAAGACTTCTTCCCTAAGCTGTCTGAGGCAAAGGTCAAAGCTGGTGTCAATGTTGGACCACAAATAAAGAAGATCCTGGAGTGCACAGAATTCCCCAAAAAGCTGAGTTGGAAGGAAAAAAAAGTGTGGGGCAGCTTTGTTGCAGTGGTTTGGGGTTTCTTGGGCAATTACAAGGCCGAAAATTATGTGGAACTGGCTGAGGCTCTGGTGAAGAACTATGGCAAAATGGACTGCAGGATGTCTCTGAAAATCCATATCCTTGATGCTCATCTGGATACATTCAAGGAGAACATGAGAGCATATTTATAGGAGCAAGGCGAGTATTTTCACCAAGATATACTAGACTTTGAATGCTGCTACCAAGGAGCATATAACGAAAACTATATTTGGGGGCTGATATGTGAAACTGATTTAAGTTACAGTTGGAAATCTTGAAAAACTACTCACTTCTAAATGTTTTTGTTCATTTTTGTATAACTTTAGTATAAATACATGTAAATCTTGATTCATATGTTGTTTTATTCAGACCTAATGTAAATGAAAATGTGCAAATTTGCCCTTTGTTACATAGAAAATAGGTTAATTTCTAAATTTCATTATCCAGGTCACAAAAGCAAATTTTGAACGAAATAATGGCCATTTTCTGTACTTTTACAACATAAGCAATAAAGAAATAACACATTCTATCCATGAACACTATTTGTGTTACATAGTGTTATTTTTGTATAAACATTTATTGGTAGTCCAGAAATATCTGGATTAGTAATTTAAAAAACTGTTACATGAACAAAAGTTTGTAGAAATTTGTCCATAACTCTTTACTAAAATATTGTATTAATATTATAAAAATATGATTGAGAATGTGTTCTTTGAATTTTGTTACATAAATAGCTCTGTATGTTTGTGTGAGGTGTATTTCATTAAGTTATAAATGTGTATATCATGTTAGAAGTAGTGCTGTTTAGTTGAAAAACCCAAGAAAAATAATTCGATGATTTATTTAAGCTGTTATTTTCCCATTGTGACTTTAATTCCAACTAATTTGTGGTTAACATAGCCATTATATATTTTGAAAGCTGAGAGTATTTACACCTGGGTATCTGGCCAAGTTGACATGTAAGCATGTCCAGCAACAGGGATTCAAACTTGTGACCCTCATTTTGTAAGTCGAGCATCCTAACCATCAAGCCATGCTAGGTCCTTATTTATGCTGTTACCTGGAAGTAAAATCATTTATATACACAATTGTTACATGTACATTACATTGTGCAATAAAGGTTTAAAAACCTCGTTTAATCCATTATTTATATACCATTTATTTTAACACTGACATAGGTATATATCTTAAAATCATTATTGTTGAGGTTTTAAGAACTAAAATAATAGCCATGTGCATTGCTGTTGTGTCCAGAAAATGAATAGAGTGCATTATATTATGTTTTATATACCAGAACAATAAACAGAGGATAGAGTGTTATATACAAAACAATAGTTACAGATGTACCTTACATCATTTTGAAATTTTTAGGAAATAACGAACATTCAAGTTAAACAGTGTACTTGTATTTAAGATATGTATATAAAGTATTCCTGAAAAGATGAACAAATACTAATTTATAAAAAGCTTGATTACTTTCAAGTAAAAAATGTAAACCTTTTCTGAAAAACTACTGAGATGGCAGGTTACCTAAATCATGCTCCAAATCATACTTTTACCCATAATTCATGTGCAATGATTTCTATGGTTGGTTAAGAATTATGGTTTACATAATTAAAATTTATATTAGAATTCAGAGTTAGGTGTATACAGACTCTCAAGAAAAAAATACTCACCATTAAGTGTCATTATGAAAACTAATACCGTGAAAAGTGTTGACAGATGTCAAATATATTTGTGTAATATTGCTGTAATAAAATACCCCATAAAGCTTAAAGTGTTTTAAACATTTCTCAAACAGATAAATAAAATATTTGAATCTAATATTAGGTTGAAAATGGTTCAATTATGATCCTGTCATTAGTACAGGGTGTTCGGAAAGTCAGTATGCAGTTTTGTGGTCATATTTTATTCAATTTATTTCAAGCCAGAAACTGATTACGGTGTTTAGGAACAAAATAAGAAGGATCCAAGCCTGTATTGATGCCAACGGGGGTCACTTTCAACATTGTTTATAATTGTCATTCATATTTACCTCCTGTATTCTATATTGAAACATGTCTGTTAATAAATATATAAGTGCACAGTGACTTTCCAAACACCTTGTATATGATTTTTAATTACATACATTGATAACACAAAGAAACAGATTTAGGTGTGCTATTGAATGAAAATGATATTAAAGCTAACACTAAATGTATGGTTATTAAAAAAATAGTATTGATCATCATGAAAAAAATTTAGTAGTTAAAATAATTAAAATGTAAGTGCTAATTTCATATTGAATTGGTTTATTGAACATACAAATTTAGAAAATGAACATTATTTTACAATTCCTATTTTAAATTTTCAATATTTGTCTCATAAATGAATGACCATGAACACAGTCTCTTATGGTGGCTTGAAAGATACATTTTATCTCAGAATTAGTTGATTGATATGGTTTTACTAGGTGTTTTGTATCATTTGGAACATTTATTAAAATTTATTAGCTAGGTGACATGGCTTATATTATCTGAATGACAAAGCATTTTTGTCAGAAATGTATATTTTCTCCAGCATCAGTTATATATTAACTATTTCATTTTCTTCTCTTCAGGCTGTTCGTAAACTGATGCCACGATCTGCACCACCCCAAAGTCGTGGAAATAAAAAAGAAGCTGTTGCAAAAGCACGCCAAGAGGAGGAAGAAGAAATTATTAATTTTTTTACGTAACATGTATCTTAATTGAAAATTATAAATGAGTGTATATATGATCCATGATATAAAAAAACCACCAAAAGTATGTAATTCATTATACATTTGTTGGTGTCATTTTAAAGATATGATTTCTATAATTTTAAAATTTTTAGTTGGCATTTATTTATTATTTTTCTCTAGAAAGCCTTATGTAAGTAGTACTTGATTACAGGTGTCAGATGACTTAGTTTTTGAATAGTATATATCAAAGTAAGTATATGGGTGTGTTGGGATTAATGATTCATGTACAGTAGGTGTCTGTAATATGTTGGCGATAAATTCATAAAATAAACGAGCAACATGCCCTCCATTTTTTCAAAATAACTTGTATATTTTGTACAATTTAAACATGCATATAAAGATTCTTTTCACTTTGGAAATCATAATTGTATCTTAAATACCATAAAGTTCTCTTTTTGTCATTTGGTTTAGACTTCAGTTGATAAACTGATCAACATTTTTTAATTTTTATGTTGAACACTTATCAGTGTACAATTCATATATGATACCTTTAATTGTAAGATTATCTATTCCATCCAATGCTAACCTCTGTATGTAACCTTTTTCTTTATGCATGCTACAAGCCTTCTGCTTCTCCCTATTGGAATTGCAAGATTCCAACATATCTCTTATGCAAATCATCACTTGTTGCATCCTCATCAATAGAAGCCTGATATGCTTGTGATTTCCTTTACCCTCCTGTACTGAACTATCACTTCTTGTTTGGTGGTTTTGAGTTTGAACATGCTCCTTTGTGTGCTTAATGTTTCTTGTTTGACAAATTGGTTAGTTTTTTATTTAATTTGCTTTCAGTTTTTTTTTCTCAGGCCTCAAGTGTGAACAACCTGATGGTGGAAATATCTGCTTTTATACATTAAGAGGTTGAATATTACTTGGAGACATTGCCTAGGCTTCTCCTGAGTCGACTGGGCCTATGCAAGCTGACAAGGACGTTGATTGTCTTTTTCTACCTCCAGAGTTTGCTGTTCCTTCTCATTTCCAACTTGAGGAGTCTCTTATGGCTAATTCAGTCATTATGAATTTTGTGTCTCAGATTTGGGATGTTTTATCTCTTTCACCTATTTCTTATTCATCTCATCCTTCCTTATTGTATTAATAAACTTTCTAACCCTTTCTGTCCTCCCCCTGATATTTGCAATTAAGTGAAGATATTATAATGCCATGAAGACTTCTGATCAGCTTGGTCTTTCTTGCTATCATGTGAACTATCCATTTTTAGATCAGCAGTTGTTAGGTTCCTTGCTACCTTTTTGGGGTCAGCTCCCTCCCAAATCAAATGTCAATCTTATCCATGCCCAATATTCTTGCCTGCGTCTTACCCTTATCAACATCTTATGGTATTCTTCTTCCAAATACCTAATATTGAAGCTTTCCACAGAAATCCTAAAGGGTTTCCTGCTGATACCCTTGCTCTTTTCTCTTCCACTTTTTTCATATATCGTCTTTGGCTTTGGCATTACATATATCGTTCCTTTATTATTGGGACTTTATTGGTCATGATGCCATATTGACTCAGTTCCATTTATCCTTAGCACATCTCAGGAATTTATGCATGAGCCCCATTTCTGAGACATTACATCTCTGATATGTTCCTGGAAACTATCAAGTCTCACACGACATTAGTCCATCAACAATCCACCTTTAAGAATATTATTGCCCATTTGTCTCAGTCAGAGCCTTATATGCCTCCAATTCCTGTTTCATATCCTTCACGTTCCCAGCTTTTACCTATTGATTCTACTTGAGGTAATTCTTTTCTTCACCTTCCTTAACAGTGCATCACTCATCAGCAACAGTACTGGTGACTATAGAAGGATGTTAGTGACCATGGGTGCTTCATATTCTGTCAGAAGAATGCGTTGTCCAGTTTTTCTCCACCTATGGTTTCACATTTCCATATTTCCTTCCCTCTTCCTCCAGATCCCATAAACAACAAACGTCTGTCAGGGTAGTTCAGGAATTGCCCTTGCTGTGTACATTCGATCTTGTTCCCAATTCTTCCAGGGGATTTTACTCCTGTTTTTTCGTTGTCCTAAAGAAATGGCAATTTGCACCCAGTAATCGATTTATTTTGCTTCATCTGCTTCGTGTCACCATCCAAGTTCACCATGAAGTTTTTTTAGTTTTTACCCATAGATGGGCATTTTCTTTAAGGTTATGGATGATAAAAAGACTGATGTATCCAATGCTTACATACATATAGTGATATCACCACAGTCTCCATATTGCCTTTGATTTGTCCATCTTAAGGTGGTTTACCAATTTTGGGCCTTTCCCTTTGAACTTTCCTTGGCACCTTATGTATTTTGTGATTTTATTACAACATGGACAACTGGCTTTATTACAAACAGGAATTGGCCAATTGTACTCAGCAACTACTTTATGTGGTTGTTTGAGTGGGTTGGGTTGATTAATTTGGAGAAATCCTTCCTCAGACCCACTCACCATCTTGTCCATTTGGGGGTCTTTTACGACACAAACACCAGTCAAGCATTTTCCTTTATGACTTTGTACAGTGAAACTTTTGGTTCATTATGTCCCCTTGGCTCAATCACTACTTAAAGAGGTTCTATCACTTTTTGGAATGTGATCTTCTATGACATCACTGATTCCCCTCGGTTATGCCCATATGAGATCCCTTCAGTGAGCACCTTACAAACAATAGAACCTTGCACTGGATCCTCTTTCCACTCCCTTTTCCCTGTGAGATGAGTTACATTGGTAGCTGGACAACGACTATCTATTGGGAAGTGTGCCACATCCTTCCTTACATCCTGATCTACATGGATACATTCATTAAGAGATATTGGGGCATTGGTCTATTTCCAGAAAACTTTGGGCCATGGATCTGTGGGCCAAAGTATTTTACACATCAATGTTCTTAAACTTCTAGTTTTATATTAGGATTTTTTACATTGGTGGGGGTTTTCCCATGTGGGTACCTTTGCTATAAGCCTCAACACCAAGATATATCTTTTATGGTTATTTGTACCTCATACACAGAATCTGGTAATAGATGCTTTTACCCAAGAGTGACTGCACAAGTATCTTTATGTGTATCCACTTATCTGATTACTTCATAATTTATCTTGTTCATTACACTCCTTATTGAGTCATCCTGATTGCTCCTTATTGACCAGCTCAGCCTTGGTTTCCAAGATTACAATAACTGCTCCCCTTTTCCTCTTTCATTTTTCCTTCCTTTCTTTGTCAACTTTAAACACGTCCTACACCTCAAACTTTACGTCCTGTGTCTTCACGTCTGACTTTTGTCTGGTCCTTGGTAAGACAATCTGATTTCACAAGGTGAGTTACTTCCTTGTTAGCTAGTTCCAACTGTTATATTCCTTGGAGGTGTACCAACGCATGTTGAAGGTATTCCACAGTTGGTCTACTACGAGGAAATTTCCCACTGGCTAATGTTGTAGAATTTCTCACCTAGCTCTTTGACCTCCTCACTTTCCAGATATCAAGTGGCCTTATCCCACACCTTTAATTTTTTCCCAATACCATAGGGTTTTACTTTCCCTTTTCTTACTATCCTCATACATTCCTTCCAGATACGTCACTCTTCCAGGCATCCTGCCTTTCTAGACTGGGACATTAATGTGGTCCTACATTTTTTATTTTATCTCCATTTGAACCATTTTCCTTGTGCACTATATTTCATCTTTGCACGCAAACATTTTTCTTTTCTTATTCTGTGGTGCTCTATACCACGTTCAGACATATGAATAGGATGTAAAAATTGGCTCTGCTACTCTTGGTCTGATAATGATCAACATATATTGTCAACTGTTACATATGAGTATTTTATACTCTTCAAACAAGATTAACTCCACCCATTCAGCAAAAACATAAAATAAGAACTGTAACTATCAAAACATTTATTAAAATGTTCAAGACACTTTTTGATGTAGTTAATTTCAGGGCTTATTTAAATAACATACATTTGCAGTCTGTCACTATACAGGGTTTATACGGAATTCAGTTTACAATACTTGTGGTGTGTATTGTCATCATGTTTATGAAGCACTTTACATAAACAAGACTTACAACTCAAAACCAAGAGGCACATAAGTCCGCGTTCGATTACCTTAACAGTTTCACATAATATATGTGCAACTCATGCAAATGAAATGACCAACAATTGTGATGAGGATCTATATAGGAGGGTGTTGAATCCCTCTTAATTTTTAGATGTTTTTTCCATCTTAACCAAATCTATGCCCTCGTTAATCTTAGATCACATAAAGATGTATATTCTTTATTCTATATCACTATTTGATCCATTACCATTCAAGATACTTTTTCTTGGTGGAGCGTCTTCATTATCAAATTCATCATTTACTTCGACTGTCTTGGCAGTGTCAGTCAGTTGTTGAGGAAGTTACTCTCCTTCATACTATAATGCTTCAAGAAGGTCTACCAGTTTCCAGCCATGTGCTGTACATGGCTTAGGAATATCTGGCTCTGGAATGTGTGCTTATTTACAGATTAAAACCTGGTAATTGAATCTTTTGATGTGCTGTACCAAAGTTGTCATCACGTCCTCTTTAGCACATAGCTCAATAATTCTGATCAGAATAAACCACCAACTTTGTTCATTCTCGGTCTACTATAGATAGCGCAAGTGAAGACCATGTTGTGAGACCATGATCAGACATTTCAACAATAATAGCATAGAGCAGCATGGACAATTTACCGTTAGAATAATAACCTCCATCTTTTTGTAAAAACACAATAGAATAATTTTCACGTCTAAAGGAAACAAAGCATAAATCAAAACATTTCGTTAGCTTGAATAATTTATTAGCATCTTAAACAACTAGAAAAAATGTTGCATAATAAAACTAATGTACAAATTACAATATTGGAATGGTAAAATGCATTATGATAAGAGATGTTTCTGAAGAAATAGGGTTCATCCGGTGGTGGAAATATGATGTTACTCTTACAAACTGTTGAGTTAATAAGTAAAACTCGTATTTTTAAAGTTGGCATTGATACCCTCATAGCAATCATACATTCTTAAGAATAGCACAACACTAAATGACGAACTCTAAGTCACTAAATGCCTTTCATATGTTTTTCTTTTTTATAGTTTTGAATACAAATTTTAATATTCATTATTGAAAACTAAACGTTTATTTAATAAAATAGTTCAATTTAATGTTTGTCTTGAGGCAAGTTATTGAAAAACCACATAGAAAAGAAGTGTGAATATTGTTATCATGGTTTCGATATATGATTAAATTTCCCTGGGGTATTATCAAGTCAAGAATAATAACAACATCAGAGAAACTTTTCACTTTACCAGCATTTTTCTCGATTTCCAAGTCAGTGAATAATATTTTTTTCAGCAATACCAGAATCGACTTTTTGTGATAGTTTTTGTAACAGTTTTCTTTTTCCAAAACAGTGATTATACTGTTCTTTTTTAACAATATCGTTACTGCGGTTTTGGTACATTAGTTACACTTTACTAGCTCTCTAACATTAGGCCCGACATGGATTGGTGGTTAAGGCTTTCGACTATCATTTAATAAATATATCTAATTTCCAAACTACATGTCATCGGTAGGACAGTAATGCTTTTATTGACTTACAACGCTAAAAGCTGGCGTTCGATTATCTGTTACGGACACAACAAATAGTCCAATAGGGCTTTACTCTGAAGTAAATATACCGAACTAGAAATTCCAATTACATTTTGATAATTCTATGTTTCAAAACACACTTGCCTAGTCAATTCAGGTAAACCATTTCTCGCCATACCTTCAGTTATTTTTACGAATTTATCATTTATTACTATAAGCTAATAATAAGCGAAATAAAAAAAATTGCCATATTGTAGCTCATTTCAAAAAAGGAAAGAAAAGGAAACCTATGATAAAAAAGGTCAATAGCAAAATTAGGAGTGTCCTCCAATGTCATGGCAAAATATCTGCGGACTTACAGCGCTAGAAACCGAGTTTCGATACCCGTAGTGGTTAGAAAACAGATAGCCCATTGTGTAACTTTTTGCATGACTACAAACAAAGAAACAAAAGTAAAAGACGAAAGTCATAGTATTTCATACAACCGAAATTAAAAACTTCCCTCTCATTTCATATTTTTTTTAACGATCCTGTATAAGAAAACTACCAGGAATACCTCTTCCCTGGATAGAATGTATGTAAATTCATGATTGATGAAAAATGATATGAAAAGTTGCTATCCATATATGCAGTGGCAAAAAACATACAAAAACGTCCATACCGACTGCAAAACAAAATTAGTTTTAATTACGCGCAAAGCTAATCAAGGGCTATCTGCGCTAGCCGTCCCTACTTTAGTTGTGTAAGACTATAGGGTAGGCAGCTGGTCATTACCACCCACCGCCAACTCTTGGGCTACTCTTTTACCAATGAATAGTGAGATTGAACGTCACTTTATAATGCCCCCATGACTGAAATGGCGAGTATGTTTCGTATGACGGGGATTCGAGCCCGCGACCCTCGGATTACGAGTAGAACGCCTTAACCCACTTGGCCATGCCAAGTTATTAGTAATTAATTACATTATCATTCACATATCAAAATGTGATGTGTCATCTGTACACCTAATGTTTGTAAAGGAGTGTTTATTTTAATGAAATGCTACAAAAAAAAACAACAACAACAGGTGATGTAATTTAATAATTTGACATTTTAGCGTCCATACAATCACACTTTAATTGAATAATTCCATGTAAGAATAACAGTTATAGATTATTAGCAGTTTGACAGACAATATTCATGATTGACAGCATATTTGGTTTAATAGCTTTTGAAACTGTATAATTTTGTGCAATGAATTCATACATATAAGTATGTATATAACCAAAATTCTCTATTTTCGTATAAAATAACTTTTATGTTATTGTGATGGAGTTTTAGTGCAACAGGGTTTCAGTGGCTCTACTCATCTTAAATATATATTTAAGGTGTGTATATATATCACACCAACGTATGATTAACTTGCGGTAAAGAAACGGTGGAAATGTATATAAAAATTCGAATTTATATATTTATATTTGAGCTCATTAGAGGACCGAGTTCCATATGGATTCCACGTTTGAAGAGGGTTGACCTTATATGAGCATATTTCCTTAGTTAGGAAAACACCCGTTTTGCGTATTCTGGAATCGTTATCGTAATGTTTTTGTTTCGATACATGAGACTATGCCTAGTGCATTCACTTTAATTAGTGATAAACTAACATGATATCTTGCACAAAGGAAGAAAAATCCAAATATGAGAGAGCGCAATAGGCCGTATACGGTTTCTTCGAGATTAAGAAACGTGTTTTTCGAAGTCAGTTTGGTATAAGACGAATGATAGCCCTGAAGAAAATGTTGATAGATCCAGTTAAACCAGGTTAAGATTTATGGAACTGTTGTGATAAAAAGCAGCTGTTGGTTCCAATTTTTATTCTACTTTATCAGAAAACACAAGAATGAGATGTCCTGAGGATTATAAAGTGGAACACATGGTGTTTTTCATGTCGCGTCAATAACATGCCATTTATATAATTGTATATACTTTCTGTATTCAATTTTCCACACTTAGAAGTGTATCTATGCTATCGAAGTATTGAAATCAAAGTACAGATATTTTTATATGCTGTAAATACAAGTTTATATCCTAATAATCACAACTTGTCACCTGAAACATGATTTACATTTATACTTTCTTGAGCAGTATATACTGTGTATGATAATTAATAAGGAAATTTAATTGATTTATTGACTTATACAGCAGAGAAATTTAGTATCGGCTATTATGGAGTCTAGTCCAGAATATTTGTTATTTGTATATTTGTGCTAAGATCGTGTAGCATAACGCTTTCCGAACCACTAACCACAGGAAGGTAGTCGGTCGGCATCACTCTTACTTTGTCACTATTGTATACACTTATTATTTTTAATTAATTTATTTATCTTTAACACAAAGTATCCGATATAAATAACGTAATTTTAATAAAAGTTTAAAATGTTTGGCACCTGTTTTGTATTGGCTTTCCTTTCTCCAATAATATCTGGAAGGTTCCTTTAGTAATAATGCTCAAATTCTATTTGATTTAAGTCGCTTTGTACTCTTCACTTCTTAAACGACAAAGGAAATTCAGCAAGCTAAAACTCAGTTTTGTTAAGTTATTGTTCAGAAAACCTAACATAATGTTATTACATATTCTTTCGTTGAGCGAGACCTCGTGGATAATTTGTTTTAACATAATACCACAGTCTAGTCTATATAATGATAACGTATTAGCTTATTTCTTCCGTAACAGCCTCCCAGTGGTAGAGCGGTATGTGTGCGAACTTACAATGCTTGTTTGTTTGTTTGTTTTGAATTTCGCGCAAAGCTACTCGAGGGCTATCTGCGCTAGCCGTCCCTAATTTAGCACTGTAAGACTAGAGGGAAAGCAGCTAGTCATCACCACCCACTGCCAACTCTTGGGCTACTCTTTTGCCAACGAATAGTGGGATTGACCGTCGTATTATAATGCCTCCACGGCTGAAAAGGCGAGCATGTTTCGTGCGACGGGGATTTGAACCCCCGACCCTCGAATTACGAGTCGAACGCCTTAACACGCTTGGCCATGCCGGGCCCACTTACAATGCAATATTATTATTATTGATATTTATTATATTAATAATTTGATTTTTATTAATAATAATTATTATCGCAACTTACAATTTCTTTGACATAAGTTTACAAACATTTCATCAGAAATCCCGAGACTAATAGTTCCTATGCCTGACTTACAAATGCAAAACACACTATTTTTAACCGACGAACTGAGGAGTCGCGATAATTCTCACCGAGTAACTTTTCTGAAATTGAATTGAATTACTTACTGATAACTCGTATTTATAAAAAAGAACAAACAAAAAACATGCCCTTATCTCTAAATACTACGTAAAGTTACTTGATTCTTAACGATATTGTAATGACGAGCTTACAACAATACAAATGTACTACTAGGTCTTCTTTTGCTACTTTAGGCCTAATTTTAACTACAAGAGAAATAAGCATGGATCCCAGAAATATAAAATTCGAGTAATTTTGATTAAAAAATATAGTGAAATACAGATTCCAAATTTTTAAAATAAACTAAAATAATATGACGATTAAAAACTAAGTCTATTATTCACAATAAGTATTTTAGAATTTCAGGCCTAGACAATATTGGACGGAATGCGTCTCAAATGTCAAAATATAGATCGTCAAGTTTAACTAGTTGAATTTTTTTTAAATATTCGTGATGTAAAATCCAATTATTATGTGATTAATACCAATCAACGTATAGTCTCTATATTGTTTTTCGCGGCAAGTTGCCACGGGTGTCGCGAGAGTTTCACCAGTCTAAGAATAAATAAGAACATTAAAAAAAAAAATCGCCTGTTGCGGTTGGAGTGTCTCACAAATCAAGGTAAATGGTTAGAGTTTCGCAAATGAAAAAGGTTTGAAATCAGCCTTATACAAGGTAGACTTTACCTAGCTTTTTCAAAAATTTGAACTCTGAATAACCAAAATTTAGCTTTTAAATTTTAGGGCGAAGTATTAACTGTTTAAAGTTAGAATATTCTAACTTTGGATTTAAGTAAGAGTTCTAAAAAGGAAACAGAAAAACAACAACAACGGGACAAAGCCTAAGTTATTTTAAGTCATACTTAACTCAAACAATTTAGCGTTCTCTATCACAACACAGTCAATTTAATGTAGCGATTAGCGAAAGGCAGAATATAACGATTGAATTATTACAATTTCCAGTTCAATCTATGCTGTGCTCAGTCTGAATCTTAAAAAAAAAGGTCTGAATGATTCGCACATATAAAGGTATATTTAAGTATACGTTGAACTTCAGTTTTTGACTTTTATAGTTTATAATATAAACAAATCTAAGTCTGATAGAAAATGTGTGCTTTTTGTCAGTATATTGCTATGCTGCTTTAAAAAGTGCATTGATAATACTACTGTGTTTGATTTTTCATAGATTTAGACCGTATAAACGTAAGAAAGTGAATAAAAATATTTTTGATAACTTTCGGATCAAACTTTTTATGCATTATAAAACATTTTTTATTTTTTTTAGAATTTCCAATAATGCTCAAATAATTCCACTCGGAGTTGGTCATTTTAAGCCCAAACGAAATCTGGACAATCAAAGCTTTTGTTGCTTCTAGTTCAGGACTGGAGTTTTTTAATAATGTTTTTCGTGTTTCTTAAGTAAGCATGCTATATCTCCTCTTTATCACGTTTCGTTGACTAAGCAGAAAAATGGTGGCCTTGTTAAGACCAGCCTTTGCGTATATTTACATCAATATAACTGGGAACTACTTATTTCTACAGAGAATAATGCTTCGGACGGATATAACTAATAATCAGGAAAAAATTTGCTCTTTGATTCTGCTCTTTCGATTCAAAACTTTCAATCAATTACGTTCTTTCCATATTTTTATTGCTATTATTATACACATAATGGAAATGGCCGAGAAGGAGAAAAAAAAAAATTTATAAAACGGTGAATGGTTGAAGTGCGTACAAAAAGGATATTTGGATCGAAAAACTCAATAATTTTGTGTATGCTCTGTATACGTTCTCACCCATCCCATGCAATTTCGTTCCGTCGATACTATATCGAACACTAAAGCATATCTTGTTAAGTGGCTCTCATCGATGATATTCGAGTCCAATTACTAAGTCTTGTTATACAAATAAGATTTGTACTAGTTTATCCTTTAAGAGACAGTTAGGTAGGGAACATGATAAACCTTTCAAAGTGCTTTATGTTCTTTATCATGTGCATAGTCTTGTATGCTGTTGATGTTGATAATGGAAACTGAAAAAATATTAGAAACTAAAAATTTCTAAAATTGTTGATAAAAATCACGCATCAGCTTTTGAATTCTCATTGAATAAATTAAGAGAAATAAAAAAACAATAACAATTGCATTTAATGCGATATTTATTACTTATTTTAATTGCGAACTTTTAGGCCAAACGAACACAATCACTGGTACATATGAACTCTATACAAAGTTACTAACAGCTGAAAACGTGATGCGCACGTCACGTAGTGCTATGAAACATAAAAGTGTAAACAAAAAGTTAATCTACACTGGATATTCTCTTCTAACGGGTTTGTTTGTTTGTTTTTGGGATTAAACACAAAGCTACATAATGGGTTATCTGTGCTCTGCCCACCAAGGGTATCGAAATCTGGTTTCTAGAGGTGCCATTGGGGAAGTTAACGCATTTATAGGTTTGTTTTTTTTCTCAGAATTTTGTGGAAAGCTACACTAGGGCTAACTGCACTAACCATTTCTAATTTAGCAGTGTAATACTAGACGCAAGGCAGTTAGTCATCACCACCCACTGCCAACTCTTGGGCCACTCTTTTGTCAAGGAATAGTGGGATTGATCGCCACGTTATAGCGCTGCATTTATAGGAGGAAACTTAGTAAAGGTCAAAATAAAATATACATCATATATTAAACAACGATTTACTTTAAACTGGAGGTAATGAAAAATATATGAGTTATAATGATAATATATCTAATATTCATCTGTCAAATGATGTAATATAATTTTTTTCACTGCAAATATTTTCTAAAAATTAAGAATACAAGTGTCATAGAGTAAGATTTCTTGCCTTTTTTGTAATATATTCTTTATAAGTCCATCTTAAATAAAACTACTGTCTGCTGTTTAATATCTCTTTAATGCACATTTTTGTCCACTATTTGCTTTCTTTTTATGAATTGCATCTTTTATTTTCCAGAGACAGAAATTACTGTTACAGTCTACAGTTTTTTACCACAGTAATAACGTGTAACTCATTTTCGTTCAAGGCCTTGCTTAGAAATAGCATTAAGTTTACCATTTATAGAGGCTGGACATCATTGCTTTCTACGTCGTAGGTGGAGTGATTATCCAGTTTCTCTTATATAGGAATGGTTTTTGCACAAAAGTTCTGAAAAAGAAATTATATCAAAAGTTTCAAGTATGTCACTATAAATTATTACTTCATAAGTTTTGCCATTGTCTCTATGTAAAAACACCTTCAGATAAAGATTCCTTTGTAAACAGATTAAATTTGACCATCATCTTTATTGATTGACTATGTATAAAATGTCGTTGTTTCGATAGAACAACGATGGGAAGAAAATAATTAATGATCTACCAGTGGGATCACCACCATTCTTGGAAAAATTCCAGATGCACGTGGAATAATCAAAGGAAAGGGTTTCATAAAAAAGTAACTTAAAAACACGGAAAAGTTTAAGATATGTAGGAAAGACGACACACTTGTCGTATGGTCACGCGGAAACCAGACTGTTTTAATCTTTCTGAGCCAAAAAGTCCAAATTCAATTTACGATTGTGAGCCTTCACTTTTGAATGTTTTAGCAGTCACGAATGGATCTGGAATACATAATACGATGCATCGTAAAGTAATTCTTAGAGTTTGGGTGTTGCTGGGGCGAATCGTGCAAAAGTAGTTTGTAAGCTTGTTTTTTATATTTTTTTATAGATTTTCACGAGTTTTTTAGAGTTGGTACTTGATTATTCTTACAAATGACATCATAAATGATATCCTACTTTTCCCCTTAAATTTTACGTGTACTTAAGAATAATGTATATTAACATTGGCAAAATAGATATGAAATAAGGTACACTTAAAATCTAACAATAAATATACAAATATGATCTTGCTAAGTGTTATTGGTTACACCAAAAAGGAAACTCACATTATTAGCCACGCTCATATTTTCTTATTATGTATTTATCATCGATTTAAGTTAAACATTATGAATTAAACATTTTTAGTATTGATAGTAAAATAAAGGTAAGGAACAAAATGACATGTAATTGTAATTTACAATTATGTGATGGTTGATAAGTTGCAAGAATTTACATCACGAGCTACATCAGTTTTACCAACAAGATCTCCAGTACTTGATGAAACTTTGTAGAATGGACAATCTATCAAAGAGTCTTCAGTACTTGTTTAGATAAAATCTTGAAAAGTTAACAATAAATATATTAAACGAAATCTCTCAAACGAATTGAATCAACAGGGTATAATTTTGACTTGAAAATATTAAGGTATAAAAAAGTAATAATGAAGTGATCACTTCACTAGTCGCCAACTCACAAACAAGACAAAATATTCTTTGTTTTTAAATTCTTGAATTTAACGCAAAACAACTTACAAGTTGATAACTGATCAGACTGAATTCTTTCGGCAAGCCAACAAAAGTAACGAAATTAATTGAACCCCGAGAAATTGTTTTTGCTGAAACGTTTCTTAAGGGGATAGCTTCAGGAAATTGAATGGATGCGCCCATGATAGTAAAAAAATAGTGGTTCCCTGTTTGAGTTTTTGGAGCAGGCTCAACAAAGTCAATAATTATAAAACTGAAGGGTTCTTCTAAAGCTGGGATAGTTTCAAAGGAGCAACGGGAATTTTCTGGTTAGGTTTTGCGACCAATTGACAAGTATCACAAAACTTACAAAACTGAAAAGCATGTTACTTAATTTTTGCCCCCCCTCGAAAATCTTATAATTTTGTCACATGTCATGTTGATACCTAAATGACCTCCCATGGGTAGTTCATGGGTAACTTTCAATATTTCAGAATAACATGCTTTTGGAACAACGATTTCATAAACTTCAGGCAAGTCCTCTGAAGCTGGCACATTTCGTGGACTTTGTTTTGGAAAAGTAACCGTTTGGAACACTCTCCAGTTCATCTTTTGGGAGTACATATTTAAATAGTGAAAAGATCTGTGGATCATTTTTTTTCCTCATTGATCAATTTGTTTCTAGCAAACGGAACTTCACCAGCTGAATCATATCCATCATGTTCACTATTGCCACTCACCAATGAATTTCCAGTAAAATATTTATTCACAAGCTCCTCATGGGGTCCAAAAATGTCTAAGACAAATCTATAATATCATCCTCTGAATACATGTCTATTATTTGTTTTTGGCTTAATCGTTTCCCAACAATAATGATATACTCTGTGTAAGATTTACTGCTATACTTTATTTTAATACCTACGCTTGTTTCAGTATAGTTTTCTTTTTTGCATGTGAGGTATATTCTTATCTGCGTATTGCGCAAGTCCTGCCTATTCTCGAAGCTTGTAGAAGGTCATTGAGAGTAAGTGTCAACAATATTTGTTTTATGAAAATAACGCTTTTTAAACATTGTTGAAACTTCTAGAAACTCGCGCGAGTCGTTTCTATGCGGCTATCCGAGAAACAGAAGAAGATTGATTATCATTATAATTGGTCAGCTACAGTCAGTGTGCTATAGGTCTTGGAAGCTATAACTGTGATTAACGCCTATTACTCGGAAGATACAGAATTTGACCAGGAACGTTTACATATTTCGAACATAACAAACCGTTTAACTTTGGACGTTGGTACTTCTACGAGGATTTTAGATATTGTGCAAGTGAAACTTACAGGTGTTTCAAGCTTAGCCAGCCATAAAAGAAATGCACAAGTGTATAAACAACGAATTAATTTGCTTTCCGTGAACGTCTGTAAAAAATTCAGTTTCAGACTGGATGTAAGACTCAGTATTGTTTTTAATTTTGTAAAATTCTCGTATAGAAATTATCATTTTAATAACTATTAATAATAACCGTTATCAATAATTTGTATTGTTTTTTTGTTTGTATATTAAAATATATTTGTGTTAAAAAAAAGAAAGTTGTGTGTATTAGTTTTGTTGACAAATATCATAAATTTTTCCCGCTAGCACAGCGGTAAGTTTACGGATTTGCAACGCTAAAATCAGGATCTCGATTTTCCTCGGTGGACTCAGCAGGTAGCTTGATGTGGCTTTGCTATACGAAAATACACACATACACATAAATTTAATACTTATTAACATTTAATTAACTTATAAATTAAAATTTCCAGTTATTTGAATTAGTAATATGTTAATATACATAACATAATACATTGGAGACTCGTCCAAAATAAATTATAACACGTAAAAAACCTTAAATTGCAGAGTACGTCCTACTCCAACCACAACTGGTCCCGAAGCTAGGTATGATGTTAAACAAATGTGATGAAAAGAAACGTTAACAAAGCCACCCTCAGTATCCTGAACAATAACAAACCAGTGGAAGAAATCGAACTTAAAGGCAGTATACTTTTAACAAAAATGATTGAGTAACTTCAATATCACGTAGAATATATATGGGTATGGGATTAGTAGAGTCTTTTGTAAACGACACAGAACCAACAAACATAAAAGGTCTACATTCCTCTTTAACTACATCACCCTTTTTATCTGTGGCCAAATCAACAACATCGAGTGATCTGGTGAAACTATGTCCATTTGTAGACACGAACACACTGGGTGTTGTCGCCTTTTCTTTTCCAAATTCCAACAATGACCAGGTTCTTTACAAAAATGGCAGACAGACTTCGATGATTTTAATGAAGTTTTTTTTTTTTAATCAAGCACAAAGCTACGCAATGGGCTATTTGTGCTCTGCCCACAACAGGTATTGAAACCCGTCTTTTAATGTTATAAGTTCACAGACATACTGCTGTGTCAATAAGGGGGCTATGACGAAGTTTTATCCCATCTGTAATAAGATTTCGGACTAGAGAAGCAGGATGTTTCAGAGAAACCTTGATTTTTATTGAACTGATCAGATACATGTTTTTGCTCAGATAGCAGAATTTCTTTTCAAGGAAAATGATTTTATATGTTAAAGTGTAATCATAGCTTCATGTAGTGTAAGTTTTGAGGTCATCATTTGTAAAGTGTTTAAACTCCTTAATTATACATAATTTTCCTAGTTTATCGAAACTTCTGTCAATATGCTTAGAATTACACTATGGTTCAAAATAAATCTCTTTTTGGGGCGAATTGTATATAAGTTTGGCTATCTTGCTTACAGTAATCTCAAAACCTTTTGGCAAAAAGTCTCCGATACTAATTTGTATACTTTGAGAAAAGCTGCTTTAACTTTATCATATTTGGTGCAATTTTCTATAGAGAGAGAAGCATAAGATTCTTGCGCTTTACCAGTTACCACACTTTGTATTGGTAATGACTATTTTTCGGCCATTCCATGGTCTGTGCAACTTTCCGCATATTGGAAATATTTATCACTCTCTTTTCATTAAGTGATTCTACTTTGATATATTAATTAGTTCAAAGTTGTTATTTTGTCTTGATCGATTGGAGTTTAATCTAATTTCTATTTCCTTCAGCTTAATTTATTTCTCATCTTTGATAACCTGAAGCAGTTATTGTTTTAACTTAATAGAGGTCTTGACTCTCAGTCTTATAATGAACCTACAGCTTAAAGTGCAAAGAGAGTTTGACAGCATGACATCATGAGCCTGAAACCCTCAGATCTATAGGCTGCATTGGAGTTCCTTTGAGAGGATTAAAGAATAACACCATTCTAATATCTATTTCAGGTTTTAATACTTTTGGTCACAGTTATCTGTAGAATTTTATTCATATAACAAATATAGCATAAATTATTCGAAGGTAAATATAAATTATATTAAGCAGATACAATATACTGCTGTTCCTGTGTCCATTTTTCTCTCATGATTGCATGAAATCATAATTTTATCGAGGTATCAAAATTTCGTCAATTTCTTCAGATAATAATTTCGGATGTAGTATGATTATTCATGTGTCCAAACTGTGATTACAGGGTTTGATGTTTTATAACAATGATGGTCAAATCCCATTATTCGTTCAGACAATTGTATCTCAAGAGTTTGCAGTGGGTATGGTCTTCCCTCTAATCTACCACTTCAAAATTAGATATCGTTTTGCACAAATAGCTAATGTGTAGCTTTGCTATAAAAATATGAAGCAAACTAAAAAAACAGTCACACTTATTAATATCATTGAGCATACCTGGGAGGAAAAAAGTTTAATTGGATGTCTTTTATGAACTAAAATTTATGTAATTTATTTATCTATGTAAATGTTGCCTTTGTTTTTTGTCCCCTTATTTTAACCGATATATAAATAAATGCAATGATTTTACTGAACGGAACAAGATTTAAAACACATATCAGCATAATTTTTTCTTGATAAAATTTGAAAACGCATATTCACTGCATTTATTATGCCCATCACAAATGTGAACTATTTATTTGGGAAATGGTTTACTTTTGCCTCCCTTAAAGGGTAAATTTGCATGTTTAAAGCAAGTTTATCTTTTTATAAACAGTATTACATTTTATGTTCTTACAGTTCTCACATAACTCTGCTTCCATTTCCTCTGTTAGAAGTAATTTAATTCATAGCTGCATTAAAATTTGTTATTTCACAGTCTTTAAATATTTACTGGATTTTTATTATTATTCACGATTTTCTTTCGTTACGTAGCCAATTCTTGTTATATAAAAGATTATATTATTTTCTAAATTAATAACATGAGTAAATATTTGAGCAGTTTAGGTTTGAAAGAAATTGGAGTGAAATAAAATAATTTGCGTTTGTTGAAATGAATTTCACTTCTACAGGATAGCAGTGGTAATAGTAGATATATATATATATCTTGGAACTTCTACAATCTGTAATACTAGGTCTTGTAGTTACAGAAATAAAACGTTTTTCTTATCATTAGATGGACTAGCTTTTTTATCGTTTTGTTTTTATCAAATAATCCAAAAGAGGAACAACCAAACAATAGAAAGCATTAAAACATTTATGTCAGGAGTGAAATTATTTTGGTTAAAATAAAATAGTATCGAAATTGGACATCGTATTGACAACACGTATTCTTGGAAACGTTAAAACAGTGGAAAGAACTAGAATAGCGTGAAAAGAAAATTGAAAATAGACTAAGAAGAACGAATTATGGGATATTAAGAACATACAATCTGGGATATTAAAAACATACAATCTGGGATATTAAAAACATACAATCTAGGATATTAAGAACATAAAATCTGTCATATTAAGAACATACAATCTGGGATATTAAGAACATACAATCTGGGATATTAAGAACATACAATCTGGGATATTAAGAACATACAATCTTGAATATTAAGAACATAAGATATACAAAAGAATTGTGAACAAAAATGAGCTTCATAAAATACACTACCAAAGAAGTTGAAGAGAATGTACACATTAGAGTTAATTGCGCCATAGGAGAAGTACAGAAATGTTATAACAACGATATCAATAAAATAACAATGAATGCAAGATGTGCACGCAGTTAAGAGGAAGTAGAAGGTGGCTGTAATTTTTACAAAAATATATATATCCTAGGAACACCATATTTAGATAGCTGAACACTTACGTCAAATATGAACTACTTTAAAATAATTAAAAATAAATTTATTTTATTTTATTTTTGTTATTAGTGCAGATCATATCACACACGGAAGATATTTACAAGTTTATTTTAATCTTTCAGCTGTGAGCGCTCTTTCTTTGGTGCACGAAACAAACTTACGTGTGACCTGAGTAATGGTGATATAAAAGTAGAACAAATCTTTTCAAATAGAATATAGAACCTCCCCAAGTTAATAAAAGTACACGTACACGAAACACAAGATACTCAGAGGGTTATATAAAATCTTATCATTCGTATTCTGGTGTAAAAAATACACAGTAGAACCCTCAAAAACACCAGTGGTAGTTGTAACCCAATGTTACAACTTCCAAAGATACCGACGTGTGACGGCCACATACAAAGCTTTCACAAGCTATGTGGTGTGTGGGGGAGAACACAGAAACACAGCCTGTCCCAGAGTTAACACACAATTGCACTGCTGTAAATGCCATCAGTAATCCACGGCAAACTATAAGGGATACCAATTATATAAGAACATCAAAACATGTATAACAAACACAATAAATAACATAAACACAAAAGACGAACGTACAAAATCAGGAAACAGACAAAAACGCAAAAAAGACTTCTGTTGCCCATACCAACGTCTAAAGAAACAATCACAAAACAACAACTTAGAACACATACATATGCAATAAAAACATTCACTGAAATTCACGAAACAGCCAAACAAAAGAAGACAGCTAGTCATCACCACCCACCACCGCCAACTCTTGGGCTACTCTTTTACCAACGAGTAGTGGGATTTACCGTCACATTATAACGCCCCCAAGGCTGAAAGGGTGAGCATGTTTGGCGCGACGGGGATGCGAACCCGCGACCCTCAGATTACCAGTCGCACGCCTTAACCCACCTGAAGGACTGAAGAACGTGTTCAGGATTGGGTTCACGACTTTGGATACTAAAGTATAGAGTCGACTCGGTCAAAGAGGTACAGGATCTGAGGCGGTTGTCTCAGCGACCTTGTGCATAGGCTAGGCCTGCTTCTTTAACACATTGCTACAACTATACAGTAGAGCTGAGTTAACTTTGATTTATTTTATGTAAATTATCTTTAGTTTTTATTCCATATATAATCGCCAAATGTTATCTAGAGGAATAAAAATTCTGGAAACTTCATGTCAAAAACACAGATTCTCTTTGAGAGTAATTATTTTAAACACACTTTTCGTATCATGTTATATCACAAGAATTAGCTTGATAAGCCACATACTTATTCTATATCTATTTCTTATTATTTCTTCTCCACCATCCCAGAGGAACAGCGGTAGATTTACACTGTCACATTGCTAAGCTCCAGGGTTCGATTCCCTGAAGTGGACATAATACAGCTAGCTGAATGTGCAGCTTTGCGCTGAAAAAATAACATAAGAATTATGTTTCTTTTTCCATATGATATATGTTGCGTATCTATATAGCTAAACTATATTTTATATAATAACATAAAATGAATATATTGAGGTAAAATTAGTAAATAACTGAAACAATAAGAAACAAATGAAGAAACGTCTTATAGTTTGAATATATGATAACTTTAACAAATAAGTATTTTCATTTATAAATGTTATGTTGTTTTATTATCAACTAAGAGACCGAAAGTGAGCACCCTTCCTTAAAAAAAGTCCAAGTTGGAGGATTTTCTTGGACTATTCCAGCTACACCACACTTTCACTACTTTCTAACCTTCAACAGACAGTTGAAAACATTGACCAACTGAGCAACTAAAAGATAATTATGGAAAGATTCCATTGGAGTAATATCTGATAAACTTTTAAAACAATTTTCAAGGTGAATAACAGAAGTGATGAACAACAAGCTGTTCAACTTGCTTCACATTTGTAAGTACCAGTTTCGTACGTATTATATATATATGTATACACGCACCAACGTATAATTAACTTGTGCTAGAGAACCAATGAAAATGTATATAAGAAATCATAATTTAATGGATCTTTCTGTGTATTGAACGTACTTTACAGGGTTCGATATTATACGAGCATATTTCATCAGTTAGGGAAACATCTTTTATAAGTGACCAGGGAATCGTTGTCGTTTTGATACATGAGATTTTGCTGAGTTCATTCATTCCAATTAGCGGTAAACTAACATGAAAGCTCGTACTGAAAAGAAAATTCCCAACACGGGCGAGTGTAATATGGTTGTGTGTGTGATCGTCTGTCTTCAAGATTAAGAGACGTGTTTTTCAAAGTCAGTTGGTACAAGACGAGTCGTAGCCTTGGAGAAATTTTTGGTAGATAAGTTAAACCGGATTAAGATTTATGGCACTGTTGTAATAAAAAGCAGCTGTTTGATCCAGTTTCTATTCTATTTTATCAGTAAATAGAAGAATGAGGAGATGTTCTGAGAATCATCAAGTGGAACATATATGGTGTTTTTCATGTCGCATTAAAATAATCGTATATACTTTGCTGTAATCATTTATGCAGATACAGCAGCTAGAAAACCTGTGCTATTCAGATATTTCAACTGAAGTACAGATATATTATAAAAAAGGTTTGTACCTGAATTACGACTTACAGATATATTTTCTTGAACACTATTTATTGTGTATGAGAACTAACAAGGAAACTTAACTGATTGGTTGATTTAAACAATAAATGCGATAAGCACCGACCAATGCACAGGCTCTTCTCCCTTCTGTTATCGAGTCACATCGCAACACATCTGTCCATATAGAGCGGAGCTTTATGTAATTCTGAACCATCAATTACTGGGACACAACTGGCTTTTATTTTATTACTATTTATTATAAACTTTACTTATAATTATCTATAACATCATGTATACAGTGTGAATAAATGGAGTTAAAAGGACATGATGTCAGGAACCTACAAAGTAAAGCCCGTGCGTCATTTCACAAATGTCTTGGAGGTAAAGACGGATGACTTCGTGTACCTTCTCCTCCCAGTTTAGCTGGAAGCTCTACGGTGTATAATAGTTTGTGTATATACGTTAATAGGGCCTGATTATAAAGAGCAGCCATTACTATCGCTACCTCAAATGACGCTCTTGGACTAAAACAAGTAAGAAATAAAAAAGTATTACAAAGGAAATTATGGATATCACATCAAAAACTTATAATAAACTAAGGAGGCTGTATCCTGAGGATTAGAATACTGAAATAAGTAGTTCACTACTAAAAGAAATAGGAATATGTTGATTGAAAGTCTGACAACATGTACTTTAATACTGGTTCTATAACCAGCTTTCATGACCAGATTAGGTCAAACAACGGTGGTTATAGAACATGGGTATGGATAACTGATATTGACAAAATGCATATTGCGAGTCGACTTCATGAACAAACAAACATGTGGTGGTGGACTCGCTTCAGGCAGTTTTATAGTCTTTGACCAGGAAATCCCTGTGCATTATAATTACAACACAAGAGGTCGAACTTTTAGCGACAACAGGAAGGAAATATATTATATTATAACGAAGTAAAATACTTGTACCACAGCATATTAGGAAGAAATGTACATGTATTAACTGAGACTTGGTAAGAACAAACACTCAAGCTAGACCTGATGGATTATTGGCTGGAAAGTCTCTCATGAATCTGAAGAATAAAGATGTCATCATTAGGACCAAGAGCACAATAAACTGTTGAATAAAGGGTACCAAACTGACAAAACAATGCTTTGTAATCATTATAAGGAATAGTTTGAATATTATACTTAATTAGTTGTAACCATTGATAAGTATATACGTTTAGCTCTGACTTATGTAGGTAACTTGCTTTGATCATTAGTTCACGTCAATTACAAGATGTGAAATTGTACAAGTAGTACTTCTACTTAAAAAAAAAATCAAACCAAATCAGGATTAATTATCTAAGAAACAAGATGTAAGAATGCTGATGTGAAATGTTAATATTACGAAATTTCGCATTCTTATTTAGAAGAGTTGTATCACTAATCCTGCGTAAGTTTTACAACCGATCAATTACAACGTTAAATAATCTAATTGTGTATATGCACAGGCCACTGTTTACATGAACATTTGATTGAATACGGAGATAATTTCTCCAGTGGATCTCATTACTTAGACTGGATAAATAAAATACCATATGAGAATGATACTGGAGGTTCTTTTGCAATATTTTAGTTGGGCAGAGTATTCTTTGTTTCACAACTGGCTGAGGGTTTGGAAGAAATAGAAGCCTCGAAATAAAAATAAATTTCAAGGATGTATGTGGATTACCACAAAGTAAATAAATTCCCAAAGAAGGATTCCTACCACTGCTTCAGACCGATTATAATTTGAATGTTTTATTCTAGTCAAAAGGAGTTGAATTTAAATAGTGGAAAAATGCAATTGCAAGTCGACAAAGCAAATGAAGAAAAACAGCGTTCACAGCAGAAAATGGATTGTGGTACTTTGTTGTGCTATCATGTGCGTTACAGATGTAATATGTTTTGTATGAGCTATTATGGATTGTCATACTTAGATGATATAACTACACATTGGAATATCTTCAATTATCCTTATGATAAACTAAGAAATTTACGGAATTAGTTGATGGAAAGGTATTTTAACTAAATCTTAAAAAGTGTGAATTGTTTTGTCAACATATGAATTTTCTAGTCAGTGAAGAAAAGTCTACAACCAAAATCAAGACTGAAAGAAAGAAGTAATAAATGTCAGTGGTGCAAGTAAATCTTTAGTAATTTTAGAGCAAAATTATGCGTTGTTAATTAATGTTAGGCTCTGTAAACTTGATCACACCGGTAAAGTATATAGTTGTAACTGTTCTAAGCCCTGAGTAGTCTATATCGCTGGTTCTATGGATCAGTTTTTTTTTTTTTTTTTAGAGATGTATCTAATCCTCGTAATAATAAAGATCAGCTAGTTCTAATAGAATGATGGAGAGATATTATTATACATGTTTGAATCATTTAGCCGTTTATGTGGATGAACATGACTTAAAACAGGAAACAGGATCAATTTCTTGGGATACTCTCATTTAATTCCGTTACGAGATTTAACAGCGAACCCAGAGACTTAAAGCGCTGAGCACAATGCTGTAGCAATTAGACGCAAGTAATAAATACTTGGATTCACAATTTGAGCACGCTAATTACTAGACAGGCTTTGACTGGTTTGTTTCAACTTACATATTGATTGCGTTAATATTTTTTAGCTTGAACAGCAGCTTATGTACGTGTGAGCTAAGTAGCCAAATAAGAAACATCTAGGATTCAGGTACAGCTGTTTCTAATTTTGAACCACTTATTCGGAATAGAGAGAAAGCAGTCAGTCAACAACACCCACTCCTACAAGGTTTTTTTTTAGGACTTTGAACTGAATATTAGGATTGACATGCAACCACAACTGAAAAGTTTGAGCATGTTCGGTCAGCTGTGCTATGTTGTGGCGTGAGTCTTGTATTTTCTAATCTACATTCCAAACGCTAATCACTACATCATGACCAGCACACTTTCTGAGTGTTAAATGAAATTATTAACAGGGTCTCATGAACATCACTTATGATTAATCATCAATTAATGCTTAAGGTTGTTTGGAAACTCAACATAACAACAATACAGTGATAAGCAAATCCTTGACTAAATATTCCATTTCGTAAAGTTTGATTTTGTTTAACATACTAATGGAATGTTTCTAAGCAAATGTACCAGATTATATTGTTATGCAACGAAAATAAACAGACGTTATCACTCGTAATTCAAAGGTTAAAAATATCCTACAAAAAATATTATTGCCAGTGATAAATTCTTCTTTATTTTGCCTGTTTCTTTTTAGTTAAGATATTTAATTTAAGATATATGAAAAATTATTGTAATGTCACTGGGTGGCGCTACGGTAAAACAGTAATGGAAACACTATTTTGCCTCCACTTAGTAGAAGTATTTCTTCTTTAGAAATTATTTATTTCATATACATATATGTTGGGATTTTTAATTATAGGTTTACAAAAAACAAAACAAAAAAAACGACTTGCTTATTGAATACGTGCCCTTTTAGTTCAATTTTATATTTATATAACTAATTTTCAATATCAACATAGTACATTAGTTAATAGCTCAACTCGTTGATAATAGTAATAAATTGCCACTGGTTATATAAAGGTTGATCTCAATAGGTTTAGCAATGAGATACGTGAAAACCGTCTTTTATCACTGACCAGTGTAAAGTTATGTAATTAATACGCATAAACCTCGAAAATAGTATATTTTAGAAGATCGTTAGTATTGTGAAGAAAGAAATTTGAGAAAATAAATTCAGAAACTTTATATATAGTACTTCAATATAATTATTACAACTAACCATGTATTGAGATTTATCTATGACATATTGGCTTTGAGAGTGTAGATTATTTCCGTTTTGTATGACAATATAGTTAGGTCTTAGCCGGAGGATTTATTCTGTTCAGTTTGGTGTTATTATAAAAAGGATATTGATCTGTTGTAAAGTGTGCGGGAAAGCTAATAGATGGAAATTGTTATAAAAAACCAAAAAATATTGTACTTTTTACTGTAGCGTGAAAGATAAGTTGCATGATTAAAATTTTAAATTTTCAAAGGCGAATTTCGTTAGTTTTTATTTTATTGTTAAAACTGATGATGGCGACTGGAATATTAGGCATGACAAGTTTAATTGTTTGTTGTAAAACACAAAGCTTTACGATCGGCTAGCTGTGTCCACCATGAGTATCGAAAATCGGTTTTCAGTGGTATGAATCTTCAGATCTACCGCTGAGCTGCTGAGGGAGGGGTAGGCATATGGTAAGTTAAAGCCTTGAAAACCAGGATTCAGAGTTGTTCATCTACATGTATTTCGCTAAGAGATTTGACAATTTGTGGAAGTGTTTGTTTTTGCTGACGTAATGTTTATTAAAAAGCGCAGTTTTGTTGTTGCCGTTTTTTAGAATATTATTGTGAGACTGAATGGTTTTGTTTAAATAGAAGGCTCTTTGGTTTCATTTCTGTAAATTAACGATGACCTTGATTGCCATTTTGTTATTTTATTCTTATGTTAAATGTTAACTTTCTTCTAGTTTCTGAAGAATTGAAAGTTGTATTCTAAAACTTGTTTAGACAACAAACTTAACTTAGTCTCTCTAGTGTGTAAAACGAGTAGTTACCGCGAGGAACGACCTTTTGGTTTGGTTTGAATTTCGTGCAAAACTACACGAGAGCTATCTGCGCTAGCCATCCGTAATTTAGGAGTGATGGACCACGGATCCTCAAACCTTTTTGGACAAGGGCCGAGAGGTAGATCTTTTAAGGCTGGAGGTATAGTGGTGAAATTAAGTAGGGATGTATACATAATCAGAATACATCACTAATTTATTTCTTATAAGAGCACATACTGAAAATAGTTAAGATGTACAATCGTCTTTTCAGCATTAATGAGAAACAAAAAACTGGTGTTTTTCTGACAAACTTACACTTAATTGAGGTTAAAGTTAGTGAGCGCTCCGTATCGTCAAAAGTGACTACAAATGCTCATCACATAAAGCTGATCTATGACTAGATTTTACATACATCTTTGAAATGTCTTCGCAGAAATAGGTAGTGACAAAAACTGGAACGAATCCACGAACAGAGTTTTTTTAAATGAACATATTGATCACTTGAAGACATTTTTAGAACTCTATCATCTTCCCTTCTGTATATTTGTCCTTCAACATGTCGTTGGATTGCATATCACGGTTGAGAGCGAATGAAGTTCACTGTTGAAACTACAGGTTCCATGACTCACGACAAATCCAGATAGTTTCCACACAGTGCCTGCTAATGAATAATGCAGTGAAAAATCATAGGCTTGGAACAACCCACATTTTTAACAGCTTTGTAAGTTTGCCCAACTAAACCGTTTCCTGCACTAGATATATTTTTACCACCATCTATTGTAACGCTATTCAGCCGTTTCCATTCCAGGCTTCACTGAGTTGGTGATTTTTCGACCTCTTTGAAAGTGTCCTCAGCTGTGGTTGTTCCATGCGTACTGTGTACAGAAACTAATACTTCAGTCACTTTAAAGTTAATATTGACTCTGCGAATAAACAACAGCAACTGCGAATTTTCGGACACATTGGTTGACTAGTCTAAGCGCGATGGAAAAGCACAAGAACTCTTTGACCTTGTTTTTCAGCTGAAACACAATACTGCTTCCAGTGTCCTCGACTCTACGAGTAACTGTATTTGCTGAAAGGCCAATAGTCTTAAATAAGCCTACTTTTTCTGGGCACATTTCTTCGGCTGATCAATCATACATAATTATAATTAGTTCACCATCGGTAAATGGTTTTTCTTGCTTGGCTATAAGGTGTGCCACTCGGAAACTTGCTCTTGTTGCAGCTTTATTCTAGGCCTTCTTCTTCTTAAATACGAACTGTTGTGATAATAAGTTATCTTTCAAGGTTTCGAATTTGTCTGAAAGTAGCTTACTCGTAAACTGAGAAAAGTTTGATTAGTACTTGGTTTGGTAATGTCTACGAATGTTGTCTTCTTTTAGCACTGCGATATTCTACTTGGATATTAAGCACAACGCTTTGTTACGTAATTCAGTAATGAAGTAATCCACACTCCACCGTTCTTTAAAAACACGACATTCAGAGTAAACTTTCCTCTTCTTCCCTTGTCCTGACATAATAACTAGGAATAGTCATGAACTCGAACGTAAAGTAAACAGCAGCGTTCACTGAGATGATGCAATACTAAGTAATATGACGTTTTCCAGCAAATAGAAAAGTGTATCGCACCTAGACTGGCTTTATCTCAATTACGTTTTACATTTTATTTTTATATCATTAAAAATGAAAAATGATATCATTTTATTACTTTAATGAACTGTTGGTCGGCCGTATCGCAACTAGATTGATTTTTGCTCAGTTACGTTTTATTTCTTTGTTTTCATGATATTGAAAAAAAATTATATAGTTACTTTAATAAACCCTGTGAGACCACTGTGATAGAGATAGAATAAAAGAAATGCAGCTATTCAACACTATCTACCGCCAACTCTTACAAACGAAGAAGAATGAGACTGGTCCTTACGTTATAACACCTCCACGGCTGAAAGAGCGAGCATATAAGATGTGACGCGGACTCGAATCCGTGATTCTCAGAGTGCGAGCCAAGCGTCCTAACCACCAGCAATACCAGAACACGAAACAAACTTACACTTCGTTTAATATCATAATATTTTGGGGCTGATTTAATACACTGGATCAATATAACGTAAGTGAAGGTTCAACAATGAAGTCAATAAGAAAAGGGAAAATTAATCTCAAGTGAAACTGTAAATGGAGTAGAACTGTGGCCAGTTCTCTCATCACAAGGACGAGATATACCATCCAAAATTTTAGCTGTTGTATATTACTTTCAAAAGTTAGTTTTTACAACTCAAAGCCAGCCTTACAAGCAACTTAGCTTATCACAGCTTATAAATTACAATAATATATTTTTTGAATTAATCTGTCTCCCTGTTTCACGTGACAGTTGCAAAGGTAACATCAAATCGAGGTGATATTTAGAGTCAAACTTATAACATGATGACCTTTTTTTGAGCTAGAACACAAAAAAATAAAAGTTTTTTATGTTTAAAGTAAGTAACATGTATGAAAAAACATACAATGTGAGAAGTACATACACTGTTGGCCCAAATCTTAAGGCCAATGAACATAAAGAAAAAATATGCATTTTGCGTTGTTAAACTCAACCACTTATTTGAGTAGAGCTTCGAAGGATGAAAATAAGAAAAGGGAAAATTAAAAAAAAAATTTTTTAGCATTTAATAGGGAAAATCTGAACACTATGAAATTAGCCTAGATACTACCTGGTCAAAAGTTTAAGATCATACTCAAACGAAACGTTAATCGGTAAACACGTTCATTCATTTGTGTTCAAGCATTAGCGTTGTCAACACCTCCCACTGATATCTCCTGTGTTACATTGGGTAAAAACGTGGCAAAGGCTAAAATGTTGACAGAGCGTGAACGTGGTAGAATTGTCGAGCTGCAAAAGTAAGGTCTCTCTCAACGTACCATCGCTGGTAAGATTGGGCGTAGTAAAACTGTTGTTGCAAATTTCTTAAAAGACCCTGAGGGATATTGAACGAGAATTTCAAGTGGTCGGCCAAAGAAAATTTCGCCGGCGTTGAGCAGGAGGATTCGACAGGTTGTCCGGCAAGACACCAGCCGATCGTCGAACCAGGTTAAAGCCCTTACGGACGCAGAATGCAGCTCAAGAACAATAAGACAGCATCTACGAGAGAAAGGCTTTAAAAACCGTGAACGTCTTCAAAGGCCACGCCCCGTTCCACACCACAAAACAGCTCGGTTAAAATTTGCTGAGAAGCACCAAACATGGGGCGTAGAAAAGTGGAAGAAGGTTTTGTTCTCTGATGAAAAAAATTAACCTGGATGGTCCAGATGGCTTCCAACGTTACTGGCACGATAAGGATATCCCATCGGAGACATTTTCTACACGACACAGTGGAGGAGGCTCCATCATGATCTGGGGTGCTAACAATGCAAATTGCATATTTTTTCTTTATGTTTATTGGCTTTAAGATTTTGGCCAGCAGTGTATAAACTCAAACACTTCTCTCTTCATCTTAGCTCATCCTTGAATTGAAATCAATGACTTTAACTGTACGAATAAATTTAATCACGTATCTGTCTAATTCTCATTAAATTGTAAGTCTATGTTGGTTAGAAACATTGCAAGAGGCATAACATGAAAATCTATAGGAAAACATTACGGCACCTATATAACATGATATACCGTTGAAACACAATGCAAAATAAACAAATACTCCTATAAAATGAATAAATGCAATAGTGACGATAATGAATAACAATAGACATTATACAGAATAGCTTAAACACTTGCATTAAGAAGGATGCCTAATACAGTATAATTCTTGTTTTTCACATCAGGGATAGTGCCCAAATTTTAGCATTATACGCTTTAAGGTTTACTATTGAGCCATCGGAGGGCAATAAAAATAAAGACTATGACCTTTCACAGTAACAGCAGTGCTTGATATAAATAGGGACGTTTTGACAGAATGTACGAAAAAACATGAAATAAACTATGCCAGGGTAAAAGGTCAAACAACATTTCAGAGTAATAACAAAATATATTAAATTAAAAATTCTTTTAAAGCATCTATCAAAATAAACTCCAAGAAAATGCAATACAAAATGTATACAGAACTTCGAACAGCCAATTATGCAATAAGTTAATGAAATAATTAAATAGTGTTCAAAGACAAACAAGCGATAATAGAGGTAAAATAAAAGTGACGGTCAAATCCACGCTATTCAGTCGGACAAGAGTTGGCGGCATTGGTTAGCTTTTTAACTTCTTGTTTAGTATTTTAAAATTAGAGACGGCTAGTGCAAATAACCTTTGTGTATGTTTGCGCAAAATCCGACAGACGAACAATACATAACTTTTAGATAAATTGAGAAAAAGAATAAACAGAAATAATTCATAAATATAATTGACTTTTCTAATAAAGTTGTTGTTGTTGTTTGGAATTTCGCACAAAGCTACTCGAGGGCTATATGTGCTAGCCGTCCCTAATTTAGCAGTGTAAGACTAGAGGGAAGGCAGCTAGTCACCACCACGCACCGCCAACTCTTGGGCTACTCTTTTACCAACGAATAGTGGTATTGACCGTAACATTATACGCCCCCACAGCTGGGAGGGCGAACATGTTTAACGCGACGCGGGCGCGAACCCGCGACCCTCGGATAACGAGTCGCACGCCTTACGCGCTTGGCCATGCCAGGCCCTTCTAATAAAATAAAATCAACATCGTTGAACATATACATGATACAATTTAAAGACATTCACACACATTCCGCAGAGTAAACAGTAATTCATATATGATACTAGTTACGTTAAAGGTGAACCTTAAAATATTACTCTTTCAGAAGTTAAATGCATAGAACACAGTTAACAGTACAAAGGGCCCGTTGGTAAAAGAGTAGCCCAAGAGTTGGCGGTGGGTGGTGATGACTAGCTGCCTTCCCTCTATTCTTACACTGCTAAATTAGGGACGGCTAGCACAGATATCCCTCGAGTAGCTTTGTGCGAAATTCCAAAAAAAAACAAAAACAAAACAAACAGTACAAAAACCGATAGCCTCGTGTACCTTGCTCGAAATTCAATTCATGGAATTGCAAATTTGGTTTTTGTGTCTAGGCATAAATATGTTTTTATACCTTTATAGCTTCATTAGGAGATACATTTAAATATTTTGGTCTGTGGGTTAGTAAATTATCAAGAAATTTTCCCATCTTTTAGGTTATTTAATTTGTCCGTTAACTCTTTGGTCTAAGAGTGGTCTAACGATTTCAGTACTGGGTAGAAGATCTCGAGGTTGAAAGATCCTGGCGCGTAAAAAAGTGACAGTGCCATCTATAATTTAATATAATATAAATAATTTGGTAATATTAACTAAAATACGCATATTTAAAAAAAAAAAGATTAAACATTAAAAGTTGCAAAAACTGCTAGAACATTATATAGATGACTTGACGATATTCAATATGTTTAACACAAAACACGCATAAAATAAAAGCACGTAAAAATCTTTTATAAGATTAATAAAGCTACGTATGAAAGCAAACTGAAAAATACAGAAAATATATACGTGTAGAAGCTACTGAAAGTTTTAGCTAATGGCTGCTGTAGCTTGTTTTAAGCACCACTTTGTTATAATAGTGTTAAACCTGGTTCCCCTCAAACGTTATAAAATAAGTTGTCACTCTTATCAGCAATTGTCTCATACTAATACAAATAACAAGTTGCTGTTTGTTTTTATAATCAAGAACACATGGAATTAAAATTAGATTTTGTTTTCACTGGTAACATATTACTTCTTCCTCTTTTCTTTTTATTAGTTTATTTGATATTTTTCACATTCTCCCGTTCTTTTTCTGTTAAACACCTGAATTTTTTATTCTTTTATCAAAACTGTTACCCTTATTTAAGTTTACAATATGGGATTCCGTAATCTCCATCGTAATCTTAGCTCTTTCAACTTCAACAGATGTGTCTTACGTCGATCTACATAATACATCTCCACTATTTTCTTGAATACATTCACCAATCACGGCTGTAATTCTGTCTGATCGTGATGCTATCTCAGACTCAGAAATTATTTGTTAACATGTTTCACTATCCACTGACTTTTATCGAATATTGATAATTTCACTGTCTCAGCCTTTGTCACAGTGCAGTTCACAGCCTTTATTTAGATATGTTATAAACTTCACAAGTCTTTTATAATTATATATCCCTACATTACTTCAAAATGTTCCCAGTCATTGTTTATATACATAACTACAATATTAAAAGATGTTCATGTCTCATATATATATCCATACATAATTAACTAAGAAATAACCTGCGTCTCTTTCGTTCTAATGTTGATTTTTTTGGGTTCAAACCAGTTTAACTCAGAAATATTTATTATACTCTTCCATTTATTCGCACAACCAGATGTCCATATGCAACATTAGTTTCAACCCTAGTTAGGTGGATCTTAGGTCTGATATATATACATACCATATATTTATACACGAGATTTAATCAGAGCGAGGCCACACGCTGATCTTAATACCTTAAATGGGAATAAGCTTCTGCATTTCAATTTCCCTTCGCTGGTGTATAACGTACAGTAAAATTAAATTCCTGTAGTAATAGATTCCGTCACAGAAGTTTCCTGTTATCCTTTTTGATTGTGCATTCATAACAAACGCTTTACCTAAGAGAAAGGGTTTTAATTTGTCAAGCATGGCCCGGCACGGCCAAGTGGGTTAAGGCGTTCTACTCGTAATCCGAGGGTCGCGGGTTCGAATCCTCGTCACACCAAACATGCTCGCCCTTTCAGCCGTGAGGGCGTTATAATGTTACAGTCAATCCCACTATTAGTTGATAAAAGAGTAGCCCAAGAGTTGGCGATGGGTGGTGATGACTAGCTGCTTTCCTTCTAGTCTTACACTGCTAACTTAGGGAGAGCTAGCACAGATAGCCCTCAAGTAGCTTTGCATGAAATTTAAAACAAACAAACAAACAAACAAATAATTTGTCAAGCCCGTACAATTGCCATGTTCTCTGGCATGTGAGTAATTTTCAGCTTAAATAAGGTAATGGAAGTTCCATGCTATCCTCACCTATTTAATGCAGTGATATCCCTATAGTTGTATCAGAGCATCAGTTTGCACAATGGTGACACTTCCTGTAAAGCCTTACCATCACCAAAAAAGATCTAACGTTTCCCTTTGCCATAGTTTTCTCCGAATGTTTGATAGGTTTTACTTTTATTACTATTGGAGTAATAAATTTTTTACCCATAATGTGACCTAGATACCCTAATACAAACGTACATTTATCTGGTTTTGCTGTTAAACTTGATCTGCTCAACTTTTATAGTATTTCCCTTAACACCCTTAAGTGTTCATTCCAATTATTTTCGTGTCTGCTAGTGCCATCTATATAAGTTGAAATTGGCTCTTTTCAGTCCTATAAGACGTTATACAGTAAACCTTAACATATCGTTGGGTGTTATTTCCTTCCATTGGCGTTACATTAAACTCAAATAATCCATAATGGGTGAAAAACGCTGTCTTTTTATTCTCTTCCTCCAACTCGACTTTAAAGTAACCTTTCGATAAATTAGTTTTCCTAAAGTACAGTTCTTGACTAACTTCATTTATCATATCCTCCATGTGGGGCAACAGGTAAGAAACGGCAATAGTAGCTTTCTTTAATCTCTTCAGGTCAATATGTAACCTTTCTTCATCAATGTTAGGTATAAACACTACAGCCTGTGCGGAAGGACTGGAAGATTTCCTAATCTCCCTTTTGACAGGTTCTCTGGTTCCTGTTTTTTAGAGCTACCCTCAAATGGTATGGCACTCTCCTTTTGGATTATTTTATCGGAACATTAAAAAATACTTTTATCGTTTGTCTAGGATCAAATACACTTTCATACACTTCCTCAAGTTACTTATAAGTTAATTCTTGACAATTTCAATTTGCTCTTTCTGGTCATAAAGATCTAAGATAATTTTCTGATAATTCTCGTTACCTTTAGCATCTAAAGAGGTTATCGCACAAGTTTCATGTGCGAATCTAATGTTCCATGGTTTAAGAATATTTACATGAAAGACATACCCCACTAATTCTCTACCACCTACATCTGTAACTTAACCAATATGCTTAATTATGGAGAAGGGCAAGTCATCTTGCCGCTTTACTATCTTCGTATGCTAGATACAGTACTACACTTAACTGATTTACATTAAGCTTATAACTCTAGCATATTTTATCACAGTGACACTTTTGTTTATTCATACTTTTATGAGAGTTCCGCAGTGGCTCAACGGTATGTCTGCAGACTCGCACCGCTAGCAATCGGGTTTGGATACCCGTGGTGGGCAGAGCACAGATAGCCCATGGTGTAGCTTTGTGCTTGATTCCAATCAATCAATGAATGGGTAACATTAGCTACTAACTTCTGTTCCTTTGCTAACCCTTACCTTAAGTTAGTAACATATGTCATTACATGAAGGACTTAGCTTTGTCTTTGTAGCAACTTATTTTTAACAGGTCTAATGAACATTTAACATTTTTACTATACAGTAACTCAAATTTTTTGTGCTTTGGGGAGTTTTCGATATGTAAATGGACAAAAGACAACATCATATCTCACTTAACAGGATTCTCCAGATAATATACTATTAGCGTGACTTCAATTGTCTCATTTTTCTGTCATATATAATATTTATTTGGAGTCTATAAGGACTAATGTGTTTCATTTTATATTTCTATTCTTCTTGCTTTCCAAAATTCTTGCATTATTTTCGATTAAAATTGCTACCTAAATCTGAGATGATTTTTTTTTAGAAAGCCAACCCCATGAAAATATTACCATCAGCTCTCACACTATTTTCTCTGTTTCTGTAGACAGAATCGACTATTGTCGGAATATGTTTATTCTCTTGTTCTTTTACTGGAATGGTTCGATAACATCAGCAATTACGGCAGTAAAGTGTTTGATAATTACTGGTAAATAAAGTAACCATTAAACTATTTACTTTCATATCCTTTTTACAAGCTAGCTGACATGCTGGACAGATTTTTACTCCCGTCTCTATATCTCCATGCATATATAATAGTTTTTGATGATCTTAGCTTTCATTTTAGCTAGTTCTAAACGCTTAGCCAACATTGCATCATGCTCTAACTCTATACTGCGGGAGTGCTGTTTGATCCATACAATCTATTGCATCATTCCCATTACACTGTTTAAATTTCAGGATAACCATGTTTCCTAGAGACAAAAAAAAGGTTTGGTACAAGTAAAAACACCAGATTTCTCACAAAGGGTTTAAAGAATAGTATTAAAGAAAAACGTTATAAATATAAGAAGTTTAAATTGGCTGCCATGATGGAAGATTTGAAGGATTACAGAAGATCAAGAGAGTTGGTCAAACAAAAAAGGAAGAAATAAAAAATATATAGAAAAAAGTTTGTTGAAAATAAAAAAAACAATAGCAAGAATTTCTTCAAACACATTAAGGATAAACAAAGTGTTAGGATGGCAGTAGAATCTTTGAGAGATGATACAGAAAGGCTAATATCTGTTAACTGTGAGATGACTAGGTTATTAAATTCTAGTTTTTTTCACTTTTTTACCACTGAAGATTTAATTTTTGCTTATTTATCTGTATTTAAGAATTAAGGTATGCAAGGGACTATCTATTTATGCTGTGCCCCTCATGGGTATCAAAACCAGGTTTTTAACATAATAAGCTTGCAGATGTACCATTGTGCCTCTGGAAGGGGAGAAAAGATTTAGGCAATATTCCTCATCATGAACAATTGCTAGATGGAAAAAAGATTGAACAGGATGACAATATTAATTCTGAAGAAAAAATTGTTAAGAAAAACAGGAAAATTTAAGAATGATAAATTTCATGGGCCAGATAATATTAATTCAAAAGGTTTGGAAGATAGTTAAGGATTTGATTTTTACGTAACTCGTTAATATTTTCTGTAAGTCCTCAAATAGTTGACAGATGCCAGAAGAGTGGAAGTCGGTTAATCTTACTCCTATTTTCAAGGGAAGTGACAAGCGTGTTCCAGTAATTATAGGCCTATCAGTCTTATATCATTGGTTGAAAAAGGCCTTTGAAAATCTGATAAAAGATTTTATGTACAACAATTTAACAAATGATGAAATGTAGTTGGATAGCCAACAGAGTTTCATTAAAAGAAAAATCTGACTTCACTAATATTTTAATATTCTTCAAAGAGATTATTATTTATGTAGATTAGGGTACAAGGGTGACTTTGGTGTATCTAGATTTTCAAAAGTATTTGACAATGTGCATATAAAAAGCTTATTTAAAATGTTATCTTTGTACGTTTGGGAATGGGTTGGTTCAGTGAATAGAAAACTGGCTAAATGACGAAAGCATAGGATTATTATAAGTGTAATTTAGTTAAAATGTTTAATGTCAGGAACCTTAAGACCAAGTGTTAAGGCCTTTTTTATTTATACAGTGACATAGATGAATAGATTATTTAAGTTTGCTGATGAAATCAAAGTTTTATGTGTTGTTGCTTGTGAGAATGTTGCTGCTGCTTTACCAAAGAATTTGGATTATTTGAATTATCGGTTGGATACATAAATGACAGATGAATTTTAATTATAATAAATACAAAGTAACGCATGGGAGGCATCACCGTTTGAATTATGAATAGTTTGACAGAAATAACCTTAAACGTGTTGTGGAAGGAAAAATCTTGGTGTTCAGGTTCATCAGTTTCTTAAGCTATTAAAGCAAGCTGCTGTTTCTAGTGGCAAAACAAACAGTATTTTATATTTTATTTAATGGTAACACTAGGGAACACAAATATACATTTTGTCAGGATGAAAGACATTTTTACTAACACAAATTTAATTTTTTAACAATAGATTTAACCTCTAGAACAGGGTGCCTTCATGTGTGATAAATGCAGTTAATTGTAGGGGTTTAAGGGAAAGCTTTTAGATATTTGAATGTCAAGGGCAGAGTTTTGGGATTTTCTAGTCTTTGTCTTAATTTAATAAACAGAACAGCCTAAAATGATCAAAATATCTCTTGTTGTCCTTTAACGTTATATTATAGCGTATTTCATAACTAGCCCGCCTCCTGGAAAAAAGTTACGTAAATTCATGATAAATGAAAGGTTATCTTAGAACAAGAAAAGTTGCTTCGTTTAGATGTAATTATAAAAAAAGCAAAAACGCCCAAAAACATGAAATGTGAAACTCCAAATTTGCATCTATTTTTGCATAAAAACAACAAATCTTCATACTAAATTTGGTGAAGATTCATCGAAAGAGAGCGAAGTAGCGGAAAAAATATGCAAAAGCACCAATAAAAATCGCAAAATGCAAAACTGAAACTTTCTATGTATCTTCCCACCGACCCAACCAACGTTCCTGCGAAATATGATGAAGATCCTTTAACAAGATGGGAGTGTGGTAAAAAAAAACGTGAGAACGCAAAAATCCTCAAAATGCAAACTTGAATATTTGTATGTACCCATACATGTACCTAATAAATTGCCATACCATTTTAGCGAAGATCCGTCCACATTCTTCGAAGTAGTTAGATGGATATACAATAGACAGTCCCACTATATTTATACAGATATATTGTAGTTACTACCATTATCAAACAAATAAGAAAAACAAAGTATTTGATCATTTTTGCAGGATGAATGAGCAACTCAATGTTTAAGTTAGTCTTCCAATGCTTACGTTAGATGGTGAATAAAAAATAAACCATTTCTTCTAACATAAAATGCAGTTTAAAGTTATATCTTTGCATGTAACATTACAAGTCACATAAGGCAAGTACTTTTGAAGTCCAGTTCCAATTGCATAAGTAAATGAGAATGGTAGCAAAGTCCTCCATGGATATAATGCCAGTCCTTTGCAGGTTATTCTCCAGCTAAGAGATAGGTACCCACAATATAGCTAGGTACACTGTAACAAGTTGCATAAAGTGTCTTCATTAAGGACACAACATCATGATGTTGGCCGGTATTAAACTAGCAACCATTTGACTATGAGTCCAAATTTAAAGTCATTGAGCCATGCTACCCCATAAAATATAAATATACTTTGATTTATGATATTTTTCAAAACTGATGTAGGTATTTATACTTAGTTACAAGATCTAGACAATATGCATGTGTTCAAACTTCAGCTTAACAAATCTAATAACGAGGACTATTCTACACATTCAAAAACACATCTCAGAACTCATATTTTCACACCTTGCTTGTTTGCTGAAGACTTTATTAAGTTGGTCTGTGTATCTTCTCTAACATATTGATTGTATGAAAAGATGGTAATGTTTTTTTTTTGGCTTTTCTTAATATGTTTTGCCTGGTGACCTGAAATTTTGTAAATGTCTGATGTAACTCACAACTGTAATGGAGTTTGTCACAATGTTTGTTCTAGAGAAGATTTCCTATTTAGTTGTCAAATCAGATTTTCTCTCACCAAGCATACATGTCTGTTTTCACTCCCACATTATTTCAGAAAAGACTCTTCACTGACGCATTTTGCACTCTGCAAAAACGTTATACAGACCTCCTATTTTGCAAGATTAATAACTTACTTGTCAGCCCATCTTTTACCTGAGAATGTTACAATATAAGTTTATTAAGTCAAAATTTTATTGCAATAAGCATAATTTAATTTTGTGGGATTTAAGTCAAACTCATTTTCTTGTCATTTTTATACAGTTTGTGTTGTATTTCTTATGGAAAGGTCTTTATCGAAAAGTCAAAGGATTTATGATAGAGAGAAAGCAGCAGTAACAATTCATGTGAGATCAAATAACATTGTACAATTCAATACAAGTTTTTTCAAGAATTTGAGCATATTTATAGGCCAGAAGCCCAATTTTGCATTCTCAAGTCAGTTGTAGTATCACAATTGAACTGAACTTCACAAGCAGATTTGAAAATGATATATGTTGTGGATTCTTGTAATAACATAGTTGGCAGAGATGGATTGTTCAATGATCATGTAAAGATAATAGTGAATGAGACCTGGCTATATTTTGTTATCAAAAAACAAACAGAAAATTCGTGACAGGTATTTAGTTTTACAGGAAGATGAACTTTCCAGCTGGGGTGTTCAGAGATATTGATATCCTCCTTCACCTTTGTTATCTAGAAAGTTCACAGCCTTTCGTGCTCTTCATTGTATTATCACATTTTGTGGCCAATTTTATCAAAGTAGTTTGCAACATTGTCTATTATGTTTTGTTAAAGCTGATTTGTGTATTAGATAGATGAAAACTGTATCTTAACAGCTCAGCCATCGAAATTCGCTTTTTTAGGGTGTGATATTATTTCACACTTTCTATATTATAGGTACCAGTGATTGTGAATCAGAGCTATATTGCAACTGGTGCTAGAAGATGTGACCATATAAAAGAACTGTCGGAAGACAGCTTCAGAATAATGATATTACCAAACAAAAATAACTGTTCTAAGTTGTAGCACTTGCTACTATTTGTATAGCGTGAATTTTGTTTGAAACTGAGCGTTGTGAATCCGTAGACATACAGCTGTGCTACTGGGGTAGTTAGTATGAATTTTACTGTTAGAATTGACAGTACATCAGTTAAATGAGTAGTGATTTCAAAAGCCAAATAATATGTCATTCTGTGCTGGCACACAATGTTCAGGAGTAGAACATTTTTGAACAGCACCACCGGGAACAGATGTATAACATTACAGACGGTAAGAGCTTGTCTATTTGTTGAATGTTCGAATTTTGGACATTATGTAGATCTGAAGGCCATTGCAATAGCATTGAAGGCAAATCATGTAAGCATTGGTAAGTTTCCTAGTGGATGTACGTAGATATGACCAATCAGAAACTTCAGGAGAAGCAACTAAAAGAACCAGGTCAAATCTGGACATATCTCGGTGTACAAATAAGTGAAATACCACTTTCTCAGATCAGTGAACACAATGTAGAGAAAGAGATATTCGTCACTTGTGGGAACAACTGAATATGTAAACATATGTACTATATCGCTACTAGAAACCATGGAAAATGGCTTCCAAAGTGTGAGGCACTTAGTGATCCGCAGGTCTGTCAGGCAGCATTTGTATTGATTGATTGTTGTTTGTTTGTTTTAAAGCAAGGCCATATCGGGTTATCTACTGTGTTTACTGAGTGGAATCGAACTCCAGATTTTAACATTGTGAGTCCTTAGACTTATCGCAGTTGGTGTTGGAATTCATATGATGCAAGTACTGGTGGTTTCTTAAGAATATCATACACGATATCTAGTGTATGTTTGTTTGTAATTAAGCACAAAGCTACACTATGGGCTATCTATGCTCTAGCCATTGCAGGTATCTAGCGTTGTAAGTAGGTAGACATATCGCTGTGCCACTGGTGGTGGGGGGGGGGTGATAACTAGTGTGTAGAAGAATGTTTAAGTACTGTACCGGGGTGATGCTCAAAAGAAAAGGTGGCCTTATTGGAGAAAACTTCAATAAAAAACTGTAGGCTCTCCATTGGAAAGAATATGTAGTCTCAGATAAGACTGATCTTCGTCAATAGTTACTTATCCCAATAGCATGGACTTACTGAGTGGATAACACAATGCGGCCTGTTTCTGATAGGTTAGCTGAACGGCAGATAGCATGATTCAGACAACAAAAGAAACCCACAAGTGTCAAGAGGTAAACTTCAATAGTTGGTATGCAGAGAGTTACCAAGCGTTAGGTTTAGTGAAGATACGTGCTTCATCATGTTTTCTTCAGCCTGATCGTTTAGCTGAAAGGCTAATACACTATATAGAGGTTGATAAGTGTAAGCTTACGAAGGTTGTGAATCTTGGCCAAACTGACTAGAATAAACACGTGACATGTATCATGATGGACGTATGGTGAACGTATAATTCCTATTCTTATGTAGATGTCTCACTTGATTTTTAACCAGTAGCAAAGTTAATGATATTAATTAGTTCAATTGTATTTTCTTTAAGCTCATTAATACTGAAAACATTATATTTTTCAAAGAATCAGCTTTTAAGCAGTTTTTACTAAATATATAGCAATATTGTTAGGATAATGTAAAGTGGCTGAAACAAATAAGAAGGAAAAACCTTTTGAAATTTAAATTACTTCTATTAAAATCCACATAATGTCACAATCGAGATCATTCTTTACGAGTTTTACACGGAATGATATGAGATGGCAACAAAATATTGGTCTGGACGATAAAAATAATTTTACCGAGGAATTCGCTTATGAATTTTGCTGTATGTTTATAATATAAAATATGTCTACTTTAGTTCAGGATGTCTGCCATGAGTGACCAGCTGGCTTGTTTGTAATTAAGTACAAAGCTACACAGTGGGCTATCTGTGCTTTGCCCACCACGGGTATCGAAATCTGAGTTTTAGTGTTGTAATAGCCATCTACACTCCAGGTTGGAGTATTTACTTTCCTTCTGTACATTATAGACCACAGAAATTTCTCATTTTGTTCAGGAAATGTCGATAAAAATATTCTCACAGTGTTTAACTAGAGGTTTATATATATATATATATATTCTGAAAAGTAGGCTAATCTGACATACATGCAAGGATGACAAAGTAGAAGTTTATTTTTCTCAGGAAGCCCCTGTTTGTTTGTTTGTTTTAAATTTAAGCACAAAGCTTAAGCTTTAGCTCTGCCCACTATGGGTATCGAAACCTGTTTTCTAGCGTTGCAAGTCCGCAAAAATATCGCTATGCCACTAAGGGGCAGGAAATCCTCACAGGAAAAAAATCCTATGAAATTGTTTTTATCTTGTAAAAGTTTTAAAATATAACAGTATTAAAAAAAGTAATTATTGAAGCAATGAACTAAACACAGGTATAGCTTATGGAAAACACCGTCTTCCTAGTTCCAAGGTTATGTTTCGAACATAGGCTTGTTAATGTCATATCGGAGGGTTTCGAGTTCCAGACCTGGTGCTACGGAAGGCTTTATACGTTCGCTTTTTGGTGAATTATAAGAATGATAATCCATCCCGTTATTCGGTTAAGAGTAGTAACTTTTATCTGAGGTGTTTTCGACTAGTTGTCTTCTTAGAGGTCCGTAGTTAAAATTATCATGACAAGGTACATTTTGTTTTATTTTGTTTTCATATATTAAGACAACGTAGCAGGAAGTTTTGGCACTGTTTGGCAGCTGTTTATCAACTGTTTCGTTTGCTTTGCAAAAATATTGAGATATTTAGTTGTTCACCTGAATAGTACCTTAAGTATACAATGGGATAAAGGGCAGTTTATATAGCTCTGTTTAAAGCAAACGAAACGGAGTCTGATAAACAACTAGCGAAAACACCTCAGATAAAAGTTCCTGCTACGTTAACTTAATATATGAAAATTCACCAAAAACAAAATGTACCTTGTCAGCACCAGGTCTGGAACTAAAAGAAAAGTATCCAGAAAGCGAAAATGTCCGTGTATCTGATTGACGTGTTCTATCTAAATGGTCAAAAATAGACTTAAAGTTGTGAGTTGTTGACCAAACTGGGTCCAGTTACAGCATCAAAACGTTGGCTTTCTCAGAGAAGACAAAAGAAAGGAAATTCTTAGCAAGTGACTACACACGACTATTTATCCATGGAGATGTATTTCAATAATGGGTTTAATGTTCTGTAGTCAAAAGACTGCCGTCATTTTAACCAATTACGTTGGCATGAAAAGGAATTTCACAGTATAAATTTCGTCTTTCTTTTTATGAGCTTTTTCTCAACAATATTACTTCAAACAGCAGGAGATTGCTAAATAACAGCGTACAATACATAATGTGTTTTAAAAGGTGCGAAATAACCATTCTGATGATAACACAATGTTTGAATAACAATATCCTGTTCCTGTGACTAACAAAGGAAAAAAAAAACATTCTGTTGACCACGTTTTTGAGTGCAAAGCGTAGTGTCTTACCTTCTCAGGTTAAACATCTCTTAAACGAAGCTAAATACCGTTGGTAAACTATTCATTCATGAGAAGAAGAGGATCATTTCACAATGCACGTATTCTGTTATAATATTGCTTGACCAAATCCAGAGGTTTAACATGCTTTGGTTTCTCTGTAATTCATCAGTTCGTTACCATAGTAACGTGGTGATTCAGCCAACTGTAAGTGGATAGTATCGTGGTTTTACAAACATTTTGCTCTAAAAATATTGTGATAAATACTAATATAAAAGTCTGGTTTGTGACATTAATGGAGATGTAGATGTTCTGAGGCGACAAGTAGACGCATGAAAACTGTAGATGTAGCTTGTAAACATAGTCTTTCTGGACTGATAGAGCTTTGCCTAACCAGAAAAAACTGCTACTTTACACATTCAGCGGTTTGAGTAGGCGATTAACTATCTGAAATGTCTATAAATGTTTAACACATTAATATTTCTTCTGGAGAAATCGGTGGTTTTTACAGGTACGAGGCTTAACACTTCATGAAGTATGTATGAAAGTATCGAAGCACGATATTTTATAACGCTTGGAGAATTTTGTTGTATATCGCCTTATTGACGCGGAATGTTAGAGTCAAAGTGAGCCATTTAGAGTTTATGGTATAATATTATGGGAGAGCAAGATGAAATTGAGAAAGGAATTGTGTAACTTTTTGTCTTTTCGCAGCTACGGGAGATCTCTATATGACGGCGATAGCCAACGTTAACGCACTGAATTTTCTTTTTCTTTCAAATTTAATTTCTAGATGTGGAATATCAACATCTCAGCCTCATAAATATCAACGTATCAATATGCAGTCTACATTGTGCGTTATACCCTCAACATAACATTACTTAAAAATGACATTATGAACTACAAAAGATGCTTTATTATAGTAATATTCAAATACAAGCTCAAAAACACTTGTATTTAGCACAAGACAACACGAAAGGTTATTTGACTCTGTATACTGCGGAGAGTTGAACCCGGGATTTTAGTGTTGCAAGCCAATGCATTTACGGCTGATCCAACGGATTATAAAAGAATTCGTCAGAAGCAAAATATATAGATGTATGTATATTGTGACTGATTATCTACGTGTATGTATTTACTGACTGATTACTTACAAAACAAAAACAACAAAATTGTATTTATTTAAGTTTTCGTTTCTGTCGATGATATAAACACAAAACCACAAAATTAAATTCATACATTATATTTGAAAGGAGAGCGTGTTTGTTTGCTTTGAATTAAGCCCAAAGCTTTGCAAAGGGCTCTCCTTGCTCAGCCCACTACGAGTATCGAAACCCGGTCTTTAGTATGCCAAGACTATAGATATACCGCTGCGCCACTGGGGTTCTGAAAGTAGAAAGGGTTTCAATAAACTATCAGGTTTCTCTTTAGGAGAAATTTTAAAAAATCCAGGAAATTGTAAAGGTAAGTTTGTGTTTTGGTATATGTATCTATATAAATTACTATCTCTCTATATATGTGTATATGTTAGGATTTCGTTGAACGTTATTATACTGATTTGTAACGTGAGTATCCAACTTGGTAAAGTAATTTCCTTTGTATCATCGAGTAATAGGAAACGTATTTTTAGCTATTAGGATAAAATATCCACACTAACTGCCTAGAAAATACGCCTAACAAACATATGAGGTACCCATTACAGTTTAATTACTGCTCAAGATATATATATAGAGAACTTATTATGTGGTCGGAGGACCATAATTCTGGATTCAGCGTGTTATCCATTCTGGCGTGCCTGTATTATGTAGTTGTGACGAGAATCTTGACGGCGACAAAATTTATTTTTAATCTGCTTCATTGCATATTTATGTGTTTTAGATCACGTGCTTGCTAAAGGTTTAACTGCTGCATGGTCAAACATTTTAATTCAATACGATCGTAATGGTTTAATGCTTAGCGTGCCCAGATTGTGAATCTGAGGACGTACGGTTCATGTTCCCTTCTTCCACATTCTGGGTTTGGAGAGATGTGCTATAAAAATAACTGTCAAGTTCTACTATTCAAGCAGACAATAATAACCGACAGGTGGTGTTGCTGAGTGTCTGACTTACCTTTTTTTCTTGTCAATTTATCGGTTCAAATTAGGGTTGACTAGCATTGCGAAAATATTCTTAAAAACACCAATAAACCAAAAAGCAAGTAAATATTTAATAAAATATAGAAAAGTCGACGAAGTTATAATGAACATGAAACGTTACTGACTAGAAACTCAAATTTCATTTAAATTTAAATAAGACAATTTAACAAATTTAAATAACCATAAGTTACATTCTCAAAACGCTGTCTGAAATCATCCATGATGTACTCATTGTGTACTGCTGATTATAATTAGTTTGATGTTCAGGTAGTACTTATAATGATACAGCAGTATAAGTAATAATTTCAGTAGTAAAGGATACACAATACGTGTAATCCAAATTGTTTTCTCATATACATCTTTAGCAAACAAATACTAAATCTTCAAAAGCTATTGATAAATATATCTATGTGATAGATAAACCACATACAAAATAACAAGTCATAGAACGATCCATCAGCAGATTATATACAAACATTCACAAAAAACATTTTTTTTCAGTTTCATTGCCTGATATTTTTAAACGTTTGTGGTTGTGTAACACAACAGACCTAATTTAGTTATAAGTCCACAAAAGAGAACAATAGAACAGGGATCAAGAGGAGTAGCTAATTAAATTAATTAACTAAATTATCAACCATTAATATATTCATGCAACCACAACATACACTACATCATCCAAATAATACTGAACAATGCAAAAAATGTGCCATCACACGTATAACCCATATATGCACTTACAATTTGTAAACGCGACACAGGTGAAGAGAATGCACACTACACAGACACGTAACCTTATTTGGACATACTGCAGTATAATGGGGCACATCCACTTTGATGACATACAGTCAAGATGTAAGCATAATTTAATGAATTATGAGCAAGATCATGTCAACTTGTATTAAAAAATAACATGCATGAGCAAGTGGAAAACATATTTAAAATAACTGAAAAGGTAGGAAATGGTGCACTCAAAAGTGAGGAGAAAAGGTAGGAATGGATGGACTCAAAAGTGAGGAGAAAAGGTAGGAATGGGTGCACTCAAAAAGTGATGAGAAAAGGTAGGAATAGGTATAAAGTAATAACACCTCTTCTGTACAACATCTGTTGTTATTAAAGATGTTATTAACATCTGATGTTATTAAAGTAATAATACCTCTTCTGTACAACATCCAGTCCTTGCTTCATTCATCCTTGTTCATGATATTATACAACTTATGGTTAAATACAAAACTGTGTCGCCATTCTTGTAATTTTGTGTAAATGGTAACGATTCTACGAAATCGATACACAGAAACCTCTTAGAATTTTTTACTTTTGTATTTTAATCAATCAGTGTTCGAAATCCTGTTGCCTTCTCATGCAACTGCAAAAAAAAAGGACAAGTTGTAAAGAAATATAAAACATACAATGTATGACTTCACACAAATACCTCGTTCTTTTGGGCCCGGCATGCCTTGGTGGTTAGGGAGCTCGACTCGTAATCTGAGGGTCGTGAGTTCGAATCCAAGTCACACCAAACGTGCCTGCTCTTTCAGCCTTGTGGGTGTTATAATGTGATGGTCAATCTCACTATTCCCTCTAGTCTTACCTTGATAAATTACGGACGATTAGAGCAGATAACCCTCGTGTAGCTTTCCGCGAAATTCAAAAACAAACAAAATACAAACTTATTCTTCTGGTATCGTGCAGTATACGTATTGTCTCCAATAATTTGATTCACAGAAACGTCTAGTCATTGTATGATAAGTATAACTAAGTTTTATAACTTTAACCCATGAACAGGATGTAGGACTTGTTCCCTTGCGAGGCTGTACAGAGGAAGTTTTATTATATCATGCCCATTCCTTTTCTGTTTCCTCACGGGAAAAAGTTGCAGATCATTGTTTTGCATGAATTCAAGCATGATCATAATGCATCATAAACAGCTCGCAATATCAACCAAGCATGGAGCAAAGGAACCACCTTCAAACTTAGAGTACAGCGTTGGTTCCATAAGTTTCGTAATAGAGATGTAAATCTTAAAGATAAGGAGGGCAGAGGATGTCCTTCTACTGTTGAAAATGATCAATTAAGAGCATTAGTGGAAAGAAACCCGTACCAAACTGTTCGAGAAATGGCACAAGAATTGGGTGTTGGCATTTCCACAACTTCGGAATATCTCGAGCAAACTGGAAAAGTGAAAGAATTCGACAAATGGATCCACACAAATTGCCATTTTGAACTGCGCTCTATGCTGGTTCTGAGCAAAAGAAATGACCAATTTCTTGTTCGAACTGTTACCTGCGACGAAAGATGGATCCTTTACGACAACAGATAGCCTCAATCAGAATGCCTCAATCACGACGAGGCTCTAAAACTTCCCAAAGCCAAAGTTGCACCAACAGAAGATTATGGTCACTGTATGGTGGTCTGTGACCGATATTATCCATTGCAGCTTGCTTAACCAGGGCCAAAATATCACTGCGGAGGTTTACTGTGAGGAATTAGAAGAAATGCGTAGAAAGTTGTGTGAAAAGATGCCAGCACTAGTCAATCGAAAAGGACCAGTCTTACTTCATGATAATGCTCGGCCACACGTTGTTGAAATGACGTTCCATAAGCTCAGTGAACAGGGCTACGAAACATTACCTCATCCTCTTTACTTCCCAAACCTGTCTCTCACCGACTACCAGCTTTTCAAGCATTTGGACAAAAGATTCAATGACAAAGCAGCAGCAGAAAATGGCTTTACAAATTTTCTGAGTTCTAGGAGTTCACAGTTTTATCATTATAGCATAAATAATCTTGCTTCTGGTTGTCAAAAGTGTACATATTCACTATTTTGATTAATAAAGTTGCTTTTTATTTTTAATAAAGTTACAATTTAAAATCCGCCATTATTTTTCGCACAACGTAATTATTACTTTTAAAGCTCACCCACCGTGTTTTGTGGTAATGAGAGATCAACCTATGGATCCACTAAGCTACAACTCACTAAGCCATGCCTGACAACAAATAAATGAGCAGATGAAAAATATGAGAGAGCAGTTTGACACGAAATAGTAATATTTATTAAATACAATAAAGAACAAAAGACAAACAGGGAAATATTTCCTTGGCATTTTGTGCTAATCAGTTAGGTGTGAACTAAAAGATAGAAGAGATTGTTTCAAACATTTTACTGAGGTATGAAATTTACTTCTTTTAGCGTTATGGCAAGACAATTAATTTCATACATTTACATGCTTATTAGTTGGATTTTGTGATCAAGAAAATTCTGTTATATATTTTTTTTTCACTCAAGTTATAACTAGGTTTTGAATTACGAATAATGATGGTGTTTGATAATTATTTTTTCATGTAAGCTATGCCTAAACCATTTTTTCTCCCTGCTATGAAAGCTATACTGTAAAAAATAAAACAAACAATAACTTAAAATATGACCATATCCGTTGTTATTACATGGCATTCTAGCTACTTCGTAAAATATATTCTAAATAACCCGCGAAGTATAAGAACTGAATCAGTAAAATATTTACATTGATTATATTGCTGGCATGTGGTCTTTCATAAGGAGGTGAAGCCACTTAAAGTTTAATTGCCGTTATAAATTCTGAAGTGAACAAGAACCTACAATGATCCATAGTGGATTTAATTAATATGTGTATAAATATAATAACAAAATTAAATATTGCTTTTGATTTAAATTATTTTACCTCGTAGTTATTTCTAAGATAGTGACCATCAACGTATGCTGAACAACGTATGTAGCCTGTGATCATTATTTGTTAAAGGGTAACAAAATAAAAAGTTAAATTTATATAATTATTGACAAATGGGATAACACATATCAACTCACCTGCTTGTAGACGTGGACATTTACATATATATCAGTATGTGTTGGCTATGCATTACACAACATTATTTAATGTACACCTTAATGTTATGTTCTATTGTAACCATGTTTTTATACAGATTTCTGGAATCTTCCTTCTGGACGCCACTTGATTCTTGTTTCATTCAGACCCAACTATCATCTGACGCGCATATTCGCATCATCTCTAACGTTAGACTGATTTTTTGTTTGAAGTTCTAAAGAAGTTTGTTAGACGAGACAGAGATATGGGCAGCAGGTGTAAATACTGTGATCAATCCAAGTCATCAAGGTCACAGAGTACTTTATCAATAAAGCAGTGCACGAGCCTCATGTGAATAAAGTTAACTCATTTACAACCACGGCTCTTTTTTTCCAAACATTCATTATTTTTCGAAGTTCTGGGAGATTGTTTATTTTGAATTTCGCACAAAGCTACTCGAGGGTTATCTGTGCTAGCCGTCCCTAATTTAGCAGTGTAAGACTAGAGGGAAAGCAGCTGGTCATCACCACCAACCGCCAACTCTTGGGCTACTCTTTTACCAACGAATAGTGGAATTGACCGTCACATTATAACGCCCCCACGGCTGAAAGGGCGAGCATGTTTGGTGCGACTGGGATTCGAAACCGCGACCCTCGGGCTATGAGTCTAACGCCTTAACACACTTGGCCATGCCGGGCCATCCTGGGAGACTAAGTCTTTTATGGACTAACTAATACCTTCGTATGCACAATGTTCCTTGCAATCACCTATTTCACACATACACTCACATATTAGCTTTCGTTCGTTTTTCCCAAACATGCTGTGTTTAAACAACTCTTTAGAGCATATTAACGTCAATGTTGAATGTAAAACATGACGTTTTCTTAATGCTCATGGCACATGTAAGGTAAAATACTTACGGTAAGGTTGTGGCGATCGTATATTAACCGTTGTCGTGGTTAGTAGCTTATACAATTTTTTAAAGTGTAATTATTAGTTAGCTTATATGTTTTGACCTGACAAAGAGTGGTATACAGAGTCCTTGATTCGCAATTTGTGAGTCGTGGGTTTGAATCCTATCACTGAACACACTCATCCTTTCAGCTGTGGGAGCGTTGTAATATGACGCTCGATCCTATTATGCAATTAGAGTAGCCCAGTAGTAGTGGTGTTGGCTAGCTGCCTTCTTTACAGTTTATCACTTTTCAATTAACAATGAACAGTTTATTTTTTGCGCAAAATTCATTGAACAGTTACAACACTAGAAACTGGATTTCGATACCTCTAGTATATAGAAAACAGATAGCCCGCCGATTGTGTAACTTTTTGCTCAACGTCAAGCAAACAAACAAACTTACCAAAACATTTAACTAGGCCTGGCTTGGCCAGCATATTAGGGTGCCCGACTCGCCATCTGTGGGTCATGGCTTCAAATCCCTGTTCAATTAAATATGCTCACTCGTTCATTTTTAGGGGCGTTATAAATGTGATGATCAATCCCACTGGTCATTGGTGAAATAATAGCCCAAACCTTGGCGGTGGGTATTGGTGACTAGCTGCTTTTACTCTAGTTTTTCAATGCCAAATTAAGAACGGCTAACGCAGATGGCTTTTGTGTAGCTTTGCGTGAAATTCAAAAACAGTGAACAAACATATTTTAGTAACAAGATACCAACTGTTAACAAGTTTTATATTATGCTTCAGCTACTATTCTGTCACCATCTTCGAGTGAAGGTAGTGGCTGAGATTCAATCCAAAATTTTCTTGATGAGAGTATGATACATTGTCACTCGAGTGGAGTCTACTAATTAAAACTTGAATCAACTAAATATTTGAATATTTCAGGAGAGATGTCCAGGTTTCTCTGACTTCTGTACAAGGCTAATTTAGTGTGTTATCAGTTAATTTGACGTAGAAGATTTCTTTTATTTCTAATTTCCACATGAGTGGTATATATCTTACCATAATAGTATTATTTCAATTTTTATTTTGGTTTCTTTCTTTGGTATAATGGATTATTGAGTATAGATCTGTTAAACCGAGTTTTGTACGTTTATTAGCCTCCATATTTCTAACATTTGTTGGTCTTTTTATTTGTTCAGTGTACTGGAATCCATATTCACAGGAAATATTGTAAATGCTGTTTGTATTTAGGTGGTTAGGTGTATGCTAATTGCGACCATATTGTGTTGTATCTTTTGCATACTATTCTTTCTTAATGTTGTTTACACATTCAAACGTATGCATATTTTAAAATATATAGGATAATATGGTTGTATGTGTGTACTTTTTTACTGTTTATTAATAGTGTTTATCTGATTTATTTTGTTGTTTATCTTCTGATGCGGGTGTCTATTACTAATGATGTTTATAGCAATGTACTTTTTTCATCTTCGTAGCTTCTTCTGTATTACAAATCGGGTTAATTCTATAAACTAAGCAAATTATGATACCTGTTATTATACTGTTCAGAGGTGTGTTGGGGTGATTAAATAGTCGAGGTACATACCAGTATCAATAGGTTTACAACAAACTCTTTTGGCAACTCACGTCAAGAGACAGGAGTTTATTTTGTACTTCTGTTATTAAATGTATCATTAGATATTATATGTTGAAATATCTGATGAATATTTGAATCTTGTCTGTAGTATGTGGTTATATAACTAATGTATAATCGAAATATCTTAGCTACATTTTGTGGCATAGAATATTTGTTTTGAAGATGTTCACCTCAAAATGTTGCAAATAGAATTTACTGAATACTGACACTAGGGGGAAGTCCATAGCTAGGCCTTTTTCTTGTTGTCGGTAGTATTTATTTTCATGCTGAAAGTAGCTTGTGAGTTCTGTTTTTTATTGAGATTGTCAGTTTTGTCGTTCTATAATTTTCAAGCTGTTGGCAGAGCATTTGTAATGTGTCAGAAATTAATACGTGAGTGAAGAGATTGGATACGTAAAAGTTGATTGTTATGTTTTATGGAGTTATTTTGATTGTTTTTATAATCTCTATACATACTGGGCTGAGTTCTTAACACTTAGATATTTAGTTAAGGGATGGCATGTTGAACTTCTGCAGTGAACTATGGGTCAGAAAGTAGAATTGTCTATGAATTTTAGGCAAGCCATTAATTAGTTTGTGTGTTTGTGGCAGAGTGCTGTTATTTTTTACCATCTATATTCCAAGTTATTTATGGTATTTCGTGAGAAGTTTGTTAACATTTTACATATGTTAAAAGATTGGGTTAGACTTGATGTTTGTCTTGTGGCCATTTTTAACTAGAGTATAGAGTATTTCTCTTCATGATTACAGTCGTATTTGTTTTATCTCTGCTGGTACAATAGTCATCGTATTGTCCTTCTTTAACATTCTGAGAGCAGTTTTTCTGACAGAGTGATATTATAGCGAAGTTTACATTTTATGATTTTCTGGAGGTATTAATTATTTTTTTCTTGAACTCTAGCTACTACCTACACAGAATTAGGCCTTTTCAGGAATTTCCTGAAAAAGGTAGCAGATTAACAATCGACCCATGGGATAAAATTCCAGTTAGTAATAAGTACATAGTTATAAAAAGTTACTAATTAATAATTAGAGTCAGGTGATTACATAGGCCACTAATCATGCCAACGACACATAAAATGTTTAAAATGGCCTACAGTCATCGTTAGATCACTTCCATCCTTTGTTTGTCTGTGGGCTATTTCACGTTCTTAATGATTTTTACCTTTTCTCCTGCTTGGCATGGACGATTTGTTAGGGTGTTCAACTAGCGCGAGCCGTGTGTTAGAACCCCGTCACTAAACATGGTCGTCATTTTAACCGTGGGGGCGTTATTGTATTTTGATCAATCCTACGTTTCGTCAGTAAAAGAGTAGCCTAAGAGATAGTGGTAGATAGTGTTAACTAGCTACCTTCCCTTTAATCTATCACTTTTAAACTAGTGATGGCTAGAGAAATTACCTCTTGAGTAGCATTGCTCGAAATTCCAAAACATAGAAAGATAAACAATTTTTGTTGGTAACTGAGGTGAAGAAGGAATCAGGGCTATAGCTTGATATTAAGCATTTTCGATTGATAGTTAATGATGTATTCTTCATACATTTTATGTAGAAATAACATCAAGATATAATGACTGAAATAGTTATGAATTTCATTCTTTCATGTATTCATCTATTTTTTCTAAACTTTATGAAGATGCTCCCCATATAGTATGCTATTCTTGTTACCCAAATATCACAACGTCTTTTTCATTGCTTATGCCAAGAAATCCTTACAATTTTCTGCATTAAAAATGTTATCTTGAGTGGTCTGCGAGTTTTAGAGCATTGAGTTCTAATATAGCAACCTTTAATATATTTTTTAAATTTTGGCGGTAACTCAAAATTATTTTTGTTTTAGTACTCTACTAACGTGGGTTGAATAACTTCTTACCACAGTCATTACTAAGAGTCAAAGACAAACTTTAAGCTGGCCGGTAGGAAAATACACAAAACGTTATTGTGAATAAAGTTTGTGCATTTATTTTTTTGTATTTCTTTCTTTCCTTCGCTGTAAATATTCAAAAGTATTATTATTTGCAATAAACTTCCTGAAATTGCATTTTTAGATACTTTAAACTTACCTGTTAAGAAGTAATACTTTGGTGCGGTGATTACAGAATTAATTTTTAAATATATAATTTTCTCTACAAGTGTGTTTTTTCGTCATCATGGAGGATTAATTACTGTATATTTTATTTTGAAATTTCTCTTTACTAATGTTGTATTCGTAAATCATGCTCATAGAAGGATATCTTCTAATACCACATGGAACTTATGGCGGAGAAGATGAAGCCTGTCTGAAATGAGGAGTAGGTCAGATAATGTTACAAGAACTGGGTGAAGAATATTCTTGGACTTAGAGCTTTAAGTGTTAATGGCGGGAGCTATGTGTAAATTCTGAATCTTACCTCACGATGATGAGGTTGATAGGCGTTTTACTGTATTTTGTTAACCAACCATATCACAACAATCTCCATTGTTCACCTTATACACACTGGAGCATAGGACAATAGATAAGAATTTCAATGATTTTAAGGAAATATTGGCTGCACCTAGCAAACTCTGCCAGAAAGTTGCATATTTTTATCTCAAGAAAATTGTCCCAGGAATAGTTTGTATTCTATCTGAAACTGAAAGATGTAATCATTAAACGGGCTGAATCTTAGCTATTGGCTTACATTTTAGTACTGTTTGTTGCGGACATTTACTCTGAACGAAGTGCTTCACATTTTCTAATGCGTAGACAGATTCATATTTATCAAGGAGGCATCTTCAACAGAAAATTGTTTAAAGAGTTGTAAATGTATTAACTATGTGAAAATCCAAAGCAGTATACTTCACACTATCATTTCCAGTCTGATGGTTTCAGAAGAGGTGGTCAGGCTGTCAAGTGTATGCTTACTAAGTTTATTAATCCTGACCAAACTGTTTGCGATAAACACTTTTCATAACTTATGATGGCATATCACACAACTGAGAAACAATCGATGTATTAATATTATATAGTTAAAAAAACGTTGTAATATATGAAAATTTTTTCTCAAAATTAGACAGGTGGTTGCGCAGCAAGCATCTCGACGCGGTTCAACTGTCGCACTTCAGCGTGTTTCTCATTGGTAAGCAGTTACAGGCACTTGCCACAGAAAATACAAACTGCTCCGTGATTTCTCCAATAATTCCCAAACCTTCCGTGACCCCCGAGAAACTTCAAACCACCTCCCAGGAATCACGACCTCCAGGTTAAGGACCACTGCAATAGTGGAATGAAATTCTGGTGATTAGTTATATGGTATTAACTTGTGGCGAGGAAACAACTTAGTTTCAACTGTACTGGCCCATATTTTGTTCAATGAGGTGATGTGCATTTTACAATGATTACTCTTCAAGCACATGCACATCAAATACGTTGTCAAGATGAAACTCTACATCACTGGTTACTTCAGGATTCAGAGTTGGATAAGTAAGTTTCTTCTGACGATGAGAGAGCTGTGTGACATCAGCTGATAAGAAAAACACTGGTAAAACATATTCGTTTGTCCATGAGGAAGCAAATCAACAAATACCAGTGTAGGAACATTGATGACCAAGCAACTGACTTATTCGTTATGAATGAAAGTAACTACTTCACGAGCAGTCAGAATAAGATGTATATGTAACTAATTAGAGTACCTGTGCCCTAGCCGGAAGTTAAGTAAATTCATGGTAATAAAAGGCTATCTTAGAACATGAAAAGTTGCTTACCTTATACGTAGTTGTAAAGTCAACCCATGAAAAACCGCAAAAGACAAAATGAGGAATCACAAGTTTGCATATATCTCCACATGAAACCTTCAAGCTAAATTTGATGAAGTTCCATTAAAAGGGGACGAAGTAGTGGTAAAAAATACCCATAAAAACCACAACACACAAATTTAGAAATTAAAAACTAGTATGTACCCCACATGGACCTAATGAACCTCCATACCAATTTCTTGAAGATCCATTCACACCTTGCGAAGTAGTTATATAGATATATAACAGACAAAAGGCAGAACTATTGTATTTATACGGATACATCGGGTTATAACATTTGATTATTTTACAGTTTGGACATCTAGTTAATTGAATAATAGATAATTGAATGAACGTTTGAATACTCAGTTTTCAGCTGTGTAGTAATATTTTGTAGAGGGACATTGTCAAAGGTTTTATTATAATCTCTCCATCTATCTTGTGAGTTTAACGGAATTGATTTTGTTGGATGAAAATCTTAGGGAATGTTATAAATAGATTTAACTACCAATTTTAACTAGCAATGCGTATACTGTGAATATTTTCATTCTAAAATGAAGTTTTTATGGGATTTTGTTTTTATTTTGAACTTATTTATATTTTTCTGTGATTGGGTTATGTTATGCTCTATTTCATTTTGCTTTGTTTTAATTTTGATATCATTGATTTTCAATTATGTATTACATTTTGATTTTTTTTACTGTGCTATTATTTTTCTAGTTACTGGAGAATTTTTTGTTCTACTCTCTGGTTCTTCAAGAGGCTCAGCAGTAACTCTGAAGGCATATAACGCTATAATCCGGATTTATATAACAACAGCAAGTACAACACAGAGAGCACATTATCTAGCTTTAGGCTTAACAATAAACACATAAATACAAACGAAAGTTAGACTTTACTGCTGCCTTTATGCTGTGTAACAGAGTTTGGCATGTCAACTGGGGAAAACAATTACAGCATTTTGTGACCTGCAATTAATGTTGTAATTAGGTTAATAGTGTTTAATTTTAACATTTGGCGAACGAAGGACGGATTATAATGACGGAAGTAGTCTTGAAGTTCATAACTGTTTGAGATTAAAATGTTTGTACTAGTATTATATTTGTTTTTTGAATTTCGCACAATGCTACAAGAGGGCTATTTGCACTAACCGTCCTTAATTTAGTAGTGTAGGAGTAGAGAGAAGGTAGCTAGTCGTCACCACCCACCGCCATTTCTTAGGCTACTCTTTTGCCAATGAATAGTGGAATTTACTGTCACGTAATAACGTCTACTCAGCTTAAAGGGTAAACATATTTAGTGTGACGGGATTCAATCCCGTGACCCTCAGATTGTGAGTTTAGGTTCTTAATTATCTGGCTATACCGCGTCTTTTAGTACTCTGACATTCTTGTCAGTCAAATGTCTAAAAGTTGTAAAATACGAATCCTTTTACTGAGGCACAGCTTACATATGCCAACAGTTAGACATCAACATCACTTTGGCAATGTGTCTGACCTTTCTCCTATCTCAAATTGTTGTGCAGCTACTTACACACATTCATATAAGTTAGGTTTCCCACATCCCTAAAGCCTGGTATGACCAGGTGGTTAAGACACCCGACTCGTAATCTGAGGGTCGCGGGTACGAATCCCACTCACACCAAACATGTTCGCCCTTTCAGCCGCTGGGGTGTTATAAGTTACGATCAATCCTACTATTTGTTGGTAAAAGAGTGACCCAAGAGTTGGCGGTGGGTGGTGATGAATAACTGCCTTCCCACTAGTCTTACACTGGAAAATTAGGGATAGCTAGCACAGAGAGCCTTTGTGTAGCTTTGCGCGAAATTAAAAACAAACAAACAAACAAACCATACCCCTATCCCTTAAATGTTATTTGGCAAAGTTGGAAACATATGCTGCTTAAGACTCTAGCAGATCACAAATTAATGTTTGGTCTGATTTTGCAGTAAATTAGAAATACTTCTGTTCGAGCATATATAGAAAAGTCTTTTACCTCAGCAGTCAGTAACACTGAAAAAACAAACATACAAAAAACACTGTGAGCCACAATTAATATTAGTAACGACTGTTTATTTGTTCGCTCGTGTTTAGTTACTTCCTTTTTTGTCGAATTCGAAATTATTTTCTTCAATATATGTATATATCCTGAATCTGTGTTTTGGGATATGTTCAGTTCTATCCGTTACACATCATTAATTTGATACAAAAATTTAGGCCTGTATTTACCACTTTTTATCTACAATGTACCTCATTAATATTAGTTCGGTCGATATAAAACAGAACAAAATATCACGTTTTGGTGCTTTAAGTAGTTTACATAAAAATTCTCGGTTCAAATTGATTATACATCGTATCTTTACAATTATTTAATATTAATTATATCCTTTTCTATATAAATATATTAATTTATTTATGGGGTTTCGAGCCCAATTTACTTCACCGTATAGTAATTGAAATTAATTTAGGTATGTGGATAATGTTAAGACCTTTCGTCGAATTCATTATTCTATGTTATACAGCAGGCCATCTGTTTAATGATTGTATAAATATATGTGCCAACAGTTAGATATCAACATCACTCTGGCTATGTGTCTGACATTTTTCCTATCTCAAATTGTTGTGCAGCTACTTACATTCATATAAGTTATGTTTCCCCCGTCTCTAAGGCCTGGAATGACGAGGTGGTTAAGGCACTCGACTCCTAATCTGAGGGTCGCGGGTACGAATCCCACTTCCACCAAACATATATATAAAAAGTTGCTTTTCTATTGGTAGAATTTTATATGCACTTACTGTGGTTGTGCCTTAGTCTAGGCATATATTTACTCATTTCTAAGCATAATATAATTATGTATTATTTACACAGTAGCTATAAATACTCACTATATCCTCAAACAAACCTTCATTAAAATTTCCAGCTGCAGATTAACATTTTGCATCTCACATTAATGTGATCATATAGTCAATAGCTACAGTTAATCATCATTAACAATATCATCTATTAGTCATGTTTATTATTACTACAATGTATAAGACAAGCTACAACGTCATGTAAGTTTTTGCCCACAGTTGAGCATAAAAAAGCTGGTAGCAAGATGAATAAAAAAATAGAAATTTAAAATTTTTAAAACCTGCAAATAGGTATGGTAAAAACTAAGCAAATAAAGCTGAAGATACTGTAGACATTATTTACTTAAACTCCAAATTCACCAAATTTAATTCTAGGTAACAGCATGGAGCCATAATAGGAGTTTGTAGTTTGAGTAAATAATGTCTAAAGTATTTTCAACCTCAGTTCCTTATTTTTTACGATCATTATTTGCAGGTTTTTAAAATTCACAATTGTCTATCTTTTAATGGTATAATAGTGAAGTGTGTGTAATATCCATGGAGCTTAAAGTCCGTTTTATTTTACCATATAGTAACCAAAATGTAAATAATGTTAGGACATTTCGTCGAATTTATTATTCAATAATATCCAGCGAATCAACTTTTTATTAACTGTATATAACTATGTTAAAATATTTTGAGCACTTAGTCATTTAGTTTAACTGAAATAATTCGTAATATATGTTCAAGGCTATCGTCAATATTATTACGTACGATAATGGATAAAACTTAATAGAATTTCAGCAGAATATTTTTAAAAGACAGTATAAATAATTCCCCTTTTTCCGTTAAAAGTTAATTTTAACATAAATTTAATTCCAGACCATCCATAATTTTGTTCGCAACAATAGTTTGAATAGAAGAGGAAGCCAGAAATAGCAAACAATCAAGATAACCAATACTTTGTTGCTGGAGGGGTCTTCAAAATTTTACTACGCTGTCAAAATCACATGATCTGAACGTTTTAGACAAGCCTTTAGGCCTTTTAGAAACCAGGAGATTGTCGATTTCTTCAACAAAAACATTCATACTGTTTCCACAATAACACTGTAATTTGTGTGTGTGTGCTTTTTTCTATTTCCGTAATATTTTAAAAGCAATCGTATGCAAAGAAGGCAGTAAGAAATAGGCTCCGAATATTATGCACGAATTTTGTTAAATTATCTAATTTTTGTTATTTGTAACTTTAATTTTCTTTATTGTTAAAACAAGCTGGTCGAATTTGGTCACATTTGGTCGAGGGAATTTTTATTTATTCATTGGAAGTAAATGTAGAAAAGTAAGGAAGCCATAGGGAAAAGTTTCTTGGGAGAACTATTTTAAATGGGGATTTAGATAAAAATAGGAAATTTTATCTTCTCTCTAGTCAGATTTTTGAATATATTCTAATAATTTAATTTACTTTTTAACAAAGAATCATAGCTTGTAGTTAATAGCACAGGCTTTACTTTCAATCATAAATTCCATGTCAGAAGTATATTGACACTATCAGGACCGCTTGAGTGATACTGTGTCATCCCGATGTGTTTTATTCTAATACTTAAAGTATTTAACCTGAATGTATGAAATTAAGTGCACATTTTGTACATATCTAGTTTGTGCTTAAAGATAAGAATACCTTATCATAGTATCTGTGTAGTATTTTTGGTTATGGATTTTCGATATTTTTTATTATATACTAAAAATACTTACTTTCATCTTATTTTTAATGTTTTCGGTTACCGTGTTTCTAAAGTTTTGTAGATATGTTTTGTTTTTGAATTTCGCACAAAGCTACTCGAGGGCTATCTGTGCTAGCCGTCCCTAATTTAGCAGTGTAAGACTAGAGGGAAGGCAGCTAGTCATCACCACCCACCGCCAACTCTTGGGCTACTCTTTTACCAACGAATAGTGGGATTGACCATCACATTATAACGCCTCCACGGCTGAAAGGGTGAGCATGTTTGGCGCGACGGAGATGCGAACGCGCGACCCTCAGATTATGAGTCGCACGCCTTAACGCGCTTGGCCATGCCGGGCCCTGTACATATGTCCAACAATTTTAGATTCATAAGTTTATTATATCCATGTAAAGAGTACCTGAAAATAGCCTGTAACAAATCACGATTTTTATACTTGTAAAACCTTAGTATTAGACTTATTACAATTTTATGCACTTAATTCAGTCTGGATTGCACGAAATAGGTTATCAGCAACGGATATAGCAAATATAGTGTGGTTGGAATACTATTATTATAATACACTATTTTACTTCTTGAAAATACCTAACGGACTAAATTAAGAATGTAGTATTTAACATTTAAACAGCGGCCATCATCAACTGATACCGCTCTCTACAACATTCTTGCTGTTTGAGGAGTTGAAATGTATTAGGCCTAGTAGTAATGCCTTGCGACAAGTATAAGAATGCTCCTTCGCTGGCTTATAAAAGAAGCATACACACCATAAATATTATAATATTTGTTTTTGTTCTCGTTCTAGAACAATTTTTTATAGAAGGTTAAAAATGGGGAGATTTTTTATTGATCGATAGGTTTTTTTATTCAGACAAGTGTCTTGCACCCTCCATATATGCAGATACATTTACGTAAGGTAGTGTTCTTTATAGCACTCTCCCTCCCTAAGTTTTATATTTTCTTAATTGCACTTGTTACTGTAATAATATCTCCTTTTCTAGATCTAAGGTCTAAGTTTCAGTAACCGTGCATTTACCTCATCAAAAGAAACGAATGATCAACATTTTATTTTTTATTACAAATTTCACTTTTTTAATTTAAAAATCGCGCCCAGAGCGAAAAAAAAAGACATCTAAATATACAGGTAGGCATGATATTAAAATTTTTGGTGAGCAAACATTTTCTCCTGGTTGTTGTTAATACAACGGATTTTCGAACAAAACATTTTGACACGTCTAGTTAAATACATTCTCCAGACGACAAACTCGCCCTTAGTATTGGTTACTATGGTAACGGAATTAATACATGCAACTTTTCCCAAGGGCTTAAAAGAGGAATCGTGACCTGAGATTGAGCCGTCATAGAAGCACGTGACGCGCCTGCCATATAATCCAATTCCATATTCATAAAGCTTTACCTCTCCGTTAGGATCTTTAAAAGCTTTAGTTTCGGTTTAAAAAATACGATGACAAGAACATACACTATAAAACTATGACCCAAAGACTATAATATATACTATAAAAACACATGTAGGTCTTCAGTTTTACAAAAGGCTTGACACAGACATATTTAAAATGTTGTTCTTACATGAAATAAGAATTTTGTTTTACTTGTATTGAATTCGAGTATCTCAAAGACGTATAATCAAATTACCGTATTTCCTCAAATTCACGCCCCCACCGGTGTTTTTATAAAGCTTACCTCATGCGACAACACCAGTAATCCAACATATAATCCACTTTTTTACCACAATTTTGATTTAGAAAAAAGAATAACAAAGAATTACACACTCTTATAGCGTTGAAATAAACAAAAACGAGAATCCAGAACTTCACAAATACTATAATTGGCACCCCTATTTGCAGTTTGCAACGCTCGCAAGGATGTTAATTAGGAGCATTACAGTATATAGTTTTACTCACTTGTGGTAATACTTGGCTTATAGGTAAGAATAATAACTTATAGACAAAACTATAAAAAACGTTGGAAAATATATGGGGATTTAAATATGAACTTCAGATTGACTGAAACGAAAAAGACCAAACAGAGTGTAAAAGAAAGTGCAAAAGAACATTTATTTATTACTAATACAAATAAAAGCTGACGAATGCACATGAAGCGAGACAACAAGGCCTAAAATATTATTTTATTGAGAGTACATAACACCTATATACAAAATGTACAATAGCGTAATCTCTCTAATAGCGCTACCCAAACCGCTGGTTATTACTGTTTGTTTTTTTTTAGTTGAGCACAAAGCTGCATAATGAGCTATCTGTGCTCTGCCCACCACAGGTATCGAAACCCAGTTTTTTGTAAGTCCGCAGACATACCGCTGAGCCACTGGGGGTCACTGGTTATTACATTAATCAAACAAGAAAGACTTGGACTTCATGCGTTGTTGAATCTTTAAACATATGATTTCGCTATAGCGATCACAAAATACCAAACTAAGTAGCTATTTAACGACAACTGTGGGAGAGTTGAACAACGTTTTTGAGAAATGGTTTATGATAAAGATTAATTAGAAAACCCACAAATCAGACGCATACCATAATTAGTTCTCTACATTTGGTGTTAAAATCTTTAGACGCACGCGCCCGAATGCACGTGCATTTGAGGGTGTTCTAAAATTTTAAATACGCATGAACATACAGAAACGATTGAATGCATGTTCACAAAGTGATGAGAGTACAGTTTCGAACGAACTGAGCATGCGTACTTTAGAGAAAATCCATAGAAGTTGTATTCCATTTTATTTTCTGGAAAATTATACATGGGTAAGGGTTGTTTGTGTGAAGTACTTTACACATAAAAAAACAACAACTAAATTTGAAATCGTCACGTGATGAAAACAACATTGTGTAACATGTTCGTTGTATTAAAAATTTGACTAAACAAAAAGCAAGTAAGATGATTTTGAACGCAAAAGCCGATATGCAATCCAGACTCTTCAAAGAAAAAGGTCTTTCTAACGATATGAGATTTGTAGAGTTTTAAATACAAGTTCCGGATAGACAAGCTCAAACGTATTATTTATTTAGTCAAATAATTTTTACCCTTCGGTCCGGCATGGCCAGGTGGGTTAAGGCGTGCGACTCGTTATCTGAGGGTCGCGAATTCGCATCCCTGTCGCACCAAACATGCTCGCCCTTTGAGCCGTGGGAAGTTATAATTTGACGGTCAATCCCACTATTCGGTGGTAAAAGAGTAGCCCAAGAGTTGTCGGTGGGTATTGATGACTAGCTGCCTTCCTTCTAGTCTTACGCTGCTAAATTAGGGACGGCTAGAGCAGATAGTCCTCGAGTAGCTTTGCGCAAAATCACAAAAACAAACAATCATTCTCTCTTTTCTTTATACACACGACAGATGTGATATTTCAAACCTAACACTTTATTCAAGCACCGCAACCACTGAAGTTATTTTTTAAATTTTTTTATCAAATAGTTGCATAAAATTTAAGTTGTATTTGTTATTATGAAGTGGTACTATCACTCCACACTGTTTACAGTCCTTGGTTGATACTTACACAAAACATGTAGAATTTTTTAACTGATCCTTTAACGAGATTTATTGCATGCTGATAGGATGATGTTATTATTCAATCAAAAAGTTTTCTTTAGTGAATCAACCAAATACAAGTGTGATAAATATGCCACATAAGTTTGTAATAAAGCAAATATCAAATTAATTAAACAAACATTGTGTTATGAATTTCTTCTTAATTTCTAAGCTGTTTGTTTTAGCTTGTACCTTCAAAGTTCTGTAGTGCTTCAAGTACATAATGTTACGTACTATTATTTTATTTCAGACCAATTTATTATTTATTACTTTATGTACGTTATATATTACTACTTTAAATAACTGGAATTTTACTTTTAGTAGCTTTGCGCGAAATTGAAAAAAACAAACAATCTTTACCCTTCTATATACTTAATTTGACAAATGGAGCTCTATTAAATTATGTTTTTAATTGTTTTTTAGTTGAAAATTTCTAGGAAGATCTAGAGATATTATTAGGTTACACAAATTGTTATAAAGCAAGTTAATTGATAGTATTTTTTAATTCATTCCTGTTTGCGACTCGAATTCAGAGGTGTGTAAGAAACTGTATTTCAGATCTGCATTTTGTCTCACACACGTCACTGCTCAGTAAGCTTGTCTTTCCGTACCTGCACTCATGAGTTAGGCTAAATAATCAGAGAAAAAGGATTACATGAACGGTATTTATATGTATGTATGTATTACAAGTAACGGTTTTAACCCTGTCGTTTAGAGTACACGTTAAAATGAAGCTTTATAAGAACCTTTGTTTGTCCTTTTAGATATTTGAATATTGATTTATGCTGACTTAATTAAGTTGGATATATGATTGTCGATTGTAACAAATTTGCTGTTATTTATTTTAGTGCCTACATTTGTTTATTATGGTTTTCTATTTTTGCCTGTGACGTATGTTCTTAACTGTATATTGTGCAAGTTCTGCCTGTTTTCGAAACTTGTAGAGAATTCTCGAAAGTGAAAAATCAAAAGAATTTTTTCCAAAATTCTACAAACTCGCATGAATCCTATAAAAGAGCGGCTAGCCGAAGGAAGAAAAGAATATTATTGGACAGCTACAGTCAGTGTGCTATAGGACCAGGAAGCTATAATTGTGATCAACGTCGATTAAACACGAACTTACAGAATTTGACCAGGAACGTCATAGATTTCAAGATTACAGACTGTTCAACTTCAACGAATTACTGCGGACGAAATTATTCCTACGAGGATATTAAACATCTTTGCTGAAAGGAGTGAACTTTTAACCCGTGTGAAGCTAGCCAAGAAAGACGTCGTTTTTTTAAGGGAAGTGCAGAAATATCAACTCAAAATTAATTTGTTCGTTGTGGACCTGGATCTTTGATAACATATTTAGTTGTAGACTAGTTATAAGACTCAGTGTTGTTTGTAAGTTTGTAAAACTGTTGTATATAAACCATCATTTGTAATGACTATTATTAATAATCGTTATTTTAAAACTGTATTATTTTTATGTTTGTATATTTAAATATATTTCTGTTAAGAAAGGAAATTGTATGTATCAATCTTGTTGGCAAATAACCTAAATTTAATACATTAAAATTCTGGTTATTTGAAGTAGTAATGCGTAACGTAATAAATCGGAGACTTGTCTGAAATAAATTATAATAGTGCCACGATTAACATGTAATACGATAATTTTTCTTTCTTTCTTGACTTTTATATATTTTTCTTCCTCTTTACTTGAGAGAGTAGTCACCTTCCAACAACTGTCTGCAGGCAGTGAAGGGTGATACAGATGTGGGACATTGTAGACTCGAGCACCCGTGTTTCGCTCTATTAATTCCCATTATTTTAATGTTAATTTATGTTGCTATTTCTTTATTTTATTTCTTTATGTGAGACTGGCAAATAGAGGTTAAAACAGGTAGACAGTGTATCCCCACCACAATGTGGGTCCTACTTCCTCAGCCACCTCCAAAACCTAGAGTACATTTTGTATCCCAAATTATGGTCTGTACCCTGAGATCCTTTTAATTGGTGCAACATTTTGTATTTTTGTATTGGCTTGTTTTTGTTATAACAAAGTAATATAATTAGTCAGAGGTTTGGAATTGCTGTTTTTAATGCTGTATTATTTTTATGTTTGTAAACATAAAAAATGTTAGTCAATAATTGGATGGCCGGATACAATGCATTTAAAATATCTTCTATTTTTAAACTGATTAATTAAACCTTATTTATCTAATACTGAAGAATATCTTATCCCTCTCCATAACTGAGTTTTCTAATTTTTAATGATTACATTTTTTTATGTGTAAAATTTTTAATGCCGTTCCTCCTTTTGATTTTGTTTTAATATACGTAAATCTTTAGTATTAATATTCTTTATATATATATGTATATGTATATACAAAAGCAGCATGTATACATTTTTCATGTTTTAGAGACAAGTAAATACAACGCAAAAGATAAAAAAAATAACCGAAGAACCCAATCCGGGCTTCAAATGTTCCGTCAGTTATTATAAAATTGTTTGTGCATCCCTAATTATCTACTTAATAAACTGTCGCCTTGTAGGTCAGTGATAAGTTCACGGGCTCACAGTGTTAAAATTCGGGGTTCCCTTTCCCATATGGATAAAGTGCAGATATGCTACTGTGCAGCTTTGCGCTAAAAACCAACCAAATTCAGTAAACTTCAACAATTTCTAGAAAGCCATAACCAAAATTATTTTTTTCATATGTTAGTCAATAATTGAATGGCCGGATACAATGCATTTAAAATATCTTCTATTTTTTAATTGGATGGCCGGATACAATGCATTTAAAATATCTTCTATTTTTAAACTGATTAATTAAACCTTATTTATCTAACACTGAAGAACATCTTATCCCTCTCCATAACTGAGTTTTCTAATTTTTAATGATTACATTTTTTTATGTGTAAAACAAAAAGCAAGCTTATAAAAGTAATATAGTGCAAAACAAAATATTGTCTATATAAATTAACGTCAATATATATGTGTGTTTCTTACACATTTTCACATTTCTTGGTCAATCAGCGCCAAACGTGACACAGTGATATAGGATGACATAACGGGAAGCTGATTCGTCCACTATCTAATTTCATATTAACAGAATTCATGGAGACAGTATGTCTTTCTTTTCAATATTGGCTTCCCTATATATTTTATTGCATTTTTAATAGTTATTATTATGCTAAGAAAAAAATAGAAGCACAATTTCCTATTCTTTGTTAGAACGAGTTTTTATTTTACACGTCCAATGGTCCCTCCAGTGGCACAACGGAATGTCTGCGAACTTATAACATTTGAAACCGGCACTCGATACCCGTGGTGGGTAGAACACAGCTAGTCCATTGTGTAGTTTTGTGGTTAACTGTCTACGTGGTCAAATGGTCAGGGCCCTGTACTAATAATCTGAGGGAAGCGGGTTTGAATCACACCAAACATGCTCGCCCTTTCAGCCATGGGAGGTGTTACAAAGTTCGGTTAATCCCATTATTTGTTGGTAAAAGAGTAGTCTAAGAGCTGACAGTGAGTGGTGATGACTAGCTGCCTTCCCTCTGGTCTCACACTGTTAAATTCGGGACGACTAACGCAGATAGCCCTCGTGTAACTTTGCGCAAAAGTAAACAAACAAACTACATGCGAGTAGTACATAGCAGCCATTTCGACAGATACTCAGCTTCAACCGTTAGAAATCGGGTCTTGATAGGCAAATAAAGCCTATTATGTAGATTTGTGCTTAATTCCAAACAAACAAACAAAGCAGCTAGTAACAACATAAATTCCGTGAGAAGATTAAATCCGTATATTTTATTTTTTATTGTGGTTTCCTTTGGTTTCTTTCATATATCAAATTGAAATTACAGTATATGCTAGAATACAGAGGCGATTTCAAAGTAGTTTTTTACTACAGCAAAATAATTTCTAATTAGTATGATTTTAACCAAATCGACCATTATGTCAAAGAAAACAATACGATATAAGAACGGAACTGGTCAGAACTTGTTCAACTTGAAAGTTGTTTAAGGAAAAGTTGTCTTTAGATTAATTTGTTTTGAATTTCGTGCAAAGCTACACGAGGGCTATCTGTGCTAGCCGTCTCTAACTTAGCATTGTAAGACTAGAGGGGAAGGCACATAGTCATTACCTACCACTGCCAACTCTTGGGTACTCGTTTACCAACGAATAGTGGGATTGATCGTCACATTATAATTTCTCGACGGCTGAAAGGGCGAGCATGTTTGGTACGAGCGGGATTCGAACCCGCGATCGTCGGATTACAAGTCGAACGCCTTAACACTCTTGGCCATGTCGGGCCTATGGAATTATCTAAGAAATCGGTAATTTTCCTTCAACCTCTGGCTTATGTGTTGAAACCAGAAGATCAATATACTATCACTTTCAAATTTATATCTAAAAAAAAAAAGGAAATTGTTATCTTAGTAATATATTTAACAAATAACTTAAACTGAAGTAAAAACAAATAACAATAAACTTAGTCGTGTTTTTAAAAGTACGTTGGAGGATAATATTCAATCAGTTTATTCTTTGCGAAAGTAAAAGATGACTACTTTGTTTTATACTATAGCTTTGATAATATGATTCTACTGCTAGAACTGATGTCATCGATAGTGTATCTTTAGTGGTAGTCCTGAAACTCATGGTGAACATGTTGATAAATGTTGCATACAGCAATAAACATGTCATTTCTCGTACGTGGCGGAGTTAATGTAACTGTCTTCACGTATGGTCATACGTCAATATTATTGGACTGTTACAATGAATGTAACCAAACGGCTTTTAGAGATTTTATAGGCTATGTTCACACTTCTGTGGGAAATGTGAATCAAAATACTGATAAGTTTGCTTTTTGTTTGTTGTTAAGCGCAAAGCTAGACAATGGATCATCTGTGCTGTACCGATAGGTCATCTGTAGTATACCCATCACCGACATCAGTAACAGGTCTTTAGTATTTTAGTGCTGTGCCACAGGGAGAGGGGGGGGGCAATCGTGACACGTATAAGAAATCGGAAAAGATATACCGTTTCCATTTTCTTTACTTAATAATTTTTGTGGAACAAGTCAGAATAAGGTTTTCCAGCCATAGGAAAGATATTTTACGCTGCTACAAAATAATTACTTTTTGAAGTTATTAATGGTTTAAAGATGAAATTGAATATAGTATTCAAAACAACCGATGCTACAATGCAGTCAAAATCAGTTTCCAGTTATTTTTCATAGACATTTTTAACTATGAATAATATTCTTTGTTTTTGTAGTATAATTTTCAATCACTGTAGTCAAAACTTATAAAATTTTGTTGTGGCTAGAAATTGTCTTTACGTAATTACAAAAAACAACAAACTTCTTAAAGCATAACACGTATTACTGTGATTCTTTTAAAATTTAGTTCCGTTTAGTTTGTGCAAAACTGTACAAATGTGCACTCTACCTAATACATGGGGCTGGACTTCGATGCTACCTACTTGGTATTGTAGGTCCGATAACTTACCATTGATCTCCCAAGGAAGAAGAGGAGTGGATGGGTGGGCAAATATGTAGAAGTTTCAAATATTCAAAACTTCCCCAATCATTTCAAATATACAAAGACTGTATTTTAGTGTAAAAGCATTGATGTTTTATTTGGAACTAAGTGAACATTAAAACAACACAAATAATAGTGCTCAGACGTCTTCAACATGTTTCACATCTTTATTGCACTTTGGTTTGTTCAGTTTTTCTTGGCACTGTTTAGAAAAACTCTTCACTCACAACTCCTTTCTTTGTACATTGTAAAGCACTAACACGTGAGTTCTCGTGAGCAAATTCAGGTGTAAGAGTTAATTTCTAAGCAAGCTACTTATATGCTTATGTTTCGTGACAGTTCTTGCAAGATGCAATCGTGAAGACTGGTGCTATTAAAATACTTCTTGAAAACGAAAATCTATTTTAAACTGAACTAAATGAATTTTTAGAATGGTATGTGTAATTAAGTTATTACCTTCTTATTACCATTCTTTCTTTTGATAATGACCTGCTAAGTGATGACCTTGGATATTAAATTGGACGCAAAACTTAAGATGAGGGATGAACGATATAAACTAATGAATGTATACGTACTTAGCCATTAATTATTAAAATTATCTCAAACGTTTCAATTAAGCATTTAATTAATATTTAGATATTTCTAATAGGGATATGATGTCTATTTATAACGTATATTCGATTTATACAAGGACTACTTTTACCGAATACGAATACTTAGTGTCAAAGTTTTATTAATGATGAGAAAAATATGGGGATTAAATAGAGATATGGTCTACAGGGAAGATACGCTATGCATTGTGGGTTTTTCACGAATGTTATCAATAGGGTTAAATAGTCTATTTACATCGAATATTCACTCAGCGACAAGGGTTTTCTTCTATGGATATATGGCAAGCGTAAAGCGTACAATGACTGATTTTAGAGGTATTTCTAGAAGTGTTTGTGATGGTTATCATAGATATTAAGTTTTTATTTAGAAAATCACAAAACCCTTTACTCGAGTGTTTTCGAAAGATGGAGCTTTTAAAGGTGATCGGGTTGTAGGGTTTTGTATTTGTGCCTTAAATTGTCTTTTCGAACCTACGTGTTTCCTTAACATCACAAACGTTTTTATTATGGCATTTTAATTACGGACAGACAATTGAAATTAGATTATCAACAGAAAAACAGCGAACATAAAATGTTCTAGAGAATAAAAGAAGACACACTTGAAGTTTGATTACAAGTTATCATCAATGAAATGGCTTGCAGTGCTTATTTGAGAAATTTAATCTGAATTAATACGCTTAAGAAATTACGTGGTCGGATTACCATTTTTACTATATAGGATATAGCTAACTATGCACTGATGGTATATTTGAATTTTACGTTACATATAACATAGGAAGCAGATGCATTGTATCTGATGAAAAAGTGGAAGAGAGATAAGAAACTATCTTATCCATGACAACATTGTACAAAAAACTACAGGACTTTGTATGTAGTAGTATTTTTACCAGAAAATATATAATGAAACTGTGTTTTAGTTCAAACAAGCCTGGATGCCAAAGCGTTTACAAGAACATTCGAGACTGGATCAAAGCTGTTTCAATAAATACAGAGTTCACGTAATTTGTAATAAGCTATTTCACGAGAAGCATGAAACTGATCATATGAATGTTTTTCTGACTTTTCAAATATATATATACTCACAATTTGAAAATATGATTAATACTGGAATTCCTACAGAAAACTTGTAACGTATTTTTCCACGTGGTACACTTATGTGACGACTATTTAGATATATGAAAAAAATATGAGTTTGTTGTTCGCTTTTAAAGAAGGATTTTTAGATATAAGTGAAATCTTCTTAAGAACAAAATGAACAAGAATCCATTATATACGGTCATTGCCTTTAAAAATACAACGTTATTATATAGAAAACCCCATATTTAAAATAATTATATCTTAAAAAACATTCTTATAAGAAGGGGAGGGGAACAAAAATTCTTCAAAGGCAAATTTAGAAGTGTAAATTATATTTGAGAAAGTTGGAATGAGCTTTTGGTGAAAATCGGTTTCCTAGACCTAGGACAAATAACTATTAATGCATAATTGCTTAAAATACAGGATTATCTTAATAATTACGCTGTATTACGCTAAAGAACTGGAGATATCACATAGAGACATCACTCACTTTAACTATTATGCTTGAATGTTAGTAACAAATACTAATTTGGGGTACAAGATATGCAAGTATCGAACATCAGATGACACTTACTGTCAGTCAACACGGTTTAGTTAACTTTCATCTAGCTAGCTACGATATTTAAAATCTTAAACAGCAATATCAAACTATATTGCGCTATTTTCTACATACTCTAAGAATTATACGGTAACATTAATATCTCCTAAAACCTTTTTATAAATACAGAATTAACGTATTATACATTTTTAAACTACATGTATTTTTTTCAACCTTACACAGTTATATGATATTTTCAACCATCTTATCTTTTCAGAGGGCAAACAACAGAAATGTATGATGTATTCTTATATTATTAACAATTATAACACAGTTAATAAATTTTCAGGGATTTCCAGTTTTTCTTTTGTAATGTTTTTCTTTACGAGATTGCTGCTAAGTACAAACATTTCCACAAAGCAAACGTATATAGTTTTATTTTTACTATCACAGGTCTATGCCAAAGACGATTTTTTAAATATTTCAATTTTATTCTACGTCAGAGGCACAGATTTCTTGCTGCCAATCATTAATTCGTTCAACTGAATTGATTCTTGGACACCAAGGCAACAAATCGACAATAGCGGCTATCCACAGAACACACGCGAAGCATCTTATTTGCTTATCACTGATACATCTTTCTTTACTGTCTGTATGGTTATAACAGTCTTCAAATTACATATCTTTTTCAATATAATCACCTTTTTGGAACAAAGTCGCTACAGAGTCTGCTAAGTAGAATTTCACTGTAGATAATATTAATGATACCTTCCACATGATAACGAGGTTCTCTTTTCGTTGGATTTCTCGACATCCGTATCTCTCTTGTGGAAAGGTCTACTTCAACCACCTAAAAGATGAAAACGTATGCTCTGATTTAAAACTTATACAAGGAATCGTTAGACGTTTCGATATCAACATAGTTAACGTCTGTTTGAAGAGTGTTACGAGTTTTACTATTTGTCAGTATTTGCTTAAGTACGTGCACTTTTACTAAATTACGTCAGAATCACTCAGTGAGAAATTTGGCAGAAGTTACGGTTTAAAAACGTTAGATACGTACGATAAAATGAAAAACAATCGTAACAGATAAGTGTGAAATGAGGAGCATCTTTTGGAGCACTTCACCAGTCAACCGCTAGACTTACTCATATTGACTAATTCATGCCTAATATACATACATAAAATGTTGAATAAATCATACCTTGTGAAAATGGCAGGCACACTTGCCCTGCAAAAAGTCTTTATAACGGGCCACAGTGATATTGAACGTGTCGATTACTTCAATATTATAGTGCTTCGCAAAGTCTGCTAAGCCTAAATTATGATAAACAAGCTTCTGATGCTCCCCCTAATACAAGTAAAAAACCAAAAACAACAATACATATTTTATTATATCAATGAAGTCACGTTATTTCAGATTCTTTCATTCTTAATTATTATTTTACTTAAGTATGATGGAAAGATCACCTTATTTGTTCAACACTTTAGGAAAAAAACAAGGGGCATAAAATGGGTATTTTATCTATAAAGTTTGCTTGTTTATTTCGGATACTCACGAAGAGTTATACAAACTAGTTAGCCTTAATTTTTAACTAATAGACCAGACGGAAGTCAACTACACAACAGCACCAATCGCTGACAACTGAACTGCTATGTGCGATTTTGCGACCTTCAAACTTTGCTTTAGTGACCTGGATAATGAAATTTAAAAATTAACCTATTTTCTATGTAAAGGTGGGCAAATTTGCACATTTGCATTTACATAAGGTCGGAATAAAACAATATATAAATCAAGATTTACATGTATTTGTACTAAAGTTATACAAAAATGTTTAGAAGTGAGTAGTTTTTTTGAGATTTGCGACTGTAATGTAAATCATTTTCAGCCCCTAAATATAGTCTCCCATCATGTTTTCGTTATACAAAGTCTGAAGAGAAAAATAGGTCTTTTCCATTTACTTAAGGCAGAAGAAATTGAGAAATAATACTTTCTGCCCAGGAACAAGAAAAAGTAAAAATTTTGTTACATAGTGTAATCAGTGGACAAATCTATTATAATCTTGTATGTACACTACGGATTATCCAGTAAAATCGCAATCTGCTCGGAGGAACCCGTCGTATATTTACAGAGTAGACATTATGTTATCAAATGAAAATGAGATATCGTTTTTCAATTATTAAACCATTATATACGGGGACATTGGCTTATTAATTGGTTTGTAGAGTTTATACAAAAGCAATTTCAGCGAGACAGAGCTGTCATGCCTATTAAATTCTGTAATGATGTATGCCATGTGAAAAGTGAGCCTAAAGGAAAATAAGACGAACTAGAAGAAAGAAGTTAGCTGATAACGAAAAATTGTTTTATTTGTCGTCAACAATAATATTATTCCAAACGCCTGATGATTCCACTCCAGATGAGAATAAACTTGGCAAAAACTGATCGCTTCTCTTGGCGTATTACACTGCACAACAATTTTTTTGAAAATTTTTTGCTGATTGTGACAGGTACCTGGTGGGTATGCACAAATATAGTTTTGGTTTTGCTTCATCACGTAGGAACTCTGAGAAATAGACAGTTAACTGTTTACCGGCAATAACGTATTTAATTGCTTTTATGTTTCTAATACGCTATTAAGTTCAACATAATTAAAAGTGTTTTGCTCCTGATTTTCGTTTGTATTCAATGTCCGGTGCATCACCTTGCAGTGCTCAACAGTAGTCAGCAAGCATTGACGGATTCCAGTTGCCCTGATATCGTCTTTCCATTGTAGCAATGTCCTGGTGAAAGCAAATTCGGATGTGATTTTCGTGATCAGCAGCCAAAAATCTACAAGGAACACCAAACAGTGTTCAAGAAGCAAAAACTTTGTTGTGCAGTGTTATTAAACGACCCTAAGTTGTTAGGTCTGATTATTAGGTTAACGGACCTCAATATGTGCTTAAAGCCAACTCATTTGATTGTTGTACAATTTGAAGCCTGAACTAAAGCATTTGTTTAGCCATGATGTTTCCAGTTATGCTGGGAGCGTTGTTAAAATAGTCACAATATACATAAAGCAGTTTTTACTTGACGTTTTCCAAATTAAATTCCTTGGTGAAATATCCCGAGTAGTAGCGATTTCAACAATAGAAAACCAATAATATTATTTTAACAAATTTCTTTTACTTGGAACTAAATTACATTTCTAACTTGACATTCACTATAGACATAGTTTTAGAGCGTTTAAAAAATCTTCTTGTATTCTTACTATACATTTCATAGTAATTCTCTATTATAGTTTAATTTTGTTGAAAACATTTTTACTGGAACTGTTTATTCTAATATCCGGGTGCTCTGTGAAGGAACGAATTTAAATATTCAAAAGACAAGTTAAATATCCAAAATAAAACAAATATATAATATTCCCCGCTGGTACAGCGTTAAGTCTATGGATTTACAACGCTAAAATCAGGGGTTCGATTCTCCTCAATAAACTCTGCAGATAGCCCGCAGTGGCTTTGCTATAAAGAAACACACACACTATACCCTATAAAGGACTTTATTTATTCTTTATTATTACTAAAGCTTAATTATTTTAAATACTTATGCACATATCGTACGAGAATAATTGGTGTGGTAATGATGTAGATCTTGCTCACTGGAACAGAAGCCATTAAAGATTAAGGTTATATTCTCTTGTTTAGATTATACTGTTCACAAAAGCAATCAGTGTCTCAGTCATTCTATTCTACTATCTGTGACGTCATATATGGGCGTATGTTTCTGTTTTTTCAATGGACTAATTATGTTAGTTTTTATTTTGCCAGACTCATACTTACCATACTGAGGCTATGGATTTCATCTACTGGTTGATGAAACCCCGCTCCTAAAGTCTTCATCACGAGTCTGATACCTTGCAATCTCTCTCTGTATCACATAATAAATCAAGAATAACATTATAGTAACGTTATAAAGACTATTTTTACTTTGATGCGAGCAAGACCAATAGATAATCATACCTTTTCACAAATAATTTGATAAGTTTTGGCTGCACGGTGTACATTATTACGTCATGTTGGAATATTTCATTGGTAAGACTAATCTATAATCACATAAATTATTTTGAATAACTGATAACTGCGCCCAATGAGATACGAACTCACGACTGTTCTTTCTGATTTCAGTTTTCACTCTTTAAAAATTTTTGTAACTTCGCAGGCCGAAGTCTGCTACATGTAAATTTTCTACAGCGCATTTGGACATAGGGTATATTGTTAAGCATATTACAAAATGTACATTATGTCAAAGAATAGTTACGTTATGCTATATATATTTTTCTTATACACAAAATATAATTAACTCCTTGTTCTGCACCTGAAAAGAAGAAGAAATAATATAATCCGCTTAATTTCTTACCCTCGTAAAGCACGCATTAACATGTGCAGGTGTTGAGTGGCTAACCAGTGGACACCCCCTACAATCAGAACTGTATCAGTGTTGTTCTCCAACGGACTAGAACTAGAAAAATGTTTATAATTTAGTTGTATTGCTTTAACATGATAACAAAACATATCTTAGATGTCGTAAAAAATACCAGCCTGATTTAACATGATAACAAAAATATATCTTAGATGTCGTAAAAAATGCCAGCCTGATTTAACATGATAACAAAAATATATCTTAGTTGTCGTAAAAAATACCAGCCTGATTTAACATGATAATAAAAATATATCTTAGATGTCGTAAAAAATGCCAGCCTGATTTAACATGATAACAAAAATATATCTTAGATGTCGTAAAAAATGCCAGCCTGATTTAACATGATAACAAAAATATATCTTAGATGTCGTAAAAAATGCCAGCCTGATTTAACATGATAACAAAAATATATCTTAGTTGTCGTAAAAAATACCAGCCTGATTTAACATGATACCAAAAATATATCTTAGATGTCGTAAAAAATGCCAGCCTGATTTAACATGATAACAAAAATATATCTTATACTGTTCTAAAAGATGCTAGTTATTTAACGCATTTGGTAACAAATGTTCAATCTAAACCGTGTACACACACACAATAATCACAAATTACGCAACGAAAAGCTAATCAATTCTCAGGTAACTCAGCATAATACTTCATGTTGATTCAGAATACTATAAACTGTAATGTTTTGGTCACATGAAAAACAATTTACGAAAAAAAAGATAAACAACAAGGGCAAAACGAAAGTTAACAAAATAAAAAAAATTCAATCCATAAAGAGATCAACATGAGTAAAACTTTACGGATTTTCACATTTCTGTTTGTTTGTTTTGAATTTCGCACAAAGCTACTCAAGGGCTATCTATGCTTGCTTACTCTAATTTAGCAGTGTAAGACTAGAGGGAAAGCAGCTAGTCATCATCACCTACCGCCAACTCTTGGGCTAATCTTTTACCAATGAATAGCGGGATTGACCATACCATTATAACGCCTCCGCGGCTGAAAAGGCGAGCACGTTTGGTGCAACAGGGATTCAAACCCGCAACCCTCGGATTACGAGTCGAACACCTTAACCCACCTGGCCATGACGGGCCTTTCACATTTCTAAAAACGTATTTAGAAGTATTGAAATTTTTTATTTTATACTTAAAAAGAAAATGCAGAAGGTGTAAACATTCAGGGACGTCATTTCAGATTTCATTTGGAGGTGCAATATTCATTACATTTCAAAGGGATTAGGGCAGCTCGACGGTCAAGGGTTTTATAAAGATTAAAATGTAAAAAAAAATCAGTTTTATTGAATTATTTGATCTTTCCATTTCCTATATTATTTAATAACCATTCAAATAGCGCAAACTAAATATTTTCTATGCATGCACGCACTGTTCTGATAGCAAACAATTATCTCCCTGTCCTACCTAACTAATATTACTAGGCACACTAAGGATAAATTAACAGAATAAAAAGTGTAATAAAAATGAAATAAATATCAGAAAATATTAAAACGAAACGCCAATAAAAACGGTAAGAAATGTTGTAATTTAAAACTACTTTAATGAGGAAAATATAACAATCATCTTCTTCATCTGACAGTAGCAAAATTATTAGTTTCATGCCTTCTTCTGGGTTTTCAATTATCAATTTCATTTTCTAGCGAGGGTTTATATCGTCAATTTCATTTCCTCTCACGAGTTACGTTATGAGCTTCATTTCCTGACGAGAGATTACACTGTCAATTTCATTTCCTATCGACGATCTACATTGACAGTTTCGTCTTCTCTTGTGGGTTTGCATCATCACTTCCATTTTCTATCGAGGGTTTACACTATTGAATTCGTCTCCTCCAGATGGTTTACATTATCTGTGTCATACCCTATCTCTTTCCTCGGGTCTACATGATATTTTTCATGCCTTCTGAGAAGTTTACGTTATATGTTTAATATCCAGAAAAACGGTATGAAATGTCAAAATTAAAAGATATATATATATATATAAATGAAGAAAACACAATAAACATTATATTCTATTTAGTGTAATGTTCATTATTGGTTTTATATGCTGTCGATGATAATATATTATACGTTTACAATAAGTGTTTACATTATGAACTCGTTTTTTGAAATTATTTTTTCATAAATTTAATTATAAATAACTGATTACACCAAAGTTATGTATTTTATCTACTAATATGAAATTTACTAAAAGTGTGTTATTTTTGTATTACAGTTACACTTACTCATAAGTTATTCATAATTATGGCGCTACTTTTAATATTTTATTATCATGTTTATATCGAGCTCGAGACTTACCGCTGCAAGAGCTGATAGAGTGTTTTATCGAATACTGGTCTTTGATTGGTCGGTAGCCAGAACTGGGGGTAGTAAGCAAAACTGACTGTAGTTTGGCCATCGTTAAGGTTATTGTATACTCGTATGTCGTGAGTCTTGTCCCATTCTGTCAAGGTTCCGTTTACACGCTCCATAACATAATGCATCATCCCTCTGTTTGTAGAGTCTCCGATGAACAGCAACTTTAGGAATGATTAAAAAAGGTAGATATAGGAAAATCTGAGGCAATTAAAACACATATACTACAAAGTATAAGCCAACAACAGTTAAAAGTTAAACTACCCTAAAAAAAAGTTGAGGGTTTAAACATCTAACATGAACATTATGGAAAATCGGAAGCAACGTGTACAAACAAAAGTTTAAGAGAAGAAACAGATTTATATAGACATCAACTGAAGAAGTAAAATATTTTCAACAGGAAAATATATGTTGAAGCTTTTCAGGGTTACGTTTGGATAACACGGAAACAGAAAACGAGTGTGTAAAACTACATAGGTATAACCTGAACAGAAGGAAACAGAAGGAAAGAAGTAAAAATACTGACTATTGTCAGAAGAAACAGCAAAACAAATTAGCTTAAGATAATGGTTATAACAATGATGTGCTTGTTAAATATAAATCTAAGTAGTGAGACTGTTTTTGTTACATCGAATACTTCATTTTAAAACAAACTTAAATTGTAATATTTGAGTGAATGTAGTAAACAGTGCTTGGTTTGGGCGAAAGAAACTTTTCTCTTTTATTTTTAATTTTTTAAAGCTCTCAGTCTAATAGGATAGATACTAACGCGTAACGCTACTCAACCAGTGAATGTCGAATTTACTATTTAACCATTTTCGGACACTCCCTCCTCACATATTGAATAATGAGACGAGAAGAGAATGAACTTACATTAATTCAGTTTTTCGTGGAAGGTGAAAATGCCTTGACAGATGTGCACGAATTTCAGATAAAACGTATAAGTGCCACATTTTAGCTAAAATTGTTACCTAAAAAATAATTATAATAAACCCAGTCGACATGCGTGATTTAGTAAAGCAAATCGAAACCTTATATGAAATGTGATAGGTGAAAAAATAAAGTATTTCCAAGGCCTAAAGTGAAGCACATTATAAAGTGGTTTTTATATTTTAAAGATCAGTTTCAACTCCAAGAAGTATAGAAAACGGGTTGTTGGAATTGGAAAGGAATCTTAGGTTATGAATATATAACAATGGATGCTACAAAGAATGAATTACTACTGATATTAATGGTCTTTGCTAATTTCTGTATGGGATACCATTTCTCCGATACCATGTCTTCGTGTAAATACTGAAAGGACAATTTATACTTAAATATAAACACCGATGAATTTAGGGAATACAAGCTTTGAAATTATTGGATAATTCAAACTATAAATAGATTTCAAAATAATAGCTGAATGACCACAAGTAAGTCATTATTTTAATGAAACTTAAATCGGTAAGCCAATCAGAGTTATTTTAGATGAAGCAGTTATAAAACCTTATAAAATCCTTATTGTCTAAAGCTTACAAGAATTATTTTAAAGTCGCCTTTTACCTAGAAAAAAAAATCTAGATGGCGGTTGTCAAAAATGCACTGTTAAACAATTATAATAAAAGAGTCAATCCATATATCCAAATATCTTAAACAAGAGCCACAATCACAGTATCTTTAAACAAAATATCAAACATATCTTGAGTCATCCTATAAAAGAAACAAGCAACATATTTCAGATTAATTATTCTCGAAAACTTGATTACTGAGTTGCATTATGACAGCAAGAAAAGTATTTAGATAAATCAGACTGGAATATTATTCCTTATTTTATTCACTATTACCAAAGATGATCTTTGGTAACAAAATGTAAAAATCTCTGATAGGAAAACACTTATCAGGTGTTTTGTTCAAAATGATAATGATAAAAAAAAGTATGAAGTGTATTATGATACACATTTAAAGTACACGATAAATCTAATTATATATTATCGTTTCAAAATTACAACTTTGCTTATTGCATACTTAATGTTTCAATAGTTCGACTGCTATGAGTAAATGTTTCAAGTGAAAACTTCTCTTCAATTATTAAATTGATGAATGGAAATAATGTGCTTGCTTTAGGCCAAATACACTTCGTTACTTTAGCTGCTCATTAGGTTTGAAATTAGCAAAGTTTTAAAGCTCTTAATATTCTATCCCAATACAATTTTTAATTTTTGTTACTTTTTAGAACCACAGTTTAAAATAATTGGAAGTTTACAGAAGTATTAACTAAATGACTAGTGTTAGGGTATATAGTTTTCTAGATTAAAATGGCTAGAGCTGAGATGAAGAAAAACATTTGCCTTAAAGTAAGAGCATTTATGAACATTTGATATTTTAACATACATATATGGATCTTAAATATACAATTTAAAATAATAAAATACATTGCATAAAATAAGGAAACGTACCAATAAATGTAACAAAAATGTCATTTTCTATACTCACACAACACTAATATTTATAAAATGTTTTTTATTAAAATTACCAGTTTTAAAATAATATGTACTTGATGCTCTTTATGGAAGAAGTTTTTACCGTACCCTGTTAACAAATTTAAGATCACGTTTGAAAACTATGAAGTATTCCAATAAACCCACTTTGAAGAGGAGTGAAACAGAAGTAATTGAACATTCAAAGCTGATGTTAGGGTTTGCGAGTAACTTTTTTTTCTTGTTTTGAAATCGTAGAAACTTGTGTTTAATGAAGAATAAGGAGTTTTGATATTATTAGAACTGTTCAAACTAACATCTTGCTTGTTCTCATACATTACAAAATTTGTTATATTTTGTTTAATAAAAGAAAAGAGCAAGAGTCACACACCTTTTTCTTGGCAAGGCACTGTGATAAAAGATCACGTGACAGCAAGGGATAACGACAGCGATACGGGTTCCACACCGCTTCTCTCCAAAAGCATGAATGTTGATTCGCACACGACCCACACGGCAGAACCCACCGACCTAAATATTAGTAATTACGAACATTTTATAACATTTCTACCCATAAAATATTTTACTCAGTTGAATAACGCTTCCAAGTCCTAGAGTTACAATTTATGAAATCAAATTAAAAATGGAGCTTAATATTTATCAGTGATTTAGTGCCATAAATATGAAGTCCTCTTGCGGATTGAAGTAGCCCCCTAGTGACAGTTACTGTTGAACTTCACTCTTCGAAGAAACTGACTACTCGATATAGAGTTCTACTGTTCAAATAGAGTAAAAATTAAATGCAAAGTTCTACTGTTCAAATAGAGTAAAAATTAAATGCAAAGTTCTACTGTTCATACAAAGTAAAAACTAAATGCAAAGTTCTACTGTTTAGATAAAGTAAAAACTACATATAGAGTTCTACTGTTCAGATAAAGCGACAGCTACGTTTCTGCTGTTTAGATATAATGATAACTAGAGAGAAATTTTATTGTTCAGATAAAGTGATGACTAGATATAGAGTTGTACTGTTTACATAAAGTGACAGCTAGATATAGAGTTCTACTGCTCAGATAAAACGACAACTAGACATACAATTGTACTGTTTAGAAAAGTAACAAATAGACAAAGCTATACTTTTAAACTAAACAGTCAACTAGATATAGGGAATTACTATTTAAACAAACCAAAACGTAAATTATTTTTGTTCCGAATGAATTGGAACGTAGTGTTTGGTTTATATTAAAGTATTTCAAAATTGTACGTAAGAAACAATGTATAAAATTGTATGGAAATGTAAAATAAAAAGGTCTATGGTTTAATACTTTTATATAAAAGTGGTCTTTATATAATTCATAGTCAGGCGAATCGGTGACGTTAAAGTGTCGTTTTTTATATGAGCGAAGTTTCAATACATTACCGGAAAACAAACATTTGCCCGAAGACCACCAGGGGTGAAGAAGAACTAATGTTAAGGTATTGATCGTGTCAGAAAAACTATCCATGAATTTATCTTTCCAGCTATCGCACATATCAACGAAAAAACGATTCAACACAAAAGGGTCAATGATGTACAAAAAAGAAACAACTTTAAAACAGAGCAGATAAGAACACTGACATCAAAGACGACAAAGAATTGATGGTTTAGTTAGTAGAAGAAGGACTCCATTTCTTGTTTTGTGCGAAACTGATTTTCCAGTTCTTTAGTAGCTCACTCTAAATACATCATCAGTTCTTTGTCTTATCTATTATTTGTCCTTTTACTAGTGAGGTTCTCTAAATTCCTCTTGGTTTTTTTTTTACTTTTTTCCTTAGAGGAACGAGTTCTGTGAGGTATAGTTTCTCTTGTTCTACACAGTAGTCATAAACATAGTAACATAATATAAACTTTAAATGTTTTAAGCAGTATGTCTTTTCAGCAGTAAAATAAGTACGTTAAAGTTCAATCTTTAGAAAACTTTATACACACACATACGCACACTGTAAACAAAATAAAACAGTCAAATACACTGTTTAACAGTATTAGTCATTTGTATACTTTAACAAGTGGAATCCCTTCTGACAAAAATAATTTCGTGAAGTTTGTATTGTTAAGAAGAAGGACTGTGAAAATTAATACTCGAGAAGTGTATTACAAGTACTCCAAAACAATTTCTATATATATGTAGTTTTATGAAAATACAGAAGAGAAAATATTGAATATTAGTCTACAATTATTGATAGCTCCTTTCAATTTATTTTTGAAGTACTGGTAGAATCGTGCTCAAAATGTTAGTTTGAGGGCTTATGGTTGGCAACCCAATACCACAAAAGTGGTGGTCAAATCTTATTGTTTGATAAGACAATAGTAGCTCAAGTGTTAGTAGTGGGTGCTGTTGACTAGATCCATTTACTTTAACGTCTTTCAGTTCCAAACTAGGGGTGGTTATAAGTAGATAGCTTTCGGGAAGCTTATCACAAAATTGTGAAATAAATAAATAAGCTAGACAGTGGTGTTACTCCACTAAAACAAAGCCTATGTAGAAATATACAAACAAAAAGCTTCTGATAAGGTGCTTTGTCTCCCATAAGAAAACTCTTTATTTATTTTACTATAAATATTACAAATAAATATATCAATTGATTTTTTCTTCTCGGTTTCAAAGTTGATGTATATTTCGTAAAGCGACACCAGATCCACATTTTCACATTCACATTGCATATGTTAACCAACCTGGAGCATCACCTTCACCACAAGGTGGCAGAACTGCTGCATTCTCCATGTATGCGATCCAGTTAGCATGACGTTCTTTCTGGATACCACAAGGTTCATTGGGAAAGACTTGGAGATCACATTCCTGTAAACAAATAGATACTTAAAGATGCAAAAAAAATTATTAAAGCAGTTATCTTAGGGTGATAATCCATCTATATTGGCAGATGCTAACTTCAAATTTGTATTAGAAAGCTCTGTTCTCGAAACAATAATAATAATGATAAATAATATGATATAGTAGATATTTATTCTTTATTTTAAAATGAAATTAACAAAAATACACATTTTTTTTCTATTGCAATAAGTTACTGAAAATATTTATCAATAACTGGAAAATGTCTATGTGTTAGTAGACATAGGTGTAAAAATATTTAAATGTAACAAGAATCACTGTATCACATATAAATTACAGAGCCACTGCTCAGCTTGCAAATGATTCCTTTTGCAATTCTCGGACACGAAAAGACAAATATTTCCTACTGAAATTATTTTGAATTTTGAAAACCAACACTAACCTGCTTTAGACTACACACTTGATGTGGGAGATCCGGACTAAAGGGCGGTTCATTATATGTGACAGACAGTCGATAGACCAGTAAAGTGTAAGTGTTAACTACCCATGGCTCAGTATGGGAAATGTCCACAACCAAAAAGGATATCCTATTTGGACCGACTCCAAGTGTGTAGTTGGTTGGTCTAAACAAAAAATAAAAAATCAACTTACACATTAACACTTACATTACGGAGTTCAATATTCACATCAATGTTGGATACAGTAGAGGGTTCTAGGGGGTCAGGATCCCCCTTTTTCTGAATAAAGTTATGAATAAAAACTAGAAAGTAGAGAGATTGTGTTATCTTGTCTGTTAAGGTTTTAAAAAAGAACAGTTATTCTATAAGTTTGATGTAAATTGGACCGTTGTATCCTTTATAACTGCTACTTTGAAAACACCAATGATATATTTATTTTATTAGTTAAAGTATAATTAAGACATTGCATCTATTACTGCAAATAGATCTATAAATTATTCTGTATTCACCTTTTATATTATAATACTTTGAAGTAATTCTTGCAAATACGAAAGCTTGTTTTGAGTTACGTTTTTCTTTATTATTGTTTATAATTTAAAAGCTTATAAAACAAGTTTTTTCATGAACACTTTGCTGAAAATAGGATATACCTGGATGGACCGTATTTATCATCTATCCGTACTTCTGTTTGACAGTTCTGACCAAAAGCCCACACTTTTACTAAGAGCTGGTCGTAGGACACGTTAGCAACGTAATCCGTCACAAGAGGAGAAAACGCCGGCGTTATGATCAATAACGGTGACATCCGTATCTGCCCTATGTATGGCATAGTTATCGGATCTGAAAAGGAAAATTACATTGTATTAATTGAAGCTTAAATGCTATTATACATCAGTTGTTCTCTCTGCCTAAAGACACTCTAAAACAAAAACTGTCATACAAGTGCATGCAGTAGAAGCGAGTTTTTATTGAGTTTAAAACCAACAAAACATAATTAGATTCTCACTAACATGTCAATATTATGTTGACAAGATAATATGATTGTGTTTCGGTTACTTTCATTCTACTCATACATTTTTATGCCGTTTATACGTTTTGAGACTTAAAAAAACATTAATCAACGGTATTTGAAGAATTAACTGAATGACAGAGTGATGTGGTGAAACTTAAAAGGTTTGTAACTTGTTTATTTTCCAACTTCACTGACAGTTACCAAAAAAGATAAAGTTAGAAAACTTACCATTGCTACATTTTCGGTTTACAAATTGACCTAGAAAAATAGAAAATGAAATATATTTAACTATTCTATCTATTAGATCAACATGTTAGTGTTTTTGTATTAAATTAATTTCCTCCTAATCCCTCTTGGATAGTTCCAAGTAGTAACTTGTTTCATATCTTACGTTTTGTTCTGTTCACTCTTCTAACAAATTAGGATTCTAAAAATTGGTAATGAGTATTTTTTTCCTTAAAACATAAATTACATTATGTAACACAAATTTTGTTCCTGGTTAGGACGTGTTATTTCTTAATTGCTTATGTTGTAAAAGTACAGAAAATGGCCATTATTCCCTTCAAAATTTCTTTTGTGACCTGGATAATGAAATTTAGAAATTAACCTATTTTCTATGTAAAGACGGGCAAATTTGCATATTTTCATTTACGTAAGGTCTGAATAAATCAACATATGAATCAAAATTTACATGCATTTATACTAAAGTTATAAAAAATGTTCAGAAGTGAATAGTTTTTCGAGATTTGCGATTGTAATATAAATCACTTTCACGTATTAGTCCCCAAATACAGTCTCCCATCATGTTTTCGTTATACGCTCCTTGGTAGCGGCGTTCAAAGTCAAGTATATCTTGGTGGAAGTGCTCGCCTTGCTTCTCTGAGTAGGATTCTACATTCTTCTTGAATTTATCAAGATGAGCGTCAAGGATATGGACTTTCAGGGACATCCTGCAGCCCGATTTGCCGTAGTTCTTCACCAGAGCTTCAACCAGTTCCACATAATTTTCGGCCTTTTGATTGCCCAAGAAGCCCCAAAACACTGCGACAAAGCTGCCCCAAGCTTTTTTTCCTTCGTACTGAGCTTCTTGAAAAATTCTGTGCACTCCAGAATCTTTATTTGTGGTCCAAGTTTTGACCTTTGCCTCAGACAGCTTAGGGAAGAAGTCTCAAAGGGACTTGAAGGCTGCAGACTCCTTATCAAGAGCTGTGACAAATTGTTTCATATGACCAAATTTTATGTGCAATGGTGGGAACAACACATTTGGCATCGTGCCTCCCCACAGAGAACTCGGTCTGTTGTGGCTAGTGCTTCCTGTTTTAGTGCGCTGCGGTGTCCCTGCTGTCCCAAAGGCAAATATAACAGGGAAACTTGGTAAAGCCCCCTGGAGGCCCATCAGGAATGCCGCCGTTTTGAAGTCTCTGATAACCTCCCAGTCATACTCATCATACTTCAAGACTTCTAGCAAGGTCTTGATGAGCCAGGGGAAGAGACGGATACTTATTACCGTTATGGAGCAGCACGGCTTTGAAGCTTTTAGATGAGCTATCACTGAAGTGGCGCCACTCGTTCGGGTTACAGGCAATTTCAATTGCCTCGCACAGACCGGATACATTGTGGCAGAAGCAGAGCCCATCTTGACGAGTGAAGAAGCTTGAAAAATGTCGGTGACGCTTCCTTTGACTTGCGACTTGCACAGTTTCATCTAACAAATCCCACTCCTTGAGCCTAGATGTCAAAAGCTCGGCATTCGACTTTATTAGACCAAGATCTCTGATCAAGTCATTGAGGTCTCTTTGGTTGTAGTAGTATGAGTGTCTCTCACCAGCTGCACCTCTGAAATTTTAACCTGGATCTTCAACGTCTACATCCTCTTCTAATTTACTGCTCTCTTCTGAGGATGACGCTCTCTCTCTGGCGGGGTGGGTACAGGGAGCGCAGGGCAGTGTGGCACTGGGGCAATAGATAATGGAAGGTCCAGATACATAATAGCAGATGCATATTTGCCAGCCCAACGTTTGTAAGGGTCCACCTTGCAGAAGTAGCAATTGCTTAAGTGGTCAGTTGGTTCACGCCAAGTTCTTGGAATACCGAACTTCATGGCTCTCTTTTCTCCTCTGTACCATCCTGCAAAAGAGCAAAATAAAATTGTTATTATGAAGAATAAATTTATTTCATCCACAACTAATGTGTAAGAGGTTCATGCAAAATATTTTATACGTGATATTTTTCTATACCATTGGAAATTAAAAAAATAATATAAAAGATATTTAAAAGGTCTAAAATTTGTATAATATAAAATCTTACTATTCAAGCAAGCAAAAATTGTCCGTCTTACCTTTTAGAGTTGATTCTTTGCAGTTGCTCAGGGTTTGTCTTGATCCCCGATAGGCATGCCGAAATAAGCCTTTTAGGTTTCACACATTTTAGAAGATGCTGTCACAGAGTATTTTTTCGCTCTTGTCTTGATAAATTGCCCACATACGTAGCAGAATGCGTCTGGAGAATGCTTGCAGCTTCTTGATGCCATCTCTGATAAAATCAGATAGGTCTATGTGTTCACTTAAGCAGCTAGAACTAAACTAAAGTGATGAGTGGTGAGCCCCTATATATATATAATTATAGAAAGTTCTAGACAATTCTAAAAGGTTCTTGAAAATTCTCGTAAGTTCTACAACATTCTAGAAAGTTCTTGAAATTATTGTAAGTGTGAGAAAATTCTCTATCAGCTACTCAGCACTGAATCTATCTGGAATGTTCTGGAAAATGAATAAATTTGGAAATTTTATTACCTAGGTCACAAAAGCAAAGTTTGAAGAGAGAAATAGGTCTTTTCCATTTACTTTAGGCATAAGCAATTGGGAAATAACACTTTCTGCCCAGGAACAAGAAAAAGTAAAAATTTTGTTACATAGTGTTATTACCTTAACACTGGAGATTTAGTTTCAGTGTTAAGTTTCTCCACTGAATAACAATCACCAATTCAGGACTAATAAATATTACATATTTATAAAAAAAAAAACGATCTTTAGTTTCCTTGACTTGGAACTGCGAAAGAATTGTATTTTCTAAGTAGTGTGTGAGAGACACGTTCTTGACAGACATTGTCTCGAAGGGTCCATAAATAATTAATTATTCATTTTCTCACCATGCCAGTATGTTTGATCATTTGAAATCATTTGCCGGATGTTTCAGTTTTTTGCGTCTGTCAACCTGATTGAATGTAAATATGTTATACACTGAATCAGTTTATTTCAGGATTTCTACGTCAGGAGGCAAGTCGCGTGACTGTCACAAGAGTCCTTTTATATGAACGTATTATTTCTTATAAATATTAAAGAATTATAGGCCCCCCGCTAGTACAGCGGTATGTCTCCGGATTTACAACGCTAAAATCAGGGGTTCGATTCCCCTCGGTGGGCTGAGCAGACAGCCCGATGTGGCTTTGCTATAAGAAAAACACAAAGAATTAAATAAATATTAGTATAAGAAGCCTAGCAAGATAAAGATAATAACATGAGTTTTTGGTAATAAATAAATAACACAAAATAATGAAGAAACTGAAGTACCAAGAAACAAGTTACAATGGGCATTTAAGGGCATTCAGCCCAAGACAGAAAATTAAACAAAAAGAAACAGTTCAAATTTACGAACAAGGGAGAAATGTTCTCGTGTTAGTGGAAAAAATATGTAGATAAAAAAGAATCACCTTTTGACAGTAATGTAAACCATTATTTGACAAAAGTCTGTGCGTATTCGTTTATAACTAGCGAACTGCTGAGCCAATTCTCACCAAAACTGGCAGTACCTTTAAGTCTTCCACTGTGATACTTTTGTGTGTGTGGGGGTAAGGGGGATGGATTTAAGTATATTAGTGAGAATTAATATTGAAGCGTATTAATATGAATTTGTACGTACAAAGAGGTATTGGTACATTATACAATTGATTTGCCATTTGTAGTTAAGTGCAAAGATACACAATGAGCTATCTGTGATCTGCTACCACAGATATCGAAACCCGGTTTCTAGCGTTGTAAGTCAGTAAACACATCGCCATATGACGGGGAAAGATATAAAAATGACTTATATGTATTATTACTTGTATGTCATCGAAAATGACGGGAATTTGACAACGTAATATTGCCAGTGTAGGAGTTTGACTAAAATGAACTTTTTTTTTTATACAACGGAGTTTTTAAGCAATGTATCTTGAAACAGCAGGAATAAATTTTCACAACAGAATATTTGGGAAAGACAGTAACAAACTGCTTACCAAATAAAAAATAACGTTCTCATTCACAAAATAAAGGCTAAAACAAATCCTAACCAAAAGTCACTGTATGAAAGATGGACACATTTCCAATATCATTAACAAGAAAATATACAATAATTTGAAGTTGGCATGAGATCATGAGCCCAAATATTTCAAATTTCTGATCTCACTTCGTAAGAAAAGTGACTGAAAAACGAAACCATAGCTATTCCCTTAGGCCACTCACACAATGGAGAACTTGTATAATGTTTCTTAAGATATGTGGTCTAAGATTGAACTCACTGTATTTCGCATAAGCTGATTGCAGTGAAAATTACAAGATTATTTCTATCCGATCGATGAAAGAGGAGGAAACTTACACCGAACCTGGAACATCGTTCTTAAAAATTATGGTTAGTAGTCAGATAGGAATAACCTGTTTTTTAAATAAGTAGACGTTATGATAACTCACTAGAAGTTATTTGTTATACATTTTAATAAATGTTCATATACGGTGATATACGTTTAAATAGGTCAGCTTATATTACTATAATAAATCAGTATAGATTAGATGAACCAATAGGTGTTTTGGGTAAGTCTCTATGAATTAGGTTAGTCAGAATGTGGTTTGGTAAATCACTATACGTTAAGATATATGTGTTCATCCATGGCACAATCATTCGTATTATAACTTACTAACCAGCATAAGAGTCTGGGTCATCCTGAATGTAAGATTCTTGCTTTTCTAAAGGTTGGTTCATTAGTGATGACAGGTTCATTCCCCTCCTACAATAAACAGAACAAACTACAAGTCAAGCGGGGAAAAAACGGCAACAAGAAACAACAACAAAACATTCTTCTATATAAATCATAGACCAATACAACAGATTGAGGGCTGTTTGTTCAAATGTGACAAACTTATTTTCAAAAGTTCAATAAGACGTACACGGATTACACAGCTAACAAAAGCATTTTCATCATACTTGTTTATTAACATAAGGATCGGCAAGATCAGGTGGTTAGGGGCTCGACTCGTTAACTGAGGGTCGTGAGTTCAAAAATCGCTATTACATTTCCAACCGCAGGGGCATCATATTGTAACTGTTAATCCCACTATTCATTGGTAAAAGACCAACCCAAAAGGTATGGTGGGTGGTCATGACTTGCTGCCTTCCGTCTTGTCTTACACTGCTAAATTAGGGACGGCTAGCGCAATTAGCCCTCGTGTAGCTATGCGCGAAAATTCAAAACAAACAATTATTTACATAAGTTTATGGTGACAAGGAATGATAAAAAACACAGTAAATCAAATACTTTAAAAGTGTTTTAAAGGTATTTTATTAATCTACGGAACACAGACAGTTTTGTGCTTTTAAAAATAAGAACATAAGGTTTAGTTTAATAAATTACGAGCAAACTCTTTCACATATTCAAAGATGAAACTTGTCGTGCATAGTAACAACCCTAAATTAACCTCACAGTTTAGTTTCAAAAGTCCGTACTTTCTAATGATACGAGCGGATGGGAATGATAACCCATTCCCTTGCTGGACGGGATAATGCCAGTCCAACGAATCTTCAGCTAACAGCAAGTATCCATTATACAGTTGGATAGGTTGGAATAAGTAGAGTATTGCTTAAGGTTCAGCTTCGGACTCGGAGCCACTCAATTATGAATATAGAACGAGAATCACTGGTGTATGCTGTCCGTTAATAATCTCAGTAGGGATTATATTATGCTATACCAGCATCTGCTTCAACGTTTAATCACTTCGGTTATTCATACAAAAAATTGTTCTCAAATACTTTAAATTTTTATTGGTTTTACTTCAATAGTATATTTCAAACTATAGGAGAAATTCAGGCATTTTCACTAACGCTTCGCAAAAATTATCTAGAGACAGCATCAAGTATGAAAACAAAACAAATCACGCAAACATATAAAGAAGTTACGTAAAGCTCATCTTCTCGATTACTAATAATCAGAATTTCTGAGGTAAGTTTATACTTGTGAATTACATTAGGTTTTAGTATTCTAGTTGGTTTGGTTTGTTTTAAATTTCGCGTAAAGATACACGAGGGCTATCTACGCTAGCCGTACCTAATTTTGCAGTGTAAGACTAGAGGGAAGGCAGCTATTCATCTCCACTCGCCGCCAACTCTTGGGCAATTCTTTTATCAACAAATAGTGAGATTGACCGTCACATTATAACGCCCCCACGGCTGACAGGGTGAGCATGTTTGGTGTGAAAGGAATTCGAACCCGCGATCCTCGGATTACGAGTGCCTTAACCACCTGGCCATTCTGGGCCATCTCTAGTTTTATGCTATTTGCAGAATTTCTTAATGCGTAAGTTCAAAGTGTTGATGAAAACATTTTTATGCACCTATAGTTTAAAGAACAAGAACATACTGACTGACAAAGAACCGTGGGATTTTCATTGTAGAGAGTAGCTTCATATATATCCCGAACCATCCCAGAAACTGAACATGGTAATCAATACATACCGAAGCAAATAAATTACTTGATAATGTGCACTGTAGTCCATAGAGAGTCACTGATAAATTAGTTGAATAGTTCTAAACACCAAAGAAGATATATATATATATATAATTATACTTATCAAAGAGCAAATGTTGACAGTCTACTGTCTCCTTACTTTTGTTGAGCAGTGGTCCAATGGAGACTTGTTCTTTTTAAGCTTTGGCTGAATGAGCTACACATACTATAAAGGATAAAGTTTACTGTTTTAGTTCTTACTAAACTGAATGGAATGTGAACCTGCGATATGTAACGATGACGCACCTTACAACAGTCTGTCGGATACTTTTTGAACATGTAAATATTTGGAATATTTTGTTTGTTCGTTTGTTTTGAATTTCGCGTAAAGCTACTCGAGGATTATCTGCGCTAGTCGTCCCTAATTTAGTAGTGTAAGACTAGAGGGAAGGCAGCTAGTCATCACCACCCACTGCTAACTTTTGGGCTACTCTTTTACCAATTAATAGTGTGATTGACCGTGACATTTTAACGCCTCCACGGCTGAAAGGGCAAGCATGTTTGGTGTGATGGGGATTTGAACCTGCGACCCTGGGATTACGAGTGAAGTACCTTAACCACCTGGCTATGATATAGAATGAGAGTGATTACATAAACTCAGTGTCTTTATTGTAATAAATATACAGAACGTCAGACGATTTCAACTTTATACTTTAAAGTCAAATATTAGTCATGATCTTAATTAATTTCAACACAGAGGTATGTATTAGTGATGTAGTAAACATGTAAAGTCGTATTCTTTCAATAGTGTAAACATTCTGGTGTTCTAATGACAAAAGTAACATTCGAATTAATTTGTTTTCCTAATACATGTCATGGATGCATAAAAGACGTGACATTTGGCTTTATATTCTAGCAAGAGGTGGGTCTACAAGAAAGTATAGGGCTTAGTTGTCTTTCACGTTATATCAGTTACGGTACAGCACTACAGGAGTGCACACAACAATACACGAGTTAGTTGTATATTAAATTATATCAGCTTCGTACAAGAATGCTCAGGTTTACGCGAGAATATACAGATTAGGAACACACTATATGACAAGAGTATAGGAGTATGCACAACAACATATTAGTTATCTCATATTATATTACGTACATCACTACGTGAGTGGGTGTATATCACACACATGTATATATATACAAGTTACACAGATTTAAGTTCACAGGGTAATATAGATTTTTGCTTATATCCTTTCGGGGACTATCATACAGCACTTAATAAGAATAAATAACATTCCATGCAATCGGTTTGGGTTCTTGAAAAATACATGACTGGAAAAAAAATATAGAACTCTAAAAATAACAACAACAAAAATACCCCTAAAATAGTTTTTGTACGATATTTAATCATTTTTTTTAAGTCAAAAACACGAGGGCTATCTGCGCTAGCCATCCATAATTTTGCAGTGTAAGACTAGAGGGAAGGCAGCTAGTCATTCCCACTCATCACCAATCTTGGGCTACTCTTTTACCAACGAATAGTGGGATTGATCGTTACATTATAACGCTGACTGAAAGGACGAGCATGTTTGGTGCGACGAGGAATTGAACCCGCGACCCTCGGATTAGGAGTCGACTGCCTTAACCATCTGACCATGCCAGGTCCTCACAAAGCTACATGAGTGCTATTTGTCCCTAACTTAACAGTGAAAGACTACAGAGAAGGCAGCTATTCATCACCACCCACCGTCAACTCTTGAACTAATCTTTTACCAACGAATGGTGGGATTAACCGTGATATTACACTGCCTCCACGGTTAAAATGGTAAAATGTTTTGTGAGACGGGGATTCGAATCCGCGATTTTGAGACTGGGAGTCAAGCACCCTAAATCTTGGCCATGCTGGTCTTTAAAATATTGTTTGTTTGTTTTTGAAGCAAAGCAACACAATTAGCTATCTGTGCTCTGCCCACCATAGGTATCGAAACCTGAATTCTAGCACTGTAAGTCCACAGACATACTGCTGTGCAACTGGGGATGTCTTTGGATTATTCGTTAATTATATTTTTTGTTACAAACGCGACGTTCAATTCAATGACTGTTTTTTGAGCACTGAGATTTTTTAAATTAACATATCAGCTACTTTCACATTACTCACCAAGCGACACTGCTTTTTATTTCATCGTCAGAGAGTTCCTGGTCCAGAAGATGCCGATTGTAGTAAAGTTCTAGTCTTAATGAAAGATCGTGTAAGTCTGCAGTTCCATGTCGCGAGAGGTCGCTACCGTAATCAAAGAGAAATGGAACCAAGCTTAACTTTAAGACCTCCTGAGCGTATATACAACAAATGAAGATTATATTTATGACTTGCAGTATTCTACTTTTATCATGAATTACCTCAGAACATAAACGAAGTTAGCAGAGGCCAGCTATTAGAATTAACATTAAAATGAATTATGATCAGTATTATAGTGCAAACCTTTTAAAAGATTATAAAACTTAACAGTAATTAAGCCAAACTAATGGGTCATTTGGGTGTCCTAGCTTTTAAGGTGGTTATTTCTTGGTGAAAATGTTTATTGTAATATATAATAACAAAACTAGCGTTATTAGAAAAGCTGAACTATTCCTTTCAATGGAAAAAAATTCGAATGTTTTTGACGTGACGAAATCAAAATAAAAGATCAATATAATAATATAGTAAATAATCGAAAACAAAAGAAATATCAATATATAATATTATAAGTTCCGATATTTCACTTTTTTCAAACACCTGTATTTAAAAGACTTACAAAGAGTGGACTATTCTTCTTCAAAAGGTTGGTGAGAAATAGAACCACCATTCTTTAACAAGAGAGGTAGATAGGAGACTAGAAACCACTGCATTCGAAAGATCTATATATCTATTGGGTTGAGGAATAATTCGTGAGCGTTTTTTCAAGTTAAAAAATATATTCATAAATGAAACGCTTTCGCAAAATATTTCATGTCATTTGGTAGATAATTTTTTGCTCTAATAGATGGTGTGTTTGATTTTCATGTCTTTAATTTTTGCTTTCAATTTCAGCTCATTAAATGGAATGTCAAGTGGACAAAATCGAGCATTTTCGACACCATCTGCTTTTCGCATTTAATTTCTTGCAATTTCGTTTAAAACAATGCATACTATATACCTAGGTATTACATGAAATAAAGTATCATAATAAATGTTTTGGGTGTAATGTGTTCATGCATTTAAGTATTGTATAGTCTTGCATGTAATGCTTGAATGAAATTATTTAAAAACGCTCACGAATTATTCCTCAACCTAATATTTAAATATACTTTAAAGGCACTGAACAACGTGTTTAATATACATACATACGTAACATGCGTTTCTTTTTGGTAATTTTATACATGCTTTATTAAAAAATGGCCAGCCAGAAACTTTGTTATTTTACATAGTTACAGTTTACAGAACTAACCTTCAACTGCCATCTATACAAGATTAGTCATCGATTTACATTTTGATAAATAGCTACACGGCCTATACTCTTAACCATCTACTTACGACTTTTGATAAAGCAGTGCCCTATCGAGCTCGTGAATGAGGTCTGTATGACTTTGTGTCCCTACGGCTGGGTAGAGCTAAAAGCAATAATTAAACACAGATTTCTGTTTAGAAAAAAACGAACATAATTCAAACCTTAAAACAAAATTCTGGCCTGCTAGAGGTCACAAATAAAACAGTTAGTCTATTATACTCTTTACAACATTACATAAATGATAAACAGATGAGAAATAAAGTATTATTATTATGGTTGAGAGACAGAACCTACTGATTAGGTTTACTGTTGAGACTAAAAATTTAGAAACTTTTTGCCAATAAATCTAATCTGGTTTTATTGATCAAAGTTACGAAGACTGTTTATAAACATAGACACAATATTTTAATGATATAATCCCGAGTATGTTGTCGACCTAAACAACAAAGAAAGTTTGAAAATTACGCCAGAACAAGATCTGCTCACGTGCAAACAACACGCAAAACCTACAAGAAAAGATAAAGAAACATATACAGATTTAAACATAACTGATAAGAAAGAAAGAAATTCGTATCTGGAAAAAATGATATATTGCTCTAAACATACATAATTTTATATAGCGAGTGGGGATAGTAGTTTAGACACAAGTAAACGTGTAACGGTAATGCTCACTGCTTATTTTAAAGGAATATTCGTATTCTAAAAATGGGTTAACTAAAACTTCAGACGAACACTAAAGAAAACGGACAATAGCAATAAATCTTAGCTGTAAAATCACTATCACAAAAAAAGATAAATTGATATACACACTTTACTGATATAACACAAACGAGGATAATATTCATATACAGTAAAACTCAGAGGACTAAAGTTGCGTATGAAAAGTTTGATATTGTATTAAAAAACTGTTTTAAAGTGTTTGCAAACTACGTTTTAAAAATTACTTGTACATTTAGTAAGTAAAAAACGCTTTGTTTGCTTGTAAAGTAAAAAACTTGATTGTAGCTTAAGCAATTTGCGATAAATAATTTGTAATATATACATATATATATATTTGCTGGAAGTCGGCAAGTGTACATATATATATTGTGGTTGTCAAACAGTTTCTACTTTAAGCACCGACACAAATGATTTATACACAAACATAAAGCCCAGAGGCGTCGCTAGATACTTAAGATTCAGGGCTCAGGCTCGGAAGCGCGGAATGTTTGACATTTCAATATGATATGGATTATGTTTTCTATTCTGATTTTTCCAGATACCAACTTGGGATTCGGGGCATGGGCCTCATATATCAACGCCTAGAGACGCCTCTGATAAAGGTATAAGTGCAGATTAGGTCTGTTAAGAGCCACTTATTTAACATTTGATAAAAGTTTTGAAGAATACAAACATGGAATCTATGTATTGTAACTCTCATTCTCGAGTATGTGTTAAGTTCCAACTAAACAAATTAATATATCTATTAGAACCAACGATTAAACTAACATACACGAATAAAAAAATAAAGACCTTCTTCCTTAACCTTTCGGTATCTCAAAGAGTTTGGGAAGTTCACAATTAAAAGATGACCCCTTACTTGTTGAAAGCCCTGAAGATTAAAAGACTGTCGTCGTCCATCTAACAAAACCTGCAGATCCTGTCGGCTCAGGCACAGGTCGTGACTTATCAAGCAACTAAGTCCCTACAAATACAAAGAAAGAAGCCAAACTAGAGCCCTTTCAACAACTGTAAGTACTGTTCTCAGGTACTGAATTATTGTGACACTTAGTGTGTACTTTTGTAATGTTTCTCACGAAATTATAACCCTTATAAATTGATAAATATTTAAATCACCAAAAGTTGTTAGTGACGTCAAGAATCTTTCTTAATGAGGAAAGTTTAAATATTACGAATAAATAGTCACCTGGATTTCTTTATTTTTATCTTTAAAATCAGGACATATATACTGAATGTCTAAGAAGAGAAAGAAATGTTTGCATCAAGATTTATATTTGCAGAGAATATGTAGGAAACAAATTTTAAATAAGAAACAACAAACAGTTTATTACACGCAAAGTTAGCCGATCATATTGGGCATTGTGCTAGTATGTAAAATATTATATTTTTCACAGAGAGAAGGCTTGAAAAAAATTAAATATATATTAGTACTTCAAAAATGCATAGCAGATTATCCTATGTTCTTCGGCTTGTTTCCTAAAAATGACTATTCTACGACATTTTTTTTTTGTTTTGTTTGCTTAAACTGAATAATGAAACAAGCCTCCCAGTGACATAGCGGTATGTCTGCGGACTAACACCACTAAAAACCGGGTTTCGATACCCGAGGTGGGCAGAGCACAGATAGCCCATTGTAGCTTATGGAAATTGAGTGTGAGCCTTTTGGTCTTTGTCTGCCAACCGTGAAGATGTGTTGCTTTAGTTTTGAAGCCAGTAGACCAGTATGAACGTTTTCAAACCCCTCCCCCCATAAATAAGTACCTAAATTTACTCCGTATGTTCAGCTTTATTTAAATTAAACTTTTATATTTTAGTGGATATTTTAATTTACTTCAAAGTTTCCATCGCTTGGTCTTTATGTTAAGTTACAACTATATGCAATAAAGGCTTGTACATTTTATCTTGTATTTCATTACATCACTTCTGCCTCTCAATTTGATTCGTCAAATGAATCTTTGGAATTATTGAATATTTATGGACTACTAGTAGCCACGTGAAAATATTCTTACTCATGGATATCACAGGGGCGAAATAACATAGAGATTTCGTTCCATGACCAAGGGTACAACGTGAGTAAAAGAACCTTTGAAGAGCCAACGATCAGACATCGCTGTGTTATACTTGACAGCTTCTTTACCCAATTAGAACTGAGACAGCTTCAAGTCTTCCCTGACTTGAAGGATGAATATGTTTGTTACACAAGCTGATGAAACATGGCTGGTAGAGGAAACAAACCCATTAACACTGTTTCACCAATAAGTGGAATAGTCAAAGCCATAATAACAATATCAAAAATGTTGCTCTAGCTCTATGTGTTATTATAACGGACTTACCACATTTATTATAATACCTATGCTTGGTTTCGTATAGTTTTTTTTTTGCATGTGACGTATACGAGATCTGTTCAAAAAATACGCGGACTGACGTCATAAAACAAAATGTACTTTATTTAGAAGTTACAGGTCTGGGACCCCTTCAAAGTACTTTCCTCCCCAACGCACACATTTATCCCAACGGTGTTTCCACTTGTTGAAACAGTCCTGGTACGCTTCTTTTGTAATGTCCTCCAGTTCCTTCGTCGCATTTGCCTTAATCTCGGAAATCGTCTCAAATCTTCTTCCTTTCAAGAGTCTTTTGAGTTTGGGGAACAAGAAACAATCGCAAGGAGCAAGGTCAGGTGAGTAGAGGGGGGTGGGGAAGAACAGTGATCGAGTGTTTGGCCAAAAACTCACGAGTTCTGAGGGCTGAATTTCGCAGCAACGCGGTGCATCTTCAATTTTTCGGTCAAAATCTCGTAACAAAATCCAACTGATATCCCACACTCTTCAGCAAGCTCCCTGACAGTCAGACGTCAATTTGCCCGCACCAGGGTGTAGATTTTGTCGACGTGTGGGTCGTCAGTTGACGTGGAAGGACGTCCAGGACGCTCATCATCTTCAATGGACTGTCGACCATCCTTAAAACGTTCATGCCACTTGAAACATGCCGTACGCTTCATAGCAACATCACCGTAAGCCGTGTTAAGCATAGCAAAAGTTTCAATCGCAGATTTTCCAAGTTTAACACAAAATTTCACAGCAAGCGACACCAAGCGGATTTCCCTGGAACCAACTGGAGCCGCGCAATTCAAACAGTCCGCGTATTTTTTGAACAGCCCTCGTATTATTGACTATATATTGCGCAAGTCCCGTATGTTCCCGAAATTTATGGAACGTTCGTGTGCGTAAGAATAAACAATGTACTAGATGTGTATGTAATACTAGTAATAGACTCTCGCGGGATTTGTATAAAAAGCAGTCAGCCGAGAGAAAGAGAAGAATATTATTGGACAGCTAAAGTCAGTACGCTATAGGCCTAGAAAGCTATATCTGTGATTAACGTCTATTAATAGGAAAAACTACAGAACTGGACCAGGAACATTATAGATTTCGATCTTTACAAACCGTTCAACTTCAGTGAATTAATTCGGACACTAGAATTTATACGAAGACAAATATCTTCGTTGTAGCGAATCAACTTGTACTAAGTGTGAGGCCAATCAAGAAACAACAGCTAGCTAGTTTAAGCGATGTTCAATAGTATTAACTCAGAATTAATTTGTTCAGAGTGGACTTAGATCGTTGATAAAATATGTAGCTCTAGACAGGATCTAAGACCCTGCGTTGTCTGTGACATTGTAAAATGGTTGTACATAAATCATCATTTGTAATAACTATTAGTAATAACCGTTATTTTGAATTGTATTTTTTTATTTGTGTATTAAAATATATTTGTGTTAAAAAGCAAATTGTGTGTATCAATCTTGTTGGCAAATAATATAAATTTAATAAATATTAACATTTGATTAACCACTAAACTAAAAGTTAAATTCCGGTTATTTAAAGTTGTAATATATAGCGTACATAAAGTAATAAATGGTAAATTGGTCTGAAATAAAATAATAGTACGTAACATTATGTACTTGAAGCACTACAGAACTTTGAAGGTACAAGCTAAAACAAACAGCTTAGAAATTAAGAAAACAATCCAGAACACAATGTTTGTTTAATTAATTTGATATTTGCTTTATTATAAACTTATGTGACATATTTATCACATTTGTGTTTGGTTGATTTACTAAAGAAAACTTTTTGATTAAATAATAACATCATCCTATCAGCATGCAATAAATCTCGTTAAAGGATCAGTTAAAAATTCTACATGTTTTGTGTAAGTATCAACCAAGAACTGTAAACAGTGTGGAGTGATAGTACCACTTCATAATAACAAATACAACTTAAATTTTATGTAATTATTTGATAAAACAAATTATAAAAGTAACTTCAGTAGTTACTGTGCTTGAATAAAGTGTTAGGTTTGAGATATCACATCTGTCGTGTGTATAAAGAGAAGAGAGAATGAAAACATTTACAATGTTTCAGTCTTTCATGACTAAGTAAAAGAATATGTTACGCATTACAATTTATAATATAATCGAGTTTCCGATTTATTATGTTATACATGTTACGTATTACTATTTCAAATAATTGGAAATTTGAATTTAGATTTAGAACGAATTTTAAATGTTAATATGTATTAAAGTTATAATATTTGCCAACAATATTGATACACACAACTTTCTTTTTTAACACTAATATATTTTAATATACAAACAAAAGATAAGACATTTTATTATAACGAATGTTACTAATAGTTATTACAAATGATGGTTCATATACAAGAATTTTACACACAAACAATACTGAGTCTTATATCCGGTACAGAACTGAATAATTCATCGACGATTCAGGTCCATGACGAGCAAATTAATTGAGTTGATTTTGTTATACCTTGCATAAGGTAACGATGTCTTTCTTGGCTAGCCTCACACCGATTAGAAGCTCACTTCTTATTTAATGTCCTCGTAGAAACTCTAACTTCCGAAGTAATTCACTGAAGTTGAACGGTTTGTAATGTTCCAAACCTATAAATGCTCCTAGTCAAACTCCGTAGCTTCGTATTAATAAGCGTTAATCACGATTATAACTTCCTAGGCCACTGACTGTAGTCGTCCAATAATAATAATACTCTTCCTTCTTTTGGCTAGTTGCTTTTTATGTGAATCATCGAGTTTGTAAAACTTTCAACAATGTTTTAGTAAACAAATATTTTTGATTTTCACTTTCAAGAATTCTCTACAAGTTTCGAAAAAAGGCAGGACTTGCGTAACACACAACAAAGAATATACGTCACGCACAGAGAAAAGAAAATAATACAAAAAACAAGCGTAGGTATTAAAATAAACGTACAACAGTAAAGCTGTTACAAATACTAGACTGCAAAACGAAAGTGTATTGACTGCAAAAAAGGAGGTCAACGGTCTAGTTTTCCTTTCACAGTTGTCACTGAACTCTAGCTCTTTGCAAAAGAGAATATTTATCCTCCTTTCACTGCTGCTATTTGAATATTTTCTTCAACTGAGAGCAATTATTACTTTCACTATAGTTAGTGTAAATTTTTGCAAGGGATTAAGAGTGGAATATAAATTATCATTTACCTTTTTGATGATTTAACATCTTTCTGTGTGGATGAACAACAGTTATACAACTCTAAACCGTTAACTGGGTTTTTGTAGGTGAGAAAACACAGTCGTTGGAGACCTGTTACTTACCTATAAAATTAAATACGTTGTAAAATGTTCAAAACTGTTCCTTCATATTATTCCTCGTTTCCATGAGAATGAAGAAACTTTTATTATAATCCCACTATTTTACCTGATAGGTGCCTTTATCTCTTTTTGTGTGTGATGTTTTTTCCGAGATTGGCGATGAGTCTCTCTAATCTTTTGCTTTCTATTAGGAAAGGCGGATCAGTAAACTATTATGTGTAATCAAATTTGTTTCAAAATTAAATGTATAACTTCAATCTTTAAGCTCAATTTTAATTTAATTATATAATTTTTTTAATAATGAGTACTTTGATGTGCGATATATATATATATATATCTTATCGCAACGTGTACATCTTAAGTGTGCTCTGCACGATATGGCTCGGTATGACCGGGTGGTTAAGGAGCTCGACTCGTAATCTGAGGGTCGTGAGTTTGAATCCCAGTCACACCAAACATGCTCGCTTTTTCAGCCATAGGGGCATTATATTGTTACGATCTATCCCACTATTCGTTGGTAGAAAATAAACTAAGAGTTGGAGGCAGATAGTGATGACTAGCTGCCTTCCATATAACCTTAACTGCTAAATTTGGGACAGTTAGAGCAGATAGCCCTCGTGTAGCTTTGTGCAAAATTCAAAAATACAAACAATCTACATGATATACAAGTACAGAATAAAATTTTATAAAATGTTAGGCTTTCACACATCTGGTCCATTCTCTCCAGTTTTCACTGACATCTTTTGACTCGTTCTTCTAAATGGACCCCATCAATTCTTAATTATTTGCAGATTTCTAGTTGCTGCTCTCCAGTGGTACAGCGGTATTTCTGCAGACTTACAACGCTAGAAACTGGGTTTAGATACCCGTGTTGGGCAGAGCACAGATAGCCCATAAACTTTTGTGCTTAACTACAAACAAACAAACAATTCTAATAAACAAGTTGCAATATTGGATATATAAGACTATTGAAATTAAGAATTATTATTTGCTTTGTTTAGTGATTTAATATTTAACGATTAATTATTTTAAAATCGACAGCTATGAGAAGTTTTGTTGCGTAACTTTGTACGAGCCGTTCGCTGTGTATGTAGTTTTATTGTTGTGCTAATCTTTTGTAATAATGTTGGCATAATCGTACTTGTTATAAAATGGGCCAACTCCGAGAAAATATAAACCTGCTATTGACAAGTAGTAGCATAAATCTCAACATAAAGCTACAGGAGCTATCTACAAATTTGGGGCTGACAAAAAACATGAAAAGAGACATTGTCACCATGGATGCTGCTACCAGAAAAAATATAATAGAAACAATACGTTAGATTCTTCAAAAGAAGGAAGATTTATCTCCATGATTAAACACTACACGACTAATTGTCAGCTCAAATCAGCAAATGGGTCAACAGTGTCAGTGGTGATTGGAACATGTGACAAACATCGAGAGGTGCCAACAAACCACAACACACCAGTAGATAAAGGATATGTCGGGGACAAGAAACTGAAAGCTCTATCAGACGATGGGTGCAGTAGTGATAACCAATCTTGTATCTGATGGCCAGATGACGGGCAAGGTACATTTTTTGTGTGCTAATTGATGGAACAGTTTCCCATAGCAATAATAAAGTTGGACAGTCCACATAATGTGGAAGACTTTGTGGCCATGTATACGCAGTTACCCATCTGTGACTTGGTGAATGGTCATATTCAGTCATCACAATAACTTAAGATAAGCAAGACATCAAGCCCCTTTAAATCCCAAAAAGTAATATCCTGAATATAGATCTACAGTAGCTGAGAGAAGGAGAGAGAAAAAACACCTTCACTGAAGAAGTTTTTGAACAGCATCAGAAAGGAAGCCGACAAAAAAAAAAGAAAAATTCCGTGGCAGGTATTTAGTTTTAAAGGAAGATTAACTTCCAAACTGAGGTATTTAGGGATATTTTTATCCCCCTTCGTCCCGCAAAGAAACAGGCACAAGACCAAAGGAAAAGGAGCTTATAGAATAGAGAACTGAAAGGGAGTGCTGTACCGAATATATCAAGGCAGTTATAGTGAGGAAGTTAAACATATCATAATATCAACAGAATATCAGACTTAACGACGAAGTTGGTTGAAGAGTTTATTGTGAGAAGACACCTAGGAGCAACTTTCATTGGCCGGGGGTCATTGGAGATCTGACCAGATTCTGCATATCACGCGACATCTGCAAAACAACAATATCTAGAGGGATAGTAGCTAAGATGTCATTAAATTAAATGTCTGTTATAGAAAAGCCGTTCAGCAGAGTATCTGTGGACTTGACTGAATCATTAGCACCTGTATGTGACTAGAGCGACTGGTAACTGCTGGTAGTAGTCAGCTTTGCAACACATTATTCAGAAGCCTTAACACTGCTGAAGACAGAGATAGAGAAAGTTTGGGGGATAAGTTAAGTTAAAAAACTGGCTAAAAGAGTGGCTCGATGAAAGAAAGCAAAGAATTGTTACAAATGGAGTTTAGTCAAACTGGATATCACAAGTGGGGGTACCTCATGGCTTAGTCTTTGGACCTTTGATATTTTTTATTTACATCAACAACACAGATAAAAGAATGGTCAATAAATTACTTAAATCTGCAGATGATATTAAGGTCTTGGGTATTGCTTACTATGAAGAGGATGCTGCTGATTTATAAAGGGAATTAGACCATTTAGTGAGTTAGGCAAATACATGACAAATGGGTTTCCATTAAAATAATTGCAAGATAATGCATATGGGTTATTATAATTTGGATGAGAATAACTTTAACAGTGTCATGAAAAAGGGATCTTAGTGTAATAGTTGACCAATCTCTAAAGCCATCTAAGCATTGTGTTGTTGGTAGAGCAAGTAGGATTTTAAGTTGTATCTGTAGAAATATTGAATGTAAGTCTAAGGAGGTTATAATTTCACTGTATAGGTCACTGATTAGGCCGAATTTGGAATATTGTGTTCAGTTTTGGGCTCCTTACCTTAGGAAAGACAGAAAAATGTTACTAGAATGGTGCCTGGGAGGAAGTGGTTTAAATTTGTCAAATTGTTTTCTCTTGAAAAAAGAAGAGTTAGGAGAAATTGCTTGAGATGTTTAAGTTTGTAAAGGGAATTGACAGTGTTGAAGCATAATCTTTTTCATACTTAACAGTGAGAACAGTAGGATTAGGGGACACAAGTATAAATTATTATAGAGTAGAAGTCATCTTCAGTTAAGTCAGTTTTATTTTTCTGACAAGGTAGTTGGCTTTTGGATGTTGTAAAAGCAGTAAATTTAAGTGATTTTCAGAAAAACCTCGATAAGTATATTAATGATAAAGGCGAGCTGTAAGAGTTTTTAAAATTTATTTATTAATAGTTTAAATTTGTTTAAAGGATGAAACAGCCAAAATGGACTAATAGATCTTATATTTCCCAAAACGTTAAATATCACTGCACAACAATTTTTTTTTTTTTTAATTTTGCTTCCTGAAAATTTTTTGCTGATTGTGACAGGTACCTGGTGGGTATGCATAAATATAGTTTTGGTTTTGCTTCATCACGTAGGAACTCTGAGAAATAGACAGTTAACTGTTTACCGGCAATAACGTAGTTAATTGCTTTTATGTTTCTAATACGCTATTAAGTTCAACATAATTAAAAGTGTTTTGCTCCTGATTTTCGTTTGTATTCAATGTTCGATGCATCACGTTGCAGTGCTCAACAGTAGTCAGCAACCATTGACGGATTCCAGTTGCCCTGATATCATTTTTCCATTGTAGCAATGTCCTGGTGAAAGCAAATTCGGATGTGATTTTCGTGATCAACAGCCAAAAATCTATAAGGAACACCCAACAGTGTTCAAGGAGCAAAAACTTTGTTGTGCAGTGTTATATGTTATGTGTAGTGTTGTGCAGGTATAGTTTATAATGGGCATAGTAGGTTTAACTATCATACATGCAGAACCAGAAAACAGTGGCTTTGTCATAGAAGATAAAGACATAGTAAACCTAAGATCGCTGGATGGAACTGAGATTTACAAAGATATCAATATCAGTGAAAAACTCACTGACAAGCAGAAAAAAAGAATATACAGATAGACTAGGCAAGACAAACCTTGTGCAATACAAGATCGAGACCATTACCAGGGAACCAGTCAAGGTGAAGCCCTACTAGAAGTCTTATGCGATAATAGACCAACAAGGGAACTGCAAATCTTGTTGCCAACTGTACGAGGAGGTTTTATGTATGAACTGAAAACACTCTTTGCTTTTTGTGTAAGAAAATATTGTAAATATTTTTTTGAAGAGGAGCTCATTATTGTATATACAAGGGTGTTCACTGTAAGAGTTATTATTTACTTTATTTAGTGATTTAATATTTAATTATTATTTAGTTTCATAACAAGAGTGTTAAAAAGTTAATTATTTTAAAATAAATAGCTGTGAGAAGTTTTATTACATAGATCTGTATGTGTCGTTCGTTATCTTTATAGTTTAACTGTAGTACTAAGGTTTTGTAAAAGTGTTGACGTCATTTTTCTCGAAAGTTCAAAATTTTATCCTTATGTGTCATATTGTTGTTACTAGAGGACTAGATATTTTTAGGTTTTTTTGTCACGTGTTATAAATGCGTGCAGATACAGAGAGTAAGTAAAAGAAAATAGTTAGTGAAAGTAAATTTAGACTACGTGGTTGTGTTTTAGTCGTAACGCTCAATTTTTAAACCGAGTGTCAGTTATAATAACAGAGTAAAAAAAAATAATTTGTCTTGTCAAAGAGTGTTCTAAAGTTTTGATTTGGTTTGTTTTGAATTTCGCGCAAAGTTACACGAGGACTATCTGCGCTAGCCGTCCCTAATTTAGCAGTGTAACACTAGAGGGAAGGCAGCTAGTCATTACCATCCACCACCAAATCTTGGACTATTATTTTACTAACGAATAGTGGGATTGACCGCGACATTATAACACCCCCACGGCTAAAAGAGAGAGCATGTTTGATGTGACAAGGGTGTTCTAAAGCAACTGAACTCACCTATGTAGACTTTGAGAAAAACGAGAGAGGTATTTAAAGCTCTGGAAATAACTAATAGTGTAACGAATGTTTGAATATACGTTTGACTTGTTTTGAATATATTATTTTAAAACAAACGAATTGTGTGCTGTCCATTTAATGTTGACATACATCTACGGTAAAGAATTTGGCCCTGTAAAAGTGCCCTACAAATTTGAAGAATCTTACCAAAAGGTACAAGAAAAAATATATAACTAAGATTACTGAGGTATCGGCAGTTGGTTAAAAATTCAAAACCCACCATTATTCCGATTTCTTCTCCTACTTCTTCCAAAGCTTCGGAGACATCTTGGGCTACAGAACGAGATGTAAACAACATCTTTATTGTATCTGTAACAACTGCATTTTTTACCCGATTGGCTATCCATCCTTCCTGGCTTCGGGATTCCTGAAGGTTTGGCTGGCCATTAATCTCCGTGATAAAAGGGTAAAACGTGGAATTCAATATGACATCAAACCCCATCAACTGGAAACACTGGTGACACCTATGTCCAGACATGCTAATTAGGTCACAGTTAACAACAGTTGCTTTACGTCTAAGTACATATTCAGCCTCAAGTACGTAAGTAAATCTTGTCTCGTGAATAATTTGTAACTATAATTACCATAATGATATGTTTAGAAATAGTCCTAACACTAATTACACGATGTCCAAATTTGTAATAAGTTATAAATTTAATAATATCATTATATATTTGTCATCTAGGTTGTGTTTGAAAGGTTGTCAGATGAAAATATTAATTGGTGTATAAAAAGCTAAAATATTTATATTTTAATGACCGAATTATTTATTTTCACAGGGATTTTAACCATAAATACAAGTAACTTTCGCTTGCTTTACATTAGAGTAGCTTTTGTTTGAATTATTTTGTTTTTTGTTTTTTTTATTTACCCCTTACAACAAAATTCGCAGAAAATAAAATACTATATTTCATCGTAACAAGGAGCAAACAATTCGCAAAAATGTATTTGTATCCTGATAAATAAATGAATCTTCGTCAGTACATGGTTTCTTTCGTCCACTTATAACCTAAAAACCGTCATTTAATAAAAGAAAACGATAATTTGTTTAGTCTGAAAATATGTAAAAAAAAACATATTTTACTAATAAAGTTTGAATCCATGTTAACAGAAAAATACCAAATTTTAGTGGAAAGTAGTTTGGACACTTCTTATGTTTTTTTCTTCAGTTTCACCCAGTGGCATAGTGGTATTTCTGCTAAATTACAATGCTAGAAATCAGGTTTCTATACCTGTAATGGGCAGAGCACAGATAGCCTATTATGTAGTTTTGTGCTCGACTTCAAACAAACCTTTTCAGTTCACCATTTTTATTTATGTGAGAAACACATATAATGTTTACTTTGTAATCGAAGTTCCAATTCCTTGAATGGAATATGACATCGGGAAAGGATTAAATTTCTGTTTAAAAATAAACAGTGTATGCATTTCTGTCAAGGACAAACGTTGATTTGAAGAGGACATGAAGAATGTCCAAACTAGTTTACATTTACACTTGGTATTCTTCCTGTTGTGTGGAAATGAATTTTACTGTGTACTGTTTTACATGCTAGTGTCTATTAACCTATTATTATACCTTACTAAGTTCATTCCTTCTGCGGGGCTGCTAAATGTTGACGATGACGTCACTAGTACTTCAGCCAATAACAAAGTTTTTGTGATTATGTCATGAAGGTTGTTAAGGGTTTTTATAACGGCTTGCATGCCGTGATTCCGAGCCATGAAATACCAGAACTGTGCTAGGCTCCATAATCTACCTGGAATCTGTGAATATAAAGATTACGTATATTAAACAACAAACACAATTTTTTACACTAAGCGTTCAACTATTCAAAACATAAAATGTTAGAAATACAAAGACTTTTTAAATATATTATATCTATTTAATATTCATGTAAGAGCTTTCTTGCTTGTTTTGAATTTCGCGTAAAGCTACTCGAGGGCTATCTGCGCTAGCTGTTACTAATTTAGCAGTGTAATACCAGAGGGAAGGCAGCTAGTTATCACCACACATTACCACCTCTTGGGCTACTCTTTTACCAACGAAAAGTGAGATGGACCGTCACATTATAACGTTCCCACGGCTGAATGCAGTGTATAAGTTTTTATCATAGTGACTACAAAACACGTTAATATCAAAAGTATGTATGATAGTTTTTCACTACGATATATGCCCAGCTTACCTCTTTTTGATTAATTTGTGTTTAGGATTACTGATGAAGAGTAGAATTCTCTGAATCTAGTATAACACAGTAACACATGCTAATTAAAGTGTTGATTGAACTGGACGTGCCCTTGAACATAGAATTCAAAATTAAATATTTTTTTATATACTAAGTTTATTTATTATATCTGATATTGTGGGGCTATATAATGTGAAGAACTGTATAGTGGCCAATGACACTTTTCTTCACTTCATCTATCGATTGTATAAGTTTTTATCATAGTGATTACAAAGCACGTTCACGCCAAGAGTATGTCTGAAACTAATTGATACCGCTATTATAGTTTAATCTTAGCCGTTACAATATATAACAAAACGATTTTACCTTTCGTTATTTATTCAAGGAAATTTTATGACAAGCCCTATAACTTGAAAAGAACCTTCTTTAGATTGTCCTTCCTTCAATAAAATGCAATTTTTTTTATGAATTTGTCAATTTAGAGTTTTGCCCTAAACATTCTTGGTCAAATAACTAAAGGCAAAACTAGTTTATTATACGTATAACCCAAACTTAACAAAAACTTCTGAGCTAGCTCTATTGGACGCAAGCTTTCTTCGACATGAGAGAGACAGTTTGAATATTAAACTGATAAAGAGCTCGTAAGTGAACATAAATCTTTGTGTTTAATAAGTTGTAAAGTTAGTTACTCGTGGAATTTATTATGTTAATTTAATTTTTTTCCTACAATAAAAAAAACTTATTATTAAAACTTATATAATCCACATCATTACTTAAATAACAGGAAAAACAACATACACCAAAATCAACAAAACAGTAATTGAAATTCTAGTCATCAAAGCATCGAAATTCAAATTTTGAAGGTTACAATAGTCTTTAGCTTAGCTTAACACTTATTAGTATTTGCATACATACAAAATATAAATTAATGTTTCAAGTTACGATCAGTTAGAAAGTTGTTTAACTGTTGGTTGGTTTTGTCAAACACAATGTCATTAAAAATTTTCGACTCTACATTAACTGTTACGCAATAATTCTATTAACAAAACAAAGTAATAATGTAACGTTATAGAGACTAAACTGTTGTCGGCAGAATAAATATTTTAGGGAAATTACATCCTTTCCTTTTCCAGAGAAGCCTGAAATACTCACGTAGAAGATGAAATGGTAAGTGTTTAAGCAGGATTTTTTCCAAACATCTCTTAACTTTAAATGGTTTGGGATCGCGGATTCAGATCTCTGTCCTACCACTATTCGTTGGTTAAAGAGTAGCCCGAGAACTGTCGATGAGTGGTGATGACTAGCTAGCTAGCTGCCTTCCCTCTAGTTTTTCGCTGATAAACTAAGGATTGCTAGCGAAAATAGCTCTAGTGAAGCTTTGCGTGAAATTCAAAACAAACCAAATTTAACTTTAAGGAGAGTAACATACCAGGAGAAAATTCTCTATCCAAAACCCAAATTTAATATATTGTCTAAGTGCAACTAGGCATTCTCGTGATCTCTGGTTTGGGGTCATAAATGGGTCTTAATGTTCACTAATTTTTACGAATGTTTTTCAACTTTTACCTGAGTTGAAAATAACTCAAAATTATTTTTCACACACACACACACACACACACACACACACACACACACACACACACACACATAATACCTTTCGGAAGCTTCGAGTATAATCATAACGATGATATAGAAGTCCATCCGAATGAAGATAGGCTCGTAGAGGTGATAATGATGTTACCAATATATAGAGACGTAAACTGACTGGCTGACCAAATACTTTCAGTTGATTAGGTATAAGTTGTTGGATTATAACACGCCGATGTTCACTGCTGTAAATAAAATATATACTGAATTCCCTTTCATATAAAGAGTGGTGTGCTAGTTTCAAGTATTTGAAAACAAGTTTCCGAATAAGGAGAGAAACATTTTAAGTAAGTTTAACCAAACATTCTTTTTTAGAAAAAAAAACAAACAGTACATAAAAATGAGAGAAAAATTAATGAAATCTCACTTTTATTGGTTGGTTACGAACCAATATACGAATACACCTACTTCCACTTGTTGCTTGGAGTTTGGTAAATAATTTATAAACATAACAAGTAAGCGCTGGGTTTGTTACATATTATTAGTAAAGGCGTACACACCACACACAACATTTATTTCGTAGTCTTCACGTAGATGACAGGACTTCGCGTATTCAAATCTTTGTCATCGACAAGGTGTTGACTGCTTTCCTTCTAGTATATTGCTGCTAAAATAGGGACTTTTAGTGCAGATAGCCCTCGAGTAACAATAGATTTATCTTAGATTCAAAACAAACCAAGGTAAGATAGGACTTCGAGGGTTTGTATCATTCGCCACCATTAAAGCAGAAGCAAGGGAGAAAATTCAAATTGCTGTCAACAGGTCTGTACCATGGATAGTGCGAGCTGTGTAGTCGCACAGAGCCCTAACTCCAAGAAGGACGCCGATTGCCCGATTGACGAACAACGTGAACTAAAGGTTGAGTTGAGAGCGCCGAATTCATAAGTCGCACAGGACGCCCTCAAACTTCGGTACGGCACTGGCTGTGAAACTCCCAAAACTAAGAAAGTGTATAGAATAAGCGGATTTTTATTCTTTCTGTGTATGTCCAATAACCTTTAAAGGCTTCGTAGTGATCACTTGTCTGGAACTTGAAAATATTTTCGTCACAGACAAAGGAACAGAATGTACACGAATCGTTTTAATTATCATATAGATTTATACCGAAGGTTTAGTGGGATACATACAATTAACCTGAATAACAAAGACTCCAAACATATTAAAGTCCACGTGATTGCATTCTTTCTTTAAATCAGTTTTCTGCTTGTTACGAAACCTATCAAGAAAAGCTATTTCTCTAATCTGTTTGTCAGAAGTAAAATACGCTATTGATAGTTACTAACACGTTAAGTGTCCTCTTAAAATAAATCAAAGTTATTTATTACAAGCGTATGATCTTGGACATTTTCTTAATTGTTGAGTAAAGAAAACTTTATGTATCTCAGAACAGCTGGTATGGCTATTAACACTTTTATTGATAAGCAGAGAACAACGTTTCGACCTTCCTACGTCATCTTCAAGTTAACAAAGAGAGTTGCAGCTGACCATTGCCGGACACATGTCTTAGGGATGAGAGTATAAACGAGTACGGGATTGTAGGTGGCGCTGCAGTTAGATGTTAGGTTATTAATTATTATAGGTATAAAGGTGTTCCTTTATATTGGTTTATTTTTGGTTTGAGTTGTTGTACAAGTAGGGCGTCTTTGATTTTGTGTATTTATATTTGTTTCCCTACTTAGTATCCGAGATACATTTTTATTTCAAGTGTGTTTCTCATCATCAAAAAAGAAAAGTTTAGTCGAGCCATCTTGCGGAACGTAGTTTAATATTTACATAACTATATTGAAAAGGTAAGTTAAATAAATTTTTAATCGAGACATAGCAGCTCATAAAACGACACTCAATTTTGCTTTTTGAAGTACAAACTTTTATCTCATAGCTTCATCATATCTTGACTGACTTGAGATCTAAATACAGTTTGTGACTCTGAAGATCAAACCTTTTCGATTGATGTATTTGATTACGCTCAAAGTCTCATATGGTAAATTATTCTAATCCTACCTGAAAGAATTTCAGTAGGTTGGTAAGGATCTTGAGGAGTAATAAAATCGATTTGGGTACACGCGCACGCCTCGCGCTTGATATTGCTGGCGCACAAAAACATAGCTAATAACATGAAGGAAAAGGTCTCATGGATTAATGCACTGTAATTCACGCTTAACAAATCTCAAGTACCTCAGCTCTTGTGGATCACCTCTTTTTCTATATTGAAAGTATTTGTGAGTATGATTTGGAGAAAAAGATGTACAGTGGGTATTAACTGGCAACGAATATTTTCCAAAGCTCAAGGCATTTGACTAAAATTGTAGAATAATAGAAATTAGTAAAAAATTAGATGTTTTATTTCCATTGTATAGTATTATATAAGAATTTATCGACTGCAGAGTAAGAAAACTAGTGTCAGTATGCTGTTCAAAAATCAACTTTATAGATGAATAATATTACGAAGACAACAATAACAAACATTAGTTGGTACGTGTGCGAGGGTAGCAAACATTTAATTTTTGAACGTTTTGAATATACATATTTTAAAAAAAAATTAAATATTTGCTTCGTCGTACACGTATCAACCAATGTTTGTTATTGTTGTCTTCGTGATATTATTTACTATTTAAATAACTTTCCAGGTCAGATTTTGCTACATGTATAACCTATAAAATGTTGTGTATTTTCACTCTGAAGTAATTGTTATAAATCTCTAATTCTTACTTTTCAAGGTCTCTTTGGCCTTCTTGCGTGAAGATGTCTAATAATTTTGGCCCACTTTTGTCAACTGATGACACGGTTTTTAATATCCACTGAGCAGAAGTACCAAATGCTTGCGCCACTTCCTGGAACTGTTGACGTTGTTCCGGTAGCGAAAAACAAAGCGGCACTGGAAGTTGTCGCATGGTGGCTGCAATGATATTTTGTTAGAAGTTAAGAGTTGATAAGGGATGATGTCAAAACTAAAGATTCTAACTTTTACACTAAATTAAGATAAAAACAAACAAACCGTAACTATTCAACATAGAGAATTCAGTCAAATGGACATGAAGTTAAAAGTTGTAATGATTGACAACTACAGTAAAACAAAACAAAAACAAGTAAATCTACAATATTACAATGCGACATCATCAGATACAACCATTAAATTTCATAATAACAACGTAATGCACATTTAGGATTATACACTGTAACAATGATACGTGATTCTAGATGAACATGGTGGGACCACAGCAAGCCTTTTAAAATCAAACACTAAATGAATACCAGGTGCATATATAATTTCAAGTTGCAAGTTGTGATAAGGGCATTTAATCGAAAGTAACACACTGACAATCGCAGGTGAACCTATGCAATAACATATGTACCAAGAGAATGTCCATATACATGTACTATAAAAGATTATACCAACGACACAAAGCTTTACATTATATCAAAGTGACAACGTTAGATATACGAGGTCTGTTTGAATTGCGCGGCTCCAGTTGGTTCCAGTGGAATCCGCTTGGTGTCGCTAGGTTCGCACAGATCAGCTGACTACGACGCCATTTCCCGATTGCAGATATCTTCATTTGTGTATTAGCTACGCGGTTTTAAGTGAAGTGCGATTTTTTTGTTTGGCGGATTTCAGAATGAATGACCTGAAGGAGCAACGACTTGCTGTGAAATTTTGTGTCAAACTTGGAAAATCTGCGACTGAAACTATTGCTATGCTTAACACGGCTTACGGTGATGTTGCTATGAAGCGTACGGCATGTTTCAAGTAACATGAACGTTTTAAGGATGGTCGACAGTCCATTGAAGATGATGAGCGTCCTGGACGTCCTTCCACGTCAACTGACGACTCACACGTCGACAAAATCAACACCCTGGTGCGGACAAATCGACGTCTGACTGTCAGGGAGCTTGCTGAAGAGTTTGGGATATCAGTTGGATCTTGTTACGAGATTTTGACCGAAAAATTGAAGATGCACCGCGTTGCTGCGAAATTTGTGCCTCAGAACTCGTGCGTTTTTGGCCAAACACTCGATCACTGTTCTTCCCCACCCCCTACTCACCTGACCTTGCTCCTTGCGATGTTTTCTTGTTCCCCAAACTCAAAAGACCCTTGAAAGGAAGAAGATTTAAGACGATTCCCGAGATTAAGGCAAATGCGACGAAGGAGCTGGAGGACATTACAAGAGAAGCGTACCAGGACTGTTTCAACAAGTGGAAATACCGTTGGGATAAGCGTGTGCGTTGGGGAGGAGAGTACCTTGAAGGGGTCCCAGACCTGTAACTTCTAAATAAAGTACATTTTGTTTTATGACGTCAGTCCGCGTATTTTTTGAACAGCCCTCGTATTAATACACTGCGAAACGGCAGATGCATCTACAGTAAAACGATTCAATAAAATATATGTGCATGTATTATAAAATAAAGCGAAAAGAACGCTGAAATATTTCAACAATGGCAAATACATCTACAATAACCCTGTGAGAACATTCACATACATACAACAAAGGCAGTTGCAAACAATGTTAAAGGAATCATTTGGCTCGTTGTTATGTATAACTGAACATTCAGGAGCCCATAAGCGCTCTGTTTCCGCTAAAAATGAATGTCATCTTAGTCTAATATAAGAAGCAAAGAAAGGAACGTAGAAGCTTTTAAAAGATATATCGTTTAATTCTCTAAAGTGTAATTTCTAGTGTTCTAGTTTTTGAAACCTAATTAATTATAAACATTGGAGAAATTCTCTTTCTTTGAAATGTGAGAACAACGAGCGAATTTGCAAAACAACGTTTTATTTATTTATTTTGTTTTGAAATTTTTAAAGAGAGAAGCGTTTAATTTGCGAATGGAAGCGTTGAAAAGTGTCAGCCGTAAGATCTAAGTGTGAAAGAGATGTGGATGCACTCTGAATCAAGTCGCTACTGAAGTATCTTTAGTCTATCGATTTTCAAGTTAAAAGCTTCGTCACCTAATTCGCACCTGATACAAATTAACTTATCGAGATTCTGTTTTGCGTTGATGGAATTCGTTGTCTAATAGATTAAATACAGTATAGTCAGTTTCTTGTGTGGATGAAAACGCAATACCCTATATTTACAATTTAAAAACTACAGAAGTAAATGCCGTTAGCAACTAAAAGTGGAAGCGGTTTTAAATAAAGTAAGCTCGTGTTATTAGTAATAACTTTTTTACAGGTCAGCATGAACAATAAAAAAACACTTTTTTTTAGATTCTTTGTCTTTGGTGTAGAAAAGTAATAATTTTATCAGCGACCCCTATTACTGTTTATGTAAAGCTAGGTGACAACATATATATACTGTCTACAGTGTTCACTAGTTGAAATCGTTTATTGATTCTCTCTAGCAGACTGATGATTCATGAATACAAATATCATTTTTAGTTACGACCTTCTGCTATAATTATTAAACAACTCAAGACGTATCTCAAGCAGAAAATATTTTGCAAAATCATCACGTGGTAAACTTTGAAAGGTTATTGTTGCAACTATGCTGTGAACAAGTTTACAACATAACGTATCACCACCACGTGCTCAGAAGGTAAGACTATGAGACGTGAAAATAATGAAATAATGAAAAAAATGCTCAAAATTGGTAAAACGCACGTCTGTGACAAAAACTTTATATTTCTTTGTAACGTTTCAGGTAAAATGCCATAGTCAGGTAGTTTAAACTGTGTTAAATCGCGAACAATAGACAATAGACAGTATACACGCTGCCACCTAGATTGTTTTTTTTTTTTCATTATTTCGTCCTTTATAAAGTTAGGCAACTCTTCTGTTTATTGTAAAATGAGCTTATGGTAGTTTCACTATCCACATCATGGTGTAGACAGTAAGTTAATCTGAACCATTGTTTAATAAAAGTCTGTGTGCAATACTTAAAACTGGCAAACAGCTGTATCGATTGTTATCAGGTGACAATGAAATCGGCTTTTGGATTTGACCTCCCTATGTCACCCTTGGGAGCTCTAATGCCATTTCCGTGTGTCCCGTAATCTTCGTAGGCACTAGGGATGACACTTCAGGCTTCAACAGTTTATACTAAGAGTAGAAAATTTATTCCTTCAGTGTAATGTAAAGAACAACCACACGTTATTTTCCTTTAACGTAATGTAAAGGAGAACATAAACACAATAGATATATTTTCCACAGGGTCTTGCAGTTGTAAATTAGGTTAAAACATTGCAAAGTGTCTCCAAAATATTGTTATAATCAAATATCTATAAGTGTTTAAATCTAGGTAACTCTCAAGTCCGAGTTCAGTTACCTGCTGTGTCCACTTAGACTCTTAGAGCAAGGAAACAAACAAAAGTAATATATTATCTCACCTGACAACTGTTTTCCTTTCATTATGGTGGAACAGAACGCTTCTTTCTTCCACAAGATACCCTGTAACCCAGGGATTCGGTTAACCTGTTGTGAATAAAATTACACGATTTAGTCACATATGTTTATAGTCTTAGCAATAATTATTTACATTCACATGGAGGTCCGTGATTATTACCGAATCTAATATGATGATACACACCTTATATAAATATTCATGGCCACATAATAATACACTATTTTGGTGTTTCTTTTCCATTAGTTTTGTGAATTACATCTTCTGTTTCGTGTCTCCATTTTCTTTATATTTATCTCCTTTGTTTGTATTAGCACCGATGTAAGCATTTTGATGATAACAAAAAATACATAACCAGGCGCAGGTTCACATCGTCGCTTACTAGAACTTTGTGTAATTCGTTCAGAGCAGTTCGAAAAAAAAGAAACAACAGGTAATTATCATTCCTGTGTGGTATGGCAAAAATCTGAAGTACAATTTAAGTCAGATTGGTTAATCTATGTAGAATAAAGCCCAGCTCTCAGAAAACTGATTTTGTTGTTCCAATCTTTCAACACGTTGCCAGTGGTTTAAAGGTGTTCAAAATATCTGGACAAAACTTTTTCAGCTTTTCTGGAGCCACTAACAACTGTACTTAATGAGAACTCAGCCTAAACAACATTATTTTCTGAATAAGCTCTGCTGACATCCCCCGCTGGTACAGCGGCAAGTCTATGGATTTACAACGCTAAAATGAGGGGGTTCGATTCTCCTCGGTGGACTCAGCTGATAGCCCGATGTTGCTTCACTATAAGAAAACACACACACACACACACACTGTTCGTTAACTCTTACTTATAAATGGTTAGAAATTATAAAAGAAATGTTGACAACGCCCCCTTTTGCAATTAGAATTAATTAAGTGAAAATTCTCCAAGCAAACAATAAATACAATGACATCCACGAAATTATAAAGATTTAATTAATTTGCATATCATGAAGACAATCCTTAATTCTTTCACACGTTATGAGGAAATGTCTTTACACTTGATGGAATATTTCGAATCTTACCAGCACATGAAACACCTGAACTTGAAACATTTTTTAATCCAAATGACATATTTTATTGCGCATTAGCAAATATTTAGTTCAATGAATTACTAGTGGTGGCGAACCAATCAATATAATACTTTATCTGCCATATAGATGGCTGAAATCCATGTAGCGAATACTTCAACAATCGATTCTCATTGTGCCAGCGAAGTTATCAAGTGGACATGTTTCTCAGTCTTAACAGTGCATGTGACTCTTTGTTACCTGGATGTCTCTTTGTGGTCTCGAGAATCATGAAGTACTGCCTATTTTATTTGTGGCCAAGTGTTGACGTCTTTCACACTTCTCACATGCTCACTAATCCTCATATTATGGCCACTGTTGTAACCAGAAGTAATAAAACGACGAGACAGATCCAGAAAGTACTACAATATTCTAGGAACATTTGAACCCTTGCAAACGTAATGTAATTTGAAGCAGTCTTCCTTCATAACTTCTGAGGGTCGCTGGTTCGAATCCCCGTCACACCAAACATGCTCGCCATTTCAGACGAAATTCGAAACAAACCAAACCAAATTTTTCATGAATAAATATTATTATAATTTCCAGTGACTTTTAAATATAATAAATAGTTATATCAAGTTAACAATATATAAAACACAACGATATCAGATCTTTATTTGAAGTTAAGCACAAAGCTATACGATGGGCCATATTTGTGCTCTGTTCACCGCAGGTATCGAAATCTGGTTTCTAGCGTGTAAGTCCACAGACATACCACTATGTCACAGGTGGGGGATCTGACATTTTGTAAAATAGTTCTATATCACTTTAACACTTAATTTTTGACAGCCGTTATTCAAATTTCACTTTGATAAATTTGTGTCCTCCCCTTCATTTTGATAATTGGATAGTCCACTGCATCGTGTTCAAGGTGAACATTTGCATCCTCATTTCATAAAACCACTGTCGCAAGCCTAGAGAAGTAATTTAACATTCAATAACTTTCTAAAACATTGTCCATTGGCGCTTACATTAGTCACATCCAATGTCTCCATAATGATAGCTAAAGTTACAGTGGATTGTCACAGGCTATTTTCCAAAATATTCGATTTAACAGTATGTTCCTTGCTCCTGTTTCTCTTAAGGTCACTGTCAAGACCACTCCATGTCTTGTTGAGCCCACACGTGGCTACGATCATGATATGACGTAACTTTTAGCTACGTCTATGTGATAACAGTGGATTTTTTTTTTTCCTTTTCGCTCTTTTCGTTATAATTCTGTTATTACATTCCAAAATGATAACTAATTTTTGGTCTTGCCATTCAAATCGAAATTCTGTTTGTTTTTCTTTGTTGTTCGCTGCAGTTCTTCAAATCTTGTTGATTATATAGGGTATTAGTTTGTGTTATTGTGAAACATAATAATAACGACACTCAAATTTTGTAGTTTAATAACTATAGTATTCTAAGACATTCCTTTTAGACTCGTCTTTCCAGGTTCCATTCGTAGTTTCTGTCGTTTTCCTTCCATCAACTTTCTAAATGACTTGTTTTACTTATCAAATAAGTTGTTAAGAGTTTTCACGAACCCGGTAAAATTAAAAAAGAATCGTTATTTCTAAGAATCATGAGTGAAAGCGAAGAGAAAAATGTTATAATTGGTCAACCGTAGGATATCTGCCATATCCAGTGTCGACGAGGCCTTTCGTCTAATAGCAGGGCACGTTAACCTGGCTGGGATACAATAGATACAGTAACGGTTTAGGCGATATATGTATAAATTTTTGATGATCAAAAATTCTTACGTAAGTTAAGCTAGCATAAGTATTTAGTTGCAATACAAAACCATACCTTACAAAATCTAATGGTTACAAAACACGTATTAATATTAGTACAATGCAATGATGCAGTGAGAACAGAACTAATTGTTTGTTTAATATTAATTATTTCCTTGCAATTTGTTTTGCAGTGGTTGAGAAACTAAAATCATATATTTTGCAGTAACGTAATTTCGTACATCTGATAAATGAAATTAACTGAAGAATAATTTGTTACTTGTTTGTAAATACAATCTCACCTTTTGTGCTTGTGATAGTTGCTCCATTTCTTTCCTTTGTAAACAGTGCGTGAAGTCTTTCACGCTGAAGGTCATACAAAGCATCAGATGCCAACCTAGAATTCGGGTGTCGTCCGAATCTTTGAATAATGCAAAATACGAAAGTTCAAATTCAAATTGAATCGCAATGGTTGTGTTTAAAATAAACAGTGTGATTCTAAAGGTTTTAACTAAACTCGTCCATAGTTGGTGGTAGTTAACAGTCAAACATAGATTTTATTAGGGTTAATACCAGATGTTGGGCGTAACATGTCAGCAGTGATACATAGAATTGTTCACAAAATAAATCTACGTATTTTGTCAACTAACAGGAATGAACCATCATCTTGAGTTTAAAACTAAAGCTGGGACGAAAAATAAGCTATTTTAAATTATTGTGAAATAATTAATCCTAATGTTCCATTAGAGGAAAACGACTGAACACTTATTTTCCATACAAACATGTGTTGAAATAAAAGCATCTTATTTCATACAGTACACTCCAGTGATAAGTTTGAGGGATTATAATGCTAAAAACTGAGCTTTGACACTGTAGTGTAGTGATACTGTGTAGCGTAGACAAGTCATTGTGTAGCTTGGTACTTAACTACAAAAAATCTATTTTATTGTAGGATTGCTACGAATAAAAGAATGATCAACTAGTGGTAAGATGTTTACATGGTATGTTGTAAGTTAAACTTAGATTGAAATAAATCATCAAGATAATGACGTTTTTGTTAATAAAATGGAAAAGATGTTAATCATATGAAATGTTTAAATGAAAAATAAGTAAAATATCATGTATGTGTTAATTATTTGATTATAATGGAAAAGAAGCCACTATTATGTGACACAAAGAAAGCCACCAGCACTTATTGGATAGTTTTCACAATTAAACAATTTATGAAATCAGAATGTTAATTAATTGTAGTTTTTTAATATTTTTTATTGTTTTGGAATATGCTTACACTGATAATCATCTGAATTACTTCTTCCTGAACAGCATTTTGTTCGGTTGGCCATTTCCTTTTGTTGTTCATACCACATAGGTGACGCCACTAGAAAATTGTAACTTTGTAGAGCTTTCTCGTACAGTGGGAGATCACGGGAGATTACACTGCGTTGACCGCGTACAACAGCGATTTTCTGTCTTACGTGTAACACTTCTAGAGTTATCGTCTCGATCTTAACAATATTTGAATAGAATATTAACGTAACAATAAGTTTAATGAATAAATAAGTAACAACAACGAAAATTACAATAAAAACGTATCTAAAATGTATACTTACAAGATTTAATACAGTTAGAAACAATATGGAACCGGCTTAAAACTGTAACGCCACGGTGGTAGTTTATATGCAAAAACGGCTCGTTTGGGTTGATAAAATATTTTACATAGAAGAGCGAACAACGTTTCGACCTTCTTCGGTCATCGTCAGGTTCACAAAGAAAGAGGTAACTGACCGGAAGCTGACCACATGTTTGAAAGAGGTTGTGTAACTGTGTGTCGAAATGTAAAGGGCGGTATTAGATGTTTGAATATATAATTTTATTTATTTTATTATATTAATATAGGTATAAAGGCGTTCCTTTATATTGGTTTATTTTGGGTTTAAGTTGTTGTATAAGTAAGGCTTCTTTAATTTTGCGTTTGTTTATGTTTGTTTCTTTATTTAGTATTTGAGTGTTTTCTATGGTTATGTTGTGTTTATTTGACTTGCAGTGTTCGAAAACGTGTGAAGGTGACTTTTTTATGTTCTTTGAATCTGGTTTCCATTTTTCTACTTGTTTCTCCAATATAGAAGTCGTGGCAGTTATCACATTGTATTTTATAAATAATGTTGGTGTGGTGTTTGTCAGTGTAGTTTTTACATAGTATAGACCTCAGTTTTGTGCCTGGTTTTTGAATAAATTTGGTATTAACTGGAATGTCATACTTTGTTACTAATTTTTGCCAAATGTTGGTTATTTGTTTGCTGATGTCAGGAATATATATTAATATAATAAAATAAATAAAATTATATATTCAAACATCTAATACCGCCCTCTACATTTCGACACACAGTTACACAACCCCTTTCAAACATGTGGTCAGCTTCCGGTCAGTTACCTCTTTCTTTGTGAACCTGACGATGACCGAAGAAGGTCGAAACGTTGTTCGCTCTTCTATGTAAAATATTTTTTCAACCCAAACGAGCCGTTTTTGCATATAAATTTCTCAACAAGTGGGTTTCTCGACATCACGGTGGTAGTTTGTTTATTTGGCATATATATAGCACCATTTCGGGTTAACATGAAGCCAATTTTGACTGTCATTAGGCACACTTATAGAGCTTGGAAATATTGCTTGTAGTATTAATATCAACAATGAAATTCAAGCAGTTTTGTGCTTTTGTATTCTTTGACCTATCGGATGACAAAATAAGAACAGTATTCCAATGGGAATCCAAACATTTTAAATCTTTTAATGTGATTCACATTTTAGTAGGGCCGAGCTGCGGATCGAAAGGTTCAAGGTTTGAGAAGTGGTGCTTTTATATTTTTTTTCGCACGTTATAAAACTGATATTTAATCCCATTCGATTCAAAGAGTTGAAGCACATGTTAACTATTTTTCCTTTGGTTAGTAGTTCAAAATTATCGATAGTCACACCTGAATAATAGAGACCTCTGACATGGCCGTCTAGCTCAGATGAGTATAAGGTGCAATTGAAGTTGAATATTCTAGTTACATGTTTGAGCAAATGTAAAAAATACTTGAGCAAGGCAAGCTCTTTCCGCATTAATAACTTACTAAGTTTTAAACAAAACTTCAGCAGCACGCTTTTCATAAAACGAGTACCTCTTTATTACTTTCCGAAAAACTTTGTTTGTTTGTTTTGGAATTTCGCACAAAGCTACTCGAGGGCTATCTGTGCTAGCCGTCCCTAATTTAGCAGTGTAAGACTAGAGGGAAGGCAGCTAGTCATCACCACCCACCGCCAACTCTCGGGCTACTCTTTTACCAACGAATAGTGGGATTGACCGTCACATTATACGCCCCCACTGCTGGGAGGGCGAGCATGTTTATCGCGACGCGGGCGCGAACCCGCGACCTTCGGATAACGAGTCGCACGCCTTACACGCTTGGCCATGCCAGACCCCGAAAAATTATGAAGCACTTTTTGCTATAACAGTTGAAGTTATATCACAATGGTAGTCACAACACCAACTTCCGCATGTGACTCAAGAATTGAAATATGATTATACCAGTAGTGGCAGAGGTACTGTTGAATCCTTCTGGGCATTTTGATGGATGCCTTTTAAAAAACAAACATAAACGAAGAATATTGTAATTAATGATAGTAAGGAATGTTCGTGACAAAATTATATGCTGTATTCTCGAGGAATGTTTATCAGCGTCGCTTTTTGTAACATTATATTGTAGTAAAAATTAAATATGAATATACATTTAGATCGTTATTGGCTTTATAAATATGATCCTAGACTTCATTGTTCGGTATATAAAAGCAAAAGTAAATAATAATAATAAACAGTATAGTCACTTTAGTACGCTTTTAGTGCTGTATTAAAGAGCTATCGTGATTCTTTCAAGTTTATGGTCTGATTATTTTCGAAACACTTTTACAGAGAATATTTAGAAAGGCGATAGACTAATCAGGAATTTCCATCGTATAAAGTCCATAATCAACCCACAACCAAATATACCATCACTGTAAGAAAAAATTGCAGAAATGAAACACTATTTTAACTTATCTGCTAGTTTCTGGGCCACAGTTTGAGTACAGTAAGATCGCCAGACTCACAAAGTATTTACTATTTCCATCATAAATGACATCCAACGTAATATAGTCTAACAGCCAGGTCAGAGACCTCAACAATCAAATACAACTGTCTCTAATGTACAACTGCTGACCAAAGGGGAGAGAGGGGGTATAAAACCAGATACAGTGCCTGTCACTGCTTTTAACGGACTGCCAAGTTGCTTTTTGTTTGTTTATTATATATTTCTTTCATCTACATAAGCGTTAGTTTATTTTCCCATTTATTTATTATATATTTATTTAATTTGAATAACTGACTTATAAAAAAGCACTTATAGAAAGCTAAATAAGTCAATATGTATGGAAGTAAAGAATTCAATATATTATCCACACTTTAGAACTGGAAATAGAATCATATACGAGATAATACTCAGTAACATTAGTTAACGCATGCGTGTAACGATAAATGTGACTTTATCGTATTTCTATGTAACTATGAAATAATCATTTCCTGACAAAATGTTTCTGCTGTACATGTGAAGCTTGAGTGTTTTTGGAAAATAATTAATTCCAACACTGCACTGCTTTCAACAACTGTTAAATTATTTGGCATACAAACGTAGCTTGATTGGTTGAATAGACGAGTATGTAAAAAAAAAAAAAAAAGGGGCAGGAAACACCCCCATTTCACGAAAACACTTAATCTTGTGTGTTTTCTTACAGCAAAGCCACATCGGGCTATCTACTGAGTCCATCGAGGGGAATCGAACCTCTTATTTTAGCGTTGTAACTTCGTAGACTTACCGCTGTACCAGCTGGGGACCATTTAATGTTTGTGCGTTGTGGTTTGTATTCTGAAAAATAAATGCTGTCTAATATTTTCACCTGTTAAACCCGTTCACATCAAATGACTTATGCACATGAAACGTTTTTATTTGCATGGAGTTTTCTAGACCGTATAATGTTTTTTTTTCATTAAACGTTAAGCACTGAGCTTTTATATTTATAATGCATATCTACAATTCTTAAATACCTTCCTATGTATTCTAAAAGAGTAAAACTACTATTTAGAGATGACGTGAATATTGTTTATATTATAAAAAAGAACAGTAAATATACGTTTTGCTATAATATTTTTAGTTGTCAAAATATTTTACATTTTCTTGTGTGAAAATATTTTCTCATTGGACAAATATAAAGGTTAAAAAGAGCTACTTATTATTACAACTCCAATATAAAATCAGTGGCTTCGTATTAAAATATAAATCATTCATTTCTTAATTAAAAATCAATAGAGAATAGAGTTGCATCTAAATAACAATTTTCAAGATTAACAGCGTTTAGTTAATATTCTAATCTAGGTAAACCTATAAGAAACATACAAACCTTATTATACTGAGTTCATTTACCTCTAACAGAAGTTTTTCCAGCTTACTAATATCCCGAAAGGATTGACTCTCTGAAGAGTTCAAATTTATCGACTTCTTGCTTTGAGACAGTATATTCCGCTGGAGGGCGCTACCGACTCCGTCCAAAGACGATAACTGTGGTCCTGTATATATAAAGTAATATATATACAAACATGTATTCGAAAATAAATAATTAGCATAACAATTCTTCAGTATCATTTCGTAATTACACGTAAATGGCTGGCATAAAAAGATGCAACATTTCGTTTCTTTGTTTTTTTGCGTAAAACTACACGAGGACTATCTGCGTTAGCCGTCCCTAATTTAGAAGTGTAAGACTAGAGGGAAGGCAGCTAGTCATCACCACCCACCGCCAACTCTTGGGTTACTCTTTTGCCAACGAATAGTGGCATTGATAATAACGCCCCAATGGCTGAAAGAGCGAGCATGTTTGGTGCGACCAGGATTCGAACCCATGACTCTCAGGTTGCGAGTCGAGGACTCTAATTACCTAGCTACACCAGGCCGGAATGCAACCGCTTTATCATGTAGCGGAGTCGGTTGGAGGTAGGGTGTGACAAAGGCGCCACCAAGCCCGGTAGTTTCTGGGAGACATTTCTAGTCAGGCTATACTGTAGGATCCCAACTTCAACATGAGTTGGGGCATGCGAGGTCAGCCTTATCCTCCTTAGTCTTTTTATGAAATGAAGCTAAAGTGTGTAATAATGACAAGTATTAGGAGAATAATTTATCGCTAAATTAAAAGAAAATCTGTATAGGGCTGGCTACTGAACTGATAAAAGGAACCAAACAAGATAGGGATGGAAGTAGGTGTATCATTTGATCCAGTAATGATTACATGGTAGACTAAAGTGTGGCGACTTTACGTGGGTAATAAAATATATCTTACCATCTTCCCCACTTCATCTATTGAAATCTTTGTGTTTGAATAGAGTTTCAACTTTCATCATTTTATCTTTCCTTTAATTAACTTTAAAATATTACTTTTATGATTATTTTACAATAAAATAATAATTTATGATTGGAAATCCTGATTCTTTTTATTTTGCTAGTGATGACGCCAGTTATGTGGGGATTTTACTTTCTATGTAAAGTCCGTCACACCGAACATGCTCGTCTTTTCAGCTGTAGCGGCATTATAATGTTTCTGTCAATCCCACTATTCGTTGGTAAAAGAATAGTCCAAGAGTTGATGGCGGGTGGTGATGACTAGTTGACTTCCGTCTAGTCTTACACTGCTAAATTAGAGACGACTAGCGCAGACAGCCCTCGTGTAGCTTTGCGCGAAATTCAAAACAATGATCCACGGTGCAGCAAAACTGCACTTTTTAATAATAATTGTTTGTTTCAGAATTTTCACGCAAAGCTACACAAAGACTTTATGCTTTTGTAACTGAAGATTAGAGGAAAGAAGCTAGTCAAAAACACCCACTACTAACTCTTGGGCTACTCTTGTCTGATAAAATGGCGAGGTTTTACTGTTACTATTATAAAATAACCAGTTCAGAGAGCAGTTTTGCGGCAACTGACCCCTTCCCAAACAATTAATAAAGATGACTGACAGAACGACAAAAATATGGTATAGAAAATGTGTAATTGACAGTACAATAGCAGTGACCACGTACAAAACAAGGTTAAAATGTGATGACTAACAACATATCAGAAACATATAAAACAGTGGAAATATCAAGACCGTTAGAATAACAAAAGAAGACAAACACTAATGAAACTGACATCGAAATATATTTATAATATGAAGATCATTTGTGTCACACAACCCCTTTCAAACATGTGGTCATTTTTCGGTAAGTTACCTCTTTCTTTCTTTGCGAACCTGACGATGACCGAAGAAGGTCGAAGCGTTGTTTACTCCTGTACGTAAAAATTTTCTCAACCCAAACAAGCCGTTTTTACATATATGATGATCATTTGGATTCCATAATCTATCAGAATTTTGTGGCGCTGTACAGTGCTGATCGAACTTTGAAAAATCGTGATTTGTTTATAATCTGAAGAAAATATTTATTCTGTCGAAAGTTATTTTATTATGACACTGTTAGTATGAAATATATATATCTAAGATCCGTAAATAGGTTTGTACATCTTTAGTTTGAATAAAAGTTTTTCTAATAAAATCCGCGCATGTTTTTATTTTCCATCATGTAAAACATAGAAGATCAATCTTGCTACTTTTTTTGTTTAAACGAATTGAACTACTGATCTCGTCTGTTGGTTAGCTCTCATATAATCTATTCTAAAATTTGTTGTTTTAAGAATCATAAACGCGAAACACAATCGATAAATGATGATTTTAGGCTAAACACATTTAATTAGATAGCCACTGTATACATGGCGAGTTAAAAGTCACGATTTTTCCTATTGTTGTGAAGTAGCTGTAAGTATTGAAAATCTTCTGGTATAGGGTGTTTCAGCACATTGGGGTCTGTTTGTCACCTGAATTAATGTTATAATATAAAGATCCAATCAAGATCAATCAGGTGCAAAAGCTTTTGTATTAGCACGTTTAATATGTGACAGATAGGTTCAAAGATACATTTCCAAAGTTCAATATTAGAGCAATATCTCGTTTAGCAGTCACTTATGAAATAGCAGGACGTTTAACTGACTTTGTACATATATATTCTAGTATTAGGTTTTTCTGTATTTCTGAAAAACTGCTCAGAAATTACTCGTTACTTTGATAAACAAAGTACTTTTACAAGTGTTCGAAATTTTGTTCTTACTACTTTCACTTTTCAGGATTTCACAGTTAACACCATGCTAATAATATTGCCCTTCAATGTTACGTTCTTATAATACAAACCACTCTAAGAAATGCAGATCGTGTTATTAAAAACAAATTACAAGATGAATTTAAAGGTACAGACTTGTTGTTGAGGTTTGTAAGCGAAACATTTTAATGGTTTTTCTTGTCGGCAGTGTTTCCTAAGATTGAAACAAATTACACTGCTACCTTTAAAAGCAACTACCATAAGCTAAGCATGCCACTTGTACCATTTAATAATTTCCTGTTATACGTACTACACAGAGTAGCACACATATTTTGTAGTTCTCATGCTTCTGGGACAACAGGTTTTCATTCCATTTCTGTTTAACATTTCCTTATTTCTTTAAACTTGCATTACTTGCTATAATCATATGAATATATAAACAAATGAAACAGCAGTGCTTGATTTATTTGTGTTATTCAACTGTTTCGCAACTCGTTCCTAATTTTTGAAAGGCTGGAGTAAATTAACCGATCTCCTACTAATGGCCATAAATTTAATTTTAGCGAAGGGTTAATTTATTTAATATTATCAATTAGTGTTTTCTCAGTTTTAGTGTGTCATATGTAAAATTTTGCAACACATGCGTTGAATTGGGTGCTATCGGAGAAAAACGTGTTAACATTATAATGTTCTACACTTTAGTAACACGAAGAGATATACATAAGTAGAAAATGAATATACGTTACGTTGTAATATTAAACACAATTTTTAAGTCAAATTATTCATTATTTATGGAATCGCGAATTTAGAAATATAATAAAAACACGTATTTCACGAAAATTTCACAATCTAACCTTTGCGCACGCGTAGTACTTAAAGGTAGTCTGAAGTTTTCATACTAGGTAGTAAAGGAGATTTTGAAATATTGTATAATATGTACTTTAAAGTTATAAATATTCGTAGTATGCATAATAGCAGACATTGCGCCAAATGTTAAAAGGGCAAACATTTATTTTTATGGCCAAGAAAATTACATTTCAATCCAAATCAAAATATTTACTCAATATTTTTAAGCATGCAAGATCAAAGTAAAATGCCACGAATCAGAAATTCAATAACCTGAGTTCTTTCGGAAAATGGAGTTTACTTCAATCAGTGATAAATGACAACTTCCATTTAATCAAGAAGAGGGAAAGCCCCAAGAATACTGGAGTTCTTTTCTAATATCAAAACTTGAAATTTCATTAGGTACATTATTTACGTATTTTAGAGAGAGAATGTAAGGCTGTTTCGGAATATTGTACATGTTCTACTCACCCTGAAAAGTCAATGAACTTCAGGTGTAACTATTTGGTCATTTTTATTTCGATGCCAGCATAATATTTTATTTTATTTTCACATACAGTGTGAATGTGTTACCTATTGGTGGAGTAAGTAAATGTTTTTGACTCTCCTCAAATATTGGAAACCTGACACATAAGGAGCTCGTTTTGCTGTACCAAAGTCTGTGATGCGAATGTTGTGAACATAACTACGACACATAATGACTACAAGAAACACAACATGACCACCCACTACAGAATTGTGTGGGTATTTCAGAACAGAAACTGGAGTGATAATACAGTCAGTGGCCGAGCGAGCAGTAGGGAACATACTTTTGATTTTGGATATATGTCGAGAAGACCTACTTCATCTATGTAGCTAAGTGCGCAGGATTTATAGAACTGGGTGTCTGTATTTACTGCACAAAATTGACATCAGTTCTAATGAATATCTATATTTTCCATACAGGATTGAATGAGTTCTAGTGGGTGTTGTGTTTATTGCACAGGGTTGACAGGAGGTGCAGTGAGTGTCTGTATTTACTTTACAAGATTGACAGTAGTTCTAGTAAGTGTCTGCACTGACTACGTTCTTATGGATGAATCAAGGTTCGATTGACATGTTCAGTTCTAAAAAAAAGTGAATGAGGTAATCAGTGTAAAGTCGCTTAATACAATCGAATAATCAATATGAAGTATGCTTTAGAAGGATGAACTGATTATTGGACGACCCCCATTATAATCATACTTTACTGTTTGATTAGGTGTTGATCAATGCCGAGGATTCTGATCGTTACTAAAGCGACTATGATTTAGTAAGCAATAAGTCTTAGAGTCTTGACTTAAATCTCGTAGGTCATTTCAGGAATCTCCATGGTTGTTGTTTACATTAATGCTATATCTCACGGTGGTGGGCAGAATATTAGTTGTCTGATGCAGACGCTGATTGCTGCATGAAAGAGAGCATACAGGTCACAGAGTGTCTCTCTTTTTTTTTTTTCCCCAGCTGAGGGCCCGGCATGGCCAAGCGTGTTAAAGCGTGCGACTCGTAATCTGAGGGTCGCGGGTTCGCATCCCCGTCGCGCCAAACATGCTCGCCCTTTGAGCCGTGGGGCGTTATAATGTTACGGTCAATCCCACTATTCGTTGGTAAAAGAGTAGCTCAAGAGTTGGCGGTGGGTGGTGATGACTAGCTGCCTTCCCTCTAGTCTTACACTGCTAAATTAGGTAACTTTGTGCGAAATTCAAACAAACAAACAAACAAATAAACCCCCAGCTGTGTCTCTTACAGACAAGATGATTCAGTCAGATTTTATCTCTGAATACCTTGAGCAGTTGGGTGTTCATGTTTCACACAACACAACTAGCGATACACTTTCAACTAAACTTATCATTAACCAGATTCAAGGATTCACAACATTTAAAACTCTAGAATTCCAGCTATATTATTCCTTTGGTTGTAAAAAATATTAATTAAAGTGTTGTTCATTTAATTTTTTGACGAATGTTGATCGTAGTGAGAATTTATAACGAAAAACGAGGTCTAAAGTAATTAATCAGTACGGTACACTATGAGGAGGGGAACAGGGACGTTAAACTTTCTGTAAAGAGTGCGACAGTTTAGAAATACAAGGTATTTCATTCATTTTAAATGTACAGCTTATGAATATCGGGATTTCACAGATAACATTTACGTTTCTAGATACACTTTTATGATTAGACTTATCTAAAACCAGAAATCCGCAATAATAAAACAGAGAACCTATCAGAGAAGACATGGAATTTAGCCAGGTTTTAGTCACTCTCTGTTCGAAAGAAATTAAAGATGTATAGCATATAAAATGTGGAAATGATAAACAAAGCTAATCTTATGTGCGTGCCAAGTTATACATTATTGGTAAAGTGCAGCTTGAGTTCCAAGCATTTACTGATAACTCTTCTTATAGAAAATAGCAATTAATTTTTGTAAGGACCAGTATTATGTTTAGAATGTTAAGAAGGTTGTGAGTAGACCAAGAGAATCCTAATTAATTAATTTTAGGAGAGAATATCCCAAAATTGGGTCTACTGTTGGAGGCATTTTGAAACCAAAAACGTTTTTCAGCAATAAGGTATCAACACCTACCAACATAAGGTGAGAGATATACAGGTGGAGCCCAAAGGAGGTAACACAAGTAGCACGATAGAAAAGCAAAACTAACAATCAAAAGCAGGAGATCTCTCAATGGACGACAACGGAAGAACGGACGGCTTCTCATGGTGGAGGCGTATTTTCGGGCCATCTGCAAAATACAAAACAAAAATTTAGCACTTAATGATAACATGACATCTCAGTACACAGAAGATGTCAATTTGAAACGCACTTAGTGCAATGACGTAATATCCTAAAATAACAGCAAAACACTGTTATTTACTACGTAGTAAACACTTAGTAACAACATAACATCTTTATGTATTTGAGAACTTTTAATCACTTGCCAACAAACTTACATCTCTCTATATTAAGGCGTTGGCATGTGTGGGGACAACATTTCATTCTCCCTTTATTAGATGAATTAAAGAAATTAAAAAAAAAGTTATGTCCCCACATATCGGAATGGAAGACTTAAATGACAACGTTATCTCTCTATTTACTAGACAAGTTTAGAAAGTTAGTAACAGTGTTTCACCTCTATTTATTCAGAACTACTTACATTTAGAAACAAAGTTGTACCTCCACTTGGAGGTCTTCAATCGCTTGGTAACAAGTACTAACATTATTAAACCTCTATTTATTGACTATTTTAAATATTTAAGAAGAAAATAGGAGACTGAATGTTAATGATAATGTAATAGTTCCATGTTACAGCCAAATGTTTCCTAGTTTCAAATATTTCGTCTCCTAACACAAAGGGAGAAAGATAGATAATAGGTTGGTCCTGTGTAAAAGCTTTGGTTGTTGAAGCTGCTAAACTGGGTTCAAACACGTGCGATATCACAAAATTTCTTTGCACTGTAGGTTTTAGATATGTTATGAGAGTGACAGTCAATGTCTCAGTATGGGTATTAGGGTGCTACTGACTGGCTTCTTTCCCTCTGGTCACAAAATAATTAAAATAAGAGATAGCGATAGATAGATAGCCTTAGTAGATTTGCTATAAATACAAACATATAAAGTGTATTTTGTTACATTGAACATTTTTATGTTCACACAAAGCTACTCGAGGGCTATCTGTGCTCGCCATTATTAAGTGGAATTTTACAGCGCACACTTATATTCTTCGTTGCTTTTATATACATCTTAATAAATATGACTGGCTAGCCAGCATGTTCGAAATATAGGGTGTTTGGAAAGTCACTTTGCAGTTTTGTAATCATATTTTATTCAGTCTATTTCAAGTCAGCAACTAATAGCGGTGTTTAGAAACAAAATAAGAAGGATCCAGGCCTGTATTGATGCCAACGGGGGTCACTTTCAACATTGCTTATAATTGTCATTCATATTTACCTCCTGTATTCTATATTGAAACATGTCTGTTAATAAATATACAAGTGCACAGTGACTTTCCGAAATCCCTGTATAACCTGAACAACGCACTTAAATAAACGACAAAGATTTTATGGACATGTTTTATCAGTAAATTTATACCACAGGATTTAACGTTCAGCCTCAACATCTTGTACAAATTTCATTTTTTAACTTAGCTTTTGAAATTACAAAATGAATATTTCGTTCGCTATAGGGACTAAGTTCCATAACTGTACGCTCACAACCTTAGCTTAATTCATAACAATATGAATCACGTCTTATTTGTTTGTTAGTAAATTCTGCGAATAACAACATAAAAAAGATAACAAAATACCGCAAGTTTTAATAATATCTAAAAGATCTGATCTTCGAGGTATAAACACACTATTAGACATTGGTGTTGTTTTGTGCTAATAGCACGAAAACAAACGAACAAAAAATCCACATTTAAAAAAATGAAAAAATAAAATAGTAGAGTTTGAAAGAAGTAAGTAAATATAGGTTATGTGTGTAATCTTATATTTCCATTACAATTTGGTAGAAACGATTGGTAATAGTGAAATATTTCTCGCAGCGCTAGGCACAGGAAAGTCGTACAATAGTTACTGTAAGAAGTAGTTGAGAAGGCAAAACAATTATCTTCTGAAAATGCTAAGATATACTAAACAATTCTAGTAAACAAACTGCAATGAGTGTAGAATGGTACGATACATATTATAGTCTGGTGTTTAATACATGAAACTTTCATGGACAATTGATCAGAACATCCAATAAACTTGCTTACTTCAGTACCATCACGGAATACAAATATGCCAGTGCAAATAATGCGTGATACGCACATAATGATTGATATTTAGACCACCCTTTGTATTTACAGTTTTAAGGTAATTGTGTTATTTTAATGTTAAGTTTAAAAGTGAATTAAAATATTCAGAAGCCGAATCGTATTTACACGTTAATTTTACCCAAATGCATACCAGACCAATATTCATTAATATACCCATTTCAACACTCTTGAACACGAAAATATCATTATTTCATTTACAGAATAAAGCAGGAAGGCAAAGTATTACAATTTATCATGGAAACAAATTAATAGAGAACATATTAGCGTCGTAATGTTACATTTCACTTCTTGATACACGAAACTTCAAAATATCAACAAATGCATAAAAATGGTACTTAAAATATCATATTCCTACCGAACGTATAATGACCGATATGTGACTTAATATTTACATGTTCTCTATGTGCACTTTCGAAACACGTTAAATCTTCCGGCTAGAGAAATTGGTTACTGTCAAATAAGCAGCACCTTTAGTTTTGAGAGCTACTTGGAAAAAGACACATAAAAAATCATTTTGTTATTTGAAATTTTTATAAGTTTGATTTCTGGGGCTATGTATGATATGCGAAACAAAAATAGGCGATAAAACCTTCTAAAACACTTTGGAATAAAGTACAATCTTAGACAAGGAGAGATTGAAGAGTTGTAAAGTGTGAACGTTAAACATTACAATTACTAGTAATGATACATTTATTATAGGTAGAACAACTTTATGGAGTAACAGACTTTAAAACTCAATTAACGAACTACGAAACTATAGACTATGAATCAGCAGAAAGAGTTAAAGTAAGAAAGACAACTAAAATGTAATGTATTAAAAATATAACTTAGGTCTCAATTAATGAAGATGAATACCAGAAAATGAATCACTTATATAACACTCAAGAAATGTGAAATACTTTCAGAGAGTAAAACACATTGTTGTTTTTGGATTAAAAGTGTCCCCGTTAATGTCCATTATCGCTTCTTTACTAAAAGATTTATAATGGACAATTTGAAACATTTCGTTCGACAGAATGATAAACGATACTTATATTTTCGTAGGTAAGTATTTCATTTGTGTCAGAGTAATAACTTTATTGCCAAACAGATACAACATACACAACATAATCCATACACATTTCGAGGAATATGAAGCTGTATATTGCGTATAAATCAAGAAATACGAGAAGTATAAGACAAAAATTCCGCATTAGTGTAATAATTGCGAGAAAGGACACTGAGTACTTAATGTCATAAAAATAACTTGTTTAATTTGCGTAATTCGTGATAGCATATTTATACTGGTTCAGATTTTCCTCATCGAATAAATGTGTTTTCTCGTTAACACTGACGACAATTACGCGGAAATGGTTGCAGTTTAATGTCCTATACACTTAGAGACGGAAGACAGTTTATACAGCTCGTGGTCTTCTTACATTAATTAAGATACTAGGAGGGAGAAACGTTAGGTAAACGTGGACCGTTTGGAATAAATTAGATTGTTCAAATTGACTAATTAACTAGCCATAAATAGTTTTGTTATTTAAATAAATTTCTCCCACGTGAATTAGGGTTACAATTAGAGTCGTTAAGTAACGCCCAACTAGGATGCAGTGTGTTGTGTATTCAGTTACTCCAACAGACAGGCAAACTACTTGATAATGTCGCACTGATCCAATATGACAGTCTTTTCTTATATTTTGTAACTACTTTTGGGTACACCTACTCTGTATTAATCCAATGTCACTTTGGAAATTATACTTTTCGTATTGATTATACAGGGTGTTCGGAAAGTCACTGTGCACTTATACATTTATTAACAGACATGTTTCAATATAGAATACAGGAGGTAAATATGAATGACAATTATAAACAATGTTGAAAGTGACCCCCGTTGGCATAAATACAGGCCTGGATCCTTCTTATTTTGTTTCTAAACACCGCTATCAGTTGTTGGCTTGAAATAGACTGAATAAAATATGGTTACAAAACTGCACAGTGTCTTTCTGAACACCCTGTAGTAGTTTTTTGAAGTTACACTTCAAAACGTCAAAGTTCTGCTGCAGAAACACCAGAGCTTTGACGTTTTGCAGTGTAACAAATTACAAATAATGTGTGAAATAAATATTTCTCTACTCGTTGACTCAAAAAAAATTAGGAAAAAAGATTATTTTTATGAAAATAGTTGGTCAGTTTTAAAAACCTATAGTTGTGATTAAAATTCGTTAAAAATAAAACTAACACTAAGCCATCTGAAGATTAACTTCCACGAAGAAAAGTTTCGCAAAAGGTAGATTAAATAAGACCAGCCCATTCTCTTGCTCTTAAAATCATAAAGGTGAAATAGCGAAACTCGAAGAGTTTTGAAGACTAAGAGATTTGTACGCTTATAAAGAACATTTTCACAAAACTGAAAAAAAAGTTAAATCAATAAAGCAAAATTCCCAGCAAATCAGCTCTTGTGGGTTCGTGTTGTCAGAACACCACACTCAATCTAGCTTACACGTGTGCGTGTTGAAGGATTTTCGTTTCTTACAAAAACACCTGTCAAATGTTCTCAAGACCCTTGTGCCTCGAGCAGGCGTATACTTTTGATGTTAAGTGTTAGTGGTGTTGATTGCAAGAACGTTAGGCCTAGTTAGTGTCGATACCGACGATTTTTTTTTATATTTCTTTCCGAAGAACCTGGTCACAAAATAATAACTTTCTTTTAGCACGGATGTCATTTGGGAGCGAAATATATAAGCAGATTGCTACGAAAATTATATCGTTTCCAGTGTGCTTGTGATCGAAGAAGGCCATTAGCCTAACTCTCGTTAATTGAGTAAGTTGACAACTTGAAAGATACAATTTGGTAAGTTAATTGAATTTGGTACGAGTTTAATCAAACACACCCTTTTATGACGAACTATTAGCATAATTTGTATTCTCCAAGCTGAGAAATTACTAAAGAGAGAGTTAGAAATGCTAAGATTATCACCACTAAAATCCTGTGTTCATTATCCAGAAAAACGTAGCTGCGCTCATATTTCAACAGATTGAAAAAAACCCAAAAAACAACCAACAACAAAGGCTTGGGTATTCAATAGTATAAAACAAAATGCAATTTAATTTCCTTTATGTTCAGGAAGATTTTGCGCTTCAAGCTATTTGAAATGTAGTAAATTAAATATTTAAGTAACTGGATCCGCACTGCCAATACTAGTAGGTATATTACAGCTGTCTGTATTTTACTGTATTCTGTAAACCTAGAAAGTTAAGATGCAATCTATCAATGAAGTGTTTATAAACAACCAGGTGTCCTAGGCCTAAGATATTCCGTTTAGTGTTATCATTAATTCGGATTACTTGTATAGAGACCAGGAGTAACCGAAAGCAATGATAGAGATGTAAGTAAGCAATTATAGTTGTTACATATGAAGGAATGATTCGTTCCCAGAGGATTTAAAAGTACGTGTAGCATAGGCCGAAAGTTCTAGTTGGGTATGTTTAAGTTGGTAACCTTTGGGATGTTAGCAAACCAAACGTAGCTAGATATACTCTTAATCTTTAAATATTATCAAAATAGTTAAATAGTAGCTCTTCTGAATTTATGATTTAGAAGTATCCTTAGAGTGCAAATACATTAATCAATGAATCATTAATGAAGTTACTTAGTGTTGAATAACTGATAAAGTCAGTACCAACTGAATCATTGATGAGGTTAGTAAGACTTACCTTTGGAAGTAATGAGTTGTTCCGAGATCTGTAGTTTACGCATAATTTTCTCGACAATACAAACTTTGACATGAATCTTAGCTTAACGTGGAAGACTTACCGAAAAAGCAATAAATGCACACATTTGTATACAGCTTATTAATATATTAAGTTACACAGATTTGAGTTTACTGTTTCTGAAATTACAGGGTGATTTTGTTGAAAACCAACAACAAAAACTCAGTTGTATAATGACCACATCAAGCTTCAACCCTTCCTCAACATTTTTGTTTATTTTTGTGTAACTTTAGTATAAATACATGTAAATCTTGATTTGTATGTTGTTTTATTCAGACCTTATGTAAATACAAATGTGCAAATTTGACCGCTTTTACATAGAAAATAGATTAATTTCTAAATTTCATTATCCAGGTCACGAAAGCAAAGTTTGAAGGAATAATGGCCATTTTATGTACTTTTACAACATAAGCAATTAAAAAATATCACACACTAACCAGGAACAAAATCTGTGTTACATAATGTTCAACAGAATTTAAAGCTTGTTTGCAAGTCATATATAAATTTAAAAACTCAATTAAATTAAAAAAATATGAATGCAACTGAAGAAACTATTCTAATTATTGATGACAGTTACATATTACGATTTCAAATAGTCTGAAACTGAGTAAAATTGTAATATAAATTTAGAAATTAATTAAATGTCGGTGTGTATCAAATTTATTATATTTACTAACAAGATTGAAACACAATTTTATTTTTAACACAAAATATATTTTAATATACAAACAATAATACAGTTTATAGTAACGGTTATTACAAATAATGATTTATATACAAAAGTTTTAGAAATTTACAAACAGTATTGAGTCTTCTATCTGATCTAGAACTGAATACTTTATTGCCGATTCACGCTTTGTGATCTATAAGGTCCGGCATGGCCAGGTGGTTAGGGTACTCGACTCGTAATCTGATTGTCGCGGGTTTGAATCTCCGTCGCACCAAACATGCTCGCCCTTTCAGCCACGGGGGCATTATAATGTTAAGGTCAGTCCCACAATTCGTTGGTAAAAGAGTAGTCCAAGCGTAGGCGGTGGGTGGTGATGACGAACTGCCTTCCCTCTAGCCTTACACTGCTAAATTAGGGACGGCTAGCGCAGATAGCTCTCGTGTATCTTTGTGCGAAATTAAAAATAAACGAAAAACCAGATCTATAAACGTTCCTGGTAAAATATCTCTAGTCTTCCGACTGATAAGCGTTAATCACTGTTATAGCTTCCGAGGTTTTTTATTTACTAACTGCTGCAAACCATCAAAATAAAAAGTATCTCTTGACTATTGATTTTTAAACTTTAAGTGAGGTTTTTGAAAGTTCAGTTGGCAAGAATACCGCCAATTACTTGTATTTCACATACACATGTGGCATATTTTTTATTCTTACACTCGAGAATCTTCTATAAAGTCAGTGAGTAGGCGTAAACCTTGCAGTACACATTTCACATCATATGTTACATGCATTTTTAAATATAAATTTAACTCACACACGTCGATATTAAAATATATACAAAATATTGAATATATTACATTATGAGTAGTTGTTACACATTCAAAGGCTTGTAAATCTTGTATTTGTTTAACTGCAACACCAAAAGTATGTCAAGCAAAATCTAGACTCAGCCAGCATGAAAAGGTAGGAAAAAAAGGTCAGTTGCATTGGAGGGTGTAGTGTGGAATGGGATGAGCACGAAAAGATGTAGGAAAACAGATGATACTTAAATCAACTTGAATGTCTCATTAGAAAAATCCAGAGAGTATTATTTGAGGGACGACAGCCAGTGCCAAACTCCTGAAGCGTAAAATATGAGAAGTAACAGTATTACAATCATCTTATTTACTTTAGGTACCTTGGGGTTAAAAATTCTACACAGAAATTAATACTAATAATTTATAAAGTAAAATGTTTGCTGCCTCTGGTAAATTATTTATAATTATGGATGGCGCAATGCTACCTGGGTTTCACTTTGACAAAAGTACTACGAGGGGAGAGCCTTTGTTTTGGTCAGTTCTAAACTTCTACATTTTGTAAATAATTAAATAGACAGAAATTACGTCATTTACTCGTGCTTAATATTCGTTCCTAGTTACTGGAGTCATTAACGCTCAAATTACCAACTTATTTTTATACCGTTCACTGCCGGCGGGTTACATATTGCTTCGCATTGAGTAATTTCATGTTTTCCTGTTACAATTCTCAGTATGAAGAATCTTCTTCAAATGGATGAAGTAATTTATTTTCTTTGTAAACTTCCTTCGGAATCGCAGTAGTAATTATTGGAATTAACGTCAACATTAATCGTGTTTTTTTTCTTTTAATTTTTTGGCGTGACTCAATGCTATTAAAGATTCTGAAACCAGCAAACCATGGAACCACAAACAATTAAAAAAATTGCCCAAAAAGCCGATGAGGTCGAATCTCGTAGGTAATTATAGTTAAAACATCCAGATATCAGTTCATAATTAGTGTTTTCGTGATATTGTATCTGTGAACACGCACAAGAATGTAACAAGGGTAAACCTTTTCGATGGGTTTGCAAACAGAAACGGAAAGTACACGAAACCTAAGCGCTTTCTAAAGGTAGACTATTGAAACTTTTGGATTGTCGAGTTTTCTAAATTGTGGTTTGTACACTTTTTCCGGTCCTACTTACTTGTTCGAGTGCCATTAATATATTAGAGACTTGGTCAGATACAACTGTAGAATGATTTTTCAAAAATAAATACACGAATGTATTTAGTTTACTCTCAACAAGGTGAGCACATACATGTAAACTGGTAAAATATCACGTGCGCTTTTTTGCATGTTTTGGTAAGAGTTTAGAATTTAGACCTCAAAGCTATTCTTCAAGATGTACAAAAATAGTTACTAACATTTTAAAAAAGAAACGATACTTGTGAGAAATTAAATTTAAATACTACACAATAATGTATTAGGAATGGTAGCTGTAAATAAGATATCGAATACGTTGTATCAGCTTGCTTGACTTTGAAGTTATTTAAAGCATAGAGCTAAAACTAATGCATTTATGTCGGAAAACGAATAAAGTTTGAAATGACTTTTGTATCGTAAATAAAATGTTAAAAATCAACCTCACAGTGAGCGGTGGTGTATTGACTAGCTTTAAGTTGTTTGTTTTTTGAATTTCGTGTAAAGCTACACGAGGGCTATCTGCGCTAACCGTCCCTAATTTAACAGTGTAAGACAAGTGGGAAAGCAGCTAGTCATCACTACCCACCGCCAGCTCTTGGGCTACGCTTTTATCAACGAATAGTGGGATTGCCCGTACATTATAACGACCCCACGGCTGAAAGGAGAGCATATTTGGTGCGATGCGGATTCAAACCCGCGGCCCTCAGATTACGAGTCGAACACTTTAACCAGTTGGCCATGCTGGGTTATAAGAGAAGGAACTCTAATTTTTGTGTTTTTATGAGTTATCTACCTACACGTCACTTAGATCATCAGAAAGCCAGCTTTCTTATGATTTTTAGTTTATATATATATATATACATATATATTTCGCTATTACTAACGACTGAAACATAGTTTTAGCCCTTATCATAAAAATATGGAATTCAGCCCGTTGTGGTCATCGTCATGCATAGAATGCAGAAATATAAAATGTTGGGTCCTCATATATCTTCAAGAATAGGAGTGGATTGCAGTAGAAAATCCATTTTTTTCAGCACGGTTACTTTAATACTTCTGTGTTACAAGCCACTATTGTTTATTACTACTTACTCTACTATTATAAATATCTTAGCATTTGTTACTGCATTTCACCAAAGTCAAAATAAACAAAATCGAACACACTGAAATCAGCTGAAATTAATATGGTTTTGTGAATTAAAGAACTTACAATGCAAAAGAACTCAAGTGACTGTGGTACTGAATGTTCGTTTGAGAACAAAATCACATTGGGCTGTTTGCTGTGTCTACCGCGGGAAGTGAACTATAAATTTTTGAGATGAAAATCCATAACCTTACCGCTATCCCGCCGGGAGACTGATAACTATACGAAATAACACGGGTGACTATAGTAGTAAAGGGTTCTTTTTAGACGGCTTATTATGCGAAATAACACTGGTGATTATGGCAGTGAAGGGTTCTAGACTGCTAATTATGCGAAATAACACTGGTGACTATGATAGTGAATGTTCTAGACGGCTAAGTATAAGAAATAACAGTGGTGATTATGGTGGTGAAAGGTTATAGACTGTTAATTATGCGAAATGACACTGGTGATTATGGTAGTTTCTTTTTATTTCACGCAAAGCTACTCGAGGGCTATCTGCTCTAGCCGTCCCTAATTTAGCAGTGTAAGACTAGAGGGAAGGCAGCTAGTCATCACCACCACCCCGCCAACTCTTGGGCTACTCTTTTACCAACAAATAGTGGGATTGACCGTCACTTTATGACGCCCCCACGGCTGGGAGGGTGATCATGTTTGGTACGACCGGGATTCGAACCCGCGAACTATGGTAGTGAAAGGTTATAGATGGCTAATTATGCGAAATGATTGATACACACAATTTTCTTTTTTAACACAACTATATTTTAAATACAAAAAGCAATACAACTTATAAGAGCAGTTATTACAAATAATGTTTATCTACAAAAGTTTTACAAACTTATAAGCAGTACCGAGTTGTCTACCTTTTGTAGAACTGAATCTTTTATCGACGGTTCAGGGAAAGCGATTTACTTTTATGTTGATGCATAGATACACTTCTCTTGACGAGAGAGAAGCTAGCTAGCTTCTTCACATGAATTTGTTTGTTTTTTACCAACGAAAATATCTTATGTCCTTGTAGAAATAATAATAATAATAGAAATACTAACGTTTGAAGTTAATTCAATGAAGTATGTAAAGTTCGAAATGTATAAAAATTCCTGGCTATATCTGTAGTTTCCCAATGAATAAGTGTTTGTCACAATTATAGCTTCCGAGGTTTATAAGACCTGTCATGGCCGGGTGGTTAAGATACTCGACTCGTAATCCGAGGGTCGCGGGTTCGAGTCCCCATCACACTAAACATGCTTGCCCTTTCAGCCGTGGGAGCATTATAATGTGACAGTCAATTCCACTATTCTTTGGTAAAATAGTAGCCCAAGAGTTAGCGGTGGGCGGTGATGACTAGCTGAATTGCCTCTAATCTTACACTGCTAAATTAGGGACGGCTAGCGCAGATAGCCATCGTGTAGCTTTGCGCGAAATTCAAAACAAAATAAACAAAACCGAAATTTGTATATTAACTATAGCAAACCAACAATATTAAACTCTCTCTCCGCATGTTGCGATGACTACCTTTTATATTCATTAAGCGAGATTCTGGAAATTTCAGTTTGCAACAATACTGACAATCGCTATTAATTTACATACATTGTAGATTGTTGATTCTTACGCTCGAGAATCTTCCACAAATTTAGGGAACAGGCGGGACTTTCGCAATACGTATTTAACGATATAATTTATAAGCATTTCTAAATATGTAGTAAACTGTAACAAACGTATCTATTAAAATAATTGTATAACAGTAAATCTGTTACAAAGTATATTTAATTTTTTATATTCTAAAAATGGCGTGCGTTAGCTAGTAATGCTGTTGGTTTAAATTCATTCTAAACATGTATTATTAATGAAAATGGATGTGAATAGTAACATGAGTTTATTTCTCTTGATTTACAATTGTTTATTGCAGTATTGTGTAGATGTTCTTTTCTGTGTAAAAACCTTGTAAACAATCATGTTGTATTCATTAGCTCGTATGCAGAGACAACCTCTGAAAATAATTTATTTAACTCAGGTTAACGTTAAACCGTGAGTTCCAGTGCTAGTCACATGACTTCGTTTTGATTTGCTGTACGTATAACTGGAGAGTTCACAAACTGGCACTAAAGTTAAATAATAGTACGCTGCTGTATATTTGGAACTATTATACGGGCAAATAATTTAAATAGAGACAATGAAGCGATATGTTAACACATTTTGCTAACGATGTCAGTCATCAACATCTTATGATAAACGACTGAACAGAAAATTTATTTCAGGGATGAAAAATATGGGCATATGATCTCACTTGGAGTTCCACATATGTTAAGTATATGATTGTCAGTAGTACAGAAAAACATAATGGTGTGTGCTCGTACGTCATCTTAAACAATAAGAACCAAAGCATAACAACAGAAACAGCATCAACAGTTTTAAATATTTTACGTGGAACGCATTTAAACTTGTAGCTCACGCAGTAGATAAATACACACTCGCACATATATATATAAATCTTCCAGCAGGTGCTATATTCCCAGGACCAACAAACCTAAGAGCATATGGACAAACTACTTTGACGCATGCGCAGATACAATTGGTAATTAATCTTATGGATTGGTAGGCGACCCACAAAAAGAGACAATCGAGTAAAGTATAACTTAACTACCTGCTCATATATAGATCAATTCATCGAAAATTTTATAAATCACGCAAATAAATTACAGGTCAGACGTCCATCTCGAAATAGAAAGGAATTTCATTCAGGTCATGATAGTTTGTGCTGAGAAATTAAACTTTCGAAGGTAAGTTGGTACTTCTACAGTAACAAAACAAATGTAAATTCATGTAATTAGGGTATCAGGTACTAGTACCCATTGGTTCTTCACAAATTATCCAGAGCGAACACAATCATCAGGAGTCAGGAGGAAGGCACTTGTGTTGAACGCTTTTGTAGAACTGTTACAAACAGTTTAAAATTTATTTAATCAGCTGACCATTCATCAGTCTTTAGTATGTTTCATGTCTGTTTCAAATTTAATGAAAAGTATAGTGATTATGTGACTTATTTTAAAAAAAATACATGGTTATGATTTTAGTTGTAACACCATATCTGTTCTGCACTTAATAATAGAATCATATCCATTTTAGCACTGTGAAGTCAACCGCGGGATTTTATTTGTTTTCTGCCGAATTTCGTCAAAGCTACTTAGGGTTTACCTGTGCTAGCTATCTATAACTTAGAAGTGACTAATTAACACCACCAACCATAGAGTCATTGGCTGAAAAGGCGAGGATGTTCAGTGTTGGGATTGAAATTCGCAACTTGCAGACAGTGAGTGACATGGACGCCCTAACCAACTCACTAATCACAGGATCAGAGCAGTCAACTTGTTTTTATCAGTGTTTCGTAGCTAAAGTAATTTTAAAGTCATTAAAACAAATATGTCAAAAGAAAAGACTTTAAAGACCGAAAGTTAGATTTAATCTAATGTTTTAGTTCTGTATAGAGTTAGTATTCATGCGAGTTCAGCATCCTAAATGTTCATTCACCGTAGAATCGCCGATGAAGTTCATGCAGATTAAGGTGACTATATTTCTAAAGCCAAACATGGTGGTATTTATACAAAAATTGGTACTTGTATTCGCCATAATTTCAGATGCAGGCAGTACCAGAGAAGTTTGGTGTATTAGTGCCAGTTGTATTTATATGATGAGCGTACATATTCTAGAGCTTTATTGTTGCAACACAAAACAAAACAACGTAAGCTAGTAATACTAACAACTGGTCGGATATCTGCTTGTAATTTATTTTTGCTATACAATACATAATAAACGCACAAAATAAAATGTAAGGTTGTTTCGGGGTTACTTTTTCGAATCGAGGAGCGCTTTCGGGGACAAAATTCCGCATCTGGAAAACGACTCTGGCAATGAGGGACATACCATGGTAGTGGCTAACCCCTGACGTTTTAAAGTAGTTTTTAATAACTTTTTATGCACCAAACTGCTTTTACTTCCATAAATTTGTTGATTAAAGGATCTCTAATCACATAGTAAATACAAAAAATATATATATAATCCATATTGAAATTATCCTAATTACTTCTGGTGTTCCTTATTTATCTTAAAATTTAAAATAAATGGTTTTACCCAATTGCTTTGTTCAATGTTTTTACAATATGATGCCATATGTGGATTTCTAGTAGTGAATGATATAAAAGCAAGTTTATAAACTGAAGGTTAAATGAATAATATTAATTTAAATTACAGGTGGCGCAAATAATTTTGGTCGTTTTGTAATACAGGTAAGGGCCATTTCAATTTATGACTTATTTTTAAGTGGTATCAGTTTTTTCTTGTCAATTTGCAAGATAAATGTTGACAATTTTGTAACGTATGAAGTATTTATAGAATAAGCTATCGTTAAACTTTAATCGATTTCTCGGAATTCTCACGTTTTCGCAGTTGGAAATGTTCAAGAGAAAAATTTGACTTATTATTTCTAAAGTTGAATAAGGTTTCCGACGTTTGATACACATTAAATATAAAAGTGCATAAGATACGCGCATAGAACGTATATGAAGAAAACGCCTAGCTTAACAAATACGATGATATTTTGCATGAAATGTATGACAAGAAAGTGCTGTGTTAACAAAATGTATATGGTCTATGAGTTAGACACGCATTGAAGTAAAATTTGCGATGAAATTTTGTTTATCATTTATTGGATGTTATTTCACACAGAATAAGTAACTACAGAAATAAGGTCAAAACTAAAGAGGTTATAAGTTTATTGCTAACTTAACCTTCATACTACCGACTTTTTATATTGTTCACTACTGGTGGAATTCACATATAAATTGATATTTGAGCAGTTTTATGCTTTGGCATGATATAATATTCAGTATAAGGAATTGAACAACAAATTGGGTGAAATTACTCGTTTTCTAAGTAAAATACATAGGGGATTTGAGAAGTAATTATTAAGATTAATTGTAATTTTTTATGGTATTGTTCTCTAAATTTGTTTTTGTGACTCATTGGTTATTAAGGCTTAGTAGCCTGCAACATTCACGGATCTATAAGTAAATTAGTGAATAAACATTTCAAAAAGCTGTTGGAACCATGTAATTTTAGAGTTACTAAGCCATAAAAGGTATTTTTACTGAAGAATGCAGATATTAATTATATTTAAAAACAACCAGTAAAAAAAACCTGATATATTACAATAACAAACACAGCTTTTCATCTAGTAGAGTTTTGTGAGTTGTGATAAATATTATACTCATTTATGTAAGTATATGGACATGTAGTTTTACAGTGCCTTTCTATAGGTTTACAAGGGGGACATGACGATTCGAAAATCATAAAATTTCAATCTACAGTTTTGATGCACCCTTTTTAAACTGTCGTAAAGAAGCTGTTTTCTGTTTATTATTATTTTATAACCCAAGAGATTAATATGTTATTATATTCACGTATCCAAATATATAACTGTGGGATATAATATACAGTGGAAACATGAAAATAGCAAGTATAAATGAAATATATTCATAAAAAAATATGTACAATGGGAGTGTTTTATTCTAGTTCATGACGCTAAATGCATATAATCACGGTTTGACAGAATATTTTCTCTACCTAAGTTAAGCGCAAAGTCCTTAATCGTAAATCCTACCTTATATTTAAATCTCTTTGTTCTGGTACGATGTAAACTTTTATTCATGGAGCATTTAAGAATGAGGGAAAGCGCACTGTAATACTCGATATCGTGATTTTATAGAACTATATACGCGCATTTTTATCATGCACTGCTGAACATAAAGAAGGATTTCGCGCAAAACTACAAAAGAGCTATTTGAATATAGACGCCCCTTATTTTTAACTACATGGAAGGCAACAAACCAATCGTTAACTCTTATCTTATTGAATAGTGGGATTTGAGCATCACTCTTATTTCCTACCCAAAGTGCGCATGCATTTGTATGGAGAACCATGAAATCTCGGCTTCACAACCTGGGCAGTAACCGTTTGGTTACGCCTGGTTCTTAAGGTTAATAAACTAGTGATAGAAAAAAACAACTAAATTATCAGTTTAATGTATAAGTTATAACAGCTCTTGATGTTCTTCGTCGATGAGATTGTTTTAGTTATAGGATTCAGATTTGTGGTGCGTGTAGGACCCTTGGTATTCTGAAATAGATATAATTATTTACGTGTTTAAGTTACTGTGCCCTATAAACATTAACAATTAAATTTTGATGTTAATGCTAAAAATGTAATGTTTGAGTAACATTTAAAAGTTTGGGATAGTACGCAGTTCTTACATATATTTGTAAGCTACACAACGGTTATTTTAATTTTAACATGTACACAATAGATCATAAGACAACAGTATACACTTACCTTAGACGCACACACACATGTATAACTTTTCAGACGACTAGACCTAAACAAAAGGAATCATATATAAAGGACAAACTGATAAAGGGCCACACATGGCCCAGCGGTTACAGTACTCGAACTGTGGATCCAATGATTCATAATTCGCGAAATGTTGCTGCAAAAACACGCTTCGTGCAGCAGGGACATAGCTGCGCTATAACAGTGACTACGAGATCTTAGTATTCGGTTAAATAAAGATAGTTTGAAATTTGCCAGTTGATATTGTTACCGTTGCATTAGCTTGTGAATTGATATTTAGGGACAGCTATGGGCAGACATCTTTTTTCTATGTTTTCTGAAATTCTGAAATACATAAACACAAAATCACCGACAACCCTAGAGTTCAAACTACAATGTAGGAAAAGTATATGTGAACGTAGAACCCATATAGCGATGGTGATTTATCATATGTCAGTTTAACCTTTGTTTGCATGAACTAAAAGTTGAATATATATATATATAATTGACGTGGATGTTGAGCCTGCTTTTCCAACTTTTAACAGTTACGTGAGTAGAAAGACAGCTAGATCAATGAAAACAAAAAGATAGATAGAAAGAATTCTTGTTGTAGTTGTGGATAATTTGGTCATTGTTGACATAGATGTCCTTTCTCTGTTCTTGCCCCGAAGCCCATCGAACACGTATTGATTACGTGTTCGGTAAACAAGTAAATGAAAGAAGACAAATAGAAAATACTGCTCAATCCACTAGTTTAAATTAGTGAGCTTCAGGCTGAGTTTGCTCAATGGTCTGGGAGAGTACAACTGTTTCCACCCCACCCCCCCTTTTGTTACTGATATGTTGGTTAATTAATCATGTTCAGAGCAAAGCATACTTTGGCAAACCCTTGTTAAAATGCATAGGCACCAGATATGGTGCCTAATTAGCAAATAAGCTAGTAGAACGCTTAACTTCTTTCGTGTTGTATCGGTCACTGCCATATAAAACATCACTCTGATCAGCACAGTAGTACAAATACATTGTTACGTGGTATAGGACGTAGTTGACACATGCACCAGTAGAACTCTAACTTATTTCGTGATGTATCATTACTGCTATAAAAATACCTTTTTGACAAGTACAATAGTACAAATAGACATTGTCCTCTCAAATGATGATCATTTTGAAGTAAATGGAGAAACACAGTTCCATGTTACTGTTTGTATCACTAGGTGTGTAAAAGTCGATATTACAGTTCTTGTACCTAGAACTGATATTTTTGGTGTGGACATCTAACAAAAATTATTTGCTAATATAATTTTTATAGCACGTGAGATGTAACTCTGTAGCGAAACTATTCATTGTTAACCAAGTGTTACCAAATAACAATGGATTTCACAAGTATATATAGACGATGGTATTACATATTTGTCTAATACACAAATGGTGTGTTACTAACATAGTTTTAGACAGCACCAACAATTAATGTTGTGGTATATATATGGTGCATGAAATACAGTTTTCTTCTGAAAAACAAAGATACGTTTGCTTAGTTATTTCTACAAACGCAAGATATATTCCTGGTTATGTTTTTTTTTTAAATATAGGTAAAGAACTTTGAAGCTTATGGGTGCAATAATTCATGTCAGTGCACAAATACGCTGTTACTAATACATCTGAGGTGACTAGTTGAAAACTGTGCAGACGATTTGAGCCTGAACTAGCAGATATAACTTTGACAGTATTTGTCCGATCAGATGACCCATTTGGAATAACAAACATTATCCAGAGATAACTGTAGTAATCATTCCCTAGAATACAGTAAGTGCTGAGATAAGCTGGACACTAAAGGACAGAACGGTACAATCTTAGAGAATGGTTTATTATCACTAGTTGTAAATTTTTTAAAAAAGTATAAAAGACAGGAGACATCTCAAGGTTCTTTGGAACTTTATGTGGATGAAAGTGATAATGTTCACCAAAACATTTTAGTGTCGCACATTGATGAATGTTTTGATACGTTGATGGGATCCCATTATAGTACACTTGACTTGACATCTGGCTACTGGGAGATGGAGCTAGACGAAGAAAATAGAATCGATATTGCTCTCAGCAGTGAAGAAGGTTTGTTTTTCTTCATTTCATTTAGCGTATGTAATGAGCCATCTATCTTTAGGCAGTTTATGAAAGTCTATCATTGGGTGACTTGCTATGGGAGTGGTTCCGATGTATATAATATTTTGGTATTTTGTTGCACATTTCAGGCCACTTTAGAGAACCTAAGAATGTTATTTAACGTAATTCAACAAGCAAGACGGAAACTGGTGAGAAAAATGTTTTCTAAACTAATTACACGTAGAAGTTCTCACAGATATCGTGAGTAGGGATGTAGTTTCATAAATTGTTAAAATCTAAGCAGTGATAGACTGGCTCTAACCTACAACTAAACATACAGTTTTAAGTTTTCTCGGTTTTGCATAATATTTATAGATGTTTTTTAGTAAAACTTTCTGAGGCGACAACGCTAGTTTCTTTATTAATTAAGAGCTGGTACGTTCTGGTAATTAGAGCACACGATTCATAATCTGCGGGTCGCAGTTTTGAATGCTCTCACTGAACATGCTTGCCATTTCAGTCGTGGGGGCGTTATAATGCTAGTTTATCACTTTAAAATTATGGATGGCTAATGTAGATAGCTTTCATGTAGCCATGCGCAAAATTCAGCAAACAAACAAAAAAAAATTAAAGTCAATACACTTTCCAGGTGGATTAGTTCTGTGAAAAGTAATTTCAGAAGTTAAAATGCACCTTGGTTTAATACTACTATTATTAGTTTATCCAAGAAGAGACCCTATATTAATTATGGACATGAATGCCAAGGATAATAGGATCAGAGAAGTGCTATTACAAATGGAGAATGGTTTAAAACGTGATAACGTTTGATAAATGATATGACTGCACAATAAAAAAAGAACTGTTAATATTAATTAGTAAATATTTTCAACACCATTTGCAGGGAAGAAAATCCACTGTAAAAGTAAATCATGCGCTAATAAAGTTGCTTATAAGCCTTAAAGAAATGGAAGACATGATCGCCCATTGCAAGGTTATGTTTTCACTGTATAACAGTGACTGAACCAACACATTAGAAAGGTTGATGTTCTTTCTTCTTGACAGGTGAAGGGTAATCTATATTTTAAATGAAATATTTTGATCCATGAGTTCGTAGAACTCTGATTTCGTGGTGTATCAGTCACTGCAATATAAAATATCACTCTGACCAGCTCAATAGTACAAATAGACTTTGTCCTCACAGTTTGTGGTATCAGTAAGTATGCAAGATAAAATATCACTCTGACCAGCTCAATAGTACAAATAGACTTTGTCCTCACAGTTTGTGGTATCAGTAAGTATGCAAGATAAAATATCACTCTGACCAGCTCAGTAGTACAAATAGACTTTATCCTCACAGTTTGTGGTATCAGTAAGTATGCAAGATAAAATATCACTCTGACCAGCTCAGTAGTACAAATAGACTTTATCCTCACAGTTTGTGGTATCAGTAAGTATGCAAGAGTTGTGGTTACAGTTCTTGTGTCCAGGACTGATATGTTGATGTTGATATCCAACAGATGTTATTTGCTAATTTAAGTTTTATATCCACTCACACTAAACATTGTCGCGCAAAGCTACACGAGGGCTGTTTGCGCTAGCCGTCCTTAATTTAGCAATTTACAATTAGAGAGAAGGCAACCAGTCACCTCCACCCACCACCAACTCTTGGGCTGTTCTTTTAGCAACGAATAGTGGGGTTGAGTGTAACATTATATTGTACACACGGCTGAAAGGGCAAGCATATTTGGTGTGATGGGGATTCGAACTCGCGACCCTCAGATTATGAGTCTAGCGCTCTAACCATCTGGCCATGCCGGGCCCTATTTAGAACAGAAGTTATAGTTCGGTAGTTGTATGGATGTATGGAATTTCCTGAGCATATGAAATAATAAGTGTCGTGGCTGAAATCACACTATTTTGTGAAACGAATTATACACCAAGAAGTGAAAGAACAACAGTTTGTATGAGCTAAGTATCAGTCGCTTAAATTCCTCACCACGTCTCTTGCCTCTCATTTTAGAGATCTCAACCCAAAAACAAACCAAATTCATATTAAACTTTTCTATGTATTCGAATAACTATGTCATAAAATAACTCGTATATCGTTATTGCAGTAGCTTTTACATAAAGAGTTGAATTTGAACAAAACTCATACCACAAGGAAATTCTATCAATCAAAGGTTGTAAATAACCAAAATATCCAACGATAAAATATCCAACTACAATTCGGAGAATAAATATATTACACATATTTAAGTTCACCGTTCTTTTAAGATTCAAACCATTTAATTTTCTTTATACTACAGTTAAAATAAGCGCTTAAGTTAGGATTAGAGAAGTATTTCAGAATCATAATATCTTATAGGATAGGATGGATTATTATTAAGTTTCATGCATTAAATATACCAAATCCAGATAGTAGAAATCTTGACCACATATCTGCCATGAACTTGTTTTCTTTGAATAAAAAGTGACGTAACTGCTTTGCCCTTTTTCTAAGTTTCTCGAATTGATCGCCAGACATCTTCACTTCTGATCCACTTCTCCCTGTCTTACAACAGTTTTTTTTTTAGAATGTACTTTACTGAAAATCCTCAGAGATCTTGGTAATTTTTAGCACATTTGTACGTGTTTTCCGCGTTTTCAAGAGCAGAAAGACGAAGAAGTGAAATATCCTTAAAATAACTTATAAAGCTTTTAAGGTAACAAATTTAAAGTGTATTACAAGAGCTTCAAAAAGAAAGTCCATTAGGGATTAAGAGCTCACTTTTTCTTGTGAACTTTGTGTGTGTGTCTGTGTTTTCTTATAACAGAGCCACACTGGGCTATCAGCTAAGTCCATCGAGGGGAATCGAACTTGTGGACTTTCACCGAATATGTTGGTCATTTACCAAGGACAGAGCTGAGTATACAATTTGCCGCTTAAAAAATTAGTAAATTTTTACCTGTAAAAATTATACCTGTAAGTTTCCCCTCATTTCTGATATCATTGAAAACGATATATCTTAGTATCATCCCGAGTAAGGAGGTCGAGGATTTGGTGAGGAAACACTGACCATTATAAGCTCATCGACGACAGTCATGCTCTAATGGCCTCTGCTTTCAGATTCATCGTGTTATCAGGATAAACAAAAGTTTACAAAGTGAACTAGAAACCTGGAATTTCAGACTGCCTAAAGCTGTTTTAAAAGGTGGAAAAAATGAGGCCTATTCTACAGAAATTAATTTGTTTCGTGTCGGTAAAACTGTTTTGTGTTTTTAAACACCCTTGTTAAAGTAAAGCATCACAAGATGCAAGCATGTATAATTTATATATGTTATGGTTTCTTCTAATGTGTGCGTATCAATAATATCAACTACAGTAGGGTTACCTTATGTAGTGGCTTCTTTTTTTTTTCTATACATAAGTATATATTAAACTAAGTTCTGAATATGGCCTGTGCTTTTATTAGAATTTTCTCTTTGGCAGTTTCTACTATTAATAGTAAAGACGGTGTTTTGTCATGATTACTCCCCATGAAACGAAGATTTTTGAGAAAGGAAAAAACTCCAAGTCAGTGATGGATCTCTTCAAGTTATATTTATGCTCTTTCCTTAATCACTATAATACTTAAATGGTTGTTATATATATATATATATATATATTTTTTTTCAATGAAGGCGACAAACAACTTCAGATAAATGTTTTGTTTTTCATTCTACTCAACTTTTGGTAACCGAAAACATTATAAAACTACAACAGAGTGACGTACTGTGGGGGGTAATAAAATATTGTTAGAGTTTAGAGCCAATGATCACAAAAATTAAAGGTTAAAAATAAATAAAATTCTTACATAAAACATTACTATAGGGACAGAGATTTTTTTTTCTATTTGTTATATATATTGTTATACTCAGTGACTCTAAATGGTGGCCCGACATGGCCAAGCGCGTTAAGGCGTACGACTCCTAATCCGAGAGTCGCGGGTTCGCATCCCCGTCGCACCAAACATTTTCACCCGTGGGGGCGTTATAATGTGACGGCCAATCCCACTATTCGTTGATATAAGAGTTGGCGGTGGGTGGTGATGACTAGCTGCCTTCCCTCTAGTCTTACACTGCTAAATTAGGGACAGATAGCATTCGAGTAGCTTTTTGCGAAATTAAACAAAAAAAAAACAACTTGTTGAACAACATTTTGTTACACATCGTTGCACTGTTCTATTTTGTTGTTGGAGTTTTATCAGGAAGGCAGCAAGCACCGATTTTTTGTATATTTATTTACCATATAATTTAGTACCTTTTTATCACGGAAAACTGTGATTATTGTTCATACTGAAGCAAATGAATATACTTTCAATAAGGCCTGTTTTATTATTCAGATTAGTAAACTCAACAAATCATTTTTATTACATGCATTTTTCTATATTGTTAGTAAGCCAAAGTTAATCCTTATGAACAACAAGAGATATGAGTAAGAAAATACTGGTGAATTAATTTACGCAATGAACAGAATTTTACCTAGCTCTGCCGATTACGCTTTCTAAATTAAATCTTATAAGAACATATTTTGCTGTTGCCGTTAGCAAATTATTCTGGGATACACTGTTTCTTAGACGTTCCTTGATAAACTTCAGGGTGGAGAACCGTCTCTCATAGGCAACGCGTGAGAAAGACATAGAAACTTCTAGGCCAGGTCAATCATGGTATAGGTGTCAGTCGAAAAACTTTATCATTTCAGAATTCGATGGCAACAAGTAGGGCAGTTCTAACTTGTGAAGCATAACTTATTCACCAGCCCCGTTTCTATGTTCTTATCGCATTCGTTGCAATTGCCTACTCTATCTGTTTCTTTTGTTACCATGACTACATATTATTCTGGTGTGGATTCATTCACTGATGAATTTACATCGTAAAGTTTCCGCTGTAGCTGTCTGACCAAACTTGAATAAGCATTTGCTTAATTCTTACCGGTTAGGTTTTTTTTTTTTTTAAATTTCGCACACAGCTACTCGAGCGCTATCTGCGCTAGCTGTCCCTAATTTAGCGGTGTAAGACTAGAGGGAAGACAGCCAGTCTTGGGCTAGCTACTCTTTTACCAACGAATAGTGTGATTGACCGTCAAAATATAACGTCCCCAGGGCTGATAGGGCGAACATGTTTAGTGTGACGGGGATTCAAACCCGCGACCCTCAGATAACGAGTCGAACGCTTTAATCACCTGGCCATGCCGGGCCTTATGTAGAAATAACTTCTTACCCTATCAAATTTACAAGGAAGCTGACTTTGTGTAACAAAGCTAATCATAATATTTTATTTAATATATGTATAGCTTTTAATGCATTTTATACTACTTTATATATTTGTTTGTTTCAAATTTAGTTTTGGTGATCTTCTTTGTCTATTCAATCATCTTTTTGGGCAGATAAAGCCTAAAATAGTAGCTCTGACAGCGAAACAGAACTTAATAAAGACAAGAGGAACATTACTCAGTTAAGCCTAACTCATATTAATCCACTAAAACATTATTTTTCCATGATACTTCAATATTATAATTCAAATTAAATATAAAATCATAAAGCAATCTTAAAAACGATAACAACAAACAAACGGGTATGTACTCCTTGTTTTCAAACATCATTTTTCTAGACAATCCCGTAGTCAAGAGGGTTCGAGTAGTGCTCACGAATTTCATCCCCACTCCCGCTGGGGTTCCACATTTCTATTAACATTTATTATTCCCCCTTCTTTGATGATGGGCTCTCATCATATAATTGTACTTGTAACGCTGTGCATCATGCGGAAATAATATTTCCTTACGTATTAGAAGAAATTTATTAGAAATGTTTACCTCCAGTGATAACAAAGAATATTTCGGATATTTTTGTCCCTGGGCGGGAAAGTTACACAATGAACACTTCCAGACCTGGCTACGGGCTTGCTTCTAGCAACATATCAACAAACAAAACCTTTAGCAGTTGTTTCGATCTCTGCGTGAATTTTTCTGAAATAAAAATCACAATAAAGAAACCCAACAACAGCAACAGAAAAATAGCTTTCTTTACAAGTTTAGATGACTAGTCTATGACTTCTCCAATTTGAGTTTTAGGCAGTTACACCACGTCACGACAGCTAAGATTGAGAGACAATAACTGGCCAAAAATAAATAGCGCTGTATTAGTGTTCAGGTTACAGTGTGCATTTAGTAATTTTTAGTCAAAATTTGTTATTACGAATATTATCTTAGGTGAGTTACGAGCGTCATAATGCGCACAAGAGAAATTAGCAACTTCACAATCACTAATGATTTTGTTCAGAGCATGCTGAAATCAACCCAAATTTTAAATCTGTGATCTAAAACAATTTTCTTGAATAAATTTTAAACCCGACGTTTAAAATAAAATGCGTGGACAAATTTATTTTCCATAATTCTTTCAATTTAATGGTGTACTTTTTCTCTCTAGGCGAGATGCACCAGTCCGGTTATTATAGAGATGCGTCTTGTTTTTCTAGTCTCATCTTCGAAAACAAGTCATAGCAACTCTGATTTTGTCTTAAGTTTTATATTTCGTCAATAAAATGTTTGTGTTATATGATCTTCACTTTTGTTTGTGTCTTCTGTTCTCTATGCGAGAAATTACTATATGTTTCTTTCTGAAAACTAGGTCTTGAATTTCTTATTACTGTGCAGATAGGTATGTGGGTGTTTTGATATTCCAAATCCCCCACTACCAAACGAACCACTTATCAGGGCGCATTTTACCTTCTTAACATCGTTGTGAAGTTTACATTAAACGTTTATTTATCTGTCTTATATTTTTCATGCTATATATTTCTTTATCCTAGTTTACAACGAAATTTGTATTTATATTGATGTGCGAGAAACACCTATACTTTCTTACATAAGTCACATCGATAAAAGAAAGCAGACACATTACTTCAGGAAAGACATTTCTATTATTTATTTTTGACTCATAACTGATAACAGACCTTATTCACTAACCGTACTCGCTTTTAGCAGATTCTTTTATATTTTACTTTGCAATAAAGATGGTTTCGTTAGTAGTAAAAACATTTAACTAAACACTCGCTAAATCCAGTGGAATTATTATATCAGTGCCCATAGTTATAATAATATATGCGCGTCGTTTACATATTTATCAGCATACAGCTTCGTACACACTTGTTTTTGACTCAAAAGCAGAAAAGCCAATACTTTTAAATATTTCAAACTTTATCAAAACAACTGCTTTGACCTTCTACTACAAACAAAACTTTCCTGATTTTGCCACTGATGAATTTTTTTTGACTAATAAGACCTAGTATACAGTAATTTATAAATCAAATTTCCTAAGCATAAGTCTTTAATTGTTTAATACGTTCTAATTGTTGTTAAAATTCAAGTTTCAGCTAAAATGTTGTTCTATTGTGTTTAATAAATAAACTTAGTGTTCCAAAAAAATGTTTAATTTCGAAGTCTAAGTTTAAGGCAGGTCCAGTTTAATTCACATGTGCTATTGGGTTATACTAGTTTTAGAGAATTCCACTCATTAGTAACCCTGAACACAAGTTAAACCAGAGATAAGCTGGGCCAATATCGTTGTGTAACGTATCAAACATACTGTTGTTGTGAACGTATTTTGTAGTCATCATAAGAAAAACCTATATACTGAATAGGTGAAGTAAATAACATTGTTTCTTTACTTCTCCTATCTAGTGTATAGATTTTTCTCGTAGTGACTACAAAGCACGTTCACGTCAACAGTTTGTTTTTATTGGGTTTGCTCATTTAAAAAAAAAAAAATCTGTTATCTTTCATTACGCATCACTAAAACTGTCAGTCTATATCCTGAATCTTATTCTGTTTTTAGTTTTTTATGATGTCACCAATTATGCATGAACATTAAAATATGAATATTTTTATTTTTTTCTTAAAAACTAACGTAAAATGGATAAAGCGCAATGTTGAGATAATTCCAGGATTTGTATTTACTAGCGTCATCTATCGGATGTTTTGGAATAATTTACAAGCATTATTTACACTTATGTGACGAGACAATATATAAACTAATATAGATATTTTATAAACCTCTAAAAGTTTGAATTTTGTTGATGATTGTTCGTTTGATATTTATAAAATAAACGTTTTTTTTACTTCTTGTTTTCGCTACGTCTTATTTATACATGGAGATGACATTTGTTCTCAAACAACTTGATTCATGAGGTAACAAATATTTCACTTAAAATATAAAAAAATGAAATATTCAAGGAGTATACTACTTTAGCTATTAATAAAGTTATTAATACATTAAATAAAAGCAGGTAACCAGTGTTTTAATTCGGTTTAGTTATATACACACAGTTATATCTATAGCACTGTATTTATAGTTGTTTGGAATGCGACTAAATTGAACGTAGAAGTGGTGAAGAAAGCCTCAATACAAAGACCAGAAGGTTGTCCACTCCTGTACCTTTAGAAATGCAGTCAGTAGAATATTTACGTACTCTACAGGTTTTCTTCCTATAGAACAGGATTTTTAAGTTATGGTTGTTTTTTTTTTGGGAATTTCGCGCAAAGCTAAACGAAGGCTATCTGCGTAGCCTTCTCTCATTTTGCAGTGTAAGACTGGAGGGAAGGCACGCTAGTTATCACCACCCACTGCCAACTCTAGGGCTACTCTTTTACCAATGCATAATGGGATTGACCGTCACACTATAACGCCCCCATGACCGTAAGGACTAGCATGTTTGGTGTGACCTTCGGATTACGAATTTAGTGCCTTAACCACCTGGCGGTGCAGGGCCGTTTAAATTATGTTTTATTCTTAATAGTAACTGCAAACACTCATAATAACATTACATAAACTTTCTGATGTTCAATAAAGATAAAAAAAAAAAAGACTAGAAGTAACTTCGAACTAGTCCAACAACCAACGAGACGTAGCAGCAACTTTGTAATATTAATCACATAGTAAATATGTTGTGTAATGGACAAATATTGTTCTGAAAGTTTAAATAAAGAAAGGGAGGAAGAACAGTTGCTGTACTTAAGAACATCATATCATTAAAAGTACGTTTCACAACATGTATACCAACAAGGCAAGAAATTAGATTAACGTTACATTTGAAATGTATCGTATGCAAACATACAAGAATTCTACATGCAAAAACCTTGTTATTATTATATAGGCTACTTCTTAAGAAAGTGTATGTAAAAATTTACTACAGCTAATTTTACAAGCTAATACAACACTTGCATAAATGTGCATATCAGTGTATGTACGTGCAAAACTCCAATACTGACAGCTGAAGCTCTTATGTAAAAACACTAGAGAGAGAAATTCTTTCCATCAAAAACCAAAACAATTAAACAAAATAACGTTAATGAAAAATATTGCTGTAACTTGTTGAAGCTCAGAACAAAACGAGTATTCAGTGGTAAGGTTCTGGTTTAACTAACATGACTCAATCTTTGAGTTTTTGTTTATCATATCTTTAAACTTCCATACTATTTGCTTATTGGTTTGAATTCAAATCCTTTTTTTTAATAGAAACATATGTGGATTCGAATGTTTTTTTCCATCAAAATATATTTGGATTCGAATAACTTTCCTTTAAAATCAGAAACCTGTTTGGATTCTAATAGATAGGAAATATTTTTTTTTCTCGCGTATATTGGATATGACATTCAAGTTGTAGTTTGAGAAACATTCGTGGAAGTAATCAGTCTGTTTTTGTTGTTGGAAGAGAGGTGATAACTTGTATACAGTATTTCAAAAACTACATGATGATATACTTAAAATCTAGTACTTATTTATTAGAAATGAGTTTGTGAAAAAAACACTTCACCTATGATACATACTTGATAAATGTTTGCAAAGGAAAGAAAAGTTCCTGTCAACTTCTCCTAGTTCTATTAATAATATAGTTAATATTTCCACACGTTATAAGTCTGATGATACGATACAGCTGTCTACTGCTACATCAAAGGAATATCAATACTTGAAAACTGGACGCTCAAAAATACTATTAGGTATTTCATTTATTGTAACTTAAAGCAATGAATTTATCAGAAACTGTTCAAGTAATTGAACATAACAATAAAAATAAACCGTTGATAAAATATTTACAACTGCTAATACAGAATATAAAACGAAAGTCCGTTTTACGTAGTAAAAGAAATAATACAAATATCATCATGAATCTTTATGTTCGGACGTTAATATTTCTTATGAGATTTAACTTAGTAGCACATAATGGTAACTTATTATCAGTTAGGCTACTGTGACAAAAATAAAGTAGTTTTAAAGTTTTTACAACATGTAAAGAGATGTAATCTGTTTTATATAATTATTAATAACTTTAGATTAAATTAACTTACCTACATGGATTAGATAGAATTAAAAATTCAGCCCCTAATGAATATTGATAATTTAATATACTCTCACAACTAGGTGCATTTGTTTCTTGAGCAAAGCCACATTTGTTTCTTTGTTGTGTCTACCATACGAAATCAAACTCTGTCGGGACTGCTAGGAGTATGTAAGCTCATCAAAGAAAATCCCATAATGATTAGAATGCTGTTTGTTTCTGACATTCGAGTGAAGTTACATTAGGAATATCTAAACTAGCTGACCCTAATTTTGGACCAATAGACTACTGGAAAGGCAATCATCATCGAGTTTTATTTCAAGAAATGTCGTTACAAAAATCAGTTGGATTGTTCCATCTTAATTTTAAACCACTAACTAGAGGATAGGCAGACACGGGGCAACGTTTACCGCTATAAGAAATTTATCCAAATGCCAGTTTTTAAAGCGTTACACCTCAAAGTACGGTGCGTTTTTCAGCGACGTTGCATTTTGAATTCTAGAAGGTTTGATCCTCAACCAGACACGCCACGTCGACCTCATAAATGAAAAAAAACCCAAATAACCAGAAACAAGGACGTTTGAAAATATAAAATATATCGTATACAAAATACAAATCGTATTTAGTCTTTTGAGAGATAAGTTGAATTACATAACACCGAAAATGGCGGACCGTGATCAGGTATAGGTGGATTGAGTGCAGTGAAACAGTTCGATAACAACCAATAATAATTTACCAAACATCACAATTACGTGGCTCAGCATAGATTATTATTATCAGATTACATATTTATTTCATTTAATAAATAAATATGAGTGGACGTATTAAATAAACTTATTTATTTCAAAACTTCAGTATATGACACAAATTTTTTAACTGAGGTAAAACAAAGTAGGTGAAAACTAGGTATGAGATACGTCATCGATTAGCTACAAGTTTATATTTTGTATTCTAATAAAAACAAAAAAGTTAAAGAAACCAACTTCAGATACCTACTGGGTAGGTAAACGTAGTGAACTCGCTTATGTTTAGTTTAATTGTCTGTATCAGTGTCATAAGTTTAACGCCTAAGCCTGACAAATAAAAAAAATTAAGCAGTTATTTGGTGTGTCAAAGGAGAACAAACGCTACATGAAAAGGAAACCAGCAAAAAATAAAATATATTTGCAAGAGAGATTAAGCAAAGTGAAGAGAAATTGTACCTTCTTAGAGTCGTGTACATAGTTTAAGTTGTAGGCTATCACTGTTTATATAAATTTTAAGTTGCACACTTTTAGGGGTTAAATAACAATGTGTAAGTAACAAGAGTTCAAAAGGATGTGTAACATTGTTTTAATTGCGAGGTTTTAAAACGCTATGCAAGCAAATATAAGATGTTTGGTTTGGTTTGAATTTTGCGCAAAGCTACATGAAGGCTATTTACGCTAGCCGTCCCTAATTTAGCAGCGTTAAGACTAAAAGGAAGGCAGCTAGTCTTCACCACTTTGGCTACTTTTAGCCACGAATAGTGGGATTGACTGTGACTTATAACGCCCCCACGGCTGAAAGGGTGAGCATCTGTGGTGTGACAGGGATTCGACCCCGCGACCCTCGGATTACGAGTCGAGTGCCATAACCACCTGGTCATGCCGGGCCGGTATAAGATGTAATCTAAAAAAGTTTTTCACTACTGACTAAGCTGTAGATTGATAGAGGACATACAATAATGAATAAGTTGTTGGTTTTAAGAAGTTACACTATAACCAGGGACGGATCAAGGATTTTAAAGAGGAAGATTCGAACGAATGGATTTCGGAAAGTCTGAAAGATTTTGTTACCATCGAGAACAACTTTTTCATTATTTACTGACTATTAGTAGAACCACGACTTTGAAGTGATCCCTTGAATCAAGTTATATCAAATTTTATTCACCAATGGGCTAGAGAGAATGATGAAATGTTTGTATGTTCACTGAAAGGGGGCACCACTCTCTAAATAATCTCTTGTTAACTCGGAAACGGTAGAATGTCGGTCATACGACAAGTAATAATGTGTAAGGTGTAAGTTGTAGGCTACTCAACATTATGTAATAATACTTAAATTGTTATAGATTACATGATATACATATATATATGTATACATATGTCATAAATAAAGGTTATAAAATAATATGTAAGAAGTGGTCTGTTAAATAATAGGTAAGGATACATAAGGTTTTTCAATAATGTACAAGTTGTACACTTCCAAAATTACGTAGGAATTGCCTTTATGTTAAAGTATGTTTAAGCCTACTCTAGCTGGAGTAACGTGTTAGACGCTATTATTTGAAACTGTACAAGTTTTATGATGATAGAATTTATGTAACATTGAAAGCTACTTTAATACATGTAAAGTGTTTTATGTCTTTGTTTGGTTCTGATGAATAATCCTTTTTCATCTGTAATAACCTGAAATACCGTCACAATTAATTATCCAGTACTATTCAGTATAAATACAACGGGTAATTAACTGTGATGGTTATATTCACATGTTATCCACACACCTAAAGTATTTTAAAGTATCAGTGGTGAATAAAGGACTATACAGTAAAACCAAACAAATTACTTATATTTCATTACTGCCCGAGGCTTAATTTATTTATTTGCTTTGTTCGTCCAAGTAGCGCTGATGAACTGTGAATTCTACAAAACAAGCCTGCTGCACCGGAAGTAGTGATTCAAAGAGTATACTAGGCTTTTTATTCACTAAAATTCATAAATGAATGGGAAATGTTGCTGATGTGTTTACGTTACAATTGTGAGAAACCTCTATAACATTGTACTGAACTACAATTTCTGGTTTATAACCGTCTTGAGAACCATGAAGCACCACCATAACCCAGGATTTATTGATGTGCTCTTTACCCATTATAAAAAGATTGGTATGCAGTGAGCGAACTGTTCTTTACATGCAACTGTTTTGAGAAGTTCTTAATATGACGAAGCATCTACCCTTACGGTAGAGTAACGTGAGGACGAAAGTTGGTGAAGAGGTCCCGGCACTTCTCGTCTTAATGGGCTACTGCTTTTTCATAATTAGTGCCTTTGTTCAAATACTTTCCTCATTCTTTAAACCAAAAAAGTAGAAAATGAAAACAGTAATTCGTCGCTATTGTGTTTTACTGACTATGCAGAAATAGAGTTGTCTATATATATTAGTGGAACAATTTTAATATACCACAAGGGAAAACAAGAATATATGTACCACTCTACAAAACTGACGAGATTCAAAAGTAAAAATAAAATAAAAATATTAAAGTGTAATCGCAATAAGTGGAGTTCATTATATATTATCAAGACGATTTAATTGACTTATTACACTTTTAACCGGTGTTTGTCGTTTGTCAAAACAGATCTTACATATCAAAGAAGTGGAACTAAAATCGTCCATAAGAAAATATTGGGTACATACAAATTAGTAAAAAAAAAAAAGTCTGTCTGAAGTAAGCGATGTAAATATGTTATAAATACATGGAACTAGTGGTTAGGATTAATATTTGATAAATAGTTTATCAATGGCGAGTTAAGTTATTATTATTATTAAGTTGTATTACGATGGTCCTAAAAACGATCGCATATCATAAATTCGCATTGTAACCTGTTTTTACAGCTTATGTTAACTTCATTTTAACTCTAGTACTTTACAAGAATAAAGTTTACAACTATCTATGGTTATGTAACACGCAGTTTGACCAGTTTATATCAAAATTTTGATTGTTTTGTTTGGTTTGAATTTCGCGTAGAGCTACACTTTCTTCACTAGCTGTCCCTATTGATAAGTGTAAGACTACAGGAGAGACAGCTAGACATCAACATCCACCGTCAACTCTTTGGCTACTCTTTTACCAACGAATAGTGGGATTGACCGTCACATTATAACGCCCCCACATCTGAAAGGTCAATCATATTTGGTGTGAAGGGAATTCGAACCCACGACCCTCGAATTGTTAGTCAAGCACCCTAACCACCTGTCCATGTCGGGCCTTATTTTGATTGGTATGAATAATTCGTTTTTAATACAATTTTAACTGGTTTCCGTATACACACAGAACATAGATCCTGTGCATATCTGAAAATATTTGTATTACCTTGGTTTCTATGATTAACGAGGGTTATGATAATTTCGACTTGGAACCAGGCTTACCATATGTATCTTTTATTTACAAACAACAATAACTATGCTTACGTTTCTTTTATCGTAACTATGGATATGTACAAGTCTATTTATAATGAGGATTACATTTAATTTCATTAGTCGCTTCTGTTTGGTTTGTACCCGTATGTAATTTGTGGTCCATAAGCATTTGTGTGTATAATTTGGTATCTGTATGTTTTTGTGTGTAGCTGGATTTTTATTTATACAATGAAGTGTTCCATACGTAACTATGTATGTAAGTTAAATTATATTTAAGTTATTTTGGATTTATTTGTATCTGTATCTAGTGTGTATAATATGGGTTTTGTTTGTATCTATATTAAGTTCAATTTTATATGTGTCTGTAGATAATTTAATATTATTTACATCTGTAATTTTAAATTTATTTGTATTGTATACATGTTGAGTTTCCTGTATATCTGTAAGTAACTTAGGTACTTTTTATATCTGCGTGTGGATTGGGCTTGTTTGTATATTTGTAAAATTTAGGTTTTGTTTGTACTTGTGTGTGTATGTAACTTGGATTTTATTTATACCAAGATATATAATGAAATTATGTTGTACTCAAGTGTTCTTTGAGTATTGTTTTGTATCTAGTGGTTTTGCTTGCATTTGTGTGTAACTTGAATTTTATTTGCACACTAATGTAGCTTGAGATTAGTTTATATCTTTGGGCACCTTAAATATTGTTTGTACTCGTGCGTAATTTAAGTATTGTTTGTACTTGTGTGTAGCTTAGATATTGTCTGTACTTGGGTGTATACCTAAATTCGGTTTATTTTGTGATTCTTTGTATATTTGAGGGAGTTTTAATAGAGGAAATGATACGTTAGATACAGGGTGTTTTGAAGGTCACTTCTACTGTTTCATGACTGAGTTCATAAGATCGATGGATAAAATATTGTGAAACTCAATGTATAGACCAATTTGATCTTAGGGAATACAATTTACACTTTCCAGTGACTTGTTCAGAATTGCTTGGATATGATTTTGGACCATAGCGTTCGTACTCACGATTACCATAAAATGTGATAATAATGTCATCATAACACACCATGTTAGTATGTAGGTTGTCTTCCGCATGGCCAAATTCGTCCTCACACTAATTTCTACAACATGGTATCCAGTGGACCAGCGGAAGTTAATTTGGAAGCGCTCAGTATATGTATAGTATTTCTATTAATGGATACCACATTCAATGCTAAGACCTTAAAAGAGCTTTGATTCATAATAAACCAAGAGCCTAACCCACATACAACAGCTTACCAGAGGAAATAAACACACGTCTCTTTGTTTTAACGTCATATGTAATAAGATCTTTAAACACACCGAAGCTGGTTTTCTATATCTACGATTTCAAGTGGCACCATGACTCATGTGAAAGTTGGTCCGAGACGGAAGTTTTTCTGATTTACCGTTGTACAAACACAACACAATGTTCGATATAGAAACAATAACTGATGGTTGTTTTAACCATAGCCGAATAATAGCTTTCGCGGCACGTACAAAGAAATGATTTTGGATGAAGCGATAAAAGGAAGATGTATTAACTCAACTGTGTGAAATAATCATTTAGTATTTCAACTGTGAAATAAGGCATTTCAACTATGATCACGAGAAGAGTGCCAGAGTGTATCTTTACTCAAAATTTGCTTCAGTCTGCTCAGGTGTGAAATGGATACCAGGGTTAATCTGCGATGTAGTAACATCCCATGAAAGTAGAGTTAGGCACAGAAGAGATATGAGAAAGAAATTAACATTTATTTATTTATTTTTTGTATTCTATAAAATTTATTTTATAAAATAACACATAAATATATAAATGCACTGATGATTTCTTTAGATTTAGTAATCAAATTGTGAATAAATATTTAAATGTATTGATATCATTAATCTTGCTGACTATAAAAAGTTTTTCAGTATTCAGACATTTTGGTTAGAGTTATAAAAATGTTAATTGTTTGTTGTTATGTCAAAACTGCCCAATGAGTTCCAAGTGCTATGGCTAACGCGGGGATCGAATCATATCCCGATGTTTAACGTCTTAAGCATCCTAGATTATCACTGAGAAACCAACTGTCTTATAAGAATGTCTAAAGACTTTATGGATGATATATTTTAGATAAGTTCCCTGAAATGTAAATGCAGGTGTATTAATTTCCTTCACCTGAAAATAAAAATCCGTGATCATCGTAACTCTTAATAATTATTCTTTCATAAAACAAAGAAATGTGTAAGTATCTTGGAACGATGCAACACACAAAAATACGTGAAACTTCTACATAAACGTTTCAGTAATAAAACATCAAAAGTTTATATTATCTCGAAGAATAGACGATTTCTCATAAACACAACAACATAAAGCAAGTTGGAATTAATCGCATTGCATCAATTTCTTCTTGTGCTGTAAAATTGAATTTGATTTCAGTTTAACTCGTAATCCACCAAACCTCATTTTTTGAAGTGTAGAAAAGTGATTATTTTTAGGCGAATTTGGAGCAAAACTATAAAGTAAATTTAGTTTTATGGAACGTGAATGAAATGGAACTACAGGAGCAACACGATAAAACTATGTTAGAATTAACTTCACGAAGTTTTCTAAAATAAAATGTATATATTTTTCTTTCTTTCTTGAATTTCGCTCCGTCACTAATTTAGCAGTGTAAGACTAAAGAGAATGCAGCTAGTCATCACTACCCACCGCCAACTCTTTAACCAACAAATAGCTAGGTTGATAGTAACATTATAATGCCCCCATTGCCGAAAGGGCGAGCACGTTTGGTGTGACGGGAATTCGAACCCACGACCCTCCGATTGCGAGTCGAACGCCTTAACCAATGAGCCATGCCGGACCGTATGTATATATTGTAGCAAAGATTTTTTATTTCAGAGAACAATATTAAAGATTTGGGATTTAAACAAAAAATATTTGTTTCGTGATCGGTTTCTTCTCGGTTATCCTTGTATTATTTAAAGTAAATTCTATCACTTACCTCTTTTCCCCCACCAATTTCCATAAGGTATTAGAATAATTGATAAGTTAGTAATTATATGGTAACGTTCAATAACTAGGTTACACAGCTAGCGATTTAATGTACACTAATAATTATGTATTTTACTTATTTTCTACCTTAATTTACAATATTAGTTAATTCTAGTGAATTTGTTATGTAACATTGACTTTATTAATTTATACCTTTTTAATTTTGATCCATATAGCTAACTTACTTTTGATCAGAAGGCTTTAATAATTTTTTTTAGAACTTGAAAACTACGAATTGTAAAGATAAATCCTATCGACATATGAATGTGTAATTTTTAAGGATTTGTTTTTATTCAGGTAGTTTATAATACATATTACCATATTAACTGAGATACAACAACGCAAACATGAATATCCCTCTGCAAACTTTGAAAATGTTAAAAAACAGTTTATGAAACGGCACCTAAGTTAAATGACGTCACATCTGACAACTGAATGACATAACGCAAGTGCTTTTCTCTACACTACACTTCATTTTGACTATTGAGATACGCATGTAAATCTTCATGTATATAGTACAGTAATAAGAGCTCAAATAACGCATGTGCACATAAAGTGATACTGTTGGAAGCTTCACGCTGACCTAGTCAATTCATCAGTGAAGAAACATATACGTATGTATATATATACAGTTCGTGTTTTGTAATCAAACTCTCCTCTGAACTTGTTAGATATGACATACTGTGTAATTAAGTTTCCAAAACATTTAAGTTAGAGGGGAATATATTATGTACTTCTCATGACCTTTTTCGCCTTCATAACACGCTGTTTAAGTCGTAGTTCATTGTGTGGTTTTTGGATGTGGATTGTATTTTAAAGTCATGTGTTAAGTTTTGATTTCGAAGCAAATTGATGTAATATTTGAAACATCTTACTGAACGAATCTCTGCTAGTGTATTTCCAGCATTGTTTATTTATTGTTATGATGTTCTTTCAGTCATAGATCTCCTAGAGAAACATCTGAATCCAACTTACTATTTTCATAATATTCATGTATCCTGAAGGACGTTTTAAGATTTCTTGAATATAAATTTTCTTGGACAATGTTATTATACAGAAGTTATAGTATCTTAAAACTGTCTATTAAACAAAACAGTCGAAAGATACTTCATAATGTTTAAGAATAAAGAACCTTAAATCATCCTTACAAATCCTTATTTACTGGAAATTACAGACCGTAATTCATGTTTTAACGGGTACGAAATAACAGGAATTTTCCTGTTTGCGATAATTACTTTTGATTTCTGTTTTGCTGTTGTTGAGTGTTTTCAATTCCAGATTTACGACTTTTGGCGACTAGCCCAAGAAACATCAGAACTTTATTGTATATTGCTATGTAGCGTAGATCTCATTTCATGTTGGCATCTACTGTAAATATCGTATTCATTATGTTGTTAATAGGTTCTGCAGATGCTGGATCATTTTTGTGTCTGGTATGGAATTTATTATTATAATTTTCGGGTGTGTGTTTTATATTTCAGATTATTTTTGGTATGCACTACATATGTTGTGTACATTATACTAAAACGATTTTCGAACCACACTAAAACCTTATAGTCAATTTCTGTTTCTTCCACTCACGATGTGACGACTGCGCATTTTGAAAGTGGTACTTTAAAGTAGTTTACATAGCAAAGGGCTCCACCATAAGGTACCCTTGTCTAAAACACAACTCTCCTGTTTGAAGTTTTACATAATCCGTCTGGTTACGAGGACGACGTTTACTAGCGCCTTTTTAAACAAAATAACCCGATCGCACATACATCCATAGTATGGAATATCATAAATACCTATTTCGTTCTCCACCTACTAGAGTAAACGCAAAGGTTGAACAGATATGTCGTGGAAATGACTTGTGTACACGTGAGTTGTTTCGCTTTTTCAGAGGGAGATCCGTCTTTATTATGTTGCGAAACGCGGATGGCTTTTGAAATTGATCTTTCATGTTTGTGAACTCTCAGATGTTACAAGACACTGTTCCTTGCTTACCATGGCTAGGGTAAGACTTGGCGTAGTTCTCTTTCTACATAGTCCTGATGTCCCAAGTTGATCCATATTACTTTGTTTTCAAATGCAGTTATGAAAATTCCAATCCACTATTTGAACGAATCTTTACAACCTGAAGGTATGAACGGCAAAAGGATGTTAAATATTCATACCAAAAGTTATTATTGTGGTATATACTGTAAATCCTAGATATATGGAATACGTTGGTGTTTAGTGAAGATTCCAGATATTAGAACCTGTTTACTTGTTTTGATAAACTGTAAAATTAAATACTTGTTGCGTGTTGATATATAGTGTTGATCCTAGATTCTTAGAATACTCTTTAATAATTGACTACAGTGTAGAGCCTAAACACCTGTGTGTTAAAGCAGCAAAAACTTACATACCCAAAAGTTTCTTAGTTGCGGAAAAGTTAAAAGATGTGTGGTTAAATACGCTTGCATATACTATGTACATGCACGACTTGTTTGAGTACAAATGCTGATAAGGGGAACGTATCACGTTTGTCTGAAGTACTTTGTCAAGTGAGTGAAGTCTCGTCAAGTTAGCCGCAAAGCTCGCCGTCTAAGCTTATTGAACTGTATCAACTGCTAATGAATATTGTAGCTTGATTTGGGAGAGGAGGGTTGTGGGGTGGATTTGAAAAAAACAAGAGTTTCTTTGTGTTTAATAGAGGACCCTGGATTATAAGGACAATACCTTTTATATTAGCTTAGGTTACTGAAAAAACAACTCTAAAGCGAAACCAAAAACAAAACAATAAATGAGAAATATTATTTATATATAAGAGTACAACTGTAACACTTGCGACGTTTTATTTTTCGATAAGTGACTGACAAGAAAAACGTTAAAAATGATGTTTAAAGGAAATTCTTTTTCAAAAAGCGATTGATTCAGATGATTTATTAAGAAGCCATCTCCGGAAGCTTATATGAACATTAGTTCATTTGGTTAACTCTAAACAATATTATAACAAACAAACTGGCAGGAACAAAAACAAGTCAAATAATACACAATGGTGTCTGTTTCTGCTCCCACCCTTTAAACCAGAGCACTTTTTTTTTTCAATAATTAAAGACATAGAAACAAAACAATATTCATGCCGATTAACTATTTTTGCAGTATGCACATATATTTCAAAATATTTAAAAGGAGATCCTCCCATCACTTAGTGGTAAATATTAGGGCTTATAACGCTAAAAACCGAGTTTCAATACCTGCGGTGAGGAGAGCACAGTTGTGTTATTGTGTAGCTCTGTGCTTAATAACAACCAAAACTAAAAGGAGAAAAAAATCTTACTTGGTTTGTAAATTTATTTATGTATAGATAAAGAACATATAAAATAGCGATTTTGTTTTATGGTGAACTTTTATAGAAAAGTTCAGGTATACTCTGAATTAATGATATGTGTATATGTAATTTGTGTGCGTTCAAGTTTGTTTGTTTTTTTAATTTCGCACAAAGCTACTCGAGGGCTATCTGTGCTAGCCATCCCTAATTTAGTAGTGTAAGACTAGAGGGATGGCAGCTAGTCATTACCACCCGCCGCCAACTCTTGGGCTACTCTTTTACCAACGAATAGTGGGATTGACAGTTACATTATAACGCCCCCACGGCTGAAAGGGCGAGCATATTTGGCGCGACGGGGATGCGAACCCGCGACCCTCAGATTACGAGACGCACGATTGGCCATGTCGGGTCCATTTGCGTTCAAAGCAACAGTTGTAAATATATGTCTTATCGCAAGGGAAGCAAATTATACACCGAACACTTTAACACCTTTTTCGTCAAATATTTCTCAATAAATAGATAAAGTAATTCCAGATTTTTGAAAATATTTGGATCAGTCAATTCTGTTAATGAAGCTTAACTTGTTAAAACATTATAACTGGATTGTTTATTGAGTTAAATCAACAATAGTAACCTAACTCAAGGGAGTTACTTTCAATAAAACTTTGTTGACGGCTGAGGTACATCAACAATTGTAACTAACTCGAGAGACAAGCTTACAATGCAATGTTGCTCACGTTTATTACTGAGTTAAATCAGCAACTGTAATATATCTCAAGTGAATTATTTCCAATAAAACTTTGCTGCTCAGTAAAATAAGTCAAAAACTGCTATCTACTTCGAGTTGATAGCTTTCAATCCAACTTACTTGTTCTCTTTAAGCTAGTAGTTTACAACGATATTCTTGGAAGGCAGATGTATTTCTAGCTATTCGAATTTTTCTACTATCTTCGTGTTTATCAGCATAATAGCGAGACAGCTATCTTACCTACGATACTCTCGGTTGTATCAAGTTTTATATTAAAGTTTAGTTTAAGTATTCACACTAATATTTACTCATCGTGATGAAGCTTAAGTAACCTGAGCTTCTGTACGTTGTGTTAAAAAAATAAATATCTGTTTATATAAATAAGTTAAAGGAGCTTCCGTATGAAACATAGCTCCAAACATAGACTGCCCGGCATGGCCAGGTGGGTTAAGGTGTGCGACTCGTAATTTAAGTGTCGCGGATTCGCATCCCCTTCGTACCAAACATGCTCGCTCTCTCAGCCGAGGGGTGTTATAATATGTGATAGTCAATCCAACTGTTCGTTGGTAAAAGAGTAGCCCAAGAGTTGGCGGTGGGTGGTGATGACTAGCTGCCTTCCCTCTTCTCTTACACTGCTAAATTAGGGACGGCTAACTCAGATAGCCCTCGAGTAACTTTGCGCGAAATTCCAAAAACAAACAAACCAAACATAGTTTTTAATTAAAATGGTTTCTAACGCGAAAATGTTTCGAAGAGTAAGCCTTCTGTGGCAGATATTTCTAATATTCCAAGTACCGTTTTTAGATACATTTTAGAACCTTCCAACCTATGGAAAATGTGTCATTATAGCACATATCTTTGAGCAAGACAGTTAAAAAATGCAAACTTTAATTAGAATGTGTAGTAATACAGGGTGTTCGGAAAGTCACTCTGCAGTTTTGTAATCATATTGTATTCAGTCTATTTCAAGCCAGCAACTGATAGCGGTGTTTAGAAACAAAATAAGAAAGATCCAGGTCTGTATTGATGCCAACGGGGGTCACTTTCTCGACATCACTGATTATAATTGTCCTGTATTCTATATTGAAACATGTCTGTTAATAAATATATAAGTGCACAGCGACTTTCCGAACAACCTGTAGTTCCGTTATAAGTCAAATAATTATAATAACATACAGATAACGATTACAGGAGGATATCAGTTTATTTGGTATTTTATCTTAAACTGTGACACACAACCAGGTCAGAGCTCCCCAAATTTAAGCATAGTCGCCCCTAATTTAGAGCTTATCAACAAAGTAACCACTTAGCAAACCGTGGCGCATACACAGCTACCTTTAACAAAATACTAGTTATAACACCACATAGTTAAAAGTGTGTGGAGCGTATTAAATGACATGTAGCAACTCTAACTTCAGGCCGTCCGACCCTCAGCTCGGCACGTTAACTGGTAGGTTGTGTTCGGCCATTACAAGGGAAACGTTATTTTAAAGTACCGTTCTATATACTAGTGTCTATATATAGATTGAGTTGTCTTAAAAGATATATCCTAACTAAAAATATTATAAGTTATTGTATTGTCTTATTTGATGCTGATAATGTATGAACAACCAAGGAATGTTTTGTTTCAGAAATGAATTCTACATCTACCAACAGGAAATAATTTCACACACTCGCATGTTTGTTCTGCAAATTTTTTTGTGTGCAAACGCAAGCCATTTTCTCTCAAACACAAACAAACACATTGGAACTCTGACCAACTGTATGCAGTATCTGATTACAAGGGGAGTCCCGACACCTCGAGCACTGAGTCTGACAGATGCTTTTCAGGGTTAACTACTATAGCTCCGTGTAACTACTGTATCCGCTTCTAGATACTGAACTTCAAGTACATCCATGGGTCGGGAATATGGTCTGTAGTACACTAAAGAGCCTGCACACGTCTATATTATTGAGGTACTTTAAGGAAACTTGAAGATATGAGAGGATAAAAAGGACAGAAGAGATAGGGGGGCACATAAAACGGGATGAAGCTATGGGAAGAAATGCAGCAGAATCCTAACTGGCTCACTGCGTCCTTGAACGTTTCCCAGAAAATATGAGATGGGCCTTATGTACAGATCTGGATTCACACAAAGAACACTTTCTCCTAGTGTTGTGGCTCGCCGAACTTTTTAGAGAAGTAAGTTCTAAGTAACACCTGCAGCAGTGGCGGTACATGATTTCTAACATACTTGTTCATTCAAAGCAATGTTCTTCAGTCACAAAGAAACTCAGTCGTTTACTTGTAATAGGCTTGCTGGTGTTTACGTTACTTAATCAGGTAAGGGTTCTTTTCTTTTTGTATTTTAAACAAGAATGTGAGAGATATATTGTTTACTAATATTATCAAATTTCGTGTTCAATCAAATTTTTGATATTGGAAGTTGTGAACAAAAAAAGTTAGAAACTTAATATTTTCTATACATTTTACAATCGATATATATATATATGGGCAAGGCCGCTACAGGTTTTTTAGTTTCAAATCCAAGTTCAAATCACGGGTTTATTAGTGCTAAGGTCAAAGTCAACACGAACACACTATTGTAAGAGTAAGATCGCTTCTTCATACAATTAGGAATTTCTCCTTCATTGATTGGGGTGAATGTCCTAAAGAACGTCTATCTTTTAAATGCAAGTCTATAGATAAAGACCTCTTAGTTTGATAATATGTTCAAAATACCTTTTAATTTTTCTTATTTACTCAAAATATAATATATATATATTGAAAATGTAAAATATAAATAGTCTAAAACATAATACAGTGTACGGTGCTAGAACTATGAGCTGAATGGAAAGCATACTTTACAAGGGATATGAGTGCTATCTTACTGAAATAGTGTAACAAAATTATAAATTTGACATGATTGAGGACTGCCTTTGAAAATGTATTTGGTAGGAAACGAAGACCAAAGAATGTCTGAAATGTGTATCAACCTAAGACCTGCAGTCAAGTAAACATTTTATTTTTCGGAAGGTAAAACAGAGTAGCTGTGTTGTTGGGTGCAGACTCTTCCAAATCAATACATACGTGTGGTGCATACATAAAGTAAATATTTGAAACTTTGCTCTCTCTCTGGTCACATACAATGTGTGCCAGTTTTATGAGTAATATTACAACTGATAAGAAAAAAAGTTGTTTTTGAACAAGACCAAAATAATATCGAAACGAAACAGACTTTAAGAGAGACTTGATCCTTAGGTAGTGTAGGACGCAGGAAAAGTGCAAGTTATTTCGAACAATAAGTTTTGGTTTGTTTTGAATTTCGCGCAAAGCTACACGAGGGCTATCTGCGCTACCCGTCCCTAATTTTGCAATGTAAAATTAGAGGGAAGGCAGCTAGTCATCACCACCCCCCGCCAACTCTTGGGCTACTTTTTTACCAACGAACAGTGGGATTGACCGTTACATTGTAACATTCCCACGGCTGAAAGGGTGAGCAAACAATAAGTAAAATAATAAATTAAAAATAAACATTTACAAAAGTTGAGAAAAATTATTGTTTATGGTAAACGTATTTTGGCACAATCTTCACATCGACGCAGTGTTTTAATATAAACGAACATCTCAGATGCTATTTACAAATAATGGCTGCTCGATAACTAATGCAATTTTACACCCGTTGATAGTTGCCGCTTGATAAACTTCTGAGTTGTAAGGTGTTTTAAGAAAGAATAATCCTGCTGTAATCAGAGGGGTCTCCAAAATTATCACGAGAAATTTTAGTAAATCTAATAAGATGCTAAAGAAAGATCAATTAGCCTGATAAGATGAACACAGCCATCATCTTCTGTGAATCTGTCTGCGAGTTTTGTAGCTGATGAGAAAGAAACACATTGTTGTGTTGAATGGATAACTAATAGTTCATCATACACGCAAAATTCCAAATCACTGATGCACAGATGATGCTTTGGACCTAAACAAGATGGTTTTTCGTGATCCATTAGAAAAGTTTTACTATAAATCCTAAATGAGATTTTGTTGAACTAATTAACAGTTATATCATTATTTCTATCAGGACTGCCGATCGAAAGAATGATATAACATGGTGTATTATTGGAAATGGCATAGTATGAAATATACTATGGAAATATTACTTTTTTGTCTTATGTATAATTTAAACCTTTGTATTTCTCTTATCCATTTTGAATGATAATTTAACTGTAATAAACTTCATTTATTTATTTGTTTCATACTTTCATGCAAAGTTATAAAGGGGTTGACCAGGCATATACCTGTCCCTAAGTTTCAACTGATAGATTAAAGGAAAAGTAGCTATTTGACATTACCCACTGCCGCCAACTTTTAGGCTACCTTTGTCTGATCAAATATTAGGATTCAACTGTCATTCTGATAACCCACCCATAGGCTCAAAGTGCGGAGCGCATTGTTGCAGCAATTAGACGCAAACTACAAATACTCAAGTTCACAGTCCAGACACGCTAAATGTTAAGCTAGGCCTGACTAGATGTCCTATGCATAAGAGGTTTTAATTTTAAATTGCTGAGCTTGACGTATTCCAGCCAGCTGATGAGACCTGGTATTGGACGAAAAGTCTCTTCATGTTCTCATTTGCTTTCTCTCACGGGCTCTTAGAATTACCAAAACAAAGCCAAAACGTTTTGTAATTTTCACTCTCATAACAGGTTTTTGACTATTTTAAAATGATAAAATACTCAAGAAGTAATTCTGAGAGTAGTAATTACAAAATATGTTGATTTTACTTTGATCAAATTACATAATTATTCATATAAGCATTTCAGTAAATCGAATATAAAATTGTTTCATGGTTTGGATAAAAATAACAGTGCATTTTAACAAGTAATGGGAAAGTGACTGAACATCAACGCTTATTTATAGTATTATTTAAAAATGAGATCAATAAATAGTAATTTTTAAGAACATTTAACTATTATTTTTGTAATGTTTGTTTAGAATTAAGCACAAAGCTACATAATGGGCTATCCGTGTTCTGCCCACCACGGGCATCAAAGCCCGGAATTTAGCAGTGCGAGTCCGCAGACATACCGTTGTGCCAGTGGGGGCCTTTATAATATTATATCTCTACTACTAGGATCACCACAGCCAACACAGTGGTTCAAGGAAATGGCTAGTTAAATGAGATTCTCCTGAGACTAAAACTGTGGAACAGTTAGAATAAAAGTATTATCTCACAAGAACAAATAATTATTTATTTACAGAAAAGCACAAAAACACTAAACAAGTACTGCAGCAAAGGAAGAAGACAGGGTACGACTGTATGGAAGCAAGACACGGTTTCAAATTGATTCGTAAAGTAACTTTCTCTGCGTAGCAACGAACTTGTAAAGAAAGTACATTGTTCACTTGATTTAACAAGTGACATTGAGATGGGTTCTACTCAGGTTGGCTTTAACCGGTAAGGAGTTTCATCTGTAGCTAAAGAATAGAACGCCATCTAATACCTTGACTATGTTGAACCGATAAATAATAAGTTAAGCTGCTAAATAAAGTAATGGTTAGATATTAACTGAAAGAACAGCGATACACCAACAAATAACCAATAAAAGAGGAGCTATTATTTTTCTTCTTTGTTTAATACAATAAGGTAACAAACACTAGCACACCTGCTCACTCACTATGAGTTAAGAGAGTATAAATGAGTTTTGAAAGCTGGGTTTTGCAGTTAGTTATAGATACACATGCTGGACAGAAAGTTTCGTTTCTATGAGTTAAGAGAGTACAAATGAGTGTCCTTCCTACAAATGTTGCAGACAACCCTTTACTGCCAGAACCAGTCTCACATTTAATATTTTCTCTCCGTAATGAAGACAATAAAAGCTCGAATAAATAATTTACAGTTTTTCTTCCTAAGTACGTGCTCGTCCAGAGAATGATCAATTAGACAGTGCGACCTAACGAACCAACGACGAGAAAAGGCTTAATTTTACAGTGTGACATTCTACTATCATTGTACTCAAAGGGGTATTCAAATTTGTGATACTCTTATCGTATTTAAATTTTTAATAAGATAGGATAGATTACAATAAAAAATAAGTCGCGTAGCTGTATAGTTTGGTTTGTTTTGAATTTCGCGCAAACCTACTCGAAGGCTATCTGTGCTAACCGTTTCTAATTTAGTAGTGTAAGAAGAGAGGGAAGGCAGCTAGTCATCACTACCCACCGCCAACTCTTGGGCTACTAATTTACCAACGAATAGTGGGACTAATCATCACTTATAACGCCTCCACGGCTAAAAGGGCGAGCAGTTTTGGTGTGGCGGGAATTCGAGCCCGCAACCCTCGGATTACGAGTCGAGCGCCTTAACCACCTGTCCATGCTGGGCCAGTTATGTAGTATGGCGAGTGATTGTTTTTAAAAGATAAATGATCAGTATTTAGTCATCTTACTTCTAGACTTTGACTTTTGGGTAACTGGTCGAGTATACATTTATATTTGTTGCTCATAAATTTTTCCCAATTCACTCCACACAGTTGGTAAGAAACGGTATCCAACTTATTTTAACGAGATAAACCTTTCAAAACCATATATTTATTGCTAATGAACAACTGAAAATTTGTACATAAATATATATATTATATATAAATAATATAGTATGAAGTAAAACCTAACATCTTATAACCCATAAAGAGCAACAAGACAAATTCTGACAATTATTACCTATCATTTGGGTATATGCATTTAAAAATACGGCTCTCTCAGCTTACCTGTTTCATTCAGTCAAAACCTAAGAACCTGCAAGTTAAAACGATCAGTCTGAATTCCGAAAGATTCAAACAATGAAATTATTGAAACTTTTTCTAAGTGTACTATCTTTGCAGAAAGATAATTTCGAATATTTTTAGATATATACTACAATAGTATTTGAATAGTTGTATATGTTCAAAAAATCACGAAATGCATTTTTATAACTGTCGCATTTGAAAATTCGCTGATTTGATCTAGAAAGCTTTTTTGTATTAGTGAGGGCGCTGTTAATGCATATTATAAAACATAATACTGTGGTGGAAATTAAGCGTAGTGGTTGTTGAAAGATATAAAAGAAAAATGTTTAGGTCAAATCACCAACTGGTTAACTACAGATATCTCTCTCTCTATATATATATATATTTTGATATATATACTATCCTCGATACAACGTTTCGGGCAACGCCGTTCTTTACGTTTCACCTGATATATACCTTCAGTGATATCTGAATAAGGGCATTGTCCGAAACGTTATATATGGTATATATGTATATATCTGTAGTTAATTTCTTGGTGGTTTGACCTACAACATTTTTCTTCTGTTATAAAACACAAGTCCAGTATATCCTGCTTTTGAATATTGCTACAACTAAAGCTTTGTCTTTTTGCTTTTTAAATTTGTTGTTAAGCACAGAGCTACGCAATGGCCCATCTCTGATGTTCCCACCACAGGTATCGAAACCCGATTTGTAGAGTTATAAATCTACAGACTTACCGCTGATCCACATGATGCATTTGTTTAAAGTATTTGTAGCACGAGTCACTTTCCGGTGTCTCCTGTTCTTCTGTTGTTTAGTATGTAGAATATCTGCATGCTATTATTTGTAAACTGTATCACAAATCTATAACCTGAATACTTTTCCTCAAGCCTTCAGTGTTTCATAGTAAGGAAATAAATATGAAACATAGAGCCCCTATCATCTATATTTAAAGTAAAAATCAATATCATATAAATATCACGTGATATGATAATTGTGTTTGGCCACATAAACTTCATGTTTGTAGATATATTTTTTTGTATGTTTTCTGTCAAACCCTGGCAACCAATTTCGATTAATTTTGTTGAATATATGTGAATATGTAGTTAAAGTGGTGAGATATTTCCCTCCCTAGAAACTCTAAAAATACCTAAGTTTTGAAAGCTGTGTTTCGCAGTTAGTTATAGATACACATGCTGGACAGAAAGCTTCGTTTCGATGGAAAGCGTCAGTGATTTGTTTTTGTTTACGTGTATCTTCTTACATCGGAAGAACACCTTATACAAACATAGAAGGAAAGAGTAGTAATTTATATTTGTAAACAAATAAAGATCAATGCTGTGTGCTTTCTTATAGCAAAGCTACATTGGGCTATCTGCTGAGTCCACCGAGAGGAATCGAATCTCTGATTTTAGCGTTGTAAATCCGTAGACTTACCGCTGTACTAGCGGGGGACAAGATCAATGGCTACTATGTGTAGGTTACTAGATAACCGTACTCTAAACTTTAAATACTTAGTGGTAAGGTAGAATGCAACTATTACCTTAGACAGTTATATTGGTGCTCTCTATGGAAGGATATGCTACAAATCATTCACATTTTAAATATTTTGAATGAAGTTGTATCCAAAGATAACTTGAATATACTCACAGTGGTTTACGAATTGAAATAAGAAGTTTTTTGTGTCAAGTATGCAAATTAAAATCACGTTTTTTTCTCTTGTGTAGTACTACACTCTACTTGTTATTTTGTGGACGAACGAGCCAGAAACTCTCACGTCACGGCTTTGTTATACGTGTGTGTTGTTTTATATTTCCTGTGAACTGGTGCCTCAGTAGTATATTATTACCGTGGACACTATTTGTAAAATAAACAAAAGATAAAAAAATATAAGTTTGTTATTAAGGGAAAATATATTTAATGGATCATAGCTGTGATTATAGCGAGGATCAAAACCTGAATTTTTACATTATAAACTTGCAGTGCCATCGCTATCATACAATACAGACATAAAATTAATAAAGAGCATAGGAAAACTATAATGAAACGGTCTTAATGAGAGTTACATGTGCTGATTAGGTAGCTATTACAAATACAATAGCAAAATAATAAAGGGCTATTGTATAACAACAATGATGGTATAATACCCTGTTTAAATATGTCAATTACTAGGCCATATTTAATTATGGATTATATTAACAAAAGGTCCTTCTCATGACAAAGTAATCTGTGACTTTAAAGGAGATACATCATTTGTGACTGTAAATATAAAGGTTTTTAATGAGGATAGTTATTACACGTGTTTGATTTGTCTTAGGTTTAAGTCCTTACTTGTATTTCTTCAAAATCTATCATATAATATTACAAAATATTCGAATATTTCTCAAGATTAACTTAGAGAGTAATTGAGTTTGTCGTGAGTAACTTAATTGAATTCGGTTCGAACTGGAAAGATAATATTTAAGTACAGTTCTTATGGCCCTTATCACTGTATTTGTCCAAAGTGTGCATTTCGTTTCAATGAAATTTGAGATAAAGAGTTTTTTCACACCATATATACGTGAGCTATTTTTATAATAAAATGACATAAAGCAGTTTCAATTATGAATATATAAAGAGAATATCAAAAAACATATTTTGTTTTTCATCATCCAGCCTTGTTTAAGAGTTCTAGTGTTGCACGAAAGGCTTCTTTGATAGTGACTTGTGGGAATAAAAACCATAGATATAAAATATTATTTTTAAATTTCTTTGAACTTGAATCCAAAATGGATAAGTAAGATAAATGTGGAAAAACAAAGGTGCAGTTAAAGCGGTTTGTAGTATACAAATGAATCCTGAAGCAGTAATTTAATTTCTTATTGGTACATTTCAAAAGTTCTTGAACTACAATCTAGTATGGAACTTAAACATTTCTTTCTAACGTATTCAGAAACCAGAAAAACTTTTTAAATCACATTCGTTATTAAAACATCTTATAAAGGGCTATGAAAATCCATATTCACAGAAAAGAATGCTCAGTTGATTTGAAGAAAATATGTATCTTTCATCATAAATTTACCAAACATACTTGGAGGCATTATAAGTGACGGTCAATCCCACTATTCATTGGCAAAAGAGTAGTCCAAGAGTTGGCGGTTGGTGGGGATGACTAGCTGCCCCTGCTCTAGTGTTACACTTCTAAATTAGCGACGCTTAACACAGATAACCCTCGTGTAGCTTTGCGCGAAATTAAAAAAAACAAACTCATCAGGCGTGCTGGGCACACGTTGTATTTTGTTGTTCTCAGCCCAGATTTATGAGATACTCTATATATTGTTAGGATAAAGTTATTGTAAATAACTGTACTAATCATATTTATAGGTACTGTTAGAAGGTCTCTTGGTTGTTTCTCAGCTTTAAACTTTACGCACCCAATTCAACCATTCAGAACAAGTAGCTTACGCTGAAGCTTCTAGAGTAGTTGCACTTATTTGATAAATTGAGCTTAGCTAAGTTTGAAAATAATTAATCCGTACATAAAAGATTTCTACCAACATATAAGTACTTACAGTTTTCCTGAATTACATTAAACTCTTGGTGTCTATCTAGACCACTAGTCTTCAAGTTTCTATTTTTCTAGTGATTATTACACACAGTTTCTGGTCTCCAGTTTAGAAATGCCACAATATGTAATGTGCATATCTGTTTGAATGGGTTCAATTTCTTTAAAAAGCTACAATCTGGTTACTTTTCTTGTCCATCACCATAGCACCGGACTTAATACAGGTGTCACAATATAAAGCTATCTCACGTTCTGAGAAGCAGCTAACACTACAGAAGGCAAAGCTTACTTCTCGGTGATGACAGTGGCCTTAGACTTGCAGCTCTGCTTGCGTTCTAATCCGAAGCAGCGCTCTTCACTTAATTTATTTCTCCCTGACCGGAAATTGAACGCTTGAACAGACAGCACTTGCTAAACGCCATCTACTGGGGTGAGCCAGAACTCTTCATCTTAAAAATAAGGCGGAGACAGTTCTATTGTACCTATATTTATTCCTAGATTCTACATACTCCGTTTTAATGACACACACACACACACAGAAATCGCAGCCTATAATTTGTTGATAAATCGTTGATTAAAGATAAAATACTAAATAAGACCAACTAAAGAAAATAACGCAACTTGTTTTACATACTTGATCCAGTGTCTGTGAGAATACATTATGAAATGGAACATTTTAGGCCTGGTGTGTCCAGGTGGTTAAGGCACTCAACTTGCAATCCGAGAATTGCGGGTTCGAATTTCTGGCAATATCTAATATTTTCTGAACATAGCATTTGATAAACAACACCTTAGTTGTCAAGGAAATTAAGTTTTTAATTGTAATCTATATAAAAATAATAATACTCTTTGTTGCTTGTCCATCTAACTACTTCGCACGTTATGGATGTATGTTCACCTATATTGGTATGGAGGCTTAATTTCGGATTTTGTGTTTTGCGGTTTTCACCACTACTTCGATATATAGGTTTGGTTTTACAGGTAGATACAAATTTGTAAGTTCTAGGTTTTATATTTTGCAGTTTTTTGGGCGGTTTTTTTACAGCTTCCTCACCTACTCTTGATGAAGTTTCACCAGATTTGATAAAGATTTTTACTGGGTCAATGGGGAGGAACATATGAATTTTCAATTTTTCGTTTTGCTATTTTTTTCACACTACTTCGCCCTCTGTTGATGGATATTCCCCAAATTTGGAATAAAGTTTTGTTGGATACATGCGGAGATGTATGCAAATTTGCGCATTCACATGTTGTGGTTTTGTAATTTTATGATTTGTTTTTTTGCAATTTTTTACAATTACATATATATAAGGGAGGCAACTTTTCATGTCCTAAGATAACCTTTCATTGACTAAACATTTAGATGACTTCTACTCACGTGACGGTTACTCCAGCTACTACCAAATATACCTCTTTATTGGAGCTAAGATTCAAAATGGTTGTTCAAATGTGTTTCAAGCAAGGAACCAATCACATTAATTTTAGAGTGAGCAAATAATATTGAAAGTCAATTATTTCCAAGATTACTTTAATTCTTATCATTGTATATAACTTATTACTTCGATTTCTATAAACAGCATCTGTGCGGTAAGCACCAACTTCAATGAAGAATGTTATGAGGAAAGTCACCTTAAGATAGTGTAATGTTTTTCTGTAATATTAATTTATGAACATTAGTTTTCTCACATTCCTGTCAGCTGTTTCTTCTGAGTTTCTAGAAATATTTTCATCTGTACACATGAATGTGCTTGTAATTTTTAATTTACGCTCTGCCTTCATCAGGATCAATTATGGAGGAGGAGGAAGATCATTTCATAATACGCTTAAATAACATTAAGCCGTAGTGTTCAATTACCTCTATGATTACGACAGTGTGTTCTTCTATGACGTCTATATATTTCCTAATCCAGCCACTAAACTGTCGGCTTGTTTTTATATCTTATAAGTTCATCCAATAAACAATCAACTTATTTTCACACCGTTTACTATTGGTGGGATCCACAAAATTTAGTAATTTCATGTTTTTGTCTACCTCAGCACTCAGTCTAAAGAACTGAAAAAAATAATTTTCTGTATAAAGTAGAAAGAAGGGTTCTAGCATTAATTAGCAGTATTTTTGTTTTAGTTTTTTTCTGTAGCTCATATTTTATTACAGGCACTGTAAGTTATCGACCAACAGACATGTTTGTGTACAAGTTGTTTAGGAGAACACATACATATACATTATAAACTGTGTACCTTGAGAATACATTGTATACTTAAGACAGTTCAGGCGTGAATCATACATGTTAAATAAGTAAACCTCACTCTGAAGTAATTATCCTGCTTGAAATTGATTGAAAATATTTGTTTAGGTCAAATTTGATGTTTCGTGACAAAACTTTTTTGTTTATTTATTTTTTTAATTTCACGGAAAGCTATACGAGGGCTATATGCGCTAGCCTTCCCTAATTTCGTAGTGTAAAACTAGAGGGAAGGCAGCTAGTCATTACACCCACCGCCAAGTCTTAGGCTACTCTTTTACCAACGAATAGTGGGATTGACCGTCACATTATAACGCTCCCACGGTTGAAAGGGCGAGCATGTTTGGTGTGATAGGAATTGTGATAAAGCATATGGTATAGTATGGTATGGTATAGGCCTCTTGTATAATCAATTATTTCCAACATTACCTTAATTCTTATCATTGTATATAACTTATTACTTCGATTTCTATAAACAGCATCTGTATTAAAGTTTAGAAATCAGGACAAATCTGAAGAAAGTGAATCATGTTAAATGCGGTGGTGGTGGGAGTGATGACTAGCTGCCTTCCCTCTAGTCTTACATTGCTAAATTAGAGACGGCTAGCGCAGATAGCCCTCGTGTACCTTTGCGCGAAATTCAAAACAAACTTATTCATTTTTTAATATGTTTTGAGATAAAATAATCTTCTTACCTAACTTCAGACAACGTTTGTATATATATATATACACACACACATTTACAAATTATCACAGTCCAGCAACTAAGCTGACCTGATACAAAATGTCCTATTAACGTATTGAAATAACTTTAGCAGCTCTTGTTTTCTATATGACTCATCTAATAAATGTTCCTTTTTTTAAATAATGACGTAAATTATTAAAAATTGTGTTGTGTTCTACTGTTTTGATTTTACTGTGTGTAGGACACAAATTACCTTATTATTTTATTTTCTGTTCAAATTATGTCCACCTGCAAAAGATTTAAACTTTCGATGTTTTATACATTCACCGAAGTGGGACAGCGGTAAGTATATGGACTTACGTCAAACTAAAACAAACACAGATTTTTACACTTATATCAATTTTCAAACCTAACCTTGGAGGAATACTATTGTACGTGTAAGCTGACAGTAAAGTTTTAATTAACATGACAGAATTGAGACATATAACGTTATGTGCTACGCTTCTTTATAAATTAAGTAACAGCGTAAGATGATTTTATATGTATTTTGTTAATATTTTATTCACTGTGTCTTTGGTAAACGAGGAAATTAAGATTTTTAGGAAAGCACTCTTCTGTTAAGAAATTTCTCCTAAGTCTGAGAATGTCAGCTTGTTATACCAGCTCACGGCGATACGTGATTAACATGCAACGAGAGTCATGATACCAGCCAACCAGTGAAATAATATGTTGTTAGAATTCCACTTGAACACACGCGGTCTCTCTATTCATGAGCTGCCGTTTTTATGACAGATACGTGATGACTTATCAGATGACTTTCAATGAATTCTGTACAAAAACAAAAGAATCCTTAGTGTATTTTATTTTGTCAAAAGACTTGCGTAATTTTAGATTGCAAAACAATAACAATGACTTAACATTATTAATTTCTTCCGTTAATTACTAAAGTACCTCTTTCTCGAGTCAATGAGTTATGTCGAAATTCTGTTCCATAAATTAACTGTAACACTACGTTCAATCGTATTGTTCAGGTGTTAAGCTTCCATTAGATGCTATTAAATACAAAAGCAGGATTAAATTATAAATTAATAAACGATTGTAAATTGCGTTGATAACGGTTTATATTAATGTGTTCATTTTGTGTTATGGCGTATGTAAAGCTACTAATGTTTTATGCATATATTATTAACCGTCAGTTGTAAATGTAACATTTCTTTTTTATCTTTAAAGAAATTAAGATGTAAGAAAGTTTTAGGAAATCAGAACCTTATTTTGGTTTTCATGGTCGTTTAAGACATTTCTATTAGGTTTGAAAAAGTTATGGCTACATCCTCTCTCAGCGCGCTAAGCCTAATGGCCTACGACTGTCTTCATGGTGACAAGATGGTAAGATATCAAAGATTCTACCTAATGGAACGAAATGATTCCCTCAAGATTCGTTCGTGTAGAAAAAACGGTTTCATTCGCCGCTAGTTTTCCAGTTCAAGTGAATTGAAACAGGCTGAGGAAAAGGTGTAGTTAAAAAATTAAAAACTTTGTAGCGATAGCCAATTTAAAATAGAGTCATCCCGTCATTCGTGTAAGAACTGTATTAAACAGAAACACTTGAATGGGATGTTCTTTCCACTGTATCTGTATTAAAGTTTAGAAATCAGGGCAAATCTGAAGAAAGTGAATCATGATAAATGCGGGATGCAATTGAATGATGTATGCTCTTTATATAACTTAATAATATTAAGTAGATAAAAAAAAGTTTTTTTGTACTGTTTTGATTAATTCATAGGCAAAAAGAAAACTGTTTGTGCCCGAAAAAAGCTTGACCTAAAGTAGACATCGAAATATTAAACGAGAGTTTTAAAACAGACGTTAATGCATCAACATAGAATAATATTTCATAAAGCCAGTATTATGTTAAATACGAGTAATAATAAGATTGTAAGATGAACAGCAATATATCTGTATAGGTATAACAGACGCTTGAAATTTACTTTCATTTATGAATAATTAACAAGTAGTGTATGAGAAGCAAATAGTGACGTTATGCGTGCTTGCAAAGCGTGTTCAGATTAGTTGATACTTTACGCGTATCATTCATAATTTATGAAGGTATTCATGTCTAGGAATTGGGCCTACTAGCATTAAAGTTTACATGTAACAAAATCAAGATATTATTAAGTGAGACCATGTTCTTATGAATTACTTACAAGTGTTAATCAATATTCGGCTAAAGTTCTAAAAATAGTGAAACAGGTGTTTTTTCACAGGTATTTCTTATCATACATACTTTTATTGGAAAATTAAAATAATGCATGTTTGTACATAAGCTGTTCTTCTCTTCGAGAAATGGCGCTTTTAACAATTTATGAATGATATAGAGCCTGGCTGTATTGTTTTGTTTGGCTGTTTTAGCGCCAAGTTATACAATAGGATATTATATATATATATATTTTTTTATTACGGCGGGTAAATGAATCCCGGATGATAACGTTATATGTCCTTAAACCTAGCACCGCTGAACCACTGAGGGATAACTTCTGAGTTTGCAGACGTAAGAAGTGATTATATTTCGAATGATACTTATTAAAAAATTAACATTTCTCTGTATCATAAACGTTCCCTAATGGAATAGCAGTAAGATTACGGAGTAACATCTGGGGTTTGATTCCTTGCGTTGGACACAGCAAATAGCCAAACATGGCTTTGCTTTGAAATAAACAAAGAATCATAAAATTCTAGATTAATGATGCAGATTTGGCGATGAATGTGGAATAAGACCTGTCTATGCTTTAGACATTTTATTATTATATGGAGACAAATTTATAACTATTTTTCTTGACTGTTGTATTGCATGGAGTAAACATGAATGCAAAGATAAAGGCACTCAAAGAAACTATTTGAATCCGAAACCATTTCATCATAATGAACCCAGTAGTTCACTGACTTAAAATATACGCTTCATTTGCATGCTAACACGATAAATAAATATTTCTTGATACACATAAATATTCATATGCTTCAAATTTGACTTCAACGATCAAAATATTTTACACCTTATTTGTTAAATGGTTCAACCATCAATGTATATTACACCTTATTAATAACTTAACTGAAAATCTTCCGATATGTCATGTTTGACGGCGCTGTTCTCAGTTTTGTTTTCTATTTTCGGAGGAAGTTTGGTTTTCAATTTTAAAGGGCAAAGCTACACAAAAGGTTGTTTGCATTCTGCCTACCTCGGATACTGAAACTCGACTTTTAATGTTTTAAGCCTATAAGCTTACCAATGAGCTACGGTCTCGTAAGAAGAAAATGACTACAAACTTTGGCTTTACTCATTCCAAAATTATCTTATTTTTATAAATAGTTTCAGAGAAGGTGTACAGATTAAGTTTGTAAATGGATAAAGAAAAGATAATTCTGGTTGATTTACCTTCGCGGATTAATGCATAAGAAGTGGTTACGTGCTTTGGTTTTGCGAATGGTTAGTGTCAGACGACCTAATCGCTTAGTTAATTTTTATCTCCTCGGAAGACAACTTGAAACAACAGTACTGAGGTTTCAAAAATAAGGAGTCAACTGAGTTCTTTAGTATTGGTTTATACTCAGATTGTTGTACGCCATATAAAAATATATTTGTTTTATCTAATAATTTTACCTTGAACTTTACTAAGAAAACTGTTGGTTCCCAACTTATTCAACTTGCTACATATTAATATAAAAAGTGTACATTAAGTATAGCGTGCGTTATATGCTTCTTATTCGAAAGCTATTGTAAATTTACCTATTGTTATTGTTACAGTAGAGAGAACAAAAATGTATCTTAGTAACTAGTTGCCACTAACTGACGAGTGAACTACGTCAACCTTTATAATTCCTAATTTTGGGTTTTGGGTCAAAACTTGCTACACAGTAATTAGTTATTTTAAGGTCAAGTATGACAATGATATTAAAGCATAGGGTGAAGCTTTATAAAATAGTCGGTCAACAGCATTCAAACTGTGATATATAAAGAGAAAAATAATTAGAAGAGAATGTTTACCTTCAAAGACACTCATTCTCGAAGCTGCAAAAATATGATCTTCAGAAATTAAACCCCGTCAAAGGTAAACCGACCAATAAGAATGTGAAGACAATAGTTGAATTATAACTAGTTTTGGCATATGAACGTGAGGTTAAATCATTTTTTAAAACTGTTAGACGGCAGTTAGGCTTGAACTGAACTTGTATTTCTGTAGAGGTTTAAGTAAAAATAGGGTAAAGTTTTGAAACATGGTACGTTGTTTTACTGAAATAAAAAGGGACATGGGTTTACGTTTGATATATACTTCGATGTTTTAATAGATGTTAAATGAAGGCCACGAAGATACCATACACGTTTAAAAAAAAATTAATATATAAAAATAATACTAGAGGGTGCGAGTACTTTTTAGTACCACCGAAGCTAACAAGCCCGTCAGTCCTTTCTTATCAAGTAATTATAGCATCTATTGCTTGTACGGTAAGTCTGGCATGATAGCTAATGCAGGGCCTAAACCAACGTTTCCATTAAGTAAGCTCATAACGCTATTACTGGGAATTATATATGAAAAGTTAATGTTACTAAAATTAGTTTTTTATGCCTGCACGTATTTCTTGTTTATTTTAAGTAATAATGTATATACGCCGCGTCTTCTTGAATCAGGCTTGATTTGACTATTTTGGTTAGCAGTGTTATCAATATGCTTGTATCTTTCTTGTTAATATAATAATTCTCGCATGTGTTAATAACATTGTCTATCACCTCGTGTTAATTTCTTTTTGTTCATTTAATTACTGGCACAAAGGACACTTTCATCTATAACCAAAGATGGTCTGTCAGAAAACAAGATGACAGCAAAGAACAACAAGAACTCTCTATCCCAGATCTGTGAATGCCCAAAGGTTTAAGTTTTGTTAACAGTACGAGAGAACGTTATTATGAGGTTTGGCATTGGAGTTTCATTCTATGCTGAGGCTTTAACAGCGTGATTCCAACAAGCAATTGCTATGACAACCGTAAGAAGAAATCAAGCGAAGAAGATGTCGAAGAAATGCTGGGAAGACTTGCGCTCATTTAGCATGGCGAGCTTCCTAACAGAACCAGAATACACGTTAGTACTTGAAGCACTATTAATTCACAGTTTCTTATATGTATAGCTTAGCTTTAAACACAGTGTTTACTCATGAGTTTAAACACATTTTAACACATCACAGAAATTTGACCATGGGTATCGAATTATTGAAATATTGTTTCTGGTATTTTTATTAATGAGGAATCGAACCCAGGATTTGAGAGTTGTAATGTGTTATATTTACTGCTGACCCACCGAAGGGTGCATTACTGAAACAAATTAGAGTTATTTGTTTTTCACAAGTATAGAGTTGCGCAAATGTAACAGAAGAAAATTCACGCGATAACGCAAAATTACTTGAAAGCAGTAACGTATGTTCTTGGAGATAGAATTATGAAAAACAAAAACAAACAAAGAATTGGAGAACATGATTCCAAGATTGCATACGAGCGGTGATGTATGTATAAATATAACATAGACGCTCGTAGGCTGATAAGCGGTTTTCTAAACACAACACTAATGAATGTCGTCTCTTACAGGATTACCTGAACATAACTTATGATCTTCAGTTTGAAAGATATATTTTGAACACAACACAAATGATCATCGGCTGGTATAAAATTACTTAGACATAAGAATGATTATCATTCATTGAGTGAGACATGTTTCTCTGCATATAACATAAATGATTTGATGGTGGTACGAGGCTTTCTAAACATGACACAAATGATCGTTCTAAAGAACACAACTGAATATGTAACAAACATTTGTCAAGAGCTGGAATTGTTTAACTATTTCAGGACATTTGTATTTATGTGGATAAAAATGTGACAACAACAGTTGTGATGTGAACTTTTTCAAACTGATAAAGCGTGATGATAAATAACGTCCTTCTCAATAAACATTATCATTGAAGGCCTATTATATTTCTAAAACTGCATTTTATATATATTCCCTTAGGGATTTTCAAAGAATAAGAAGAGAGTATAGCATTTGTTCTACTGTAGTCCATTCTTTGAGGACAATGTTATGTAGTTGGCACACGTTTAACTGGAGAGTTACCAGAGTGAATGTACTCATCCCAAATGTATTTAGTTTATTTGTTTATTTGTTCTGTATTTCGCGCAAAGATACACAAGGGTTATCTACGCTAGCCGTTCCTAATTTAGCAGTGTAAAACTAGAGGGAAGGCAGCTAGTCACCAACACCCACCGCCAACTCTTGGGCTATTCTTTCACCAACGAATAGTTGGATTGACCGTGGCATTATAGCGCCCCCACGACTGAAAAGGCGAGCAAGTTTGGTGTGACGGGGATTCGAACCTGTGACCCTCAGATTACCAGTCGAGTGCTTTAACCACGTGGTCATGCCAGGCCACATGTATTTAGTCAGATTGAGATCCGGTGTCTGTGTTAACCACGAAAATGACTAAAGTCATTACTCTTAAAATGATTTCTAGATCAAACAAGAAATGTGTGTGTCTATTTTCTTATAACAAAGCCACATGAGGCTATCTGCTGAGTCCACCGAGGGGAATCGAACCCCTGATTTTAGCGTTGTAAATTCGTGACTTACCTCTGTACGACCGGAGGACAAACAAGAAAGGTCTTGTTTTATTGTAGACTATAATGAATTCTTTTCAACCAGGGTGTAAGCAAAATTTTCTGGGATGAACATGATCGTTGCTAATGTCAGCAGGAATCAGAAAACCATGTACAATTTATTTATCATGTACAACATGGTTTCTACAGTAAAGCAATGACAAACATTGTGGCTGAAGCCTAAGGCCGAAATAATAGTCACTGGTGTAGGTAAGACGCTTTCACCTCGTTAGCAATCGCAAGTATAAAATATCAGTTAACATGAAGTTTTATTTGACCACCTAAAACTTCTCGTTGGTTGAAGGTACAAAGTAAAATTTACTTAAATATCTACTTTGTATCTATAAATAGTCCAACTGCTTATGTCAATCTGAAAAACTTGCGATAAATTATTAAGTTTGTAATTTTTGCACCATGAACAAAACATATACCCATTCCATAAGTTAATACTTATTGTTAGGTAAATTAGATTAATGTTTTCCTACTTCCAGAAACGTAAATATAGATTTGATGTGAAAGAGTAACATATTGCGTTGTTCAGGTCCGCAATATTGGATGTTTGTCATATAGCTCAGAGGCCGAATCATATCTGGTATTAGTGTAAAATTAAGTTGTGAAAGTGCACATTATTTTTGTTTTTTATATAAAAGACAAGCTGCCAAATGCCACGTGGTGTAACTCTCTAGCATCAGACAATGATTTTGGACCTTTGCTAGACAATAACTTGTAATCTTCATGCATACAAACATCGCAAGTTATTGTCTGATGTATCTATATACTAAGGTGGCAAGTTATTGTCTGATATTTCTATATACTAAGGTGACAAGTTATTGTCTGATCTTTTTGTCTATCAAGGTGAGAAGTTATTGTGTGATGCTAGTGTGTAGCAACAGTACCAAGTTGTTGTATGATGTTTATACGTACTAGTGTTACAAGTTACTGTTTGATGTTTGTAGATGCCATGTTACAAGCTACTGATGTTAGTATGTACCAAGATTAAACGTTACTGTCCGATGTTTTTATGTACTAAGTTACAAATTATAGGTTGATGTTTGTGTATAGTAAGAATACCAAGATTTGTCATTTCAGTAACTTACACCTAGAGTTAGTGTTTAGTCATGTTATTATGCCCAATTTTGGCATTAGTACTTAGTAATTCTATTAAAACACATTCGTCATTGGTGTTTAGGAATTCTATTTAATCTCGGTATGGTGTTACTATTTAGTCATTGTGTTATATCATGTCTTCGGGTTATCGTTTAGTAATTTTATTAACTCACATCCAGGTGCCACTATTTTTTTATTATATTCAATCTCAGAATTTGTTGTGTAACAAGGTTAAAGTCTTATTTGGCGTGAATACCAATTTCAAGATAATGCACTCAGGATATCTCTTATACAGATTTTGTTTTTGATTAAAATGCTTTTGTTTTACCAGAGATACTCAAATTTTCCAATAGCTGCAAATTACGTGAATAACAATTTCTAATTTCACGTAATATTGCAACCTCGTAGCTCTTTATATATAAAAATAACGATTTCAGTAAAAACAGGTAAGAAAATTGACAGTAAGTAGTAATCAGAAACGTTTTAGAATTCGTTATTATGTTACATTATACAAATACGAATATTTTAAAGCTTTATCTTTTCAATTCTGTGAATCATTTTGAGTTAATTCTTAATAATGCATTCAAAGGTATGTACTGTAGTAAATACTTAGTTGATCCCTCTATCTTATGAAACCATAGCAACTGAAACACCTGCCTCTTTCCACACATACAAATACAGTTGCACCTCTAGACCGACAAAATTCAAGAATAAGGTGTGTGTGTGTGTATATTGATTCTCTGTGCATTATGGGAACTCTGCGGGCCTTTTGAAGCTCGACGTAACCTTCTTTTAATTCGGCACACTCACCATATATACTCACTAGTAGCCAGCAGTAACGGATTTACCAACTTTAATCAAATTAGGTTGTTCTTATGGCAAGGTTACTACAGTAACGCTGCTTGTCAAGCTTCTGTCTAGTGTATAGCGCACGATGCGTCGTGCAAACATACAACCGGAAAATACTTCCAATCAACTCCGTTCTGGAAAATAAAACATTATTTCGCTAAAAAGGAAAGAAAAACACTTTCTTCCAAGCAAATTATCATATCGAGACACAGAAACTGATTAACGAAAGTACTTGACTTTTCTTGCTATGTTTTTTAATTTAAAATGTATTAGCTTATGTAAGTGAACACGTTTTATTTTCTGTGCTCAAATATTACACTATGCTAGTAGATTTTGTTTTTCCTTTCTATTCATAAGAGTTTGTTTGCTTGATCAATTCTATATTCACTTAGTTCTATTTTTAACGGCCCGGCATGGCCAGTTGGATAAGGCGCACGCCTCGTAATCCGAGGGTTACGGGTTCGAGACCCAGTCACATCAGCCATGCACGCTTTTTCAGCTGTGGGGTTTTTATAAGTAACCGCCAATCCCACTTTGCGTTGGTAAATGAATAACCCAAGAGTTGGCGGTGGGTGGTGATGACTAGATGCCTTCCCTCTAGTCATACACTGCTAAATTAGGGACTGCTATCGCAGATAGCCCTACAGTAGCTTTGCGCGAAATGAAAAAAAACAAAACAAACTGTTTTCGAATTTTTAAAATCACGTTTTGTTAACAATTTCACTTTCAAGTTAACACGTGTCACTCTTATGAACTTATAAATTATTTATGCATTACACGTTTGAATTAAGTTCCAAGTTATTATAAAACAGCGAAAAGGAATACCAGACATTTTGATAATTAATTTCTAGCCTTTGACAATCGAGATAATAATTTAATAATTGATAGAAAACTATTTTGTTGGGTTTCTAAATTGTTTAATTGATCACGGCTTCAAGATGTAAGTTTCCTTTGTGACTGATTGTTTTGCAGGATCAAATATTCCAACAAAGCGCTCTGTGTATGCTTTTAACAAAATATTCGGCTCGTTTTGCATTAGTAAATATAATCTAATTTAAAAAAAAAAGCTTGCTGGTACATTTTACTCTTACACAGATATAAGATAGAGCTTTATTAAAGTTTCCTGAAGTTTTTTAATAATTTCAATAAGTAATTTGTGCTAAAAGTCAAATTTATCAACATTGTATTATTAAAGGAACCAGTCTTTGTTACTTTGCATAATAAAACTTTTTGTGGCAAAATGTTACATATTTTTAATTTTGCCCTTTTATGTTTTTAATAGTTTAAAACTCTTATTTGAGTGGGAACGGACCAGTAGCATGGTGTTTATTTAAACTATACTCTTCTTCGAAGTAATAGGGGTCGTTCAGAGTTAGTACTGTTTGAGGGACAATCTACTGGATAGAGAGCAAAGGATTAGTTGGTTGGTTGTTTTTGAATTTTGCTCAAAGCTACACAAGGGCTATCTGCGTTAGCCGTTCATAATTTAGCAGAATAAGACTAGAGGGAAGGCAGCTAGTCATTACCATCCACCGCCAACTCTTTGGCTACTCTTTTACCAATGAATAGTGGGATTGACTGTAACATTATAACGCCCCCACGGCTGAAAGGACGATCATGTTTGGTGCGAGCGGGATTCGAATCCGCGATCCTCAGATGACGTTTTGAGAGCCCTAACCACCTCGCCATGCCGGGCCGAGAACCAAGGAAAGAAGTAACATGTAATGAATACAAAATACTAGTAAGATATACCGAGGCGAGATAAGAGAGGGTTGGGGGTTGCTGTCCTGGGGCTCGGACACGAACTCTTTTTTTTTTTTTAAACCCCACTTAATCCTGTTTTAAACAGTAAAGAGAAAGACGACCCGGTGAGGCTGTTTACCTTGGGACCCTTTTGTAAATGTTAAAGTTTGGATAACAAATTGTCAAAGAAGGTTTATTGGTATAATTCTTATACATACGAACGGCTTTGAGGGTAGAGATGCAGTCAGATAAGATAAAAACAGTAAAACTGAACACTAATGAGCTACCTAAAAATATTTGAACTATCAATTATTTCTTAAAGTATAGTTATAGATAGTTTATTTAAGAACTTAAAAGGACACACTTTTCTCATACATGTACCAAGAACATTAGTGCTAGCTTTTAAATAGATTGCTTATTGATAAATTGAAATGATGCAAATAATAATAACAAAAAAAAGTTTCAAAAATTAAAAATTCCTTCCTTGAACGTTGGAATGCAAAACCAGATTAAATTTTAACGTACAGGTTTTTTTTTCTTCTTCTAAAGACACTTTCGTTTAATTTAATTTTTAGGGTATACTATGCAGCTGCAAACCTCCCTTGAAACGAACATTCTAAGTATACGTTCAGAGTGGCTCGATTCATGTAATAAATATGTAAATACACTATGTAAAAAAAACTCAGCTGAAGTTAATCTTCATTTGTAAACTAAGAGTGTTAAAATTATTTACCCAAGAAAGTGGGGATTTATGAGTTCAAGTCATCACTGTTATCCTGTTTAAACTAGAATTCAGATTTCTCTATTTATTCAAGAGTATAATTGAGAGTTGAGATCAAACCTTTACAACTCGTAAGTTAAAAAAATCATCAACCGAATTTCGTTCTGTATTTTATTATTTTTAAATAAATTTATATATACTCCAGATTTTTCAAAAATCTATTTATACAGTTTCTAATGGTGTTTCAAATTGCCATTTTTAATAGAAAATGCCAATCAGTATGATACTTTTTTAAACGGTTACAAAAGCGTTTTAGAGATGGGTTCAGTACATATTGTTTTGGCTTAAGACATATGAATAAAAAAATATTCACTACACGTTCCCTACATGCAAGAGAAGAGATAATCTACTATGTGTTTGGAGTCATCTTAGATTAGAATAATACCTGTCACTTGTGTTTGGTTAAGCATATTTTATTGGCATTAAATCCTTATAAAGATTATTTCAATATCCAAAGGAAAGAGAGCATAATAACAGCATTTATTTAAGTTAACGAATTGTAGGAGATTTTTCTACGAACTTATTAAGCTTTTGAATTTCTCATTCGAACCTTCAACGTGTAAAACATCTTGTTTTGTTTTGTTTTACTTTGGACAATTCTTTGAAGCAACTATTTCGGCACCAGGGCGATAAACAAAAGGAAATATGGTTGCCGCATGAACCAAACTGTGGGAAGAATAAAATTCACTTTGGTGAGACAGAGATATTTGTAAATGTAGGGCCTACACAACGTCATGGGCATAAGTTCTCTTTTCTCTATCCTTTTTTATTTTCATATGCTTCAGGAAAACAAGAGAAGATATGGGTGTATAAGTCTGCATTTTCTCACATCTTACTGTAAAGATTATACATTGTGTGTTGTACATCACCCAGAGTTGGCTGGCTCGACAACCCTAGTTGGTTTGTATGATAACTGGAAACTGTCCGATGATATATATGGACTACTTTATTTCAGAATTCTTGCTCAAGAATAAATAGCAAGTATCCTGGGATAGGGCACATTTTCACTTTTGTTTTAAAATACACTTTTAGTTTCTATCACTTACAGTTGACTAGCTCGATGACTGTAGGTTTTTTTTACGTACTAACTGAAATTGTCCGACGGTGTATATTTTATTTCAAGATTTCTACTGGAGAAAGGAAATAAAAAGAACCCTGAAATAGGACAAATTATGTGAACGGTTCGAGGTAAAAAGTCTTATACAGTCATCGTGCTCACTACATCATCTTCAGAAGTGCAGTATTGTGCAAGAAAGAAACTTAATTATACCTTTACAAAAAGTCATCAGAATACAATTTACATATTAAAGAATTTCCATCAGGCCCATCATCCTCATTTTATATTTTAAATTTATTTTTATATTTGATTTTCGCAATAAATTCACATATATTCTGACTAATAAAGGCGACGTAGTGTATGCAACTGTTTCCAAGTCTGATATAGATTGTTTCTTCTTCTGTCCTGTACAGTACGTTATTCATTATTTTATTGTATTTTTCGGACTGTGAACATACTTCTGTTTAGAGCTGTGTACAATGAATCGTTGCTTATTGAAAATATCGTTTTTAACTATGGGATGTTATATTTTAGGATTTTTTACCAAAGGAGGAGAATTAAACGCACCCTAACATATAACACATTTCCACTTTATTTTTGTATATTTTTAGCTTTCATCACCTGATTCCTGTAATGTTTTGTATGGTAGTTTGAAACTGTTCTCTGAAGTACAACAGATATCGAGTTTGGGATTTTTACCTGAGAGGGGGTGTAAAAATATTTCGAATAGGATACATTTCCACTTTTTTAAATAGACTTTTTGCTTTCGAAGAAACAAGTACTAAATCACTTGCATGAGTTAACTATTACCTTCCGTAAAGCAGGGAATACAGCTGACATTTAATGTAGTCATTGTGGAATTAATAACAAAGTAAAATTGGAAGGGTACCATAATCTAACACTGTCCTTTATACAGTGTTTGATTCCCTGAAGAGTATTCTCAGCTAGTCTATGGCCAGGTAGTTATGGCACTCGAATCGTATTCCGAAGGTCCCGGGTTTGAATCCCGGTTGCACCAAATATGCTCGTCCTTTTAGCCGTGGGGGCGTTATAATGTTACAGTCAATCCCACTATTCGTTGGTAAAAGAGTAGCCCAAGAGTTGACGGTGGGTGGTGATGATTAGCTGTCTTCCCTCTAGTCTTACACTGCTAAATTACGGACGGCTAGCCCTCGTGTACCTTTGTGCGAAATTAAAAAAACAAACAAACAACTAGTTTATTTGTATCATTTTCATCTGTACAATTATATATCTGTATCTATACATGTTTTACTAATCAGAAATAACAAACAAAGTGATTCATCATTTACATAGCTTATTCAGTTAATCTCCTAAGGTTAAAAGTACGATATGATGTGATTTCAAGTTTTCAAAAACATATACAACTTTTTTTACAAAACAGTAAATGGCCTTGTATTACATAACTAAATGGAATGATGATAATATTATATCAAGCACGTTATATGTAAGTGCAATAATATGGAGAAAAAATGCAACATATCTTTAAAAATTCGTTCATCCCCCCACCTTCACCACGAAATTACTTTTGTGAATGTGACAGTTATTTATATAAACACGACCAATACTTAACATAATCTCTCTACTGTCACTGCATCTATATATATGTATATATCTTACAACTCGCCACGAAGATGTGTAATGCTGGTTAGGGTAAAAAGTAATGATTACGATAGTAATCATGCATACAGTAATATCTGGATAAAAACATTTTAACTACAACAACCTGTCAGATGTGTAAGGTCATAAGATACTTCTGTTTTTTGAGGCACGCCCTCAAGCAAATTCTGAAAGATGTATAGTGCATTCTGATTCTCTTGTTGATTACAAAACTCCATTGATAATATTTAGAGAGCTCTGATCTAGCTTTTTCAATTAACTGCTCCAGATTATTCTAGAGATGCTTTACAGGGCTGAGATCACATTTCAAAATAAAGAAGCAAAACATACGTGACAAATGTGCAACTTTGAAAATCAATATAATAGTGCACAACTGCGTTTGTCTGCAAAGACGTTCAATTATTTTTATAGCAGTAAAAAAAGTCTAATTTATTTTTTCTATCGATGTATCTACAATGTGTATTTACGTTTTCCATAATTACTCATGAGTTTTTTTTTTCTCCAGATTTGTACATTGTATCATATAAAAATGGAAGATGATATTACTCAGATTTATACGTTCTGGTTTCTTTCTTGCCTTCTTTTTTATTGAGAATCTGAGCAAGAAACTCTGGGATAACATAGAGAAAATGCGTTTGTTTTAAAATATTTTGATATTCGGATATTGAACTACGCCAATACTTCATGGATAACATCCATGCTCGATGTGAGGGAGCAGGCAACAAGAGAGAACCATATCATTATAATTTAGATCCGGTACAACACAATTACGCTGCGTTTGTTCCAGAACCGTATTTAACCATCACATTGAAATTAAATGAAGTGCCAAAATACGACTTCAGTACACCAATGCTGATGGACTTTACAGCAAATAAACTGTTAATGAGTTGTGAGGTTGATGTCCGGTATCTGTATTTACTGTCTGTATTTGTACCTTCCAAGTTTTCTGTAAAGATAAAAAAGAAGCCAATGTACTTGAGTCTACGGTAACCTACCTCATCAGAGCTGACCAAATCAGGCAGTCTTTAAGAGTTGTTCAGTTTTAGTGTCAAAATGATTTAATTCCATAGTATAAAACTTAGATATGATATTTCAGCTCAATAGTTCTTTACAAAAGAACCCTACAAGATAACTGTTTTGTTCAGAAGTTTTGACTTTATCATATAAAACATCTAATAAAGATCAATAATATGTCCACCATAAATTCTACTTTTCTGTGCATTACCAAATCAGACAATTTTTGTATAAAGATTTACATTAATTTTTAGCGTTTTTGCACTTTATGCAAATAATAAATATTTACTATTATAAATTCTAGTTCTTTTTGGCTTTTACTTTTACACAAATTAATGCTTTATAACAGCGTCAATTAATCTAGCAAAATGCATATCTTTTCCCACTGTGGACATGAATTTCACAGTAATATTATTTTTCACCTCTGTTACGAGTTATGATGTATCTAATACATTATATTACGATTCGTTAGGAATATTGATTGGATAGTTTTAAATTATTTCTTGATATTACATTTAAGGAATACCGTGAATGTTATGACAGCTGCTTGTGGTTTCAAAGCTTGCATCCTTTTTTTCCATACGCTAATAAATGTTTTTATATTATTGACATAGTATAGAAACTCGAATCACTTAATAGTACTTTTAATACTGTATTTAAGTAAGAAACTTGATCCTATATGTTACATCTCTTCATTTCTATGTAATTAAGCACAAATTTACAAAATGTGCTTTCTGTACTCTGCTCACCATGGGTATCAAAACCTGGTTACTAGCGTTCTAAGTATGCAGACACTGGGGGGATATATTACTTTGATAGCCTAGAAAGTAGTTCTTTACTGTACCTCAAGACGGCTGATATGGGTATTAAAACTTTAATTAAAATAAAGTACAGAACAACGTTTCGACCTTCTTGAAGATGACCTAAGAAGGTCGAGACGTCCTTCTCTACTTTATATTTAATAAAGGTTTTAATACCCATACCAGCCATCTTGAGGTACATTTTTATTTCAAGTGAGTTTCTCGTCATCACGAATTAGTTATTTACCGATATAAATTCTAAGAGTATCCCCATAGTTGACTAACTACATTAACCACTGTCTATTAGTTCAAAATTAAATCATAAATTTTTTTTTCAGTTCTGTATAATGTTAAAATAACAAATACATGACACACTTCGTTAACATGGGTAGGCAATTAAATACATTTCTAAATTACATTCTGCATGTTTCGACGTTTACCATATGGTTTATTTATCATTTAAACAAAATCTTAATAAAAAGTTTAAAAATATCCAAAATGACGTCCAAAAAGCATCTTGTCGGTAGTGATAGGCTTAGAATAAAATATTTTTCAAATCTACACTTTTATTTAATTTTGAGGTCAGTAATTATTTTAAATTCTTAATCGACACGACTATTTCAATATTTAATTAACATTGTTACTTGATAAGCGTTATTGCTTAAAATTTCGAACATTGTTACGTTGGTAAACTTTCATTGGGTAATTTGAATATTGTTAAGGAACTTTGACTGAGTAGTTTGAATATTATTATGTTAAGAAACTTTGATTGGGTAGTTCGAATATTTTTACGTTAATAAATTTTGATTAGGTGGTTTGAATGTTGTTATATTAAGCTTTGATCAGGTAATTCGTCGTAACAAAATGGAAACTGTTTCAGTAGAATAAAATCTGATTATTCAAATAATATTTTACGATATACTTTGAAATACGGCTACAGTTTATTATATCTCGCTTAACTACAATGCGACACGCAAGTATCCTAGCTTAAAAAATATTGTATTATTATATTTTATTCCCAATATAGAATGATTTGTATCATGTAGAGTGAGAAGCTTAAAACAAAGTGCTGTTATCGCAAAGTTGTATTTATGCAGAAAGATGAAATACATATGGAAGACAAACACGTATATTCGTTATCTTCACTGCACGCAAGTTTTTATAACAATGTTTACTAATATTTTACGTACTTCAATAAAACACAACTGTATGAAAGACGAATTAATCAATATAGTTCTCTACATTGGTGTAATAAGCTGTCTGTCTTTTACAACAGCTAGATTAATACGCAACTGTAAAGTAAGCGTTTTGAGGTGGGGGCTGTAAACGACATGAATTTAAACATTCTTTTAAGAATAAGCTTTATTTAAAAAATAATAGTTTCGTTTTGGGTTTACACTCTGATAAAGTATATATTTTTTTACAATTTACAGCTTTTACAGTAAGTGAGATTAGTTTTAGAAAAGGTACGATCACACCAATGATCGAAACGTCGTGCCCTCCGCTAGTACAGCGGTATGTCTCCGGATTTACAACGCTAAAATCAGGGGTTCGATTCCCCTCGGTGGGCTGAGCAGATAGCCTGCTGTGGCTTTGCTATAAGAAAACCACCACTTCGAAACGTCGTACCTGTTCTAAAGACTAACCTTACTTAAAAAAGCTGTAAATTATAATGAAATATAAATATTACATTGAATCATTAAAAGTACTTTATGAAAGGTATACATTTTCTGTTTCTGTTTTAATTGGCTTACTAATAAATTATAACGAGACAAAAAATAATCCCCCCTTCCTAATTGTCAGCCTCCCAGTGGCACAGACGTGTGTCTGCAGAATTAAAACGCAAGAGACCGTGTTTTAATACGCATGGTGAGCAAAACACGATTAGGATTGTGTAACTTTGTCTTTCGTTAGAAACAAACAACCTAAGAATCAATGATAATATCTTAATGAAACTAATAATAAGTCAATTAGACTTTGTTTTATAACAAATCCATAAAATGGATAACATGTTTAAAATTATAAAATAGATTGACTGAATATTTTTCAGTATGTAGATCAAATCATTGGTAATCTTTTTTGTGAGATTCTTACATTTAGAGATTACGTGTGCATGTGTTTTCCTTATAGCAAAACCACATCGGGCTGTCTGCTGAGCCCACCGACGCGAATCGAACCCTTGATTTTAGCGTTCTAAGTCCATATACTTACTAGTGGGCGACTAAAAGTTACATAAAATCATATTCATTGATCGATAATCTTGCAAGAAAAAGTTGCTAATCCTCTCTTTTTATGAGTGGTAAATTGGTAAATAAACGGAGATATATTGTCTCTTCTTAAGTAGTCTTTATTCTACTTTTTAAAATACATACTGTATTAGAAGATTAATTTATTGTTATGAAAAATATGAGTATTACGTGATCATTATAAGTACAACACATTTTATATTTAAAAATTAAAGTAACTTTTAACTAGTAATTCACGGCTAATATTTTTATGCTATAATATAACATTGAAACATCTATTAACATCGAATTGTACAATTATTAAGATAGTATTAATTTATCTTTTATCGTGAACTTACTATACCCAATAATTTGTCATTAATACGTTCATAAAAATAATACGACATCAGCATAGCGGCTGATGTAACACTAGAATTATTATCACTAAAGCGAAATGTGTAAGTCTATTAAAATAGTAAGTCTCTTTGTAGCCGTGGTATTTGTATATCTTTGCATACATAATTTAACGCCTTTACCAACAGAAGCATATCACCTTCATAAAGAAGCCACCAATATATCAAGTACCATAACATTGGTACATTTGCTAATAAAAACTTATATCTTTCACTGGCATACATTCAGCTCGTTCACTAACAGGTCCTCAGTGGCACAGCTGTATGTCTTCAGACTCGCACTGCTAGAAACCGGGTTTTGATACCCGTGGGGGGCAGAGCACAGATAGACCATTGTGAGCTTTGTACTTAATTTCACACAAAACAACAAAAAACACTGACAAACAAAAGTTCCCCGATGAGACAGTGGTGAGTAACTCTACGAATTTGCAACGCTAAAATGAGGGGTTCATTTCCCTTCGGTGCACACAGCAGGTAGTCTCATGTGGCAATGTTATGAAACACACTAACAAAATATGATTTATTTTCGAGCGAAACATAGTTCGTCATTCACATACACTAGCATAAATTCATAAAACCCGCTATTTTTGATGCATCTATTACATTATAAAATTAATTCATTCTTCAGTATAACACCAATATGTTTATCAACATCAATCAATACATCTATTAACATAACATTAATACATCTATTACCATCACATTCACACATTCTCTAGTGGGACAGTGATAAGTCCATAGAATTACAACACTTCAACTTGTGATTAAATTCAGGCAGTTCAATGTGGCTTATCTAAAATACAAACCTACCCAAATATACATTAAACTGACGGGAACACAAATATCACAAATATGGAGCTTGAATAAAAAGTTCTACCTGAAAAAAAATGAAGTTATAAGCTGCTTAAGGCAAACAGGTTTTATTGAGTGAACGTTAAATATTTGTTTGATTATTTTTTTACTGTGCTATTTTTACTTTTTAGAAATAATGTCTAATCCCGTTTATTTGAATATGGCTGAAACCATAAGGTGGATTCCTACTTTATAGGCTTCGAAGTCATTATAAGTTGTATTAGATGGAACCTATCATTTTGGTGACACTTAGATATGAAGAGCTTATAAAAGTGATGGCTAATGGTACACGTTTCTATATGCTCATCGATCAGTCACAACAGTCTTAATCCTTTACACTATTATTTAGTAAGACGAGGAAACTACCGCCACCTAGTGTTTTGTAAAATATTTGAGGATTTTAGTGAAAAAAATTAGAGCTAAGATTTGTTTTTATTTCTGTAATAAACTTTTTAAGATAATATGATAGAACAGACTGATATGGACCATTTGATTAAAGTTTCTTGCCGAAAACATGTTTTTATAGAAATATGACACACAATTAGTTAAAATGTCACTTCGCATGAAATGCTTTATATGATTAGTTTACGGGGGCGTATCTGTAGTGTTAATACATGTACTTTGTAAAGAGGTTAAAAAAATCTGGTTAGCTCATTTCTTATTAATGTAATTCCAAATAATAGTAGTTAACTGATGTGTCTGTTTTAACATGCTGTAAAATGCATAACGTCTAACCTATAAGATATTATTAAAATCTTGCACTATGTAGATTATCCCGATATGTATGTCATTGTTTGCCCATGGCGACTTTTGCCGGTGTTTCATTTTGTTACCTGGGTCTTGTTCTAATTATAAAAGTCAACAGCCCCACAGACACTGTAATGTTAGTAGAGAGACAAATATGCGCAGAGCAATTGGATGTTATTGCGAATCCTTAAGCACGTATTAAGCAGACTAGAAAGAGAGGAGATCCGATTAACTGTTAGAAGTGCTGGTGCATCTCAAGGATGTCTCATTGATGTGTGTGTTTGTGTTTCTGATGACTTGCGGAAGGAAGTTACGATTGACAAAAAGTAGCTACGTACATATATGTGCTTCCAAATGAAGAGAGATGAGGAGCATTTTCAGAGAGGCTGCTGGTTTAACTTGGAATGCATATTTATAGAAACACATTTCTATATTTCTGTATGATAAGCATATTTGATAATAACATGAGAACGAAAGCCTTTACTGTAGTGTTTGAAGTGTCAATCTAATACTTGTTCTCATATGGTAGAATGTACAAATCACGATAGCTAATCGTATTTAACATAAGCATATTCACACATCCAGGTAATAATCTCTACAGAATTAATCCAAATTATGGAAGGATTATGGCACTTTTGTTCTTCTGCTTTCTCTTTGTTTACGGACCTGAAATGGCCAGCTGGTTAAGGCAATCGACTCGTAATCTGATGGTGGCGGTTGGAATCCCCCTCACACGAAACATGTTCGCCCTTTCAGCCGTGATGGCGATGTACAATATGACGGTGAACCTCCACTATTCGTTGGGAAAAGAGTAGCCCAAGAGTTGGCGGTGGGTGGTGATGACTAGCTGCCTTCACTCTAGTCTTACACTGCTAAATTAGGGACGGCTAGCGGAAATAGTAACCTTGACAAAGATACAATAACAAAACAAGAGCAGTTTTAAACGAATTGTCGATGCTTTAATTTGATTTTCGTGATAAACAACTTGACACCACGAAAACAAAGTTTTGTTTGTTCTTGAATTTCGCACAAAGCTTTGTTTTCGTGGTGTCAAGTTGTTTATCACCAAAATCAAATTAAAGCATCGACAATTTGTTTACAATTGCCCTTGTTTTGTTATTGTATCTTTGTCATGATTACTTACAGTAACAGAAAGGGTTAATGCTTCATTATGACAGATACAGTTATCAATTTTTCTCACCTCATTTTTTTGCCCTTTTTTAGCTAGTTACCGTACACCCACTGATTTTTCGATTGATTTTATTAAATTAATTTAAAATGTGGTAAATAACCTTAGTAAGGAACATTTTGATACAAAATATCGATCTCATTGTTACATCAATCGTAGTAGGGTATATTTTATGTTTTTTAAGGAAAAACGATTATATAAATTTAAAAAGAGCGAATGACTGGATTGATAAGAAACAAGTTGATAACAGTAATAACGACAGCCAAATGATGGTGATTTGAAACATACACGTAAAGAAATTCTTCTTATATATTAATATTAACGTTATTTTAACCATAAACTCGTAATCAAAAAGTATATTCTTTATGTATGAAAAGGTCTGATAGGAAGAGTGTAGTAAGTATCTGACATAATTAAGAAGCTACTGTTGTCAATGAGTAAAGAGATATGCCAGAAACACCCGAAATAAAGGGTTAACCTTTCTTACATTAACAATAAGTAACCCAACGTTGACCCTACTCTTCCTAGATTATTTATATATTTTCTGATATTAACTATCAGTTCTTTGTTGGAAGTTTTTAGAAGCGTGTAGCCACTTATGACAATTCACAGCAAGATATATAATAGCGTTTAAACTGGTGAGGTGCGGTACATTAGATGCTAATAGGTATAGCAATACATCATAAGACTGCTGATAAATTGTTCAGTAAAACGTAGTTTAGCTGCTGTTATAGATGTATATTGTTTTAACTAAATCAATACTGAACTTATAAATATAAATTTAATTAGAATAATTGACAAATTTTTATGAAAAAATTATTTGAACGATTTTACTACCTCGAAATGATGTATTTTTCAAGGATTTTTTAGAATTTCGCGCAAAGCTATACGAGGGCTATCTGCGCTAGCCGTCCCTAATTTAGAAGTGTAAAACAAGAGGGAAGGCAGCTAGCCATCACCACCCACCGCCAACTCTTCGGCTACTCTTTTACCAACGAATAGTGTAATTGACCGTCACATTATAATAGCAACAGGGCTGAAAGAGCGAGCATGTTTGGTGCGACGAGGATTTGAACCCACGACCCTCATATGACGAGTCGAGTGTCTTGACCACCTGGCTATACCGGGTCTTCATATATCGGTGGTAGAATCAACAATACGGTTCACAAACTTCACTAACGAATCTTGAAAGTGTGTAAATACGAATTTCTCTGAATGATGACACAATTTCTATCTTGGTTCTTGTGTAGCTTTGCGCGAAATTCAAAAACTAAACCTGTTGATTTTGTTGCATAACTGATCTCGTGTTAAAGCTAAAGACTTTTAATTAGAAAAAAATGCAAACCTTATAATTAAAACAACGTTTGTGGTGTAATATTATCGGATGCTATATTGATATCTTTTATATCAGAATGATAATTTCAGAAATAGTTGACATTGATTTGACTTTATATCATGGCATCATCAGGTAACAAATGACCGAACGTGTGCCTAAACACCGTATTTCACACATACTTCAAAAACTGTTGGAAAATCATGACTTTTGAATCACTCTGTACACAACATAAAAAAGGAGAAACGTAAACAAAAGGAACATATTTCAATTTATGTGATGTACACATCGCCACAAAAGCAAACTACACCAACATACGTATACCATTATGTACATTGTAGGCAAGGTACTTAGAAACACCATTACATTAGAATAACAAACGAAAAGCAAATAGGAATACAGCAAATCATTTTTAATTATAACCAAAATCGTGCTACTACATTTATGGTATACAACTAGAATGTTGTATGCGCCTTCAAATAGACCCGTACAAAATGAAAATATCCTTAAAAAAAAGAATTACCAGAGTAACAACAATAACAGATGATACATATTTCTAATGCGTTGACGAAAGTTAATATATATACACAGAAACGAGAACAGAGTTACAAAAACAATTAGCCGGAACTAAATATGATAGTAAGACAAACAGCTCTCAGCGTTGCATGTTGCATGAAATCAAACAGTTACTCCTTGAGGAAAGGGAAAAACAAAACGAAAGTCACGTTTTATAATAATTGTCTTTCAGTTAGTACAACCTGTTACAGAAAGTGTCTTACAAGTTAAAATAATCAAGACAACAAACAATACGAACAATTAACTAACTACACATGTTTACATTTTGAGATTTAGTAAATGGTGGAAAGTAGGTTCTCCAACACATCCGAAGATTCTTGATTACGAGAAACTCACTTGAAATAAAAATGTATCTCACAATGGCTGATATGGGTATTAACACTTTTATTGATAAGCAGAGAACAACGTTTTGGCCTTACAAGGTCATCTTCAGGTTAAGAAAAAAAAACACACCTTATTCCCACTATTCGTTGGTAAAAGCGTAGTCCAAGAGTTGACGGTGGGTGGTGATAATTACCTGCCTTTCGTCTAGTCTTACACTGCTAAATTACGGACAGCTAGCTCAGATAGCCTTCGTGTAACTTTGCGCGAAATTGAAACCATACCTTCCCATGGATAGAGCAACATTAAAGGGAATTTAGCATTCGAAGCAACGTTCTACTCTGAATCTGAAACCCGGGTTTAGAAATATTGTCAAAACCTTTCTGAAGCATCTACTTTGTTTTCAAGTTTATTTGAAAACGACATTTTTTAACTTGATCTTTTTACAATCCTGTAATAATTAAAGTAGGCTTTGATTATGTTGAGCTTGTTTTGTGCAAATAAACCAGTTCTGCATCGTTAACTTTCTTATTACATTATCGCCATTTTCCTCGTGTGATTTCTAAAGCGAACTGTGTTTTTGTCTGTTAGTTTCTCCGTGATGAAGTTATTCAATGTCTCGACTTCTGAACAAAATGAAACATGTAGAGGTTCTTGGGATTTTAAAACATTTTAACAGTCTTTCAGATGTTTCTTTCTAGTATTGCCCTAATGGCGGTGTATGATGTAGATACACGTCATTATGCGATTTACAAGAAACAAATGAAGTAAATCATTCGTCTGATGCAGGTACCTTTACTTGTTCTCTTAGAAACTTATGCATTACAAATTCAGTGATTTTTGGCTTTATCCATATCTGACTATATGCATAGTTATATAAAGAACAGTGGAAGAACAATTAGACTGATGTACATATATACTGTTCGCTAAGAACGTAGCAGCACCTCCACTGTACTGTACTAGTTGGAATTCTTTACAATTACCGCTAATCCACTAGAAGACGCCATACCTGAAACCTTGAACATTTATATATAATTTTTATTACATACCTGTTTACCAGTTTTGTTTTTCTATTCACACCCTCTTTTTATTCGTACTGCACATGTGAAACGGGTTTTTCATATGCAGGCTTACTTCTTTATCAACTATGCATTTTTTCAGTAACATAACAGAGATATGCATTGCCTGAAATATTGAACGAAATGTTATCAAAATAACATTTATTCTGTGGAATTTAATTCAATGGCTCAGGATGAAAGATCGCCAAGTTCTCTCAATGTTAACAATGTTTCAGGTTTCCCAGCTTTTACCAACAGTATTCAAACTGCTAACGATTCAAGTTCTCTAGTTATCATCATTCACTGTGCAGGTTGGAGGGAAAATCCTTTTTACTTTGGTGACCCTCATAACTGCTATGATCTTTTGTATTATGGGTGATAATAAATTGCAATTTCACAGAGGAATTCCGTTTTTTTTTGTCCTAAATATAAAGATGTAATTTATTTTCAATTTTTGACCCCAAAGTAATCTTACCTACTGTGTATGTCTGTTTCACCCACCCCTAACAGGTTACAGTTAGGTGGTACTGTGGCGACCATTTAACGACACGGGTTAAACACCTATATATTAACTTCTTTTTTCTGACAACACAAACAGCTAAGGAAGATTGGGCATTATTTTTCTCTTCCTCAGCCATCTTAGGATAGTATTCGATGGAACACTCACTATCGCCTGCATCTCTGACTTATTCACTCTCTGCTATCCGTTGTAGCACATGTAGGGTAACAATGAATAAAAACCCTATAATCCAAGCGCTTTTGAAAGGTGGACCTTTATTCTTCAGGGACGAACTGTTCGAAAACTCTCGGGTTTTTATTCATTTCTATCAAGACTTTTTGAACCTAAGTGTTTCTCTGACATCTTTCATGTAGGATAACGGTATGAGTTCAGTTTCAAAGAACACAAAAAGTCACCTTCACACGTTTTCGAACACGTGCAAATCAAATAAACACTACATAACCATAGAATACTAAAATACTCAAATACTAAATAAAGAAACAAACATAAACAAACGCAAAATTAAAGAAGCCTTACTTATACAACAACTCAAAACCACAATAAACCAATACAAAGGAACACCTTTATACCTATATTAATAAATATATCCAACATTTAAGCACGTCCTCTACATTCCTTCATTCAGTTATACAACCCCCTACAAACATGTGGTCAGCTATCGGTCAGTTACCTCTTTCTTTGTGAACCTGACGATGATCGAAGAAGGTTGAAACGAAACATAAAAAAATTTCTCAACCCAAACCAGCCGTTTTTGCATATATATTTTTATCTACAAGTGTTTTTTTTTCGTCATCACTAAGTTTGTGAATGTGTTATTTTATGAGTTCAGCTTGTGAATGTGTTCTATACGATTTTGTGTTTCATGGGGTCACTGACGTCTGTGATTTGACAAACTAATCTGTTACAGTAGACATCTGAGAGGTTAACATGTTACTGACAAATGTCAGAACCATGCTTAATTTCTCCTCTCTCCTTTTTATTATATATTATCTTCTGTTTCTCGACTGATGTTTCTTTCTGTTGACGAGACATTTGTGCACTTCACCTCACGTGAATCCAAACATTAATGTGATCATTCAGGAAGATCAACAGCTGGTGGTAGTGGACATATACTAGATATATTTATCTTTCAAACATTAAAATATTCAGTGAACATCCACTAGATCGTTGCTACGTTTAATGGCATATCATCATCCTGTAAAATTTTATATGAGCCTATAAACCTGGAAAACATATCAGTTAGAATATTAGATTCAGGATGACAAAGGGAATCGGAAATGTTCACCATAATTCATAACCTTGCAGAACTTGGCAAACAATAGACTGTTAAGTTTTGTCAGTGATCATTACGAATTCATGTGATGCTCTGAATCAAGCTTTCTACTTTTAAACGATTGTCTGAGCTCATGTTTAAGTCATCGAAAAAAAGCTTCAACCATCCATTTTTCAAAGTAATCATTTACAATCAAGATGTATTTATTAGAACTGATGGTTTGTGAGAGGCCTTCAGCGTTAACCACGTGTATTTACTGATACTGAGAATCTGCAACTCTGTCAGAGCTTTCTCTGACAAGGACAGTTCTTTTTCTAAGCTGAAACACATTTTTATACCATTATCTTACATTTCTGTGGAAATGTTGGGAGAAAAATCGCACATACAGGTTAACTGTAATGCAATAAATACCTTAGTGATCTCAGGTTTTCACACTATGCAAATTTTAAACGTTTTAGTTTCTCAGTGATTCTGGGGATACTAGATGATCCACAATTCAAGATGCAAAGGTCATTTCAAGAGTGAAGTGTACTATCCTGAGCCTGTAGTTGTTCATATAGCTGCCAAAAATTCAATACTTTCATGTCAGGTCACATTTAAACTTACTAGACAATAAATAGAAGTTCAATGCTTTCATGCCAGGTCATATTTCAACTTACTAAACAATAAACAATGATGAAGTCAGTTCTGGATTACTTAACTGTTGTTCCTCGCTGGGACAGCGATAAGTCTTCGGCTTTACAACGCTAAAAGCAGGGGTTCGATTCCCCTCGGTGGACACAGTAGATAGCTCGATGTGGCTTGGCTATGAGAAAAAAAAAACACATACTTAACTGTTCTTTCAGTGCCATCATGTTGTATATTTGGTTAATAGAGAAACTTTCACTATTTTTTAAGGTCTGATGTTACGGTTGATATTTTAGGTTTGAAAGTAGCATTAAACATTTGATACGGACATTCATTATATAAAGAGTTTCTCATCCGGCAACGAGATTGTCCTTTCTTTTTCATGCTGTTTGTCTATGTGGTGTTGTTAAGTAAACTTTTAGTTCTGCATCATTGTTATCCAACGTGTGATAGTACTCTTTGGTTCTGTAAATTTTATATAAATTATTTCAGTGAGGCACGACACACTTTGATATTGAGTTTTATGCCATAGAAATAGTGGAGGAAATTGTTATAACATAAGCAGCAATTTGTATGCTGAAGCGATTTGGTTAAGATAACATCCTCTGGTTAGAAATGAGCAAAACTCCTTATAAAGGGAGAATTTTGTCGTTATTGGTCTTATATAATATCTTAAAATTATTTCAATGGACTACTACGCCACACTAAACTAAAGTGCACTTCAATATGCTCGATTAACTTGGTGTGTTCTTAGTGTTTTTTCACACATGTCCGGAGTCATTTCGTTACTGATCTAATATAACTTTCACTCTTTCGGCCGTGGGGGCGTTATAATGTGACGTTCAATCCCACTATTCTTTGGTAAAAGAGTAGCCCAAGAGTTGGCGGAGGGTGGTGATGACTAGCTGCCTTTCCTCTAGTCTTACACTACTAAATTAGGGACGGCTAGCACAGATAGCCCTCGAGTAGCTTTGTGCGAAATTCAAAAACAAACAAACAAATCCATTCTTCTTTACAGAAGGCCTCCAACTCTTGCAAGTTTTTCGGATGACGCTGATGAACCCTGGACTTCAACTCATGCCAAACGTTTTCAATTGGGTTGAGATCGGGTGACTGCGATGGCCACTTCAGAACGCTTATATGGTTCCTCTGCAACCAGGATTGCATATATTTCGATGTGTGCTTAGGGTCATTGTCGTGCTGGAAGATCCAACGACGCCCAAGCCGCAAGTTCCGAGCATCATTCTTGATATAAGTGCCTAATATATCAACGTACTCTTATTTTTTCATGATTCTGTTGACGCGGTGAAGGCTTCCTACACCAGAAGAGCTGAAGGAACCCCATAGCATGATCGAACCACCTCCGTGTTTAACTGTAGGGACGGTGTTTTTTGGAAGATTTCGTTCCCCCTTCTTACGGAAAATATAGCGAACATCATTGTGGCCGAAAAGCTCGATTTTAGTCTCGTCTGACCAAAGAATATTCTTCCAATAGGTAAAGGGTTTATGTACATGCTTTCTTGCATACCTCAATCCTGCTTCTAAATGAACAGGCTTTAAATATGGAGTTCTACGAGGACGGCATGCTTTGAACCCAGAAGAGCGTAACATGTTCGTAACTGTATAGGTGCTTACTTCAACCCCAGTTTCCCTTACCAGTTTCTGTATGTCATTACGTGTTAAACGAGGGTTCCTACTAACCTCTCTGAGAACCTTCCTCTTTGTTCTCTCTGGAATTTTGGTGGGGCGTCTGGAACGAGGGAGGTTAGCAATTGATCCTGTAAGCTTAAACTTGGCAATTATGCTTTGAACAGTAGATTTCGGCACATTAGGTTGTGTAGTAATCCCAGAAAGAGACACACGATACTTGTATTTTACAATAATTCGGTTTTTTAAATCACTGGACAGTTGTTTTCTGTTCGCCATGATGACCAAGCAGATAATAACGGAGGCGACGCTAAATTGCCGGAAATACATGTTTTGCTGGCTAAATTCCAATAATTATGAACCCAATGTCTAGTTTTGGAATGGTATAATGTAGTTTATTCGCCAAACTAAACAAAAATTTTACGGGAATATCAGTTTTTTCACACGTTCTGAAATGTATGAACACTTTCTGCTCCTCCTATTTTTGGTTATTTGTTTATAAACAGCTTATTTGTCGTTTAATTTTCATAAAAAATTTTGTAGATGTGTGTTAGTGTAATATTTATAATATATTCTTAAAAAAAAGAGACGCAAAAGGGATATTTTTGTTATTTTAAAGAGAAATATATGTAATAACGTTACAAGCTCAGAGTATGTGATGTTACACGTGTTAAGGCACTGATTGTCAGACCAAAATGACAATAAAAGTTGTGCACTTTGAAAATGGAGGAAAACATCGGATTGTTCGCCAAAACGTATGCGTGTCCAATAAATTTGTTTGAGAGATCTGCATGTTCTGCAAGTGCAACATGTGCAAAATCCCTATAAAAGTGACGGGTTCTCGGTTTCCACAGCTCAGTGTTAAGCCACCGACACGCAATACAGTTACGCCAAGACTGACTGAAGCACAACGCAACAACGCCATTGGTCGTTTGGAAGCAGGAGAATCTCGATCAGATGTTGCCAGGGCTGTGAATGTCCACCCAAGCACCATCACAAGGCTATGGAATCGTCACCAACAACATGGATCAACTCGTGACCGTCCACGATCTGGCAGACCTCGTGTGACCACGCCCGCCAAGATCGCAACATCCGGTTACGTCACCTTCGGGATAGGACCACCACTGCGACGTCTACTACCTAAACCATACCAGGGCTGCGTAGGATTTCCGATCAGACCGTACGCAACCGTCTACGAGATTCTTAGGCCCCATGTGCAACCCATCATGGTGAACGTCAACGACGTTTTTCAACATGACAACGCCCGACCTCACACAGCCCGACTCACCACTGTCTTCTTGAGACACCACAACATCAACGTTCTTCCCTGGCCCTCCAGATCACCAGATTTAAACCCCATCGAACATCTTTGGGACGAGTTGGACCGACGTCTGCGATAACCTCAACCGCAGACTCTACCTCAGCTTGCAGCAGCTTTGTAGGCTGAGTGGACGGCCATTCCACAGGATGTGATTCGTCATCTCATCGCTTCCATGGGCAGGAGATGCCAAGCAGTTATTGATGCTCACGGGGGGCATACTCGTTATTGACGTTGAGTGACGTTAAACTTCACCTAGTGAGCGTGGACTTCGCCTTTGCAGACTTTGGATGTTCAGCAGTGAATGTGCAAAGTTTCACACATGTCATACAGAACTACCCGGAATAAACTTGTTAACAATTTGTCTCATATTTTGCCTTTTGCGTTTCTTTTTTTGAAGAGTATATATTTTACTTCTATTAGCCTACCCGTGATACTTTTTAAGTTATGAGAAAAAACCACTCGGGACGCAGGGTTACGAACACTTTCTGTCATAACTGTAAATATGTAGTCGTTTGTAAAGCATATAAAGAAGACAAACTGTAATACATAACAAAACTGATTAGGATAAGACATACTGAGTAGAAGACATTTTGAAATAAAGTACATATGAAGAGGCCTGGCATGGCCAAGCGCGTAAGGCGTGCGACTCGTAATTCGCGGGTTCGCGCCCGCGTCGCGCCAAACATGCTCGCCCTCCCAGCCGTGAGGGCGTTATAATGTTACGGTCAATCCCACTATTCGTTGGTAAAAGAGTAGTCCAAGAGTTGGCGGTGGGTGGTGATGACTAGCTGCCTTCCCTCTAGTCTTACACTGCTAAATTAGGGACGGCTCGGTGCAGTGGGCTAACAACCTACTTAATTAAATACTTGTTGAAGAATCCGCAAGTGATTGCGGCCCTATGTTCCTAGATGGAATCTAATGGTGATAACTAACTAACTAACATATGAAGAGCTTAAGAACAGCCAAAAAAAGAAATATTATGAAGAAGTAAAAAAAATATGTTTAGTACCAACTAGATTCATTCCATTAAAGTTTAATGTAGTGTTACGTATTACAATATCAAATAGTCTAAAACTGTGTTAAAATGTAATTTATATTTAGAAATTAAATAAATGTCGATATGTATCCAATTTATGACACATGCCAACAAGATTGATGCACACGATTTCTTTTTCTAGTACAAACATATTTTAATATACAAACAACATACAATTTACAATAACTGTTATTACGGACACATGATCTGTGTACAAAGGTTTTTACAAACTTACAAACAAGATTGAGTCTTCTAACCGGTCCGTAGTTCTCTTGATATCTTATCGAGGGTTCACGATAAGCGAATTTATTTTCAATTGATATAGATATAAAGTTACTTAACAGGTAACTAGCTAGTACTGTGGTCTTCGCTGGTCTCACTCGATTACATGTCGTGTTTTTCATCGATGTAATGATTTTGTAAAAATATTAATAAATTACTAGTTTATTTTGAATTAAGCTCAAAGCCACACAAAGGGCTATCTATGCTCTGCCCATCATGGATTTCGAAGCCCAGTTTATAGGGATGTAAGTCTGTAGATACCACCGTGCCGCAGTGGGGCCCAAATTAATAGAAACAGAAAAGAGGATTTATCTATTGTACTGTCATTGTCACCGTTTTTATGTGACCTCTAAATGGATAAGTTTTAAAGTGAAGGTTGAAATGATCCTAAAATTAAACCAGAAGTTTGGTTAAGATGTGTAGGTGATACATTCTTGGTAAGGCGACTTAACAGCAGTAAACTACAAGAAGTTTCTGGTTAGGTAATTAGTAAAGATTTATTTTGTTTGTTTTAGAATTTCGCGCAAAGCTACACGAGGGCTATCTGCTCTAGCCTTCCCTAATTTAGCAGTGTAAGACTAGAGGAAAGGCAGCTAGTCATTACCACCCACCACCAATTCTTAAGCTACTCTTTTTCCAACGAATAGTGGGATTGACCATCACATTATAACGCCCCCACGGCTGAAAGGGCGATCATGTTTGGTGTGACGGGGATTCGAGCCCGTGACTTTCAGGTTTGTAGGCGACCATAACCACCTGGCTCCGCCGGGCACACCTACTTATGAAAAAAAACACACTAAGTTTATCTGATGTTGCAGCTCTAACAAGTCAATTCTATAAAGTATTTAAAAAGCATCACAATTTTTTTCCTATTTTAAAACCAATAATTAAGATAAAATACATGATAGGGAATTCTAAACATGAAATATAATCAACAGATAAAACTAGTATTTACAAAATATAAAGTGAATGTACCGGAATTTTATTGGACAAGCAAAGGAAAATTATCAGCCAACATTCGTGAATACAAAATTTAAAATAAAAAGATATTTTCTTACAGAATTTCATGTAATTGAATGTGTAAAGAGTAATGTTAACACTTACACTCTTTAATGAAAAGTACTTGTTACTTTTTGTCTACAGAAACCGGGTTTTGATCCCAGTGATGGGCAGAGCCCAGCTATCCCAGCTGTGCTTAATTACAACCAAACAAGCAAAACAAATCTTTCTACACGTATCTCAACAAATACAAAAATAAGTACCAGAGAAAGATGAATGAAGACGACAAGTGGAAGTCAAGTTTCTCCAATCAGATATGTTCAGTGATTTATACAACTTTAGGAGATAAGTGTGGTGCTAACATTCAATCCAGGATTTTCTTTCTTCCCCAGTCTATCTAAAAGCAATTAATTTATGTTATAAAGCTACACTAAGCTTCTTTTTTAATCTTTACTGGGTTTTTCTACTCAAGGAGTTGTTAACGAAATGTATTTGTTTGTAAAGGTTTGTATCTTAAGTTGAGAGACCATCGCAAGTCACCAGTATTGGTTTCTGTTACAAAACTATTTCATAAGTTCTGAAACGCATGTTCCCACTGGGTTAATGTTAGATTACTTGCATGACATGTTACTGAACTATAAATCATGACAATTGATGATAGTGTGTTTTTTTTCTTGTGCTTGACAAACCGGAAATAATTTTGTATTATAGAAAAAGAAATTCAACTAAATACATATATTAAAGTGAGTGTTGCGCATTATTAAACCTAAATAAAGATTGTTAAGTTGACGTTATTGAACTGGTTATTATTGTAATCTTTAAGTGTTGAAACTGGTTTATTTATTTTATGTCAAAATGTATTTTGCTTAATCATATTAATAGATAAATGATTTATCCGCTTGTCTGTTCCTCATCCACCTTTTTGTTTTTTTATCCACTTCACAGTTGATAAAATTTCCTATTTTAAGGCATTGTGGTATTTTATTTTCAGATTTGTATTGAAATTGCCCAAAGAGTCTTACTACAGGTTTATCTTAAGTTTTAAGAGCACTGTGGTATTTTGTTCTCGGCTTGGTAGAGAAGCTGTCCAAAGTATGCAATATTATAAACACGTTTCTGTATCTGAGTAGGTAGAAATATGAGGCACTAGCAGACTCTCTAATAACTTCATCAGTTGAATGTTCCGACATGTTTCTTACTGACAGTCATCGCTGGAAGAGTAAAAAATGTCTTTTTCGAATAAAAAAATATAGTAATTTTGGTGTCTCTATAGTCGGTGAATACCAAAAGTGACTGAAACTGATTCACTTGTCACGTTTGGACAGAATTAAAGAAAAGGTAAATGTTCATAGTATTTTTGCCAGGCTTGATTTTATGTTATATTTTAATAAGAATTATAATTTTTGAATGAAAAATAACTTATAAAATCTCATACTATTGAACGAACGCAGTTTATCAATTCCAGAAGTTCATATTATTCGCAATTCCCATATTCATATACAGTGTTCTTTGACAATGCGAGTCCAAAGCACTTATTACAACCAAAATGTTGAAAACTGTTTTAACCCTAAATTACTGGTTTATGAACTATTTTTCTTGAAAACTATTAGTACAACAATGCAATTGATACGTAATTGTATACTGTGAAACAAATAGATAAAATAATTTTAAAATAATTGGGGATGTGATGAATATTTCAGTAAATAATAGTAAATTAAATGAAAGTAAGAAGTGACACGATAGCAGCATATTTTATGTGTGAATATATCTTAATTATTTCAGGGAAAATGTGTTACGTTTTAATACTTTTAATTATAACTTATGATTCTGGTGTTGATATCTTGAAGAAATCAAGCGTAAACTATATCTTGTGTTATACATTTAATCGTTTATTTGTGTATAAAATGTAATTACTGTAATAAAATCAAAGCTGGACACAATACTTCAGTGAATGCCAGACAAGAGTTTATACTAACTACTGAAATATTGTTCTTATGTTTCATTTCACAATATTTAAAAGCTTTTGATATTCGGCAAGAATGATACATAGTCTAGTGTATGTAATGATAACGAAAGGGATTTATTTCTTCGGCTATAGTTTAAAGCTATAGACTAATTCATAAATAAAACTAAGCAGTCACTTACTCGCAAACTTTCTACATGGTTACGGTATGAATACAAACTTTACAGCACTGAACTCACTAGCTAACTAGCTCACTGATTGACTAGCTAACTAACTCATTCGCTTTCTCTGGTGTTTTAGGTCCCCCACTGTATTTGTGGTGGGCACAGTAGATAGCTCAATGTGGCTTTGCTATAAGAAACACACACACACACTGGTGTTTTTATATAATATCCCTTCTATAAAAGTCGAAACTCGTGTCAAATGTAGAAACTGCAAATTCCTAACATCACCATTGCGCCGTGTCAAAATCTTTGATAAACAATAAAAAGAACTATATTAAAACATAGCACATAACAATATTGGTTTTGACATTGGTATAGAAAATAAAAGATAAGTAACACACATGTGAAGTGAAACATTCTGGGGTCGTAGACGCAATGTTGTGATTGAGAGCGAACAGTGAAGCTTATCACAAGTTGCATAATTTCGATAAACAGACTTTACTTAAGGATGAAAGCTTGGTTTGATTTGTTTTGAATTTCGCGCAAAGCTACACAGGGGCTATCTGCGCTAACCATCCTTAGTTTTCCAATGTAAGACTAGAGGGAAGACAACTAGTCATCACCATCCACCGCTACCTTTTTTACCAAAGAATAGCGGGATTGACCGTAACATTATAACGCCCCCACGGCTGAAAGGGCGAGCATATTTGGTGTGACTAGGATTTGAACCCTCGAACCTCAGATGACGAGTCGGGTACTCTAACCACCTGGCCATGACGGGCCGGATGAAAGCTCTTTCATGATTGCTCATAATGAATGGAGCTGCACAACTGCGCGTGAGTGTTTGCAAACGATTCAAAATATTACTGCGAATACATTCACACACAGTAGATATATGTATTTACAAGATCGGGATGCGCCAAATTTTTCAATTTTGTGTACAATACATTTTCTAAGGCACGACTGAGACGATCTCAGATTTCCATATAAAAATAAAAACATTCAACTGAAACGAAATGAGCGGTTCACATCAGTGTAACAACATTCAAGCCAAAAATGAGACGACATGAGCGGTTCACATCAGTATAACAACATTCAAGCCACAAATGAGACGACATGAGCGGTTCACATCAGTGTAACAACATTCAAGCCACAAGTGAGACGACATGAGCTGTTCACATCAGTATAACAACATTCAAGCCACAACTGAGACGACATGAGCTGTTCACATTAGTATAACAACATTCAAGCCACAACTGAGACGACATGAGCGGTTCACATCACTGTAACAACATTCAAGCCACAAATGAGACATGAGCGGTTCACATTAGTATAACAACATTCAAGCCACAACTGAGACGACATGAGCGGTTCACATCACTGTAACAACATTCAAGCCACAAATGAGACATGAGCGGTTCACATTAGTGTAACAACATTCAAGCCACAAATGAGACGACATGAGCGGTTCACGTCAGTATAACTACAAATTTATATCAGCACATGCAACTCTTCTGGAGACTCTTATCTGTTTATATTTATCAGTATGTTTAAAATGGAAACTTTAACACTGTTTCGGTGATAGCTTATGATTATGATACCAAGCTTGATCGCAGGGTATGTCCTGGTTTTAACTGTTATTATAAAGTACGTTCCCATCCTGACATTGATGAAGTTATATTTGTGTTTTTGGTAATTTGCTGGAAACGAACGATTCGTAAATGTCCAAAATCCCATTTTTGTCTGAACATAAAACAAACCATAATCAATTTTGGTAGCGATATAAAAGTAAAAGACCGAACGACATTAGTTTATAAGAGATGAACTTGATTTTAATCTGTAATAGCTGCTGCCGTAAAAAGGTTATTCCTAGCTGTTAATCCTTAAAAACACGTGGGGTGTGGCAAGTTTAATAGCGATCAGATATAACCGTAGTAGGGTGGGGTAACCCTCTATGTCTTGATTATTAATCGTCAAATAGTCATTGAGTGAAAATAAAATGCTATGCGCTTCAGATAAGTAGGACCAGCCACTAGACTTTATTTGTCTGAAGTTTGTTTGTAGTTGTGCTTTACATATATGAATATATATATGTATGGTGAAATAACCGGAAAATAGCATCTATGAAATATATCAAAGATAGATGTTCTTTAACTGCAATTTGTGAGACCGCCCTAACATTTCTTTGTCCAAAAATTACCACGTTTACAAATAAAAGTTCTTCAAAAATGTGTAGTATGTATAAGTAAAGTACGCTTCTTATGTCGTATGTTTTCCTGAAGGAACTAGATTTCTCCAAAGGCATATTGAGTATCACAACTTTTATTCCGAAACGTTTGGACATGGCACAAGGTGTTTGTAAACTACGTTATTTTGTTTGCTTAACTAGATATTCTTACACACTAGTACTACTTTTCTTTTTCTTCTCTTTCTTTTAAAAATTCAAGATTGATGATTCTAATAAAATGGAGTTCAGCGTGGAATATGTTGGAAAGCTGTGGACAAAGTTCAGAATAGATTGTGTGAAGTGGCTTCATTCAGGGCTTGGTATGTGATGTAGAGTTACGAAAAATATACGAAATTCGTATTTATGGAACACCCTGTACAGTATTCATATATTTATCATTAGAAATTATTGTGTGCAACATGATACTGCTAGAATGAAAGTAGTTCCTTTTGGGTAATCGTTGATTAAGACGTACTATTTTTTTTAACATAGGGTTCTCTTTACGATTACCTTGTATTTATATTTTGCGTATTTACATGCATGTTTTCACTGTGGACAACAGAAATTATTATTCAATGAAATTTAATTACTATGAAAATTTTTAGGTTCAAGTAATTAAACATACTTGAGTCGATTGTTTGTTTGTTTTTTGAATTTCACCCAAAGCTACACGAGGGTTATCTGTGCTAGTCGTCCCCAATTTTGCAGTGTAAGACTAGAGGGAAGGCAGCTAGTCATCACCACCCACCGCCAACTCTTGGGCTACTCTTTTACCAACGAAGAGTGGGATTGACCTCACATTATAACGTCCCCACGGCTGAAAGGGCGAACATGTTTGGTGCGACCGGGATTCGAACCCGCAACCCTCAGATTACGAGTCGAACGCCTTAACCCACCTGTCCATGCGGGGCAGTTGAGTCGAATACTGTCTGTGTATTCGAAAGTACCTGGTTGTCATTTTGTTCATAACAATAGTAATACTGTATTTTTTGCTTAGTGACAAAACAACATAACTTCTATTTTCAGACCATATTCTTGATTATTGTCATGTGGATTAATACCATACAGCCTTATAACTTATATATGTATTTATACATTTTATGAATATAGAGCATCATTAAAACTGCATACCTGGTCCACTTGAAAATATAGTTGGCTTGTTCACAGAGCTTCGTATAAATTAAGACACAGCAAGCAGTAACCAAATAAATTTTGAATTTCATTAACTTAATCTTTTGCTACGTTATTAATTTTTAATGAACAGTCATGTTTTAATTAAAAGTCAGCAGGATGATGAAAACTTAATATATATTTTTTAAAATTAGAAGTGCTTCTCACTTAGCTATCACATGGTAATGAGGGTTAGCTTTATTAACCAGACAGCAGCTGGTTGTAATATTGCTGTCTTCTATAGTATTTGAATAGAAGACTAATGAACAGTTGTTGTTATGTCTGAGTTATATTCTTAAGGTAGAGCAGCAATGTATGAAAATTGGGTAATTACGAGATAATTATAATTGTATTGTAACCGTTACCCTGATCATGTGCTTCTTATAATAAATGTTATGCTCTACAATAAAAGACATTTTTTCACATTTTATAAATACATCACGTTTACTATTTATCATTACAGAATGTACTTTACAACCAAAATTAGTTGTATGTGAGACTAATAGTTAAGAAGTGATTTTGTAAATTAATGAAGTTAAAGAGTAAGTAAAAATGGAATTATCTATTCTTACACTTTACATAACGATACAGAAAGTTAAATGAACTTTTATGACCCTATCTAGAGTTGAGGGTAAATTAGTTATTATAAGAGATAGTTACTACTTTCTGTTTTCGAAGTAGAACACATACATATTTTTAGTTTAAAACTACTGTTATTTTTAAATAAAACTTGCCATGATATATATATATATTCTGACTTCTTCAGGGTGCATTTGTTTAGGCACTTAAAGAAATACTAGTATCCTCCATCTATGATTACCTAGTGCTTGTAACTTAGGTTATATTCTTCAGATTTATCTGAGGGGAAAATTCGACTGACAACTTGAAACTATTTTATATTTACAAATAACACAAACTGAAACACGTATGAATTATAAAATATTGGATTGCCAATATTAAATTAATTTTCGCACAAGTTTAGAGCCTTTCACCTAGCGTACAGTTCTTGAATACTTTTTACATTATTGGACACACCTACTGATATTTTGCTAATTAGTTTGAGTGGGATGTTTGAACATAATGAAAACAAGAACTAATATATTTTGTCTGATATATACCAACACAGAACAGTGATTGTAACTGTAAAAAATATCAGATTGTCTGATATGTATACCAACAAAGAACACTGATTGTAACTGTAAAAAAAAAACAGATTGTCTGATATATACTAACACAGATCAGTGATTGTAACTGTAAAAAAACCCCAGATTGTCTGATATATACCAGCAAAGAACACTGATTGTAACTATAAAAAAATCAGATTTTTCTCACATAAATTTCGAGAATTTGTAAATGTTATAATATTTACAGAAATTAGGTATTTTTACTGTAGTTACAGCACCGTTATAAATACGATGCATGGTCATTTATTTACATTTTATAAAGGATCATAACTTTTAGTTCATTTAGTGCTGAACGAAAAATGTGATGTACTGACGTTTTTAACGAGGCAGGATTAACACTATTAGGTTCTTGTACGATATAAAAACATAGAATGTGTTAAATACTGTTATGATACATGTGTATATGTCACTATATCGTTGGAACGACAAGTACCGTGACTACCATACTGGACGTTTTCAACTGATATACACTTGTATGGTCTTTAAGAAAAGACATATCTGTCCACTCACATGAAATCAGTTTATAAATTCATGTAAACATCCTGTTAGACATTCCTCAGTGTGATAACATTTATCTCCAGATGCCGGCCACCGATTATAGACCTTGCTTATAATAATTAAGTTAGTACTATTTCTACCATATAACCTAATATGTACGGGTATATAACCAAGGTTTCATAAAACATAGTCAAGCATTCCGATAATAGATGACGCATTTTTCTTGTAGAATATAAAGAACTGCAAAAACCTTACGTTCAATATATGGTAAATGTATGACGACTTTTTTAAGGTAGAGGAACATCCCATTGCATAGCTCTAAGAATGATAATACTTCTCACAACAAAAGGTATGGTCGCAGGAAAAGATATATTTATCCTTTCACACGAAATTAACTTTATAAAAAGTGATATTATAAATTCGCATAAACAACATATCAGCCACTCGCCAACGTGGTTGCATTCATCTCCAGAGACCACTGGTCAAAGGTGTATGATCTCTCTGGGCCATACTTATTTTAGACAAGTTAGTATTATTCATACCATATAACATAATATTGGAATTTTAGTTTTTTTGCATCTTAGATGGCGACAAAATTGTTATAAAAGCAACAAAAATTAGTAAAGTTCATTGTAGTAAAAGAAATACGATAAACTGGGTAGTCAATTATGTAGTTCTTTTTTAAGATACAGAGTCGCAAAAAAGTTTTGTTTAATTTATGCTAAACATACGATAACTTTCTTGAGTTATGGGGATGCCTAAATGTATAACAATAAGACTGATAATATTTCTTTACAAGTCTATTTTTACTGACTCTTTACTACAGGTTTCCAACGAGAAGAAATTTGGACTGTATGCACATTGTGAGGCACACTGCTTGCTATCCATAAGACCTTTTTCTCAGTGCTCGAACTCGTTGGGTTAGCTGAATATGTAACAACTAAAGTTAACTATCTTAATAAATGAGGTAAATAGTATTTTGTTGGAGAGTTGCATTTCCAGCTAATAGCACCACCTGTCTTTTTTTTTTGTACAACACATGTACTACAGTATAAGCGAAAACTATAAACATAGGTTAAGACGAGTTGAAATATTTGTGTAGTCCTACAGAAATATTGTATCACTGTCTGTCTAAAACAAACACTACCCATCTTTGTGAAACAAACACAATACGGTTGTTAAGACCATTCCCCTATACCATAGTAAGACCATCCGCCCATAGAGCCTTTGTAACAACGTTTGATTATAAAACATCAGTAGCATCTGTCTTCAGTGACAGGCTTTTTGGTATCGAATTATAATGCCATCCCTTCCGTTGTACGATAATGTTCTCTTGCGTCACTAAGTGAAACTGTTACGTCATCTTTCCTTTAAGATAACTGCGCTTTCTGGTACATATTATGTACCAGTTATGTAACCCCCACGACCGGCATCTTTTGTATATTACATGACACGTAACACTCGGTTATCCGGATGATTTGCATGTTGTATAATACTTATGTAACAATCAGTCGAAATGCTTTGTTACATAACAATTACATAATCCCAGATAGTGGCTTCCTTCTGTTTCCAAGAATCCCCTTATTCACAGTTTAAGTGTTTGTTCCCTTTAACAAAGAACTGTTCAATGGGAACCGTGTCCCGAAATCTAGCATTATAACCAATGACGTTTAATACTAAGTTACCAGGGCCATTTCATCGAGTTATTAATCTTATATATTTCGATAATTTTTTTCAGAAAGGAGGATATCAATTTTTTTAGAGCTTAGAAAATAAAATTATTCTTATACTTCAAACAGAAATAGATTGTTTGTTTTAAATTTCGCGCAAGGCTACTCGAGGGCTATCTGCGCTAGCCATCTCTAATTCAACAGTGTAAGGCTAGAGGGAAGGCAGCTAGTCATCACCATCCATCGCAAACTCTTGGGCTACTCTTCTACCAAGGAATAATGGGAGTGACCGTCACATTACAACGCTTCCACGGTTAAAAGGACGAGCATGTTTGGTGTAACGAGGATTCGAACCCTCAGGTTACGAGTCGAGCGCCCTAACCACCTGGCCATGTTGGTCCACAGGATTAGAAGGTAAAACTAGTCAGCAGTCAACTAGATAGGTTGTGTATAAAATTGTAAGTGAAAAAAAGCAGTAATGTTTAGCTGTAAAGATGACCTACTTTTGTAGTGATGTTTTTAGACCCATCACTTTAAGTTTTGGGCGTGCATATTAATACAATTTTAACAATATTTGTTAATAAAGCGCAGATAATAATTTAACCATATTTCAGTAATTATATACATATTGTGATTTGAAAATTCCCCTCCGAAGCAATTGGAGATTTTAAATTAATACAAAGTAAGCATCATAAATCAAACATTTTGTCGACATGTATTTAAAAGAACACTGCTCTTCAAAAACAATCAAAGGTGCTCAGTAATAGTTTCAATCTTTCTATAAGTGATGTAATAGTTGGTATCGTTCATTGCTGTTAATGCAGTAACGTAGATTTATAATAATCATTAACACAATGTCAGTATTCGGTTTTTGTTACCTACTGATTCAGTTACACAGTCCTGGGCAATATTTATTTCTTAGTAATTCAGTTATATACTCATTATCAGTTTCTTGGTACTTACATATTCAGTAACAGTCTTGGACAATATTTATTTCTTAGTAATTCAGTTACATAACCCATGGCAGTTCTTTTGTTATTTAGATATTCAGTAATACAATTTTGGTCAGGTTTTGGATTACAAATATTGGCAGAGTTATCCTATTTGTAACTTGTCATATAAGGAATACGTACGAGTTTTTTTAGGGTTTCAATTTAAAGATTGACTGCATTTATCATATTCATAGGTTTTGATATATGTCCGTACATTTCAGATACACATCCACATTGACCAACTACACAACGTTTAAGATACTAGTTATTAGTAAAATGATAGACTAGGTTACTTATCCTATTTGCTATTTTGACCTCTCTTGTACTATAGCATAATCTATTTCTTGAGCAGGAGGTAAATTATTTTTATGCCCTATGCTTAGCGAAAGTAATAACATTTTTATCTATTTATTGGAAATGTAAAAATTTCTCATGTTTAATATGTAGATTCAGACACTTGATAAAAGTTTAGTTCGTGTCGTCTTGAATAACAATGGATTAAAGTTAATTTTATATCCGCACCAACAATCGTACTCAGCTCCTGCTTGAAATTAATCGTCTGGTTTGTTGGTTTCTTTAAATTATACTTCTGCTTATATAAACATTTATACTTAGAAATTCAACTATTTGCATTGACGCTGTACCCGTATTTATTTAGTAAACAATATGTTATCATACTAATACATGCAATAAAGACTGCCTCTAGGTATAGAATCTCCTGTAATTTCTGATGATAATGTGACTGCTTCTGATTTTCGTTGTCGTTGTTGTTTTAATCATTCTCATAATAAAGATTAGGCTTAAGATATTACGGTTTATTATAGTTCTTAAATAAAAGCACAAGCAATACTCAGCCTTAATGTCACAAATTTATCGTAAGAACAAAGCGAAGTAAGCAAATGTGAATACAAATATAATCAGTTTTGATGCACGTTCCTGTAGTAGACAGAAATACAGGACTTCGTTTGTTTAAAAGTTTATAGAAATAATTTTGTAATATTTTTATTAATAAGGTTCTTTACCAACTGCGTTTGAAGAACAAGTGTCATACATGATGCTAACAAATCGAGAAAATTTTAATAACCATTATTTGAGATAGAAGGCGAAAGGAAAAATGAGTTTCTTTAAAGTTTAGGGTGCGTACTTTTTATATATTTTGGCACGTTTTACAACAGTTCATAGCGTCATCAGTGGTGCTATATATCGTAACCAACTAGAACTAATGATGTATCGTTCGAGTTTTTAAATTAAAATATATATTTTCGTCGAGCAAATGTTTCAAGGTATAAATATTTAACCAAGTTTTAATGTATTTCAAGGCTGATCTGGTGTACAATACATGTTTTCCTTTGCTCTTTACGCATGCGTAAGTGCAAGAATGTATAAGGCAAATTCAGTTCAGTTTCAACTTATTATGATTGAAACTCTTGAAGTGTGAAAACATCAATCACGTATGACAGAAGGAAGAGGAAATTTGTGGTTGAACCAGCATGATTTATTTCCCTTTGATAGTCGAGTGCAAGTGTTTGTAGTAATGGGAGGTGCAGTGAATGAGGCTAAGATCTGGGATGTTTTATTAATGCTCTGGACACTGTGTTTTGATTACTGAAGGCTAGAATGAGTTGTTTTTATATTATAATTTAAAACCGCATGAATTACAAAGTAGCATAATTAATAATTTAATGTCACTGGTAAGACGACAGTATAGATGTTTTATTCATAGTCCTTACTCATGGGTCATTAATAGTATAAATGAGGTTAGAAAATCGATATCCGAACAACCAAAGTCATTTGCTCAGAAATATTATAAGTCACGTCACAGGGTTTTGGTTTTAAGTTTGAAAGTCCTCTGATGAAAAGTGTTGTTAAAAAAATTACAGAATTAACATTTTATTTACAAAACAGAGGAATCGGATGGCATTTTGGTTGGTGATGTGACATTAAAGATTGCAAAATTAGTATTGCTTTGGTTTTTGATCACCAGTATGACTCATTGTAATCACAAAAATCGTTATCTTAACTTGTATAAAACTTATTCGTTTGGTTAGTGAAATAGCCAACTAGAGTTACGAAACCAAAATCTGATTATACAGAACTTAGTCATTTGTTTATTAACATGACTAGCTACTTTATGAGATCAATACATCTTTACTAAACTCATCTGATCGGTATATTTTATTGAGAAAATAAATGTAAAGCTCTATCTATCTTTTTAATGAATTATACAGGTTTCAGGGAACTTTGCTCTTCACTATTAATCAAGGACAAGGGCAAACTGAAACAGTAACTAATATTTTAGGTCTCTTTTCAGATTAGAAAATCAGTATTTTCTACCAAAGTTATTGCCTTGGTGATTTGTTTAACAGGATTTCAAGACTATAATTTTAGTCGCCAAAAACCGCAATAAAAGAAAATAAATATTTTATTAATCATAGTTACCTCATCAATAATTTGATTATGAGTAGTCATGAAATCAGTACCATATTTATTACTATTCATGGGGTGTAATTATAATGATTAAGGTCGTAATGTGAAATATGTAAGCTGATATTAAGTAGCAAACTCATATTGTGACTGACCGAAAACTGAAAATCTGAGCAACGTCGATTTTCATTAGTCCGCCCTCTAGTGGCACAGCAGTGTGTCTGCGGACTTACACCGTTAAAAAACAGGGTTCGATACCCGTGGTGAGCAGAGCACAAATAACCCTTCGTGTAGCTTTGTGCTTGATTCCAATCAGTCTGTCTATCAGTTATTAGACTATCTATATCGGTTGTAGAGACTATTACTTGACTGAGTTTTGTTTGACTTACAAGGGTATAAAGATATGTGTGTATGTATATCTAATAAACTAAACCAGATTATCAGGGCAATGAAGTCAATAGTTGATTTTCTAAATTTTCAAAAAATTACCACAAACATCGGTCAAGGAATTTCTAAACGTTGCTTTTTTGGTAGTATGATTTTACAACGGAAACGAATTTGTGAATAAAATCAGTAATTTAGAAGAACAGTTTGAAAGAAAAATCAGTAGTTCAGTACTATGTTTATTTGAAATGAAATAAATTAGTGTGAAAACAAAACCAATACGATAATAGCATGAATTTTGCACCCCACTGGCTTAGCCATAAGACTAAGCCCTTATGACACTAAAAATTGTGTTTTGATACCCGTAGTAAGCAGAGCACGGTGCTAGTTTTGCGCTCAAGAACAAATAGATGAACAAAAATGTATAATTTTTAAACTAACTCTATTAGTATTATAAAAGATGTGCAGTTCACGTATTGATATTTTCGGTTTGGATAGTATCTTATGTGAAACATGAGATCAATCAACCAGGTTAGAAACCTCTAAGATTCAGGCTTAGCTATCCCTAATGTAGATTTATTGATTAGAAAGAGAACAACTATTCTAATCAATAGATCTAGATTAGGGATAGCTAAGCCTGAATCTTAGATCTTTCTAACCCTAAGGAGGGTTCGACTGCCTCAATTTTAATGCTTACACCGCTGACAGTGCAAAGTATCTCGAGCATCATATAATAACTCGAACGTTAGAACTTTCAAAACGAAGCCACGTCTAGTTATATTATATAAGTTATAAGTACTGAATTGCACAGGATCATCAGTCTTATTAAGCCACAGAATTGGTGGTTTGTGTTTATGAAAAAAATTATGGTTATTTTAAATAATAAACTTTCATCATGTGATCAGTATTTGTACAAGCATGGTTAAAAGCTGGTAGCCCGAATATACGATGCATTACTATTTACATCACAGAATTTAAAAATTAATGATGTGGATGCTAGTGTTAATGTGACAGATATTTTGTCAATTAGATAATTTGGTATAATATTTAAGATTGAGATTCTGATTTAGTGGTATGGTATGCAGTCACTTATTTATCTCTGACGATAATCTGGATATTTATTTTTTGAGGTTCAGAGGTCGTTTACTGAAATGATGTCACAATAATTTTGAGCACTGTCAATAGTGGTTTTAAGATATTTTTAAATTGTAGAGAAGGAAGCCAGTTTTTGGATGATAAGTTGTATTATTGAATGAGCATAGTGACTTAAAGAATTCTCAGCCTTTTGACTGGAGTCCATGGTATTGAGCAGAAAGGTTTGTTTCTTTGTTTTGAATTTCGCACAAAGCTGCACGAGTGCTATCTGCGCTGGCCCTCCTTAACTTAGCAGTGTAAGACTAGAGGGAATGCAGCTAGTCATCATCACCTACCGCCAAGTCTTGGACTACTCTTTTACCAACGGATAGTGATTGACCGTCACATTATAACTCTTCCGCGGCTGAAAAGGGATTATGTTTGATATGATGAGGATTTGAACCCGCGACCCTCAGATTACGTACGAGTTGAACGCCCTAACCACCTGGTCATGTTGGGCCTGACGGAAGGAGGACTTCTCGTATCGAACCATTTTAGTAATATAAAGCAAGAGAAGCCTTCTTCCTAGATATTAAAGCATTGTAACTTTAAGATTCAATGAGTTTAAAGAAAAGGAAAGTTTGTTATAATATGTCGATCACGCTATATCTGATTATTTGAAACGTATTGAACATAACTAGTAATGTGAAGAATGGCCAGATTCTTTTTAAAATATTATGGTGTTGGTAATCGTATTGACTTAAAGAATGGTCAAGCTTTTGATAAAATATTACTTTATTGTAAATAGTATTGACTTCAATAGTCGTTAGACTTTTGATAAAGTTATTGGTAATCGTATTAACATTAGGAATGTTCAGACTCTTGATAAACTATTGTGTTATTGATAATTGTACTGGCTTGAAGAATAGTCAGACTCTTGACAATACATTATTTTGTTGGTAATGGTACTGATTCTAAAAATGGTCAGATTTGATAAAATTTTATGGTGTTGGTAATCGTTTTGACGCGAGGAATGGCCATTTTCTTGTAGAGCAGCTATGGTTTTGAACGATTGAGATAATTTCAAAAATCATCAGTTGGTTAAGAAGAAGTTGAGTAATCAGATTACTGCAGTGACTTATTAACTAGTTTTCTTTATGAGAAGTTGCAATATCGAATAACTTCACGCTGCGACTCAAATTATACTATAATGTAACTCTTGCTTATATGATAGTGGAAAAACTTTCTGGTTTTTATCCTTTGTGGATGTAGAGTTGCGTTAGATGTCACTATTTTCACGTTTCACCTCCGTTTTCTGTTACGGAGAGCTTTATTTTTCTCCATTCTCAGGTTGCAGATATGACATCATGAATACGTCATTTACGGATCTAATGCACGGGCGTCAAGGGGAATTAAAAATAATCTTTCTACTTACGAAATAGTAGAACTGATCTTCCAAAAATAACTTTTAGTCTAAATGGGTAAATTTAGAAACATCATTACAATTACTTGAAACTCGCCTGACAAAAAATGTGAAGGTTTTGAACCAAAAACAAACGTTATTTACTTTTATTAATTAAGTAAGTAGAAACACGTGATTTCTTCTTGCAATTTAAGATCTTTGTGCAGGGAAAAATATTTATATCTTTTAGAAAGTTAATAAGTCCAGTAATTCATAGTTAATGAAAGTACAAAGTATGCCTATGGTCAACTGGAAGTAAGAATGAGGTCTGTAAACCTAGTGTATTGACAATTAATCCATCGTTTGGAGGACTATGCACAATAATGGTGGTCAGTTTGAAGAAAGACGTAAAGATGGTCAGAGAAAGTTTGCAGCTGAGCAGATTTGAGTAGTTGGTGTTTTTGCTTTCCTGAATTTTGTAGAGTTTAAACGTCCGCGGTGGCTAAGGAATAAGCTTGGGTCGTATAACATTAAATTCGAGGCTCGATACATACATTGGGTACAAATATCCCGTTCTTTGGGATTATAACAACAAATTATTTAAATGAGTAAAGACATTAAGAAAAACTTGTTAGTTTTATTCCTTTTCTATTTATTAAAAAATATATTTAAATAAAATTATTTTCAATATTAAGATTTTCAACAATTATTTTCAAACATAATAAATATAGTGTTAAGTAACAAGAAAAACGTATGAAGCATGTAGAAGAACGGATAATATTAAACATTTTTATTTTGGGATGTGTGACACAGATGAGGGATAGTTGTCCCTGTGACGACTTTTCAATAAAGGAGTACCTACCATATTAAACACATTGATTCTTAAAAGTACGAATAAGATAGTTTAGTGAATAATGAAGAAGATTAGATCACATTAATTATTATAGGACAGTAAACCACTTATTATATATATAGCCTAATATCATTTTTGTCGTTTTCCCAAAAAGTGAGGCGAACTTTATTTTTGAACTTTTTGTTGCATTGCTTGTGCATCCATTAACTAATTGGCTTATAAAAAGAAAACAGCATTAAACCAGAAAACTTCCATGATTCCCGTCACATTCTGGCACAGTAATATCCTGTTTGGATTCCACTTTGCCTTCTAACCGAGTTAAAGAATGCCGCGGCAAAAATTATAGCTCTCATTATCACGTTTTCTACGTGAACAACGAGGAATGCTGCACAGAGAAGATAGTAAAAGGTTGGTTAATACAAAGTTTTGGGGAAAACACACACAGACAAAAAGTACAACATGTTTTTCAGCTAAACCTCATACTGACTTGAAAACATTTCTAAAGTGGCGCCTTTTATTATTTGAATGACCAGACTTATTGCTCTTTGCAACTCTCAGTTTGTTAATAACTCCTTATTTACTTAGAGGCACGAAATCTTTTTGGTAATTAGACTAATTACAATTTCATAAGGAACAAAATCTTTACAGATTCAGTAAGTCACGTGTGTAAAAAAGCACTAAGTACACTCTTATTTTATGTTTTTGTAAACACTTGCTAAAATAACATTTTATATATTAGATGTAAAGGAAATGAATATTTTGAAAGCTAGTAAAACAAACGCTCTTCTTGAACTTCCTTATTAATGAAACAAATGGTAATTAGACGAGTACTTTTATGAATATTTCCATTTAAGTTGATAACAATATCAGTATCGAAGATACTAAGTACTTCAGTTATTCTAACCTCACATACGTTGAAGAGATAAAGTAGTTCGAAAAATAGTGTTAATGTAATGTTATATGATAGAATGCTATATAATCGAAAATTCGCGAACACTTATTACACTGTACGGTCAGCAGTCGTAAAGAAAATTTTAGAAATGTTTAATTTCGTGGTGCAATGTCAGAGGGTTATTTCTCTATGTTTAATCCTAACAAAAGAGAGAGAAACAATATTAAGTCGAAAGCCACACTGACAAAAGTCACTTATTTTAAGACTATAAATGGAGGATTATTTGGCATAGTTAGGTTGAGGAAACATTTTTATCATAACTGGAATATGATACTAGCAAGAAATTATAAACGCTATTTGAGTTGGGCTAAAACATTCTATAGAACATTGACTCAAAAAAGCTGTTTATAAGTCTAACACACGATGGAATTTCTCTGACTGTTACTGAACTATGTGACTATACTTTAAGTCTTTATTATTCTGGATTTATTAACCTTTTATATGTATTTATACGAATAACGTTTGTACTGAATACACACTTTTGTTTGTTATGTTTACCCATTTCTCTTTGTCTATCAAATGAGTTTAGTTTTGTGAACGATAATTGTAATACGTTAATAACTTTAACAGTAATCTGAAATTTTTGCACAGATATATGGCACTCCAGAAATCCTCCAACGGTCAGTCTGAAGGCCTATAACGCTAAACCCGAGTTTCGGCACTCGTGGTGAGCACAGTAAAGATAGCCCATTGTGAAACTTTGTGTTTATTAACTACCTAACAAAAAAGTGTCTCAGAAATTTTCCAACCTTAGCGCCATCTATCCTAGAAAGTAATATCAAAATGCTCTGGATCAGCAAATATTTTTATTCTTTCGAAAAACACAAGAGTTCATAAATTTGAAGCGTATATGTACAAACATTGTACTCGAGTCAAGCTAATTCTTAGTTACCTCGCATCTTAGAACAAAGCCACGTTAGTATATCTAATCCATTAGATTTCCCGATTTTTGACGTTGTAAGTCAGCACATTTGCTACTGTCCCACTGATGGGCCAGCTGTTACTGTTTGTTTGTTTGTAAATAAGTACAAAGCTATACAAAGGACTAACGAAACCCGGTTTTTAGCGTTATAAGTCCGCAGACATGCCGCTGAACCACTGGGAGGCGTTACTGATTGAATGTGAAATAAAGATATTATAATTAGCCTGAACGCTTTCGAAAGGAAGACATTCCTTTATCAGGGTCGAACCACTGAGAACAAAAGTTTACAATTTGAAAACGTTAAAAAATGTCAGGTTTTGTGATGCCGTGTGTTCAACTTATAAATATCTATATGTAAGCGACTCATATTTCATTTGTTACATCAGAAACATAATTAGATATGCTAATATCATTGTTTCATAATGTTAATCCCTTTTATTGAGATGTGCTTAAAACCTGAATATGTTCCTGTAAACCGTGAAATCTGTACCAGGTACTTTACCTAACAGTATTTATCCACACATTTCTTTGTTGTTAACAGGCTAAATAAACTATTGGTTACTGTTTGTATTGGCTGCACTGTAAGCTGCATAACTGGTTGATTTAATAAGAGTGGAATAAAAGTGTGATTTCTAATCGGTCGTGTAAAACGACTGTAGACATCATGTCCAGAGGATCAGCAAGTAAGCGCACGAAGAGCTAATCGGATTACTTACCTTGTGCGTGAAGCTTATCTGATGAGCTGAGCTCGGCTATGAACAGGTGATGCTGTTTCACCAGTGTCTAAGTAGATATGTTGTGGGAACTGGTACTCGTGCAGAAACTGGTGTGTAAATCACCACACTCCGCGTCGACATCCGAGTGGTCTGTCACGAACTCTCGTGCAACGAGCCGGTGCAAACACGAGATGGCATGTAAGCCGTCGGCGCGCTGCTCACATTGTGCGAGGTGTACGCGCAGACGGGACGGGCACTCGAGACTAAATCACGTTCGACTAAAATCAATACGTTCAAGAAGGAGCAGTGCTAATTGGACAAACTGAAGCCGGGATACGGACTTGCGGACCAAAGAATTAGTAATGGGTCCTTCTTTCCCTGGTGGCTACAATTGACATATCCAAACCTGATCGGCATGTTGGAAGATCTGACTACTGCGGTAATTCTGTTTTCTATTAAAGGAGAGAGTTTAGTCATTTCCACAGTTATTACTGTTTATATAACTGTTAACAAATAATTCTACATTTGTTAGTCTCAGAGTAATTTTGAATATCCAAGCATGCTTTTAATGAAGCCTCTCATGTATCATAAGGATCAGCTATGTACGTTAGGCCTCACGTTCATTGTATGATCTTAGTGTAACTGTATCATCAAACTGATGTGATTATATATGTATTTTTGGTTACCAAATTTTGTTCTGATTAATACACCTATTTTGCCAAAATGAGGACTTTGCAAAGATAAGACTTTATTATTGTAAATTATTTATGTATTCTAATACATACAAAATTACAGAGAGAAGCCGCTTACATATTAGGATACCCAGAACGCCATACTAAGATAGGCAACGGTAAAGTTCAGTTGTTCGTTTTTTTTTTTTTTTATGTGGATAATTGCTTGATGAACGAAGTATTACTAAACGTTACGTCACCAAAGTGTAGATAACCGAGTACACGTAAGGTATGAACCTATAAAGTTAAGACCAAACTTTACTTACAGTTCGCACTTACATATCGTGTTTTGTTTGGAACTATAAAGCCTATCTCAATTAATAAAACAATAAATACTCCAACATTTTTTTTTTCTGAAATGTTACTGTGTTCAAGTACTTTGTATTTGATAACTTATTGAAGACTTATTAGTGGCAAGATTGGAAAACCTTTGTCTCTGTGATTAAACGCTTCTTAATGTAGAAGAAGCAAATAAAAGTGGTATAAAAACCTCACATTAATGTAGTTGAAAAAAAAATCACTAGGAAACTAAGTAATCAAAATGTGTTTAGTAACGCACCAGGGGAATATTAAGTATTGTAATTGGGTATAACTTTAGTAATATAGTTTTGGGATTTTTTAAACAACTAATGATAGGAAATTACTAAATGATACAGCTGGAAAACTTTTTCAATTGTAAATTTATTTTAGAAAATACTTAAAATATATTGGTAAAGTGTTATAGTTTCTGCACTTGGACAATAGTTTACATTACATTTTTAAGTTAAAAAGACAACGTTTAGTTGTGTACAGAAAGTCCTTATTTTCTAGTTGAATAACTCCAGTCTTAGAGACATTTAACCTGGTACAATGCATTTTGTATTGTGTTTGAAGAATGTTCGATATGATATTTAGAAATATCTATGTATATATCTGGAAAATGTTTTTTTAGGGATATTTTAGTCTGTACTTGGGGATTGTTTCTTACATGATCACAGAATGTTCAGTATACAAGTTGGAGAATCTTTGGATCAATACTTTGAGTATTATTTATTTTGAAACCGTAAATTTGTTACTAGTGTAACTTGGCAACCTTTTCTATTCTATTGAATATAAATATATTTCATTATGTACGTGGAAAATCTTTAGATTTTGTTGTTCGAAAGGATTTCGAATTAATGTATAAAAGTGCAATTTATATATATATATATATAAAGTATAAGATTCAGGAATGCCCCTGAGATTACTTCCACCATCATCGATTGGGTTCATCTTGGCTGTGTTTATGTTTTTTCTCAACAACATAATTTCTGTTGTAACGAAATTCTGCGAAGAATGGTGAGGTCAGACTTAGTTCATACATCTTAACAGATTTCTCACAGATCCACATGATTGCCGCTTTCCAATATTACATTTAAAGGGATCGAAGGCATCAAAATTCTTTGGAAGTGTACTGAGAGACTTAATAGGTACGTACGGTCAGTAATGGAGCTATTGTGGTTTCAGTTTCTTTGTCCATTTGTTTCGTCGTGAATGTAACCGCTGTTTTCGAGGTACAGTTGGAAAATTGTGGACATTTTGTTTGGTAATACACTATCAAATTATCAGAATATAAATATATATATATGCTTAGCATGCCTATGACACTACGGTTAGTTTTAAATTCGTAAAAACAGCAAAACACCATGGGTGAATTATACAGTTTGAGTGTTTTCCACCTTCTATTTGGAATTTGTTTTATTGAGTTAAAATGCTTTATTTTGTTTCTGAATAATCTTTAGTAATGTAGTCTTTCATATCGCAGCTGAGGAATATTTCCTGATGTAGTTCTTTGTGTAGGTAGAGAATGTCCTGTGATGGTTATATGCGCAGCTGGAGGATATTTTCTGATGTAGTTCTTTGTGTAGGTAGAGAATATCCTGTGATGGTTATTTGCGCAGCTGGAGGATATTTTCTGATGTAGTTCTTTGTGTAGGTAGAGAATATCCTGTGATGGTTATATGCGCAGCTGGAGGATATTTTCTGGTGTTGTTCTTTGCGTAGTTGGGGAATGTTCGATAATGCATTTGACTCAGGTCTCGGGTTCGAATCCCCGTCACAGCAAACATGCTTGCTCTTTCAGTCGTGGTGGCATTATAATGATTCGATAATAATTTAGTAATACTTCGTTCATCAAGCATTTAACCACATAAAAAAAACACGAACAACTGAACTTTACCGCTGCCTATCTTATTATGGCGTTCTGGGTATCCTAATACCATGGCCAGGTGTGTTAAGACGTTCCACTCGTAATCTGAGGGTCTCGGGTTCGAAAGACCAAAAAATGGCTCGGCATGGCCAGGTGGATAAAGGCGTGCGACTCGTAATCCGAGGGTCGCGGGTTCGCGCCCGCATCGCGCCAAACATGCTCGCCCTCCCATGCCGTGGGGGCGTTATAATGTAACGGTCAATCCCACTATTCGTTGGTAAAAAGAGTAGCCCAAGAGTTGGCGGTGGGTGGTGATGACTAGCTGCCTTCCCTCTAGTCTTACACTGCTAAATTATGGACGGCTAGTACAGATAGCTCTCGAGTTGCTTTGTGCGAAATTCAAAAACAAAACAAACAACCCTAAATATCACACGGCAAACTATAAAGGGTGCCAAAAATACAAATCAATTAAAACACTTATACGAACGTAAAAACCCAAACACGAACAAACCACAAACAAACAAAATTCAAGAACAATCAAAACCAACTACCACTCAAACACCAGAAAACACAAACACACAAACAAACTCATATGCTGCAGTAGTCAAGAAAACATCAATCATGCAGAAAAAACCATCGACAAGTAATGAAGATTTACCTAAAACAACTGAAGACATACACAAAACAACACCTAAGAATATTGAAAACACACTAACCAATGTCATTACTTCCACCTTCTCTGAAATATTGACAGAATACACAAATCCAAATAATGAAAACAGTCTAACAGACATAATCATTAAAATAATTATGAAAAACATCCAAAAATACCTACCATAAATTTTAACATATATCATGAACTCTGTCAAACATAATAAATTCACAGTACTACATATCAATATCCAGGGTGCTATTGCTTTCAACACCTCTCCCCGATAAACTTGTACACCTGATCTTTGAGATAAAATCAAATTTAAAATAATAATAATAAAATAGTGCTAAATTAAAACAGCCACCTACATTCTAGACTTAAAAAATAAAATAAAAAAAAAATGAAAGAAAAATATAAATGGACATTGCCCTGAAAAGGACCAGATTTAAAGTTATGTTATTACTTCAGTGTTAATCAGTCCATTCCAACTAAGTAATGGAAGGAGGAAGAGGTCTAGTGTACCTGACCCTCCTGAGTGTACAAATATATGTACCAAAACACCTATAGATAGATAAATATCATTATTAAATTAGAACATTATAAATAGCTCATTTAAAAATTTAAGATTTTTACCATACGAAACAATCTTCAGCTACAGCGTAAACTAAAAATAAGTAATTTCCTAAATTACACACAAATGTTCCTCTAATTACACCATAAAATATTTTACAATAAACACATGCAAAATTACCAAAACACAACATAACGCATAAAATATTATTTAATCACGCCTTCCGAGGTTTTCGAAACTCAAAACTACGTATCATACTTATAAAATAGCGACAGAGTTTCTCCAAATACAAATTTAAAAATTTTTCAAACGCATGATAGAAATACCCATCTGCTGGATATATGAATTTTGACCTACAAATAAGATAATAATTAGTAAACATTTTCCGACAGGATCATTAAATAATGTCTATCCATACCAGTTAAATTTCCCCATTTGCAGAGCTAGTAATTCTCTGTCTACTTCATAAAATACTTCATAAAAGTTTCTCAGTTACACATTAAAGATTCTCTAATTGAACAACGAATTGTTACCTGGAAACATAAAGTGATTCTTTAAATACATTATTGTTTGTTTTCTAATTTCGCGCAAAGCTACACGAGGGCTATCTGCGCGGTAAGACTAGAGGGAAGGAAGCTTGTCATCACCACCTACCGCCAACTCTTGGCTTACTCTTTTACCAACGAATAGTGGAATTGACCGTCACACTATAACGCCCTCAAAGCTGAAAAGGCGAGCATGTTTGGTGCGACGGGGATGCGAACCCGCGGCCCTCAGATTACGAGTCACACGCCTCTATCCACCTGGTCATGCCGAGCCATTTTTTGGTCTTTCGAACCCGAGACTCTCAGATTACGAGTGGAACGTCTTAACACACCTGGTCATGGCGGGCCGATATTTAGGAAGGTATTTTCGAAACTTAGGAGATTTCAAATGAAAAACTATCAGTCTTTGTTTTGCAATATGACTTGTTATTTTAGAATTATGAAAATATATTTTATGTGACATTTATTGCACTATTGCCCATATATAATTCAATTTGCTGAATGTTTATTTCCACCATAATTGCATTGTAGTTTAAAGCACAGAGATTATTGTATTTTTGATGGTTTGAAAGCATCACAAACGTTTCATTATCATAGAAGAAGTAGAACTTGTGTTTCAAATTATTTTACGTTGCAGACAGCACACTCTCAAAGTTTAATTCATTACTGTACCTACATTTGCAGTTTTATTTGCTTGATCCTTGCACGTGCATGTCATTAGTAAATAAATGTTTTTTTGTTCTTTCAGGGATTTCGTCGCTGGTTTATTGTAGCTCCTTGTTGATTCAGTTACCACTCTCTCAATTGTTTTTGTTAAAATATGCGCGATGCAAACTTTATTTACTTGCTATATAATATTCTGCGGAATCTTTATATACATTTTCAAGTTATTATCTTTGGTTAAGGAGAATATCACATAAATGTCTGACTTTAGTTTTATTGCTTAGGTATTTAATAAAACAGGTCGAGGTTTAAGTTTTATTGGTACTAGTCTTGAATATGGACATTGAAGATGACACCGATTTTGTTATTGTAAATAGACGTTTCCAACATAGACAGTAAAATCTAATATTTTTTCGATAAATTTTGTTTTTTGTACCATAGAAATAACAGACATAGACTGGATAAGTAGATCTTAGTTAGTGAAAAATATGTTTTTCAGGGATATTCCTAATATCAATTAATAATATCATTATTAAATACTTTATTTTTGAACTTGGAAAGTAATATTAAGGTGTATTTTCGGTATACAAAGCCACATTTAATAGAGTGTAATAGTAAAAGAAAATATACTATCAAGCAACACATAGTTTTTTCTACCTTTAATATCTTAATGCTGAAATACTAACTGGGAAATTGTGAATATTTTATTTAAACATCTCCTAACTAGATATTAAAAACGAAAATAGACCTCTAAGTATACTTTGTGAATAAATCTATGGAAATTTACGACGATCGAGTTTCATATATGACAGGTTTTTATAGTTACGTATAGAGCGAACTTTTTACAGTAGATGTCTGTGACTTATTATCATTAAATTTCAAACAACACATACAAACAACTTATTTGAAAATGATATATTAAAACAAATGAATCGTGTATACAAACATTTGTTACACAGTTGGTTGTCACATTTGTTTCCAGTCTCTTTTTTTTGCCAAATTCCACACTGGTTCAGTATCTTTAAAACACGGCAGTTTGATAAAATGAGTTACTGTTCTCTTGTCTGTTATTAGAATACAGTCGGTGATAATTTCACTTACGTTATACTATTGGTTACGACAGTTAAAGTCAGAGCCACGGCAGCTACAGTAATGAGTTCGCGCCCGAGTCAGCCGTGGGGGCGTTATAATGTGATGGTAGCCCAAGAGTTGGCGGTGGGTGGTGATGACTAGCTGCCTTCCCTCTAGTCTTACACTGCTAAATTAGGGACGGCTAGCACAGATAAGTACAAACAAACAAACAAACGAAGATAAACTTTCGATATGCTATAAACTATCGCTTTTAAAAATAAGTGAACTTAACATTCACAATGAACTTAAATTAAAACATTGGTGGATATCTAACAATAAGTCTCTCTTGAAGAAAAACATTTACAAAATATTTTTTTTCATTTTAACAAAGATTCATATAGTCTGCACCAACATTTGTAGCCTCCTTGATGGTTTCAATGCAGAATAGGTAGTTCCTGAGGTACAATGCCCACCTCTAGATATATGCAATGGTATGATGATCTATCTGAGTGATGAACTCCTTCCAATAGAGGTAGTTCTGAAATTTCTGAATAGCCAGTGTGATGACCAGATACTCTTGTAGTTCTTCTTCTCATTCTTTAGTAGTTTGTCTACTTGTTCTTGTAGAAATACTGCTCCAATTCCAACATCTGGTGAAATGGCTTGAACAACTGATGGTCTGTTGAAGTATGTCATTATAAGGATTAGCGAACTTCCTAATCTGTTCTTCAACTTCTGAAATGCAATCTGCTGTGATTGTTTCTACTTCATTTTGTTTAGTTGGCGTTTCTTGGTTAGGCCAGTCACTGGTGCAGCAACTACATCGTAGGTTGGAACAAACATCCGATAATGTATTGCTAATCCCAGAAAGAATCTGTCTTGATACTTGGTCATGAGAGATTGCCCATTCTTGTGTGCGTGTTAGCTTCTTCTTTTCCTTGGCTATCTGTGGATCGCCTACCTTGTGTCCAACAAATTTCAGCACAGGATAACTGATGTGATACTCAGATTGTCTGATAGTCGGACATTCTGCCTGAACAGCTCTTTGAGTTTCTTCAGGTTGTCTTCCCGTCTCTTTTTGTGAGTCATAATGCCATGCACATATGCTAGATGTTGGTAGTTTTGTGTACCAGTGTTTTGTCTTTCTATTATTATCTGCATGGAAAGCGGTTTATTAAGAAATCTAGTTCTTTTAGGCATTACTTGCTGAAATTTAGTAACATGACGTTTTATTGTAACAATTGACATTACCAAACTATACTTTCTATGTTCGATAGTACTCAAGAAATATATCAATACACATCATGTTCAAACAAAAACACCAATGTATTTATTAGGCTATTTTACATTTTCATATCTCCGCATATTTTGAAAGTGATTTTATAACATATAATTGCCTGATAAACAGCAGTTACATGTATTAATCAAAGTTGCACAATGTCGACACAGGTGCATATCTATAGGAGATCGTTATTAATTTGTTGGTTACGCTTTACAATACGTGTATGCTATATCACAAGTTGCAGCTAAATCTAAAGTTTCATATTAAGGATTTTCTTATGTATTATATTAATTATGCGTTTAGGTTTGCGCTTATATTTCTGCTATGGATAGGTACATTAATATTAATTATCACAATGATATGTTCAGTGTAAAATATAATGTCAGGAAGTGTAAATATTTGTTTAATATATGTGTGTGTGTATTTTCTTAGAGCAAAGCCACAGCAGGCTATCTGCTGAGCTAACCGAGAGGAATCGAACCCCTGATTTTAGCGTTATAAATTCGGAGACATACTGCTGTACTAGCGGGGAGCACCTTATTTAATATAAATAACATAAAGTTACATAATGTGGCTGTCAGCCCTAATTCTGAAATAATATACCAGAAAGAAGGCATCTAGTCTATATCACCCCCACCACCACCAACAACAACTCTCGGATCACTCTTTACCAGCGAATAGTGGGATTAATCGTCATAAATTATAATTCTTCCCACAGTTGAAAAAGCAAGAACGTTAAGCGACGGGTTTCGATTCCGCGATTCGCAAATTACTAATCGATGGCTCTAACCGCCAGGCCATGGATAAAAAAGTAAACCTTAGAAGTACATAATAAAACTAACTTTGTAAAATCATTACAGAGGGTGGATAAAACGATTCAAAGATTTTTATAAATGAATTTGTTAAACTCGAAAAGCCAAAACATATTTATTAAAACACGATCAAATAATTAGATAGTACCGACTGCTTACTTCTCTGGGCTAATATAGGGGTGATTTTTTATCACTTTTTCTATGGAGGGGTATTTAATGCATAAAATAGTTTAGTGACTAGCAAGTAAAAACCATTATTGATTTTGCTGGCTGCGAAAGGCCTATGCGTCCACTCACAGACACCTGCAGTCTTCTTTCATTGTGTAGTAATGACAAACTTGGATACAGGTCTTTCTTGACGAGACAGGGTCTTTAAAGCCTACGTTATAAAGTAACCATTCCTTGTGAAGACTTAATCTGTATTCTTATACTATACCGGTTTGAAATCTTCTCACGTACTGTTTCAGTAGCTTTCACCGTGGAAGGTAAACATCTAACGACTTAAGGGACTAGGGGTATTCCTCTATAATACATTCTACGGCTTCTCTTCTTTTGCTATTGCTGGGGCTTGATTAAAGTAGACCTAGCGTGCACTGAATGACCAAACTGTACCGAAAAAAATCACTTAAATTCTGCGGAAATGAGCCTTCGAATAATTTAATTTCCGAACCTCTCATGATATATTTCCAGAAGTTAGAAAGACACAATTAATGAGGCTGTTATTACGAGCTCTAATTTTGACCATTTTGTCCAAAATAGCTTCAGTAGGCAGATAAATACACTAGTGGATTGCATTTTGATTGATCTATTTTGACAAATAAGAAATAAAGATACACAGGTAAAACTGAATACGATTTATTTAATTTGATTACAAATGAATTGCTGTAATAATTAAATTTATAAAAAAATTCTTATTATTGTTTAAAAGCAGCTATATGTTTAAAAATGTTGGGAAAATATTGAATTTGTTTGTAGAAAAATGCAACGACTAAAAAGTTTTTAAAAGCTAATTTCGATATTTTAGCTAATCTGACTATTACGTGATTGATCAAAAAGAAAAGAAACGATAACAACAACAACTAAAACTGAAAACCATTCTTTCTTGTTAACTATCATATTAAAACAAAATATTTATGAGGAGTAGTCAGACATTTAGCCTCTTACATTTTATGTGGCCTGGCATGGCTAGGTGGTTTGGGCGCTCAACTCCTAATCTGGAGGTCGCGTGTTTGAATCCCCGTCACACCAAATATGCTCTCCCTCTCAACCGTGGGGATGTTATATTGTGACGGTCAATCTCACCATTCGTTAGTAAAAGAATAGCCTAAAACTTGATAATGATGACTAGCTGCCTTCACTCTAGTCTTACACTGCTAAATTAGGAAGGGCCAGCTAGCGCAGATAGCCCTCGTGTAGCTTTGCGCGAAACATGAAACAAACATTTTACACTCTTCCATTCGCCAACACTACATCTGTTAAAAACTTTGATAAATTAAAGAGTCAGTAAAGACATGAAAAGTCCTTATGGTTTCGGTAATAGCTTTTAGTTGCCGAAATATAAAACAAATTCAACACAGTTTCATTATATTTTCATGTCAGATATTTAATCTGGAAATGACCTTCACGTGCTTGGAGTGCAGATTTAGACTGATTACTTGGGTAGCAATGTGCATTGATGTTAACTGATATAAAGCTGATTAGGAGCTACTAAAAATAAGTGTCTCTGGGTGGTCACTAGATGTGACATATGGTAGGTGAATAGGTAGGTGCGTGAAGTATTACATCTATCTCTCTTGATAGAAGGCGGAGGCAGTTCTTCAAACCTTTAGATCAAGATGGATGAACACACTCTTCTACAAAGGCATTCTCTTATCTATCTATCATTGTTTCAATTTCTATGCCCATTAATATACGTGTCATTCTTTCCATTTGTTCTCTGTTTCTAACCTTGTCGTCAGCTTTTTTCTTTGTCCGCATGGTTCACAAAGTTGTAAAGCTTAATTTTATCATTATAAACAGAATACCTTACTGACACTAGTGTAACATAGTCAAACATATGGTGTTTTTTAATGTACTTAAATACTAAGTTTATTTCCACGATATTCTATGAAGTAAATTATTGTCTTTGCGAGAGATATATTATCCTGTAGGAACCTATTTTGCTAATTTAAGTGTTAAATGTTCCAATTATAGGATAACAGAATTACGTGAGATATATAGTACATATAATACTTATGCCGTAGTATTAAGAATGACCTTTTTCGGTCTTGTTGCTTCGAATAGCCCAACGACATACCAATCAATAATTTACTGGATTTTTAGAAACATAATGCTGATTCTCTGTGATCTTTGATAATTATAAATACTTGTAGCTTATTATTGGTTCAGAGACATAAAGGCAACTCCAAATGAACCAAAGTGGGAAAATATATAATATCATTGTCATACAAAGATATGATATTCTTTAACCTTAGCCTTTGAAAGATGGACTTTTCCTCTCCTTGAGCGAAGTGCTTGTTGTTATGTCACTAGAATTATTTTACATACAGAGACAATCAAGTGAAGTAGGGTTAGTTACACCATCTTCTCTTATGTCTGAGGATGTGGAATTGATGCTATTGCTACAAGGAATATTTTTTTAAAATTTCGAACTTTTATTGCTCTTTAGTTTATTTTCGTGCAGTCGGGTACACAAAATGGTATCTTCGATATTTTGTAAATTTGTGCGGTATAATCAATTTACAGGTCATGGTGTTAGTGTATTTTGTATGGTAGGTCAGTCTTAAAACAATAATAAGTGGTGCATTTTAGGACGTAATTCACTTTCGTGTTGTCGTCTTGCTTTGTATTATGCAGCAAAATTATAAATTATTTTCTCTATATAGTTTGACGAGTAAAACGTGTTACTTGTAGACAAACTTCCCGTTTTATAATAATGCGAAAGAGGCTTTTATGAGAAGTGGAATAAGTGTCATTTCCTTTAGTTATTGTTGTAAAACTCGGAAAACTTCCCTTCCTTATATTTGTTGTTTTGAAAGACGGAATACTTTACCTCGGTTAGTTGTTACAATGAAACGAGGAAGACAACACTTTTTATTTAATAGTTCTTGTTATGAAACGTGTAAAACGTCAATCCATATAGTTGTTGTTGTGAAAAGTGAGTTGCTGTTATGAGACAGGGCTCATTTACATTTATTATAAGAAAATATGTTTAACATTGAGGTAACTTGCTTGTTAATTTTTAACATATAGACATTGCATGTATAATTGTAAGTAACAGTTGTTCACCTTAAATATTACCATATTATTGTCATACCTGAGCTGGGTAAAACACAGATAGCCCTTTGTGTAGGTTTGTGCTTAATAACAAACAACAACTCTAAGATTTCTTACAATCTTTATATATTAGAGTTTTATATGTAACTTTATTTTGGCTACTTAGAGATACACAAATAAACGAGACGTTTTCCGTTTTTAAGTATTTTCTTTCATCGTGTAGTGATCATTTTTTTATATATGTGTATAAACAGATGATGAATGTTACATGTATAAACAGATATTGAATGTCACATGTATAAATAGATGTTGAATGTTACATATATAATCAGATGTTGAATGTTACATATATAAACAGATGTTGAATGTTACATATATAAACAGATGTTGAATGTTACATATATAAACAGATGTTGAAAGTTACATACATAAACAGACGTTGGATATTTACATTCTTCTTTTTAACCTTTTCCTCGCCTGGTTATCTTATTTTTATGTACTAAGTTTGGGTGAGTCATGGGTCTTATTAAGAATTTGGAGCTATACAATGGTGCAAAAATCTAGTTTGTTTGATATCTTGATGCAAGTGTATTAAGCTACGTATCCGAACCAGTGTAATCAATGTTATAATTAAACAAAAGGCCCCGCCAGCCCTGGATATAGCAGATGAAGTATGGTTGACATAAAATAACATTCTTTTTTGCTTTCAGTCATGGGTTCTTGGAATTACTGACGTTTATACCCAAATAATTATAATTAAAAAGACATGTGGTTTTCACACACTTATTTTACATAACTCAGTTCGTATGATTTGGAACCATAACTGTTGATGAGAAATAAACATTACAACACACACATAGTGAGCAGGTAGTCTAACTTGCTAATTTCATTATTTTCCATATCTGATACAAACTGTCGGGTTTGTTTCTCTAAAATTCTTTCTATTCACTGTATAGATGTATTTTGGCTGTTGGCTTATTGATACCGTTACAGTCCTCTAGGATTCTTTTGATATGAATATGATTTTCGCTCTTTTATGTAGCATAACTTCCTTTTCGACTTGTATAGAATTTCCAAGCCATTGTTGAAACAGGATATCCTACGCCTGGTGCTTTACCTAATGTTTATGAAAATCAGAACATTAACGATGGCGCCTAACAGAAATAAAGTCTGATAAATGGCACAGAACAACAACAGTACCCCATCTAATGTAGTTTAACCCAAAACTTATTGATTATCTTTGTTTAATAGTAAGAAACGATCTCAGTTTACACACAGAATGAAAGCTTCTGCTACACGTTTATTTTTGCACATTACTAGTTTATATTCGTTTGAAATAATGTATAAATATCATTTAATGGTTAACTGTGTTCCAAATGTTTGTATATTTCATTTACTACTTATACTAATGTGCTATTAGATAGATCCATTCAAATTTCTTTTTGCAACTTGTGCATTGCATCGATATTTAGTCTTACGGGAAAAATTAGCCATAAAGAACAATTCTGAGCTGTTTTGGAAAGAGCGGAGGACCTGTTAAGGCTCTGATTACAGGACTGTGTGACAGTTATCTAAGATGAGCAAAGATATCAAAACGTACAGAGGACCATTAAGTAACATTAATAAGAGTGTTAAGGTTGGAAAGAATCTCTCACGACTCTGTTGAATACTTCTGAGATATGCTGACCGTATTACAGCTCTAGAGTAGCCCTCTGTGATATAGTGTAAATAGCGTAACAAAAGGCTTATGTAATACAAAAGAGACAAGGGAACTAGGATAGATTACTGAGAAACATGCGAAATAATAGAAACGCAATGCATTTTTAAGTGGTAATGTAAGATATCAAGACTCTAAGTAGCACTTGTGATATGTTAAGGATAGTGTAAATGCAGGGAAGTATTTTTGGACGTGTTGGATATAACTGGATCATGTTGAAAGTTTCTGTGATATGCTGTGGTTAGCAGAAGTGTACACCAAACTTCTATGGTATGTTGTACATAAAAAAAATCCTTGTTATTTGGAGTATAACAGACATCTGTGATATGCTAGTGATAACAGATCCCTAGAGAACTTTTGTGATAAGTAAGAAATAGGACAACTATTGGATGCTGTGATGTGTTGGAAAAAGCAAGATTCCATAAGGTAGCAGACTACTGTGATGTGTTGCATTCAGCATAACATACAACTGGTTACCGTGACATGTTCAAGTTAACCGGATTTTATAATGTTTAAATGATATGTTGAAAATGACAAAACTCTAGTGGAAGCTTCTGTAACACTATGGTGTTAGAAGACTTCCAGACGTGATTTGTGATATGTTTTTGACAGCAATAGTCTAAAGTAAACGTCTGTGATATGCAACAAATATCATAACTGCAAGGAAGATGTCTACGATGGGTGAGATAGTATAACTGCAGGAAGACTTTTGAGTTGGGTAAAAGACAGTATAATGGTAGGGAGACTTTGAGGTTGGTAAGAGATAGCATAGCCGTAGGGAGACTTTAGTTAAGTGTTAACGATATAAAAACTATAAAACACACATCTGTGAAGAGTAGAAGATAGTTGAACTCTACAGCAGATTTGTGTAATTAGAAAAGACAAGGGAAGCAGTATACAGAAATCTTCTGTCAGTTACTGCTAGCTCTCAATCAGTTTTGGAATATGTTGGGATATCAGAAGTATATAAAAGGCTTCAACAACACGTATGTATAATCAGGACTAGACTAGCCTTTTGTGATATGAGGACTCTGAAGCGGGCGTTTGGCATATCCTTAAGATATCAGGATTCTAAACCAGCATTCTGGCATAAGTTTGAGAAAGAAAAATCTTCGGACACACTTCTGAAGTATATAAGAAATAGCAAGACTGTGAGAAAGACTTTTGGAACTTGCATGGAGTAGTATGTGAATGGAAGGTACTTTGATATGCAACATATAGTAGTAACGCACAAAGGACGTTTAGAACTTTTAGAAAGTATTTGTATGGAACACTGAAGGTAGCGGAACTGCTGAGAAGACATGTAGACATATAAGGCATATCACGCCTGTAAGTGGGAATTTCGGAAGTTTTTCAACCATCAGGACTATAGATAAGACCTTTGGACTTTGCCATGAATATTAAAACTGTGTGAAAGACCTTGCAGAGAATCGTAGAGCTCTATGGTTGCCAGTTAGTCAGCAGACTTCTTCTGTCTAAAAGATATAAAAGAACTCTTCTATTTAGTACAATTGCATATTGGTTTGTAGGCGTATAGTTCTTGTACTGGTGTATATTAAAGTTGAATTTTGTTGATCTATTCTGTACAGGCTAAGCCTAAAGAGCGTTATTATTCAAGTTGATTGGTTTTTCTATTACATGAAGAGAAGCTTACTGATTTTCTAATTACTATAAATGATGAATTAAATTAATTAAAGTACAAATAAATAATAACAATATAACTGGTGTTAAAATAAATAATTGAATAATGAGTTGTCAACCTTATCCTAATTGTGATTTGTAAGTTACTTAAATAAAATGTATACAATGTAAGCATAACGAATTTTAAGCTAGTTCACATCCATACCACTTGTTGTTCGTAGAGCTTGTTATCATAAATAACATCTCTGTTACGACCATGTCTGTATTTCAACGGGTCTAGTAAACCGTGGAGCTAGACGAAAGGTCTTGTTGTAGCAGATATAGTGTGTGTTGCTTTTCACTTATATGTTTCAAGAATGCAGAGTTAGACAATGACTTAAGGCATAACTGTAAACAATGGTGTTCTGATGCTGGAATTTGAGTAATATCCTGTAACCAAATTTCTCTTAAGTATTTAAGTAACTGTATAATAGCCAGTTGACTCGTTAAATGTTTTTAGGTTTGAAATTTAATGATATTTTGAGTAAAAGCTACAATAAATAAGAGTTCCAACATGCATATTTTGAGTTTGAATGTGAAACAAAGTAAAAATAAAATCTTAATATTCAAGAGTTCACACTTAATAAATGTCAGGTCATGGTCAGGGTCGCCCGAGTTCTATATTCCTGAACTGTGTTGTGAAGTTCGATGTGAGAATCGGTTGGGGCTGAAAGAAGTAAGAAAGTGGTCGGGTTTTGGTCAGTCCCTATTGGATTAGGAGATTACAGCACTAAGTGGTTAGAGAATTATTGTAAGAGTGGCGCACTTTTAAGGGCAACAAATTCAAAAGCTACAGGAATCCCTAGAATTATGAAACTTTTTAATTCGGAATAAGGAAAACATAGAAAGAGAGAGAGATACGAAGGAAGGAAACTGTACTGCCAGAAAGAACCAAAGCTAGTTTGTTGTTAGGTTGAAAGTTAGTGTGGGTCAATTCCTGACAGAAATATTTAATAACTTTAATAAAGCTGAAGGGAAACCGATGCGCGAGTATAGTATCATCTCAACAAGGTAGACCATAAAAAATGACATCAGAAGCGGTTTACAATAAAGTGATGTCAGAAAACAACCGATAACAGACTGTCAGAGAATCAAGTTGAGTTAGAATTACTCTAAGACACTAAAGTTAAACACGTCCAACACGTAATACCTAGCCCCTTTGTTGTACATTTTTTTATCAATGGTTTCTATAGTATGAAGTGTGACCTGAATCGCCAGTTTCTTGACCAAACGAATTAATTCTGCACAAAATACGTAGGGATTGTACAGACCATAAATTATTGTTGCCATCTACTCTATTTCTTGAGAACTTCCTTTTAAGTGTTTACATATCGGAATATTTAATATTCAGAATTTACTTCTTTCTTGATAGCAAGTTATTTAATAGTGTTTTCATTCTCTCTTAACATATCTTTTTTTTCTGTATAATTTGCTTTTAAACTAAAATCCCTTTAACCGAACAAAAAACTCGAAACTACTTCACGTATAACTTATAACTAATGGCAAAAACTAGGGTCTGGGAGAAGAAAAATTAATATACTTTGTATATTAAAAACAGAAACAAAGTTCAAAGCATTTTGTTATTCCAAATAAAAACAAAATGTTGCACGAAACTAAATCTCTAAAAACATTTCTGTGAATAAAAGTTACACTATATAACAAAAATTTTACTTTTTTTGTTCCTGGGCAGAAAGTGTTATTTCACAATCGCTTATGCGTAAAGTAGATGAAAAAGACCTATTTTCCTCTTCAAACTTTGCTTTTGTGACCTGGGTAATGAAAATTTCAAATTTACCCATTTTTCAGAACATTCCAGGTAGATTCAGTGCTGAATAGCTGATAGAGAACTTTCTCAAACTTACAATAATTTTCAAGAACATTTTGGAATTTTCTAGAACTTTCCATAGTAATATATATACAGGTGCTCACTACTCACCACTTCAGTTTAGTTCTAGCTGCCTAAGTGAACACATAGACCCATTTGATTTTATCAGAGATGGCATAAAGAAGCTGCAAGCATTCTCCAGGCGCATTCAGCTACGTATGTGGCCAATCTATCAAGACAAGAGCGAAAACGTACTCTGTGACAGCATCTGCTAAAATGTGTGAAACATACAAGACATATTTCGGCATGCCTGTTGGGGATCAAGACAAACCATGGACACCTCATTTTACCTGTGAGTACTGCAAAATAACTCTAGAAGGTAAGACGGACAGTTTTGTTTGCTTTAATAGTAAGATTTTATATTAAAAAAATTTTAGACTTTTTTTAAAATTTAAATATATTTTAATTTATTATTTCTAATTTCCAATAGTATAGAAAAATATCACATATAAAATATTTTGCATGAACCTCTTACACATTAGTTGTGGATGAAATAAATTTATTCTTCATAATAACAATTTTATTTTGATCTTTTGCAGGATGGTACAGAGGAGAAAAGAGAGCCATGAAGTTCGCTATTCCAAGAATTTGGCATGAACTTAATGAACACTCAAGCAATTGTTACTTCTGCATGGTGGATTCTTCCAAACGTCGGGCTGGTAAGAATGTATCTGCTATCATGTATTCAGACCTTCTATCATCCATAGCCCAGTGCCACACTGTCCTGAGTTCCCTGTACCCACTCCGCCAGAGAGAAAGCAGCCATCTCGAAAAACTACTCACTTCTAAACATTGTTATTCATTTTTGTATAACTTTATTATTAATACATGTAAATCGTGATTCACATGTTGTTTTATTCAGACCTTATACAAATGAAAATGTGAAAATTTGCCCATTTTTACATAGAAAATATGTTAATTTCCAAATTTGATTATCCAGGTGACAAAAGCAAAGTTTGAAGGGAATAATGGCCATTTTCTGTACTTTTACAACATAAGCAATTAGGAAATAACACATACTATCCACGAACAAAATTTGTGTTACATAGTGTTATTTATTTTTATGTATTGTTTTTGCTTTGAATTTTGCGCATGAAAAAGTTATTTGAACGATTTCACTACTTCGAAATGATGTTTTTTTCAAGGATTTTTTAGAATTTCGCGCAAAGCTACACGAGGGCTATCTGTGCTAGCTGTTTGTTTTGGAATTTCGCACAAAGCAACTCGAGGGCTATCTGTGCTAGCTGTTTGTTTTGGAATTTAGCAGTGTAAGACAGCTAGTCATTACCACCCACCGCCAACTCTTGGGCTACTCTTTTACCAACGAATAGTGGGATTGACCGTCATTTTATAACGCCCCCAGGGTGAGCATTTTTGGCGCGACTCGGGCGCGAACCCGCGACCCTCAGATTACATAGCGCACGCCTTAATGCGCTAGGCCATGCCAGGCCCCTGTGCTAGCCGTACTTATTTTAGTAGTGTAAGATTAGAGGGAAGGTAGCTAGTCATCACCACCCACCGCCTACTTTTGGGCTACTCTTTTACCGACGAATAGTTAGATTAACCGTAACATATAAAGCCCCCGCGGCTGACAGGAGGAACATGTTTGGTGTGAGGGTGATTCGAAACCGCGACCCTCAGATTAGGAGTCTAGCGACCTAATCACTTGTCTATTTTTAACTAATAAAATAATATATAGTCATGTTTGTATTGTGTAATTCTAAACAGTGAGAGAGATAATAAAGCGGAATATACGTTATATGGAAAAGCCAACAAAAACAAAGAAACAACAGATTAATGACAAGTAGGTTTCTGAGAAAGTTATTTAGTATTCACTATGAAAACCAAACCGCATACTCGGTATTAAGCCTCAACAATTCATGCATTTGTAACGTCGTATAAAAACATAACGACGTTACTGTGTGTGTATTTAATTAAAGTTGCTGTTAGCGTAGCAAGGAAAGTTTACTAATTGTCCATATGCGCTATGTTTCTTAGAAAGAAAATCTTTGAAAAAATCTAACTTTTCTCTTTTTTATTCAACCAGATGAAAGCGAGGGTCTTGTGAGTTAATGGAATGACGTTTTTTGAAGATTGCAACACTTAAAGAGTATCAAAGCTGATCAGATGATTGTTAAACAAAATCCTTTCGCAAAGAGTTCTTCACTTGCGAAATTACGTTTTCCCTTTTGGATGCAATTAATTGTGTTATATATGTGTAAAAATTTATTTAATAATTTAGGTAGATATGGAGCAAAGTAATCCGTCTCAAAAATACAAACATAAATTATATTTTTTCTTAAGTAAACCTACCTTATTAGGAGTTAGTTTTCCCAAACTGCATTTAAAGTCAAGATGGCCGTTTTATTCTACCTCCCCCTATTTCCTTACTGTCTCTCTAAGAGCAACACTCTGAAGAGTGATTGGAGGATGCACTTCCTTGCTTTGTCACTATTTTCTAAACAATCAACTGCTGAGTTTCAAACGGGCAGTATCACAGATGATACTTTGATATCTTCTTTCTTTGCTAATTGCCTCTAACACGTAATGTCTAGGAAAAGCAGAAAGTTATAATAGCCACAAATAAGACGCATGGTGCCTTCTAATTTATTGTTTGTAATAGTCCTTGTTAACAAAGATAAAGTTTTTGGGTATGTACAAGTTGATGACTCTTTTTAAGTAACAATTGCTATTAAGGTTGAAATTTACAGAAATACATAACATTAAGCAAAAAACATGTTTGAAGACTATTTTTAGATATATTGTTGGGAAATAACTTTTTGCCAAAATCAGGGATCTGTGCGATGAGGCCTGTAGGTTGAAGCAATACTTATAACATGAAAATTGGAGAGGAAGTTAATCTTTACTATAGATTTCTGAAATTTTTCCAGTATACACCGTTTAACCTTTGTCAAAGTAAGGAATACTTTGAAATCTAAGTTTTGCAATCACTCTGTTTCTGTAAAACTGCACAAAATGGGCGTTTTTGACACAATTTTAATATATCACAACAATCCAGATGCTTTTATTTATTGTCTATCTTACTTTAATCTCTAAGACTACAATATAAAGTTCACTATTCAGTCTGTAGACAATGATGTTCTTGCTCTTCTAGACATCAATATTCACCATCAGGGATACCACGCCCTTTACAGAAAACTAACACACACTGGAACAAGTATCTACACTTCTTGTCTTACCACATTCACTCTGTTCATGAAATGCCTTTTTTAATTACATCAAGATAGTTTGTGATAAAAGTCAAGTTCAAGAATATAAAGGCCACCTTCAAACCAATAACTATTCCCGCAATTTTATCTACAGTTTTTGGATTGTTCGTTTGTTTATTTTCGTGCAAAGCAACACAAGGGCTATCTGCACTACCCATCCCTTTATCTTCAAAATAATCTGCATTATAATTTCCACTGCCAAAGGTTCTGTAATTAAGCTGTCATGTCGAGAACATGCCGCTGTTTGCTACATGCATTCCATAAGTCATCTAGTCTACGAAAACGAAAGCTTTTCAGCGCTCATATCAACAGTCTGATCTCAAATAAACCAATATACACTACACCTAGCGACTTGAACACTATGTCTTTGAGTGGAATAGCAGGCATTCACGTATTAGTTCCTAGCTGGTTGGTGTAATCCAAGTGTGATTAGATATGTCGTGAAAGCAAGGTGTGTCCACATGATTTATGTCGCTTTTCCAGACAATATCCTTCTTATATTATATTTTAAACTGTTACTTTGGGTAATTGGACGGCTTCTACTTTTGAAACATCATGTTCCTATGTAGTTGTTTTTCTGTTATAAAATGCTGCATTTTTCTTATCACACCTGAGGTACAACTTGTTGCTTGTTGCTCTCCTGATGTTCCTGTTGTCCCAAGTTGATTCACATAAATGAATATCTTTGTTTTGGAAATTCTAAATTTCCCTCCTATAGTCGTCATTATGATCCCAATGTGGGAATATTTGAATATGAAAGTGCTCGAAATTATTAATTTTCAGTTTTGTCACACTACTCATCAACCGCCAAAAAGTGCCAAAATGTAGTTTTAATACAAGCTTTTCCATCGCGACTTTACATTAGTTGTGGTTGTCAGGTGAATTTCTAGGTTCTACATTTGTATATTTTTAACAATAGCTATAAGAAAACGACATGTTGATGTTCCTAACATAAATTCTTGAAGATCACAAAAACGAAACTATAATCCCATGTTTAGGTAGGCCCGGCATGGCCAGGTGAGTTAAGGCGTTCGACTCGTAATCTGAAGGTCGCTGGTTCGAATCCCGGTCGCACCAAACATGCCCACCCTTTCAGCCGTGGGGGCGTTATAATGTGACGGTCAATCCCACTTTGGTAAAAGAGTAGTTCAAGAGTTGGCGGTGGGTGGTGATGACTAGCTGCCTTCTCTCTAGTCTTACACTACTAAATTAAGGACGGCTAGCACAGATATCCCTCGAGTAGCCTTGTGCGAAATTAAAAACAAACAAACATGTTTAGGTAATTTTGCACCATAAAAACTGTTTTCATGATGATGAGATATTAGCTGAAAGTCTGTTCGATCGACATTCTATCATTTGAGTACAAGCTATACTTGAAAGGAACATGTGCTTCAGAAGGATGCTTTCAAAAGAAGAAAAAATCCATGTTACTCAAGTTCAGCTTGAATTTATGTACACTTGAATGAATTCAGACATGTTCTAAAACAAAACAGGAAACGACTTACTGATTAAAAATATATTTTTTTTTGTTAAAAATTTCCTGAGGTTTCGAAAGTGGATCAGACGGTACATACTTTTCACTTGTATCGACGTGAATAATATTTTCCAACTCACATCAGTTCATTGAACACATATTATCAATCAAGAGTTATATTGACTATGTTTTTCTCATCATTATTCTTGTATTTCAGCTACGTCATCTTGAAGTATAGGTTTCTTTTCGTCAATAATCTGAAAAATATTTGTCCCAAAATTAATTAGATATCAAGTTTGCAAGTCAATTAAGTGAGCATGCGAGGTGCAGGAACTGAAAACAATTTCAAATAAATAATTTAAAACTGAAGAAGATGATATTGTTATGAATTAAGCACAAAGCTACACAATGGGCTCTCTGTACTCTGCCCACCACTGGTATCTAAACTCGGTTTTTAGCGTTGTAAGTCCGCAGATATACCTCTGTGCCACTGGGGGACAACTAGAGAAGTACCGAGGAATTAATTAATAATATTTCTGTGGCTGAATGTTATCATTTAATAATAAACTAAACACAAATTATTACAGTTTACAGTAAGATTATTTTTTTAGAACAGGTGCGACGTTTCGATCACTGTTGCGATCATTATTAAGTACACGTTTTTACACTAAAGAACGTTTCAGTATTTAAATCAAAACTCAAAATCGAATAATGTATGAAAATTCTAGAATTGGTTGTAGTCACTTAGTCATGTAAATATCAATCCGCGTGAATTTTACAGATCATTTATGTAAGGCTAAAGAAAACAATACAAAGATGAAAAAAATATATAATATTGAATATTTTATGCAAAATACTTGTATAAGTTTAGGAATGTGTGGGAAAATTAACAATCAAAGATATATATAGATATAGATATACTTCGGTATTTGGTAATTCATAGATTGTTTGAAAATTCACGCAGATTGATATTTTACTCATATTTACTACCTGGAAAAAAACGATAAAAGAGAGAGAGACTTTTTCAGCAGTGTCTGTTGAGTCTGGGGGGTCTTCAAAAGAAGTAATGTTAAAGTACAGTGATGGGTAAATCAAACAGCAAGAAAAAGCGTTATCAACATGAAGTCATTTTCAGATGATTACTCCGGATAACATATTTAACCAGCGTCGCAGAGAAACTAAAAAAATAAAAGAGATACGGTGAATTTTCTTTTTCTTAGAGACAAGTTCACTCAATGACATTTCAAACATTTTACGTCGAAAATTTATCTAAAATGGTCGAATTTTTTTTACTCACATTAACAGTTTTACACTTTAAAAATCACTTATAAAAGTGAAAACAGTTATAATTTTCAAGTGTTTTGTGTTTGTTAATTTTAAATGCTTAGAAAATATATTCAATTAATCGATCCTAGAGTGAATCAACATCTTTTTTTAATTTCTTAGAAAGTAGACATTATTATTGTTGACACTTACTTTACATTATATGTGGTAGATGTGGACAGAGGATGTTTTAAAAGAAATATGTTAATTCACCCCTTGGAACTTGTAAGTTTCGTACAGATACTGAAGTGTGTTTTTACAAATGAATATATGTTTCCCAACTGTTAATAATTCATCTAAAATTATGCTACCTCTTATTGTGAGGCCCAGCATGGCCAGGTGGTTAAGGCACTCGACTCGTTTTCTTAAGGTCGTGGGTTTGAATCCCCGTCACACCAAACATGCACGCCCTTTCAGCCGTGGGGGCCTTATAAGTCACGGTCAATCCTATTATTCGTTTTAAAGAGTAGTCAACGAGTTGGCGGTGGGTGGTGATGACTAGCTGCCTTCCTTCTAATCTTACACTACTAAATTAGGGACGGCTAGAGCAGGTTGCCCTTGTGCAGCTTTGCGCGAATTTCAAACCAAACCAAACTCTAACTGTAGTTTATTTTGAATGTAGTGCCTAGTTGTCATCAGAGGGTGTATGTAGAAGTGGCGTTAGACATATTTTTTTTTCTGACAAAGAACAATTTACATTATGACCTGAAACCTCCTTTAATCAAATTTGGAAGTTTAAGAGTATATTATGTTAGTTTTGATTTAAGAATTAAGTACTTAATATCTAGTTTTTGATGCACTATTTAATATTTAGTGGCCATTTTATGTGTTGCCCGTAATGTGTGAACGAACAATACGTACTACAGATGAAGTTGCCGGAATTATTATTCTGTTTAGGTTATACTGGATATTAATTGGTAAACTGAGACTAATTAATTGAGAAATGGGTTAATTTTATGAAACATTATACTTAATTATACCCTGTAATATGGGGGTTAGTATATTATTTCTTTTATCTTTGAATTATAAGCTACGATTCAGTAAAATGCTATTTAATACCTAGCTTTAAAAGAGTTCTATTGACGAATCTGAGCGCTGAATTTTTAAAGTATAAATTACTTATTTATTTTTTTGCGTATATTATTGTTAGAAGCTGTATTTTATGACTATGGATGTGTCCTTACTTGTGAATTCATGTCTAGTCTATGGCAAACTGTCCAGAGCTCAGATTTAAGCTATTAAAAAGCCATAAGGTAATTTTATTTTACAGCGGTTAAAATTTACAGGGATGTTTGACGAGGTATCACGTATTGGACTCTCTCCATAAAAGTGAAATAAATGCCGTAGAGTGAGTTTCTGAGATATTTATTTTTTAAGTGCGTTTTAGTTGCCGGACGAAACATCTTTAAGTATGACATGAAATATTTTTGTAACACTTCTTTTCGTTTCTTACAATGTTGTTTTTCCTATTTCTAGTTATAAAGGTTTTTTTTTGCTCAAATTTTTGCTTCTTTGTTTGAATTTCTCGCAAAGCTACACGAGGGCTACCTGCGCTAGTCATTCTAATTTAGTAGTGTAAGACTAGAGGAAAGGCAGCTAGTCATCACCACCCACCGCCAATTCTTGGGCAACTTTTTTACCAACGTATAGTGGGATTGAACATAACATATAACATCCCTACGGCTGAGAGGGTGGAAATACTTGGTGTGACGGGGTTCGAACTCACGACCCTCACATTAGGAATCGAGCTCCCTAACCACCTGGCCATGTCTGGCATCAGAGTTTTGCAGTACTGCTTTTATTTCATGTGATATGTAATACTCTTATTCTGTTTCTTTCACAGGTTTATACTGTTCAGTCTACTAACATATTTTGGTCATTTAATTAACGTCTATTATTTTAACATTTCAATTCTTTAATATACTGTAAGGACGGATTTTATTCATGTGAACTATTTTACTTGTATTTGTTTTCTAATGAACTGCTGGTGTATGGTAAAAGTAAATAAATTAGTGATGTATGCTCTTTTTTTGGCGTCATTATGTTTAGATCAGTGGTTCTTAACCTGGGTTCAGTTGAACCCCTGGAGTGTGTGTGTCTGTTACATTCACCCCATTCGTATGATTCGTGACATCATGCTCCACTTGGCCATCATTGACCGCGACTGATTACGTCACATCACTTGGCTTTCTTAATATCTGTGCTGCAGGGAACTTCGTGCGCTTAGCAGTCGACTTGTGACTGTAGTAATCGTGTGTCATTTGTGATTTTTTTTCCAAATCTTTCAATTCCTTCATACTAACTATGTCGAGCAAAAACAGAGAGTGGTCGGACGAATACGTACAATATGGATTCAAGTGTTAACGGAAAATGAGGGGAGTCAGCGTCCTCAATGCATGATTTGCAATGCCAAGTTGAGCAATTTTAGTTTACCACTGGCAATACTGAGAGAACACTCCATAAAGTTGCATGGAGATGGAAAATACAAGAACACAACGCTTGCTGAATTCAAGGTAAAGAGAGCCAGGTTCGATTAAAAGGCTACTTTGCCTGTTCTCGGCTTTGTACCCACCGCCAAACCGATCTTCACAGCATTGTACGAAGTTGCGTACTTGATCGCAAAGCATGGCAAACCCCACACCATTGGTGAAGCACTCGTAAAACCACCTGCATTGAAGATGGCGAATATCATGCTGGGAAAAACTGCTGAAAATAAGTTATCCCAAATTCCTCTTTTCAAATGACACCATCAGCAGCAGAATAGATGACATGAGCGATGACATCTTGGCTCAAGTAGTTGCAGATCTGATTTCAAGCATAGCAAAATTCAGCCTTCAACTCGACGAGACCACCGACGTTTCCAATCTAAGCCAGCTTGTTGTATTCGTGCGCTATGTGAAGAACGACGAGATAAAAGAATATTTATTATTTTGTAAGCCTCTTACAACAACAACAACTAAGACGTGAAGAAACTTGTGGATGACTTCTTTAGAGACAACGACCTTTTGTGGGATATGGTTTCTGCAGTTTGTTCGGACGGAGCTCCAGTCATACTGGGAAGAAACTCTGGTTTTTGTGCACTGGTGAAAGTCGATGCATCACACATCATTGTAACGCACTGTGGTTTGCACAGGCATGCGTTGGCAAAAAAACCTTGCCTTCAAAACTGGCAGAAGTATTAAAAATTGTTGTGGAATGTGTGACTTTTGTGCGAAATAGTTCCCGGAAGCACCGCGTCTTCAAAGAGCTGTGTAATGACATGAATTCAGAGTTTTTGGCTCTGAATTCGAGGTACTTCTGTACCATTCTAACGTTCGGTAGTTATCCCGGGGAAAGGTGCTGAATTGTGTTTTTGCCATGCGTGTGGAATTAGCCCTGTTTTTGCGAGAGCACCAACATTGTCGTGCAGATTGCTTCGAAAAATGTGAGTTCATTCTCATTTTGGCGTACATGGCCGATATCTTCAATGCTCTATATCATCTCAATCAACAGATGCAGGGCGGTGGAGTCAACATCATCAAAGCGGAAGAAAATCTTTAGGCTTTTCAAAAAAAGCTACCGTTATGGAAATGACGAACAGAGAATGATAAATTTGCAAACTTTCCCGTGCTGGACAACTGTGTAAGTAAGATCGAAGATGTGTCTGAAATCAGAGCCATTTCTGTACCCGAGGAACTGAAGCAAGCAATTGCCATGCACTCAGATGAGCTCGCAAAGTCTCTCGACGGATACTTTCCCACCAGAGTCATATCCAGCCTGGGTGAGACAGCCGTTCACGTTTGGTGTTGCGACAGCAGATGTCAATGATGAATACCTCGACAAAAGCATTGAACTTCAGCAGAGCCATGTTCAACAGCAACTTTTCAGAACAACAACGCTCTCAACGTTTTGATGTCACCAAATCGTAGCGTACCCTCTTATTGTTAAGAAAGCCCTTGAGATACTCATACCGTTTGTTACAACGTATCTTTGCGAGCAATCCTTTTCAAGGATGTTAGACATAAAAACGAGGAAAAGGAACAGACTTTGTTGCGAAAATGATATGAGAGTGGCACTTGCCAAGGTGATGCCGCGCACTTATGAACTTGTCTCTGAAAGGAAATAGCAAAAGTCACATTGAATTGCAGTAAATATTCATTGAGTTATGTTTTTGTTTTTTTGTGAAATTCATGTTTTGTTGGTTTTGTTCTTTGAACACAGTGATATTGTGTGCAATTGATGCATGGCTCATTTTGTGCACTAATAAAATATCTACTTATGTTTTGAATTTGAAAAAAAAATTATATTTTATTTTTCCAATTACGAAGGGATAAGTAAATGCAAGTACGAAACTTCCGGGGTTCAGTACCTCCAACAAGGTTAAGAACCACTGGTTTAGATTAAGATAAGCGGTTTCTCTGTTTGGGCTTCATGAGACTTTGTTTGCCTCCTTGTGGGACAGCTGTAATTTTACGGATTCACAACACTAAAATCAATGGTTCGATTCATCTCGTTCGAACATTGTTCAGTTACATATTATTTTATCAAGGATCTTATCATTACTTTGTTTTTGTCACTTAATCTTGGATACAATATTTTCTCGTTTATTTAGTTGACTGATTACTTTATAATGATTAACTTATCAACTTAAACGCTAATGTGAATGTTTTGTAATTTTTAACAATATATTCTGATAGCATGTTATGTGATAATACCAGTAATATTTGTTTGCTTTATACTATAATATATTAATCTAATTTAATTTCAACTATTCAGTTGCTATCATGATTTGAACTTCCCAGTTAAGTAGTGATGTACTATAGTACGTGTTGAGTAGCTGTTGTGAAATGTTTTGGTGTCATTGCGTTTAGATTTACTTCTTTGTGTTTTCTGCTTAATCTCCTGGAAAATGTTGATGGTGTGTCTTTTCCTGGTAAATATTGTACCTTGCTTTATATCCCTTTTTCATATAAGTTTTTGCGTAGATATAGGTAAATGTAAATGCCCATGAATGAAAGCAAAGTCTACTATTCTACGTCAGCGGGCCCGCCATGGACAGGTGATTAAGGCGCTCGACTCGTAATCTGAGGGTTACGGGTTCGAATCCCCGTCACACCAAACATGTTTCAGTCGTGGAACGCTATAATGTTACGGTCAATCCCACTATTCGTTGGCGAAAGAGTAGTGGTGATGGGTGGTGATGACTAGCTACCTTTCCTCTAGTCTTACACTACTAAATTAGGGACGACTAGCGCAAATAGCCATCGTGTAGCTTTGCGCGAGATTCAAAAACAAACTACGTCAGTGTCGACGCAGCCTTTTGTCAAATTCCAGGGCTCATTAGAGTGGTGCTTAGATCTGTAATCAACAAGAAATACTGTTCCTAAAAGTGTTTCCTATATTGCTTCTAGCTTCACCACATATAATCCCATTTTTCTTTATGACGTAGAAATAACTTTTCTTGGAATGTTGTGATTTTACTCTTGTAGTGTTCATTTCCATTTGTTTTCTTTTTTAAGCACATCTCGCGACAGTACGTTTCGTCCTTTTTTCAACCCCTCATCAGTACTTTTTTTCGTTTGTGTGCTTGTTGAATTTCACACATATCAACATGAGGACTACCTGCGCTAATTATTCTTAATTGTGAAATAATGGACAAGAGTCGACAACTAGTTAACACCAGCCACTGCCAAATCATGGGCTACTCTTTAACAACGACTAGTGTAACGTCAACACGGCTAAAAGAGAGAACACGTTTGATATAGAGTTTCGATACATCGACCGATTGATTGAGATTGGTTCGTTGTAACCACTAGGCTATGTCAGACTGCACCAACGCAGATGGGATTACCTGTTATTTAGACACTATGTGTCAGCTACCAGCTTATATATTTTACAATATATGTATATATAAGCTGACAGCTGACACAACGACTAGTGTAACTGACCGTATCGTTGTAACGTCAACACGGCTAAAAGAGCGAATACCTTTGATATAGAGTTTCGATACATCGACCTATTGATTGAGATTGGTTCGCTGTAACCACTAGGCTGTGTCAGACTGCACCAACGCAGATAGGATTACCTGTTATTTACACACTATGTGTCAGCTACCAGCTTATGTATTGTACAGTATCTTCCTCCAACTTTCGTTTTCAATTCCAGTTCGATTTTTAATTTTAATTAAACTCATATTATTCGAAGTAAACGTGCAGTAATTACAGCGATAGAAACGTATTACAAAATCTCATCGTAATATTGAACGTAGTAAAGACTTGTGTTTTATGTTGTAAATTTGGTTTTGTCTTTTTCAATCCCTCACTCGCAGTTTGGTTTTCGTTCTCGCCAACACGTTCTTTTAGAATTCACTTACTATGGAAATTTCCACTTGCTTGAGAATAAAATATTCATAAGCAAGAAAACACATAAAGCAGCGAACAGACGTATGTGTATATGTGTACATATAGAAGTGGTTATTTGTATATTATACTTTGTGGTTCCATTAATCCGTGACAAGAGAAAGTTCGTTGCAGTTAATATCTCTTAATGACAAGAGAATTTTTGAACACAAGTGAAAACTAAACACACACGAACTATTTTCTGCATGTAGTTATTTACACAATGTAGACTTATCTAAATTTGAAGTCAAAGACAAAATGGTGCGGTTTCATTTTTATAACTCAGTAACACATCTTCTGTTATATCGGCTTAACAACACATTTTGTATGTCAGTAAAAATGCATTTTTTAACAAACTAAACCTAGAAATCCAAAAGATAGGTTAATTACTTATGAAAATATTTCTGTTAATCTAAACCTTAGCAGTCCTTTATTTTGATGACTTTTTAAAGACACTATTTCCATTGATCAATGCAACTTGTCAGGATATTTTTAACTGTTAACGTCTGTACTAGAAGAGTCATTCAATTAGATCGGGGCGACAGCCTTATGTTACGCTGTTTTTCAGCCGTTGGTAAGGTGCCCACCATGTAGTAGCTATCTGTCGCTCCAGCACACGTACATATACCACTTGCCCGCAGGTGGGAAGATTCTCACGCTGCGTTGCTAGGAAACCAGTGTCAACACTACGACATCTCATGTCTTTTATTTTGCGAATGTTTGTCAACTAAAGTAAAACCAAGTTGGTATTTTGAGTTCCTTCTGTGACACTGAGTGACAGACGCGGTAGAGAAAAAGTGCTGTTATCATTATAACTTGTTACTACCTGAGATCAACTATGAATTATGAAAGAATAAAGAAACACAAAAAACACAAAGATAGAAGTGGATGAAAACCGTACAAGATATTTTTTTCAATATCACACCAATCCTTCTAAAATTTCATTTATAAAAGGTTCAGACATCTAAGCATATCTTGATATGTTGTCCCAGAAGCATATTTTTGGTCACTTTGAACTATTATTTTTCCTGTTAAATTACTGAATATCTCAGGTTGTCTTTGTATTTTTACTGGTTGTATTCAATGGTCAACTAGGGAGTTGACCATTGTAGGTTTGTTAGTTGAGAAAATAAGAAAGAAGACGATTTTGTTATATTGTTTTACTTGTGTTGTTCGGTAAATTTTCGGTCTCTTAAGGTCAAGTTCCAACTTGACTGTCCAGACTGTCCATAAATGTGTTGTCAGTTTAAGATATAGTTTTTTTTTTTTTGTCGAACCGAGAACCACGTGTCTTTGCTTAGGTCTACACAATACCACATGCCATAACGATCCACACAATTCTTTCAACTTCGATTATCAGTCACTAAACACGAATACCACAAATTTATTATAGCGAAATAAAAAGAAACACATATAGGTAAACGAAACAAATAGAAATTAATAAGAAAACAACAACATCGAAATAGGGCATAACACAAATAAGAATGGAAGTTAAAAACAGTTGATGATACTGTGACTTAAAAGCACAATGTATATATATATATATATTGATAGAAGAAAGAATGTTTAATATAAGGAGCAACAGTAAACAATAGATTAATAGCAAAACTAGCGCCTCATAAGCAACGAATAGTAAATAATCAGTTATACGGTAGTTTTAATGAGATGAGACAAAATGATGGAGTAAAACAGAAACACGTGAAAGTAATACTTAATGAAGGTGTTACAGGACAATATAAATAGAGTGTTACAAGATTAGTACCTGTACAGATTAAGACGTATTCAGGGTAAAAAATGACAAATTATTGTACAAAGTCTCCATACCACATATCTATGATACTAAGTTTTAGTATTTTTTTATTCTATGTAACCATAAAAGTGTATTGTGCAATGTATATGTCTAATATAGCTATGGTGCCAATCTTCAGTAAGTTTCATATCGTATGTAACCATATAAGTGTATTGTACAATGTACATATCCCACATGGTCGTGATAACATTCTTCAAGGATTCATATAGTACGTAATCACATTAGTCGTGTTGAATGAAATATGTATATATCCCACTTGTCTATGCTATTAATATTTAAGTCTCATATCGTATGTAACCACACTAGTCATCTTGAATGAAATATATCAATCAAGCATGGTGCTTTATGACGCTACTGTTGAATTAGGATAATGTTTCCCACCAACATGATAGTTACATTTAAGAGATATGATATTTATGATAAATTCTCAGCAAGAAATATTGAGCAAGAGAGACAAAAGTCTCGGCAACACGATTTTGAAATCCAAGTCGCTAGTCATTGGAAGGACTTGATTTATTGAACTCGTATAGACTTATGTGTAAAGAAAACATTGAGAAACGGATTGTGTAACACGCAAGTACTAAATGTAGCTTCGTTAGAATAGCATAGGAATAAAAAGATATTTTTTTTACATTGATATCGAGATGTAACTTATGATGCACTACCAAACATATGCTATTTTGTGATACATATATCTTTCCATTACTAAATTATTTTTGTATACATAAGAACAGTAATTATCGAATATTTAAAGTGTCTTCTTTTTGTACGATTTATTGTGTAAGTGTTATCAATAATGTTTAGCAGTATTGTTTGATACACTGAATAAGGTGTCAAACAAATATGAATTTGAAGTAACATACTTATAAATCATGATAAAAGTATATACAAAAGGAACACAACTTTATTGTACTGAGTTTTTAATCATAGAAAATTATCAGTTTTATTATTAGTGTCATGCTTTAGTATTAACTCTATACATTAAAGCTCTCACAATCTGAAATAAATTAACGTGCAGACTCACAAATACTTTTGATGTTTTTTTTCGGATTTCTGTGGATGTTGCCCTTCTGCGAGCAGTGCATTGTAGAATAATGTTATTGGATACTGAAACACAAGTATAACGTATCAGTAGAAAATGCTGTAAATTAAAAACAAGACAGTCATGTCAGACTTAGCTATGAAAAATTATGATTTCGATAAGTTATGAATCACTAGGGTAGGTTAGGATAAGATCTTGCTTATAGAAATTTTGCAATGAAAAAAACCATTTAAATTTATTTGCTTAATTATTCCTCTATTTAATATGATAGATTCCGTAAAATTGATTAAAATATTACTGGATTTCTTTTGTATATTTTACGGAACACAATAATAAAATCAGGTTCATGTACGCTGAAACATTTACGTAACGAGCAAGTTCCCTTTTGACAAATGATGACATCTTTTAAAACAGTGCTAACTCGCGAGATTTTCTTTGTTTTCTTTATTTCTAAGCGCTTTTGCTAGTGTGCTCGGGTTGTTATCGTTCACTGATAGGACAACACGAGTAACCTAAGAATAATCTGTTAGAGTGAAATGGGAATATAATGAACAGAAGTTTCGGCAGTTTAGTGAGAAGAATCATAACTATATTAGGTTGATATATATCTTCAGCAGCGCAACGTTTTTGTGAATGAACTTGTGTTTAGAAAAGCTAGGACAGTGATTAGAATTAATAAAGAAATTAACAATAAGAAGATGGATGCCTTCACTTGCCTTTTACATTTGCTGGTTGAATTAAATCTGAACTTGATTGCTCGGTGGACGTTAACGTTAAGCTTCATCGCCTGCTTGGTCAGCTGTAAGTGCGCAAAATAATAACGCTAAAACCGGTGTTCGTTTCACCGTAGTGGACAGAATTCAAATAGGCCGTTATGTGTAGATTCGTATTAAACACATGTTGCGTTATATAAATGTACATCTTGGACATTTGTAAAACATTGAATTTAATTTAAAATAAATTATAAAATGAAATCAACTGAAACTAAAGAAGGTAGTAAAGGTAATTAATGATCCTTTTTAAAATAAATTTTTTAAAACAGATGTGAGATATTATTGCTTCGTTATTATGCAGACAGTATAAACAACATATCTTCACGTAGTTAATGTGTATATGTTGAAAATAATAATTAACTGTAAATAACATATGTAGACAAGCAATGTTGTTTGTAATACCAGGTGACAAACCACTGAACTTTAACACGCAAACTTTGGTAACGTGGTGTTCACAAATAGGGCTTATCCAGTTTTCGTAATTAACACATTGACGCCCTTGGGTAGCAAATGAAAGTTTACGCTAAGTTGATTTAACAATTTCTATCTGTATGCAGATTTAATCTCAACTTATAAAAGGATTAATTTACGTGTAGGTTTTGTAATTATTAGGATGTCCAGAAACCGAATTAATGAACTTTAATTACCACTAAATTAAACAGATTAAACTTGTTTCTTTACCTAGAATTTTCCTCAAAGCCGCATAATAACTGTCTTTAATTTTCATCTAGAAAATAGCACTAACTGTTCACTCTTGAGCATTTTTAATCGAATAATTGGTCTACACCGTGCTATTAGGACACACCCGCGTTTTTTGCCGCAAGTGGATACGGACCATGAACCCTCGGATAACCGAGTAGGGCGGTTTAAAATATATCAAACATTTAACCGAAAATAATTAAGCAATATTCTATAGAATATCAGGTGGTAAAGATGACCATATCTAATAGAGCAACAAAACTATTACATGACTAACGAAAGGTAATCAGCTCAAGTTACTAAAAAAATGCCAGCTGTTTAGCTAAGTTAACCACGTCAGGTGGTGTTAAAAATAATAAGTAAGCAACAGAAGTAATGGTATAGAGAATATTATGTAATTAACAGAAACTAACCAGATCAGATGATATTAAAAAATCCCAAGTAATTAACCGATGTACAAATTACATAAGCGTTGACTACAACGGTTCGTGGAAATCTGCGCCAAAAATCTGAACTCTTATCAAACGATCATCGTGAAGTTTGTTTGATGTTCAGCTAATATTTCTTGTTTGTTTTCGGACCACAATGGATTCTTTTACGGCAGAGAAGGTTACTAATTGCACTCCAACTGTATAACGTGATCATTCGCATGCTTGAATATCTTCTATATTTGAGTATATATTTCTCCATCAGTCCACTCATGCGAAATAGAGGGTTTTTTTTTGAAAAAGTACGTTTTTCTCTTCCTCTCGATGAACAGACAAAAGCTTCAACAATTGGGGAATGTTCAGGGTATCATACATTATATCAGGCTTGTATTTCAGAACAGGAAATGTCTTTTATGTTTATTTCAACGTTTCGCAAATATTTGGTTTGATTAGCAGCTAAGACATTTTTGTATACTTCATTTATTCAGTGTGTTATTTATTGAAGTTAGTTATGATTGGTTGTCTTAAAATTATGCACAAGAGTGCTCTGGACCTTTCTATATGAACACAGTACATTAATGCATAATAACAATAGCACAAGTTTAAAAATTCCATACCTTATACTAACTAACTAATATATTTTGAATGACTTTTTATAACATATTCTTCTTTACAATCACTCATACATTTTTAGAATTACTAATAACCATCTATATAGAAAATATATATGAAAAATAACTACTGAATCTAATAGTGCGAAACTAAATTGTCAGTTGTTTCAAAACAGTAGTTATATATAAAAAATACATATCTTGTAGAACATAAATCGATCGTTAGTTTTAAGATACAGTGTGATGTCTACAGAGTTTATTTGCATTTTAACTCATTTAACTAAAATAATAAACAAAGTTTCAATCCTACCCGAAAAGTAAATGTCACCTTATGAATTATTTGTTGACACTGTGTGTTGTAAGTTATACAAACATTAAATTGCATCATATAAATTAGATAATTTTGTGATCGTGAACACAGAATAAGCCTACTTATGATTTTATTTTTAACAAAATGGAAACTCGATAAATTTAGTACCTTTTGAGGACTCAAATCAACTTTTTTTTTATCATTAAAATATTTTAGTAACGTAACACTGAAGAGCTTGTACCACAGAGGTGACGTTAGGAATGGTGTATGTTTAGCTTACTGCGAGTATCGAAATCAAATTTTTAACGTTATAAATTATAAGACTACCCGCTGAGTCCCAGGGAACTAGAGAAGATGATTTATTTATGTGAATTTTATAAGAGGCGGATCTGTTTATGTTTGAAAGAAGAAAATCTATCCGTGTAAACATTAAAGTCGTGCAACTTATGTAAATGTTAGAGTGAGCTGCATTTTATCTGTGCAAATATTAGAAGATTTATATACAGTGCAAGCTTTCAATATATAAACTGTAGGATGAAGCGACTGACTGTTGTTCGCAGAATATTGTTTAAGGTAGCAGTGGTTAAGCAGGCAGCCACTACTGTAGTATCACAAGTATACTGGGAAATTTGAACAGAATATATAGGCTGTGGCATATTTGAAATATATAGAATATAGAAATGGAATGATAGGACTGAAACCCGTGGAACACCTACATGGAATACAAAGAGTCTGGAGAATGTATCTTTCATGGAGATTGCCTGATGTACCACAAATAACGAATTAACGACTTTAAAACATAACAACAGAATATATCTACAGAACACATCATGAAGATCAATCCGCATTACCAGTCCGAACAAAATCCTCTTAAAAATTGAAACGTATCAAACAAGATGGCCAACTTGTATTAAAATCATTTGTAATGATGCCTGAGATGCAGATAAGTTAAACCTACATACAATGTAGGAAGCGAAATCCAGCCTGTGTATTTGACGACAGATTATGGTCTGTAAGAGTGTAGACGTTTACCAAGTATGCCTTCAAATGTTTCTAGTAAATACACTTGTGAAACTCATTTGGTGGCAGGAGCTTATACTTGTAGGAGGTTTATTGGGTTTCAGAAAAAATCGGATTACTGAGAACTTCCAAGACTGTGGTGAAACCCAATGTGAAGAAGAGCTGTAAAGAGTGTGGCCATAAGCAGGAATAATTTTCTTGGAGAACAGCGAGACAGAAGATAGTCTGAAATTCTGTTTCTGTATTCATATATACAGTTTGAAAAACAAACGTTGTTGAAGCGTTCAAATCAAAGAGGCATAAAATGTACGATAAAAATCATATATACTTCAGATATGCACAGTGTTTTTTCATTTCTGTTACTTTGTTCAGTTAGGATTAAAATCCAGAGGCGTCGAACAATAATATTTTAGATTAGCCTATTGTCTCCCACAAGTCACTGCCCAAGAACTCGTCAGTTTTCGGCACTTAAACTGGAATTTTTAAAGATTGCATGCATATTATTTCAGATAATTTTTCGTTTTTCACCAACCAGCCCAAAAGCTGAATTTTTAGTAAATGGAAATAATCAATATTTTGGGATTTTAAACCTACTGAATTTTGTTTAAAGTTTAACCCGCTGCTACCAAGTGATAATTTTATCGCACAAACTGTCTTAAACTTAGACAAGCATTTTAACATAAATATTTAGAGTAAAAGTTAATTAAAGACAACTCTGTTTTGAATAAAGTCTTTGTTTGATTTGTAAATATTGGAATTTACAAACGAGCTTTCTTGTTAGTTTTATCATGTTTGACATCTGTTTGTGGAATGGAACAATTCGTTTGTTCATGCGAGTATTTTTTATGTGTGAATACACACAACGTGGCAGTATAACATATAACGTAAGAACGTTGCTCGTAATGTCACGTAGAGTTTTAGTTGCATAGAAAAACATTTCTAATGTATGCATATAAATATCTTCCCTATAATTTCATTACAATAAGAATTTCGTCAAAAAAAAAAAAAGTGTCGTCACAGAGGGAAGAAGAGACCTATAGGTTGGATCAGGCGAAAATAAAGACATCAATGATAAGATAGAAAATTTGTTTTCGGATCTATGAAAGACTATGAAGCAGCTGTGATTGATGACGTGAGCTTTATTGCACAAGTTGCGAATAACAACCGTTTTTGTTGTTTTTCTTTTACCCCGCCCCTGTGCCATTTCGGCTGTGAAAAAGATTTACCCGAACAAGCGTAGTACGTTTGTATAATTTAATTATACATAACGGCTGACCAAAAAACGTCTCTTTATGCACCAAGTGGTAAACATCTCTCTTCAAGAATAGAATGAAAACCTTTTTAGGATGCTTAGATAATATTTTTCAATTTAATTTTCAATTACAGTTTAAAGCCTTAAAATTCTTACGTATATCACCTAGATTTACTGTGTGCCATTGTTCTTGAGTTTTGTTGTTCTCGCTTTTTAAGAAATAATTCACTCCTCACTCTCTCTCTTATCTTATTTTTCAATATGTTATGTTATGATCTGTGAGAGATCGGTTAGATATTTACCAAATATACTCTTAAAGGGTATATTTGTGAATTTGGTTGGTCGGCAGGAGCTTATATTTGAAGGAGATTTATTAGATTTCAGGAAAAATAGGATTTCCGAGAACTTCGAAGCACCTGGAGGTCATTTAAAAAATAAAAACATGTTAAAGCACTTACATATACACACAAACAAAAGTTTTTTTACATTATGTATGTGGGCATACATAGCCTAGTTGTAGCATGCCAGAATGTCAATGGTTCTGTCTTTGTAGTTATTAAGAACCAAGACGCCAAATCTTAGAATCATGAACATTTGTGTAGTTTTGAACCAATTTCTGTTTGTTTGGTTTCAGTCTTGTTGTGTCTCAATTTTTATGTTTTTCCACTTGTTAGGAAATTATTTCTCTTTTCTCTTATGCACATGCACACACACACATGCATATCTTCTAAGAGTTTAGGCGCAGATAGCCTAGTTGCTTTGTGCCATAAAACGCCAAACCAACCATCCTAAGATTTTAATAGCCAACGTCATGAATTGTATTAAAGTGTTGTATAGGTATAACAATAAGATATTCTTCTGGAACATTCCTATAGGTGTGCGGGAATATAAGTCATGTTCCTAACCATAGGCGATTATTTTTTATACTGTACATTAAATGATGGAAAATTATTTTTTGGTTTAAGAAAACTCTTAGCCCTTTCTACATATTTTCTGCTTTATAAATAAGATATATATGATTCTAAAGTTCCTCTCCTGACACTTTGAGACTAGTAGATTTAAAGCTGTAGAACACCATACTATGATTAGGGTAAAGAATACTTAGTCTATGATCATAAGAAGGGCAAATACGATCGTATCTGTATTCATGATACTTTTTATAAACATAAAATATTGGATGTAAATTTCATATTTTGGTAACTTAGAACTTACAAATATATTTTAATAAGCCTTTGCACTTTAAAATCTAGAACTAATGTATTTATAATTTAATACTTTGAAATATTAGTTGTAAAGCCAATATCTTTAGACTTATTAGAACCATAAAATATCGATTGTAAAATTGATATTTTGATGGTTTAGAAGAATAAAATATAACTTGTTTTAGTTGTTAAAAACGTAGATTCTAGCTGGGAGAACTTTATTTTAGTGGTCTAAAAATAATGAAGAATCAACTATGATACTGCTTGCTTAGTAGTGTTAGAATGGTACTTAACGTGGCGCTTCTGTCTTTGCACTCATTAAGAACCACGGTGTCAGCTTAGTGCTTTAGTAGTGTTTTACTTTTTAAAGAAAAAAAATCATTATTTACTAATGTTCCTCCATTTTTTATAAAAACTGTTAGTTTTGTTAAAGTACTTACGCACACACACGCAAACAATTTCTTTTTTACATTAAAGATGATGCCATGCATAGCATAGCGGTTAGCGTGCCAGAATGAATCAGAAGGTCCATGGTTCGGGTCGCGTTGCTATAAAAACGGTATCCGCACTTTGGGGTTGTGGATGCGTTATAAGAGAAACGGTCAAATTATTCTATTCCATCAGAAAAGACTAGCCCCAGAATTCGTGTCGGGTGCTTTAGATTAGCTGGCTTCCTCTAATCTGTCAGTTTAAAATTGGAAATGGTTAGCTCCTAAAGGTCTTGCGTAGCTTTCTGCAAATTTCCAAAATACCCATACATTGTGTTTAATTTCAGTGTTGTCGTAATCAATACCTCCTTTTCAATTGCCGTGCAAATTTAAGCTCTTATATGACCGATGTAAAAAGCTCTAACGAGTCATTAATATTACTAGGAAATTTCGATAAGTTTTAAGGAACTTTTCAGTATATTTTCTTCCTCATCATTAGCCTCTTTCCTTCACATATATATGGACGTACATTTAATAAACTAACCTGATGATGCAGAGAATTAAACTAATGTTTATTACATTTCTCATTATAAATAGACAATAATAATTGAATCCTCTCTAAAACTAATTAGTATTGAAGAATGACATCATGCAAATGATAAGTGGATATTTTAGAATCCGTAGGTTATGACAGTTCTGTTGGTATGATCAGTCTGTAATAGTAGTAACGTATTCCATACAACAGAGAAGAACTATGAATATATGGAAGAATTCCAAGTTAAAATGTTTTTATACATTCAGTAATAGCTTAACGTTCAGTCGTAGCTTAATAATATTGGATAATTTAAACCAGTAAGATTCAACAGAAATATATTAAGTCATTACACAACTGTGTTGGAAAATGAAACAAGTTTTAGAATTTGTTTCAGAACTCATAAGAGTTGTTACAAGGATGATTGATTCATTATGCTGTAGACTGTTAAGTGAAACAAGTTTTATTATTTGTTTCAGAATCCATAAGAGTTGTTACAAGGATGATTGATTCATTATGCTGTAGACTGTCAAGTGAAACAAGTTTTATTATTTGTTTCAGAATCCATAAGAGTTGTTACAAGGATGATTGATTCATTATGCTGTAGACTGTTAAGTGAAACAAGTTTTATTATTTGTTTCAGAATCCATAAGAGTTGTTACAAGGATGATTGATTCATTATGCTGTTAGACTGTCAAGTGAAACAAGTTTCATTATGTATTTCAGATTGTAAGAACATGTGAACCGATATTTTCCTATCACAGTTGTACAGCTAAATATAACTAGTTTTTTGTTTCAGATATAACACAGAGGGGTTAGGGTTGTGGTCAGTGGCTAGTTTGTGTGAACATGCGGATCTTAAGTGTCCAAGTTTGAAGACAAACTTCTGTTGAACACACTTTGCATTTTCAGCTATGTGAATTTTATGTTAGTGGATTCTCACCTTTTAAAACACACTGCACTTTGTCAAAATGTCCAAAGTCGGTCAATCCTCCCCATTTGCTTTCCATAATTCATCTAGCGCAAAAGGAGCTGTTTATATTAAACATCTCAACAGTAGTGTTGTCATATTATGTTGTATTTCCAGATGAAACAAGATCTTTCTTTTTCATATTTCATATTCGAAGACCGAGTGAAACAACACATTATGTACCTCAATGAAAAGTAAACAAACGTATTTGCCCTTTAATCTGTGAAAACTATGTTGCCACAACATCATAATAGTTAATATGAAAATAAAATATATTTTTTCTTACACAGAGGTTGAATATGTTATATTAAAACAATTTTGGAGTCTCAGCTTATAGTTTTAGTCCATATCTTAACGTCTGGCCAAGCTTTATGTGGCGGCTGTACATCTTCATAGCAACTTTGCACTGCAGTTCCTATTACAAAAGACTTCGTTATAAGGCTGTCATGTCCAAACTACGTCATTCCTCCCCGTTTGCTCTCCATGATTTATCTAGTGTAGGAGGATAACGGTATCCAAGCACCTGTATCAAAGTTTCATTACACATACATCCACAGATGCTTCTTACGGCAACATCACCGATATGTCTTCATATGGAATAGCATGAAAACTCGTTTCATATTCATATGTGTGCATAGCTTTCGCCACTGAAATTTGTGTTCGTTGATTCTCATCTATTAAATCACGCCACACTTTACTTACCAGATAAAGATGTTGGCTTGTTGTAGATGTATTTTAAAATTGTTTTAATGCTCCAAGTTTATCAATATTTCTTTGTTTTACAATGACACTAAGTTCAGGGGTATCCCCATGTTTTACAATTCTAAATCCCAGATAGCAATGATTTGAGTGTATGGATGTTTAGTATTTCCAAAATCGACCAATATTTGATGGAATCATAAAACGTCAAACAAAATGCAGTTTTGATGCATACCATTTATATCTGCTGTAGCTGTTACATGGCTTGCTGACTTGTATAAGCAAAATATTTTAGTATTTTGTGCTCCAACCTCTTTATCAAATAAATTTATGTTTGTATTTTGTATTTATGGCAAAACTACAAAGGCTATCCGTCACAGTCCTTAATTGTAAACAACTGATCACAAAGAATGTGGCCAGTCAACCTTTTCCTACCACTCACAATGAATGCCACGGTGTTGATCATCTTATAACGCACGGATTTACATCCGATTCTCCAGCTCTGAAATCCAGAGTGTTTCACCAGGGCTAACCTTTATCATGTACTACTGAAATGTTTTATACTGTTGTCATTTAGGGGAAAAGTTTTCTTTTGACTTCAGAATTGTTGTTATTTGATTTTTATTGAAGTTTCAAGTGTAATACATTTGAGGAAGAATAGTGCATTAACTTAAAAACTGTTTTAGAACTATAAACATCGTGCAAACACAACTGTTTATTGTTCTTTGGTTAAATTATAATTCAACGAAAACTTTGAAACGCAAAAATTTTATCAACACATTATGTAAACCTTAACATCAAAATCTAAAGATATACTTAAAGATATAAATAAAATTATAAAGGAGTAAATGAACCAGTAATAAATCCATAATAATAACTCAAATGTTAGAACAGGAAAGCGTATAATAGTGTTTCCCTTTAAAAGACTCAGCTTTTTCCAAATTCAGAAAGTTTACAGCATAAACTATTCTAGCGAATGAGAAACAGGAGGATGAGTCCAGAGAGAACGCTTTTAGTGTAAGGCTTTGTCTGCAAACATTTGAGAAAAAAAGAAAGACGATATTATTGTGTTATCAAAGCTACGGTTTAAGTGTCGAAAGCCGACAAACTATGTGAAACCGTTAGGCCTAAAAATTGTTATAAGAACGAGGTTAGCCGAATATATTCTTACATCGTAATAAAACAGTCTACGATTAATTTACAAAAAAGAAAAGTTGGTATGTTTGCTTTCTCGTTTTTCGAATAAAAAATAAAAGATTTATTCCAATATACTGTTTTCGGCTGTCAAAGTATACTATTTTAAGAATTTGTTTCTGGAGAATTGTTTTAAGATAAAAAAAATAAAGAAAGATTATTTCTAACAGGATACATTAAACTAGTTTGAATTAATTCCTTGAAGTTCTTACGAAATTCCATATTGTAATATTTCATTTCAATACCCGGGTTCGAATTTCCGTCACACAAAATATGCTCGCACTTTTATACGTGGGGGCGTTAAAATGTGATGGTCAATCCCACTATTCATTGATAAAAAGAGTAGCCCAAGAGTTGGTGGTGGGTGGTGATGATTAGCTGCCTTTCCCCCTAGTCTTACACTACTAAATTAGGAACGGTTAGCGCAGATAGCCATCGTGTAGCTTTGTGCGAATTTCAAAAACAAACAAACAAACAAACATTTCAATACCTTCGTGTAGTCGTCCTTTCGTGTGTTCCTGTCGATGAAACTGACAGTATGCGTGTTGCGCATGTGGTGTGTTCTGAAAAGAGTAGTACTAATTATTTTACTCTGTTTAAGTAAACGTTAATACATTGATTAATTTAAACAAAAACTAATTGTAAGTACAAGTGTAAACTGAAAACGCTGAAAACTCATTTTTTAAAACAATCAACACAGTAGCACCTGGTGCGAATTCATTTATATTTGTACACACTACGAAAGGGAAAGGTAAAAAAAGGTAATATTTTTCTAGGAAAAACTACTAGCCAATATACATGAATTTTTGATGTCTTCGTGTACTTCCTGGCAGTAAAATACTGCTTAGTCTGATTCAACATATACGATGAAATACACAGAATACATTGACAGGCGTACTTAAAAAGTAAAGTAGGTTAGGTGAATATATACGTTCTCGAGGGACTTTATGGCAATTTCCAGTCGCCATAAATGTTTCTTTGTAAAAGTAAAATTCCATTTATTTAGCCATTTTTATATTCTATTGTCCTTGTTTCTCAAAAGCGAGTTTCTTAAACTTATTTCTGTTGGTTATTTTACGAAAGATTAAGAATAGAATGTCTGGTTAACTGTTAAAAGTAGAGTGTTTATTAGAAAACGATGGAAGCAAAACCACTAATTAACTTATCTGCGCTTTGCCCACGACGAGTAATCGAACCATGAATTTTAGTATTATAAGTCCATAAGCTTACCGGCGACACTCGGGGTACACTAAAAGTTTCTAGTGTTCAACATTTGTAGATTACTTAATTCGGCTGCATGTTATCTCGTTAGTTCTGTTGTGTAGTAAAAGAAGAAACCAATGGAGTATATTAGGTCGTCCAGAAATAAATGTCGCAGTTCTCATGATGATATTTAGAAGCTTAATATTGAGTAACTTATCGTTGGTTGGTTAGTTTAATCCAACGTTAGTTGCTTACAAGGTGTCTTAATTATTTGCTGTTTCAACTCTACTCAGAGTAGGTTTCACAACCCCCAGGACAGCATGTACAAGAAGGACTTTCATCTGATTTTCCTCTACGACTTCAAACTTGGACGAAAGGCTACCGAAACTACACGGAACATCAACCAGGCATTCAGCCATGGACCTATTACCGAACGTATAGTTCAGCACTGGTTCCAAAGGTTTCGACATGGAGATGAAAGTCTTGAAGATCACGAAGGTCGTGAAAAGAAACCATCAATAGATGAAAACACGTTAAGGGAAGCAGTTGACAAAGACCCTTGCAGAAAATCTAGGCATAAGCAAATCAAGCATTGCTGGCTATCTGAGTGCGATTTGAAAGACAAAAAGTTGGGTAAGTGGGTTCCGCATTAGCTGACTGCAGATCAACAAAATTTGCATTATGAGACCTGTCAAGGATGACGCTCCAAAAATTGAATAAATTGGAAATCAAGGTTCTGCCTCATCCACATTATTCTCCAGACCTTAACCCTACAGATTTTCATTTTTTCAAGCATTCTCACAACATTTTGAACAATGAAAGCTTTTAAAACCATGCAGCTGCAGAAAAAGCTTTCAGGGAGTTCAGTGACCATAAAAAACTTTGATTTCTACAACAGGGGCAGAAACAGCATCGTTACCTGTTGGCAAAAGTGTGTTGAAGCAAATGGTGCTTACTTTGATTAAAGCATGTTTTACAACACTGGTTTATACTTTTCCAAACTTCGCAGTTCAAAAACGACATATTTATTTCTGGCCAACGTAATAACCTTGGTAATGTAGTGAAATGAAGAAACCTCAGTGATTTATCTTTACCTTTAACTTGGCTATCACTATACTGCTATATTCCATGTCCTTTTATACCTTAATGGCCCGGCATGGCCAAGCGTGTTAAGGCGTTCGACTCGTAATCTGAGGGTCGCGGGTTCGCATCCCCGTCGCATCAAACATGCTCGCCCTTCCAGCCGTGGGGGCGTTATAATGTGACGGTCAATCCCACTCTTCGTTGGTAAAAGAGTAGCCCAAGAGTTGGCGGTGGGTGGTGATGACTAGCTGCCTTCCCTCTAGTCTTACACTGCTAAATTAGGGACGGCTAGCACAGATAGCCCTCGAGTAGCTTTGTGCGAAATTAAAAAGAAATTATACCTTAATGAATTTTTTGAAAACATATCGATAAAAATCGATCGTCTGTTTTTGATTTTTTTTTATTATATTTGAAATATATATCACGATAAGTTCCATTCACATAGAGTTAATCTACAGTAGGCGTGTTTCTAAAGAAGACATACTAAACAAACAGAATTGTGATAAATTGATTTGATTCAATTAGCCACTGGAAATTATTGTAGTGTTGTATTTTTACACGAAACCTATCACCCTTATCAGACAAGATGGAGGGCAACAAGATATCACGCAACGTCCTGAAAGCGTGCCACAGTGGTCTGTAGACAAATAGCTGCTACATAGTGTCTGTGTTGTTTGTTAAGCATGCACTATGCTAGTATTTTTTGTCCTTTTGTTTTACACCTTTTCCTCTTCTGATTTAAATCATACACTAGGAGTTTTGTGATAATTTATTTTAAGTTCGGGGAATTTTGTTAACAGTAAATGTAGCTACTACAAAACACGAGCAAAGTTAATCTAACATTATATAAATAAATAACATTAGAGCCCAGTCCTATACTTCATCGGCACCTATTTGTGTTTTATGATGAAAATACATTGAAAACCAAGGAAGCTGGCGCCTAGCGATCGACTGTTTCTTTTCGTTATTGGTACCTAAAACAAATTAAACATCTGTTTGTTTGTTTGTTTTGGAATTTCGCACAAAGTTACTCGAGAGCTATCTGTGCTAGCCGTCCCTAATTTAGCAGTGTAAGACTAGAGGGAAGGCAGCTAGTCATCACCACCCACCGCCAACTCTTGGGTTACTCTTTTACCAACGAAAAGTGGGATTGACCGTCAAATTATAACGCCCCCACGGCTGGGAGGGCGAGCATGTTTGGCGCGACTCAGGCGCGAACCCGCGACCCTCAGATTACGAAGCGCACACCTTAACGCGCTAGGCCATGCCAGGCCCCCAAATTAAACATCAAATCGTCTTCTATATAAGTGCTACAACTAGACGGTATCAGCTGTGTAAATCATAACACGGATCTCGTATGTTTAAAAAGTTAAAACTCCAATTGACAACACTTAGAGCAAGGATCGATTAGCGTTCTCTGTAATCTACTATAATGATGTTCATTGAAATATTTAATCAATTTTTTCACCTAAACTAACACAAAAGTTGGTTTTTACTTTTAAAAAAGCATTATCTTATAGTAAAACCTCATCGGGTTATCCGCTATGTAAACCGTCGTGAATCGAACCCCTGATTTTAGTGTTGTAAATACGAAGACTTACCGATATTCCAGTGGGGAACTGAAAAGAAAAGAGAAAGATTAGCAATCTCTTGTCTTTTATTTACTTCATAAAAATTCACGAAATGTTTGCACCAGGCTGTAGCACTAAAATTGGTATAATATCAAAGAGGGCTGATAAGAAGTCATGTCTCATAAAATTAATGAATTACTGTTTCTCTTTACTGTTTCATCAACATTTTTATCCTTATATTATCTCGCTTTACATATACATGTGTGTGCAAGGATATGATTTCAGATAAGGTAATACAATCGTTTCAGAAACATTAAAAATAGTGTGTGTGTTTTTTTTTTATAGCAAAGCCACATCAGGCTGTCTGCTGAGTCTACAGAGGGGAACATAATTCATGATTCTAGCGTTGTAAATCAGTAGACTTACCACTGAACAAGCGGGAGACCGTTAAAAATACGGCCCGGCATGGCCAAGCGCGTTAAGGCGTGCGACTCATAATCTGAGGGTCGCGGGTTCGCATCCCCGTCGCGCCAAACATGCTCGCCCTTTCAGCCGTGGGGGCGTTATAATGTGACGGTCAATCCCACTCTTCGTTGGTAAAAGAGTAGCCCAAGAGTTGGCGGTGGGTGGTGATGACTAGCTGCCTTCCCTCTAGTCTTACACTGCTAAATTAGGGACGGCTAGCACAGATAGCCCTCGAGTAGCTTTGTGCGAAATTCAAAAACAAACAAACAAACAAACAAACCGTTAAAAATAAGGTTAAACGAACGGATTCACTAAATTTATACAAGAAAATGTATATTGAATGAGTTTATAATATATGTAATTTATCCCTGTAAAATTCAAACATTTGAAAGAATCTTCAACAATAATTAAATATAGATATCTTAAATATTGTTTATAACATAATTAAGGTTATTTCAAATTTTGTGGGCATCTCCTAATGTATGAAGTAGAACCAGAAAAAATGGATTTATGAACGACAAGCCGAGCTACATAAATTCCTAACTGTATTTATCCGTTTGTGTCTTATGTTATGTTAAGTTATGTTATAGATGTTCAAAAATTGGGGTTTTCTAGTATTTAGTCAATAAACTATGGCATTTCAATATATCTCGCGATATCACATCATGGTGAGATTGTTTTTCACGGCTATTTATCTCAAGCATACATAACTGATTACGGATGTTCTTGATACATATTTATCTATTTTATACTATTCCAGTGATAACTGCAAATATTTAACTGAAATACCATTGTATTCGCCACAGTATATTGTTGATATTTATTTCTGATATACAATGATAATTTGACAATATACTGCATAAAGTATTCGTTTTAGCCATCAGAAATGTAAGCACACAACCGAAAAATTGGTAATAAACGTTCTTGTAAACAGCTTCAGTTAAAAATATTCATAAAGATGTGACATATTGAAAGATATTTGTTATTATTAAATCTAGAGCTCAACAAGGGACACGTCATCTTTACGTCATTATTCTTAGTATGTATTTAATTTGTTATAAACAAACCAAGACAAAGACCAAGTTTACAACATGCATTAATAGAATGAAAGTATGCAAATTCGAACTTCAACACAAAATTTATTTTTTTGAGAAAATAACACTAACATATATTGATATAGTTATTTATATATATATATAAATGACTAAATCATAATATATTATTTTTATTATTCTCTATCCTATTACAACTTTCTTTTAAGAGTGTGTGTGTTTTCTTTACAGCAAACCCTCATCGGGCTGTCTGCTAAGCCTATGGTGGGGAATCAAACGCTTGATTTTAGAGTTGTAAATCCGTAAACGTATGGCCCGGCATGGCCAAGCGTGTTAAAGCGTGCGACTCGTAATCTGAAGGTCGCAGGTTCGCATCCCCGTCGCACCAAACATGCTCGCCCTTTCAGCTGTGGGTACGTTATAATGTTCGCTCAATCCCACTATTCGTTGGTAAAGAGTAGCCCAAGAGTTGGCGGTGGGTGGTGATGACTAGCTGCCTTCCCTCTAGTCTTACACTGCTAAATTAGGGACGGCTAGCACAGATAGCCCTCGTGTAATTTTGTGCGCAATTCAAAAACAAAACAAACAAACATACCGTAAACTTACCACCACACTAGCGGGGGTTTTCTTTTAAGAGAAAATACCTTTATTATACATGAAATAATATAAAAGAAAGAAAAATATTTAAAAAATACTTATTAAAGCTGAAATTTACTAATTATTGTAGAGTTTTAACTTTGAAGATTATAAAATTCTGATATTTCTATTTATTTCAACAAATAATGTATTATATAAACATAATAGCACTCACTGTTGTATGTCCGTATAACAACTTGACAACGAATAAATGGATATTCACCAAAAGTAATACGGAGATTCAGCAGGTCTATGAACACGAACAAATTTTCTGTTTTGCATTTATCGTTATACGGTTTTTATCGGAGTTTTTACTGCTACTTCGTCTCTTTTTAAGGAAACTTCACCAAATTTGGCACGAAGGTTTGTTGATTCCATGCGAAGATACATACGTATTTGCAGTTTCACATTTTGTGTTTTGTCATTTTTATGGGCGTTATTTACTATTACATATAAGGGAATCAACTTTTTATGCCTTAAAATAATCTTCCACTAATCATGAATTTACGTCACTTCCGCCCAGGGTAGAGGTACTCCAGCTAGTAACCTGTTAATGTTGTTAGTTTGTGTACTCACAGCATAAAATTAAGTGTATAAATAATAAAACTGGAAAAAAATTGTTGACTTTTTTAATTTGGGGTACCTGTTGATTAGAGAGGTTTGTTTTTTTCTTATTACAAAAAATGTCTTAATTCAGAAACGATTTAAGTTTAAAACTGCATTGATATTTTTACTTTCTTTATGTATTCTATGCACTTGCTAAAATATAACAACCTAATAAAGCATGCGTAGCCGAGTACTTTCATTAGTTTAAAAAAAAAAGTTCAAAGACAAACTGTCTCACAACAAATACTAAAACTAATTTTCGCGATACATTGCTACGGATTTACGGTTGAGCCGTTTTAGTTGTATATTTGTGTTGTGTAATTTGCAAATAAATCTGTTATCAGATTGATTGTAAGGCACTAACAATAGTTTTAAGGATTTTTATCATTCACTTTTGAGTTTTAGACTAAATTTTATGGGTTAAAAACATTCAGACTCTTAAAAGCTGTGCACTCTATGAGTAGACGCTGCGTTACGAATATAGTCACATTTAGTTACTGTGTTCAGGTTTTACAGGAAGGAAAATATGCTTTCTAGTTTTTACATTATTGTTAAATTAGTTAAGTACAGAATAAAGAAACTGTGTGTAGCTATATATTTGTGTCGACTGTTAAAATCTACTATAAACTTTAAAATGATCTACTTTATTAGTATATGTTATGGTCCCGACACAGTCAAGTTAACACTGACTAGGTGATTCTACTGTTACACAAAAGAAGTTATTCCTTAACTATCTCGTACGTAAAGTTAAATATTACAGGAGAGTCTTAGTTTGTTTTTAGAATGTACACGTTCTGTACTATTAAAATATATATCTATATATATTTTCATTTAACTAAAGCAGTCTTTCACTAATAATGTGTGGTTACTTTTTTTCAACGAATGTAATTTCTCTGGGTAATAACCAACTCATTACGTATTCATAAGAACTTATGAGTCACAGTAAGAAATAATGTAATAGTATATCAACTAGAATATATCCAGTGCCGACTATGTCTTTTGCCTAATACCAAGTAATTTTTATTAATTTTAGTTAAGCCACTGTACATCATAATTAAGTTTTTTATTATTTTTATTTCATCAAGTTATTTATTTATTTTAATACCAAATTATATATTATTTATGTATGTTAGTTAAATTAACGCTACTTATCATTCAGAATAACCAACGAACCATAAAACTAGCCTTCCATAATTCTGTACAATATATGATATTGATGAACTTAAAGTTTGATTAAAGAAAAAGCTATAATATATTAAAATTTCTGGTTGCTACTATAACCAACTCAAATATTATAATTTCCACCGCATTTTGAAAAAAAACAAACAAAGAAAACGAATGAGAAATCCGCATGTTTCATGTTAGTTTATTTTATTATGATACTGGATAATTATTTCGTACTGCGGAAACATCTCATTTAGTGCTTAAAAGTTAACGGTTATTTTTGTTAAACCTAAGATTCAAAGTTTTGTCTGAACAAGAGAGAGGAAGATGTATGAATAATAAACAACAGTGGTTTATGGCTGGAACTAACAAGCTGTTCTGTTCCAAAAGGGAAATCGAACGATGAATATTGGTTTCCGTGTAATAAATCGTTCTAATTCGAAATACTGAAACAACATGTTTTGCTTCAAAATGGTTATTAATTTTATTTAAAAATTTGATTGCATAATATTTATTCTTATCTTATAACAATTCAAATTCAACCGTCAAAACGATTGAGAATGATGGTATTGCAAATCTATACTTAGATTTTCACTTCCACAATCAAAGCAGGTTAAGAGCATATAAAGCATACACAAGAAATGCTTTTTCGAAGAAAATATTTAAAGGTGAATTTATTAATTATCTTCCTTTAGCTCAACGGCAAGTCTGTGGGTTAATGACGTTATATGAGATGAACAGAGGACAAATAGCTCCTTGTGTTGCTCTGTGCTTTAGAACAAACAAATGCGTCTGTATAAATGCAATAGGGTTAGCAAAAACAAAAACTCCCTCGAGATTTAAGCTAATATCTATGTAAGAATATATATTTATATTTCATACTTCATATGGTAAACATGTGAAACCTCTTGGTGAATCGTATTTCCTTCCAATGTCGATATGAAATTGTAAGTATTTGATATGTTTCGAGACTGTACTGTTGTCAATTTTTGAAAAAGCTTTACACAAATAATGCAAGCTGAATCTCTTTAAAACGAACCTCACGTTGGCTGGACTTATAAAGAAAAGAATAGAAAGGACGAGTTCCGCTTCCGGGCCACGTTAATTCCATGGATATTTGAATTTCACAAAACGTGACCTTTATTTACTTTAATCTCGTCCAAGCACGGAGAGAGGCCCTCGGCTCCTTATTTGAAAGTCAATTGACACAAGAAAGAGAATCTATTGCCTTGGATACCAAAAACTCTTTCACCATGCTGATCTGTACGGCGATCTCCGTAAAAGCACATCTAGGCAGAGAAGGTCGTTTTGGGGCTTTATATTCCTCACATCATGTGGTTTTAGAAGTGGTATTAGTTAGAGAGAGGAAGTCTCATCTGTGGTTCTTTTTTTCTTGCATTAGCTTCCCTGTCGAACGTTGTATACGTTTATTTCTCTTTTTGCTTGCCCTCTGGTGGCGCAACGGAAACTCGTGCGGACTCCCATCGCTAAAATCCGGGTTTCGATACTGGTGGGGGGTAGAGCGCAGATATCCCATCGTGTAGCTTTGTCTTTAATTCCAAACAAACAAACAAACAATCCTTCTTCTTGTGATTATATAAGATAAACATATCTGTCTATCTTTCATACACCAGCCAATTTTACTGTATATGTCTTTATCGCTTGTCTAACCGTTCATCTGTCTTTTTTGTTTATCTACAGATATTATTTTAAGAAACTTACTTTTTACCCACCTAATGAAGTTATATTTTACTAATGAGAAACCTATAAAATAAAATCATTCCTTTGATTGATGACTGCTTTGAGCATATGTGCTTCGAACCCTTTCGAGTAGATGTTAGTGGTATAGGAAATTTTGTACATTATTTAACTAATACATAAATGACGATCTACACAATGAAAGAAACCTTTTTGAAAGGGTCATGAAATGAATTATTTTTGTTCATTTTAACAATGTGTTGTGTAGCACTTTGAATTTCCGTGTCAGACTATGGGAAGTTATTCAGTTGCGGGATGCGATGATTAGTGATATTGGTATACTATATTTTCATGGTGTGCAATAATTACTTTTAGGAATTGTGCATACATGTGGGACATGGCAAGGCATGGTTGTCAGGGCACCCGATCTATAATTAGTGGGTCAAAATATTGAAATCTGTCGCTGAACATGTTGTTTGTTCAACTGTGGAGATGCTATAAAGTTACGATCAATCGCACTATTCGTTGGTACAGAGCAGTCCAAGAGATGGGGTGGATGGGTGGGTGATGCTGATTAGCTACTTTCTTTTTAGTCTACCACTTCAAAGTTAAGGAAGCTAGCGCAAATAACTGCGCGAAATTTAACAAACAAACAAGAGCATGTATGTTATAATGACAAAATTACGCCTTGTACAATATTAAATATTTAGCTTATTTGTTCCGACAACTAGGGTTAAACTGTTTTAATGTGACTTTGTACTCTAACATCCTTTTAAAGCTGCTTCTAAGTACCAGTCATCAATCAATTACTTTGTCAGTTTTCACATGTTAGTTCAGTAATTTCGGACTGCGTAACGTACGGTCAAGGATTCGTATCGTAATAGATCTGAAAATGCACTACACTTTTACGTATACGCGCGTTATAAAAGTGAATCTTTTTATTAGTTTTAAAGTGTCAGATAAAGCTTTTTTGGTGGTGGTTGCTGCTTGCTAACTGCCTGCCTTAGGTCAATAGTTGAAAACTGAGACACCTGTGCTCAACTCTAGGACTCTCTCCCTGGTAAGGCCGTTAAACCGACGTGCGCATAAAGTGCTTTTCTAGTTGAAATTCCCAATTCCAGTTTAATTCGTAAGATTAGTTTCTAATTAAGTCATTCTGAAAAAAAGTACATGAAACAGGTGCTGATGTAACTTTAAACAATACATGTGAGAAAGTATTAAAATATCTTAACACACTTTACAATCGCTTCATGATATTTGTCTTGTTTTATATGACGAAATATGTGTATCTTTTCAGATGTGTGTGTGTGTTTTTTTATAGCAAAGCCACATCGGGCTATCTGCTGTATACACCGAGGGAAATCGAACTTTTAATTTTAGCCTTGCAAATCCGAAGACTTACCGCTGTCCCATCGGTATCCATATTGTATTATAATGAAGCTTGCGATTTGTATGTCCAAAACTAGGATCTCGGAAACTACCACACCGATCATAACTGGATCACATCTTTATAACTAGGCAAGCTGAACAATAAATAAAACAATTGAAATTTCCATTAAAATGATATGTTTCACATTTAACCAATAAAAATTACAAAAAGAGTAAATTTCACTATAAAACAATGGAAAAAGAAACTTAAATAAATATTTGTTTTTCTATAGTGAAAATCCCACGAATGTTGCAACAGAAAAACAAGATACTCATTGGTAACTGAGTCTACAAATAATTTCTTAAGACGAAATCTATTATATGATGTAATGCTGTGATGATAGCTCATTTTAAAACCGAAGTTTTAATAAAATCCTTTATCTTATGTACGAGGGCTGTTCAAAAAATACGCGGACTGTTTGAATTGCGCGGCTCCAGTTGGTTCCAGGGGAATCCGCTTGGTGTCGCTAGGTTCGCACAGATCAGCTGATTACGACGCCATTTCCCGATTGCAGATATCTTCATTTGTGTATTAGCTACGCGGTTTTAAGTGAAGTGCGATTTTTTCGTTTGGCGGATTTCAGAATGAATGACCTGAAGGAGCAACGACTTGCTGTGAAATTTTGTGTCAAACTTGGAAAATCTGCGACTGAAACTATTGCTATGCTTAACACGGCTTACGGTGATGTTGCTATGAAGCGTACGGCATGTTTCAAGTAACATGAACGTTTTAAGGATGGTCGACAGTCCATTGAAGATGATGAGCGTCCTGGACGTCCTTCCACGTCAACTGACGACCCACACGTCGACAAAATCAACATCCTGGTGCGGACAAATCGACGTCTGACTGTCAGGGAGCTTGCTGAAGAGTGTGGGATATCAGTTGAATCTTGTTACGAGATTTTGACCGAAAAATTGAAGATGCACTGCGTTTCTGCGAAATTCAGCCCTCAGAACTCGTGAGTTTTTGGCCAAACACTCGATCACTGTTCTTCCCCCTTCCTACTCACCTGACCTTGCTCCTTACGATTTTTCTTGTTCCCCAAACTCAAAAGACCCTTGAAAGGAAGAAGATTTGAGACGATTCCCGAGATTAAGGCAAATGCGACGAAGGAGCTGGAGGACATTACAAAAGAAGCGTACCAGGACTGTTTCAACAAGTGGAAACATCGTTGGGATAAGTGTGCGCGTTGGGAAGGAGAGTACTTTGAAGGGGTCCCAGATCTGTAACTTCTAAATAAAGTACATTTTGTTTTATGACGTCAGTCCGCGTATTTTTTGAACAACCCTCGTATAGTAAACATTATTGAATGTCAAGTAAGAGTACATTGTTTTAGAACTATCAGAGAATTTCACAAAAGGTCGCAGGTCCAATAGCCTTCTAAAGGATCTAGCAGTTATACCTGTTCGGTGTGTGTGTATTTCAGCTAATATGACATAACTCCAATATGTTTATCAGCTAAAAACAAGCAGTTATTGATTAGTGTCACTAACACTTTCATTTTCAAACCATGGTTGATCTATGTTTTAAGATTTATATTTTCAGCTAGTATAGAAATAACTTGATAAAAATATATGCAACGCGATTATACACAGCTTATGAAATTATATAAGACCTAGAAGTTTTGAACATATGAGAAAACTAAAAATTTTAGAAACCCACGCCACCTACAGGAGAGAACAAAGAGACTTCTCATGAATGGTAATCTAAGCTCTACCTAAGATCCTTTAACTCTAACAGATACCAATATGAGTTCTGATACACACAATAACAGGACTTGTTGACATTATGTATCCATATCATAGTATGTAATGAACTTATTTCTGTTGTGTCCCTGATTCTTACATCCGGCATATAATGCATATAAGTCTTGCTGTGTTTTATGTAAAAGCTTTTTTGTGTGTGTTCTACAAAGGTGGGTGATGAATTTCACCATCAAGGACACTACCATCATAATATCTATAAGTCAGTGGGATAAATTACATTTTATTGGTAAATTATTTTTTCATTAAATACAGAGAAAAGGTCCTTTTAGGAAAACAGTTAAAGTACTCCACAATAATTGAAAAAGGCGTTAAGTATCTATTGTATATTGATGTTTATTTTCAGAATATATAGAATATATTAAATGTAAAAGATGAGTTATTAAAATCTTTAAATTGAATACATCATCGCAAAACAATATAATGGAATAACAATGTAGTATCATCGGTTGTAAATAAAGTTAAACTGTTATAAATGATGGTAAAATCATACTGTATATACTAAGTTTATTGTAACATGCTCATTACAATTTTGTATGTCATCGCTACAGGTATATTCGAAAGTGACATAACAGTATCGTGAATGGCTCTCTGTGGAGTAAAAAAGTGATAATTGCAGGAAATGTTTTATTTCTGAAAATGAATGCTTTTGGAATCATAGAATTTTTTGCTGGTGGTGTGAAATGATATGATTTCAAAAACATTTATATTCATATCGTAACTCTGTCTTCAGTTGACTCACCTGTGCTATGACATGAATATGTAGTAAATCAACACAAAATGCGTCATTGAATCAAAATCTCATTTTGTCAAGCTCAAATGTGTCTTATGGATTTAGTATTTGCTTATCCTCAACAACAAGAAGAAAAATAACAATAATCTTATAACTTTTGGATGTTTATCTCTCAGAAGCTAAGACAGATATATAACCACCGTTTTTAACGTGATGTAAGAGTGTTTAGACATGTTCACCAACAGAACAATGGTAACGTTGCAACATTTGAAACAACTGTGAGAATAAATCAAGTTTGGTCAAAAGTTTAACATTATATAGAGAGTCACGGCAATGTTAACTCCATTTTTAGTTGGATAGGATCCGGCATGGCCAAGTGGTTAGGGCGCTCGACTCGAAATCTGAGTGTCGCGGGTTCGAATCCCCGTTCCACCAAGCACGCTCGCCCTTTAAACCGTGGGAGCGTTATTATATGGCAGTAAGTCTCACTATTCATTGGCGAAAGAGTAGCCCAAGAGTTGGCGATGGGTGGTGTTTTCCCTCTAGTCTTATACTGCTAAATTAGGATTGACTAGCGCAAATAGCCCTCGTGTTGTTTTGCACGAAATTCAAAAACAAACAAACAAACTGGTTTCAAACACAGGCCTTTGGTGAGGAAAATTCTGATTGTAGGTATACGGGGATACAGCCTCAGTGTCATGAGGCTCTACTTTATAGATGGCGAAAGCAATGATCCTTTCATTCGGAAAATTATGTTAGTATCAAACGTAAAACTTAAGGAGTGTTCGAGACAGCAGAATAATCAGATTGCATAAAGTACTCATAACAATGCTCAACAGGGAAAGTAAATAATATCAGAATGGTGACCAAGATGACTTTGTTTATACTGTGATAGAAGGATTTAACAGACGCTAAGTCTCGAACAAAGTTGTGTCTAACTCTTAAATCTTTCAGAAGTTATTTAATATATGTTTATTCCTTGCACATTACACGCTGCACTTCAATCAAACTAAAGGATGGGAAAACCCCAGATAGAAAATTGTGTCACTTTTCATGTTTATCCCATGTGCTTCAGGGAAGAGTTACGCTGGAAATGCTCACTTCTTAGGACTTCTGATTCAACTGTTGACATCCATCTGCTTAAACAGTCTAATATGTAACCCTGACATTTTGGAAACAGGCATTTACGATCTTCTTTTATTCAAACATGGCTTTAATCTGTTAGGGATTAAACTTCAATCACGCCATGTGACATCAAAGATGTATTCCATAGGCGTTTACTATAACACGGAAACAGTTCGTTCTCAGTGTGAGGCCATTATTACCAATGCTGCTAAGTAGTAAAGACAGTTAGTTGTATGCTGTGCTTGTGTTCGATCTACATTATAGTACCTGTACTTTCTCTGTCACAAGAATACTTGCTGCTCTTTCAAACATCACACGAGCAGTATTTATTTGATACTGTTTATCAGAATTGATATTGCATTGACCATAGTAATCCATCTGATATAAATGACTAAATGACAATATTGCACGTTCATTAGAGCGCTTTAGAATTAAATATAGGCTTGTTTACAATTGACATCATGTGATGCATAGACACCACATATTGATATGCTATATAAGCAGTCGAAATGCCGCTACCTATCACTATATGAATTGAAATATATTACTGGATTTGCTAATAAACACATGACCTTTTCTGTAACTTTCTCAGAAATAATTAACTCAAAATGTTAGTCTGATTAGCATATATATCTGCCTATTTACGGCTGTCATACCTATGATATAATAAGCATGTATCACTTCACAAACAATCATAATTTTCACTATATTTGTACAAATGCCCATTAATATCTGTGTATGATAGACTTAAGTAGAGCTTATGATTCTAAAATATATCAATTTGTCTATTTAACTTTCGCCTAGCGAAAGAGTCGTGAATTTCATCCTTCCGTAACTAGTTTATAATACATATTTGGCTAGATTTATTTAATAAAATTTGTAATTTTTATTAGTACAGGAGTTTTGCTTGTTGTACAACATTCATTCTTAGTAACTGTTGAAAGGCCGAAAAATGTACTGTTTATTTATTGGTGTAAAAGGTTATTTGTTAGCTGAATTTCGCAAAACAACTCTTTAAGGGTAATTTCTCTAGCTGTCGTTAATTTATAAGTGAGAGATAGTCAACTGCCCGCTATTGCCAGGTTGTTAAGGCATTTGGTTCGTAATCTGAGGATCCATGGTTCGAATCCCCGTCATACCAAACATGCTGGCCTTTTCAGCCGTGGGGGGTTTATAAAGTGACACTCATTCCCCCCTATTCGTTGGTAAAAGAGTAGCCTAAGAGTTGGCAATAGGTAGTGATGACTAGCTACCTTCCCTCTAGTCTCACACTGTTAAATTAGGGACAGCTAGCGCAGATAGCCCTCGTGTAATTTTGCGTGAAATTCAAATCAAATAAAATCAAGATAGTGAACGCCACCTACATTAGAAGGAAGTCAGTTAGTTGGTTGCAATAGTTTATTGGAGAATAAAACTGCAAGTGTGGTCATCATAGGTTGGTCTTTTCATGTGAAAAATAGTTTGAAGTTTCTTTCTTTATCACATAAAATATACATAAAATACTAATAGCATGCTTCCAGCTACGTTATGTGAAAAATATGATGGCAACACTCCGTTTATATGACCATTAAATATTGTCAGTACAGCCCTAGCCAAAAGAACGTGCTGAGAGAAATTAGCACTGATAGATAACATCCATGGTGTATTTGGTCTATTAATGTGTACCTGGTCAGGAAAACATTCATAATATACTCGCTATAAATGTGTAGGCGGATGGTATTGCTGGTGCATTATATGCTGAAAAAAAAACTTTTATAGGATAACATTTTTGTTGTACTCGGTAGAAAACAACATTAAATAAAAACATTAGCGTATACTTAAAAGAAAACACCGTGGAAGAAAAACATTTATTTTGTACCCACGATAAATTCATAGTCGGATTGTTTAGGTAATATTATTGTGAGAAGACAACGTGGAAGGATAACAATTGTGTTTGTGCTTTCGATATGTAGTCTGGTAGTACAAATGCTATTGTTGTAAGTAGATGGTGTGGAAAGATAACAATGTTGTGCACTCGTGATAAATGTGTAGTCGGGTAATACAAGTGTTATTGTTGTACGTAGATGGTGTGGAAGGATAAAAATGTTGTATACTCGTTATAAATGTGTATCCGATTGTGTAGGTCATACTGTTGTGAGAATACGGTGAGTAAAAATAATTTTAATGGCGCTACTGACGTCTGTTCATCAATATGTAAATTATTTTTAAAAAATGCTTAGGCGTTACTAAAGTCCTCCGCTGGTACAGTGGTAAGTCTACCGATTTACAACGCTAAAATCATGGGTTCGATTTCACTCGGTGGACACAGCAGATTGCCCGATGTGGCTTTGCTATAAGAAGACACGCGCGCACGCGCGTTACTAAAGAATACCAGTTTAAATATTTTATTTATTAACATTATGGTGGAAAGCAAGAAAGATTTGCTCTTACCAAGTATATCAGATCATGACAATAAAACTAGTATTTAAGAACTTTGTACAAAATGAGTATTTTCATTGGAATATATATGTATACATTCACGTCTTCACTCGCACTCTAACAATTTTCACCAGCAGTATTAGACACACTGGCTAGGATTCTGCTGTTATAGCAGAGACTGGTCAAGCTCATGTATCTTTCATCTTTTTGTGATTTATTAGAAAAGCTTAAAGGTTGTTCTTTCGACAGCTTACTTCATTCTTGGCTTTCTTTAGCGACAATGTTAGGAAAAATCGAGAGGATTAATTTCTAGTTTATTAGCTTTACGAAAGCAGTTAACTCACCCATTTACTAGCTTGTCTCATGGCGTTTGAATGAGCAAGAAGGTCGTATAAATATTGAAATGGATTTGGTTAACTGATTACTGGTACAATAGTTGGCTCTGTTAGTAATTTCAAACAGCTCTTATCCACGTTAAAGCGTAGTAATAATAAACATTTAGTTCTAGTGTTATTTTTTACTGCACCCTTTAATTGAAGTCAGCTACAAGTGAAAAGGATGGTAATGAAAGGTACACGACACCATATCTTTTGGTAATGAAAGTTATACGACACCTTATATTTCCATATTTGTGTTCTGAATTTAACGAACGTAATCTGTAAGTAAAGTGGGTAAGAAAAACGTTTTATTTATTTATATATTTTAGGAATTGGGTTATTATGATTAATATCAAGTAATTACGGAATTACATAATATTTTAAAGTATGCTTAATTTGTTTAAATGATTCAAGCTAACCCTGTATTACAGAACTTTGTTTTAAAGTCCATTGTGCTCTTAAGGACCATTGTTATCAGATTCTTCAGGTTGTTAAAACCTTACTTGTAAAAACCATCATAATGTTAGCGTTTCCAAACTACTCAAGCAATTAATGAATATCAGAATTTAAAGTTTGAAGTAATTTACGAATCTGAAATTAAATCAAAGATCAACTGTTAAATGGAAAAACACGTTAGGCTTTTGAGAGTCGCACTTACTTAAATATTAGGTAATGAAACGTTAAGCCTTTGGGGTATTTATCCACTCAAAGTAATTCAGAAGTTTATTATTTAGGACTAAAAGCAATTTAACAAACTTAACTTTATTCAAAAGGTTACTATTTCCAGATTAAAGGTTACTAAGGTCTAGGCCTTAATAAAATAAAAGTGTACTCTTTAATTGTGTGTGTGGGGGGATTGCTTAACCAAATTAGAGTTTAATTTTCGCAAGTGAAGTTTTATCTTAATTTTGTTCATTATAATACATTAAATACATGTGAGCACTCTACGTTTTATAACATGAACATATGATTTTTCAGAGATTTTTTACCTTTATATAACGTTTGTGTTTAAAATATATTCCTAATATTTTTTGTTTCGAACATGTAAAGTGTGTCCACTAGTTTAAGTTTATCCGATAGTCAGGTTTTAATGTGACAAACTACGAAACGTTTTCTATTAAAAACAGTTTGGAACACATCCTGATGTTTGTACTAAACTCGTACGTGTCCCATGATAAATTTTCTTTGTTATTGAAATCTCAACAGCAGCTCTCCATCTTTACTAGTTCATGCGATGTCCCCATCAGTTGGTAGCCCGAAACAACCGTTAGGATAGTGTCCAAGGTTTTTGAAAGCCGGATCGATGGATCTTGGCGCCAGGATGGTCGGCCCCACTTAAGACAAGTGGGACATGTAGAGGAAACAGTAACTGGGGCAGATCAAAGGAAAAGTCAAGATGTATTACAGCAAGAAACAATAGCTCTCGGAAGCGTGATTATCATAGACAAATAATATTGTTATTAGGAAATAAGTATGTGAATTTGGTAATGTATGCTTGTGATCGGTAGGTGTAGTTTTTTATTTTTATAAATTTTTTAGCCTTTAATAAAATAATAACTATAACACATATGAACTTAAAAACAACACAATGTAGATAGAAACTCTAAAATAAAAATTAAAAGTATTTGGCCAGACGTGGCCTAATGGTTAGCATTTCGACTTGTGACTGTAATAGTCCGAGGTTTGAGTCCTGTTGCTGCAAAACTTCTTTCTCTTTTAGGTGCTTTACAGGAATAGGCGTCGAATCACTCTATACATAGCTAGCGCAAATATTTCCAGTGTAGCTTTGCGCGAATATCGAAATAGACCAACAAACACTTGTATATGTTCTTATCACAAGCAAGAGAAAAGAGTAGAATTTTCTGTAACTTCTCTTTACTGCATATCATTATAGTTGAAAACGTACTGAATAGTTTCAATGGCTACATTTTTCTATATTTCAACATTATCTAATGCAATATCAGTCTACCGAGAGGCGGTAGAAAGCCTTTTAATTGTGTGCAAAACAATAGTGTTAGGTAATGTTTTATTAAGTTCCTTAGGTGGTACAGTGATGCGCTTGAGAACTTAAAACACTATGATTTGGGGTTCGTCCCTTAAGGTGGGCACATCGCAGATAATCTATTGTGAATCATTTCGCTTAAGATCAAGCAACCAAACAAGAAAACAAGTTTTGTTTTGCAAATGCTTCAGCTCCTTTTTAGATGGAACACGGAATTTTAGATTCTTTGTGAATAATGAGATGTAACAGTGAAAAAGTAGACAAATTTGTGCAGCTTGGTTTATTTTTGTAAAGTTGCTTCAGTGAAACATGAATACGATAGTATATTATTTTGTACATGAACCTTCCACGAACATAGTCTTTAAGCATTATTCACTGGAACTTGAGAAAATAAAGAACCTTTAGACATGTGAAATAAATTATTAATCTGTATGGAATAGATAGCGAAACATATCAGGTAATGGCGAATAAATCCGATTTCAAATTTTAAACTTCTCAAATATACGTATTAGTAACCATTTAAAAAGCTATGTTAAGTTTAGTATATGGAGAAGAGAGATCATAATAACATTTTTATACCTTTGGTTAAATATGCATTTTATTATGAATTCCATGTTGAAATACAATAGTCTTGCTCGCTCAGACAGTTATAACATTTTCGTCTTTGATTATATATTAATTTAAATATAAACCTACGTTAAAAACGACTATAGTTGCACATATGCAGTAAGAAGAGTGTATGTTATGAAATATTGTGGTGTAAAAGGTGTCTTAGGAGGAAGGACTTACAAAGTGGTGAGGACTTTCCGCTTTCATGACTTAACCTGTATTCAGTGATGTAAATTTAATTTAAATTTGAAGTTAGAGTGTTTGCTGGTTTCAGGCAGTTCTAGGAAACAGAAAATTAATTATTGGAATAAGTTATTAGAGGTAGATAAGCGGAAACGATAAGTGAAAAGAACACCCAAGGGGTTAGCAGTTTATTTTACTTTATGTTTAAAATTGTGCAAGAAGAGAGAGAAGACCTTTGGGGGCAAGCTTTAAATATGCTCGTAAATAACACAGTTTTGAATTCAACCACCTAATTCTGTTAACTTAGCACGTCATGTAGCTTTCACCTTGACAGATTACTACTCGGAATGACTGGAGAGTTGTCTAAGCGATCGATTGTAACTTTATCAAACATAAAAAAAGTGAGTTCAATCAGATGCGAGGCGTATTGAGAACTGAGCGTAAACGTATATAATAAAATAAATATTCTGTAATAAACGTAAAAAATATTAATTACTGTAAGAGATTCTAACATTAAACTGTTATTAAGACTAATGGCATTACATATGTTTACAATTTTATAGTTTTGATTTTTATGAAAACAAATTGATAAAATAATGAAGAAAATAATCAGTAAAAACCAACCGAGCTAAGTACTTCAATCATCAAAAAAAAATTATGGATTTCTAAAAATTCTGTATCTATGTGACCACGGTATTAATATATTTTTTATACAAAGATTAAATAATCTTAAAGGTGTTGGAAAAAAACTTGCTGATTAGCAAACAAAGATTGAAATCAACGAAAATATTACGTTTGTTTATTTAAAATTCAATATATATAAAATTTAGTCATAGTTTTAGTTCAAAATGACACATAGAAGTAACATACACAGCTTACTCTGATCAGAAAGCAGCATTAATTAATAGTTATTAATAATTGTTAGTAATCGTCGATATGATTACATATTTTTGTTTGTTGTTAAGCACAAGACTACACGATGGGCTATTTATACTGTGCCCACCGCGGGTATCGAAATCAGATTTTCAGTATTAATGACGAGTCACTAGGAAGCATAATTGCATATTATACTGAATTACTATGTGTTACTGGTGTTTTTCATAATATTTCTCACCATTCTACACGTACAAAGTAGGTGAACATTTCATATTCATAGTAATATCAGGAACCTGTATAACGTTATTATAAATACAAACTTGAATATTGCAATCATCATAAGAATACAACTACAAGTATCGGATAAACAACTTGACTGTTTAACTTTCACCGTTTCATCTTAGGTCTTTCTTGTGAATTATACACGTCTTGTTTATATGGAGCCATTTTAAACGTTTTCTTAAATCTTATTTATGATAATAGTTATAACATTAAGAAGTGAGAATTGTTGGATTTTAATCAATAAATCAATATTGAATCTAACTAGATCCTCAGAAATATTTTATATTGAAAAGTTGTAAGATAGAAGGTATTAACATCTTAATATTGTTTTCCATACCTAAACGTATTTCTATTTACAGATAAAGCACAAGTTTTGAAGCCTGTTAAGGCCATAGAATGCTAGCAAGAAAAGTCAAAATATGAAATAATGCTGTATTCTCGAATATTTTGAGATGTTTCTCATTCGATATTCGTATTAGTTATAATACTTTATAATCACGAAGACTGATGAATAGTTTATATATTAGCGAAATTTAGTTCATTCTTTGTGTATACTAAGAAATAGAAATTTATTTTAAAATGTTTGTAAGACATTATATATTGATAAAGAAAAATTTCAACGTGATTATTTTACATTACCTGGAAATTGCTTTGGTTTGTTTTGAATTTCGAGCAAAAACTACACGGGGGCTATTTGCGCTAGTCGTCCCTAATTTAGCAGTGTAAGACTAGGGGAAAAGCAACTAGTTATCACTACCCACCACCAACTATTGGGCTACTCTTTTACCAACGAATAGTGGGACGGACCGTCACATTTTAACTTCCCCCACGGCTGAAAGGGCAAGCATGTTTGGTGTGACGGAAATTCAAACCCGCGACCCTCGGATTACGAGTTGAGTGCCTTAACCACCTGGCTATGCCGGGCGTTTCTGGAAATACTTTGTCAATTTCATTTACATCATGGATACCAGCAGGCGAGCGCGCGATTAAGCATGATTCTGTTGATAATTCTTTTTTGTTGGAAACGTATCTGTGATTTTAAAAGATACCAATTCCAAATCACACTAGAATATTTTCTGATATTGACATTTTTATATCACAATTCATTCAACATTCAAGTAATACTAGAAAATAAATAGAATAAAACATGTGTTCCTCGGCAAGACCATGGTAGGTTGTGTACATGGAAAGTTGACACCTAAAATATTCATATAATTTTATTAACCTTAAGCGCCTGTGCATAACAACTATAAGTAGAGAGAGCTAACAATAATAGATAAGATATAATATATTCCAAATAGCTTTTTGTTGCCTTTAGATAAACGCAAACATCTTGAATACATACAGGTTCCTAATGCTAGAATTGATACGTATAACCCGTTAGGTCACAAATATGTGGCAGTTACCTCTGTCTCATATTTTCTACCAAGTAATATTACTGTATTGTATTACTCATCTGACATTACATTTTAATATTTTATACTTTAGTTTCATGTTAAATATTCTTCCAAACTGAATTTAATTTCATGTTAAAAATACTTCCAAGATAACTTCGGTTTCGAGTTAAATACGCTTCTAAAATAAAGCCAGTTTTATGTCCAATATTCTTTCGAAGCTTCTTCAGTTTGGTTTTAAATCTACGACAGTACTTGAAGCTAACAATACGTGATTGTGTGTTCTGAGAATATATACTATACTTTTCTAATTTGACATTCATTAATGTTATTAGTTAGAATTCTTGGTATATCTAGTTCCGTTGTTTTTGTCATTATACTTTTGTATAGATTATTTTGAATTGTTAACTTAGTATACGGATTTAGTCTTAACATAGACTAACTGCTCCTCGTGAGATATAGTTGGGTTTACTGCCAAAAATATCATTAACAGCGAGAGCACCTAACTTACAAAACAATGCATTGCAATCTTTATAAGAAAAAACAACAATAAAATTGATTAGTTAAACTCATGAATGAATAGGTTTTTATTTTTCATCTAAGTAGATAGCTGTCTTTTGATCCGAAATTAATACTAATTTCTTCCAAAAGAAGATTTGAAATTTTGTTTTAGAATATGATGACATGTTTCATTTTTGTACAGAAAGTCATTCACTGTTCACGAAACAAAATGCGGACTAGAAATATGACATGTTTTCGCCTCCGCGGGTGACCAAGTCCGAATAAAACTAAATCAAGTTGTGGAAAACGTATCTGTTATTAGTTACAGAAGCGTAACGAATGTACCACTGCCATCTCTACGGTGACTAGTTTCATCTTCCCTGTTTGTTTCTGGTAATCAGAACGAACGACAGACACTTCGCTGTGTGATGCCATCATGGATACTTGTGGTACTGATACAGTGCAGCTGTGTTAGAGCTGGGGATTATCGTGTTTTATACCTTGACATTCGAGGTGATCATGAGAGTTACTGTAATTACAGATAACTATCAGATTTCTTCAGTTGTTTATCAAGTGTAATTAGCATTTGCCTTTCAGATCTCATTCTCTACAGACTAGGACAACAGATGGGTGTGTGTGTTTTCTTATAACAAAGCCACATCGGGCTATCTGCTGAGGCCACCGAGGGGAATCGAATCCCTGATTTTAACGTTGTAAATCCATAGACTTACCGCTTTATTAGCGGGGGAGGCAGAAACAGATAAAAATATATATCATGACTACATCACATTATCTAAACTCATTTTGTTCAATGGTCCGTATTTCAAGTAAAATGTTTTTTTTTTTTAATTCACATTTTGTGTTCAAGAACAAACATATATTTGCAAGTAGAGAATGCAAACCACTTTATACCCTACACTAAATGTGATTCAAAGCAATGAATTTGTTATAGTTATGACCGTTTTTCTCTGGCAACATGTACACTTTCCTATTTTTAAGAGAGAATTGAGTATATGTAACCACTGCACAAACGTTTTCAATTAAATATCAAAGGCTAAGTCCACTCTGCTAATGAATAAAGCTTGTAGGAACATCTTAACGTCAAACACGATTAGAAGAACAGTCATGCACGTGAGTTTTATCTTTTCTTCACACTTATCTAAAGCTAATGTAATGCGCAACAGAATTAGGTTTCCTAGGCATCAGTTACTACATACAGTTAATTGAATAATGAATGCAATGGACTTTGTTTGTTTGTGTACTTTAGCTTAAAACTACTACATTCAATACCTGCGCTCTGTCTACTATAGAAAATCAAGTCCTAGATTATAATGTTGCAAGTCTGTAAACTTAACACTAACCCACTGAGTACAATAGACATGCCTTCAAAGTCCAGTTATTTGTCTTTTAATTATTTTATCTTTTTGTTGTATAAAAACGTTATGAACACGTTTCTCAGGAGCTAAGATGAAAGTTCAATCCAGAAACTTCCAGGAAAGATGGTTTTGGAGGTATCTTTTTGAGAGAAGTTTTCGTTTGTTAATCAATAATTTTTCAAAGTGAAATACAGTATCCTCAAGTCTCCATACTAGGTAGTAACTGCTGGGAGTAAATTTAGTATATTCAGTCAATGAATGATAATGACAGCATCATTAATTAAGAAAGTTCTAACCTTTTGTGCTTCTGCTATTACTTTTTATGTTTAGCTTTCAATTGTGATACGAACTATTTTACCTGCGATTAGGTAGAGAAGATTGAATCATCACGATAATCAGCAGTGGGATGAGCAGACAGAAACACGTTGAAAGCAGCTACAGGCACAAAATTGAACTCGACTAACTGTATAATGTCTATCAAGGCTGTTCTAAGTTGTTTCTGAATATCTCTGGGAATCATTTGGAGACTTCCATGTTTCGTGATGCGCTGACGGATTTCAGTCACCTCAGCACTTCAAATCACTTTTCTCAATCACAACACTAAATTAGTGCAGAAAATACCTTCTTTTTAGCTAATAAAAATGTTCAAAAATTTGGTTCAAGTGAGACCCTGTTAAAAACAACCGATGACAGAAAAAAAGGTATATCTGTCATCGTAATATTCATTTTATTTTTTACCATAATTTACTATTATTACCATCGTTTCAAATTATTATACACTTCTGATAAAATACAAGCGATTGTTAGAGCTCAGAAGATAAACATTTTAGGATCTGTTTTTGTAAAGAAATGTGCTAATGATTATCAGATAAAACCATCAAAAATCAGGTAGAAAACCTCACCTTTCTAAAATAATAGGAGAAAAATGAGGTTTTTACTGCATTTCATTGAAATTCTGTTCAGAGACAAATTTGATCTCTACTAAGCACTGTTTATATTCGACATTTCTGTTTCTTCTCCATTGCTTTAGAACTGTTTAGTTTTTAGAGTATCTAAATACATCATGATAAATAAAGAAATATTCTGAATGTTTGAAACTGAATATACGCTTTCAAACAAAACATTGCGTTATCTTTTTTTACATTTTATTTTTATAGTATAAGAAATTCATGTAACTCAAAAGAAACTAAATCAGCACATCAGTGAGAATTTATGAACAAAACTAAAACAAAATACAAAAAAATAATGGTTAAAATAAGCACAAAAGTATGTTATGTTAACAATAACAGCTTTCCAGAGGTTAATTCATACTACTTGATTACATTTCGGTTACAGAAAATTGTGCTTCGTTTATGGAAATGGGCAGTTGTAAGTACGAAATCGTTTACAGACCAGATTCAAAGGGTAATGATTTTGTATGTAATGGAAATGGTCTGAGAGTTCGAGGAAATTAACATTGTCCTCTGGTGTCGTTTCTGTAGAGATCTCCCATTGAGATATCGTCAAACATTCATCAGCTGTCGTCGTAACAGTCATCCATCTTCCTCACCTTGATTGGTTCTTTGAAGGCAATACAAAGGTCTTCCGACAGGTGGCACTTTTCTTTAGAGAAAGCCATTCGACTTCAGTGTTTAAAAAGTGTATTAAATCTTAAGAACTTCAAGCTTTCTATGCTTTTCAAGTCTAATGATTTTAAATTTAATGAATAAGTTTAATGAGAAGCTTTAAAAACTTTAAATCAATATTAACGTAGGCTCACTGTGGTGAGTTAAAATACGGCTAAACGTATCATACATTTATAGTCAACAACTATATATAAGAAGCCTAGTCGTGTTCTTTCGATTTCCCCTTGTTCATAGTTGCTGACGAGGGATGGAATTACTCAGCACTGATATAATTCAATGACAAGAGGCGAACAGAGATACAGATTATGTTTCTTATTTACTTTGAACCACCCTAGCTGCTGCTCGTATTACTGATATATTTAAACTTTATTTTCTTTTGATTAATTTCTTAGAACATTAGTAAATATAATGAAATATGTGAATAAACACTATAGCATAGTAGCCGGGTCCGCTGCAAACACTAGATAAACTAGGCAATCCTAGTGCGACAGTTATATGGGGCAGGAAAAAATTCCACGTAAACTGTGACAAAACATAAATTTTGCAGGTGAAAAGGACACCATCCAGGCAATACTAATAAAACTTTTCTGACAGACGGTTGTCACGCGTCATGTGTATTATTTCAGATTTTAGAAATACTGTATGAGAGTTGAGCTGTTTTGGCTGATGTACGAGGGCTGTTCAAAAAATACGCGGACTGTTTGAATTGCGCGGCTCCTGTTGGTTCCAGGGAAATCCGCTTGGTGTCGCTAGGTTCGCACAGATCAGCTGATTACGACGCCATTTCCCGATTGCAGATACCTTCATTTGTGTATTAGCTACGCGGTTTTAAATGAAGTGCGATTTTTTCGTTTGGCGGATTTCAGAATGAATGACCTGAAGGAGCAACGACTTGCTGTGACATTTTGTGTCAAACTTGGAAAATCTGCGACTGAAACTATTGCTATGCTTAACACGGCTTACGGTGATGTTGCTATGAAGCGTACGGCATGTTTCAAGTAACATGAACGTTTTAAGGATGGTCGACAGTCCATTGAAGATGATGAGCGTCCTGGACGTCCTTCCACGTCAACTAACGACTCACACGTCGACAAAATCGACGTCTGACTGTCAGGGAGCTTGCTGAAGAGTGTGGGATATCAGTTGGATCTTGTTACGAGATTTTGACCGAAAAATTGAAGATGCACTGCGTTGCTGCGAAATTCAGCCCTCAGAACTCGTGAGTTTTTGGCCAAACACTCGATCACTGTTCTTCCCCACCCCCCTACTCACCTGACCTTGTTCCTTACGATTTTTCTTGTTCCCCAAACTCAAAAGACTCTTGAAAGGAAGAAGATTTGAGACGATTCCCGAGATTAAGGCAAATGCGACGAAGGAGCTGGAGGACATTACAAAAGAAGCGTACCAGGACTGTTTCAACAAGTGGAAACATCGTTGGGATAAGTGTGCGCGTTGGGAAGGAGAGTACTTTGAAGGGGTCCCAGATCTGTAACTTCTAAATAAAGTACATTTTGTTTGATGACGTCAGTTCGCGTATTTTTTGAACAGACCTCGTATTCGATTATTGTTGTTAATCAATAATTCTAGATAGTAGTACAAATAAATTATAAACACAAATTATATGTTTGTCATTATGTCTAAAGGTTGGGAGAATATAGTTGCCATTAAGACGGGTATTGATGTCTAGATTTTGTATTTTATATTTTATTTTCCTACGTCATTATTTGTCACATAGAAAATAGTACCTGATCGGCTTTACGATTGTTATTGTCTTGACTCAGCTCAAATAATATGATTACATTTGGATTTTGAATTTATTTTATAACTGCATATGTTGCTATACATGGGAATAGCATAAACACATAGGGTACCGCATTATACACTTGTTAGCACAATTATAGAGAGTTTACACGTGTGGTAATAGCTATCTATTTACTAAATAATCCTAGGTATCTCCTATTATCATTAATATAAAGCCCTTTGTTTGTGGTACTAACGATCCACTCAACTACAGAAAGTATCTAGACGTTACACAGTAGTCTGTCTTAGTGCTAACAGTAAATGTTATTACAGAGACTAAAGTAGCAAGCTACTAATCATAACATGAAGATCTATGCTGTACTAACGATCTGTGCAGTATAGAGTATAGAAGATGGTTCCTATCTTTAATATAAAGTAACAAGCTACTAATCATAACATGAAGATATATGTTGTACTAATGATCTGTGCAGTATAGAGTATAGAAGCTGGTTCCTATCTTTAATATAAAGGCCTTTTTCGTGGTACGAACGATCCACTCAATTAGAGAAAGTATCTAGATATTACATAGAGGTCAATATTTGTGGTACAAGAGAGTCAATTAGTACGGGTCTACGTTTTAACAGTAATATACAGTTCTTTGTACGAGACACTAACGATCAATCTGAATGTATTACATACTGTAACTACGTTGAATACGATTAGAAGCTTATTTTATATTAATAAGATTTAATAAATTAACCATCACTGTATCTGTATATGATTACAGAAAGAACTGTTTTAAATTCAAACTCGTCCCCGTAAACTTCGTGACATTTGAACTGCGTTTAGAAGAGCTAACTCAGATCAAAAGAATTTCAACTTTTAGAAGTAAACTACCGAAATCCATAACTTATAGTTTATCTTCAAATACACTGAAGTAGCTGCACATATATCAAAGGTATTAAAGTGATGTGAGAACTAAAGCTCCGGTTTCGATAAAATATTGATGTTATAAACAACTTGCGCTTGGATCACTGCTAATCACCCCTACTCTTCACTGTATCTGGGCCTAATAATATGTTTAATTAGTAGAACTAATGCATTTGAAAGGATGCATTCTAACTCCTTCATAATTAGAGAAACATATTTCTTTTAAATACATAATTAAGGATGTTAAAACTTTCAATAAACATATCCTATATAATAAAAGTAAGTTGACTGCTAATTAATTTCATATGTATTTCGCATCATACAACTTACAATTCGCCATCTTAATAAAACTGAAAAGGTCTTATGAACAGTTGAAACAACAATGTTACATGTCTGTTTTTAAAAGAAATTCCACGCACTTCTTTCTTACATTTGATTTGCATTGATTGATTAAAACGTGACAGATCAAAAGTTTGGGGCTAACTGATCTATTTTGCTTAATTAAAGTCTGCAAGTTGAAAAATAAATACTTATTTATTTTACGAAGTCAGATACCCGCTAAAATTTGTCTTTCATGTTTGTAAGTTTTATAATAATCATAAAACTGAACTTTATGTCCGTGCTTTTTAAAACAAGTTTTAAGTTATACTTATTTACATTTGAAAGATGTATATGATAGTTGTATGACTACATAATAGTTTTGGGCTCAGAGAACTGTCCTTACTCCTACAGATTTGAATGTATGGTTTCATTAGTTGGGTCCCCTCGCTGTTACCAACACTTTCGACAGTAAATTCAATAATATCTAACAATTTAGATTACTTTTAAATTTGTATATTAAACTAATAGTAGAAAATAGCCTCTATGATAAAAATTAAGGTAATAAAATGAGATACATTAAACATCCTAACTAGTACTGTTAGTGAAATTAACGTTAAAGGAAAAATAGAGAAAGCTTAGCGAGACAAAACCAAGATTCAAATTGTTTATTCAGACGAGATAACAGAAAATTTTCTTCAATGAACTGGAAGGATAATTTGCGCTTTGATGAATTCATGTGGAAAGACAGAAACAATAATATGCATGAGACCAGTTATTTTAATATCAAAGCCATAAAGATATTCGTATACCTAAACATTTAAAATTTAGTATATTCCAACATACGATATTTTAAAGTTATATGTTAAAACCTAGTTTATAAAAATAAGGGAAATTGTTTGGGTTTAAAATTTTGCTACATGAAAAGATAGCGCAAAATTATCTAAGTACAGAATGTGATAAACTTATATTTCCATGACTCCTGCTGTTTACGTGGTTTGTAGGCTTAGTCTACTGAAAAAGGAATTGAAGTCTTACATTTTTATAGATGGTATTCAATTACACTTAAGTTATAAACACTACCTTTTTGGTTCAATACAAAGTTATCAAAAACTGCACACTACATTTAAAAGTTACTATAATTTTCTGGATCAACTAATTTTTGGACCACCTTGTAGATAAAAAAAAATGCGTTTCTCTTTTAGAAACTAAATCAAAGAAGAACATATTAAATACGAAACGGCTTTATTAAAATTAAAGCTTATCATTACACCACATCATTGCAAACTCAATTTGTAGTGCAGTAGATGATGATAGATGTGATAACAATGAAGTACGAATATAAGAACTTAGACACCTATTGAAGATAAAGCTGAAAACCATGTATATTTCTTGCACCCCAGTCTTGTGGTTTATTAGATTCAATGACCACATAACATATAAGTATCTGTAATTTTTTTTTCGCCAGTCTTATTCGTTCCTTTCTGTGCTCGATTTTTTTTCTAACTTAAGCGCAAAGCTACCCAGTGAGAAATCTGTGTACTGCTTGCCCACCATGGGTATCAAAATCCGGTTTCTAGCATTATAAATCCGCAGACATACTACTGTACAGCTGGAAAAGACTTTTCTGTTCGACTTATACCATTTTTTATCTGTTTAATATGATATCTAACTTCGTAATGACGAGAAAACCCACTTCTAGAGAAAATTATACATGTAAAAGAACACGGGTGGTATGGGTAGAGAAAGCACTATGAAGAGTAGCGAAGGTCGAAACGTTGTTCGTTCCTCTACATAGTACTTTCTCTATCCATACCAGCTGTTTTTACATATATAATGATATCTAACTCACCTGTGGCTCAGCAATAGTCTTTCGGTTAGGACGCTAAAAATCAGGTTTTGATATCCCTGCTAAATACAGCACAAAAAGTCCATCTTGTAGCTTTGTGATTAACAAAAATAGGATATCTAAGAAAGAAAGACAACAAATAACTCTAACGTTTCTATGTGTTTTCTGTTTATACTCTAGCACTGACCTCCCAAGGAGAGGTAACAGTCGTTGTTCACAGTAGTTTAACTCAAAGGCATTTCTAGGTTTTTTAATTTCAGTTAACGATAGCATAATAATAAACTATAGGTCAAAGTTTATATATTTCACCAAATATGTTAATGAAAAATAATATCTACTTATGAATTACCATTCGGTAAAATGGTATCTCGTTTTCATAAGTTTCAAGCTAATAATTCCAAATTGATTTTTATGTTTGCAAAAGAAAGAGTTAGTAGGAAGGATAAAAATGTGTACTTATTACAGCAATTGAGTTCTAAACTAATGTTTTACGTAAACCATGTTCTGTTTTTCTTGGTATTCTACATATAATTTTGAACTGATTTCACTGAGTTTCAGCATCAAACGTAGAATTAGATGGCGAAAAACTGTTTGTTTACACACGTGTATTGGCTCAATTCTATAAGGATTAAGGAGGTCTCGTTTATTCTACTTAATAGGTCCTCGATTGATCCGTTAGTCCAATTACTAGCATTGATTACGAGGTCGTTGCATACAAATAAAATCTCAACTGGTAAATACAGTTGCGTGATTGCGCACACATCGTGCTTGTCCTATAATTCACTCTCTTTAAAAATTACTAATTCAAGTACTATTGTCCATATTGTTCTATTTATTGTTTTTCGGAAATTAGGAACTACAATGGAGGGTAATTAATCAAAATATTTTTTTTGTTTTTAATTAACTGTGTTTCAAACTTAAATTTATAGAACCTAAAAAATATACCAACAGGAAGAAAGAAATTGTAGTTAGATGTTTGAACACAAGAGATACAAAGAAAGTAGAACACGCACCACGCACATTTTCTAAACCTCAGAACTGTTTTACGTTCAGTTATTTCATTTTTTATTAGAATTGCTGTCACGTTTCTCATTGTAATGATTTCTTCGGGTTAATGATATATTTCTTATTTTAATGAATGTTATTTATTCAGTTTATGATAGTATGAAGTAATATTTCGTGTTTAAAGGGAAACCATACATGACTGTTTTTGTAATTAAACATTACGGCTGATTTCCACAGCAAATATTATCAAGCCTTTTTTCCAAAACCGTGTAAATATAGTAATTTTAGTTGAAAATACAAGTCTGTTATAAATAAAACATATCGCTGTTATTGATCCATTTTGTGTGTGCGCTATTTGAAAAGTATGGAAAACACACATATTTTATTTAATCTTTTCTCTCTGCCTCGTGTTTTCTTCAGAAAACTTGAACATTTCTTGTATAGCATTCGGGAAATTCTAGTTCTTGCGTAAACAGTTGTGCATGATAAATACAATGGTATGCTCCTTGGAAGACTACCAAATGAACTTAAGAACTATCAGATAGCATACGTAAATATGTTTATTTTGACGTGAATATTTATAGATTCAGACTCTCCCAGTTTTCCTAAAACGGAAGTTGTAGTAAATTAAAGCGAAAAATAAACTAAAAGAGATTAATGTAGTGTGGAGTTAAAAGATTTAAACTGAGATTTAAAAGAAATATTTAAATGCTAGCATCCAACCAAAGAGGAATACTTAATAGTAATATTAAAGCAATATATGATACACATAAAGGCTGCTACCAAATGTTTTGCTGCATTAGCTACTCCAACACAGGTGATCTAATTTATAAGCGAAATGTAACACACGTACAGTATTAAACGTTAAGTGAAACAACACACTGCTTCTACAAGATATATGTTCAACCGTCTCATACCTCAGCAGCTAAAGAATGAAACGAAGATTTATGCTATTTCGCTGGAAAACGTAACGACAAAGTCAGCGTCTATAGATTTCTGTGCCCCGGGATGGTTGAAACGGGTGCTGGAAAACTGTCGTCCTCGTATACCAGATGATTTATTGAAAGTAGCTGAGAGGATTGGTTTTTTGGACATGAAGACCTTTCAAGGAAGCCTCTTCAAATAGAAGCTGTGCTGTCTAGTTGTTGTCAAAGTATACGGCAGCCTGGCATGGTCAGATTGGTTAAGACGTTCGACTCGTAATCTGAGGGTCGCGGGTTCGAATCCCCGTCGCACCCAACACGCTTGCTCTTTCAGCCGTAGGGGCGTTATAATGTGACGGTCAATCTCACTATTCATTAGTAAAAGAGTAGCTCAAGAGTAGGTGGTGGGTGGTGATGACTAGCGGCCTTCTCTCTAGTCTTACACTGCTAAATTAGGGACGGTTAGCGCAGATAGCCCTTGAGTAGCTTTGCGCGAAATTCAAGAGATAATACAAAGATAAGGTATACGGCTATCAGATAGAGCATAAGTGGAAGTGGTGACACGGACGGTAACGACGTAGTGAGGTTTCAAAATCATTTTCATATAACGTATACAACGTCTATAATAACTCAAAATAAAAACTAAATAAATACACTAAAGGTTATGGAACAATAACCAAATAGTGATCACTTAGCATACATTAAATAAAAATAAACTAAAATATATGATCAACATTAGACAGAACTAACTGAACGTTAATAACTACCTTTAGAAAGCACTAAGTAATGATGACTTAATACTTAACACACAGTCAGGAAAAACTACTCAAGTGATCAGTATTAAACAAAAGAGTACCTATTAAGCATTGAATCAAAATTAAACAGATTAATAAGCGATTAATAATCGGCTAAAAATTTTAATTGAATGCATTAAAAAAAGCAATCGATATTATGAACTAATTATTTACTTGGGAGAGCAGTCACCCTCCCACAACTGTTTGCATGAAGTGCGATATGGATGCGGAACGTTGTGGGCTTGAGCACCCACATCCAGCTCTCCTAGTTTCTATTTTTAATTGCTATTTCTATTTCTATATCTATTGCTATTCTTTATTTCTTATTTGAAACTAGCGAATGGAGGTTGAGACTGATAGACGGTGTATCTCCACCGCTAAGTGAGTTCTACTTCTTCAGTCACCTCCAAAATCTAAGGTACATTTTAAAATCCCACATTGTAGCTTGTACCCTGGGATCTTTTCAGTTGATGCAACGTTTTTTGTTTAATTTGTTTTTGTTTCGGCTTCTTTTTGAGTTGATATAACAAACTATATATATATAGCTTGAAAATAAGATAGCCAATCAACAGCAAAATAGAATTAGTGGTTTAATGATAATTTAGTAGTCACTGAGTGGCCTGTAACGGGAGAGGAGCGTGACGATTTGTCAACAGTAAAAATACACCAATAACTGACATAAAACTAGTATTACTCGATTTTGTAATTCAAAACTCAACTAAATGATGTTATATAATAGAAAAACAAACTCTCAGAGCTTTTATTTTATGTTAAACGGCGAATTAGTCACTAAGTAATATAATTGTTTCAAAAGATAGCCTAGCTGCTTTGTGCCATAAAACGCCAAATCAACTAACCAACCAATCAAAAGGTGAACAAGCGGAACAAGCAATGAATCGATAAAAATGTTGAGATTCAGTTGTTAGCAATTAGCAGAAAGGAAAAGGATGTAGCAGAGAATACATACGTACACTCATATAATAAGGAATGAAAAATGCTTGTCTTCTCACTGTTTTATATAGAAATACTAACTGAAACAGAAAGAGGGAGGTGACAAACATCAAACTAACTAATTGTGCTAAGGGAACTGTTGAAAGAATCGTTTACTATTTAACGAAGAAGCGACCAATATAAAATATAATATCATAAAGTGTGACAAAAGGGAAAATAAATGAGTCAACGCACTGGAACAGGAAATAGTGATTATAATAAAAAGTATGAAATTTACAGAAAGACGTATACAAAAAGAGCAGATTGAAATGTTAAAACGGGCGAAACGAAAACAACGAGGGTTAAAAAGAAGAGATAAATGCACTCAAGAGAGATGAATGGATCCTGCAGTTCCAATGTAAAGCAAGCCACGTAAGAGACAAAAGACATTGGTTTTAAGGTTTGCAAACGTCAGCTGATTTCGATATATCCAGTCTGATTTTGTGTCACGCAGATCGGTTTCCTCACGAAACCGGATCCTAAAAAAATCAAAAGGTTGGTATAGAGCAAAATGGATTCAAGTTCAATGAAGAAGAAGCGCTTCGTTTATTTCCGTTTCTATCTATCTTTGCATGTGCACTAAGTCCCAAAGTTGGCAAAGTTTTTAAAGAGATATACAGCAAGACAGTATCTGTCTATCTATACACCCATCTATTCATCTGTCTTGCTAGTGTGGTGACGATGTAGCAAAACTCTGTTAGTCTGTATTTGTAATCTGTATGCGTTTCTGCGCATCATCCATACACCCACTCATTGATTTATCTATCTATCCTGCTGGTTGGGTGATGATGTAGCAAAACTCTGCTAGTTTGTATTGAAAAATATATGTATTTCTGCTCATAACAACATTTTAAAGGTGCAAATAGAGGATTCAGGCAGTGTGCCCAAGAAGGCATAAGAAACAAGACATGTAAATGTATAACATTTCAAAGAAGAAAGAAATACACGAGGAAGAACAGGGATCTTTGAGTTTTATGCGTAAGAAAGAAGAAACATGAATCGTTACATATGTCCTGGAGTCATAAAGAGAATAATAATAATGAGTGATGAAAACATAAAAAAAGAAAATTGAATACGGAATACAAATATTACATAACATTCCAGAAGAACCTGTAAATAAGCTAAGCCGGGATTTGTCAACTGGTCAGCGTGCCTGGACTGTGAATCCGTTGAGCAAATATTCACTTTGCTCTTTTGGGCAGTAATGTATTATAAGAATGACAGTCAAGGTCTCATTATTCGATCTAAAAAGAATAATCAAGAATTGATGGTGGATACTGTTGACTAGCTGTCTTCCCTCTAGTATTTCGATTTGAAATTATGGACGACTATGCATAGACATTTCTTGTGTAGCTTTGTGCGAAAATTCTAATAAGACTAAAAAATAAATATGTGAAGTAATATTTAAAGTATTCAATTTGTGAACTGACCCTTCTAGGTACTCTTTGTGGACTGACCCTTCTAGGTAATCTTTATGGACTGACCCTTCTAGGTACTCTTTGTGGACTGACCCTTCTAGGTACTCTTTGGAAGACATCTCCAAAATAAACGTTATTAAGTCCGTAATCAAATTTAGCTGTAAAACTTAAGAGAAAGGATACACGTCAGCAAAAGTTAAGTAGCAAAAACACTCCTGGTCCATTAAATCGGGCACTTCTCACATTTTATTATATGTCGATCTATTTTTGTTTAAGGGCATTAATAACTTATGTACAAAGACAATTCAGTAAAAGCCTTTCACAAAAACAATAGAAATTTTGTGGTCAAAGGTAAAAGAACAAAACAAGACGCATCAACACTGATGATCGAACGTTTATCTAAAGAAACTTGTTCTACTTTTCTACGCATTCTTGCTGAAACTCACACATCTAATGGCGTAGCGGAGAGCTACTAGAAGTCAGAAAAAATAAATGGAAAAGTACCATAAGCAATTACTCAACAAAATCCAACCAACGTGCAAGATAAGAATGAATCGTTCGATCCTAAGGCCAAAACCCAGTAATCCTTATGACTAGACAAGATATCCTAAACAGGTGAGCTACACGATGATCGTTACAATCTAAAATGTCTTCTTCGTCTTGGTTTTTGATGGACTCTACCCGACTAGCTGAGTTTTCGAGTTATCTTGAAAAGATAGAGGTTTTTATATTTAAGGAAAAAAGAAAGCGTAAAGACTTTTCCAAATTCATTCATTGAGGAAAGTTTCTGTGTTCATAAGATTTCTGTTCGAGTATGATATGTTCGTTTCACAACGTAACACTGCTACGGGCAACACAGTTTCGAGTTACTTTAGTTTTATTTATTTTATTGGAAGCATCATAGACGATATCACATTCTTTATTATTCTATCAAATGCCTACTTTTCCTAATCTTTTGTTTCGATGTATTCTTTTTTCTTCTATTTCTCTCTTAGTTTCTATTCTTCATTTTAATTCAAACATTTCTTTTCCACAGTAACTCTTGAACCCTTTGCCGATTTTTATTTAACGTTTTTTTAGTATTCAAAATTACTTTGTATATGATTCTTCTTTTTCATTTTTTTTACTCATAGTTTTCATTCTGTTTATGGGGCCCGGCATGGCCATGCGTGTTAAGACGTTCGACTCGTAATCCGAGGGTCGCGGGTTCGAATCCCGGTCGCATCAAACATGCTCGCCCTTTCAGCCGTGGGGATATTATAATGTGGCGGTTAATCCCACTATGCGTCGGTAAAAGAGTACTCCAAGAGTTGGCGATAGGTGGTAATGACTAGCTGCCTTTCCTCTAGTCTTACACTGCTAAATTAGGGACGGCTAGCGCAGATAGCCCTCGAGTAGCTTTGCACGAATTTAAAACAAACAAAAAACAATTATGTTTATGTTTTATGACTCACCAGCATATTCATCTTTTTATTTTTTATATCATATAATTCATTTTTAATTATTTAAGATACTACTTTTTGCACAAAACATAATTTTATCAATTTACTCTACTGTACAATGAGATTTGTTGATGTTAAATTTTCATTAAGTACAGTTTAAAATGAATAATAAATTTTTCTTATCAATCTTTCCTGACTATGTACAAGTGACCTAGATATTTCTGTGATAATGTCAAATTAAAATTAACGCCCTAGGATAAGTTGTGAGAAACGTAAAATGTTTATATGATAAACTGGTTAGTTTAAATGATAAGTTTAATTCACTGTTAGTTTACCCGAAGGAAGAAAAACTTACGAAGATATTTAGATATTCTTGCAAAGTTTATCAATAATAACTAAGATGTTAGGTGTGTTATTTTACAGCAAAACCGCACTGGGCTGTATTCTTCTCTATCGTGGGGATTCGAACCTCTGATATTAGCATTGTAAATCCGCAGACTTATCGCTGTCCTTGCTGCGAACAAGATTCTAGCTATTTTTTCTTACAAAATAATTAAATTATTTCTCTTTCAAAGAGCAACTATTTTTCTGCGTATTCTATATAAGGCCTGGAATAAAGACTACAAACTGAAAGTGGAGCTGAAAAAGTAAAAAAAGATATTACAAAGTTTAGTTTTAAAAGAAACGTTGAAGGAGGAACCAGGAGACACAGAAGTCGTACATTGTAATGTGAAAGTCGAAATGACTGACATAAGATAAACAGGAATCAAAGAAGAAATTGGACGCATTTTAAATGAAATAAATTTGGAAGTAGAGTTGGTAGATAAATCACAGTACATAATACAATTACAAAGCTGATTGGTTGGTGTTGTTTGTTTGTGTGTGTGTGTGTGTGTAGCAAATCGATATTAAGTTATCTGCTCTTTCCACCGCCAGGAATTGAACACCGGATTTTTGTGATGTAAGTCCGAAAAAAACGTACCACTGCTCCACTGGGGAACCAGTTACAAAGTTCAAGCAAAAAAGTCAGTTTGAAAGCATATGGTGGTGGAAATGCTGTAGGCTAGAAAGATTTAAAATCAAATAACAAAGTAGAATAAGATTAGTTTGTAGATAATAATATGAGTAAAATGTTAAACAAAACATAGCAAATTATAAAATATGGTGATTCAAGTGTAATAACCTGGGAAAAGTTAAAGAAATGAACAAAATATTAAAATAAATAAGAATACTACATAGAGTGTTTGTGTGTTTTTTCTTATAGCAAAGCCACATCGGGCTATCTGCTGAGCCCACCGAGGGGAATCGAACTCCTGAGTTTAGCCTTGTAAATCCATATACTTACCACTGAATTAGCGGGGGACTAGATAGAGAAACAATAAAATAAATTCGTTGAAGGAAACAAGACAAGTAGCAAAGACATGGTAGTTACAATGCTATGATTAGGAAGGCTTAAAAACACATTAAAATATTTGGAATTAATGGTAGAATAGAACGCCACAAATTACAAAAACATGGTGAGGGATTTTACAAACTAAGAAAAATATAAAAAAGAGTCAGAATAAATACAGGTGAACATAAATATGTACAACAACTGGGGACAGAAATGATAATAATCATCTAAGGAATATAAAATATGAAATATTTATAGTTTTACAGTGTTTTAGACAATTCCCTCTGTCGTGCTTGTGATTCTGATGAATATATATTCATGTATAAAGACACAACCCTTTGCTTGTTATTTTAACTTCAAACAGTATTCTACGTAAAGTGTTACGTAGGAGTTTAGACACTCAGAAACCCAATATCTTAGCAAAGTGAAACAGAGATGACTAAACCACCCAAGAAGGTAGTTTATGTTCAAGCAGGGTGGTTAAAAAGAGAAATAAAAGGAAAAAGAAAATATAAGAAATATATCGGTCCACAAGAATCATTGAACTGTTTTATTTATTATTCAAATATCGAATATTTGTTTCAAACGTTTTTCAATAAACGACTAACCATTTGGTTGAATAAGTTATAATGTGAAAAAACATGTATTATTTTTAAATTTTATTAATTTACATTACTCGTTCATATTGTTCATTGACTTATATTTCAGGTTTTGCTTGATTTAAGAACAATGAAACTGAATGTTTAAGATAATGATTTTCACATGTTTTACAAATGATTTGTATGCGTTTTTATGCTCTGTAGTAATGATATATATATGTTAGAATTTGAAAACAATCGAGAACTTACGTTAAACTTATCGAGTGAACTAACACTGCCAAGAAATAAAAAAGGAAAGTTTTGTTTGTAATTAAACACAAAGGGGCTGTCTGTAATCTGCCCACCACCGGTATCACAATCAGAATTCTAGCCGGACCACTAAGGGGCAAAAAGGAAAGATACCTACTCATTTTAGCAAATGCTTTTATACGTAATTTTCCACATTATTTTGGAAGAACAAACTGCATTTTGTTTAAACTATATGACAGCGTATGTCTTTAGTCTGAATAACCAATAGATAGAGAAACTTATCCTTAGAATCACAATGCACTTTCTTTTTATGCGGCATCATAGGTTACAAACATTCAGTAGCTATAACAGAATTGTATGTTTGAATTGCGATAACATACAGTCAGCCTGTAGCTTACCCTTTTAATGATGTTATAACATAGTCATATATATTATAGTGGCTACATTATTTGAATATAGACATCATAAAGTTATAAAATATAGCTTAATGAAACATGGTCAATAGTTATGAGACAAAAAATTTTTGCAGACTGAACTAAGACGCACGAATTTGAGCACATTAGGAACTTCAAATGAGAAACGCTGCCTGAAATGAAACGCTTTTTCATACATTATTCTAATTTCCTTCCTATATACATTCATACTTCTATATATTCCTATATCTACTTCACTAGTTAATGCGTTTTATAAGTAACAAACGACCAAAGACATTTACTTTCATCTTAAGAACTAATCCATCCAATCTAGATAACTGAATGAATAAAGATAGCCTAGAATAAAAACTCGTATATTTCAAGAGGACAGTTTTGGGGGGCAGTTAAATGCATGCGAACAACGAAAAAGCTTTAATGTATGACTATTTCAACGAAACCTAATATCTCATCCATAAGAATATACACTCTGAGAAAGGACGTATATTTATTTTTTATCTATACAATAAAATGTATTTTTTGAAATATTGAAATCAGTAAAAAAAAACTAAACATTATTATTATAACAAAAGCACGCATTAGTTGACTTCAAACACGATTATTTGTTATGTGTGTCAAATTTAAAAACTCTTCTTTGTTGTTGTTACAGTGCCCTTAATTTAAAAAAAAAGTTTACATTGACGTTCTTTTCAATTAAGCGAAAAGTTACCACAATGGGCTATCTGTACTCTGCCCACTGCAGGTATCGAAACTTGATTTTAGTGTTGTAATTCCTCTGTGCCAGTGAGGCACAAATTTATATCCACTTAATTGTTAGAAATAACTAACTATATCTTTTTATTATCGACCTGGCATGGCCAGGTAGTTAAGGCACTCGTCTCATAATCTAACGGGCGCGAGTTCGAATCCCCATCGCACTCAACACGCTCGCACTTTTAGCCGTTGTGGCGTTATAATGTGACGGTCAATCCCACTATTCGTTGGTAAATAAGTAGCCCAAGAGTTGACGATGGGTGGTGATCACTATCTGCCTTTCCTCTTGTCTTACACTGCTAAATTATGACCGTTATATTATAACGCCTTCACAGCTGAAAGGGCGAGCATGTTTGGTGCGACGGGGATTCGAACCCGCGACCCTCAGGTTACGAGTCGAACGCCTTAACCCACCTGGCCATGCCGGGCCCTTCTTTGAACAGATATCGTCGAGTGCGTTGTAAAAAACATATAGTTTTACATATTTTTATATTATCTAATAACAGATATAACAAGTTAACAACATTTTCAAGGGAGCCACTTTTTTTGTCCACCCACTGTAAGTGTGCTAATTAAAACAAAACTTCCCAAACTTTACTGTTTAATTACAAATACAGCTAATGGAATTAACTAGCACAAATCCATTATAGTGTATTTTATTCAACTTACTTGATCGAAACACTTCAGTGCTACGTGGTTATTTGTTTTAATTCAAACTTTATAGAAATTTCACAACAGTACTGCGTGGGTCTTTGTTCTTGTTCAAACTGTATAGGAATTTGTCATCAATCCTACGCGGGTGCTTGTTTTTGTTGAAACATTATAGAAACTTAACACTATCTGTTTCAACAAAGACGATATTTTTATAAATAATTAACAGTTTTAGAAAACTCCACAGTTAATGGATATTCCAGTGTGCTTCGCATAAAAACAACAAAAACGGTGTATCCTTTGTGTTTGTTTAATTTATTTGCGCATTTCATTTTAGTAAAATATATCATTCGGATAGTAGGTCTACAACGGGAAAATTTTCGCGTTTACGAACCATGCATTAGCATGAACCAAGTAGGCTTAACTTTCGTTGTTTTCGCTATGGTAATACGGTTTCACAACTTTTTCCTTTTTCTGGCTTATGGAAGTTCTACTTCAGAAGGTAATAGGAGACACACGCAAAGGTACTTAAACTAAAACAGCTCTTTTCGAGAGTCTTCATGCAATATATGACAGGAGTATTCTACACAGAGGACGGCTTTCTGTGTTTATATCAGGAACAAGTATATAACTGAAAAAAAAACCCAACAGAAAAACATGGAAAAAATAATTCATAGCTACAGTGAAGTATAGTGTAAAGTGCATTGAACTGGTCTTCTATTGACCTAAAATTTCCGTGTTTTTTTTTTAGGTATTCCTTATTTCTTATTGGTTAATTCACTTATTTTACCTTACATAGTTACAGGGTATGCCTTTTTCTTTATCACGTTGTCTTATGGTTAATTCCCTTTTTTCTAACTTGTTTGTTTTTCTACGTGTAAAATGTATTGAGAAGATTATCAGGAGAGAAAAGACCAACATCCATAACGTTAGCAGACCGTTGCTAGCTGTCACTTCTGTTGTTTTTTTTCCAAATCATTTACACAACAAGTTATTATAGAAATGGGTAAAAACATATTTTATAATGTTGACACAACACCTGAGCATAGAAATGAATATAAACATTTTATAAGATGATCTTTTGTATAAAACAAGGAGTAAAGAGGTAAGTAGATACAAACTTTGTATGATGGGCCCCCTGTTGTGCAATACGTAGGTAAATAGTTAGTTAGAAACATACTTTATAAGATCGGTTTGCTTGAAAGGCACACTGTGGCGTGTTTACTTTTATCTGAATACCAACTGAATAGGGCAAACCTAACATTACCGCTTCAGTCTTAACTCAATGGAGCAAGAACTGCTTAAATTGATTGGATGGCATGAAAATTCGTCTATCATAAACAAAATTACGAATATACTCTTCTCCATTTGGTTTGTTTGTTTGTTTGTTTTGCAGTTTAAGCAAAGCTACACGAAGGCTATCTGTGCTAGCCGTTTCTAATTTAGCAGTGTAAGACTAGGAGGGAAGGCAGCTAGTAATCACCACCCATCACCAACTCTTGGGCTACTCTTTTACAAACGAATAATGGAATTGACCGTTAAATTAAAACGCCTCTACTGCTGAAAGTGCGAGCATGTTTGGTGTGGCAGGGATTCGAACCCGCGACCCTCAAAGTATGAGTCGAGCGCCTTAACCATCAGGCCATGCTGGACCTTCTCCATTTGGATTCGACGAGTTAACAACACATAACATAACATTATCTAACCATGAATGCAAAATGGAATAATTTACGAAACCACTCTGTCACTGAACATTCTCGCATGACCAGATACATTCTCCAGGGCAAACAAACAATAAAATTGATAAAAATTTTAAGAAAAAGTATTTATAGCAATAGTTCATAAAAATAATAGTTTAAATACAAATTAAGATACGCCATTTATATAATAACAAAATTAAAATGCTATACGATTTCAATATTTACTTTGAAAAAACAATATCTAGAGGAAATACAGCGATGAGACGATTCCTTTCATTTTTACTCCAATGCAAGAATCAAACAATACAACACGACACGCAGCTAATAATAAAGTAATTTCAGCATTAACCAATATTCGTATATTACTAACTAAAGTCTTAAACCTAGTTTCAAGTATGAAAGAGAAAAAAACCCCACCAAACATATGCAAGACCATTACACTTTGCTATCTTTAACACAGTAATCAGTGTAATGCTATGTGGTTTTTTCTATATATATATATATCTCTGTCAGATGTCTTTTAAACACAGTATATCAACTATTATAATTAATATTTACGTGTTTTATCATTATCTTTCTGCCAGATGTTTTTTGAACTTAATATATCAACTATTGTAATGTTTATAGGTTATTTCATTATCTGTCTGCCAATGATCTTTTGAACACAATACATCAGCTTTTATTATATTTATAGGTTTTTTCGCTATCTTTCTGCTAGAAGTATTTTGAACACAATATATTAACTATTATGATATTTATGGGTTTCATCATTATCTTTCTGGCAGACCCCATGGGTATTACTCTTATTTCTGCTACTTGTCATATTTTATTATCTCTTGTCTTTATCTATGACTTTCTTTGTTATTATGGTAGTTCAGTTTGTGAATTGGTCAATAGAATATTACTAAAATAGTTTTTGTAAATTTTTGTTTATTATCTCAGAAGGTAAGGATCTCGTCATCATTCTGAATTTCAGTTTGTCCGAACTGTTTATCAGCGTTACAACTGAATTTCTTCACGTTTTCTCTAACATATGATAAGCAGGAATTCAGTAAAATTGTTGTAATATTGGTATAAACATTCTGTTGATTTACACATTAAGTATTAATCACTGTAAATAGGCAAGCACGTATCTTCATCCTTTTAAATTTCAAATGAGTTGAAATCATTGATAGCAATGTTGTCTGTGTCTCTTCATCATCAACCTCTGTGTTCTGTTCCAGCCAGTTTACCAGTTATTCGTACTTTTACCCATCATGTTATTGCAGAAATTCGGGACAGGTGGAGTAAGTTGTTAATCCCCTGTCTCTTCAACTGTAGCAGTATTCTCATTTGTTGCTACACAAATTCATGTATTAGGTCATCCTATAAATAATGTCCGAAAGCTTAATACAGAAAGTGCATCATCATTTCTGTCTTTGCAGAAAACTTTAATGACTAAAATATGTAGTAGAATGTATATAAAAATGTTCAGACAAATACAAATAACAAAAACTAAACTAACTCCACTTTTCTAAATCATTAATCAAATAAACCCTTATGAAGATGGATGTGTCTGAGGAGCGCATGAAGCATATAATGCTTTATGAGTTTAAGAAAGGCAATAGTGCAGCAGAAACAACACGAAACATTCAAAGTGTTTATGGTGCGGAGTCTCGTAATGCAAAAAAAATGTCGAAGTTGATTTCAGAAGTTCAGATCAAGTGACTACAGGTTAAGTGATGCGCCACGTTCAGGTCGTCCTGTTGAGTTTAATGATGACTTGCTGCTGGCTGCACTTCATGAAGATTGTGCTGTAATAGTTGAAGAACTAGCACAGAAGCTTAATTCAACACATTCAACAGTTCACTGTCATCTGTAACAGCTTGAAAAGGTGTCAAAAGTTGGAAAATGGTTTGATTTAATTTGATGATTTGATAGAAGCGAACCTTTTCTGGACAGGTTAGTGACTGAAGATGAAAAATGGATATTTTATAAAAATGTTAAGCGCCGCAGAGAATGGCTCAGTGCAGGTAAACTGGCTAAAGCGCAGTCCAAAATGGACCTCCACCCTAGAAAAGTCTTGTTAAGCGTTTGGTAGTATATTGTTCGTGTGATCCACTTTGCGTTCCTGCCACTCAAATGAAACGATCACATCAAACTTCTATTGTCAACAGTAAGAGTGCTTAAATGTTGCACTGAAAGAAAAGAAGCTTGCGTTGATCAATGGTAAAGGTGTTGTGTTACACCAGGATAATGCAGTAAGGATCACATCTGCAAATACTGAAGAGCTGGGAAAACATCCCACATCCTCCTTATTCTCCAGATTTTGCCCCAATATATTATCATCTATTCCGAAGTTTGCAGAACAATCTTGATGGAAAAGAGCTTGGAACACATGAAAATGTCAAAACTACCCTCTTTATATTCTTTTCCTCCAAACCCCAAGAATTTTATAGAAGTGGCATTCAGAAGCTTGTGAATCGTTGACAGGAAGTAATTAGTAATAATAATGGAACATACATTATTTATTAAATAACATTAAAAGCGTTTGAAATCCTTTATCTTTTTTTGAACCTAAAATCAGACATTACTTTAGGGATGATCTGATACATTAACAATAGTAACCCTGGTTCATTCAGCATTCCTGTAAATATTTAGGGCTGATTGTGTTATGAAATAACTATTTCTGTAAGTTAGCTATGATATGTAACATTTCTTATATCACACACTTTATACAACATATCTTCTTGAGACTCTTAAAATCCATTAACTACATCATAGCACGTGCTTCAGCCTTGTGGATCATAGAGAAAGTAACCTATTTTTTTCTCACTGTTATTATTCATTAAGTGGTATGTTTATTACATTGTGAATGCAATGTCTTTGCCTACTCTTAGACAATTACTATATAAGTTGTGTTATGGCTACCTAAATGGCTTTCCATTGTTGTTTTAATCAGTTCTTTCAGCATAATAGTTGTACTATATTTTGTATTGAATTGTCTAATTGCTACTGTGACTGTGATGGCGTTATCTTTCATTGCATTATGTTGCTGTTCTACAAATAAAAATGGTCTTAAATTTTTAGATGACTTATCTGCATTGCCCTATTACTGTTCAAGACAATGTCTCATAGTAAACTTATATCTTCGGAATATTATTATGCGATGTGTATTCGTTACTTCGTTTCTTTAACAGATTAGCCAAAATAACCAACTTGTACCCACTAGATGACCACGAAAATGTACATTATACAACTTTGAGTTATCAAATGTATCTCCACAAAATTTGGCAAGCTTTTAATAAACATTACATGTGTGTTGCATGAACAAATCACATAATTTATGAAGTATTTTCCTGTGAATTCATGAAGTCTTTAATGAGTCAGTTCTATTTACTTGCTAAGAGTAAATACTTTATCTTAATATTTAAATCTCGTTTTCATAACCACCACACGAATATCAAAATTTCAAAGGTTTTCATTACAACATTATGTTTGATCTGTTTATTTCTCTACTTAACATGTCATTCAGAGACTTCAATAACGCATGGTGTAATCTTGTACGAAACATTACTCGACATAAATAGCTCCCGAAGTGTTCACGGTAATGTTGTGGTAATCGAATATTAATTGTTGTCGTGGTTAATAGCCCATACAATAATCTAAGTCTAATTATTAATTAGTTACTAATATTTGTAGCAGCTGAAGCACGGGATATAAAGAGACTAGTAATTAGTATCTAGTAACGAAATAAATATGAATGAGCTATTGATAATTAGAATTTGGCGATAGTACAGACTTTTAACTATGACACCTTGTGTTACAAACGTTTAATAAATATTACAGCTTTGAGCAGTTCTTTCCTTATTATGTAGTAATGGAATTCAGTTACCATTGGTCTTCTGTGCGCTAACGCTCGTTCGTTACTTTCTCGTATTTACGACAGAATTGAAAATTGCACTAATACTGAGATCTATAGCCAGTGTAAGTGTAAAATCTTGTCTTAGGAAGCTAAAGCCAAGAAGTTAGTCATGAAGCAACAGTATTATAATCCAAAGCCAATATGTTATAACATTTCCCTAAGTGGATGAAAATTTTTGTAATCCCTTCCAGTTCGGTGACCGAAAAAACATCAGTAGACAGTTTTATTGATTTCTTTGACTGTTTAATATTCATCTCAATATTTCAACTTTAATACAATAGGTGTGTTTGAACAGTTGTATCTCATCCACGTATTGCACAGTATATGGTAGCAGTTCTATTGTCGGCTTCAGTGTTGAAACTAAAACCCACTGTGTAGTTTCTCGAGACGTAATGAAGCCTAGTCCATCTAACTTCAAATCACTTCTAATATCTTTAACTGATTTTGTTGCTCTAAATGTTGGTAAAATTTGAACAGGGAAGCCTTTCTGAATTTACATTTAATTCACATAGTTCTGGCCATACTTTCAAATGTACTCAACTGTGACTGCAAAATGGTCTTTAAATTGTTAAATTGAATCATAACAAGTGTGTCAGATAGCATGCCCAAAGTAAAATCCCAGAATATTATTGCCAACCTATCGCTAATGTATACGTGGGTGATCAATGGATTTCTATATTGCAGTGTAAAATATTTGATATAATAACTGTAGAGTAGTAGATGTAGAAATACAACGTTACAGAACTGGGTAAAGTGAAGATTTACCAAAAAGTAATGATGGGAAAACTCTCTTCTAGACAAAGAAGCTTCCATGCCCCATAGAAATTGAACGTGCTAAATACTGGCCAGTGAGATTCAGAATACATTATATGTGAAGTTAGTTACAGATAACAAAACTTACCTTTATGTAGGTTATATATCAACATATATGATGAAATACAAATGGCCACAAGCCTGAGTTCTCCTTTATGAGGTTGGGTAAGAGAAACGAAATTACAGAATTTCGGGCCTCTCTCAACAAGAAACCATCAGTGACACGTGTTGTTCGTATTAACAAAGCCTATATTTAAATAAAATATGGCTCAAAAGTCTGAAGGTTTATAACGCTAAAAAAAAACAGGCTTTGATACTCGTGGTGGGCATATACACAGATAGTCTATTGTGTAACTTTGCGCTTAACAACAGACAGGCAAAAATTAATACTGAAGACCAAAAATCCGAAAACACCTCCGCTAAAATGTTCGTTAATGAGTGTTGGCTAAACTATCAGTTATTTGCATTTTAGATCACGTGATAGACTAATAGAACGAGATTTGCATAGATATTAATTTACAAGATGGTTAACGCTACTTTATTACTGAGGTTTTGCCTTGTTACAGCTTTGAAAATTACCAGTTTAAGTTATTACTTAACTGTTTTGTGCACTATGTTCTGTATCCGTTGAACATTATTTAAAAAATCTCAACTTTATTGTTCTGTAAGGTTGCAATTTTAACTGATATAAAACGTTTATAGAAGGTGATTTTGATATATTTATAATAAAATGGTGATTTTGATATATTTATAATAAGATGATGATTTTGATTTCTTTATAATAAGATGATGATTTTGATATATTTAAAACAATTAGACAATTTTGTTATGACTAAAACAACATATTCATAATTTTCAAAGGCCCGGCATGGCCAGGTGGTTAAGGCACTTGACTCGTAATCTGAAGGTCGCGGGTTCGAATCTCCGTCACAACACACATGCTCGTCCTTTAGGCCCAAGAGTTGGAGGTGGGTAGGGATGACTAACTGTCTACCCTCTAGTCTTATACTAGTAAATTAGGGATGGCTAGCGCAGATAGCCCTCTTGTAGCTTTGTGTGAAATTCAAACCATATTTTTCAAATAATATGTATTTGCTTGAGCAATAAAAAACTGATAGATTTGAAATACAGATTTTTAACGTATGTTTTAATATCTACGTTGAGGAGAATAGCACTACTTACTGTGCATTTAATTGTGGTGTTTTACGCACCAGTTTAAGCTAATTAAAAGATACAAAATTTACCCTATGACACTTATGTTGAAACATGATAACATGAAGAGAGGTTTATTCAAACAAATGACAGAGAAACTGTAAAGAAGGAAGATAATTATTTTTAGCGGAGAATGAAAATAAAAGTTATGACAGGATTACTTAACTTTACATCTCTTTCGTGCATCCACGTACTCATATCCACCACACTTCTTCCTTAGCACGATTAAGTTGTGTCATTTAGCTTCAAACCATCACCTGTTTTTTTTATGAACAATAAAACTAAATGCAAGTGTCGCAAAAAAGCTAGTTTGTCAGATAAGTTTCAACAAAGTTCTTTTTCGCGTGCTGCCATCGGGTTAAGCATGCTCGTTAAGTACACAACTGGTCTAATTTTTCTGAACATGCCTACTTTTGTCGACAAAGCCTTCTCATGTTCAAAGTTTTATTGCTTCTCTTCAAGTATTTTAATAGACGTGTTATTAGGTCCGGCATTGCCAGGTGGGTTAAGACGCTTGATTCGTAATCTAAGGGTCGTAGGTTCGAATCCCCCTCGCCCCAAATATGTTCGCCCTTTCAGCCGTGAGGGCGTTATAATGGGACCATCAATCCCATTATTCGTTAGTAAAAGAGTAGCCTAAGAGTTGGCGGTGGGTAGTGATGACTAGCTGACTTCCCTCTAATCTTACATTGCTATATTAGGGACGGCTACCGCAGATAGCCCTTGAGTAGCTTTGGGCGAAATTCAAAACAAACAAACCAAGACTTGTTATTTGAGAATTTGTTATTAGGAAACGTGTATATTTATATAGATGCACAAACACATTCAACTACAGTTAAAAGGATGAGCAACTTCATATAGAAAATCGTTAGAGAAATAATATTATTTAAACATCTTTCAAACCCAACTCCAACCTTTAGCTCATCAACAAAGATTAAATACCTTTTGGTTTCTTTGATTTAAAATGGCTTCTTTTAATGATTATTTTAAAATAAACAGGGATGCCTTCATTGTACAATCGATAAACACAACTAAACCGGCACACATATTGTTTTCCAAGTACACTTACTGTTGAGCAAACTGCACCTAATGTTGTCTAATCACGATAAACCCTACTAATATTTGGTAATTGTTTCTATCATCTATATATTCTTTCATATGTACAATGTCGATCAGAAAAAGGAGATAAGTACATAAAATGACAGAACATATAAAAATTAAATGTGTGGTCGTTTTGGAATTAAGCACAAAACTACATAATGGGCTATCTGGACTCTACCCTTCACGTGTTTCGAAAACCGGTCTTAGTATTTATTGTAAGTCGCAGGCATACCACTGGGTCACTGGGGAATCCAAAAAATAAACCGAGACAAATTAGTTGGAGAATATGAGTTAAGAAACAATCAAATTTAATGTGGAGAGAAACATAAATAAACGAATAAAATACTATTTAGAAATATAAGTTGAGATACAAATAAAAGAATGCATACCTTAGTTTTGTAAAATTGGAGGAAATAACATGGAAACGAAAAAGAGAAAAACTTTAATTGAATATTAGAAAAATATTAACTTGGGTAAGAAGGGAACTACAATAACAAAGGAAAAGACTAAAATGTGGTTGGGAAACAGTTCGTTAAGAAAGTTTGTTTGTTTTTGAAATTAGTGCAAAGCTACACGAAGGCTATCTGCGCTAGCCGTCCCTACTTTAGCAGTGTAAGACTAGAGGGAAGGCAGCTGGTCATCACCACCCACCGCCGACTCTTGGGCTACTCTTTTACCAACGAATAGTGGGATTCACCGTCACATTATAACGCCCCTACGGCTGAAAGAGCGAGCGTGTTGGGTGCGACGGGGATTCGAACCCGCGACCCTCAGAGTACGAGCCGAGTGCCTTAACCACTTGGTCATGTCGGGTCTCGTTAAGAAAGACAAGCATTTAAAGAATAAATATAGAAGTATGAAGAGCAGTGGTGAAAAAATAAATTTTGAAATATTGTAGGTTAAAAGTATTGAATGAGTTGAGGAAATAAGTTTTGGTGAAAAATATGAAATACTAAAGAAATATAATAATAAAATAGAAAATAAAAACATTATGAAAAATGTCTGAAGAAACAGAAGAATAAAGCAAAATGAAATGAAGAGAAACTGAAAAAATGGACAAATATCTCTTTATTTGACTCGAAACTCTATAGAGTCGATTCTAAAATAAATAATACATAAAAATATAGAGAGGGCTGATTATGATTAAGCCAGTGTACTGAACATTAACCACACGAGTAAAGAGAACATTACTTCAACACAGTACTTTTCCTACATCAATAACCCAGCATGTATTTATATTTGTGGGAAGTAATTGGATTATTGATTCAATTCTGCAAGGTTGTTGGTTTTTAATAATAATTTGAATCTATATCAGGTTAAAATCATGACAAGTAGTTTTTAAACAAAGAAATATTGCTGAATATCTAGGATTAACTAAATTTTCTTTTGATTCCAATAGGTAGCATACTTTCATTGATTGGAAATTAAGATAAGACAATTAAAATAGCGTAACTTGCTTCATTTTTATTGGTATTATTGTGCAAATTCTAAAATAAAATAAACCTTATATGGTCATCAATAATAGATATTGCGTTACGCTTGGCAGATTTTTATTCCTTATCTCTTAGAATCACAAGATGTCCACTAAGTTCAAACTTGACCCTGTGGTGCAATATGCATTTGTCACTTTGAAAACATGTTTTTTCATTTATTTAATTTTTTCTTTCGTGAGATTTAAAAGCTCATCAAATTTAATTTCACAACTTTAAATTGAATACTTTTAAACACAATTTTTTATTATTCGTGGATGATACTTTAAATAAATAGCATACACTGTAATTTTTTACTTATTGCGAAACTATTAGAACAGAAGTTTTCAAAGAAATGTATAATGAGGAATAAGATTAGACATAAAAATCTATTTTTAAAGTTACTCAATCATTACTGATGTAGTAAATTCAAAATTTAAGTTTCGTTTTTCCTTTTAATGAGAAGAATTAGTTTAAAATAGAAAACTTTAGATTTTTTTTTTTCAGTGAAACCCTGTAATGGAACTGTTGAGACTCAGGTACAACATTCTGATAATCTATTGTAGTATTTCGTTACCTCTAATTACACGAACGAAGCTCATTATCCTACAAGTACAAATAAATAAATATTTATTTTATATTTTTTTATGAAACCTGACTTTCTGGAAAGAAAAATTCCCCAAACATTAGAACATTCATTATGAGTGGATAACAAAGAATGACGGTCTGTTGACAGTCTGTTTCAATCAGTTCTCGGGTTCTCAAATTTAATTACCAGCAACATCTTTTCAGTATCAAGACCTGTTACTGTTGTTGTTTGGATAGTACCGTGTCATGCACAGCAGGGTATTTTGACTGTTCTGAGTGTCAATAGTAAAACTATTGATAATTAATCTTACTTGTTGTCCTATGGCCAACTTTCTTCTTTGTTTTCAAAACCTTGCAAAAAACATTTCTTTGAACAAAAGAGAAAAATTTTAAGCTGCTCTTATGCTTAATTCTAACCAAAACTGATTGTAGTATAAGTCCATTTGTCATACATATTTAATGCTGTAACTTTGGTAGTAATAAATTAGTTAATATTTTGTACGTAATCAGTACTTACATTGCAAGAATAAATAAACAGTTTGAGGTATATAACTCAAATAATATTAAATATCAGTTTCTGTGTATTAACAAATATATTAAGTCGTCTATATTTTGCCTGAGGAAGACCATTCTCAGCAGATTTAAGTCATACGAATACTAAGTTTATGTTATGAAATATTACGAAGGGTTACACATGTATGCTGAGAGTAAAATATTTCATAGCATTAGCGTGCAGAACAGCTCTGAATTACATATTACAACAGCTACTAATCAAAACAACTGTTTGATTTCAAGGTTCACAGCTAAAAAAAAAACCTTTTAATTTGTTAATAAATTAACAATTGTTTGTTTGTTTGTTTTGAATTTCGCAAAAAGCTACTCGAGGGCTATCTCTGCTAGCCGTCCCTAATTTAGCAGTGTAAGACTAGAGGGAAGGCAACTAGTCATCACCACCAACCGCCAACTTTTGAGCTACTCTTTTACCAACAAATAGTGGGATTGACCGTCACATAATAACGCCCCTACGGATGAAAGGGCGAGCAGATTACGAGTCGCACGCCTTAACACGCTTGGCCACGCCGAGCCAATTAACAGTTGCGTTGATTTTATTAGACAAAGACTTAAAGTTGGACAAATAGATAAAAACCGATTTGTTATGAATTCCACTGCTCTAAGAAACTGGATTGAAGATTGTAGTATTTAAAAATAAGCTGGGATAGTTTTGCTAAGGAAAATAAAATGGCATTAAGCAATAATTTATTCTAAAATATAAAGGGAAAATATTTTTCGTGAGAATTTGCTACAGTCTGCTAAATGATACTGATGAAATTAGATAGAAACCTCACAATGAGGTTGTGATTTCAGCTGTTAATTAAGTCGTAATTATGAGTGATTTTGGCTTCAATCATATTAAATGGAAAATGCTAGAGTCAAACCGTGAGGAAGAAAGTTTTTAGAAGTTGTTCAAGATGACTTTCCTCTTGAATTAACCAAGAATCTACCAGAAAAATGTTATATTTCAGATTTGTTAAATTCAAACACAGAAGTGATCGACAGAGTGAAAATTGGGAGACATCTTAGATGTGTGTATGTGTGTTTTCTTATAGCAAAGCCACATCGGGCTATCTGCTGTGTCCACTGAGGAGAATCGAACCCATGATTTTAGCGTTGTAACTCTGAAGACTTACCGCTGTTTCAGTGACATTTTAATGCAACTGATCATTGTTCTATTAGGTTTAATATTTTGCTGTACATGGAGAATTATCTGTTGTGAATTAGACAGTTAATTACTTGAAGACACTGATCAGATGTTGAAAATTTTTAAAGAAAAAATGTTAATTGTTTAAGGTAAACATATTTCTTGTGCAAAGAAAAAGATGGCTGCAAATAAAAAAAACAGGTTGGCTCACAAAGAGTACAAGAGATAAAACCTTTATGGCTTTAAGATATTTAAATTGACTGGTATGACGTGAGATTTAAAATATTATAGAAGATCAAGAAAGCTGGTGAATTAGAAAATTATAACATAAAAAGGATGTATGAGAAAGGGGTGGTTGAGAATGTAAAAATTAAATACATTAAGAGTAAACAAAATATTAGAATAGGGTTGAAACCTTCGAAGGATGATAAGGAAGGCTCCTATCTGATGATTATGAGATGGCTGGGTTATTAAATTTTGGTTTTTCTTCAGTTTTTATTAACAAAGAGTTAAGCAGTATTTCACATCTTGAACAGTTAATATATGGAGATCGAATAAAATTAATTCTGAACTGTTTAACAAAACATCGGGAAGATTACAGAATGAATGATAAGGCTCTTGGGCCAAATAATATTTCCTCAGAGATTTTTAAGGAGGTTAAAATTAGATATTTGAGCCACTTTCTACTATATTTTGTCAGTCCTTAACACTCCTACGAAAAGTAGGGCCTAATAGGCCCCAGAGCAACTTGAAAGGTTATTAATATTAGGCTAATAAATTTGTATTTAAATGAAATTTCCATTTCATTTGATTTCATTTCATTAAATGAAATGGCATTTCATTTAAATACAAAATTATTAGCCTAATATTAATAACCTTTCAAGTTATTCTGGGGCCTATTAGGCCCCACTTTTCGTAGGAGTGTTAAATAGTGAGCAAGTACCACAGGACTGGAAGTTAGCTGATGTAACTCCTTGTTTTAAGGGAGGTAGTAAAAATTGTCCAAGTAATTTAGACCCATTAGTCTTACATCAGTTGTGGAAAAAATCTTTGGAAAGTCTGATAGAAGATGCGTTGCAATGTCGTATAATAAAATTAAGAATAGTATTGAATAGTCAACATGGTTTCATTAAAGAAAAGTCTTGTATAAATCTATTGTCATTTTTTGAAAAAGGTAACTACTTATGTTGATGAGGATAAGGATGTAGATTTGGTGTATCTGGATTTTCAGAAAGCATCTGACAAAGTTCCACATAAAAGAAATGTAAAAAAATTATATCTATAAATGTGGGTGAAAAGATAGTAAATTGGATAGAAGAGTGGCTGCATACAAAAAAACAGAGGGTTGTAATACATTGTGTTTTGTCAGATTGAATTTATGTCACAAGTGAGGCATCTTAGGGCTCATTTTTGGGACCTTTGCTCTTTTTTCATTTACATGAAGACATAGATAAAAAATCGTGAGTAAAGTGCTGTTGATATTAAGGTTTTGAGTGTTGCTGTGAAGAGGATGATGATGATTTATGGAATTGGGCAAGTAAGTGGCAAGTGGATTTTAATTATTATAATAAATGTAAGACAATGTATGTGGATTATCATAATTAGGATCGGAATAACTTCAACAGTGTCATGGAAGAAAGGAATCTTGGTGAAACAGTTGGTCGGTCGTTAAATGCATCCAAGCAGTGTGCTATTGCTAGTGGTGTGACAAATAGGATTTTATATTGTATCTACAAAAATATTAAATACAAGTCTAAATAGGCTATAATTTCACTGTATAGGTCACTTGTTTGGCCACATTTAAAATTGGTGTTCAAACTTGGCTTCTTACCTTAAGAAAGACATTAGATTGTTGGAAAGGGTTCAGTAAAGAGTATTAGAATGGTGCCTGGAATAAAGAGGTCGTCATACGAGAAGAGTTTGAAACCTATCATATTATTTTCTCTTAGAAAACGTTAGGGGTGTCTGACTGAGGTGTTTATGATTGTAGATGGAGTTGATAGATAGTGTTGACATACTGGGCTATTTGTGCTCTGTCCTCCCCGGGTATCGAAACTCAGTTTTTTGGGTTGTAAGTCAACAGACATACCGCTGTACCACAGGGCATTAGAAAATAAAGGAATATGAATCAACTTGGAGTCCAGAAAGAGTCCTGCAATAAGCCGTACTCCATCCATGGTAACAAAAATGCAATGTCTTGTTACAGGTGAGTATGCATGAGCCCATAGGTTAGTGGTTAAAGTCATCCTCAAGCCCCAAGCAACAACATACAGTATAATTAAGAAAGATCTCCACGTCGAGAAATGGAACACCTCACTTATGAAAAATTTTTTCCACGACAAATCATTTCAACAATCGCATACTTCAAGAATCTAGAGAACGAAATATGTATACAATCCTATACCATACGAAGAGAAACTGGCCAAGTCACCAAATGCAACTCCTATTGATTTATTTGTGATTAGATTGTTTAAACAGGCGCTGAAAAACAATCTTATTCGTACACTAGATTGGTTAGTGAAGGTTATCAGGGAACGAAGTTGTGCTTTAGATTTAAAGCTTCGGGACGAAGTCTTTTGCAAAAGAAGCTACGCTGAAGGACTATTATTATGATGCACAATCATCGGATAGGTCATGACTGTACGTGAGACATGGATTCTAAGGACTATAACAACTTGATGAGGTTTCCAAGTCATTCTAATATAACACACGAGGCTCTATATTTGTCAGCTAAGCTAGTGGGTTAAGAGAACATTGACTAAAATGTAATATTTTATATTTTTAATGTAAATTTCTTACTTTTTCTCATATTGTATGAAGCATTTTTACGAAATTTAAAATGAGTAGAGAAATAAATATAGAATTTAATAATATAAAGGTTTCTAACATTTTTGTTGTATTTACAGTGAAAATTTAAAAAAAATCATTGCTCGACAAGTATTTAAGTGCCTCGCTGGAGCAGCGGTGAATATTCGAATTTAAAACGCTAAAATCGGGAGTTTGATTCCCCTCGATGGACGCAACGGATAAACCGATGTGGCTTTGTTATAACATGAATACACTCTAAAATTCAAAACCTCTTAAGGTATTAACACAGATGGGATATTCACATTAAAACTTTTTAACACTCTAAAATTTAGACTTCTTTGTTTTTAATTTCGCGCAGAGCTACACGATAGTTATCTCCGCAAGCCGTCCCTAATTTATCAGCGTAAGAATAGAGTGAAGGTAGTTAGTCATCATCACCAACCCCGCCAATTCTTGTGTCACTCGTTTATCAACGCATAGTAGAATTGGACATTACATTATTATACCCCTACGGCTGAAAAGGTGGAAACATTTGGCGTGACGGGGTTTCTCAGATTAGGAATCGAGCTCCCTAACCACCTGGCCATGCTGGTTCTCTGAAACTGAGAATATGTTCTTTAATACGTATGTACAATTTAAAATTTCATACCTGTTTTCTCGATAATAAAATGACATTTTTATTAGGAAAGAAATATTGCATGAACAAAATTTTAAAAGTCCTTGTTCATACTGACTTTTCATAATAAAATAGAACGTTAAGACTGACATTTAATTGTGATCGTTCTATTCAATATCACCTATCAAATTAATTAGCTTTTGTATTTTACTACTTACGTTATACGTGTCGCGACAAATTATAACAGTTATATCTTCTGTGATGTTTTGTGCTTCATTTGTAATTCATTCATCATTCATTCATTCATTCACCACTCGATTCCATCGAGGAACATAGGGCCGCAATCGCTTGCGGATTCTTCAACAGGTTTTTTAAGTGAGTAGGTTGTTAGCCCACTGCACCGAGCCGTCCCTAATTTAGCAGTGTAAGACTAGAGGGAAGGCAGCTAGTCATCACCACCCACCGCCAACTCTTGGACTACTCTTTTACCAACGAATAGTGGGATTGACTGTCACATTATAACGCCCCCACGACTGGGAGGGCGAGTATGTTTGGCGCGACGCGGGCGCGAACCCGCGACCCTCTGATTACGAGTCGCACGCCTTACGCGCTAGGCCATGCCGGGCCTTCATTTGTAATTAAGTGTATTTTATTTTGTATTCAAACAACTATTTCTACAACTAATTACCTGAGATCTCTTGATAAACAAATTTCACATATCATCTAAAAAAAATCTCTTTTCAACTGATCATGAGGAAATAAGGTAATACAATATTAACTTTTCTACCTCATAATATTCATTCAAACATGTACCCTTTAACCTTTTATTTACGTTGTACTTTTGCTTATTAATTGAAAATGGTTTGAATGGTCATATTCTGTTCATATCTTTCAATTTTTAATGTATTTTTACATACATTGACCTTATAAGGCATCACATTTTGATGGTTAAATATTCTTATGATATTTTAAATAAAAATAGTAACAAAATTTGTTCAACGACAATTAAATATTTTGAATATCTTTACTTCAATACAACCTATCGGCGAATAGGTTGTTTTCAAAGTTATGTTTATAATATTTATTGCATGTACTCAAATAATTCCGTTGAAGACGATAGTTATTAAAACAGTAACATTTGACATTTATCTTTTCTATAGATATTTGTGTTTCGGACAGCCTTATAATGTCTTGATAATGATACAAAACGAAACGTTCCTCAGACTGTATTTTTAACGTTACTACTTTCTCGTGCAAAGTTACCTGAAGTAACTTAAATTGAAATAGGAAGATATTTCTATTTTGGACTAATTACGAATCTCTTCCTTGTTTCAAAACATTATAGAGAAGCACGTCTTACGGGCCTATTCTCTTCAAATTCGATCACATCTTCTGGGAATAGAACATCTTCCAGCCTCGTCTCTCCTATAATGTAATGATGTATTGTACAGAGTAAACAATCAACTCAGAGAAACGTGAAGTGACAGACGGACGAAAATACGCTACTCCCTAACTCATCTGGATGTCTTGGAAAAGACTAAGCCACACTCAATCAACTTAAGGTCCTTTTTTAAAACTTTCGAAAATATATTATTTTGCTTTTTCCACTGCAAATTTGAGTTATGGGCTTAAAACGTATCTACTGAAATATTGTTCCAATCATTAAATGCACAGTGTCCTTGTGTACCAAGCTCAAGTAAGCTGGAAAATAGTGGTCTGAATCAATGTGGGCATTTCTTTCTTTCTTTTATGTTCGATTTCAAATAGCAACTATAAAACGCGTTACTTCTTACGAAGAAAATGTGGCGCCATCTCTTAAACATCTTGTATTGTAAATATCTGTTTTTATTATCAGAAATAAAAAATGGATAAGAAGGGAACGTTTTAACCTTACTGCTTAGCGTTGTCTTAAAGAAAGAGTCATTTAGTACTAACACATTTACTGTACAGAAACCTAAATTTAAGAACAACCTACTGTTCAAAGAGCGAATGATTATGACGAGAAACATAAATATATCTACTATAACTATTTAAACTTGTGGAGACAGCGATTTAAACATACTGCGTAATAATACAGTCATCGCATTTAAATAGAGAATATAAAGTTTTGCTTACACCTTGATGTCGTATACACCTACACTGAAACAGACTGGCTCACTTTTAATGCCTCTCTGGACTCATACCTACCCCACCCAATCGAACATGTAAACAACAAAACAGAACTAGACAAATATGTAGATCAAATTACAGAAGCCATAAAGAAAGCCACAAAAAACACAATTCCTAAATCAAAAAGAAAACAATCACTTATTCAATGGACTCTAACACCAGAAATTCACGCACTAATAATCAAACGCAGACAATTACGACGAATACACTACATCACACGTGATCCACACATTAAAACAGAAATCAATAGAACAAATACAAAAATTAAACAAGAAATTAAAAAGTCAGAGAAAACAATTGGCATAACTTCTGCAAAACTTAGAAAAAAACCAAGAAAAACCAAAAGAATTCTGGAAAAAAATTCAAGAGTATTGCGTCAGACAAAAACACAAATCACATGTTACAACACATCACACACAACAATAAAATCGCAAGGACGGACGAAGAGAAAGCTGACTTATTAGCTGACTATTACAAATCCGCTTTTAGCGATTTAAACTCAGTAGATTTCGACACACAACACCAACACCATGTCAACAACTACATAAATGCAAACCAAGCTTCATTCTCACCAGGATTTCCCGGAGAGACACTAGAAGCATACTCAAATTCAATCAATAGAAAAATAACCATAACCGAACTAAAGATTAATATCAAAACTTGAAGAACACTTCCCCCGGACATGACCAAATACCAAATATTATTCTCAAAAAAAGTTCCACTCTCCTACTACAACACCTCACAAACATCATGAACATTTCATTAGCGACAGGGTATTACCCTGACACATGGAAAAAAGCCATCATAACAACGATCCCCAAGAAACAAACTAACAGAACAAATCCAGATAATTTCCGCCCCATCAGTCTGTTAAGCTGCCTTGGCAAACTGATGGAGAGAATTATCTCCAACCGTCTCCTCCATTTTTGCGAATCAAACACCATCCTTCCAGAATCTCAAAATGCCTCCAGAAAAAATAGACAAACAACAGATCACCTCACACGACTCACCGAATCAATATACAAAGCTTACAACAACAATCAAGTAACCATCGGGGTATTCCTAGATGTCAAAAAAAGCATTCGACAGCGTTTGGCACAATGCCATCATATACAAACTAAACCACCTACAAATAAATCCTACGATAGTCAAATGGATTTCAAATTTTTTAACCAATAGAACAGCACAAGTAAAGTCAATAAAACCATATCCAAATTATTTAATATAACGGCAGGAGTGCCCCAAGGATCAGTCCCTCTCCACTTCTTTACATAATTTTCGTCAGTGACATACCTTTTCCAAATCTAACATACACACACAATTCACAATACGCAGATGACATCGCAATCTGGAGCACCTCCAGAAACCCAGTAATGGCCATGTCTCGCGTACAAGAATCACTAAACAACGTCTCAACATGGAGCAACAAGTGGAGGGTCGTGTTAAATCCGACAAAAACACAAGCAATCACCTTCTATAGAAAACTAAAGAAGCAAAGGAAAAATCTAGAAAAAATAAATCTATCACTTGGAAACACAACCATCAACATGAGCAAAAACATCACATTCCTTGGCGTCACTTTCGACACAAAACTAACATGGAAAAACACATAAACAATATACACTCATCAATAAGAAAAAGGATTTCATATCTAAAGACTATAACTGGTAAACAATCAAAATGCGCACCGAACACCATTATACAAATATACAAGGCTTACATCCGTCCACTAATAGAGTACGGATGTCAAGTAACATACAACATGTCAAACAACACACTCCAAAAAATCCAAGTGCAACAAAACAAAATATTAAAATCCGCATTCAGTTTACCATCTTTTACACCAACAAATTATCTACACCAAATTAGTAATTTACCAACTATAAGAGATAGAATAACAGAACTTTCTATGAAATATTATCGAAAAGCAGAAAACAGAAACAAACTAACGGCATCACTACACAAATTATCAAGTGCACCAACAAAATACATATCTACAACATATTTCAAGAATCACAATCCACTCAACAAAGAGTCTAAATACATAAAAACTATGTTATTAACATGAATTCCTTTTTTTTTCAGGTACAGGGCACACGACAGGCAAAACTTTCGGCGCCTGTCGTGTGAAAGTGGGTTTTCCAGGGTACTCCCGTTTCCCCCCACATCAAAATCTTCAGGCATTGGATTTCTAGATCCCAGCCCAGGCAACCTTTTTGCCAGACCCAGAATCGGGCCGTTTGATTTGATCTGAACTTGAATGAATTACATTCATGTTCACATCTACCCAACTTTTCTTTTCGAGACAGGTCCCGACCTTTCCTTCTTTCCACTGCTACCTTTGCCTCCACCCAAAGACCATTTAGTGAGACATTCCTCACCCAAAAAGTCAAGAATAATAACGATAATTAATTTATTAAAATAATAATAATAATAAAAAAAACCCACCACTTAATCCTAATAACAATCCACGAGGGGACGAAGAGGAACTACAAAGTTCCTGAACACCCCAGTTGGAGAGAGAACTCTTCGGATTTCTCTCTCTCTAAACTGAACCCCTGCCACGTTAGTTTAGTTTAGTTTAGTTGATGTCGTAAGAGTAATATTCTTGAATGTTCCCATACAAACTGATCTTAAAAATAGTAGAATTCTAATAGTTTAAATAGAAAATGGTGTTCTAACATAAAATGTGAATTTTAAGAAATTAAAGAAATATTTTTCCTAGTAGAAAAGTCACATTTATGTCTGAAGAGTGAAAAGCCTTGAATCTCCTTGATCAGAGACGTTAACAGAAAGTGGTTAAAAATTTACTGATACTATGAAGCTGAGAACAAAACCGTTATTGAGATTAAGGAACAAAGATTTTTGAACAACATCATAAGAGAAATAAATACTAAAATTGTACAGACATATAATAAGAACAAATTATAAGATTATTACGAAAACTATAAACGGACTCCATGTGGAAATCAGAAAAAGAGAAATGCGAAAAAAAATGGTAAGACGTGATTGAAATAAGAAAGATACCTAAGATATAATTTTCACGTGTTTTAAAACAAGAAAGATACCTGAGATATAAATTTCACGTGTTTTAAAATAAGAAAAATACCTGGGACATAACTTTCACGTGTTTTAAAATAAGAAAGATACCTGAGATATAACTTTCACGTGTTTTAAAATAAGAAAGATACCTGGGATATAACTTTTACGTGTTTTAAAATAAGAAAGATACCTGGGATATAACTTTCACGTGTTTTAAAATAAGAAAGATACCTGGAATATAACTTTCACGTGTTTTAAAATAAGAAAGATACCTGGGATATAACTTTCACCTTTTGATAATTTAGAAAGATCGCATTATAACCAAACACTCTGGATGCTGCTGCTGATTAGAATATTAGGATATCAGACGAACGGAAAAGGAAAAGGCTCAATATGCCATAAAAGAATAACAATATTTTGTTATATATGCCCTATTATTACATCAAAAGTCTATCTGTATCTGTGTGCAAACTAAATTTTGATTATTTAGAGTAGTTATTCAATCACACTTTTGACACTGTAACTTATTTGGCGTATTTTCTTTCTAGAAAAGTTTAACACAACAGTCACTGTGCAGAGGTAAGTTTTTCGTATTTATTTTAATAAAATAATAAAATGCTAAGGAATTTAACCCCTACTGGTAGAGCGATATATTTGCGGACTAACAAATCTAGAATTCAAGTTTTGATACCCGTGGTGGGCAGAGCACAGATAGCTTATTGTGTTGTTTTGTGCTTAACTTCAAACAAACAAATAAAGCTAATGAATTAAAGGGAAAATGCTTTCAGGCAACATCATAGGAGAAAAATAAAATAAAACGCTAGGGGTATTTAATAAGAAGTAATAGTAAATCAGCACCCAAAAGACTATAATACTGAAGTGATCTCGTATTGTACAGCAATTACAGAATATTTATAACGCACAATAATGGGCACACCCTTCCTACAGTTAGCAGGCATGTGCTCACGTGTGCATGTGTACCTATATACGTGTAGCTAGAAAGTAGGTACTATCATTTTTCTTCTGCTGTTTTACTTCGCTTTAACGCTTATCCTTGTTATACATAGATTTGATAGAGTGTTTCTGTGTGCTATGTTATAAGGGGGCAAATCTATGGATATGACCGACATCTGAAATTCGTGCAATCTACGATAGTTTTGTAGCTAGGCTAACACCCTGTAGTGTGGAATAAGTCACTTCGCCTTTGAATTTTTCTTGACAAATATTGTATATTTGTATTTTTAACTTGCTTTTTGTTTTCAAATCATTTTAGCTTTCGAGCTTTAAAGGAACAAGTTGAACAATTTGACAAATGTTAAGTTTATGTTGAAGTTCAAAATGAGGACTCTATTATATCGTTTATTCAAAGTTAGTAGGTCCCAGTACAGTGTTTATTCGTATTTATGGCTCCAGTACGTGTAATCATAGTCAGAGTTCCGGTTAGCGTGCTTGTTCTGTTGTATGAAGCTTCAATTCATTAGAAGAGAAATGGGTTACTTTTGAAAGGTATACGAATATGTTATTTAATAAGTAAACATCTTTTCTATATTATCTACTAAACTGCAGAAGTTTAGAGAGGCATATATATAAAATAAAGAAAATAATGAAACATATATACATGTATACAGGAGAAAAAGATGTGTGAGTGTGTACACGTATTCGCAAGAAAGAATTGCTAAGCCTAAGGACAAAACGAGACATCTTATCTTGTTCTCGACGTATAAAGCTGTTTGACGTTAAGAAGAAGAATCAGCTTTAGAAATGGAGCTTATAATACCATGTCTAGAGTTTCTCGTGTGTCCTTTTAGGAGAAAAAAAAGAATCTTAAGTCGATGCCGAAGCGATAAGGCACGACATTTCGTACCTTTTGTATTTACTGAAATGGTAGCATTTATTGTGTGAACCTCAGTGTAAGTGGTTAAGGCACTTCCATTTAAGTTCTTCGGTAATGGAAGTGATGGCAAGATCTACGAATTAGATTTGTGTGAAAAATAGCCCAATATGTTTAGATAAGCATTAATGTCTGCTTGATTACCTGTTTGGTCCCTTTTTCTGTTCATTAATGGGTAAAGCTACTCACAAAAGCAGTAAAAATAAATACAAACCGTAAACCATGGTAGACGCCATCGATCCAAACTAGCTTATTTAGTGTTTTTTTTGCGGGTTTTTGTGTTTTCTTTTACATTTCCAAATGAAGTATCGGAAATTATCCATAGCCTTTCTCTTTAGAAAAGGTGTTATATTATGTTTGTTGTATTTTAGTTATAAAATTATTATTTAAATCAATATATATCAATCGTGTTTGAGAAATACATTAGAGTATTTTCAATTTAATTAGCGCTTCCTTCGAAAAACACCCTACAAAAATACTACTTCTTACATAAAAATTTTGAGAGGGCGTTTTAGTTCTCAAATTTCCAACATTGACAATTTGCATCACGTTGTCAAGAAGCCAAATTATTTATGTACAGTAACCTATATCGTTTTTGCTAGGTTTTGTTGATTGTAGATAAAACTCTAATACTTACAACTCTGAAGTTCTTTCACCAATTTTGCGATAAAATATCCGTTTTGACAAATTACTTCAAAGTAGCTGTAACAAAGTACTGTAATGACTAAAATTCGGAAGTAATTTTTCATTTTGTTATTATGAATAGATACGTTTAAGCATATGAAGTTGACCTTAGAATGTTATTTCTTCACGCAGTGAATACTTAGAAGAGGAGAATTATGAACGTCATGTGTTAGGTGGAAGAATATAATCTCCAATGTCGAAGTCTTGAAGTGTGCCAATGTGCCCAGTATTAAAACAAATCTTACTTCTTTGTAGCTCCGCTGGGGAGGCCACGGTATCGGGTTAGACAAAAAGAGATACCTCAAACTATTATTGTAGAGTGAGCTCAAGGAGATTAGCCGGCACATGGGGGTTGGGGAAATTGCAGTATAAGAATGTTCTTTATCTTAAATTATCTGAATATAATATTGGTAATTGGGGGAAGTTCTCTTAAGGCTGACCTGCGAGGAGTAGTAACGTTAGAGCCGCAATAAACCCTTTCCGACTTCATTCTGTTATCAGTGTGCCTGGATTGTCTGTCCTTACGTAAGCTGATATCACACGTGCCGCACGAGCACCAGAATGCTTTCTACGAGCCTTCGTCAACACCGACGGATAGCCAACGACTACTATTATAGAAGATGGTTATAATTTCACTTACTTATTGTTTCCAGTCATACAATTGTTCTATTTACGGTTATCTCTTTTCCAATGCACTCTATGATTGCTTAGTTTGCTTTATATAAGTAGTCTTTCTTACACTTTGGTTATTTTGTTCTGTTATTGTCTTATAAGCGTCATGCTTTTTTTCTTTCATGGTTCTATTCAATTCGTTCACAGTATTTATATATTAACTTTAAACTTTTCTATCTAGCATTTTATTAACTTCCCCTTTCGTAAAGCCCTTGGTGGTTAAACAGTTATAAATCTACAAGTTATAACTTTGGTAATCGGGTTTCAATACACGCGGTAAGAAAAGCACAGAAAGTCCATTGTGTAGCTTTGTGTTTAATAATAAGTAAATAAAAGTTTCTTACAGAAGTCTAACATTCTTCTCTTTATCCTCTCACAACTAAACTAAACTTTTTTACAGAAGTCTAACATTCTTCTCTTTATCTTCTCACAACTAAACTAAACAACTTTCTTACAGAAGTCTAACATTCTTCTCTTTATCTTCTCACAACTAAACTAAACAACTTTCTTACAGATGTCTAACATTCTTCTCTTTATCTCACAACTAAACTAAACAACTTTACAGAAGTCTAACATTCTTCTCTTTATCTTCTCACAACTAAACTAAACAACTTTCTTACAGAAGTCTAACATTCTTCTCATTATCTTCTCACAACTAAACTAAACAACTTTCTTACAGAAGTCTAACATTCTTCTCTTTATCTTCTCACAACTAAACTAAACAACTTTCTTACAGAAGTCTAACATTCTTCTCTTTATCTTCTCACAACTAAACTAAACAACTTTCTTACAGATGTCTAACATTCTTCTCTTTATCCTCTCACAACTAAACTAAACAACTTTCTTACAGAAGTCTAACATTCTTCTCTTTACCTTCTCACAACTAAACTAGCTACGTATCCATGTAGAATTTTTATAAAGTTGCTAGTTAAATCATGTCAATATTTATCCCTGTGATTGGTATGCAGAAAGTTTCTCTAAGTTTATAAGTTTCTTCGTAGGTGCATCATGCATTGTCTCAATGACAACCGGGTTGTTTGTATGGGCTATTTGATGTTTACCCTTCATGCAGTTATCCCAGAATCATAGAGAAGTAATTTAATTCTAAATGCCGGGTTTTCTAAACTGATTGATCAAACAATAAAACTGCAATTTTTTGTAGATCTTACATTTATTGTGGTCCACTTTTTGTTTTGATTTTCTCCATTAAGGAAAGGGTTCTTCAGGAACTGTTCTGTTCTCGTCAAGGGGTTTTTCTTTTTCAGATTTACTTGTGTTCTATCACGACTTAGGTTAAATTGTCTTTCACTTTAATTAACCTTAATAAAAATCATTATACCTGCGCCTGCAAGCATAACGGCTTTTTTTTAGATCTCTTTTATATACTCGTTACATTTATACGAACATTTTTATTACAGATTTCAAGTGGGCTTCTTTCTCGTCATCAAGAAGGACTTTTTATTATACATTTGTCTCTTCTCCCATTTTTGATATAGTCACCACCTTTTATAGAAATACTTTTTGTTATATAGTCACCACATTTATACGAACACTTTTTGTTATACATTTATCTCTTCTCCCGTTTTTGATACAGTCACCACCTTTTATAGAAATGCTTTTTGTTGTACAATCACCACATTTATACGAACATTTTTTATTATATATTTGACTCTTCACCCGTTTTCTTTAGCTTTAGTCTCCTACAATGTCCTACCTTTGTTATGTTTCTTTTGATGTGTCTTTTAAATATACTCATTGTATTTATATGCTAATCTTACGTTTTATATCTTACTTTCTACTCCTCACTTTAGTTTCAGGTCTCGTGCATTATGCTGTTCCTCTGCTATTTGGTTTTCAGTGTCCTTTTTCCTTCTTTCCTGCTCCACATTAAGGTATTTGTGTGTTTTATTTGCTACAAAATATCTCCTACAGGTTTGCTTCTTATCTTCGAATGTTTTACCTTTTCTTACTTTACTTTTTCTTTTCGGTTAAAAGAGCAGAATACCCACGCATGAGAAATAGACTAATTTCACCTATAGAAAAAAAAAAGTTACATGTTAAAGCAACGTCCCAAACGCAGTCTCTATTGCAGCGCGTGAAATCCCCCTTGTGCAACAAACCGTAAAGGGCAGTGAAGCACGCCTAAGAAGACAAAAGCCACAAAAGTAACGTAAGATTCCCTCAGCACGCGAGCACGTGCCACGCACTGTTGACATTCGGCACGCACCATGCTAATCCACAAGGAGAGAGCCTGGACACCAAGACCGAGCAAATCGAGTTATTACGCGCCACTAAGTTCGCACTTTAAGAAAACCGATCGCTGATCAAATTTTTGCAGTTTAAGGCTCGTGATGTAAAAGTACCTAATATCTTCAGAATAATATTTTAAATTTAAACACGGTTTGATGGATTGAAAAGTGATGTATGTGAGTTATTTAGAGGTTTTTTTTTGGTTTTTTTACTTTTCATGTTCCCTGCTGGTACAGAGGTTAATCTACGGATTTACAACCCTAACATTACGGGTTCGGTTCCCCTCCTTAGACACACGAGGTAGCCCCGTGCGTTTTTGCTGTAAGGAAACACACAGTTATTGTTTCAACAAGCGGTTTTATTTGTAAATTTATATAGTATGTTATGTATTTGAAATTATTCGTTATAAATCCCTTTGAAAAATTAGAAACATCCAATGATTTTTTCTTTATTTGTTTTTTTTTTCGTGAAACAAATATTTAACAATGAAAACTTAAAATAAAAGATGCTGAAAAAAATCATCTAAGTCCATCTTTAAGATCTATGCAGTGTTTGGAAGAACTGTTATAGAATTCACTGAAGCGACTAAAGGAATGGGTTTTGAAATATTTCTGGCACAAACGCCAAACTTAATGAAAGGAAACAAGGACAAAGATAAAATATATTATTCATATTACGTATTGTTGTGAATGAGTTAAACATCAAATAAGTATTCTCATTCGATACTGAATAGATTTGCCTTTGTGTAAATTATCCATTGTAAGCTCAGGAATTCTTGTAATAGATCACGTGATCTTCCCACTGTCTGTCATTAACAGCTGATTATTCTTTCGTTTAATAATACTTATATGTTTTTGATTCATGTGTTTGCAACTTCGAAACGCTGTGCACTAACGTGATAGAAAATTGTCATATTTATGTTTTAAACAAGTTGCTCAGCAAGCCACCCTCGTTTGTAATGTAAACTGTGAATAGAAGAGATCAGACGTGTAGGTTGAGGCTAGTATATGTTAATTCACATGTCAAAACCTCGTGGAAGCTTTGTAAATATTATGTTACATCGAACGATTTAAGTCCCTTTATATTATTCGGAAGTCTTTACGTCTGTCCTTATTATCTCAAACCTCAAAGAATAACAAAAAACATTGAGAAAGAAGACTTTACGTGACGTCAAATGAAGATGATATATTTCATCAATACAGTGACGCACACGATAGAAATGGTGCGTACAAGATTCACTAAAAATACATTATGAAATTTTATTTCAAATAGTATAGAAGTTACCTTTTAAGGTTTGTTAGAAACTTTTTATCAAATGTCTTAAAGTCTTCGCATCATGTAATTTAAGAAATTTTGCGTTATACATAGAAATATTACATTTTATATTATCAAAACATTTATATTACATACTTTTAAAAGCTTTACCATGTATTTTGTTTCAAGCTGAAGGGCTCACGTGAAATGTCCAAACAACTATCTAAATAAATGTGCTGTGATTCCGTTAATGTGGATTTTAAACGCTATTATAAACTACTACTTAATTTTCATCCTAATCAATATTCTCGTAATGCGTTCCATCGTTTTTGAAGTATTTGGTGAAAGTAATAAGAATTCCAGTCTACGTAGCGATAAAAAATGTTTATTTCTTCCTTACTGTTTGCTATAGGCTACTATCATTTACACGCGGTTGGAGGCCTATTATCACTTTCACTGGCCATACCAAGTGAGCAGGGCCCGGCATGGCCAAGTGTGTTAAGGCGTTCGACTCGTAATACTAGGGTCGCGGATTCGAATACCGGTCGCACCAAACATGCTCGCCCTTTCAGCCATAGATGCGTTATAATGTGAGAGTCAATCCCACTATTCGTTGGTAAAAGAGTACCCCAAGAGTTGGCGGTGGGTGATGATGACTAGCGGCCTTTCCTCTAGCCTTACACTGCTAAATTAAGGACGGCTAGCACAGATAGCCCTCGAGTAGCTTTGCGCGAAATTCAAAAATAAACAAACCAAGTGAGCATTTTCGAAGTTACCTTTCTGACAGGCACTACTTTTATTGAATGTATCAGTTTATGATGTTATGAAATGCATATAAATATACTCTAGCAGGATTACTTATGACAGCTGGAATTCTTCCAAACTCTACAACCCAGTGATAAGTGGTGAATGATAGATTGGTCTTTATTTTTAGTGTTACTGTAGCTGTGATAATATTTTTTTTGTAGAAGACTTAAATTGAGAGTACTTATTAGAATGGCAATTTTTACCACTGCATCTACTCTTTATGAGTCTTTATTTGACTAGTACGACTTTCGTAAAATTATAGAATATTTAATCACATTCCGATTATTATCAAAATTGATATACGTTCCGATTTTGTTTTATGTTTTGTTTTCTTTCATGTACAATGCTATGTAAGATTGTCACGTAGTACATTTCTTTAAAAGCTACTGAGCCTGCGCTAGACAACTTCTCTATTCAATAAATTGTTCAACTTATGTGAAGAAATATTGTAGGTGAGAAATTCTTGATGACGAGAAACCCACTTGAAGTAAAAAATGTATCTCAAAATGGCTGGTATGGGTATTACAACCTTTATTAAATAAAGTAGAGAACATCGTTTCAATATTTTTGCACCATCTTCAGACTAACATGAACGTTAAAACCTAAAGATGATCTAAGAAGGTCGAAACATTGTTCTCCGTTTTTTTTAATACCCATACCAGCCGGCTTTAGATACATTTTATAGGTGAGAAAATAGAGTGCAAGTTCGGTTTTGTTTGAAGTTTTGTTTTGAATTTCGCACAAAGCTACTCGAGGGCTATCTGTGCTAGCCGTCCCTAATTTAGTAGTGTAAGACTAGAGGGAAGGCAGCTAGTCATCACCACCCACCGCCGACTCTTGGGCTACTCTTTTACCAACGAATAGTGGGATTGACCGTCACATTATAACGCCCCACGGCTGAAAGGGCGAGCATGTTTAGCGCGACGGGGATGCGAACCCGCGACCCTCAGATTACGAGTCGCACGCCTTACGCGTGGCCATGCCAGGCCAAATTCGGATCTAACGTCTGATATTTCTGAAATACCGTATGTGTGTATTAATAAGTCTCGGCTGAGAAATAGTGTCAAACTCTCCTACAACACTTGGTTTGAAATATTTTATACCCTTCGTAAGTTATTATAAAAACAGTATTGGCTAAAAAAATTACTGCACAATTTTCCAACAACGCTTCGTTTGAAAAGTTCAGATTCTTTGAAAGTTACTAAATAAAAAGCAATCTGGACAATCAAATGCTACTTAAGTCTCCAACAATAATTCATTTGAAAAAATTTAGATGTTTTGAGCCTTAATGTGTAAAAAAAAGCCTTGTGTAACCCAAGTGGCAGGGAACACTTCGTTTGAATAGTTTGTAAGCTTTAAACCTTAGAATAGACTAAAGTACGTCTCAGAAACATCGTTGAAAACATGTATAGCGGGAATAGTTCGGACGTTTAAAATTAAGAGAAAAGGATATTTAGTGTTTCAACGAACTAATAAAGCATGTAAATACATCATGCGCTTTGAGACATGTATAATCATTCCTAGATCACAAACGTTTCTCAGATCTTTTAGAGTCTTTGAAACGTACTGTAAAGTAAAAAATGCTATTCAAGTATCTTAGAATATTTCTTTTGAAAAGTACAAACACTTTCAAACTTAACATATCTTCAGTCTTAACTAAGAAACATTTGTTAAGGTTTCTGTAATAACTGGATTGAGTAGTTTGAAAGCTTTAAAACTTGATGCCAAGCCAGTTCCAGCTAAACCATACCACTCGTGAGGCCATCAAAACCAAAAAAACGGTAAAAAAATAAGTGTAAAATCATTATAATGTGTAAAAGGAAATTGAGTTAAAAGAAATCAATGGGCAAAATTCGGAGGTAAATCTTAAATAGAACTAAAAAGGCCTTGTCCCCTAAAAAGTGAAAAGCATAAGATAGACGGACAGTGTCCAGCGTCAAGGATAAACCAATTTAAAAACCATGTTTAAAATGGCGCCGTTATTCAGATTTGTAATGACGGCACGACAATAGAATGAAAGCTATTGTGTCTTATGTGTCACACAGACCACACATTGGCGCATCAGTCTCAAATGAACGAAAACGATAAGTTAAAAAACTGTGATCAATGCGTAACCTAGCCAGGACAACTTTCTCCTTATCCTCGCGGAACCAAAACGGCCAAAGAACAAGAGAAGGTTTGATCTGGAAAAGCTTGTTTTCGCGTGGAGCCTTGGATACAGCACTGTAGTCCATATAAGGGACAGGTATGGCGGTGATAGCACCAGAGCAGACGGACTTAGCTGCAGTGTCAAGTAACTCGTTCTCGCGAATTATGACGTGGCCAGGTATTGAAAAAAAAAAAAGGATAGAAATTAAAGATAAAGGAGAATGGGCCAGTCGGTTTGAATATGGACAAGAACAGGGTGAGAACTAAAGTGAAGAGATCCCAGGGCCAGTAGAGAAGTATGTGAATCGGTATAAATAGTACAGTTAGTATACTGCATAGGTTCTACGTTATCCAGAGCAAGATCAACGACATTCAGTTCAGCAGTGAACATAGAAACTGTAAAACGGATCCTTTTTGCAGCCGTCGAACAACGACAAACCATGGCAAAGCTCACAGAGTTACCTGATTTCAAACCATCTGTATAAATAGGAAAGGAAGGATGGTTTGAAACATGTTTGGCAAATAGCAGAAGGTACTTCCAATCGGGAGTATCCGCCTTTCTCAAATGACTCAAATAAATATCACATTTTTGGATGGTAATAAGCCATGGTGGGATGGGCTGATCAGTGGAGATAGCAGTTTCGTCCAAAGACAGACCCAATTCAGTCATTGGTCATTGACTATGCCTGGATACGACAGCCAAAAGAAACAGTGACAGACCGCCTATTCTGAAAAACGTGTAGCCTACTAAGGAAGGAAAACACAACCTCAGGTGGAATGCTGTGGTAAAGGTCGAAGTTTGGAAGCCTAGAGTAAAGACACTTGCAAGCGGCGAAGGTAAAGAGGAGATTCTTGAGACACGGTGTACAAATGCTGGATTAGAAAAGTGCTCCAGATGCTGTACAGGATCCAACATCTTCAAAGCCGAAGCCTTAGCAGAATCACAGACCAGAGATCACAGGTCCAGTTTGGATGGAATGAAAGCACAATAGTTCTTTAGTATAGAACTTTGATCTGCTCCCCAAGAGGTGAAAGAGCAGACATGCAAAATGTTCAATACTATAGTACACTTGACATGTAGCTGCTTGATGTGTGTAATGAAGGTCAGCTTACGGTCGAAGATAAGTCCCAAGAACTTTGCCTCAAGGACCACGGGAAGAATAATTCGGGATCGGGGTGAACACCCTGTTGGCGGCTAAAGTTCATAAAAACGTTTTTAGAGAAAGAAAACGTTAAACCATTTGCTGTGGAACACTTCAGTAAACGAGGCAGTCTGAAGCTGCCGCTCAATAATCCTCATGCTCAATAACTGACACGGGACGCGGAAGTCATCGAGCCTTTTTACAACGGTGGGAGGAAGTTGTCCAGTGATGGCATTACTCCTTACACTGAAAAGTTTGACACTCAAGACACAGCTCTGAAGACTCCAACTTTTTGTGGGAAAGACCAGGAATGCATCGAACCCACATGGACTTGGAATTGCCGGCTCATTAAAAAATTCTATGTAAGAGTTGGTAAATGGCAATATAACCCACATGAATGGTGGTCTTGCAAACTGCCATACCTCCATGTAGTATCATAAGCCTTCTCAAGATCAAAGATTACAGACACAAGTTGTTATATTCTGAAATAGGCTTCTGAGATCGAATAAGGTGGTCCACGGCAGAGCACTACCATCAGAACCCACACTGAGTGAGCGAGAGAAGGTTGTTTGATTTGAGGAACCAAACAAGATGAGCATTAACCATCATCTATAAGATCTTACATTGACAGCTCGTCAAAGCTATTGGTCTATAGTTTGAAGAAATCATGGAATCCTTCCCAGACTTAGAAAAAGAGAGGACAATACCCCGGCGCCAAGCATCAGGAAAAGCATTCCCCTACCAAATATAGTTAAAAACAACCAGAAGAATAGTAAGAGAGGCAGGAGAGAGATGGCGCAGTATCTCGTTATGACTATTATCAGGTCCAACCAATGAAGAGCAAGCTTGAACTCCATTAATGTAAATAGGCGATTATAGTCATACAGACAAACAGCCCGAAAAAAAGGAGTGATAATTCTGCCTGTGTCTTGATGGCTAAGAAGATGGAGGATGAAACAGAAATGTTAGATGCACGAGAAATGCTTTTACCAAGAATATCAGCAATGCTCTGGGCATCAACAACTTCCTGGCCATCTATGAGCAAGATCAAAAGGTGGAAGGAAGTATACTGCTTACGGATCTTTCGAATCTTGTCCCATATGGTTTTGTAACTGGTAGGATTAGAGATGCTGGTTGTGAACTTAATCCAAGAATCCTTTTGGTTTTGACGTCTTACCTGCCAAGCACGTGTATGAACCCGCTGAAAAGCGATGCAGATTGAAAGTGCGAGATACTTACGAAAGGTATACCATTTGGCAGAAAGGATTCTACCACAGACAAGGATACTATGGTAAACGTGTCGATGTGTTAGGAATTAACTGAGCAGCTGTCTGGACAATATAATCAGGCACTGCTGCCACACAGTCGTTTAACGATAGCTTACAGACAATGGTAGGATAAAGTTTTAAGAGAGAAGTGAAAAAGGACCAGTTGACCTGATTCAGCTTCACTGACGCGCGCGTGTCGGGTGGCACCGACCACGGCCAGCCTTCCTCAAAACGATAAAAATATTATCAATGCCCCATGGATCATTGCCGTCTCTCCTAGAAAAGTGATAGAAGGGTGAAGGGAGTAGATAGAGAAATCGATAGCAGTAAAAGACTGACTAGGTGCTTGGAAATAAATATGTGAGCCAGTAATGAAGAGAGAAAGGTTGTAATCGAAGAGCATACGTTCTACAGAACGACCCCTTCCATCAATATCAGCGCCACTGCAGAGGGGATTAAGTCTATTAAAGTTTCCGAGGATTAAAAAGAAAGAAGGCAGCTGCTAAATGAGAGCGTCAAGGTTTGACTAATGACAGGAAACAGGTAGAGAGAACAAACGGTGATGATACGACCCAAAGAAATACAGATGGTTACAGCCTCCACGTGTGTATCAAGTGGCAAAGACAGTGTGGGCACATGCTGATCGATCAATAATGCCACCCCTCCATGCACTTCTGCATAACATAACTTGTCATCTTAATAGAAAAAAACTCCTGAAAGGTGACTGTATTGACGGTTTTCAAACATATTCTCTGTAAGGAAAACCACACAGGATGATAAGAATCAGTCAGTGCCTTGGTGTTATTCAAATTACAATAAAACCTCGATAATTCCACTGTATCAAAATGGCCATTTTTACTTGGATGGAGGAGAATTGAACAGAGAGTCTTTCTGTTTTCGACCACGTTATTTTTCCTTAGAAGAAGGAAGTCTGTCGAATAGGTAGGTCTCTATTGGTGGACAAAGATTTCAGTGACTGAAAGAGTGAACGAATAATCGTTCTGTATCTCAGGGCCAAAGAAGTAGATAGACCCCGAGCAGGCGCCAGAAGTCAAAGCCAAAGGAACTGGATCTGGGAAGCCACTGTAAGAATTAGTGGGAACAGAGACAGGAGTAGACGTTGACTCGTCAACTCTTTTAACCATGGAGGGCAAAAGACTCTTCTCATAATCAGAGGAATAGAGAGATCTATTTGCACTCCCACTCTAGAAATGTAATGGAGTGCAGCAACATATGTCCAAGATGGAGTGGGGGACATTAACTTCCGAGCCCCGGTAGGAAATATTGTTCACAGTCTTTAAACGTTACACCTCTATCTCCTCCGCTCACATACGACAAGAATGAAAGAAAGAAGGGTGGGAACCATTAAAGTTAGCACAGTTAGGTTCCAGTTTCCACTTGTAAACGTTGTGAGCTTTATTACCACAAAAAGCGCACGTTAAAAACCACCACAAGATGCCTTTGAATGATCAGATTACAAATATTAGAAACATCAAACAGAGTTTGGAATATAAGACCGTATCTTACAGTTCACGTAACCTACCTTGATGGTGGCAAGTGGACATGGCGATGTAAACGTCAAAATAAGAACGTTAATAGGCAGCATTATTCTGTTCTTATGAGTTGAGATATGGCGCATCGGGAATGTTCTTTAGATCCCTTTCAACAATAACTCCCCTTGAGGAATTCAGAGTGGCATGGGGAGTAACTTCAAATGGTGTATCCCCAATGATTTTCGAATTCAGGAGGAGTTCAGTGTATTATAGTTGCGATGTTTCCACCAAAATGTCTCCAGAGCACAACTTTCTTACTGACTTGTGGGGGCCAGCAGTCTAGCTGTTTTGAATGAAAAAAGAGACATCTGTCCAAAGGATTTCTCAAATAAGAAATGAAGGTTGAGAACTTGAAGCATTGAATTAGACTGTGAAGATGCTTGTGGAACAAAGTCGGCCATGTGTGATCATTTTCCAGTCATCTTTTTTTTAATTGTTTAATTTTTCTTGGATTGGTGTATCCATAATAAACATAGTTCATTTAAATGCTCACTGACCCCACCCACCTACGAGAGGATCCACTACAATGCCAAACAAGGATACTGAAGCAAGCCAGGGTTTTTTGAAAACTATACCCAAATACCAGCATCAGACACAATGTCCATAACAGTGACTGATAATATCCAACACTGATATTCAGTTGACCCTAGCCCAACAGGACCACCCCACTGAGCCCGGGGGAGGCAACCCGAAGGATGCCCCTCAACAACCAAGATCATCCCCTCCCCTTCAGAGTCTTCTCTGGGAGGTCTCCTCACCAAGTACGGAAATTCACCGCGATGGGAGCCTTGACAAAGAAACTGTTTGTTTTGTTTGTTTTTGAATTTCGCACAAAGCTACTCGAGGGCACCCCTTAACACGCTTGGCCATGCCAGGCCTGATAAAGAAACATTTGCAAGTCTTCTAAATTGCTTCCTATTGATTTTTTATGTGCTTTGCAACTTGGTCTAAAAACTAGAATTACTACATAATCCTAGTGGAATAGATGGCACGTAATGATGAGATATTTTGTAATTACAGTTTTGGTTAAAACATCTTCAAGTCTTCTGGGGTATTTGTGTTGATTAGTTAAAAAATTTTAAAACTTATTGTTGTCTCTGTTCTGGCTAAGAAAGTCTTTTAAAGTATTTTAAGACACTTGACGTTACATCAGATGTTTTGAATCCTTGCTTGAAATACTTCTGAAGTATGTTGGAAACTTAAAATGGAACTTCGGATACTTGCAAACACACTAGAAAATTGTTTCAAGTTAACAAATGCTACCCATTTGTTTTAGGACATTTGACTTGAATAGCTAGCAGTGCTTCAAAATTCGAAGTATAGCCTCTTTTGGTTTAGAGGTACCTTTAACATTTTCTGAGATCCATGAGCCCAGTAGTTCAGATGCTTTGAAATTTAATATATAAGCAATTTTTGCTATAAAACATTCCAAAAATTTGTTAACTTATTGGGATGAAAATTTTCAACTCTTTTAAACTCGATTAATGTCAATCCTGGTTCGATCTATGAAGTCTTTTGTAAACTGGGATAGATGCTTCAGATATTTTGACACTTACGGTAAAATTGGTCAAAGCTAAGGAACACCACCCACATCTTTTAAGTATCTTGATTTTAATATTTTATACTTTTAAAGTTGCTGTAAATCTATTAATGTTTAAGAAACATATCTAAAGCTTTCTTTGACATGTGTCTGGATAGTTCAGAAGCTCTGATACTTCTTGTAAATCCAATCCTGACTAAGAAATACTACTCAAATCTCCTGAAGAACCGGCATCAATAGTTTAGACACTTCGAAACCTACTGTAAAATTTGTTTCAGCTAAGAAATACTATTAAAGATTTTTATGGTACTTGTTTAAATCAAATCAAATGTTTTTAAGCTTGGCTTAAACTAGTATTGGCTAGAACATGTGACCTAAACTTTCTGGAATATTGTAAATCAAATATGTATTACGTTTAGAAACTTAAGAATGAGCCATTCCTGACTTACAACACTTAAAGCATCTAGGATTGATTGGAATAACTGTCAAGAATTTTGAAGTTTTATATACAGTTGGTTCAACAATGAAGCTATGCTCAGCTCTATTAGAAAAAATTACTTGAATAATCAAGAAGCTTTTGAAATTTGATGTAAAGTTAGTCCTGGTTACACAAGTTATATGTGACACATAACATGAATAATTCAGATTTTTTAAAACTTACTGCCATTTTGTTTTTGGCTAAAACACACCTCTCATCTTTTATTTATATTCATCGTGAATAGTTCAGGCGCTAAGAAACTTGTTATTAAACCAGTCCTGGTTTGAGACACTTCTAGGATACGCAGCGTGAAATCAGAAGCTTTGCGTATTTTGTAATCTCAGTTCTGGTTAACAAATAGTTTTCGTGTTTCTGTTGGAATATTCCCTACAGGTAGAATAGACTATTTGAAACGTAGTTTATAACAGTCTTGACTTGGAAATGTTACTCGTCTCTCTTGGAATGCTTTGATTGAAAAGTACACAACACTTTGAAACATGGTGTAAAATAAGTTCTTTTCTTGAAACACATTTTAGGTTGTTTTTTAAATGCCTGACATAACGATACCAGACATTATGCAGTCTAAGCCAGTTTACCTAAGATACAGAAGCCCTTTAATAAATTGCACTTGAATACTCCAGATACTACGAAGTTTGACGTAAAGCCATTACTAAGAAACATCTTTCATTTGTGCTGGGATACCTGAGTTTAATACTTCCTATATTTTTATACTTACTTTTTAAAAATATTTTAAAACTAAAACACCCTCTTCAGTTATTCTAGAACTCTTTATATGAAAAGGATTATAACCATTTTATCCTTGTTGAAAGCCAATCATGGCTGGAAACGCTTAAACTAGCTTTAATGACTTCTTCAGCCATTTGGATACTTGGTGTGTAAAACGTCCTATCTAAGAAATGCTGTTTAATTCACCTTGAACATGTAATATAAATAAGTGGTATAAGTGCTTTCACACTCAGAGTAAAACGAGTCCTGGCTAAGAAACGTTACATTTGCGTAAATCTTTGGGATAAACGACGTAAGTAATTCATGTGTTTAGAAAGTTTAAGTAAAGCTAGTGCTTCCTATGGAACACTAATAAAGTCCTAACCTTGTATATATGCTTTAAATAGCTCAAGTTTTCTGAAACTCACTGGACAGTTGACGTGAATAATCGTTTCAGTATAGGACAACTCCTGCTCGAATATTTTAAATTAAAACAAATTCACAACGCTTTGGAACTTGATATAAAGCCATTACTAGCTTAACACGTTGGCTCCCAAGCCTATTTTGCCGATACTTTCCAGGGTTCCACTAGTGATTTCACAATTACGCTTTTTAGGAAGAGTTTATATGTAGCCGTTGTGTCCCAGCCAATAAGTAGCCCTTTGAGAAGAAAATAGATCACGACTCATCCGGTGGGTCGTGTGGGAGTCAACGTATTAAGATGCAATTCACGTTTCTTGGAAAATTGGCGTCAATATTTCAGATCTTCCAAAATTATAGGCAAAATGTGTTCAGGTTAAGAAATGCTCCTCAATCTTTATAAGAAACTTCACTGGAATAGTTTAGATATTTTGAAAGTCAATATAAAGCCACCTCTGGCTGAGAAACACAGCTGAAGTTAATAATACACCTGAACTGAAAGACGCATACACAGTGGATCTTGGTGTAAAGTTAGTACAATCTAAGATGCGGTCCTTAAGGCTTTTGAAGTATTTAGCATAAGCAATTTAATGCCTTAAAAGTCACTGTAAATTTAATCCTGGCTAACAAAAGCCACCAAAGCCTCTTAGAAATTTTGACATGAACAATGCAGTCGCTTTGAAATACATTTCACACCTTGTTAGGACTAGGAAATACCACTTATTTTCTTGAACCGCTTAACAGAAAACATTCTGTAGCCTTAAAACTTACTGGTGGACTCAGCAGATAGCCCGATGTGGCTTTCCTGTAAGACACACACAGACTCTTGATACTTATTGGTGGACTCAGCAGATAGCCAGGTATGGCTTTCCTGTAAGAAAACACACGCAGACTCTTAAAACTTACTATAAAGCCATATATAATTTTGGTTAAGAGAAATAACCAAGGTATTGGGTATTGAGAAATGCATTTAGATAACTGTTACATAAAGCAAATCATTTTTGGAAAATACTTAAAAAAATTAATATATTTAACGCTTAAACTTTACCGTAAGCTCAATAAGATAGGGTAAGCATTATTAAAGTCTTAGCTACAATTCAAATTACGTTCAAGTACTTATAGCTAATGGGATACCAGTCTCTGTCATCAATAACTAATTGACTTATTTTAACTATTGAGAATTATTGACAGACACTTTGTGTGAGGAAAACTTATGATTAGATCGAGTTTGGATTTGAATTTTGTGAAACACTATTTGAAGGATATCTGCGCTAGCCGACCTTTATTCAGCAGTATACTATAGACTAGAAGAAGGCAACTATTCCAAATCACTCACCTCCAACTCTTGGGCTCCTGTTTTGGTAACAAACAGTGGGATTGACCAGCACATTATATTCACATTATAATGCCTACAATAAAGGGGACTCAAACTCATGACCCATAAAATATGAGTTGAGCACCCTAACCACCAGGCCATGCTAGGTCCCTGATGATTGAGAAATGGCAGTTAATTTCTACTTTTTTATGATTTTATATCTTATTGATGACTTTCAAGAAAATCAAGTATATCGGTTAATTGCAGCATTTACCACACATATGTGACATTATGTATGTCAAGTTAAGAATGCGGAGTAATATATTAATCCGCTAAGCGATATGATGCAGAGTTACGCCTACTTACAGAGAGAAAGCACTGACATTAATTAACAAATATGTAACAACAATTTGGTTTCCTGTATAGTCACGCAACACTCAACGAACAATTAACATACATAAGTTGTTAGAACTTGAAGAAAAGTTGCGATTTTTACAATTTTAATGAAGTAGTTCGTGATAATGTGAAAATAATGACACGACTAATGTGTTAATATCTTCTTTCATTATATAATAAACACGTAAGAGAAACGTAAGCCATTCCCTAAGAAAGAATATAAAATTTTAAAGTTTATTTTCTACGTTAACACACTAAATAGTCTTATACGTAGTATGATACGTTGATCTTTCTTCCGTGAGTTGTTTCTGAGAGAATACATTCCACTCTGAAGAATAGTGATGGATCACGAGAAGAGACAGAGATATAGATCCGTTCAAATCCCCGGAACAAAATAAGGCTGACAGTTAACAGAAGTATATCAACCTTTGTCATTTCACGAAATCTAATTCCGACATAGGATCAACGATTTGGGAGCCGAAGCTGTGTTTAATTAACGGCAAGTTACAATTTATTCAAGGGAGGGCACTGTGCCTTACTCATTCTGTCAAGGCAGATCCAGTTGAACTATTTTGTGTCTTCCAGATATACTTTTGTTTTCTTCTTTTATGTCTCAGTCCTGGCCATAATAGACTTTAAAGGATTAGGCATATCTAAGAACAAAAGGTATGAAAACAAGGATATCTCATTCGTTATTTAAATTCCATCAGCTAAAGAATTTACATTTCATTAGGTGCTTGAAGAGTTGAAGCTTTCGATGAAACAAAACGATAATAGAATATTAACACCCCATTCCAATTTTAAATTAATTCAACTTAAAAATTTGCAGTTCTTTTATGTAATTAAGTAAAAATGCAGAATCAAAATAAAAAAGATTGATTCATGTGTATTTTAATAAAATAAATAAAAGATCTACTTGAAACAAATTGTAATAAATACTTTATCATCACACTTGTCTGAAAATGATCTGTGCTAATAAAACTCCTCTATTATACTGTCGAATGAAGATGGTATTCAATTTAACTGAGTAAGCTTGAGTGATATAAATATATGAATATATGTCAATATAGCTGAATCTACTTTTCCTTTGATCGTTCATCTCTTGTGTGTTGGAAAACTTTCAAAGCTTGTAAGAAAACCATGGCATTCTTCCATTTTACTTCTAATAGTGACATACTTCCAGTTTACTTCTAATAGTGACATACTTCTAGTTTACTTCTAATAGTGACATACCTTATTTTACTTCTAATAGTGACATACTTCCAGTTTACTTCTAATAGTGACATACCTTATTTTACTTCTAATAGTGACATACTTTATTTTACTTCTAATAGTGACATACTTTATTTTACTTCTAATAGTGACATACCTTATTTTACTTCTAATAGTGACATACTTCTAGTTTACTTCTAATAGTGACATACTTCTACTTTACTTCTAATAGTGACATACTTCTAGTTTACTTCTAATAGTGACATACTTCTACTTTACTTCTAATAGTGACATACTTCCATTTTACTTCTAATAGTGACATACTTCTAGTTTACTTTTAATAGTGACATACTTCTAGTTTACTTTTAATAGTGACATACTTCCAGTTTACTTCTAATAGTGACATACTTCTAGTTTACTTCTAATAGTGACATACTTCCAGTTTACTTCTAATAGTGACATACTTCTAGTTTACTTCTAATAGTGACATACTTCTAGTTTACTTCTAATAGTGACATACTTCTAGTTTACTTCTAATAGTGACATACTTCCAGTTTACTTCTAATAGTGACATACTTCTAGTTTACTTCTAATAGTGACATACTTCCAGTTTACTTCTAATAGTGACATACTTCCATTTTACTTCTAATAGTGACATACTTCCATTTTACTTCTAATAGTGACATACTTCTAGTTTACTTCTAATAGTGACATACTTCCAGTTTACTTCTAATAGTGACATACTTCCAGTTTACTTCTAATAGTGGCATATTTCTAGTTTACTTCTAATAGTTCTACTCGTACTTTTTGTTCGATTTTAACTGTCTTTACGAATTAACTTAAACTTGTGTTTAAAATGTGTTTTTCATATGAAATATCTCTCTTGAGTTATCGAACAATTGTTTTATAACTACATGTTATTTTTCCATATCATATTATTTAAAATCTGAAGTATTTTACATTTTCTAATTAAAAATTGCTTCTATAAAATTAGTTGTAGTTTTATGCAACTGCTATTCATAATTAGCACAATAACTTTCAGGAATATTTTAAGCTGACGAAGCTTTAGGCCTAATCATTGTGATGAAGATCACGTATATTCCAGATTTTTATTTCAAATTCATCTCCATTTATCTATTTTGTATTTCAAATCAGAGGCGTGTACGTGTTAAAATAAAATTGGAGTAAAGCTTCCTAAACGGCGAGTAACTTATGGAAATCAAAAGATAGTTCTGAAATATCTATTTCAACGTACCCATGATTTGACTGAAATGAACAAATTAAGTGGCATGTGAAAAAAAAAACATATTTACTTCAGGTGATTTTTATCAAAATTATTAGTAGTATAGGTTTCATCCAAAAACTTAAATCTCAATTAGATAACAAGCGAACCAGGAAAATATTGATTTACCGCCTCGAGTTCTATAATCAGTTCTTCTGTAAATATCTCGATTGTCCGCCATATTACTCTGATAAAAAATGACCCCTCAGAAGTCGCAAAGTCTGTGTAGAAGTGATGTAGTAGAAGTACAATGAAAAGACCTAGAATTCTCAAAATGAGCAGAACTTCATGAGCACGAGGTCTAATCGGTCATGTCAGGTAACCCTTCGAGTACAACTCTCCTAAAATTTGAGCTACTGAGTAGAGGAAAGGATGCCAATCAACACCACTTACCAACACAATAGCTTTGTCTGGCTCTTTGAAGCAAACAATGTGATTGGCTATCACTTTTATGACACTCGTACAGCTGAAGGTACAAGATGTATTTAACAACATTTCGTCTCGAACCTTGGACATTTCAATCCACAGTCTAGGTTGCTAGCGAATAAGCCATAACCAGCTTGACAGTGAATCTCTAGCTACAGAAGAGATGCAACATCTTTAAATTGGCATTCTGTTAGATATTGTGAATCACGTTGTAAAATAGTTAACACTCAAGTAAGTTTTTCTAGAGACTGACTTTTTCGCTTGACATTGAGAATTTACTAAATATGGTGAAAGTCTTTTCTACAGATGAACTTTTGTTTCGAATAGTGATCTTTACAAATCGATGATGTCTTGGTGATTGTCCTTAACATCGGCTGTTGTTTGAATTGGTGACATATTGAAGATGAAGATTGTAGCTGAGTGACTTTCATTACTTCCTAAATGTGGCATTGCTATAAATAGTGACGATCTAATCCGATTAGTATCACTAGAAGTATTGAGTTTCTTTGTTACCTGAATCTCAACTGATAAAAGAGGTTATTTATTGTTTGGTGTTGTCTTCTTAAAGATAGGGATTTTCTATTTAATGCCTGGTGACTTTTTGTTGATAGCGAAGATTTTCCCGGTACACAGTGAGGCTTTCTTAGAGGTGGGGACTTTCTCCTAGCCTGGTGAGACATTTTTGGAAATGAGGATTTTCTACGTTATCCACTGAGGGCTTACTGGAGGTGGCAGTTTTCTTTTGTTTATCTTGTTACTTTTAACTCTCCCTGTTTTAACTTTCATTAGTCTGAACATTACACTAAACATAAGTATTTTATCGCCACTGAAACTTATTTATTTGTAATGCATAAACGTACGTAGATGTGAGTGTTTATGACATAACAGGTACTTTAATTATTGATACTGAGAAACCGTGAAATAGAAACGTACAGAGCATAGATATCATAAAATATGTGAGAAAACATAAGCTCAAGGTTTTAATAAATTTTTGATGAATAATTTTAGTGTATTTTAAAATAGTTATTCCTCTAAACAAAAATTAAATGGATGTTTCAGTCGTTTACCTTTGCTATGTAAATTCTATCAATTATATCGCTACCTTTTTACTACTTGTTTTAAAGGAGGATAACGTAATTAGTGTAAGTATTACGGGAAAAGCTAATACCAGCTTTATGAAGAACTATTTTTGATACATCGAAATCAATATAAGAAGTACATCTAAAGAAGCATCCATATCCATATCCATCCTTTGGTTTGAATTTCGCGCAAAGCTACACGAGGGCTATCTGCGCTGGCCGTTCATAATTTAGCAGTGTAAGAATAGAGAGAAGGCAGTTAGTTATCACCACCCACCGCCAACTCTTGGGCTACTCTTTTACCAACGAATAGTGGGATTGACTGTTACATTATAACGCTCCCACGCGATCATGTTTGTTGTGACGGGGATTCGAACCCGCGACCCTCGAATTACGAATCGAGTGCCTTAACTACCAGTCCATACCGAGCCCCACATTTTCTGTATTATAATATTTGATCCTACAAGAGCACAGAAAACCATGAATCAATGTGAACTACAAAACTGTCTTCTTGCGCTGTCCGCCTACATACACTGCTCATGTGTGCTTGCACTTTGAACACTTGCTACCTGTTGCGCTTGTTGACAACAAGCAAACATTTAACAACTGTAGATACAATATGGCTGACGTTTCAGAGACTTGCGTCAATATTTATTGTTTGTGTCTGAAGCTTTACATGGAACTACTGTTATGAGAAATTTACATTGTTTATTTAGGTTTGACAGCTACTCACTGACAGTTTGAAACTTCAAGAACTGAGCCACTAGAGGTTTACATGCCATTTGTCACTGTAATGTAAAGCAGAAATATAAGTGTGTATAACACTGGAAGTCTGTGAGCTCATCTTTAAATACCAGATAGCAGCATTTACAAACCTAGTAATTTAATAGTGGTTTTCTTAATTTTTAATTGTTAAGATGTAACGTGACTAAAATCATTTTTTCGTAGGGGATTGAAGGGACAGGTGACTAAATTCAAAGTAGGTAAGAGCTTACTTTATAAAGATAGCTACACTTCATTCAAAATGTAAAACATGAGCAAAGATGGTATCACGAACCTTACTTAATTTAATAAAATAACAAGTTGTTGATTCTAGAATTGATGAATAAATCGTAAAATATTTCATTAGTTAAGTTAAAAGTTTTACCCAAAACTAAGTTTTCAGTTGTTTTTACGTTACATTTTTAGCTTACTACTTGATGTATATATATATTCTAAATATTGCTTAGGATAAAAACTTGTTGTGATGAAAGGACTTAAAGATGTATTTACCAAACGAAAAATGAGAAATAGCTGGAATTATGGTGGATTTTCTTCATAGTCATAGCGCTGCCCCCTAGTGAGAGAATCTATCATCGATCATATCGTGTTCTTTTGCTGATGAATTATCATATATCTTCTCAACGGGGGTCGGGTACGTGCTCTATGGGTTCGTAAAGAATCTAAATCTCAGGCAGAAAGATTCGGCCATGATGATGAATGAAACCGGTCAAAGAAACGGTACCACCAAAGTATCATAATAGCACGTGGAAGAAGAGAAAAAATATACCTTTTACAGTAATCAATAAAACAGGATGAAAAACTTTAGTAAGCAGCACACTATAGAGAACGTACTACTTATGTCTTTCTACCCCCGCTCTTTTCTCACTGATGTTCTTTCATATTTAAAAGGTGTCGGCATAGTATATATCAAAAAGGCCGTGAAAAGAGCTTTCTAAATATTTTAGCGATTTATTTGATATAAAAACTCTTTTTGAATCTAGGTTATTCACGTTTTTATTACCCTTTAATGTATCAGATTGGAATTTGGAAGGGAGGATTTCTGCGCTAGCCGTCCTATATATAATGGTGTATGACTTGAGGAAAGGTAGCTAGTCATCATCACTCACCGCCAACTCTTGGATTACTCTTTTATCAATGAATAGTGGGATTGACCGTGACGTTATAATGCCCTTTCGGCTGGAAGGACAAGCATATTTGGAGTGACAGGGGATTTTAAATGGGTAAAACTACGTTAGTTATGAATTCTATAATATGATTAGCATTCAAATTTAAAACTGATTAATACAAAACCAGCTATGAAACTTCAAGATATCGACATCAAATGTGTGTTTTGTTATAACAAAGACACGTCGGCTGTTTTCACCGAGGGGAATTGAGCCCCAACGTGAAGCTTTGCAGATCCAAAGATTTACTGCTGTTCTATCAGAGAATGGGACTTCGAATTATTAAAACTCATCTTTATTTTAAAGAGCTATATTTGATAATTTTTGCATGTGCAAAGCTTCACAGTGGGATATCTGCGCTATTGTTACTGAAGGAATCGAAGCAGAAGTTTAACGTTCTGTCTTCTAAATTAACGCTGAGCCACCAGAGTGAGGGGGACATACATTTATAAAAGTCAGCTGGATGTTAATTTATATCATTTACAAACCCTTGGACTTTATTGACTTTTATCTCTTTATTTTTATTTTATTTCTCAACAAATCAACAAATAATCAATTATTATAATTATTATACGAAATTTTACAGAGGCTTCACTACGTTAAGTTCGAGTGATTGTGAAAGTATCTATCTATTTCCGCGCGCGTATATGAAAAACTAATAACTCAATACACATGAAAATTCTAGGAAGTCAGTATGGGACAGGCCCGGCATGGACGGGTGGTTAAAGTGCTCAACTCGTAATCTGAGAGTCGTGAATTCGAATCCTCGTTACACCAAACATCTTTGTCCTTTTAGCCATGGGGGCGTTATAATGTTACGGTCAATTCCACTACTATTCGTTGATAAAAGAGTAGCTCAAGAACTGGTAGTGGGTAGTAATCACTAGCTGCCTTCCCTCTAGTCTTACACTACTAAATTATGGATGACTAGCGCAGATATCTCTCGAAATTCAAAAACAAACAAACAGTATGGGGCAGTCCTTTCCAAATTTTGTCCAAGTTTTATAATGGAAAAAAACAGGGCGTTTTCGTGTTGTTTGATTAACGTAAAGTGTAACACTGTAAAGTGTGATCGGTGTTGTACTAAATATCATGGGCACGTTAAGTATGAGAATTCTCGTCGCACTAAAATTCATCCAGATCGTTGATAATTCTGGATCTGAGAAGGATTTCTTGAGTTTTCGAAGGTAAAATTTGACGTTGTCCAATATAAATGCATTCGATATCGAGGGTATGGAATCTCTCTTGTTTATAAAGTGAACTATAGAACCTAGAGTGGATGAAGAAGAGTAAAGCGAAAGGATTTCAAAAATTCAACAGTGTCTTCTGTTCATATTAAAACAGATGAAGATGTTAAAATAATTAACAAAGAATAATTAAAGACATGAGAAAGTTAACTATTAGTAGTTGAAAATTTTTATTGATTGCTAATGTTTTAATTCAAATCGTCTAAAACATGCAGAATTTCTATTAAGACTGCGCAGAATACTTGAAACTAATAATATATTTGGTTTTCTGTGATATGCTACTAACAAAAAACAATAATAAAAGACGAAAAACCAGAATGTCTAACTTACCAATTATGGTGTCCTTACGACATTTATTTGAAGCTTATGTAACACATATATACATATAAATTACAGAATAAACCGCACTGAAATAAAACAAAACAAGGAAAATGATTGAGTTCTTAAATAAAATATAACAATAAAAAGTTAAACATTAATAAAATGGGTAAGAAGATAGATACATAACTGTAATAACTTTGTAGGTTTTAATGTAAGATAACAGCCAGAAAACAGAACTCTAAACCTCTGGTAAAACTCGATATAACTAAATATGAAATATAGTGATGAAAATCAAGGAATTTCAAACATCTTTTTGAGCTTTATGTGTAGAAACAACAGTTAGATTTTAGAACAGATGTGCCAGTTACACTTCTTTTGTCAAAACACGTTCTTTACGCAGCAATTTCTCATAACTTCACTAATTTAACAGCCTAGTTATATAAGGCAAAAAGCTTATTGAATTGTTAGAAGTATCGAAACGACCGGCTACGTAACCAATTTAAAGGATTTTTTAAAACGGAGAAAGGTTGATCAGGATAAACATAATATTATAAAAAGAAAAAAAAAACACTTTAATATTCAATTTACTTTGGCGAGTGGGCTATTATCTATGTTCACATTCCACGCCCACTTACATTAGAGTAAATTACGTGGTTTGATACACCGGCTAGCATAACATTTGGGCACGGACGAAAGCAACCAGAAAACAAGTATCTTTTTTTTTTTCTCTAACAAGTTATTTGTCACATCCCTGTCTCGTTACAGATATTACTACAGAACCAATGACAACTCGTGAAAGTAAGATATTCACGACATATTTAACCAAGAAACTATTTCGGATATCCGAAATGCGTTACGTTCTAGAAAAGATCAATTAGGTGCCATGCATACTTTATCAAACTGAAAGCAAAGGGATGGTGAGTGTATAAAATTAAACACTGGTACAAAGCATCGGTGCTCTTTAATCTCTTAAGTATTTCAAAACATGAAGATTGAAAACCGGGTTTGAGAAGCAGGAAGAACAGAATCAATTTGAACTTCAAACCAAAATAGTCCTTGTTCAATTTAGAACACAGAAGGTTTACTCTATCACTTAATTTTCTCTAAAACCTGAAAATCTTGACTTAGAACTAATTAAAAGTTAGTTCCTTTATCGTCACTAGAAATATTTAAAATAGTATCAGTATTTCTCGTTTGATACGGTTAAAAGGTGTTTTCAAACTCTCAGAATCTGTTTAAAATTTTTGGATTCCTTAGATCAGCTTGAGTGGTTTATGTAAACATACATTGCTCAAAAGAGTCAATAAAGACAGCCTGTAAAACGTTGTCAACCCCAATGTCTTGGGTGGTACGGTATGGTGGAGTATTTAAGGCACTCGACCCGTAATCCGAGAGTCACGGGTTCGAATCCCGACACACCAAACATTCTTGCCCTTTCAACCATGGAGGCGTTATATTGTGACGGTCAATCCCATTATTCGTTGGTAAAAGAGTAGCCACCTTCCCTCTAATCATACACTTCTAAGCTAGGAACGGCTAGCGCAGATAGCCTTCATGTAGCTTTGCGTGAAATTCACAAACACACAAGCAAAAACCAATGTCTTGGGCAAGTGAAAGATCTAATACATTAGTATAATATTTCTTGGATCATTAGAACTTGCTAGAAGAAGACAGAAAAATAAAAGGAAAATATTAAAGTTACATCTTTCACATAATACGTAATCTTTGAACGGAAGTCATATCAATTTGGTTGCATCAGAACAATATTTTAATAGGGATTTAGTTGTTGTTATTCTTGTTTTAAACAAAATTATGATAATCTTTCATCAGAGGTCAATGTTATATGTTCATGAAATTATTTTTCAAACGTATATAAACTTGACTATTTTTTCCCTCCTCGAAGGTGACACGTTTTGAGATCGTCCTCCATTGGGACAGCTGTAAATCTACGAATTTACAACGCTATAATGAGGTGTTCGATTCCCATCGCTAGACGCAACAGATAGCCCGAAGTGACTTTGTTATGAAAATATACACGCACTTTTGAGACCTCAGATAAATTAGACCAGTTAAATAAAGAAAAGTAGTTTTCAATGTAAGTGTTTAATTTTTTTTTCTCAAACATCATTCGCACACTGAAATGTGTATAAAATCAAAATTGTACGAGTGATAGCATTAGTCAGTGTAAAACTTTCCTCATGGAGACCTGTAGATAATATTTCACGTATCTTTACAATGAAGGTTTTAAAGTTATAACACTGGTAATCACTAATATGAATATAACTAACATAGAAAAATTAGTTACAAATAAATTAGTTCTTAGTATTAAAATGTCTCTTGGCTGGTTATTCCCAACAAAATCGAATATCAAATTTGAGATTTTATAATGCACGTAAATACCTTAAAACAGGTAGGTTAGATACACGGTATACAATTTTCTCTTTCTAACAATGATCAAAGACAATTAAATTTTGTTAGAAGGTTTCCGGGAGAGATGAACATTCTAGAAACAAACTCAGTCACAATCTCATTTCAAAATATATATATTCAAAGGAAAATGGCTGTATAAGATTAGGCATGTCATTACAACTGATGAAGAAGTGGTAAACATAGCAACTTATTTTTCTGTTTGCTAAATAGTGTTAAAATATCGTGATTTAAATATGTTTACAAATATCTTTTCGATATTAGGTTACTTAAAACGATAAGCAGTTTAGATAAAATTTATAACTATGAAATAAAATGAAACATTGAAAATATGTTTCTGGAGATAGAACGGAAAACATTGGTTCCTGATGTTGGTTTCAATGCGTTTTTTACACTGATTTTTCGTTAAAAATTTTTGAATTATCTATTGCATAACAAATGGAAGTTATGTTGTACTGTGTAATAACCACTTCTGACTTAGCATTCATCATACCTATCTATTTATATAAAATCTTACTGACTTCATGCGGATAGTTAATTAAATATTAGCCAAACGTGCTTTAAAAATGTTAAGAAAACAAATAAACATATAATCTACTTATTTCGGCTTTTTAAAAATGACATGAACAGCGTGTCATGGACCCCGCAGAAACATTCCAGTGAAGGTATTCTTATATTATAACTCAGCGAGAAACAAGACACAGGAAAATATATTATCAAGAAATGATAGTTTCTTAGCAGATATAAACCTGTATAGTTTGATATGAACACAAAATTATGAAAATTCGATAAGTGCGTTGTTCACAGACAGAAAGAAAATGTCATTATTTGTTACTACTCTTCACTAATTACACTAAAGAGAAATTATTACAAAATGACAGAACGTCATTTTCTCACTTAAAATAAAGGTAGCGTTATTATTTTGACTTAACTTTGAAATTTCATATGTATGTATTCACTCGTTCGGTTGAATTAACATGTTCCACATGAACATTCATTGGATGATCAGATACCTATAGCCCAATGAATAAAAGTATGTTTTGTGTGGCGACATAGAAATATAAAATAATGTACGACACATGATGTTTTAAAACACGTCTTTATTCTGTGTTACTGAAATAACCATACACAAACAGATTAATTTAATGAAACAACGAAATACTTTTGAAAGTGTTTGATGACCAGTGGGGTTTAACTTAGATTAATATTATTGGATCATATAAAATTTATAAGAACAACGACAAATAATAACAGTTATTAAATATTAACATGACGAATGTTAAACTTGTTTCCAGGTTCAATTTTACTAAACCATCGGCGAAATTGTATAACGTAGTTTGAGTTGAACTGCTTTAGTAGTAAATGGTGGTTGCACTCCTATATATTGTGTATCTCTTGTAACTGCTTACATTGTGGTCAACTGAAACATGTAGAGAATATTCTTATTGATGCTGACTTGTAACAAACTTGGGTACTTCGATTTACTTATATTTATTGTGTTCTTATTTTTTATTCAGTATATGCGTTATAAATAGAAACTATTTACAAGTTCAAATTTAATTACGTAGCAGCTTGTTTGTTTCATATTTTCTTATCTCAGTTCCTCTTTTTAACATTGCCATAATAAGTTTTCCATACTGAGTAATATCCCAGTAACATTCTTTGTTTCATTGTACCATTGCTCTACTAATAACTTTGATTTCAAAGTGAGAATTTTGTTAACTTTAAAGTGTGCTGTTTACCCCACTTTTTGATATCAGAGTAATTCAGTGATAATATCATTCGCCTGAAATGCTGTTCGAATCGTCTTTGTTCTTTACGTATCATAGAACTTATCTTCTTATAAAATACATGAAAAACCTTATGACTATCATACTGAATCAGATACTTTTATGTGAACTATTCAGTTTTCAAATTAGCGCAACAATTTACTTACCTCCATCTCTTCTTCTGCAATATCCTTCGGTACTTCAACACAAAAACATCCTTATTACACAACAACGTATTTATTTTTAAATTGCCCACTATTTATTTCTACCAGATTATTGTTGTACCCTTATGTATAAACAATTAGATAAATATATAGAGAGAAGCGTGGGTAATAAATTAATTTAGATAACGTTCTTGAAGATTACAATCATCACGCTGTCATTGGTAAATAAATAAATTATGAGACATTTGATGTTGAAATATGTCTGTGTCACTCATACAGAAGTTCTGTATAAAATCAAAGTGTCCAAACACAATTTAGAAAAACATAGTTTGTTACTTTGTGATGGGCTGTTGCAAATAACTGTTTCAGTCGCTGTCAAATAAATTGTTTTTGAAAACCATTAGTAAACTTATATATGTAAAAACGGCTGGTTTGGGTTGAGAAAATTTTATGTGGAGGAGCGAACAACGTTTCGACCTTCTTCGGTCATCGTCAGGTTCACAAAGAAAAAGGTAACTGACCGATAGCTGATCACATGTTTGAAGAGGGTTGTGTAACTGATTGTAGGAACGCAGAGGGCGTGCTTAGATGTTTGATTATCTTTATTAATGTAGGTATAAAGGTGTTCCTTTGTATTGGTTTATTTTGGACTTGAGTTGTATAAGTAAGGCTTCTTTAATTTTGCGTTTGTTTATGTTTGTTTCTTTATTTAGTATTTGGGTGTTTTTTATGGTTATTTCGTGTTTATTTGACTTGCAGTGTTCGAAAACGTGTGATGACTTTTTATGTTCTTTGAATCTGGTTTCCATTTTTCTACTTGTTTTTTCTCCAATATAGAAGTCGTGGCAGTTATCACATTGTATTTTATAAATAATGTTGGTGTGGTGTTTGTCAGTGTAGTTTTTACATAGTATAGACCTTAGTTTTGATTCTGGTTTTTGAATAAATTTGGTATTAACTGGAATGTCATATTTTGTTACTAGTTTTTGCTAAATGTTGGTTATTTTTCTGCTGATGTCGGGAATATATGGTATGCAGCAGTATATGGTTTCGTGATTTTTTAATTCGTGGAATATATTTACTTTTGTTAGTTGATTTTGCCTTTTGTCTAGGTGTGTGCGTATAATGTTTTCTTCGGTTTGTGGAGGAAACTTATTGATGTTGATGAAGTATTGTTTCATTTTATCTAATTCGTCGTTAATTTTATCTGGTGAGCATAGTTTTACAGCTGTGTTGCCTAAGCATGGGCAACCAAGTATCACCATAAACATTTTCTCAATCCATACCAGCCGTTTTTACATATATATTTTTATCTACAAGTGGGTTTTCTCGTCATCACTCATTAGTAAACTTATACTGACTACTTATTCTTTTATTTCAGAGCTTAAAGCGTTAAAAGGCCTAAAATTATAAAAAGTTGAAGTTGGGAGAAGAAATATGTTAATAGTAATATAACTTATTTAAAGATCTTCTCTTTCAGTTTCTGTATCTTTACTCTCGGCAATGACTCCACCTTTCACCTTTTAACACTTCATCACCCAGATGTTTCAGAATTAAGTTTATGTATTCACAACGCTGAAATCTGAAGTCCGATTTCAATCAACATTTTTGATACCAATTAGAAATTAATAGTAAATAAAGTTTTATATCTATTAATCCAGGTGATGTTACGAAATATGTTTTTTCGTACTATTTCTCTGTTCACATAAACTTTTTAATATCACTAAAGTAGAACAAACATCTCAAAAAACTTCGTTGATAGGTAGTTGTTGTTTAATGAAACGTTCAAAATTTACACTGAAGATCTAATTTTATATTAAAGCAGTATTAACTTATAATAAAAACTTTCAACTAGCATAGTTATTTACTTTGTCCGAGACCACAGTCTATCTGTACATGATATCCTAATACCATAAAATCAACCACTTGAAGAATTAAACCACCAATACTTACCGAGAATGTATACAGATATTTAGAACATCAAATTCTACTTTTTGTTCTAGCCTTCAGCATATTATTCTGTTATTCTATATAGACGAAAATCTGTGGGTGTTTGTGTGTTTTCTTATAGCAAAGCTACAAAGGGATATCTACTCAGCCCACCGAGGGGAATCGAACCCCTTATGCTAGGGTTGTAAATCCGGAGACATACCGCTGTACTAGCGGAGGGCAGACGTAAGTCGTTAATCAAGTAGCGAATATCAAAGTATCTGCAATTTGCGGGTGACAGCTTTGACAAAATAAAACACGCTTGTGAGACTTTTCAACTACAAAAAGGTATATATTGTTCTTTATCTAGTTTTCAGTAAAACCAGATAATACGTGTGCCAGCAAAAGGTTTCAGATTGTACCAAAAAGTTTCTAATTAAAGTCGATGAAGTGTCGCTCTAGACAGTATTGAGTTTTTGTTAAATTAATTAATTCAGTTTACTGAAACGAAAAGCCGTTACTGAACTATTATTTAATATTTTATAAGAGCGATCACAAAATGACAACATTTAAAAGTATACAAAATAATAACCAACTGTAAGATTATTAACATTAATAGTTAGTTTTTAAGTTGTTTAATATGATGCTGCACCGAGTAAATATATTACGAACTGCAGTAATGGTTCATTTTGTTATTATTATTATTGTTCCACTAGTCTACAGCACAAATGTGCACGTGTATTACAATCAAACAGGGGTATTATTGTTAAATATATAATTGCGCATTGCGTAGGGCAATTTTAAATTTATTTTTATTTTTAAATAAATCAACAATCATAATTCCAATAATAAGAAGGTATTACCTATCGAAACTAGTTTGTTAAATAGATCTGGTGTTTTTTTAAGAAACTTAAAAACGTAGTGAATCAGCTAAAACAAAGAACATTAGATAGCTATAACATATATATACTCAAAGTTTGGAAAATATACAATCGATGTCTTCAAGGAGCCAACCTCTATATTATGTATGAAGTGAAGGAGTAGAAATAAAAAAATAACAGCGCACATATTGTTAAATTTTATTACACAAATTCAGGAATAATTACCTTAAAAGGCATTAAGGTTTATTTAAAGCGATATTTTAGAAGTATATGTTTTATTTGAAAAGACTGCTTTTCTACTGATAAAATGTTATACGTGCTTGATGTTCGTTGTGTCTTTGTCTAGGCATGTATATATACGTATAGACATGTCCATTGTTATGCGTTTTGTATGTAGAGAATATAGAATTCTTCAAGATAACCTATAGTTGCAACATAACTTTTTTTTAACCTGGACTTAATGCGATCAAATACTCAATAGCTACAGTAAATCATCATGTACCGTATCAGCTAGTCTTCCACAACAGATATCTTCAAGTCGTAGTTTAAAAGATAGCATCAAGATAAATTTTGAGCATGAGATTGGCGATCACTGTGATTGACTCTCCTAACTCATATGTGTATAATTATAGCTCACACTGCCTTGCTGTGAATTCTGTAGATACTGCAGGTAGAGTAGCCATCGTTGAAGCTAGCTATAAAGAGTGACAAGAATCGTATAAGCAGGAGGTGGCAAGAATGGTGACGATTATAGGCAAAAATGTTCATTGGCCTTACGATTTTGGCCAGCAGTGTATATACTACATGACCAAAAGTATGTGGACACCCTTTCTAATTAGTGGGTTTGGCAATTTCAGCCGCACCAATTGTTAATAGGTGCATAAAATCAAGCATACAGCCATGCAATCTCCATAGACAAACATTGGTAGTAGAATGGGTTGTACTAAAGACCTCAATGACTTTCAATGTAGCACTGCCATAAGGTGGCAATCTTACCAACAAGTCAGTTTGTCAAATTTTTGCCCTGCTAGAACTGTCCCGGTCAAATATCAGTGCTGTTATTTATGAAGTGGAAACATTTAGGAGCAACAATAGCTCAGCCACGAAGCGGTAGGCCACACAAGCTCACAGAACGCCGAGTGCTGAAATGCGTAGCGCGTAAAAATCGTCTGTCCACAGTTGCAACACTCTCTACCGAATTCCAAACTCCTCTGGAAGCAACGCCAGCACAAGAACTGTTTGTTTGGATTTCCATGACTGAGCAGCCGCTAAGCGTCGGCTGGAGTGGTGTAAAGAACACTGCCATTGGACTCTGGAGTAGCGGAAACGTGTTCTCTAGAGCGATAAATCACTATTCGTTATCTGGAAGTCAGACGAACGTATCTAGGTTTAGCGGATGCTAGGAGAACGCTAGTGCTAACTGTAAAGTTTTGTGGAGGAGACATTAACGGTCTGGGGTGTTTTTCATGGTTAGGGCTGAGCGATTTAGTACCAGTGAAGGGAAATCTTAATACTACATCATACAATGACATTCTAGAGAATTGTGTGCTTCCAACTTTGTTGCAACAGTTTGGGGAGGTTCTCTTTTGTTTCAGCGTGACAATGCTCCCATGCGAGGTCCATACAGACATGGTTTGCCGAGGTTGGTGAGGAAGAACTTGACTGGCGTGTACAGAGCCCTTACCTCAACCCCATCGAACACCATTGGGATGAATTGGAATGGCCAGTGCGAGCCAGGACTTCTCACCCGACATTTGTGCCCGACGTCACTAATTCTTTTGTGGCTGAATAGTAGCGAATCCCCGCAGCCATGTTCCAAAATCTAGTGAAAAGCCTTCCCAGAAGAGTAGAGACTATTGTAGCAGCAAAGGGGGGACCAATTCCATATTAATGCCCATGGTTTTGAAATGAGATGTTCAACAAGCACATATGGTTGTGATGGCCGGGGTCCACATACTTTTGGCCACGTAGTGTATATATAGAGCGAAAGAGATATAAATATTAGCTAATAGCCGTTGCATATGCATATATGTATAAAACTCATGCTATTACCCATGCACCATTCCAGTAGAGTTCGTTAGTCTTCAAATTAGTTCATCAAATATAATTCTAGCTAACAGCATGAAGCCAAAATAGGGATTTATAGCTTGAGTAGATAATGTCCACAGTATCTCCAGTTTCGTTATTTTACTTTGTTCGCTTTCCCGATTTGCAGGAGGCCCGGCATGGCCAGGATGTTAATGCGGTCAACTTGCAATCTGAGGGTCACGGTTTCGAATCTTCGTCGCACCAAACAAGCTCGCCCTTTCAGCCGTGGGAGCGTTATTACGTCACTGTCAATTCCACTATTCGTTGGTAAAATAGTAGCAGCTCAAGGGTTGGCAGTGGGTGGTGATGACTAGCCTTCCCTCTAGTTTGTTTTGTTTTTGTTTTTGAATTCCGCGCAAAGCTATTCCTATGCGTTAGCCGTTCCTAATTTAGCAGTGTAAGACTAGAGGGAAGGCAGATAGTCATCAACCACTCAACGCCAACTCTTGGGCTACTCTTTTACCAACGAATAGTAGGATTGATCGTAAAATTATAACGCTCTTCCCCGGCTGAAAGGGCGATCATGTTTAGTGCAACGGGGATTTGAACCCGCGACCCTCAGACTAGGAGTCGAGTGCCTTAACCAACCTAGCCATGCCGGGCCCTTTCCTCTAGTCTTACACTTCTAAATTAGGAATGGTTGCGCAAATAACCCTCATATAGCTTTGCGTGAAATTCAAAAACAAACAAATTATTTCCAGGTTTTTAATCGTCCAATTTTTTTATTTATTTTGTCTCAAATCTTAAGAACTATATTTTCACTTTAAGCTAGCTATCTTGTTTCTGTATTTCTTACGATCTCTACTCCCTTTTAAAATTAAGAGATTTTAATAATTCGGTATACATTAAATATTGACAAGTTTCTCTGTTATTAGGTACAAAATTACTTAGTGGATTATCTGTGCTGTGTCCACCACAAATATAGAAACCCGGATTTTAGCGTTATAAGCCCTTAGACTTTCTGCTGAATCAGAAAAGACAAAATATACATCGTTTTCTGTATTTTAAATTTGAAAGGTTTGTTTTGTTTTGAATTTCGCGCAAAGCTACCCGAGGACTATCTGCGCAAGTCGTCCTTAATTTTGCAGTGTAAGACAAGAGGGAAGGCAGCTAGTCATCACCACCAACTGCCAAGTCTTGGGCTACTCTTTTACAAACGAACAGTGCGATTTACCGTCACTTTATAACGCCCTACACCCTCACAGCTGAAAAGGCAAACATGTTTGGTGAGATGGGAACTCGAACCCGTGACCCTCAGATTACGAGTCGAGTGACTTAACCACCTGACCAGGTCAGGCTAAAAATGCAAGGAATGACTAAAAACGACATCATTAGAACAAAACATGCTTATTATTCCGAAAAAATTCATATTCATCATACGAATGTTTCATAATTAGCGTTGAACTTTGCATCCTTTAATAAAAGTTTTATTCAAAGGAAAAATACATATTTCTTAATGAGACAATAACTGTTTCGTGTGTTGTTTTTCTATTTTGTTTTTGTGTTATTTTTCGCAATATCTAAATGGTTATAGGAATCATAAAGTATGATTAATTCCATTGTATTTTTACTTACTGTTTGGTGATCTATGCACTTAAATAATTTAAGCAAATGATGCCGCTTTTACCTTCAATGGCTTTGGTTTTTTTTTAATTTCGCGCAAAGCTACTCGAGGGCTATCTGCACTAACCGTACTTAATTTAGCAGTGTAAGACTAGATGGAAGGTAGGTAGTCATCACCACCCACCGCCAACTCTTGGGCTACTCTTTTACCAACGAATAGTGGAATTGACCGTCACATTATAACGCCACCACGGCTGGGAGGGCGAACATGTTTAGTACGACCGGGATTCGAACCCGAGACCCTCGGATTATGAGTTGAACGCCTCAACACAAACTAGTCATGCCGGGCCGCTAATATACGTTCAATGGATGAAAACATTTCCAAATGGAACAAAAACAACATGTATGGGTTGATAAGCATTGCACACGTAAGTTATATTTTTGTGTGGAAATCACAATTAGTGTTATTAGAATTAATACAGGGCTAAACCTGAATTTTATTTTTGTAAGAAGATTGCGAATTATTTTGATTCTTTCAAAATTAAGTCTTTAACCAGCTTTAACTAGATAACATTAACTAGCTGCATTTTGAAAATGAAACTCACATTGAGATTTAGAAATAGTTCCTGATGTAGCTATAAAAAACGATACACTTTATGATACATATTTACAAAACATTTTCGATGACGTTTAATGCCACTGGTTGTTCAAAGGTTTTCAAACAGTATAACAGTATTTCTTGGACGCAGCCTGAAAAATATTGGTGCTCCAGTAAGTTATATAAGCTGAACAAACTTGTTATTACCTGTACATTCAATGCATTACTAAGTACAACTGATTTTTATTTTTTATCCAAGAGTTTAGAGGTAGAGCTTTCAACTCACCTAACACGTATTACAACGCCACCTAAATTTCTAGAGTTATACTTTATGTATCATGGTTCTTTATCGTTGTTTCGGCAACAGTAAATTAAGTTATTAATTATTAAGCTTTAACTTATAGCACAACATCTTCGTGCCATTTTGATTTATAACTGCCTTATTTCCAAGTGAACGTTATATATGACTGAGTTTTTCGATGTTGTTGTTTAACATTGGATCACTTTGCTTTATAAATGATTCAGCAAGGAAAACATCCAGGGAGTTGATTTATTTATAAAGAATTTCCATGGATATCGGAATTTCGTAATGTTTTTTAGAAAAAAATTGAAGAATTTCTCCATATTGTATCATACGTTTCAAATTTTTATCTCGTCACACAGTATCCAATTATTTATATTAAGTGGGTCCGAAATGGGCAATATAAGGATAGCAGGTTCGAATACCGTCACATCAAACATGTTCGCCCTTTCAGCCGTGGGGGCGTTATAATGTGACGGTCAATTCCACTATTTGTTGATAAAAGAGTAGCCCAAGAGTTGGCGGTGGGTGTTGATGACTAGCTGCCTTCCTTTTAGTCTTATGCTGCAAAATTAGGGACGGCTAGCGCAGATATCTCTCGTGTAGCTTTGCACGAAATTAAAAAACAAACTTGTATCCAGTTCTCAATCCTCACCAATTATTGGTAGTTTGCTTATCTAGACTATTTTTTACATTAATTAAGCCAAAGAGCTTAAAATTCGCTTGGGAAGTATTAGGATTGTATGAGCTTACTAATAATGATAATGGTTCTCGGAGATCTTTAACGTAAATTATTCAGAATTAATTAACAAGAACCAAACACACACGGTCTCTCCATGCTAAGCCTCAAGACGGCTATATGATAGCATTCGAAAGCTTGCTAAGAAAAATAAATTATTATTATGGAGAAAACTTCATTGTTTTATTTTATTATCAATCATAATAATTGTTTAGTTAATTAGCAATCGGGAAAATGTACTAATGTATTTACATATAACTGAAAAATCAACATATATTTTATTTTTTAGATATATGTGAATTTCTGTAACGTGTATTTGTTTACAACTTCATGATAGAACAATGGGATTCGATATTTGATGAATATCTGGGCTTGCGATTAACCCTTAAGACAGAAATCTAACTGGTTAAATGAATAAGATAGACTTTAGTTTACTGAAACTAGAGTATCATATCTATACTATATATGTTCATTGTGTAACGAGACAAGTTTTCAAGTCCTATATAATTTTTTTTCTAAAACAGAGCGTGACGAAGTTAACCTGCTCTTGGGTTTTGTCACATATTGATTCATTCTTTATTTGTATTCCATAACATAATATATGCTCTTTAATTTGAATCTTACGAAAGCACATTTTCTGGCTCTCAGATCACATGATCTGATTTTTACAAAGTTTTGAGAATTTTTAACATTCTTGCTCAGAACAAATGATCTCCATTTTCAGAGAATGATACCTTGAACAATGCTGCAAAAATTTATCAGACTGCATGTCGAGCTTTACATCAACACTTTATTATCTAGGTTGAAGGATAATTTGTCGTAGTTTGTCTGTATCTAGATTAAACTACTAAAGTAATTTTTATAACGTACCATACATAAAATGATGGATCCTTTAGTTCACCTAGTGCTTTCTGAAGCAGAGAGAATTAATATGTCAAACTGATAACGATATGAAAATCTCTCAGAACTGTTGGTAACAATATTGATTGTCTAATAATGTTTACAGACTTTTCAGGTTTCCAAGAAATATGAGCACTACTGTCAACTGTAACATAGCTCTTGTTTAAATCTGTTATTACTGCTGTAAAGTTTCTTAAACTCTATAAAGTGTAAGGGAAATATGTTTCCCTAATGATCAGAAACAAACAGATCACGAGACTAATCAGTAAAGCAGAGCTAATACTTGTAATTATGTGACATCCGTTGTGCAATTACCTGTATATACGTACATATGCTTATATTTATCTTTTAAAAGAATAAATGCACAGGTATAACAGTACATGTTGACTGTGTTTCAAAAGCATCGATATTACAATTATGTAATTCATGTTCTTCAACGTTATCGATGCTGTTTATTTATATCCTTGTGTCTCTCGCTTGTTTTTTAAGATAAAAAAGAGAAGAAAAATCAGGAAATCGTCTTGTACAGTGTGGTCTTCAGCCCTCCTTTTCAAATTTTTATATTCAAATATTTTAATTAAGCACGAGCAAAATATTTAATATTGATGAGCAAAACTTCTAATTAAAGATATCGAGTATTTTTTTTTAATCAGTCTTACTGTCTAACATTACATGCATTAGCTATGAAAGATTCTTAATAAGGGTTAGCATTTTCCCTAGGACTGACACTGGTAAATGTTAGCGTGAGGAATACATTAACCAAACTGTTAAAAAAAAAAAAAGGCCCTCGAGCATCGACAACAGAAAATACCATTATTCAAGGTCGTAGTTTAAAATAAGGATTAAGCTTGATGATAGAAAACACTAACGGTAAAATGTAATATTTATTAACCAGAACCCAAGTCAAATGTTTTAGCACTACAAATACTAAATAATTTACTCTGAACTACAGATTAGTTTCACTATCAACAACATCTAGGCATTTTTAAAGAAACCTGTTATATAATTTATTTGGAGATTGAATAACATAGCTAGAGTATTGAATTTAAAAAAAAAATTCTCCTAAGGTCTTGAATAGATAACTTTAACAAGTTAAAGTTTTTAATAAACTAGACTGAAAGGCATTTAGAGATGATCTTTACAGACAAATTATTGTGTATATTATTTATAGTCTTCTTGAATAAGCTTTAAAAAAGCAGTTATTAGTCTCGGTACCCTAAAGTAATTTTTGTTTCTAAGGTATCATTATATTCGATATTTCTACAAAAAACGAAGTATTAGACTGACTTCTCTCATTACGAGCTTGAAACCCAGGATATATTCCTTTAGGCCTACATGTGTGATGAAGGTAAAGCCACCATACTGCATTTTATTGGCTATAAGCTCGTGAAACCTTGTCTGTCAGAAGAAAATGATCCACACTGGAAAGCGACAGTACTGCCACACACTAAGCCTATCAAATATTTATGAAATGTTTCGACACCTATGAGAAACCCAACAGTTAAAAAATAAAAATCAGCAAGCTAATATTGATTTACAATAGTCACAGCGAGTCGCGTGAAATACAGTGTTACATTATTACAATGATTTAGCTGTATTAAAGTTATTGTTAAAATATTTTGTCGCTAGCCATGCTATAAAATTATGCAAGAACAATGCCTCAGTGACACGTGTTTATTTTTTATGCATAATAAATAAGTGCTTTAGCAAAGCGTAGTAATCATAAAAAGTACTATGGTAATATGAAAATTACAGATAATTTCAGGTTATCAGTGAAGTGATAAGAAAATTATAGATGATTTGAGATTGTCAGTCAACTGATATGAAAATTATAAATGATTCCAGATTGTCAGTCAAGTTAAATATTGACTGTTTTCTACTTCTATGGGAACGACTGTAATATTATATATGAATATCTGTCCACCAAACAACATTAGGTTTCATCGTTATAAAGTTTTATTTCATTGTAAATGAATTATAGAATGCTCTTGAGATTATTTTGTGGTATATTTCAATTATTGTAACCTTATTATGGATTAGGGGATCATTTGCTCTAACTATGAAATAATTTGAAACATATGCCAGATTCTACCTCTTAGTGAATTATTTTAAGTTTTTTTTTTACTCGATTAACCTGATAAATTAATAAAAATTAGTCCAGGTGGTTAAAACGCTTGACTCGTAATCGGAGGGTAGCAAGTTTGAATCCTTGTCACACCAAAAGTACTTGCACTTTCAGCTATGGAGGCTTTATAATGTGACGCTCAATCCCACTATTCGTTGGTACAAGATTAGCCCAAGAGTTGGCGGTGGGTGGTGATGACTAGCTGCCTTTCCTCTAGTTTTACACTGCTAAATTAGGGACGACTAGCGCAGATAGCCTTCGTGTAGCTTTGCGTGAAATTCAAGAACAATAAAAATTTGGATTGTGAAGCCTTAACTTACGAATGAACGAACAACTTTTGAGCTTAACGATTTTGCCAACAACCAAATTCTTTCATCCATTTTTTTTTCTGTTGAAAGCATCTGTTGAATCGGACTTCAACCGATTGCAAACTTGCCATCTATTGGGAATGTAAACAATTGTAGAGAGCGAAGCAACACAATAGATGTGTGTGTGTATATATATATATACGTGTGATCTGCCTACTGCAGGTATCGAAACCCTATTGCTAGCATTATAAGTTCTTAGATGGACATATGAGCCAACGGGGGGAAGAAGCATGATGCTATAAACAAGTTTACTAATGTGTTTATATACGTAATACAAAATTAGCATATGTATATTTTTAAAACATAGCGAATTTACGAAAACTATTAGCACTGTCACTGGAATATTAACATACCTGCATTTTGCAAAAGTCTGCATATGTGATTTATTTTGTTTTAACGTAGTTTTTGTTCGTCGTATAGTGGTATTTAAGAGGAAAGGAGATCAACTAATGTAGACTGATCTTCGTCAAACATAAGCATATCTTAAATATTCCCTGTTACGTAGCCGATATAGAAGTTCTCCTTAATAAACTGAAACGTCTAAAACACTTTAAACTCTTATTTAAAGTTACGTTCACGACAATATCACAAAGATAACCAAATTATTGCTCATTGTTCAATATTGTTTGTGCAACTGAAACTTATGATTAATATTTAATGACATCGGTATTACGTAATTACAAAGTAATGGGGTTGATAGTGAAGCCGGTCTGTCATGCCACAATTAAGTTAATAAGGCTGAAAAGCAGAGTAAGCAATAATCTATACAGAATTACAATTCGGGTTTTATCCCTTCATTAATAATTATATTCCTGCATTATATACTTTTTTGTGCGTTCAAGATAAACGTTAAAAAAGAAATTGAATACAGAACTTTGACGATACATTAAAATTTTTAAATCATACACCACAATTTTCGTATTTTTGTAGTTTGATTATTGCTGTAATTATATAAAGATAATAATAACGTCATTTAATAACGTAGCATTAGAATAATTAGACAAGAGATATTTTTCGGCCAAAGGAGACTAACTGTCATTTATATAACGCACCCAAAACTCACAGTATTGAACATGTACAGTGGCATCTCGGATCGATCACTGGGTCCTTCGTATCATAGCCCGGCACGCCAATCATCAGGCAATGCTCAGTCCTTTTCTCTTATTACCCATGTGTGTAATATTCATCAACTGAATTTAAAATACGTTATTTATCGAAGCTCTTATGTTAAAGTAATGTCATGTTATGTTATGTCAAATTAGTAATAAGTATGTTATCAATTTTTATACAAGTTCAGGAATATCTTATAAGCATTAATCCCAGGATGGCTGCTATGCAAAGACTACCAAACGTATGAGCAAAAATATGACATTAAAAAAAAAATCCAATATATATACATATATATGTATGAAATAAATAAGGTTTAACCGAAGTGAAAGTTTCGAGTTTCAGATACTACTAGTTGATAGATAACTTATATATATCAGCTAGGAAAGGTTTTATTCGGAAAGCTGACGTTTTTTTGTTTTTTCTTTACTATTAGAATTTCGATGTGAGGAAACCAAAACGTATCAATAACAAAGAAGTAAATACCTAACGAAAACACTTTTCTTTAAGTATTCAAATTTTGCATCAGTATCATATAAGCTACAGACATACAACTTTTAATTCTTGTAAACACTTGGAACTCAAATGCATGGAAAATAGATAGGATTTCTTAGTGATTTTTCGTTTTTGTGATGCTTATAGACAAGTCAGTGTCTACTTTCACATGACGTTAACTTTTAAACTTTAGACATTAAAAAAGAAAAGATATAGAGATAAATATTCTAAGTTTATTCACTGCGTCTTTGACCTTTCTTCGAGTGCCTCACCTGAGTTTAGAACTTTCAAGCACGAAGGTGTTTCAAAGCCAGTTCTTTAATTGTGGGCCCCCCAGTGGCTCAGCGGTATGTCTGTGGACTTACAACGCTAAAATCCATGTTTCGATACCCGTGGTGGGCAGAGCACGGATAGGGCATTGTGTAGCTTTGTGCTTAATTCAAAACAATAACAACTGTAATTGTGGTTTTACTTCACAGTAGACTGAAATGGCGATTCGAACCCCCGACCCTCGCACTACGAGCCGAGCGCCATTACCATAGGGAGCATTTAATCGTATCTCTAAACGAACTCTGGATTTCTTTACATATCCATCAAGCTTTAAAAATGTTCTAAGGTATGGGAAAGTTTGAGTTTTAAAAATAATTGTTTTTTTTACGATTTTTGTTATTTATTATTACTGATCTGACTTTTGTTGTTTCCGTTTGCTGGGTGGTTACTATGAAAATGAAAACATTACTTAACTGCATAATTGAATATCTGAGCCCAGAGAGACAAAGAGCGAAACAGACAAATTCCGTAGGGAAATATTATTATGTTAACATACAAAATTAATTACTCCTTTTGTTTTTATTTATTACCATATGTCATTCGTGTTTTGTTTTTCTTTAAACATAATAGTAACTCCACTGAGACTAGCACTCAAATAGTACATGTTAAGCTAACATTATTTTATCATAGGGAACTTTTCTCACAATTAGTGTTTCGCTACATTAATTCTATTATTCTTTTCTTTCGTTCATATTCACACTATATTATTCATTATTATACTTTCTTTCATTTTGTTTTATTTTTGGTTGTTTATTCGCTCTCTTTCTCCGTCTTATCTTTATTCTGCAATTATATAAGTTTTAAGATTTTAAACCTTTATAATATCATTTGTTTACAATTTCTCTATTTCTCTTTCTTTCTTCAGATTAGCTCACACCACTTTTCTAAACTCCAGTATCACTTCTATCTATCAAAATACACATTTTTCTTAGCTTTTTCATAACTTCCCTACTTCCTCTCTTCTTGAGAGTTAAGGAGAGTTAAGGTGGTTAAGGTGCTCGACTCGTAATCTGAGAGTCATGGGTTCGAATTCCCGTCACACCAAACTTGCTCGTCCTTTCAACTATTATAGGCGTTATAAAGTTACGATTAATCCAACTATCCATTGATAAAAATGTAGTCTACAAGTGGGTGGTAATTACTACTTGTCTTTCCTATAGTCTTTCACTGTTTTAAATTAAGGACGACTAACGCAGGTATCACTCATGTAGTTTGGCTCGATTCTCTCCATTTTCCTTCTCAAATTCACGTCTTTTTTATTTAAGTTTCCCTTTTACTTCTTACTTTGAATGTTTTGTACGACTGTGATTATGTTAACAATTTGCTATATAATATTGCTTTTAATGTAACTAGTCTTAATAAATGTCACAGAATAATAAAAACAACAATAAACAGACCTTTGTGGTTATTTTAACCGACCATATTATTTATTTGAAACTGGTGTTAATTTTTAGTAATAAATTTGCCAAAACTAAAATAGAGAAAAAAAACTGTTTAGAAACTAGGTAATTGACCATAGCAAACGATCTCACACTAAACTGCTATAATGGCTCTAGCAACATCAGCCGTATTTGGCTAGGTTCATTTGCAGCCCATACACTTGACCAAAGTTGATCTTTACTTGCTGTCCATGACATTTAACCTCTGTGTATTCTACTTTTGGATCGATGTATAATACTTGTATTATTTAGTACTGATCATACCTAAAGAAGACAGACCAATATTCTGTCATAACAACATCGATAAAACTTTTCTTCATGTTTATAAATCGTTCTTTGCCTACCTATTCTCATATTAACATGATACGCTTCCTTACTCAGGATGTTAATTGTTACTTTTTTACCTTTGTTAACAGTGATAAACTCACGTTTTGTCCGCAGGCTTAAACGAAACATAATCATGTCATCAGTTTAGATTTTACTTCGTTCTCTTTAAAATTAACAATAATTAATTTTACATTTGTTTTACACAGAGACCAGCGTCAATACCATCATAGTTGACGGTAGGTGCTATTATAAATCTACCTTATAGTCTATCATTTCCAGTCCTTCGGTGGGTAAGGAACACGTTCACAGAGTTACAACGCAAAAATCCGTGGCTCAATTCCCTCCGATGGACAATGCTTAAACATTTTATTGTGTAGCTTTGTGCTATCGGTTTAAAATCAGGGATGGCTATGCGCCGATAGCCCTTTGTGTAGGTTTTTGCAAAAATTCTGAAATAATCAAAAGTTAATTAAATGTTTGCGTGTGCTAATTAATATCTTTGAATATAGAACTATTAAATTCTCTACTTCTATTAAATTTCAGTGTTAACTAAAAGATAAATGGTAAACACGATCGTTTTCATTATGAAATTAACAGAGTTAAGCCTTTTTTTCTCTCATATTATGGATGTATTCTTACGATAATAAATGTAATTATTCAGCATTGGGATGAAATTTCTCTTTGTCTTTCTAACTAATTAGTTTAGGTAAGCGAGCTCTAAACAATAGTTACGTATGATAATTAAGATTACATTATTTTCATTATATTACTCATCAAATAACAAAGTAATAAAAACAAGCTAAGCGGCTAGTAATGTAACTCCATAATAACTGCTCTTGGTCATTGTCTACTAGGAATTCAAAACAGTTGTATGAAGTATATGCACCTTAATGAGGGACCATCTTTTTATTTTAATTTGAAACATAGGTAGAGAAATCACCAAATGACAGCAATGTTTTGCATCGAGTTTCTTGAGTTTTAGCAGTCACTTTCTTAGACATTTAATCATTGTTTTATATTTAGGAATATACAAAAATAGATAAATTAATTTTAAAGATGCTAAAATGTTTATACACTTCCTTATTTTAGTGGTACCGTCAGACTCTGCATGCATTTACATATGAATCCCTATTGCCAATTCAACATATGACAGAAAATTTCATTTGCATTTATTTTGTAATAGTAAATAGCCCTTTCTTAATCTCTATGGATTTTTAATGAAAATATTTCATATAGAAAAGTTAATGACTAAAAAACTAAATTGATTTACAGTCACTAGTGACTAACCGGTGACCTTGTACTAGAACTGAATATCAGTACCTACTTTTGTCAGTTACCAGACTGTTTTAATCTACAGGTTAATTTAGTGATACATCATGCTCTACAATAATTTATTTCTAACTTTTTGTTTTGTCTACTTTATATTTTCTGTTTAATTGTAGTTTTATACTTAATATTTTATGATAACCTATACGTGAATTATGTGTTTACTGCTTAATTGTAGTTTTATCATATCTTTTTTTATAATTGTGTTCATACCTGATATATAATGGAACTCTTTCCTTTGTTTCACTAAGTGAAAACTTTACGCTCACTATTGAATAGATCCGTTATACAGTACTTGCGTAAAATGCTTATAAAATAAAAATTTATACACAACATATAACACTGTAATTTTTAATTATTTTAAATCTTTCCATAGCTAATGCCGAAGAGAAGTAACATCTATCTTATATACAACACATAACAAAAAATTCATATCTATCAACAAAGCAACCGGAATATTTAGATGGATTTATTCCTCAACACTATATAGTTAGATAAGCCAAGGGTGATTGTCAATCTGTTAGTTATATTTCACTTATGTTGTTTGTTTTATCTGTTGTTGACACGATAATAGCATGGGCTTTTTCTAAGCACGCATATTTAAAATTTAAATTTGTCGAGAAACATTTTACAAAGCTAATCTGCTGATGAATTTTTTTTAAATATATTTTTTGTGTTCACTATTAATCACCAAGAAATATTGTACATTATGAACGTGTTCTAAGGGACTACTGTTTAACATTAGGCAGTCAGATAAGTTTTGGTTTAATTAAGGTTTTGGAATTGTGATTACTAAAACAGCTTCCTGAGCTTTGGTCCAGGTTTTTGAAGAATAGCATATCCATTGTTGATTTGTATTTAACATTCTCCAGAAATACGCGTCACAATAGGTATTTATTGTCCATTTTTATGTGAGTTATGTTAAATATAATTTAACTTCTGATTCTGTGTTATTACAGAGTTAAAAATTGTGAAATCGATTTTAGCCTATTTCAAATGATTCCACTTAGCGTAAATATCGTATTTTCACACCGGTCTGAGTCCATGTTTTCTACTTTTCTTTGTTAAAACGAATTCGAGTCCCCTGATGTCGCAAGACGTCTTTAAGTTAATGTTTTCTCAAAAGCCTTTTGTAGTAGACTGTCATTCTTGATCGTGACATTACCCGTCCTTCCTCAAGAGATGATCACATCGTTGATGGTGTACCAGTGTCAACACTCTTCTCTAAGTGTTAACCAAAGAATACACTTCATCTTGTTGACGACTTTTATAAGGATGTGGCGTGTTTATTACCACAGTATTCTTCCATTTCAATGAAACAACCTTTGTTGTCGAGACACTTGCTGACCCGATACCAACTAACCACGATAGACATGAAGAACAGGTTGACACTATGTCAATCTTGAGAGTATTTGAAACCCACTGATAATCCAGTTGTTTTTTGAAAGCATGCCCAATGCTTTCATCTCAACTTTCAGCTGACCTAGAAAAAACCAAAAACAAACGGAGCCGGTGTACTTGAAATCTATATTTATGTAAATGAACATTGAAACAGCAGGCAGAATTCAAGAGTATCTCTTTTGAACATAATATTATGGGATATACTCGTAAGTAAACGTCATAGCACTGAAACATAAACAATGTTAACATAATATAGTCATATTACTATAAAATAAACATTATTGACATAGTATAGTCACATTGTCGTAAAATAAACACTGTTAACATAGTTAAGTCACTCCAATGTAAATTAAATATTGTTAATGTTGTAAAATCATATTGTTGCAAGATATACACTGTTAACCTATTAAATTTGATGTGGAATAGCCAGGTGGTTACGGCATTCGATTCGGAATTTGGCGGTTGCGGGTTCGAATCCCTGTCACACCAAACATGCTCGCCCTTTCAGCCATGGGGGCGTTATAATGTAACGGTCAATCCCACTATTTGTTGGTAAAAAAGTAGCCCAAGAGTTGGCGGTGAGTGGTTGATGACTAGCTGCCCTCCCTCTGGTCTTGCTCTGCTAAATTAGGGACGGCTAGCGCAGACAGTTGTCCTGTATCTTTGCGCGAAATTCAGAAACAAACAATTAAAACTTATTAAAAAAAGGCATGTTAAGTTCGTGATACACCTAAATTAATAGAAGGAATTACAAATTACTAATCAGAGAAAGATACAACTAAATACACTTTTTCAAACATTTTTTCTTAATAAAGAACACGATGTTTAAGAACAAGAGCTCGTCTTTATAAAAAATTCGAAACAAACAGCGATTAACGTGTTGTATCTAAAGTATCCCAGAATTAATCACTTGTGTTTGTTTGTGAATTTTGCTCAAAGCTACACGAGGGCTATTTTCGCTAGCAGTCCCTAATTTTGCAGTGTAAGACTAGAGGAAAGGCAATTAGTCATCAACCACCCACCATCAACTCTTGGGCAACTCTTTTACCAACGATCGACCGTTACATTATAACGCCCCCATGGCTAAAATGGCGAGCATGTTTGGTGTGACGGGGAATCGAAACCGCGGCCCTCAGATTACGAGTCGAGTCGCTTAACCATCTGGCCATGCTAGGCCTAATTATTTGTAAAAAAAAACCATTGAATTTTCATTAATACGCCACTATGTAATTGTGCGAAACATAAACACTAAGCATTCCGGTTTAAAACGTGTAAAATGTTAAATTAGCATTAATCCTATATTATTATAATAATATAAAAGTGAATAACCAAGTTCGTTATTTTCGGATTACTTTCTAAAACATTTGAGAATTTTTACAGAGCGCATTTTTGTTTGTTTTGCGGTGTCACATTTTCCTAGATTTTCTTTTTGAATACAAATTATATTTTGATCAATTAAGTCCTTTTAATTCACATTTTCTATGTAGTTTACTGGTACTAAAAAAAAGGAACTAGCTATCAAAATAAGGCACATAAGTCAATAATATATATTTCTCCGTATTTTTGTATGACTGGATTATTTTTTTCCAAGAATCTAACTTAAAATAAACAATTACTTTTATTATAATAAATAATGTTATTAATCCTTTAATCGTGCGAATCGATTCCACTGGCACCTATATGTGATTGTAACCCTCCCCCTTTCTTTTTTTTAGGCCAGAGTATTTCCATAAACATGACCTGTTATAACCTTGTTCTTCATAAGATAAGAGGATTAGTTGAAGCTCTGAGTAACTTGGTTATAAGATTAATCTGCTTTATTTCTCAATATCTTCTCCACAAACAAGGAAATTCAGCGAGAAGATAAATCTTTCGAAATCGTTCCATACCATCTCCTACATGTAAGCCCATGTAATAAGGATTGTGGGAAACCTGCCGAGTTATTAAGATATTTAAACGATATGTAGACACCATTATTCATTATTAAAGGGGTTTTCATGAGCGAACTTTCCTTCCTACGTGCAACAGAGTTAACGCCAACTTAACGGTCAAATCTCTTACGGTCTGCATTATAAGATTTACAGCTTATTAACAACGCCAATATCTCGCTTGCAATGAAATCAGCCTACAGAATAAGTCCTGTCACAATATTAGCAATTCTTTTCATTATTCTAATGGGCTTAACACGTCAACAGGGATTTAGTCCAAAACATGTATTAAATTTGACAGGGAGAGTTTCATAAAAGTTAATTGCACAGATAGATACATCTTGGAAGTTAATGTCAAACTTAATAAGCCTTGAAGAGTAAGTGGTACTAAAAATGGGATCGCCTTTATTTTGACGTGCAAATCGATAAACCTATAAAATATCTTGAAAGAGATCCCCAAAAATGTAGCTTATAAATGAAGGTTCTTATTCTCAAAATAATATGATGCGTAATGAAAAGTTATTTGTTCTTGTAATTTCTTTGCCTACATTTTTAAATGCGTTGCGTATTTATTATTATGAAAGTTATTAAATTGCGTTGAAAACTCAATATGAGCACTCAATAAGCGTCCGATATCAGTAGATATTGCTTTGCGCAAATTAATATTCAATTTTCTGTTTGTCATGTGTACTAGTTTTTGAGCATAATTACAAGTTTAATTTTAACATGTGGCACTGCTACATGAATTTCAATTATTTTGGAAATTTACAAGCTATTTTAATTAATATAATAACTTAAAGCTACACAATGAGCTATCTGTGCCCTGCCCACCACTGGTATCTAGACATGACCTTTAGAATCATAAGTCCCCCGACTCACTGCCAAGCCACCAGCGGACAGTATTAGTATTGTTGCAGGCTACGTTTCGGCTTAATGACAGTATTAGTATTATTGCAGGCTACGTTTCGACTTAATTACAGTATTAGTATTGTTGCAGGCTACGTTTCGACTTAATTACAGTATTAGTATTGTTGCAGGCTACGTTTCGGCTCAATTTTGAAATTTTCATAGTTGTTGGTTTGAAGGAGTTTACACGTCATATGATGGACAAGGCTTAAATACTATAAAAATTTAAGACATGATTTGAACTGTATCAAAACACAAGTTACACTATAGTAGATAATTACTGATTATTGAATTAGCGAGTTTAGTCCGTATGTTATTGTCAGTTGTAAATGAGGGATTGCCACAGTAAAGTATGTTTTACAGGAAAGTTTTTCAACTGGTATTGGAACTAGAATCAATTAATGTCGTATGTAAATAACTAAAGGAACCATCTAAGAATTAGTAAATTCTCAAACAAACAGTGTAAAAACATAAATTCTTTAAAACTCAATACTCAAAGAACTCAAAGCATAATTAATTAGACAGCTGCTTACTCAGAATGAAATAAGTGAATGATAGGAAATAAACTATTTTATTTGCAATTTAAAATGACTTATTTTTAGGAAGTGCAGTAAAATTATTTAGAAAATTAAAACTACTACCAAAGGACAACAGGAAAATGAAACTGTTAAAAACTTGAAAAACATCAAAGGCTGTAATTAGTCATTTATTGATAGTAAGCCAAGGAAATGACATCCCTAGAATGAAAGTACTGCATCTGTCCTAGTTCAAATAAGGATACATTTTCCGAGGAAATCAATTTATGTTTGAACATATTCATTCATGGAAAACTCTGCAACGTTTTGATCGACTCTGGTTCAACAACTACCTGATCTACTATAGAAAAACAAATGATCTAACCCAAAAGTCATCCGCCATGGCTGTCTTTGGAGATACATCAGTGGGAGAACGTTTGAATAGTAAGGTGCAATGAAAAGTTCACCAGAAGCAAATTAACCAACTGAATAGCCAGAGATTGTCGTTGAAACACTATTTCCAGATTATCACTGTGGTTACAGTTATCAATAAATATCTTCAACCATCTTCCTGGAGAACCCTCACAGTGACAAGACAGCAAGTTTTGTTAACGGGCAAGAGGTCACCCCATCTTTGTATCAAAAGCTACGGAAAAAGAAGTCATCCAAAAAATATGCTGATTGGATAGGTTAGGGATTGTAAACAAGTATTAAAAGACTTTGTCTTGTTAATCAAAAGGTTGATTGTACTTTATTCATTCATTTAATTAATCATTTGATGTCTGTAATGCTTATATTTATGAATATAAATGTTGATAGTTGTCAGGAGTTACTCTACTGTTAATTGTAAAATTTTATTTATATAATTAGGCTTAAAAATGCAAGAAGTGGCAGTGTTGTGCGCTGTGTTTTTGTTTAATTTAAATTGTTGTATTTTTGCTGTCTAGGGAAACTTTTCACATCAAGTTATGGGCGTGACTTAATGTGTAAAATGTTCTTGAAATTTGAGAAAGCTACTTGAGTTCTATAAACAGCTAGTATATTTGCTTTGCGTGACGAGTCTGTTACAATGGCTAATTGATCACTGAATTAGTGAGTTGTCAGGTTTTTTAAATTACTGACACCCAGTTAGTCAGTTACTTCAGTTTCAAATAAATTTCAGTGTTTGATTTGAACGAGGTACTAAAGGAACGAAAAAGGTGTCTTGCGTGTCAGAGTCTCAGTCAACAAGTAAAATTGCGTCTACCGTGAACTCAGCATGTTTACACCACAACTAAACATATTTATTTTCACCATTACTTTACGTATACCTAATATGATTATAGAACAAACTGTCTGCTTATTTCTATCATGATGTTATATACACCTAATATGCTTGCCGAAAATAATACAGTTCATTTTAACTGCGACTTTATGTACACTTAAATGTTTACCACACAGATTATGTATTCACTCTCATCATAATAGTATGTACACCAAACATAAAATGTGTTTATTACACAGACAACATGCCCAACCTGACCACGACCTCATGTAAACCTATTATGTTCACAGTGCGGCCTGTAAATGTAAGATGTTCATCACCATAGTATGTGTACTTTACATGTTCATATATTTACCATGATTTAATAACTTTTGAAATGTTCTGGTTTACTTCCGTTTCAGCTTGTCCAAATAGAAACAAACGTAGTTAAACGAAACTAAAGAGGCATCTTCCTTACTTTAAGAAGCTATCTTTATTTTTCAACTAGATACTTTAATATTCTAAAATAGCCTTTATGCAAATCTCAATTTTTTTACATGATCCTACTTAGGGACACACTTGAATATCGTTTATTTCACATGATCCGTCTTAAGAACACAGCTGAACATTGTTTCTTTCACGCCATCTTTATTTAGTGATATTGTGCACCCTACCGTTATAAGTGCTAAGCTTTAAATATGAATTAAATTATCAAATGAAACAAATATTTTAAGACATGATATCTCTGATTGTATTAAATGCTTTTTCAACGAGTAAACGAAACATTGAAACTAATATGGTCATTTCTTTTTTGTTACCTGTACATAAACTGAATATATACGTTAGACGAAGCTATCACAAAAATTGTGTTCATTAGACATAAGCTATATTTAAGTAATGTGTCAAATGTTGGAAAGAAACTTGAGAAAATTGTGAAATAAAGAAGCTAGAATAGTGTAAATATATAAACTTAACAATATTATTATTGTGAAGTCAATCTAATCTGAAATAGATTATACAATTTAGTTATTGGTCAGTGAGTTAATATATATATATTTGTTTGAATTTCAGTGTAGCTTGTCTGTAGTTCTGCACTCAGGGTTCTGTTTGTTTGTTTGTTAGTACAAAGCTACACAATGGGCTATTTGTGCTCTGCCCACCATGTTTATCGAAACTCGGATTTTAGAAGTGCTAGTTCGCAGAAATATCGCTGTGTTACTGGACTCAGGAAGAAAATGTCTGAAGTGTTAAAATGTAATGATAACAAACCCACTTTTTAGAAAATAAAGTTTCAAGATAGCTTGAATTGGTTTGATTGTTTGTTTTGTTTTTTTTTAATTTCGCGCAAAGATACATGAGGACCATCTGCGCTAGCCGTCCATAATTGAGCAGTGTGAGACTAGAGGGAAGGCAGCTAGTCATCACTGCACACCGCCAACTCTTGGACTACTCTTTTACCAACGAATAGCAGGATTGACCGTAACATTATAACGCCCCTACAGCTGAAAGAGCGATTATATTTGGTGTGATGGGGATCGGCTTAAACTGATAGCGTTGTTTTTGTTTGTTTTTGGAATTTTGCACAAAGCTACACGAGGGCTATCTGTGCTAGCCGTCCCTAATTTAGCAGTGTAAGACTAGAGGGAAGGCTGCTAGTCATCACCACCCACCGCCAACTCTTGGGCTACTCTTTTACCAACGAATAGTGGGATTGACCGTCACATTATACACCCCCACGGCTGGGAGGGCGAGCATGTTTAGCGCGACTCGGGCGCGAACCCGCGACCCCCGGATTACGAGTCGCACGCCTTACGCGCTTGGCCATGCCAGGCCAAACTGATAGCGAAAGAAACTTTATTGCAACTATACAACATTTTGACAAACCTATGTTGTCATTATGTGCCTGATACTGACATAAGATTGTAGAAACGCTATACACTTGTTATAAAGTTTCTTTCACTACACATTCCAACCGTCTAGAAACTTTATTGTCTGAAAAATTAGTTCAAAACAGTTGGGAACGTTTTTGTCAACCCGAAACAAACTGGCATTGATCATAAAATATATATAAACAACCAGTTGCTTCTATAAGTTAATAGGGTGTCAGTCTTGTGTTTTAAAACCATTTCATTTTTTTTATCTAAACCTAAAAGCTACTAACTCATGTTAGTTGTGGATGTGACGTCATACAACAGCAGCATAAACTTTCTGCTGGTAATTCAACAAAGACAAGCCTTTAACTTAGTAGGTGTAACGTTGCTAACTTGGTCTATGTTTCATTTAATATTGAACCTCTAATAATAGAAACAAAGCCTTATCAACTTGCCAGAAAGTACGTTATTTTCGTAAGGAAGAAAGTAAATGTGAATGTATCGATCAAATGTAAATTTATAACTTTATTTTATATTATTTAACATTCGACAGGTTCATTCTATAGCAGCTTTATACGGGATCGTGTACGAAGAATGATATGAAACATTTTTGTGACCTTTGATATTTTGTCTGGGGCGATGTAAAAGATTTGTTATAAAATAAACTATCTACATTATCATTGCTGAAGTGGTTCGTACAGGTACTTGTAGTTATCTTTCATGTGTTGCGTACCGCATAGAAAATCCAACAACTTCCCAAGGATGAGTGGAAAGCTTAAGTTGACTGAGCAACTTAGTGTCAGGTTCTTTTTTATAACGATAACTGGCAGTAGTTTATATAAAGACAGTACTTAATAGGAGGGCGTCGGAAAGATAGTTTTTGAAAGTACTGGTATGAGTTGAAGCAACGCAAGGCTTGATAATACTTTCCTATGATGCCTGCCGCCTTTCTTAGAGTTTTTATATTTCCGAACACTATGTTAAAAGTAAGTATACCATATATCTTCACGAATCTCATAAGAAGTTAACAACGAAAATATCCACCTTATCTTACATATCCTTAACAATAAAGCTTAGTTGAAAATTTGTATACTGTTTGAAAAACTTCCGCCGAAGTAATAATCAACATCACAAGAGTTACAAAATAAATTCCGTAAAATCATGGTTACGGAAACAAAAAATAAAAACTTCTAAAATTTTAATATTTTTAAAAGTATTACATGTTTCAGTAATACTACCCAACTTAAACCCTTTACATTTCTTTACTATTAGCTACGCGCTTTGTCTTCTGACATTAAACCTGTAGCTGCTACATACATTTTTCTTGCAAATAACAATGACCTGAAATAAGAAGCATTGTAATGTAGCAAAACGTATTTCCATCTGTAACTACTGAAATATGTAGTTAAATACCAAAAATGGCGCAAGTCTGTTAGAAATTAGTAAACATGATTTGTTCGTTTGTTTTACCACAAACCAATATTGATTTACCGTTAACTCATTGAAAGTGAATGAGAAAACTTTTTTTCGTGAGTTTTGTTGTTAAGATTATATAATTTGAATACAATAATGGCACATGTCTTCATCTTGCATCAGAAACACAACCCATCGAAAGTAAATATTATGATGCATTACTTAAGAAAAGCTGAGTACGTTGGATAAAATGTACTTAGGAGCTCTGACACGTATATGTACGAGATCCGCCATCGTTAATAAAGATAAAACTGAATGGGTTCAGACCTCGCATATATAATGTTTAAATAAACTGTATTATAAGGTGTTTTGGTTTTCTTTTCGAATCAGGTTTAAAGCGTATAGGAGGTAATGTAATGATATAGTATATGACGAGTAAACTTCACGTCACTTAAATTGAAAAATATTGCGCACTATTAACATTGGAAATAGCATGCGAGATGAGAACGTAAGAGTTTCAGCGCATAGTAGTATTATTATAGTGCTAAAATCTAGCTTATAACGATGTCTTCATGAAGTGGAAGTGTATTTTATAACAGAATAACGCAAAATAGGCGTACGATGTAATTTCACATAAAACAAGTTGCTTTAAGTAGATTTAACATAAACGGATAAGACATTAAAAACAGAAAATACTGAAAAGCTAAGAACTGTTGTGAAAACGCCGCTTTATATGAATACCTAAATATTTGTATACAACCTGTAAGTGTTTCAAACTAAATTATTCTACATTTTCAGATTTTAGTCTCTAGTTTAGGGAAACAGAGTAAGAAATTTCATGCCCTTAAGCATCATCCTTACAAAACATCTATAAAACCTCTAGTATAGAGTATGATCGAAGTTAAGGAAGAACATTTATCGACAATGAGTCGGTACTGTTTCAGTTTCTGTATTTGTTTTATTAGAAACTTCAAGAAAAGATGTTCTTGTTTATTTAGTTTTATGTGCGAAGCTACACAACTAGCTACCTTTGTTGTGTGTACTGCCTGTAATCAAGCACCGACAGTTAATATAATAAATCATCAAGATTACCACAGAGTCCTCGGGGGAAGTGTACAAGACAATAGAATTGCACGAGGATCCCCTTCCAAGAGCAGGCCTGGCATGACCATGTGGTTAGGGTGCTTCACTTGTAAACTGAGGGTCGCAAATTCGAATCCTCGTCACTCCAAACATGTTTGCCCTTTCAGTCGTGTGGAGCGTTATAATGTAACGATCAATCCCACTATACTTGGTAAAAGAGTGGCCCAAGAGTTGGCGGTAGGTGGTGATGACTAGATAGCCCTCGTGTAGCTTTGCGCAAGTTTCAAAAAACAAACATTTTTCTTAAGCCTTACTGACGTTACTTCAAACAGTAAGTACGACATTAAAAATAAGAATCAATAAAGCAAACAATATTGTGCTAAACAAATTAAACATGTTTATGTAAAGATATACAAATGTTTATTTCATTAATCTCTGTTCTGCCTCTTTCAGTGTATTACCATTATTTCACATCTCACACGTAGTTACTACATACATAAATGTACCCCAACAAGAACAGGGCTTTTGTATCCACACAGTTTACCCAGTGCAAATATAGTGATGGCTGGTACTTCCGTATTAAATGGCATGGTCTATAGTATTGGGTTGCTTTATCACTTACATTGTCGATAGGGCTTATTAATGGAGTCCATTAAAAAGTGGCTTCTATTCTGCCAGTACTATTAGGAATTGGACTATGAGTATATTATTTATTTAATGTATTTGAGATATATTTTTCTAAACTTCTTAATCCAATAATTCTGAATTGAAATACTGAATATGTTAGACAATGACTTAAAATGTTTAAAGTTATTTGCTTATTTCTTTAAAAATTTTCATACAGACCAAACCTTCCAAGTCTTTTCTGTTGAACCACTACTGGTTCAATGCCATTTCATCATTCAACAGTTTCAGGTTATAGTTCACTTAATTAAGCTATTAGACATTCAAAACCAAGATGCTTATATGACACAGAAATGTATCATAGTCACATTCAGTCATTAGGACTGCACAAATATTTTGCTAGTTATGTCATAATATCTCTTTTAAAGTACTGACACTTTACCCGGTTGATGATACTCAAATCCATTTACATTTACTATTGCCAGTGTTCTCTCTAAGCTGCACGGCCGCACAACAACCGATTGGTTGTGGCGGTCTTCATTATTTTAGCCATGCATATTCCCAGTAATGGTGAGGAGTCTCAACACGTTGACAGTTTTAATAAACTTCGCAGTTGCTCAGGCCTAATGCCCAAAAATAAACAAGTACTAGCATTCTAAAACGGCATAACAATCCAATAGGATAGATGGTCTAAAATACTCCATGCCCCTAAAAAATATAAAAAACTGGTAGCGCACATCTGCACATTGCCTTGATACTGGTGCACATGAAAAAATTCATTCCGCAAATGAAGTGAAAAAAATAGAGGGAACATTGAAAGCAACCACTCTATACATCTCTAAATACTAGCACATATGCTGTGGGCAAAGGGTCATACATCAGATCTATGAAAAATGTAGTTGTTGTTTAAACATCAGGAAGAAAACCATTTATTTGATCTTACGTGTAATACTGTACAACATCATAAAATATCAAGTGATCACCTCAGTCAGTTCACTCATACTTCACAAACGTAGCAAGCAACTGCTTGACAACCTATATTGCCCATTCAGCCAAACCACTAGACAGAAAAATGATATGATAAAACGCATATTTTCGTCATACCTAGTCTTCAACATAACAAAACTCTGTAAACAACTAGTTATTAAAAATAGCTGCTTATTTTGCATGGATCTGTCCTGTTGTTTTAAACCATTAAAGCATTTTATCCGCAGCTCAGCCAAAATATTATCAATGCATTAGACTGAAATATTTACAATAGAAATTTTTTGCAACTTCCCACATGGTCCATCATCACTGCTGTTGCACTGTGTGTATTCAGAATACGGACATTCAATGAACGGATATGCTTTCACTGGTTGGCGAAATAATCCCTTAGTGTTTTTTTGCTACTAAACTTCGTGATGTTGCACAATAAAAGTGTACTCATGCAAAAACCTTAGCAACTGCACAACCATTCATCTTATAATTTTAAAGTTCGTTTGCCATTCAATGATGTGGGCCCGGAGTGGCCAGGTTGTTAAGGCTCTCGAATCGTAATATGAGGGTCGCGAGTTCGATTTACCGTCGCACCAAACATGCTCGTCCTTTCAGCCGTGGGGGCGTTATAATGTAACGGTCAATCCAACTATTCGTTGGTAAAAGAGTAGCCAAAGAGTTGGCAGTGAGTGGTGATGACTAGTTGTCTTCTCTCTAGTCTTACACTGCTAGTACAGATATCCCTCGTGTAGTTTTGTGCGAAATTCAAAAACAAACAAATCAATGATGTGTGGTCTTAAATAGTAAGCTTCCTACAACATGAGTAACGTTGACAGTCTTTAACAAATAATGCAATTACAAATACTTTTATGTTACAAAGAAACTATTAACTTAAGACTCACACATAGAATTACGTGCTCTTGTATGTATAATAATAATACACTTTAATTCCACTATTACTAACAGTGTTATTTTGATGAGGATAAACCAATACTAGTCTTTGGCCAAAGCTATTTTAAGACTAGAATGTTCGTTCATTCAGGTCCATATATCTACCCTAAATGTGTATATATCTTATTTAGTGTAAAAATAGTTGTTTTTATTTTAGAAAATTTTAAACAGAACCTAAAAAAAATGTTTACATCTTATTTTGTCTCAAACTTGTATTAATTTATTATTGCAATCTTTGAAAGATAAGTACACACTGTTTCGTTCTACTGTGTTATCACTAAACTTCTATGCCGATTAACACAATTTTTATATTTTCCATTCTCAGCTTGCATCTCTGATATACTGAAACATCATTATTAGTACAATCTTGAAATGTATGACCAAAAATTAAAAGTGTTCCAAATAAATAAGACATCTCTCACTTTGTAACCCAGTTCTATCAGCCTTTTAAAATACGGTACATCTAATACAAACACCTAACGGTATGACACGAAATTCGTAAAGTCCTTCCTGATTGCTGACAGAAGCCTTGGGTTTATTTAGGAACTTTAATTTATCTTGCTAGTCAGAAATAATTTATTGAATCAACGAGTAGCTGTCAAAGTACCCAGAAATTTGTTTATTTGTAGTAAAGAAACGAAATTGATACCCATTAGTTTTTTAAACCACATAAAGTTCATGCAAACCTTTGTATTTTCTCAATCTTCACAATAACTCTAGAGACAGCCAGTGGCTAAGTAGTAAGCCTGAGGGCTATAATACTGAAAGACGGGTTTCAATATCTGCGACGTGTAAAGAACAGATAGTTCGTCATGTAGTTTAAGCTTAACAACAAACAAATTAAGTGTTATATTATTCCATCCTTCATCATCCACTTTTTAAAGTACTTACAAAATCACTGGTGTTCCACGAAAGCCTTCAATAGTGGTTATTGCATCTACGTCATGTGATGTATTACTGTTGTCCTATCCAGATAACTATTAAATCATAGAAACACATTCATAAACTCCACGAGCAGCTCAGTGAGCTGCTGTTTCTATATTAAGCTCATATTGGTTGTACATTTTAATCTACTAGCCTTAGGTGTTCACCAAACAATACGCTTTATTTTGTATAAGGTTGAAATGTAGTGATGCTTGCTGTGCAGTTGATTTGTATCACTTTTGCTTGTATTACTATGCAAACGACCATTCTATTTGGAAGCTGAATAGGAATATTTTCATAATTATAGATAAATATTGACTCGATGACAGGACTTAAATAAATGACAGTTTGAGAAACTACAACCTGATTACTGAATTGGAAAGTGTGTTTTGGTTCTATAACTTAAGCAAATACTGAAACTATAACATACAACAGAGCACTGTTTACATATTTGTTAGCTTCATGACATCTTTTTCAATCCAAAAGTGCAATCTACTAACCGTGGGTCCCATGTAAACATTACGGGGTTTATTCAAAGAACAACTATTCATTTGTTTAGCAATCATAATTGGCTGACAACTTTTCAATAGTGCCGTACCTAAGATATCAATGTATGAACGAAGATAAATATATATATTCCTTTGGGGAGTAATAACACCAAGATGAAGTAAAGATATGTATCTCACTCACATCTTGTTTATCAGCCTTTCCCAGAACGAAATTGTTATTAACAGACCAAATTGACAGCTCCACTCGGGTTATTTGATATGCAGCAGAGTTGAGTAAGAATCTTGCTGTTACAGTATCCACTAGAAATTCAACTGGACACCTGTGTGTCATTAGAGTTACATATCATGCCCATGATTGTCTGAGGCAGCGCCATATCTCGGAGTATAACCTGACTGACACAACTGTGTAAGATGATAAGACCCAACTAACATTCTAATATTTAAAAATAAAGCTACTGAAACCAATGCTTATTATCCATTCTACTTGCATTTGCTGAGGCGAAAAGAAGAATGAACTTTATATCTGCTTATTATTTTGAACAACAAAATATAAATAATCCTGCATTTAAAATCATGGTACGCTACATTTATAACAAAAGCTCCATTCCTTACACCCTAAACATTTTTGTCAAGGCCTTTCTTGCTACATAGATGGTACGACCAAGGCTACTAGGCCTGAAAATTTATGCTGTCCTACAGAAGGCTCAGTAACCTAATGAGTTTGAGTAATGTGCTGTATACAATTGTGTGAGATAACATTAAATAAAAGCTATATAAGTCCGCCTATATCAAAGATGTTCTATCAGCTACCATCTTGCACCAGAATTGCTTGGATGATTGAGACATTATCAGCACTCAAGAAACACGTTCCTTATCTTCTATATGTTTGAGACACACACACACACAGTGTTCTCAGATGAAAATGTGATGCAGAAAGACATGTATTTCTTCACAATTCACACCAGCCTCAGCCATTGGTCATGATCTCAATGTCATCAATATTTTTTGTCTTCTGGAGAGCTCTTGGCTATTTTAAGGATAAGAAAGACTGTATGAGATGCTGGCTGCTTCACCTGGTTTCCTTTGACTGCCATATGCATTTGGTACAAGGCGATACGTGGGCTAGTTAGTGAATCCATAAGTGTAATATAGACACCACTTCAGTTGGGTGACAACATTGTTAACAATTCTTGCTTCCACGTGTTCCTGCATATGGAAGGCAACCAAAAGAGGTCAAGTTGATGCAGCAGTCAGAAGTTTCTCTAGCCACCATTAAAACCTTGATGCCAAAGGTGGATCAAGGGAAGAGATATAATTCTCATCATAGCTTTGGTCCTAGATCAGCTCTTAGGTATGCCATTATCTCAAACCTAACATTCTATTCCTCACTGTAAATTTCTGTAGTCTTATAAATTACCCTCACAAGTTCCCGATTCATATAAATCACATCAAACAAAGAGTCGTATCAAATAAAGAAGCCCTTTTGGAATAAAAATTGCAAAATTCTTAGTTGTAAATAAAATGTTGCAAAATTGAAACCAAAATTATTATAACGTTGAAAAAGTTTAATTAAAGAATTTGTTTGCCTAAAAAGAATATTAACATGAACAGCAAAAGAAAGAAGTAAACATTTGTGTGAAACAAAAGGTGCTTGGCTTTACTACAGTACTATCTATAGCTAGATACCGAAGTAAAGATTGAAGACATTTTCATAAGACGAAATACTGTAGAACTGTGCACACTCAACAAAAGATAGTCGTATTGTGTGTATACCACATTACAGAGTAAAATATGAAAAATGTGCCATTCTAAATCCTAGACTATCTAACTCAGTGATTATTTCAATTTTACATATTCAAGGCACAATTATCTACTAATTCTTACTAATTTGTATAAACCTCTACACCATCTTTACACTTGAATATCTGTGTGTTTTCTTAAAGCAAAGTCCCGTTGGACTATCTGCTACATCCACCGAGGGGAAATGAGCCTAAATTTTAACATTTCAAATCCGAAGACTTGCCGCTGTCCCACTAGGTGATCGCTTTTACGTAATCTATTCCCAAAGTTGAGTGATGATAAAAGAGCATGACCAAACACGAATATTAAATATTTTTGCAGAATGTTTACCATGATACATAGCTTTAATCTGGTATAGAAATTAATTCAAATTTAAGAGCACTTAAATCCTGATAAAAGAAAAAAATATGAGCTGAATGGGGAGTGCCTACACAATAACTGTGATAAAAATACTTTAATATATATTCTTATAACATTCAACTCCAGCACAAGATATTAATATTTAAACAGAATGGGCATATATTAATAATTTATTTGTAATACTGTAGGAGTTACTACAATGTAATTTTACAAATATAGTAATTACTTTCTTATTTAATCTGCACAAAATTTTGTCTGAGAGCACATATAAAATATCTTTTCTATATACCATAAAATTATAGGAATATTTTCATATACCAACTAGAACTAGTTGTGACCATAAACCTACATCAGGCATAATTGTTGTATCAACAACTGGAAAGTACAGCTGCTCCAAGTAACAGCAGCAGAGCTGTTGTATATTTACAATATGATGTAGGGCACATTACAGTAAGTATTAATCTAACACATATTTCTCACGCCCTCGCCCCGTTAACTGGAACACTAATTTATTTTCTTATCAACAAAACAAAATGTATGATTACTTTCATATCGCTACATCCATTTTTCCACATTCCAAGTCTGGGAATGTCTTATTCTTGTGAAGATAAAGTGATTGTGTACTTGGTTCTTCCTCAGAATAACTGGCGGTGGGTGGTGGTGACTAGGTGCCTTCTCTCCAGTCTTACACTGTTAAATTAGGGACGGCTAGCGCAGATAGTCCTCGTGTAGCTTTGCGCAAAATTCAAAACAAACTAAGCGAAATCATTAGAATACCACACACATTTTGTTTGTTGATAAGAAAATAAATTAATGTTCCAGTTAACGGGGTCTGGCATGGCCTGGTGGTTAGGACATTTGAATTGCAACCATCAGGTTGCAGGATCACATCCATAACAAACTTTTTACCCTTTCAGCTGTGAATGTCAATACTATTATTCGTTGGTAAAGAGTAGCTCTGAATTTGGCAATTGGTGATATTGTCAAGCTTTGTTTCATTTAGTACAGCCCTTCAAAATTACACATGCTGGAGTCACAAACAATAAATAATTACAATTAAGTCGTCTATTTTTGATTATCATAATACATTATTATGAAATATATACATAAAAAATAAAGAGAAGAACGATACACTAGTGTTTCAGGCGTGAATGTCAATACTAGTATTCGTTGGTAAAGCGTGGCTCTGAAGTTGGTAGTTGGTGACATTGTCAAGTTTCGTTTCATCTAGTATAGCCTTTCAAAATTAGGGACATCTAACGCAAGTAGCCCTCCAGTAGTTGTGCACGAGATATCGATCACCTTGCATATTTTATAATTTGTGGTTGTTTGGCTACTTGTGTTTGGCTGTTTGGTTGTTTGGCTTTGTGGCAGAAAAACCTGTGAAATATTTTATAACTCGAAGTGCATGTGAACATTTACAAAACATTTCAGTCACAAATTAAAACGTTCACCACTCAATAAACGTGTTTGTTTTTTTACAAATTTGTCTATTGTTCTAGTTTTAAGATATGCCTCCTGATTTTGTGTGTTCATTTTGTGTATTAAATGTTCATTATTCATATTGAAATTTATATTTCTAAATTATATTTACAAACAGTGTTGGAAATTCGTATGTGATACACATGCTGGAGTCACAAACAATGAATTAGTAATCACTGTCTTGCAGGGGAATATGAATTCCTGTCCAATAGGTCTTATTTATAAAAGAATGGCATGATATACGTGAATGTGCATGCATTTAGCAGCAGTCATAGCACCAGTTAATTGTGTTCACATTTTCAATACCACTGACCGAGGTACAACCCAAACTTGCGCTACCCAGCATGCTCTGCGGTCGATGTTCTACATTGACTGTAATACCGTTTTCCTCTCTACCCTCTAAATAACAAATGTTCACAATCACCAAACAATTTTATCTGTAAAGAGTGCCGTCTTCCAACTATGCTCATTCTATCATTCGAAGTCTGATGCCTGTTTCAACCTTTTTGTGTGGTTATCTCTCATAAAAGTTTTCTCCTAGTTACATAGCTATACATCTTTGAGGCCATTTTGTGCTAAGGTTTGTCCTATCGCTTTGAAAGTAACACTAACACACATCTATACTTACAGCTTGGTCGTTGGAAAAAATGTCTGACTGATTGTCGTGTATCATGCAAAGAAATATCTAAAGTTACGTCACTCTTGAGTAGTTTAGACTTCTACCTCGACCTCTTTAACAGCATTAACATTAACAGCGTTAGTCCTGTGTACCCTCATTAGAGTTTCTATACAGCTCCTACTAAAATATGAAGTTTCATCATAATCTGTCACATAGAATAGCTTTACTCAACTAAACCTTTTATTTCTACAGGTATAAAAGTGACATTTCTATTCCAAGTCACGAGTGCATTCACCAAAATAATGCTGGGAATACTGTTTATATATTTTTTAAAATCATTGTGTTATTATGGTACGCTGAAGGATGGATTGTTTGTGAATTTCGCACAAAGCTACTCGAAGACTATTTGTGCTAGTCGTCCCTAATTTAGCAGTGTAAGACTAGATGGAAGGCAGCTAGTCATCACCACCCACCGCCAACTCTTGGGCTGCTCTTTTACCAACGAATAGTGGGATTGACCATCACATTATAACGCCCCCACGGCTGAAAGGGCGATCATGTTTGGTGCGACGGGGATTCGAACCCGCAACCCTCGGATTACGAGTCGAGCGCCTCAACCCACCTGGCCAAGGATGGATGGAAGCCAATTTATGTGGAAACTATAAACACATTTATACTTTGAAGTTCGTCTTCATACAGTATTGAAGAATATTTCATATTAACATTTTATATTTTTTCTTCACCGTTTACTTAATTATTTCCATGTTGTGTGCTTTAAAAAAATTCTGAGGTTTCTCCAATGTTTTCTTAGTTTTCTCACTCCTTGGTGAGAGTGGTTCCTTTTGCCAACTTCTTTGTAATTTGATACTTATATATTGATTTATTCGTTTTTACTTATTTAGTCATATTATAAAACTTTTAAATGCGACTAATAATATTATAATAAAGTAATTTAAAGATAACTATATTACCACTCGTAAGTGTTCCTATTAACATGAACGCGTTATTCGCAGCTGCAGTTTCGCGGGGAATATTTCACACTCAGAACAGTATTTTTAGTTCTTCTGTTGAAAGGTTTAACCAGAAGTTGACAAATATCGTGAGCTCTAAATCATCACCTAACCAATGTTTTATTTTTTATTTGCACAGGGATATCGTTTCGTTTATATATTCTTGTGCATTATAAATACCCTGAGGGGTCAATGGAAAGCTTCCAGGCTTACCACTCTAGAATCCGGGATTCGATTTCCCACAGCGAACAGAACGCTGTGTGACTTTACATTAAAAATAAAGCGATCGTTACAGTCCCTCGCTGGGACAGCGTTAAGTGTTCGGAATTATAATCTTAAACTCAAGGGTTCGATTCCCCTCGGTGGACAGAGGAGATAGCCCCATGTGGCTTTGCAATAAGAAAAACACACAGAAGAGTTACAATAACGGGCAATAAGTAAAAATGCGTGCTTTACATTCTAGCGAGAGTCTATACATTTGCCAGTTCTGATATTTGACTATAAATGTTTCAAAACATCTTGAATTATATCTTCCATAGATTATTAATGAATTATATCTTCCATAGATTATTAATTGTAATTTCTTATGCAGTCTAAGTCGGTGTTCTCAACAAGCCCAAGTGGCTTCAGAGTATTGGTCAAATATCATATCAAGTGGTACTAATTTATATAACAAATTAAATTTTATTATGAATTATATCACAAGGTACTTTCAATTTATTTCGTTATTTTGTAACTGCAAGTAGCACATTGTCTTTAAGTTTTGTCTTCTTAGATGTTTGTCTGTTTGAAGTTAAGCACAAAGCTGCATAATGGGCTATCTGTGTTCTGCCCACCACAGGTATCGAAACCCGGTTTTTAGCGGTGTGAGTCCGTAGACATACTGCTGTGTCACTGGGAAGCATCTTATTAGAACTTAAAACACAAAGCTACACAATGTGCTATCTTTGCTTTGCTCACCAATGGTGTGGAAACTTTGTTTCTAGCGCTATAAGTCTGCAGATATACCGCTGTGTCACTGTGTAGGGGTGAGAGAATAGTCTTTAGGTTGACTAAAAATATGATGCAACAACAACAAAACAAAAGAAAGAGAATGAACAGGAATGGCATAAAAAAAGTATTTGGAAGTTTGCCAAACTTTTTGGTTTATACTTATAATACACGAACAGTTATCGCTCAAGTTACTAGTTTTGATCTCACGTGATCCCCGAAACACCAGCAGCTACGCTATATAGTAGGTCACGTGCGTCACGTGATTTAATACACGAAGTTTATTTGGATGTCTGGTCCTTAGAGTACCGAAGTAGATTACATAAATCCTGACAATGGCTGGCTAGGGACTACCTTCTCTGAATACAAAAAGCATGAACATCTAAAGTATAAAAAAACAACAGAAAATGCATACAAAAGGATAAAAAACACTTATTTAAGGAAGATAAAATAGTAACAAAAAACGTGAAGAACTAATGAAGTTGGTAATATGACAGCTATCTCTCTCTGAAGCCAAGTTTGCAAAACGTAAAGCGTGCTGGTGAGAAACGATAATTATATTTGCAATAATATTTTTCAATAAACGGCAAATATGTAATTCTAAGAAAGTATCACATTTTTCATTAAACCATAATAGAAAATATCCAGTTTACAAATGTCGTATAAATTACTTTTTTCTCGAAAAAATTCAAGTAGTATTTTTCACATACTCTCCTAGAAATATTATTTGTGGATTAACAGAAAAACAAAACAAAACAAACTTTGTGTTTGTGGCAAAACGTTTCCCTAGTTATTTGACATAGTGCTCATAATAATTCCACTTTAGCATCATTCAAGGAATAGAAAGAAATATCAAATTGATTTACCTCAATAATCAGGTTCTCATGTATATTAATCAAGTTTCTATTTAGTAATTGTGTTACTTATATAAAATACCAGAAAAAATATATATATATTTTTAAACACTCTTAAAATAATCATGGAAATTATGAGGAAAATAGTATAAAAGGCAAATGCTATGGAAATTCCATCCTTTTACTAGCCATTTACTGATGGTGCACATACACGACTTATTGTCAATATTAATAAGACTGTGCCTTACCACTAAACAGCCTGTAAAAGAATAAATACTCATTGATTTTGGTGATTTTTGAGCAAAGCTACTCGAGGATTATCTGACATAATTCACAAATAATGGACTAAAGGGAAGGCAGCTAGTCAACCACCCACCGTCAACTCTTTGGCTACTTTAATTGAACAATGGGATGGGCCATCACATTTGAAAGGTCGAACATTATTGATGATGGAATGCGAAATCATGACCTTCTAGTAGCCACGACCAGCGTTTCTCATATTATGCCCATTAGTAATAGTGTAAATCCAGTCGTAGCTCACAGAAATGCATCATCCATAGCCAAAGTTATGGCAAAACTATATGTTTCAACAGAAGCTGTACACAGTACTCCGACTACAGCATATGAAACTGATACCGTTAACAATACAAGTAGTTGAAATGGAAAACTGAAAGTCTCGAAATGATGTTATGTATCTCAGGATATGAACTGATAAACGATGGGCAAGCAATATTTTGCCAACAACCTTGAGGACAGTAAGATACACGTTAGTACAAATGGTCCCAATTATTTGCGGTCGACCGTAAACAGGCGTTGAGATGTAATCAAACAAAAACGTTAAAATGGGCATCGTTCCGCACTATGGAATCAGCAGTTCTGGGTATACGTTCTCTTCATACATAAAACTAAGGTTGAATTCTTTAGCAACAATCAACATTGCTTACGACGGTGAAGAACAAAATGGTATTAGAGTCAATGTATAACATCTATAGCAGAAGGTGCTAAGGTACCACAATGTTTGGAAGATCTATTCAATATTGATGACACTGACTGCCAATTAGAACAGTCAAAATCTGATCCAAGACTATAGCGACTGTAAAGATGTTGATGGACTATATACACACATGCATGGAAACCGAGATAAAAAAATACAACTAAATAACTGATTTTAAAGTATTAGAAGGGATTCGGAACATTTCGTAATAATGCATCGATAACCTGTAAGGCAGCACGAAACAATGTAGAATGTTCTGTGTAAATCAGAGTTTACACAAAACATATTAGTGTGTTTCATAACCTTTCTTTGATAATACTTTGTACTATTAATAAATTCACCACCTTTTTGCCATCACTTTCAACTGATCCGTGAATATCGAAAAGTTCCTTACTCGCGCAATCACACACGTACGATATTCAAGAAGTAATAAACTAATCATCTTTACATTTTTGTTTTCATATTTTGTTATAATGCACATTGTCTCAGTGGTGTAGTTAAATTTCCAATTTCATAAGCATACTTTTCTTAGCTCGGATGGCGTCCTCTCGTAGCGTTAGATGTAACAAATGAAATTTATAATTTTTACAGTTTTTGAAACTCAATAAAATTTATAACTCAAGGAAACTTGCGTAACGAACTATACGAACTAATACTTGATTATTAGACTCTTTATCTTTCGTTTTATTCGTAGAAATGTTTCAGTGAGTAATTTGTTTACTTTCATTATGTGAAAAGTAACCACTTAAAAATAAAAAGGTTCTGAGATTTTATATCAAATGAAATTACTAAACTCAGTGTATGTTGTATCAATATCCCAATTAACGCTGACTCGACGTTATTTTTTCCATAAAAAATACCTAGTTAACTGAATATTTAAATGATATTTAGGAAAAGCTTTATGTTCTCTATGCAAAAAATAAACGTTAGGATGTACAGAAGTATACGTTCTGGACTGGTTAGACTGAAACTTATTAATCTCATCTGTTATAAGACCACAGCCTTGAAAAACTTTGAAATATTCCAGATGAGATCACACTGCACTTGTATTAGAATGAAAGGTTACTCTAAAAACTGTCACGTCACCACTGTTCAAAAAGATACAGTGTATAACATATGTGCTTTCCAGGCCAGTTTTTATCACAGGTAAATATTTCGGTCATCGACGAGTAGGTCATACACCGGGTTAAACTGAACTGCATCCTTGCGTACAGATAACTATTTGTCAAAATAAGTCATAATTAATTTGGTTGCCAGGTTATACGACAGAATAAGAGTAAATTTGAAATAATTTCCAATTACATATTGAAATAAACAAGCTCCGGTTGTGACATTCCATAAAATAGCTGTATACAAATGTATAGGATACACAAGATTTTTTTTTTTTAAATAAAACTTTTCAATACTATGATATTTTATTTCTGGTACAGGAAATGGTGGTTTTACAGCGTCACTATCTGCACTCAAAAATATTTACTAATTTTTTGTGGTGTATATTTTAAACATTCTGTTCTAATGAATGTAAATAAAATATGAATAAATAATTTTAGCTAAATACAATTTCTGACACAAACTCTGGCCATCAACATTTACTATAATTTCAACAAACTGAGTTTATAAAGCTATAAGTAATATTTGACTAATTTTTCAAAGAAACAGATATGGTCTACAAAACATTTTTATTTTCAATTAAACATGTGTTGGACATCTGGTGGTATGGTACAATTTCAACAAAAACAGAATTAGTTTTTTAAAATATTTTTCATATCTAGAAATTATTCTTTTATAACCAAAAGCATTTAACCTATTAACAACAAAACAATTTCTAATTAAAATAATATTTATTCTTAGGAATCACATACAAATAAAAGTTTTATTGCTTTTAAAGATAATAATAATTAAAATATTTAAACCTTAGTGTTTTTTTCTTAAATTTTATTCCAAGTTAGTTGGTAACTTCTTACCAATAAACTGAACATTACCAATCAAGTAGTTTCTTTCAGGAAGACAGAAACTGAATATCATATTTACCTTTTTTGCTTAAAAACATCTTTAAGATGTAAAATATGATTTAGTTTACCATATTCTGAATCTAGATACATATACATCACAATATTCGAGAGGGTCTATCAGACAGGAATTTGTCAGATACACTGCTATGCTATTTACAAGATACTCTATGAACTTGTTTTGTTGATTCTTTCTGAACATAAATATTAGCCATGAGGACAAGAGTTATGTTCATTAATAATCTTCTCCTTGGCTGATCACCTCCTTACATGTAGGCCACAAAATAATAGTGTGCTCAAACCACAGGGTATGGAACAACAATCCCTTTGCCACACAAGTCTTTCAAAGCCAAAAGATACTTAGACTGCTCCAGACTGTCTAACCATCGTTGACAAAGATGTGAGGGTTCCAAAGTTTTGTTTATGACATTGAGCAACAGTTTGGATCGAGTCAACCTGATTATAAAAGTTAAAAAGCAATAAGATTTACAAATTAAATACAAAACAGAACATCCATGGTAAAATTAAAATTTAAAAAGTTCTAAGCAGGTTAATTAATGCTGAAATCTGCTTTGACCCATTTCAACAGTTTCAATAAAATTCTTCCTCTAATGGCTTCAATTTTTAATGTCGACTGCTATTCAGTGAAATGTGAAAAAGTAAAAAAAGGCTCTCTTTCTGATAATGCTATTAATATGTATTTTTATGTATGGAATAAAATTTCCTTTGGTTATATTTTTATAAAACATGGTATAAATTATATACAAAATTTCTTAATAAATTTTCTACTAAAATATTCTTCCTGTGTTAGAAATCTAATAAAGATCAGGGAAACTAAACTGCAACTGTCTTGATACATACATGATTTTAAAACAAGTTTAAATCATTAAAGAAATTATATTTTCAGGTTAGATCAGCATTTTGTATACACGGTACTGAGCAAAATTTTCAGGACAAGACAATGTTTTGTCATTCTTTCCATTTGATAGACTATTTCTTCCATGCCATTACAAAATGTAAGTTTGAACAATATGGTAACGTGTCACTGATCCCTTGTACCAAGGGTATGTTATAAGGGTTCTGCTTAAATGAACATACTGATCAAATTTAGGGTTTTAAATAACTGTCATAGTACCCATGTAGTGTGTCTTAACTATATAGAAAGGGGCTAGCAAGGAGATAGCATATGGTACTGGTATATGCTAGAATAAATCAATTTAATAGAAATCTGAAAAAAAACCTTGGTTAAAAAACAAACTCCAGCTTCAATTTAAAAAAAAATTCAAATGCTCCCCAAACACTGTCAACTACACCCTAAATCCTGAGCCCAAGACATGTAAATTTGAAAATGGGAAAGGAAGAGGCAAAACACCTAAACCCAATAATACTGATATTAAGTATCTTCATTTATGCACTCTTCCAGGCAGAAAAAAGACTGCTACTGATATTAAGCATGAAAGAAAATGACCACATACCAAATGACAGAAAAGTGTTTAAATCTAAATTATCAAGAAGACTCAACGAGAATGAAATATTTGGTCATGTAGCAGTTAAAAAACTTTACTTCAATCTCCAAATGCTGTCAAAACACTGAAATTTGTTGAAAGGTACAAAAATTGAACTGTTGATTGGAAAAGGATGACATGAATCGATGAGTCTAAGCTTGAAATATCTAGTTCAAAGTTTAGGTTGTATGTCCAGCAGAAAGATACTTACCTCAATGCACTGTACCTACCATGAAGCAAGGGGAAGGCAGTGTGATAGCTTATGGATGTTTTTCTTCTGAAGCAAGAGGAGATATTTGTTAATTAGATGAAATAATGGACCACTGTAAGCACCATCTGATACTAATCAGACACGGTGAGCCCAGTGGTTTGCATATCATTAGTAAAGAATTCTACTAAAAAGAAGACAGTGATCCTAAACACTCATACAACGTGTACAGAAATTACTTAGCTAAGAAAACTAGTTAGTTGGTTGTTTAGTGTTTAATGGTGCAAAGCAACTGGGCTGTCTTCATCAAAGAACTGGTAAAAAAGTAAAATCATTAAAATAGGTAACAAGGAATCATGCTAAAACATACTCTAATTTTCAAATTAAAATATTAATTTTAAAAGACCAATGGCCCCTAAAAAAGGAAAAGCACAACTGAGGTGGACAGCATGACCATTGCCGATGAGACTGTCCAATGCTGAGGTTAAAGCCATGGTAAAAATATGTTTAAAATGGTGCTGTCGCTCTCGATTGGAATGACAATAAAATGTGGGCTACTGTAACCTGAGTGTCACACAGATCACACATTGGTGCATCAGCATGAGGTAAAAAAAAAGTGATGAGTTAAAAAACTGTGACAAATGCTTGGCTAGCCAGAACAACTTCCTCCTTCCAATCCTTACAGAAGCAAGATGGCCAAAAGATCAATGGAAAAGCTTGTTATTATATTGCTCACTCCAAGTCAAATGCCAACTGGTGCAGAGCTGAGTTCTGAATACAGGACTGTAGTCCATACAGTACTATGATAGTACCAGAGCAGACAGACCTAACTGTAACATCAGCAAGATACTGACATGGCCTGGTATCTGGAAAAATGGAACAGAAATAGATGATAGAGAGAAATGGGCCAGTTGGTTTTGAATATCAACGAGAACAAGGTGAGAGCTAATGTGAAGCGATTCCAGGGCCAAAGGAGAGCTAAGCGAGTCAGTATAAATAGTAAAGTTCATGTACTGCATAGCTTTTATGTGATCCAGGGCAAGAGAAATGGTGTACAACTCAGCAGTGAACACAGAAACTGTGGAGGAGATTCTGTGTGCAGTAATCAAATCACAACAAACCATGGCAGAGCCAACAGAGTCACCTGATTTCGAACCATCCATATAAATGGAAATGGAAGGATGGCTCAAAAAAGATGTTTGGCAAATAGAAGGCGATACTTCCAATTGAGAGTATCTACCTTTTACAGATGATTCAAAGAAAGGTCACATTTGGAGATGGTAATTAGCAATGGTGGGTGATCAGTGGATACAGCTATATATATGCAAAAACAGCTCGTTTGGGTTGAGAAAATATTTTACATTCTTTGATGACCGAAGAAGGTCGAAACGTTGTTCGCTCTTCTATGTAAAATATTTTCTCAACCCAAACGAGCCGTTTTTGCATATATATTTCTCTACAAGTGGGTTTTCTCGACAACATGGATACAGCTATGTTATCACATTTTAAAGCATTTCAACAGGTTTCTGGTTCTAAAACCATGATGATCTTTCTTTATAAAATGACAAAGAGAAATTAAACAAATTCAACTTGAAAAGCTATTGTTGATTTTTCTTACTTTCTTACCTTAATGGAACATGACCAACATCATAGTCCTTCATCTAATGTGAAACCTCCATGTCATCATGAACATAGCCTTTTCCTGTACTACCAAAGGTCTCAATTGAATAAAACTCTCCTTCCTGCATGGTATTACAATAGCTTGAACAAGTTAATTTATAATTTACAAAGCTAAAGTCTTATTAATGTCAGCAATCAAAGTAAAAATTAGCACCCTACCTAATCTGCTGTTAAATTAAATAACACCTAATCACTTTTTACTACATGAAAATATTTTAAGTGAACCACAAGCAAAATGTTCAACATATTCCAAACACTGGTTTCACAGTTTATACTTTCTAATATTATTTTCTGTGACTCAAACTTAAAATTATTTACAGTTCAATAAGCAATGCCATACACATATAAGGTAGACCTTCCTACAAAACTAGCCATGATCAACATTCAAAAACAGGGTATACCAGTACTGTTTATGTAGAAAAATATCACCACAGAGAATGAAAACTTACTTTGATTGGAGTCATTTAGTGTAGCTTGATACTATTAAAACTATAATTTTTTTTTGCTTTTATGGCAAACTTTAAAAATAATGTTTACTGTTGCATGGCTTTCCAAAATAGTTTTAATTATAGAACTGTGTTGATTTTTTTTCCATATACCCAAAAGCTATTGTATATGTAATAAATATAATTGTTTGAAAAATAAATTTGTAAAACAGGAAATTAATAAATGAAATTATGTATTTTATAATTATTTAAATAATAAACCTGTGTTTTTAAAAGTTTGACATTAATACAGGAACAATCTAACTGAGAAAATGGTCTGTTACTTGATAACTACAAAAATGGTATAAAAAAAAGGAGCAACTAGATAAGTTTTTATTGGTTTATTTTGAATTTCTCGCAAAGCTACTCAAGGGCTATCTGTGCTTACTAGATAAGTAATATGCCATAAAATAATACAAAAAGCAAACCAGTATCATTAATTTGGTCCCTAAAAATAGCAATCAGTTTAAAAATATATTCACAAACCCAGAAGTATACCCTATGTTTTAACAAACTACAATGGAGTTAATATAAATGTTTAGGACTAACTCTTACATCAATCTAAATTTTTACTTTCATACAATCCTACATACTTCCATACGTGTAGTTTCTCCACCTTTCACAATTGGTAACATTTTTCCTGCATATATCCGATATGGACCAATTGAATGCCCATTAAGATTTCTGATTGATGTAACTTGAAGAAAAAAGAAAAATGTTCTATTCATTTATAATATTTTATAAACTTTTCACAAAAGTTTACTTCACTTTACAAACTATGATTATTATAAATATTTAGCACAAGAGGCACCTTTCAAACTACCTTTTTCTTTTCTTGGACTAAAAGCCGAGAAAATTTATGCATTACTCAATATGTAAATGTTGAACAATTTTTGTATCTTTAGAGTCATTAATGCATGAAAACTTAAGCTTATCACATAATATTTAAAAGAAATATTAAAATTTCATGAAATATAAGGTATCTGTTGAAAACAAATTTACTGGAGAATTTTAATTTCAATCCAATATAGATAAATTTAAAACAGATAATTTTTATTTTTTGCTCAGTTTTACCTATATAATTTATGGAAATTTTACTATTGAAAATGTTACTGTTTTTTTTATGTATATGATGTTAATGGGCTTGAATTTTTTACAGAAGATGTGTGTGTGACTTGTTGGTGACAAACTTGAAAAATAGCAGACGGCACACAATGCACTTGTTCTAAAATAATATATTCAAAACAAGTCAAATGTATCTACAAAAATTCTTTAAACTATAGGAAATAACAGTTTTATCTAAAACCCTAAATAACTCTCTCTTCTTGTTGAAAGTCCACTCAGGGTGATTCAGTTACTTTAGAATCCTATTGACATATTATTTTTCTCTACTCTTATCAGTGAATGATGCACTTGCTCTACCCAGCGAGTTATCACAGTTGTGTCTCAAACATTAAATAATTGTCTCTTTTTCATCACAATCTACACAAACAGATTCAATTACCTTATAAAACCCTTTGACAAGACAATTTATCCTCCTTATCTCAATTAAACCATGAAGCTCACTATTAAATATTGTACATTATGGATAATTGCTCACATGCTGGCTAACTTCAAGGTTTTTTTCACTAATTAATTTTCTGACTGAATTGCACTTGCACTACTTTGGTTGTCTATATTTATACATTGTTCACTGAGGTCTCAAACTTTCTCTAAACTACAACAGCAGTGCTATAATGTAACAATACTAAGTTAAGGCAATGAGAAAATTACCAAAGATTCAAGTAAACTGATGTCAACAATATTAGTAAAATCTAGACAACAATGTAATTATAATTCATTTAGTTTTACTTAACAAAATTTGTCCCAACTGACACTTTTAAAACAATCTATCCTCACTACTCATGTTTTAAAAACTAAACAATCATTAAATGTTAAGTCTCAAAATAAACTAAAAAATAATGCACAGTCTTGTGTATCCAACAGTTACATTTTACTAGCATATTTTAACAAAACAAATAAAGATGAAGAAAGATTTTAAATTAGATTGCATTAGCCAATACTTTTGATAGTTTGATAAAAATAAAGGCATTAATATTAAACAAAAATAACCTTTCAGCATTTATTTATTCAAGAAACACAAGAAATGCTTTTAAACAAAATGCAAACACACTCAATTAAAATAACTTTTGGTTTAGAAAAGGAAGAGAAAAGCATTTTATCCAGGAATTTAAATGAGGATTCTCAGGCATTATTCATCACATAAAGCACAAAGCAATTCTCATTGAATAATTTTAAGAAGTTGTTTGGATCTTTTATATTTAAAATATTTCTGACTTGATTAAAGTTCTTCAGCTAAATCATTTAGACAACCTACTTGGAACGACGCAACTTATTGTTCAATTAAACTTTACTGGATTCCTTTCACCTCTTGTTCACACTGATAAATAACTTCTTATTATATGTTGCAAACTGTAATTTAGGCAAGGTTAGTTGTGATGTAAAAAATAATTAGTTTCTTGAAATGAACAGCATCAACAGTTATATTCATCATAAAGATGCACTCATAATAAAACAGAAAACACTTACAAAACAGTTCAAATAATCAAATATAAACAGTTCATAAACTACTGTATAATCACTTGTGGTTTAAATGAGATTTATTAGCTAAACTTCAGCACCTCACATTTTCATTGACGAATCTCAGTATATTCATATACGGCATTTCTTTCAAGCAAGATCTTACAATCAAAAGTCATTCATGAATTCGATGATTATACTGTTCTTCCAATACTTTGATTCTTGCTTCTGGTGTTTATCTACTAATAAATGTTGCATTGCATAGCATTGAAAGAAATAAAATAAAATTATAGTACGATCAGAAGATGATGTAGCTACAGTAAGAAAGCTAATAGAGTTGTACCTAAGAAAGAAAAACAAGCTTGAAATACTGATATTTTAACCATTATTTAATACTATGCACGAAATTACAAACATAAATGTAGAATAAAAATCAACAAAAATGGAAAAAACAAACAAACAGGGAATGTGTAGAATATAAAAATTAAACTATTTGGAATAACTTACTTTGAGATGTTTTTCTTTCTAACTCTCTTTCATATGACTCCATAACTTCGTAAATGGCTTCTCCTACATCACAGTGATGAACATCGATACCAGGCATCTACTACAACCAGAGGAAGCAGACAGTTCATATTAACTAGCATACAGTAACACCAAAAAAAAAAAAAGTAGGAACCATCAATTCTTACTCTAGATCGTTACTTATCACATTATTAATATCAACATCAAATTATTGATATCTTTATCAGTTCATCTTCTTTGGGTTTTTCATTTGGGATGAATATTTTAAGTAACGTAGAACTTAATAGTAGAGATTGACAAGGATTCCAAATTATTTATCTGCCAAAAATATCTCCGTATAAAATCACCTATGTGAAAATCCAATCATTCAAATAACTGGTTATGATATATTATACACATATATATTAATAACACTCTAAAAAGAACACCACTAATATTTCTGGTATAACAATACAAAATTTTCTAAAACAGCAAATTTTTCATTTACTACCAATCTACCTGATCATGTCAGTGGGGCTAGTACTTGGAAGGCTCAGGCTATCACTCCAAGATTTCTCTGGCTTACTTAACTGAGCTATGGATATTAACTTTTGCTATTCAAGAAAAATCCATATATATATATATATAATTTCTTTGTTTGTTTGTTTGGTTTTGAATTTCGCACAAAGCTACTCGAGGGCTATCTGTGCTAGCTGTTCCTAATTTAGCAGTGTAAGACTAGAGGGAAGGCAGCTAGTCATCACCACCCACCACCAACTCTTGGGCTACTCTTTTACCAACAAATAGTGGGATTGACTGTCACATTATAATGCCCCCATGGCTGAAAGGGCGAGCATGTTTGGCGTGACGGGGATGCGAACCCTCGACCCTCAGATTACGAGTCGCACTCAGTACACCTCCAGATTCACAACCTCCTGACAAAGTATTTATTAACTTGTGTATCTATTTTCCCAGCATCACTAATTAAATCTATATTGTTTCAACATTTATTTCCCATTTCTTTCAAGTGTACTTTCTTTTCTTAGATATCTTTCCATCAACTTAATAGAAAATCTCTGGCAGACAGGTAAAAGAATCGATTTAATGTAATCATTTACCAAAAAATAGCAGCAATAACAAAGAGAACTTTGCTTACATATTACAATTTTAAATAACATATATTTCTGTCATTATTAATGTTTTAATAAGTTCAGCAGGCCTTTTAAAACTATGTCTATGTATTTCTATACTACTTTTTCCTTTATTTCTGTTGCCATTCACTAACAAAATAGGACTCTTTGTAACAAATGACAGTATGTGTTTAGTGGAAAACAGCAGGTTGAGCAAGTAATATTAATAACTAATAAGCAAATCATCAAGTCATGTGACAATTAGAGCCAACATAATACCATGGTAGTAAAGCATGCATTTACAGCTACATTTTGATGTTCCATAGGTAGTGTGATGCCTCCCAAGATATTTACTGTTTTTGAGATAGGTATGACAGCCCTTTCTGATGCAAAATATTCATACACTCATGCAATAACAAATGGTTTCAAATTAAGGACTGAAAATTCCCACAACAGGGATATCTCTTGTATTTCATGGTGTTGAAAAGTAAAGGAACATGGCTCAACTTAAAGAACCATACTATATAGAAAAAGTCCTGAAATAAATCATATCCTTGCCATGGTAAGAAAAGTATGGAATTTTTTAACATGGATACTCATCTAAACATTAAGATCAATGACAATAATCACCTACATGCACTATGCAACAGTATATAACATTATTAATAAATCTTTCTCTGGAATAGTCATATGTACACAAGTTGTTTTCCACAACTTATCAGTTTACTTTAACAACAGTTGCAAACTGGAGAATGAAATGGATATTCATGCTATTCCATATAGAGACATAATGGTCAAGATACTAAATACAGTGTCAATGTATTTCTGTGCAATCAGAATGTTAAAACAGATGTGAAAAAAAACTGATGCTCTCCTACACTAGATGGATTATGAAAAGTTGTAAGGAAAAGGGGTGTACTTTGAACCTCAACCTTACAACTAATCTTTTTACAATAGATACTATGCTGCATGACTACTGTTAAGATACTTTGTTGTCAGATAGGACATAGTGACATGGAATATAAGGATATGGTGATAAGTTAAACTCTTTCTAATATAACCTTATCAAACACAGTAGTGTGTAAAATAATGTGAAATTTACTTAGATATAACTTCATTTCTTCAAACATTACTTATTTTGTAATTCAGTTTTTTATACCAAAATAGTTGATATGCCTAGCCGGTTTCAAAAACATTATACATTGAATTTGGCACTAAGGTTTAAATGGATAACAACTATTAAAATTATCAGAAACATACACTCTTAATTTATTATATATAACAAAAAAATTGAGTCACTTCTAGAAATGTTTCATGATGTTTTTCCACACACACTGTGTGTTTAACAAAGCATTTACTCTTCTTACTAAGACCATGACACCTCATAACATAATCATAGAAAATTGTTGATAATAGTATAATTTTTGCTACCTTAATTCCAGTGTTCATAGTATCCCTTTCAACTTGTCATATTTTGTGTTGTATCCCAAAGTGAAAGCACAGTCAATAATTTGACCAGAAATATTAAAAAAATATCTTAGTTTAATATCTATATACACTTGATCAATTCAAAATTATCGAACAAAATAACAGTGAAATTTAAACCTTCAATTACTCATCCATGTTAAAGTGTATTTTCCTTTACTGTTAAAAAACAAGTGCCATAAATTACATGGAATTTCTATAGGTTTGGTGACAACTGCTAGGTTCTCCAGTTATAAACAGAAATATAGACTTTTATCAAATAACTGTTTAGGTGAGTTGAATTATGAATACAAAATTTTTAACACAGAAACCAAAAAGTTCTTTCTCAATTACCTATTCATTAAGAGAAAGTTCACCTGAAAGTTCAATACTAATAATTACCATTTATGTGTGTTTCAAAATCAATCTTGCAAGCATCATCTTATTGAAGAACTGTTTCATCTCCAGCATTCAGGGTGTAGTGTGCAGCACAGTTATTTAGGGCCAAACCAGCTTTTAGTCAATTCTTTCCAATAAGTTTTCTAGCTATAATTTCCAGCTGTTCACTGAGCAATATTGTCAACTATAAATACGTTATCAAAATAACTTTTAAAATTATCATTTCTAGGATTAAACCAATCAAACTTTATAAGATGTACATTTTAAAATCTTGTTACAAATCACCACTACATTTCAGAAATAAACAGGAAATCTAGAAAACAGATAAATAAAGTTTACCGTTTTATTGAGTTCAATTTGTAATGAAAAACCTTTAATGTTTAAAATGCTCTTCTAATTATAACATATTTTCAAGACTATATATTTTAAGGCAATTAAAATAATACTCAAAATGTCAACGTTATTTACTGCAAAAGTGCTGCTCAAATTTCTTCTCTTTAGTATCATAATATTTATCCACTATAAAGTCACTGCGAAATGGCAGATTATTCTAATGTTCATATATAACAAGAGTTGTTAAATGAGTTAACTAAATTATAAATGTATGAGAGTTGTTTTGTCTTAAAGTTTGTCTGGTTTCAAAAAGATATTTCCTAACACAAAGCACTTACAACCCATGGCTGACTTCAAAGTAACAATATCAAAACTTTAAAATAGTTACCTAAGTATTAAACATATAGAGCATATTTGGGAGCATGTAGATAAGCTAATTTGAGAGATTAAACAAAGTCCACTACTTTCCATTCATTATTAAGTAGTCATGTCTTCTAAATAATAGTTGAAATATGCTGGAATTTAGCTGAGAGCATGCTTTGCACAGTAATAGCAAGACTACACCACATCACATCTGTTACAACTAAGATCTCCATCACTCTTTATGAATACTAGTCCATGTTTTGTAGGGCAGTATATAAATTAACTAACTAATAATAAAAACAAAAAAAACAAAAACAATTATCATATATCAATCACTTTCATCCCAGGTTTGATGATTTTCTGCATGTATTGTCTTGTCTAAGAATCAGATAATCTATGTAAGACTAAACATTGAGAAAACTCCAAATCAAAGCGATTACGTTTCAAACAACAGTGTGTATATGTAGCTATAATAAGCAAGTGATACAACTGCAAAAATTATTTAGACACTGAGATCCACAGTACTGGCAAGTAAATATTAGCATATGATTAGAGCAAGCCATGTACTTACAGCCAAACTAAAAATCATTCTGGCAATGGATAAAACTTATTAAACACAAGGTTCTTGTGTTTTGCTTGCATGGCACTAAAAACAAGTAAACCTGTTACAATTGTGTCTACCTAGTACAATTAAAAGTTTCACAAGATAAATAATACAGTTGATGTTCGACATTGCAATGACACAATTTTCCTGTCTTTTTTATGGTTTATCTCCAAAAATTATAACAGCTTCGGCAGTTACTTTTCTAATTGTGTTACTTTAAATAAAAAGATCTTTTCATAAAACTTTGTTTGTACAGATGATAACTCTAGAATCTGACCAAATTTACATAAATATGATCTGTTCTGAGAAAACAAAAACAAACCAGGAACACCTAAATATAGAGATATTTCATGAAACAATCTGTAAATGTAAAAGGTACAAAAACCTTAAATGTATGGAAAATAATCACACCTGTCTATGAGCCTCAGCAGCTTGTCTTAACTCTTTGTAAGCATCCTGCTGCATGTTTTCTATTTCTTTCTTCTCCTTATGAGTATATCTGTCTTTGGCACATTGACTGGAATTTATACATTGCAGGATAAATTAACCTCAAACACATTTGTTTCAAATTTTTATAAACCATACATGAAAAAATAAGTGAGAAAATTAAAATACTAATATATATGAAACTAATTCAGAATTAAGAGGGAGGGAATGGTTTGTGTTACATATGATGATATGAAAGTTAGCATTTTCCTTACCTGAAAATATATATCAGATAGATACTTATCTCTGCATATTCCACATTGGTGGCCAGGGCAATTGGACCATAATAGTCATTTGTATATTCTTATGAATAGATTCCAAACCTGTAGCCATAGAGTGATGCACAAAGAGAAAGCAAGCAGCATCATAATGGACAAACTTTCCCCTCAGCCTGAAAGGCAATTTCCCAGCCTCAGAATGACAGGATCTTGTATGCTCACACAAACTTAGTGTTGTTAGCCTTCTCAATTTGTTTGTCAACTTTGGAATCTTTATATCCTCTTTGTAACATGGTTTGTTTTATATCCTTAGTGTGTTTTCTTTAGTTTGTTTCATCTGAGCATATTTTCTTTATTCTAAGAACTTGACTATAGGTGATGTTTCATTTAGTGTGAGAGGGTTGACAGCTTTTACAGAGAAGGTACTGTGGTCTGTCTGTGGTTTTTTGTACAAGTCAATTTGTAAAATTCCATTTTTTAGAAAAATTGTGACATCGATAAAGTTAATCTGCATAAATGAGTAATTGCAGGTAAATTTGATTGTTTAACAAAGGGAGTTTGCATGTGTAATAAATTTTTTCAGTGATTTAAGATTGGCTTTCCAAACGAAAAATGTCATCCATGTAACATTTTCATACGACATTTTATATCATGTGGAATATTGGTGTAAATGGATGAAACGTCCATCCTTATTAATATCTTCATGATGTTACGAAAGTGGGTAGTATTCTTTATGTAAGAGTGGAGGGAACAGAAAATACATTTTATGTGTTGATCAACAAAAGTGGACAGTTTCTCAGCAGCCATGTTTATATTAGAAATTATGAGTTGACCCGGGTTGTTTGGTTTTGTGTATTTTGGGTAAGAGATAAAATCTACCAAGAAAAGCTTATCTGGGTATCAAATACTGAAAGGTTTCTTTGTTAATTTTATTGTTTTGGAAGATTCTTTTCGCTTATCAGTTATGGTTTTAAGAACTGGCCTGTAAGATCATGTGACAATTTTTTATAGAAATTGAAGTCCTCCAGTTGCTGGTTAGCTTTTGTGATAGTCTTCTTTGTACGGATAACAATAGCTGCACCCTCATCTGCTGGCTTTATTATGATATTGCTGTTCGATTTAAGATTGTTAAGAGCACTTCTTTCATTTTGGTTAATATTATTAGAACATTGCTTGGAAGATTTTATGGTCTGTATTCTGTCATTCTCTATAGCTTTAATATAGCTCTTTAAATGTGATTCCCTGTTTGATAGAGGTGTCCATGCATATATCACTCATTGAATTATACCACCACTCCCAGTATACCCCTGAAGAAGAAATGACAACCTTTAAAAAGTGATTTGGTTATAGGGTTTCTATTTCTTCATTGTGAATATTATCACTGATAGTCAGTTGAGAGAGTGCCCCTCCATGAGTGTTATATAAGGTAAATGTCAGAGGTGGATAAAAGAGACCTGATTTGCCTCAGTGACAGAAAAGATAATCCTGGAACTCATATCATGAATTGGCTTGCCAAACAAAAAAAGAGGAATTTTCTAGGGTGGGGATAACTGTTCCTCATTAGTAAGAGAAGAACCAGAAGCAAAGGTAGGTGTTGTGAAAAACTGGTCAAAGGTGTTTGAAGATGAAGCACACTGAGTCAAAACAAGAGAAACAAGAGGTCAATAAACCTGTATATGAAATAAAACACAGAACAAACCACCTGGTACATAGTGGCTGTAACATCACTGACCATCTGAGAGTCACACGTTATCACTGAAATTGCAAAAGTAGACTCCTGAAAATGCGTGCCAGGACATAAGAAGGTAGCAGAATCATGGATTCAGGAATTCAAGTTCAAAAATGGAACATAAAATTATTTCTTTTTATGTAGTCAAGTACCAAGTCGAGTTAATATTAAAAATACTCTAGTAAAAATAAAAAAGTAAACCAATATTATTTTATTGAAGGTAAAAAAAAAGTGATATAAAATTGCAGATACAAACTGATACACATCTGAAGACAGGCATGCAAAAGAATGAATAAACATTTGTTCAAATGTTAGTGCTTGGAGGTATTACCATAAATCCTCCTAATGGTGGAAGGCTATAAAGGTGTCACCTGATATTGAACCATCCTATAAATAGGAATGGAAAGATGGTTCAAAAGATGTTCAGCAAATAAAAGATGGTACTTCCAATCGAGAGTATCTGCTTTTGTCAGATGACTTAAAGAAAGGTCATATTTGGGGACTGTAATAAGCCATGGTAGGACGGGCTGACCAGTGGATTAAGCAATGTTATCCAAGGACAGACCCAATTCATCCAACTGCACATAGATATGAAGGCTAATAGGAGCAATGGCAGACCATCTGTTCTGAAAAAGTGTGTCCCACTGAAAACATAACCCCAAGTGGGATGCTTCGGTAAGGAACGAAGTTCCGAAGCATATAGTAAAGACAGTTGCAAACGAAGGAGGTACAAAAAAGGTTCATGAGACACTATGTATAAGCTCCGAACTGGGAAGTGCAGAAAGCCCCAGTGCATAGCCGAAGTCCTTGATGATGAATGGGGTCCACCATCTTTAAGGCCGAGGGTCTGGCAGAGCCATAGATCAGTGATCCAAAGTTGAGTTTCGATCAAATAAGAGCATGATATATCTTCAGCATAGAGCATCGATCTGGTCCCTAAATGGTGGTAGAGAGGACACGGAGGATGTTCAGTGCTCTTATACATTTGACCCATAGCTGCTTGATGTGTGGTATAAAGGTCAGCTTATGGTCAAACATAAGCCCCAAGAACTTTGTTTCAGGGACCACAGGCAGCATAACTTCACCAATATGGAGTTCAAGATCAAGATGAATACCCGGTTGGCAGCAAAACACAGACCTGAGGGACTCCAAGTTCCTGTAGAAAATAACGGGAAAGTGTCAAATCCACACGAACTTGGAATATCCAGTCCATTAAAAAATTTTAAATAAAAATGGGCAAATGGCCATGTAACCCATATATATGGAGATCTCGCAAAATCCCATACCTACATGTTTTATCATAAGCCTTCTCAATGTCGAAGAATATTGATACAAGATCTTGTTGTTTGAGAATGGCTTCTCTAATTGACGTTTCAAGTCGAATCACATGGTCCACTGTGGAGTGCTATCTTTGGAACCCACACTAGGTGGGCAAGGAGTTTGTTTGATTTGAGGAACCAAAGAAGATGAGCATTAACCATTCTCTTTAAGGTCTTACAAAGACAGCTTGTAAAAGCAATTGGATGGTGGTTTGAAGGAATCTTGGGATCCTTCCTAGGCTTATAGAAAGGTAGGCCAATAGCCTGGTGCCAGGAAAAACATTCTCCTGCCATATCTGGTTGAAAACAATCAGAAGAATAGCAAGAGAAGCATGAGATAGATGGCGCAGCATTTCATAGTGTACATCATCAGGTCCAATTGTTGTACTGCCAGACTGATGAAGGGCCAGTATGAGTTCCACCAGTGTAAAGGGAAGATTATTGTCACAGAGACAATCAGCTCAAAAGGAAAGAGGTGATCCCTTTGCTCAAGTCTTGATGGCTAAGAAGTTAGAGAAAGAAGCAGAAGTTCTAGATACCTGGCAAAAGCTTTCACCTAAAGTATCAGTGATGCTCTGGGTTCCAGCTACTTCCTGGCCATCAGAAAGCAAGATCAAGAGGGGGACAGAATTATGTTGCCCACTGACCTTTCAAATCTTGTCCCATATGACTTTGGAACTAGTGGTAGAAGATATGCTGGTTATGAACTTAATCCAAGATTCCTTCTGGCTTTGGCGTCTTACCCACCAAGCATATGCGTGGGCCTGCTGGAAAGCGATGTGGTTCAAGAATGTGGGACATCTACAGAAAGTATCCCAGGCCCGTTTTTGAGCCTCCTGTGCCATGTGGCAGGCAGGATTTCATTAAGGATGAGGATATACTGGAAAACATGTTGAGGTTTTATGAATACACTGAGCAGCTGCTTGTATAATATAGTCAGTTACTGCTGTCAGACAGTCATCTATTGATGGCTTAGAAATGATGGCAGGATCAAGTTCTGCAAGAGCAGTAAAAGAGGGCCAGTTTACTTGATCCAGCTAGCATCAAAGTAAGTGGGTCAGGTGGCATTGACCATGGCCAGTCTCTCTCAAAATTCCAGGAAAATGATCACTGCCATGTGGATTATTGTCAACTCTGCATGAAAAATGGGAGAATAGTGAAGAAGAGCAAATTGAGATGTCAACAGCAGTAAAGGATTGGCTAGGAGCATGAAAATAAGTAGAAGAGCCAGTATTGAAAAGAGAAAGGTTGTGATCATAGAGCATATGTTCAACAGAGCAAGCCCTCCTACCAATATCAGCACCTCTGCAAAGGGGGTGATGTCCATTAAATCTCCCAAGATTAAAAAGGGAGACGGCAACTATTCAATGAGAGCATCAAGGTATGATTGATCATAGGTCTCTCCACGCAACAGGTAAAGAGAACAAACAGCGATGGTATAACCCAAGGAAACATGGATGGCTATGGCCTCCAAGGGTGTGTCGAGTGGCAAAGACAGTGTAGGCACGTGCTGATCAACCAACAGTGCCACCCCTCATTACACATGTCCATCACACAGCCTGTCATTTCTGTACAAAGAAAACCACCAAAAGGTGACTGTATCGGAAGGTTTCAAAAATGTTTCCTGTTAGGAAAGACATATAGGATGGTGGGAAACAATCAATGTTTTGATGTCATCCAGATTAGAATGTAAACCTTGACAGCTCCAATGTATCAAGGTGACCATTTTCATTCATGTGTAGGCAAATTGGGTGGAGAACCCTTATGTTTATGACCATGTCTTTTTTCTTTACTGTCTTTATTTGAGGGAGTCTATCAACCTCCATGGATCCTGCCCTAGATCAATTGGGAAGGTCTTTGCTGTTGGAAGAGGATTCTAGTGAATGAGAACATGAACAAATGATCATTTTGCATCTTGGGATGGGAGAAAATGTATCTGAGAATATGCCTGTAGCAGAAACCAAAGGAAGTGGATCTTGGGATTTGTTGGAATGTATGTTAGGGGCAGAGATGAATGTTGAAGTTGATTCATCAACTTTTTTAACCATAGAGGTCAAAAGACTTTTCATTTGTTTTGAGAACAATTCTTTTGGAAGCACAGAGAGATCTGTCTGCACTCACACTGTAGTAGTGGAATAAAGGGCAGCAGCATACATCTGAAATGAAGTGGTGAACAGCAACTCTCGAGCCTCAGAATAAATAATGTTATGAATCATTTTCAAATGTTGCACCTCTTTTTCTTCCAACCATTTAGGGCAAGAACAAAATAAGATGGTGAGAGCCATTGCAATTGATGCAATGAGGGTCTGTCTTACACTTATAGGCATCATGGTCCTTGCTACTGCAACAAGCACACATTAAGGAACCACGACATGATGTCTTTGAGTGACCGAACAGCTGACATTGGAAACATCGAAGAGTGTTTGGAATGTATGGCAATACCAGGCAATTAAGATAACCTGCCTCGATGGTGGCAGGTGGACGTGGTGATGTAAATGCCAGATTGAGGATATCGGTCAACATCATAATTCCATCTTTGTGAGTGGAGAAACCAGCGAGAACCTGACTCAGGGATGTTCTTCAAATCCCTCTCAACAATGACTCCTCATGATGAATTGAAAGTAGTATTAGGTGTCACCTCAATACATATATCCCCAATTACTTTTGAATGCAAGAGTAGTACACTGTGTTAAGATGTGGATGTTTCCACAAATATGTCACTAGATCGAAGCTTCTTTACTGACTTTGGAGAGCCAGCAAGTCCCTCTATACCCTTCTGAATGAAAAACGGAGACATTTGTCCTAAAGGTTTGTCTGAAAGAGTGTGTAGGATAAGAAAATAAGATAGAACAGGTGTTAGAGATGTTGAAGATTGCTACTAAGAATCTTCAAGAATTGATTGTTCACCTATGGACTGTTTTTTCACTACTGTATTCAAGTTTTTATTTGGAGGATCCATAATAAAAAAAGGAAATTTCGGTGTCCACTGATCCCAACCACTATGGAGCCCTACAAGAGGATGCACTACAATGTCAAACACGAACATTGCAGCAACACCAGGGTTTTGTGAACACTATACCCAAACACCAGTATCAGATACATTGTCCACAACACCTGTTGAGAACATTCAACATTGGTATTTGGTTGACTCTAGCCCAAGTCGACCAGCTGACTGACCCAAGGGGTGCCACCCCAAGGCTGCATGTCTACAGGAATTCAAGGCCAAAGTGGTGTGTTAGGGTTGGAGTCCTGAAGCATTAGGATCTTCTCCTCCCCTTCACGGGTTGCCACGCACAGCAAACAAGTGGGTAGATGTCTAGATCCCAGAGGAGGTAAACTGAAAGAACAGAACCTTCCCTGGGTGGTCCCCTCACCATGTACAGGAATCCATACTGAGGGGTGCAAGGTAAGAATGCTTCAATTAACAAAAATGTAATGGGAAGCTAATATCCATTAATCTTTATTCATTTAAAAACTGTTGATTGCTGAATAACTTGTTCATTTAACCATATCACGACAAGACATGAGTCAAAGGTCACATTATTGTCAGGGGTAGAAATATTCTAAATTTTCAGCAGGACACATGTCCTGCTGGACAGTGAAACTTGCCAGACATTTGAAATTTTAGCAGGACACCTCAAAATTGCCACCAGACATTACCAAAAACAAAAAATCAAGTAGAGACAATTATTATATAAAACAGAATCATTTTACTTATGGCACTGAAACATTATTTCAAAGCAAGTGACAAAAAGTCTTGTATGCATTAAACATGACACATCAATGAAACTGGTAGATTTGGTCATCCAGCACTAAGACATCAGCTGATGTAGACTCAGTATCTCTATTGTCTCTATGTGTGTGAGTTCCATGTGGACTCACAAATCGTCTGGTTTTTTACTATCCTTCCACCAAGATTCTACAGACTTGCACAGTAATTCTGTGCTTGCAAGTTCACAGGTCTTATTCTTAGCTAGTTTTATTGTCATCAAGTCATTGAGAGAATCATTTATTACTTTGGACTGCCAGTCATCCTTAATAACTGTCATCTGGGAAAATCCACGTTTTGGTTCAGCAGATGACATACCAAGGCCAAAACTGTTGATCCAGGGAAAGGTTTACCATCCTCAACAGTAATTTGACTTAACATGTGGGCCCACAATCCTCTTGCACTACTGTTCAGGGACTCATCCAATTTGGCAAATCATGTGGCTTTCAGCAGTGTCTCGTGTAAGTCAGCTTGGCAAATATCAGCTGCAATGTTGAAACCCTTAGCTTCTAGCAGAGCACCAAAGTGATCTGGAGTTTATTATGGCCATAAGATGACAATGCTTCCTTGCTTTTAGGCCAGTTGCTTGGTTCAAAAATTTGAAAGGCACCAATAAAATCCTTATCAAATTCTTCAAATCTCTCATTCAGATACGTGACAATTTTACCTGTGAAGATGGCAGTTTCTTCAGCCACAGCTTCAGCAACTGTCTCTTTTGTGGCACTTTTTGAGCCTCTGGCCCTTGTCTGACCACTAATAACAATCACCTTTCCTCTAAGTAACCACTTGCCAGTTTGTTCACATGTTGTGAGCTCTTTAACAATTTTGTGGGATCTCTCAACATGATTCAGATTGCCCAGCTTCTCTTTGCAAACAGCGAGTTTGTCAGAATTTGTTTGTTTGTTTGTTTGTTTGTTTTGGAATTTCGCACAAAGCTACACGAGGGCTATCTGTGCTAGCCATCCCTAATTTAGCAGTGTAAGACTAGAGGGAAGGCAGCTAGTCATCACCACCCACCGCCAACTCTTGGGCTACTCTTTTACCAACGAATAGTGGGATTGACCGTCACATTATACACCCCCACGGCTGGGAGGGCGAGCATGTTTAGCGCGACGCGGGCGCGAACCCGCGACCCTCGGATTGCGAGTCGCACGCCTTACGCGCTTGGCCATGCCAGGCCTAGTTTGTCAGAAACAATGTTCACAGTAGCAGAATTGTCTTGCATTTTGAGCCTAAGAGATGTCAAAACAGGCAGAACTGCCAAGAGTATGTCCATGTAGAGGATGAATTTAAGGCTTGTCAAAGTACTGCATAATCCTGCAGCTTTATGTCCATGTTCACCTTTGTAATGCAGCTTTACTTGATACAAATGCTCTGCTAAAGCTGGCCAGTTATGAGAAATTGACTGCAGAAAGTGCTATTTGTAGGCCACCCACTGGGTTCCTGTCCCTTTTGTTGGCTTTACCAACTTCTTTGAGGCCAGCCCAGTTCTGTAGCAAATTGTCATAAAACATTCATAGGTTTTCTAAAAAGGTTTGGATACTATCAAGGTAAGGGATGTCCTTAATTGCAAGTTCCAATCTGTGACTAACACAGTGGATCCCTATGAAATAAGGTTTTTGCACCTTCAGTCTGTTTACAAGTCCTTTATTTGTGCCAAAATTGACAGCTGCTTCATCAGCTGTCAGGCATACAATTGATTCAAGCCAGTTGAGAAACTTGCCATATATGGACAATGCTGCAAGTACAAAAAATTAGTACCCAATATTAGTTACTTTTTGTAAAAAAAAAAATATGTAAATTTGTACTTTGGAAAATCCAATTGCTCCATTATCTATTACACTAGTAATGCTAAGTTAAGCTCCAATTCTGTCAGTGGTAAATATATGGTTCTTCTTGGTTTAAATCAATTGAAAAATGCTTGAGTGTTCACTGATGTATATTAATAATGGAATGACTATGTAAACCTAAATTAAAACACAAATGTACATGAAATATTGTCCATTTTAATTTTTCTTAATTTGGAATTCAGGATAAGTACAGAAAATTCTCATCCCAGGTAATTAAGAAACCTTTACCTGAACTACATGCTTGTAGCAAGTGTTCAGAATCAGCCTTCTCAACTAACTGCAGACACAGGAAGTGGGTTACTGGATAACAATCACTGTCAAAATATCTTACATTGATTATCTCTTGCTCAATGTTGGCAGTGTCTTTTGAGCCGTCAGTCATAATGCCAAAGAATAATGTGGAGTGCAGACGAGATTGGACATTAATTCTAATTGTTTCTGCAATATACTTCGTGAAGATATCTGCTTGTTTGTCATTGGCATAATGTTCTGTTAAGTTCATACCAAAGTTGTACTCCTGCAGCAACAGAAGCTCTTGAAAATCGCTGAATGGTTTGGCATTCAAAGCCATATAAAGGGCAGTCCTGAACAGCACAAGCAAACGATCTTTCTCTGGTTAAGTTTGCTCAATATTTTCATCATGGGTGTTAAATCAGGTGTTTCTTTTGCTGTCTTAGCTTGACAACTTAGCAGGGGCATAGATCCTGGGGGGATGGGGTGTACATCCCCCTTTCATTTTAGGTGGGGGGTATGGTGCATACAATCATCCCCCCCTACAGTTTGGTCTGTTGAATTGTTTTATTGCATCACAGGCCTACAAATTGTGTGTTTGTTCTTGTGATTCTCGTGTTCTTACCAATCGAATTACATAATTAGGCCTAGATGTGAGGCCCGGCATGGCCTAGCGCGTTAAGGCGTGCGCTTCGTAATCTGAGGGTCGTGGGTTCGCGCCCGAGTCGCGCCAAACATGCTCGCCCTCCCAGCCGTGGGGGCGTTATAATGTGACGGTCAATTTCACTATTCGTTGGTAAAAGAGTAGCCCAAGAGTTGGCGGTGGGTGGTGATGACTAGCTGCCTTCCCTCTAGTCTTACACTGCAAAATTAGGGACGGCTAGCACAGATAGCCCTCGAGTAGCTTTGTGCGAAATTCCAAAAACAAACAAAACAGGCCTAGATGTAGGCTTTAATATAGGCGTGCTTCTAAGCTTTTTGATCTAAGCGATAGTTCATAAGTATCAGTCAGTAGGCCTAAGTATACATGCAAGTATCGTGGCAACAAGATTACTCTGTGACTGCATGTTTACAGCTTTCAGGTTTGCATAATCAGAGATTACCAATTTGCAATAAGTGGTTGCAAAAATCATCCCCCCCATTGGGTGTAAAAAATCTACGCCCCTGCAACTTAGACTGTGGGTGCAACTGTTTTCATGCTCCATAACAGCACTTGCTCTCAGGTTGGAAGATCCTGTTATGAAGGTGTTCTTCTGCCTTCCACTACTTTGGTCATATTCCTGACAAATTGAGCAAAACATCAGTCCGGTAGCAATATTATACTCCAGCCATGGTCGGCCTCTATTCCATTCATCCTGGAAACAACGAGTAGACTTAGCGTCAGTACTAGCAGTAACAGTTTTTGCTTTAACACTTGGGTTTCGGTCAACAAGCTTGGGTTTTTTCACTCGGGGTTCCATAATATTGTCTTCTGATTCATTAGTCTTGCTTGTGAAACCAAACTGAAATAGAACGTGAGACTTTAGCGTTTTTTTACTATCAGACGCCATGGTCAGATCATCATGAATGTTTAGCAGTCACGTGACTATTTGGGATGGCATGGATAAGGCGACCTAAAAAGCGCATTTTGTGAGAGTTCATGACCGTTTTTTAAAATTTGCTTTTTTTTTTTCTCTTAAATTAAATCTTAAATTTTGCAAGCTATTTTTCACTCATTATAGAATATACTTTTAAGCAAATTCTTTGGGCTGTGCATACACAGCTTTTGCGTCATTTATTTTTGAGGGGACGATGTATTTGTGTCCGATATGTTAGGAATATGACCACCGTTCATGATGTCCGGTGATAGATGGGAAAGTGAGGGTCAAACTTAATTTTTTAACAGACATGTCCTGCTTTGAGTAGAAAATTTCGAACCCTGATTGTGTTTGTTGACTTGCATTCAAAATATTTTTGAACTACTATTTTATAAATTTATGTCAATAAGTTTAGTGTCAAACTGCAAATTGTAATTCAGATGTCAGTAATATACATTATTCATTTGTTTTATTTAAAGGTGAATATTAAAAACCACTTAAATATTAATTTTTGTGTATCATAGTTTGTTGAATGAAGCACTGATCCAAATTTGATGTTTACCATGCCAAAATAACAAACTCTATAGTTTTATACAAAGTACTAACTCAAATTACTGATATTATCAATCTAGGATATAAAACAAGAATCTCCTATCTTTTTTATTTGTTGAGATATTGCTAATCTACTGAATCAAACACAATGACCTCCCTTACTGTTCACATTTTTGCAAAGGCTCCCTCATGGACACTTATTGTGTATGACATGTGAATAACCAATCAAAAACTCAGAATGCCCACTTTGTGGCTTTCTCAGCCATTTCATGTGTTGGGATACCACTTTGTTCTTTTAAAATAAGATTTCAAGGATGTAGGTTGTGTCTTTAGCCTGCTTGAAATTAAACTTTTTTTAGACCAAAATACAGCTTAGTTACTAAACTTGATAAATTATAATGGAATTCTATGGTATTGAAAAAGTAATTTATTATTTTTTGGTTATTCAAATATCTATATAAAACCTTAAAAAAAATTATTTCATTTCACATCAACCACATGTGAAATTTCTTAAGGTTTGGAAAGTTACAAGAAAAACAACCAAATACAGAGGCCATAATAACACTTCATGTGCTGTTCTATATTTCAAGAAATACAAATATAAGAACTTCTTTGTAAATAGTATAATCTATATATAGGTGACTATATTTTACAAAATACTAGTCCACAAAAACATAGTCAAGACAGGGTCGTTCTGTAAAGATTACAGCTCAGTTTCAGATTATTGAATACAGTAACAACTAGAAGGTCAATATAATAAAAATATATAAATGTATAATGATAAGAGATTTAAGCTATTTAGACTAAACATTTGTGTTATAATCTGTAGTAATCTTAGAATGAAAAAATCAATTTATATTTATTTCCTAATTTTTATGGTGGTCACAAGGTTGGTCATATTGATAAACTCCTTATGGCTAGAGTAAAGAAGATAACAGACAAGATATAGTTTTACAAACATTCTAAGTGTATTTACGAGATTCTAAAAATTACACTAATAATATTTGAGATTTTGGGGAAGTAGAATAGTTTTTAACCATGACATGAAAATCACTTTTCACTCAGACTAGTAATGAAACAGACTTGATATTTTCATAGAAATCTTTAGTCAAAATACTTCATTAAAAAATTCTGAATTTTTATATACCTAAGACTTGGAATCATCACTAAAAGTCTACTAAATTTTGTGAAGATATACATACAGCATTAAAAATTACTGTCAATCACTGACATTTACTTACCATTGTTCCAATTGAAAGGTAGCATAGAGTGAAAGGTCAATTTACAAGTACAATTTGTAATTGAATATCATTAATCATTAACTATGCAATCTAACTTGTGGTGTAAATTATTAATTGTGACTCTGGAATCCATTGTTGTGCAAATTATTTTATTTTTATATAAATCTCTGAAACTCACTACTTAAAATTATTGATTGGTTGTATAGTACATTAATGAGTTTAATAACTATTAAATTAACAAATTTCATTATCCATCCAGCTTTAACCATCAATATTTTGGAGATGGAAAGTTTTTCAGTGAATTTAACAGGTAGACAGTATAGGTGATTCTTTTGGTCAGTTTGTCATCACTTCACTGAAAGAAAAAAATTAAGAAATGGCTTATATGGCTACTGAATTAATAATAGCACAAACAAATAAAATGGAAATGATCTGGAATAATCTTAATAAAAGGCTTAACTCAATTTTGAAATAAGTAGTTATTATGAATACATCAGCTAGCATTGTAAATGGATTACAATTCATATAATCTAGAAGTAATTTTATGAAGTTATGTTTATAAATTTGATATAAAATTGTATACATGTGTGTTTCCTTATGGCAAAACCACACCTAGGCTATCTGCTCTGCCTACTAAGGGGAATCAAAACCTTGATATTAGCATTGTAAAACTGAAAACATACTGCTATCTCACTGGTGGACATCACATTGTAAATTATAATTCAAATTTTAGTATTATACATGAGTTAATTTCTTAATTTAAAAGCACGTGTTAAAAATACACCTAAATATTGATTTTTTTGTGTCACAAAGTATGTTAAATACAGAACTAGATCAAATTGGATGTTTTATGGTCAATATATAAAGTCTATAGTTTCATATGAATAAGAACTCAAATTACCCATACTGACAAGTTAGAATATAATATGAACCTTCTATCTTTTCTATTTGTTAATACATTGCTCATCTACTGAATCAAACATTGTAGCCCTGCTGACTTTTTAACACTTTTAGAAATGCTTCCTCATATATAATTACTTAAGTAACCAATCAAAAGCACAGAATGTCCCTCTAATGGCTTTCTCAGCCACTTTCAGATGTTACATCATCATTTCCTTCTTTACAAACAAGACTTCAAGATAAGTTGTGGAATCCTGTGGTATAGATATAGTGATTTATTATATTTTGGTTGCTTCAAATGTGTATATGAAACTTTAAAAAATTGTTTCATATCTTCCTGCAACTTTTCAAAAGGCTTAGTAACCTATGCAAGGTAGCAGACAAGTACAAAGATTTTCATAACTAGATGATACAATTACCTGCTATACTTATTTACTATATTGTTTCAAGAAACATAAGTTTAAGAACTGAATTGTAAATAGTAACAATGTATTATAACTAAAGTGTGACTGTACTTCACAAAATACCATCACTAGTTCACTGAAACACAGCCAAGATAGGTCACTTTGTAAAGGCCAGTTGATATTCTTGGATATGATAAAAGGAGAACAGATGCACCACATCATTGTAACTCCTGTAATGTTAATCAGCAGTGGCTAAAGATCAATATAATAGAAACAATATATATATATATATATATATATGTATAATGTTATGATATTTAACCTATTTGCATTTTTGAGTTATAATCTGTAGTTATTATAAAACAAGAAAACATAATTTATATTTACTTTCTAATTTTCACAGCAGTTAAGAGGTTGTTCAAACATGCTGAATATCTACAGTGACAGATTCAATAGTGAAAATAACATAGTTTTATTCTTAAAAAATAAGTGATAATTACTTGCAAGTTATGAATATTTCACATGTGAAATTTGAAAATGTTCTGATGCATAAAAGTATTTTTAATCTTAAATGAAAATTACTTTGGATGTTGGTTAGTCAACATTCTGAAAGAAAAAAAAATCATGAGAAATCCTTTGATTACAAAATCTTAATCAGCAAAAGTTTGTAAATGTGTGCATACATAATCAAAAATCATTAATTCATGCATATGTAACTTGGTAGTGGTATGACTGGTGAAAGTCATGTGAAGCAACGTAGATACATGAAAATTAATACAATTTTCACTGATCAATTCCAACATTTTATATAGACTAATAAAAACTACTAATACTATACTACAAATTAGAATAGTTTTGATTCACACCCATATTCTAATTTAAATGACTTTTCATACATTTTGACCACTTCTTGGCTATTATAAACTAGTTATATTCATGTTGTAAAAACACGTAGGTCCAAGAAATCTTGATAAAAATGAAACAGAAACCCTATAATCCGAGCGCTTTCGAAAGTGCTCGGATTATGGGGTTTCTATTTCATTTTTAAACTAGTTCTATTCGTTGCATGTAACTTGTATAAGTGTATATTCTCTTCACAGTTATTTAACAGTAACGTTTAACTTTAAAATTTTGGTCTAGTTAGTTATTGAATAGTAATGCTAACAGTATGGTAGTAGTTGTAGTACCGCGTAGTGTTGCACTGCCGTATTCTTTAGAAAGCGTTTAGGCCTAATGTACCTCAGAACGGTTGGTATGAGTATTAACGCTTTTATTGACAAGGAGAGCTAAGGCATGCGGCTCGTAATCTGAGGGTCGCGGGTTCGCATCCCCGTCGCGCCGAACATGCTCGCCCTTCCAGCCGTGGGGGCGTTACAAGGTGACGGTCAATCCCACTATTCGTTGGCGGTGGGTGGTAATGAGTAGCTGCCTTCCCTGTAGTCTTACACTGCTAAATTAGGGACGGCTAGCACAGATAGCCCTCGAGTAGCTTTGTGCGAAATTAAAAAGACAAACAAAACAAACAGACAAGGAGAGAACGTTTGTTTTCTTAACCTGATGATGACCTAGAAAGGTCGAAACGTTGTTCTCTCCTTATCAATAAAAGTGTTAATACTCATAGCAGCCGTTCTGAGATTCATTTTTATTTCATGTGGGTTTCTTGTCATCAAGAGTTTCGCCCTAATTAGTAATTTATTACCGGTACAAAGACAGTGTTATTTATCTTTAGGCACCTGTATGTTTCTTCTTTTAGTGACATCTTCATTTGGCACTCCTACGTCTTGTATAACTTCTTCAATTTCATCAATATTCTCTCCATTTTGTTTTTCCACTTTTCCAACGCGACCCTGCAAAACCGATGCCACAGCGAAAAGTAACAGCTACTAGCACTCACGCGAATTAGCTTGTAAATATTCAATATAATATGGTAACAAGTACGACATATTACAAATACAAAAAGAATAAATAAATAAAAAAACATAGAGGTAATTTGGAAATATCTTCAAACTGTATGTTTTATGCAAACACAAGTAACATAATTTAAAGTTTTCATATATAGCGTAATTAGGATTACAATTATATGATAAAATTTCAATTCACTGCTCATATGAAGAATGAAAGGTATAAGGCTCGTACGATAAACTGGCTCGAACTTTTTACTTCTTTTAATTTTTTTCTTAATTTAAACAATTAAAATAGTTTTATTGAAGAGCTTTAACTTAAGTGAACAATACTGAAACTAAGTGAACTTATGAAAACGTAAGAATGTATAGGATAAGACCAAGTATATGACCAATTTAGAAAAGCTCCCGTCTATCAACGAAAAACATCATTATTTTTTACATGAAATATACTGTACTGACTGAAAATATCCTCTATAAAGCAAACTGAAAAAAAAAGGAAAACTGGTAAACGCATTTGACTGCTTTGTTTGAATTTCGCGCACAACTTCTCGAAGGCTACCTGCGCTAGTCGTCCCTACGTTAGCAGTGTAATACTAGAGGGAAGGCACCTAGTCATCATCACCCACCGCCAACTCTTGGGCTACTCTTTTACCAACGAATAATGGGACTGACCGTAACATTATAACGCTCCATGGCTGAAAGGATGTGCTCGATGATGGGAATAGAAATTGAATGATATCTATCAATGCATTACAATATAAGAAAAAAAAAAAATCCAGTTGCGACAGAAAGTGTTCGTACCCCTGCGTTCCGAGTGGTTTCTTGCTCATAACATAAAAAGTATCACTATTAGGCTAATATAAGTATAGTATATTAAAAATATTATACTAACACACATCTACATAATGTTTTATGTATATTAAACGATAAATAAACTGTTTATAAACAAATAACCAAAAATAGGAGGAACAGAAAGTGTTCGTACAGTTCAGAACGTGTGAAAAACACTGATATTCCCGAAAAAAATCGTTTAATTTGGCGAATAAATTACATTATACCATTCCAGAACTAGACACTGGGTTCATAATTATTGGAATTTAACCAGCAAAAAATGTACTTTCGGCAATTTAGCGCTGTCTTCTTCATTATCTGTTTTGGTCATCATTCAGCCATGGAGCGTTATAATGTGACGGTCAGTCCCACTATTCGTTGGTAAAAGAGGAGCCCAAGAGTTGGTGAGGGATAGTGATAAATAGTTGCCTTCTCTCTAGTCTTATACTGCTAAATTAGGAATGGCTAGCGCATGTAGCCCTCATGTAGCTTTGCGCGAAATTCAAAACAAACTTGTTATTTCTGCAAGAGCTAATCTTTGTTAAATGTTGTTTTCTAACTACACAGATTCGCCCATTGATGGTGCTATTTAATTTGATTTGAGGCCTAACAAGAATTATTTATTAATTATTGTCTTATTGCCCAAGTATGTTGCCTGTGTTATATCCTCACTGACTCTTGTGATTAAAATTAAATTTAATACTTTTTCTTAAATAACCAAAAGCTACAAATTCATTTATTATATTTGCAGTAGAACATGAAACAAGATGAATTTTTTTATTTCTTCAAGATCTGGCTACCTGTGTGGCAGCGATAAGTCTATGGACGTACCTGGTTACATTCCCTGCGGTATACATAGCAATAATCTTGATGTAGCTTTGTTCTAAAACAAACAAACTTAATGATTTTTTACTTGGGCTATTATTACAGTATACCAAAACTGTCCTAACGGATTTGAAATTTGTGGTCATCTGCCCAGATGCTATAAGTACCTAAACTGCTAACTTGATTCACGTTCTTGAAGAATCAAGTAAGTTGTTTATGTTTTTCAGACATTTTACTGAAATGCAAACTAACAATATCCTTTTATGATAACAGGAAAAACTGGTTCAGTTGAACAACATGAGAAGACAATTACATGAAAACGTGTTTGTAGAACAACCTGATGGTTATTTTAATTATTCAAAGTATGTTCTGAACGATATCGAAAAGAAAACTTGAATTTATTATTTGTTTGTAATTTAGTATTCTGAAAGTTAAGAACTGGAGATTATTTTGTACAATTTGAACATATTTTGCAATTATTGTTACATCAATCTATTTCGTCTAATACTGGTCAATTGCTTAAAACTAGTAGAACTCGTATTAGTGATATATAGTTAAATTATTTTGATAATTATAATTTTAATATAAATTATTTCTAAATGAGTGTTCAGAAGAATTAATGTGTTTGACAAATTTAAGTAAAAAATGATATTGTTGTTATTTCTAAATATAATTAAGAAAATAGTACTATAATCTTGGAACGAACATTTAAGGACTGAAGCAATTGTAAATGGTCCAGTTAAGGTCATGAAGCTACACCGTAACCTTATTCATAGAAAAGATGCTAAATTAAAATTGATAACATTTCAAACGAAAAACAATTTTTATATATTTAACCATCAGGCAGTTTTTCAGTTTTGAGATCCATAAAGAAGTATGTTCATTGTGAAGTGTGATTTCTAAGATTATAACTTACAAATGTTTGGTAAGATACTTCTGGACTTTTACTACCATTGAATATATGTTGAAAGATTTGAATTATCCAGTGTAATACAATAATTAAAGTTTGAGAGCATTGTTGGTTGTATCAGATTTAATGTTTAGTCACTGTACAAACATGTCGTTAGAAGAAACTGTACAGTTGAATGCTGATCTGATTTGTAACCACTCTGATAAACTGAGGGTTCCTAAGTCACTGTTTTTTTAAATTAACGAACTTTACAACAAAAGAACCTCATTTTTTCTTTAACATTAATTTTTATCATGATATTTACGATGCTGCTATAGATTCTAGGTTAACATCTTTGGCTAATCTTTTTATTGTTACAATGCAAAACAATAATTGGGTGTTGTTCGCAGTCCTTTAAATGGCTTTACATAATATACGTTTATCGTATTGTATCCTAATTTAAGAAGCTTTTTACCCAATATTCATAAGAGAAACTTGGTTAAGGCTTTATTTCAACGTACATAAAGCATATCTAACACTTAGGAAGCTTTGCATAAGGAATTCAATAATTCAGATAATTATTATACAAAAAAATCTTTCCGATACATGCTTTTGTCAGAATAGTTCGTAATTATCTGAATACGTTTAGTAACTCATCCATGTATAAAGTACCTAGACATCGTGCTGTTATTACCTTGTCTTATAAGGGTAAAACAATCTATAACATGAAAAACTAACTTATAATTCAAAAATGTAAATATAATTGTTTAAAAACTAAAAGAAATATTAGTGACGTTTATAAATATACTCAAGGAGCTGTCTCCTGTTTGCCCACACTATTAAAAACTTATGTTTATCGGTAAAGTTTCCAAAAACACCACGCAAGATTATAAAATGGAGTAACATGCGTTTTCTTCGCGAAAATTGAACTGCTTTTTCATTTGCTGGTGTTATAAACATATATCACAAATTTAAATGTATCGATTACAAAGATAACCTAGACAAGGAAGATCGACCATATGAGGGTTGGAACAGCAATCACACTTTATACAGGGTTGTTTATCTGCATATCTACTAATTATCTTCAAATGTATGAAAATAGGATGAGTTCTTACGTAAAATATGGTCAGTATCCATTTCTGTTCAATTGATATGGTTCAAATAATGCGTTTATTGAAAGCTGCTACTGGTGGAATATTTATACATTATTGTTAAAGCATGCAATTACTACTTGCAACAGATTTTACTTTTTCTGCATTCCTTTTCTTTCTTAATACTGTCAGATTCTCTTGAGATTCGATGCCCAGCGTATAACCACAATGAACACGTAAGCCGAAACTTGGATGGCAAAGAAATATTTTACTTAATTAACTGAACTCAAAATGTTAAGATACAGTCTAGATTATTGCAAGTACCACCAAAAGAATTTTTTTTAAAAAAAGGTTTTCTTTACACATGTCATTCATCTTGAGACTGCTCAAGTTTAACCTGACCTAAGTATTCCAAATTTTTGTCTTCTTCAACCATCTGGACTTTGAACCATTTTTTGTAAATCCTGTACGTTAAACTTGCTAAGCAGCAGGCAAAGAATTGGACGAGTCCAAACAGAAGGGGACAGAGCAGAACTTGATCCTGAACCTACCCAAGAAATACATATTTATATGTATGAGCCTGTTATGTAGCCACAAAACAGCAAATTATTTGTTAAATAATTACTTAATTTTAATATCAAATTATTTCAAACCGCATAACTCATATTTCAGGATTTTTTGGTTTTGATAAAACTTTAAAATCTTTATTTTGGTATCAAGCCCTTATTTTGTTGCGAGACAAAGGCCTCAAAGTTATAGTCAACACTTGTGTGTATCTTACATTTGAAACAGAGCGATACAAAATAATCATTCATTATATGACAAACTTAACAATTTTTGGTGAAAACAATTCTTTAACTCTCTTCACTTGTTATTTTAAGTGTAATTTAAGCGCAACTAAAATATAAATGTTTAACGATGATTTGCAAATTTAATGTATTTAACATACAAATAATTAAACGGAACATTTGTACAGGCATAACATTAAACACCAACACAAAACGTTGAACTGCTATACAATAAAATTAGCTTTATTAAAAACATGCATACTTTAAAAAAAAGAGATAAACACTTGTTTCGGTAGAAACCCGTCAAAAAAAGTTAATTTTACTGTGCAACTTGTTTGTTTGTTTTGGAATTTCGCACAAAGCTACTCGAGGGCTATCTGTGCCAGCCGTCCCTAATTTAGCAGTGTAAGACTAGAGGGAAGGCAGCTAGTCATCACCACCCACCGCCAACTCTTGGGCTACTCTCTTACCAACGAATAGTGGGATTGACCGTCACATTATACACCCCCACGGCTGGGAGGGCGAGCATGTTTAGCGCGACGCGGGCGCGAACCCGCGACCCTCGGATTACGAGTCGCACGCCTTACGCGCCTGTGCAACAATTCAACGTTCTACATTCGTTTTTAAAATGTTCTGCATTTTCTATCCCCTCTCCACTGATATAATGGTATTCTACGAACTTACAACGCTAAAAATCGGGTTACGATACTCGTGGTGGCCACAGCACAGATAGCGTTCATTATATAGCTTTGTACCTGATAAAATACAAACAAATCTACCTCTGAGATAAAGTGAAAAACAAGCAATTGCATATGAACCGAGAAAAAAATGTTAAAATGAAAACAGACACTTTTGGCCTCTTGTCATAATTTAAGTTTAATTTGAGTGGCCATAATTATGATGAAAAATTTAGATACAATACACTCATAGTTGACTTTCGTGCGTGATTTAAATAGGACAAACTTATTCTTACTTCAAATGGAAAAGATAACGCAGAAACAGTTAATGCTGCACCCGTATTCTGTATTCCAACCTCAATAGCGATGGTTCTCTTCACTGGCGCCGACTGTCGGAATACTGCTGCTCCACAATATCCTAATAAAAAACCTTGCATTGGCAAGATTAAAGAGGCAACGCACTGTTGCCAAAGAACGTTTCCAAGCATCTTCGGAAAGATAAAGTATTGCATCCCCACAAGAATCACAATGAAGGCAAATCCACAAAAACTTCCGACCTTTAAAGAAAATTAAAATATCACCAGTTTACATTCCTGTCTCGGGTGCATATATTTTCACAGTAATTATATTAGGAGTTTGTCTGTCACTTTCACTAATTTAAGGAGTCACATGCACTAGTGTTTCCTTTTTTTTTTTTTTTTTTTTACTTTTAACTAATGCTTAACTCTCGAACTAATAACCATAGAAAAAGAGAGATAAACTTGTTCTGTGTATATTTCTCATTCCTCGATCTTATGATAATAATTATAATAACAAATATATTTTTTCTTATTCCAGAATTTAATTACCATTCCAAAAGAAATTGTAAACAAATGACAGATAATGATAGTGTTCAAATGATATAGGAACTTACGTGGTAAATTAACAGTTAATATAACGTTTTGATCGATAGAAGATCTGGATCTTCATCGGATGTCGGCGCGGCATGTCCAGGTGATTTAGGCACTAGACTCGCAATCCAAGGGTCGTGAGTTCGAATCAAACCAAACACGCTCGTCCCTTTTAGCCGTAGGGGCATTATAATGTACGTTCAATCTCACTATTTGTTGGTAAAAGAGTAGCCCAAGATTTGGTGGTGATCGGTGATGACTATCTGTCTTCAATCTAGTCTTACACTGTTAAATTACGGACGGTTAGCGCAGATAGTCGTCGAGTAGCTTCGCACGATATTCAAACCAATCATCGGATGTTATTTTGATTTTACAAAGCTTCTACAATTAAAATATAAAACCAAACTGCAATATCATGGAATCTTTTCAACAGAAGGGTGGAAGTATTATTTTCTATAATTAAAATTTCTGAAAGAAATGGAGATTTCATGTAATACAAACAAATATGGCACTTCATTCAGTTCAACAGTGTAACAATTCTTCTGTTGTAGTTTTTCAATGTGGTGAATATACTTTATTAGCATAAGTTTGACCAAAGTCTGTGTTGTAAAAATCATAATTCTGATTTAACTATGCTGTTTGTTTGTTTGTTTTGAATTTCGCGCAAAGCTACTCGAGGGCTATTTGCGCTAGCAAATTTAGCAGTGTAAGACTAAAGGAAAGGTAGCTAGTCATCACCACCCCCACCGCAAACTCTTGGGCTACTCTTTTACCAACGAATCGTGGGACTGACTGTTACATTATAATGCCCGCACGGCTGAAAGGGCGAGCATGTTTGGTGCGACCAGGATTCGAACCTGCGACCCTCGGATTACGAGTCGAACGCCTTAACACGCTTGGCCATGCCGGGCACTAATTATGCTGTACGAGCTGCATGATGCTTTTTACATAACAGTTTGTTCGGACAGTTAACAATCCACAGCGGCATCTCTTGGTTATGTTCTTCATTGTTGCTGATTGTGTTAGAAAATTGCATTAAGTAAGCCAGTAGCACGCATAGACTGTGCAATAGCTCTTTAGGCTACTCCCTAAAACCAGATCATTAGGTTGTTGCTTTAGCTGTATATCCTACAAGAGGTAAGAACTTATCGAAATAAATGAATAAGTTAATTTTAAGGAATTAATAAAAGAGATGAACAAACGAAACAGAAAAAAAAACTTCCTTTTTTCGTTTTCAAAAATCAGTACAAAATAAGAAACAAAACGTATTTCTGAAAAATGTGAAATTTGCACATAAATAAACAAACTGATTCATTTATTTCATTGTATATTGTTTGTATTTAGTAACAATTATAATCAAAATTCTCGCAGATATAATACCTTAGTTACAATTCTTGCCACACGAGGAAGTTTCCAATGTATAAGTATTCCCACACACACCGGAATTGTGATAACCACCAGTGTCAGCGCCATATTTTTGTAAGGAATAATAATCCCTTTGGTGTCCAGCGAGTGACCATAGATCCAAAGAGTGAAAGGCATCATTCCAATGGCTACCACAGTTGAAACTGTAGTCATAGTAACACTATACGAACAAGAGTAAATTTGAATATAAATTTTAAATCTAACTTTATGAAGTTTGTGCATCATGACTAGGCTAAACATTATTATACGTTTTGTACACAAATATGCAAAATAAAACATTGCATTATAAGTAGTTGAAAATTCCTTGAGAGTTTCAAATTAAAAAATATTGAAATACAAATTCCAGATTATGTAGCAATCAAAATGCGATGTAGTTGTACATATAATTATAAGTAAGTTGATTCTTCCTTTTCTTTATTTGATACTTTATTTTCCAGGTTAGTTATTAATTTTAGTTTATAGAAAATTGTTTGAGCTTTCGTAATTTATTACTTTTTTGTTAAATTGTGCACTTTATGATGAGCTTGATTTTCGTTTATACACGTTCTCAACACAGCGACAGCAGACAATTTTCAACATTACTAATACCTTGACAAAAGTTCTTAAGCATTTTATCAGTACAAATAACAATACTAATAAATCAGAACGCTCAGTGGCACAGTGGCATGTCTGCGGAATTACAACGCTAAAAACTGGGTGTCGATACCTTTTTGTGGGAAGAGCATAGATATTTTATTGTGTAGCTTTGTGCTTAACTTCCAACTATATAAACAATAATAAATTAGATTTTCCCCCGTGAATTTGTTTCATTAAATAATTGTAGGTCATTTTCTTCAATAATATATATATTTATAGTGTAGTCTGAATTTAAAACATATTTGATTTTTGTTATACATGAATGAAATAAAATAGCGAAAAAAGTATTACGTGAGAAAATTAACCACATATTTTTAGCTCAATAGTATGTTAGAGGCTTATCACATTGTCTGGTTTCAATATTAGCGAGGGAGAAACTACAGATGACCCATTGTTTATCTTCGTGCTTATCAAGAAATGACCATAATTATTTTGTCCATAATTTGTAAAATTATTTATAACATAAGTAAAGGCAGTAAAATCTTTTATGACAAAGGAGAATGCGGGTAGTAAAAATTACAATCGATTGTTAAAATTACATTTTACGTTAAATTAGATCAAACAACTAAACATGAACATAGTAAAAAAGGACGATGATTTACAGCAGTTACAGGTAAAAAATCCTAAAACAATGAGTTAGTTGTCTTTATAAAACAGCATATGAATAATTATAGAAATATGTTGCTTGTCGTAAAATCTATATCTCAAGTTCCGTGTACGCTGAATCAAGTACGTTAAATAAAAACAACAATTTAGGATGCAATGCTAATACAAACTTAGCTCCTTTCTCTCCGTACAAAGAAGTACTAAAGGCTTCCTGAGATTCATGTGAAGAAACCTCAAGGGTTTAAACCTGGTTCTCTGTTTTCAATATTAATACTTTATATCACAAAGGTTCAGACCCGGCATGACCAAACATGCTCGCCCTTTCAACCGTGGGGGCGTTTAACGTCACGTTCAATCTCACTATTCGTTGGTAAAAGGATAGCCAAAGAGATGGCAGTAAGTAGTGATGACTAGCTGCCTTTCCTCTGGTCTTACATTGCAAAATATGGGACAGCTAGCGCAGATAGCTCTCATGTAGCTTTGAGCGAAATTCAAAAACAAACAAAACACAAAGGTTCAATTAAACGTGTCTTCCCAGTTTTGGTGTAAAGTAAACCATAATTATTTTTTCCTGTCCCCCATATAAATAAATCACATTGGTATAAGCATAGCCCTTTGGAAGTATTGCTTGTTTATTTGTTCTTGTTTTCCTATAAGGAAAAAATGTACAAAGACTATCTACTGTGTGTCCACGATATGAAATTGAACTCAAATGTTAGGCTTATAAGCCCTTATACTTGCTGCTGTCCGTGATATCTGAACATGATTTTATTATTTAGTTACTAACACAAATAACAGAATTCTATAAACATGACTCCTCCTTTCCTTTTTTTCTCTCAACATTTGATGACTCCCAAATTCATATTTTGGCAGACATTAATTTTATTCAGATTATAATCATGTGTTTAATTCTCACTTTTAGAAAATTACAAAACGTATAGAATAAATTAGACTTTTTAGCAAACAAAGGGTAAGAACAATTTGTAGAATGAACGTAGTGTCATTGCACCTTTGGTAAACTCACCTCAGTGCTACATCACCATCACAGAAATAGGTGAAAACGTTGGATACAGTTCCTCCAGGGCAGGAAGAGGCTATTAGCATGCCAATCGAAAACAACGCATGAAAATGGAAGATGTTCATTAAGGTAAAGGCAGTCAGGGGTAGAAGAAGAAATTGACAGCTAAGACTTATGGCTACACCTACTGGTCGACGAAGTTTACTCCAGATCTGTATTTGAATCGAAAGAGGAGAAAATCGTTATCCAAAGGAACTTACAAACTTACCTTATTATGAGATTGCAATACTAAATTAAAAATAAAATTTTAATTTGTTACTCAAATGCTGATTTAAACAACCACAAAAAACAATAGGTACTAAATCGCATCAAACATGCTCGCCCTTTCAGCTGTGCTAGCGATATTATGTGACTGTTAATCCCAGTATTCGTTGGTAAAAGAGTTGCCCAAGAGTTAGCGGTGGGTGATGACTAGCTGCTTTCGCTCTAGTCTTACAATGCTAAATTAGGGACAGATAGCACTCGTGTAGCTTTTGGCGAAATTCAAATACAAACAAAAAAATACATGGAATTTGCCCTGAGATGGGGCCAAGGAAAGTGCGAGTTTATGGGGCCCTCGTGTAGCATTTCTCAAATATATTCATCAGGAGACGTGCACCAACGTACTGGAGGGAGCAATAGGTTAATGAATTTGACCCTCCGGGGCTTTTAGACCTAAATACTGAGAAAAGAAGAGTGAGAAACAAACACATCTTGTGCATGAAGATCGACAGCAGTGTTTTCCAATGGTGGAATGGATAATAACTCGGAATTGTGATCTTTCCTATAAATGAATGAAAATAACTAATCACAAGGGTAACCCTAGTCGTTATGGGTAAATTCGACATTTCTCATTCCGAATCCGAAGTGAATTGTTTAGAAGTGATACCATCTCTATGGGAAAAAGCCAGTTTAATCAGGATATAAAGATATAAAGCCAGCATACAGAAGAACAGCACACACAGGGTGTTTTAATCGTATGTTACACATTAAATTAGTTCTGTTAAGTTCCCTGATGAAACTCAGTTAGTTTCAACTAAATTAGGTACTACTTTTTAATATTTCTTGTCGATTTTTTGGTTATAAAATGGACCTAACTAATACTCTTTAAGCAAATCAGTTTAACTCGAAAATATTACAAACCAAGTATATTATGTTGAAGCATAGCACAAAAACAGCATCACTTTAAGTCTCCACAGAGAATCCGTAGTTATTAAAACGTTCTGTGAGGGCAGTCTGATTTGTCCAATATACTCTTGCATTGTATAAGACATAACGTATTTTGATTTTCACAAGAGATCGGTCTTGTTTTATGCTGAAGTGAATTTTTTATTGTTAGTTAGAGCAAGTACTGGGGTTTCTTATAAACTCACAAGTGTGACATTGAGTTTAAAACGTCTATATTGCGGCACTGTATAATTGACTATAGCGAATAAAAAATATCTCTAAGGGTATAGTTTTATTAAAATTTGAATAGGAAATTTCAAGGAAAATTTGCTTTAAGTGTGCACCGAGTCGTAAAGGATTAAAGTGTTTTTAAGTATCCATGAAACATATTTGGGTTTTGAATAACATGAGATGGCCAGAATAGTTCTGTTAGATTGTTTGGAGTTAGGCTGGTTGAGAGTAGCAACACGTGATTTTTTTCTATTTGATCTTCTATTTCATACAGTTTATACCTTCTGTTTTTTCGTGGATATTTTTAGCATCTAAGTGTGAGTTTTTTAATAATTACTGTTAGTGCAGACCTTTTTCAAGCATTCAGCTTGACCGGGGTAATCACAAAAAGTTTGCTCTGATTACCTCAAATTATCTAAAACCTAAAAATGTTTTCCGAACACTTGAAAAAAAACAACAACATCTTCTATAAGTTAGTGAAGTTTAAAGCAAATCTTTCCGTGTTAAGGCGTGCGACTCATAATCTGAGGGTCGCGGGTTCCCATCCCCGTCGCGCGAAACATGCTTGCCCTTTGAGCCGTGGGGGCGTTATAAAATTCGGTCAATCCCATTATTCGTTTGCAAAAGAGTAGCCCAAGAGTGGGCGGTGGGTGGTGAAGACTAGCTGCTTTCCCTCTAGTCTTACACTACTAAATTAGGGACGGCTAGCACAGATAACCCTCGAGTAGCTTTGTGCTACTCGAAACATAAGTTTAAGAACTGAGTTGTACTGAATATCTACAGTGACAGATTCAATAGTGAAAATAACATAGTTTTATTCTTAAAAAATAAGTGATAATTACTTGCAAGTTATGAATATTTCACATGTGAAATTTGAAAATGTTCTAATACATAAAAGTATTTTTAATCTTAAATGAAAATTACTTTGCATGTTGCTTAGTCAACATTCTGAAAGAAAAAAAAAATCATGAGAAATCCTTTGATTACAAAATCTTAATCAGCAAAAGTTTGTAAATGTGTGCATACATAATCAAAAATCATTAATTCATGCATATGTAACTTGGTAGTGGTATGACTGGTGAAAGTCATGTGAAGCAACGTAGATACATGAAAATTAATACAAGTTTCACTGATCAATTCCAACATTTTATATAGACTAATAAAAACTACTAATACTATACTACAAATTAGAATAGTTTTGATTGACACCCATATTCTAATTTAAAGGACTTTTCATACATTTTGACCACTTCTTGACTATTATAAACTAGTTATATTCATGTTGTAAAAACACGTAGGTCCAAGAAATCTTGATAAAAATGAAACAGAAACCCTATAATCCGAGCGCTTTCGAAAGTGCTCGGATTATAGGGTTTCTATTTCATTTTTATAAACTAGTTCTATTCGTTGCATGTAACTTGTATAAGTGTAGATTCTCTTCACAGTTATTTAACAGTAACGTTTAACTTTAAAATTTTGGTCTAGTTAGTTATTGAATAGTAATGCTAACAGTATGGTAGTAGTTGTAGTACCGCGTAGTGTTGCACTGCCGTATTCTTCAGAAAGCGTTTAGGCCTAATGTACCTCAGAACGGTTGGTAATGAGTATTAACCCTTTTATTGACAAGGAGAGCTAAGGCGTGCGGCTCATAATCTGAGGGTCGCGGGTTCGCATCCCCGTCGCGCCGAACATGCTCCCCCTTCCAGCCGTGGGGGCGTTACAAGGTGACGGTCAATCCCACTATTCGTTGGCGGTGGGTGGTAATGAGTAGCTGCCTTCCCTGTAGTCTTACACTACTAAATTAGGGACGGCTAGCACAGATAACCCTCGAGTAGCTTTGTGCGAAATTCAAAAACAAATAAGCAAGCAAATCTTTCCTAAAATTCCAGTATTTTGTTGCTTCTTTGTTGCTGTTAAGTTTCCTAATATTATAATGGTTATATTTGTTTTAGATATAAGCTATATATTTACACCTATTTTGCTATGTATTTAATGAATTATATCAAATTTTGATATTGTGGTGTGACGTGGTGTCTAATATGGTTAGTCTATTCAATCCTAATCAAGTTAAAATTTCCTGATAGTGAATCAGGTGTATTTCTCCAAAGGAGATATTTATGTACGCATATTTACAATATTCTGAAATTTGTTTTCGTATTAAATACATATACAGTTTGATTTTAATTAGCTATGCTCAAATATTTTCAATAAAATGAGAAAGAATCCTTAGAAATTATTAACTTATAAAATTGGCAAAAAATTCCCATTAAGAGTGGTAAGAAACCGCTGAAATTAACATAAATTACATAAATTAACAATCTGACAAATAAAAACGACTATAGTATAACTCAAGTAAATTAAGTGTAAGAAAGCAAAACTTATATACGCAAATATCTACCTATTTATGCATACATATACATATCAGTAAGCCGAACATACCTGAGATAACGTGATATCACATCCCATAGCAAGCATGATGATTACAAGAATGAAAACAATAATACCATCGTGAATTTTCTTAATTAACAAAGTTTCCTTATCTGTATGGTTCTCCAATTGAGAATATGTTTTTGTAACGTTTTCAACTATGTTTATATTGTAAGAAATACTATTGTTTAAATCCATTCTACCAGTTCCGTAAGAATTATGCTTCACTTCTGAACTACAGATTGCTGTGTAATGGCTATTCTGTGCTCAAAGACCTATACTACAAAAAGAAGTACTAGGTGTACAGAAAATATCACGTGACTGAAACACTAACGTTTGTATAATTTACAAAATCATTAAATTTTATACGGAATAACTTGTTATTTTTCTTAATAATTACTTTGGAAGAAGAGGGCTTTTGTTTGTTTCTATTTAAGTACAAGGCTACACAAGATAGGCTACTGTATTGTTCCAACAGTGGACATTGAAAAATGATTTTAAGCATTATAAGTTCTCAAAACTGATCGATCAAAGGGCACAGAAGAAAATAACTAGATCATGACGGGGCGATGAAAACATTTTATCATCACAAAATAGTACGTCATTAAAGTCTTTAGCTTTTATCAAGATTTGTGCTATGAGTTTAACGTATTTTCTTAGTCATAGGACGAGAAGCTGGATAGTTAACGGACACTGATTTGCTAGATTCAGCCTCTCATAAAATGAAGTTCATATTACACATACCAGATGTTGAAATGGATTTAATCCATACTCATTACAAAGTTCAACATTAAATATGTTTACCATAATAGATTTTGCAACAAATAAGGTTATAATTATTGAGGTGAATGCAAATATACTTTATGCTGTTAAACTGAAAAAATGTATATTGTGTTGAACACTTACATTGTAATTTATATAATGAGACAGATTTCAATCAACATTTTAAATGATTTATTCGAACAGAAAACAATTTTATCAGACACCTATAGAAAGATGTGAAATATAGCATTTTTACCTATCACACTAGAATATTATCAAAACATACAATGATAAAATATAAGATCAAATTATTATAATTAGCGTCAGTAATTGGTTCGTGCTTCTCGCGCTCTAATTACTTCTGCAAGTTGACGTTGAATGCTGTTAAAGAGGTTAATAATGTTATCCACCGTGATTTCATCCAAACTTGTGACTAGAAGGCGCTGCAACTCAGCTGCAATAGCTTGTTTAGGGACGTGGTTACCAGTTTTCCGGCTCAGCTCTTCCCAACAGTTCTCAATGGGATTACAATCTTGTAATTTTCTACTGCTCGAAATAATCATGTAAAATACAAGCATTGTGGGCAACGCCGTTGTCCTACTATAACACAAAGTTATTGTTTAGTCTTTCCCTAGAATATGGTAGAAATGTCATCTCCATGTGATGTTTATAGGATGCGACATTGACGTTTCCCTGGAAGATATGAAGAGCAGTTTTCCACCACAGTGAATAGTTTGCCAGTCATTTACTGCACCGTCTCCTGCGCGTTCCATGTGGGAAAGACTGTCTTCCCTCATTTGTTCTCCAGGCAAACGACGAAATCTAATCTTACCATCAGCTTTAACAAGCTATTCCTCATTTTTCTGGATACTCTAGAATGAACGTGTTTATGTTCTTTCTGTTGTAAGGTGTTACAAAACTTCTTTCGACTGCAACATGTAAACCTGATTAAAATATGTTCCTGTCAGACAGTATATTTTTGGCATCTATCAGTAGACTTTTCGGGAACATCTTTTTTGTTTCAGAGCGACGATATTTCCAGGATTCTGGATACAGTAAAATAATGATGCCCTACTATTTTGGACATGTTTACTTGCTTCATATACCATTTCTTGACGGTCGAACAATTTGATACCCTGTAACTTCTGGCAAGTGGCAAGGCATGACTGCACCAAGTACAGATAAGTTGCCCGAAAAAAAAACACACCCTTCATAAAAACAAAACAGGTGTGCATCTGTGTTTTAGCGAACAAATGCTTAAACCAACTTATACAGACCAGAATAACAAATTGTACGTCATTGTCCGATAATACACTACCTTGTCTGTTACTCCTTAGGCATTTTTTCAACGACTACTCTATGCATGTAGACAACAACATCAATAAAGAACAGTATGCAACCATTTTGGCCAAAACTGTACATGAATGCTCACCTAATGTCTGTTGTAATCGGTATTAACTTGTGATTAAGGAAAGTTACTTACATGGATCAGAAACTAAGAATATACCTGGAAATTAAATTCTATATCACTGCTCTAGACCTGAAAGAAGTTATCTGAGAATCAAATCCCATATAAGTTGGTTGGCATACACATGAATAGTCCATGAAAACCACAAATTGTACTCACTGAAAAGTTGTATAAAATAGATGCATTATAATATTGTCTCTATGTTTATGAACAAAATGCGATGGAGTAATTGTCGAAAAAAAGTCCTAAAATAATGTTGTTGTTTTTTTTGCATTTTGACACCTGTATAACAACTAAAAATAATTAAGTTCATTATTTTTATTTAACAATGTGTGGACTTGTGGAAAAGTATCTTTATACCAAATTCTACGTAAAATGGTCAAATATAGCCGATTAATTGGTCAAAATTTCCAAAATTATACTTTTTCTTTGAGCTCTAATCCGTCTAAAAAGATTAAAAATGGGCAAATCGAACTTTTTTATGTCAATGTGTTGAATATGTACCAAAAATATATACTTGCGTCAATTTTAATCTTTTCTGTTGTAAATATGACCGCAAGGTAGCTCAACGTATATATTCTTGGTTTGTTTGATTTTTTTATCCCCCATAAAATCCTTAAAAAGAACCAAGTATAAAAAACCAGGTAATCTGGATGTATTAGACAAAGGTACAGTTTGAAGTCAATACGCCGAGAAGTGTAGGAACAGCGGCCATTTAAAGAGTGTTTGAAAGAAGAAGAAATGATAGAAATAACAGTATGTCAGCAAGGAGAGGAAGTCGCACCCTATTATAGGTATCTTAAAGATCAAGGGCAACTCTTAAAAGGCTAATAATTTGCATTAATTGCTGGTTCTGTTGACTTCGATAGATCTTAGAATATTTTTCAACGCATACCTGGACTACAGAGGAATTCATATAAAGACATTTAATAACAAACTTATAAGCATTAAATGGAATGACAAGTGTCTACCTAAAATACTTTAACAAAAATATTAAACTTGAACATGTAGTGAAAGGTTGGTTGGTGTTTTATGGTGTAAAGCAACGAGGCTATCTGCGCCAAACAATTGATAAAAATAAAGTATAATTGTTAAAATTTGTAAAAAGGAATCATGTTAAAACAAAATAAAGTCTATTTTTTGTTTAAAAACTTAAATAGCATTAAAAAGACCAATGGTCCTCAAAAAAAATGTGTAAGATGTCCAGCGAAAAGGGTAAACCTGTGGAAAAACATGTTTAAAATGGCGCCGTCTTTCAAAGTCGTAATGACGGCACGACAGAAAAATGTGGGCGATTGTGACATTGGTGCATCAGTCCCAGATAAAAGAGAATGATGAGTTAAAAACTGTGACAAATGCATAGTTTAGTTAGGATAACATCTTTCTTCCAATCCTCATGGAAACAAGACGTCCAAAATCCAATAGAGGGTTTTATTTGGAAAAACTTGTTTTCACGTTGCTCACTCCAAGTTGACTACCAACTGGCACGGAGCCGAATCTTGACTACAGGACCATAACAGGGCGAGAACAAGGTGAAAACGAACTTGAAGCGATTCCAGGGGCAGTAGAAAACTAAGCGACTCAGTATAAATAGTGCAATTTGAGAACTACTTAGCTTCTATGTGATTCAGGCCAAGATAAATGGCGTACAATTTAGCAGTGAACACAGAATCTGTTGAGGAAATTCTGTGCACAACCACTGAACCACAACAAACCATGGCAGAGCCCACAGAGTAACCTCATTTCGAACCATCTGTATAAATAGGAATGGAGGAATGATTCAAAAGATGTTCAGCAAATAACAAATGGTACTTCCGATCGGGACAATCTGCTTTTCTCAGATGAATTAAAGAAAGGTCACATTTGGGGGTTGTAATAAGCCATGGTGGGATGGGCTGACCAGTGAATACAGCAAGATTATTCAAGGGTAGACCCAATTCAACTCACTGCACCTGGATACGAAGACCAAAAGAAACAATGACAAATCATCTGTTTTGAAACAGGATAGCCCACCAAGGAAGAAAAACACAACCCAGGTGGGATGCTGTGATAAGGATTGGTGTTTTAAAGCATACAGTAAAGACAGTTGTAAATAGCAGAGGTGTAGAGCAGGTTAATGAAATGTTGTGCACAAACTCTAAACTGGAGAAGTGCGGAGAGCTCCTGATGATGAATGGGGTCCAGCATCTTCAAGGCCGAAGTCGTGGCAGAGCCATAGACCAGAGACCCATAATTTGAACAGTTTTGTTCAAATTTGGGCACCATATATCTTTAGCATAGAACATTGATCTGCTCCTCAAGAGGTGGAAGAGAGGAAACGGAGGATGTTCAATGCTCTTGTACAATTGAAACGTAACTGTATGATGTATGGTATAAAGGTCAACTTATGTTCAAAGATAAGCCCCAAGAACTTTGCCTCAGGAACCACGGGAAGCACAATTTCAACAACGCGGAGTTCACGATCGTGGTGAATACCCTGTATACGGCAAAAGTGCATGCAAATGGTTTTAGAGAGAGAAAAGTTAAAACAATTTGCTGTGGAACACTTCAGTAAACGATTGAGATCAGTCTGTAGCTGCCACTCAATAAATCTCATGTTCAACGACTGACACGAGATGTGAAAGTCGTCGATATAGAGCCCATTTGCAATGGTAGTGGGGAGTTGTCCAGTGATGGCATTAATCTTTCTACTTCAAAGTGTGACATGCAAGATACAGCCCTGAAGGACTCCAAGTTCCTGAAGGAAAGAACGGAAAAGTGTCGAACCCACATGAACTTGGAATCTCTGCTCATTAAACATTTTTCATAAAAATGGACAAATGGCTACACAACCCATAAGAAATGAGGTCTGGCAAAATGCCATACCTCCACGTAGCATCGTAAGCCTTCTCAAGATCAAAGAATACTGACACAAGATGTTGTCACTTGAGAAAGGCTTCTGTGATCGACATTTCAAGTCGAATCAAGTGGTCCATGGTAGAGTGCTATTTTTGGAACCCACACTGGGTGGGCGAGAGGAGGTTGTTTGATTCGAGGAATCAGTGGTGGGTCTTTAAACTATAAACTCCCACTCCAGTGATCTCAATAATGTGCTGAATGGAGTATCAGCAAACGATACCATAAACTATGATGACCCCTGGTGAAAACAAATTATGGCCTAAGGAGGATCTAGCTATCTTAAAATAATTCTAAACACATACAACTCATTTATTTCATTGATACTTGCTGTAGCAGGAAATGCTACATTATTTATTATCTTACATACAATGCAAAGCACCTGTATGATAACTGGATAACCAGAGAGTTTGAATGGGTCAATTCAGTTGCATTAAGAATGGATGATTTGATAATGTTCGTTTTGAAGATTGGTTCGTTCATCTTGTCTTACATATAAAGACGTTTTCAGGGCAATTATGTCTTGCTTACAAAAAATGTGAGCAGTCATCTTTCTATCCACATGACTGGAAAGTAAAGCAAGGGGAAATTTCATTTGTATTTCTAACTTCAAATTTCACACACTTAACATAACCCATTTATCATTTCATTTAGTCATCCAATGCAAATATCATGGAGGCAAATTCTATATAAATAAACAATGAATGAAAAATATATCCTTCCATTCCAAAAGACGTATTTTCCCAACTCCTGAAATTCAAGAGAAAACACGAAGTTTTATATTTAAAAATGTGGGACGATATCCCATGATACACTGCTTGCCAACATTTTAAGGCCAATGAACATAAAGAAAAAATATGCATTTTGCGTTGTTAGACTCTATCACTTATTTGAGTAGACCTTCGAAAGATTAAAATAAGAAAAGGGAAATTAAAATAAAATACTTTTTCAGAATTTAATAGGGAAAATGTGAACACTATGAAATTATCTTAAATACTAGCTGGTCAAAAGTTTGAGACTACACCAAAAATAAGCCCTAGACAGGGTAGGAAATGCCCAACAAGAGGTCTCAGTAGTGAGTTGCAGGGCCGTCATTGCGAATAACTTCAAAACTATTGTTTTGGCATAGTCGATATAAGCGTTTGCAGAAGGCTGGCTGGAATGTTATTGCAAGTGGTGAAGATGGCTTCTCGAAGGTCAGGCACTGTTTTGAATTGACGTCCATTTCTATAGACTTCCCTTGTTAACCAGCCCCAAACATTTTCAATTTGATTCAGTTCAGGCGAACGCACTGGATGGTCCAAAAGAATCACATTATTTGCCATGAAAAAGTCCTTTGTCCTGCAGGCATTGTGGATTGCAGCGTTGTCCTGCTGAAAGATCCAGTCATTTCCACACAAGCGAGGGTTTTCAGTCAATAAGGATGCTCTCTCCAACATTCCAGTGTAACTCGCTGCTGTTTGACGCCCCTGTATAACCTGAAGCTCCATTGTTCCATGGAAGGAAAAAGCATCCCAGATCATGATGGAACCTCCTCCACTAGCAAATGTCTCTAGTGGGATATCCTTATCGTGCCAGTAACGTTGGAAGCCATCTAGACCATACAGGTTAAATTTTTCTCATCAGTGAACAAAATCTTCTTCCACTTTTCTACGTCCCATGTTTGATACTTCTCAGCAAAGTTTAACCAAGCTCTTTCGTTGTGTGGAAGGAGGCGTGACCTTTGAGACGTTTACGGTTTTTAAAGCCTTTCTCTCGCAGATGCCGTCTTATTGTTCTTGAGCTGCATTCTGCGTCCGTAATGGCCTTATTCTGGTTCGACGATCGGCTGGTGTCTTGCTGGACAACCCGTCGAATCTTCCTGCTCAACCCCGACGAAATTTTCTTTGGCGGACCACTTGAAATTCTCTTTCCGTAATCCTCAGGGTCTTTTAAGAAATTTGCAACAGCAGTTTTAGTATGCCCAATCTCACCAGCGACTGCACGTTGAGAGAAACCTTGCTTTTGCAGCTCAACAATTCTGCCACGTTTAAACTCTGTCAACTTTTTAGCCTTTGTCACGTTTTTACCCAATGTAACATAGAACATATCAGTGGGAGATATTGACAACGCTAATGCTTGAACACAAATGACTAAATTTCGTTACGTGTTTATCGATTAACGCTTCGTTTCAGTACGGTCTTAAACTTTTGACCAGCTAGTATTTAGGCTAATTTCATAGTGTTCACATTTTCCCTACTAAATGCTAATAAGTTTTTTATTTTTATTTTCCATTTTCTTATTTTCATCTTTCGAAGCTCTACTCAATTACGTGGTTTAGTCTAACAACACAAAATGCATATTTTTTCTTTATGTTCATTGGCCTTAAGATTTTGGCTAGCAGTGTATGTCTCCAATACAAGACCCCTATTACAGTAAAGAATGTCAACTTTGGTACAGGAAATCAAGCACATCAAAATGCCGGAGATGTCGATATTGTATTTATACATATCTGAGATATGTGCAGTTTGTATTAGGTTTTGCAAAAAAAAAACAACACAAAAAAAACCAGGGAGAATATATTCAGGAGAGGGAAGCAGTGACATAGCTCAGGAGTAAACTGATGAAGAATAAATAGAAAATACAGTCAGGAACATATTGAATACAAAAATAGAAGCAAAATAAAGTTAGTAATCAATAAGAGATTTTGAAAAAGGAGGCTAGGTGCTGATCCAACTTGACGGGAATTCCAAGAAACTCTTCTTTGCCATATAATAATAATGACCTTGAGGTTTTCTTTCTCAGGATTAAGACATTGAAGCCAACATATTTTTGTATCACAAATAGGGTTTCAAGGCACTTTTAGATTTTGACCAGATTGTTTAAATACAATGAAGAGACAGCAACTAAAACTTGAAGTTCGACAATTTGACATTGAAGTAGCAAATCGATGTAATAGTTAAGTGTGGTATGATCACGAACTTCAATTATACACACGATCCTTGTATTACTATTATGTGGAACTATAGCTTTTAGATCAAGAACTAGCTCATCATATAAGTTCTACATTCTTTTCGTCACATTTATTTGCCTTTTTGTTTGTAAACCTTAAATATTTTAAAAGGTAAATGAAAAGCCTTTGATTGATGGAAACATAGACCCATTATATATATCATATTCGTTTTTCCTGTGCCACAATTATTTGTCTTTCAGTTTGTTTAACATTAGATATTTCAATGTTTAATAACCCTTTACTAAATGAAAAATGTGTTTTGTGTGTTTTCTTATAGCAAAGTCACATAGAGCTATGAGCTATGTCCATCAAGGTGAATCAAGCCCCTTAGTTTAGCACTGTAAATTTGAAAACTTACCGAGGGAGCACTTAATGGAAAACTAGACTGAGTATGGCCACAAACTGTAATTACACAAATAATCCTTGCAGAACTTGTGCGATTGGAAATATAGGTGAAGTATTGATCTATTATTAAGTTACATATATTTCAGGTTTGGCCTAATTATTTGCCTTTTAGTTTGTTAGTGTTGCCCATTTTTAAAAAGCCTTCTTTCGTCCGAATCGGTCCGATAGCAATAGGCATTCTGCCAGCGAATAAGAAATTATAGGTGTCCAACTTTAATGGGATTAGTTCAGAAAATATTTAGCAAATACATACATATGTGTATATAAATTCAATTAAATAGCCGCTTGGAAAATATTATTTTATTCTTTGCTATTGATGATGTGCATGTGGAATAAGTTGAATTTGTTTAGGTCAAAACGTTCGAATTCACCCCAAAATGCGGTACTAGGAACAGCGTAGATTACATTTATAAGGCTTTAAAGCAAGGGTGAGCAACTTATATTTCATAGTGGCCATAACTGTGACTAATGAAAACAACGTTGGTCACACTATTAAAAATAATTAAAAGATGTTAGTTTAATCAAAATAATTGCATTTCAATTAACCCTCAACATGTAAATTAATGGGGTTTTCATCAACAAGTTCCGTGAGATTTGGCTTAATATCTACGCTCAATGAGTATCTTAGCTCTGCCCCTAAATTTATGTCAGTAAGCTGAGATCTGTATCTAGACTTGAGAAAATCTAGCATAGAAAATATTAACTCACACATCCATGTGAATCCAAACATGGAAAATAATTTTGAAATTACTATCTTTAAATTTGGAAGACTCTCATTTATCAGAAAAGGAAGCCATATCTCTCTGATACAACATTTTTGTTTAACTTTCATGTGTTCGACACTTTGCAGGGTCAGCATTTCGTCTTGAAATACACACTTGTCAAAAAAAAAATAGATGAAATTTCCGGACTAAAATTTCCTAAGTCAAATTGAAATGGATCATGCAAAATTTCAAATATCAATTTGAAAATCTTAAATTTGGAGAAACATGATTCAAATTTTTGAGATAGATTTTTTATCCAGTTTACATAGAGATCATCTTTAGCATCAGAGAAATAATGGTTTTTATTATTTTCCAGAAAACTATTAAATTTTGCACAAGATGGCAAATCATTCTTTTGTAATTGTTTCACAAGGAAGTTTAGTTTAATTGAAATTCATGAATAGACTGTGATCGCTCGCTTATTATTTTACCTCTTCCCTGAAACTTCGTATTCAAATTATTCAAGTGAGCCATCACGTCGCACAGAGAGTGCAAATCATATTATCAAGACAAAGTTTCAATTTCAGGAAAATTTTAAATCTTACCTTTTTCAACAAGATACTCTTTTTTTTGAGGGGGGAATAAGGAAGTTTGTTTGTTTTGGAATTTCGCACAAAGCTACTCGAGGGCTATCTGTGCTAGCCGTCCCTAATTTAGCAGTGTAAGACTAGAGGTAAGGCAGCTAGTCATCACCACCCACCGCCAACTCTTGGGCTACTCTTTTACCAACAAATAGTGGGATTGACCGTCACATTATACACCCCCACGGCTGGGAGGGCGAGCATGTTTAGCGCGACGCGGGCGCGAACCCGCGACCCTCGAATTACGAGTCGCACGCCTTACGCGCTTGGCCATGCCAGGCCAAATAAGGAAGTAAATCATTCCAAGACTTTTCCTCTATTTAACCACCTTACACTTGCAAAATCAGCAAGTTCATCGAAAGTACATTCATTACTTTTCTTCAAAGACTCAACAAAACTGTCGATGGATGAGAAAGCTTCGACTTTTAATATAATTCACAATTTTTACAACAATGTTCATCAAATTTTTCAATTCATCACTTTTAAATATCTGAGCACATAAATTTTCCTGATGCAAAATGCGATGGAAGATGCCACCATGGAGTTCACATTATTTTTAATCAAATGCTGTTTCAAAAGAGAAACAAATCCAAATTTCACCCAAGTCATGGCGGGAGCACCGTCTGTTGTGACAGAAACCAGTTTTTAAAATCCAGGTTGAATTTTTTTGACATTTCAAGAAATTTTTCAAAGATATTTTTCCACATGTTCGATCTCGTAATCCACAAAGGCCAAGCATTTCTTCCCTTACTTGAAGATCTGAAGTTACATATCGAACCCAAATATCAACTGTGCAGTGTCACTAACATCTATTGACTCATCTAGTGCTAAATAAAAATACAAGTCTTTTAGTTGTTCAAGCAACTGATTTTCTATGTCTTTCGCTAACTTTAGCATTCTGCAGACAATTGTTCTTCAATTTAATTGCAAATTATTTATCTTTTGAAGAATATCATTTTTTATTTCAATGACCACAATCAATATTTCTTTTATTAGTTCAGCAGCAGAAAATGATTTCTTTTTTGAGCTAGAATCCAAGCTACTTTATAGCTAGCTAACGCAAATAGTTCTATCGATGATAAAAATCTTTTTGGTTTCCATGTTGTTCATGAAGTTGTGTTTTCAGACGGCTAATTTCAGTCATACGATTTTTGCTATAAACTGGAAATTTTACATCAAATTCGTAATGAAAATTGTTAAAGTGTTGCCTAAGATTGTATACTTTATTATTCCTAAAAAACTTTGTTACGCAAAAGACACACCGGTTTACTATTTGCTTCAATCACTGCAAATTTCAACCCCCAACTTTCATTAAAGTTTCGTGTTACGTTTTTCTAGTCACGCATCATTCTCTTTTCGGCAGTAATGCCAGAACCAATTAAATTGTCTTAATGTTCTGAGTGTTCACCATCATCATTCGTTTTCGAATTATCCACTTATCCATATTATGGGATTACAAACAAAATATATTTAAACACTTGAAAGCTGCACACTAAAAACATGTTTGCAAGCATGCAAAACAATGCAAACTCGATAACAAACATCTAAACCATACTGGCGTTACAAAATGGAAGGGGTCTGCGGCAGTGATGAAGCGCGCAACATTAGCGATGACGTGGGGCAGTGCAGTAGCTGATCGCTAAATTTGCGATAAAAGAATAAATGATGGAAAAAGTTGATTCCTAAACTAAAGCTAGCCACAATTGTGCTATCCAATGGTCATGGAGTTGCCCACCCCTGCTTTATAGTCATCCAGCAGGAATTAACCGCCTAAGCTACCTATCGGCCATAATCAGTGATTAAGAGCCTTATACATACAAAAAAGGCAAATGAGATCGAGACGAAAACATTATGCAGAATTTGAAAGGGAGCAATTTCCTAGTAATATGTTTGTCAACTTTGGATGTTCAATTCCCAGCGATAAATAAAGTGCAGACAGGCTATATCTATTGCTCTGTAATTTAATTCTTCAATAAGGCATCAAATAATATTAATATAGAGGGCTTCACGGCAACCTTTACATTTTCACCAATTGGGAATTGACGCGGGATATTTTTTATTGAATTTATGTGTGCAATTTATAGATTGAATCAAAGATTTGAATTACACACAATATGATAACAGAAAGTCTTATTTTAAATCGAAGTGGTTGTAATAAGCTTTCTGAAGTAAAGAAACTAAAGTAAGTGGAAATCTTAATATATTTTTCAAGTGCGGAAACAGATTTTAGTGTCCTAGCGGTAGCACTAACAGTAGCGTTAGACTTAGAAGTTAAAGTGTTAGTACCTGGTCATTGGTAGAACTTAAAAGTTACAGTGTTAACACTGTACAGTCTCTGCTGTAAATGGTAACTAACAATTTACTGCTGGTACTTCTAAGTCTAAAGTATTGAAAGTTGGTAGGCAAACACGAGTTTTATAAATTATAAAAATAATTATATATCGCGAGAAAGACGCGGATTAAATGTGACTAAAATGGTTTCCACAAGTAACAGAATACAGGTAAAGCCTGAAGATCAAGTGTGGTCAACTCAGTTACTGCCGTACCAAATGTTACTATTCATAGGTCCAGTAATCATGGTTTAGTGACATTGTTTGCTAAGATGATTTCTGTATTTTCTAAACACTCTCCACCATACCATAATATACCTTAACCTCACATTTTATAGCTAACTGAAATAAATAAGTTTTGTAAAATCAAGCTTGACCAACAGAGACAGAAAGGTGCAGTCAAATCTTAGTAAATTCCTTTGTGAGCCAGTCAAAATTAAAATCATTCATGAAATGAATATGTGGAGTATCAATAAATAATTATTGGTATAAATAAGTTAATATATAAAAAAGCCAGTGGATTTTGGTAACACTACATTCTAATAATGACTTTTATGTCATGTTGCTTAGCAACAAAAGTATAACTTAATACTGTTAATCTATGTACCGAATTCAGTCTCCATTGATTAAATATTTATTTAAAATTAAGTACTTTGTTGACATAACAGAAAATAGCTTGGTTCAGGAATAATTTAAAATCAAATTGATATTTTTACTTTTTTCAAGATAAATTTTATGCACTTGGCTCTCGTCTAGGTGATCCCACACTATGTTTTTACTTTAGACTTGTTATATCAACACTGGTGACACTTATAAGACTTCATGGCATTGGATCCTTATGGTCCCTCATAACTAAAATTATAATGGGCAGATAGTAATTTAAGAGATTTAACTTGATTACTATGATGAGAGCTTTGTGGATTGTAGAAGATCAAGAAAGTTAATCAAACAGGAAATTAAGAAATCATAAAATGTAAAGATTAACAGTAAGGATTTCTTTAAACATGTTAAAGATGAGCAATAATTAGGATGGGAATATAGTTTTTGAGGATGATAAAGTAAGGCTAACATCTGATGAATGACTGGGTTATTAAACCTTTTCATTAATTTTTACTAATGAAGATTTAAGTGAGATTTGTTTTTGTCCTTGCTAAATGGAAAACACATTTAAGAATATTACATTAATTAATTGAAGGAGATTATTGGATTGGATGTGTGAGAAGTGTCTCTGTTGAAGTTACATTTTTGTGTATTTTACCAAATATTTGGAATAATTAACTTATTAAAAATAATTAATACTGATTTTTACACTGAATGATCTCCTGTACACTGTTATAAATAAATTTAATCCCAAAATTAATTTAGATGAAATCACTTATTTTTGTAACTAATGATGGAATGTTGTTATTTTTAGTTTATATATTTAACAACATCTCTGCAAAATATGCAAATTTAATTAAAGTGATATGTATAACAAATAAATTAATGATTTTTATGCTATTAGTAAGTTAGACATAATGTGCAGTCTTTTAAAGTATTTTTGGTATTAAAGCATCATGTATGTTAATAGGCTATGGATACTAAATATGTGCAACATTATTGTGTTTTACATGTAGTGTATAGGCATACCATGTATTTTTTACATTTAGTATATCATTAATATTGAGCTCCTAAATGTTCATCCAGTGGCTCTGAACACTGCTCTGTTAATTTTCCTTTTATTACTTTTGCTTACGTACAAACTTTAGAATTTTTGTTGTTTACAATTTATAGTTTGTGATTTATGTTGCCAATTCTGTTTGTGATTACTTTATCCTTAAGTTCTTAGTAGTAGGGTTTCTGTTTTACTGAGTACTATGTATATTTTTTTTTTAGGTATACTTTTTTTTTTTTTTACATAAATGGCTAATAGTGATGGAACAATTTCAGTTATACTGGCTCATGTTAAATGAAATAAAACGTGATTTAGGCAACAAAGGATAGCTAATGTTAGTAAAGTGAGATCAAAATCGAGCAAAACGTTTGTAAGTAAGAATCAGAAGTATATTTGTTTTGTATGATGCAGGTATCAGAATTATTATTACTTTTTTTACTTGAAGTTATTCTGCTTTGAGCTAGCATGGCCTCATGACTGTAGGGTCTTAGGTTCAACTCATATTTGCCTTCTGTTGACTAGAGGAAAGACAACTGGCTAGCAGTGCTCACTACCAATACTTGGATTACTTTTTGGAACATTGTACTAATCTGATGTAGCTGGTTTATGGGCTTGTCAATAAAACAATTAGCAAATACTAGTAGCCCATCTGCACTTATTACTAGTATTATTATACAGGGTGTTCGGTAAGTCACTGTGCACTTATATATTTATTAACAGACAAAACTGCACAGTGACTTTTCAAACACCCTGTATTATAATAAAATGACAAAAGACTGGGACTTATAGCGAACAAGGCCAGTTCTTTACCATTGAGCTATCCATAAGTGAAGCTATCCCCATTAATTTTTATTTGTAAAGCTTCTCACTATTCACATGATCACTGCTATATTATGATAGGGACAAAGACCATATCATATGATGTTTTTCACAGACTTATTATTTTTATATGTTAGTAATATTATGTATTAGAAGTTATTCTGGATGAGTCTTTGATTTATTATGTGCATTTAGGTGTTACAATTTCAAATAGTCAGGAAATTTGAATTGAATTTGGCAGTTAATTGAATTTTGATATATATCAAATATAGGACACTTGCCAACAAGATTGATACCTTAATATTCTTTATAGTATGAGTATATTTTAATATACAAACAACAATACAACTTATAATAATGGTTTATATACAAGAGTTTTACAAACTATGCCAAGTCTTCTATCTGGCCTAGAACTGTATATTTCATTGACAGTTCAGGTTTGCTACAAGCAGATTAATTCTGAGTTGATACACAAATACACTTCACTTAATGGGAATGCTAGCTAGCAGTCTTTTCTTGACTGGCCTCACACTACTTACAAATTAACTTTTTACTAAAGAAGATACCTAAGGCCCTTGTAGGAGTACTAACATCTGAAGCTAATTCTCTCAAGATGAATGGTTTATAATGATCAAAATCTATTAATATTCTGAGTCAAATTATGTAGTTTTCCAAGACTTATACTGACTGTTGCAAACTAATGATATTCTGTGTCTGTCTTTTGATGTGTTGATTCATAAACTCTAGGCAAAATTCTTGAAAGTTCATTTGGCCCAACAATATTTGAAGATACACTAGTGCTTTCATAAAACATATATTATTGATTCTTACTCTCGAGAATCTTATACAAACTTAGAGAATGTGCAGAACTTGTGCAATACACATTTAACAATACGAGTTACATACATTTCTAAATATATAGTAAACTGAAACAAACATAGATATTAAAATAATATTAAACCCATTATGGTAGTAGTAATAACACATAGATCATGTATGTTTCAAAATTTAAGCCGTGTGATTTGAAAAACTAACTCAAAAAAGAAAATGGGGGTAACTCTTGCTGACAAATTGAAGCATGCCTGCTGAAAATCAAGTTTCACCTGTATCTTTATATAAAAGTACTGGGAAGCAAACGACAACAAATTATCCATTAAGGTATATTAAAATAAATTATTATAATAATGATAGAATAAAATCGCAATTATATTTTAATGTATGACAGTATAAGTTTATGATCAGTGTGCACTTTATGCATGATATAATTCAATGTCAATTCCTATCATGGTTACATTTTGTTGACCAGTTCAACTTGAAACTTGATCACACATATAGCAGCTGCAAGTGTTCCCTATTGTTTATTGATAAGTACAGAAATATATAATTATGTTCTCTGAACATTTTTTAATGGAAATATATAAACTTTTCAGTCAAGTTATTTTCAACAGTCAGTGGAGTTACTGCAAATTTTTTTTTCTTAGTTCTTGTATAAAATATATTGTAACTACAGTTTATTTGTACATAATAAGTCATAGAATATGTTTTATATTGTTATTTTATACAGTGTAAAGTATTGGGTTGAGGAATAATTCATGAGCGTTTTTTCAAGATAAAAATATATATTCATAAATGAAACGCTTTCGCAAAATATTTCATGTCATTTGATAGATAATTTTTTGCTCTAATAGATGGTGTGTTTGATTTTCATATGTCTTTAATTTTTGCTTTCATTTTCAGCTCATTAAATGGAATGTCAAGTGGACAAAATCGAGCATTTTCGACACCATCTGCTTTTCGCATTTAATTTCTTGCAATTTTGTTTAAAACAATGCATACTATATACCTAGGTATTACATGAAATAAAGTATTATAATAAATATTTTGGGTGTAATGTGTTCATGCATTGAAGTATTGTATAGTCTTGCATGTAATACTTGAATGAAATTATTTAAAAATGTTCACAAATTATTCCTCAACCTAATACAATGTAGAATGCCATATTTGTTACTTTAACCCTTTCACAACAGCTCTGTATAATATACACAAGTTCATCTACACATTTGCACATGTTAAGTATTTGTACAATAACTATTGATGCAGCATGTCTCTCTTCACAAAATTTGATACACTTTTACTAAAGGTTACAAGTATTTTGTAAGTAAAAAATCAAATGTTTTAATGAAATTTTTACTAAAGATTTGTTTGTGAAAATAGTCTATTTCATTACTAGTCTGAATGCAAAGTGATTTCTTGTTATGATTAAAAAATTATTCTTCATCCCCAAAATCTTAAATATTATTTATGGAAACCCTAAAATCTCCTAAATACATTTTAGGTGTTTGTTTTAAGCAAAACTTTATATATTTTGTTATTTTCTATACTTTAACCATGTGGAGTCTGTCACTTGATCAACCTCATGTCCATCATAAAAAATTAGGAAATATAAATTATGCTTTTTATGTGCTGGAATGACTACATATTATAATGCAAAAATACAAATGTTTAGTCTAATTATATTACATGTCATACTACTATATATGAATACTATATATTTATTATTTTTTATTATATTGCTCTTCCAGTCATGGCTACCTAACATTACATTAGCTTGCATTGATGTGGTGCATGTGCACTCGGGTTAGTATCCAGTAATATAAAACTGACCTGTAGTCTTTCCTGTCATTGCTGTGTTTTAGTGGACTAGTATTTTGTGATGTAGTCTCATTTCAATTATTATATATATGTATTACTATTTACAAATAAATTATTAAGCTTATATTTCTTAAAATATGGAACAATAAATCAAGAGATAAAGCAAACAATTGTCTCTTTTCACTATGACCTTTGTACTCCATTGCTGCTGGACATAGATTGCTAAGCCTTTTAAAATTTGAGAAGTGGGTAATAATAATAAAATGATAAGTAACTACACTGATACAATAGAACTCTGCTATAATTTATTAAGCTTAGTAACTGAGATTTATTTAGATTTTAAAAATTATGAAACCTCAAATAGACTAAATGCAACACTTACCTCATTGAAATCTTGGATCAAAGGAACGTTGTTGCATTTTCAAAGATTAAAATGGTGGAAAAACTATTCTGGGAACATTCTAAGCTGTTGATTGGTTATTCACATGTCAAATACTGAAGTAAGTGTGTATAAGGGACCATTTGGAAAGAGTTGAATGGGGCCCATGTATGTGATTCAGTACATAAGCTATATCTCAGCAAAATAAAAAAGTATGAGGCTCTAATTTTATATTCTAGCTTGATAATATTAATAATTTGAGTTCCTAATTTGTACTAAACTATAGACTTAGCATTTTGACATCACAAATGTCTAATTTTTCAATATATCACATGACTCACTAAAACCTGTATTTAAATGTGTTCTTTTAATAGTTACTTTTAAATTAAGAAATTAACTTGTACATAGTATTATAGTTTGAATTATAATATACAATTTGATTACATACTTATTGATATAAGTTTATAAAATAGTAGTACAATAAAATTTTGAATGCAAGTTAACAAGCACGATGAAATGGCCTTTGAACCCTGGCCCATTGTGAAAGGGTTAATCGAGTGAGTGATATAGCATTAAGATTTGTAAGTATAAATTCACTGAACATTGCTTATTGCAAATCTGTTAATACACTTATATTTATAAGTTGTCACATTGTTAAGAGGTTGTTGTGACTAAATGGATAAGGAATAGAGTTTTGTTAGCATTTGCCCCTAGAAATTTATGGATTCCAGATTTGTTAATGCCTGTTATAACTTCCACTAAAACACAAATTCATGAAAATAAGAGGGGTGTTACAAACATATACTTGCTCACACACACACAAATTGAAGAAGTGGAAACAGTAAATTTATACAGTGTTAAAGAATACAGTTAGGTAATTATAAATTATAAACATAACACAACATAATGAATCAGTAAATCTACATATTTGTAATGGGTACTGCAAGTTAATTGCTTTCCCTCTATTTGACAGTGCAAAATTAAGGACTGCAGCAGATAACCTTAGTAACTTTACCATAGCTCAAAAATAAACAAATATAATGCTTCTGCATCTAAAAGGATCAGAAAATTTGGTAGCAACTGGAATCATAGCAAAGGCTCTTGAATTACAAGGTAACCACTCTAATTACTAGATCATGCTGACTCAAAGCTGAGCAGGTTTCAGTTAATGATAAAAACATGTAATGCTAAAGATCAGGTTTTAGTATCTGCAATGGACAGAGCACAGATAGTCCTTTGTGTAGCTTTTTGCTTAACTTGAAATGAAACCAATGTAATGGCAATATATTGATTACTCGAGTAGTTGAAATAGTTAAAAAAACAATGCAAAAATCAACAAAGTATTGAACAGTAATTTTGATTAATTGATTATTTTTATAATAGTTATTGTAATTTCTATTCCTTGATAACTAGAAGAAAAAATATCTGAAACACTAAGTGATAATTTTACTGTACACTTATTGATACAATTAATGCTCATAGGTAATCACTTATATTGATTAATTAATCAGCTCTGATTATAACAGGGATCCAGTTTGGTTGTAATTCATTAATAACAACATTAAATAAATAAAATATCTAATCAACATTCAGAATCAACAGCTGAGATTGTTCCTGTTGAAATTTTAGTTGAATACTTCTTGGATCATTACAATGTCTTGAAAGCATTAAAAAGGGGAAAACATTAACTGTTCTAGATTGATTTTTTAAATTATATCATGTAACTATGTATTAGTAGTAAAATATTTTAATTAAAACGCATCTTCTATTATTTTCTAGTCTCTCGAACCTTGGCATTAGAAGTCTTGACAGTGATGGTTTAAAGTTCTTAAGCGAGTTGGAGAGCTTGGACATTTCAGGAAATCATCTACGTTCCATACCAAACTTGAATTTACCACAGCTGAAAGTGCTAAACTGTGAAGATAACATGATTCAGGACATAAGTTTCTTGCACCAGTTCTCACAGCTAAAAGAACTCTTTCTGACAGGCAATCCTCTCTCTGTAAATATCTTTATTTAATATTTATCAAGATTTTTTTAATAGTTTATTATATAAGTACTCTTATTGATGTAATCTCTGACTGCATTTATACTCTTAAATCACAAGTAGCATGATTAATGAAAATGAAGAACTTGAATTGGTATAATCATTCCTATAATTAATTCACTAAATTTGCTTCCATAGTATCAATAATGTTGTTTTTTTATAATGTTAGAGGATCACTATTTTTCTTTTTGAATTTCCATGCATTTATGATACTTAATTTTTGAATATTTTGTACTCACCAAATAGACAATGTATCATGACCATTGTTGATTCCCCCAACATAAATAGGTTTCTTATATAAAATTTAAATTTAAATCCCCATTTGATAGTTAGTGTTTCGATGTTGTAATGTATTTTGAGTAACAAGTGTTCTCATTGTGCTCGTAACTTTAGTTGCCAAAATGATTTTGTGTTGAAATGGAACATTTCTGTCATTCTCTTTCATTCAATTTATATATATATTCACACACATAAATACCTTTTGAATTGTGGTACAAAAAAATTTGTTAGGTAAATAAGTAAATGATTTTTTTACCTGAACATTATTTTAAACCATAACAAAAGCTTAAGGAGAAGCCTTATGAACCAGATTCAAATAGTCCATTACAAATTTAAATGACTGTGAATCACATTTGTGTGACATCGATTTAACAACATTGTGTATTTAGTTATACGTCAGTGGAGTATTACATTACCGTAAAACCATGTCACTCGGATATGAGTGACATGGAAGTGAAAGTGTCGAGTATTGTGATGCTAAAGTTGATCAGAAAAAAAAAAGTTAATTGTATATTAACAAGCAAAATTATTTCTTCCACATTGTTTCTTTTAATTTATTAGCCATCATTCACAGTTTCAGCAATCATCTAAAGGTTTTATTGTCTGGAGATTAAGCAAAAGTCAATCAGTTAAAAATATTCCAGCTCTTAAGAGGTGCTATTTGTAATAAAGTGAAATGATGGATAATGAATCTTAGCTCATTTTTATTTTAATAATTCTAACTTTAATTGCTAGTCATGTTAAGTGAAATCTAGTAATGATTATGTAGCTTTTATATTTATAGAACTAATTTTATGCATAATGCAATATATGTTCAGAAGTTATTCATAACATTGTGTGCACTTTGAAAATGACTTGCACATGAGTTGCAATATAGTGTGGAGTTATGTCATTACTAATTACATCCAGAAACATCATCAGAAATTATTAGTAAAGTATCAATATTTTAAGTGAAAATATACCCATTGGATAACATGGCTGACAATACTTTAGTTACATTAAATTTTCAGCATAAAAGTATAATTGTTGTGTACTAAGTACTAGAGTTTTGTGTATGCTTTTTTGAATTTAAGTTTTTCTGAAGGCTTTTATTTTGTTTTTGTAGCAAATCTTTTGTGGGAAAAATTATTTTGTCAAAGTTTAAAAATCAAAGAGTAATGCTTTTTTCAGGCATTTTGTTTTAAATGTTAAATATATAAGTGGTTAGTTTTAAAAAAATCATTGTTTTAAAGACTCTTTCATTACTGCATTTTTAATGGCACTTTAAATTTTGCAGTGAAATGAGATATGAATTATTATTAATTTGCATACTGTGGAAAGGTCTTATTTTGTTGCTTTAAAGTGAGTGCAATATCCAAGTATGAATATATGGTGTAGAAATTGTAAGTCAGAGTTACTTAACTGTTTTTTTATTTGAAAGACTAAATGTATTTCAAATATAATTTAACATGAAAGATAAAAAAAATATTATGTTAGTGTTAATAGAAATAACTACATTGAAAAAGTAAAGGGAGTGAATTTCTGTGTATATATTTGAAGTTTGAAAAACTTGAATATGATGCTGTTATCTATTGACATATGTATGTTAACATAGTCCTTAGTTATATTCACAGCTCATATGTGGTGACATAAAGTTCTTTAGATGAAATACGTTATCTTTAAAGATAGTAAAATGTATATCTGAGCAGTGTACTTATTGGAAATTATTGTACTTCTCAATGTAAAATAAGGAGCACCTCATCTGCTAAATACCCAGGTGATACAATATGTTTACAAAAGACAGTGAAGCAGTTGTAAATGTTACAATGACTTTAGGCATCTTAAGATAATATAAGATATGCCATCAAGAACTATTACTTGAGTATTGATAAAAACAATTAAAATTATTTATCACTATTTCCTGTTGAAGTTAATATATTTAAATTATTATAGCCCTGAGTTATTTTCATATTTTTTATGTGATGACATGGAGTTCTTTAGATAAAGCACATTATCTGTAAAGTAAAGATAATACAAAAGTACATCTGAGTAGGCTATTTATTGTAAAACACTGTACTTCTCAGTGCAAAATAAGGAACACCTCAACTGCTAAACTCTGGAGATACAAGGATATGTCTTTTATGCTATGGCTTCTGATTATGGTTTTTTCTTTTCTTGAACTGTAATCTTATGTCCTTTTGTCTGATGAGGTGCTCTTCTTTCTTCTTTGTCTTTGTCTTTTCAATTATCTGATTCTTTCACCTTCTTTACCTTACTCTTTGGCTCTATCTCAACCCTTCCTCTACTCACTGAGGTTCATCATCAAATTCCCAGTGGTTTAGATGGGAATACTTTTTCTTATTTATTTGCCACTTTGGCTTCTGTTTCTTCCTACACTCTCTGTTTTGATCTGGTCTTTTGTTTTTGGGATCTCCTCTGTAGGGTTGTTTTCCTTTTGGGTATCTTCACCATCTCATATCTAGGACCTTTGCTTCACCTCTTTTCATACAGGTTAGGCATTTTATGGTATTTCAGATTTCTTTAAATTTGAACTAAAGCTGCTCTTTTCTCCAGCAGTTTTTGTTTCCTTAGTTTCCTGACTTACCATTCATAGGTACCTTTGTTTGCTAACAAGCCTTGAGACTCATATTGAGCTAATGTGTCCTATTTTTCTTCCAATCCTCTCTCTTTCACAGGATTGGCCTTTTGGACCCATTTTGGTAGGATAAAACAAGTGTTACCTTTATTTTGTTTTCAGTATTTATCATGTCTGAGCTGGCTCTTCACACATTTTAAGTCTGTTTTGGCTCCCACTCTGTAACTTTTCCTCCTGAGAATTTTCTGTGAGGGGTGGACTTGATTCTCTCCCTTGCATCTGTACACTGTAATGATCTTGGTGTCCAAGGCACTTTTTTTCTTCCAGCATAAGGGTTCACTGACTTTTGGGGACTCTTGGTTCTCTGTTAGTCTTTGTTCCTCTTATTCATGTGTGCATGCATCTCCTTTAAAAGGCTTTGGTTTAATGGAACATATCCTGCAATCTTTGATTTCTTTTCTTATGTTTCTTCCTTTGTCTCTACATATTTATGCCATGATAGTTTGATCATTCCAAATAGCCTTAGGTATTCCACTCACAACCCACTCAACTTGCATCTTTATACTGATATTTCTCTTTCTGGTTGGAGCATTTCTTTACTTCTCCATCCTTTATTCAGAGGAATGTTCTCTTCACATATTTCATGAAATGGCTGAGACATATCATGCTTGCCAGTTTTTTTGTTATTGTTGTCAGGACATCTTTTTTAATCTATTTAGATAATTTTATGGTTATTTTTCACATCAATTGCTGTTAAGATATCTGCTCTTAATGTCTGTTTTCACACTTGAATTCCTATATTAGGTTTATGTCATCATATCCCATGCTTCTCCACTAAGCAACACTTACCTCATGAAAGTCACACCCCTGAGCCTTGTTCCCTCTAAATTGCATGGCTGCACAACAACCAATCAAATGCTGTACACTTAGTTATTCCATCTGTGCACACCACAAGTAATGGTGAGGAACTTCAAGATTTTACTGACCCTGGCAGTCGATAGGCTTAAAATCCAAATAACCAACTTGTAGCATTGCAGGTTGGCATATTGATACCTAATGTGCAGCTTACAACACACTGTGCATATCTTATCACAGATATTCATAGAGGAAGTGTGTGTGTGTGTGTGTGTGTGTGTATATACATTTTCCCTATTTGAATTTTTGTCTCAAATATGCTGCACTTGAGAAATTTTTGATTTGTTGGAGTTCTTTAGAGTAAATTTGGTTTCCTTTTCCATGACCTTTGATAAAGTGAGACACTAACCTAAGAAATTACAAAATATGTTTTTGCATAGCTTTACAAATATTATGGAAAAAATAATTTTTTTATATATTAAACCAAGTTAATTACACTATAAGAACATTTACAGTGTTTACTGATATCAACTAATGTTTTTATTCAGAATTTTTATACATATTTTAAAAACTTTCTTTCAGAATGCTGACAGGTATATTGCTGTTGCTCAACTGCCAACCTTAGTATATCTAGATGGAAGAGACTGTTCTAAGTTACGAGAATTGGATATAAAAGTAGAGGAGAGATTATGGCCACAAGTGAGTAGTTTCTAATAACTTGAGCTTTAGAAGGAAATTTTGTTGGGTGAGTTCTGAAACAGTTTTGTGACATCAGAACTTTTTGTAGGAATTAATTAGAAGGTTTTAAAAAGTGAACATGAAAATATTGAAAAATGGTATAAAACTTCTTTTTTATTTGAATGCTTGTTTTGATCTGAAATATCTGTGCAGTTGTATCCTTCACATTTGATTTTGAAAAGACACAAAATTTTGAAAATGTTCTGAAAAAGGTGTTAAAATATTAATTTTTTTTAATTTTATGAAAGAATAATTCATTAGTGCCTGAAATATTTAAGCTTTTTTCAAACATGTTTGAAGGCCAAAATATGAATCATGACAATTGTTGATTTTTTACAAAAGAATACAGTTTTATGTAATGAAGCTTTTCAACTGTTGTTGAAGGGATATTTTTAATATCTAATAAACATTTGTATTTTGTACAAGTATTCAATGAACCTCTGTTAGTTTTGTTTTTATTCGTTGCAGCAGGTATTCTTAAAATAAATTTAACAATGTTAGGCATGAATTTTCTGTTACCAAAATATACATAATAGCTATAAATGCTCAAATTTAACAGAAGATAATAAAACATTAATTCAGAGCAGTCTTCAAGTTATGTATTTATTTGTAGTTTTTCATATTTTGCACTTTAATTTTTTTCAAGTTAGTGGAATAATTTGTGATGAAGCTCATTTAAATTATGTTTTAAAATCTTAATCTTACAAATAGGTTAGGCCTAAATCTCTTATCAACTCATGGTTTAGTATAAACTCAGATTTTTTAGGCTATAGATTTCTGTTATTTTCTTGCATTTTAATAAGTTACTGCCATAAGCATATTTCTACTGTATAAAAAGTCTTCAAATATCATAATATTAATTTCTGAATATTCAGTCATTTTTTATTTTACTATGGAATACTTGTCTTCAGCCACACAAGTAAGGAGAACATTATACAGTCATTTGCTTTTAAAATATAAGATTTAAAAAGGTTAATTAGTTATTTCCAGGTTATATTTCTAGAAAATACTGCATGAAGATTGCTTTTTCATGGACTGGTTATACCTTGTCTTTGTGCTGAGTCATTTAGTTGTGGAGAGTTGTTTCAAATACTGTTTTAGCTTCTTTCACACAAAACTATCTCATTGTTTTCTTTGTTTTGAAACAATTGCTAAAAACTTTCAATGCTAGTTGCACCAGTTGTTATACCCCACAAATTTTGCACTACTTTTGACCGTGTATATAGCATGTGACAACCCTCCACCTATGATATTGCTCTAGCTATATTGGCACAGCTATCTTCCTCTGGTTTTTTCACTCACTTTCTTGATTGGTAGAGAATCAGTTAGATGCGTGCTTTTTCATATCTGATTACCATTTGTGATTGTACTTCATTGACATTTCAATACCTTTTTCCATGTTTTATTTTACAGTGTTTGCATTCAGTTGTTTCAATTATTTTTTTGCATTTGTTTGTTGTTATTGGATTATATGGTAACTTAGAATGAGTTCTCATTTCAATGTATTGGCAATGAAAGTTCCCATTGTAGTACATGTTTCTGGTACTACTAACCAAGTATCAGATTTAAGTTTATCTACTGAGGAAGTATAGGCCTTAATTTGCAGGGAGCTAGATTCCTATCTTGGGCCAGCAATTTCTACATAGTTTTAACTTGGGAGTATTTATGAGGATGAATACAATCAAGGAGAAATAAATAGGATACACTTTTTCCAGCACCTTTTTGTTTTGATCTGCTACACCTTTTTTTATGACTGGTTAATCAGGTATGAGGTACATTGTTTCCTTTTTCTCCTAGCTTGTAGATATTTTCCAGATATTTATTATCTCCACCATTGAATATGTTTTTGCTCCCTATGTATATGTTTTTTTCTTTTTGTCAACAAGATTTCTCATAAATGGCTGAATGGATTTAGATGAAAGTTGATATACATTTAGACTATGATACAACTTAAGAGTAGTCACTTTTTTGGGAGGTCAAGGTTACAGTAAGATAATGAAAAATCTAAAACATTCCTATCTGTTAACATGGCTACTGATTTTTCACTATTTTTGCTCTTTACGTCAGTCATACAGTGGACTCAGCAGATAGCCCAGTGTGACTTTGCTCTAAGAAAATACACACACGCACACACAAGTCAGTCACCAATAATTTTGCCCATGTCATTTGATAATGACAGACATAAGGACACATTTTTATATCTTTTGAAAGCTGATTATTATTGATGCTATATTGAGGAGGTATACATTATTCTGAGTGTACTTCTAGTGCTGTTAATGTTACTGGAATCCTTAACTATTCTTTTTTATGTCATAATATGTCCAGACTGGTCTTTCATCTCTAAGATGCTGTTGTTTTTGAAGGACATTTTTTGTGCACCCATTTCTATACCTTTTATCTTGCATCTGTACTCACAATTTACTCCCAGTTTCAGGATGACATTTCCCTTTCTCACAGTTAAATGCACTGATATACATTGTATATATACTTTTTTCTTTTTTTTCCCTAAATACTTTGTAATGTACTAAAAATAATATATATTGGGAGTTGCTTCAGTGGATTCAAAACACACTTTTGCACTCATGGTTTAGTAAAAAAGGGCTCCAATCATATCATCAAAATTTCCATTGATGTAATCTTGTTGCACATTCAGAGCTGATAGCCTTTTAAGTTTATTGGAATTTGTAAATGTTGCTATGCTCTCTACTTCGTACATATTATTGAACAAGCTCAGCATTTCGTAAGTAACTTTCAATTCTTTGCAACACTTGTCATTAAAATGCAAGATTGTTTTAATTCTTATGATAATAAAGTAGTTAAGACTCATTTTGTATTTTACTTTTCATATTTGTAACATGTAGAAACATATTTTTGAAACATTACTTAAATCCAAACAATAAACATTTAATGTAGTTATTGTTAGTTCTTGAAAGCAGTTTTCATCAAGAACATTTTTGTAGTTTTTAACAACACCAAAATGCCATACGGTTATCAGGAATCTTTCCATTAATAAGCTCTTCCATCCAATAAACCATTAAGTTTCTTGTATTTAGATTACACTTTATCATAATGAAAATGAAGATATGATGGGAAGGCATCAAACTCTTTTCTTACTTGGATTGAGCATTTTCTAGGATAATAATTATTTAAACTTAAATGGGGTTTTTATTTTCAATGAGTTTTTTCTAATTGTGCATTCGCTTTAACTTAAAAATATTTACACTCCATACTTATAACTTGTATTTTTTTTACTTTTTAACCCTCTCCATATGGTGACTTGCTTTCAAAATTTTATTGAACTACTGTTTTATGAATTTGTCATAAGTTTGATATCAAACTGTATATTATAATTCCAATTTTAATTCTATACATTAACTTTTTAAATTCAAAAGTAAGTATTGTAAACACCTAAATATCAATTTTTGTGTGTCACATGGTATGTTGAATCAACACTTGATCAAATTAGATGTTTGTGATGTCAAAATACAGAGTATGTAGTTTTGGACAAATTAGGAACTCAATTTACTAATATAAACAGACTAGGATATAAAATAAGAACCTTCTATCTTTTTTATTTACTGAGATATCACTCATGTACTGTATCAAACACAGTTTCTCTTCTGACCTCTTTCCATTTTTTTTTTAATGTTCCCTTATATACACTTCTGTCTGTAACGTGAATAACCAGTCTAAAGCTCGGAATGTAGATTACCACAAGTTGAGTTTTCAGTCTGCTTGAAATTTCATATTTTTTTAGACTCAAATACAGATTAGGTACTAAGATTGATGAATTATAGTGGAATTCTACAGTGTCAGTATAGTAATTTGGTGTTTGTTTTTTTGTTACTTATATATATATATATATATATATATAACCTAAAAAAATTTTGTTTTGTATCTTCTATATGCAAAATTTTATGAGGGCAAGCTACCTATGACAAACAACAAATGAGTACAAAGGTCATAACAAGAAGAGATAGTTGTTTGATTTACTTTTTTAATTACTATTCTATGTTTTAAGAACATAAGGTTAAGAACTTGTTTGTAAATGATTATAATGTGTAATGATTGAAATGAGACTGTATTTTACAAAATACTAGTCCACTAAAACACAGGTAAGACAGGTCACTTTGTAAAAACTAAAGGTCAGTTTTATATTATTGGATATGGTAATATGAGAGCACATGTGCCATGTCATTGTAACTCCTGTATTATTACCCAGATGTGTCTGAGAGGTGAATATAATAACAATAATAATAAAATATATAATATTAGGAGGTTTAATGTATTTAGTATTAACATTTGTATTTTTGTTATAATTTGTAATCATTCTGAAATGAAAAAGGCATAATTTATATTTATTTCGTAATCCCTTTTGGTGGCTATAGGATCGGTCAAGTAGACTGAGCCCATACAGAAATTCTTTAGTGAATGTAAAAGGTAAAATATATAAATTCTTGTTTTAGAAATATTTGATAACTATTTGGACATTATGAAGATTTCACTCATGAAATTTGAAAATTTTTCGATGTATAAAAGTACTTTTGATATTAAAATTAATTTGCATGTTAGATAGGCAACATGCAAAAAAAAAAAGATACGAGAGAAACATTGCTTAACAAATCATAAGACTCGATTTTAAAAGTCTGATATTTTGTATGTGAAAGCCTTTTAATGTTTTTGTTCATAATATGCCAAATTTCATGAACATACAGCTATTGATTTAAAAGTTATAGCATATAAATTGTAACAAGTACAAAGTAGTTGGAAGGTCAGTCTCAGGGACTGAGCCTCTGCTGATAAGAGTTAAATAAGATGAACTACTTATTTTTCCTTCAAAGGCAAGTCTATTGATGTGCATCTCTGGATGATGACATAACTGCTGAAGTGTAGGATGGACATGTTTGAACTCCTTATTTCCCAATTCCTGTCGTTTCTGATAGATAAGATTAATAGTTCACGATCCACTCTGGTGTGTTTATGGTTGTTTCTTGCATCTAATATCAAGGGGTCACCTGTTTCAGAATTTTTACTTTTGAGCTTTGGACTTAACTGTATGAGCTTATTCATGGTGAGTTTGTCTTGTTGCCTATCAATTGGCAGAATGCCTTTCTTATTTGGACCATGTTGAATCCATAGAGTGGTCTGTTCACCTCAATTTATCATTGAGTTTGCTCTCAGTTTCAAAAATTTCTCGTAGATGCTTTTGGCATCACTTTTGACTCCAGTATTTTTCCCTTCCAGTCTTCTGTTCCTCATCCTTTAGCTTTCACTTCTCCCTCTGGTTCCAGATTTGATGTGTTGCATTCCTTCTCATATTCTACTGTGGTGCCTCTTTAGCTGTGTCATCCTTGGTTTTCTCTGCTTTTCTTTGGTGTCAATACACCTGTCCTGAATGTATCTGATGTTCCCTTACTCTTGCTCAATATTCATGCATACCCCTTTTTTTTGTTAAGGAATATTGTATCTTCATTTTTTCTTGTGGGATTTATCTGGTTCATTTCCATCAGACTAAACTCTCTTATTGTATAACCTTTTTTTTGTCACATTCTTACCACCTTTCCACTTTATCTGTCTATTGACAACAGTGATAATCTTTTGTTATTGATTCATGAACAACTTCCTTTTGTTGTTAGTTCTACTGTACCTCACCTTTTTATTGACAGTCCAACAGTGGTTTGTTGGTCTCCTTTACCATTCTTCATGCTTCACTTCCATGCCTACCTGGGCCCATAATATGGTTTTACATACTATCACATGTTCCTTGTTCAAGCTGTAAGTTTCTTGCTCTTTTTTTCACTTTTCATGCCTTGTTACCTCTTCCCCACCTGTTGTTAACATCATTCAGTTGACCATGTTATTGATGCTCTTCCATCCTCTTTCATCTTACTACTATTCTACCTGTATCAATCTTTCCTTCTTAAAACTTCTACTACTTGGTAGGTTAATTGTATCTTATCTCCTGTGTCTTTCCTTTTCTCTCACTTCTGTGATTGTTTAGATCTATATTGGTTCCTTTGTCTTCTTCAAGCTGTTCAATATTGCTTATAATATCCTGCTCCTTTTGGGGACTCCATCATCATTTCTTCTTATTCTAAGACCACTCTCTTTCTGTCTTTCCTGAATCACTCTATTTTGGTATAATTGTCTCTAGAAGTGGATGCTCAAGGCTGTTTCATATTTCTTCTCAGTCAGTTCATTACCTTTCTCATTATCTTGCTTCCTATTTCTGCTGTTCCTAAGGCAAGATCCTCCATATAGACATGTGGATGACTCCACCCATTTGTTGCTCCTTCTCTTCACTGTCATGCTATTTTATCTTTTGCATAATTTTAACTTCTGGTTGTTGTATTTCAACTGTTCACTGTCTATGAAATTTTTATGTATGTTTTCTTTTTCCATTAAAACTTATCCCAAAATTCACATTGAGCCAGGATAATGGAAGGTGCTCAAATCATCTTCTCTGGCTCTACCAGTATTCACTGCAAGATGGGGTGTCCTGCAAGACATGTTGAGGAATATTTGTGATATAGAAATTTATTCATTTGTCTGATCCAGACCTTACCAATTCCATGGACTATCAAAGAAAATGCAAGCATCAGAGAAATGACTGTCTACTTTGGCTTGCACTTGCTGGCTTTTAAGAATAAGGATTTCTCCCAACCATTTTCTCTTTTCAAATGCAGCAAAAAAGACTTGCTATTTACGAGTTCCCAATTGTTGGGGTGGTAGACTATTGAATATTTTTACTTATTGGGTTTTAGAGCAATACAGTAAGGGATGGGGCAGTGGTGATACTGTCAGTGTAGTACAAACATAACACATGACTAATATGCCTTCTTTCTGCAGCCAAAGTTTATTCAGTAGCATTGAGGAAAGAACACTGTATAGCTTGATGGTGCCTCAACCTTATTGTACGTATTAGTTCACCGACTGCTTAAGTGCAAGTATTTGGGCAGCCAGTATTCTCAGTTCACCTGTCCCTGTGACATTTAGGTCTCATTTGCCTCTTCTCCCTTGTATTTTAGGAGAAAAATATACCTTGGTGGGCATGGATGCATTTTCCCTTGGGTGTATGCCTATGAAGCTCCTGTCATCAAGGTGTCACACTTCACAAGTTTTACTTCAGGTGCTTTCTAAAGGAAGCTCATCTAGGTAAAAATTTTCTAGAGGGGGAATTATTGTCTCAAAAATTAACATTTGCTTAATCTGGAAGTGTGTTTCATATAGATATCTCTGCATGTATTTCCACCCATCCTCCCCATTTTGGGTGCACGTTGTCTAAGAATGTTGTTATCAAGAGTAAAAGTACATAGAGGTAAATACTGCACAAAGAGGTTCTGTCACCCTTCTATTGGTGGAGAGCTTTTGTTAAATAAGAAGTACAAAATTTAATGTAAATTATTTATAGCTACTATAATTCAGGTAAAGCATAATTTTTATAGCCTTCAATGTTATTTGTTTACACAACCATAAACTTAGAGAACTGGATCCACTTGCCATGGCCACCTGTCACATCTTTTCTCTCACAAATTGCCAATAGTTCTTCCTGATGTTTACTACTATATTATTTATAATCAAGAGAGCTAAAGTTTTCATGTATCAATTGACATATTATATTATATTGTTTTCTGTACAGAGAATTGTCTATTTCACTTCCAGTTCAAACACTTATTGCATCTAAGAACACAGAAATAGTAAGACATAATAGCAGACAATATTCTATAAGTATAATAATTTTTTTTGACTTTTTAACAACATGTAAAAAACATGTTGTTAAAAAGTGAGAAAGACTATTATACAGGATGTTTGGAAAGTCAATGTGCACTTGTATATTTATTAACAGACATGTTTCAATATAGAATACAGGAGGTAAATATGAATCACAATTATAAACAATGTCGAAAGTGACCACCGTTGGCATCAATACAGGCTTGGATCCTTCTTATTTTGTTTCTAAACACTGCTATCAGTTGCTGGCTTGAAATAGACTGAATGAATACTGTTATTCCTGCTTTCAAGTCATCTAGCGTGCGCAGACGATCTCGATACACTGCAGATTTTGCTGCTCCCCATAGATAAAAGTCTGGTGAATTAAGATCTGGTGAATGTGGGGGCCACAGGTCTTTGGAAATAATGCAGTCTCCAAAACATTCCTTTAATAACTGCATAGATCTGTGAGATGCGTGGGCAGTAGCATCATCCTGTTGAAACCATGAGTAATTGATTTCATCACTTTTCATCTGACCAATGAAGGTGTGAAGAATCTCCGAACAATAGCGCTTGCTGTTTATTGTGTTCATAAAGAAAATAGGGCCAGCAATTCGACGTCTGGAAATCGCAACCCACACACCAATCTTGAAATCGTGTAGGTGTGTTTTGTGCAAACTATGAGGATTATAGGATGACCATAATCTTGAATTTTGTGAATTAACATAACCTCAGAGATGGAACCATGCTTCATCGATGAAAAAGGTCACATCCAACACATTAGCTGTATTCTCTTTGATAAATCAGTTAAACCATCTGCAGTAGTGTATTCGTTTTTCATTATCAGTTGCTTCCAGTTCTTGTACCGCCATTATTTTGTATGGTAAGTGCTTTAATTTCTTTTTGACAGCCTTATGAGCACTTTGAAGACCAATATCATGCTGTTGAGCTAACTTTCGTAATGATTTTGATGGACTCTGCATCACACTGTCAGCAATAACCAACAGTTTTTCCTCCGATAGCTTTGCTGGCCTTCCACAGCGTTTGGCATCATCCATTGATCCTGTTTCCTGAAACTTATCAACAAGGTTACGAACTGCATTGCGATGTGGAACAGGTGTATCTGGGAATTTTTCAGCAAATCACTGTTGCACCACATCTGTGTATCTACCACCTTCTCGGAATACATATCCGATGAGCCATACACATTCTTCTGTTGTTAAAACCATATTGGGATCAAAATCTGAAATATAATAAAATAAGATCACAAAACTGCACAGTGACTTTCTAAACACCCTGTACGTATAGAATATTGTCTGCTCTTATGTCTTACTATATCCATGTTCTTAAATGCATTATGTAACTAAAAATTATTTATTTCGTAGTAGCATTAGTATAAAAAGTATGCTTAAGTTTCATTGACAGCTGACAACAACAAAATTTTCAAGTAATTAGTACTACATTTCTTGTTTTTCGTGTGTATTCTTTCTCTGTCATTATAAAAGTAACTAAAATGTAATAATTAGTAACTTATTAGATTAAATAATGTTGGAGTAGGTAATATAAAAATAATAAAAAAATTTCACAGGTTATGCTCAGGAGTATTTCATGTGTAATTTAGTATAGTAATGTAAACTAAAAAGTTGTTAAAACACACATTTCCTGAGTTATTTACAACTTTTATTATGGGATTATTATAAGCTGCTTAGGATAAACTACTGTAGTTTCCTCTTACAATTTGCAGTTGTTTTATAAAGAAGAAAGGGTAATTTAGATTGATTTTATATATATATATTTTTAATGACAGTTACATGGTCATGGGTGTCTTTATATAAAAGTAACAGAACATTAAATTATTACATTTGACACACATTCCTTTTGAACATTAAGAAATCATTTTTCATTCACAAAAGGTATAAAAATTTTAGTGTATACAAGATACTAAGCTGTAACAGTAAAGTGTTTTTCCTTTTGAAATTGTTACTAAATTTAAACAAATTTTTTTTTTCATACATAGGTGACTAGGGTATGGGAGGAATACTTTGCTAATCAGATCAATTCTAAATGTTCTGAAGATGTTCAAGATGTTTTAAAACAATTGATACGTCAGCTTCGACGAACTCCTATCCATTGTTATGAAGCTCCAGAAAAGTTTAAAAGGTACAAGGTATGCAGTCAAAAAAAACATTTCTCGGAAATACACATTTTATTTATGTTAATAGGAAACACTACTTTTGATATCAAATGTAAAAGCTAAACTTTTTATATAACTAATGTCCTGCAGTTCTTCAGAATGTAACTTAACAATATGTTAAACTTTAGCTATTGGATAAGTGTTCAGTATGGGATGACCTCACTGCTTAAAATAACTATAAAACCACTTTTGACCTTTTTTTTTATTTTGTCTCCTCATCTCATCTTTAGAATTAAAAAGATATAAATAATATCTCGTGGACATTTGAAAAATAGAAAGTGTTTAACTTAGTAGCCTATAAAATTTCTTGACAACATTTTGGAGATAGACAATATGTTACAGCTCTTTTAGAAGAAAAAAAATAAACAAGAGGACATGACACTGTTGTTAAATTATACATAAAAAATATGATAAATTCTTTTCCTCTGTAATTACTCGTAAAATTTTAAGGAATAGGTATTTAGCTATATTGTGCTAATTCCTGGAATAAATAATTGTGAAATCACATTGAATGAAATTTAATTTATCTTTTGTTAATATTTTTCTAAGTATTTATTATTTGTTTACTGTTTCTATTTGTTTTCTGTAATAAGTTTTTTTTACCTTTATAATTGAAAGTGTAAAAGTTATGATTTTTGTTTTCAGGTTGAATCCATTGCCACAGCTTTGATTCATACAGCTAGAGAAAAAAGTAAGAAAAAACTGACCCCTTCCAAGGGACAACATCTCCAATCAGGTAGTTCTAGCTCTTCAGAAATACCCTCATTATCTGTAGAAACTTCAAGATCTCCTGTTAAAAAAAGAATTTTTCCCAGCTCTCCTGAGAAAGAATTAATTGGTAATGTTCAGCAAACACCTAAAGGTATTATTGGCTCTCCTCAAAAGAAAATAAAAGTTCATTCTGATAAGAAAATGCCTTATAAACTATCTGAGCACAGAATAACTCCAGAGAAACAGTGTTTTTTGTCATTAGAAAAGGCAGAATTCTCACAAAAATTCTCCTTACGTGAACAGGAACCGTTTTATTCACTTCGAAAAAAACAAAGGGATGATACATCTGAAGCTGCAGAAAAAAAGAAATATTGTGAGGTAAAAATCTCAATATGAAGCAGTGTCTTATATCAGATATATTTGTATTTTGTGATTTGTTGCACATTAATTATAAACATTTCTTTATTTAACAGTTTTTTACTGTTTGTTTATTATTTATATTTATATTTTTTATATGTGTAGATATTTTTTAGTACACGTTAATATTATGGATTAATTTTTGGAATTTAATTATTGGTATTTTTCACCAGCTACCTTCAGATTTTATACCCCATATATTCTTGAGGTGTCATTCAAGGAATAATAATCCAGAGGATTCTGAGACACAGGTTTGGAGATCAGCTTTTGAGCCTGATGTGTTTAACAAAGGTTAGTTTTAAAAGTACATAAGTAATGTATTTCAATATTTTTACGTATAATATCAAGAATTGGCATACGTGTTCAAGGTATTTGACTCTAAGGCAACTGGATTCCAATGTTGTAAAAATCTAACATTGTTATCATTATTATCATTATATTTTGTTCCAAAAATAAAATTAGTGGATGAAATTGTTTGAAATTTGATAAAAATTTTCCTTAAAGTATTTCAGAAAAATAGAACATTTAGTTTTGTTGTTTTTTTCTTCTATTTCAATAAAAATTTGATATTTATTCTAGCTATTTGCACTCTCAATAGTTCACCTGCAAAAACATTTTCATTTATCTTAATGTATTCACATTTCATTTGTATAACCTCGAGAACCTCCTAAATGAATATCAAAAGGTTTTTCAAGGTGAATATTTACTTTATTGTTTTTCTATATCACTAATTCTAGCTAATATAATCAGCAGTGTGATGAAATATTTAACATTAATAAATGGAAATGCATACTTACATTCATAAAGTAGTTTTAAAATATCTTCTTTTGTTTATATTTGTTATTTCATGTCTTAATATTTTCAATGATGGTTTAATTTTAAAATTTTATTTTCATTTCCTGATACTTATATTTAATTGTTTATTTCCACACATCAGTAAGCATCTGCGGATGTTAGAATGGCATGAATGGGAAATAAACTTTAGCTTCTGGCAAAATTGATTTATACATGCTTTGTTTTCTGAAACTTACCGAGTTAAGTTTACATTAAAATACATTTAGAAAATTATTTAACTTTTCAAAATATGAATTTTAAAATATAAAATGCATAATTAACTAAAATATAAAAGTAAACCCTGAATAGAATTTTTACACCTCACTAATTCTAACATATTTAGAAACAAAGCAACTGAAATGCTATCATGAACAACACAGTTGACAATAGTACAGTCAGTTGCATTGATTCAATGCTAACAACTTGATGCCAATTTCAAAATAACTATTGTTGGAGTATATTGTAAAATTAGTTTCTTCTAACATCTGTAAACTTACATTTACTTACTACATGAATTTAAATGCTAAGTATAGAAGGATGGGCATGGCACCCGACAGGGATTGACAAAATGTTTTACTTATTTGTACTGCATTCAGCCATTGAAATTTTAAATACATGTTTTATTAAACACATAATACTGTCTAGACATATGTGAACAAGACAACAGTTGTATAACTCTACTTGTTCTTTGGAAAATTTCATAATAATAAAGTGGTTTAATTAAAGTTTAAATGTTATAGAGTGACATTTTGTAACAAGCACAGTAAGGAAATTAAAGAATATTTGGGTTCATAGTGCTAAGATGGATGTAACAATACAAATATCATATAACTGTAGCTATAAGTTTACCTGTGAAGGAATTGTATTATTTACTTGTCATATAAAACTCCAACAGTTGATGTAATATTTTAAATTAACTTTTATTCTTCTTTGTTTTTGTTAAAGTATTGTTGAGATCAGAAGCAATTTTGTGTATTATTTGCAACATAATAGTGAATAATCCTGTTAAGATATTTGTTACTAAATTTATTAGATCCAGTAAAATAAAAACAAGTTATATGGAGAATATGTAAATTAAAGTCTTAAATGTTTTGTTTTTATTGTTTTTAGGTAGTCTGACCACTATAGTAGCTACTTGTGGTGGAAATTTGGTATGTCTAATAGACTGTGAATCTGGACGTGTGATTAAGCGTTATAAACATTTAAATCCACAAGAGGTGAGATACGATTACTTTGTAATGGTTTAGAAAATAAAGTAGAAACAAAGTTGTTCAAAGGGTAATCACTAAGCAATAATACAATAATATGTAAATATATCTAGATGTATAATGTTACAAGTTTAAAGCTCATTAGGATAAACAGTCAATTGACTAACCCCATTTAGCATTAGAGTAGAGAAAATAACAGATACAATATAGTGTGTTATTGCTTGAAATGTATTTAGGAGGTTTTAGAAGTTAAGTGAATGTTACTTGAGATTTTTGACAAAAAACAGTTTTTAATCGTGAAAGGAAAATCACTTTTTAATTGGATGAGTAACAAAATAGACTATATTCACAAACATATCTTAATAAAAATACGTTATTAAAGAAAATCTGATTTTTTTGTACACAAAAATACTTCTACTATTTACAAAAAGTGTACCAATTTTGTGAATATGCACATACTGCATTTAAAGGTATAGTATGTATACTTAATATATGCAAATGTGCACATGAATTTGTGTATTTTATGCCAAACTCATCACGAAAGGATCAAATTTTGCTATCTTAAACTTTTCAACACTTGACTTTTTTAGTTGCTCACCATGTATCTGGATTTTAGAGATTTGTTTTCATCATAGTTAGTATTGCTTAAAACACTTGCAACTCTTATCACATAGACTTGTCAAAGAATGAATGTTTTGCTGTTTAAAAGTTAGGATTTTTATGAGAGGGATGTTTTCCATATTAATGTCTAAGGTAAGTGAAAATGCAAGTCTGTGTAAGTAACAACTTTAAAAATATTTTTGAAAATAAGCATAGTATTTACTAATGATGTAATGTTTTCAGCTGTGGTTATAAATAATCATGGTTATTCAATTTTAATTACAAAAATTAAACTGTTTGTTTGTAGCTTTTTATTTTCATAGTGGCCACACTGCTAGAAATGAAAATGAGGTTTAACCATTTCCAGACGAGTCAAAGGCTATGTCGTCCTATTTGTTGACTCACAGTTAGAACTTTATTGAACTACTATTTTATGAACTTATGTCATTGAGTTTGTTATCAAGCTGTAGTATACAAATTTTCATATTATACATTATTTAATTTCTTAATTTTAAAAGTAAATATTATAAAAAACTTAAGAATAAATTTTGTGTATGTTGCAAGGTATGTGACATGCAGCACTGGTTCAAATTAGATATCTGTGGTGTCAAATATGAATGCTGTAGTTTTATATGAATTTGGAACTTTAACTACTAATATTGACATGCTATAATATCAAATAAGACCCTCCTAACTTTTTCATTTGTTGTGGTATTGCTCATATACTGAATCCAACACAGTGGCCCAGCGCATCTCTTTCCATTTTGGAAATGCTCTCTTGTATATGCTTACTTAGATATGTGTGACGTGAATAACCAATCAAAAGCTCAGAGTTTCTCCAAAGTGGCTCACTCAGTCAGTTATAGAAACAATTTATGATTTATCAAACAATGTACAATTTATAAGATTAGATTGGACACCATACACAATGCATTTCATTGCAGAAGCACTAAAAACTGAATGAGATATTTCATATTAGTTATCAGCTTTGCAGAATTTATTTAACAACAGCTAGAAGAGAAGATTATGAATAAATCACCAAACAAAATGTATTTCATTTACAATTTGTTTACACCATTGGATAGAAATGGTTTCTCAAAGAGCACTAGAAGTCCATTGCCATGTTCTGCAGTATATTATCACATATGAAAGAATATGGAATAAGATAAAGAACGAAATCCAGGAACAAAATATTGTGAAGCTGTCAAATGCTGGTAAAAAGACCTTTTATGTGAAGTTAAACTTTTGTGGTATTGTCTGCAAAAAAAATAAAGTTTTTGGAAACTTTATCAAACACATAATAAGCCTGTGTTGCCAATCTTAAGAAAGTTTTTAAAAGGTATTGAAGTATCTTATGCATAGATTTATAAACCATAATAATATGGTAATTGCTGTCACTACTGAAAAAATAATTGCACATAATGTAACAAATAAGAAAAAACATTATAGTCCAGTAAAAATTAGCTAAGGTGTAGACTTCAAATTGAAAAGTGTTGATCCATAAAGTAAGTTAGAGAGAAATTTTAGAATTTAGAAAGAACTGTAAATACTTTTCTATATGACTCTCAGTATGCTGAAAACCACTTTCACCTGTGTTTCTTTTTTATCAGAGATTTGTCAAATTTTGACCCCTTAGATGTAAGTAGAGGTTGGAATTTGGGGGGGGGATATCTTGAGAAACTTCAGGAAAGCTCTTAAGTTTTGCATTCCTTTAATACAGTTAAGTAAATTATTGTTTGTTGTTATAACTGCTTTATATAAGGACTTATAACTCAAGTTTAATAGCTGTCTTTGATGCTGTCAATATATTTTTATTTATTAGATTCATTTGCTTTAGTACATTAATTCAACTTATTTAGAAAGCTCAATACAATACAGTTTACTATGTAGTGTTTTTTTCTAGGATTTTTACACTCTGTGTTGGACCTCAGTAGACACAGGAAGAACTGGAAACAACATAAACCTACTTGCCGTTGGTGGTCGAGCTAAGGATATTTGCCTTTTACATCCATCACAACTAATCTGTTATCACAGCTACAAAGCTCATACACAATCTATAAACAGCCTTCTCTTTCATCCTACCCAAACCACATGGTTACTTAGTAAGTTTGTTTTTGTAGTAGAAGATTATTATGAGACTGACGAATATATTACTTGTTTCATTCTGTTTGTACCATTTTGAATCCATATTTATATAAAAATGTACAGAATGTTCTTCCAGAACTAGTATAAATGTGCTGTGCTATGGTTGTGCTTATCTACTTAACATTATTGTTTTAATGACTAGTAAATGCAAATTTAAATAACTTGCATACAAATTTCAAAGCAAAATATTTTGTTTTATTAGAAAAAAAAAACCTTAAACTTAAGAAACAATAATATAGTAATATTCTTTAATAACAAGGTATTAATCTGTTTTCTTTGTGACTCAGTATTTTACAAAATCCTAAATATAACTAATGTGAAATAATTTTCGTAATTAGCCTAGCCTGGTGACATTGCATATAAAACAATGATCAAATACTTAGAGAATGATTATAGAGCATGGTGTCTTTGATAGAAATATGATGTTTGATATTTCTATGGAAAGTATAAAATTATATTAATTTTACTGACTAACATAGAAATAGCATGTAATTGATTATCTGGCTGTGGATTGTATTTTTAATGCACTGTGGTGTTATGTGAAAATATGGATTTTTAGGGGACTCAGTCACAAGGTCCATACTCACACACTAAATGAACTATGTTGTAATAAACTTCCATTATTTATATAAATATGTATGTGCAGTATGTAATAATAACAGTATAGTTTAACAAAATGTCCATTCATTACTACAGATGAAATATGTGTAAAGTATATATACTTAATGTGCTGAAAAAGTTTTTAGAGGTGTTAAAATATGAACTTTTCTTGCTTGTGATACAAGTGCAGTAATTGAAAGTTATTTCTTTTCATTTTAAAAAACAACATTTGCACTTAACACATTTCTGTCTTGTCAAATTTTCATTGTAAAGTTAACTACATGGTATTGATACAAGAAAAATTCAGCATGATATAATTTCTTGAGCAGAAATATCTTGATATTATTGTTTCAGAAAAAATATATATATATTTAAAATAAACATGGCTACTATAACCGTTCAAGTTTCTTGACAGCTCCAAAGAGCACAATCACACAATCATATTTCTGTTGTAGTTCAAGTCTTCACTGAGTGAATAACACTAATTTAGGATCATAAATAATGTTCAAATATCATGTCTCTTCACTTAGCAGTCATTACTAATTGGATGTTACCAACCATTTATTTAATTGTATGAAAAAGAAATGGTAAATCAGTTATAAGAAAGTTTGATATCTGCATTTGATTTACAGTGTCTTCATATTAAAGATCCAAAATGGTAACATTATGTGAAAAAAAAAGATTAAAATTAATTTTATCAAAGTTAAAATATGAAAAATTGAATTAAATATAAATTAACTTTTAACAACTGTTTCTGTTGGTGGCCTCCCAGTAGTCTGTGGACTTACACTGGAAACTGGGTTTTGATACTCATGGTGGGCACACCATAGATAGCCCATTGTGTAGCTTTGTGCTTACTTTCAAACAAAAAAACCTGTTGGTCTGTATCATATTTGTTGATTTGAAGCTTATTCAACAGTTAAATTCTGGCAGATAAAATGTTAGTCATGACTGCAAGTCTTTTTTTCTTGTCCACAATCAAAATATTTTATTGATTCTGTAACAAAATGTTGAATTACAGAAAAATGACAGAAAAAAACAATTAATATGCTGGTCATAGCAAGTCTCCCTATCATTTCTTATATAGAGATAACTTTGAATTTGCAGTAATTTGTATTGCGACAAAACCCAATTTTTTTTAATACATGAAAGAGGCTGCAGTTAGATGCCTCTAATAAAACTGATAGACTATTCATAAATTCATCAATCAAAATAGAATGTATACAGTAACTTGACATCAAGACTGAATAAATTGATCTGATTGTCAATATCTGTAGTTTTCTGCAGAAAACTCTCAAATGTTGTTAAATGTAAAAACATGAAAAAGTGCAGGATTCTTTCAAGAATTCATAAGCTACGTGTGAAGCAAATGGATCTTTAAAGCATTGTGTGTGTGTGTTCTGTGAATACGTAATTAACTAGAAATACATCACTGTATGTGTATTTTAGGTTATTCACAAAAATAAGAAATTTATAATTCTTTAACTTCATTTAACAACTTTTTTTATCCAGTTTAAGTATAAGTGTAGGGACTGTGAAGTTGTTGATGAGGTTTAGCATTTCTAAGGTACTGTTTTATTCTGTTTACATAGGTGTGACACTTTTACAATAGTATATTGATTTTATTTAAGTTTCTTTGAAAAATAGAGCAGAGACCACTTCGGATGATTCACGAAACTATCTGGAATATTTCTATCTGACTTGACACATTAAGAATATAAAATTCAACACAAGAAAAACAGGGGCTAGGATTTGGGAGTATTAAACAGATAATTAGAGAATGGATGTCTGATGTTTTCTTTATTCTCTCTGTCTGATGATGTGTTTGCCAAGATGTTGGCAGTAACATTTTATGTAATTGGAGAAACATCATGGAGTGATATATCCATAATTATAGAAATACCATTAATATGTTTTGCATGGATGAAAGCTAGAGACAGTGATTAGAATTGGTAGTAGTGTTGATATTTTGTTCACCTGAGAGTGTGAAAAGAAGTCTTTATATGAAAAGATATCTTATTCTTTCAAGTCATGTGAAACTGGAAGCCTGACTGAAATCCCTGCACTGTGATAAATAATAACAGTTAAATAGTGTCTGAATGTCATTGTTACTTTTTACATTCAAAGTCAGATCTTGGTTATTCTAAGTCATTCAGAGTTTTAAATTTATAAAGTAATAACCATTTATGGAAAAGTTTGGCTTTAGACATACTGTTACTAATAGATTTAAAGTAACATTGTTTCATAGTTGTTTCCCATGTCTCGGAGCTAATCCTTAGAATATTACTTAAAAGTAATATTAATTTTATAACTTGTAATCAGTTTTTTATTGTACTTTGATGAAGATAGAAGTTGAAATATCTTAACTTTAGAGAAACTATTTTTTCTCTTCTACGAGTGTGTCAGGTAATGTACTTTTGTTAGCATTTCATATGTTAAAAACTGATCTTTTTCATTTCCTTGGACAATACACTTAAGGTTTTTTCATATTTTTTAAAGTATATTTGGAAATAGTTTTTGAAAACAATGTTTATTGAAGGAATTTAGTAGAACAGTTCATTATATATGAATTAATTTGGAACGTCACTATCTGTAACATAAAGTTTAATTAATGAGAAACACATAAAGGTTTACAATGATTATAGAGTTTTAAGTTTAAGATACTAAGTAATTTTCAAGATAAAATTATGTACCATGCAGAGTTAAAAAATACCTCAAAATATGACCAAAACTATACTTTTATTTTTAATAACACTTAGGTGGTGGTGAAGACAGGAAGGTTCATCTTTGGGATGTTGGTATCCCATCTCTTCCTGATTACAAAACAAAATGTCAGTAAGTGCAATAGTACAAGTTCTATAATTTAGCAGTTCCCAAAATTTACCTTATGAAACCCTTTTCTTCATCTTGAATAGCTATACGATGTTTTGTGGACCTGAAGGAGGTTACATTTCACATATGTTTTAGTAAAGTGTAGAAGACATTTTATGTGTTCTGTTGTTGAGAAAAAATTTAGGGTTATTATTTTATAAATCTTTTTGAAGTAAAAATGTTGTGCAAGCTATTAGTAGGTTGAACCCATAGTTTGGAAACTACTGTTGTAATGCATAGGGTAAAATGCTCCATAAATATATAGATATTTGTCATTCTAACTATAAACACCCTTTAACCCATGTCATAATATTTTACTTAGTTACATTGAAAATTTATTTAAGCAGTTTTAATATCAATGAAATTAGCACTAAATTATACATTATAAAATTTTTTTATTATCTAAGTTTTATTTCATTTATTTCAAAAGAAGAATAAAGAAAATTCTGAAACTTCAGTTTGATCCATAAGAAATCCTGAAATATTGGACTTTATAACTTGAAAATGAAATGACTGTTAAATATCCAAAATATAGAAAAAATCTTGATTAATTACTGTGCTTACACATTTTTTTTTTCAAGCTTCTTAAGGTTGTTTCCCACTTTCTACACATAGTTGCAATTTCTCAGCCAGTTATATCTAGTTAAGCTAAATGTTTGTAACCAATAAAAATACCACATTTTAAAATACTATCTTCCAACAGTTAGTGTAAAATTGGCATGAATAACTCCTTAGAGAACTTGTGAAATGTTCTTATCATTGTCATTGCTTTTGTCCTCACTAATACTTTAGCATTATTTTTCCCTTATAAATTTGTTACATAGAGAGACAATTAAATTTTATTTATAATTTTTATATTTTATTTAATTATGTGTTAGTTACATTTTAAAATACATGTTAGAAAGGTTTAATAATTTAAATATAAGCTGTACTGTTTTGGCTTATCAGACTTTAATGTAGCCCCAACGTTTTGTTGAAGGCTAAAGTGTCACTGCCAAGTACACCCTGAGGACAATCATTGACATGAGTCATGATAAATAATACTGTTAAATGATAGAAAAGGAAAATAAATAAAATTCCCAAATTAAACTTTTCGCAAAAATGATAAAATCTTCTAATTAAGAACATAAATTAAGAATATTTTCAAGTTAATTTGATGAAAAAATTAAAAGGTATGTAGATTTTTTAATTTTCAGATTTAAACATTTCACTGCACCACATGGTGGTAATACTCTAAATATTCAAAGTTTAAGTACAGTAATATGAGTACAAAAATAACAGACCTTTAACTAAAATAATCTCATTCTTTGTGTACAAATTACTTGAATATTTGACAAAGTCTTACCAGTTTTTGTGAATATTTGTTAAGAGTGCATAAAGTTGTCATAGATATTGTTGCACTCTGTATTGTTCTCCGTTCAAGATATTTGAATTGGGTACTGACTTATCTCCATAGGGTTAGTAGATATTTAGTTAAAGTACTAAGAATAGTTATGAAGAATTTATAGCTTTATCTGGAAAATGAAGGCAATTATGATTAAATAGGAGAAAGAGAAAAAGTTAGTGACATTATTCTGGTTACTACACCTTGTTTAGTTGATTTATTTGTTGTTTTTGTGTATGTTGGCAACCATATTCTCAAAATAAGACTACCTTACAAAGGTTGTTATGTAGAGCTAGTATCAGCTGATAGATATGCTATAATTAGTTATTGTTAGTATAGCTTTCTTTTGGTATTATCTGACTGGTATGATATAGGAGAGAATATCACTCAAGCTTTTCAGAAATAAAGGTTTCATTATTAACCTTTGTAAGATTTGTACGTATACAACCTCCAGTGATAATTTTTATTTTTCTTGTATAGGAAATTGATGACATTAGAGATTGGTTATATAGTTCTCCAGATGGTATTTTCAGTGAAGCATCAACATTTATTAGTTGGGTGTGAAGGTGGACTCTTTGGTTGGGACCTTCCTAAAGCACCTGTATGGAAAGTTATTAGGTACTGATGTGAATCTGTGAGAATTTTTTAATTGTTTGTTGTTGTTATTGTTGATTTAACTGTACTGGTGTTTTCGTGTAAATATTTCAAATGTGAGAAATTTCAAAAAATGTTCTTCATTACAAGCTGTTGAAAAATAATTAAGAAATGATGCAAGAATTATTTTAAAAAATTTTCAATTTATACCATTTAGTGTTAGGTATTGACGATATATGCTTTTTAGCATACTTCTGTTAATTACCATAACATTTACTCATTGTTTGACATAAGGAAGCTCTTTCTAACTACAAATGATGCTATTTTTCATCAGTTATTCCAGATTTATTGTTCATTTTATTTTTGAATATGAGTAAGTTGTTTATCATTACGCTATACTTGTTCCAAAGAGGGAAAATTGTAAAGAAATGTTATATACTGATGTTTTTGAGATATTGTTCTCAAACATTTAATTTCTCATGTATATTTTTGTATCTTTTAAATTTATATTTTATGTCCAGAAATCCAGCTGTAATTTACCAGTTACCAAAAACAAAAGGTAGACACAACAGTGAACATAAAATTGTGGATGGATTAGCCTTATTGTCTGCAGACAGATTTGGTAATGTAATCTTATATTATTTATCATTTGTTCCATTGAATATCTTTGTTTAATATTTTATCTTTTTAATGATAAAAATATAAACGTTTTATCAGTACATACAGATGAAAATTATATTGTGTATCATATAAGTTGTATATTATAAATATAAAAAATACTGATTTCACTTGAACTTATTTTTCAGAGTTTATACAACTGGGATTACAATTTCTTTGTCAAATTTGTGTTTTTTATGATTTGACTGCATAAAGAGAGCTGTGTATTATTGCATGGTTTACCTGTAGATTAAATATAATTAATTTGTTGGGGTTTAGTGTTAACTTGTTTATTTATCATGTATGAATGAAGTGACAAATTGTATGGTGTCATACAAAGTCAAGCCTTAAATTTCAGAGATAATCATTTACATTAGAATAACTAAATTTTTTAGTTTATCATATGGAGGTGAATTGTTGATTTCTGGAAGCTGTGTAAACTGATGTTAATGTTTTTTTGTTTTTTATTAGCTGTAAAGTATTCAGGATCAGGAAGAATCTATATCTGTAGCCTTACAGATGCCTTAACAAACAACGTCAGGAGAAAACAAAACGTCCAACTAGCTGCTTTAGAAACAATGGAGTGGAGCAAGTGTGATACAGATTATCTGGCTCTTACTACTCACATAGGTGATAAAAAGAAAATTCCTGTTTTTAACCTAGTGTTAGGTTTTGTCTGAACTTAATTCACGTGTGATTACTACATATTTGTTTCTCAAAACAAAAGTCAAAATCATTTTTCTAATTTCAAAACTTTATGATTAATCATTTTAGAGATTAATTGCAAAGTTTAAACATTTTCCATGTAACAGAGATTGTGTATTCTTCTAAAAAAACTTTATTATATAAAATTACAAGATTTTTAGTTCTTATTCTAAACTTTTTGCCCTTGGTGTGGATTCCTGTATGTGGTGAGGGGACCTTTCAGAGAAGGTTCTGTTATTTCAGTTTAGCAACTCTAGGATCTAAATGTCCACCCACGTGTTTGCTAAGCATGGCGACCCATGAAGGGTGGGAGAGGATCCTGGTGGTTAAGGGGTTCAACTTTAACACACACAGCTTTGGCCTTGATTTCTGTAGATGGGCAGTCTTGAGGTGGCCTCCCCCAGGATCATTTGTCTGGTCCATTTGGGCTAGGGTCAACAAAGTACCAGTGTTGGCTGTTCTCAACAGGCATTGTGGACATTGTGTCTGATGCTGGTGTTTGAGTATAGTGCTCACAAAACACTGGCATTGCTGCAATGTCCTTGTTTGGCATTGTAGTGTGTTCTCTCTTAGGGTTCCATGATGTGTGGGATCAGAGGGCATCAAAATATTCTTTATTATAGATCCCCAAATCAAAATAAAATAGTGAAAAAACACACCATAGGTAAATAACCACACCTTGAAGATTTTGAACAGCAAACTTCAACACCTGTACCACGTTTTCTGGTATTACATTCTTTATCAGACAATTTTTAGGGCAAATGTCTCCCTTTCTTATTCTGAAGGGACTAGAGGGCTTGCTGGCCTTTCCTAAGTCAGTCAAAAAGCTACATTCTGGTGATATCTTGGTGGAAACATCTACTCCAAAACACAGTGAACTACTCTTGCATTTGAAGGCCATTGGAGATATACTCATAGAAGTTATTCTTAATTCTGTTGAGAGGAATATGAAGAACATCCCCAGATCAGAGATTCTTGCTGGTTTCTCCACTGAAGGAGTTTCTGCAGTGAGGCGCATCTCTATTCGCAAAGATGGAATTATGATGCTGACCAATGCTCTAATTTTGATGTTTACATTATAATGTCCACCTGCCACCATCAAGACAGGTTATCTAAATTGCAAAGTATGGCCATATATTCCAAATCCTGTCAGATGTGTCCAATGTCAGCAGTTTGGTCACTTAAACACATCATGTTGTTGTTCCTTGATGTGTTCTCATTGTCATGGCAAGGACTATGATGCCTATGAGTGCAAAATGGACCCCCTATTCTGTTAATTGTAATGGATCTCACCCATCTTACTTTCATTCATGCCCTAGGTGGGTGCATGGCCATTTACCCATTTTTATTAAACATTTTATAATGGACTTCAGATTCAAAGTCTGTGTGGGTTTCACACATGAACTTGGAGTGTTTCAGGGCCATGTTTTGAGTGTCAAACTTTTCATTATAAAGATTAGTGACATCAGTGGACACCTCACCCTACAGTTGCATATGGTTTCTGTGTCGATGAGTTCCACATCTCGTGTCATTTGTCAAGCATGACGTTTATTTAGAAGCAGGTTCAGACTGCCCTCAATCATTTACTGAAGTGTACCACAGCAGATGATTTTACTTTTTCTCACTCTAAAACCATTTGCATGTACGTGTGGTGCTAGTGGGGTATTCACCCTAATCTCGAGCTCTGTCTTGGAGAAGTTGTGCTTCCTGTGGTTTCCCGAGGCAAAGTTCATGGGGCTTATATTTGATCGTAAGCTGGCTTTCTTTCCAGACATCAAGCAGCTATATGTTAAGTATACAAGGGACGAGGGCACTAAACATCCTTTGTTTTCTCTCTTCCACCTCATGAGAAGAAGATCAAAGTTTTATCCTAAAGATTTATCATGACTTCATTCATTTGAAATGGGATTATAGGTCTCTGATCTATAGCTCTGCCAGGACCTCAGCCTTGAAGATGTTGGACCCTGTTTACCATCAGAGGCTTCAGCTCTGCACAGGGGCTTTCTGCACTTCTCCAGTCTAGAGTTTGTACACTGAGCCTTCTCTGCTCCTCTGCTGTTTGCAGCTGTCTTTACTGTTTAAAACTTTGGTCTTTACCACAGCATCCCACCTAAGATTGTGTTTTCTTTTTGCAGTGGGCCATGCTTTTACAGAATAGACAGTCTGCCATTGTTCCTTTTGGTCTTTGTATCAAGGCACATTTGAATGAATAGGCTTTGTTCGTGGATGAAATTGCTGTATCCACTGGTCAACCCATAGCACCATGTGATCTTTCTTTGAGTTATCTGAAGAAGGTGGATATTCCCAATTGTAAGTACTGTCTTCTATTTGCCAAACATCTTTTGAACCATCCTTCCATTTCCATTTATGTAGATGGTTCAAAATCAGGTCACTCTGTATGCTCTGCCATGGATTGGTGGTTGTGCACAGAATCCCCTCTACAGTTTCTGTGTTCACTGCCAAATTGTATGCTATTTCTCTTACCCTGTATCACATAAAAGCTAAGCAGTACTCATTGTAATATTTATATCAACTTGCTTAGCTCTCTACTGGTTCTGGAATTGCTTCACGTTATTTCTCACCCTGTTATCATCAATGTTCTAAAACAATTGGCCCATTTATCTTTATCATCTACTTCTGTCAGTTTTTCTGGATACCAAGCCACGTGGGTATTCATAGGAACAAGCTTGCTGACTCCACAGCTAACAAAGTCTGTCTGCTCTGGTGCTATCACTGCCATGCCTGTTCGTTATATGGACTACAATCCTGTACCAAGGCTTGGCCTGTTGGCAGTTGACTTGGAGTGAGTAATGTGATAACAAGCTTTTCCAGATCAAACCTGTTGCTTTATGACTGTCTTGCCTTCCATAAGGATGAGAAGGAATTTGTCCTGGCTAGGCTATGCATTTGTCACAGTTTTTAACTCATTGTTTTCTTTTATCTGGGACTGCTTTACCTATGTGTGGTCTATAACATTCAAGTCACAATAGCGCACATTTCACTATTGTTACAATTGTGAGTGATGGCAGTATTTTAGACATTTTTTAACATAGGTTCATCTCTGGTGTAGGACAATGTCATTCGTGATGGTGACAATGCCCACCTTACTAATGTTTTTAAATTTTTAAGGTCATTGGTCTTTTTAACTCTATTTAGTTTTACATTGATTAATTTTTACATTTTACAACGATTTTACTTTTATTTTAGGTTTTACTGGTTGTTTGGTGCAGATAGTTTAGTAGCTTTGTGCTAATAAATGCCAACTGACCAACTAAATTTCTCAGCTCTTCTAATTGTACAAGCAATAAATTAACACCTAATAAAAAATCACAATGAAATTTGTATTACCATACTATCTTTCATCAAACATTTAACATTTTAGCTTTGTTAAATGTTGCTGTTAATAGTTCTTTGTTTTTTTATATTTTTATAAGGTGTTTGTTGATTAGGAGCTAGGGTTAAAATACTTGAATATATTTATCAACTAGTGGCAGCTCAACATGAAAGAGATCAACCTAGAAACCCCTCAGCAGCACAGTGGTATGTCTGAGACTTATACTGCTACAAATTGGGTTTTGATATCCATGGTTGGCAGAGCATAGATAGCCATTTGTGTAGCTTTGTGCTTGATAACAAACAACAACATGAACTTTGAAGTTTTATATTAGTTTTTCTTTTAATTAATCAAAAATATATTTATGATATCAGTATTGCTATAATGTTAAATTTATTTTCCCCTTACAAAATTCATTTTGCAGAATATTATTAGTTTTAAATGATAGATTTTGGCATGCTTTTCAAATAAGGAATGCTTGAGCTGGAAATTAGGAGACAAACTTATTTGTTTACCTATGTATAATACAAAGCAACTTTTTTCTTTGGACAGTTTGTGCAATTAAGCCATTACTATATTTAATTAAATTTGCCATTAAACTTATGCTATATGAAATGGAATCTATAATTTTTAAACACAATAAATTTTAATATTCTTCTGTTTTTTTTTTTTTTTTGGACATCTGCCTGTTGTGTTTATTTTTGCTTATGCCATTTTAAGAAGAGATAATTTACTGTTTTGGGGCATGTAGGAAATTAAAACATATTCACTGAAACATTCATTCTAATAACCATGAGACCAACAAAATTTGAAGAGAAAAACAACACACTACACTTCTTTATAATAGTCTCTAAACTATGTTATATTTGCAGTGACATTTCATTTAATTGAAAGTTTTTGTTCTGTTGTTTACCAAGAATTTGTATGGAAAATTGTATGTACAGTGTTTGATTTTTCTTTCCAGAATATTAAGATATTTTAATAAATTTCAGATGGCTTATTTATGGCCTGTGGAGATGACACAGGACAAATATGGGTGTACAAAACAAACCAATATAAAAATCTATCTAAAAGTGGCATATTACAGACTCCAGCTTATATTCTTTCTTGGCCTGATCTTACTTTTGACAGCTCAGATCAACATCAGTTTTCACTACAACTGGATGAGGTAGCTATCTAGTTTTGTTACATGAAATGTATATACATTTTCTTTGTTAAAATTGTAAACAGTTTTTTTACCCCACTCCAGTAAATTCAGCAATTTTAAATTTCAGTTCCTTGCAAAAATATTCACTCCCCTGTAGAGTTTCCAAATTTTGTTGCATTCTGAGCTTGCACTCATGAAACTTTCAAAAATAACTATGTAATTAGAGCCAGAGCCATACTGGCATGGTCTCAAAAGAAAGTGAATGTCTTTGAATGGCCCAGTGAAATTACTGTTTTGAATCCACTAGAAAATTTATGGTGAGTTGTGAGGATTTCAATCCGTTGACAATCCCCAATGAATTTGTCAGATTTAAAACAATTTTGCCAGTAAATGGGCAAAAATTATACTATCTCATTGTGTAAATCTGGTACAGAGCTATTCAAAAAGATTTATGTCAATAACTGTTGCCAAAGGTGCTTCCACAAAGTACTGATGTAGTTGGCTGAATACTATGCAATCAGCAAATTTCAATTTGTATATATTTTTTTTGCTGGTTTTTCTGACATTCATCCTCCCTCATATATAACAGCGTTAAGAGTGATCATTAAGGTTTTGAATAAAAACAAGTTCATTAAAAAGCATTATTTACATTATTTATATTTCATAAGAATGTGAAGTTATTGGTGGGAGATAAATACTTTTGCAAGGCAGTGAAGTTTGACAAAATAACTGATGTTTCCAGTAGAGTAGCTTAATTCCACTTACATAATAGTGCTTCTCAACAACTACTGCCCTCTGTATGCACAAATCTTCATTTGCAACTAGTCTTGTGCTTTCACTCACATTGATGTGTTTGCATGTGTTACATCTACATAGTTGGATGCAAAAGAGCATGCAACAATCCTCCTGGCACGGCTGACTCTTTAAACTCTAGAAACCAGTCTTCACTTCTGATTCCTGGATTTGAAGTGACGAATGTAGGGACCCTCCTCCCACTGTCGTGTAGATCAAGATGATTCATTTCAAGTACCACCTGGTTTTGGGCTGTAGTTGACCCACTACTCATAGTGTGCCATGCCCTAATCACTCTACACCATCAGCATGTGCAAGGTTTTTTGGATGTCCATGGACTCTTTTTGAATGGTCCATGGTGGGATTGTGGTTTCAGAATTATAATGCTGAAATCAAAGGTTCAATTCCCCCTCGGTAGACACAGCAAATAGCCCAAAGTGGCTTTACTATAACAAAATATACATAACATCTTTGAAGGGTATTGATCTAGGTAACTTTCCACCAGTACCTCCACCATTTCAATATAAGATTCTAGCTATTATGTAGACAGAGGTAAGCTATCATATTGAAAATTAACACTCTTCTTGCACTGAAAATGTATTTTCTGTAGATGCCTCTAATCACACTTCCCACATGTCCTTCCCACTTTCGGTGTTTCCTTTAGGCCTAGTTTCTAAGTTAAAATTAGGGTTCACAGTATAAAGGATGTCAGCTGCACTAGAACGGTGTGTTTCATGCTCAGTTGCATGCTACAATACAGCTTCAATGTATAAACACATGGATGTAGGTGGGGGCACAAGTCTATTGGTGAGCAAAACTTTGTGCATGCAGAGAGATTTGCTGTTGAATAAACCTGTATGTAAGACGATGTAAGTTATCTGTTGCAAATATATTTTCAGTGTAGGAAAATGTTAACTTTAATCTTTATATCAGTGAGAAAAAATTATGTCTAATTGATAGAATATTAAAAATGTGGTTTGGTATAGTGTACATATAAAGTAGAAAATATAAAATGTGAAAATCTGTTACATAAAATTAAATATTTGTTACACATAAATAAATAAATTTAAGTGTTACAGTTATGAAACTGGTAGTTATTTGTTTTGTTTGAAAATAAAATAATGTATTTATTAACACATTGGCTCCTACATGCCTCACTGGCAAGTCATGTTCTGTTTTCTTTTTAAAAAGCCATTTATTGGCTGGGACACAGTGGCTACATATACACTCTTCCTAAAAAAAAAGTAATTGTAAAATGACCAGTGGAACCCTAGAAAATATTGGCAAAGTAGGCTTAGGAGTCAACGTGTTAAATTCTGCTGAATAATGTTTAAGTGTTTCTTGATTTCATGTTTAATGTTAATTGTTTTAACTGTTCTTTTTATTTCTCAGGTGTTAGTTAATTCTGTGACAGTAAGTGAAGATGGACAATTTTTGATTGCATGTACCAGCAAGAATTTAGTTTGTTTATGGAAGGCTGTGAAATAATACTCATTCACACTAGTTTATCAATAAACTGATATTATAGAAGATACATTGTGACAGTTTGTTTTTTAATGATTTTAAGATAATTTTTTATGTTCAGAACATAACTTTCAATATTGTTATGTAAATATATTTCTATATATAAATATATATATAAAACGAGTAATAATTTTACTTATTGAAGTTTTTTACATATAAAGATATTTGTTGAAATAGACTTAATATTACAAGATTTTGTAACTATTGCATAAAATAAATTCATTTACAGAAGGTTATTATTTCTGTGGGTTATTTTTTTTGTCCAAATATAGTTAATTTTGGTTTGTAAATCAAACTCTAGAAGCTGTGACATATAAATGATAAGCACATACTTAGATTGAAAGCACAAAAAAATTAAATGGTGGTTGCTTTATTTCTATAAGTCACTACCTTAAGGTATTTCATGGATGCATTGTTTCCGAGTACATTTTTGAGAAGAAAAATTCAATAACTATGAGATCAAATTAACTTGTTATGTGATAATTACAAGTATGTATTAAAGTTTAAGGTAGAAAAATAGCACGATAGGAGGAAGGGGGAATCAAATTTTCATTTGTTGTGTTTGTACTGTGGAAAGGCAACGCATCAAGTGAAAAAGAAAATCTAGCTGGTAAGAAGAACATGACTTCTCTGTATGAGAAAAAAAAATGTGTATAATTTGAAAAGGAGGCTCATTTGTATATGTAAATACTATAGAAGTATAAAATAAAATAAATCTGGCAGGGGGAAAAGGGAAGAGTGAAAGAAAATAAATCTAGAAGGGAAAAAGAGGATCAAATGTTCTTTGTGTGTGATGGGTGTATTGTGGGAAGGGTAGTAAACACAATAAGGGGGGGCATAAGTTTAGAAGGATAGATTATCAGGTATTTATTGTGGGAAGGTAAAATAGAACTAATAAGCATGGATGGGTGGATCATTTTCTCATGTACTGTAGGAGGTTAGAGCAAAAGAGGATAAAATCTGTATTGGAAAGAGAGGATCAAACCACTGTTTGTCACATGTCATGACAACTAGAGTGAATAGGATAAATATAACAAGGGAAGGGGTAGTCAAACCTTTCTTTCTTAAGATTCTTCTGCAATAGAAAGATTAAAGTGGAAAGCTTCAATAGATATGTAGTGATTAAACCAGTGTCATAAATTCTGCAGGCAATTAATGTTAAAGAAAACATTTGTTAACCCTATTAGGACCACAAATTACATTTTAAGTGTTGAGTACATATCAAATTTCCAAATGTGAATAGAAATAATAAGTTAACTATTTTTAATTCAAAAATATTTTATAATTGTTATTTCATCATTTTGTAATATTTATTTAGTCTAATTCACAAAAATTGAAAAAGAATGTTCAAAATTTAATTTCTATGTGGCTTGAAGGAGTCTTTCCCACAAACTACATACCTTATATTCATTTTTTGTATTTGCTTTCCTAAGGCAAATGTTTATATTTGCTAAAACTAACTTTTCTTCAGGTTATCTATCTTGTTTTTTAAGGCATGATTCATCATTTCTTTTTGAGTTTTTATTATCATATACTTCCATTCCAATTTTTTTATGGTGTCATAACATGTAGTTTTAACACTTGCTAATAAAGTACAACTCTGAAATTAGTTACAGGCAGAGTTTAAGTACCAATGGATAGTGTTTATGTTGAAGTAGAGTGAATAAAGTGTTATGAACAAATATTTATGATTTTATAAACAGTAAGTAGATAGAGCTTTTACAGAGTCGGGAAAAAAAGGAATATAATGGGAAGTTAACTTACAAACAAGACATATAGCTGTGATTTTTGGTTTTAGTTTCTTTAGATGTTAGTTTCATTTGTGAAAAATATTTCATGTTAAAGTTGTATCTGTTTGAAAGGTACAAAAATAATCTTTAATGAAAAGACAGTTTATATTTAGGTAGGTTTTGTGAGTACAATGGGTTTGAATTCTTATTTACTGAATATTATTGTTAATCTTATCATATTTAAACAACATAGTCAAGAAAATAACTTACCTAGATTTATTAGACAAATTTATTTCAACCAAGAATATTGTTAGCAAAATATATTGTTACTTAGACTGATAAAGATAATTATCTGGGTCAGTGATAAGTGTTTGTCAGTTTTGCTTCTGCTTTTTACATTTTATAACTGGAAGTGGTGACTACTACAATTGGCAATATAATGTATCAAAAGAAATATCTTAAATATCAATCAATCTGAAACTGACTGGATATATATGAAATAGAACTTTGTAATCAACAATTAAAAAAAAATTTGAATTCTGAGGTGAAAGGATTTTTATAAAATCGTATCTGACAAAAGTTTTGAAATTTCACCATGTAAAAAGATAGGAGAATAATTAAATCAAATAAAATTAATTTTTAAGTAAAAAGAGTTGTTTTTTAAGTTCATACTATTTCACTCGAAGTATTTTACTGTAAGAAAACAAAATAGAAATATCTGGGGCCTTGATATGGTCTGGTGGTTAGGATGCTCATTTCACAATCTGCAGGCCACGTATTCAAATCCCTATCACGAAATATCCTTGCCCTTTCAGACATGGGAGGCATTATAATATGCTACTGAATACCATTATTCATTAGTGAAAGAACAGACCATGCATTGGCAGTGGATGGTATTGACTAGCTTGCTTCCATCTAATGAGTCTAATCTATTGTTGCTAAATTTAGAACACCTAGTACAAATTCCAACTGATTATAACCACTGCAGTATGGAAGGAGTTAAGGGAGAATAAATTATTGCTTGTTCATATTTTAGAAAATAAATACTTTATTGAGTTATTTTACATTATTTATATGAAAATGAAATTAATTATAAATTACCTTCCACTTTAGGGTTTAGTTTCCTTTGCTATGGGGGGGGGTCTCAGTATAATTACATACAAATGTAGGTATTTCATACATTACAAAACAAAAACAAAATGATAAACTTAACATAGTTAGGCTAGCATATTAAATAAATACTTAAAAACAAATACTGTTTAAATTCAGTTGGTAATTATATAATTATTTATAAAAAATATTGTGATAAGATAGTGTAAAATAGGAAAAACATGTAATGGATCAAAACAAATTAAGGAAGGTATGTTGTGTGTTGATGAAAAAAGAAATCTGGAGAAATAAAAGTTTTAACTACTTTTTTCAATGTAGGTAGTTATAAAGCATGGAAACATATCTGTAGGGATGATTAACCAACATTTATAGACATTTTTTTACAAGTCCAAGATAAGTGGCTGGTTGTACATTTACACCCTACAAATACTTTGTAGTTTTATGATAACCAATTCAGTAGTCAGCTTAAGTTCAGGTTAACTAAATTGAAGAATTCTTGGTTGAGAAACTTGAAGTAGAAGGGGTAAGATGGGGGAGTGGGAGGTGTATGGAAGAATAGGTGAAGCAGAAGGAGACTATGGTTTTGTTAAAAGAGCAACTACTTTTTAAAATTTGTTTAAGATTAATTGAAGTATATCACTGGTACTAAAGTGCTGCAGTTTTGCACAAGACAACTAGGGTGTGCAGATACAGTAAAGAGTATATTCAGTGATAAAATGACAAGTGGTATATAGTCCAAGATGGTGGCCTTTGGTATTCCCAACTGAGATGAACACTCTCTGGAAAACCAAATATGTCATTAATTCATGCCTTGATTAGTTTGTCTTCCATGTCAAAGTAAACAGGATGTCAAGGAAGGACTTGCTTAAATCTGTATTTAGTTGCTTTTACTTAGGCATATGACCCACTATTATATTACCAACTGTGCTGATAAAAATACTAATCTGTAAAGTAAATGAATTTTAGTATAAGCACTTATATATATTGATTTATACCACCTAAATTAAGTATTGCTTAAAACTGTTTTTTGCCACAAGTTACTCATATTTGTAAAGGTCTCCTATGTACACAAATGAATTTGTAAGTTGAAACTAGATTTCACATACAATTTTTTCATTCAAAGCTTTTGACTCCTTCATAAATAAGGTTTTTAGCTCATCACAAGTGAAAAATATTACTGGAAAACTTAAAACATTTTTTACATGTCCAGGATAAGGGGCTGGCTGATCATTTACACTCTACAAATACTTTGTAGTATTATGATCTATTCTGTAGGTTTACTAAACTATGGTTGAAGGATTCTTGGTTTAAAAAGTTGAAGTAGAAGGGGTAAGATGAGTGATGGGAAGTGGATGTAAGAACAGGTGAAGCAGAAGAAACTATGGTTTTGTGAAAAAAAGCAACTGCTTTTTTTAAATTTGTTTAAGATTGATTAATGTATCACTGATGCTAAAGTGCTGCAGTTTTGCACAAAACAACTTGGAAGTACAGATACAGTGAAGAGTATCTTTAGTGATAAAGGTAACAAGTGATCTATAGCCTCTGATATTTTCAACACAGATGAACACCCTCTGAAGAACCAAATTTGTGTATATACAAATAAGTTTGAGAACATTCATACATAAGAATCGTAATTTAATTAATTAGTTAATATGTTTCATCCAGATGACTGCATATCAGGGTTAATTTGAGAAATTCCAATATGGTAAAATGTGTCTGACAAGACACAATCCTGACCGGTCAAAACTGGGTTTCGAGTAGCTCCAGCCAGCTGTTCAGTGGTCTCAGAAATGTCCTCTCTGACTCTCTCAGTACAAGTACATAGTAGGTTTCCAGTTTCTGAGGCTTCAATTTGCATTCATTTTGAAATCTATGTTTAGTTAGTTATAAAGCATGGAAACATATCTGTAGGGATGATTAACCAACATTTATAGACATTTTTTTTACAAGTCCAAGATAAGTGGCCGGTTGTACATTTACACCCTACAAATACTTTGTAGTTTTATGATGACCAATTCAGTAGTCAGCTTGAGTTCAGGTTAACTAAATTGAAGAATTCTTGGTTGAGAAACTTGAAGTAGAAGGGGTAAGATGGGGGAGTGGGAAGTGTATGGAAGAATAGGTGAAGCAGAAGGAGACTATATGAGTATTTGAATTAAACTCAAGAATTCCTAACACTTTTATCCCCATGAAAATCTTTAGTGCCAAGTATGCTAAAAAAGATGAATTATTGGGCTTTAAAATATTTGATATGTTTTTTGTGGAATTAACTCATAACTTTCAATAAACAAATTGTTATCAGTGGATAAGTGTCATATCAGATGTCTCTAATTAGGCTATAGATGGGTGATATACATTTGGAAGTAGAAGTAAACAAACTTCCACTTAAATAATTTAGAAACAGTACACACACTTCAGCAATATGATAACGTTTGAACTTTAGGACTTCCAAAAACGGAATGGAGAGAAAAAAATGTGGAGGATATAACATTGCATGACCAATCAGAAAATTAAAAATGTGATAATGTTATACAATGAAATGCATCTCTTATATTTATTGTTATTAATTTATTGGTTCTTTACACTATGGCAGCATTCTCATCTGGTGCTGCAAGAGTTTAGCATGTTTAGGCTCAATCAAGTCATTCTACATAAATTCTGCATTTCTAGCAGTATAATCTTTTCTGGAGTGGTGTTTCTGCTGCCTTTTAATAAAACTGTACAAGTCATGCTGCATTAAAATAGCATGGTAGGTAATGCATGCACAGAATTTCAATGTCAACAAGGTAAAGTTAGAAGCTTTGCTTGTTTTGTTACTTTACAAGCTAAGAAGTCGAAAAGTTTTTATGATGCTGTTATAGAAGAATTAGTAAAGAATGATCATCAGATGGAGTTCATCTACAAATAGGATGAGGAAATCTGTTCTTTATATATTTTTTTTTTATTTTAATGTTTAGAATATATTCTTTTCTTTGTATTATGCATTAGGAGTTTAAACATTACTCCTTGTGTCTTACTTTTTTATAAGTTACATATGAAACATAATCCTGCATTTTCATCATTTTATGAAAATCATAATTTTAGAATCCTATTCATTAAAACTAATAGTCTGTAACTAATACCAACTAATGACCGAAGTCTTGCCATGGTTCACTGAAACCTTCCCATCACTATGTGGCATTTCTTTAATTGCCATGTATTCTTAAAATATTTCCTTTGTTGCATTCAACATAATTCTACATTACATAATTTATGTATTAATATATTGAGATAGAGAATTAATCATTGCAACTTGTGCATTAAAACAGTAATCCACATTTCCTCTTACACCTTTGAATCCATATTACAGTAAAAAATATTCACACAGTAAATAATTAGATATTTTGGAAAAGCTGCAGAAATCACAGCATATTTTTATTATGCAATATTACCGAAAATTCATTTAGTAAAATCCAATCTAAAGCTATGTAGTGTATTATTTTATTTTGTATCAGAAGGACATCCACAAATACCTTAAATATACATAAACCTGATTAAGCCTTGTAATTATGTGTATGTATATAGTTGAACAATTATTACAAAAAGTGGACTACTAGTTAACAAAAGCAAACATGCTACATGTAAACTAGAACAAAATCCTTCAACCAAGGATTAATACTTTATTTCTACATAAAATACAGGAAAAGTAAGTTTTGTCTTATTTACTATAATAAAAATAAGAATGCACTCATTTATAAAGTATACTAAATATTTGGTTGTAAGCTTGGCATAATACATGTAGTTAAACTAGTCTGTATATATTAAGTTGACATGAAATGTTCTAACACGTGAAAAATGTTGTTAGTAATGTATTTTTTCTTGCAGCCTTTTGTACTTGCATGTTTCCAGCTATGTTGTCTCTAGTTCAACAACTTTTAGCCATGATTATACACAGTTCATGTTACAGTATAAAAAATATGATAGTTATTGATCATAAGATGGTTTTACTTTAAAGCTAATGTCAGCATTTAGCTTGAGTGCATAATAAGAGAAAGTCTCAGTGTCACAGTACTGCTCAGGTTAATCCAAAGATTTTGTTTACAGTCAACTATGGTATATTAGGTAGTTGGGGATCTTGGTTACTTTGCCTTCCATGTCAAAGTAAACAGGATGTCAAGAAAGGACTTGCTTAAATCTGTATTTGGTTGCTTTTACTTAGCAGATATGACCCACTATTATATTACTGACTGTGCTTATAAAAATAATAATCTGTAAAATAAAGGAATTTCAGTATAAGTACTTGGAAATATATATTGATTTCTACTACAAAAGTTAGTTAAGTATAGCTTAAAACTGTTCTTTGCCATAAGTTGCTCATATTTAGAGAGGTCTTTATGTACACAAATTAATTTGTAAGTTGAAACTAGATTTTGCATACAATATTTTCATTCAAAGCTTCTGACTCCTTCATAAATAAGGTTTTTAGCTTGTCACAAGTGAAAAATATCACTGGAGAACTTAGTGGTGAAAATTTTGAAATCTATAACATTTAATTGTTCTTTTACAGTTAATAGAAAATTGTATGTTAGTTTTGATTTCACATTAACACATCTTATCTGAGAGTGTGTGGTATACCCTGAAACAATGTGCCACACAAAAACAACTAATGCCATATTTTGACTTTACAACTCATGTTCAGGAAGGTTTATTTTTTCTTTCAGAAAACCAAGTCAGACATTTTTCTAAGACGGTGCTGAATGAATCATGAAAGATGGGTTTTTAAAGAATCTCCTGCTACACTAAATAAGATATTTAAAATTATATTGCACTTTAAGTTTAAAGAACAAATATTTAAATATCTGCATAAGCATTTTTAATGTACATTTTAACTTTTGCAATACTTGCAAATATTATAAAAAGAAAAACTCAGCTTATTTCAACATACATGTTAAAACATTTGAAAAATTCTGTTACTTCCAGATGTAAATTAATGTATTTAAGTTCGTCTCAAACACTTGGTTGTTTTCATACATTTGTCAGGTCAAGCAGACCTCTACAGATATTACAAATGACAAAATACATAATCATCCATTTTAAATTTACTTGGCATAGTATTATAAATACAGTTAGGCCTTCCTTTTGAAATCTGACCAATAAACTATCATATTTTAGGATGTGAATAGGCACACCAATAATCCTTTAATCAAAGTCCCATGCTGACACAGTGGTAAGTTTATGAATTTACAATGCTAAAATTGGAGGTTTGTTCCCCTCAGTGGACTCAGAAGATAGCCCGATGTGGCTTTGCTATAAGAAAACAACCAAACAATCCTTTAATCAAGAAGTCAGGTTTGTTTGGTTTCTCTTCAGAGTGGTTCTGTAATATTCAAATTTTTATATTCTTCAGCTTTCTGGGATTGTTGCAATAATTTTTCTGTATTGAAATGCGTTTTTTATATTTATTACGAATAGAATAAACTGTTAAGTTTTGATACTTGTAGAAGATCCATGGTTTGTTGGTCATTTGTTGCAGTAATATGACCATCATTCTCTGGGCACACATATCATCTTGCCTTCAGTGGCCATACTTTAAAGTACGTTGCTCAGTAAATCTGTTTTAACTAACTTATTTTCAGCTTGGGGGTGCCAGTGGCTTAGTTGAGCTGCTGGTTACTCGTAGGATTATGTTCATCTGATGGATTGTGGTGATTTGATGGCATACTGTCAACTTGAGTTGTTGGCATTTTGGCAATGCTGTAGATGGTCCCATGTCTTACTCTGAAATTTCAATTGTCTTTGTGCATCATGTCAAAGAACAAATAAACATCCACTATTGTAAATTTGGTTTAAGTTTATGCTTTTTCCTTATACTTAGCTTCAACGTCGACTGGGTTCTGGACTTTAAACGATTTCTTCTGCTTTGACTTTCTGTGTCATGTGAATGGGTACTTTTCTCAACCGACGGTTTTTCCTTCGCAAGTAGTAAGTATAACAAGTCTTATGATGAAGTGGGAGGCATTATATCAATTAGTTTACTACGGTTTTCAAGCTCAAGGCAAGAGTTCATCTCAGTTCTAACGTCTTGTTGTCCCTATTTGTAATTGATGTCGAGAATAACATAAATAGTTGGATTATCTGTACCTTATCAATTTTTTAGTTATAGCATTTAACATCCAGTGACTCGTATTTGGCCTTATTTTAGTTGTTCACCATTTATAGAATTTCTTATCTTTAATAATAGTGTGATTATTTTGGCTTTTAACAGCTAACGTCACTCGTCTCTTTACTATCACACTCTTGTGTTTAGTTTCAGAGCTTCTAGAGTTAAATGTACACTTCTTGTTTTAGTTGCTCTAGTTCCACAGTTTCAAATTATTTAACCATCGACATACTTTTATTTCACATACTTTCGTTTTATTGAAGTATATTACTGTAAACGAGTTCCTAATTTCCTTCTTCTAAATCAAGTTGTTTATTATGAATATTGAGTCTACACAAGAGAAACCAGTTTTTTCACACCTGTGGACTTTATCCCCACTGAGTACTTTTCTCCGTTGCTGACTGGTCAGAATTCCCCATTTTCGTTGTAAACCTAAAAGAAAATTTAGTATTTTATCAAGAAACAAATTTATATACAAGAATCTGATTTCTTGCCGTTTGTTAAGTAAACACACCAGCCAAGTTTCTTTATTCAAAGGAACTTAGCGTGGCCTAGTCGTTAATTGCCAAACTGTGAATCGAAGAGAAAGTGGCTCACGCTCTGTTTCCGACAAAATGCACTAGCGACTTTGGAATCGTGGACACATTAAAAGAACGACAAGTATTATGTCACGAAACAAATATTTGAATTGTAAACCCTTGTTCATTTTTCTTATTTGTTTCTCAACTTGGTTATTTATTACAAAAATAAAGTGTAGCTCTTGTTAGAACAAAAACGATGCAAGTTGCATGGCTCTGGAACTAAATGATCTTTGTAGAAGCCCATGTCACTCATTTTTTTTTAATTAACAAAATCCATATTATATTTAATAACCCTAAATCTAGTAAAATATTACTATTCTGTATAAAAAATGGAATTGGTCCAAAGCGAACTTCCACAAATATTACCTTGAGAGCAAATGTTTTAACTGAGATAAACATCATACAACATAACATTTTAAAGATTAAAAAAATAAACATTATTTGTTTTATAACAGAACATTTAAAAGTATTTTACATTTGAGTAATTTCTAAGTTACCTTCATAGGTTACTAAACCATTTATTGTCATGACTCTTTTGTAAAAGTTTATATTATTCTGCAAAGCTAACTGAAGTTACACTAACTTCCATTTTGTGCACACGTAACTTACTTTACACAAAATACAAGCTTTTAATCCACATAAATAATTAGCATTAGCTTCCAATACACGATCTGTAAAAATAAGTAACTGAGAGGCTTGGCATGGTGAGGTGATTAGGGGTCTCGACTCGCAATCAACCATACCATAAAACATGTTCTGCCGTGGAGGCGTTATTATGTTACGGTAAATCCCACTATTCGTTGGTAAAAGAATAGTTTAAGAGTTGGCGGTAGGTGATGATGATTAGTGGTCTTCCCTGTAGTCTTACACAGCTGAATTATATATAAATACACAAGTTATATATAATGAATATTTTTATCCCTGATAGCTTTATTGAGACTTATGAGTATAGTGTTATTAACATATCCGGACTAGGCAACTGAGGATTTAGTGTTTGCGGCTCTTTGTAGCAAAAATACATTCCCTACCTTTGAGACTTGGGTGGGCTATAAGAATGTGCGGTGAGGTACAACTATTTGGTTAAACAAAAATGGCCGAAGAGGTTGGTGGATGCTATTGAATAGTTGCTTTTTCTCTTATCTATGAGTTCAAAATAAGAAACAAACAATCCTGGGATTTGCTATTTTTTCCCGAGTTCTTATCAATCTGAATTCCTATCGGTTTTTAGTTCCTCAGTATTTAAACAGACACAAATTCGAACGGTAAGTTTAGAGAGCACACCATTTATTAAATTCGATTATTATTCTAACTTGTATTTCTGCAGAAATCTGGGATGAGGTGCATTGCGTTCACGTCGCAAACGTGTAAGAGGCAGGTACCAAGACGGCATTATGCGTCTATAAAAGTGAGAGACGATGTGAACTACTGAGTAACTTCTCAAAAACAATTTTTGAAAGGTTTATTAATATAGGAAGTTTTTTTGTCCATTCGAATTGTTTATTATAACAGTTAAAATTTGATAGTTGTCTCTGAACCTTTGCCAGTAATTACAGTTTTGCTTTTGATTATAAATCGTGATTTAATATAATTTATGATCACAGAATAAGGGAAACAAGGGTGATCGTGAAACGAACAATTGCCTCTAGTTTATTCATTTTTTTGTTATGAACTTTCAACAAAAACAGGATTATCTATTTACGTTGCAATTCCTTTATTTTCTGTCTTGTGAAAAAGTAAAACGCATTTGTGTAATCTTGATAATTAAATAGAAACCAATAACATCTATAAAATTGAATTACTTTTGAAAACTAATTGTAAGCAATTGTAAAAGCTTCTAATTAATATCAAACGTAAAAGGTGAAGAGAAAATCTAAGGACTGCTCTCAGTGCATCAACAGAAACAAAGTATGAAGTATAAACTGTTCAATAAGAAAGTATTTTCAATTAATTGTTCTGTTCTCCTGTGATAATCTTTCTTAGATCAAGTGTACATCTAAAGCTTTATGCATTCGAATTTTGGAAATCAGTACCCTTCAATCGAACATAATAGTGTGTATTTTTATAAAGATATATGTATATACCATATACACTGAAATATTTCCTATATATACAAAAAGTATATATAGAAACACACTCAGAAGATTGCCTGCTGTGGCTTTGCTATAAAAAAAAAAACATTTTAGAAACAGGAATAATGTACAAAAAACAACAATCAAATTAATTTAATTTTGGACTTAACTGAAACAGGTTAAAGTTTTATAATGAAAAATCTGGTTTTTGACAACTATTTTCTCATTTTTAAATTAGGTATAGTAGGTAATTGTTGTCGAGGCACAGATAACTGTTCGTGTCTTTTAACCTTCTTTTACGCACAAAGAGAGTTTCACAATTTTTAGATTTCTTGCACAGGCTGGAAAAACACCAGTATCAGCAAAGTTATTTTTATTAATACTACTATAAAGTAGCACATGTTCCATGGTACCAGGTGGCGACAAAAATTAGGTTTCACACAGCTGGATTTACATTTGAAACGACCAGTTGTTCAGCAAAATATCGGGATTCGATAACACCAGTAGGTAGGGCACGGATAGATATAGTGTAGCTTGCGCTTAGCAACAAACAAGCTATAAGTTTAAAGTTGTACAGATGCTTCAGCTAAATAAAAAAGCTACGTGGGGTCAGCTATTGAAGTTGAAAAAGGGATCAAACGAAATAGGGGTGAAAGGAAATACGTCATTGGATTTGCTAATTACCACAAAATAAACTGAACTGTCTGGACTTTACCTGGATAATAAAATCCCTACATTACTGGCTTCCTCACTTTTTCTATCGAAGGTTTGGTACGTAGTGGTATACTTTTTTATTTAGTTAAGTTTAAAATTATACTTTTATTACTATTTAACAGTAACGTAATATTTTATAATTGGAAATTCTAGAATTGTTTGTTTTGTCAGTGGGGAAGTCAATAGTGTAGGAATTTTTATTCTTTATCTAAAGTCGAGAGACCTTAGTCTGCTATGTAATTATTAGCTCATCAAATGATATGCTCACTTTGGTGCCTATTTTGTCTGGTTCCTTTTTCCAAGTGCAGTAAACGACCGTACGTAGCTTTGTTTATATTTGTTTGTTTACGTTTTCATAAGATGAAATACAGAGTGTATTTTAAAGTTTTATAAATGTTGCATATAATAATAACAATAATAGGTAGCCAAAGATCGAGAAGACTTTTGCTTTATCAAATTAAGATAAAATTATAGTCATTGCTACAACTAGGTAGACGCTAGACTTGTTGAATAAAGATTATTATAAACGAAAATAAATAAAATCTATGTTTTGGTTCTTCGAGTTTCGGACGCTCTGGATAGCTTTAAGGCGGCATATTCATATCGGAGATAGAGCAACTGTGCCAGGTAAATCGTCATATCTAGATTCTGGTGACTAGAAAAGAAGAAAATCCAGATGGAATTTTCTATTGCTTTTATACATCTGCCACTTTTTTTTTCACCTATCTCCCCAAATAACCCAAATCATTTTTGTAAGACGGTAAACACTCAAAACTTCCATGTCACCAGTAAATGTAAATAATCTGTTAGCCATTCCTTCATCCTTTTCATTGATGTAAATAAAAAAGAACAAAGGCTCTAACAACGAGCCATGAGGTACCCCACTTGTGACATTAATCCAGTTTGACTAAACCCCATTTGTAACAACCCTGTGCTTTTTTCCATCCAGCCAGTTCTCTATCCAATGAGCCAATCTATACCACACATACATCGATGATGTTTTAACAAGCTTTTTATGTGGTACCATGTCAAATGTTTTTTGAAAATCTAGATACATCAGATACACACCTGTACCCTCATGTGTACGAAAAGTAACGTCTTCAGAGAATGTCAAAATATTTGTAAGGCAAGATTTTCTCTCAATGACTATTCAACAAGCCCCTTAGTAGCACAGTGGTATATCTGCTGATTCATACTGCTAGAAACCGGGTTTTGATGCTCGTGATAGGCAGAGCACAGATAGTCCTTTGTGTAGCGTTGTGCTTAATAACAAACAACAATTATTCAACGGAATTTTAAACTTTGATAAATGACTTTGCAAATCATCTTTAACCAGACTTCTAAAAACTTTTCCCACAATGAATGCAAGAGTAATATGTCATCAGTTATTAATACAAAGTTTATCGCTTTTTTTTTAAAGAAAAAAAAGAGGAGTAACATTAGCCAGCTCCTAATGCTTTGGTTCCTACTCATTAATAGCAAGTGGTTTACGTACCCAATTCTTATCCTTTTTCAAAACCCTTGGATAAATATTATTTGGCCTGTGTGCTTTATTATCCTTTAAACTTCCCAGCTGTGTTTTAAAAAGTTCAGAATTAATGTTATAGTATTCAACTATGTTTCCATCTAGCAACTATTCAGGTTCAATAATATTGTTTAAATCTTCATTAGTATAAACTCAAGACAATATTAAACTTCATAACCCAGCCATCCCATAATCATCAAATATTAGTCTTCCAGTAACATTTTTGAAAGATTCTTCTACAATCCTAATATTTTGCGTAAAATATTTCAAGAAATCCTTACTATCTACTGAGATGTGTTTTTTTGTTTTTGTTTTTTACATAGGTATTTTGATTTCCCGTTTCAACAACACTCTTAATATCCTGTAGTCGTCCAAAGCTCTCATCGTTCGAGTAAGTTTAAACTTATATTTATAATGCTTTGGTTTAATTTTATCCTTTATGATCTGACCTATTTTTGTGCTTGGAACCATTATTTTTTGTCTATAAGGAACATGCCTTGTGAAATAACAATTTATACTTTATTTTGCTATGGTCTTGTTTACCGTTAAATTATTATTCCTTCTATCATTTAGTTCAACTATGTTTGTTTAGTAATATTAAAGCTCTAACTCACTATCTAGCTAGAGTATGTTTATTTGTATTATGAAACTTAAGCGAGCTTCGTATAGAAGTAACGAAAATATATTACTATTGTAAAATATTATCTAAATTAGCTAATCACATGAAAAGTAACCTAATGGTGAACGTGGTTTAACTCGTATTTTACATATACAACTGCTCCCACATCTTTTTACTAGTACTGTATACCTATTAAACAACCTATAATTCTGTATTCCAAATAATTTCTTTAATCATAAATGTCTACACTTACTCAGGTTTCATTTATCCATATTAAGTACTTTTGGTCATTCATTTTATCTCCTATACTTCTAGCAATACAGTATCAACACTTTAAATTACTATTAAAACTATTTTATCACCTGTCTATAATCTATCTCTGCATCTTATTTATTCATCATTCTGGCCTTCTACACTTGCAAACCCTAATTTAATGCTGCCCTTATAGATAACATGATAACTCTTGTAAATAAACCAACTTCTCTTTTATTTCAATGTGAACCATCCGTTCCAAAAAACTCCCTTTTCCACTTGAATTGATCCCACAAATCCATAAAACTTTGGTTTATTTGGATTTCATTAAAATACTTTTTTCACCTTTTTTAAACAGTTACGCTAAAAGTGTTTTTACACGTTTTACATTACTGATTTTTTTGTTTTCTTTTTTTCAGCATTTATTAAATTGAAATTGAAAAGATTTATCAAACATCTAGATAACAGGTCAGAACGTCGTCGCAATGACAATCAGTAATAGAAAATTAAGAAAAGTTGCAAAGCTGGCTTTAAAAGCGATCACATGCTTCTTAGCTATCGTCATTTTTTACCGAGTGTTAACAGTTAAGAGTTTCCTTTTCTTCATTCACAATCGGTATCTGGACACCACGCAAGCTCAAAGAGGTAGCACAGACCCTCCCATCATTAAAGAGAAAGAAAAATATGTGAATACAATTCCATTGGTAAAAATCAATGAGACATACAGCAAAAAAGGTATACCACTGCATCAAGTTTATTTTAATACAACTCCAGAACTTACAAAGACTGTAATCAACGAATTATCAAAGATAAATTCCACTGTAAATGATAAGCCTATGAGCAAAGTTGCCAATATAAATTGTTTTGGTAAAACTCGTGACCTTTACTGTATATTAGAAAACTTGTACAAGGCTGAGAAAACGACTGGTTTTAACAGCACTGTGACATTAACCACTCAGGCAACATCTGGGCTGGAGTATCACGTAGAACAGCTTTGTCGTCGATGGCAGGGTCCTATATCAGTCGCGCTTTATGTTCCCGCGGATGATTTTCTACAATCCCAAGAAAACATTGAATATCTGCGAGGATGTGGTCATCGATGTGTAAGACATTGGGTGACGTGGCATTTGTTTTATGACCAGTTACATCCACCCAAAATTTTGTTGCTTGAATCAGCTAGAATCTCAACAAATACGTCTTGGAGAAACATTGTTTCAAAAACTGGGACAAGTCAATCTAAATGCAAATCCAAACCAATGTTTAATACTAAATCATACGTAAGACGCAATTACCTTCCTTATCCTATTAACGTAGCTCGAAACATTGCAAGAATGGCTGCTGAAACGTATTACGTCTTTGCATCAGATATTGAACTGTATCCAAGTGAGAATATTGTCCCTCGATTCATTCGCCTTATTGATGACTTGAAAAATAAAACGCCAAATTTTTTAACAAAACGCCAAGTATTTGTTTTGCCTGTTTTTGAGGTAGAACTTGGTATGCAACCACCAACGAAAAAATCAGATTTAAGACTTCTTATGGAAAAAAAAATTGCCATTCCTTTCCACTACTACTATTGTAGAATGTGTCATATGATTCCTAAACTATCCCAGTGGTTAAAAACCGAAGGATCGCCAGGTAAATTAAATATTTTCCTTACCAGAAAACGAAGAAGAATCGGGAAATACTCCGGGTGGGAACCATTTTTCATTGGGACCAATAAGGATCCACTTTTTGACGAAAGAATGTCATGGAATGGAAAATACAATAAAATGCAAGTCGTAAGTAGAAAACACGTGTATTATCTAATATCTGAGAGCAATTGTTATGTATTGACACAAATTGTACTTGTGTTTCATAATTAAAGTAGGTTCGGTATAGCCTAGTGGTTAGGGCGCTAGACCCGTAATCTGAGGGTCGCAGTTTGAATCTTTTCGTCCCACGAAACATGCGTTATAATGTTCTATCAATCTCACTATTCGTTGGTAAAGGATTAGCCCAAAAGTTGTCAGTGGGTGCTGATGATTAGCGGCCTTTCCTCTAGTATATCGCTGCTAAATTAGGGACGACTATCGTGTGGCTTGGCACGAAATTCAAAAAATAAACAAACATAATGAAAGTTTGTCTATAAAGATTTTAATACCAACACTTCTTTCTTTTACGAAATAATTTCTTATTTTTATGAAGACGAATCTGTGTAGAAGTATTAAAATGAAATACAATTTTAAAGACAATTGTGAAATAATAACATTTGTAATTACGTCGAATTTTGGACTTATTCTTCTTGTTATGTACGTATTGGATCTGCAGAAGCAGATGAAATTAACAATTTGAATGAATAAAACAGATTTATTGCCTCCCCTCCCAGTGGCACAGCGTTAAGTTTGTAGACTTTTACCGCTATAAACGAGATTTCGATACCCGTATTGGGTTTATGTTTGTGTGTTTTGAATTTCGCGCAAATCTACATGAGGGCTATCTGCGCTAGCTGTTCGTAATTTAGGAGTGTAAGACTAGAGGAAAGGCAGCTAGCCATCACCACCCACCGCCAACTATTGGGCTACTCTTTTACCAACGAATAGTGGGATTGACCATCACTTTATAACGCCCCCCGGCTGAAAGGGCGAGCATGTTTGGTGTGACTGGGATTCGAACCCGTAACCCTCAGGTTACGAGTCGAGCGCCTTAACCACTTGCTCATGCTGGGTCCCCGGTACTGAGCAGAACACAGTTATCCCTCTGTGCTTATTAACAAACAAAACAGCAGATTTATATATTAATATTGTTTAAGTGTTTAAAACTGCTAATTAAATTTATGTGATGATTTTTTTAAATTCTAGAAGAAACTTATTGTTTTAAGTTATTATTAGACCAGAAGACTCAACAGTAACAAACGTAACCTACAGAAATATGTACTTCATTAAATATTTGTCAAACGTCTTATGATTTGAAAGTTCGCAGAGTTATTTTACATAAAATTCGTTCACAGATTTATTATTTTACATTTAAACAAGATAAAAGGAGAAGGTTTTTATCTGTTTAATAACTTTTTATATAATAATGTGGTTTTAATTAACGACGTTTACCTGTAAAGATATGTTGGAATGTTTAAATTTTTATTTTTTTGAACATGAATGTGATTGTGAAAAGTTTAATTGTGAGGTTTTAATTTTGTCAACTAAAACGACATCGACTTGGCCAGGTGGTTAAGGCACTCGGCTCGTAATCCGAGCGTCGCGGGTTCGAATCATAGTCACACCAAACATGCTCGCCTCTTTCAGCCGCGGGGGCGTTATAATGTTACGGTCAATCCCACTCTTCGTTGGTAAAAGAGTAGCCCAAGAGTTGGCGGTGGGTGGTGATGACTAGCTGCCTTCCCTCTAGTCTTACACCACTAAATTAGGGACCGCTAGCGCAAGTAGCTCGCGAGTAGTTTTGCAAGAAATTCAAAAACAAATAAAACGACATAATTAGTTGAAAATGCGTTAAATAAATAACAAACTTTTAATTTTTTACCTTTTTGGAATGTAGACAAATATTTAAAACATCGCTTACAATATTTCATTTCAAAACATACAATTTTGGGAATTATCGTTCAACATTTTATCAACTGAGGTTAAGGTTTAATAGGTACAACCTGAGGATAATATTTATATTTTGGAAATATGTGACATTCAACTATTATTTGTTGTTCTATTCTTTAAATACACAAGTTTCACAAAACATGTGTTAACCCTCATTCTTGATTAATTTGCCTTTATTGTTGGAAAAGAAAAAGAGAGACAGAGAGAGAAAGAATGAGATGTATACTACATACTTCGCTTCACAAAAGGCTAGAATTTGAATACGTTTTTTTTTCCTCCTTATAATTTAGTTCCCCAGTGGCACAGCTGCATGTATGCAGACTTACAAAGCTGTAATCCGTTTTTTATACTCTTGGTGGGAGAGCACAGATAGTATATTGTGTGACTTTGTGCTTAATTAATAACAACAGCTTATAATGTCAGTTTAAAACATCAATCAAAAACATTTACATAAGAAAAATTATTGTCTTAAAATGAAAAAAAGTACAATGAAACAATACATCTAACTTTAAGGGTGCACTGCATGCCAAAGAAGTAAAAACAATTTATAGCGTAGGCTCTCTTTTTTTTTTTTTTTTAACACTTGGAGCACTTGGGAACAGATCCTGAGACAAGCGTCTTGACGTTAGGCTACCAAATCGCTCGTAAGCATGCTCTTTTTCCAGTATTTTATGTAGTCTATGTCACATTGTGTCCGGGCTGTTACAGAACTGAAAGGTGATTCACTATAATATTGGTTATGAAATTTTAATAAGGTAACTACTCAACGTACTCGTGGTAGACTATTGCTCTTAGTAACAATAATCCTTCTTTACGTTTCTAATAAGGCTGCTCGGCCCGACATGGCCAAGCGTGTTAAGGCGTGCGACTCGTAATCTGAGGGTCGCGGGTTCGCACCCCCGTCGCGCCAAACATCCTCGCCTTTTCAGCCGTGGGGGCGTTATAATGTAACGGTCAATTCCACTATTCGTTGGTAAAAGAGTAGCCCAAGAGTTGGCGGTGGGTGGTGATTACTAGCTGCCTTCCCTCTAGTCTCACACTACTAAATTAGGGACGGCTAGCACAGATAGCCCTCGAGTAGCTTTGTGCGAAATTCCAAAACAAACAAACAAACAATTCAAAGTATAGAATAACAAAAATAATAACACAAGCATTAGTTAACCAGAACATAGGAGTGTTTGAAATCTTAATATTCACTGAAACTTGTGATTTTGCTTTTGGCGACATTGTTCTATCCCAATAAAATACATTTCTAGAATGTTAGTGTGAAATATTTCTCTTTCGCGATGACGAGAAATCCACTTGAAGTAAAAATGCATATCAGAACGGTTGGTATGGGTATTAACACTTTTGCTAATAAAGCAGCGAACAACGTTTCGACCTTGTTAGGTCGTCTTCAGGCTAACAATATTTCACTTATATTTAAAAGTTTGGTAAACTGAAAAACGTGGCCTTGAAGCATAATAAAACATTGAGACCGTTTTAATATAGATAAGAAATTGTTAAATATGTTGACAAAGAGAAGCATCAATATTATATTATAACGAATTAATGCGCAACATGCGTTTTTTATAAAGGTAAAAAAATCCATTTAGAACTTTCAAATGTTATCAGAAACCTAACAATATATCATAAAGGAAGACACACTTGGAAGATTTAAGTCCTGAAATTGAGTGCAGTCGTGGTAAGCATATGAGGCTTAGAACAAGGAATCGTGGAGTGAATACGCGTCACTGAATAAGCCCCACATTTGCAGTTGTCAGCATATTATAAACGTGAAAGTCAATCGCGTTATTCGGTTCAAAAAACCGGACAAAGTCCTTGTAGTGGCGGTTGCTGTTTAGCTGTCTCTTTCTCCCTCTGGCCATGGCTCAAAACTAGGGACATCTATGCTTGAATCCTATTGGTTTCTGATCCGACCATTAAACTCTTTTACGTATCAGGTTCTTTTAAGGTTGAAAGTTTCCATTTCAAACTTCCAAGTTATAAAAATCTTGCTTATCTATCATTTAAACTGCTAGGAAAAAAATAAAAATAAATTGGTCATTACTGTAGGGAAATTTATTTAGTGTGTTCATGATATTCCCGTGTTATTACTTAGTTTATATTATACGCCACGAGAGTTATGCAGATGTTCTTTAGTTTGTTCTTTTTCGTAGTTCATCTTTTTTATATTAGAACATATTACGTTCGAGGCTTAACACTTTTATTTCATGATAAAGGTTTATTTTCCATGAAACTCTTAGTCGAATACAAAGCTCTATACCCACTTAGAAATCAACTCTTATGGCCTGCGGGTCTCGTTTGATGGTCAATATTACGGTTTCCATTGATGAATACTTCTTCGAACAAACAAAATGTCAATGATTACGATAAGTCATATTTGTTACGTGAATAATCCAATCTTCTAACAGTAATGGAACAGTCAACGAGGTTTTTTTATGTTACGGGCTGGTACTTTAATCATTTATTGATTTTTTAGCATTTGGAACTAACTTTTACGTTTCACTAAATTCAGTGTAGAAATTCCTCATCCTCAGTTTCGCCTAAAGTTAAAACTGCAAAAATGTCCAACTTTCTCAGTGAACGTGATTAGTTAAGTTTATCCTGATATATCTAATCTTAAGCTTACTAATTTCAACTTTTATCACTTTATTTTGACCTTTTACTTAATATGTTATGACAAAATGAAGGTAACAAAACTGAATTCGCTGCTTCGTCAATTGATAAGGAGCGTCAGGGTTTGACTGAAAACCAATCTTATTTTACCCGTTGCACCAAACATGCTGGCCCTATCAGCCGAGTAAGCGTTATAATATGATGGTCAATCCCACTATTTGTTGGTAAAAGAGTAGTCCAACAGTTAGTTGGCTTTGGGTAGTGATGACTAACTGCCTTCCCTCTAGTCTTACACTGCTAAATTAGGGACGCCTATTCCAGACAGCCCTCGTGGAGCTTTGCCCAAAGTTCAAAGCAAACCAAACAAACGAACCAATCTTTTTAATGTACTTTTTATTGCGCAACGTTGCAAGTCGTAAACACATATGTACTTTTAGTTGCACTTCTACTATCTGTTTTACATATTGGTATCCGCTTCAAATCTTCTCTGGCTTCTACAATGAAAATTACATTATTCAGCGTTAGTGCATAATTGGTAATAAAATCCCATAGAGATCACGTGACCCGAAAATTTGCTCTTATTTGAAGTGTGATTAATTTTAAAATAGCTGCTACAATAACTTTTTTTTTACTTATTTTTCATTCTTGGGTTAGTTTCATAATATCTGAATCTGTAATAACAGTTGCAACAAGACGTTATAGATCTTTACTTCTTAACATAAAATTTTACGCATGATATAATTAGGAAATAAAGTTTTCTCAATTTCAGTAAAGTTTAAAACATGTATAAATATGTCTGAAGGATCTTGACAGTACTAGGTGTGTTTATTGGAAAAGTCAGTTGTCGTTCTTCATGTCCAGCTTGTCATTTCAAACCCAAGTAATTACAGTATCTTTAATTACTATAATAATATACCAATATATTATTAGTCTTTTCACAGGACTACAATATACAGCCAATCTTGTTCCCCCAGTGGCACATTGGTATGTCTTCGGACTGTTTTGCTAGAAAATGGGTTTCGATACCTGTGGTGGGCAGAACACAGCCTATTGTTTAGCTTTGTGCTTAATTCCGAGCAGGTACGCACCAATAGTCAACCTTGAACGGTTGTAAAAAGATTCTCTTGTTTAATATGGTGATGTCGTATAGGGCAAAAATGGCTGGAATAAATATAAACAATAAGCTGAAGAGTTTTTTTTCTCAGTTTCTTTGTGTATTTGTTTTGAATTTCGCGCAAAGGTACGCGAGAGCTATCTGTGCTAGGCGTCCTTAATTTAGCAGTGTAAGACTAGAGGGTAGACAGCTAGTCATCATCACCCACCGCCAACTCTTGGGCTACTCTTTTACCAATAAATAGTGGGATTGACTATAACATTATAATAGCCACACGGCTGAAAAGGCGATCATATTTGGTGTGATGGAGATTCGAGCTCGCAGATTAGTCAAGCACTCTAACCATCTAGTCATGTCACGCATGAAGCTAGTGTACATTTAATTATTTATGAGAATAAAGGGCTTTTATGTAATGTAAAGTGAATTATCTATACAGAAAATGGATTGAAAGTTAGGGTTAATATCGACAAGCTTTTGGAATTTTTCTCAATCTATTTTCATCCCTCTTTACTCAGTTGTTCAACTGTGAACTTGAGAGCTTATGACACAAAACATGAGAGTTCTATCTCTGTGATGTGCATAGATCAGGTAGCCCATTTTTTGTTTGTTATTAACTGCAACATGTATTTTATGTGGTATTGAAGATAGTAACACTAGATGTCCGTTCTTAAACACTGAAGTATTAGACTGGATGGATTATGTGATATGTTGACATACTGTTAAAAGGATGGATAACAAAGGGTTATTTTATAATCAAGTGCATATGGTTAGTGTTTTCACTGGCTAAGATTGGATATAACTTGTTATCATATGATTAACATGGTATTAAATTTTCGTAAGAAACAAAGCAGTAATTTATTGCATGTTGAAAACATAAAACTTGATTTCGTAGTCTAACAAGTAGAGTACAGTTATGCTATATATATATATATATACTTGTGTGTGTGTAAAATTTAGCTTGCAATTTGGTGTGATAAAAATACCAGTTATAGTTTTTTTATTGGAGACACACGTACTTTGAATAAAACCTTCACATGATATATACTGACAGTGAGCCACACTTCATTGTACTGTATATCAAAAGTATTGTAAGAAATCGGAGATAAGTAAGTGTAAGTTTAAAGAACTAATTGGTAGTTAACCGTACTGTATTTATTGCTTGTATTACTACGGCTGGCACATAAACTTCTTTTCTTTTTAAAAGGATGAACGCAAGACTGAGGAAAATAATATTCGTCTCAGCAACTGTGACATATATCTTAATATTCTTTTCATATCACTAACCATTCAATAAGTAAGCACTAGGACCGGGGATATTGAATATCCTTTTAAATTGTTCAGTCCTTTATGAAACAGAATTGACGTGATATCTCGGTTAATACATACTATTTAAATGAGTAGCGTTTCTAACTTCCTTAATATAACTGTAGTCTTTATTTCTTAATCATCTGAATTTTTTATTTTTGCCATCTGATTGTTTGTCGAACTATATTTTGGATTTTTAAATTTTAGAATCTGTAAAAACAAAGAGAAAGAAGTACTAAATTTTTGGATATACAATTTTGTCCTGATGATATATTGTTAACATTATGTACTTTAGGCCTTAGAACTGTGTTTTCAAAACTACGACCTCCATATTCTCGATGACGCTTTCCTAGTCCACACGCCCGGAATCAAGAAGTTTGATCTTGACCAGAAGAAATTAAGATGGCCTTTTGTTGGCAAGAATTTCAGAATATTAAAACAGATCATTAGTGATTTAAATGAAAAATATCCGGATAGAAAAAACTGTTGAAAACACATTCTTAACCAAAACGTTAACGTGTAAAATGTTCTGCAGTAATTCTGTGAAATATAATCTGAAAATTATATCCGTTTTCCTCCATTATGTGTAGATTTCTCACCAATTGTCACATGCACTTTCACGTAAGTGAATGAATTTTATTGAAATCGAGTCACATTTTGTTATGCTTCAAATGTTTACAACTACTGGTTATAGATTTCTCTAGGCCAATCACGTGAGAGTCGTATCGATCGTTTTAGAACCTACGAGAAACACACCGCTAGTATGTATACGGTTAACAAGTTACATAATGTGTCATTTCTGGATAGAATTTATTTATGCGTGCAGTTTGACATTATCTTTTTTTTCTTTTCAATATTATTTATTCATTGCTATGGCAACAAAAGGTTGTGTAAGTGATCGAAACAAATTTGATGTAAGTAGAGTTTTTTTATTCTTGCTTTGTGAAAAATCTTTATGTGATAGAAAAATTGAATATTATTTTCAAAATAGCATAGTTGAATTATGGAAAATTCGTTATTAATACCAAAATAATTTTATGAAATTTAAATTTCCAAACCTATGAAATTTATTAAACGAAAAGATACTTTAATTATTTACAGTTCCTGAATTTCTTTAAGATTTTTTACTCTACTGTTGGCAAGTGAGTTATATAAGATATCATTTGTAATTTTTTTTTTTAACTTTTGTTGAAACAAAGTCACTAGCTACCTCATTATTATTTCTAATAATTAAATCATGGGATCAATAATTCGGTAAATCTTCTAAGCAGTACCTTAAATATTTTATAATTTTATTATATTTCAGTTTTATAAAAACATTGTAATATTACTTCCTCTACATTAAAAAGTTATAGCTTTACTGAAGTAGTTAAAAAAGCGTGATATTTGTTAGAATTTATGTACTCCTTCAAAACATTCAAGTTGATTAGTAGTTGGAAAATCTGGCATGTCTTCAAGGTAAGCTTTTAACATAAATTCAAAACGTGTCGTTTCGAGTGGATATATTGTAGAAGATTTACAATTATGTATTTATTTTAATATAGCTCTTTTTTTTAGTTAAAAAATATATATATATATATATATATATATATATAGAAAAGAATGAAACTTAGTGTTAAATATGCGTTGCGAAATTCTTGCTTATTCTCTAAATATGCGGAAGATTTTCGAATGTAAAATCAATAATGTATCATGTATACAATAAGTAAAATATTATTGGTAACTGAAACTTCGAGAATCTCTTCTAAAGTTTATAAATCGACGCCCCAAGAAACACTTTTCATAATATTGTGGGTTTACTATAGTTCGTATACTACAAATCTCGGAAACTATAACTGTGATTAACACTTATTAATCGGAAAACTATAAATATTTGACCAGGAACTTTATAGATTTCGAATATTACAGACCGTTTAATTTCAGTGAATTAACTTCGGACATTAGGCATCTTCGTCTGTGAAAACAACAACAACTCACTTTTGAGAAGCGAGAAATAGCTTTCCCCGTTAAGTGAACTGTACCGGTATCAACTTAAAATTAATTCGCTCCTCGTAAACCGTTGATGAAATGCCAGACCAGATGGCCCCTGCTAGTACAGCGGCAAGTCTACAGATTTACAACGCTAAAATTAGGGGTTCGATTCCCCTCGGTGGGCTCAGCAGATAGCCCGATGTGGCTTTGCTAGACGAAACAAACACACACGCCAGGCCAGATAGCAGACTCAATATGATTTGTAAGCTTGTACACCTATTTGATATAAATCATTATTTGTAATAACTGTTTGTAATAGCCATTATTATAAATTGCATTGTTGTTTGTATAATAAAATACATTTGAGTTAAGAAAAAAAATTATGTTTTAATCTTGTTAGCAAATAATATAAATTTGATAATATCGAGATTCAGTTAACTTCTACATTAACATTAAAATTTCAGGGTATTTGAAATTGTAATACGTAACTTACATAGCATAACAAATTGGAAATACGTCCGAGATAAATTGTAGTACATAACTATATTCCTTCGGGGAACTCAGCAGATAGTCCGATGTAGTGGCTTTCCTATATGAAAACACACACACAAACACATAATTATATATACATATATATATATAAAAGAAGAGTTAAAAAGTTAAGTATTAAAGATTCAGTGTAACATGACAAAATGTATATCAGTGTTGAAATACTGTTGGAAATACATGCGAAAATAAATACTTCATATTGTATAGGTTTTTACAAAGATGAAAAACAAATTACTGCTATTTATTACTTTCATATCTTAAAATATACAACCTTTGTATTTTGTGGCTTTTAGTGTGGATTAAAAAAATACTTTTTATCAAAACATTCCACATTTTGTTTTAAACATGATACATGTCGGAGTGATTTCTTTCATAAAATTATACGTACATACACCTCATACCAAAACACATTAATACATAATGCATGCTATTTAATTCCCACCTATCTCTAGGGATAGCTTAATGGTAAGCCTATTTCCTATAACGCTAAAATTCGGGATTCTATCTCAATGGTGGGCAGAGCAGAGATAGTTCTTTGTACACTTATCCACTAAGATTGGAAATAAAACATCACGAAAGATTATTATGAGCTAGAAATGTATCGAATCACGCACAGGAAGCAGTTATATGTATACATTAAAATAAATATGCAGACTATATGTGAGCCACATGTGATTACGTGGTTACTATACGTTCTAAATAATCTAAACCTGTTTATTTCATTAAGACCAAAGAGATGTTGGACTGTTTGCTTTGTCCACTGAGAGAAATCGAACTACGAATTTTAACGTTGTGAGTTCTTAAATTGACCACAATCCCACTGGAAGGGTACATAACATAAAACAGATTTTTTACAACAATGCAAGCATATTAATACTACATTTTTACATTGAAAATATTCCTAAAAATTAAGTTGCTCAGAAAAAGCTATAGCGTTTAACTAAATGGCTTATTACACCATAGCATAAGAATATTTCTACGTTTGATTTTGTGTAACGAAAATCTTTCGATGTAGTTCCATCCTGGCCAAGCGCGTTAAGGCGTAATCCGAGGGTCACGGGTTCGCATCCCCGTCGCGCCAAACATGCTCGCCCTTTCAGCCGTGGGGGCGTTATAATATTACGGTCAATCCCACTATTCGTTGGTAAAAGAGTAGCCCAAGAGTTGGCGGTGGGTGGTGATGACTAGCTGCCTTCCCTCTAGTCTTACACTGCAAAATTAGGGACGGCTAGCACAGATAGCCCTCGTGTAGTTTTGTGCGAAATTCAAAACAAACCATGGTTCCATCCTGTAGTATTTCACAAAAGTACATTTCTCTTTCGCTAGTAAACGGCATCTTGTGGTGATATTAGCTATACAGCACAGCTATTATGTTACGTTAGAACTCAGAAAAGTTATTTTTATAGTAAACAACATAATATCACGATATTAGCTTTCTGTATAGATTTCATATTAAGCTATCATTTCATAAAAGTACGTTTCTATGTAGCAAACAACACAAAGTGCTAATAGCATCATTTTGTAGTATTAATTTTTGTAGTATAACTGTTCAATCTAATTAGCATCTCACAAAAGTACATTTCTCTGTAACAAACTGCTTCAAGCGGTTAGATATATAAGTAATGTAATAGAAATATTCAATCAAATTAGTAAATGTAACAAACAACATTATTTAGCACTGCAGTTAAACTAAGCGGTTATAGCTGAAGCACAGATAAACATAACGTGGAATAAACTTCCGAAAAACACCTTTGCAACATATGGCTTCGCCAGACTTCAACTGCTTAATATAATTTTTATAGCGATGTTGGTGCGCCGGGCTGCGGGATCGTGAGGTTTAATGGTTGAGGCACGATGCTCCTGAAAACACTCTGAACTTTCACATTTGAACATTTTATGAAAGCGACAATCTACACCTCATGGCAGTGGACATTTCTGAATGGGTGAATTCTGTTTGATCAGTCGTTCAAAAGTAGGTACGAATTTATATGAACCTTCGTGGTGTGCTAGCCTCACTTTATCCTATATGAATATCAAATACAATTAAAATTGCAGATACCAATAAGTTATCAAGTTTTATAGCCTAATATTTCTGTTATTTCTTAAATAATGTTGTTTGACAGATAATTTTGTTCTGAAGCTTGGACGTTTAGGGGACTTTCTTATGAGCACGCGGAAGGAGTTACACTTTCAAAAAAGATAATATAAGAAAATTGTTTTAGCGCAATCTATACAGTTGGCTACTTGCTTTCTGTTCATAGCGCAATCTACCCAATTGACTACTTGCTTTCTCTTCATAGTGGAAATGGAACGCCAAATTTTAACGTCGTCAGTCCTTAAGGTTACTGTTAACTCACCAGGGGATAAAGTAAAAGAGAAGTAAATAACACTTTAGAGAGCAATAAGTAAATATATATATATATATTATTCTTAACGAAAGCTACACTTCAAAGTAAAAATATTTTGCAATAGAAAATTCAAAAGAAATGAAAGATACATTAAATATATGAAATAAAATCACCATCTCAAACACCTCGAAGATCGTTTAACGAATTCTAAATCTTTTGACGCATTTAAACGGGGAAGAAATTCTATTAACAAAGATAATATTCTGTCTAATAACCTTATTATTGGGATTCTTTCACTTTAGGCTCTCGCATGACCAGGAGGTTAAGGAGCTTAACTCTCAATCTGAGGGTCGTGGGTTCGAATCCCCCTCACACCAAATATGCTCACCATTTTAGCCGTGGGGACGTAATAATGTGACGGTCAATCCCGCTATTCGTTGGTATAAGAGTAGTCCAAGAGTTGGCAGTGGGTGATGATGACAAGCTGCCTTCTCTCTATTCTTTCACTGCTAAATTAGGGACGGCTAGCAAAGATAGCCCTCTTTTAGCGTTGCTTAAAATGCAAAATAAATAATCTTCACTTAAAAAACAGAAAGAGTCATTACATTTTATATCTTCCGAGGTTATTTTGCAGTTATAAAAAATAAATAAAAGTTCAATAAACTCGCTACTCTTGTAATTAAGAAAATCTAAAGCAATTTTAACCTGAAGAAAAACACCAGTAATAACTTGATTACAGTTATAATCCAGATGAAGTCTCTATTAGTTTATATGTTTGTTTACAGTTACAATTTCCACATAGTTTCTGTTGGATGAACTGAAAGTTTGAAACAGACCATGGATGCAACGATGTATTCATTGCTTGATGTAATTTCACTTTAACAACAGATCCAGAATACATAAATTACTACCTACTTTTTATATCTTCAAATTTGAGTTGGTGTTGGGTGGTGATGACTAGCTGCCTTCCCTCTAATCTTACAGTGGGAAATTAGGGACGTTTTGCGCAGATAGTCCTCTATTAGCTATGCGCGAAATTCAAAACAAACAATCATGCTAACTGTGCTTTAATAAATATCAAATACTCAGCAGGTAGCCCTTTGTGTAGCTTTGTGCTTAGAATGATTTCGAAGTGATGTCTTTTTGTAACCATTGACAACAGAGGTTCTTCAAACAAGTATTGTCATCTTGCATCAAGATATGTTTATTATTTAGTCATTATTTTTCATAAATGTTTCTCCCTACCAACACATTCCAGATACATTTGTTTTTAAAAAATAAATAACGTTTTGTGTTTAAAATACCAGTTTCTATCCTTTAATTATAAACATTTTAGGTAAGGTTTAAACCTTATTGTCACAGTAATGCTTGCAAGTTCGGTTGGAGTAAATGCTGTTAATTCACTAATAGCCAAAATGTTCTTTGTAAGAAAGACGAAAGTCTGACTCGTCACGACTTGCTAAATATAATAAAGGGTTTGCATTATGTATATATATATCTATAGATAAAGAGAGAGAGAGACTGAGAAGGATAAAGAACACTAAGAAATATATACAATTCACACTTATACTTCTTTATACAATGGCTACATGTAGTTTGTTTATTTGTTTCAGAAAATCGCGCAAAACTACACAAGTGCTTCTGCACATAACCATCCCTAATTGTGAACTTTAAACTAGATTGAAGACAACTAATCAGCAGTAACCACCGTTATCTCTTTTAACTACTTTTTTTCTGACAGAAAAGTGAGATTTAACCGTCACTGTTATACTACACCTGCAGCCATACAGCACGGAGCACGTTTTAGTGACAACACGTCATGAACTATGGATTGGCAGTTTCTACTTGGAATACCAAAAAATTATGATACACCCAGGTTAATGAATAAACGTGTGTGTGTCTGTAAAACAGAAAAGCAAGTGTTTCTTAGTTTCAGAGTTGGTATCAGTGCAGTCTATTTTCAAATGTTCTATTTATGTTCTAGTCTTTGGTATGAATAACAGGTATACACGATTATACACATAAATATCTAGTATACTCGTCCTTCAAACTAGTTTTAAGTTTATAACACTATAAAAGTATATGTTAATCTGTGTTAAAAATTAAAATTTTAGTCAGAAACCAAATAACCTGAACAAAATGTAGGTTATCTTAAAATTGGTTTGATTTACTTTTCTTCATTCTGATTATCCAAAGCAAGCTAACTTTTTTTTTAAATTTGACTTTGTTATTTTGTCTGAGTGTTTTAAGCACGTTACCTTAAAAACTGTAAATGTTCAATATTAGAACCACTCATCTTATGTGGAACATTGTAGTCCAGTTGTAGATTATTACTTAAAAATATAAGCACATCGTAATTGTCGTTAAATTAAGCATGCGTATATTTTTGGAGCTATAATTAAATAAAAACTACCACAAGTATCTGTAATTGTAAGATATACTCATTCCTATTATTGCCCAACATATTCCAATGTACCTCAATAAGTTATCTTTTGATTATTAAGCAAAGATTCAAGATAATTCTATCTTAATTTAGATAGACATTAATAATTCCTGAGTAACTGGTGAAGATAAAATTACATTAGACGCCTTAATTAATTTTATGTGTCCACTGTCGCTTGTGAATAACCATTTAAGATTTAGTCTCAACAATGAAAAATAAGCAAGTTCTTCATTAATTAAAATAGGTTTAAATTCGAAGTAGCAAGTTCATTTTGTGTTTACAAAAAATTATTTCTCTCTAGCAAAATGTAAATAATAGTTCTTATTTCCATAAAAACTCCTGAACACTAAATTCAAAATGATTTTCATGCCATAATCAACGAGTAGCTTAATATTCCGCAAATACAATGTACTTAATACTAGAAATTTTTTAACATTTAAGTATCTCTTAGCAAAATCATTAAAACCATTATAATTATAGGTTAAAGTACTATTTCATCATAATAACACTAACAACACAGTTGTTTGTTTGTCAGTTTATTAAAATATTCTTTTGACAAAGTGACCAAAATAAATAATTACTATCACAGTTTCTTACACATTTTTAATGCAAGTTGCAAAATATCAGTGGATTAGTGAGAGCTTTCTTAGTTCAGCGATATTTATAACCTAATCAAAAGCCATTTTGTTTGAGAAACTCTTGCAGAAAAAAAAAATTGTCATATGTTACAATCGTTATTCGAAATAAATTAGAAACTTTTCAAAACAATATAAACAACACAGTTAACACTGACCATTTTTACACTCAGTGTGAGTTGCTGATACAGATGATTATACTCCAAAAAAGTGTAAACTGACACCTTCCGTTGGAAAAAGTGATTTTACACCAACAATAACATTATGAAATAATAATAAATATTAATATTTCTAAAAGAAATACTTCGTTCTAGTAAGCTTAATTTAAAACTATAATATCTTCTAATAATATGTTTATATAACTAACTAAAGGGAAAAGATTATATTAACAGTTTTTGTTTTCAATTTCACACACACTTTTCATGACTTTCCTTCGATTTTTTGAATAAATCCACACTTTCAAATGTATAGCAGGAGTGCGAACTTTTATTTGTTTCAACTTTCCATCTCTTTAAGGGTGTGAATTTCCATTTTATAAACATTAAGGGATATTTGTTTGTTGTAATTACACCTTTTTTGTCTTGGATGAACAAACTAAATTATTACAATTCTTTGCTAACTTGTTTGAAAAAAAATATTTCTGTTTATACAGGTGAAATACCGTTATTTTTAATCTAATAAACCTCTTATGGCACAATTATATGTATATATATTTATATACATATTTCATGATTACTGTTTTGAGTTTTATTATCAAATTACTAAAAACAACTCAAATGAAAATGTTATAATCCCAAAGTACAAAGATAATTAAAGTTGCTCTAGAAGCCATCTGATGCACCTCCTTTCCTGTAATCGGCTTCTGCGTACAATTTTCCACTTTTTCCACGGGCAATTCCCATGATGGCAGAGCTCCTGCCCGAAATCTCTGTTACATTGTGCCCCTTTTTATTTAGTCCTTCCAGTAGTTCCTGCTCAAAATATACAAATCTATACGTAATAAAAAGTATTAATAATCTAATGGAGAGAAAACTTTAATGAAAGTGTAACAAGAAAGATGAAACTCTTGTTTTAAAGGAATGTTTCCAAGGTTAAATCACCAAAATATTTAGTTTAACTTTATTTACTTTGTGTGCAAAGATGTTGAATATATGTAACAAAACGTATAAGGAAATCCACGTAAGTTTATTAAAAGTCGAAACAAATTTAAAATAACAACTGATTTTGCTTGTTTGTGTCTACTAATATTTTACTAGTCTCAGTATTATTGTTTATATCTAGTAACCAGAAAAATTTAAAGATTTTGATTAAAACAATAAAAAAAACAGTCATAAATTCAACTGAAAATATACTTCTGGAGTCTAAAAAGTTAAATTATCTTAGCTGGTGACCCATACTCTACTTAGAGTAGACCTGGCATGGCCAGATGGTTAAGACGCTCGATTTAATTTAGGAGTCGCGGGTTCGAATCCCTGGCACAGCAAACATGCTCGCCCTTTCAGCTATGGGTACTTTATAATGTAACGGTCAATCCCACTATTAGATGGTAAAAAAGTATCCCAAGAGTTGGCGATGAGTAGTGATGACTAGATACCTTACCTCTAATTTTACACTCCTAAATTAGGGACGTCTAGCGCAGATAGCTCTCGTATAACTTTGCGCGAAATTCAGAAGCAAACAAATTTTTAAAGTAACAGGTTGGATTACAATTTTGAAATAAACTTAACAACTGTCATCGCTTTCTACTTGATTTCAAAAGAAAAATATGCTTCACAATTTTCTAAATCAATGAATCACATTTAACTTGTCAAAGTTAAGGCTGTTGAAAGAAATAATATATTGGTCGTTTTCTTAAGCAGTGACTGCCTGATGATAACAGCAAGTATAACTGTATAACAGCATCTCCCTCATATGACAACACTTTGGAGAGATTAACACGAGCAATGATTCTTATTGTATACGAGTTAAAATAAATAGTGTAATAAGCTTCATCCACATCTGGTATTTTATTGCAAACTGATAGCGCAGATCTCTTACAATTCCTGATGAAGATCTGAGCTAGCAATTCGAAAATTCAGCAAAATACTTCAGGTGAATGAAGCTGTATACACTATTATAATATGGTTTATATGAAAGTCCTAAATGAAGGACAGTTTAAGTTATTTCATGCATAGAACTTCTTAGTTTTTAACAATGTTACATATTTATTATGTCTTCAGCCAAGTTCTTTTACAAGTGTAACAATAGATATGTTTATTTATTTTGAACATTCTAGCACAATAGTGTATGAGAACACCTGAGATTCAAAGTAGAGATGGCACATAGATTGAAATTAATTATACATTTAAGTTATAATCTTATAAGATTTTAAGACAGTTGATTTAGCATAACTGGAAATGGCAAACATTTGTGTTATGACATTTTATTTTACTTGTTAATTAATTTTCTTTTTGTGGGATAGTCATACAATGGAATACTCTCCTATACGTTTTGGATCTAATATTCTAAATGTTTTAGAGAAATATAAAGTGTAAATACGTATAATCAAGAAAGCTGGTAAGGGTATTAAAACTTTAATTAAAGTAAAGTAAAGTAAAGTACAGAACTACGTTTCGACCTTCTTAAGTCATCTTCAGATTAATAAACGTTTTAATGCCCATACCATCCGTCTTAAGAATACATTTTTACTTTATATTGGTTTCTCATCATCATGAATAAAGTGTAAATGTTGTTTCATATTGTTTAGTTTGATATTATTTTATTTTTTTATTTTTTGAAACTCATAGTTTTCTCCCAGCGTAAATATAACTTTCTTGTTTGAGTTTTCTTTCAACATTTGCTGAGACTAATGACAAGATATTTTAAGAGCAACCCTAGCTAAGATCCTTTTTTTTTCTATATGTATTTTATTTTAAATCATTTTAAATAGTAAGCTTTTATAGACACATGCATGTCTTACAAATGTTATCCGAACTTTGAACGAATATATTTAGGATAATTTATTTTATGGCCTTTGTTTTTTGAATTTCGCGCAAAGCTATAACAGGACCGGTTCAGCATGTCCAGATGGTTAAGACACTCGACTCTTTATTTGAGGGTCACGGGTCCGGATCCCCGTCACACCAAACACGCTCGCCCTTTTAGTCATGGGGATGTTATAATGTTACGGTCAATCATACTATTCGTTGGTAAAAGAGTAGCCCAAGAGTTGGCGGTGGGTGGTGATGACTAGCTGCCTTCCCTCTAGTCTTACACTGCTAAATTAGGGATGGTTAACGCGGATAGCCCTCGTGTAGGTTTGCACGAAATTCAAAACCAAACCTGTAAGTACAAAATCTAAAGAAATTCATGGCGTTTAACGACTATCTCACAAAGCGGTGTAACATTAAAGTTAAAGATGACAAGAATCTGGACATGTAGGAACAATTAGGTACTAATGGAAATCATATTGTAAGAAAAAGTAACTAAAGTCGCTTGCCCTAAACATATTTTACCTGTTAATTGCCTTGATGTGTTATTCAATTGAGTTTTTACAGAAACAGAAGTGACTGCCTTATATAACCATACTTAATAATAAAGTTCTTACCTCAGGAAACTTAGTTTCATACACTATTGTGTTTGGAATCAGTTGATGATGGATACGTGGGCTATCGATGGCATTCTTGATACTTAACTCTGCCCACAAGTTTAGCATGGTGACCTAGAGTGTTCAAGAATATCACATGTACGGAATTTGTCTTAGATAATTTCCTTTTTAAAATGAACATGTCAACTTTTTATTTACTGAGATTCGTAGTGTCAATAATGTTCCATCGATTGCAGTGTTGAATATCGTTCATGAGTGTATTGTTCTGACATTAAAATACATGTGTATCTTATTTTACAGTTTTTGCGATCAGTCAACAAGTTGTCTTTAATTGACAGGTTGCTACAGATATATATTTTACTTACTAGTGTAGTTGCGGTTGTGATTTTGGTACCACCTGTTCCGCCTATCACGAGCTTGATGTTTTCATTGCTATCAACCACAATTGTTGGAGACATTGAAGAAAAAGGGCGTTTTCCCGGAGATATCTTGTTGTAGTTTAATGGCACAACGCCATAATCATTGGTAATGTTTGGAGAACTGAAATCATCCATTTCGTTGTTGAAAATAATTCCAGTTGATATGGAAGTTTTCTTACTGCCAAAGCTGAGAAAAAACAACACAAACAAATTTATGAAATACTTCATGAAGTGAATGCTTTATCGAAAAAAAAAAACAATTTAGCTGCGTTGGCACAAAATGAGTGAAAGTGCAAATATATTAACGCAATATTAGGTTGATAGGTGTGATTGTGCATAATGTGTATAATAGCATTGACAGAGCAACCGTGATCATACAAAACAAAACGTATGATTTCATTACGTTAACAGAGCATGGCATTTGTGAAAAATGAATATGATCATGAAATGTTTACTTAGTAAGTTTATAAAGTGATACGAGTGGATAAAGAGAAATGTCAAAAATTAACAGTTGCAAACTTTAAAATTCGAGAAATAAACAGATTTATTAGATGTAATGTATTTTTGTAGTTTTAAGTAAAAACAAAAGGAAGAAAATGAAAATATAAAACAATAAAGCATGCTTACTAGGAATTGATGGTACTGGACACGGCAATACCGTCGCCATTAGGAGCAACTATGGATAGGTGAGAGGTGCCCCTATCTGCTTGGATAAACGCTTTTACTCCATAATGATTTGAATCAAATGTTTGGTTATCATAAATATTATTTTTAGTTTCTTTAGCAAATTCCTTAGATGTGAGTTTCTGCACAAGCTGTAAATAGTTACACAGACGTTATTTTTTCGCAGTTATTTAGTAAGTTCAATAAATCTACATCTTTGAAACATTTTATTCCTCTATGCAGAACAAGTTATAAGTAGAATATTATTTACGTTTGTTTAAAAATTTACTAAGATGAATTGGTTTTAGAATAACAACTCATAAGGGGGCTCTGTAAATAACATACATAAAAATATATAACCGAGCAAAATAAAAAATAAAACTAATTAATTTGCCTTAATAATATATATAATTTAATAAGCAGAATAGGGAGTGACTAAAGCTACAAAACAACAATAAATCTTATGCTTTTATAGTTTACAGTTAGTTGTTGTTGATTTTAGCTCAAATTTGAATTTTCTTTTGTATATATTGCTGCCTGAGTCTCTTCAGATTTTTATTTATCCAAAAATTCCATTCATTACTTTATACTCTCAGAACTCTTATTGTTACTTTCCGGAAATTTTTATGTTAGTAAACAGACAGAATAGTTTAAAAACAAGCTTTTCATGAGTATCAGCGAAGATGAAATAATAATGAAGTATCTAACTTTATAATTTATTCACATTTTCATGAGAGTGCTAAAGTAAAACAAACTACTGAAGTTCATATTTCTTATTCTTTAAACATGTTATGTTATTCGAAATCCTAAAATTACTGTATATACCTTATTGTTTTAGTACTGTTTTATTTGCCTTTAAAATAACTTAAGTACCCCCGCTAGTACAGTGGTAAGTCTACAGATTTACAACGCTAAAATTAGGAGTTCGATTTCTTTTGGTGGGCTCAGCAGTTAGCCTGTTGTGGATCTGCTATGAAAACACACACACACAATAAATTAAACTGAAATAAAATATTAGATGTTATCCTGTACATTTGCAAATAGCTAAGTAGTTGTTGTAAAAACACACACATATATATATATAATACGAAAAAGAGAAACGTATGTTCACTTATAAAACAAACAATGTTTTAATACTTGCTTGCTACCTTACTAATGTTTTCATACTGAAATGAGGATGTATCATCTCCTTGGTCTTCAAGCTCTGTCCGTTTAGCATAAGCATACTTAAAAGTTTCAATCATTCGATGATAGTTTTGTACTTTTTGATCATTAGTTGAGAAGCTAGTTTTATTAAACTCGTATTCTTCCAAGATGTTAATCATATAGCTGACTAATACTCCACTTCCAGGTGGAGGAACACCATAGAATGTTAGATTGTTATAGGATTGTGATTGTATTGGTTTCTGCCATTGTGGTTTGTACTTCATAAAGTCTTCTTCTGTGATAATTCCCCCTGTAAATGAGGAAAATTGTTCATTTGATTTTGTAAAATTAATACATTATTCTACTCTAACAACCACTTTATTAGAAATGCCACCTGATGTCCGGTTCAATCACCCTTCTCGATGAACAACCTTAGTTCGACGTGTTAAGTTGAATGACCTTTAACCTTGATAAATAAACTTAATACGACGTGTCATAGGCGTCAGAAGATACTGGAAGATGTTTCTTTCGTCGTCAGCAGATCACCGTGTTGAATGTGTCATTCAGGATCTGTTCAAAGATTAAAACTTGTAATTGTACCAGCCAAGAAAAATGACTGAAATATCAATTATAGTGTGCATTTCAAAACGGCTGCAAGCACAAGGTAGGTTGTTGCAATACCATATTCTTACAGCCATTCTCTATCAAGAATATAAAATAAATATTGGAGAGTGGACATGACAATCAACAGTATTCATGTACGTTTTATGTATGTTCCATTCATAACTCTACCAGAGAAACATTTGTCACACCATTATATCATTTCTAGCAGCTTGTACGATCTAAAAAAGAAAATAACACAAGCAGAGTCAAGTATCTCATGACCATTTGTTTACCCTTTTAAAAATTTATTCCCAGTACAGAAAAAGGTCAAAGGCGAATAATCAGATTACGTCACATGCTCTTAGTCATTCGTTGCCAGTTAAGCGGCGAGTTTCATGTTATCCGTACAGTCGCTTAGAGATAATGAAAGCTTGATAACAGTGGAGTAGATCAGTCAGTTGGAAGCGAGTAACATTTGTCAAGCTTGTCCAATCGCCTTTTTTCTCACTAAGTCGAATGCGATTGACAGCTACAGTTTTCCAAAGGACATGTACACCTCTGTAAATTGTTACTGTTGACAGACTGTGATGATAGTTGTTTTGGAAAAGTTAGTGAAAATAAAGGTATTTAATATCGACGCTCCTGCTAGACAAGAACCATTTTTACGCCTCTTTGAATTTTTGAAAGGATCTTATCTCTTAAGTATTATCTTGGAAGCTAACATGATATGAATAAATTTTGAATTTTTTTAGGGTTTAAGTAATGGTTTGGCACATCGCATGATCAGTATATTTTACATATAAATTGAGTGTTCTTAAAGTTTTAAATGTGTAACTATTAAAGTGACAAGCAGTGATGCACAGAAAATAAATTTATGTGGATTTATGCCAACTAAAATAATCCTTTCTATAAATAACGTAAATTTATATCCATTTACCCAGTCTAGTAGTGTATCGTTTATTATATATAAACTTGAATGTTTCTCACAAAACCGACAGCTCTTCCTGTTAAATACATAAATGTAGACGTTTTTACAAATTAATAGTTTTTCATGCATTGTTTTTACACTTGAGTACCTTAACAAACTGATTGTTCTCGCATAATACATGTGCAATCAGGTGTCTTTACAAACTGGTATTTCCCTCAAATGAATATACATTTATTTCTGTTTGAAAAAAATGACCAATTGCTCCTAAACATACACAAACTTCAGTGTATCTGTTAGAAACGGCAAATCCTACTGAAAATAAGAGTTCCATAAATAATATATATAGACTATATATATATTTGTATATTTCTGTGTCTTTAAAATTAGCCATTTCTTCCGTAAGGTACGTTCCTTTAAGAGTTTTTAAAATGTCTTGTATATCTAGACCTAGACGTTTATAAATACTTATTTCTTCTGTAAATTGTACTTATTCAGTTTCTTTAAAATATTAAAAGTTACTGCTATAATATTTTTATACGATTTTACAAAATGTTAGTTTTGCATCTAATTCTAATTTTGAATTAGCTGTTTTCAACCCGTTTGAACGTGCAAATCACATGATAAGTATAACTGATGTAAAGTCGCAGTGAAACGGATAGTGTCAGAACTGCATTTTTATTTACTTGTTTCTTCTTTTCTCACCTACATATGAATTTCAGTTAAGAAGAGATAACGTAGAGACCTAACCTGTTCTTCAATTAGATTAGGCTTATACGTCATCTTTTCTTATTAAAATTCACGTCAAAGAATTAACAAAGCAATAAATAACCAGTTATTCCACTGAACAATAATGGCAAACTAATTATGACAGCATAACACGTTATTGTTTGTATGTTTTTTTTTAATTTCGCGCCAAGCTATTCGATGGCTATCTGCGCTAGCCGTTCCTAATTTAGCAGTGTAAGATTAGACAGAAGGCACATTACCACCCACCGCCATCTCTTTTACCAACGATTAGTGGGATTGACTGTTACATTATAATGCCCCCACGGCTGAAAGGGTGAGCATGTTTGGTGTGACGGGGATTCGAACCCGCGACTTTCAGATTATGAGTCGAGTGCCTTAACCACCTGGCTATGCCGGGCTGACACATATTACCCTAACATATGTTATCCAAACACTTAATGTATTTTAGGCTATTGGTGGTATTTACAGGACTATTCATCAAAACCAAACAAAAAGAGCTGCTTATTTATATTGTTTGGCCTAAGTTGGTTGTATGATTAATATCATACAACGATTGACGATTTTCATTTTGAGAATGGTACATAACAGCCCTTTTAGACTTAAAATATTCTTACAGTCAGATTACTAAAAATGTGCTCATATCGTTGATTTAGAACTTTCAAGACAGTTCTATCAACTGTGTTTACTGAAATTAAAAAAACAAAGAGATATGAACCAACCAGGGGTCACGAACCATTAAAAAAGAACCCTCTAACAAGCCGTACTCAACCTCTAGTGAAAAAAAGGTGTGTCGTTTTATAACGTATGAGAATTCATGAATACAAAGGTAAGTCATAAAAGCCGTCAACATTTTATAGGACAGAGTACGTAGCATAATAAAGGTAATATTATTAAGGAATCTCTTCTAATGGAAAAGCTCTGCAGGGCTATTGTAAAGATTCACAGCTGTCAGATAAAGAATGACTGGATTTAGCAACACAGACTATAATGACGTGTTGAAACCTCAGTATGGTTTAAACGTAACGAACTCAACCTCTGTAACAGTGTGTAAAAGTTATAGTTTCTACTGTGAATTTTTTGTTTACTTTCTGAGCTTCTTTATTATGAGATAATTATAATTAGAATTAGTTTTCTTTATTCAATGATACTCTTCTTGCAATAAATGTAAACCTAACATGTCGTTATATCTAAGGAACATAATATATTGCTTCTAAACTACATATTGTTGCTTTCACATATATCGTATCATTACAATATGAATAGGATAACGAATCTTCAGTTGTAATGGAGTTCAAATAAATGTTTAGCATGGAATTTCGACTAAGAATAATTGAGATAACTTATGTAGGTATGTGTGAAAGTTGGAAGTGCATTCCAGCGACACTTTGTAGGAAATGGCTTGGTACTCAGATAGATTTTATGCTATTAAAAATTCATTTATATTTCTTTTAACTTTTTTCTTTATCTTCACCTCCGTTGTTTCATCGACTAATTGGTTATATGCACATATAATGCTTGTACACGTGCGTGTGACTTAGTTGTCAAAAGTCCATTTTTTGTGTGTATTAACATTATTATAAGAAATATGTTCAGATCAACATTTGTAAATATTTGAGAAAAGAGGATTTTTTTTTCTCATCAGCGGCGTAGCCCCGCCCCCTAAATACAACAAGAAGATGCCTAGGAACGTATTCTAAAAATTAACTTTTTGATATTCAAAGAAACAAACTAATGATCAAACACTTGGTAATAAATCAGAGCTCTGAACGATTTTTGTGTTTAACTCTAGAAACGTAAAACAGAAAAAACAAATAGTTTGTTGAAGAATACAGTCGTGTGAAAAAGTTAGGACATCCTATGAAAGCCTGTGTATTTTTGTAACATGTTTGGATATATAGATATTTAATCTCAATTTTACCAATACTGAGAAATTATAGGAATGTATCTAAACGAATAAAACTGAAGAAAAGACTTTTCAAGATCTTCTGTAAATGTAATTCTACAAAAATGCATATTCTAACTGAGGAAAAAGTTAGGACACCCTAGCCCCTAATAGCTAGTGGCTGAAATAACTGCAGTGAGACACTTCTTGTAGCCATCTACTAGTCTCTGATATCGGTCTGAAGAAAGTTTGCCCCACCTTTCAATGCATAAACCTTTCAACTGTGAGATGTTTGAGGGGTTTCTTGCATATACAGCCCGTTTCAAGTCAGCCAACAGAATCTAATTGAGATTAAGATATGGGTTTTGACTCGGCCATTTCAGGACTCTCCATTTCTTAGTTTTCAGCCAGTTCTTGGTGGATTTACTGGTATGTTTTGGGTCATTGTCGTGTTGCAGGGTCCAGTTCCACTTCAGCTTTAATTTTCTTACAGATGGTCTCACATGTTCCTCAAGCACACTCTGCTACACAATAGAATTCATGGTGGATTCTATGATTGTGAGCTGTCCAGGCCCTGCTGCAGCAAAGCAGCCCCAAACCATGACACTTCCACCTCCATGCTTCACAGTTGGTATAAGGTTCTTTTCCTGGAATGCTGTATTTGGTTTACGCCAAACATGTCCTCTGGTCTGGTGTCCAAATAATTCAATTTTGGACTCATCTGTCCAAAGAACATTATTCCAGAAATCCTGGTCTTTGTCTACATTCTCTCTGGCAAAATTCAGTCTGGCCTTGATGTTTCTCTTAGAGAGCAAAGGTTTCCTCCTTGTACACCTCCCATGCAAGTTACACTTGTGCAGTCTCTTTCTGATTGTAGAGGCATGCACTTTCACATCAACAGTAGCCCGTGATGACATTTTAGGGTTTTTGGAGACCTCTTTTAGCATCTTGCGGTCTGCTCTCTGGGTGAACTTACTTGGACGACCAGACCTGGGCATGTTGGCAGTTGTTTTGAAAGCCCTCCACTTGTTGACTATTTTCCGGACAGTGAAATGGCTGATTTCAAATTATTTTGAGATCTTTTTAAATCCGTTACCAGACTTATAAGCTGCTACAATTTTCTTTCTGAAGGTCTCAGACAGCTCTTTTGCTCTCACCATGGTGCTCACTCTCACTTAAACAGTTAGGAGCACACCAAACTAAGTGTCTGAGGTTTAAATAGGGCAAGCCTCATTCAAAATGCTGAGTAACGATCTTCTAATCATGTGCACCTGGTGTGATACACCTGTGTGTGAGCTGAGCCATTTTAAGTAGGAATAAATGTGGGGGTGTCCTAACTTTTTCCTCAGTTAGAATATGCATTTTTGTAGATTTAAATTTTACAGAAGATCTTGAAAAGTCTTTTCTTCAGTTTTAATTGTTTAGTTATATTACTTTAATCTCTCAGTATTGTTACAATTGAGATTAAATATCCATTTATCCAAAATTGTCACAAAAATACGCAGGCTTTCATAGGGTGTCCTAATTTTTTTTCTCATGACTGTATATTTTATGAGTCAGGAGTATGACTTAAAATATAAATGTAAGATCCGGAACTCGAAGTTACATCTGGCAGTAGGTGGATTAAGGTCAGAATTCGAGATCTTAATTACTAGACAACAACTACAAAAAATCTTCTGAAGTTAAGTGTTTTTTTACGTTTCATTAGCACTTCGTTCGTTGAGAAATGATGGGTTATATTTATTACGTATTGTGTTACATGTTAACTAATTTCAGCAACTATTTCATTCCTTTAGTATGAGCTGTATATTAATTATATTATTAAAAATACAAAGAAAGCACTATGTTACTATTAGTAGAGTTTGCATCAAATATGCAGACATTCGTAGAAAGAAAAGTGTTACATGTGTAATTTCAATCTCTATACAAAGTTAATTTCCAATATTTGGTTATTAAAATTGTTTAGTTAAACGTGTATCCTCTGGTATATTAACGTGACACACGATGAAGGAAAGTGTACCCTCTGGTGTATTAACGTGACACACGATGAAGGAAAGTGTACCCTCTGGTGTATTGACGTGACACACGATGAAGAAAAGTGTACCCTCTGGTGTATTGACGTGACACACGATGAAGGAAAGTGTACCCTCTGGTGTATTGACGTGACACACGATGAAGGAAAGTGTACCCTCTGGTGTATTGACGTGACACACGATGAAGGAAAGTGTACCCTCTGGTGTATTGACGTGACACACGATGAAGGAAAGTGTACCCTCTGGTGTATTGACGTGACACACGATGAAGAAAAGTGTACCCTCTGGTGTATTGACGTGACACACGATGGAGGAAAGTGTACCCTCTGGTGTATTGACGTGACACACGATGAAAGAAAGTGTACCCTCTGGTGTATTGACGTGACACACGATGAAGGAAAGTGTACCCTCTGGTGTATTGACGTGACACACGATGAAGGAAATAGTATTTAAAAAAATGCGAAACGAATCTCTTTTTATTCTCGTCAGGTGAAAATAGCATACATTGTTATTAATGAAAAGGTTCAAACAAAGTAAAATATGGCCAAAATTTCTTTTATCAGGTATATTGATGGATTTCTAACATTAGTTGTAATCTACTTTTTTACATGTAAGGTTTTTCTGAAGAAACAATTACATTTTTAGCGAAAACTTGCTCAGACTTATATTCGTGTTTTAACGCTTTAATACGGGTTTTTATTGTTTGTAGTTTTGCACCACTGTTTTTACTAGTATCTTGCGTTCATTTCTGTGTGTTACCAGCATTATGTGCACCATAATCTTATAGTCAAGAACTGAATTTGCAAATTTGTTGTTCATTCTCTTGAACTTTTAAAGTCGTATATTCTTTCTCGTTTCGACCAAGCGTGTTAAAGCGTGCGACTCGTAATCTGAGGGTCGCGGGTTCGCATTCCAGTCGCGCCAAACATGCTTGCCCTTTCAGCCGTGGGGGCGTTATAATGTTACGGTCAATCCCACTATTTGTTGGTAAAAGAGTAGCTCAAGAGTTGGCGGTGGGTGGTGATGACTAGCTGCCTGCTCTCTAGTCTTACACTGCTAAATTAGGGACGACTAGCACAGATAGCCCTCGAGTAGCTTTGTGCGAAATTAAAAAAAACAAACGTTTCGGACGTCCTTTGTTATCAATTAAATAATTCTACTGTGGTGCCAACATATGCACACTTTGCTTAAATAAATAAAATTTGTTATTTTAACTTCCTACCCAAATATGCTCCATTTTTTACTCTTTTAAAATGTACAGTTACTCTTCAGTGTTTTTTCTTAGAAGTAATTATTACAAGCTTATAGTGAGCATATGGAGTTATCGGAATATGTCATCTCTGTCTAATTAAAAAACTCTTAGTTGCTCAGCGGTATGTCTACGGACTTACAACGCTAAAACCGGGTTTCGATACCTGTGGTGGGCAGAGCACAGATAGGCCATTGTGTAGCTTTGTGCTTAATTCAAAACAACAACAGTAGTTATATGGCTAAATCGATAGCTACGTCTAATAATACTTTCTTTAAATGATGGTAAATGTTATATGTACACGACTGTTTAAGTTAACGAGTAGTATAGTTTACTTATTTTTAGAAGAAATGGTTTATAGCAGATTTATGTGCATAACTGTTTTCAAATCATACGTTATGTAGCTCAATTGTTGCGAATTGGCAATTGTTCTATTATTGGGTCATGTTACTAGAACCTTCTACGTTTTCCCATTGTTTTAATTAAGTATTATTTCATCACATTATTTTGTAGTGTGTAGAATATTCTAGACCTCGGTCAAGCTGTAAATAAGCATACAAAATGTAATTTGAATTAGTTATATGGCGCCCTTCAGTGGCTCAGCGGTATGCCTGCGGACTTCCAACGCAAAAAACCGGGTTTTGATACCTGTGGTGGGCAGAGCACAGAGAGCCCATTGTGTAGCTTTGTGCTTAATTCAAAATAACAACAGTAGTTATATGGCTAAATAGATAGCTACGTCTAAACTGTGTGGTTGAAAGTTTAGCCTAGGAGTGTATAGTAGCGATTTCTAAAGTGAATTTTCATAACAACGAAGTAAAGAAGATATAATTTATCTTGTCATATGTGTTCTAAGTAACTGAACCAGTTTATGTGGACTTGGACGAAAAGAGACAATTATTTTAAAAGCTATGAATATAACTGTGGAGATTAATCAACAGTGTAATGTAAGTGAAATTATTACCGACTGTATTGTAATAGCAAAACAGATAAGAATAACTCGTCTTCTCATTTACGTTTTAGAGTAATTGAACCAGACTGTGTGTGGACTTGAATAAAAACAGACGATTATTTAAGGTTCTGGGTGTAATTGTGATAACAAAGTGTGTAACTAACATTTATATATACATTTAACTTGTTTTAATATATTATTTTAAAACAAATGGACTGCGTGCTTATTGTTGAAATATATTGTCAACAAGTGAACGACACTCACTGTACAGAATCCGTTACTCATACATAAAGCCTGAGAGTACGTGAGTTAACATTATCATATCTGTAAGATATTGTAATGATAAAAATAATTTAAATTGATTACATTCATAGGGAATAAATTCAAAGATATTGTAACGATAAAAATAATTTAAAATTTCCACATTCATAGGGAGTAAATTCAAAGATATTGTAACGATAAAAATATTTTAAAATGATTACATTCATAGGGAATAAATTCAAATATATTGTAACGATAAAAATAATTTAAAATGATTACATTCATAGGGAATGAATTCAAATATATTGTAACGATAAATATAATTTAAAATTACCACATTCATAGGGAGTAAATTCAAAGATATTGTAATGATAAAAATAATTTTAAATTATTACATTCGTAGGGAGTAAATTCATTAAATTTTCTTAGTAGGTCTAGTTATATGAAGAAAAATTTATAGTTTCTTTACATTTATGCCATTACTTTTATTAATTCTTTATATTTCATTTATATTTGTTTTATTAATTTTATTTCATATAGCTTTATCGTTGTCTAGATTTAATTAGTAGTTATTATATTAAATTTTCTAAAGCTGTATTTAATGTTAACAGTATGATACAGGTGGTATTTCCTACGCACAATATTGAAGGTAGGAATCAACTAAATACTTACCACTATTTTGTATTTCTTCTGAAAGTATTTTGCTCATGTCTCCGTATAAATGTGTAGTAGTGTTATCACTAGACAGGGTTCGCAAAGTTTCAGCAAGAACAGGTCTGTACAATATTTCATTTTCTTTATAAACATTGTTGGTCTCGTTGTTCCAGAAAATGATTCTGTGGGAAAGAGAGACACTGTAACAGTTTAACAAAAGTGAGTACCAATTGGTGACCAAATATTTCCAGTATGAAAAAAAAAAAGAACGTACGATAGTATTTCAAGTATAGTCTATTTGTTGTACAATACGATATTACTGCACCCCCAGTGAGTCAGCGGTAAGTTTACTGACTTACAGCGCTAAACTTCCAGGCTTGATTCTCTGTGGTAGACAAAGTGTACGTAGTTCATTGTGCAGCTTTTCACTGAGACAACTAATGAATGAAAAACATAAAATTATACATTACATGTCATACTTGGTCAACTGAGAGGATACACACCTTAAAACACCTGAGATATAGTTTGTTTATTTGTTTTGAATTTCGCGCAGAGCTACTCGGGGGCTATCTGCGCTAGCCGTCTCTAATTTAGCAGTGTAAGACTAGAGGGAAGGCAGCTAGTCATGAAAACTCAGCACTAACTCTTGGGCTACTCTTTTACTAACGAATAGTGGGATTGACCGAAACATTATAACGCCCCTACGGCTAAAGTGGCGAGCATGTTTGGCGTGACGGGAATTCGAAACCGCGACCCACAGATTATGATTCGAGTGCCTTAAACATCTGTCCATGTTGGTCTTTTCGTCATATAAACGACTGCAATAAGGAGCTACAAAAATTTGTATGTTGTAACCTAACCAATATGATGATATCTGGTATCGAGCAACAGATAAGGTATGGTTGAGATACTCTTACGTACTATTTTATCTGGAAACATGTATTGTATCAGTAAATAATGGTGTGACCTATATTAGTACCAGTGTTATTGTGATATTATATATGTTACTATTTAAGGCCACGCTTTGATAGTTAAAACATCTTAATCTTAACCGTATAAGAAATTATCTGCCACAAATATTGATACCATTATATGTAGAATATCAAATATGTAGAAGTGATTTGCATGAGATATTTCTGTAATGTCCCTCGCTGGGACAGCGGAAAGTCTTCGGATTTACACCGTTAAAATCAGGGACTCGATTCCCCTCGGTGGACCCAGCAGATAGCCCGATGTGGCTTTGCTATAAGAAAAACACAACATGCATTTTTGTAACGTTTAACTTGTATTTAAAATAATGACAGTTGGCTGTCTGGACTTCACAATAATTTACTTTCAAACACAAATCATCAAAATGTTACATTTTGAACATCCTTATATGTTTTACAGAAATTATTTGCCATTATATTTGTAAACTCTAAACGTATTTAAATAAAATAAACATAAAGTGTTTAACATAGAAAACAAAGTTATTCATTCGTGGATAAGTTGTGCTGGATGCTTAGATAAACTCTTACTACAGCATACCTTTATTATCGTCTAAACGCTACTCGTCCACCGTGGCACAGCGGTATGGCTGTAGACTACATCGCTAAATTCCGGCTTTCGATACCCGTGGTGGGCAGAGCACAGTTAGCCCATTATGTAGCTTTGTGCTTAAATTCAACCTAAACGCTATTACCTTTTCTTAAATAATATTTCATTCTTTTTTTAAGCAAAATATTTCTGAAAACAACATCAAACAACATATGAATATTCTAAAAACTGTGAAACATGTAATATACTTAACAGTGTAATCTAGTCTTACCGTAAACTCTTTTCATTTTCTATTATGTTTTTATTCAAGTAAAGAGCATTTGAAAGATGCCTTCCTACTAAAAATCCTTTCTCACAAATATCTATGGCAGGCTGAAATAATTCGGACCAAGGTAATTTTCCATATTTTGTCCAAGCAGCTGCATAACCAGCTAATTCTCCAGGTACAGCTATTGATAATCCACCTGAAAAACACGATCAAATCATTTACCCATTTTAAACAAGTCTGCTTGGAAACAATTACAGACACCAATGTCTTATTTACTAATCAATACATACAAAAACAACAACGCGTAAAACATAGGCGTTAAACTACCAGAAGACAATTTTTACTTAAACATATAGGAAATACTTATATCTGAGCTAGGAATACGACTCACACTATCACAGAATAGGAAAGCTGCTATTTTTAAAATTTCTTCTTGGGAAATAAAGTTAAAGTAGTAAGTCTTGAAAGTAGAACTGAAACAGTCACTGGCTCCTTCTTTAAGGTGTGCAAACTTGGAACATTATATAATTGATAACTGGTCGCCAAAAAACTGCTTCCATTCGTTTACCAACATGATACAGTGTTAAAATTCAGTTTCTAAATCAAGGTCACACTTTTGCATTTTGTACACTTGCACCTAATTTTAGTTATATTGTTTTTGGACAGGTACCACACCCATACTAGTATTCGTATCAAAAATGCTGAGGACCAATACCATTATTTTTTTTTCTAAGACAGGCTAAGACTTGCTCAGTATTATGACACTTTTGGTCTTCTGAAAGCTACACCCAATTTCTGCATTCACGCAAACTCGTATTGGCCGTAACCTGGTTAGTAGGTAAGTTCTTGGAACAAAATTCGGAAAATAGCAGATCTTAAAATTCGAATAAGTATTTCCCCTCTTTATAACATTCAGATTCAATGGTTGACACTCTATCTTTATGAAATACGTGGCTCAGAAATAAAAACGTAATATCTTTCTTCATTATTGCACGACATTTCAACTTAGCTGTGCGACAATTATCTTTACAAGATTTATTTTAGGTTGGCCTGTGTTCTAACATTCTTCGCAAATATTAAGATATTGCGCAATCAAAAACAGACAACACCGCCTTTACTATTTTGGCAATGCTAACTAAGCAAATAAACATTTCATTTATTTTCCTTGCGTTGCTAGTTCTGAATGGTATCAATTAGATCTCAAGACGTTTTCTGCCGAAAATGAAGACTGGTATATGCTTATTACCTTTTGTCAAAAGCCAGATGTTATGGGGCGAAAACCATTGTTCTTCTGTGAGTGTATTGAAAAAAAATGTGTGTTCTTGGCATCCTCATGGGTTATCACGTCCACTTTATTGATTCCAATGTACATCTGTTGTGTTATTTTTTTTTCCATTTGGCTCTCAGTGCAAGTCACAACCAGCCAATATGATAGGTCTGGTAATGCTATTCTTTAACATTCTACTGACCTCCTCATAGCCAGCTGTTACTTCAGAAAAGTAGTATGAACGAATATCCATTCTTATAACTTTTATATTACTTAACGCCGTCGAATAACCACCAGTTCTTAAACTATCAGATGTGAATGTGTTTGTAATGCTTTTTAAAATGCCAAGCTAAAATTATTTTGTGTGGCATAGTACAACTTATCACAATCAGCTTATTTGGACTGTCATATCGCATTTTATAGAAAGAAAACCAAAAACGTTGCAGCTTAATATATGAAACAAGGATATTAAAACTTATATTTTGTTTCGGTTAGAAGGACGCATGCATCTTTCTTTAAATAGTCTAAACGTGTGTTTAGTCTCTAATATCTAGTCAACCTCTATTACACAGCTTAGCTTTTCTCACAAACAGAAACCTATCTTACTTACTAGAAAGCAAGAACTTATCTTAAGTTCATCAAAATGCCCTAGAACGTTTTGTTTGTAGTTATGTACAAGACTGTGCAAAGGACTATTTGTGTTTTTCCCACCACGGGCATCGAAACCTTTTTCCTATTGTTGTTAACTCGCATACATACCGCCATGCCAGTGGGGTAAAAACCCCAGAAAAAAAGCCTTGGGCAGAACTGAGTTCGTACACCAGAAAGAGTTCAGCCGTCAAATTACATAACCACCCTCAGATAAAGGTCACAAATCTAAACTTGGACCGGCATGGCCAGGTGGTTAAGGCACTCGACTCGTAATTTGAGGGTCGCGGGCTCGAATCCCCGTCACAACAAATACGCTCCCTCTTTCAGCCGTAGGGGCGTTATAATGTGACGGTATTTCTCACTATTCGTTGGTAAAGAGTAGCCCAAGAGTTGGCGGTGGGTGGTAATGACTGTAGCCTTAGACTACTAAATTAGGGACGGCTAACGCAGATAGCCCTCGTGTAGCTTTGCGCGAAATTCAAATTCACAAAGCTACTCGAGAGCTATCTGTGCTAGCCGTCCCTAATTTAGCAGTATAAGACTAGAGGGAAGGCAGCTAGTCATCACCACCCACCGCCAACTCTTGGGCTACTCTTTTACCAACGAAAAGTGGGATTGACCATAACATTATAATGCCCCCACGGCTGAAAGGGCGAGCATGTTTGGCGCGACGGGGATACGATCCCGCGACCCTCAGATTACAAGTCGCACGCCTTAACACGCTTGGCCATGCCGGGCCGAGATGTAAAAATAAGACACACAGCTACGACCAAGTTAAATTACTTTCTCATAAAATGATACCAAATAAACTTATTTAGTAGTCTCTTTATTGGCAGATTGATAACCACATAAGATCAAAGGTTTACAACGGTTGTGTTTAAAATATTGTTAGTTGAGAATTAACGTCTTTCCTTCTTTGCGACGTCTTTCTGACGTAGTAGCTCCCTAGTGACACAGTGGCATGTCTACAGACTTATAATGTTGGAAACTGGGTTTTGATACCCGTGGTGGACAGAACACAGACAACCCTTTGTATAGCTTTATGCTTAATAATAAACAACAATCCGACCTAACAATTTCATTGTAGTAACATAATTAAAATTTATTGTTTTCTCAATCTTTTAAAAACCGTTTGTTTTTTTTTTTGCAGCAAACTTCACGGACCAGAATCACTCATTTCTTATACTTTTGCCTTCATTTCCAACGCAATTTAATACAATACTGCACTCAGTGTATTAAATTATTTATTAAGGCTATTTACCTAAACTTACCAGTTTTTGATAGTTCAGAGTTGCCCTGAAACATATTTTCAGTAGCAGCTTGTGGTGCTACTTCACGTGCATTTAAAACGTATGCAGTTTTTTCATTTCTGTCACAAATAGAATAAGAGAAATACTTAGTTAGAGGTAAGATACAGAAACACGAAACTGCATAAGTTAGTGCAAGAAGTAAAACTCAGATTTTTTTGTTAGCAAAAGTAAACCAAGTCTAATCAATAAGTTAAGGGCATTTTTTTTAAAAATAACGTCAGATTTAATAAGAATATACGTCAAGAGAACTAAAGTTCCTTTTAGACTAAATAACGTTCTTTATTCAAAAACAGTCAGAAATGGTCTAAGTTGTTGAGACTTAATGAGTTATGAGGTAACGTTTCAATATTAGTTCAGTTAAATAAGCTTAGGATACCATGTAAGCTTAAGTTACGTGTTAGAGTGAGACTAAAAGTAAGAACAGTTGAAATTATGATTTTTTTAGATAATTTGATTGCTTGAACTTCTGAAGAAGGTATTCTATCCTCAAGTCGTTATGTTTAATTGTAGTTCGTATAACAAGTGAGTTCTAACGCTTAATATGCTAAAGTAATATAAAAACGTATCCCCTTTTCCTATCTACCTGTTATCTTCCAACCACAAAAGAAACCAAACGAAGGGCATACGGAAACATCATGTTTCACATAATGTCAAATATAGGCATCGAGACCCAATCTTTTTATGGTTTATTAAGTAGCTATGATTAATTTATATTAAGACAAGACACTAGGTATATTCATTTATATATATATATACGGAAAATAACACACCTAAAGTCTTCACTAGGTGTATATATATATATGTACGAAATATCATTCATAAAGTCTTCACTTAAGGCAGTTGACAACACGTAGAATCTCACTCGCTTAAAGATTATTATAAAGAAGATGAGTTTTATTATCTTATTTTTCATGTTTAGAAATTATCTATAATATAATCACATTTATGAAATGAATATTAATTTATTTGTCATTTCTGTATTCTAGGTCACCTTACTAACGAAATAACACAATAGCGTGTGCGTTACTTTAAAAAGCTGGTGAAAACCTAAGTGAATGGACAAATCATGAAAATACTTAAAATTAAATAAACTAGTGTCGACACTTCCACGCATTTTTCAGTCTCAACAACATGTGCGCCTCAAAAAAGTATAAACATAGAAGTAGAATGGCAAATTTATATAGTTATAAATGTGAAAATTACCTCTTCTTACAAATTAGGTGATGATATAAAAAAAAATGTAATTTACACAGTTTTACCTTTAAGTAGTACAAAGCACATGTCCTTATCATGTTCTGATATGTCTTGTCACAGTAAACTGGAGAATCAGAATATCGTACGGTATAGCAGATATAATCAAAACTGTCCTAACGCGACGAAATAACGTTATTTTTATAGTTTGGCTCAAAGTAATTTAAATATACATGTAACAGTACCTAAAACGACACAATATACATGGAAGAATAGGCATTTATTCCGTAAACAAAAGAATCTTACACTAGTTGAATAGCACGCTCTAGAAAAAGTCGTTTTTTAGTTTCGCGCCAAGCTACTAAAGGGCTACCTGCGTTAGCCGTCCCTAATTTAGCAGTGTAAGACTAGAGGGAAGGCAGCTAGTCATCACCATTCTTAGGCTACTCTTTTTCCAACGAATAGGGGGACTGATCGTCACATTATAACGCCCCACTGCTAAAAGGGTGAGCATGTTTGGTGTGACAGGGATTCGAACACGCAACCCTCAGATTACGAGTTGAATGCCTTAATCCGCCTGGCCTTAGGAAAAGTATGACTCATTAAATTACATTAACAAAATGGTTAGATTGTGTCTTGTTTCGATGTCAAGAAAAATTCAAATATCGTATACTCTCTTAATATTATCAACTTTCTGACACGACCTGAATAACGATGTTGTTTTTATTTCATGTGTGTGTGTGTGTGTGTGTGTGTGTGTGTGTGTGTTTTCTTATAGCAAAGTCACATTGAGCTATCTGCTGACTCCACCCAGCCACTGAGTTTAGGGTGACAAATCCGTAGATTTACCGCTGTACCAGCGGTGGACCTGGTAGATAGATCTATTATTTAAGGTCAAGATCGTATGTATATATTTACATTGGAGTGGAAAATTTTGAAAACATTGAAGTTTCAACGATATTTTTACCAGATTAACAAAAGCTGCAGATTAATAAAAATTGGTTTTATTTCGGTAGTTAGCGATTATTAACTATTTGTAACAGAATGAAATTATTAAATATTTTATGTAACAAAAAATAACATAATACAAAAGTTGTATATTATCGTTTCACAATTACGATACATTTAACCAACATTATTGTGTTTGAGAATGTGATTTTTCCCACAAAAAAACACAAATAATTTGTAATTGAAAAACAAAAAAAGAAATTATATCACAAAGATTAGAAATAAAATATTTTTATTTTATTTTTGAATTTAGTGAACCATTTATAAGTGCCATAACTAAAATTATTAATGGAAATATATTCATTGCTCTGATTTGACTTTTCATTGAAAATTGAAATAAAAACACAGAATTTTTTTCTTTTCTAATTTTTTTTCACTTGTGAATATTACGTATACTTCCTGAATGATTATATCACGAAATATGTTTGGTTTTGCTTTTATAAAAGGCGATAAATCTTAAGCATCGTATCACATGTTCCACACTTCTTACAATTTTTCTTTTGGTTGTTATTTATCGATTTCTTCATTTCAAACTCAATTTTCCCTTCAATGTAATTTTCAAGGATTAAATTGCGTAACATCAATTATATTTCTTTAGTAAATTTTTTCACGCTATATTTTTAAAATAATCTTTAAAAATGCAAATAATTCTAAACAAAAAGAAGCATGGGCATCGTAGTGAACATAATATTAAAAAACTACTTAAACACGGTAATACCTGAAAGATGTGAGTTTTCTGTGGCTGTATTTACCATCTAGCAAAAACTGTGTTATTCTTTCAATCAAATTACCATAGGAAGCACATATACGTAATAATAAGTAGGAAAAGACATAGCAAGCGTATATATTTTAATAATAGGTAGGAAAAATACTAAACACGTACATCTAGTAATGCTGAGCTTCTTATGGTATGACAACGTCAGATTGAGGTATATCATACTATAAAACAGTTTAAATCAAGACGTGAGATAAATTATAAAGAAAAACACAGGTATACTGTTATAATGTAAGGAGAGAATACAGCAGCTTTACATTGTAAGCCTTTGATCTTTAAGTCAGCTGTCTAGTACACTAATAATTAGATCATGATCATATACCATCAAAAATATGTTTTATCTTCTTTTAAAGAAGCTCTTCACTAGATTGGTATTATTATGAAGTTATTAATTTGTTTTAATAGCATTTACTAGTGGCGGGATTCACGTATTGAGTAACTGGATGCGTTTTTTTATCTCTTAACCCTTTCGGTACTGTTGGGTTATATATATATATATATGCTGGCCAAAATCTTAAGGCCACTAAACATAAAGAAAAAATATGCATTTTGCGTTGCCAGACTTAACGACTTATTTGTGTGGAGTTTCGAAAGATTAAAATAAGAAAAGGGAAAATAAAAATAAAAAACTTTTTTCAGATTTTAATAGGGAAAATGTGAACACTATGAAATTAGCCTAAATAATAGTTGGTCAAAAGTTTAAGACCATACCAAAAAGTAGTCCTAAACAGGGTAGGAAATGTCCAACAAGAGGACTTAGTAGTGAGTTGCACGACCGTTATTGCGAATAACTTCAAACATTCGTTTTGGCATGGTCGACATAAGCGTTTGCAGAAGACTGTCTGGAATGTTATTCCAAGTGGTAAAGATGGCTTCACGAAGATCATGCACTGTTTGAAATTGACGTCCATTTCTATAGATTTTCCTTGCCATTCACCTCCAAACATTTTCAACGGGTTTAGTTCGGGCGAACACGCTGGATGGTCCAAAAGAATCACGTTATTCGCCATGAAAAAGTCCTTTGTCCTGCAGGCATTGTGGATTGCAGCGTTGTCCTGCTGAAAGATCCAGTCATTTCCCCACAAGCGAGTGTTTTCAATCAATAAGGATGCTCTCTCTAACATGCCAGTGTAATCATGATGGAACCTCCTCCACTGTGTCGTGCAAAAAATGTCTCCATTGGGATATCCTTATCGTGCCAGTAACGTTGGAAGCCATCTGGACCATCCAGGTTAAATTTTTTCTCATCAGAGAACAAAATCTTCTTCCACTTTTTTACGTCCCATGTTTGGTGCTTCCCAGCAAAGATTAACCAAGCTCTTTCGTTGTGTGGAAGGAGGCATGACCTTTAAGACGTTTACGGTTTTAAAAGCCTTTCTATCGTAGATGCCGTTTTATTGATCTTGAGCTGCATTCTGTGTTCATAATGGCCTTAATTTGGTTCGACGATTGGCTGGTGTCTTGCCGGACAACACTTTGAATCTTCCTGCTCAACGCCAGCGAAATTTTTTTGAGCTTACCACTTTAAATTCTCGTTTCGTATCCCTCAGGGTATTTTAAAAAAATTGCAACAACAGTTTTACTACGCCCAATCTTACCAGCGATGGCATGTTGAGAGAGACCTTGCTTTTGCAGCTCGACAATTCTGCCATGTACAAACACTGTCAACTTTTTGCCTTTGCCATGTTTTTACCCAATGTAACACAGGAGATGTCGGTGGGAGATGTGGCAACGCTAATGCATGAACACAAATGACTAAATTTTGTTATGTTTAACCGATTAACGTTTCGTTTTAGTATGGTCTTAAACTTTTGACCAGCTAGTATTTAGGCTAATTTCACAGTGTTCACATTTTTCCTATTTAATTCTAAAAAAGTTTTTTATTTTTATTTTCCCTTTTCTCATTTTCATCTTTCGAAGTTCTACTCAAATAAGTGGTTGATTCTAACAACGCAAAATGCATATTTTGTCTTTATGTTCATGGCCTTAAGATTTTGGCCAGCAGTGTATGTGTGTGTTATATATCATAAAACTATTTTATACATACCATTCCAGTAATATCGTACAACAATATTCGTACAACCGAATGACATTTTTTGTACTCTTTAATAACGATATGTAAATAGTTCTTAAATGTTGTATAAAAAGTCGATGAGGTCCGTACAAACTCAGTCGTTAATTCTAAAGTAGCTGATTACATTTAAATTTGTTTAAATACGTTACGCTAGGTATATAACTTTGAAACTGAAGGAAATGAGACCACGTAGTAACTACAGTATTAGATCTTAGCACAAAGCTTTTAAATTATTACCTCTTATATATCAACATGATAAACCCGCCTCCAAGACCCATACTTTGAGGATTTACAACACCCATACATAGCAAAGTGGCTATTGCAGCGTCCACTACAGATCCATTTTTCTTGAGAATTGACCTGGAAAGAAGAACCTATACTAGAGGAAAACTAAGATTGACAACATAGATTGATAATCTTTTACAGCTCATCTTGAATGAAAAATATACTTGAAACAAAAACCATTATTCTTGAATTCAAGACTGTTTCTTCCACTATCTTACTATGAACCTATATTTGTTTTGCCTAAATATAAGGTTGAATTCTTACTTTTTGGTCTAACTTTTCAGTGTGGATAAACAGTAATGTTCTGTCTCTCCGATTATGAGGTTGCAGTTTTACTATGTGAAAAAGATATTGTAATCTTCCTGTGTCAATAACTTACTGTACTCTCTCTGTTTTAATAAGAGGTTATGTTTTCTTTTTCTGGATAAAAGGCTGTATTTTGTTAATAGATGAGTTAATGTACATCGTGGTTTTAGCAATATTTTGTGTTTCATTTCTAATCATGATACCTTAATCTCTCACCAAGTGTGAAACTGTACTTGGCCTGTCTGAATAAAAGGTTGGTTTTTTTAAATTTAAGCAAAAGGTTGAATTCTCAGTTTTGAATAATAAAAATATTTTTTCTAAATAAATTTGTCAATATTTTTTCTATTTGAATGAGAGATTTCACTTCGTCGAATTAAGAGGACAGACTGTGTTATTATTATTATTCCTATCTCTAGGAAACTGTCTGCATTCTTTACTCATAGCTAAGAAAGTGTATGCTCTATGTCAGAATAATGAGTTGTATTTTATGCTTGAACAAGAAAGTCTATTATTATTATTTCTTACCCAAAGCCTTTTCCTTTAGGTATAAGTTAGAGATTCTTTATTATGTTAGTATGAAAAGAGGAGGTATTATTTTTATGAGTGAGCGTTTCCTTTCTAACTGAGTGAGAAGCTGTATTTTTATGTAAAGTTCTTGGATGAATTTTTTCTGTCTGTGCAGAAAATCATGTAAACGTTCTCTGAATAACGTACTGTATACCTTTACTTCCTTCTACATAACATAAAATTCTCTTTAGAGAAGCAAAACAACATCAGCAACAAAAACAAACAAGTCGAATTCTCTGTAATGGAATTTTGAGTTTATATTTATCATATGAAATATTTTCTTTTATTCAAACATGATAATCTGTATTTTAACTCAAAGATGTTTAACTTCGTTTTATCATATAATGTCTTTTGAGTGTATCAGTTGAAACTAATACATGTTTGGTAAAGCTTTTTGAGTCTATTCATCTTATTGGAATTGTTGGCTCAGACTTTTAGTTTGATAATCAAAATGTTATCTCTTGTTGGAATTGTTAGCTCAGACTTCTAGTTTAATGATCAAGATGTTATCTCTTGTTGGAATTGTTAGCTCAGACTTCGAGTTTGATGATCAGAATGTTATCTCTTGTTGGAATTGTTAGCTCAGACTTCTAGTTTGATGATCAGAATGTTATTTACTGTTGAAAGTTTTAACTTTCAAGTCTGTAATATTTAAATCTTATTTATTTTTTACTTCTTGAAGTGTTTGTTTATTAAACATTTTGTTACGTAGCTCCTAAACCAACAAATTAGTTTCGTTATTACTGCTTTTGTTACTCAAGTTATTAGTTATTATTATTACTAATATTAATTCTGTTATGTTTTTCGCAACAGAAACTGTATTTTAAGAATTCTGTACAACTCAAGCAGTTAAGTAAGTTTCTTTTTTGTTTTGTTTCGTACTCAATTATATATTATTTACTATCAACGTTTAAATGTTTCTACTGTGCATATTAAATCATTTTATAAGTACTACCTAATATATGTTAGAGATATAGTTTGCTGTAATTATTACAGTCGAAACCACTTATTACTGAAATCTTACTGCAAGGTATACAGTACGTTATTCAGAGAACGTTTACATGATTTTCTGCACAGACAGAAAAAATTCATCCAAGAACTTTACATAAAAATACAGCTTCTCACTCAGTTATAAATGAAACGCTCACTCATAAAAATAATACCTCCTCTTTTCATACTAACATAATAAAGAATCTCTAACTTATACCTAAAGGAAAAGGCTTTGGGTAAGAAATAATAATAATAGAAAGACTCTATTTTCTTTCTGCGATCTTATTACTTGAAATGTATTAACGTTAAACTCCCAATAAAGGATTAATCATCAAAGTGTTATTTCTGCGGCACTTCTTAAATTCTTTGTTATTTAGTTTCGATATTGTTTTCTTGAAGCTTACAAGTGTTTATTACTAGAATCGTATTTTTCTTTCTCCCAACAGACTTTAATATTTTGGTATTCTTTTGTCGTTTAAAAAACACAGACTGGTTGCCACTAACAAGAACAAAGGTCATACACTTTGAGTATCTTACTGAGCTGATAGTTTTAGTGTTCATTACATTTGTTCAGTATGTGATAAACTAATAACAAACAACTACACTGGTGTTGAAGAAATGTAAACAAATTAATAAAACGTAAATATGAACAATACAAATACATTGCTATTACAAGTGAAAAGAATAACCAGATCTGAGGAGGTTTGTAGAGCTGCAAGTTTCTACTCACTTTCCCACTGGTGCACATTGGGCAGCATCTGTGGATATGGCAGCTTGGCTATAACCTTCAGCTGCTGGTTCCTTGACATACTGCCGTCTGAGGATGAATCCAACTGCTAGAGCTACTAAGGCTGATATTACCAGGAGTGATCCAATTACAACCAGTCGAAACTTAACTGACCTGATTTTTCTGAAGAATAAATTCAAACAATAAACACAATATAAAGCGGGTTAAGTATGAGGATTTGGAGGAAAACTTTATATTAAAAGTACAAGAATGGAGAGATAAAGCACTCAGAAGGTTTGTGGTCTATTTATATGAATAAATAATATCAAATATAGAAATGACTTATAGAAGTTCAGTTAGAAACTTACACCAGCACAACCTAGTGTACAGATGTTTACATATAAGTATATAGTTTAATGAATAAACCGCTGAAAATAAATAAAACAAACATTATGGCTTTACGCTAAACAACAATGTAGTAAAAATACAAGTACATATGTTAGTCACTACGTTTATGTTGCACAGTTATCAAACCAACGGTAAATATTTTTGAGGCAATAACTTATCTATATATATTATTACGCCTAGCTTAAAACCATACATTCTTTTATCTTCTCCATACCTGAGTATGCGTTCATAACGTTTACATAGTTTTCGAATGTTTATGAGCATGTACAGGTTAAAAAGCAAACAAGTAATTAACTTATAAAAATGTTTAGACCTAATAGGTACCGTGATTACCTAACAATGCTAGTCAGAAAGTAGCTATTTTATGTTTTTGTTGTCGTTATGTATTTTAACTTAAGGAAAAACGATTGAAATATGTTACTGCTTTTACAAAAGAAAATCGGAAGACCTGAGACCAGTAATGACATATGTGAACCCATAAGTATGTTTACCATGAATATATATTTTGTGAACTGTCGGAGCGTTGGTCTGTCTCCTGTTTCAAAAGCTGCGCAAGTGCAGACAAAACTCAACATTCACTTTTAAAATGACGGTAAAATAGGCATAAATAATGTTAATGTCAAATTTTATTTTACAAACAGAATACTTTAAACTGAATTATTAGTAATTAATTAGACCGACATTCACATTTACAAATGTGATGTGACTTAAATAATAAAAATGTAGATTTACCGTATGTTGTTACTGAGCGACTCTCAGCATGACTTAAATAATAAAAATGTAGATTTATCGTATGTTGTTACTGAGCGACTCTCAGCATGACTTAAATAATAAAAATGTAGATTTATCGTATGTTGTTACTGAGCGACTCTCAGCATGACTGAAATACTAAATAATTACTTTTCGCGATAGGCAGTACAAGCAGCTCAGAGTGAAACCAAGAGTACAACACAATTAACCTTTTAAAGTCCACGAAGTAATTTAAACTTATAGATTAACTTACACTTTCCCTTCACTGGGGCGGGTACTTTTGCTTATATTGTATAAATCAACTAAGGTTTGGAATTTTCAGTTTTCCATTCAATGTTTAGTAAAGATAGGTTTTTGGTTTTGGTATAGCTAGCTTTGGATATGCTGAATGGTGTTTTGAACGTAAGTGGAGCTGCAGGTTTGAGTCCCATTTGCTCTAAATTTTCATTTTCTCAGGAAAATTATAATATTAGCGAACTGTGTCAACATTTTAAAAGTTCCGACTGAAAAAAAAAAAGAGTAAGATGATGTTTTACACGTTCTGTTTTACTAAGAGGAAAGAATGTAACAGTTCTTTCTATAGAAATAAGCGATATGTCAAAGTGTAAACTTTAAATGTGTGCATATCAGAATTAATGTGCTAGCGTTTTCCATTACACGACAGGTTTATTTGTTTCGAATGTTTGCGCAAATTTAAATGAGGGCTATCAGCAACAGTCAGCCATAGCTATGAATTTATAGGCTAGGAGAAAAGCAACAATCCAGTAACATCAACCACTTACTTTTGGTTTGCTCTAATCGAATAATAGGACATGACTGTCACTCTTATAATGCACTCACTCCTTCTAAGCACGTAGTGAGAATTTGTTTTATCAGTAACGATAAGTGAACTATGAGCATTCGAATTCACAGTCCAGCACGCTAATACTAGGTAACATGAAAAAAATGGTCTAATAACGCTCTCATCACGTAGTTTATCTCAGATGTCAAACTGCACTAAAGTTACACTGTCGGAGTCGTTTAACGGACTTTCATTGGTCACTAGCCGTTGTTAAGGGAGATTGCATTAAGTTATGTGTGTATATTGCTGTCAAGTTTTTCTAGGAACATTAAATCTACAATAATACATGAAGCAAACCGGTAGAGTTTATGTGTTCTGTAAGTATATGTATACCTTATTCTTTCTTGAACGCTACGTTTTATTAACAGTATCAGTAAGAATGTTTAATAAATCTATTTGTATTGTTGTAAACTTTTTACAGCTATGTGTTTTTTTAAATAATTATTTTACACTGTTTCTCTGGTATACGCACGTAGGACTAACCTAAATCTGTAATATCGAGAGTACTCGAATGATGGAATAATGCATTCTAACCAAAGCACCTGACGATTTTGTGAACCTGACGATAACCGAAGAAGGTCGACACGTTGTTCACTCCTCTACGTAAAATATTTTCTCAACCCAAACGAGCCGTTTTTACATATAGATGATGTAATAGCTTTTTACAATTCAAACAAACGTGAAATTGTGTGTGTATTTTACAGCTTATACATGAGAGAAGAGCTAGATTTTAACATTTTCCAGCTTGTATACAGTGTATATAGTAGTAATAATTAGTTTTCGTTTTTACTAACACAAGGCTCAACATTTCGCTGTAGTCGTAAGGAAAATGTTCCCGATTGTGGTAATGTCAATCAACGAAATGGTGAACCTTGTGTTATTAAACACGTCTCAGTTTAGTTTCTTTGGTCTTTACTTTCTGTTTTACTGGTATATCTTCAGACTTTATCAGTTTTATTGTGTTGTAACCGTACTGAAATAATTAATAAAAGAAAGATTTAAAGGGATATAACTTACTTTGAGAAGTTTAGGAGTTAATCCGACTTTAAGAATGTAATGGTGTCCTGTATTAATCGAGAAACTATTTATATCTTAGGAGATGTGAAACAAAACGAACCTTCACGTAGCCAGCATGAAATATATGTTATGAGAATATGATACTATTAATAATTTGTCTTCAAATTGTACTAATTGATATGTATATTAAGCAATAGTGAAGCAGTAGATAAAAGTTAGACAGCTCTTTTAAGCAAGAAATCATGTATTGTTTGGTCCTAAGTTATATTGTGTTAAGTCGACTCTACATTGTGTTATATATAGTTCAAGGTATATCCTATGTTATGTTGTGCAAAATATAAAGTTGGTCTCTATATTATGTTGTGTTGGGTCAAAGGTTAGTTCTACATTATGTCGTGTACAATGGAAGATTGCTCCTACATGAGGTTGTATGCACTAGAAAGTAGATCCTACATTAAAATAAACCTAATAGAAGGTTGGTCATACTTTATGTTATATTAGATCGAAGGTAGATTCTACATTATGTTGTGTACAGTAGAAAGTTGGACCAACATTATTTTAAACCTAATAGAAGGTTGGTCATACTTTATGTTATATTAGATCGAAGGTAGATTCTACATTATGTTGTGTACAGTAGAAAGTTGGACCAACATTATTTTAAACCTAATAGTTTGAACCTAATTAGGCTGTTTCTGCATTATATTGTGTTGAGTTGAAGACTTGCCCCATATAAGGTTATGTATTTTAGAAGTTTGGTCATACATCAAGTTGTGTGCAGTAGAAAATAGGTCTTATATTTTATTGAACTTAATAAAGGTTGGTTCTGTATTATGTTGTGTTGAGTCGAAGTTTGGTTCTAGATTGTGTTACATGTGGTTGAAAGTATATCCTATGTTCTGCAGTCCAGCACAGTCTACTTGAGAGCGTGTGGATCGTGGGGAAGGCCATCTACTTAATTAGGATGCAAATTTTGTAAAAAATAACTGAAATAAATTAACTCATATTAAATGCTATTAATATAACTGTACAATAATTAATAAATCATACGACAGGGCATTATTATGAAACATTCAAATGACATATAGTTTTTAATTATTAGTATTATTATTAAGACATTAAAACCCTTACGTTTTAGCTACCTAAATTACTATTATTATGTTTAGTTTTAATTATATTTTATTTTAGTTTTTTATTTCTACTTGTCATAAACTTTTGTATCAGTTTGGAATGTGAAAATGGAATATGGTCAAGTAAGTATTTAGATGTGATGGACAAAACCTTCTAAGGCTGAGCCTGGTCCTAAATTACATTTTGTTGAGTGAAAGTACATTGAACGTTATGTAGTATACAATAGGTTGTAGAGTAAAATTTGCGCATTTAAAGGTCAGGAATTATGTCATTTATAGATAAGATACATTGTACCTGCTTTAAAAATTAAGTCCTCGATTTTGTCTTAGTGGAAACATTTTTATTTGCAATGTAACCACCTAAAATAAACTTATTAAAAATTGACATTTTGGCAAATTATCAGAAGAGAACAGTTAGTTAAATACAAACACGAGGCTCTACTTACTCAAGTTTCATTGTAGAACCAACTAGTTGATGTTTAGAACAAGAGTCCTGTTTCTGAAGTAGTGGATAAGCAACGGGAAACAAAGCAACTAAAAGCACAGATTATGCGTTCTGTTGCCTTCAACTCTTATCTTCTCAAGTGAGTTAAAGCATTAGGTATCGAAAGTAGTGATAGGAAACTTTCCGACAGGCACTCCACCAAACTAAGGTCACTTGATAATAATATTTGTTATCACGAAAACTACACAAGCTTACGTTAAGGCTGTTTAGTTTGTTCTTGAAGCTTTTAGAGTGTATGTATAATTACAATATTTTTAAAGAGATAAGAATAAGTAACCACTCTTTCCGGTGTTTTAACCAGATAACTGAATAAAAAGACATATAATGGATTAATGAACTATTCGAAAACCTGAATTTATAATTATATAGATTGTACAGATTCACTTTGTTGAAGACATAATTAAGAATGGCTCGGACCTCTAGCGAGTAGATTAGAAAACAGTTCCTATTGTAACTCCTTCATATTCTAGGTGGCGTTTTCTCCTTACAGACATATGAGCCGCAATGAAGTAAATATAAGGCGGAATATTTTCTTCAGTTAATATGTACGTAGAGGGATGTATTGGTGTACTAGAAATACACGACATACATACATACTTCCACGTACATGTAAGAACGTTTTGTTTTTCAATAATTTTGGAGCTTAAACTCTCCACTTTTATTGTTAACAAAACCTAACCTACCATAAATATTCCTACTTCATACTGCTTTACTTATGTAACCCAACATGCTAATGTATAAATGTTTGTTTAATTCTTAAGCCTAAATTTGCAAAATAAGCTATATCCTTAATGCTCTGCGCAAGTATTTTAATCTTAATATAAGGAACCCTCAAACTTGTCGCAGACTTACCTGTAAAATATAAGGTCCATAAAATACTAAAATAATAAATTTAGACTAGGACTTTAAATAAAAATTTTCTCTAAAAATGCGTAAACGCGTTCACCATTATAATTAACATTAAAATAATCTATTCCGAAATATATTAGCTTAGCAATGTAGTTATTAATAATTGTGAAATACTAGAAACAACTTTTGTTACTTGTTATTTACGGCCACCAAAATAAATTTATTCTTCCATATAGAGATTTATATGCGTTGGTGTATTTAATTCTCCACTCAAACACAAAGAGTTTTAAAAGTCTTTTGACAGACATTTACATTGGATATCACGAACCTTTTTGCTTACAAATAACTTCTTTGTTAACTGTCACGAACTACACCAAATATCTCCATCCTTACAAGAGGATTTTGAAAAGTGCATTTTAAACTCTAGAATAGCATAACCGATTCAGTCCATGTAGATCCAATATATTTTCAAATACAATTTTGTAAAATCTACTTATGAACTATACTAATTGTATATCCATGACTTCATAAGTTACAGTGTTCTTAGACAACAAAACGCACACTAACACACAAAGAATACAGCAATTTACAGTTGGAGGTTCCTGTATATTTGTGTACTAAATGAGTGATTTCTTGATCGCTCCTCTACACTGACCGTTTTATAGCTTCAAATTACTCAGCTGGTAACAATTTCTGGACATCCACCCGTAAGGCGAGGGGAAAAATATGACGGTAATTTGAGGCTTAAAGGTTCAGTGTTAAATTTCGTTCGTTTTAGTGGTGTCTTCTGACTACATTTGAGTGAGAACCTGAACAGTTTCTTCAGCGAAATTGAGCAAAATCAGATTATACTAATTTTCGATAAGAAGTTTTTTGTTATGTTTAGAATTAAGCATAAAGCTACACAATGGGCTATCTGTGGTCTGTCCACCACAAGTATCGAAACCTGGATTTTAGTGTGTAAGTTCGCAGACATATCACTGTGCCAATGGGGAACCCGATAAGAAGTATTTAAAATTTAAAAAATCCAGTTGTATATGTTGTGAATTTGTATATCAAATGAGAACTTTCGCGCGGTTGTTTACCATATTATATGCTAAACTACATTATATTTTACATATTCCAGTGTACAGAATTACGAGGAAATGATAAAGTTTTACTGTTACAGTAGCAGAAAAAAAATCACCCAAGAAATGAAGTCCAGACACTTCTCACAAAAGGATAAATACAGAGTTTCTATCATATATATCATTTACATTAAACTATTTGTTAATAGCCTTAATGTATCTTTTCTAAACCGTCACGTGACTCTACGTTATTCAGGCTTATATATATATATATGTATACTATATCATCCCCTGAGAATGGATTTACTTTCCCTTCTATGTATTAACCAAATAAAAGTGGTTTAATAATTATTTAACACAATTGCTGTTTCTTATCTGTGTATTTAAGGAAGTTAAATGCATGTACATTTACATGCATTTACAAATTAATTTATTGTACTAAGGGACTTACTGCAATAGAAACTGTTTTGTCATAGGTGTAAAGTAGTTAAATGCAATTGGTCTGTTATAAAGATTAAAATATCTTTAAAAAATTATCAAGTTTGCGTGGCCTGGCATGGCCAGGTACATAGAGAGCTTTACTTGCAATATGAATCAGAGGTTCGAATCACCTATACACCAGACATATTCACCCTTTCACCTCTGGAGAAGTTTTAATGAGATGGTCAATTTTCATTTTTTAAAAGAGTAGTCCAAAAATTGGCGGTGGATATACCGTATAATGAGGTTTTAATCGTAAACAAACCATTCTTGACATGCAGAAACATTTGATTTAATATGTCATAACGACCTTAAGTTTAAAACATACATGATTGGTCTACTAACCATTTTGGTACGCTTGATATCCGGTTTTATCATAAACCGTATAGCTAAGTTTAAAATTCAGGAAGAAGTTTCGAACCTCTTCAATTTAATAGCTTGAGTATCACAAGGATCGGTACTTAGCCTTGTCCTCTATAATATTTTCGTTAATAATATATACCCTTTCCCCTAAACTATACTTTAGCATCCAAATATGCCGACAGTATAGCTCTATGGAATACTTCAAGCAACCAAGATACCGCTATCTCTCGAGTCTAAACAACACTTGACACTTTATCACAGTGGTGTAACAAATAGCTCGTCGCCTTAAACCATACTAAAACTCAAACCATCACATTCCGTAAAAAAGTCAATAAATCAAGAAAAAATTACTAAACGTGAACTACAGTTAAACAATACGAACATTAATTTGACTAACACCATTACATTTCTAGATTTAACCTTTAGGCCTAATCTACCATGGAGGAGACACTATAATAATATTATAAGCAAAACCTGTACAAGAATTAATTTTCGGAAACGCGTTAGCAATCTCAACAAAAATGTGTCATTCTAACATTGAAGCTGCAACATAATGACAAACCAGTATTCAAGATCACAGAATCTCCAAAACAAAACTATCAAACTCCCACTCAAACTATCAAATTACACTTCATCAGCTTACTTTGAGTCAGTAATCGAACTACATTCATTACAGGACAGGTTTGTCAAATTTTCATCAAGATATTATAAACGTACTCCTATAAGGAATTCACAAATCCAAGAAATCACATGCATAAGAAAAATCCTTGCCTCCTGGGCTAAATATATATCTTCTTTTAATACCATAAAGTAGTATACCTATTAATCAACCTCTCATTTTCCGCTTTGGACTTTGGTTTTTCTCCGGGTACTCCGGTTTCCCACACAAGCAAATACTTCTTTATTGGATATATAGATCTTCCGGTTCCTTAGTCCTCGAAGGACCATAAATCGCTTTGCAACTTTAGTAATGTTATTTGTATTTTATTTTATTTCTATTTTTCTTTTTTCGACAGGCACACTACTATCTCTGCTCAACCCACTCTCTTGGCCTTTTTCGCCCAACCTAGCCCGCTTGACTTCTACAGTATAGCTTTTATTGGCATTTCTAATATGATTTTTCATTGCTAAGATTCCTCATACTTCCTGCACAGAGAGATAATACCGTTAAATTACGGTATTAACGTTTACCTTTTCAAGAACTAATCCTAATTCCGCGAACTGAAGATAAACGAAAGTATCTGAGCGCCCCTGGATGTCTCTCAGGCCTCTTCACAATCATAATCTTAACACATATAAATAGGGTTAAGTGTCTGTAGCTGCAGTAACAGATCATAAAACGTATTTAATTGTCAATATTTACATCACCCAGCTTGTTTCTTAACACATATAAATTGTGGTTAACTCTCTGCACTAATTCATTACTAGCTCAACATATAAATTGTGATTCACCCTCTATATCTGAAGTAAATCACCACTGCCTTTAAGCCTGAAATAAACTTCAAATGACATTCTAATAAAGCAAAATCTCAAGTTCCTTATACATTTATAAATGTGCAAGAATGTTTTGAAATGAAAAATAAAGATCGAGTAACTTCTTTCTATTCAAATTTCTTTATAAATATTCTGTTGAGGAACTAGTAACTGAAGAAATTAATACTGAAATAGTTTAACTTATATCTATCTAAGAAGCCTTGTTTTTACCTGAATAGTTACATTAGATCTTGTTTCCATCACTTCTTGACTGTCATCTTGTGATGTCATTTATCATTAACTCTTATTTCCCAGATTTATATCTCTTTACCAAATTACCACTCAATACCATAAAATGTACAAATCTGCAAGTGCTCATTATGGTAGCATTTCTATTTTAACAATCTTTAAGTTTCATCTCAAATTCGAAAATGCAACTACATAATTATTCTGTCATCTAACATTTCCTATTGCATTTAGGCACGGCGGTTAGGGCACTTGAGACGTAATCTGAGGGTTGCGGATTTAAGTGCCCATCACACCAAACATGCTCATCCTTTTAGACGTGGGAGGGTTATAATGGTACAGTCAATCCTACTATGCGTTGGTCAAAGAATATTCCGAGAATTGTCAGTGAATGGTGATGACTAGCTATCTTTCTCTAATCTTTCACTGCTGATTTAGGGATGGCTAGCACTGATAGCCTTCGTGTAGTTTTACGTGAAGAACAAACAAGCAATCCTATGGTATTAGTTATGCAACGCACCAATAAAATTCTACTTTATTACGTCATAGTTAGTTATCTGATCGCTATTATGAATTTCTATTTGTTTGCTTATTTTACTCATTCAGTGTCAAGCTGCTTGCAAAGTCTTGAAACCATGAAATATTCAGAGTACATTTTAAAAGGAATGTCTGATGTTCGTGTTTGTTAAAATAGATTCATAGTCTGTTTACTACATACCATAAAGGCAGTCTTTAGTTATTTGTTTATTTGCCAATTTTTTTATTACAGAACAAACAGTTTAATCATAGATAGACCTATATTATTTAATGGATTTTCGTTCCGTATGAAATATGACTACTTTTTCCAAGCTTTTCTTTGCAAGCTTCTTTATTTTTATTGAAGTTATTTTCATAAATTCCCAGACATTCACCACATTATTTTTAGCTAATACACTTTATATATGTATAATATTTGTTGTTTCTGTTGGACGTAATTTTCCTTCATTTTGAATCCGATATGAACAAATTACGAGAAATGTGGAAAACAAAATATACCGCTTATGTGATTTTTATGACAAATTCTGAGTTAATGATTTCCATGATTGACTAGCTTTTGGCCTTTAGACCTTCTTTTTAATTGTTCATACTTTTATTATTATTTTATGTTTTACTATACAGTTGGAATTTTCCTTGGATAATCACACATTTTAATAATTATAAATATGTTTTTCCTCCGATGTTTTCGTTCTTCACACGTCTATAATTATCAACTATAATGCCAGGATTTACACACTTTTCACGATATTACCTGATTGTATCTATTTTTATTTGTTTAGTAATGAGTCTAAGTTTTCACGAAGTCTACATTATTAGTCTTCAACTAGCCCGTGGACAGATGGAACTATTACTGACCATTTGCTTATCAATGATTAATAAGGTTAGGTTTGGTTTGGTTTGAATTTCGCGCAAAGCTACACGAGGGCTATCTGCGCTAGCCGTCCCTAATTTAGCAGTGTAAGTCATCACCACCCACCGCCAACTCTTGGGCTACTCTTTTATCAACGAATAGTGGGTTTGACCATAACATTATAATGTCCTTACGGCTGAGAGGGCGAGCATGTTTGATGTGACGGGGATTCGAAACCGCAACTCTCGGATTACGAGTCGAGTACCTTAATCATCTGGCCATGCCGGGTCAATATAGTTAGGAGTAATGATGTTGCAACATTAGGCTTAACGTTAAAAAAAATTATTTGGTGTTAATTTGTCTAAACTTTGAGAGATTGGAGCCTATTTCTGAGATCAAATAAGTTGCATTTTCATGGTTTTAATGTTTATTGTATATAGTCTGGATTTTTTATATTAGATGTTAAATGATTGTCAAGCTAGTGTAATTTTTACGCTTAATGTTGCTATTTATTCCTGCTTTAGTTCATCTTTCAGTTGTCTTCTTATTTTCCATTTTATTTATTTTTACTGTATTCGTCAAAAATTGTCTATAATAGTGAGTAAATTCTAATGTTATATTTCATTTATGTTTATAGATAACTCATCCAAGGATCATCTCTTCGGACTTCTGTTTACTGCAGAAGCGTATATTGATTTTTAAGTTCGTGGACCTTAAATTAAGAAAATTATTTTTAATCTTAAATGCAATTCCATTCTTTCTATTAATAAACAGTGCCAGTAGTCTATTCTTATTTGAATGTCTTTTGGAGAACATCGTTTTTAATTTTAAGATAGGTCTTTTTTCATTATTATTTCCAGTTTCCAACCTGTCTCGCACTCGAATTTTCTCATTATTTAAGAACCTTGTGATCTGCGAGCGTTTGTGTTCAGATGTCATTGACATTTATTTCTTGTCCTACTATGTCATTGGTCATATTTTTTTCTTTTCTTGCAGCTTTTAGTGTAGACATCTCTACAGAAGCAGGAGGGTTTGAGCAGATTCTTTAAAAAAAGAAAGTTATTGAAAATATTTTTGTCGATTTGATTTGTCTATTAACAGTTAGAAAATAGATTTGTCTTTTTTAATGATCTATCACCTCTGAGTTATTCGTTGTTCAATCTGACATGAAAGTGTTATAGGAGCAACATTTTACTTTTAAACATGGTTAGATAGAACCAGGTGTGTTACCATTGTTGTACCTGAAGTACTGCTTGGTTGTTTTTTACACAATTTCATTCGTTGTAATAAGGGTTTCAATGCTTTGTAGTTAAGGTTAAAGTGCACACGTACTTGTAACAGATGAGGAATGTTTCCAAAAAATATTAAAACAGCTTTAATATCTTTAACATGATTAAATGTTTTCCGATTGTATAAATTTTATATATTGTATACAGATATATATATTAGTGACATTATTAAAAAAATCTGAAACTTTTAACGTACGTCATAACAGTGATAAAACTAATAACTCTTTAACTTTGCATGTCTTTACATAATTTTTGACTTAAAATAGACGTAAGAAAGAAAGTCAAAATTTACATTTTTGTGTTATATGTTAAGGATAATTTATTACCCTTATTAATCGAATATTTATTGTCATATTCTTCAAAGTTTTACTTTAAGAGGTAGCTTAAAATAAATGCTACTTTGAAGGTATAAAATTGGGTTTCTGTGGTATAACTATTATACAAATATTAGATACCTCTTTCTTTCTTTCTGATTAGAAAAAAAAGAATGAATACATCTTGTTTTTTTTTAGCCTCACGTATTACAAATTAAAAATACTGTAATGGAAATTTGAGTTCATTCATAACTACAAGGGAAAAACTTATATGTACGTTGTATCTTAAAATTTAATGTTTTTGACACTTTTAAGTATGACCAAATAATTGTTACTACATATGAAACTAAAAAGTAAACATTGTTCAACCAGCGTCAACTTTGTTACAGCGTTTATTCGAACAAATTCACTGAGCAGATTGCTTGGACTATACAATAACGCATTTTTTTCTGTACACAGGACAAAAAACATGGGTAAGTTTTAAGTAAGGAACTGTCTGTATTCCTTACAATAAAAAGTAACAAATGCAACTATTTAACAAACTAACCTCAGCATAGATAATCTTTTCATACACCAACCAACCAAGACGAAGGTAAAGAAAATTCTAGACTAAAGTTCATCAGTGTAAACAAAGTTTATACGAATTAGCACCAATGACGTGATTAAACATCAACCAAATCGTTGTCATATTAAGGTGCTAATTAAATTACTTGTCACATTGTTTTTGACAAAAATAGACTCGTCTTTAAGGACAATCAACCACTATAGCAGTCATTTAAACTTCTATGTCTCTTCATGTATGATCGACTGCACCTTTGTGTCCAGAGAAGAAAAACGCAGTGACAAGTGTTTGTATAACATATATTGTCAATACTGCTGCGATAGCAATAAGAAATCGTCATTAATGTTTATAGGAAGAGAATTACAAAATTTCATCTATGACAGTTATGCTTTGTCACTTTTTCTATGTTTTTTATTACTAAACATTGTTCTCATTTCTCAAATCCTGTAGTTAGTCTGTACAGTCCAGATAACGGAAATAGTTACAAAATATAACATGCTTTTATCACAATGATTCAGGGCAAATAAATTAAATCACTTGTACAAAGTCTACGAAGAAAAGGTAAGTCGAATATTCCTTATGAAACAAGCTGCAGCTCTTTGTTTCCGAGTTACAAGGAAACAGGAAAGTTTTTGCCATTAATAGAAAAGACATTGTATAACTAACCAGATATTATCCTGTATTGTTATATAGTACAATGTATATACATATAAGTTTTATATATAATTTCCAAATACCAGTAAGACTCTTAATTCAATAAAACCACACATTCACATATAAATAGTCGTCTAAGATTTACTATATCAAACAAGGGTCTACATGAGATCCACTGATCGAGTTGCCTGTGTCTTATACTCGCGGACGAAACAATTTAACATGTTAACCGGATTTAATATAACAATTATCCGTGTAGCAATAAAATATTTAAATCGTAGCCACTTCAGTGGCGATCTGTTAAGTAGAATATTTAAATAAGTAAGATCCAAGGTCTTACACACTTAAAACTCCATAACTTCCTGATGCTATCACTAGATCATTCAGAAGTTACCATGGGGATTGAAGTTTCGCGTGCACTTGAAAAATACAACTTCTGCTTAAATAAACATTGCAATTTATATCAAAGAAAGCAAATATTTCACAGACATACGTTCGCTACAAGTACAATATACATTATCGATACGTACAATATATATATATATATATATATGTACACATATATACGAAAAGACAAATAATAAATTATACAACTTATGATTTACAAGATACCTATGTAGTAAGGTATTCAAACAACAAGACTAAACACAGTGTACAAGGCCTCAGACAGAGGTTGTTAACTAAAATATATAGAAACACAGAGTTCTGAAGGTATAGCAAGTGTTCTAAACGGAAATTGGTGTTCTTCTGAAGGAAAGGGTAAGGCATCTTTGTCTTCAGCTAAAACCAGAAAACTATAAATATTTACAGACATGGCCAATCACAGCTCTTATTGTTTATGACATGTGATACTGCACTGATAGTCAAAAGACCACAAAATTTCCAGAATATAAAAATGTACATAATAGAAACGTTGAAACAAGGTTTGTCACTGACTCGTATTATCAACACCTCTAAGTCTGAACGAACAAGTAACTATGAAATATTTGACGAGAATAATAATGATACTTCTAATAACACACCACAAACATATAACAGTATTTATAAAACAAAAATTATTACCTTCATGACAACGTGCTTTCAGGTTTAATTTATTCATGACATGTATACATACATCAGAACAAGTGCCGGAGAGTAAAATATTTACAGACATGATCTGAAGAAAACTTAAATAGAAAATTGGAGTAATTTACGGTCTTTGTGAGTTTTTACATGCAACGTCTTTATCTGGAAATCATGATATATCTTACTTTAGTAAACAAGAATTGAACAGTACTATGATAAACTATTCTTCAACTGAATACTTGAATATTGATTTAGCTCAACAGTTATCGAAGGCCCCGTATGATTTTAAGAATTGAAAATCAGTTTTTAACTTCAATAATGTTCTTCTAAAATTTAAGTACTTGTTTGATTTACAAAGATATGGTTTTTTAATTAATTTACAAGGATATAGTCTTTTTAAATTAATCTTTATGTTTTTTCTTCTATCGCTCCGACTTATCAGAAGTACAGTTAAATCACCACTAGCTATAAAACCTCATTTTTAACACCATTTTTTATCCTAAAATCCACACCAATTTTCTTCAGCTGTCAGAAACATTTGAAAATAACTGGAGAGTTTCATCTGTAGTAAGTTAAACACAATACTGTAAATACATATAATTAAAATGTTTTTGGTTACTATAAAGCGTATATTAAATACCTTTGTTACCTTTCATCAAAGATAAACACATTATAAGTGAATTATTTCAAGTTGATACAAAGTAAGCAATTGAATATACAAATTAGTAATTTGATAAATATTACAGTAGTACAAGACCGACAAAAAGTCATGGATAAAAGATATGTGATATCTAGACTATTTCGAAGAGCATATTTTTAAACTTTAATAACGTGCTTGTTTTATGTAATTTATAAAGTTACTTTATTTATATAGAAGAGATATAAAATAGCATGCAGAAGTGGAATTGGAACATAAAATTCATAACTTACGTATTCATGTTGCCTTCCATTACATCTGAATATCTTAAGTATAATACGTACCATAGAGGAACAGTATTAAGGTTATTAATTTTGTCAAAACTTTTTATGTGTTTAATTTTCTGCGATGCTGGTAGTTGTGGTACATGAAGTAATTTATTTAAAATATATATAAAATAAAACTATAATTGTCATAGTAAAAAACAACATCTTCACAAACCACTTTCCATATCCAGGGTAAACTTCAAGATGAATCATCTCTTTTTGGTAAGAATACAATAACGTTAAGACATAAAAACCTAAAAGAAAATTTTGCAAAGTACGATATATCTGTTTTAGCAGTCTTCATGAATAATGTGCAGAAACAAAAACATACTGTGACAAATGTAAAAAAACATAGTTACCTAGCACGCTGTGTAGTTCATTTTAATTTCAAGTTCATATTAACGGCATTTTGTATCCGCTCGTTTAACTATTGCAAATGTAGCATACCAATCTAGAAACTAGTAAACCCTAAGTCCAATCTCTTGAAATATCACACACTATTTGAAATGTGCTTGTAATTTATCTTTTAAGAACCAATATTAGTTGTGTATTGTTCACATCGATATATGATTCCAAAATAAGTATTGTTAAAAATCAGAACAAGCTGGGCCACTTTGTTTACTTCATCACGGTGAACTAGAGAATCTAAGTTTCATGATATTACGAGCCCCATGCCATATTCCATACATGCTATTGATATAAAATATAAAAAACAATATTACATTGCTCTGGTATTGCTTTCGAATTAATTGCTTCAAGACAGTGGCAGGATGTGCAGGCAATGGCAACTTTTTACCCGTTTAGACATCATGTTTTACTTGACACTTTAACGGACAACATTTCAACTTTTCTCAAATTAACCTTTGTAATATTTCTAGTATTTTTTTTGCACTTGATTTAAACTTCTTTGCTCATTAGTTTCATAAAATGGGCTTTAAAGTACATTTTCGGGATGAAACCTTACGATATCATTCAACGTAAATGAAAATGTGAAAGTGTATTCATTAGCCAGTAAGGTATTTAGTATCACAAATAATCTGTATATTTGAACTTTTTTTTTTTTGACAAAAACAATAAATATCTTCAAATCACTGTCCATCATTGAAACCAACATAAGAAACATCAACATATACATAACGAAACACCAAAAAACACCAGGAAAGATTGTTTAAATCACATAATTCTATTAAACTGTCTAGATGTAACGTTACAAAAAAGGTTTTATTCTTCCATAATACCAGCATTATGACCGCTTAACAATAAAGGATATTTTTTTGTTCGTAACGTCGGTACCAATAAAAACAACCATTCCTTAATGTAGCGGCACTTCAAACGATACACTTAACATTTACATTTTCAAAAAGACTAAAAAAAGAATGCATCCATGTTTCATTGAATATAAATCATGAAATAACGAGATTTATGTTTTATTTCCACAACTGACTGGTCGTGTCAAATATCGGTATAGGTGAAAAATAAAAACCGAAACTGTCGGTATCAGGTTGCCACGCTTGTCCAGCATTGAAATAGGATGTCTTCTGACCACAGTGAGGGGGTGGAAGAGAGGGACAATCACTTGAAGCGGAAGAGGCTACCTTTGATCAGAAAAATATCGTGTTGGTTCTCTAATCAATAAACTTCACGAAGTAGCCGGTGTCGCATTTGCGTTTATACGTTAGGAGAAAGCAAAAACAAAAAAGGTTCACTTCTCCTTCATGATCCCCGAGCTCAGCTCACATCCGCTTCCAATCTATGTAGAAACAAATAACGACGGAGTTCAACGAGATATATTTAGTAGAAAATATCAAGTTATACCGAATATTACTTAATATTTTAAAAGGAGATACGTACAACAATATAAAATCGATACATTTTGGTGTATTATACACCCTTAGTACTTTTATTTTTCTAGAGACATCAGAGAACCATCACTTTGTTAATCATAGCTTTGGAGAGAGATCACAATCTTGAGGAGTCGTAACTGCAAATTTTGACAACAAAGACGACTCTACCACAAATTTCCATCCGATACTACAACACATTATTAATAAAACTATCAGTAAACGCTATAACACACGTCATTAGCTCCATTCTTCAGAGAATACACTACACATCTTATGAAATATTGTATAAAATACACAACAGTATGCATTATTAACAAAATTCCTCATAAAATACTACTACACATCTTATTCAATACATCTCTCTACATTTTACAGGAAACATTCTACAACAAACAACACTGTACTTTTTATGTACAAAGATATATTTAGTCATTCAAAAAAAGTTTTACTAACATTTTGAGCACCTTTCTCAAGACGGTACCACAACAGATTATTAAAACAATCTTCAGAAGAACATAAAAATAAATACAGTATTTCCATAGCATTACTCAAAGAACGCAAAATCATATGTTAACAATTATAATATTTAGAAGTTATCATAATAAATTATTGAGAAGACATTACAGCATGTTATTTTGGAAATATCTCAGTACGCCGCATTCAAAACATTCTCTAGAAGATACTATAAAGAACCCTGTTTAGGAAACATTGCAGCTTACCCCATTCAAATATTATTTAAGATACACCGTATCTATCCTTATATCGAACATTTTTCGCTCTCAGAGTTAACCCTGAGAAAATAAATAATAGAAAATATTCTTTATGAGAAACTACGTTACACCCTGTTTATTTATAAAGTCTTTTTTTTTTTTTTTTAGAAAATACTAACATCAAGGCTCATCCCTAAATCTACATTGTACAGTAGAAAGTTAAATGAAAGAAATAGCACAGAAAATATATTGTAAACATAGTACTGAAGTTTAAGGTGGTTGTTTTATCTGTAACATGAATTGCAAGCGATTTCACTTTATACACATATTTTTTTGTTGATAGGAATTTTAATAGATGGTGTTATAAGGATTGGAGGAACTAAAGGTAAGATATATTACAGAATAGATTTTTGTAATAAGGAATTTAAGCAAGAAACTTGCAATAGCTGTAACATTTTAAAGCTATAGAAAACCAAAATAAAACTAGTCTGATATGTTAAGGTATACGATAGCCAGTTATTTATTTATTCAATGTATATTTCCTTTATATTCTCAAAACAATTAATAAATATCAAATATTCCATGTAAAGTTGCATTTTAATCTCTTTTACTTGGCATAGACCCCCTCCCTCCCAGTTGCTCAGTGGTATATCTACGGACTCAACTCACGCTGCTAATGACCTGGCTTCGATATCCATGGTGGGCAGAGCATAGATTGCCCATTGTGTAGTTTTGTGCTTAATTCCAAACAAAAAACCCTACAAAAAACTATAGAAAAAACGCCTATATAATTTACTATTGTGAGTACTTACTTGCAGAAATTTATTTATTAACAGTACATAATACTTATTTTGAAATTTAATCATTTTGGTTTTGTGAGATGTAATATTTTATTCTAATGACTTACCAGTCGCTTCTTCACTCCCAAACCTTCTAACTCAATGGTATCCATTTGTAAAAGCCGCAGCTATCAGGGGACCCTATAACAATAATTACAATACTTAGATATAGGATACTATTGTAGAAGTAGAAATTATTAAAGAATCATAATGAGCTACAATTTTAATCTTATATATATGGTCCACTAACCGAAACTAACAAAATAACCAATCATAAGTTGAGAATAACTCTGAGGTTGCTTGTACAAACATAGCCATCATAAACCGTAAGAGCGTTTCTCAAACCGTAAATAATTAATGGTTACAAATTTGCAAATAATTAAGATCCATATAAAAATACGTAACTTATACACTGACTGTAAGAAAGGACAGATTAAACATTTAACCAAAAATAATAAAAGAATAAACACTTTCTAAAGAAATTCGGTGGTAATCTTAAAGATGTTCTCACAAAGTGGAGGTTCTGGAGCTACTACTTCAAATAACAGGCATTTTAATTTGAACATAGTAGTTAATCAAATGTTATTACTGTATGTATTAAATCTACGTTATTTACCAACGAGATTTATACATACAGTTTTCTTTTTTAACACAAATATATTTTAATATATTTTTTAAACACAAAACAATACAATTTATAATAACTGTTATTAGTAATAGTTATTTCAAATGGTGGTTTATATACAGTATTTTACAGACATACAAACAATACTGAGTCTTATATCCTGTCTAGAACTGAATATTTTATCGACGATCCAAGTCCACAACGAGCAAATAATTGTGAGTTGATATTGTTGCACCTTACTTAAGCTATCTAGTTCAGTTGGCCTCATACCGATTAAAGCTCACTTCTTACCGAGGGAGATATTTAATGTCCACGTAGAAATAATAACGTCCGAAGTAATTCACTGAAATAGAATGGTTGGTAATTTTCGAAATCTATAACATTCTTTGTTTCGTAGTTTTCCGATTAATAGGAGTTAAATACAATTATAGCTTCCTAGGCCTATAATATACTGACTGCAACTGTCGCTGTCCAACAATATTCTCTTTTGTTTTTTAGGCTAGCTGATTTTTTTATAAGAATCACGCGAGTTTGAAGAAATTTCGATAATATTCTCGCGCGCTTTCGTCAAATGAGTATTGTTGACTGGCGGGGCTTGCGCAATACACAGTTAAGAAAATACATCACAGGCAAAAAGAAAATTACACAGAAACAAGCGTAGGCATTAAAATAAATGCACAGCAGTAAATTTGTTACAATGGATTCTCCTACATGAGTTGTTGCTTAACCAAAATAGAGTTGTTCGGTGTAAATATATAATTCACTATAAATGCTTCGCAATGTTTTTCAAACTATTTTCTTAAGCTGAATTCTGCAAACTCATACCTTAGGTCATTTAGATTAAAGTCGTACCTTTCTACTGCCCAGCTCTGTTACTTCAGACTAAAGTATTTTGTCTGGTCTGCCAACGTTCATCTGATGTGATCAGATATTATCTAAGATTATAGTATCATATTCTACTAGTCTTTACACACGACAGCTGAGACTATGATCTCAAGTCTTCTTTTGCTAAGTTCTATTCACTTTATTTCAGACTAGGATAAATGTCTCGTTCTACTAATTTCTAACCATATTAATTCAGACTGGGATATTATGTTATGTTTCTAATGATGTCTATCCATATTATTTGAGACTAGGGCATTATGTTAAATTCTGATAATATTTATTTATGTTATTTTATTCAACGATATTATGTAATGTCCTACTATAATGTATGTCTAAGTTATCTCAGACTAAGTTAATATTTCTTGTCCTACTAATAGCTAATCATGTTATTTCAGTCTAAAATCTTATTTTATGTACCACCAGTGTCTACCCACGTCATTCCAGGTTAAGTTTTTAAATCATGTTCTACAAATGTCTTAAAGCATTCCTCTAGAGTAAAGTTTTAGTCGCCTACTAGTAATGTCTAATTATGTTTCTTCAGATTGAAATAGTATTGCATTTGCCCTTGAGTTGCTGCGTTCCATTGTAGTAAAATTTAAAGGTTTAATTGAACAGGGTCCGGCATGGTTCAGTGGTTAAGGCGCTCGACACTTAATCAGTTATGCCATGGGGAACTTTAACAATTCTTTCAGACCAAAGCTTCTAAACGTCATGTACTAATGCAGAACCACGCACCTTAGTCACGTTATCACAAAGTATACCAACATTGTTTTACACTAATGTATTTAAATTAAATTCAAACTAAAATTCTATAAACATTTATTTAGTCATGTTCTACTAATATAAAAGTAAGTCATTCAAATAAATATCTGTAATTGTTTTGTATTAACTCTAACTACAATCTGTTAAATTGTATGTTATCGCGGCTATATTCATCTCTCCAGACTAATGTCTTAGCTTATTCCATAATAATACAAAAACATTTCTTTACGATAAAGCTTTAGTTGTATTGTTCATTGTCTAACCTCTTTGTTTAAAAATAATGTATTTAGTCATCATTATGTGTATGCTAAAGTTTAAAAAAGTATTTCTCGAAAGAACTCTACTTTTATTTTTAAAATGTATACTGGACTCCTTTTATAAATTAACTATTCACAGTGCCGCATGAAGTGCTTTGTTTGATATATTTCTAACCTACTTCACGTGCATAAGTTCTTAAGTATCTAGTTAGTTTGATAGCTTGTATAATCAAATGTTTAGGGTTCGTTTATCAGTCAAAAGTACCTCAAAGATAAGTAATAACATTTCCATTCATTACAAGAAGTTGTAGCTTATTCATCGCAATGAGAATTTCACATAAAATTTAGATCAAGTTGACTAACCGATTCATAAACTTGTGGTAATTAACAATTACTTAGTATTAAGCTTAGCTATCATAGCTAATCTCATGGCAATAATATCTGGTTCTCAAATGAAGATATAAATTGAATAAGTAATAAGATAATTTGTGATCTAAATTTTTATTGGTAATAAAATTCGCGACGACAACATTTGTGTTAATGAATGTGAAAGATCTCTTATATAACAAGAGAGAAAAATCAATTAGAAGTTGAAGGAAAATAAGTTTTTCATTTTAAAAACTGGTGTAGATTTACAGCTGAGTTGAAATTGCGAACAAGGTCTGCGTAGAAGGAAAATTGAATTCTTAATATATTAAACTGTTAATAGTTAAGTGTTAGACGTTAATGGCTGAAGAAGAAATAAAATCAGTAGGCTAATATTCAAAATGAATATCATACTGTACAATGGATGTGTTTTTCACATTTCTCTAGAGGGAATAACGTACAAAAACAAGGAAAACATAAGCACACGTTTTTACCCTGAATATTAGGTCTATTCTGAGACTGTTTCTTTGCATACGACAGTACCATTGCAACAGGTTTCTTAGAAACATCAAATTAAAGATTTAGTGAAGGCTACTTATCATTTCACTCATGCTACAATCAAAGCTGTGACGAGCAAAAAGAAACAGACGTTTATTTGATTTATAGATTCATGCATTCTTGTTGTGTGAAAATGAGATGTGAAACCAGCCACCAGGTGACTGTTTACCAATACAAAATAACATACTCCAATAAAATATGGAAATGAGTGTTGTATTCGTCAGTAAGTACTGACATCAAATAATGTGTCATAATTAATGTTCAGAATTTCGACACAGCCAATAGGAATGAAGATGAGAGAAAAAAAAACACCATTTCGAGTTCCTAACAGAGTTTGTTTGCTAAACTTTACTTAACACTTTGTAGAATTCCTTTAGTTGTGATAAATATTCTTAACTGCATTTAGATTAGGTATAAGTAAATATGAATTTATGTGAAATGGGATCCATGTTACCACTGGAAAGAACATTTTTCTGTAAGTTATAACAGTGAAACTGTTCAAGTGGAAATTCTAGAACTATTTACTGTTTCCTTCAAAGTGGCCTTTGTGTTTGCTATTGATCATTATGAAATGTCTGCCAGACTTATAAAGTGATAAATCAAAATTGTTTAATTAGCTTATATAGACTTAGCCGGTTATTTCACTATTAAACATTGCAAGTCGCTTATACAGATGCTTTCTGAAAGGCTGGTTCAAATAAACTGTATACAAACGGATCAGCAGTGTTCATTTGACTTGTGCAAATACATTGTTTGTGTTGAAAGCTGTGAATTGTTAGACCAGTTTCTACAGTTAATAAAACGTTTAAAGGATATTAATACATTATATCTCTATTCTTATGATGTGATACTGTTCCTGTTGATAGCAGCTCTTAAGAGTCCTAAATCTTCTTCGATGTTTTATCAATATCTTCTTTGGTTGTTATATCATTAGGAGTCTTAAAATATTCATTTTTCATAATGAATGCGACGGTCTGAAAAGCTAACAATAACATAAATAGGCATCTGTAAAGTAAATTAGGGCTGCTTCCCCCATCAACAATATGTCCGTTATTTCTGATTACTTTCTTAATTGAGACTCAGAAAAGCGGATTTGCCCCACAATATAACCTGGCGCAATATGCGTAAGTCTTGAGATATCACGTGAAATGAAGCCACACATTATGATTTATGTAACAGAAAAAAACATTTTAACTGTTTTTCTAAACCGATTATATTCAGAGTACCAGTCCTGAACTTATGTATAAAATTTTTGTAGAAGGCAAAAACAACGTGTACTTACAGCCATGTGGGGGTATCCTGAAGACTGTGGACTGGTAGCCTGGACATATCCCACGTTGTCTTGACTGGAGTTGTAAAGTTCAAGAGGTCCTGGACTGTTGGAGGCAGGCCATCCACGGTTATTGGCTGGGGAAGTGGGCGGAGCAAATCCTTGGGGGCCATAGTTATTTATAACTATTGAAATAATAAAAATTTGATATAAAGTTGGAATGCACATTTAATTAATTTATTTTGTATACGTGCCACTCTTGGGTGACACATTGGTCGTTAAAACACAGATCATAAAACTGTTTCTGCTCTATCTGAACTTTGAACTTAACTTTAATATGAACAGTTAAATTTTAATTATAGTACATTAGCAAACGCGAATTGATAGATCACAAAGTAGAAGAAACATAAATTTTAATACCTGAGAGTGCTTGAGTAATAAGTGGGGGAGAAGTTTGATGGCCATTTAGTTCCACTGCAAATATAAAAGATCTACCTTATAAACTGTTCATAACAGTTGTTAATAATTTAGCAGAAAACTGGACAGATCAAGTTTGTAGTCTAAACAAGTACAGTAACGAAAGATAAGTGTTAGTACTGAGTGGGTATAAAATTAAGAAACGGATAAACTAATGTGAGGTAAAGATGAAAATACTGATTTAAAGACAACATCAACTGCTTTACATTGAATAAATTCAGATAACCATAATGTTAGCTTCAAAGATAAACAGTCAGTTAGGCAACAGGTAAAGTAGTAAAGATAAAAACTCGTAAATTACTGTGCAAAAAATATATATATTTTTATGATAACTTGTATAAAAATTAGTGGAAAAACACAGACAATAACATTTCTTTGGAGAGTTAAATAAAACACTAAAACAATAAGTGAAAAAAGATAATGTTATTTTTAAACGCAGATAAGGATAAAAACTAATTACATTTTTTCGGTGTTAACAACTCTGCATGACAATGAATAAATATAATGTTTGTTTTCAATGTGAACAGTTCTTATAAAATCAGATTGCAATGATAGTTTCATTGGTTAGCAGATATACAATGTAGAAAGCAGTGGAAGCGGCAAATTACAATGTTAGTTTTCTGTGTTAATTAAACAGTACTCTTAAATATTTGGTAAATGTAGATATCAGTGATATTTCTCAGTGTTAAACAGTTCTCTTAAGTTATGTGTAAAAAATAGATAACAATTACACTCTTTCTGCATTGAACAAATCTGGAAAGAAACTATAATATGCTTTTCAAAGTTGAAGTGTTCAAAATTAGCAGATAAAGCACATATAACAATGCAAATGTTCTACCAGGTAACTGATAAAGTAAGATAATATAGTATTTAAATTAATAGGTAGCAATAGAGATAACAGTATAACTTCTCAATGTCAAACAGTCCTGTGAGATAACGGGTTGAGATAGAGGTGAATGTGTTCCTTTATTACTTTTATTCAATGATAAAAATATACTGAGTAGGAAGCAAATAACACAGTTAACTTGTTAACATTCAACAAGTACAGTTGTTTTTCTTTACTTTTTATCTTTAAGGTAATGGGTAAAACAATAGAGTAATGTTACTTATGCACGATAGACACAAGTGTACGAAGTGTCGGCATTCGACATTATAACTTACCTATGTCAAAATGGATTGTTACTTTAATTTTCCAATAAAAAAACCCAACTGATATTTTAGTTACTTTAAACTGACGTTTAATTTTAATTTGTTAAAAATTGAATAAGACATCTAGACAAACAAGGATTTGGTAATTTTATAAGATGTTACTAATATAACTTATTAGTATGGTTCGTCCAATGTTCCTTTATTCACCACGTGACAAGTCCAATAACACACTGATTAACTATAAAATTCGAGTCATAAGACAGTATTACAACACCTCAAACTGATACAAAAATCAACATTGTTTTACTTATCTGAAACTGATCTTCTTCTTAAATATAATATTATTATTAAATAATTAACAAGAATGTGAAATAAATAACTTGTAATTTGATATTATCTGTAACTAAACATTTAAAAACTAACTGGTACTAATGTGACAAAGAAAATTATATTTTAACTTTGTCTAACACATGAGTTACTTGTTTGAAAGTTTCACAATTATAAGAAAAATGGTTTCCATATTACTTATCTTAAACCCAAAATTTGTATCAATGCTATGTATCTTAAACTGAGTTGATAACTTTCAGTTGGAGCTCATTTAAACTTGTAGTTTCGTTCACATGTAACCTTACCTGAGGGACGACAGAGAAAGTAATACTACCATTCTGCAGCGACTTATAAGGACTTAAGTTCTTACCTGTGGGTCGATGGGGTATATAATGCTCCCTATGTACTGTAGTGTTGGTAATAGTTATGGAAGCAGGCTCGGGACGAGTGACGTTGATAACGGGGGCAGTGGAGAAAGGTTCACCATAGTAAGTTGTTTGGGGACGATCTGCGGTGGCGGGTGTGGGGAGGTAGCTGAAGCTAGAGAAGCCTGAAGAAGATGTGGGGAGGAGAATTTATTTTTATATTTAATATTGATATAATTATTAATATACACAATTAATACACATTACAACTAACGTGCAAACATAGCTAACGCGAGAACCAAAACTGAAACCAATGTGTACATTTAAATGGCAAAGGTTGACCTCCCCACACTTTCCGTAGCTTCCATGCAAAAATCAAAGACCAGACAGACATGCAACATATTATAAGCTGAAAAACATAGAACAGAAAATAAATAGAAATGTTTTAAACCACACGTAATGGTCGAAGCTATAGACATTCTTACCTCAACCAGTAAGGCTCCAAGATGGCTGTTCAAGAAGACGACATCAGATCTTGCACGGTTCACAAAGTTAACAGTCCTGGTCCATTGTAACTTTTATTTTAATAATACTCTTGCTTATCACCGATGTTTTCATACTGATAAAACGTATGTTGCATTTTAGTTAAAATAAAGAACACGATCTCACAGGTTCAAATAGTTTTATCAAGTAACAATGGACCAGGAATGTCACTTTACTCCAGAGAAGCTGCTAAAAATGAAAAGTTAAAAGCCGTTGTTCATACACAAGCGGGAGATGAGGTCTAGGGATAAAGATAGAGAGAATATAACATGCATAGTTTTCTACACTAAACATAGTCCAGTTAGGTGTTCGGATAAGAAATTAAAGTAATAAAGCAATCATGCTCGTAGCAACATAGAAAACCTAACAGTACAGATCAGGATATCTAGTAAATCTAAAGACGTATATTGCTATCTAAGAAATGTTATTATTATGAAGTTTAAACTACAAAAAGGTTTACAGATGAGGATGGTTACGGAGCTGATTTAATTATATTTGCTATGCTACAGAAACAATATTCGAAATGGGTTATTGAAAGATTGAGTTAAAAGGATAGATAATTTTCTAGAGAAGAAAACATTTAATACCACTGCATTTTTGGAGTCTAGCCTACTACGTTTATCACAGGGTTACAGGCTGAGTCTAAAAGGATCTTTTTAACTAATTATTCTACAAAACGAAAACGTAAGTAAAAGTTGGTTGGTATATTTGTATGCTAAATTGGTAAAAGATTCACAAACAAGAGCAATACAGATCTTAGGACCAGAAAAGCGTTGTAAAAATGAAAGTTGTTGAAGTTAATCTAGACGACCAGCAACTATTATATGCCCAGCAAACGTTTCAGAATTATTTCTATATTAAGGAATAAAACAGGTCCAAGTGAAAACAAGTAAAATAACAACTTCCTTATACTACATAGAAATTCAACAAGCGACAATAAAATTAGTATTTTCAAACTTCTAACCAAAAGTAAGCTAACTGTAATACGCGCATTAAGACAAACTTTCAGAATGCCAAGTTATGAAAAGTCACAACTGTTATTCCAATTCTAAAAACATAGATGTACAGGAAATCACGTAAAAAGAAAATATAAATAGCAGATACAGATGTTTATACCATAAGTTCAATTAAGAGCTGCTTTCGATTGAGAAAGGCTCAAAAACCTCTCACACAAAAGTTTCAATTCTTACATTTTTCTGAAGAGTAGGACTTACTGATACCCTAAAAATATTGAACTGTTACAGTACAGATCGACCTTATAAGCTGAAACTACGAACATATTAAACAAACTAGATGTGCATATACTTGATAATCAACTGATTGGAACTACAGACGTACTAAGCAAGATAATGTGTGCACATATTTGAAAGCCAAAAGATTGGAACTACAGATGCATGAACAAAGATTAAATGGATATTTTATACCTAGGACTTAAATGGTTGGAACAGTGACGTATGAAACCAACAAGTGATTACAATACAGTTTAATGTTGAAGGTTTTCAACTACTAAACCGAAAAATATAACTACACGTTCTACATTATTTAGCACTATAAATGATGAACTAGAACAGATATGGGTTTCATCATAGTATTTTTTAAGGGCTAAAGCAAGTGAAGTACTAAAAACAATATAAAGACAAACTATATTTAGTATACGAAGGACTGGAACTACTGCAAAATTAGCGACAGCTAACGTTTACACTACAGTTCGTATCCAAATGGTCAGAACTACTGAACTACTTGCAACATATTATGGTTCCCTATACTTAGTACTTGATGGGTTGGAACTACAGAAGTATCGGTAAAACTTTAAAATTACTTTGTAGTTACTACCTGATGAGTGGGACTAATGAAGTACCAGAAACATCTTATGTTGAAATATTTATCAGAATATTAGCAGAAAAGTTGGGAACTCCTAAAAGTAAAAGGTTAGATAAAGTTATTATTTAAGTCATTTGTAGCTAGGGATGATAAGAAATTAACTGATAAATAGGTCTTAAAAACGAACATGAAATGTTGGAATCACATTATATTGTTTCTATGTAAACTGGTACTAAAAATAATAGTCATAAAGAATTGTTGCCACATCTTACCATAACAGGAGTAGCGTCTATGTCAGTATCTATATATGTAACCCAAACGCATGCGCCGTCATCGCTCTCTCTCTCTCGGAGTTTGAGTATGATATGTTTCTACCCTGGAGGGTCAGGTTCTCTTTGACTCATTCCTCCTGCGCCATATACTGTGTACTGTTTATTTTGAATTTCGCGCAAAGCTACACGAGGGCTATGTGCGCTAGCCGTCTCTAACTTAGCGGTGTAAGACTAGAGGAAAGGCAGCTAATCACCACCACCCACCGCCAACTCCTGATCTACTCTTTTACTAACGAATAATGGGATTGACTGTAACATTGTAACGCCACACGGCTGAAAGGGAATGCTTGGAGTGACGGTGATTCAAACCCTCGATCTTCGGATTACAAGTCGAGTGCTATATACTAAAATATTACTCTCCACACAGCAAAAACACGACTTTCACTAGGACTCCACGTGGGGGTTTGATTATATCTGTACTGATGATTTTTTAAATGTACAATTGAAAAACTAAAGTTCTTAACAAACTATTTTTTTCAAAAAAGGTAACACTTTTAATGTGTAAAAACATTATAGATTATATAAGTAAAATTTATGAAATTTTTTAGCTCAGAACACTCAATCATCTTAAAGCAATAAGCTGTGTATCACTAAGGAGCTCAATCCGAACACTTTTCCCGTATGGTTCTTCCCAGAAATTAAATACAACCATATTAAGATGCTAGACAGTAGCTCTGAAGACTTATGACCATATTAAAGCATCACAGGAGAAAGAAGCAGTAGAAAGTAACGATGAATAGTTGGAAATATACACAATTATGTAGTAAAGACACTAAAAATGACGACGTAAAGCTGGGAATACATGTTTTTGTAGAACAAGCCACTAAAAGTAACCACGAAACATAATTTTGCAAAATGAGACGCTAAAAAGTAGTGATGAATAGTTGGAAGATACATAATTATGAAGAAAAAGACACTAGAAAATAACGATGAAGACCTGGGAACACATGATATTGTAAAGCGAGGCACTAAAAATAACGCTGAAAAAATGGAAATATATATAGTTCTGCAGAAAGAGACGCTAGAAAATAACAACGAAGAGTTGGGGACACATGATTCTGTTGAAAACATACGAAAACTATTGATATAGAACTGGGAACATGTACAATCATTTAGAAATAGACACTAGAAAGTTGCTACAAAGAGTTGGAAACGCAAAGAGTTTTGTAGAAAGAGACACTAAAATAGCGATGAAGAGCTAGAACACATTTACTTCTGTAAGAAAAGATACTAGAAAAATAACCATAGAGAGCTGGGTGCACATTAAAGTAGTTTTGTAGAAAGAGATACTAGAATGTAACCACGATAAACATGGACCATACTTAAGTAATTTTACAGAAAGGAATCACTAGAAAACAAGAACTGGGACAATATGCAGGTAGTTCTGTAGAAAATACCAATAGAAAGCAAGAATGAAAGAAGTGAGACAACATTCAGACATTTTGTACATTCAACGGGGTGCTATCAAGATATCACGAAGAATGGGAGATACTCTTCAATTATTTAGTACAAAACGGGACTGAAATAGAAACTGCTGTAAAACAAACTTTCTTAAAAAAGGACGACGAAACCACAATCAGAATTTGGGTAGGAATGGTGGCTAACTCTGGTAAGCTGGAGACAAGTAGGGACCAAATGGGATAATACTACGGTTTTCACTTCAGACAATATAGAGTGAAAACTACGCTAGAAAAACTAACTCGAATATCTGGGAAGTGGGATTTTCACTCTATAAGTCTTCTACTCATTCATGGTAGAGAACTACTAAGACTAAATGAATTACTTAGGGTTAGTTTTCTTACACATATGGTGTTTAGCCTCATCTAAGGGGCACTATCAACTAATTCTACACAACTATAATTTTATTGGAAAATCCTAATCTGGAAGGCACTAAAATAGTAAGTTAGAGGATTGTACTGTTAGTAGAAGCTATTATCAAGGCGTTGGTTTAGGGTTAGAAGTTTCACTAAAACTTAGGTATCTACAACTCTACATTACTATTCATCTGTCAAGACGTGCTAAGGTGTGAAAACGTTTAGGTAATTTTCTTGGTGAAATGTTTCGAATGAGTAATATTATGATGCAAACTGTGAAATGAATAAGTTATTGTCAATTGTTTTGTAAACAGTCCTGATTGAGTAATATGGTAAGATAAATTTATGAATAATTTACTGTCAGTTGTTTTGTAAACAGTCCTGATTGAGTAACATGGTAAGATAAATTTATGAATAATTTACTGTCAATTGTTTTGTAAACAGTCCTGTCGGAATCACAAAGCAAGACAAACTTGTGAATTTAGTTGTACTAAATGTTCCGTAAGATAACTTAAATTAGTAATATAGTAAAACAAAACCTGTTAATTAGTTTTGATAAACTATTGTGTAAAAGGTTTCAAAGAGTTAATATAGTAGGCAAAATTTGAATTAATTATGGTAAAATGTTTTGTAAAAGGTAGTGAATATATGATATAATAAAGAAAACGTGAACTATTTATGATAAACTGTTTTGCAAGTAATTTAAAATACTTCTTATAGTAAGTCAAAATTTGTGAATAAGTTAGTAACTTATTTTGTAACAGATAAAGAGTGAATAACTTATGGATACGTTGTGACAAAAATGTTTGTTAAAATGTACTGAGGGAGTACTACGGTCAGACAAAACTTATACTTGTGATAAATTACTTAATTAAACATTTCAAATTAATAATACAATAGTGGTACTAAAACTCAGAATTAGTTATGTAAACTGTTTTTAGTTGATTGTATTAAATTATATTAATGTTATTTTTGAGGATCTAATAGCAAACACTAAAGATTTCATTTGCCTATTAACACAAGGTTAATTTATTAAATTCTTAGAATTCACATACATACATATATATATAACGTGAAGAAAACACACACATATATATATTTAAAGAACACGCACACATATATATATATTTAAGCAACACACGTACATTTATATATTTAAGGAACACACACATATAAATAAATTTAAGGAACAGACATACATATATATATATTAAGGCAACACACACATATGTATTTATATGTATATATATATTTAAGGAACATACATACAGATATATATAGTTAAGGAACATATACATATATATTTAAGGAACATACATACAGATATATATAGTTAAGGAACATACATACAGATATATATAGTTAAGGAACATATACATATATATTTAAGGAACATACATACATATATTTAAGGAACATACATACAGATATATATAGTTAAGGAACACATACATACATATTTAAGGAACACACATATATATATTTTACGGAACACACATATATATAAATTTAAAGAACAGGCATACAGATATATATAGTTAAAAACACATACATATATATTTAAGGAACATACATACAGATATATATTTAAGGAACACACATACATATATATATTTAAGAAACATACATACAGATATATATTTAAGGAACACACATACATATATATATTTAAGGAACATACATACAGATATATATTTAAGGAACACACACATATATATTTAAGGAATACATACATATATATTTAAGGAACACACACATATATATTTAAGGAACACACATACACATATATATTTAAGTGTGAAACTCGTGAGAAATAAATAACCATAGAGTAACTGTACTTCTTGCTGTATTGAGTCTGGCTTGAATATCGACAGAAGACACCATATACTACAATATTTTTGTACATGAAAAGCATCACTCGAGATACCCGATTAACTTTCCCAAGTTTTAAAGTTTCTGTAAATAATTAGAAATGTGTTTCAGAATGTTAGTAGAAGGTAAAATTAGCAAAATTAAGCAGTCATATGAAACATATGTTTTGTAATGCATTACTCAAAATTTGTTGAAAATCACCTTTTCTCAGTATTAATGAATATCCAATCTTGGTCGTTTTTTCCAATGCCTATGAGAAGCAATGACTCGAAATTATTTATTGTTTGTTATACCTCATGTATATTTCATACCAATAAAGGAATTTCTTGCAATATAAAGTGCTGTATGAAACATGCCTCTCATATTTGCATCGTAATTAGCTTCTGTTTTTCAACTTGCATTGTGCACCAACACGGCCCAAACACGAGGTCAGAGCGCTTTAAATTTAGTATAATTTTAACATGGTGTCGATAAACTGCAAAAGCGCTAAGTTTCTACAACATAAAGTGTGAGCAAAGTTATTATTTTTCATGCTTGAAAGCGACACAAGATCCAAGAAAATGTAAATAAATGACATGGAGGATATCAAACTGTGTGACAAATTCAGGGTAAGCCTTACAGGCTCTCCTACAACATACAAACACAGAAATTCTGCTGTGATCTTCAAAATGAACTTGAGTATTCTTTTGTGTGTGTCAAAAACGGTATTCATAAATATTCAAAGAGGTTGGAATGTGGTTATGAAAAGTTAATATTAGTATCTCGCTGACTTAGCATTACTATGAAGCCATCGAGATTGGGCTCAAGACAGCCTGGCTTAGACTCTCCAAAACTGGACGCTTTTCATGGATGAGTTCAGGGTTTATTTTGTCATTACAAGTCATCGTGTGAAAGCGTGGAAGTGACATTGGGAGTGCTATTACAGTCACAACTTAGCTGGTGATGGCCGTTAGGATGGTGGAATCATCATGGTCTAGGTGGAAATTAGATTCAATACCAAACCTAACGTTCATGCCTCTCGGGACGTCTTTTTCACAGCTGTGCAACACAGAGGTGAGATTTCATAAATATTGATGAGACTATGAACAGGCGCTGTTGACAGTAACTTCGTGCTTATGGATATGATTGGCTCGTGGAGGAGTTTCTTCAGCAGACGACTTTACTCACACAAAGTGAGCCTGCTGTAAACATGAACTCAATACAGTATATCTGGAGTTCTTTTTTTCCTGTTATTTGGGTACACCCTTTTCATGAGCTCGAAAATATCTTTGTTTAAAATTGAAGTTGTCTATTGCAAATCATTCTCCAGAGAGTCATTACGAACATTCGAAGACAATTCCAGACAGTGTTCAATGGTTTCGAAGAACGTACCAACTATAAACAAGGCTTGTTTTTTATTTGTTACTTTATTATGAATCTAAAAGCCTATTCGTAAACCTAAAATGTTTCATTTTGAAAGGTATCATTTTCCATAATGAATTGCAGAAAAGGCCGATACAATTTAAGTTTCAAAATATATATGAGAAATAACGCGTACAACTATAACTTATATATTATTTATTACGTTCATTTGAAAAAGTGATCCCTGACAAATTTTGAGTAGTGTTTGTACGTACATCTGTTTTTGTGTGCAGAATTTGAAGATTACTCTAAAAGTTCTAGAATGCACAGTATGTAGCACCGACCTATGGGAAAAACTTGTTTTGTAGTATGACGTCAGACATGTAAAATGGATAAATATATATATATGCTTTGATTCAAACTCTTTTTATAATCTTAAAAGTTACTGGTAGCTGGTGTTTTAATTTTACAAATACTAGTATGCTTTAGAATACTGGCATGGCTATATGCAAAATAATATTCGTGTAAAATTGTGTATTAATAGTAAGGTGAGTAAGACCGGAACAAGGAAATATAAAACAGTTAAACAGCTTATATCACAAGCTTCACTAGAACTAAGCTGAATCAAGCACACAACGTTTCACTGACTACTTAACTCAGCGTTTTCCTGTGGAGTAATTGGAGAGACTAGGTTAATAAAAAACGATTCTAATTTGGAAAAACAATTTTGAATCCAAGAATTAGCAAACATTCGTGCGCTTTTCCTATATCTGTTTAAGAACGTACCTGGTTTGAAAAAATAAATTAATTAAATGTTCCATGTGGCTATTTTTTCCAGTTCTACATTGTAGTAATTCAACAAAATTGTACCTATTGTTTTTATGTAACACACTTGATAACGTTGAGTTAACTCAATAAAACATTGAGTACTTATTCATTGCAAAACTAGTGTTGTATGGCTGTTTAATTTCTTTTATATTGACTGTGTTGTTAGTTATGTGACGAAATTCCATGCGAATATTAAAAAAATCAAAGAACAATTTACCCTTGTTGTTAGTGTACGATATAACATTCGACGAAGCAAATAACATCTGGAGGTTGAATATACACATTATATTATTAATTAATATTAATGAAATTGTGCATATGTAGGATTATTGTCACTAGGAATTATTTTCACACGTTAGATATAAATAAATACTGCTGAAGAAGTGTTATGCTGATGAGTAACAGAACTTTAAGAGTTTTTATTAATTAATCCAAAGTTTCTCAAAAACGAAAAAAAAGATCTAGACGGATGAAAATCTTACTTTACTAATCGGTCAATATCTGAACTTGATGTTTATTTAAATGTGGCTTTGCATGAGATATTTTTTCCAAAACTTTAAATTAAATAAAAGATACACGAGTATGGTACTCCGTTAAAACTAAATCTATCACATTATAAAACGAGGAGTCATCTGCATTTTTAAAGTGATTGTGACACACGATTTTATGTGAAGATAACAAACGGAATCATTTAATTACAATACAAGTCAATAAAATACATTGCTAAATTATTTTGTGTAGAAATAACAAGTAAGGGAGAACAACAATTATATATAAACTATAAATTAAACGAAAAAGTATCAGAATACTATGAAATGAGTCGCCTATTTTAAATTTTATATTCTATATTGAAAATCTGTATTTCGGTAAAAAAGAATTAGGCGTAGAAACTACACTACAGGTTTTTGAAAGAGATATAATTACTGAATACTATAACAATAATTCATAACTAATATAAAAATATTTTTGATTAGAAATGAAACCACCAGGATATCCTATATCAACATATTTTATGAACGGTATGTTAAAAAGCACTAATAATACACTAGACAGATCTATAGGCAAGTAATACAATAGTTACACAATATACTGATAAAGGTTTTAGGTATGCGTCTCATAAGTTACAATGAAGTAACACAACGGTTGGAAAACACGCTAATGGTATCAATAAGTAACACAATAGACACATAATACACTATTAACAGTTACAGGAAAATAAACAATACTTAGACGATGCAATGATAGGGTGTGCAAACAAGTGACAAAATAGCTATATAGTGCACTAATAACAACTACATATAAATTTCTCAATAACTAGACAATACACTAACGACAGATATAGCTAAGAACACTGTAGTTTCAAAATATTCCATTAATGGCTATGAATAACTAATGTAAAAGAGAAACTACAACAAACTGCTAATCGTTTCTTTGGGCAAGTTAACTCATAGTAACTATGAACAAATAAGAATGTTTACATAATACACCCTTTAAAATTATATGTAAATAACACAATTGTTCTCCTATAGATTATCAACAATTATCTATAACTATCACAGCTGATAAATTATATAATACTAACAATAATCTCTAATAATAGACAACACAATACTAACAATAATATCTAATAATAGACAACACAATACCAACAATAATGTGTGATTAAAAACTTTTGTATAATACACCACTAACAATTATTTTTAATTAACAGTTTTAGGCAATAAACTTTTAACTGTTATATTTAATTAGCGCAATAATTATATAATACACTAATGCCTAGTAATAAGTATCGAAAATACTAAGTTTTGTAAAAAACATATTACTGTTCAATATTGCTCTCATTTGAGGGTACGAGTAACTGCTAGGTATTATAATAAAACTTTGAACGACTGAAACTCTTCAATCAGACATAACACTTAATTTTAGTTCGCAGACAATTACTAAACACTGTGTAAATAATTTCGGATAAGAAAATCACGAGAGTAAGATACCATAAACTAGTTTAAAAACTTGAAAACTAGAAACTACACTAATAAATTTAGTTTAAAAACATTACATCAAGAATTCTGCGAGATAAACGACTAGTAAACAGTATAATAAAAACTCTCAATATAAACCTTTACTATTATGTGCTACACTAAACATTTGAGTAAGAAACCATTATTACATACTACATTTAAAATTTTGACTAAAATAACAATGGCTAGCTATTGCATTCACAATTATGTGGAATAAACAATAATTGGATATTACAATGAAATTATGAATGGAAACTTCTATTGCTACACACTACCTAAAATCTGAGTAAAAAACACCATTAACGATATTAATTAAAAGCTATTAATTATTACATTAATAACTTGAAATGAGAAGTGGAGTAAGTTGTAGAGAATAAAGATCATCGGTGATAATCCTCAATGTTAATTAAGATACTAACGATTTTGGATAATAAAATATGCTGTTAGATACTACATTAAACACTCTTACTAGGAATCTAGAATAACAGATAAACCTATGGTAAAAAATTAGACTATTTCATGTTATGAACTCCGAGTGAGAAGTTCGTTTGCTTAATGCCACCTTAGAAAATTTGGACGAGAATCTCGACTAACTATTTGGGTTAGGAATTCAACTGCTAGATACTACACAAGAAAATCTGCGCCGGACATTCGACTAGTAAGTATTACAATTATAAGTCTAGGAACAACAAACAGATGGGTACTGCACTGATATATTTGGACAAGGATAGTGGCTACTATAATTACACTAATTACTTTGGGTAACTAGTCGAAAACTGAGAACCTTACCAATAAAGTTTGGTAATAAATTTGACTGCTAGATACTACTATAACAGTTTGAAGTATGAAACTTGCTATGTGATACTAAATTTAAAAATATTTCTACTAAACCCGACTACTACATAATGTACTAACATATATAGACAATAGATGCTCTTGGATGCCTGATACTACACTAATAAAATTAGGAGAGGAGGACTACTGCAAAGTACTACTATAACGAATTTCTGTAAGCAATTCGACTACTAAACACTAAGCTAACATATTTGGGTAATAAATTCAAATACTAGGTACTACCCTAACACATCGGGATAAGAAACGCTACTGTTACATATTACACTAAAGATGCTATGTAACAACTCTGAATCATGGATATTTCGCTAATAAACCTGAGTAAGAAGTTCGGATGCCAGACGCTATAGTAGCAAAGATTGACTAGAAGCTCAGTTGCTACATTCTTACACTAACACAATAGGGTAAGAAGCTCTGATGGTAGACACTATACTAGCAAAGTCTGTTTAGAGATTCAGTTTCTATACAAAGGGGTAAGAAGCTCGGATGCTAGACACTATACTAGCAAAGTCTGTTTAGAAGCTCACTTGTCACATGATTACACTAACACAACAACGGTAATAAACTCAGATGCTAGACACTATACAAGCAAAGTTTGTTTAGAAGCTAAGTTGCTACATTCTTACATTAACACAATGGGGTAAGCAGTTCGGATGCTAGACACTATACTAGCAAAGTTTGTTTACAAGCTCACTTTCTACATGATTACACTAACACAATAACTGTAATAAGCCCAGATGCTAGACGCTATACTAAGAAAGTTTGTTTAGAAGCTCAGTTACTACATTCTTCCACTAACACAGTTGGGTAAGAAGTTCGGATGATTAATACTATAATAGCAAAGTTTGTTTAGAAGCTCAGTTGCTATATTCTTACACTAACACAATGACGGTAAGAAGTTCGGATGCCAGACACTACTAGTAAAGCCTGTTTAGAAGTTCAGTTGATACATTTTTACACTAACTCAATGAGGCAAGCAGCTCGGATGCTAGACACCATACTAGTAAAGTTTGTTTAGAAGCTCATTTTCTGGATTCTTACACTAACACAATGGGGTAAGCAGCTCGGATGCTAGACACTATAGTAGCAAAGTGTGTTTAAAAGCTCAGTTGCTACATTCTTACACTAACACAATGGGGTAAGCAGTTCGGATGCTAGACACTATACTAGCAAAGTTTGTTTACAAGCTCACTTTCTACATGATTACACTAACACAATAACTGTAATAAGCCCAGATGCTAGACGCTATACTAAGAAAGTTTGTTTAGAAGCTCAGTTACTACATTCTTCCACTAACACAGTTGGGTAAGAAGTTCGGATGATTAATACTATAATAGCAAAGTTTGTTTAGAAGCTCAGTTGCTATATTCTTACACTAACACAATGACGGTAAGAAGTTCGGATGCCAGACACTACTAGTAAAGCCTGTTTAGAAGTTCAGTTGATACATTTTTACACTAACTCAATGAGGCAAGCAGCTCGGATGCTAGACACCATACTAGTAAAGTTTGTTTAGAAGCTCATTTTCTGGATTCTTACACTAACACAATGGGGTAAGCAGCTCGGATGCTAGACACTATAGTAGCAAAGTGTGTTTAAAAGCTCAGTTGCTACATTCTTACACTAACACAATGAGGTAAGCAGCTCGGATGCTAGACACTATAGTAGCAAAGTTTGTTTAGAAGCTCAGTTGATAAATTATTACACTAACACAATTGGGTAAGAAGTTCGGATGGTAGACACTATAGTAGCAAAGTTTGTTTAGAAGCTCAGTTGCTAAATACTGTAATTTTAACTTTGTGAAATATGCTTTTATGATAAATGCTACACTAATAGCTTCGGGTAAGGGACACAAATGATAATTGCAATATTAACATCTTCTGAGGGACAGTCTATTGCTCTATACTACACTAACGCATTTGGGTAGGAAAGACAACCACTAGGTTCTACACTAACAAATTTGTTAGAAAATTATATTACCTAATGCTACACTGACTACTTTGGGCAAAAAACACAATTGCTAAGAGCTACGTTAATAAATTCATTATAAAACTCGATTACTCCATACTACACTGGCAAATTTGGTTTAAGAAACGCAACTGTTAGATGCTACACTGACAACTTTGTTGGGAACTCAGTTAACCAGTTATACAGTAACTATTTTAGGTAAGAAATACAAATTTTAAGTGTATCAGTAGCACCTTTTTTTTTCTAGTAAACTCTATTTCTCTATACCACACTAATAACCTTGCATGGGGAAGACAACTGCTATGTGCTACACTACCTATTTTGTTCGAAAAGTAACACAGCCGCTAGGAGCTACACGAACAACTTGGTACTACAATAACAATTCTGGGTGAGAAATATAAATGCTAACTATTACTTTAACATTTTTGTTAGGAAAAGATCACTATAATAACATCTTTGTTATTTTATTTGCTATTAAAATATAAACTTTTTAGTGATACGAGAAACACAACCGCTAGGTGCTACACTAATGACTGTGCTAAATTAATAATTTTCTTACGAAAGTTGATTACTACACTAACCTCTATGGGTAGAAATACAACTGTTGGGTGTTGTACTAACAATTTTGTTAAGGAACTCCAACTCCAACTTTGGGTAAGAAAAAACTACTAAGTGCAACACTAACAACTTCGTCAGAGAACTCGATTATTTGATACTAAACTAACAACTTTTGGCAGGAAAAACTGTGGGAAAACTCGATTACTTCATACTACGCTCACAACTGTGGGTAAGGAACTAAACTGCTAAGTTCTAAACTAACAACTTTGGGAAAAAAATAACCTGATGAGTCCTACAATAACCACCGAGTTAGGAAACTTGAATATTCGATATCGCACTAACAATTTTGGGTAAGAATGTATATTGCTATGTACTACACTAGCAAAATTAGGTAAGAAATTCAGTTGCTACATACAACACTAATAACGTTTTAGGGAGCTCGATTACTCGATACTACACTAACAACTTTACTAGTGAGCTCATATGATAAATACTACACTAACAACTTTACTAGTGAACTCATATGATAAATACTACACTAACAACTTTACTAGTGAACTCATATGATAAATACTACACTAACAATTTTACTAGTGAACTCATATGATAAATACTACACTAACAACTTTACTAGTGAGCTCATATGATAAATACTACACTAACAAATTTACTAGTGAGCTCATATGATAAATACTACACTAACAACTTTACTAGTGAACTCATATGATAAATACTACACTAACAACTTTACTAGTGAACTCATATGATAAATACTACACTAACAACTTTACTAGTGAGCTCATATGATAAATACTACACTAACAACTTTACTAGTGAACTCATATGATAAATACTACACTAACAACTTTACTAGTGAGCTCATATGATAAATACTACACTAACAAATTTACTAGTGAGCTCATATGATAAATACTACACTAACAACTTTACTAGTGAACTCATATGATAAATACTACACTAACAACTTTACTAGTGAACTCATATGATAAATACTACACTAACAACTTTACTAGTGAGCTCATATGATAAATACTACACTAACAACTTTACTAGTGAACTCATATGATAAATACTACACTAACAACTTTACTGGTGAGCTCATATGATAAATACTACACTAACAACTTTACTAGTGAACTCATATGATAAATACTACACTAACAACTTTACTAGTGAACTCATATGATAAATACTACACTAACAACTTTACTAGTGAACTCATATGATAAATACTACACTAACAACTTTACTAGTGAACTCATATGATAAATACTACACTAACAACTTTACTAGTGAGCTCAAATGATAAATACTACACTAACAACTTTACTAGTGAACTCATATGATAAATACTACACTAACAACTTTACTAGTGAGCTCATATGATAAATACTACACTAACAACTTTACTAGTGAACTCATATGATAAATACTACACTAACAACTTTACTAGTGAACTCATATGATAAATACTACACTAACAACTTTACTAGTGAACTCATATGATAAATACTACACTAACAACTTTACTAGTGAACTCAAATGATAAATACTACACTAACAACTTTACTAGTGAACTCATATGACACTAACAACTTTACTAGTGAACTCATATGATAAATACTACACTAACAACTTTACTAGTGAGCTCAAATGATAAATACTACACTAACAACTTTACTAGTGAGCTCATATGATAAATACTACACTAACAACTTTACTAGTGAACTCATATGATAAATACTACACTAACAACTTTACTAGTGAGCTCATATGATAAATACTACACTAACAACTTTACTAGTGAGTTCATATGATAAATACTACACTAACAACTTTGATTAAAAACTGAACTTCTAAATTCAATACTAACCATTTATTTGGGAAACTCGAATATTCGATATTAGACTGACAACTTTGGGTAAAAAACAAGATTGCTACATGCTACACTAATAACTTTGAAGGAAACTCGATTAATCGATACTAATCTAACAACTAGGGGTAATAATATATAATGCTAGGTACTACACAAGCAAGATTGGTTAGGAACTTACTTAGTAAAATTTAGCATCTTTGAAGAAACAACTGTTAGGTGCTACGCTAACAACTTTGTTAGGAATCTCGTTACTCGATATTAGATTTACAACTTTGGGTAAAAACACAATTGCTACGTGCTACACTAATAACTTAGATAGGTATTTGATCATCAATACTGCATTAACAATTTTATAGAGGAACTCACCTGACAGTTACTACACAAACAACTTTGTTTAAGAAACATAACTGTTAGGTGCTAAACAAGCAACTTTATTAGGAGACTTTATTACTCGATACTACACTAACAACCTTGGGTAAGAATATATACTGTTATGTACTGTCCTACCAACGTTACGTAAGAAGCTCAATTACTAGAAACTACACAGACAACTTTGGGTAAAAAACACAATTGCTACGCTGTAGACTAGTAACGTTTATAGAAAACATGACAGCTAGATACTACGCTAACAAGTTTAAGAAACATAGCTTGCTGTTGGACTAACAATACTAACAACTTTATCTAAGACACTCTATTGCAGTTACTACACTAGAAACTTTGGCTAAAATACACAACTGCTAAGTGCTCAACTAGTAACCTTAGGTAAGAAACTTGTTCACTGGATACTACACTAACAAATTTGGGTAAGAAATACAACTACTAAATACTACGTTAAAGACAAAAGTAAATGTTAATGTTACGGTTTGCTTCAAATAAGTGACGTGATTTCCTAGCACCTATACACTGATACTACAGTAGCCAAATTGAAAACGCCTATTGCTTACGTGGCATGTCTTTATATTTTTTGTCTTGTGATTCAAATGTTAAACTACTATCTGGTTAATGAGGCTTTTTGCTGCCGAGACGTATCAAGTGTAGAAGTGACAAAACGTTTGATGTAACGTTCGAAATAATTTATTTACACAATTGAAACAATTCCAACAAATTCAATGTCATTAAAAGCGAATTCACAAAATAAAAATTAAGAATTACATATTTTTACAGCGATAAATAATTTCCAACAGTTTCAACTTTTTTGATCACCAGAATTGAAAACTGAGCAGTTTGGAAATGTCTATTCTAACCAATTTCTCGTATTGTGGATCGCGCTATGCACAGTGTTCTATCACTACCTCTTAGTTTAACAGTAATAATATAAGATTACAGACATGAATACTTATTACAGTGAAATCGATATTATACTAGAAACAGCTCACTTTGCTGCATTTCCTACCTACTTTGGAGAAATCTCGACTCCTAGCAAAATTACTGTTTCTAAACTATAAGAAACACATGTGAATAATATTGCTCTTATTTTTAGGACGTACGAAACAGATAATTATCAGTATGGGACGTGTTCCAGCACACTGGCCTCTCCGAAATTATTAAGTATATTTCTATCTAAGTCATTGTTCACAGAATACGTTTAAAACCCTCCTCTCAGACAAGTAGGCCAATCCTGTGGACCTAATAATAAAACACCGAGCCGACTTGTGTAAAATATAAATTGTTCTTGGAGTTTTAAATCGCTTAAATACGTGATAAATAATAGGCATTTGGGTGGTAAACATAGCGATTTTTTCGGCCTTCATTTGAGACGCTGTGATGAAAAAAATATGTAAGCATCTCTGAAAGTTCAATTCGGCTGAAACTTTGACAAAAAATCAGGGGTATGATAGAAACTAAAGTAACATAATGAAATCACACAGGTTGTAAAAAATTATCATAGAACCATCCCAATTTAAAACAACAACAAAAAAAATTAGTTTGTTGGGCTTAATAGAAAACAAATTTAGGTATATCACCCAATAAAAATTAAAATAAAACCAAGAGATGCGGACAAAAACCCAAACACAGAAACGTTAAGGTAGCTGATTCGAACATTCTAGAAGTGCTGAGACAGTGTAAACTATAATATATTCAAAACAATCTGGGGAGCAAGTGGATTGGAGAGCATGATCCTACGGTGTTGATCGTCACAGCTGCATTGCATGCAAGTTGTATACGCTCACGTGATCCAGAGGGCATGGAATATATATCTGTTGCATATTTAAGTTCATACCTGCGAACGGATAGCCAAATCCGGGATAGCCAGTGTATCCTCCTCGCCCGTAGCTGTAAGCCGCTGGGAATCCTACTGGAAGAGACAACAACCACAGTTGAATCAAATGTTTCAAATGATTCTAATTCACGCCTACCTTGTCAAGTTTAAACTACATTAATAATATTTTACAAAATAATACATGATTTTTGCTGTAATACTTAATAAAAAACACGCTCATATATATATATATATATATATCTCAAATGTACCATATTTTTATGCATCACAGAATATTTCATCACTACTAAAGCCATTAGCGTATCTTCTCTAAAACTAAGAATGTCAGAGTAACACCGACAAGACGTTTCATAAAATCGTTAAAGGTGTTGTTTTTACTTAAACCTTTACTTAAATTAAAAGCTTGTTTCCCTAAAATTCGGAAAATATATAAGTATTTCTTGGGTAGATCAAGATTTTTCTTTTCACTTTGTACTTGAGCCAATTAAATATTTAAACAAAAGTCACGTGTAATAGATTGAGTCCAATAAAGATAAAGTGAAGATCATTTTTAAATATCTATAATAGGTTTGGTAATTTGTATTATTAATGTTTTTTTAACGTTTACTTTTATATGCAAAAACGGCTCGTTTGGGTTGAGAAAATATTTTACATAGAAGAGCGAACAACGTTTCGACCTTCTTCGGTCATCGTCAGGTTCACGTTGTTCGCTCTTCTATGTAAAATATTTTCTCAACCCAAACGAGCCGTTTTTGCATATAAATTTCTCAACAAGTGGGTTTCTCGACATCACTGATAACGTTTACTTTGTTTACTTCTTTTTGTTTACCCAATATCTTTATGTTTCCCTAACTTATTTTATGATTAAAATTTTTCTACATATTCATTTACATGTGAAAGCCCTTTCGAAGTTTATTAAATATGTTTTCAGATTTACACTAATTTTATTAATGTATAAAGATTCACAAATTCCTAATTACTTTCATAGATCCATTTATGCAGTAAATTCTTTACTTTTCATTAATGGTTTTGTACCATTTATTTATCTTGTGTGTTCTATAGTTCTATAAATTACTCTCCTCTCATTCTTATGTATGGAATAATTTTTGTAATTTGGTTGCTTCTCTTTTTTATAAATAGCCCTTTGTGCTTAACAAAAAACAAAAACTTTGTTTTCTTGTATACTTTGCATGCTAATGGTGAATATTTTAACTTCCTTACCTGTTTCAGATATTTATCAACGACGGTTTTCTACAGAATTATTTAAACTTTAAAGGGAAGTTGAACTATTTATTTCACCAGGTGAACGAAGACGGAAAGCGGTGCTATAGAAGCATTTTATTGTACGTGTTTTTACTGATGTCATGTTATGGTTATCAGTTTTGGATACTTCGTTGTACGTCTGTGCTTAATGTTTTATGAAATCACGTGACATTTAAATTTAGGAAGTATAATGTTGCCTCTCGTCAGCGCAGGCTAGTACAGCGGTAAGTCTACGGATTTACAACGTTAAAATCAGTGGTTCGATTACCCTCGGTGGGCTCAGCAGATAGCCCGATGTGGCTTTGCAATAAGAAAACACATATGCCTTTCAACGAAACTTACGTATTAAAAGAAGAAGGTTTTCACATTAGTTGTTAAAAATACATAATACATCATCCAAAAGCATATGGAGGAATACAACCGTTTATGTAGCTTTTATTTCTATAGGATTTGCGAATATGTTTACTAAACAGTGATAGTGCTAAGTTCATTTCTATGGATGCAAAATGTCCAGAACATTCGAAACAGTTGATTGCTACGAAACCGAAGAAATTTTACCATTATTAAATCAAGATACAATTCATAATTTTTATTTAGTTTTTCTGTTGCTATGTTAATTTCTTCAGAAGAACATTGAAATGACATCACAACTATATTATTGATCATTAAATATTTTGCTATTTTATATGGTTCTTTTTAATGATTTCATAAAAAAAATTCTTACAACAGAAATGCTTATCTGGGTTATGTTTAAATTATACATATGTATCTGATCCTAACCGAATTCTTTTGTATTTTCAAACAGCCATAATGTTTGATATTCTATTTTTGTGCTATTATAACTTCAGGAATTTTTTTTGTATTTGTTTATTTTTATATGAATTTATTTAGTTTGTTTTTATATGTCTTGTTCAAATTTAAAGTTACGTTTGTAAGTTTTTTCATCATTTAGTATATAAATATAAGTATCTTGTATACTGATATTGTCTTATAAATAGGAAGTAGAAGAAAACAGTTTATAATATGGAACAAACTGAGAAAAATAAACATAACACGAATATTGAAACAGAATTGATACCAAATCGTGTGTTAAAATCAGAAGAATTATTAAACAAACCTTTCAATTGTGAAGACTACACAAATAAATCTATCTACGAATTAACTGTAACAATTGTGAACTCTTCAAAAGACTATCTCATGTAAATGAACAAATGAAAAATCACCATAAACTAAATTACGAAAACATAAAAAACAAGTAAACAAAAGACAAATTAATGAAACATTATTAATACAAACTACCAAACCTGACCTAAATACTCATGAAGTATCTCTATCTCTACCTTTATTAAATGCCCTTTGTTACATGTTAATTTCTATTCTATTTTTTGTTTACCAACTGAACCACCTTTTCGTTTTAGCCGAGAAAAGCTGACATTTTGAAAAATGATCGAGCAGAATCCTGAGAAGACCATTTTTTTTTCCCTGAAGACACACTCCTTATAGAAGTTGTAGACCTGGAAAAACATACAGGAACAACTGCTGGATGCGGATCGTTTGATCTCAAGACTTGTTTTATTTATTATTTTGTATGACTTAAGTAACTGAATCTTTTGAACCTGGAACATTTTGCTTGTAGAGATGGTCACTTGTAAAGTCTATTTCACAACAGCGGCTGCTAACAAAGCATATTTCCAACCAAATCAGCTTGGACTAGAATGTAGTTAACGTCAAAGAAATCCAGTGAATTGTTAGATTCGAAGTCTTATTGCATTACTTAAAAAGTTAAAATACTTTTAAAATATATAAGTTCGTGAGGTTACGGCCCCTTTTACGAAGAGTTACTTGCATTTTATAGTTCTAACTTACATAGAAACAACTTTTCAAAATAATCCATTACTTATTTTCTGGAAATTATTCACTATTCTCAGTTTTCCAGTTATATTGCAATACGTCTTTTCTTTTAGATGAACAATCACAAGTAATATAAATAGTTTCAGGGTCACAAACGCTATACCTACCTTCTGTTAATGCTCCAAGGGGCCAAACAAGATCTGTAAAAAGAGATATTTAATATTTTCAACGTGTGTTTATATATGCAGTAAATTTACTTAACTTTATTTGTGTAATGTAGTATTACGAATAGATATAACGTACAATGTTTAACAGTACTAGCATGTGTGACAGATAGGATCTTAGTTTAATAAATATCACAGCAGATTGTCGGTCTGTTATAATATGTATATATATATATATATAAATATACTAACGGGAGTACCCGTTCGCTGGATGGAAGTTATGTAAATTCATGATTAATGAAAGGTTATCTTAGAACATGAACAGTTAGTTCCCTTAGATGCAATTATAAAAAAAAGCAAAAACGCCCATGAAAAACCACAAAATAAAAACTTCAAAAACAAATCGTATCTTCATTTGGGCCCAACAAACTTATATGCCAAATTTGGTGAAGATTCATCCACAGAAGGTGAGGTAATGGTAAAAAAAAACACATAAAAACGTTCATAAAACCGCAAAACACCGAGTGCGAAACTGAAAACATGTAAGTTTCTTTGCATGAACATAATGAACATCCATACCAATTTTGGGAAAGGTCCATCCATGTCCTGCGAAGTAGTTACATAAATTGACAGTACTACTTTATATATTTGTTGATGTAAATTTGGTTATGAAATGTTAAAAAAATAGTAAAACATTTTGTTTCGTTTTCTAACATTTTGAAGAACTTCCCGTTTCTTAAGGAAAAACAAAACGATATATGAAAAAACTGAAACAACTGAATAAAACTGAATTGCAAAGGGCTTCGTTGCTAAAATAATTCAGGGTACTAAAACAGGAATCATTGGTATTAATTTCCTCTATACGTGTATAGAATGTCTTTAGTACTGTTGCATTCTAACATAAAATAGTATGTGAGAGTAAAACGATTTTCGAACAATAGATGGCTAATATCATATAGAATTTTTTTAATTCAATGCTCTGGTAACTGGCATTAAATGTGATTGCCACTATAAGTTAATTTAGATCAATTCTAAACCATTGAAATTATCTTTAGCTTGACCTAATGTGAAGTAGAAAAATAGCAACTGTGTTGTTTTATAATACGTGAGAAGAACATTTTATGGTTATACTAAAATATACTTTAATAATAGATTTGATCTGATCTCACGATCACAGATTCTTGACTTGAAATCTGAGTGGCGCAGGTTCGAACCCCCACCGTACCAACCATGTTCGCCCTTTCACCGGTGGGGGCTTTATAACGTGATGGTCAATCCCACTATTCGTTGGTAAAAGAGTAGTCCAAAAGTTGGCGATGGGTGGTGGTGACTAGCTGCCTTCCCTCTAATCTTACACTACTAAATTAGGGACGACTAGCGCAGATAGATTTCTTGTAGCTTTGTGCAAAATTCAAAACAAACTGATCCCATGAACAGTATTATTTGAAATTTCGTTTAAGAAAAATTCTCACAAGGCTAACATAATTTAATTTAAATAACAGCAAATAAACAAAGTGAGCCCATCAAAAATAATAAATACAACATCTTTAATTTCTTTAACTCTATTGAGGATATAAAAAAATAGCTTTCCATCCAAGGAAATACTTGTCTTATTTGTTTTCTTCTAGAGAATTCCTCCTTAAGACCAAACAAGCGAGATGGATCTCATCATGTGTAGTAATATTAATAATAAAAACACACACAAAAACAGAAAATAATAAGTGATTCAGTGAGAAACATACTAATTTCAAGAAGATAAATATAATTTCGTACCAAACTCACCGTAACCTCCTCGACCAGTTCCCCTTCCACGTGCCACGTTGTTTGGCATCATCACTTCCTTCGGTTGAGCTTTCTTGCACTCAACCTGTTCAATAGAAGGAATATTTACTCGTTTACTACTGCGTGTAGTGGTTTACAGGGGTCCACAGGGTAGTCATATATAACACTTCATTATAAAACACAAGTACTCAAAAGAAAGTATAGTGAAAATCAGCGCTCTGAATACATTTTCAATTGTCTCATAGGGAAAGTTATCCTGTTTCTACAGTCATATTCAATTAACTTTATACTCTGTTATCTATCATAATATCAGGTCAGGAATTTTGATTTTTACAATTCTAGTTAGGTTAGACCTTTAATAAAAATAAAATTAATCACATTACCTTTCTACCTACACTACTTTTTATCCTTTGATTTGTTAATGATTTACTTGGTTGATATTACTCATTAATTTGTAAAGCTACCGTTAGATGTCACTAAACGTTTTTAAATTGTATTAAGTTCCAGACACCTCAGCGACAGATTTTAAGGACTTATGAAATACAAAATAGTTTCATTAACAGCATAGTTTTATAATGAGCAACAAAATCAAACAGAATACTAGATAAACGTATTTAGTGTATTAGTTTTTCCAGTTCACAGACAACACATAAACAAGTTTCTAATTCATTTTAGTTACACTCTCAAATAGGGAAATCACATCGATAAACCTGTCACTTAATATTGCGAACTAAGGTTCTGTTTAATATTCTGTTTTTACTTAGTTTCAGTAAGGTTTGTAATTCCGGTGACACACACTTTGTGTTATATATTCACATAGAACTTGTTAAGATGAAAACACGAATTTGTTCTCCTTTTTTTAAAACAAATTAGTTATATTTGTTGTGCACTTCATTCTCAGAATGTATTGTTAATCTAATAACCTAATCATCAGGATTCTAAAAATAAATTAGAAGATCTCAGAAGAAACCTAATATGCTTAGTGTAAAACTTTATAAGTTACAAGTTGTTAACTGTTCGATCTCCCGAAGAGCTTTGGTTCGAAATATCATTCTCATAAAGAAAAAAAAAATGGTTTAACCTATTATTTTAGGCAATTAAATATTCATTTTTTGTATAAGTTAGGTTAAAGAATAGTATATTATTAATATAATAATATTAAAATTCTAAGCACTTCAAAGAAGTATTCGTACATTTCTTTTTTTGTCTTTAACTACAGGTAGCGACGACGTGCGTTAAGTCCACTGCTCCATATCACTAAATAGAACACCCACAAGTCTTGACAATACATCTTAAGTCAAGGTATTTTCAAAGAAAGTTTAAAGTGTGTTCATGCTTCGTTGAATGAAAAACCAACTTGTGCATTGTTTTTATTTGGTATTTTATAAAAACTGATGTGTATATTACAGCTTATCTAGCCAGGTTGGTTTGTTTTCTTGACTTTTGAAATTGAATACCATAAACGTTCCCAGTAAGCTGCTAAAGATAGATTACTTGTAGTCCGAAATAATTGGTCCAGCATGGTCAGTTGGTTAAGGCACTCTACTAGTAGTCTGAGGGGCGCGGGTTCGAATCCCCGTTACACCAAACATGCTTGCCCTCTCAGCCGTGGGGGTGTTATAACGTGACAATCAATCCTACTATTCATTGGTAAAAGAGTAGCCCAAGAGTTGGTGGTAGGTTGTGATGACTAACTGCCTTCCCTCTAGTCTTACCCTGCTAAATTAGGGACGGATAGCGCAGATAGCCCTCATGTAGCTTTGTGCGAAATTCAAAACAACCCAAATAACTTGTTCATTGTTACCCTCGTCTTTATGTTTTTGATTTAAAATAATATAAATCTTCTGATCGAGTTTAATAATGTAATGATTTACATTATATACCCATATCTATTAGAAAATATAGCATGTTTTGTTTTAATAATTTTACCAGTAATGAAGCATAAGAAATCGTTCGACGTATTTCACTCGAAATGAAATGCATATTTAACGAGTTTATTTGTTTTAATTTGGAACTACCAACTGTGTGTGTGTGTTTTCTTTTAGCAAAGCCACATCGGGCTCTATTCTGAGTTCACCGAGGGAAATCAAACCCCTGATTTTAGCGTTGGTAATTCCATAGACTAACCGCTGTGCCACTGGGGGACGACGTTTTCTGTGAGTGGTAATACAAATTACCTACATAATTAACCGTTTCTTGTGAGTGCTAATAGAGATTACCCAAGTTATTCTCATTGCTTGATTTCCTATTTAGACACAAGTTTACAATGATGATGTAATGGTAACCTTGAATCTTCTAAAAATGGCATATTTTGAGTTGTCATAACATGTCCGTCTAATCAACTATAATCTAAATGAACTTTGTAAAACAAACTGATGAAGTGCAAAAAAACAAAACAATCTCCAGTTAATAGTTGACAGGCCAAGTTGTTTTCAGAGTTCACTCAGAGTGTGTATCCCAAATTTGTTTGTCACAAATACTAGAGCGGTGTATGTTTTGTTTGTTTTTTGAATTTCGCACAAAGCTACTCGAGGACTATCTGTGCTAGCCGCCCCTAATTTAGCAGTGTAAGACTAGAGGGAAGGCAGCTAGTCATCACCACCCACCGCCAACTCTTGGGCTACTCTTTTACCAACGAATAATGGGATTGACCGTAACATTATAACGCCCCCACGGCTGAAAGGGCGAGCATGTTTGGCGCGACTGGGATACGAACCCGCGACCCTCAGATTATGAGTCGCACGCCTTAACGCGCTTGGCCATGCCGGGCCGAGAGCGGTGTCAACTGTGAATTACTGTGCCACTAACCTGACCCAGTTTTGTTTAAATTGAGATATTTTTTCCATTAATTTACTTTTCGATGAGGACAAAATGATACTGGCTCTACGAAAATAAAATGACGTCTGTTTTTCGACAACATGCAGGAAGTTTTAGTTATTTTTTCCTTAATATATAAACACGTGTTTTGTACAAATGCATAATTCTGGAAAGTGAGTACCAAAGGTTTACAATACTACTGAACGTTTCATATTTTTTAGAAAGTTAACGTGACAGTTTTACACTTCTTTAAAAACAGTATTATAAAATATTATCCATCTCTTAATGTTAATATTATAAAATTTTGTTAACTTCCATCTGTTGACGTAATATGTACTAATTTACTGCTAATGATCAAAAATAGAAATTAACATCTATCTCATAATCAGTATGAGAAGCTTACATATACACTTTTTTCCATCTCTGAACGTCTATGCTACTCACATTTATTAAGGTCAGTGTGACAGCGTTTTATTACTGGATGTCAATTTCATAAGTCTTTAATGCTTTCCTTTCTGAATACCAGTAGAAACATCTTTGTTCATCCTTATATGAGTGTTACAAACTTTTACCCAATTGTGAATGATAGTGAAGTGGATATCATCTCATTTTTGACCAGGACTAAGACAGACTTTTATTAAATGACATTTTCTTCAACTTTTCTTCACCTCTTTATGTTAATATGACAGGCTTTTTCTCATCACGGAATAATAGGTTTGTCAATCCCATAGGTAACACGAACAATAAACCCTCGACAGGCAGTGGAATATTTCCATCAAGTTTTCAAAGTTGTACGTAGATCGCTTTGACGGGTGATCCAAATAGCCCATTGAAGCATATAATTCAGAAATGGAGAGGTGCAGGAAAAGTATTTGTTGGTGATATGGAACTAGGTGTTACGGTCCTACCCTTGAAATTACTGTTCGAGTCATTCAAGGTCATACTCTTCAACGCTTTTATTATTATGAATCATACATTAAAATTGTCAACTTCAAAAGGTGTAGACAATTATTAACAAATGAAACATCATTGTAACCTTAAAATAACTAAACTTACTGTTATAGACATAAATGCAGACGAGGTAAGCATCCCAACAATATTACGAAATAGTGGCAAACAGTTAATATCTGTATTGAAGTGCTGATATAATGTAACCAATATTAATATTGCAGCACGATATTGTGTCCTTTGTCCTGTAGTATACAGCCGCTAACAAACATTTTCTATCATTTGGTGAAGGATGAAGTGTTCGGTATACAATCTGGCATCAGCCTGGGTATTCAGCTTTAACTGAATATTCTGCCATTATTTATATGATTCATGAAGAGTTGCAGAACGATGCTTGTTTAATACCATATTTAATGGTATTCTAGTTTAATAATGTTCATTCTTTTGGACCCTTAAAGGCTGCAATGGCCTGTTTATGAATGATTCTGACCTTACACCTGCAACTTTGCTAGTGTTTGATTTCTGTCTTGTGCAGCACAACTCTACGTGCAAGGAAAGGATATATTTAGTTGTAAAAGTATTGTTATTGGAGAACGATTTTGATAACCTATATAAATATAACGGTACTCTCTGTATTGTGTTGTACGTTACTACTTCGCAGGATGTTTATGGATCTTCACCAAAATTTATATGGACGTTTATTATGTACTTGTTGGGATACATACAAATTTTCAGTTTTGCATTTTGCAGTTTCTATGGACGTTTATTACAACTTTCTTGCCTCTTGTTGATGGATCTTTACTATATTTAGCATGAAAATTTGTTAGGTCCTTGTATTTGCGGTTTCATAGTTTTTGTGTACGTTTTTGCGTGTTTGACAATTACGAATAAGAGAAGTAACTTTTCATGTCCCAAGATACCCTTTAATTACTCATAAATTTACATAATTTCCGTCAAGGGAACGGGTATTCCAGCTAGTTTGTAGTATTTTATAGCTCCATACCGTTAACATGCTGGATATAGTATGATTACTGATATAATTTTCAAACGACATGATATAAATTATTTAATCGACGTTATCACAGTTCCATGACACTTCATTCCGTACCATTAACAATTAATTTCTCTATACCTCTTGGTTATGAATTAGTTGCCTGTCCGTGGACTTCTGAATCGCCCCGTGTATGATCTGTATGCGTATAACTCGAACTGACGTAAATGAGAAATGAATCTTGTCTTTATGAAATAACTGTAATTATTTATTGCGTGTTATGAAAACTAACGTCACACACAAATGATACATAAACAATGTATTTTTTGTCGTGTAATAAAACTATATTTGGTCGATATGATGCATTAAGTATCCATTCGTTATTTGTGCAATAATAACTACGATTGTATATTAACCATACAAATAAGAATTCCTCATATTGTGCGTAATAATAATTAAGGCTACAACTACTTCATATCAGAAACACGAGCAGCTTTTCTTAACATAACAATAATACTTTATACCTGTTTAATAAAAGTTCAGCGCCCCAGTGGCTCAGTGGTATACCTGCGGACTTACAACGTTAAAAACCGCGTTTCGATATCCGTGGTGGGCAGAGCACAGATAGCCCATTATGTAGCTTTGTGTTTAATTCAATTCAATACAATAACAACAATTAAGATTCATTATGTGAACAAATATTTTGTTAATAAATCAGTTTTTTTTCTCCCATTCTTAAAAGCTAACGTATTTCTGGTCTAACAATACAAGTCGTACTAAAGTTTAATGTCATGAGGTGATAAATGATTATATTATGTTATATTTTGATATTATTTTTATATATCATAATTTCATTTTTGAAAGTGCATGAAAGTAAATCAGACAGTAGTATTGGTTGGGTTATGTTAAAATAGTTATCAAAGAGAAACATTTGTTCATTTGAAAGTAATGTGCAAAAGTTAGAAAAGATAGCTGGAAAGATTCATTTAATAAAACATCAGATTGAATGCATTTTACAACAACAAAAAAATGCTTACCATTTTGTTATTAATTTCATGAAAGTGGATTTCACAGATTTTGTCTACGACATCTTCGTTTTCGAATGTCACGAAACCAAAACCTAAGTCAGTAATCAAAACGAAATATAATCAAAAATCGAAAGCAAAATATCATCAAAACTTAGACAATCGACAACAAACCAGTTAGCGCTCATTATAACATTCTCATATAAAAATAAAAATAAATAAATTACAGAAATATAAAAAGTAGTGAGTTAGATTATTGGGTTAATAAATAGTATTTATACAACTTTTGATTTTATCAGTCTTATGTAAACATCAATACCAGGCATACACATATGAAGGTGAATCTGATTGCACCAACAATAATGACTAGTATATGCTGGTTGTTGTGGATGTGTAGAAGTAGACATATTAGATAAGTTAATGATATATAAAAACTACTTTAACTGCATACATAACAACAATATCGAGTATATACATAAACTTCTGTGCAACATGATAATTTGGAAAAACACAATAAATTATGTTTATTGGCGTTTCCTACAACTCTAACATTACGTAAATGACTTTGCAGTACACAGTTCTTTATTAACCGTTACATACAGCGATAACAAATAAGATAATTGTGATCTTGATTTTGATTGAGGATTAACACGCACTTCTTCTATCCGCATGTAGCTCTGGTAATTGGTCGATAGCTAATAAAATACGGATGTTAACTTGAATATCTCTTTCATACAAGTGATTACTAATCGAAAATCCCTTACATTACTTTATTTTCTATCCAAAATTGGGTAAATTTTTAAACCTTTTATCATGGAATAGGATTTTTAAAAACTTCTGTAGAATTAAAGGAGAACCACATAGATAGACGTTTCTTGAAGTTCACACTTTTTTTTTTTATAGACTAAGAACCCTACTGGAATACGGAAATATTTCGCTAGTAAATCAAAATTATGATAATGGCTAAATAATACCCTTGCATTATTTGAAAATATAAAATGTAATATTAGCTGGAACATGGATAATTCCCGTTAAAATATCGACAGAATCGAAGATAAACAACATTTGTCTCCGTTGTATTGAATGATTGTAGAAAATAATTTATATATTTTTTTATTTTTACTGGTTTATCGAAAAACATGACAAGGCCTTAACCTTGAGTCGGAAAGAAGAAAAACCTTAAGCTTTAGAAGCATTTTCTTATTAATAGAAAAATAACATGCCTTAAACGTAGATAATTTTTTTTACACACCATCATTGTTTAGAATGTGTGTGTTTTATTATAGCAAAGCTACATTAGGCTATCTGCTGACTCCACCGAGGGGTTTCGAACCCCTGATTTTAGAGTTGTAAATCCGTCATTGTTTAGGGAGATGATGGCTTAGAATCGAATTTATGGTATTGGTGGAGGAAGAAACCTTGTTTAAAAATATTTAAATTTTACATTTTACAAAATTGAAATTTTATGCGAAGAAAGATGTAGACAACGTTGAACCTATACGTGCCACGACTTCATTAGTAGTCAATAATAAAAATACATTTTAAAATTCATGCTTGAGCTAAAAAATTTTACTCAAATCAGTATAGTTTATATGATTTTTTCTCAAAAACTTATTTCGTAAACCGATTGTGAATTATTGTTTTTATTCCACGATAAATCAGTGGTGTTTTCTTAGGAAACATCATCTGATTAGTCAGTTTGGGAATTTCAAGCGCTAAAATCCGAGATTCGATTGTTTTCGCTGGACGAAACGCATATAGCTCTTTGTGTATCTTTGGAAAAACAAACAAACAAAAAAAGAACCGTACTAAACAACACCAACTAACAATATATTTATTTATTTATAAAATGATTAATATTGAAAACATAGGGAATCTAGCGTATTCAGTACTTCCCCAATTTCTCAGTTTTTCAATTATTATGTAAAAGGATTCGGAAAGACAAAAGTTTAAATTATGTTCAGCCAGTTTTCTATGAACCCTCTTTTGACTGAGTAATAATGTGAACATCACTTGGAGAAAAGCTTGGATATAAATTAATGATATGGTCGATATGTAATTATATCAAGATCATATTAACACAACTTGCTTTAGTTTAATATCGTCAACTGGCAGAAGCAGAGCTGACGCAGATGATAAGCGATTTACAAGTCCATCGAACCACGTTCGGTAGGTTCACTTAAATGAATAGATTTTGCCAGACAGGCAAGTAGTAATTCATCTCCGTTTAATTAGATGACTTGTTCGGTAGAATTCGGTGTCAAAGACGAAAAGCTGCGCTCGCTCAATTCGGGTTAGTCTATCAAACAGAGATCGACATAAATAAGTGTAATTAACCAAGTGCACTGTTAATCACCCCTGCGTGCTGTACCGCAGAGAACTATTATGTACAGCTTTGTGTGAGAGAAATACAAGTGATGTAACTAATGGTTAGTATCACAGTGCCTAACGTTAAATACTAGTAGTAATTTGTAGTGACAGGAAAAAATCAGAAACAAAATGGAAATTCGAAAACACAAGCATTTTGAATTTCAACAAAAACACTTCAGTTATCCTCTTCAACAAAAACACTTCAGTTATTCTCTTCAACAAAAACACTTCAGTTATCCTCTTCAACAAAAACACTTCAGTTATCTTCTTCAACAAAAACACTTCAGTTATTCTCTTCAACAAAAACACTTCAGTTATCCTCTTCAACAAATACACTTCAGTTATCCTCTTCAACAAATACACTTCAGTTATCCTCTTCAACAAAAACACTTCAGTTATTCTCTTCAACAAAAACACTTCAGTTATCCTCTTCAACAAAAACACTTCAGTTATCCTCTTCAACAAAAACACTTCAGTTATCTTCTTCAACAAAAACATAAACCTAATCTTGAAATTGTTTTTGAAAGTTTACAATATTCCATTAATTCTGAATTTAACGACAGTTGAAAAACATATAACCATACAACGGTTTCTATATCAGCCTCATGTTACCTTTCCATTATCAAAAATACTACTTTATTACCTTTTGCTTGTCAGGAATAGTAGTTTATTACTTTTCGATTGTATGAAATACTAGTTTCTTCACTTCTGATTAGCATAGGTACTAGTTTATTACCTTTTGATTATGTAAAGTACTAGTTTATTACTTTTGAGTGTTTGAAGTACCTATTTTATTACCTTTTGATTGTGTAAAGTACTAGTTTATTATTTTTTGAGTGTTTAAAGTACCAAGTTTATTACCTTTTGATTATGTGAAGTACTAGTTTATTACTTTTTGAGTGTTTGAAGTATCCAGTTTATTACCTTTTTATTATGTGAAGTACTAGTTAATTACTTTTGAGTGTTTGAAGTACCTAGTTTATTACCTTTGGATTATGTGAAGTACCTAGTTTATTACCTTTGGATTATGTGAAGTACCTAGTTTATTACCTTTTGATTGTGTGAAGTACTAGTTTATTATTTGTTGAGTGTTTGAAGTACTTAGTTAATTACTTTTCAATTGTCATAAATATAAGTTTATTGTTTTTTATTAGCAGACTTATCAGATTACCTTAGAATGCTTGAATTACTAGTTTATTACCCTCCCATCAATTAGTTGTCTTCCAACAACCAGCATAAATATTCAACTATTTTTACGTTACCAGAACTAACAGTTTTTCATCTTTTTCCTACCGGATAAACTATTTTACAGCTTTTCTAGTTTCGAAAGTAATAGTTTCTTATCTTTCCACTACGAGAAATATTAGTGTACTATCTTTCCACACTCACAAGCAGTAGCTTAATACGATATAATACCATAAGTGTTAGTCTACTATATTTCCATTACTAGTAGTGTTAGTTCACACTCATAATCATTATTATTTTAAAAGCATATTACATAACTACACATGTAAGTAACCAGAATCGTACATTAACAGTACGAAAAAAACTAACACAATCGAAGATGTTATTAAAAAACAAATATAACCTTACACTGTAATTATTTAGCAGATTTTGTATATTCGTTTATAAACACTGAATTTGCATGACTTATAACATGTTGGCGTTTAAACAAAGAAATTTCTGCTTCATTTCAGACTAACTTTACAAGCCGAGGACACGAAGCATTTGTCAGTTGTAGGAGAAAATAGATTTCAGAAAACTGCTTATACGTTACAGTACATCAGATGCGTCTTTCACTGTTTTCAATTGTTCAGGGGAAGGGAAAGTATTCTCCCTTCCTTTCCCCATCTCAATTTGTCCGTATCGCATGACGTTATCCGTCAACTATGTTGATATCTCTCCGGCTAACTGAAGCTGAGAACTCTATCAATCATGCTCATCACACTCCGGGTGCAAGCTCGCGTCTCGTGTTAATCACGTGGAATAATAGAGGTGGTATAGACATTCTGCGTTAGCTCCTTTCAACCGCATTGAAACTTCAGAAAAGTTAAGATTATTTCGGTAAGAAACAGAGTGATAGAAGTTAAACGTGTTAGATAAGAATTTCAGAACACTAAAGCCTAAGCATAATATAACATTAAAGAACAAAAAGGGCCTTTTAGTCCAGTTAGGTTGTTCTATGCACTAAATTAAGCGCTAAAATTTTAAACTAAAATATTTAAGACGATTTTCCTCAAACATCCTTACATTAACTACCCTCACGACATTCCTGCTTGAAAAACAAAACTGTCTTAGTTGAAGATTACTTTAACTCTGCCAACATTTATATCCGTGTCTTCTGGTCTTACCATTAAGTACGAAAAGAAATATGCATCAACAGCAAAAATTCCTTAAGAACCTCAAACACCTCAATCAGATACTCTCTAACTGTTCTGTTTTCAAGAAGAAACAAGTTCAGAGATCGTAAAATATCCACCTATTATTACCATTCCTTCTCAAGTATAATCCTTGTAGCCCTCCTCTGAACCACTTCCAACATTTCAATGTCCCTTCTAACGCATGGAGCCCAAGATTAAACACAGTATTCCAAATGCAGCTTAACCAATGATCCATACAATGGCATTATACAGCAAATTCACACTTTTTCATTCGTTCACATAAGCAGTAACCTCTTCAAAGAATAGCAAAAAATATGTAAGACAACATTTTCCTCAGTAAAATCATGCCAACTATCCAACAAAATTTTAAATTATGTTTAATTACTTTGTAAAGCATGTTTCAACAGATATTTTAAAGAAATTCCAGTCATCAAACCTTCATTTAGCCAAGTTTCAGTTATTCTCGTTATATCAAAATTCTTCTCACCCGACCAGTGTTCTAAAGTTATCAGTTTTATTTCTTACGCTTCTCGCATCACGATAATAATAGTTTAGTCTATTATTAAAATTACCTTTGTATCCTGTTTCCACACTATATCCTTTTCTACGTCTTATTTTGCCATCATTGTTCTGGCTCTCTCTTCTGTCTAATCCTTGTTTAAAGTTGCCCTCACTGTTGAATTAATAGTACTTACAAACAAGTCAGTCTATAATATGTTTGAATGTAAACTACCCACTCTATTAAGCTTCCTGATCCGGCACGGCCAGGTGGCTAAACCACTCGACTCGTAATCTGAGGGTCGAGGGTTTGAATCCCCATTGTACCAACCATACTCGCTCTTTCAATCCCAGTATTCGTTGGTAAAAGAGTAGCCTAAGAGTTGGTGGTTGGTAATGATAACTAGCTGCCTTCTATCTAGTCTTACACTGCTAAATTAGGGGCGGTTAACGCAGATAGCCTTCGTGTAGCTTTGCGCGAAATTCAAAACAAACCAAACCATTAAGCTTTCTTTCCTTACAAATTCAACCAACCAACTTACTCTTCCTTACATACGTAAGCCTAGTATTCAGCTGTAATTAGCTAATAATTTTATCCACATAGTTAGGCCTTGGTATTACCCCTGACGTAATTAAATGATTATGGTATTTTTTTAAATGTATTTATTAATGCCTTTTACTTAACAATGTACTTGCTCTTCTCATCTACCCATTAGCTTCAACGTGCATTACAGACTGTAACACTGCTAGCATCTTTTACTATATTACTTACTCTGTAAACTGTATCCTCCACACCTGTTTCTGGAGAACCTAATGTAATTATTTTATTCTTGTTTACTCCACAAACCACGTGTCGTACTGAAAAATCTCCAATAACCCGACTAGTTTCGATGTACCACGTTCGTCATTTTCAAACGTATATTTTTTTATTTTTATAAGTTTGTATTATTTTTCTTATTTAATTTGTGCTTATAAATCTGTTAATCTTAATAACATTTGTAGGTAGCACAAAGTACTGTATGACTTAAATAATAACCTCATATTTATTACCATCACAACCTGTCTCTTTTACTGTCCTTCTCTCTAGTTCATCATTTACACGAGCTAAAGGTTTAAAATCTGTTACCTAATAGAAACTGCTGATTATGATTAAATTTGCTATTACTAGCCCTATTACCTTTTATTACCCACACTATTATTCTTGTTCAGAAACTTCATTTCCTTTTTAAACTCTGCTGCCAATCGCCGCAGTTTGTCTTTCTCTTTATGTCATACTTAGAACAGACACAATTTTCTCTTCTAACCTAGAAATTCTACATACGGGTTGTACAACTTCACTACTAGTTTTCTGAAATGTACACGCTAGCCCCGTATTTCCAAATGAAACCCATTCTTTGCACCTTTCTTACTTAGCACTTCACTACTCTTAATTATTTGTAGCCTGGGAATAAATAACCAACAATAAGTATAAGTAGTCTATTGAACGCATCTTACACAGTTGTATTATAAATAGTTTAGCGTAAACAGTTACAACGCTTATCGAACTTTTTTATTTTTATCTTTCTTTTGCTAAATACTACATTATTTTGACCTATGATAATTTCTTAGGATCGGTATCAAACATGAGACGTTCATCAACTGAGCAATGTGGTTATTCCACAAGTAACACTTCTACATAACTAAACCAATTAGTGTAAAAAAGTAGCAAAATTTATCAAGCTTCTCCCGTTACGACTTCTTTCAACAAAAGACCACACTGTTGTAGTTTAAGATTTTCCTAAATGACTCATAATTAAAGATAGAAAGTCATGTAAAGATACTGGAAACAACATTACCCCTTATACGCGTAGAAGCCAACTGCCCCACTAGTTTAGCGGGAATCCTGAAGACTTATAATGCTGAAAACCAGCTTTTGATACCTTTGTGGGCACAACACGGACATCCCATCGTGTGGGTTTTTCGCTTAATAGCAACACGCAAACACAGAAACCAAATAAATACTTACAAAGAAACTGTCTAAAGCTACAAGTAGTAAAAAAAACAGAAACAACCCAAACAACAGAAGATACTGACAGAAACTTGACATTGTACTGGTGATAGAAAATAACTAAATTTAATGACACATATTTTATATAGCGAGAAAAATAGTGATGGAAAATTTATTTTTTATGCAACAGTCAACAGATACTAATACAAAGTTTGATAATTTATACATGTGGTAGAAAACTAACTATACATACAAAGGAGCGAAAATCAGCCAAAGATACTGCTACAAACTTTATACTTTCACATGCCTAACACAAAACTTAGAAAAACTAAAGGGAACTAAATACCGTTAATGATATAAGGACTTAAAATTGTGTATAACTAAAACCTTGAAATTAAATAACCTTAAAGTTGCTTTCGTGTGGTCTTGCTTCTTTCCCTTTTAAAATTACGAAGACAAAAATATATCATTTAGGCAAAGCGTATTGAATAAATGTGGTTAATTGTTTACAAAATTTATATTTTATATAATTTAAGAAATTGCAGTCAATGATACTGATTTATGAACACTGGGTTGTATGTATGTATTTTTTAAATTAAATATGACACTGGGGTCAGTGCTCAGAGAAGAAAATCACGAGAAACAGTGCAAGCTTTGATGGTTGTTTTCAGAGTCGACCAGGGTAACGATTACCGTACCTTTCACGGTGTATAACACATCATCATTAAGTAAATAACCTTCGATTTAAACCGCATCGAATGATTCCCTTCTTGTACAACACAACTGTAAACATAGGGTCCTCAATATGTTACAAGAAATTATGCAGTAATGTACCTCAATACGCACGTTCGTTCGTAAACATTGCTGAATTTTTTATTCCAATAAAAGATCGTTAATTGCTGACGTCAAGCTGTTTTCTACACAACTAACTTGTACCTAGTCCTACCTTATTTCAAGATTACTGGTGCATTTTGTTAAAAATTGGCGATTGTGAACGAACATGATATCTGATATAGCACAGACAGTCTCATTGTATTCTGTTTTAAATATCAGAATGTCAAACATGTCGAGACACGTTTCTGTTAATCCAATGAAACAATCACGTGAAACATAACACGCTAACTTTAGAAACAACATGTTAGGCTATCAACAAATTGTGCATAAAATTTCTATCACGCAACAACAGAGATGTCATAAAACTGAAACTATCTCTTGCTAGTTGTTCAAATATCTTATAAAACTATTAATTGGTAGACTGTTTGAACATTTTGATAAATTGTATATTATCACTTATTCAAATACCGTGTAGAATTAAACACTGGTAAGTTATGTAGACATTATGTGAAACTATAATATTTAGATTGGTCAAACATTTTAAAAATATACATATATACATTGTTCAAATATTTGTATTATCATACATAAATTAATTGTTGCAGGCATATAAATCCAAACTTACAGTTAGCATAGACATTTTATGTAGCTGTATATAGTGCTCAAATATTTAGAAGAAGTTTAAAATATTACACGAAACTACGTATGTATATACATATTTCTAAGATTCAGATAACATGTGTAAACATTTCTCAAATATTGTGTGAAACGTATAAACTAGTAGATTGCTCAAAGCTTTGATAAAGTTGAGAATAAACAGATGGTTCAGGTATTTTGTAGTACTACATAGTTTTAGGTATTTTGTGGTACCACATATATGCAAATTGTTTATTTTTCAAACCTGTTTGTGAAGGATTTTGATACTCTATCAAAATATATGCTACCAAACATTTCTAAAACTATACATCTCTAGATTGTTCAGACATTTCTTTAAACTACATCTCAGTAAACTATTCAGGAAATCTGGAAAGTTATAAAAAGTAAAATTTTAAAATATTTGGTGAAACTAGTGATTCCCTTTGTTGAAAGTCTTAAAATTGAATATTACAAATTATTCTGATATTTATAAAGTTAAAAATTAATAGCTGAGACAATCATAACTAAATCTTTGTAAAGTTTGTAAAATTAAATATTGGCTGACGTTTACTCGATATTAAGAAATATATATAAATGTATAAAGAGATTGAGTACATTATATAAAAACGATTTTGGAGCTTGATTACGTCATTACAGTTCATGTTATCATGTCTGGTCATGCTATAACTGACGACCGTTCATCTCAAAAAATATGCTTACAGCCTATTTTATAACGCTAAAGGTTAAAGACTCCTTCATAAGACTGTCATTTTCAGTGCACACCAATGCTTTCCACTTGCTTTCCATATTCCATATAGCGTGCGAGGGCAAAGATTCTTCACTCTGTATTTCAAAATTTCGATCACACAGAAATTCATAGGCGCTGCATCTGGTGACATAATCGTTATGTTTTCTTAAGGAATAGCATGAACACTTGATTCGTTGTCAATTCGTTTGACGCATGCATTTATTGAACATGTAAGTCGTGCAAGCAGCTTTTGTACATTTTCACTTTTCCAGATGTGAACCTTTACTGTACTGTAGTCTGGGACATTTGGACGACTTTTGCCACTGATATTCATGCTAGTGGATTCTGTTATAACATGTAATCCTTTACTTAACACAGCAAGGGTGTAATTTATTACAAGTCTCTTTCTGGATAGTTCTGCTCCAAGTTGACCTATATTAGTTTTTATATCCCACCTTCTTTATTTCAAACCTCAGATAAGAACACGTCTCCATAATCTGGGTGTATGAATATTTTATGCTATATACTCTTCCAAAGTGTAACAAAACAATATTCTGTGTCGCAGCAGCTTTATATTAGCCACAGCTATGATGTTTCTTGCATATAAAAATCTTTTAAATAAAATGTATTCAGAGAGATGTATTATAAGTAGGATAGGCATCTCATGCTAGAGTTCTATAAAAATGTTTTTAGGTATTGCAATGATCACCTAAGGATATCCCAGTAATCATTTCCTTGCACATACTTGTCCAGTAATGATAAAATAGATCTGATGTGGAAGGGTACCGGGCATTCTATTGCACTATTTAGACATAGTTAGCAATAGGCAGTTCAAATAAATTAATAGATATATTCACGACATCGTTGGATAGTCTGTCATGAAGTATGTTACCAAGAATTTGCAGGTAAAACCCCTCCTGTGAGAAACCATATGTTAAGATGAATATCATAACGAGAATCGAAATGAAAAACATAGAACAAACTCTGTGCTCAAAGTTTGAAAAGCGTATACCAGAAAAATATCGAAATACGATATATTATTGCTCAATGAGCTTAGATGGACTGGTTAAGAGACTCTTATGAATGAATGTTGTGGCTTTAATTATTCAAGAAAACACGAAGATAATGTGTGTTTTTCTTATAGCAAAGCCACATCGGGCTATTTGCTGAGCCCACCGAGGGGAATCGAACCCCTGAATTTAGCGTTGTAAATCCGAAGACATATCACTGTACTATGCGGGGGCTACGAAGATAATAGAATTGTGAATTTGCTAGTGAAAAATGAATTAATTAACTGTGTTAAAGAGTTCTGGCTTATCTCAAACTTGGTAATCTAAGTAAACACTTGAGCAAAATATTTTTATTTAATCGTCACAAAAGTTTATGTGCCTACATCTAATAGTAAAAAAAATTATATTGAAAATTTTATCAAGATATTGATGAAGTTTGCAAGCAGTAATGTTAGAAGAATATAAGATAGTAATGGGTGACATTCAGTGCACAAGTAAGTGAAAGTAGAAATCATTCACAAGTTGCACCACGAGGTCATGGAGAATGTAGCTTTCGAAAAAGGAAATAAATTAGTTCAGTTATATGATTGTTTGTTTGTGTTGAATTTCGCGCAAAGCTATACAAGGGCTATCTGCGCTAACCGTCCCTAATTTCGCAGTGTAAGACTAGAAGGAAGGCAGCCAGTGATCACCACCCACCGCCAACTCATGGGCTACTCTTTTACCAACGAATAGTGAGATTGACCGTCACATTATAACGCTCCCACGGCTGAAAAGGCGAGCTTGTTTGATGTGACGGGGATTCAAATCCACGTCCCTCGGATTACGAGTCGAGTGCCTTAACCACTTGGCCATGCCAGGCCTTACATTTATACGAAGAGAAAGGCTTAACTAGTGATAAGTAGCACTAGTTTTCAGCAACACTCTAGACACTTGTATACATGGAGGTCACCACAGTATCTGAAGTAATTGTAAAAGTTAGGTAGACTACGTTATAGCCAAAAAAATCTTCAAAAATCTCCATTATTAGAACATACCCAGAAACAGGCTGCAGCTGATCAGAAAAGTAAGACTAAACCTGACCCTCCCTGGTGTAGAATACGGACTAAATCCCGATGATGAAAAAGGAAACTAAAACTGAAAAAAACGGATCAAAGAACCCCCATGCGGGACATAATAGGACATAAAAGAAAAAAAAACTATTATAGTTAAGAACTTTGTAACAGAGACTAAAATCGAATCCAAACATTAATAAAAGGATAACTAGCCAACGAGGATGGCTAAGACCAGTTGGTTAAATTCAGATAGTAGGTGCGGGAAGAAGGAGAGAAGACTTTTGTGGTTGGAAGAGGAAGCAATAAAAATAAAATACGAAAGAATTACGAGACTCGAAACACGATGGACGAGAAAATGTGGTCATTAAGAAGAAAATATAAACGAGTACAATCAAATAATAAAATTAATGGTTGTGTAGGGGAACAAGAAATGTGTACCTGAAGAAGAAATTGAAAAACACGAGACAATACATAACATACGTGGAATGCATGAGAAATAAAATAGTTGAATAAAAATCCTACCCTAGGTTTCAACAGAATTATCAAAAGTAAGAAAGACCAGACACTTTGAAATGTATAATGTTAAAGAAAGGTTGATAAGACCGTGTAAAAGAATTGTATATCGATGCCAGGGAAAAGGAACTTCCTCTAAAAATGGTAAAACACATTAACAATGGCCAGCAATTCGTGAGAGGAAGAGGAAACCATTATATGGTTTAAAAATGGAAAACCTTGTAGTTTAGAAGATATTCCATCAGAATGTTTAAAGGAATTTGACGCTTTAGAGATTAAATATCATACCACAATTTGTTATTCAATTTATGAAGGTGAGACAATGCCAACAGATTTAAAGTGTGACAAATACAGAACTATCATCATGATCAGTCACACCTCAAAACTAATGCTAAAATGAAACTCAATATAAAGGTGAGAATGAACTATCAGATGGTCAAAATAGCTTTAGTCAAGGTGGAACACATTTGTCTCTTTTTAAAAGGATCAACGATTGGACGTTAATGGAGATTCTTCAGCAGATTAGTAAAGATAAAGCAACTATCTGAATACTGAATAATTTATATCGAAAATAAGTAGAAGCTGGAATTAGCAGAGAACAAAGCAGTTAGTTTGATGTTAAGAAAGGAGTACAGCAAGGATGTGTGCTGTCACGAATATTACATAATGTGTATGCTCCGTTATTTATGAAAGAGGTCAGTATAGATTCCGGAGTGTTCAAGGTTAAGGGAAAATTAATTCGGGGTGATACAGCGCTAGTGGTCCAATCTGAAGAAGAAATACAACGGTTAATTGACAGTTATGTCAAAAGAAAATACTATGGACTTAGAATAGCTGTCAACAAAACCAAGACATTAGTAATTTCAGGATTTCACAATCTGAAAAAGTAGAAGGTAAATAGCTGGAACACATAAAGGAGTTCATTTATTTGGGGTAATGACAGCAAGTATGACACAAAAAGGAGTTCATTTATTTGGGGTAATGACAGCAAGTATGACACATAAAGAAGTTCATTTATTTGGGGTAATAACAACAAGTATGAATAGTGAAGGACAAAAATGAAAAAAAGTCTTTAATCTCAACAAATTACTCGAAAGTGACGTTGGCATGGCAACCACGTGGTTACAGCGCTACACTCGCAACCTGTGAATTGCGAGTTCGATTTTCATCGTCTGACATGCTTGTTTTTTCAACCGTGGGGACATTATAATGTAAAGGTCAGTTCCACTATTGATTAGAGTATACTAAGATTTTGTGGTAGGTGATGTTGACTATATGTCGCTCCTCTTTTCTATTTCCTCTAAATTAATAATGGCTTAAGCAACTAACCTTTGAGTAGCTTTGCCCGAAATTAGAGAAACGAACATGACGGATGTCAAACTAAAACTAAAGAGGCTACAGAAATATTATGTGTGGTCAACTTTACTCAACATGGTGGAAATGTATACCTTACGTGCTGAAACCAAGTGAGAGTTTAAAACATTTAAAATATATAGTTATAGCTGAAGATAAACTGCACAAAAATTAAAACTGTGAGGAAGTATTAAAATGTGCAAGTGCAGAAAGACAACTCTAGGAAATAGATGTAATCAGATCTGAAGGAAGATTAGCAAAGATTCTGATGGATAAAATCGAATCAGGAAGGGTGAGCGGCAGGCAGAGGCTCACATGGTGACATTAGCAAATAGATTGGAAATGAGAAGCTTAAATTAGCGAAGTTGGTTCAGCAACATGGAATAGAAAACAGTGGAGAATTATAGTCGTCGGTCCTGAGATCCGGAGAGGCCACCGTGACTGATGGTTGTTAGCCGTAAAGAATATACTTGAAATCAAACGCTGATGTGGATAATCAACTCGGTAGCATTTATGTAATACTAATAAACTTTGTTTGAAACATTTCGGTAGTGAAGTATCTTAAAGTTTATCTAGAATAAATCTGAATTATAATTAAAATTATCATAACAAATCGATTAAATTCGTGTCTTAGGAAACTGTAGCTTAAAGTATTAAATAAGTTTTTTAACGTGTTGGTACTTATAGAAACGTAATATAATTCAGATATGCAATGGTTTGCTTATTTTGAATTTTGTGCAAAGCTACATGAGGGCTATCTGCTCTAGCCATCCTTAATATAGCAATGTAAGACTAGAGAGAAGGCAGATAATCATCACCACCCACCGCCACCTCTTGGGCTACTCTTTTGCCAACGAATAGTGGGATTGACCGTAACATTATAACGCCCTCACGACTGAAAGAGCGATCATGCTTGGTGTGATGGGAATTGGAACCTAACTGTAAACAGTTAAGGACAGTTTCAATCTTGCCTGTTGAACACCACTTTCCTCTTATAGTCTTATTCTCCTCATTATAGTTCATCTATAAACTTTCAGTTGTCCTATGATATTGTTCCAGCTCCCACTTCAATATGGCTGGGCCCAGCATGGCCAAACGTGTTAAGGCGTGCGACTTGTAATGTGAGGGTCGCGGGTTCGCATCCCCGTCGCGCCAAACATGCTCGCCATTTCAGCCGTGGGGACTTTATAATGTGACGGTCAATCCCACTATTCGTTGGTAAAAGAGTAACCCAAGAGTTGGCGGTGGGTGGTGATGATTGCTGCCTTCCCTCTAGTCTTACACTGCTAAATTAGGGACGGCTAGCACAAATAGCCCTCGAGTAGCTTTGTGCGAAATTAAAAAAAAAACAACAACAATCAATATGGCTGGGGGGCATCCTTTATTAATTTTCTAAGACAACAGCCCACTCTTTCTTTAATCACTGTAGAAAGTAGGATGAATGCTAGTGTGAAAATGAATGATTAAAACTAACCATTACAAGTAAATTATTTAAAGTTATCCTGTTTCTTGATCTTGGTTGTCTTTTTTTATAAATATTAGCACCAAAAATCAGAAACTAGCTTTACATTTTCTGTACGCCTAAACTTGTGTTTTAAGTAAAAATCAAAATAGCGAAGCAAACTAGAGACTTAAACTATACCAAGACCTCTCGCCAAATTAATTGCCTAATAAAACTTGACCAAATTAGTCCCTGTAATAAAAAGCATATAACATTAATCACGTACGAATACTGCAATGGTGCATCGTAGGACATTAATAACTGTACCATTTATGGAGTGCACACTGTCAATCCAATTGGAGTTCGTGTAGATAATAGTAAACGATGTATAGTATCAATCTGGTGCGAAAAGCATGATGGTGAAAGGTAATAGAAAATGGCACTGTGCTTTGTGTGTTTTAGCATTCGGCCACATGGGGCTATCAACTTTGTCCACCGCGTGAAAATCACCCCTGAATTTTAGCATTACAACTCCGTGGACTTAGCGATGGACCATGAGATGGGGAGGGACAAAATAATTCGGTGAAATTATGTTTTTTTATGAACAAATCATTGTCAACACACTTAAGGTACAAACAAAATATATTAATATGTAATAAAAAAGAACTTTATTTATACTGGTCAAAATGTGAATAGGCGTCGTTACAAAAATTACAAGAAAGCAAGATTTATAAGGATTAGAAAGCGTTAATTCATTAGTTAGGTACATAAGTTATTATTAACATAATACACAAAAATGATACGAACTTTACCTTTACCTGTACTGACTTCTGTCATCTAATAAATATTTTCAATGTAACAATTTAAATTACAGATTGTTGGTGCTATAATTTAATACAATTTAAAATGTTTACTATTATAAATGTAATATAAGGCCTATAGTTTATAGGATGACAACAAACTGAATATTACTATACAATATATTTTTGTTTGTGGTCTAAACATTCTGATGTTTTGTTTCGTGGAACAATAAGAGATGGCGACACTAGCGTACTAAAATCTTCTATAAGTGATTGCGTTTGTGATGTCAGGTAGGATATAGATTATTTGTTTTATATCTCTTACAGTTGTCTCAGAAAAATGTAATAATGCACACAACATTAATAACAGGTACTATACAAATGTTTTTTTATGTATGTTTAACTAAGAAATTAAACAAGTGGTCTTGATTAAATGTCACATGAATCCTTTATTACTTCACGGTTGTATAAAATTATTTTAGGTAATTTAGGAAATTATAATAATTTGTTAAAGAACTAGCACATTCATCTTTGCTTCTCCAAAATCATACAAGTAATGATATAAATCAAATAAGCTTTGAAATAACATATATATTTTCATTGTTTATTTTTCTTTTCATTTACTTGTTTATTTTTTCATCGTTTTCTGTTTATCTTTTTCTTATTCTTATTTTAACATTTTAACTTAGGAGAGCAGTCACTTTCCCACAACTGCCTACAGGCATTGAAGGGTGATATAGATGTGGGACTTTGTGGGCTTAAACACCTACGTCTCGCTCTCCCAATTCCTAATTTTCTTGTATGAGACTAGCGCACTGGATTTTAAAAACTGAACTTATAGACGGTGTATCCCCACTTCAGTGTTGGTCCTTCTTCCGCAGTTACCTCCGAAACCTGGATACATTTTATAATCTCTGTTGTAGCTTGTACCCTAGGATCGTTTTTTAAAATATGCGGCGTATTTTGTTTCATGTTAATGTGTTTTGATTATGACTTAAAACTTTATGGTTATAATATATATATTTACATAAATGACTATATAAAACAAAGAATGATAAAGATGAGATATAACTCAAAGGTGGAGTTGATAATCTTTAAACGATGCGAGTCTCCTCATAAGGCTGTTAAAAATGTTGGGTTCTATTAAACAAAACGGTAAAAATTCACGTCTTTCGATTTTTGGAGCTAGTTTGAACTTATATTTTTGTCAGCTAGTTGGGGCTGTCGTTTTTAGATACATTGTGCGTGTTTGTACGTGACATGCCTGACGACAGCCAGCAACGCCTATTATATACTTCATAAATACAGATATTCACTGTATAATGTGGGAAAGCATACTCTCATAAGCACAGATATTTATACTTTTGGAACTATTTAAGCAATGCCTATGATAGTTTCTCTCTCTGTATGTATGTATTCTGTAGTATCGATTCGATACAAATTTTGAAGAATAAGTACAAGAAAATGTCACAGGTTTTGTTTTACTTACTTTTTTTGTTCTCTGAACTTTTTGTTAACCTCATGACGCTCAATAGAGGGAGAAGATATAATATATCCTTACTAGTTTTCCTGTTTATTAAATTATTGATCTATTTTGTTGTCACGCTAAATACAGCAATTTTATCAACTACAAGGGCCGGATTTCTTGAAGCAACATGAACTGTTCGAATTAGTCAAGAATATTATAATCAAACCCCAGAATCCAATGTAAATGGTTATTAACACCCCCCACCTCCACCGAAAGCTTATCGGAGTCTGTCTTCCATTAATTCCATTAAACTTGAAAGAAAATAAATTAAACAGACAAAATATCATAGAAATGGAATGGCCTGTCTTAGGAATATAAAGAAATGGTCGTGAATGATGAAAAATAAAAGTATAATTTACAAGCATATTTTTATTTGAAAGATTTGTGAACAGGCATAAACATTTTGTGTTCATCCGGAAATTTAAATTAGAACACATCATATCTTTCTTTTGGAAGCTTTATAAAGATAGTGGTGAATATGGAAGTTTTCAATTTGCTTTCATTCTGTACGCTTTCTGTTCTTTATTTAAGATCGCTGATAATGAAGTATGATTATTATGTGAAAAGGAGATACATATGATTTTTTTGTATTGTGACAAAATTACGAAAAATAAATAGATAGAATAATTGAAGCGAGGTTAATTACATGTAAAGCCAAACTGGTAGCAAAAAAAATAAGAGTATTAATAAAAACATAATTCTTTCTGTATAAATTAGTTATTTCTTCTTTTACATATTTCAACGACCTTATCACATATGTTCAGAGTATATTCTTAAAGGTTGCAAACGAAAACAAGAAACAGTATCCGTATAGATGGAGCCACTTTAGTCATAGAGCTTCTTAGCAGCTACCTAACAGAATGATGGTATTAGATACCTACTTGTACATTTCCAAAATCCACAAAACACATCCGTTTTGCTAAGATAAACAACCACGGTATCCAGATGTGACTATTAGTAACATTACCAATCGTCACACGTAAAGCTCATAAACTGAATGAGATAGGTCTGTATTGTTAAGGTGCTAGAGTTTCTTTAATAGCGACTCAGTTACTTTTCCTATACTTAATTTTTTCAACTACCAAAATGGAATTTGTTAAGTGAATGCATGTGGTATGTATTTGTTAGCATTGCATGGTGTTAGCAATAGAATCAGAGTTGGGTTTTATATATATGTTTTTACTTATTGCAGTATTTGGAAAGCAATTTTTGTGCAAAATCACACAAAAGTTATCTACGCATCGCTATTCTTAATTTGCAACTGATAGACTAGATCCAAGGCAACTAGTCAACATCACATACCGACAACTTTTGGTCTAAACTCTAATCATCGTTTTTATAATGCACCAACAGACTCAACAATAAAGAAGGGTTTTTGGGGCAATGAGACCTAACTAGTATACCATGCTCAACTTAGGAACTTAAGGACCTACTTACAAGTATGAAAATGATGTAATAAGTCATAATGCAGGGACAGAGATTACTTCTCACTTAACAATACGGAACAAGCAAGGTTGAACTTTCTGATACCACATTTATGAAAAGTCGAATGGCATGGCCAATTCATACTCTGAATAAGGAAGGTCTGTCTTCCAAATTGTATGTTACGTTTCATTTCCTTGAAGAGATCAATAGATGATTGATTTATAAATAAATCAGTTCGTTAACTTAATGGGAAATTGAATGACATACAAGAGATAATTTGCAGTAAAGACCCTATCACTTGCTAAATACTGACATGAACGAATACTATGATACAAAAAAAACTCTTTTTCTCATATTATAAAACCATTATACGGAAATTGAAGCGAAACATAAGTGAAAAAGTGAAAACATTTTCACGATCTGATTTTATTTTGAAATGGAAGAACAAAATAAAAAATACCTTACACATACAGACACATTGTAGATGTTCCCTTTACCTGTTACCTGAATACAAGGAGTTCTTCATTAACGTTTTACGATAGGAACTAAAATGGATAAAGTGAGGAAAAAATAATCTTATCCTCACAGTACGACATCTGGCGGTTAGAAATACACACTAAAACAGAAAATTATGGCTGGCAAACTATACAAGCAAAAAACATTCATTTATCTCGGTCATCTGACCTCGTAAAACTTTAAAAAAATTTCATTTAGACCTTGAAATTTCCCCAAGTCACACTGATTTACCATTTAACGACATATTCATTGTACAGATCACTGACTTGTCATTGGGTGCTGTATGATTTTTGGCAATGTCTCATCCATTGCAGTTTCCCAAGACCAGTAAGCTCTGTTCATATTATGTTTTGTTCAACCAAACTTTTGTTTATAAGTATAATTTAAAAGTTATTTTTTTTGTATGTGAAACACTCTAAAGTGCATAGCATCAATGTGAGTGAAACTGTACATATGTTATACACAACCCAACACTGAGGGCTATTTAACAAGATTAAAAAAGATAGAAACAAGTGAAAGACTTAAACGTATTCTCTCTCTCTCTTTTTCTTACATAAACAGACCATCGACAGCAAACACTTCTTTTGGTAAATACTGATGATGCTTTTAGGGAACAAACTGACGCTTGTAGACTTATCTGAAAAACGTCTCTGTTGTTTTTTGAAACGAAAATGTTCTGTCCAAACAAAAACAAAACAGACGTGCTAAACTCCAGGCTGATGTGATAGGCAGTTAAAGTCAGTTATATTCCTTTATTTACTTAAAATGACTGTTTAAAATTGTTTAGAGCAATAAAGTGTGTACATATTTGTTTATATATACAACAAGCACGAAAGGTTTTAATAATATATGTTGTCCTATGCATCAATCTATCGCTTTTTAAATGCAAAACATTCTATCTTTGAACTGCTAAAAAGTACAATAAACTAATTAAATACGAATACGCAATCCAAACTCAATAAACAGAAACAAGGGATATTTCCAATGTATTTACAAGGTTTTTCATTGTTCGATTTTTATGACCTGAACAGCGATATATCTGTCAAATACTGTAAAAATAGCTTATCTGATTAAACCTGTGATATGCTTATCAATCTATATTAATTGATTACTGAGATAAAACAACGGTGTAGCCACCAATATTTATTAATGAATTAACCTCTTAGAACACTTTGTTACATCTGTCACTTATTTTATTATTGGAACAGCGGTGAAACATTCATACAGTTTTGTTTCTCCTTTGAAGGAAAAATAAATAAATACAAAGAAACATACATCTGACAAGAATAAACTGATAAATGTACAATAATGATGTAGCTACGTGCGTATGTTTTATGTACATATGAAAAAAAAGGATACTGCTAGGCAGTAGTTATTGTTTTGTTTTAAAATATAGAATTGTTACAATGGCAACAATGAATAACCAACGAAAATTGTATTCATCAATACATTGTTCTGCGTTCTAAATAAGTGAAAAAGTGTTGTTTTTTTACACCTAGAAAAGCCTGGACTCTAGAGGGGGGGGAACTACGATAATTAATCATGGTTCTTTCTAATCCTTATCTAATTCTTTCTCTTGATGACGAGAAACCCACTTGAAATGAGAATGTATCTCAGAAACGTATCTTCAGGTTAAAAAAGGAATGTCGAAACGTTGTTTTCTCCTTATCAATAAAAGTATTAATATCCATACCTGCCATTCTGAGATATATTTTAAAGCCTTTCTCTATTATTTGTTGGTTATTTTGTTAGTCTATGTCACTTCTTTATGCCTTTTGAATGAGATATATTTCCTGACAGCTTACACGAAATAATAACTAAGTGATTAACATTTTATATGACTTTAAGTTTCATATGACAAACAGAAGACGGGTATGTAATATTCCCCTCTTATCTGGGATCAGACGATAGAACAGTATCGGATGGGTTTGTCTCACTTCTCGTTTATCGACTGAATGTGTACAGATGTTGAAAAACAGGGTGAACAGCAAAAGTATTCCTCTCTTTCTTAATCTGACGTTAACTTTAACGTCAGCAATTCGTCTGCCTCAACGAAAGCAGTTTAACTTTGATTATTTTAGTTTAAAACACGTCCATTCTCTCCGTTGGAGTTGAATAGATAAATGCATCCAAATCACCCAAGCAATCCTGTTATCAGACAAAACACATATAAAGCGCTCACTAAAGAATGATCTCTAGGGATTGTTGGCGACAACTTTTAATCCAGCTCTTCTTTGGCAAGACAACGTTTACTAAAATCCCTCTTCAGAGAAAATATTGACTTCAAATCTTCCATAATGACAATCGCATAAATCAACCTTAAAGTCGTCTGCATGCTCTGTTTGTTAATAATAATGATATTAAATGGATTTTTCTCTCAATCCCCTTCTCTACTAGATTTCTAGCAATTACTATATTACGTTTTAAATCAGAGGCCTGATAATAGCAGATAGTTTATCAGGTAGCACTGTGCTTTTCTTACAAGTACAATGATAAACTCTCTACCCTTGTTCCACATTCTCATAGTTCATCTAATAAACTATCTATGCTCTCTCTTAGTACAGCGGTAAGTCTACGGATTTACAGCACTAAAATCAAGGGTTCGATTACCATCAGTGGGCTCCGCTGATAGCCCGATGTGGCTTTGCTATAAAAAAACACATACACAAACGCATATAAACTACCAATGGATATACAAGGCGGAGCAAACGTTACTATACAATTTTGTCTACAGTTGGTACAATACGGTTTTTAATAAAAAAAAGATAGTACTGAAACAATAAATCTAATTTAATTATTGTTTATTTCAAAATAACAATTAGAAATTAATTTATGATAAAATAATTCATCTGTAATAGTCACTTTTTACTTTTTGCCCTTCTTGTACGTATGTACTACTCAGAACTCTGATAATAAACTCATAAACTCTGTATAAATATGTAGAAATAGATCCGAGAAATATTTCTTACTTCACCTATGTTTTCAACTGTACAAGTTATTTATTTTTAGTCAGAGTATTCATAAAATGTGCTCAACATTACATGAATAACAAAGTGTAGGACATAATATTTTCATCCTGAATATCCAAAAAAACTTCAATTGTTTCACGTGTGAGGAAAATTGCACTGTTTGGTTATTGTAACAAAACATTGAACAGACTTGTATGTATGATAAATTGTGTGGCACATTTTGCTTTTCTAAATACCCAGGATAATATGAACAATTTTATGGACATGACAACCAGGATTGCTTGAAACCTTATTTTAATGTACCAAAGACATTCGTTTCAGAAAATTTTGAACAAATTTATATGTACGAAACATTGTACTGTGTAGTTGTTTAGTTACCTTTAACGATCAGGACAGAAATCTTAGTTGCTTTAAGTGGATGATAAAACCTGTATTTAAGGTCGTAATACCTAGAAAATGTGAACAGCACAACTGATACAATAAAACTACCACTCATTTGTTTTTATTTGAATATTCAGTAAACTTGGAGCAATATTTAATAAATAATAAAGCTACTGTGTACTTTGTTTTTAACTCGTGATATCGAGAAAGCTTTGAAAAGTATTATACATATTAGAAAGATATATATATATATTTGTCTACATACATATTACATATACATATTTTTACTGTTTGGAGTGTCAATGGCACTCCATTTGTATTATAAGACCAAATTAAAATACATTCAGTATGTCTAGGACAATTTGACCAGACATTTATGACAAAATTAGCTTAAAACAAACTTAATCTGACAAAAATTAGCTATTTATTAAATTTAATGGATATCAAGAAAGATAAGATGAAATAGTTTAAGCTACTTCGCGACTTGTTACTTGTTGTTTGTTGTTTGTTATTTTAATCAAATAGTTAATTTCACACAATATCTACATTATGCAATAGATATACCTTGAAACTTAGACTGACATATCGTTATCAATCTACAAAGAACTGCTATGTTAACTTTGAGTATTATTTCTGGAGAATTTTAGAAAATAAATTTGGTACAAATAGATTAAAGACTAGAAGTTTCTCCGCAGGGTTCTCTAAATTTTTTTTTCGGGAGTAAATAAATCCAAAATTAAGAGTATCAAATATTTTTATTTCTTACTTTTGTAATTAGGATGTCATACTGTAGAGTACACAATTCTTCTCGTGATTCATGGCATACACACGTTTTACTGACTTCATGACAGCACAAATTGTAACGTTGAGCGTTCCTTATGTGACGTCATTTTAATGTATGCTGACTACGTGACTAGCAAACAACATACTACTACACAGTGTGCAGCGACTTTTCGAAAAAAAAATTTTCTTTCTTTTTTTCCGTTTAGTTATTTACATCAAGATGTGTAGAGTTTAGTCCAATAGTTAATGTGAAGAAAATAAACTATTAAGGTTCGAAGTAGGGTATGTCACTGAACACGTTCGCTCTGTGGTTCTGTTACGACGAGCTGTGTATATTGTGAGCATTCTGACTGGTTGCATTCCCTTTGCCAGAAGTACAAAATTAGGCATGCCTGGACTTGTACCCTCAGGTATCTATGATTTGATAGTGTAGCCCATAAGTCGCATAATTATTATTCATGAACACATTTCTTGAACAAACCGTAGTTTTGTAAATATATTTTATTACGCTACAATAGAGATTCCGTGTTAGATATTCTGCTATATTATCACAGTAATTCTATTCAATATTAGAAATATGATAATTGTGTGGGTAACATTAGAATATTTTACTTGTGAGTAATTGTCGTACATGTAGCAGAAGTCTTCTCCATGAAGTTTCATATTGCCAGCGAAACTGAACCTTCAATATGAAATGCACCTGATGCGCATGTGTGATAAACAACCAGCTAAGAAAAATCTGTGGGATTTGGGTACAGTTGGCCCTAATGTTTAGCTGTTGGACAAAGTGAATAGGGGTAAGCACAAGCTACCACAATAGTTCTGGTCTTATTTTTGATCCGAATAATGGAATTGGCTGTCACTTTTATAATGTTGTCAAAGCTGAAAGTGTGAAACACGTTCCTTTTAAAAACTGAAAGATGTGTAGAAATATTTAACTTCAGTATACATATATATAAAATTTCTAACTTGTGCCATAAATAAAACTGTGAGAAGGGTCATTTGTATTCAGCATGTACAGTTTCACTTGGTTACTCGACCCTAATGCATTTATTAAGATTTTGTCTTGTAATTACATAAATACAGTAGTATTTATAGTGACAATACATGAAAGAAGAGAGATAAACTGAAAATGCATTGTTTGTTTGTCCTTAAGTTAAGCACAAAGCTACATAATGGATAATAAAGCACAGTTTCTAACATTGTAAGTCCGCAGATATACCGCTGTGCCACAGGGTAAGCCTGGAAATACCTAGATATAGTAGTACTGATTACAGTGACACAATAAAAGTACATAAAGAAATAGACTGGAAATAACTAGATATAGTAGTAGTGTTTACAGTGACACAATAAAAGTACATAAAGAAATAGACTGGAAATTCCTAAATATATTAGTAATGTTTACAGTGACACAGTAAAAGTACATACAGAAATAGATTGGAAACACCTAAATATATTAGTAATATTTACAGTGACACAGTAAAAGTACATACAGAAAGAGCGAGGATGGGATAGTAGAAGTAGCTGGATAAATACTGGCAATTATAAAACAGACAGACGGACAGAATCATGAGGACACGTTTGTTAATTAATTATTCCATGTAAGTTTTATCTGCGTCCATCTGAAGCAAGATAATTAACTACAAATCATTCAACTAAATTGTATTTTTTCGATTTGGCATAAAAGAAGTAAAGCGAAAGCACACATTGCATCAATAAAAGCAGATAGGTCGCTTTGTAAAATCTGACAATGAAAGCCGAACTCTTAATTAGTGTAAGTACATTGAAAAATTTATTGTAAGAATTTTTTGTACGTTTCTCCATCATCTATATGTAACAATTAGGAGAAACGAACCAAGAAATCAAGAAAAGTTCGCAGTTTTTAGGATTAGATCACGTCGTTAATTAGCAACCCTGGTATGGAAGTCTTTCTCCTTTTATTTTACTTTCTAAACGTTTAAACATGTCTGCAGTGCTATAAAAATTTTAAAGAATTTTGCATCAAAGGGATCGTTTTAAAAACTTCTCCATTATAGCTCCTCATTAGTACTAATACTAGTATGTCTTTACGTGGTTTATTCATCCACATCATCGCTACTCATGAACCAATCAAGATTAATTATATAAAAACTTTGCGTGCACACTATAGCATGTGCGTGATAGAAGTAAATTATGTGTATAAAAATCTTTCCTGTCACGTCTTAATGTTTTTTAATAAATAGAAACCAATTTATTTTATTACTCATTTCGTCAACCCCTTCTCGTTAAAATTCTTAGTCGGAAACATTGCTTCTAATCCTGAGAGAAAATATTAAGTTATTCTTACAAATCAGACAAGAAAGTTGGTGTTTGTAATTAAGCAAACACCTACACAAATGGCTATCTGTGCTCTGCCCACCACGGGTATTGAAACCCAGATTTTGGCGTTGGAAGTCCGCAGACATATAGTTGTGCTACTGGGAAGCCCGATAAGAAAGATATCGCTGAAGTTTCCTTATGCAAATACAGGTTTTTTTTAATAAAGAAAAATGGGCCTCGTTATGGACCTTCGACATTAGCTTTAAAAATAATTTCTTTTACTTTAGTCCTTCGCTGGTACAGCGATAAGTCTACGGATTTACAACACTAAAATCAAAGGTTCGATTCTCCTCGATGGCTTGAGCAGACAACCCGATGTGGCTTTACTATAAGGAAACACACAGAGTCTTTTACTTTAGACAAATCATCTTCTGTACCAGAGTAGATTACAGGTTTGATTAAAATTACAATTTTAAGTTCATATTCGTTAATACGTGTAGTTAAGCTATAAGTATTGTGCTGCAAATATATGTCGTGGGGCATTTAGCATAGCAATATCCAGAAACTACACTTAGTAACTGAAGACGATTATTGTTAAATCTACGTTAGTTTTTACCTATATTGGTTTAATAATCCTGAAAATGGTATCATCCTTTTAAACAATATTCTACGAAAAATGCCTGGCATGCCAGGTGGTTAAGGCGCTCAACTCGTAATCTGAGGGTCGAGAGTTCGAATCCCCGTCATACCAAATATGCTCGCCCTTTCAGCGTGGAAACGTTATAAGAAACGGTCAATCCCATTATTCGTTAGTAAATGAGTATCCCAAGAGTTCGGGGTGGGTGGTGATGACTAGTTACCTTTCCTCTATTCTTACACTGCTAAATTATGGACAGCTAGCGCAGATAGCCCTGTGTAGCTTTTCGTGAAACTCAAAACAAACTATGAAAGATACTTTCTAATGATAGGTCACAGAGACAAAGAGTTTTAGCACGTTAGCAAGTCCAAAAATAAGGTATTTCGAAAACTTAACGCTTGATAACTTCTCTTCGACAGAAATATTACGAGTAAAAGGTACTTAGATAACACAGTACTTGAAGTACTTACTACAGAAGATATATATTATTAGATAACCTATATCTTAAAGAATTATCAATAAATACAAGAAAAATGGCATTCAGATAATTTAACACTTGACGATTATGCAACAGAAGCTGAGCAAAAATTTTAATACTATTATACTAATACTAATCTATTTGCTTTTAGAGGCAACATAAACTTAGAGTCAATTTGAAATTCTGAACCACATATAACACAAAAAGAACGAGGAGAAAATACTGATATTTCTATACTGTAAAGTACAGTTCGGGGAAAATCGTAATTTATAATATTACTGTTATGAAGAGGTAAAACCACTGAAATAAAATAATTCATTTCTTACACCACCATTATTAAAAGAAAGCAAGTGACAATCATTGACATATGAAAACCTGGATTTTCGGCCCACACTAAATATAGTGGTCTAACACAGTATTGTCACATTTCTCCCTTTGAAGTGCGTTCAGTGATTCAAAGTGTTCAAACTGTTCATGAATCATGGCCAGACTATAGATGGTACATCTGAATTTTTAGTTGGAATGAAAACATGATTCACGGCTAGACTACAGATGGTCATTTAAATTTTTCTTTGGAGGCAATACATTGACCATGGCAAGACTACAAGATGTCCATCTGAATTTTTACTTGGAGTGTATACATTGGCCATGGCTAGACTACAGATGGTCATCTGAATTTTTATTTGGTGAGAGTACATTTGCTATAGCTAAACTACAGGTGCCCATTTAAATTTTTATTTGTAGAGAATGCATTGGTCATGGTTAGACTACAGACGTCCATCTGAATTTTTATTTGGAGCGTATACCTGGGCCATGGCTAGACTAAAGATGAGACTTCTAAATTTTCACTCGTATGAAATACAGATCCACTAGATAAATGAAACTCGGCACTCGTGTTGCGAATTGCTTATAAGCATATCTAAGTGCCATTACTAGCAGATTAAACTACTTCCAATCCAATTAAGCTCGTAAACTTGGAAAAAGCAGACAACATTTAGAAGATTAGCAGACAACCTTTATTTGTAGATTCTAGCTTGCGGCAATCATAAATTATCTGCTTCAAGACTTAATTTTAAGTTCACAACCGAAGCGGATGCGATGACAAAGAACTTTCAGTTACGACAGACTTTAAAAAACCGGTCTGCATATCAAACAGTAGATGCATTTCACCTACAGAGAGATGCAAAAAACTAATCTCACTTGCAGAGGTGAAAAATACGCTATTGGATTAAAGACACGTGGAGCAATTTCGATAACATAGATGTGTCGAATTTCATTCTGTAGCCAGATTATAGATACAGTATAGAACCAGATCCAACTCTAATCATATAACAACATTAAATTGATGGAGGTGGAGATATTGTGTGGGTAGAAATATGAATCGTTGACTATCGAATTCTTCATCCTATAATACCAGTAATGCCACACATGATAGGTATTACCTCTTTGCCTTTCTGTGCTGCTATATACGGCCCCTGACTTCAACCTAATGGGAGGTAACGCCAGCCAAAACGCAAAAAACTGGTTAATGCCCACTTTCAACTTCAAGATTGACCGAAATGCGCGGTTTGTATGCTCACTGAACTTTAATCTCATCAATCGTCTTATAGAACACGCCACATCTCTTCACGTGCTTCCAGACAGTAAAGATGCCTTAGAGAGTACAAGAGATATCTAAAGACCTATAAACATTCTAATTTTAATTACGTAAGTGTGATATAACATAGTCCTTCTGTTTGTGGTATCCATGCTCTATATTGATATGTTGTATAGTATAAAAGGGTTAAGTCGTCTCTACCAAAGGTTTATTTATTGGCATAAGCAGAATTACCAATCCTTTAAAGTTCAGATCACATGATGGATTCTGAAGTAAATGATTTGCATAAAAATGAAATAAAGAGCTTGAAATTATTTTAACGGTAATTTAGTTTTATTATAAGTAATATATTATAAACTCCAAAAATGACACTATCCAACAAAATTTTTACTTCTTCTTGATCCTGAGCAGAAAGTGTTATTTCTCAATTGCTTATGCCTAAAGTAAATGGAAAAGAACTATTTTTCTCTTCAAACTTAGCTTTTGTGACCTGCGTAATGAAATTTTCTAATTTAACCATTTTCCAGAACATTCCAGGTAAATTCAGTGCTGAGTAGCTGATAGAGAATTATCTCGAACTTACAAGAATTTTCAAGAACTTTCTAGAATGTTGTAGAACTTACAAGAATTTTCAAGAACCTTTTAGAATTTCCTAGAACTTTCCATAATAATATATATACAGGGGCTCAGCCATTCACCACTTCAGTTTAGTTCTAGCTGCCTAAGTGAACACATAGACCTATCTGATTTTATTAGAGATGGCATCAAGAAGCTTCAAGCATTCTCCAGACTCATTCTGCTATGTATGTGGCCAATTTATCAAGACAAGAGCGAAAAAGTACTCTGTGACAGCATCTGCTAAAATGTGTGAAGCCTAAAAGACATATTTCAGCATGTCTGTCGGGGATCAAGACAAACCCTGGGCACCTTATTTTACCTGTGAGTACTGCAAAAAAACTCTAAAAGGTAAGATGGACAATTTTTGCTTGCTTGAATAGTAAGATTTTATATTACGCAAATTTAAGACATTTTAAAATTTAAATATCTTTTACTTTTTTTAGATGTGTGTGTGCTATTCTTATAGAAAAGCCGTATTGGGCTCTCTGCTGAGTCCACCGAGGGGAATCGAACCCCTGGTTTTAGCATTGTGAATTCGTAGACTTACCGCTGTATCAGCAGGGACTATTAAGATGCAGATACGTAGAAAATTGCTAACCAAGAGCACTTTAATTAAACCAGCTAAAACTGCCTCTAAAAGAAGAAACAATTGTATGAAGGAAAACCTTTCTTTTATTGTTAAATCCCTAATGATCTGATTAGATGTTAATTACATATCCTGCTTTATGGATGATAATAATTGGCTCTTTAATTATTCTGTATTTGTACCTTCAAATTCAAAACCGAAAATCCATAACCGGGGAAAATATGCCCTACTTCAGGGGCTGTTTTATCACCATTCTTGGGAAAAAAAATCGTAAAACAAAATAAACCCTGTACAAGACTTTATGGTAATCGAGTCCAGGCCCGGCATGGCTAAGTGGGTTAAGGCGTTCGACTCGTAATCTGAGGGTCGTGGGTTCGAATCCCAGTCGCACCAAACATGCTCACCTTTCAGTCGTGAGGGCGTTATTATGTGACGGTCAAGCCCACTATTCGTTGGAAAAAGAGTAGCCCAAGAGTTGGCGGTGGGTGGTGATGACTAACTGCCTTCCCTTTATTCTTACACTGCTAAATTAGGGACGGCTAGTGCAGATAGACCTCGTGATGTTTTGCGCGAAATTCAAAACAAACAAACCAAAGCAACTCGAGTCCGGCAACTCGAAAAGTGGATACTAACATACCAACACACGTACAAACTCTCTCACACGTGTTCTATTATCTTTATAGTAAGCTTTTTTTAATTTCGCACAAAGCTACTCGAGGGCTATCTGTGCTAGCCGTCCCTAATTTAGCAGTGTAAGACTAGAGGGAAGACAGCTAGTCATTACCACCCACCACCAACTCTTGGGCTACTCTTTTAGCAACGAATAGTTGGATTGACCGTAACATTATAACGCCCCCACGGCTGAAAGGGCGAGCATGTTTGGTGCGACGGGGATGCGAACCCGCGACCCTCAGATTACGAATCGCACGCCTTAACACGCTTGGCCATACCGGGCCACCTTTATGGTAAGAAGCATAAAGTTTATCTCAACAACTGAAAATAATGATTTGCATAGAAACATTATAACTGTATATATTTTACAAATTGATTAAAAGATTAAAATTAATATAACCTGGAAAAATACGATTTTTTAAACTACAAAGTAATTATTAAATTAATTAGATTAGTTATAGAAATAAAAAAGTAATGCAGGAGTGAAATATTATTTGTTCGTTATGATTTTATTCTATACTTCATAATTTAATTTTGGGTTTTAATTTGTTACCCTAAAGTAACGAATTTTAATTAATCGGTTTGTCTTTTTAGTTTAATTTCACGAGTTTAAGTCTTGTTTTTTTAAGAAAGTGTGTGCTGAGGAAGAACTGATAAGTGCTTTAATTTAAGACAAAAACTAATTAATTTTAAAATAGCTTATGTCTTGGAATATTACTTTTTGTACTGAAGCTTGATGTTTATTTATAAACTATACGGCTCAAACTCTGAATGAAAATTGGAATGTGACAAGCGAACGTCTCCAAGCACAGTTATTTACAGGACTAGAAAAATTAACAACTAGAATCCCCTTAAATCACATTCACACTTTAAAGTCTTCATTGTTCATTAGATTTCTTCGGTACCGAAAAACCTATCATTATCTTCTATAATCAGAATTAGTCATAATATAGCTTTAAACATGTTTAGTTTATGCAGATATACATTTATTTTTGCGAATTGTGCTTCAAGGGTTGAGTTCGTTGCATCAAAACCACTTTGGAGTCTCGCCATTTCGTTACAATCAATGTCGCAAGGTAGACTTTATTGTAGAAGGTTCTTTCGTAGAAATGTTATATCTAAGTACACCATTCTTCTCTGCATGCTTTCCATAAGCCTTCTAGTGCACAAGGACAACAGTTTTCCAACATATGTTTGAACAGTCTGATCGCACAGAAATCCACAAGCGACTTGAAGTGGATACATTTGTAAAGAATAACACGAATATCTGTTTCGTTCTCAAGCTGTTTAAGGTATAAGATGGTTAAACAGATATGTATTGAAAGCAACTTATGTAAACGTGATTTATATTACTTTTCCAGACGGATATTCTCTTTACTTATATTGTGCGCTGTTACTTGAGTAAAATGGGCAATTTCTACCTGTGGATTTTTTAATCATGGGTTCTTAACTGTTATACCTTCGGCTGAGCCATGACTTGTTACAAGTCTTTCTTTAGATAGTCCTAGTTACTCAGGTTGGTTTCTATTATTTTCTTTTCCAATGTCATCTTTGCCTTAGTAACTTTAAATATTCGATCTGAACCAATATTTATGAGCAGAATGTAGAAATATTTGTCGTCGGAAGCGCTGTTACATATCATATCCAAAAAAAACGATCAATTTTCGATAGCACCCGCTATCTAACAACACCAAATGTTTATATTGTCTATGGTTGGCACGTGACTTGCTGAAATTCATATTCAAAATGTTTTTAATATAACACGCTTAACCTTCTGCACAGCAAGTTGTAATAATAGTTGTATTTCTAACTTGCTGCTCTTAGGCGCCATAAATCCGCCACCCTGATGTAGTTTTAACATTGTATGCAGTGATTCCCATCATTCTAAACTGATATCGAAAGTAAAACTTTAATTTCAGATTTTTCCTATCTATCTATTACAAAGAGTTGACTAAATAAAATGAGTGTAAAAGTGGCTCATTGAAACACTTGTCATAAAACCATATAAATGGAAATTGCTCACATAGACGTTTTTATGAATCATGATCATTATTGTATTTATAGTATGAATTGTCTTCATTAGGTGCAGTTTATATATATATGTAAATATATAAAATCTTTCGTTTCGCATAAACCTGTAGATTCTGCTTATATTCCATAATATATTTCTAATCTTCAATGCAATAACCAAACATGAAGGAAAGGTTGCACACCATCACGTATGTTTTATTTTTCAATAGATCGCCTACATTATTCTCGCATCAGATAACCACTTAAAAGTCACAAGTTGCATTTTAACAAAAAAACCTTTCCAATCGCCAGATGGTTCATATAGGATGATGATCCAATTTTAGAACTTTGATGAAACTTCCAATCTTTGCCGCTTTGTAAGCTGTTCACTAACTCTTATAATTTATCTAATTCAAGATCAGAAAATGTCCTATTCTGATGTATATAAAGTTGTTTCTATGTATTGAGATAAAATACATTAACAAGTATTCTCTTATTACGTGAAGTGTATGATAGCATTATGTTTTATTTAATTATGAAGTATGTAAAATTACATTATTTTACTCAAGAAGAAATAACAAATTCGTCCTTGTGAAGCTGCTTTTGTTTTTCTCTAAAAACAACAAAAAACATATTTACAGATGTTACCTAATCTATTAAATTGTCATATGTTCCTAGAGGTTTTTCATCAGGGAATCTTCCTTTGATGCACAAAATGTAAGTCAATAATTGTGAAGTATGTCATTTGTTTGTTTTGTTTTTAAATTTCGCACAAAGCTACTAGAGGGCTATCTGCGCTAGCCGTCCCTAATTTAGCAGTGTAAGACTAGAGGGAAGTCAGCTAGTCATCACCATCCCTGTCAACTCTTGGGCTACTCTTTGACAAACGAATAGTGGGATTGCCCATCACATTATAACGCTTCCACATTTGGTGTAACGGGGATTCAAATCCGCGACCTTCATGTTACGATTCGAGCGTCCTAACCACTTGGCCATGCCGACCCTATAAATTTTCAAAAGCCTATCTTGGAAAATCTTTTTGTCTAAAAATTAATTTACTAAACATTGTCTACTAAAAGGTATAAAAAGAGAGTAAAGAAAAAAAAGATTATATTTATTTTCACTCTGACAATTTTGGTGTTTAAAAGAGAAAAAAGTTAATATTTGGAAACATCCCTCTGCAAGCTTCAGTCTAAGGAAAAACTACCTTTTCTATGTAATAATGCTCTATACGAATGATTAACTTCGAAACCAGGTGCTTAATATTATCCATTTAGATATTCTAGGAAACATACTAACTTTCTCCCGCCACTATACTACGTTTATCTATAGCTGATACGACATCAGCAATTTAAACATTCAAATAACCTTCGTTTCTGAAACTATCATATAACTGCAGTCTCTGTGTTCTAAATTTTAAACTTATCAATAAAGAGAGATCACCTAGATTACGTTAGTTCCCAGATATTTCAAGCTCACTTTTTGTTAAAAAAAAAATTAATAAAAACTAAGGAACTTCCAAAACTGGTTAACATTTGGGTAAACGATTTCGAACACCCGTTTCTTATTCTGCATCTCATCCAACCTAACAAACCGCAACCTACAATTGCAAAGCTAGTTCAATCTGCACTGTAAGTTTTCTGGATTTCAGAAACCCAGTGTACGTTTATCTGTTTTCTTAATAAATGTTGTGTATTTCTTTGGTATTGAGTAAGATTATCAACAGTTACTTCTAAAACCAACATTTATTTTAATGCCAACTTAATTTTTGAAATGTTTGTAAATATTTGCGTATGGATTTTTACGCGTATGAAGAGTGATTTGTTTGCCTGCAAAATAAGTATTCCTTTTACAAACATTTATTTCACAATGGTCTCTGGATTAGTAGAGCATTGCAACTGAAACATTTCACAGCAATTTGTCATTACAGCTTTAACTAGCAATGCTTATAAAAAAAACCCTTGAAAGGCCAGAGTCATGTTGAAACTTTTTTAACCAAGAAGACCTAAAAACCTTGATTATCTAGGAATAACCATCATCAATAAGGCAATAATTACTTTTATTCATGAATCCAGTTTCGTACCTCTAATCTGAATAGTGTGATTCAAGAAATAAAATGTTCTTTTTATACAACTTATAGCTTTATGTGAGATTTTTATAGCTTTTTGTCAAATTACTTAGCAACATGTGAGATTTCTACTAGCTCTGTGTGAGATTACTTATAGGTTCGTGGAAGTTTTTTGTGTGTATGACTATATTCTTTACAGTAGGTGTCTGTGATTTGTTAGCAATAAATATCAACAATAAGCAAACAGTACACAGTCCATTTATTTTAAAGCAAATATTGAAACAAGCCAAACGTATAGATAAATGTTTATTACACTGTTAGTTATCCCAGTTGCATCGAGTTTGTTTATAATTAAGCACAAAGTTACACCATGAGCTCTCTGTGCTCTGCTCACCACGAGAATCGAAACACGGTGTTTAGTCTGCAAGTCTACAGATATACCACTGTGCTACTGGGGCGTTGCATCTAGAGCTTTAAATAATTGCCTCTTTTTCGTCAAAGTCCAAACAGTTACTTCATTTACTTTAGAATACAGTTTGGCAATACGAATTACTCTTTATACTCTATTATTACAATACAGTCTGTGATAATATCAGTTTAAAATCGCCGCTACCAAATATTTATGGCTAAATGCATAATCACGCAGTCTACATCTGTATCTATATATAACTAACTATAACGAATGACATTTTGAACGTGTATTTATAGCTCTAGAAAGAAAATCTTAGAAGGTTCTGACAATATGACGTAATGACACAACAAATACTAATTCACAATAATTGGTCAACACAAATATAATACTTAAACAGTTACGTAAACAAATCTGCCATAAACTATCGCTTCTTAAAATAACTAACTTTGACACTAGCGCTATACTTAAATTGAAACAGTCTTGCAGTGAGATTACTTCTAGCTTCCTATTAGGTTATTTCTAGCGCTGTGTGAGATTGCTTCTAGGTCCATGTTAGGTTACTTCTAACTCTGTGTGAGAGTACTTTTAGGTTCATCTTAGGTTGCTTCTACCTCTGTGTGAGAGTACTTCTATATCCTAGTGAAAGTACTTCAAGTTCTTTGGAATTTCTTTTAGTTGGTTTAAGATTTTGTTCTGATAATGAACAATATAGGATTCAGACTTTCTTCTGCTGATGTATTGAAGATCCGTTTTATCTTGTGACTACCATCCATACCCAGATTTGATGTTGTTTGTTTGTTATTAAACACAAAGATACATAAAGAGCCATCTGCACTCTGCCCACCACAGGTATCGAAACCCGGTTTTTAGCAGTACAAGTCCGCAGACACACCGCTATGCCACTGGTGAGCACCCATATTTGAAAGAATACGTTGTTTATTATATTATAGGCTTAACAATAAAGCCGCAAGCTTTGCAACATTGTCGTTGCGCTAGTAGCTTCCTGATGTCTGTTGAAATCACAGTGTAAAGTTTGTGTTTAAGAATAGAGCTGATAAATTATGTCAAGAGCTGAACTACTACTCTCATCTTAAGAGAATTTTCCACAAAAATATATATACATACATGCAGTATTTCTACCTCCAAATAATTTTCCAAAATATATGTACATAAACCCTACTTCCTCCTTAAGATAATCTTCCAATATATATATATACACTTACGTTAAGAGAATCTTCTAATATATATATATGCACTACACTCACGTTAAGAGAATCTTCCAATATATATCTATACACTACACTCAATTTAAGAGAATCTTCCAATATACATCCTACACTCACGTTAAGAGAATCTTCCAATATGTATATACATCCTACACTCACGTTAAGAGAATATTCCAATATATATATATATATATTACAGTCACGTTAAGAGAATCTTCCAGTACATATATATTTGAGAAAGTCCGGTAAATCTAGTCAGTTGAAAATGTGTAATTAGATTTTATACATAAGGAGAGAGAGATCGAAATTAATGACACAATAACATGGTTAATTACTAAAAAAAATAATCTGACATAGCAATGATTATCAAACATAACTGCTGGTCTCTAAATCACAAGTTATACATTTAATAAATGGTTGTTAGAAGAAAAAAAAGAGCTATTCTGGTAACGCGAAGACTGATTATCAAAGTTCGATAATTACTTGTTCTCTTTACGTGCACTATTTTGATGACAGTTATTTGATAGTTTATATTACTAATGTATAACTTCATCATTTGAATAACAGAGAAATGGGATGGTATATCTTATACGGTTTTCTGTGTAACGTATACAGAAAGCACATTGAGAAATTCTTTCTAACAAAACAGTAAAAGGTTTTAATCGATCTAATACTCCACGACAGTGTAGACTCCATATATCTGTGCTAAGAATCAATCCAAACCAACTCACGTGTTTTTCAAATTTTCTTCGGTTCCTGGCGGCTCTATGAAGGTCTACGTTTTTACTATCTAGTAAACGAATTGTGAGGTTTAGATGGCTAGCTCATATTGACAGAACTGAATAAGGTAGTTAGATGTTTTGTTCTCTCGCGTTCATTGGTTAAAAATCTAAACTAAATAAAAACATAAATATAAATATACTTTTTCTTGATTTTGTTGTTGTTTTTTTCTGTCGTTAGAAGAATACAAAAAGCTCATATGCTGATATCCATCTATAAAGGATCTATTGAAACAGAGTTTCGAAGCCTGGCGTGGCCAGGTGATTAAGGCGCTCAACTCATAATCTGAGGGTCGCGGGTTCGAATCTCCATCATACCAAACATGCTCGCCCTTTCAGTCGTGGGTTATAATGTGAAGGTCAATCCCACTATTCGTTGGTAAAAGAGTAGCCCAAGAGTGATGATGACTAGTTGCCTTCCCTTTAGTCTTACACTGCTGAATTAGGGACGGCTAGCGCAGATAACCCTCGTGAAACTTTGCGCGAAATTCAAAAACAAATAAACAAACAGAATTTTTGTACAAACTGGCATGTTGCGTGTTAATATGTCATTATGAATCCTATCTCTGTCACAACTATTACAGGGATAAAGTTTGTATGTTGTAAACATTTCAACTACAAAAGCAAAAACCACGTCATCTGTTGTTAAAGATTACGTAAAATACATCTGTATGTCAGCTGAATCTGAATACACAGATGATATAGATATATGTTGATTATAACGATTTAGGACTTGCGACCAAACCCAAGAACTGAATATTATGGTTAAATTATCCCACTCGCTTTTTACAAAATCAAATAACAAACTATTTGAGAAAGAAGAGGCTATGTAGTACAAATTAGAAAATAAGAACATTTTATTTTCACATCAACTATTTAAATAATGAACTCAATGAAAATTAAATACATATAACAAACGACAGTATCCGAAAAGAAACTCGTATAGTTTGAACCATCACCAAGTTAAGAGGTCGAGCATTGTTCAATGGCTAGCATACAAACTGCGGATTTGATGCTCGTATCCCATTATCATAAAAAAAGGTCCTCCGCACTTTTAAATCGTGGGTGCATTATAAGGTCAAGAGTCAAAACCAACCATTCGTTTAGATAAGAAAAGCAGGTGATTTGGTGGTGAGTGTGTTTTTCTAGTTTGTATCACTCAAAAGTAACAATGGATAGAGCAAATACATTTCGAGTGGATTTGCGCGAATATGTTACAAACAACATCAAGCAACCAATGCACATTAAATGTCTGTAAACATAATTGAACAAACTGAAATATTGGATAACACGCAAATAATGTTGAAATAGTTATGATATCAAGTTTAAAAACTTCAAAATTTACTACACTCCAAGAAGACTTAGTATAACATGAATATTTAAAATAGCAAAATTTACCAATTGAAACTGTAAATAAATATTCGCGTGTTTAAAACCACATGTTATTCAGTATTTTTTCGGAGAATCGCCAGCCGAAAGCTTGTACACTATTGCATCGATCATTCCAGGTTTTTCGTTTTAGAATTTTTATCTTTTCTAAAATATTAATCTTGAGATAGATAGAAAATACACACACACACACGCATATACATATGTGTGTATATATATATATATACATTTTATAATAACAAAAAGTGTATCCTTCCAAGTAAGAGATTTAAAGCAACAAATTGATGGTCATTTTATGTCGGGTGACCTCTAATAAAATATTTGAATAATATTGCCTTAGGACTCGAGAAAGTGTCTTGTTTTTTTTTAAATGGTGCGCAGACGTTGCTAGTGATTGTCAACAGCTGTATTGCAAAACAGCTTAAAATGGTTTCGATATACAACTATATATTGATCTATTATCTAGAAGAAAGTGTGCCAGCGTTTACTCTTTTCGTGATGGGTCAGCCCTCTTGCAGACTTGTTCACGAATGTTTGTTTAGCAGGTGATTTTTTTTGTAACTTAATAACCTTGATGTAACATAGAAACGAGCCCTTTCATTCATAATTTCTTTCAGTTCTTCACTACAGTGTCAATTTGAGGGTCCTGGCTTTGAACCCCCGTCAAACCAAACGTGCTCTCCCTATCACTCCTGGGGACGTTATAAAGTGACGGTCAATCCCACTATTCGTTGGTGAAAGGGTAGCCCAAGAGTTGGCGGTGAGTGGTGATGACTAGCTGCCTTCCCTCTAGTCTTACACTGCTAAATTAGGGACGGCTAGCGCAAACATCCCTCGAGTAGGTTTGTGCGAAATTCAAACCAAAGCAAACCAAACATGAAAATAAGTACTTGAGAATTAGTGGTTTGTGTTGCTTTTTGTACTTTACAACAAAGACAGTTTCTAATAACAAGAGCAATGCTTAATAAAAATATTTTCAATATCAAATCACGACTACTTTTTGAAGACTATAATTTTTTATTTAAAAATCAATTTTATTTAAGGAGAATTGTGTATTACTATAATAAATCGAGAGCATATTTCCTGAATAAGTGTCGTTATCTGCGAAACCAAAACTATTTTATGAGGTATAGTACTTCTTTGTACATCTATCTTTATATTTTAATCAAAAACAGTTTTACTTCTCAAACATAATTAATTTTATCAGCGCCGTTTCAGCCGTATGCCTACGCCAGTCAGCGCGGCTGGTAAACTTTACCATGTGAATACTGTAATATATCTTGAAGACGTTAACACAGGGGAACAAACACGATGAATAACTATTGTTGTTGAAATAGACATGTTAATGATAAAAAGACGTAAACGTAATCATCTCTCTAAAGAGATAAGCAAAGAAAAGCCTAAAATGGCTTGAAACTAAGTTTCAGAAGGAAACAATAAAAACCTTTTTTTTTATAAAAAATTAGTTCCAATTCCTAATGTTCTAATTTTTTATGTTTTATGTCATTATAACTTTGCAATAATAATGCTGTGCGTAAAATACATTATAAACCTTGAACATTAGGGCTTTCAATGTAAGCTTTAGGTATAAAAAGTCGTCATTGCGGAAAAGTAATGTTTTCCTGGGTCAGATCCTGGGTACGTCTTATGTTATCAACGTTTTTACCTAAACAATCATAATAAATTGATAAAAATTGCTGCTATGTCCTGTAAAACAAAGATTTTTGTTTCAAAATTTTCTGTCTTCTGTGAAATTGGACAACGTCCCGAAAACAAGTAATAACGTCTTAGTTAAAACTAGGGTTATGCTATGCAAAACAGGGAATATATTTCTCGAATGTTGGAGCTGTTTTACGTCAAATATGAAATCATTTCTTGAAAATGTGTGGTTTTCTTTCCTAAATAGGAAGACTTGTTTTAAAAATTAGTGCTTTTTTATTTTACAGAAAAACGTACTATGTCCGAGAAGTGTCAGGTTTTTTATTTTATAGAGAAACGTACTATGTCTGAGAAGTGCCAGGTTTTTATTTTACAGAGAAACGTACTATGTCTGAGAAGTGCCAGGTTTTTATTTTACAGAGAAACGTACTATGTCTGAGAAGTGCCAGGTTTTTTATTTTACAGAGAAACGTACTATGAGAAGTGCCAGGTTTTTAACTTACAAAAAAAGCACTAATTTTTAAAGCAAGTCATTTAGAGAGCAGTATGGTTATCATACGGAAAATAAGTAATAACATTTTCAAATATCATTGCTGTTTTACGCAAAATGGGGCTATTTATTGAAAATTAGCGTCATGTCATGTAAAAACAAACAATTTCCAGACTGTTAGAGGATTTCTATGAAAAACAAGAACTCGTTTCTTGAAAATTGACGCTTTTCTCTGTAAGACAAGAAACTATTTATTGAGAATTACTGACTCTTTAGGTATGAAAATATATATTTCTCTAAATTTACTGTTGTTTTACGTCAAAAACAGAGGATGTTTTTTAATAAAATTAGTACATCCTGTGTAAAACAATAAACAAGCGTTTCGAGTACAAGGGGTATCTTTGCAAAATATGGAAATATTTCTTTAAATCGTATCCTTTTTTTTTTCTAAAATAGAAAGCTCGGTCTTGAGAACTAGTAATATATTGTGTAAATGAGCAAGACTTACACTTATTGAAACTCGAATGTATTGAGTATTCAAAGTACTGCCGACCTCTGTGAAATTGGACATCTTCTCAAAACCCTTTAAAATTCCCGTAAAGCCCGAAGCTTTTTCATTAGGGCAATTTATTATTTTCAATTAGATTAAAGATGGATGGCGACAGTGAAGTTGAGAGAATTAGGCAGATGTTGGTTAACGTAGGACGATAACGAAAATGAATATGATCAGCTTGACGATATTTAGATCACACTGCCTTCATTGTGAAGCAGTTATGTCACTTAAAGAAAATTCTAAGTAAGTTGTGCGTTATCTTAAATGCAAGACATTTTCTTTCATTTATGTAAACAAATCATATTTTATTTTACGAACATTCACAGAGAGATGTTTAGAAAATAAAAAAATAATTCTATATTTTCAATCGTGCATTTTCCGTAAATAAAGCCATATCAAGCATTATTATCTGATATTCTCCGTTATTGCTTTATTAACACTATCGAAGCTTAGAAAAATTAACTGTATTCTACGGAATCGTTCACGAGATATTTACTTTAAATGCATACATAGATAGATTAAACCTTAAATGTACCCATAGGTAGATTAAACCTTAAATGTACACATAGATAGATAAACAATCTAATTAAACTTAATATATTTTCTTTGTTTTTCGATGTGACACAAAGGTTGTTTCACACAGTAAACCTGCTAGCGCAAGGCTAAGTAACATTATCGCTGTCCTAAAATATAGAACAAATTTCTCGAATATTAATGTTATTTTATGTAAAACACAGAACAATTTCTTGAAAATTCAAACCTTTCTTTGCTGATGCACGAGACTGTATATTAAAATTTATACCTATTCTGTATACAAAATGAACAGTTTTTATGTTTGGAATTTCCTGGGTAAAATGGCAAATACTTTATTTCAAATATTATACTCTTTTACCTACACTAGAAAAACTATTTTTGATTACGTTGTTCTTTGTTCCGTGTAAAGAAATATCATAAGAATTTGTTTTGTTTTCTGTAAAATAAAGAACCTATTATTTCACGGAAATTAGTGCATTTTTATGTAACAAAATGAAATGAAATTTCCTTGAAGATAAATGGCTCTTTTAAACATAATAGGAAATATGTAACAAGTATTAGGGCTACCCTATGCAAAAACCACATTATTTGTTTTCAAATATTATTGCTCTTTTACCTAAACAAAGAGTGAAAATTCTTTTAAATAATTCCGTTCTCTGTACCAAAATAATTTGTTGCAAATTAGTGATGTTTTATATAAGATACGGAACTATATCTTTAAAATTGGTGTTATTTTTGTAGAATACGAAACTGATTGGCCCGGCATGGCCAGTAGGTTAAGGCGTGCGACTCGTAGTCAAATATGGGATTTCACTCAATACGTTTTAGTCAGTTCTTTACTCTGATATTGTAACAAGTAAATGCATAACATTGTTCGATGTAATATAATATTTGTATCCCATAGGTATAAAGAGAAGTCGTTAGTTTGAGGGTTACATATAAAGAAATCACATATATGGAACAGACTCACCTCTGTGCCTGTTGGTTTGTTTGTCAAACATGAGCATTGCGTCTTCTATCTGAAATACATGAGTAATGACATATCAACTATTTTGCTTAAATACGTAAATTACTCTACACATTGTGGTTCATATAAACGTACTCACGCTGAAAATATTTAAAACGTGATTTTAAGCACTCTAGAAATGGAATGGCGACTACTCCGATCAAAATACGGTTGTGTCTTATACATTAATAATCTGGTAAAATTTTCTCTCTTTTTCTCTACGTTTTAAATCCTAAATAAAATATTGAACCTTCAGTTTCAACTGTAAATAAAATAATGACAGAGAATACCAGGTTTTTCTGAATCATACTAACTTTAGATATTTATAAAACTTTTATAATCTAAAATTAGACAAAACAAACATCAAGAAACCAGGTGCTACAGCGTTTCTGAAGAAGGAATATCCAACTTATAAAAGCGCTCGGACAATGTATTTATTGATTAGTATCAGAAAGATGTTCCTAAACTGAAAACTAATTATAATAGTTCTAAGACGCTCAGTAATTGGTGGTGATAAACCCTACAAACAAATTGCGGGAATACTTAGCAATTAGTAGCTAAGTCGAACTGTATTTTTTTAAAAAGAAAAACAACAGCAGAACATTTAGAAGGGAAGAAATGGAAATATAGAGGTTTGGATTACTAAATAGTTTCATAAATAAAGATTCTATCTTGACCAAAAGCAATATTATATAGCACACGAATTTTGTTTAGAATTAGTTGAAACAAGAATTGATTTTGTGATGTGTTAACAGTACTGGAAGGTTACTTTCGTAGTCATACGATTAATACACATGTACACATGGTATGTTGATTTATTTGGTCCTCTATCACTAACAAAACAATACACATTTATTGTACTTTCTTTATATAAATTTAAACACAATTTTTTTGTAATTTTGTCTCAACTCGGTTAAGGTTTCTTTAACGTTTTAATTAGTTATATAAACAATTCGAAAGAAAATATACCTGTACAACAAAAGTAATTAATATTATATCAAAAAGTCCATTTGTTTAATTATCAAATAACTGCTCGTTTTCGTCATCAACTATGTTAACAAGTTTGTCAAAATCAAAGTTTGAGTACTTATCGGTTTACTGTGATTCAATAATAAAAGCATGTTCATTACAAGAGAAATATCGTGTGATATAAATTAACAGTCTATTTCAGCTACCCACGAGTGTGCAATAAGTTATGCTTGAATAACTGTAAAATAAGAGCCTGTTTCTTCCTTCAGTTACACTAGCAATTACCCACCTGTTTCAGTCATTAACTAGTTTATAACAAGGAAGTTTGAGTAATTATTATCAAACGGTTCTAGTCCGCTCAACTAGTTTATCAAATTAAGTTTGAGTAATTATAAGTTAGGGTCAGTTTGAGCCGCTTCATCACAAGGTAAACTTGTTTAATTACGAACTGACATTCAGTTCACTAAAAGGTAGATTTAATTTTAAATCAACGGTCTGTTTCAATAATCAAACATATCACGTCAAAACAAATTTGAAAAAAAATTACAATGAATGGTGTTTATCAACTACAATCAGATTATTATTACAGAATCGAGGTAAAAAACAAAGAAAACTGTACGTTTCACAAAAACTTCATTTATTAACGACTGTGGTTTTGCCAGTAAAAGCATCGTAAGTTAATAATGTGTTTCCGTTATTAACTGTTTCATCCCAATGTGGCCAAGTGGTTAAGGCATTCGAAGGTCACGGGTTCGAATCCCCTTTATGCCAAAAATCCTCGACCAATCAGATGTGGGCGTGTTATTATGTGACAGTCAATCCCACTATTCGTTGGTAAAAGTGAAGTCGAAGAGTTGGCGATGAGTGGTGATGATTAGCTGTCTACCGTCTAGTCTTGCAGTGCTAAATTAGGGACGGATAGCACAGATAGCCCTTGTGTAATTTTGCGCAAAATTCCAAAAACAAACAAATCATCCTAAAATTGTGAATATTTAGTAAATAGTAGCAGTTTCCAACCTTGAATCGCTTTGCAAAAGGGTTAGTATAAATGTCAATTAATGGCAAATATACCAACCAGTAAATTTGAATAATTATAATCTTACGTTTTGGTTTAAACAATGCTATGCATCAGGTTGTTTAGAGGGAAAACATTTTAAAGATTGAAATTTAAAGTTTTTCAACTGTATGAGATGTCAGATTTGCTGCTATATTACTGCAATGCCCATAATATTTTTTCTGCTTTATTCTTCGACAATCCAGGACAATCATGGCAGTGATGAAATTACGTTATTAAGAAATACTTTCCCATTTATGATGTAGAATAACTTTTCACAAAGTAATTTTCTTTCTTTTAAAAGCAAAACTTAAGATAAATCAAAAGCTCCCATTTTCGAATTCCAGTTTACTGCCAAAAGAAATGGCCTTTTCGTTCATCGAAACTGTTTTAAAATGGCATTTTCAGTTTGGCTGAAACTTTTTTATCACTGCTGTAAATGATCGGTTTCCCGCCTTTCACAACCATGGTATTTTTCAGTGTTTACTCTTCCTAAAAGTTCCCACAATGGTGAAACATAGCAACACGCTGAACGTAAAGCTGTTTTTAAACCTTGAAACCACTTGTCTATACATATATCACATGCGGAAAACATTAATATTATACCTATTATAAAAAAAGTACGATATACAAATTAATTTATAATAGAATCTATTGAAATAACATTATTTTGAAAATGTTTCCTTGAAACAATAAGACAAAAATAGTGTATAACGTCTCTATAAAAAGCAAATGAACGCCGTACAAGACGGTATTTAATGGTAGCGCTTAATCTATATTATTTACATCGTTTTAAAGAAATACGCTTTTTCATATTTTAGACGTTTACCTAATGTATTTTCCATATAGCTTTGTAAGCAAAAGCATATATACTTTCATCTGGCTTCTTAAGTCACACAGACACATTAAAATGATTTAATTTGATTTATCGTAAAGGGATTGTTTACTGGATTAAGAACCTGTTAGGTATTTAAACTTTATTTCATTGTGTCGCAAGAGGACTCTATTATTCACGATAAAAATATTAAGTCCTAATATCAAAAAACCTTCCAGTCAGTAATCAGAAAATTTAGGTCAGAACAAAAATAAAATTGTAATACTAAAACTCTAACGCACTGCAACAGCTTGTGTCTAGCGAGCAATTCTCTTGCTGATGCTAACAAAAATCGTCGATCGACCCACTCTTTCATCTTTCTCTTCGTGGTGTACAAGCTTCAAGAAAAGAACACAACCAACGAATCTCTAATGAGTCAGAACTTCACAGTTCAATACAGCGTACGTGTTCTTAATGTCAGAAGCCTATAGGCGCGGATGAGTCCTTTATTGCTTTCTAAAGTTGTTTACCTTAGGGCTTAAAACCTTTTTTTTTTCATATTACTCTACACGGTTCATAACACTATCGTACAAATTAAACACGAGTTTACAGATTCAAACAACCAATTAAAAATAAGATGAATGACTGAAGATTTTGCTTCAGGACACGTTACGGACTCAAAACATTGTCATATGTACTTGAAACTTGTAGACTTATCTTCTAAAAGAGCCTACAGCTACTGTCGTGTACTTTCTCATTATACACGGGTTTCCTTTCAAATTAACAAACAACAATAAATCAAACTTCAGACACTGTGTGTTTAGTTCTATAGATAAGAGAGGATACACTGAAATAACTGGAACCAACTTCAGTACATTTTTAGATTGGGAAGACATTATTTCAATAAAAGTAATTCACATCTCTTCTGAAGGTAGAGGAGGGTGGAAGCTACGTTTACCAAAAAAACAACAAACAATTATTCACTGTCCCGTGTTGGGCAGAGCAAAAAGAGCTCATTGTGTACCTTTGTGCTTAATTTCAAGCAAAGAAACTAGTCACTGATCGTTACACATACTTTCTCTTACAGGACAGGACAACAAAACAGTAGTAAGGAAACACTTATAGTAAATAATGCAAGTATTAATATGAGAGCAAGATATATGTAAAAACCGATCCAATCCAATCTTAGTAATTACTTTAGTTTAATATCAGGGTCTTGAAAGATAACCAACTGCTCTTCGCTCTGCACACGGTAGTGGTGTAGGACTGTGCTTGAAAGTTTGTTTAGGAAGTAATGAATAAACGTTGATTTTTGCTAGTAAACGTGCTATGTCCGGAAAAGGTTGATGCAGGTTGTTGGGTTGGATACTCGCGATAAACGTATTTTTTTATTGTCTTTCAGGAAGTTATTGGAACCAAGGATAGTTTTGTTGTTCCAGTAAGTAGTGGTCTAGCTGTTGAGCTGGTGAAAAGTCTCACTTCTGTGCGATCCTTTGGATCCATAAAAGCAGAAACGTAGAACCTTATGTAAAAATCTGATGTAGTGAAGTTAGAAGAAATCGAAAGCTTTTATCTAGACGTTGAGAAAGCAATAAATGTAGTGAAGTCAGAAGAATATCTGATTATAATGGAAGACTTTAATGCAAGGAAGAAATAGTGCACTAGTTGTGCAACGTAGTCTTGAAGAAAGGAATGAAGTAGGATGTACATTAGTAAAATGTTGTTTAAAAAAAAGGTTAAGTGATAAGCGACATTTGGCTTAGGTATCATCCAAATCATTTGTATGGTTTGTGATGATTTTCCAGATGTTGAATGAATTACTAACAATGAGATACACTACATCCTAGTTAAAAAACGTTTCAGAAACTACTATCAGATTCTTGTTTAAGACAAGTGAGATTAAGTTGAAAAAAGCCGTAGAAAGAAGCCAAACAGAGAGTAAAATGGGGCTAAAAGCAACTTAGTAAAAAACAAAACAATATGTTTAAGAAATTTTCATACACCTTACTTTTTAAAACTTAGAATATTAAAGCGAGAAGTTCTTGGTATACAGTAGATAAACCTATAACGACGTCTTACGTAAATGAGCTTTCGCTAGCAGAGATGCAGATAAATAACGAAATTCTAGCAAACCTAGAAAATACAGATAATCATTAGAAAATTTTAAAAAATTAAATAAGCTTGCAGTTTAGATAAGGTTCAAACAGAAAACTGAAAGTAAATGGACAATTTACGGTTTAAATATGTGAGTGCAATTTGCAACCCAATTTATAGTGTAAGGATAATATTCTTTAAAAAATATATTTTTGATCCTGTCTCCCTGAAACCTGTTTGTGTACTGTAGCTAATACAAGACTTTCATCTTAATCAGTCACATCTATAGAGTAATGATAAAAGTAATCCTCAATCGAATCTTACATAAAGCTGAGAATGAGTTGTTAGAACATTGAAATAGTTTCAGACAAGCTCAAGGAAAATCAATGTCAGGCTAAAGAGTCATAAATGCAAAGAAATTTTAATGTATGATTCACATACTTCGAAAAAAACAACTTTTAACAGAGATAACCATAAGAAGTTAATAGTGATTCTGCAGGAGATTGGATTATATCAAGCAAATATGAGGATTCTTAATTTATTTAGAGTCAAGCAGTTCGAATTTAAGGGTAGTGTACAACAAAGATATCAGCTGTCACCAATAATATTATTATTTGTATGCAGAAATGTTTAGAAGAATGGTAATTACTGGTACAGAAGGATTGATGGTTAATGAAGAAATAATTTGTAATAATATTTATGCTAATGGTACAGCAATTATGGAAGAGATCCAACGGTTTATTGACAAGCTTAATAAAGGAAAATGTTATGGACTTATAGTAACTGTCAACTCAAATACGTTATTTGAAGCTTTAAGATTTTAGAAGCTTCTCAGAATATGCGTCAAAGTATAAGGTTTGGAAAAGTAGGGGAATTCTTTCACCTATCTAAGACGGTACATCACTAGTAATGGCAAGTGTGAGAAAGAAGAAAAAGTTAACGATACTGTAACTGTTTTACTGTTATACATTTAGTTTAATACTTACGTTTGTTTCAGTATAGTTTTTATGCATGTGATGTATATTGTTGGATGTGTATTGCGCAAGTCCGATTGTTCTCTAAATTTGTGGAAGATTCTCGAGAGCAAGAATCAACAATATGTTGTTTACGAAAATACTAGCGTGTCTTCGAACATTGTTAAACGTTCGAGAATCTCGCGTGATTGCTATATAAAAGCAAGTTATCACAAGACGCCGAGAGACATTTGAATATTGTTTGGTAGCTACAATCAGTATACTATAAGCATCGGAAGCCATAATCGTGATTAACGCTTATTAATCGGTAAACTACAGAATTTTACCAGAAACGTTTATATATTTTGAACATTACGAACCGTGCAACTTCAGTGAATTAAATTCGGACGTTATTATTTTTACGAGAACATTAAATATCTTCGTTGATAAAAAGTCACTTTCTAAGGATGTTGGTTAAGGCACTCGACTCGTAACCTGAAGGTCACGGAATCGAATCCCCGTCACACCAAACATGCTCGCCCTTTCAGCCGGGGGGCGTTATAATGTTACGGTCATTCCCACTATTCGTTAGTAAAAGATAGCTCAAGAGTTGGCGGTAGGTAGTGATGACTAGCTGCCTTCCCTCTAGTCTTACACTGCTAAATTAGGGACGGCTAGCCCAGATAGCCTTCGTGTAGCTTTGCGAAATTCAAAACAGACCAAACCAATCTAAGGGTGTGAGGCCAACCAAGAAAAGACAGCGCTAACTTTAAACAAGGTGTAAAGATACTAATTAGAATTAATCTGCTCGTCATGGACCTGGACTATCGATAAAATATTCAGTTCCAGACCAGATATAAGACTCGGTATTGTTTGTAAGTTAAAGTTAAATTATTGTATATAAACCAATATTTGTAATAAACCTTATTATAAATTGTCTTTTTATTTGTATATTAAAATATAATTGGGTTGAAAATTATATGTATCAATCTTGTTGACAAATGTAATAAATTTGCTACATATTAACATTTAATTATTTTCTAAATTAAAATTTCCGGCTATTCAAAATCATAATACGTAACGTACTCAATATAATAGATCAGAGACTCGTCTGAGATAAATTATAATACGTAACAATACGAATGGTAAAATACAGTATTCTTCGATCTGAAGTTTATCAGAAGAAATTTGAAATCAGAACTGAAAAGAGAGTTTAAGCCGAAGGCACCATGAGTAATACTTTACATAATAGAAATGTAGACGCTGTGTGCTGAAACAGAATAACTTGGATATTTGAAATGCCGTGTTTTATACAAATTATGACGTCCAAGTAGATAGAAAGAAAACAAATGAAAATTGCTGGAACGCAAAAATACAGAAAAACAACTGTTGAATATATGTAGATAACGGAGGATGTTCTAACTTAAATATATAATTAGTTCTCAGGGAAGGTCGGCAGAGATTTTAGTGGCTAAACCTAAAGATAGAAGAATGAGAAACAGTTTGTTTGCAATTTAAGCACAAAACGATAGAATGAGTTATCTGTGCTCTGACTATTACGGGTATCGAAACCCAGTTTTTAGCATTGTAAGTCCGTGGGCATACTACTGTGCCACTAGAGGGCCAGAAACAGTCATTTGTGCTCGTAACACATACAAAATGATTAGGAGGTAGGAACTTTAAATAAGGTAGTAGATGTACACAGCGAGGAAGAGTGAACAATGCAGAACCGTTTGACGACCGTCGGAATTATGATAGAACAATGTGTCAGATTGTTTGGTTGTTTACATTACATCAAAGTACCTTGATGGTATATCACATACGTATAAATGTGTTGAATAATTTTCACTGCAGTTTTTTGACATTCTACAGCTTAAATTGTATTAGGTTTCAAAAGTGTTTTTTTCTAAGTAGCCTGTTTATTAATGTAGTTTAATAGCTCTGAAGTAGTTTATACGATATTTAAAAATCATAATCAGCATAAAAATCCAAGAGTTACACATTAATGTTCTGACAGAATTTCTAAAGCTGAAATAAAAGTTTTGTTTCATATGTTCGAATTTTATGAATATGGCCCCGGCATGTCAAGGTGGTTAAGGCACCCGACACGTAATCTGAGGGTGGCGGGTTCAAATCCCCGTCACACCAAACATGCTCGCTCTTTCAGCCGTGGGGGCGTTATAACGTGACGGTCAAACCCACTATTTGTTGGTAAAAGAGTAGCCCAAGAGTTGGCGGTGGGTGGTGATGATTAGCTGCCTTCCCTCTAGTCTTACATTACTAAACTATGGATAGCTAGTGCAGACAGCCCTCGTGTAACTTTGCGCGAAATTCAAAAACAAACAAACAAAGAATACTTTGAGAAAGTCCGTTCACTAGGACATATCAGGCATGTTCAAACCCTTAAACTGGTATGCGAAATTAAGTATTCAATGTATTTCTAAGCGTTTTGTGCTGAGATAAAACTTTTAGTAAAAGGAATAAAAAAACATTATTTATCGAATTATTATTTTAAGTTCCGATATATTAAATCTTATTAAAATAAGACTGTAAAACTTTTATAAATAACCCTCTCTAAAACTTTGCGTTACTAAAACTTTAATCTCTGAAACGTTTTATTAATTACTAGCAGAGACCCGGAAAACATTTGCTGTCATACTATTACTCTTAATACAATAGTTCTTCTTTAAATACATGATTTTCAAAATAATACGAAAGAATTCTAAATGCATACACCGAAATCTATAACTCCGCTTTCTTTAAGCCTAACATTAGTTAAGCCTTCATTAAGTACTAGCTATATTCAATAAACAGATAATATTAACTCAAGTACGTTTTTTTTGCGTTAGTTTAGTTTAGTCAGGGGTAAGTACTTAATTTCAAAGTACTTAATAGTGTCAATAAATAAACTCATAGCGTTATTCTAAGGCCTAACATGAGACCTTTTTGGAAATCTTGATGATATTTTGATGTACTGTTGTTTAAAATGTACTAAAGTTTATTTATACTCGTATTTTGTACACATCGGTTCATTTCAACCTATGTGCACAAAACACAGATCTAAATGAAGTGCGCATTTTTAGGACAGACAAAAACTAACTATAATTATAATAGATTATGATTCAACACGTTGTTCAAAATTTTGTTTCTCTTTCCTTAGTGCTTGTGTACCACAAAAAAAATGAGATTGTCATAACTGAACTTTACACATAAATTATTGCTGTAATACTTCTAAAAAATAGAGGAAGGTAGCAGCTTTTTATCTAGACAAAATAAAATTACAACGTATGCTTTTCATTAAACAAATAAACCGCTCGTCTTTTTACGAAAAGTTAACTTGCGAAACAATAACTTAACAAATGAGGTCGTTTGTGTTCATGCGAATAATTTGATGGGCGTCATTGAATTTCGTGATTGAATTAAAAGTTAATTAAGGAGTATTTAATAAAAACAAGGTAAGATATTCAAAACGTAGTATATCTCATGATAAATAACAACAGTCCAAATATGACTAAAAAATTACCTATATTAGCTCCACTAGAGTAACATATTTTTTACTTGTGGGTACGATAGGTAGTACACTCGATAAATGAATGCATAGAAATGGCTTTGATACGCTCTTAACAACTCGACGGACACTGCCCTAGTAATAATTACCGTGATACACTACTGCCACCTTCACAAAGTATTTCACAGATAACAGCTAAGGTTTTATATCTTCGCTTTGATACAGTGGTGCTATTTAATCAGTTCCAATATAGTTAAACAATGATGCATTTTGTTTCAACATTTATTTCATTGCTAAAATTAGATTATTTTGGTAATGTACTTATTTCTTACAAACACTTTCTACTATAAACCCAGACCCGGCATGGTCAGGTGGTTAAGGCGCTCGCCTCCTCATCTGAGGTCGCGGGTTCGACCTTTCAGTTGTGAGTGCGTTATAATGTGCGGTAAATCCCACTGTTCGTAGTAGAGTAGCCCAAGAGTTGTCGGTGGATGGTAATGACTAGCTTCCTTCTCTCTAGTCTTGCGCTACTAACTTGCGGATAGCCCTCGTGCAGCTTTGCGCCAAATTAAAGAAACAATCCGTAAACAGTTATTTAATTAGAGTTCCACTTCAGTTTCTTGTGTTAAGGTTCACCACATATCTGGAACTGTCCAGTGACAGAAATAATTAATTCGATTTTGTGCTACTATTCACGGTTGTTTAAGTTCTACAGTACAAGTGATAAAGTGTCAAACGAAGTTTGAAAGTTTAGACTTAACCTGAAACGATTAACAAAAGATATATTTAAACAAGTTTAGGTTTTGTTTTTTTTAATTTCGCGCAAAGCTACTCGAGGGCTATCTGCGCTAGCCGTCCCTAATTTAGCAGTGTAAGACTAGAGGGAAGGCAGCTAGTCATCACCACCCACCGCCAACTCTTGGGCTACTCTTTTACCAACGAATAGTGGGATTGACCGTCACATTATAACGCCCCCACGGCTGAAAGGTCGAGCATGTTTGGCGCGACGGGGATGCGAACCCGCGACCCTTAGATTACGAGTCGCACGCCTTAACATGCTTGGCCATGCCGGGCCAAAGCGAGTACGTTCGATGTTATGGGGATTCGAACCCACGACCATGAGATGAGTAGTCAAGCGCCTTAACCAGCTGGCCATCCCGGTCTACATGTTTAAACAAACAACGAACGCTAGCGTACACTGCACCTGAATCAGAATATAAAACATTGTGTTTCTCATACTTAGAATTTGTGGTAAACAAAATTCAAAGTTTCGGTGATAAGAGACACTTAGGAAGGAAATATGGAAAAAATATTATTGTACATGTAGATTTATCACTGTACTTGTTCAAACAACTGAAAATGTTCATTGTGACAACAAACCCACTTGGAGTAACGATATATTCTAAAGACGGCTGGTACGGGTATTAAAACTTTAATTAAAATAAAGTACAAAACAACGTTTCGACCATCTTAGGTCATCTTCAGATTAACAAAGAGCCTGAAGGTGACCAAAGAAGGTCGAAACGTTGTTTTGTACTTTAATTTCAGTTTTAATACCCAAATCAACAGTCTTTAGAAGATAATAATGAATTTTTGTTCAATCGATTATAATAGCTAATGAAGACAGGGTTATAAAGTCATTCTGTTATTTAAGGTAGTGTAACCCATTTTGGACTTGGTACATTCTCTGCGTATTAAAACTTATAATAAAATGTTTAGAGTACAATTTAACTCTTGAAAAAAAATGAAATTTTCCTGAATATTCCATCAGAATTTTACAAACGAACGAAAATTTCTAAAGGAGGAACTATCTAGTTATTGCTTTTACATCTTAAATTATTGCATATTTTTGGTCTAAATATTTGAATAAATGTTAAATCATAATTATAAGTAACAAGAAATAAGAACTAAACAAGTGTATAAGTTTGTTACAAAATCATTAGAATGTTCTTTCCATCGTCGGTACTGTATTATCATCTGTTTGAAATCTTATATCGTTTAAGTCGCAATCAAATAATTTTCACTGGTAATGAACGAATTACCTTTTTTTAAAAAAAATCTGCCAATAAGCTTTGGATTTGTATGAGAAAAGCCACATTTCGCTACTTGTTATATCCACCGCGGGGAATCGAATCTAGGATTTTAGCACTGTAAGTTCATAAATTTACTATTGACCCATCAGAAAACCGTAAATAACATGATGAGCTTCACGTAAATATTGATCAAAGTAATAGCTTGAAATATAATTGAAATATCATTTGAATGGAAAAATAGGAACCAAAGGTTAAGCCGTAGGATTTTCTGACAGGAGATGAAAACAATCTTAATTTATATTAATATAAGTCTTTGTTGATGTTGGTAGCTTACAGAAAACCAAAAATATTATTTTTATTTTTTGGTCAGTAGAGAAACTTGACAGTGTAAAGATTTCTAAGGCCCTCAACAGCAGTTTAAGTAAATGTTTATATGTTGTTAGTAGAGTAGAACACTTAAACAGTACAAATTACTATTAAACTAGTTTGACATCAACGTATGTTTTCAAAACTAATTGATTTACATCGTATATAATAAACTTTTTGTACCTGGAAATATTCATAACTGCAGCAGTAGTTCCTTATGTTTCTTGCGTGCTACAGTATTTGTTTCTCCGTTACACATACACAAATAAACACGCAGTATTTTTGCCAGGCACACTCTGCTGTCATCATGTAAGACTATCTCCTACATGGTACTGGAAGTGTGCAGGGTCAGTGATTTGTATCGACTTAAAACTGACTTTACAACAGTACAACTAAGCTTAGCTGCAAAATCAAAGATGCTATCATAATTCTGAAATTAAACGTGCTATACCACTAAAAATATAGAGTTTTCAACACTATTGTGAAGTTTCATCTAATCCAACAGTGGCAAAATTAAGCTTCTTCCATACCTATAAGATCAGATATCATATAAAAATAAATGAATGAAAACCGACTCAAGTATTGTAAGACACTATTTTACCCAACATTGGCAATATTGATTCTTCACACCTATAAGAAAGTGACTTCACAAATTTGTTTGTTTGTTTGCTTTAGAGCGAAGCCATATTGAACCATCTGCTGTATCCACTGCAGAGAATCGAACGCTGGAGTTATGCGTTGTATGTCAGTAAACTATCCAATAGTAGACAAACACTATACATATAAGATTATAATAGTATTTTAGCTGCAGTGGAATGAAAGCTGCTATAAATATTTTACACAGATAAAATCAAGTAACTTTTACTCCACTAATGTTTGTTTATTACAATACCGTGACTGTAAGATCAAAGTTCTTATGACTGTTTTATAATTAAATATTTGTAAGAGCAAAAATGCATAGAAAATCTAACGTTAACCTAGTGTATCATAAATGTTTAAAATCTAACAATGTTATCTACTATAACAATAAATCTAAAAGTCTATGTGTGATACTGTAGTTTCGTTTTGAATTTCGCGCAAAGCTACACTAGGGCTATCTGCGTTAGCCGTCCCTAATTTAGCAGTGTAAGACTAGAGAGAAAGCAGCTAGTCATCAGCTCCCATCACCAACTCTTAGGCTACTCTTTTTACCAACGAATAGCGAGATTGACGGTCACAAATAACGCCCTCACGGCTGAAAGGGCGAGCATGTTTGGTAAGACGGGGATTCGAACCTGGAACCCTCAGACTGACACTGTAGTGAAGAATAAAAGAAATTCGGAACTCTCATGTAGAGTTTTTGTCGTTATTTTATTTTTTATTTTTTCTAATTTAATATCGTAATATACAAAAGTATGTTTTAACTTTAGTGGCAAACCCCACACCGACTTGACAAATAAGCATATAGATTATCTTATATTAAAGTTTATCAGCAGTAATAAAAAAAAAATATTCTCTGTAACTATATTTTAAAGGTAATTAAATATCCAAAGCTACGCCGATATCTACTAGAATTAGAAGTTGATGTATTATACAAGAAAATAATATTATGGTATTTCATTTATGACCGATTACAGAGATTACATAATTATTCACTGATTACTTTTATATTTTGTTATATCAAAGATTATATTTTTCACATTCATTAAAGTTATAAGATCACTCATGTTATTAAAGAAATTTCTCATTTTAGAATGCTCATAGTTTTCAAAGACAGTATCGAAGCTAGTTCTTTAAGGTGCATAGATACGTTTTTCTACTTCACAGACTACACAGGTAGAAATTACGTTGTCCAACTGACCATTTAAAAAAAACTATTCGAAGAAGCGATGTTTGTTCAATAAGAATTAATAACAATATTGCAAAACTCTATACAACTAGAACAAATGAAACATTTTGGTTATTAATGGCTTCTGTTTGAGATGAAACATAACTGTCTAATTTGTGCTTGAAGATGTTTGTGTTCATTATTGTCTGTATTAAAAACGTATTGAGAAACTCGAGTGTTACAAATTTTCTATTCATAAACCATCTCGATATCAACTTATTTTATCGTAAAATTTGAGGTATTGATGTAAATCTACAGAATAAACCGTTTGAACAGTCACAAGATACACTGTCTTTTTAATTTATGTCCTTGTTCCCGTATTTGAAAAGTTAGTACCACATAATGCCTCAAATTTTAACAAACTGTTTGATGTTCCTAGTGGATATTTAATGAACGTTTTATTTCATGATAATTGGTTCATGTAATAACGTTTTCGAAGAAATATTGTTTTCGTTCGATAAACCAATTATCAGATGTAGTTCCTACTTTTAAGAATACTAGCGCCCCTATTGGCAGCGTCATAAACCAAGAACACGCGTTAGTACATATTCAGTAATCAGAATCACAGCTAAAAACATTTAATCATAAAACATTAACTGTTAAATCAAATTTTCAAACGCAATGTTTTCAAAATCTTCTGTGACTCCCTAAACGATTAAACTTACAACTAACTTTAATAAATTCCTAGTTTGCTAAACTTACAACTAACTTTACTAAATTCCTAGTTTGCTAAACTTACAACTAACTTTACTAAATTCCTAGTTTGCTAAACTTACAACTAACTTTACTAAATTCCTAGTTTGCTAAACTTACAACTAACTTTACTAAATTCCTAGTTTGCTAAACTTACAACTAACTTTAATAAATTCCTAGTTTGCTAAACTTACAACTAACTTTAATAAATTCTAGTTTGCTAAACTTACAACTAACTTTACTAAATTCCTAGTTTGCAATACAACCTTATTATTATTATTGGTGATGTAACATTTCAAAGTATACAGTTTTAAACATGTTCACATTAAATATAATATATACATATATGAGTTACGTCTAACGTTGAGGCCCCACGCTAGTACAGCGGTATGTCTCCTGATTTACAACGTAAAATCAGGGGTTCGATTCCCCTCGGTGGGCTGAGCAGATAGCCCTTTGTGGCTTTGCTATAAGAAAAACACACACCTAACGTTGAGATGTGTCTTGTGATACTTAAAACATGTCGCTGGATGTCTAAGAATTTCAGAATTTTCTGCTACTATTAAATACGGCTTTTGCTGAAACACAGAATAAGTTGAGTTGGTATTAATGCACCTGTTAGTCAGGTAACTTAGTGAATTTACTGTTTCTGAGTGAATACAATCTTCAAACTTGGCACAAAGTTTCTTTAAGTAGCTTTAAGATAAAGTTTTGATTAGGAGCCCTTGTAAAATTTTAAGGGTTTCTTTTTAATCCAAAATAACTACCACCCACCATTTATATTATACTTAGATATTTTACTTATGTCGGAATTGCAATTTCTTATACATTTCTACGATCATTCAACATTCTGTTAACTCTTGTTATTGTCAGGGCACTATAGCTAATTATTCTTTTTATTATCATATGTTGAATGGCACAACCATTCCACGCACGAGTAATAGTGATAAAAACCCTCTTTTGTCACTTACACTAGTACCATATTAACGCAACAACAATTTCACCATAAGACTTAGAACATTTGTTGCAGTACACATAATTTATGTTGTAGATAAATACACACAGTGAGTTGATACTGCGAAATAGCAATTTATTTTCAAAATGCTGAAAATTATTTTCATATATTTGTAGCCTATGTATGCCTGAACACAAAATAAAAATACATTACCCGCGAGCAAGTTCCCACAGAGCCACTTAAGCGTTCATTGAATAATCCTGGCAAAAGTCGAGACAAAATAAACGCTTACACATAACTTCATTAAACTAGTAAGTCTTAGTTTAGAGAGATTCACTTGCTCCAACTAAACTCTATTTGAGAATAATGAAAGTGCTGATACTTTTGCAGTTCACTCTGTTTCTTCTCACATATTTAACAATTCTAAGTTAATGAAAACAAGCAAAAAAGAGAAAGCAACAGAGAGCCTGAAGAGAGAAGACTCAACAAGTACTATATGTAAAAATGTGCTTCATCTGTGAGAAACTAAATTAGGAACACAACTTGTGTCACGTTTCAACTTTTGATGCAGATGGTGTAAAGGATTTACTGTTATATATTTATTTTAATATCGATATTTGTTTTAGTTGAATATATATTTAGAAATGCATGTAGTTTATGCTGTAAAATATGAATTCCGCCTATTTCCTAAATTTGTAAAATATTTTTTAGTGTAAGAATCAACAATATTCGTTTTATGAAAGCACTAGCCTATTGTTACTAACTGAAATTTCGAAAATATTGCTTAACGATTATAAAAGGTAGCCAACACAACACGCGTAGAGACAATTTTATATTGTTAGTTTACTACAGTTACTATACTATAAACTTTAGAAGCTATACTTGTTTGGTTGTTTTTATTTCGCGCAAAGCTACACGAGGGCTATTTACTCTAACCGTCCCTAATTTAGCAGAGTAAACTAGAGAGAAAACAGTTAGTCATCGCCACTTTCTGTCAATTCTTGAGCTACTCTTTTACCAATGAATAGTTGAAACTGATTGCACATTATAACACCCCCACGGTTGAAAGAACGAGTAAGTTTGGTGTGACGAGGATGCGAACCCGCGACCAGGAAGCTGTAACTGATAATCGTTTATCAATCGGGAAACTACAGATATTTGACCAGGAACAGGAACATTTATGAAATTCGAACATTATAAACCGTTTAACTTCAGACATGAGTATTTATACGAAGACAATGTATAACTTCGGCTGTAGAAAACTCATGTAAGACCAGCCAAGAATAGAGAACTAGTTAGGTACCTGCTAAGTTAACTGTACTGATATAAACCCAAAAGTAATTCGCTCATCGTGAGCCGTCGAGAAAATATTTAGTTCCAGACCAAATAAACGACTTAATATAATTTATGAGTTTCAAATAGTATATAAATCATTATTTCCAATAACTATTTGTAATAACCGTTACTATAAACTGTATTATTGTTTGTATATTAAAAACACATTTTCAGTAAGAAAGATAATTATGTGTATTAATATTGTTAGTAAATATGATAAATTTGATACATATCGGCATTTAATTAATTTCTAAATTTAAAATACAAGTTACCTCGGTTTCAGGCTATTTGAAATTACAATACGTAACATAATAAGATGGGGGTCGTGTCTAAGTTTTGAATTAGGGACAAATTTTGTTTTAAATAGATATTCGAATCTTAATTCATCTAAACTTTATTTTCTTGAATCATTTTCTCTCAAATCCTTGCTCAAAATTACCACAATTCTAGAATTAGAGATTAAGAAATCAAAGAGAAAAAAATGAACTAAAAAGCATATTACTGAAATACTGGTTAATGATGATTTGTTGTCTGAGGTAGCAGTAGAGGAATATTATTGTGTCTTCACTAGCTAATCAGAGTTGAGTGATAGAGATAAGATAGAAGTGAAGCTAAAATTCAAAGAAATCGAGCTTGAACAAGCCCGCATCAAAGCTCAGAAAGAACAAGCCTGTATCGAAGCAGAAAGAGTAAGTAACCATCTCAGAGCCAAAAAAGAAATTAGACTGAAATAACTGGAAATTAGACTAAACTATGACATATGCATATTGGCAAGAGTTTTGAGCATTGTATAACTGACGACCTCAAAAGTTACTTGGAAGGAAAGAAAGTTGAAACAATACAGGAAGAAAGGCATTTTCCAAGGATTACATCTTAACACATAAAACCACTGTTTATATAAAGAAGTTCCTGCTATCTCAGCAAACACTTGTACTTGTTCAACCCACTTAAGTTGAGGATTCTTCTGAAACATCTAGATCCTCTTCTTCGAAATCTTCTGACAGTCAGCATAAAATTTCATCAAAACCAGCAAGGCCTGTCTGCCATTTTTGTAAAATAACTGATCATGCTATGTCCAGTTTTTGTGTTTGAAAAAGGATAGGTGGCAACATCTAGTGCATTCGTGTTCATATATGAACGTAGTTTCACCAGATCACCTGATATTGTTTTTTTTAGCCATTGGTAAAGAGGCTAATGTAGTTAGCGAGGAAATCAAACCTTTTGTGTTTGTTGGTTCGGTATTTTTAACAAATAATACTGTTAATTCGATGCTAATATGTACTCTTCGCGATGCTGGGGACTATGTCGTTGTTGGTAGAAGTTATACTGCCTTTAGATTCGAGTTCTGCTGCTGGTAAGTTTGTTATTGCTTAGGGTATTGAGGGGGACCTTTGTTAATGTTCCACTTCCTAACGTTTATTTAGCATCAAAGCTAGATTTAAGACCAGTTGCGGTTGGAGTAAGACATACTCCACCAGTTGAGGGTATATCATTACTGTTAGAAAGAGATTTAACTCAGGAAAAAATTGCTGCCAAACCCAAGATGGTTAGTGATCCGATCACTGCTTCATCTAAGGATGATGTTATTGTTAAGGAGAACCCAGCCAAGTTTCTCTCGTGTACTGGGACTCGAAGTTAAGCCAAAAACAAATGATAAGCACGTGTTTAAAGGAAGACATTATAGATTTGTCACAGACATTTTTGGACCCAACAGGGATCTTGTGATTAATTGTTCTACTGACAAATCTTTGGTGAGTGACAATGATGGACATGAGGGATTTGACTCATCTGGTTAAGTTCCGTTTGCTAGAACTAGAAAGATCGCCTAGCAAGCAAGAGATTTACAGATCTCTTCAGTATTTAAATATGCACTTCGAAAAATGTAGTGAAGAAAGTTCCAAGCATTTATATTTTTTTCAAAATTGGTGTATTCATGAAGAAATGGAGACCACCAGATGTGCCTGCTTCAAAAGATTGGGCTGTAGTTTATCATAATAGTTATTGTCAAAGCATATTATTCTAAAATATTGAAAGTTGCCTAGGAACTCTCCACTGGAGATCAGTTATTTGTCAAAAATATATGTGACAAAATTAAGAGATTTATTTTGGCCAAACATTAGGCAAGGTGTTTCTCAGTTTTGTCAATTAGTCGGAAAAACCTTATCAGAAAATTTCTGTTAAGGTGTTTCTCAGTTTTGTCAATTAGTCGGAAAAACCTTATCAGAAAATTTCTGTTGAGGTGTTTCTCAGTTTTGTCAATTAGTCGGAAAAACCTTATCAGAAAATTTCTGTTAAGGTGTTTCTCAGTTTTGTCAATTAGTCGGAAAAACCTTATCAGAAAATTTCTGTTGAGGTGTTTCTCAGTTTTGTCAATTAGTCGGAAAACCTTATCAGAAAATTTCTGTTAAGGTGTTTCAGTTTTGTCAATTAGTCGGAAAAACCTTATCAGAAAATTTCTGTTGAGGTGTTTCTCAGTTTTGTCAATTAGTCGGAAAAACCTTATCAGAAAATTTCTGTTGCTCCTTTGAAACTCATCTTCAGAAAAACCTTCTGTCGTGTGACTTGTGGCTTGTGTTTGGTCTTTAGCAAAAATATAGCACTTGTGTTGATGCACTTTTACGTGACATGTAATTTCGTGATTATAAGGTTATTTATATTAATTGTGTTATATACTGACATGATTATTGAAGTTGTACAATTCGTTGATAATGTACTATATTTAACGTATTGTTATCAATGTGTATATATGTATATGTGATATCTTAGTTAAGAATTGTCTAACGCTAGTTTTTAATTTTATAAGAAGGATGGTGTAACAGATTTACTGTTGTATATTTATTTTTATATCACTTTGTTTTAATTAAATATATATTTAGAAATGCATGTAACTTACACTGTTTAATGTGTGTTGCAAAATTTCCACCTATATCTTAAATTAGTAGAAGATTATCGACTGTAACAATCAATAATATACGTTTTACGAAAATATTAACATATTGTAGCCAACTGAAATGTTGAGAACGATTATAAAAAGTAGCTATTGCAACATGCAGAGAGACAGTTTTATATTGTTGATTTGCCACAATTAGTATACTATAAACCTCGGAAACTATGAATTATAAACTACAGGTATTTGACTTGGAACGTTTATGGATTTAGAACATTATAATTTGTTTAACTGCAGTGAATTAACTTCAAACGTTAGTATTTCTACGAAGACGTTGTATACTCCCGGCTGTGAAAAACTCAAGTGAGACTAGCCAAAAATATAGAGCTAGTTAATTACCCTTTAAGTAAACTATACTGATATTAACTCGATAAAATATTCAGTTTCAGATTAGATGAAAGACTCAGTACTGTTTGTAAGTTTGTAAAACTTTGTACATAATTTTTTTGTGCATAAATTGTATTATCATTTGTATATTAAATTATATTTGTGTTAAGAAAGATAATTGTTTGTATCAAACTTGTTGACAAATAGAAAGCTGATACATATCGATATTTAATAATTTTTAAATTTGAATTATAAGATAACTCGATTTCAGGTTATTTGAAATCGTAATACATAAAAATTGTAATATTTGTAGCATAATAATTGAACTACGAGACAGTCAGCTCCTTGCAAAACATTCTGGTGGTGATTTCTTTACAACCAATGCAAAATAATATTTCTATTGCCTGGCCAAGTTGAAAAATCGATATCGTAACCTTATCAGAAAATTAAACCAGAAACCAAAACGTACAACTGACAAAGTTATTGAAAATCGAGTGTTTGTGGAGCTAACGAGCTACATTGAAAAAGCTGTTGACCATTGAACCTCCTTAAACAAGTTTTCTGAGCTCCACACACGTCATGTAAATTGTTTGGAGGATTTTAGTATCAGAAAATTAATTAACAAAACCAGATTATAAGCCTGCTACTGTAACGTATCCCAGAGGCACAAGAAATGGTATGATGAAAGAAACATTGTCAATATTTTAAAGAAGGAGTAAGCAATATATTACAGGAAGTTCTAAAAAAATTATGTTTCTAAAGAAGTTGTTATACTAGACAAAGCTGTCTCAATAATGCGAAAAAATATCTTCAGTCATGAAGCCTTCAAATTCATAGAATCCTCCCCATCACAATGTCAAAAAAGGTTCATGGTGTACTCGTCTCAAGTCTCTCGTTTCTAAGATTTATAATGGAACCAGTCACCTAGTGGCACATCAGTATGTCAGCATACTTACAATGTTAGAAACCTGGTTTCGATACCCGTTGTGGGTAGACCACTGATATCTCATTGTGTAGCTTTGTGCTTGCCTGTACACATTAACAGAATCTACTTGAAAAGTCAAGACATCCACAAATCTTAAACTTGTCTTACTGTTGGGCAAACGATCCTTTACGACACAAAGGAAATATTTTCTGAGTCAGAGGTAGAAACAAGACTTTGGAGAGTGAACCACCTCTCCTTATCTACAATAACCTCAATATTCATACTCTGACAAGAAATAGCATATCTGGAAATGATAATACTTTTCACTGACTTTTAGACGTTCATAATGTACATACATTTTCATTCTGTGGTCTATTTTAGTTGGACTTCTTCTGTCTGCATATGCCAGTGTGAAGAAATAGAAGTTTGTATGAGATCGGACAGCTAGCACCCAATAGTCTTGATCAGTTTAAATGAATATCTTTTTATTTAGTGTCCACTGAAGCTTTCCAGTCAGCTTGCGAACCCTTTACTGCTTTCATCGGTATGTATGAGATGCTTACAACAATAATGTTATCAACACATGTACGTAGTATCTCTCAGGAGCATTCCCTTACACTAAACAGATAAACTGTGTATACAATAATGTTATCAACACATGTACGTAGTATCTCTCAGGAGCATTCCCTTACACTAAACAGATAAACTGTGTATACGATGAAGACAAACATAATCATCAAAGATTTCTATAGTTGAATTTAAAAATTTCAGATTTCCTTGTGCCGAATTTAAACTAACAGTGTCTAATGTACATCAAAGCGAATAGCCACTAGAACAGAAGGCATGCCAAATATAATCGACTTTAGGCGTTTCTAGCGTTAAATAGACTAAGAGTGCAGTTCTGTAATTTTTGTATACATTACTTCACATTAAACGTTGTGGTAGATAGCCAATCCCTCTACTCGAAATCTTATGTGAGTCTTTTTGTTAGTACCTGTTTCGTGACAATCTAACAGTAAAGTTTGCATTGCATAATACACTACAAGTGTATTATGGTCTTTGAAGAGCTTAAGCAACATTGTCAATAAGCAGCCTTTGTGTTTGTCTTTATTTTCCTTTCTATCATTAGCAAATATATTTTTTTTCAGGTAGATATGCTTTCTATTCTGCAACTTTGATTTTGAAGAATAACTCCCAACATTTAAGTCTAGTACAGAATTCATTCAGTATCACTGTCATTTCTGACCATAAATCAGTTCCCTGTTTAATTACGTTATTCATACCTTGCCATTTCCATCTCATAAAGGTTTGCCCATTTTATTGTGGTCGTCTCATATACCTCTGCATGAAGGCATTTTCTTTTTATTCATGAGATCTAAGAAATTCACTTGTCGTCTCTTTGAAGTACAGTAGCTCTATTACATTGATAATTTTTCACAATCGATGCGAGTTTTCAAAACTGGTTTGCTATATTGAGGGTCTGCTGAATCAAATGCCGACAGAACCTATCCTATATTGCTGTTTCTACTTTTATTTTATTTTTCGCTGGTATTCTGAACTAAATGTAATTAATCCTGGTTAAGTTTTTTTAATCTCATTTTATTACATCACCAAAAGTTTTGTATAAGACTTTAATAACTCAACATCTATACACACTAAACACTTTGAAATAGTCACTATGAGGTGGCTTTGTATAAAGAAACAGTAACCAAAGTAGTAGCAATAGGGATACTCTTATTAACCGCTTTCAACACCCACGTCTCACTGTTCTTTCATAATGTTTCACAAGATTAGTTAATTGATATTCATCGGACGAAAAAGTGAAAGGTCACAAGTCAAAGTAGGGAATGGGTATAACTCATAAACTACTCTTCATATCAGCCTTATGGTGGTTGTCAGAGAAGAAACTTCAACTGAATTTAAGTATTATTGCAGTAGTGGCTGCCGTTATTTTTATTCACTAAAGAGTGCTCTCTGAGGTATGTAAAGATGTTTGTGTTCCTCCCCCTATATTGTGTGTATATTTTTTATATAAAATTTAATGAAGCTTTTATTTTTTGGTCTAAGAACGTTGAACCAACTATGAATGTAGTTAACGTTAACCTACGTCAAAGATAATAAATGCACAATAACATCAAAAATATAAAACCATTAGCATGCCTCTTGTTTCAAATTATCAACCAACAAACTTTGGTGGAAGGTGACCTAGTGATCTAGAAGTAGTTAGGTAACAGACAGATAAACAAACAGAGTTTTGTTCTTTATATATATAGATTTTGGACATACTTCATGTTTTATTGGACTTAATATTCTCTCTTTAGGTTTGCTCCATTTCTGATGTCTTCCATTTGAAATTATTGTAAACACATTTACTTTTCTGACCCACTTAGTCTGTCCTGCCAACCTATCTGCGTGAGTCTATGATTGTTTTAGATACTATTATACACACACATATATATATCTATGAAGCCTGTAGTCCAAGTAGGTTTCTTGCCTGTATGTACAAGTATGGGCTTGTGGTCGCTCCTCTTAAAGGTAATAGCTTCCATTTAACTCAAAATATGTAACATGTACAGCATTCTGAGGTTTGTAGCTGAGTCAAGATATTTTTCTCTCTCTGCTAATATTTCAAGAAAACCAATACCCTCATCTTGCGAGGATATCGCAACTGGATCCATGTATGTTACTGTATGTGTTTCCGCGTGCATATCTAAAAAAATTCATTAATCGATGTACACGGAAATTGTACACAAGATGGAAAGTCAGTATGGAATAGTCTTTTCCGAAGTTAGTCCAGATCCAAAGTCAGATCCGGATTTTAGGTCACTTTCATGCATTTTTCATAATAGGGAGATAAGGCATTTTCGCGGTTATTGGTTAATAATTCACTAAAGTGTAATCGAATTTGTACTAAATTTCATGGGTACATTAAGGTTGAGACTTCACATCACACGATAAAAAATCATCTGGCTCTTTGTCATTTTAGATCTGAGAAAGACATTGTGTGTTTTCCAAGATGACTTTTTAGCTTATCCACTCATGTGGAATGGCTGGTACTGAATTTATCTGTTTAATATTGTTACTGATTTGAATCCAGTGTATGTTTTACAGTTTCTGCTCTAGTGAACGGGACATTGACATTTTGGTTAGTATTCAGCCATACTAGAAATCAGGTATTAAAGTCACTTATAATGATAACTCTTTTGCCTATATTCGTGTGGTTTTCAGCAGACTATTTCATTTCCTTTTTCTTATGCCATAATCTTAAAGGAAGTATGCAAACCGGCCATGATTTATTCCTTGAGGATTACTGTCATAGTTTCTGTTACCAAGCTCTATGTCTTGACATTGGAAGTTAAAAACATTCATTGTTGGAATCAGTAAGAATAAGACGTCCTCTTTTGATATTTCTCTCCTTACAATGGTTTAACAATGTCTCGATGTATCTGCCATATGTTGTTTTCTCCTATAACTTTACGTCTAAGACCATAATGACATTGTTGTTATCCAACAGCTGATATTGTGTTATTATTCTGAGAATTCCAAGATATTAATTCGAATATGTTTTATATTCACCCAATTCACTCACCTTCTTGTCATTTCTTCCTTCTTTTCGTCCTCTTAAGTATTTCAAGACACTTTTATTGCACATTAAACTGTATGAAGTCAACTGACTGTTCTTGCATTTATCAACAGCTATGATAAGCTACAAAAGAAACTTTATTTTTCTCTTCATCGCTTATTTCGCCCTTTTTACCATTAAAATAGATATTGCTTCATAGCCATAGGACCTAAAACTTTTATATTATTGTGCAATATTACTAATTCCAGTTAATTTAATATTTTACTTTTTTGTTGTAGATACTGAAGTTAGGTATTTGCTTCACAGTAACTAAACCTAGAACGGTTGTAAAGTTTAGTAAAATAGCGTTGTTCAATTTCACTATCTTTCTACTCGTGCATTAACTCGTACTTTAGCAACAAGGCAAAAAATCGTAAGCTGAATTGTGTCTTAACAGTTGTTTAGCATAAAACCGCACCTCTTAAATAAGTTGATTCAAGTTAACTGCTTTATTTTCAAAATATGTCGAAATTAATTATAATATTTATACCAGATTAAGGACCATTGACTATCTTAAAATGGTTTTCTTTTTATTTGCGAGTTTTCGGCCCTTTTATCGGATCCTCCATTGGGCAACAATGTACTGAGAAATTTGTGTTCGTTTTACTGTGCAACATTGCTTTAAAACAGATTAGACGTCTGTTTAACAATCGTAACAATAACTGAGATCTAGTATTAGAGTTTTAAACCATATTTACCTGCATTATGAATCTTAAAAACAAATAAATAATAATAATGGTTACCATAGTAAGTAGCAGTAATAAATAAATAATATGCTAATTCATTAGTTCTGAAATCGCTGTCACCCGGTGGAAGATCAGTAAGTCATCGGATTTACTGTTTTAAAATCAAAGGTTCGATTCCCCTCCGTGAAGACAGCAGATAGCCCAGCGTGACCTTCCTCTAAGGAAAACATGTGGTGAAATTGATGAATAGCTAATCAGGTTAGACTCCTTTGATATATTACTAAATTAAAAGGTCTTGAGTCGTTTTTAGATTGTTCTTAGAGAAACAGTAACATCAACTTGCCTTTGTAGAAACGCGTAAATGTTAATTAGCTTTTAAGTTCACAACTTACGACTGCGTCATTCCAACCTTATACATTGAAACATTTATTTATAGCCATCTCGCAATTTCTGTTCCAATTTCTAATCACAGAAAAAAGTTTTAAATGTATAGATCAAAAGACGTTGATCGTGTAGTCACAAAAAAAAAAATCACTGACGGCACCGTTTATGTGAATAATCTGCTATCTGTGAAAATATATAGCACAATAACGGGCACAGTGAAATGTATTCATTCTTCCGGTAAATTATCATCTGTATGACATAATAACCGAGTTTATTTAAATTGCAATAGTAAGTTATTTATGTATTAGAATAGTGTTCAATAAGAGGCTTTCTGTAATAATGCTAAATTTTCGTTTTATTTCGCATTGAATTCTTTTGTTTATTTGTTTTCTAATTTCGCGCAAAGCTACACGAGGGCTATCTGGCTATCTAATTTAGCAGTGTAAGACTAGAGGGAAGGCAGCTAGTCATCACCACCCACCACCAACTCTTGGGCTACTATTTTACCAACGAATAATGGGACTGACCGTCATATTATAACGCCCCCACGGTTGAAAGGGCGAGCATGTTTGATGTGACGGGGATTCGAACCCGCGACTCTCGGATTACGTGTGGAGTACCTTAACCACCTTAATGTTATATATATATATATATATGACATCGCCATAAGATTATATTGTACGGCAACAATTCTTAGTTAATAAACGTATACAATGTGTAGGATAATCAATATACTGTAATTGTGAAAGACGTTTTTACACCGTTAATCCAAAATAAAAATCGTGTAAACGAATCTCTAGATTCTTAGAGCTACGATAACTTTTGAAATCATTAGTTAATTTAAAATTTTAAAGTTGTTGATTTTATGTTTCAGCCACCTGTGTTTGGAATTTTATCAAAGCTAATACTGTGATTACCACTTTGTTGGAAAGCTGTTATAAACCAAGATCTTTCACAAGAGTGAACCGAAACGGTACAATACATGAATAACGTTATTATAACATAACTTGGGACGTTAATTAATGCCTAAGCGTTTATTGTGTAGTTTTCTGAAAACTGAGATTCTTGAATGGACTTAGAATTTTCTGAATAAAGCTCAAAAACCTTCAGTGCAAATTCAATATTCCCAAGACACAATGTTGCTTTTTTTATGCAACCTTCTAGGATTCGTTTTTATGTTATTATTTTTATGCATGCAAATTTATTTCATGAAAGAACAATAAAATATTTTTCTTTATGTACACTAAAACATTCATTATTTTATCAAATGTCGGTGTTTATTTTGGCTCTGTTAAACTTTCAGACTAAGTGAGTAACAAGAGTAAAGTTACAAATGAGACTAGTTATATTTTAAGGACTCTGATGTTGATTTTCATGTCGTATTGAGCAGATCTGTGAAAATACTAGATATGAAGTTATGAACATAACTTATAAAAAAAACTGCCCAATGATAAGCAAGTTCACGCTCTAAAATGATTTATGATAAATATGTAATGTTCTATATAAATAATACAGAACATAGATATCATTACATGGGTTCTTTTACAAATGCAGCGCACATAACGCAGAGTTACAAACTCTTTCAAAGTGCCATACGCTAAGGAAGCAACTATTCATAACAGATGATTGCTCTAGCAGAAGAAACGACGTTTCATACAATTTTCTCACCGCATCTCAATACACTGCTGACAATGTATCAAGCTCAACCCTCCCTGGATCCGAGGAAGCTTTGTCACCATGACAACGACAGTGTTTAGCAGAAGGGCGTGGGACAAATGAGAACGTTGGCAATATGTAGGGAGACGGTCCGATTGCGATCAATCAATGTACGTTTTAACGTTGAAGGAGAGAAAACTGTTAAACATTTTTTTTTTTGTACGAATAGATATACATATGTAACGTATTACACCAATTCGTTCTGTTCTAATTCTTCAGGAAAACAATGCTTAGTCACATATATCTATAATTTATTTGTTGTTCCTAGTAAAGCTGTGTCAGGAGAAAAGAAGTCTTCACACGAACAAGAAAAGCATCATCATTGAATCGATAAAACCTGTAAATTTTATAGAACACCCAGGGCAACTCTCTATCATACATGCATATAAATATGATCTTTTGTTCTCTCTTAGAACTGCCGGTGATTTTCATACAAATAGGATTTTCTGTACCAACTAATGACATAGAGTATTTCCTGGAAAATGAAACAGTCTGAATTGCATCAAGTTTGATTTTGTGGTTATAACAGTATCAGTATAATAAATGCATATAAGATTTATGGGACAACCTGTAATTTATATCTACTGGTTACGAAAGTATAGAAAGAGAAATGCTATCGATTTGACAAAATATATTAATATCAAAGTTAGAGGAAGAAACTAAGCTACAGAACTAATGAGTTAGTAATACGCTTAGTACTAGCGAAGAAGAAGGTTAGTTATATGAAGTACTTATACGAGATTAATATCAAACTGAAAGGAGAAAACACGAGAGATGTTGCAGAACAATAGCTCTGTTTCTGATATCAAAAAGGCAGGTCAAAAGTTTGATGAAGGGTATGAGATACACTACACGTTTGGTAAAATACTCACATACTATAAAAAGTAAAGAGTAGTAGATACATTAGATGTCTGATCAGTTACTTACATAGTATCAAATAAAACAGTAATGGTGGTTTTATAAAGTTTTATGTCAATGGCTCATTATAACGTATATATTCTTGCTACATTGGTAAACTAGTAATAGTGTATAAATTTTAACTTCGCGAGATTATAGACAACCCAGCCAGTGAAGTTGCATGCATCAATGAACCTCTCATCAAAACAACAACGAAGTGAATGTGTAAATATGTCTCTTAGCCATGCACCATATACCAGATAAACAACTTGTAGACGATATATAAACATGTATACTAGTCAACAAATATGTAGCAGATTTATATAGCTACGTAATAAAGTACAACAGCAGTAATAACTTGAATATGTAGTCACGTAACAATGTACAGTAGCAATACCAGCTAGTATGTATAGCTACGCTGTTACTTGCAGAAGCTATATAGCTAAATAATTGTGTACAGTAGCAGTATAAACAGCTTATCCAGGCAACAGCTAGTGCCGGTATAAATATGTAGTCTAGTTAAGCAACGGTTAGTGGAGGTATAACTTCGCCAAGTAACTGCTAGTTAATTTATAAACAAGTAGCTAAGCTAGGGTACAACTAATGGATGTATTAATATGCAATCTAACCAAACAACTACTAATGGATGTATATGTATATATTACCCATACAATTTGTACAGTGGATTTATAAACAAGTAGCTTAGCTAGGGTACAACTAATGGATGTATTAATATGCAATCTAACCAAACAACTACTAATGGATGTGTATGTATATATTACCCATACAATTTGTACAGTGGATTTATAAACAAGTAGCTTAGCCAGTCAAGATAAAATGGTGACATAAACATGGAACCTAGCCAGGCAATTACTAATGGCTTTTAAGACATTTTATTATTCTTTCCATTCTATTGGGCTAATTTTTTCGTGTCATTACAGAATGTAAATTTAAAGTCTAGGGTAATACTCCACTGATCCCTCTTGACAACTAACGAGTCAGGATGAGGAAACTTATCGTTGTTTGGAATTCCCAAGTACTTGTACCCAGAGTGTGTCTCAAGGATTCTGCTTGAATAAACATACTGATAAAATTTAGGGTCTTATTGTACCTCATATAGTGTCTTAACTATATAGAAAGAATCTAGCAATGGCTAACATATGGTACCGGTATATGCTAAAATAAATCTATTTCATAACACTCCACAAATAAACCTTAATAAAAGCAATGTTTAACAATACATTAATTTTGTTGTCTTGCCACGGCCCAAAAAGTGTATAGAATTGTCAGTACAGCAAAGAGTTCCCATAAAAACTTTACGTGATGCTGATTAGATTCTCCGACAAATTGCTGCAGACTTGAAATGCTCCACAAACACCATAAAGTACACCATAGATCGTGAGACCGAGACAGGTAAATTTGAACCCCTAAACTCAATGATATTGATGTTAAGTATCTTTGTTTACGTAACCTTCATGAACAGAAGTAAGACTGATGCTGAACTCAAGCATGATATAAACGACCATTTACCAAATGACAGTAGAACATACAGATCTATGGACTCAAGAAGACCCTAAGATAATGAAATATGTGGTCATTTAACAGTTAGAAAAACTTTACTTCAATCTACAAATATTGTAAAGGTACTTAAATTTGCTAACAAGTACAAAAACTGGACTGCTGATGATTGAAAAAGGTTGGCAAGGGTTGATGAGTTCAAATTTGAAATATTTGGTTCAAAATGTAGGTTGTTTATCAGGTGGAAGAAAAGTGACAGATACTTACTTCAATGTATTGCACCTACTGTGAAGCTTGATGCAAGCAGTGTGATAGTTTGGAGTATATTTACGCTGAAGCGACAGATGATACTTGCAAAATAGACGAAATAATGGAGCAGCGCAAGTACCATCAGGTACTGATTCATCACGGTTTACCCAATGGTTTGCGTATTATTGGTAAATGATTCTAATACCAAGAAGATAATGACCTCAAATACTCATCCAACCTATACAGAAATTACTTTGCTAAGAAAGAAGCTGCTGGAGTCTTTCAAGTGATGCAATGTCATAAAAAAAGCCACAATTTCAACATAACTGAACAGATCCGGGATTTGATAGATCAAAAACTTGGAAAATAAAACGTTACTTCCAAAGGAACATTAAGGGAGTGCAACAGAAGCATTTAGAGTAAAATCCCACAGGACTCTTTGATTAAACATGTTGCAGCAATACCTGAAAGACTGTATGCAGTTATTAAAAACCAAAGGGAGACACACAAAATATTAACTGTTTACTAAACACTTCCACTGAGTTTCTGTTGTACTAAATATGAAGATTAATATAATTTTGATGTTTCACCTGTGATTTATCTTCCATCGTTCTTTGAAAGTAGCCTGAAATATAATTTCTGACTTTGTCCTAACACTCTTAGTACAGTACTGTAGCTTTAGCCAGGTAACAGCCGGAGGAGGTATAAACGTGGAACTTTGCCAGATAACGGGGCCCGACATGGCCAGGTGGGTTAAGGCGTTCGACTCGTAATCTGAGGGTCGCGGGTTCGAATCCCGGTCGCACTGAACATGCTCGCCCTTTCAGCCATGGGGGCGTAATAATGTTACGGTCAATCCCACTATTCGTTGGTAAAAGAATAGCCCAAGAGTTGGCGGTGGGTGGTGATGACTAGCTGCCTTTCCTCTAGTCTTACACTACTAAATTAGGGACGGCTAGCGCAAATAGCCCTTGAGTAGCTTTGCGCGAAATTCAAACAAACAAGATAGCCAGATAACTGATAGTGGATATATCAGTAAGTAGCTTACCAGGCAACAGCTAGTAATATAAACATTTATTTTAGCCAAATAATTGCTAATAGATTAATAAACATGTAGTTTAGTTAGAAAAATGACATTATTTTAATGAACCTGCTTCCTAGAGCTTTCATTCTAATGACAGCATAAATCAATATAAACCTTCAGTTCAGTTAAGCTAGTGATATTAGAAACATGGTATTGCAGGTTAACGTACTTGATAATAATGTTACTATGGGCATTGTATCTAACCTTCAGAAGCAAAAAAAAAGAGAGATCTTTTGAGAATTAAAACAACAACAATGGAGTGAAACAATACGATTACTGATACATTCTTATTTACTTCACTCCTACTTCTAAAATCAATAATATTCTTGTTTTAATAAATATCTTTACTATTTTTCTACAATGAATGATGAAAAATATCAAGATTTTACTTGCATCTAACGTTTTTCACTTATGTTTAACTAGCATCAAGGTAGTAATAATATTATAGTCCGATAAAAACAATTAATTGTTGTGTTCAGCTAATAAACTAGTAACGTTATAATGTTACTGTGCAGGCATTACCCATACTTACGTTAAGGTCAAGGTAGTAATGCTGACATCTTTCTATGAATGTTGTTACCTTTAACGAAAATAATACTAACCTTATCACACTTCTGTATGACATCTTAACTATGCTTTCGTGTAACTTCATGTGTAGATAGTTCCATATGCTTGTTTTCTACCAATAGACTAATTACAATCAAGATGAAACACTCTCCAAACCAAACTAAGCTTATTGACGAATATAAAAACCTTTTTGGGAGCAGCAGCCCTTTATGGAGTTTCCAGTGAGGCTAAAATGATTTTAACTCCTCCTTACTGGTAATTCAATTAAGGGCGACTACTCGAAAAATGATTTTTCTCTTTGTCAATAAAAGTTTCACCTTGTTTGTTTACATTTACATTTTATTATTTCCGTGCAGTTTTGTTATCAACACAGTAATAACTCCATCATATTACTATGAATGTTGTAACCTACACTTTTATTCAATTAACAACGAGGATAAACTTGTCTCAGTACAAGTCGTTTTCTAGTTGATTTTTACTTATAATTCAACATATCCCTATCTTACAATGCCAGTTATTCTCGTGGCGCCAACTGCTGATTTACTAAGACTAGTAACTTAATCGATTTCCTCAGCTCATCACGGGGAACCTCCGCACGTGGAAGTTGTGCGGCATCAGTTGCACGTGCTATCTAAAAGATGCCACGAGCAACAGAGCCAAGCGTAGAAAAAACAAACAAACGAGAAAAGTTGGATAAAAGATTTGTTATACAGTTCGGGCTCTTTGACAGGTTCAATACAAACCTATATACTTAAAAAAAAAGTAGACCCTGAGTACGAGTTTAGAAATCATTGTGTTGAGATATTTCACTACAATAAGTCTATTCAATAAGGTTTAATCATCAAAACTTATACCTATTCAGTAGTTTCCGACTTTGCATAAAATTAATGTTTTAACACACTTTAATTATTTGCAAACGATCAAATAAGATTTTTCATTTTGTGCAAGCATTATTACAGTTCTGCCATCTGAAAAGCTGAGTACCGGATCTTCACACCACGTTCCACGTCATTGAAAGGTACATAACTTTGTCAGTTACAGGACTTCCTTTCGAAGTAACATACAGATGAAAAAATTAACCAGAAATACCATCAATATTGAATTTACTTTCATTCATTGTCGCTAGGGTACCTCTGGATACCCGTGTATTGTACATACACAAAACGTGATTCCCGTTGTTTTGTTTAGTTCTTGATACTGATTGTCGTAAGAAGCAAAAACATAAAAGTATTCAACGTGACATAATATACCGCACATTACAAGACTCTGAACCATCGTTTTCTCTCGTTACATCATACTGAGTCATCTTGAAAATATATAAAAGACTGGCATAAAAGTATTATTCCCATTCCACCACTTTCGTAGCAAAATAACTTTTAGGGTCAAACTTACGATGAGTAAAATATTATTGACAATTCTCTGGGTGACTATGATTTTATTAGTCAACTGTAGACCATTCTTACTCAAACAGTATCATATGGCATGCGAGTGGCTATATAATGCTGAAAAACGAAAAAAACAGGCAAAAGAAAGAAAAACTTAATTTTATAAAAATCATCTTCCATGAATGGAATCAAATTTTTATGGTACTTTTATTTGTCATCAAAAACTCTGACCGTTAATAATCAACTATCTACATTCCATACAAATACTTATTCAAACAATATATTCCTTGCAAATCTGGATCACATGGCATCAACCTGTGGGAAAGCTGTGATAGTCAAACGTCCCATGCTTATAATATACAACTGTATACAGAGGAGAAAAAAAAATGCTGATGTCACGAAACCAAGGAGAGAGTGTTGAACTGGGCATTATCCAAATGATAAAGCATGTTGGATATAATGCAAGCTCAGGTATTTCGTTCGGCTAACAATACTTTATACAATAACAAAATACATACATATATATATATATAAACTCTAAAATTGAATATGAGTCCAATTTATCATTAGATTTATTCAAAATTCGTCACTGAGTTATACCGTTTCTTTCTGCAACATAATTCAGTCAAAATTGATAAAACGAAAAATAGAATAAACTTCATATCTGTTTCTAGTACCTTAACAAATTGCTTGATGAACATTTTAGGAAAAAAGTTTAGCATAAACATTGTATGTTCTTCAAGTTTTATATAAATGTAGTTTTACTGAGATAAGTAAAAGACAAAGAAAAGTGAAGTTGACCGGTCACATGAAATAACGGGTTACGTTTCCAAATGTAGTGGCCCGGCATGGCCAAGCGTGTTAAGGCGTGCGACTCGTACTCTGAGGGTCGAGGGTTCGCATCCTGGTCGCGCCAAACATGCTCGCCCTTTCAGCCGTGGGGGCGTTATAATGTAACGGTCAATCCCACTATTCGTTGGTAAAAGAGTAGCCCAAGAGTTGGCGGTGGGTGGTGATAACTAGCTGCCTTCCCTCTAGTCTTACACTGCTAAATTAGGGACGGGTAGCACAGATAGCCCTCGAGTAGCTTTGTGCGAAATTCAAAAACAAACAAACAAACCAAATGTAGTTGTACAACTAGAAAAATAGGTCTTCCCCTCCAATAAAAAAGGAAACCAAGATTCACACATCACAACAGTACCAAATATTGAGTGGATAATACTGGTCGAATGGTAAGTTAGTCAGTTTAAAGGAAGACAACAAGTAGCTGTTAGATGTATGCTGCCTAAAGGCTTTTATTTTGAGGTTTCATCTTGACTTCGATTAGCTTAAAGAAAAGTCACGTAAGAGACACGATTACTGGATATTCTAAGAAATAAATAATTCTGCAAAAGTGACGATCAAAATCAAATACTGACATTGCAATAAAGTGTAGTCGTTGTAAACTCTACCCTCGAGAAATAGAGAAAAAATGTACTGAAGTGGTTAGTGTCACTTTTTTGTAATGAACCTTGAAGACAATTTTTCAGTTTATCGATATGCGATTCTCTATTTTTTTCAATTTAAATACTACTATTATTTTCTAATTTCGAAATTAAATTAATGTTTTATAATGTTAAATGTTACTATATAGTAAACTAAGCTTCAATGTGCAAAAATGAAACTATAAATAATGTAACTTACAAATTTATTCCTCTATTTGTGTACAATAAAAAGGCCCCCGCTGGTACAGCGGTATGTCTATGGATTTACAACGCAAAATTAGGGGTTCGATTTCCCTCAGTGGGCTTAGCAGATAGCCCGATGTGGGTTTGCTATAAGAAAACACACAAACAATATAAAAAGTCGGTTATTTCAATATCAAGAGCACATTTGTTTTCAGATAGACCCCCTTCACTCCAACCCACCGACCTAGGAGTAATTCTAAGAGATGCTACAAAATAGGTTTCAATACCTGATGGACGCACCACAGATAACCCATTATGTAGCTTTTTGCCTAACAAGACACAAAGTCTTCGAATAAATGTCATTATTAGATAAACAGTTTTCCTGTGTACAGTTTTCATTCGGCATTTAAAACAAACGTAAATAAATCCATAAGATCTTCTAAATTGGTAACATAGTACAAAACCATCGCCTGATTTAATAGAAAAATTTGGAGTTCTTTCTAAGCGCATTTGGAGAATCAAAGACATAATTATACAGAAATAAAACTACCTGAACTCCAGAAAAGTTCTCAGTGTTTATTTTATTTTACTTCCAACGTTTAGGTTTTGCCAAGAATCAATAAAAACTCCCCACTTCTTTGTTGTAGCTAACGTTGTTTTTATTCATATTTCATGGATTCGTCTGCCTGTAAACAGTACTTAAACGGCACATGTTTTAAACCAGTGTGTGTTTTACAAACACAAACATTTAGGAAGTGAGCATGCGTGCAGTAATCGAAGGGGAAAAATCTTATTAAATCAGAAGAGTGTTAAATTCATTTGGCATTTGAAGAGAAAAGCAACAAAAATGCATATGTTAATAAATAGACAAACAAAATCAGGTCCATATCACTTCCGTAAATAAATACAAACAAAATCAGGTCCATATCACTTCCGTAAATAAATACAATAAATTTCCATTTTGAATTTTTTTTTGCTAATATTATTTCTGATAACATAAAAAAATATGTATAAACATGAGAAAAACGTTTGACGTAAGCGTTTAAAATTCTGGTTGGGCCCGGCATGGCCAAGTATGTTGAGACATTCGACTCGTAATACGAGGGTAACGGGTTCGAATCCCGATCACCAAATATACTCGCCTGACGGCTATTCCAGTGTAAAAGTTCTTGGGCAATATAAATATTCCCTAGCGATCGATTCCAAAACTAAATTGGATTAAGGTAAATTGAAGGTGAAGAAGACTATAGTGAAAGTGTTATCACGAAACTCTTGGGCTAATAGAATCAAATAGCAATATTTGATCTTTACTCTTATAAAGTATCTAAGACCCCGAAGTAGAAAATATGACTTTATTTGCAGTAAAACGATGTGAGCCTGTGGTACTATCATCAGTCTAATTATCTCTATGTGATGCAGAGCTGTCTAGCTGGTACCACAAATAATAACGTTTTGTTAGACTTAGTAGATCTCACTTTTGTATTGTTTTTGGACAATACAGCATGACTTTCCTTTGCTAGACAATCATTGCATTAACAATATAAGTGATTTCACCAATGATTTGAGAATAGAATGATCTGAGCAGTTTCAGTTTTTATACACTATTTTCAACAGTTTTTAACGATAGAAAGAGCAGTGGTATCTATATATGTCTAAATTATATCTCCAAACTTGAAATTCTTAAACGATATTATAAACAACTTGAAACTTTAACTATATAATCTACGAATAGTAGTGCTATGAAATATCACCTAATAATTCTTTGAATACAAATAATAAAGGCCCGGCATGGTCAGGTAAGTTAAAGCGTTCGAGTCCCCATCGCACCAAACATTCTTGCCCTTTCAGCCATGGGGACGTTATATTGTAACGGTCCATCCCACTATTCGTTGGTAAAAGAGAAGTCCAAGAGTTGGCGGTGGATGGTGATGACTAGCTGCCTTCCCTCTAGTCTTACACTGCAAAATTAGGGACGGCTAGCTAGGATAGCCCTCGTGTAGCTTTGCGCAAAATTCAAAACAAACCAAACCAAGAAATAGACCAAGCAAAACCACCAGTTCTCGTGTCCAACATGAACCTGAGGATTCATGATTCGCAGCCGGCTACAGATACAAAATGCTCTCCATACTTTAGGTTCGTTATAACGGTGAATGTCAAATCTCATTTGCATCAGCTAAAAGCGGCACAGCGTTTGGCGGCGGGTGCTGTTGTCTAGTTGTCTTCAATCTAGTCTATCAACCAATACAGAATTAGGAACAACAATGACATATATTTTTCTTTGCGCGAAACTTTAAAGCCAACTCAAGAAACAGAAATTATTTAACTCAGTTCTGATATCCCCACTCCAAGCAACAGTTTCGAGTAAAAGAAACATATTTACCTAAATAAGCTTTGCGAAGAATAAAGATATTTATGATTAGATTGGCGGTTATATTTACGTTTTGTTATAGATACTTTCGTACATATTAAAAGTGTTCTTATACTATCATTTGTTTGATTTTGATTAAAGTGATAACTGAGAAGAGTTTGAATAATAGTATAGACATATGTTTGAGTCATCACATCTGCTATACGTATATATATATATATATATATATATATATATATATAGTTGTTGTTGTTTTGAATTAAACACAAAGCTACATAATGGCCTATCTGTATTCTGCCCACCACGGGTATGGAAACCAAATTTTTAGCGTTGTAAGTCTGCAGACATACCGCTGAGCCACGTGGGGTCGTATATATATATATAGAGAGAGAGAAAGAAAAAGAGGTAGAGTGACAGATCGTTCGTTTCTGATTTGTTCTGTTTTCTTATTTTAATCTCTCTTTTATCTTTCAAGATTATCTCTCTCTTAATTTTTATTAACTTATCAATGTATTGGTTGATTTCCTATCTCTGATCTTTATATAATTTCAATGTATACTTAAGTTAATAGACCATTTATTTTGAAATTCGTTGGAATTATGAAGAAGCAAAACAAAGCTTGGGCGAGTATAACATATTTAATCTGTTTTGATTTACTGCAATTCAATTTGACATATAAATAAAACGAGTACTTTCTACAAAACAAGTTCAAAACTTGAACAGATGTGAACATGAAATATTAATACTGTTATTGCTACATAATAGCGGGAGAGCTCACATTAATATTGACAAATTTAAGTTAAGATACGTCTGTGTAAATGGCAGTTTGGATTTCATCATTGCCTGAAGAAGGCAAAAGTTCGTTACCCAAATTAATATTTTAAACTAAGCCTATAAGTTAAAGCTAGTAAACTATAAGAGTAAAACTTTAGTCTGTGTCTACAATGTAAAGCTTGAGTGCTTTAAGACCAACATTGATACACCTCCACATAACTCAACTATATACCATCATAACTGCTATATTTTTAATGCTCTATCATGTATAAAACTACTGTCAATTATACTACCCTATTTTATGTACCCCTTTCCAATGGTGTTTGCTGCAGAAATACCTATATCTGAACATACCGTTTGTTTGTTTTTTTAGTGAAAATGCATCCTTCTCCAACAGTGCACAGTTGTCACATTATGACAATAAATCTTTTACCAGCAGTATGAAGTTAACGGCTACATTTGTATAAACTGTACACTATTATTAAAAAGTTTTATCACACTTTCGAAACAACTACAATCAGCGGTTATAGATTATTGGAAAAACATTTCAGTTTATCCAAGAATTGTCCACCCACGGAAATGTCTTCTTTTTTTTATAAGTATTCAGGTTGGAGAATTGTAATCCATTTAATGGATAGTATACAGCATCTGTCCATAATGCACTCCAACCCCACCCCTCTGACTTACAACGCTCGAAATTGATGGGCAGAGTACAGATATTGCTTTGTGTAGTTATACACTTAATTTCAAGACAAATAAACACAACATGATGGTGTACCCCGATCGGACAGCAGGATAAGTTCACTGATTTACAACGCTAAAATCCGGGTTCTGATTCACCGTGGTGAGCACAGTAGATAGCCCATTGTGACTTTGCTCTAAAAAAATACTGTAATATCAAAAGTATATAACTCCCTATTTCTCATAACACTAAAGAAAATCTTTTCATACCTATATACTCAAAATATCATATTGTAATATGACGTGACAGTTGTTTTAATTAAACGTAGCCTTCAGTCCATATATCTATCTGCCTAAATCTTAGTTTGCTTGTTTGTTTATTTAATAGTGCTAGTAATAGCTATATTCAGGTACATGGAATATTTGGATGAAATAAGAATGCGTATAGTTCAGACACTACAGTTTGGTTTGGTTTGATTTGAATTTCGCGAAAAGCTACACGAGGGCTATCTGCGCTACCTGTCCATAATTTAGCAGCGTAAGACTAGAGGGAAGGCAACTAGTAATCACCACCCACCGCCAACTCTTGGGCTACTTTTTACCAACGATTAGTGGGGTTCGCCGTCACATTTTAAAGCCCCCATGGCCGAAAGGGCGAGCTTATTTGGCGTAATGGGGATTCGAATCTGCGACCCTCAGATTAAGTCTCGAGTACCTTAACAACCTGGTCATGCCGAACTTGCTACCACTACTACAGTTTGTTTACATATATTATTTCGCAAGGAATGTGCGTGTTTCGGTGAAACTACAATGTAACATGCATTGCGTCTTTTCAGGTGGTTTAGCATGAAGTTCATAAATATATCTTTTGTTTGTAGGATAGTTGCTAATCTTAATTAGAAAAAAATGAAATTAATATATTTATATGAAATCTTCATATAAGTTACAATTATATTTATTATAATAATTATTTTATGTACATAAAATACTGGTTGGTACATTGGAAATCCATGGAGGAACGTGCTAAATCAAGTGCTTTGTAATTATATCTTATATCTATTGTAAATAGCACTCGTATTATAGCATTATCAAACAGTATATTTATTATTACTAAACTGCAAAACAATTTTGCGACAAACTAATGAACCGTATATTCTTCGTGGAGAAAGTAAAATTGAGTATATAATGAAATTATTTTAACATAAAACAATAGTTCAGTTTGTTTGAATTAAGAACAAAGCTACACAATGGGCTATCTATGTCCTGCCCATCACGGGTATCGAAACTCGGTTTTTAGTGTGTAAGTCCTCAGACATACCACTGTGCCACCCGGGGACTCGATAGTTCAACATGTGAACTAATTAACATTAAATTCAGTTTAATATTTTTCAACAAACTATTGGTTCTTTCTGAAACACTACATGCTAATCTATAAAGTATTAATACTGTCATTAAAACACGTGCTACTTTTTAGATCCGCCTCAAAATATCAATGTACAATTGTAAATGGTTTGAAATAGATCTAACTATTTCCTCTAAATTATAATAGCACAATATTGTTGTTTGTTTTGTTTTTTGAATTTCGGCGAAGCTATACGAGAGCTATCTGTGCTAGCCGTCCCTAATTTAGCAGTGTAAGGTTAGAGGGAAGGCAGCTAGTCACCACCATCCACCGTCAACACTTGAGTTACTTTTACCAACGAAGAGTGGGATTGACCGTCACGTTATAACGACCCCACGGCTGAAAGGGCGACCATATTTGGTGCCACCCTCAGATTACGAGTCTAACGCCTTAACCCACCTGGCCATGCCGGGCCTCGATATTGTTGAGTATTAAACAAATCAACGTAAAATGAATGTGTGACAAACAAACAAATAGAACGCCACCTATCGGAGAAACCAATAGTGTTTGCAATAGTGCACTGTTGTGAAGACAAAACGTAACAAAGTGAGTACAAAAAGGTACAAAGGGAATACGTTCAAGATGTAGATATATATCTAACATTGGATTAAGTTATATCCTGAAAATGTTTCTTACAAAATCGCCACCATTATACGAGCTTTCAAAGTACCGTAGTTAGTGGAAGATTAAGCTTAGAATCAATAATTTCATTTTAAAATTGTACCTTTGTTCCGTTAAAAAACTAGATAGATCTTACAAATTATTTCCTTTTAAGGCACACGTTTTCTCCAACTTTTGGGTAAAGTCAATAATTTTAAACATCGCACATAAGAGAATATCTTTAGGATAATATTATATACAGTTCTATACAGCAAGTACTTTTAGAAAAGAGAGAAAAACATTCCATAGAATGAGGTATGTCGTGATTTTATTTTTCGTTAATAGTTCTATTAATATAATGCTAAACAAATACGAACAATGATGGACTGTGGTCGTGTTGCCGATAATAATAGCATTTTGTAGCTAGATTTCGCATATGATTTGGTTCAGGTACATATGTATAATTAGCCTCAGTGGAATTGTTTTTTTCACTTCGCGCAGAGCTACATGAAGGCTATCCGCGTAAACCTTCCTTAATTTAGCAGTGTAAGACTAGAGGTAAGGAAGCTAGTAATCACCACCCACAACCAACCATTGGGCTACTCTTTTACAAAGAAATAGTGGGATTGTCCGTCACATTATAATGTCCCCACGGCTGAAAGGGCAAATATGTTTGGTGTGACGCGGGATTCGAACCCGCGACTCTAAGATCACGAGTCGAGCACTCTCACCACCTGGCCATGCTGGGCCTGGTATCAATGCAAAGTGAACAAAAAATCTCTTGTTATGAAGTTAGATTTGCCTTCATAGTAAAATAAACATTATAGACGAATATTCCAGAAACACTCAACAGAGATATAACAGTTTTTGCAGTACCTTTTAGCACTTGAGCGTGGGTATTTTTTGCTAAATTTTTCATACTCGAACAGAAATAAATCTTAATAGAAGGCACTATTAGAAATGGGAGTTAAAATCTGTATAAAATGAGCTGTGTTCTAAATTCAGCTTGAATTTCGAGAGTCTCTGACCAATATAAGGACTATATTGACTATAAGGAGAAGTGTGTACCAAACGAGGCATTTTATCTTATATTTCTCTACACACGAGAAGTGACGTAAACGCTCATCGTGTGTGTAAGGTTTGTTTGTTTGTTTGTTTTGAATTTCGTACAAAGCTACTCGAGGGCTATCTGTGTTAGCAGTACCTAATTTAGCAGTGTAAGACTAGAGGGAAGCCAGCTAGTCATCACCACACACAGCCAACTGTTGGGCTACTCTTTTACCAACGAATAGTGGGATTGACCGTCACGTTATAACGCCCCCACGGATGGGAGGGCGAGCATGTTTGACGCGACGCGGGCGCGAACCCGCGACCCTCAGATTACGAAGCGCACGCCTTAACGCGCTAGGCCATGCCAGGCCCGTCATCTACGTTTATTGTTTTATAGTAGCAAAATTGAAGACTTTGAATTTTAACACATATTTTTTGCTGATTCGTAAAACAATTTTGTATATTTCAAAATCTAACGATCATTAGGTATTTCTAGCAGGAAATTTACATTAAATTTTATAGAGTACACATTTTGATACGATCAATCAAAATGATCAAATATAATAATAACTTTGTTAATGAAATCTGAACTTCGACAAACGCGAAAATAATTTATACTTTTGTGAGAAATGACTGAAATGAATACAAATAAAATTAGTGGAGTTAGAAAACACTTAATTCTGTAGCTGAAGTATGGACAGGTAGTTAAGGTACTCGATACCTAATCTGAAAGTCGCGGGTTCGAATCCCCATTACACCAAACATCTTCGCACTTTCAGCCATAGGAGTTTTATAATGTAACGGTCAATCCCACTATCCGTTGGTAAAAAGAGTAGCTCAAGAGTTGGCGGTGGGTGTTGATGACTAGCTGCCTTCCCTCTAGTCTAACACTGCTAAATTAGGTAAGGCTAGCGCAGATAGCCCTGGTGTAGCTATGCGCCAAATTCAAAACAAACAATTTGTAGTTGAATTAAAAACATAAATCAGGGCAAGTATTCTCATTTCTACTGATAATTTTAATAAGCTTGTCTGCTGTAAACATTATACAGTACACAATGATAACGTAGTTTTTAAATGGTAAAAAGTGAAACAGTAACCTACAGTTTATAACACTATCGTATTTAATGAAAAGTAGGAAAAACCTGAATAAACATTTAGTACAGGAACGAAGTCTCTAAATTATAAAAGTAAGAGCAATAATGACGTAGTTTTAAACTCAGCTAAAACATATGGTTGAAACGTGTTACAGAAAAATTGAACAGAAACGTAGTATAGAAACATGTGGCAAAACTATAGTCTCCAAGCTGAAGAGAAACCTGGACCATAATAATAACGCAGTCAATAAACGATAAAAAACAGAACGCAATTCACTGTAATAACAGAATCCTTAAATTGTTCGGAAAAAGAAATGTCTCATTTATTTAGTGCATAAAAAATAAATTTTAAATAGCAGAATATACACTAATGTACAACTTATAGTAATATTTTAAATAGCATAAAAATGTTCTACCTCAACTATTATAAATTATCATTTAAAAATCAGACAAAAAATTATATCGCGATACATTGCATTAACTTAACCTTTAAACGTAGAGTTGTTGAATTTTGCGCAAAGCTACAGGGCTATATGTGCTAGCCGTCCCTAATCCCTAACTTAGCAGTGTAAGACTAGAGGGAAGGCAGCTAGTTATCAACACCACCGCCAACTCTTGGACTACCTCTTTACCAATGAATAGTGGGATTGACTCGTCATATTATAACGCCCACACGGCTGAAAGGGCGAGCATGTTTGGCGTGACTGGGATTCGAACCCGCGACCCTCAGGTTACGAGTTCAGCGCCTTTACCAGTGGCCATGCCGGTCCTTAAGCATAAAAACAAATGCTCATAACAAACAATTTAATAAAGTCATGTTTTAACGCTACATAAAAAAGTTGTACCACAGTAATAAATAATGAAGTAGTAACAAAACGAAAAGGAAAAACAAACCACAACTAAATGCAGTACGACAGAAACTAAAGTGTAAAAGACAAAAAAAAACAAGAGAATAAAACTACAGTACACAGTTACTGTGTGATCTACATGCAGGATAGATTATTTCTTTTGTTATAGAGCAAAGCCACATTGAGCTATCTGCTGTGTCCACCTCGAGGAATCAAACTACACATTTTAGCTTTGTAAGTCCATATACTTACAGCTGCACCCCCCAGGGGACCTGTAAGGTAGAGAATAAAAAAATATATAAATTGCAACTTATAATTACGTAGTCTTCAAGCGCTAGAAAATAAAAGACTATTATACCTCTGCCACCAAACGGTCTAGAAGCGCAATGTAGTAATTTCTAAACGCTAGAAAAATGTGCACCACAATAAATGCAATAACATAGTCTTTAAGCAATTCAAAAACAAAGTAACTAAATCACGACTTACTGTATTAACGCAACAACTTATTGTTAACGTGTAATCTCTAAAATTTAGAAATCAAAACAATAATCTTCAACTTATAACAATAACAGCGTAGTTGTCTAAATATTTTTTCTATTCTTTTTCTGACAGAAAAATATTGGATTTGAATGCTATCCTGGTTACGCAACTAAAGCTTCAAAGTGTGGAACGCGATTCCTTTTGAGACCCATCTAGAACGGTGAAAAGAAAAGTAAAGAACGTTATACGAAACCCGGGCGTGGGCATGTGGTTAAGGCGCTCGTCTCGTAATCTGAGGGTGGCAGGTTGAACAAAACATGTCCGCCCTTTCTACCGTGGGGGCGTTATAATGTTACGGTCAATCCCACTATTCGTTGGTAAAAGAGTAACCCCAAAGTTGACGGTGGGTGGTGATGACTGTCTGTCTTCCCTCTAGTCGTATACTGTGAAATTTGGGACGGCTAGCAGAGGCATTCCTCGTGTAGCTTTGCCCGAAATTTAAAAACAAACAAACTTTATACAATAGTAACGTAGTCTCTAACTAAACAAAATGAAACATTTTTTAACATAATTTACTCTTAGTTGTGCCAGCGTGATAAATCACCAATATTATTTACTTGATTAAATTTTAGTTCTGATCAATGTAGGCAGTTTCCTTCATAAAGAAACTGACGACACCTATAACTAAAAAATACCATAGTCTCTAAGTGTTATGTGAAAAAAAGAAACTCATCACGACTTAGTGCAATGAATTAGTTACATAGGCCCGATATGGCCAGGTGGTTAAGGCGCTCGACTCGTACTCTGACGGTTCAAATCACCATCACACCAAACACGCTCACCTATTCAGCCGTGGGGGCGTTATAAAGTGACGGTTAATCCCATTCCGTCGATGGACTTAGGAAATTGCCCGATGTGGCGTTGCTATAAAACACAAACAAACAAACAGCACTAAATGTTACATAAAGACCTCACCACGACTTAGAACAGTAAAGTAGTGTCTAAATATTAGGTAAATACTGCACCGCGACTTAGTGCAATAGGATAGTCTTTAAATATTACATAAAAATTGCTAAGAAAATAGCGAAATATTAACTATAGTATTCTCATACGATAAAAATTAAACCAGACTATACTCTTGCCTAAAGCGTTAATATTGTAGTACGATAAAAAAATGAAAAAATAAAAAATATGAAACACCACTGTGCAATGATTTAAGTGCCCTAAAATTGTACCAAGACAGAAAAATTAACCACTATTTAATACGCTAGGATTCTACGAACAAAGAAATAAATAAATGATGACTTATGCCCGTTTATGATTATATCACGACAAAAACATAAACGAAACTATGAGTGTAAACCTGTGTAAAAGCACTAGGATTCTAACACAATAGAAAAAAATTAAACCACGACTGTATATCGGTAGAAAGTTCCATGGTGCAAAAACTAAACCGCGACTACAGATCTGTCTAAAGAGCCGGGACTCTACTACGACAGATAAAATTAAACGACGACTGTAAACCGTTCTGAAGCATAAGGAATTTGCCACGATATAAAAAGTAAACCACTAGTGTATAGTGCAAAGATTCTACCATAATAACAGTAACTAATCAATGGCTGTACACTCGTCTAAAGCGCTTGGATTCTACTACGATATAGAAAAAAAAATTCACGCCTTTCTAAGGAGCTTGATTCTACCAGGACATAAAACCAAACCAAGACTGTATACTTGTCTAAGTAGCTAGGATTCTATCACGATAGAAGAAAATATCCTCGAATGTACGTCAATCTAAAACCTTGGAATTCTACCACAAACTACTACATAATCTAATCTCTAAATGGTATAATCAAATCACTTTTTTGTAAACGGTAGAAAATAGACACGATACTAAAATGTTTGGCATACACTGTTCATCAATCCTTAAAATAACCAAAGCAATAAAAGCCTGTGATGTTTAAAAAAGTATTTACAAAAAAATCAAAACATCGATACACTTGGGTTTAGAAAAATGATTGATAATTAAACAATTAAGTTCTTTAAATGATCTTAAAAGATTCATGAATGTTTGTAAGAACCCGAACTTAAAAGAAAACTGAGTTCATCAATTTACTTTCTAAAAAATGAATTTCAAGATTTATGTTTGTCTACTGTGTTGCACTACGTATTGTTAAGTCATTTCTTTCGAAATAAAATCTTTACTTTTTTCGTCCGGAGCAACTCGATTTCTGTCATTTAGAGTTAGGAAAACGAAATTCACTCACAAGTTTAGCGAACTAAAACGAGTTCTACTTTGATAGATTAAAACTACTAGCTTTTCAAAAGAGTCAGTAAAAGAGTTCCATTCCACTTCCCCTCTCCTATCACCACCCTCCAGTCAAGAGAATCTGAGGGGTATCTATAGATCCACTGTTTTCAGTTTTATTGGAACTGACCTTTTTTTTACGTAATTTCTTCCCTTGTATACATTTGTTCTTTTGCAACCGCCTAATGCATCATTTTTCTGAAGAAGATATCTGATAATATCAAAAGCATATGTTGATATTTAGTATCAACGTGTGTTCGTGATTAGTTGTTCAGTTTGGCTTCTAGAATATAAATAGATAGAATGGAAATTGCCTCCTTGTTTGTTATCATACAATCTACCTGCCGTTCTTTCAGATTCAGCTGCAATTACAAAACAATAGGACAAGTCGCAAAAGGGTTAAATACAGCTAACGAAATTATTTGATGAAAACTATACAGTTTTTCGTTTTGTAAGTGACTATTTATAAAGTCAGGAAACTTCAAATTTTATATTTTAAAAATAAAATTCCGGCCGCACATTAAGTGTGTTTACGTTAAAAGATGGCGCTGTTAAATCAACTTGCCGAATGAAATACTGCTTTGCGATAACAATATCAAAATGATAGTTACACAACAGCAGTGCTTGCCATTGACAGTCTTGTCTAGTTACTTACGTACAGGCTGTACTTTATATGCTAGGCTTGTACGAGATATTGTAATGGATGGAAAAATAAAAGATGACAGAACAGAGACAATAATGGGTTTGTAGATATAAAGTATTATGCTAGATTGTATATGATGGAACAGAAAAAATGGTGGAAATGTAGGGAAGGGAGAGACGAATCAAGAGAGCGCAAAGATTTTTTTGCTTAAGAATGTCCAATAATAAAGTAGTAAATTATGGAAAGTTTTTGAAACAAAGACGAAGGAGGATCGACGCTAAAGTGTAAGGAAATAATTAAAAAAGATTTTGTGAACTTGAAGGACACAGCAAGAAAAACAAAGGCACGAATCGATGAAGAATAATATAGAAACAAATGAAGTAAGACAAATAGTGAAAGAAAAATATGTTAAAATGTAGTGAAAAATAAAATATGCAGTTTAATAGAAGGAAATACAGCGGTGAAGTATATAAGTGACAATTATAGTACAGTATTGGAAAATATAGAAAGAACTTAAGAAGAGAAAGAATTACCAAGCATACAAATAATTAAAGGAAAAAGTTTGTTTTTTCTAATTACGCAGAGCTACAGGAGGGCTATCTATCTGCGCTAGCCGTCCCTAACTTGGCAGCGTAAGTCATCATCATCACCGCCAACTCTTGGACTGTTCTTTTACCAACGAATAGTGGGATTGACCATGACATTCTACGCCCCCACGGCTGAAAGGGCATGTTTGGTGTGACGGGGATTCAAACCATGCTGGGCCTAAATGAAAGAGGTATAGAGCGATATACGTATAGTAACGCCATGTAAAAGAAGTGTAAAAGGAAATATGTAAGAGAGGAAAAATTATAATGTAGAAAATAAAAGAAAATAATAAATGAACGTGAAAGAGACGATGTAATAAACCATTGAGATCAGTTTCCAAAAGCAAATATTCGCATTAGTTCTTGATTAATGATGCTTCAGATAATGGTAGTTATGTTGTACGATAAAGTGTTATTCAACTTATTTTTTTTGTTTAAACAGATATTATAAGTGTCTGGGACAGCGGTAAATCTTAGGATTTACAACACTAAAATCAAAGGTTCGATTCCCCTCGGTGGATACAGCAAATGGACCGTTGAAGTTTTTTTTATAAGAAATACACACACCTTATAAGCTTTCTTCCAACATTTTTATTTATTTTATATGTATTCCTGTAACTGAAGAACAATGCACTAAATGTATTTAGAAACTTAAATATATATATTTACGTGTATATATCGAATTCATAAAATAATCAAGGCTAGAAAAGAAGTCAGCTGTTAGAAAATGTATCCTTACACTTCAAGTCCACAAACCAATGATTTTTTGGTCTCCTTGAGACATCAACACACCAACTCGCGTTCCTTTGTATTAAACGACCTTTTCATCTGAGAGATTCGTTTGTGACAAACATCAATACATGATGTATTTCCTTTTGTTTATAATACTAGTTTCGTGTTATTGTTTAAGCTTAGGTTTCCTTTTTTTTTTTCGTCAAATACACAAGCATGATTAAGAACATAAAAAAATAAATACGTTAAAAAATGTTTGGATAAATAAAAAACAGTGAATTATGGAATTAAAAACAAATGCAAAAATGACAAAGAATCGATAGAAAATTTGAGTTTATAAAATTACGACAAAAAACGCACACATAAGAAAAGTTATGAAAGCAAACGAAACAATGTACTGTAAGTTATGATTTGTATGTTAGCAGAATAAAAATCTGGAGTGACCAATTAAGAAAAAAAATGTTCTATAAGGTCGTGACGGAGTAAAATAGAATACACTATAAAACGTGCAGCATATGTGTAATAATATTGAGAAAAAAGGCATTACAAAGAAAACTTAAATATAAGTTTAAACACATTTTTTAAAATAACAATAACAATGACGACAATAATGAATTAAAACAATGGAACTCTGAAATTCATTATATTAATAGCAACAATATAAAATACAAAACTAAAAAGTTCAGTATTTCTCTTAAAATAAAAGATTAATTAATTAATATATAATAATCGTATTTATAACAATTCCTTCAAAATTTGAAGATATACGAAATGATAATTTAGCATATGGTAACAAATACGAGGTCTGTTAAAAAAATACGTGGACTGACGTCATAAAACAAAATGTACTTTATTTAGAAGTTACAGGCCTGGGACCCCTTCAAAGTACTCTCCTCCCCAACGTACACACTTATCCCAACGGTGTTTCCACTTGTTGAAACAGTCCTGGTACGCTTTTTTTGTAATGTCCTCCAGCTCCTTCGTCGCATTTGCCTTAATCTCGGGAATCGTCTCAAATCTTTTTCCTTTTAAGGGTCTTTTGAGTTTGGGGCACAAGAAAAAATCGCAAGGAGCAAGGTCAGGTGAGTAGGGGTGGGGAAGAACAGTGATCGAGTGTTTGGCCAAAAACTAACGAGTTCTGAGGGCTGAATTTCGCAGTAACGCGGTGCATCTTCAATTTTTCGGTCAAAATCTCGTAACAAGATCCAACTGATATTCCACACTCTTCAGCAAGCTCCCTGACAGTCAGACGTCAATTTACCCGCACCAGGGTGTTGATTTTGTCGACGTGTGGATCGTCAGTTGACGTGGAAGGACGTCCAGGACGCTCATCATCTTCAATGGACTGTCGACCATCCTTAAAACGTTCATGCCACTTGAAACATGCCGTACGCTTCATAGCAACATCACCGTAAGCCGTGTTAAGCACAGCAAAAAGTTTCAGTCGCAGATTTTCCAAGTTTAACACAAATTTTCACAGCAAGTCGTTACTCCTTCAGGTCATTCATTCTAAAATCTGCCAAACAAAAAAATCGCACTTCACTTAAAACCGCGTAGCTAATACACAAATGAAGATATCTGCAATCGGAAAATGGCGTCGTAATCAGCTGGTCTGTGCGATCCTAGCGACACCAAGCGGATTCCCCTGTAACTAACTGAGAAACAGATAAAGACACAGTTCCGCAAGTGCAGCCGCACCTTCTTATAAGCTTAGCAGTTATACTGTGTAAAAGACGTACACACCATAACAATTATTGTTTTATCATTTAGTTGTGTTTGTTGCATCTCAATCGGTATGAAGAGTTCTGGATTGAACTAAACGCGCCGTTGGCAACCGATACGACAATGTTTCAAATACTATCACTATGTACGCTTACAATTCTTTAAGACCCCTAAGGGACTAGACAATGAATGCGGTGTTTAAACATGTAATAGGCCTAATACTAACGTCTTATGGCAAGTATAACAGAAATGCCTTTTTAGGAGCTGAAAGGTAAAAAGAGATTTGGTTGTCTTGCAGTAATTCGTTTTAGAAAAGAGGACATGGAGAAGTTTTGTATCTTTTAACAACATAAAATAAACTTCAGTAAACAATAACAAATAACGAGAACAATATACGGGTGTTACAATGAAGAAGTATGAAACAACTGAAAAAACAAAGACGCTTCTAGATGGTCGTAATATTAGGCATACCAGAGTAAAAAAGTCGATTGAGGGTTTATTCCTTTTCTAAAAACTCAGTTTATTTTAAAACATGTCTGATATTAATCACTGTCAATTAAAGTTATAATAATACAGCAATACTATTTCGTTGGCCTATAATAAAAATCGCAGTTTAATCAATAATTATTTCGCAATATTTTTAATTAGATGTATATTTGCCGAAAATGTTCTGTTTCAAAATATGTATGTAGAAACTAAAATTATCAGCAACAAATATCTGCATTTCTTGCTTTTAAAGTTTATTTGTCATGATGTGTTGTAGTCTACAGAATACATAATTCTTCTCGTGATTCATGGCATACGCACGTTGTGATGACAGTACAAATTGCAACGTTCAGCGTCCCTTATGTAACGTGATTTTAGTGTCTATTGATTGACTGACAGACTATAGGCCTCTGTATTGTGATGGGAGTGGTTAAAACAGGTGATCCCCTTTTGGGGAAACAATAGCAAAAACAAAAATGAAACATCAAGAGGTCATTGGTAATCATAGAAGTTATGTAAACATTACAAGCAAGAATCTTTTTGAGTTATATTAATCCAACTCTCTGTGTTACTTCATGGAGGCAGTATAGTCAGTGTGCCTGCTTGTTATCTGAGAATTCATGGTTGGTGGGCTAACGCAGAAAAAAATTGTTTTCACATTGAAGACGTGGATCCTTTATAAGTATGATGGTAAAATATCATTGTTCGATCAGACAGAAATTGGAACTGGATGCTGTTGACAATTTACCGGTTCGGCATGGTCAGGTGGCTAGGTCGCTTGACTAACACTTTAATCTGTTTATTTGAGGGTTGCAGATTCAAATTCCCGTCACACCAAACATGCTCGCCCTTTCAGCCGTGAATACAATATAATGTTACGGTCAATCGCACTATTGGTTGATAAAAGAGTAGCCCAAGATATGTCGGTGGGTGGTGGTGACTAGTTGCCTTCCCTCTAGTCTTACACTGCTAAATTAGGGACTCTAGCGCAGATAGCCCTCGTGTAGCTATGCGCGAAATTCGAAAACATATAAACAATTTACCTTTACTCTAGTCTACTAATTAAATATTATGAATGGACATGCGCAGATATCTCTTGTGTATGTCTGCAAGTAATTCTTAAACAAACAAACAAAAATTATTCCTTCTTCCAAAATTTACAAGAAAATATAAAATTTACAAACCAACTTTATTATATTTTTTCAGGCGTATATCGAAACAACCGGTAAATAAGGTATAATATATACCATAAATGTTAAGCTAAACATCAATGAATTACAGAAATCTTCAAAACGGGAATAAAGAAAAAATAGATAATGAGAAGTAACTAAAAAAATTAAACAGGAAATTGAGAATAAAAGAACAGACGAGTTGTTAAACCATAGAATGTCCAGGCCCCCCGCTAGTACAGCGATATGTCTCTGGATTTACAAAATCAGGGTTCGATTCCCCTCGGTGGGCTGAGCAGATAGTCCGATGTGGCTGTGCTATAAGAAAAACACAAACACAAGAATGTCCAGACGACTGAAACTAAATAATTATATATTTTGTTATTTTATTATAGATGAAACGTCCAATAGGTGTCCAAGAATCGTCAGATATCGTATTCAAAAGTCTAACTTAAAAGTTTCCGATCACAAAAAGGGTAAAGTTTTCTATTAGACAAAACAGAAAGAAGGTTCAGTGACTGCATGTTTGAAGTTCGTCAATCTAACATTTTCTTGTGAATTACAACTCAGTAGGTCCACTAAATCAGTATGGAAACAGAAGAAAAATCCAATACGCGTGACTTTCTATCTTATACATACACCATCATCGAGATACCAATGCTCACTCACGATCTTCTAACACGAATCCTAAGAGGCCAATATTCATGATATTTTGATTTTTTGATTTTACTTCATCCTCAAGACGCCAATACCCACGATCTGTTACTTTTCAGTTTCGGGTATGCTGTCGATCCAGTGTTTCCCTCGACGTTTTCGATTGCATAGTATATTACATAGCAGTTCCACGTACATTCCTGTCGCTGCACGAACTCTTGATTTTTACTGAATTATGAGAGCGCAATGTTCGAAGTCTCTCTTGTGCTTAAATTTCTTACATTTAACATACATATTGGCCTAAATATCTCGCCGAATAAATGTTTTGTATCAAAAGGAAAGAAAATATTGGTATCACAGGTATTGTAAGAATAGGGGATTTTCCATGATTATTAATGGTTAAACCATGCTTTAGATCCTTAAGTAACATTGCATTTTTTGCTCCAAAATACTTCTTCGGTTGTACATGCTGAAGTTTGAATAGGGGAAATATGTCACATGGTGTTTTATTAGCTTAACGTCCCTGACAGTGGTTAAACGCAAAAAGTTTAGATAATTTCAAACTATAAAAACAACAACAAAAAATGTGGAACATCGATTTTTAAATTGAAGTTTTACTCATTAATTTGACAGATTTTGTGTGTAATTTAACTAAATAATTATATAGAAATTAAATTTTTATAAATTATAGAACAAATTTAGCCTTCTTTATTAAGAAATTCGTACTGCAAAAAAAAACACATCATTAACTAAAGAAAGGAGTAATCTTATTTTAAATATATTTTAAAATATAATGAAATTGAAAAGACACAAAACCTAACAAAACACAAATAGTCCCCCGCTAGTAAAGCTGTAAGTCTACGGATTTACAACGCTAAAATAGAGGTTAGATTTCCCTCGGTGGACTAAGCAGATAGCATGATGTAGTTTTGCTGTAAGAATAGACAACTAATAAAACAATTTAAATAGTTTAACGCTAAAGAATCCAGAGAAACATCTCTTGTTAGTACTTGTCATTCAGAACTGAAAAAAACAAAATATCCACATGGTTTAATCCAACTTAGTAATCGCATAAAACAAAACTTTGCCGAAATGTCTGCTGTTAATTTCCTTCTGTCGGTATGCTAAGATTGCACGCTTCACATTTACACTGTAATTGTTTTGTAGCTAAGCACATAGCTATACAATGGACTATTAACATGTGCTCTTCCCGGTTTCTAGGGTTGTAAGTGAGAAGACATATCGCTTTGCCCATGTGTGTTATAAGAGTAATGGTCGAATCCTGGTAATCGATCAACCAGAAACAGTTCAATATTTTGCAGTGGGTATTATTGATTAGCTGTCTTTCCTCTACTCTAACACTCCTAAGTTCCCGCCTTGGCCAAGTGGTTAGAACACTCGACTCGTAATCTAAGTGTCGTGGGTTCGAATCCCAGTCATACCAAACATGCTCGCTCCTTCAGCCGTAGGGACGTTATAATGTGACGGTCAACCCAACTATTCGTCGGTGCAAAAGTAGCCCAAGAGTTGGCGATGGGTGATGATGACTGTCTGTCTTCCCTCTAGTCTTACACTGCTAAATTAGGGACGCAGCTAACCCTCGTGTAGCTTTGCGAGAAATTCGAAATAAACAGTCCTACGTTCCGCACAATTATTTGCAGAAAAACAATGTGTAGTTTTGCGCAAAAGTTACAAAAAACAAACGTTTTATCAAATCAAACATCACAAAGACATCATGGTTTATGCTAAAGTTAATCAACTCTATAGGTAGAAATGTCATTGTCTGATTGTATTACACGCGTTAGACTTGGAAAAAGTACTTATTTTTCGACAACAATCTCTAAGTAATTCTATGAAGGTAACCAAAATATTGCTTGTGAAACACAAACATTAGTACTTATCTCATACAGTGTTAACAATGTCTTTAGGTGGATGTTTGGCAAGAAAACTTCTATACTATCCAATATTTCAACAAGCTTGACTGTTTGTTAATTACATAGACAATTTTGATATCAAAACTAGGTTAAGTTTGAATGAGATATTGAAATGAAAGAAGTTAATCGAATTGCTTGTTATGTCCCTAATTTTGGTCTCAGTGATCCTCAACTTTAGGTCTCTTCCTCCTCGGTAAAATATCTCATAATATTTGCCATCTTTTACGTATTAGAGAAACCGGGATTCTTATCTTTCATTTGTATCTGAATAATTTCTGTCTTCGAATTTCAATTTTTAAACTTTGTCCTTTAAATTTTGTCATCATTTTCGGAATTAACTGTTTCATTCATGAGTTTTTTTCATCTTACAAAACGAGTCTTGCAGTAACTTCCAATTTCGAGGTTTCTTTGTACATTTTTAACACGGAATCACTTAAATCTTTCTTGTTTCGTTTTAAATATTTTCCTTGGTTCTTTCTTCTACTTTTCTAATTCTATTGTTTTGGGTCCAACACTAGTATAGCGGTAAGTCTACGAATTTACATCACTAAAATCAGGGTTCGATTCACGTCAGTGGACTCAGCAAATAGCCCGATGTGGCTTTGCTATAAGGAAAACACAAACACTGTTGTTTTGGTTTGTTTGTGTTTGAAATTTCTCGCAAAGCTACAGGAGAGCTATCTGCGCTAGCCGTCCCTAATTTAGCAGTGTAAGACAAGAGGGAAGGCAGCTAGTCACCACCACCCATTGCCAGCTCTTTAATCAACAAATAGTGGGATCAGCCGTCACAGTATAATGTCCCCACGGCTGAGAGGGCGAGCATGATTGGTGTGACGGAGAATCGAACCCCGACCCTCAGATTACGAGTTCAACACCTTAACTACCTTGCCATGCCGGGCCCTGTTGATTTGTAATGGTACTTTTATTTCTAACTTCACATTTATTATTAGTTTCTAAAATTAGCATAATGATTCCACAGCACCAGGTATCTTTGGTATCATTTGTTAATCATTGTCTATTAATCACATTTCCCATTCATCCCGGTTAACTTCTGGAAATCTTATATATTTTTTATTTTATGTTTTCCACAAAACATTAATGTAGATTGTCGTCAATATGTTTGTTAACTAAATGTAGATTAGTGAAAATTTAAACTTTAAAATAACATTCTTTTTAATGTTATCAAACAGATATAGTTATCTTCGTTTAAATATGAATAGAAGATTATATATACACTGTAAAGGTCTGGTGATCTGGTAAAAAACTGCAGATTGATGATATGGATATTCTTATATGCATGACAGTAGAAAGACCAAAACGAAACCAAATGTTAATAAAATGAATAACCTTCAAAACAAGCAAAGTAAAAAATAAAATAAACACGTTTAGATTTATGTTGGGTTATTTTTACTTTTTATGTATTTGATTTCATTTGTATTTTTCATCACAAAACGTTCCGTCAAGAGTACTGAGAGATAAATGCAATCAAAATGAAACTGAAAAGCACATACAACTATTTTGTATTGATAAAAATAATTTATCATTATTCTTTTTACAGCAAAACTACACGAATCACTATCTGTGTTATTTTCACCGCCGGAACTAAATCCCGGGATTTTAGACTATAGAGTTTGTAAAGTTACTACTAACCAGCAATATTAACTACGGATAGTTTGATACTGTAGAAAATCCTAATAAATCCTAGTTTCCGGCTTTTAAGTATTAAATAGATTGAAAGAGAGTGGATAATTCTGTCAAAATTGTACCTCGATGATGCAGCACTAAAATTAGAGGTTCGATTCTCAAAGGTGGACATAGCTGATAGTCCAGTGTGTTTTTGCTCTGAAACAAATAACAGCTTTCAAAATTAACAATGAAAAAAGTATAATATTTAAAAACTGGAACAATTACACATTACAGCCTTCAAGAACCAAAATATTAGTTTGATAAATGTAATGAATAATGATAATACAATCGTGTGAAATGCCATTTCGTTCTATACAACAATTATCTTTCTTTATTTCCTGTCATAATTTAACACCGAGCGCGACGTTATGATAGAAATTGAGGGCCTGGCATGACCTATTGGTGATGGTAATCGACTCGTAATTTGTAATTTCTTGTTCCGCAACCTTTCAGATGTGGGGGCGATATAAGATGGTCAATGTCACTGTTCGTTTGTAAAAGAGTAGTCCAAAAGTTGGTGGTGGGTGGTGGTAGCTAAAATATCACATAAGGAGCAGCCAGTACGAATAAGTAACTTTGCGCGAAATTTCGCGAGACACTCTTTCCCTTTGATTGATAACGCAAATAATAATATGATGATTGTATGATCGAAAATGAAACATAACTATTAATTTTCTGTTGACAAAAATATATCAGCGATTGTTCGGACAAGAAAGGTACCGCCAAATTTCCCATAAAGAAATACATATGACAGAACTTCTCATTACGTTATTAACATTATTATGTTTTCATCTCCACATCTCTTTGTGTGTATATACAGTTACATTTTTATATGTCCTTCCTCCCTTTGATATGACATGGATATTATTAAATTCAGTAGATTCAGAACATACAGTGTATATTCTCTAATGAATAGTATACCGATTAGTTAGAAATAATTAGCCTAAAATGTTAACATAAAGAAACCACAATCTGTAATGTAACTATATACTTACAAGTTTAGCACATATATGATATTTTGCTACGTGAATGTTTATAATGTCATTTTCAAAACCAGATCACTTTTGTGATTATAATGGAAAGTCGAGAATAACATCCCCCTGGTGGTTCAGTAGCAAATATGAAGAATTAAAATGCTAAAAATCAGAGTCTAGAGTACAAATAGCCCCTTTCGCTTAACAACAAATCAACTAGAATTATATCACAGTTCTGTCATGGATATTCCTGTGAAGGAAATTTTGTGGTACCTTTCTCGTTCGAAGGATCAGAAGAAGATTCGTTAGCGCCATCTAGCGTTTTGATTGTCCTTAAAAATGTATTCTTGTTTTTAATGTCATGTTATTCAAGCATACCTATTAGCGTAAAGTAAAAATTTAATTTTCAATATTGCAACATTTGAGTTTTAAATTTTTAACCAAAACTGAATCCCTTAACGGCCCATTTATAATAAACGAGTGTTAAAAGTTTGTTTAGTTTCTGAATGTACATATTTAACGTGGGGATGTTGGTGTGTCCGTTTTTCATTGTGAATCATTGAACACTACATTACGTTTTATTTCCTAAACTATATAAGGTACATAAAGCTTTACAGGCAAAAATATGTGATTATTATACTATTTTTCAAATAATTCATTCATTTACATATAAACTGCACACTGCATTGCATTTTCACACATATACAAACATGTTTAAGAAAACAATTTTTACACTGTATAAATATTTATTTACAGTTTTATAGATAGCAACGAAATTTGCATAGGAACACGTTCAGAAATTATTTCTCTGTACACTAGATGAAGAATAAAAAACAAACAAAAAGGCCACAAATTACCTCGAATACCACTGAGTCACCACCTATTTCAAAGTGAATTTGACTCATATCAACGAATGATAAATTAGTGAAACAAAATAACATGCAACAACATATTAACAAACTATCATTCGATACCAAACACAGTTGAACATAACATTCAGTTTATATTTGTAATGAAGAAATCAATAAGTTCGTTTTGGAGAGTTTACAATATATAAATGCTGTTCCCTTGGTTGTAGTTTCGCTAGAAAGTAGATATGGACAGTGGAAATCTCGTTAATCCATTCATTCAAGGACAACACTAGAAACTTGGTGCTATTACTCGTATTTCGAACTGTTTCTAAATCCATCTTCTCCGACTAGATTTGTGTAGTATATTCTACTGCAACCCAAAACAAAGAACGTCATTTTGTTATATGACATAGTTTTGCCTCCTGGAATTGTCCATGAGGTATAATTAAGAAAACTTTATATCAGCATTTTTTTTGAGGCATTTTTTTATAGAAATCAATAATCCATTTTCTTATTGCAATACTGAGCTTAACATTTTACTATTTATTCTTTCTGAGATTGATACAGAAAACTGAACGAAAAGTACATTTTACATTTTAGCCTCTGGTAAGTTTAAATAAAATATTTGTTAATAAGTTATTTTATAAAAGTAGACTGTATGTTCTAATGTTTTTGCTTTAGGTTACTACAAATGTTAATTAATTTGTTACTATAATTATTAAAACTATTCCTTCAGAAAATTATAATTAAAAAAACATGGTTGTTTCATTTCGATGTATTTATGAAATTTATGTAGTATGGTTCTTCTTGAAAAGGGTAAAGAAAGTCAATGGTACAGTTAATATTATGGATTACTCCAAGCAACTTAAGGGTTTAGTTGTTCTTGATGTTATTGTATGGAACAGTTAATATTATGGATTACTCCAGCAACTTAAGGGTTTGGTTGTTCTTGATGTTATTGCATGGAACAGTTAATATTATGGATTACTCCAGCAACTTAAGGGTTTGGTTGTTCTTGATGTTATTGTATGGAACAGTTAATATTATGGATTACTCCAGCAACTTAAGGGTTTGGTTGTTCTTGATGTTATTGTATGGAACAGTTAATATTATGGATTACTCCAGCAACTTAAGGGTTTGGTTGTATGGAACAGTTAATATTATGGATTACTCCAACAACTTTGCTAATATTATTACTCCAGCAACTTAATTGTATGTTATGTTATTGTATGGAACAGTTAATATTATGGATTACTCCAGCAACTTAAGGGTTTGGTTGTTCTTGATGTTATTGTATGGAACAGTTAATATTATGGATTACTCCAGCAACTTAAGGGTTTGGTTGTTCTTGATGTTATTGTATGGAACAGTTATTGTATGGAACAGTTAATATTATGGATTACTCCAGCAACTTAAGGGTTTGGTTGTTCTTGATGTTATTGTATGGAACAGTTAATATTATGGATTACTCCAGCAACTTAAGGGTTTGGTTGTTCTTGATGTTATTGTATTGTATGGATTACTCCAGTTAAGGGTTTGGTTGTTCTTGATGTTATGTATGGAACAGCTAATATTATTACTCCAGCAACTTAATTGTACTCCAGCAACTTAAGGGTTTGGTTGTTCTTGATGTTATTGTATGGAAGAGTTAATATTATGGATTACTCCAGCAACTTAAGGGTTTGGTTGTTCTTGATGTTATTGTATGGAACAATTTATATTATGGATTACTCTAGCAACTTAAGGGTTGGGTTGTTCTTGATGTTATTGTATGGAACAGTATATTATCCAGCAACTTAGGGTTTGGTTGTTCTTGATGTTATTGTATGGACTTAAGGGTTGGGTTGTTCTTGATGTTATTGTATGGAACAGTTAATATTATAGATTACTCCAACAACTTAAGGGTTTGGTTGTTCCTTGATGTTATTGTATGGAACAGTTAATATTAGCAACTTAAGGGTTGGGTTGTTCTTGATGTTATTGTATGGAACAGTTAATATTATGGATTACTCCAGCAACTTAAGGGTTTGGTTGTTCTTGATGTTATTGTATGGAACAGTTAATATTATGGATTACTCCAGCAACTTAAGGGTTTGGTTGTTCTTGATGTTATTGTATGGAACAGTTAATATTATGGATTACTCCAGCAACTTAAGGGTTTGGTTGTTCTTGATGTTATTGTATGGAACAGTTAATATTATGGATTACTCCAGCAACTTAAGGGTTTGGTTGTTCTTGATGTTATTGTATGGAACAGTTAATATTATGGATTACTCCAGCAACTTAAGGGTTTGGTTGTTCTTGATGTTATTGTATGGAACAGTTAATATTATGGATTACTCCAGCAACTTAAGGGTTTGGTTGTTCTTGATGTTATTGTATGGAACAGTTAATATTATGGATTACTCCAGCAACTTAAGGGTTTGGTTGTTCTTGATGTTATTGTATGGAACAGTTAATATTATGGATTACTCCAGCAACTTAAGGGTTTGGTTGTTCTTGATGTTATTGTATGGAACAGTTAATATTATGGATTACTCCAGCAACTTAAGGGTTTGGTTGTTCTTGATGTTATTGTATGGAACAGTTAATATTATGGATTACTCCAGCAACTTAAGGGTTTGGTTGTTCTTGATGTTATTGTATGGAACAGTTAATATTATGGATTACTCCAGCAACTTAAGGGTTTGGTTGTTCTTGATGTTATTGTATGGAACAGTTAATATTATGGATTACTCCAGCAACTTAAGGGTTTGGTTGTTCTTGATGTTATTGTATGGAACAGTTAATATTATGGATTACTCCAGCAACTTAAGGGTTTGGTTGTTCTTGATGTTATTGTATGGAACAGTTAATATTATGGATTACTCCAGCAACTTAAGGGTTTGGTTGTTCTTGATGTTATTGTATGGAACAGTTAATATTATGGATTACTCCAGCAACTTAAGGGTTTGGTTGTTCTTGATGTTATTGTATGGAACAGTTAATATTATGGATTACTCCAGCAACTTAAGGGTTTGGTTGTTCTTGATGTTATTGTATGGAACAGTTAATATTATGGATTACTCCAGCAACTTAAGGGTTTGGTTGTTCTTGATGTTATTTATGGAACAGTATTATGGAACAGGGTTTGGTTAATGTTATTGCATGGAACATTATTATGGATTACTCCAGCAACCAGCATTACTTAAGGGTTTGGTTGTTCTTGATGTTAGGGTTGGGTTGTTCTTGATGTTATTGCATGGAACAGTTAATATTATGGATTACTCCAGCAACTTAAGGGTTTGGTTGTTCTTGCTAATATTATGGTTTACTCCAGAACAGTATAATATTATGGACTTTCCAGCAACTTAAGGGTTTGGTTGTTGATGTTATTGTATGGAACAGTTAATATTATGGATTACTCCAGCAACTTAAGGGTTTGGTTGTTCTTGATGTTATTGTATGGAACAGTTAATATTATGGATTACTCCAGCAACTTAAGGGTTTGGTTGTTCTTGATGTTATTGTATGGAACAGTTAATATTATGGATTACTCCAGCAACTTAAGGGTTTGGTTGTTCTTGACTTAAGGGTTTGGTTGTTGTTATTGTATGGAACAGTTAATATTATGGATTACTCCAGCAACTTAAGGGTTTGGTTGTTCTTGATGTTATTGTATGGAACAGTTAATATTATGGATTACTCCAGCAACTTAAGGGTTTGGTTGTTCTTGATGTTATTGTATGGAACAGTTAATATTATGGATTACTCCAGCAACTTAAGGGTTTGGTTGTTCTTGATGTTATTGTATGGAACAGTTAATATTATGGATTACTCCAGCAACTTAAGGGTTTGGTTGTTCTTGATGTTATTGTATGGAACAGTTAATATTATGGATTACTCCAGCAACTTAAGGGTTTGGTTGTTCTTGATGTTATTGTATGGAACAGTTAATATTATGGATTACTCCAGCAACTTAAGGGTTTGGTTGTTCTTGATGTTATTGTACTCCAGCAACTTAAGGGTTTGGTTGTTCTTGGAACAGTTAATATTATGGATTACTCCAGCAACTTAAGGGTTTGGTTGTTCTTGATGTTATTGTATGGAACAGTTAATATTATGGATTACTCCAGCAACTTAAGGGTTTGGTTGTTCTTGATGTTATTGTATGGAACAGTTAATATTATGGATTACTCCAGCAACTTAAGGGTTTGGTTGTTCTTGATGTTATTGTATGGAACAGTTAATATTATGGATTACTCCAGCAACTTAAGGGTTTGGTTGTTCTTGATGTTATTGTATGGAACAGTTAATATTATGGATTACTCCAGCAACTTAAGGGTTTGGTTGTTCTTGATGTTATTGTATGGAACAGTTAATATTATGGATTACTCCAGCAACTTAAGGGTTTGGTTGTTCTTGATGTTATTGTATGGAACAGTTAATATTATGGATTACTCCAGCAACTTAAGGGTTTGGTTGTTCTTGATGTTATTGTATGGAACAGTTAATATTATGGATTACTCCAGCAACTTAAGGGTTTGGTTGTTCTTGATGTTATTGTATGGAACAGTTAATATTATGGATTACTCCAGCAACTTAAGGGTTTGGTTGTTCTTGATGTTATTGTATACTCCAGAACAGTTAATATTATGGATTACTCCAGCAACTTAAGGGTTTGGTTGTTCTTGATGTTATTGTATGGAACAGTTAATATTATGGATTACTCCAGCAACTTAAGGGTTTGGTTGTTCTTGATGTTATTGTATGGAACAGTTAATATTATGGATTACTCCAGCAACTTAAGGGTTTGGTTGTTCTTGATGTTATTGTATGGAACAGTTAATATTATGGATTACTCCAGCAACTTAAGGGTTTGGTTGTTCTTGATGTTATTGTATGGAACAGTTAATATTATGGATTACTCCAGCAACTTAAGGGTTTGGTTGTTCTTGATGTTATTGTATGGAACAGTTAATATTATGGATTACTCCAGCAACTTAAGGGTTTGGTTGTTCTTGATGTTATTGTATGGAACAGTTAATATTATGGATTACTCCAGCAACTTAAGGGTTTGGTTGTTCTTGATGTTATTGTATGGAACAGTTAATATTATGGATTACTCCAGCAACTTAAGGGTTTGGTTGTTCTTGATGTTATTGTATGGAACAGTTAATATTATGGATTACTCCAGCAACTTAAGGGTTTGGTTGTTCTTGATGTTATTGTATGGAACAGTTAATATTATGGATTACTCCAGCAACTTAAGGGTTTGGTTGTTCTTGATGTTATTGTATGGAACAGTTAATATTATGGATTACTCCAGCAACTTAAGGGTTTGGTTGTTCTTGATGTTATTGTATGGAACAGTTAATATTATGGATTACTCCAGCAACTTAAGGGTTTGGTTGTTCTTGATGTTATTGTATGGTACAGTTAATATTATGGATTACTCCAGCAACTTAAGGGTTTGGTTGTTCTTGATGTTATTGTATGGTACAGTTAATATTATGGATTACTCCAGCAACTTAAGGGTTTGGTTGTTCTTGATGTTATTGTATGGTACAGTTAATATTATGGATTACTCCAGCAACTTAAGGGTTTGGTTGTTCTTGATGTTATTGTATGGTACAGTTAATATTATGGATTACTCCAGCAACTTAAGGGTTTGGTTGTTCTTGATGTTATTGTATGGAACAGTTAATATTATGGATTACTCCAGCAACTTAAGGGTTTGGTTGTTCTTGATGTTATTGTATGGAACAGTTAATATTATGGATTACTCCAGCAACTTAAGGGTTTGGTTGTTCTTGATGTTCTTGTATGGTACAGTTAATATTATGGATTACTCCAGCAACTTAAGGGTTTGGTTGTTCTTGATGTTATTGTATGGTACAGTTAATATTATGGATTACTCCAGCAACTTAAGGGTTTGGTTGTTCTTGATGTTATTGTATGGTACAGTTAATATTATGGATTACTCCAGCAACTTAAGGGTTTGGTTGTTCTTGATGTTATTGTATGGTACAGTTAATATTATGGATTACTCCAGCAACTTAAGGGTTTGGTTGTTCTTGATGTTATTGTATGGTACAGTTAATATTATGGATTACTCCAGCAACTTAAGGGTTTGGTTGTTCTTGATGTTGTTGTATGGAGGTCAAAGATGCACTTTTTATTTTGATTGTTATTAAAACTTTTTTTAATAAATTTATATAAAACGGTAAACATATTTACTTTGTGGAGTCACTAGACAAAACCCGAAGAATTATCATGCGGGATTTTAACGGAAAGTTTAAAAACGCTAATTTCTCTGCTTTGTAGAGCTGATGAAAAATTAACATTATGTTTTGATTTCGTAAAATCAAACAGTATTATTATCATTGATATACTCATGGAAAACGTGAAGTAATTTTCTTTTAAAAATCAGTTAAGAATATTGTATGACGTGTTTGAGTTGTGTTAGAAAATTCAATGATATATCATTTTATACGTTGAATCACATAAACTTTCAGTTTACCTTTTGTTAAATATTATTAACGAATATATTCACTAGTTTGTTTATTTTTTTAATGACAGTGAAAGTTCTGTGACATTTTCTTCTTAGTATATATGTTACACTTGTTCGTTGTGTGTATTTAAAATAAAACTTTAGTTACTGATTTGTGATCATAGAAATGTTTTGGAAATGTTATCAGTTGTCCTAGGATCTGTAGTATAGAATCAGAAATTAATTTTTCAACCTAAGATGCACCTTTGGGCTAAAGTGTCAGAGGTTTTAAGTATGACCAACTCTAAAGTTAACATATTGCTTAAATACACAGAGGGCAGAAAATCAGCAACACTCTCTGCCACAAAATATTTGTCCGATTCTTTAAACAATAGTTGGACTGACTGTCACCTTTATAACGCATACTGAGTGTCATTGCAGCGTGATTCCATGTTCTTGTAATACAGAGCCCTGCATGTTAATCTTTAGGCCGCTGTCTGGTCCTATAGTCTGCAGTTGCAGTGCTCAAACAGCTTTTAAAAATGTATAACCATAGTTGGCTGTATGTAAAAAACAAAACAAAAAAACAGTTGGTCCATGGTCAGTCTCTAAGTCATTAGAAAATTACTGAAGTGGAGGGATACGGCAGCTACTTTTCTATATGCGGTCAGTGTGGAGAATACAAAACCCTCTGTTATTTTTCTTTTCATATGTTGAATGTTTTATCGGTGATTATTGGTTAAAATCTAAAACCAGAAGTTCTACCAACGATATGAAGAAACCTATCATACAAAAACCAAAGTGAATTATAAGTTCAAAGAATATTTTCACATGATTAAGTGTTACCACCATCTACACAAGTAACAAGAAGAGCGATTTGGTGAGTGTTTAAGAAAATAATATAATAACAGAAGTTCAAGGAAAAGAAGAGATTGGAAAGAATGAAAGACCAGGTCAAATGTTAGAGATAAATCGATAAATTGCAGTAAGAAATTAAAAACCTATTTATAAGCCTATTTGTTATTGAATACCGCTATTAAACAGCAATTTGTTATATCTACACTGGTGTGAGTTATATCCTGATACACATGGGTGAAACATAAAGTTCATCTAAAAGGACAACAAAGCGCGAATGCTGTACAATTGTTACACAGCTTCTAGTATCAAAGAAATATACTGTTAATACGTCTAATGTAATCCAGTTTCAATATTATAAAAAAGAAAAACAACTTTTTGTTTAGAAATCTATATTAGCATATCTGAAAGGATCGCAATCCCTGGTCTCTGAATTATATTTACTTCATACGAATCTCAAAACGATATCAGTTCTCAAACATAAAAATTCTCACGTATAACTGAATTCCATGTAGAAAATCTGACAACACGCTACCTTTACCGAATGGTTCATGAGCTCTTTCAAACAATTCTAACATAAAGAAGATGTTCTAGTTTATGAGAGAAAACACAGTAACGAGAAAGTTTCGATTCCAAACCAAAATATTTACGGTTTGTTACATAGGCAACGGACCAGCAGACAAAACAGCAGTTAATGAGGCTTAGTTCCGCCAAGGAGCAACGTGGCTTAAACTTTTCTCTGTCGTTGAATCACATACTTCTAACCTAATCAGAGAAATCACTAGGCACTGTTACACTACCTGTCAGTGCCACGAATCCCTAGCGGATGTCTCTAAAAATAAGAATAGAAAACTATGATCGATAATATAATGAAACGCCAAAATTTCCCGCCCTTATGGACCCGATTCCTGAATACTTTAAGTACCTAGCGACGTTTGTAGTGTCTTGGATTGTGTGACAGTATTATTGGAGAATTCTAGTAACATATTATTATACTTCTAGTGTTTCTGGTCAAATCACTGTATTATTGAACATCTCTAATACCGTATTATTATATTTTGTATTGAATCACAGTATTATTGGAGATTTCTAATACCATTCTCTAGTACTTCTAGTGTTTTTGGTCGAATAACATTATTACTGAAGATTCTAATACTACATTATTATACTCCAGAGTTTCGGGTCAAACCACAGTATTAATGGGAACTTCTAATCCCGTATTCCTACACTTTTAGTATTTTGTACTGAATCACTGTATTACTGGTGATTTCTAATACTGTGTTCTTTCATTTCCAGTGTTTTTGGTCAAATCATAATGTTATTGGATAATTGTAGTACCATATTATTTTACTTCTAGTGTTTTTTGTCAAATCATGGTATAAATGGAAAACTTCTTACACCTTATTACTATACTTCCAATGTTCTGTATTGAATCACCGCGCTCTTTGAAATTTCTAATGCTGTATTCTTACACTTCCATTGTTTTTTTACTAAAGCACAGTGTTATTCAAGTCTTCTGATACTGTATATTTATACTTTTATTTGTTTTCACAAAATCACGGTGTTAAAAGAGACTTCTGATAGCCCAATTCCATTCTTGTAGTGTTTTAGATTAAACTGTAGTGTTATTGGAGCTTTCTAATTTAGTATTCTTATATTCTTACAATTCTAGTGTTTTTGGTGAAATAACGGTATGGATAGAGACTTCTGATATCGTATTTCTATACTTCTAGTGTTATGTATTGAATCACATTGTTACTGAAACTTTCTAATACTGTATTCTTATACTTCCTGTGTTTTTGGACTGATTTACATAATTATTGGAGACTTTTAATACAATATCTTTAAACTTGTAGGTTTTTGGTCAAATCACCGTATTAATGAAGATTTCTAATACCGTATTCTTGTACTTTTAGCGTTTTGTACTGAATCACTGTGTTATTGGAGATTTCAAATACAATTCTAGTTTTTTATACTGAATCATTGCTGATATCGTATTTCTAAACTTGTAATGTTCGTAATGCTGTATTCTAACAGATGTGCAGTACCTGTAATAAATAAGTGTTATTGGAGACTTCTAATGCTCTATTCTTAAATGTGTAGTATTTTTTGTTCGAATTATAATATTATTGGAGACTTGTAATACAATATTCATAGTCTTATAGTGTTTTGGATTGAATAACATTCTCATTAAGACACTTCTGATTCTGTATCCTTATATATTTGTATTCCTTGTACTAAACTGAAGTGTTATTAGAGACTTCTAATACCATATTTTTGTACTTGTGTTTTAGATTGAGTCACAGTGTTATTGTAATGCTTTATTTAAATATTTATTTATTACTTTATTACGTAGACTTATGTACTGCTACATCATACCATAAGATCGCCACAACCCTTAAAAGCAAATAAGTGTAAGGTTTGCTCACTACTCGTAAAATAATAAGCAACAAGTCGGTTCTTGTTATAACTATACATACAACTAGTGGAACGTTTTTTTCATAAATCAGAAAATAATGGACATAATTTTAGTAATAGCTTATAAATCGGGCGTTAATTAGCAAAATTTTAAATTATGACAAACGTAATATGTATGAATATAATTAAACTTATAAATGGCAGTGAGAATCTTTACCTTTGACCAATAAGAGACCACATTATAAATAATAAAAACATTAAAAAGCAAGCTAGTTTTTAGATTCTGATACAAATCTTATTACTTCATAAGTACTTGAAATGACACTATTTTTTGTGTTAAGACTAAATTAATGTTGAGAGGCGGATAAAATTACCTTAGAAGCCGAATCTACAATACTTGTTAATGAATACTTCGATTAAATTTAGATAAAACTACAAGGCGACTTAGAATCAAAACAATCAGAACACAGTATCTTAATGTACAGTTCGTGTAAGCAGGTGTTTGTTGAAGCGCAAAGTCATTAAAGGAATAATGAAACGTACCATGGAATAGTAAAATACTCAGTCATGCATATAACGTATTGAGAGAAAATGGTAAAATAGATACATGGAATCACAAAATAAAGAAGATATTGTATTAGGATATTTGAAAACCGGCATATAAGAGAGTATTTTAATATGTAAGGAAACACGTATAGTTCAGGTTGATCTTTGTAGGCAGTTCTTTATTTTTTCGGTAGCAGTATTCCGTTATTTTTTCGTATATAGACTGGATTCTTAAAGGTTTTGATTTTGCGGATTCTTGTTCGTTTATTATAGTGGGTAATTTGAATCATAGTGCTTTATGATAAGAAAAACAACAAAAAATAATAAACTGGCTATTCAGTTTGCACCGGATGTTTTTTTTTGTGTATTACTGTTTTTCTATGCATATTAGTGCTAAGACGTACGATTAAATATTGATTGTACTTTTTCCATTTTACAACCTTCTTTCCATCATTGTGTGCATGTATGACTTTTTTTTCCGTTCTTCATTTCATAATAAATTTGAACGATTTCTTCAGAGTTCTGCATTTTAACGAACACCTGCCTCTAGAAGACGTACGTTAACACAAACCTTGGATTCTGTCAGCAGTAAATTGCAGGTGGCAAGCCAATGAGCTTTATGGAACTAAAAATTCACCAACCATTAAAATACATATTTGCACAAGAAAAGACTAAAAAAACTCTTTTTCCATAAAATTCGTCCTTACCCACTCGAAATTAATCGCTTAAAGGTTCCAGCCATATTTTACTTTTATATAATGCAAACATTGAATACCGAGTGACTGACACAGTATACAACATTGGGCCCACTATACACATAGAGAGACGATCTTCTGTACCGTTAGTGGCTAGAAACCTTGCGATATCTACCGATGATCCATCTACTTATCCAGGAAGTATTCCCTTTTGTGCAAAGAGACAATAAGCTTTAAATCAGTTAAAACCAATACAAAGTTAAAAATGTACAATAATTTATTAACAGGTCACCAGGTTCTTTGGACAACTACATATGTTTCGCCGATATTCATCATAATAGTAGGTAATTGGACATAGCATGATCCAAATGAAAGTATTCATATCTTGTAATGCATAGCACATGCGACAAAACTGTTACTTTTTCTTGTTCCTGGGCAGAAAGCGTTATTTCTCAATTGCTTATGCCTAAAGTAAATGTAACAGACCTATTTTTCTCTTCATACTTTGCTTTTGTATCTGGGTAATGAAATTTTCAAATTTACCCATTTTCCAGAACATCCCAGGTAGATTCAGTGCTGAGTAGCTGATAGAAAATTTTCTCGAACTTACAAGAATTTTCAAGAACTTTCTAGAATGTTGTAGAACTTACGAGAATTTTCAAGAACCTTTTAGAATTTTCTAGAACTTTCCAAACGGGTATGAAGTTTGATGAGTATGGCTGGGAGGTTATCTGAGACTTCAAAATGGTGTCATTCCTGATGGGTATCCAAGGAGGCTTTACTAAGTTTCTCTGTTATCTTTGCATCTGGGATAGCAGGGACACCACAGCGCACTACAACAGGAAACACTAGTCACAACGGACCGAATTCTCTGTAGGGAGGTACAATGTCAAGTGTGAGCCACTAGTGGACCTCCAGAAGGTGTTGTTCCCACCATTGCACATAAAATTGGGTCTTATTAAACAATTTGTCATAGCTCTTGATAAGGAGTCTGCTGCCTTCAAGTACCTTCTAGACTTTTTCCCTAAGCTGTCTGAAGCAAAAGTCAAAGCTGGTGTCTTCGTTGGACTACAAATAAAGAAGATCCCGGAGTGCACAGAATTCCTTAAGAAGCTCAGTAAGAAAGAAAAAAAAGCTTGGGGAAGCGTTGTCGCGGTGACTCGGGGCTTCTTGGGCAATAAAAAGGCCGAAAAGTATGTGGAACTGGTTGAAGCTCTGGTGAAGAACTATGGCAAAACGGGCTGCAGTCGCTCATTTTGATAAATTAAAGGAGAACATGGAAGAATATTCAGAGGAGGAAGGCGAGCGCTTCCACCAAGATATACTGGACTTTGAACGCCGCTACCAAAGAGCGAAACATGATGGGAGACTATATTTGGGGGCTGATACGTGAAAGTTATTTACATTACAGTCGCAAATCTCGAAACACTACTCACTTCTAAATATTTTTGTTCATTTTTGTATAACTTTAGTATAAATACATGTAAATCTTGATTCACATGTTGTTTTATTCAGACCTATATGTAAATGAAAATGTGCAAATTTGCCTGTTTTCACATAGAAAATAGGTTAATTTCTAAATTTCATTATCCAGGTCACAAAAGCAAAGTTTGAGAGGGAATAATGACCATTTTCTGTATTTTTACAACATAAGCAATTAATAAATAACACATACTATCCAGGAACAAAATTTATGTTACATAATGTAATAAGATGCAAGATAATTATTAAAACATACCTAAATATGATTGTGACGTACACATACATTTTAATCAAGTAATATACAATAAACAGAAATAAACCCCTATAAGAAAATCCTAGTTTGGTTTGTAGGGAAATTCGCACAAAATTGCAACTGGACTATTTTTACTACCTGTCCCTAATTTAGTGATAGAGTAGAGGGAAGGCAACTCGTAAACACCACCCTCCGTTAACTCTTGGTCCTTTCTATTAATGACGAATGTTGGGAATAATGTTATATTATAACGTCCCCACGGCTGAAAGGTGCAAACGTCTGGCGTAAACCAAAGGAGTAAACTATAAGCAGTTAGTAGACTTATTCAGTTTAAATAATGACACTTTTTTCATGAAACGAAGACAGATTTCACGGATACCTAACAATTACTAAAAAGTGAACAAACACATCCACATATAACAGATATCCAAAATATGCTAATGATATTTAAATGTGCCTAGACTTGATACTTAAATGTATAAAAGGAAACCTTTTTTATGTGAATTTCAATTATTTAAATGCCCAATATTTTTAATTTCATCATAAAAGAAATCAATCGTGTGTTAGTCTGTATTTTCAAGACGGCTGATATGGGTATTTAAACACTAATTAAAATAACGTACAGATCAACATTTCGATCTTCCTAGGTCATCTTCAGGCTAACAAAGAGAGTTTGCAAGGTTGAAGCGTTGTTTTGTACTTTACTTTAATTAAAGTTTTAATACATAAACCAGCTGTCCAGAGAATACATTTTTACTTCAAGTGGGTTTCCAGTCATCTTGTGCTATTCTCTTCTGTATGTTGCCTCCCATTCATTAAAAAAGAAACAAACGCTATGCAACTTCATCGTTAATATTCGTGACTTTAGTATTATTTACAAGACACTTTGGAAGTGACTTTGTAGTGTTTTTCACGATACGTTTTTCACATATGTGCGTACATGTATGTATAGATATATGTGTAAGCTCACGTGTTATGACGAAAAATCGATGACGAACAAGTTATTTTGAAGTGAATATTTATATGAGTTTTTAAAGTGAAGGAGAGTATTAATTACACAGTATTTAATTGAAGTCCATGTGTACATTCCAAGTACGCTATGTAATACTTATTGTGCTCCTTATCACATAGTGTAATGTAAACATAATGTCATATGAATCCTTCACTTTAGACATCGTATCGTACTTTATCGAACTGATGTAGAAGTGAACAAACAGCGACAGCCTTCTGGGGCGCATTTAGACAACCTACTGGGGCGCATTTAGTTGCCACAGCGTCAATGGAAGAATGAATAATTTATCCTAGACTAAACGTGATTTTACAGTACGGTGTTTGTGTGGTCAGCTAAGTGTAAAACAGCATGATGGTTGTATTAAGAAGCAGAATCGCTGGCAGTTGAAAATTTATCCAGACTTAATCAGTTACCTTTCTTATGTAATTCTTTACTCATCCGTCTATGTATATGAATTTAACTGCCAAACTGTATTTCTGTTTGTTCTTTCTATACCAATACCCATTGAGCTTCTATAATCTTGAAGCTGGATTAGAATATGAAATATCATCAACTGTGTAGAAGACGAAAGGTATAGCGATGAAGTGCTTTATATCACGAGTTATACAGTTTCAAGTGTGGTTGTTTGATGTGGGAAAATAATTTATCTTGGCTGCTTTTAGTTAATCAAGATATAAAAACTGGTAAATATTTTTGTGAGCTTTGCACTAACTTCAGACCCTCAAACTGAAAAAATACTTCCACAAGGACATTTTATAGAGATGCTAATCCAATGCAGCTGAATTACCAGTGATGTAACACATACAAATTTACAGTTCTTAGTGAATGCGAACAAAAAAAGCAGAAAATAAAATGCAATTAAAAAAAGACCTCAAACAGCATAAACTAAAAATCCAAATTTTGATTTCCCGAAGCTGTTACATAGGTCTGAAGGCTGAAACTGATTACGCCTTCTTCACTCTCTTGGATAACAAACAGATTAAGCTTAAAATCAAAATATCATGATTCAATTGATTTTGTTACTACAGCACCATTCGAAAAGCATTACAACTACAAAGTCACAAAATTAGTTTTAACCACAATTCCAAATGTCATGACATTTTTGCCTCTTAAATCAAAACATTTAATTTAGAATCGCTTAATGTCAATATTGTACAATAACGAAACGTAATATGACGAGATTAATATCCAATATGTATTCAGCTAGTGCGATACTAATGAGTTTAATTAGCAAATCGCTTAAGAGTAGTTTACTTCATACCCAACTTAACAATACAATATGCATATACACTATCACAGGAGTTAAATTCAGTTATCAACTATTTCTGAAATATGAACATCTAGCTTTTCGTTGTCCAGAACAGCGTACAGAGCAACTCAAAGCAAATTTCGACTGCGCTTGTATGTTTGTTTGTTTCTTCAACAATCTATATGTCAAACTGATTGGCATATATTGTTCTCTTAATAAAAGATTAAAACGGGTCAAACACTGAAATAATGTGTATTTTTAAAACAGTGAGACGCTAGGCTTAGCCGTTTTACGCTACTCAATGATATATCCTATAGACCAAAATATTATATCTTGGATATACACATTTCTTTGACATACTTTATGTAAAAGTATTATGTGTATACTATAATATCAGTATGAAACATAATTGATTAGGAAGATAACAGCAATGTGAAGGTTTTTTTCAAAGGATAGAAACAATTATTTTAAGTCTTTAAAAGCAACTATAAGCATCAAATACTGTTCATTTTCACAAATAGAAAATGATAAAAATGCGCAAACAACCATTATCTGGAAAGTTTTAACTTAAATTCCATCACTAATCAGATTAAATTTAAAAATTGCAATGCTTGAAAGGGAAACCGAAGTAACTGGTGGCTTTAAATTCATGAACATATGGAAAAGAAGAAATATTTCAGAAAGTATCAAGTACAAAACTGCCAGTATACCTGATATTCTACTTGGATTACTTACAATCTTTAAAGAAGATGAGCTTTATAATCCTTCAAGCTACAAGGAACTCGAAGACATGAAAAATGTAACTAATTAATTATACTTGAGGAAATAGAAGGGAATTTTCAATAGCCTTGGCACCTGGAATTCCTTTAAGCAGGATTAGGTTAAATTAATTTATGAGACCTTTGTTTTCCTTTTTATTAGCTATATTATTGTGCGTCAGCAATACCAAACGTGGGGAGCACGTATACCTGTAATCGATATTATAACTCATCAGGATCTCTCCCAGGCTAACCTAAAATTGAAATTCTTTTGGTTAGGATTAGAGTAAATTAATGTATGAGACCATGGGCGTGGTCAAGTATGTCAATAGAAAGTAATTGATTTCTTGAGTCCAAAACTGTAATTAGATCTCAAATTGGTCAAGACATGACGGAACTATAAGCTTAAATTTTGTACTTGTAAAGAACCTTTCTATGAGCCACTATGCCGCAGCTAAAAATCATAACCTGATTTTTAAAGCATTTCTAAATGGCTCGTTTTCTTGTATAAGTGCAAAGTTAAACAATGTTCTAAAGAAGAGAATCGACATTCACCTAGAGTTTACAATCTATAGTATTAAATAGAGCCATTATCCGATGGTTGGTCGGATACTATGGTTTACGTTTCCAGGTTCTACATCCGCAAATTCATGGTTCATGATCCCTTCTCACCAAAACTAGCTCCGCACTCTGGAAGCTATGGAACACTATGAGAATGATGGTCAAATACCATTATACGATTAGACAATAATAATCCAAAAGTTGGTGACGGTTGATGCTGACTAGCTACCTTTTCCTTAGTCTGTATCGTTTAAAATTCTGGACGGCTATGCACAGATAGCCTGCGTATAGCTCTGCAGTAAATTCCAAAATAAGTCCATAAGCCTTTATTTGGTTGAAGAGTGTTTCCTAATAAAGTTATAGGTGTGGCAGCAACTGGTCAATTTAAACCCATAGAAGTACCATTTTGCTCTATTTTAGGCTGAATTGGGCAATCAAATCAATGAATGATGACAAAGCAAGGTGTGTACAGGGCGTTGTCGTGGTTACAACACTTGTATCTCCTTGTTTAGTAACCCTGTCTATGTTTGTGCAATGGATTCAAGTAAGGTGGGATCAGCTCCTTCACCATGATAATGTTACCGTTCCACTGTAAGCGTTGTTGTTTTGAATTAAGCACAAAGCTACACAATGGGCTATCTGTGCTCTGTCCACCACGGGTATCAAAACCCTGATTTTAGCGTTGTAAGTCCGCTGAGCCACTGAAGGGCCCACTATAAGCGATGAAGATTAAATGACAAAAATACTCAGACTCGTATCGATGTTTCATTGTCGACTTCTTTGGTCCTCTTTTGTACAGCGGTAAGTCTACGGACTTACAACACTAAAATTATGGGTCCGATTCCCCGCGATGGACTCAGCAGATAGTTCCATGTGACTTTACTACAAGAAAACACACATTTGTTATTAATACAGAATACTGTGAAATTTGATTAACCATCAGAGCTTTGTAAAAGTTAGCTAATTAAAAAGGTTTCGTTATCAGTTGAATTTTGACTAAAATTAACAATATTCGTATGCTTATTTGGTGTAATATTAAAACACAATAACACCGATAGCAATTATGGTGCCATAAATTGTCCCTTGAAAGAGCATATAGTAACATTTGGAGCTAGTTTTATTTATTTTATGTCGCTGCCGACGAGGCTTTTCTCACAATACCAGAGCATAACAAGCCCGTGAGGATACAACATGCAGTGTCTTAGTTCAAATTTATGATAATTCGCCAACTAAGACGTTACACGCCACAGGGCTTGATCGACTGTAATAAATTCCTTTTCGATTAATACTTTGTAGATGTTACTTCAACCAGCCGGTTGATCTCTCGTAAAAACTGCAGTTACTCAGGCCAGTGGTATACAATAAGAGGTGAATAATATTCACAGATATTCAGGCCAATAGTATACCGTAGCAGGTGAATGATATCCACACTTACTCAGGCCAGTGGTATACAGTAAGAGGTGAATAATATTCACAATTATTCAGGCCAATAGTATATCGTAGCAGGTGAATGATATCCACAGTTACTCAGGCCAGTGGTATACAGTAAGAGGTGAATAATATTCACAGTTATTCAGGCCAATAGTATATCGTAGCAGGTGAATGATATCCATAGTTACTCAGGCCAGTGGTATACTGCAAGAGGTGAATGATATCCACAGCACCCCGACTATTATTACAACTCCAGACATTATTTTTAAGACGGTGCAGGTAAAGGTCATCGTTAACCTTTGTTATAAGAAAACAGTATTTTAAAAAACTCCGTAACTTATTACCTCTTGTTATTACGAGGGAAACTGCGTAGAGTTTTTTGTTTTATCGGAAAACTGTACAGAGGGGTTATCTGTTGTGGAATCGAGCTTCAAATTTTAGCAATATAAGATATAAACCTTATTATTGAGCCTTAGAAAGGAGATAAAAATATTGCCAACACTTTAATGCTTTCACGTATGCCACTGGAACCAAACAGACGTATTCATATAATTCGCTACATGCTGGGTTTAAGGATGTTCCCTTATATTGGTTCACTTTGAGTTTGAGTTCTTGTATAAGTAGGACTTCTTTGATTTTGTGTTTGATTGTATTTATTTTTCTGCTTAATACACTAGTGTATTCTACTGTTATGTTGTAGTTTTACAGTGTAGTTTTTACACATATTATACCTATATTAATTTAACATCTAACTGCTACGCCCACTACAATTTTGTACCCGTTCACATAACCCAGCGATTACATCTTATTCTATAAATTTGATTGGCTGACCTTTACCTGAAGTTTTTATACCATATCTTGCTTCATAACTTATTTTTATCTCGTCTTAAATTTTAATTTGCATTTCTATGCATTGAAAAGGCATTATTAATAAACGTTGTTGATGAAATTTATTAATTAAATTATTTATGAATGTGTATTTTTATTATGAATATACAAACCCCACCCCAGTGGAACAACAATATGTCTGCGAATTTATACCCCTAAAAACCAGGTTTCGACGCTATACCGTGACGGGCAGAGCACAGATAACCCTTTGTGCAGCTTTATGCTTAATAGAAACAACAACAACAAAATATTATGAATATACCTAATATAATGTTTTCGAAAGTTTATTCATTACGGATTAACAAAGTTTGACCGCAATACACAAACGAAAAGTTACTGAGTAGAAAATGATCGTGTTTTTTTTTTGTTTTTTTTAGATCAAAGCCACATTGGGCTATCTGTTCAATTCGCTGCAGGGAATCAAAGCCCAAATTATAACGTTATAACTCTGTAAACATACAACTATCCATAGGGGTCAACGCATAGGAAGTGACTGTAGTAAATAAATCCTCTGGATAACTAAACTTATGGATATATAATCAAAAGAAAAAATTACTATTTCTTCTCAAAATCTAGAACTTACGATATAATAAATGCTCAGTACAATGTTTGTTAGTTTTGCTAATTTTTATTACATTTCAGTGTAGATAAAATTACGTGGCTTTTTGTTTTGTTTTTATAACACCTTCTATGTTCTAAGTAACGAGCAATTGTACTTGAAAACTTGAAGAAGGAAACACCATCAGTTATTTGGTTGAACGTCAGAAGAGGGCACTAAATGTGATATCATTACAGGAACATGGATACAGAGAGCATTTCTAAACGTATTTCGCTCATAGAGAAAGAAACATTTCCAAAATTTTGATTAAAATGTACATGGCATGATATTTATAGAAGTGGAATAGGTATTCAATATTGTTTTACATTAAAAAATATTAAACAAACAGCGTACCTGTACAATAAATAAATATGTTTGTTTTTTTCGTTTTTTAATTTCACGCAAAGCTACACGAAGGCTATCTGGCTAGCCGTCCCTAATTTTGCAGTGTAAGACTAGAGGGAAGGCAGCTAGTCATCACCATCCACCGCCAACTCTTGGGCTACTCTTTTACTAACGAATAGTGGGATTACCACCACATTATAACGCCTAATTAAACATTCAATAAATTAAACAATTTTTCTACAAATATATTAGTTTCAATTAAGAGCGATTTATAACTTGCTTACTTGTTTCGTCTTTCATTTTTAATGTTTTTGAGCATAAAATCACTGACGATATTAATTACCATGTCTTTTGAGTCTCGTTATTTTGGAAATTTCGGAAAATGTCAAATTTCATAAAAGCAGAGCGTTATAACAATTGGCCAGTGACTGCAATCATTCGAAACATAAAAGCAAATGCCAAGTTACTTAATGCTGGGAGTGCTCTTTTTAATTGAACCTTTCAGCTAGAGATATTCCTTAATATCATGCCCTATAATTAAACAACATAAGTGGAAATCAAGAGAGTGGCTAGAAATTAAGAATAGGTTGGCGTTAAAGAAATTTAAGTCTTAATAATATATTTTTCACAGAATATATCACATTCAGAATAATTTTATAAGTCGCGAATTAACAAATAGAAAAACGACAAACTCCACCCATAAACTCCATACAGAAAACTTCGGATTATGTTCATGGTATCAACATCACGCTCAAACCCAATTATTAACTAAAATAGAAATCTTAAAATAATTTCTGTCAAAACAACGAACAAAATATTAAAACATTAGTGTTCGAGTCAAAAAGAACTTTTATATTGAAAGAACCACATTCCTGCGACAAAGGCTCACCATACCAAGAATTATTAGTTTCTTGTTCATGTGGTGTGTATAAGACCCTAGTATACATACATTAACACATATGTCACGCGAGGCCTCGGCGTTTCTCATAATTGTTCATAACTCAAGCTGAAAAAACGTGGGCTATATAAACAGTACCTCGTGTATTGATCAAAAACACGAACATGGATTTCAGCGTTGGTTATAGCTATGCTGAAGTGTGTAATTCACTGTTATAAGGCTTAAAGAAAAGTTGGGAAGGAACTCAGAAATCCTCAGATTATTAACCTTCGCTAAGAGAAGTAAGTAAAAGAAACATACAGACTAAAACTTAAGTCTTTTTTGTAATAATTAAAATAATACTGTTCTTTCAAAGTTCTCAGTACTTTACACATATACGTCTTAAATATATATGTCATTAAGTATTCTTACTTATCTGTCTATCCATACATCAAACAAATGAAAGCATCTTAACCCAATTACATACATACTACGAAATAAAGTAAGTCTATTTTGCAAAACAACTTTTTCAAATGATTTTCTCAATGATTCTATAATTTTTATCATATAACATACCTACAAAATTTACATTGCTCAAGATTCGACACTGAACCTTTTGTGATAATTGCTATTAAACTAGTTTCACGAATTTTGCTTTAAAATAATAAATTATTTATCTTCATCAACCTGTATACACGTCTGTATCGTGTCAATGAATTTCTTATGTTTTCTCTATCCTGTCAATGAAATACTTATGTTTTCGCTATCATATAAATCAGTTTCTTATGTTTTTCTACCGTATAAATGAATTTCTTATGTTTATCTTTAATAGTTGCCTTATTGCATGAATATTTACTTGATACTAATATCGTTACTAACCAAATCGCATGGTTTTATTTTCGATATTAAATATTTTATTGTCATAAAAATCGCTTGAATTTATGTCATTAGTGTTAATGTTCAGTATTGAAATAACATGAAGGATTTAATATTGAAGGTAATATTACCTTTAAGCCTAGTATATGTCTCCATCTTCAACATTGGATCTGTAGTGTTATTTCTTTTTAGTATATTTTCTTTTGCTTCATTAGCAATTTCACTATGTTCGTTGGTACTGGTGAATTACATGACCTTAATTTGATCACACATAAACAATTTATGTTAACTGTTATCAGTAAAGTTACACAGTTCTAGCTTGAATGCTAAATATTTTAACTTTGTAGTTTTAAGCATAATTACATGATGTATACTACAACAATTGACCCTTTTCGGTTTACAACTAATAATTACATGATTCTACATGTTCGACACTGAATTTGTTCTTCCCTCATTTTTAATATTATCTGAAAGTTTGGTGTTTGTAACTTCATCAGTTAAAAGCATAACTCACCTCAATACGAATATATTTCAGAACATATACAAAACGCTTCAATCACACACTGCGAATCAGTTTTAATAAAACATTTTAAGGAAAGGGTGTTAGGTGTTTTTTTTTCAAATTTTCTTTATCCATAAAGCAATTCGAATGCATAACCACGCGATTTATTTAATTGTTATCAGAATGAATGTTGGGAAAACGTTTTGTTTATCATTATTATTAATCTATCCTTTCATCAGCTTTGATTAGCTTACACCAAAGTTTTTAGTATGTACCATGTAAATCCTAAAACATTATAATTTATGAAATAGGGTTTTGAAAACGAAATAGTAATTTATTAGTTTGTAGTCATTTTTCTCATTAATTAAAACACACCAACGTTTTCTTCTTTACTGCAACACGTGTGCGCATCATTATAACGATGCATAAATTTGTACCAAATATAAAATATTTTGTTCGGACACTAAAAACAAACTAGCTCTTTGAGGTATACACAATTATGCAAATGATGACATCTTACTTGAACATGTAGATTTATCGATATCCCAAACATTGTATTTCTAATTTTACTCCTTTTTCTTCAGGCCAACGTAGTGTCATTACACAATCTTCTGGTTAAGTCATCGGACTATTAAATCAGTAAATCAAAACGCAGAAGCTGGCAATATTTCCTCAACTTGTAGTTAGGTCAAATGGAGATAGTTTCAACGTAGCATAACTGAAAGCAGCCATCAGGGCTAGAGAGAACGCATAGAGTTGCCTCACCTAGAGATTCAATTACGTTCATTTACATGTGAATTAAAGCTTTGGGATGCTAAGCACAACGCTTTAGAAACGCTCAAACCTAGTAATTATTCTGCTATCGGCTTGCAGGTCTGCGAAGGGTTCATTGGCACACCAGGAGAAGAAGGAAAGCTACTTAAGTTCATAGTGAGTTTCAACAGGGAAAAGACAGTTTTCTTTTTCTTCTTCGATATCCGAATAAATTTGATTATATACGAGAATTTCAAATTACTTTCGACAGAAGAAAGAAAATGGACGTTTACAAACGTTCTCAGTTAGCATAAAACATTACCAGTTCCTTGCTAGATTCAAAACTCTACACTACAATTAACGTACTAGCTTGTTTTAAGGATATAAATACATTTCAGTCCTATTTGTTCAACAAACAGTTTATAGTAAAAAAACCAGTACACGTATTACTTATTTTTCTCTCATTAAAAGCTTTTGAATGAGTCAACAGAGGAAAAGTAAAGCGCTGTTATCAGTCGTGTTTACGTTTATTTAGCAGCAGTTATTGTAAATTATTCAAAGTAAGTATTCACTAGATAAATTAATAGAAAAAAATATCTTACAAATTATCTCAGAAACAACTACAAAATTATAGAAATAATAATTCATTATTTTTAAAGTCTTATGTTTCAGCTTCAGAATGTTCATCTAACATTATTATGTTTGCAAAAACATATCACCAGTATATTAAATGTACCAGTTTCAGTATTATTTTCCCCGAATTTATTTGTTCGTAATTAAGCACATAGCTACACAATGGGCTATCTGTGCTCTGCTCAGCATGGATATCGAAAGCCGGTTTCTGGCATTGTAAGTGCGCAAACATACCGCCGTATTACTGGAGGAACAAATTTTGTGAAACAACACAAGATATAGTGGTTTGGTTCTAAATTTCGCGCATAGCTATACGAGGGCCATCTGTGCTAGCCATCCCTAATTTAGCAGTGTAAGACGAGAGGGAAGGTAGCTAGTCATCACCACCCACCGCCAACTCTTGGGCTATTCCTTTACCAACGAATAATGGGATTGACTGTTACATTATAACGTCCCCACGACTGAAAGGGCGAGCATATTTGGTGTAAAGGGGATTCGAATGAGGGACCCTCGGATTTCGAGTCGAGTGCCTTAACCACCTAGATATGCCAGGCCACAAGATATATACTTACTGTAATAAAGGAATGATCCTTTCTCTACAATTAAAATTATGTAAACTCGACAACTATGCTTATAGTAAGTAAAGATTTGAAAACAACGAATCAAATAATATTATTGCCATATTGAATTCTAGTATTAAATACTTTAACGATGTCATGGAGTAAGGATACTGGTTGTACTTATTTTGTTAATAGTTTTTCTTGAAATGTGTGTGGTATGTGTGTTTGTGTGTTTGTCTTATAGCAAAACTACATCGGGCTATCTGCTGAGACCACCAAGGAGAATTGAGCCCCTGATTTTAGCGTTTTAAATCCGTAGAATTACCGCTGTCTTTTCTTGAAATTTTTGTAGACATATTTGATGTTTTTTGTAAATTTTAAAGAAACATTCTCAAACTTCCTGGATCTAAATCTTACGTTCGATTTCTTGAAAACTTTTCTTCACTTTTTTGTAAATTTTCTCAACATTAAACGGATCGTTTCACGACGTACTCACGTCATTACACAATTTTTTATTTAGTGTGATATTTGGTTTAAATCTATCTTTCACTCAGCTAATTATTTTGGATTTTATCACCACTTAGTTATTAAAACATAAAATCTCATTTGATACCTTTAGTCGTTGAAATGCATCATTTATTGAAAACTGTGTGTAAAAAATTCGAGTTGTAAATTAGTATAGTTATTTTGAAAAGGAAGTTCACGAAATGTATATCAGATTTTTTTTTAAATTTTCCTATACTCAAATGCATTTGAATATCTATGGTATTTTGTCAACAACAATATTTTGAATGGTGAAAACAGACACGTCTGTCAAATAAATGGAACGGAAGGATTGCTATCAGGAACAGTACAGGATAAGAGAATTTTTGCACCACAAGGACAACATTTCCCCACGAGCTATTAAAAGCTCGTGACTACAAAGTTCCTATTTAATATAACGGGTTCCTTTGCTGTAATAAAAACACTTTCAACGATCTTCAGAGCCAAAGAATCTAAGTGATAAAAAAGAATATAGAACAATATTTAACATATCGTTTTATGTACTGAAAGTAATATTAATGTGCGTATAAAAAGAAAAGCAAGTAATGTTCTTAATTTTAAAGCGTCAAACTGATAAATCAATAAGACCTTCTTGTGAGTAACTTAAACTCATTGCTACCTATGGTCAACATGAACAACATCCAAACTTTTATAAAAGTTCTGGAAATAGGCTTAAGAATTAGTCTACACGAAAATGTTTTCAATGCGTTTACTGCAACACCAAAATAAAAGAAACGTTAACTATATGAAATGTTACAATGGATAAAAGGTAATGATATTTATTCCTGTAAGATGAATTACAATTTAATAATATAGCTCCAATTACACATCGACAAGATATGTCGTAATGCATTAATGCATAAGTAGAATTTAGTAGACCATTTAAACTCGAGCGATGTGTTCAGCTAAGCATCAGTTTGAAGCAATATGTTGACTGAAGTAATCATGTGCAAATCTAAACTCGGTTATTACAGAGCAGACAGCGGCCAAAATTACATACCTACATGGTGTGAAATTGTTTCATACCAGCTAAATTTAATATTTAGAAGTAAAAGTTAACATAGGGAAAAAATCTTGAATTTCATGAACAATTATAAATTCAGACATTAAGTTAGACAACTTTATATTTCGTCAGATAATACTGCACAACAAAGTTTTTGCTTCTTGAACACTGTTGAGTGTTCCTTATAGATTTTTAGCTGCTGATCACAAAAAGCATATCCAAATTTGCCCATCACGTACTGTTTCATCAAAATCTTCAGTTTTGCTACAGTGGAAAAATGATATCAGGGCATTTGGAATCCGTCAATGCTTGCTGCTTACTGTTGGTCACTACAACGTGATGTACCGGACATTGAATACAAACAAAAATCAGGAGCAAAACACTTTTAATTATGTTGAACTTAATAGGGTATTAGAAACATAAACGCAATTAAATACGTTATTGCCGGTAAACAGTTAACTGTCTATTTTTCAGAGTTCCTACATGATGAAGCAAAACCGAAACTATATTTGTTCATACCCACCAGGTACCTGTCACAATCAGCAAAAACTTTTCAGGAAGCAAAACGTTTGAAAAAAATTGTTGTGCAGTGTAATTAGAACGATAATTTTATTTATAAAGAGTATTTAGTGTACAAGTCCGAGTAAGAGAAACAAGTCGAAAGTAGTTGAATGTTATTTATAAAGTATGAGACAAAAGTTCCATTTAGTGGAGAGCCATAACTCGGGCAGCAGATTTAAGATGAAACCTCTGAATTATTTTATATTAAATATTGGACGTAAGCCAGTTTTAGTGGGAATAGTATTTTAGATAAGTGGTGAAGATATAAAATATTTCGCGTATATTTGTAGATATTAGTAGCAGTAAGATAAATGTCACGTTATGGATATTAAAAAGAGTCAGATTTAGTAGGTATCGCTAACTGGAATAATTCATTAAAATCTTAACATTTTTATATGTTTTAATAAATCGTAATTCAAGTTTCATGTAAGGTCTAGATTTATTATTCGGTACTTAAAGATTTCTCTGTACTTTAAACAATAGTTAATTTTAATAGAAGAATGACGAAAAAGTGTCATGCTTCTGTATGACAAAATTAGTAAATTGTTAGGAAATACAAGTATTAGATTTCTTAGGTTCAAACCACTAGATTAACATATTAATCTCCATGTTATCAGAGATATAAAATCGTTAGTTGTTAGTTCCTTGTTGCCCACCTATTCTCTTCTATATATTCATATATAAAAACACTTTGTCACTGATCGATATAATACATGTATGTCAATTATAACTATCTAAGGAATACATCAAAACAAGCTCTGCACACGATGTTTCATCACTGTGAGAAAATATTTTAAAATCTAGTGATGTCGCTGTTCATCCGAGCTCATAAACTTCGCATCATTAAAGTAAGTTTCTATTGCATTTTTTTCTAGATTAATTACATTGTACAGCGTTTTTTTTAGTTTTACAAACTAAAACTACATTCTATTGTTGATGACAAAGTTGCCTCTTTTTGATGCTCTGAAGTAATAAGTTTACGAGGAACGTATTGATCCCATCTAAAAAAATCAAACAAGAATGTAATGAAACCGCCTCCTAGAATACGTAAGTTAATCAGGAACTCAGTTTATGAAACAAAAACCATACAGGTGTACTTAGAACCAGATCAACATATTATATATATGTAGGAGGGGAAATAAATACATTTCACAAATAACGCGTTGACTGTGAGTTGGTACCGTATAAAGATAGGTAGAATATAACTATAACAGCTATATATTTCAGCAATCAGGTATGGAAAACCAACAACACGTTCAAGTAATTAGGTGTGATACCCAACAATATGTTCACGAAATTATGTATAATATATAGCATTACGCTCAAGTAATTTTGTATGATATCCAACAAAATCTTCGAATAATTATATATGATCCCAACAATACGTTCGAGTAATTATGTGTGGTATCTAACAATATATTCTAATAATTATGCATGCTAACCAACAATATGTTCAAGTAATTATGCTTGAGATCCAACAATAAGTTCGAGTAATTATGCATGAATTAGATAAGCGAGGAATGAATCGTCTCGATGTCAAGCATGTCTTTAAAGTGAATAGCAGAAAATTAATTCTAAATAACAAAACAATCTGCATGATTTACATGATGAAATGAAGGTGGATAAGAGGTTTTCCATCAATAAGTTCATGTTACGTACGATATACACAATAAAAGTAGTATTCTGAACAACTAATGTTCAAGATAGTTTTCAACAATATTTTAAATTAACAATATATTTAATTAAATATGATTAAGAAGGATAAGCTGACACTCTATACAGTAGCTTCTTCAGAATATTATCAAGATGAAATATGAGTTTGTAGAACATTGCGTTGTGAAAGTAGAAAATCCTTTATCTAACATTGAATTCAATAAACTATGGGTAAAGAAGAATAATAACACATATTAAGTTGCTCATGTTATGCAGGGTATGATCAAGTTAAAAGATGAATTTCTGACGTATCGTGTTTCGGGAATACAAAAACATTCATGTAGTATCGTATTCAGGAAGTAAAGGGCCGGAGTACCGTTATGAAGGAATTTTACTTCTCAGTAAATAATATAAAGATGCCTTTCTTATACACTTTCAACACTAAACTCAGAGCAAGGTGCAAAGTTATATATTTCTTGAGTTAGGTATATGGCATTTCTCGAAATGTGAAAAATAGTTAGCTTCAAAGCGTTATTATTTCGAATTTAGGTTAACAATTTCAGTGTCTCTTCTAGGGTGAAATTCCAGCCTTGTATTATATTTTGCATTTTCATTTAATTAAAATTACATTAAATAAGAAAAAAACCTTTTTTCAATTTGTAAAATATTTCACTTAATATCTATAGAAGAGACTGGCAAAACACTGTTTTCATAAATTTGTGTTTTGTCTCCTGTTTGATAGCTGTTCTGAGATTTGATACACGCACATGCGTGAGTATTGTTTTAGTGTGCGTTCAACGAGAACGCGCTGTAAGATACACGTTCCACTTACCAGTCCATACTGTTGGAAGTAATTTTTTACGTCCTCTAGCGTAGTTGGCGCTGAGAGACCTCCAACAAAAACCTTCTTAGTTCGTGTTACCATCTGTAACGAAGCAAAAAGAAATTCATTAAGACTAGAACGTAGAGTCTTTAGTTATCAATTCTGCATAATTCATTTTATGTACAAATACAACTGAGCCCTAAAAATTCCCATATTATTTTATAAATTATTTCAGAATGTTTGAACTAAGAAAATTAATCGTAGACGAAAGTCAGTTCTCCCGGTTGCTTTTATGTAACAAACTATTTTCAGTACACTTTTATTGATACATTATTTAAGTTTCGTAGATGGATTTATAGTTTGTTCTTGTTAATAATAAACTCTTCGGCCCGGTATGGCCAGGCAGGTTAAGGCGTTCGACTCGTAATCTGGGGGTCGTGGGTTCAAATCCCAGTCGCACCAAACATGTTCCCCCTTTCAGCCGTGGGGGCGTTATAATGTAACGGTCAATACCACTATGCGTTGATAAAAGAGTAGCCTAAGAGTTGGCAGTGGGTTGTAATGACTAGCTGCCTTCCCTCTAGTCTAACACTGCTAAATTAGGGGCGGCTAGCGCAGATAGCCCTTGAGTAGCTTTGTACGAAATTCAAATAACAAATAACAATAATCTCTTTAGTGTGTTATTATTTTCTTGATGCATGCAATATATTACGTTCAAACATTACAGAACTAATTAATACAACTTACGTTTTCAAGTGTAGTGTTTTTTCTCTCTACATCAACAAACTTATTATTTTATTGTTTTGCCTATAGACTGTTATAAACAGTAGAAATAGCTAACAAAAACTGTTGTGGTAGCAAATAACAACACTAAAGTAATATTCACATAATGCCAAAAACAAAAACAGGGGTTTTAAACAGAGAAAGATATTTAACATAAAATGTTTGATTTGGGTTCCTTTAAATTACAACTAGCTTCTCTGTAAGTGAAACGTTCGGGTTACTTAAGCTTTTTTCTAAGTGCTTGATTGGGATTATTTAAGATAAAACCACCTTTCATTTTCGGATTCGAATCCCCGTCACACCAAACATGCTCGCCCTTTCAGCCATTGGGGCGTTATAATGTGACGGTCAATCCCACTATTCTTTGGTAAAAGAGTAGCCCAAGAGATGGCGGTGGGTGATGATGATTAGCTGCCTTCCCTTTAGCCTTGCACTACTAAATTATGGACGGTTAGCGCTGAAAGCCCTCGTGTAGCTTTACGCGAAATTCATAAACAAACAAACAAACTTTTATTTCTACCCATATTGAATATCAAAACCAGATTTTTAGCGTTGTAAGCGCATAGATGTGTCGCTAAGCCACCTCGGAATTATAGAAAGAAAAAAAAACGTACAAATTATACTAGGTTAATCACAACTGTGTCCGCTCTCATGTACGACGTGTAAAAAACAGGTCATGCGCATAACACGTTGCTTTAAACAAATATCTAAGGCAAATAGACCTTCACAAGTCTTGAAACATTTATTTTATTGTACTTACTAATTTATTTAAATGAGCACACACTCACATATATGTGAATATGTAGATACATGTATATATATATAATGAAATGCGTTGCTTCAATACCAGTATTTACAATAATTGTTAATAGGCGATTAAAATTAGCACTATAAAACAATAATGAAATTAATATCAAATGAGCATTGAGAATTTTTTCGCAAAATCCATTGTAAATCCTAATCGTCAACTCAATGTCATAACGGATATTGACTGTGTTAATGTTTCCCAAATGTGTTGGGAATATCCCATCTTCGAGACAAAATCCGAACGCTGATGCTAAACTAGCCAGCAATCGTAGAAAATCAGTTGAGGATATGGAGTTGATTGCTTACACCCACAACGTCTCAGCTCCTAATGTCTTTTACTATCATATATAAATATATATACATATAGGTTTAGCAAGAGAAGTATATTTTCTGTGAAATATATCAAAAACAAGTTTTGTGCTCATATTGCCTTGATTTAAATATTCATGATCTTGGATATCGAAATTCTTGTTGCTTGAAAATATCATAATTAGAATTTAAGATGAGGCGAAACGTCTAATATTATGGTGTCATCTTGATAAACAATGTACTTTTTGAAAATGTAATAATTAGGTCCTCGTTGGTTGTTTGTACACAATATTCTCTCTAAAAAGAACTGCTAAGCCTATTTCGACGATAATATCTTATTTTTATTATCTGATTGCAAAAGTATTGGTCATGAAGCTTTCAAAATAGTACTGGATTACATTCAAAAGTTTGTATGCAATGTTAAGCGACTTTACGATAAAACGGACTGATAACGCAACATATAATTATGTAACTCAAAACTCTTCGTTGGCTGAAAAAAATATGAAACTTAGCACTAAAATACAGGGTTCAATCCCTGTGGTTGGTACAGCACAGATAGCTTATTGCGCAAATATTAGCTTAAACAAACAGGTACCTTATAAATCATTTTCAATTTTTACCTTTTCGATCTTACGCCATAAAGTTTGACAATAATTACTGAATAACACCTTTTTTTCTTCCACAGCTACCAGTCCAACTTGCTCAAAGCTAGAAATTGTTCTAGACTGTATTATGGCTGAGGCTATTTTCTATATTACGTATATAGTAGAAACTTACATTCAAGTTGCAAAACACGTTAGGGAAACATAAATAAAACATTAAGCCAGACATCACTCACTAACATGCAGGCCAACATTACAAACGTTGCAATATTTGATACCTCTCAGCAGAATCGTATTCTCAATGAATGCTGTCATAACACGTGAGGTTGGGTTGTTAAATAAATAACAGAACAGCCTGTTGACGAATTCAGAACTTAAATGATTAAAACCTTAAAATAATGAAAAAAGTTCCATTTCTATGCGCTATAAAGGTTGAGCATTTTAATAATATAAATAGTACACACTGAAAAAAAATTATGAGAAATTGGTTAATATATATATATTCAAAGGGTAAACGCAGTAGACTCAGAAACTTCAAAATTAGTTATTCTGGTTTAGTGAAGATAAAACCGGTCGGAAAGCAAATACACAGAAAGTACTAATTTTCGCTTAAGTCTGAATGAATGTTAAACAAAACTCAACCTTTCTCCCTTGTTTAAACTGATTAAAACACACAGAAAACATTAAACTGGTCAAGCGTAAAGGTAAAATATGTTATTGTGTTTTATTTTTGGTTTTTCGTTTCTCTTAAATAAAGTAAATGTTTTGCTTTTCAAAACAATTTTACGTCAGCAGTTAATGCAAACCGACAGATGTTGATGCGTTTTTTTCATTTCATAAGTTCTGTTTTACAGCCCATTTACTATTCCTACCTTGACGTGCGTTGAAATAGTGGGAAAAACAACCAATAGTCGTCACTTACGAAACTAGCCTACCATAACTTCAAGCTAGATCCCTGGGGTATACCACGACGGTGTGCCTCTAGACACCAGAAAAGATAGGATATTTTCCCATTTAGAAAAAGACTCAAATTTCTCTCGTGCGCTCCCCGGATGGTGAAATCGTATACAGATGGGAGTTCAGAAAATTACTGCATATCTTCTGCATACAATGAAAACACCACCTTGACATAATTCTATTTTTGCATATGAAGTCCTGGGTGTATATTAACCAATTATGTCTATTTATACAAGTTTGTTTACTTAAAAGCTCTCCTTCTGAGTTCTGCATTTAGTATCACATTTGATAGTGCAAATTACGTTACTACTAATAATGATAAATATGTAATCAGATTGGAAATATGAAGCCCATATCTCTTTAAAACTGTGCCTTATAATTTTTATTCAACACATTCAGTTTAGTTATTATAAATAAGTACATCATTCAAATATAATGTTCTAAATATTATATTAATATTTTAATTACGTTACATTAATTGCCTAGGAGCCTTCTAACATGTTATATTATGAATATGATAAGCATATAAAATGAGAACAGTGTTTAAGTCATAAATGGAAATAAAGAAATATTTATGTAGCATATATACGCATAATATAACATGTTAGAGGGCTCTTAGGCAATTAAAGTAATATAATTAAAATATTAATATATGTTAAAATTAATATAAATATGCAATTCAACAAATCACGTGATAACCACAAGTGACATCAGATCGACGTGAAACGAGATGTACCAGAGCGGCATTTTAGTAGTGTTGTGTTCTTGTTTCATGAGGACGTAACAGTTGCGACTCGTAATCTGAGGGTCGCGCCAAACATGTTCGCCCTTTCAGCCGTGGGGGCGTTATAATGTGACGGTCAATCCCACCATTCGTTGGTAAAAGAGTAGCCCAAGAGTTGGCGGTGGGTGGTAATGACTAGCTGCCTTCCCTCTAGTCTTACACTGCTAAATTAGGGACGGCTAGCACAGATAGCCCTCGAGTAGCTTTGTGCGAAATTCCAAAAACAAACAAACAAACAAACCGAGCAGGTTATGATCTAGCACGTCGTTCTTATAAAGAGTTATCAACTTTTAATAATAATTATACTACATGGTTCGTTAGTCGTGAGCTAAATATGGTGAATGCTTGTGTCTATGTTTTCAATTAGATGCTTTTTATAGTGAAAAATTATACATGAAAATCAGAAATGGATCATAAAATACCTTTTGAATGTTGTGATATTTGTAACTGCCTTTACATGTCAATGGAAACTATGTAAAATGTTACAGAAATTCCAATAGTTCATTTCATTATCAGTACAGTGGTTTGGCAGAGAGAACATATAGACGTATGGCACAAAATTGCCTCACTGCTGTTAACACTGTCGCGAAACCAATAAATGAACTGAAAATTTGGGCTTAGTCAACAATGGGAAATCTATTTCGATAAAAGTTAAACAAAAATTATAACATGTCTATTAAATTCAATTTATTAAGACGATAAGATACCTGATGGATTCACAATATCAATGATAATTTTTTTTTATAAATTGGGAATAAAAAAAAGACTTCAATGACTGTAGACTAATTTCATTATTATATTTAATTAGAAAAGTAAAAGAATTGTATGTTGGTAACAAAGATTTGACTCTATTAAACGGTGGACTCAGCAGATAGCCTGTTGTGGCTTTGCTATAAGAAAACACCCACACACACTATAATATGCGGTGTTCCACAAACCTTTACTTCGGGTTCACTAATATTTAATCTGTATAATAACGACATTGTAAACATAAGTTTCAAGAGTAAAATATATAAATATACAAATCTAAATAGATTATATTATAATTGTGTAGGTCATTTGTTAGGTCACACTCGGAGTATTGTGCTCAGTCTTGGAATCTTTACCTCTGAAAGTACGTAAACTTGTTGGAAAGGGTTCATAGAAGGGTTATTGGGATGATTCCTGGGATGGAAATGTTAACATACGAGTATAGGTTAAAATCTCTGAAGTTTTCTCTTACAAGGGTTCTAATTGAGGTGGTTTAGATTGTTAAGAGAAATGGCAGTGTTGATGCGCCATGTTTTTGCAGATTTAGTGGTGATAGTAGTAAGAATATGAGACACAATTATAAATTTTGGAAAGCAAGAAACCATCTTTAGCTAAGACATCTTTATTTTTCTGAGAGAGTGATTGGCTACTGGAATTGGTTGCCTTTTGATTTGGTGAATGCAATTAAATTAAATGATAAGAGATGGCTTTGAGGTGTTTCGTTTTTAGGGTACAACTCAATTTAGTGTATAGAATATAGGTGGACCAAAACGTTCCTTGTTCTCCTATAATGTTATATTATGATACAGCTTGTTTTTAGCTGTGAAATGTTAATGTAAAAACTGACAAAAACTTCTCCAAATTTATTGAATAATTACTGATTAAACAGAAACTCTAATATTTCACTTACAATACATAATTATTATTAATGAACAATTTAAAATATTATATTTAAAGAGGTGTAAGAACAACATTTATTTGTAGAAAATAAGCAGTATTGTTATTGTAGTTGCATATATATTGATAATGTTTGTAAAAATGCATTCCTTGAATTAATCATAGATGATATAGTTGGTCTTAACGTACAAATACGATCTGCAATAAATCGAGACCTTTTACGGCAAAATTATGGAGGATACAGGACATTTTAACGATTAATACAAAAATTAATTTTGTATATTTAGCACAATTTGTTATTCATTATGGACTGATAATACGTGGCTCAACACGTAACACACACAAAAATTAAATATAATTCAGAAAAATGTAGTTGATAATTGTAAATAAAAATGACGAATTCAATTCAAATGTTATATTAACAAATGAAATCATAAGAAATTAGTTATTTAAATAATATGTACCTCAGGGAATATTATAATTATAAATTCTTACTGCAATCCAAATAACAAAATAATAACCTTCGTATGTTTAATGCTAGAACATTTGGAAATAAATAATATGAACTCCAAACTAAAATGAACGAAAAAAGATACATTGTTTCCACTTGTTTTTTAATATTGTGATTGCTAGACTTTCTTCTATTTTCCAATTAAATCCCATCATTATTATACGTGTTCCATACGTATTAGTTAGCAGTTTTTAATTACGGTATTCATCTTCATCTTCAGTTAACTGCTATTTATTACTCACTCCTTTAACTACTTTGAAGTAAATGTTACTGTTATTATATGTTGACAACTGCCCCTATTTTCTAGTAAAATATTACTATTATCATATGCTTCTAAAGTTATCCATTAAAAGTAATTTGTTGCTGCAAGGTTATATGATCATTACACGAATGTTGATGATTTTGTTAATACCTAAGAAATGGAACATTAAGGTTCAGTTTTTGGTCACTATAATAAAGTAATCATGAATGGCAGACATGTTAATAATCGAATCTTAAATGTAATAATAATAATACTCATATACGTCTATATACTATTGAATAATATTTTTCTTGTATTTCTTCCTTCTTTAAAATCCGTTTTCCATTTTCCAGAATATTGCTTTTTCAACTCCAAGTGGCAAAAGAAGGTAACAGTTCTGATAATTATCTTTGATTTGTTTGTTACTAAGAACAAAGGTATGCAACAGGCTATCTTGTTGTGTCCACCAATTTTTTAATCCATTATATATCCCTAGGTATACTCATATAAGTTTAGGCTTACAAATGCAACTAGGTCCCTATATTTAGGCATATAGATATAGCTAGATCCGTGTAAGAACTACTTATATGCATACACCTATTACAAATAACAAAATGATAAATAGAGAAATAATGATATAAGTCAGAAAGCAAAAATTGAAAAATAACTACAAATATTGCTAAATAATATATTGTATCATCATTTCTAAATCATGGACACAAAAATTACTAGAATTTGATTAAATGTATGACTTTAATTTTCTGCATAAAAAATAAAGTGCATACCAGAAATTTCCAGCCTACCAGCTAAAAACTTATAAATCTAGAGTTTAGTAGTATCAGGATATACCTAAATCTCTTATTATTTAATGTAGAGCTGAGAGAAATACACTGCTGGCCAAAATCTTGAGGCCAATGAACATCAAGAACAAATTTGCATTTTGCGTTGTTAAACTCAACAATTTGAGGTGAGCTTCGAAAGATGAAAATAAGAAAAGGAAAAATAAAAATAAAAAACTTTTGTAGCATTTAATAGGAAAAATGTAAACACTATAAAATTAGCCTAAATACTAGCTGATCAAAAGTTTAAGGCCATACCAAAAGGAAGTCCTAGACAGTGTAGGAAATGCCCAACAAGAGATCTCAGTAATGAGTTGCATGGCCGTCATTGCGAATAACTTCAAGCATTCGTTTTGTAATGGTCGATATAAGCGTTTGTAGAAAACTGGGTGGAATGTTATTCCAAGTGGTGAAGATGGCTTCACAAAGACCATGCACTGTTTGGAATTAACATCCATTTCTATAGACTTCTCTTGCCATCCACCCCCAAATATTTTCAATGGGCTCAGTTCGGGCGAACACACTGGATGGCACAAAAGAATCACGTTACTCGCCATGAAAAAGTCCTTTGTCCTGCGGGCATTGTGGATTGCAGCGTTGTCCTGCTGAAAGATCCAAACATTTCCACACAAGCGAGGGCCTTCAGTCAATAAGGTGCTCTCTCTAACATGCCAATGTAGCCAGCTGCTGTTTCACGCCCCTGTGTAACCTGAAGCTCCATTGTTCCATGGAAGGAGAAAGCACTCCAGATCATGATGGAACCTCTTCCACTGTGTCGTGTAGAAAATGTCTCCGGTGGGATATCCTTATCGTGCCAGTAACGTTGGAAACCATCTGGACCGTCCAGGTTAAATTTTTTCTCATCAGAGAACAAAACCTTCTTCCACTTTTCCACGTCTCATGTTTGGCGCTACTCAGCAAATTTTAACCGAGCTGTTTCGTGGTGTGGAAGGAGGCGTGACCTTTGAAGACGTTTACGGTTTTTAAAGCCTTTCTCTCGTTGATGCCGTCTTATTGTTATTGAGCTGCATTCTGTGTCCGTAATGGCCTTAATCTGGTTCGACGATTGGCTGGTGTCTTGCCGGACAACCCGTCGAATCCTCCTGCTCAACGCTGGCGACATTTTCTTGGGCTGACCACTTGAAATTCTCCTTCCGTATCTCTCAGGGTCTTTTAAGAAATTTGCATCAGCAGTTTTACTACGTCCAACAATCTCACCAGCGATGGAACATCGAGAGAGATCTTGCTTTTGCAGCTTGACAATCCTGCCACGTTCAAACTCTGTCAACGTCTTAGCCTTTGCCATATTTTTACTCAATGTAACACAGGAGATGTCAGTGGGAGATGTTGACAACGCTAATGCTTGAACACAAATGACTAAATTTTGTTACGTGCGTACCGATTAACGCTTCATTTAACTACGGTCTTAAACTTTTGACCAGCTAGTATTTAGACCAATTTCATTGTGATCACATTTTCCCTATTAAATGCTACAAAAGGTTTTATTTTTATTTTCCCTTTTCTTATTTTCATCTTTCGAAGCTCTACTCAAATACGTGGTTAAGTCTAACAACGCAAAATGCATTTTTTTTATGTTCATTGGCTTCCACTTCTTGCTTCTTCTCTGTACGACATTTCATGTTTCCAATAAAACATTCCGTATCTTTTAGTGTCATCATTTCTGCTGTTGTTGTTTACAGCGTATTCTGACTTTATTATTTTTCCATCTAATAAAATATTAATTTATTTTCTTCTCTTTGGAACACGACATAAATGAACATTTGTCGATCTTTTTAATAAAGTCATTGTATAAGTGATTCTTACGAGTACGATATTGCAGAAGCAAGCCCAGTTAGTTGTGGAAGTGTTCGCGCATGTTCGAGAGAAAGCACCAGCCTTTTTCAATTACGGAGAGTAAGAGAGCAGTCATATATGTGTAGAAGAAAAAAGAAAAACATATCAGAGTATCAAATGAAGGCTCTCCGAAGTTTTTAAATCGTTTTAATATGTAATTGATCATGGATGAAATTATTAGTGGAAGTTCCCTCACACAGAAGAAACCTTCTTAATCTCACTTTGCCAAAAAAAAAAAAATCCAGCCTTTACTATTTTAGACCAATTGGTTGGCCTGTTCGCCAAAAGTTGCTATAGTGATCATTTTGGCCTTATATGGCGGCACCAAAACGGCCTATTAGACCGCGGCTTTGTAACCCATGTTACTTCCCAGAAATAAATGTATCTATACCACAAGCTTAGGGTTTGTAGCTTTAAGGATGTGGCCGTGCATAAGGAACAAATCAGAGAGAAACAGAGATACATTCACGTTTATATATAGTACGATGGTATAAAATAAAGCAGACCTACATTTCTCATTACATCGTGAACCATGTTAACACAGAGAACAACAATGTAGAATAAAGCCGACCTACATTTCTCATTACGTAGTGTACCACATATTAATACAGAGAACAACAGTGCAGAATAAAGCCGACCTACATTTCTCATTATGTAGTGTACCACATATTAATACAGAGAACAACAGTGCAGAATAAAGCCGACCTACATTTCTCATTACGTAGTGTACCACATATTAATACAGAAAACAACAGTGTAGAATAAAGCCGACCTACATTTCTCATTACGTAGTGTACCACATATTAATACAGAGAACAACAGTGAAGGATAATGTCGACCTACATTTCTCATTATGTAGTGTACCACATATTAATACAGAAAACAACAGTGTAGAATAAAGCCGACCTACATTTCTCATTACGTAGTGTACCACATATTAATACAGAAAACAACAGTGTAGAATAAAGCCGACCTACATTTCTCATTACGTAGTGTACCACATATTAATACAGAGAACAACAGTGAAGGATAATGTCGACCTACATTTCCCAATCTTTACTATAAAGCTCAATGATACATAAAATAATGTCCTACAGTAAAGCGAGCCTGCATTTCCCAGTCCTTAATGTTATGTTTACTGATTCAAGAACTAGCAGTATAAGATATGTATTAAAGTTCTCGATTCATGGTTAACGTTAAGTTTACGTGTAATTCCCATATCCCCCGTTGTTTTACGACTCAAAAAGAGCGTACATACAAGTTAGCTCACGACTGAAGGTAAAATTTCAATATACAAACATAATAAAAGTGCTGTTTTGTTTAAATAAATCTTTCAGGTACAATAATATGGTTTCTAGTCCAGTTAAGTGTGCAAAGTAAAACTTCTTTTTTAATATAAGATAACAGAATGGTTTGTACAGTGTTTTTAATACTATTTCACATCACTAAGTTTGTATTTTGATAGTTTGAAGATTAACATTTCCATGTGTACAAAGGCTCCCTTGGAAATGACACTTTTTCATGCACCTGAAGACCTGACGCTTTTCTTCTTTGCTTAAGTAAATCTCAAACTCCTTAGCGAAATATTTAGTTTCTAACAAGTTCATCAATCAGTAATAATGGATAATAACAGTGTAATTTGTCTGGTACATTTCTTCTATTCTAATTTCATAGTTTGTTTTTAATTTGAAAGCTCACGCGCAATATTGACCCTCTGCTCTCATGTTTTTTGCCGAAAAATAACTTAAAATTCCCGCAAGATTATACCTCATTTTTTGTAAAAGAAGGCCAAAGTTATACTTAAACTTTTAACATGTTTGTCACGTCTTTTGTTGTATTTTTTGTGCTTCGAAATATTCAGTAGAACACTTATTTTTCGACTTAGTTCGTCGTTAGAATACTAAAACTTGCCTATTAGATATAGTGAAACTAGCAGTTTTAGAGATGTATCAATAGTAAATACAACCTAAGTGAAATGGTCTCTAATGGAAATCACTTGGCGTCACGTGCATGTAATGGCTGCAAGTACATGTATCCTGTAATGAACGCTACTGGCTGCCAATAATCTGTTTAAGATGGTCCAGCCTAGAAGACGTGCAATTTCTAGCTTCTAGGTTTTTCCAGACAATCCACACACCACCACATACAACTTCAACGAACAGGTATTCATTAATGTGGAAAGTAATTGTAGTATACCGTCCAGTTAACCAGTTAGAGGCATGATAATTGCATTAAACAGAAACATGAAACCTGAACGTTAGAGTACACAAGATGACAGTAACTTTGTCATTTAATGTATTCGTCACTGTCACTTACGACAACAGATTCATTATATCGAGATATTATTTTGCTCATATTTGAGTACGTTCTTGAAAACATTTTTCAATGATAAATAAACGTTTTTAAATTATTTCATTTTTGGAAAAACAGCCACACTTTTACAACAGCAAAAACAATCTGTAAATTATAAATGAGGCAGGTGGCACATTGAATGCTAAAACAATGTTTAAAAGTATGAAATATATAGGGAAAATATATGTATTTGTTACATATTCTTGAGAAAAAGCTCAACTCTTAGAAAATAATACATTTCAAGTTCCATGAAATTTTATGGTGTTAAAATCGAGGTCCAAATAATATTGAAATATTTTTGTTTCCAAAATTCGTTCCGAAATCATGGTAAACATTTGCGAAGGTACATGTTTACACTCACATTAAGCTATCTATACTTTAGAAAAAAAATGATGATTGGTACAAGACAATCACTGGAAATATTCCAGCAATCCTTTTATTTTTTTATTTTTAGATCCAACTATAGTCCTGTTTTCTGAATCATCTCCCTGGTAAAAGGTGACTGTATAAGAATGTGGAGGAAGCATTGCAATGATTCTTTTATTGTTTGTCTGAGTGCGAGTTTTTTCTTTAATTCAGAAGCCCCTTCTCCTCTATTATACTTAAACCTAAGAATAATCGTAAAAGAAACTACGGAAAGAATGCAAAGTATTTTTTATTGTTTGTCTGCATGCAAGAGTTGTTTTTCTGCACTCTGCTTAGGAAGGAAAAAAGATATTCTAAAATGGTACCATCCTTCAGGTAAAAATAAGTGAATAGCAAACTATATTACGAATTGGAACTCTCATTATGTTTTTTTAAGTTGTGTGCAGACAAACGTCTCATAATAAGAGATACTATTTGTTTCCTTACAATTAAGTATTTTTCTTATTTCTGCTGTTACGTAAGTTCTGTTCACTGAACCATCCTTCAACCAAAGAGAAACTAAATACCAAAACATGAAAAGTGTTAGAGTTTTATTGTTTGCCTTTACGAAAGGTTTTTAAAATTAACTTGAAATCATTTTTCAACTTAACTTATTTAAATATTTTATTTAAGATAAGATATATTATTGTTTCCTGAATATTTTTAGTAAAGAATGTTTGGGACTTGGCAAATGTTGATCATCCCAGCAGTCTCTTAGTTTTGACTAGAAGACGCTGGAACATCTTAAATTCCCCATTCATTGAAATTTTGGTCCCAAAACAATTACGCTCCACATGAAAAATATATTTCTCTAAAACGTGTATTTTGTTTAACATATACAACTGCAAGGAATTATATCGTCATTTTAGTATGCTGAAGATCCCCTGCTGGTACAGCGGTAAGTCTACAGATTTACAACGCTAAACTTAGGGGTTAGATTCCCCTCGATGGACTCAGCAGATAGTCAGATGTGGCTTTGCATAAAAGAACCACGCACACACAAAACAACACAGTATACTAGAGGCTTTGTGGTGTGTCAGTTAAATAAATACAAGCATATACTTATTATTATGTTAAGTTAACCTTTCCGGAAAGACAGCAATTGAAAAAATAATGTGCGTGTAATTAACTGAAAATAAAGATCACCAAACTAATATTCTTAACTACTTAAAATAATATTGAAAACATATTGTTTATTAGCCAAATATTGGTATTCAATACTTTCATATAACTATTAAATATCTTGAAATATTTCTTAATATTAAAAACTACTCGATATTAAAAATTACTCGATGAATGTAAATGTTAAAAAAGTACCCACACCTCAATGTCTGAAGCTATTACACGTATTGTAACAATCTAAAAAGTACCCACACCTCAATGTCTGAAGCTATTACACGTATTGTAACAATTTAAAAAGCTGAAACTGCGACTATCTATTGCTTACTGTTAAGACAAGACCTAAAGTATTCTTAATATTAAAGACTGACTTATATGAAACTATCTTAGACAAAAGCTATGAATAAGCATTATATTATGAAGCAAGTGATGGCAAAATATTTTGGTTAATAATATACACTGTTCCTGCCATCGTGTACTAAGATTGGGTGTAAAAAATCACTCATAATGGTTAAAACCTGTAATACAACCAACACTTGTGAATCTAGTATGTAGAAATACATTGTAAGTTTGTTTTATCTCGCATCAGAGTTATAATATTGTTAAAAAAATAATACCTACACTCATCACTACAACCAGACATCAAACTGTTAAACTTTACTTGATAGTAAAAACAAGTCTAAACCTTTGGTACATATACTGCTGATTTGAAACATTCTACAAGCTTCGGGTTAGTGAACCCACACCATCGTAAGGTTTCACCGGTTTCATTTCGTCACCAAATGTAAAAAAAAAATACACGATAACAAGAACTGACGTAAGACTACCTTGTACAGTCATGCTCACCACGGTATAGAACTCCGAACTATAGTAGTTATAGAATTATAACTCTTATAACCTATTCTTGACCCACCTGGGGACACATTGTACGTATCGATAGACTTCCGTATATAGCACGTTAGTTGATAACGTTATGCAAGTCGTCATCCTTATGAACCTAGCTTGTAATCAACGTGCCCACTTGTCCGCCATACCCCAAATTCGAACATATATTTCTGTCTTATCCTAGCTCTTAATACCTGTTTCCGCCTGCATTTGAAATGCATGCATCTTCATACTTCCAAACCCTTATGTATGTTTCCAGCTTTTTCTCTATCACTGATAAAGATTGTAATATTTTATCTACCTCAAACCGGGACTTAGATTTTAACATTTGTTTCAATCCCTACTATAGATTCCAACATCTATCTCAACTGAGATTTGGAAATGCAAATTAGTTATAATGTTGTTATGATCAAGACAATTGAGTAAAAGGGTTAATTACTAAGAATAATTATTTCCCAATTATTCTAAATACCAAATAATGTATATGTAAAAACGGCTCGTTTCGGTTGAAAAATTTTTTATGTAGAAGAGCGAACAACCTTCTTCGGTCATCGTCAGATTCACAAAGAAAGAAAGAGGTAATTGACCGAAAGCTGACCATATGTTTGAAAGGGGTTGTGTAACTGAGTATCGGAGTGTAGAGGGCGGGCTTAGATGTTTGAATATACGTGTTATTCAAATAACCTATATTTCAAACCCATATGTTTGAAAGGGGTTGTGTAACTGAGTATCGGAGTGTAGAGGGAAGGCTTAGATGTTTGAATATATAATTTTATACTATTTATTTTGTTATTATTATTTATAACAAAATAAATAGTATAAAATTATATATAATATATTATATTATTTATAACAAAATAAATAGTATAAAATTATATATAATATATTATATTATTTATAACAAAATAAATAGTATAAAATTTTCTCAACCCAAACGAGTCGTTTTTAGATATATATTTTTCTCTACAAGTGGGTTTTCTCGACATCACTGATAAATACTAAATACTGTTTTATAAAACACAGTTTAGTTATCGGTCACTACTCTTGTAAGAAATTACAATGGAACAATTTTGTAATTGTTATCACAAAAACAACAATAACCATTAAAAAATATAATGGGATCGATGATATTGTAAACATCGCACACTCTTATAGGATTTGTAACATTTTCATCATGTCAGAGTTATAATAAGTATCAGTAACATGCTAATAGTGTCAGTGAGCATGTTTATAAATATTCGATACAATTATAAGGTACAATAGTTTCATCGTGTCCTAGTTATGGAATAACACATGTAGACATTTGAATATGTTACATTAAAACAGTTTTTGTTTTAAATACTGAAATCAGTAAGTCACTTCTTAACTTTAGTTTATATATATATATAAAATCGCGATGGACCTACGAGTTTATATTGATCGCTTTTTTTGACATATAAATGTCCCTTCCGAGGCAAAATAGTCGTAAGCTCAGATCATAAAGATATGTTCATATCGGGGATTTAAACTTTCTAAATGGAAATGCTCCTTTTACTTAATGGTATTAGATAAAAGGAAGTTGGATCAACTTGGAGTACCAGAACCATCAAGAAAGAGACCTAGAATTATACCCCTGCAGTGGTAAGAAAAGTGCGTCGTCTTTTAACAGGCGATAATCAACAAACACAAAGCTTAATGGCGAAAACTGTAAAAGTGTCCCAAACAACATTAAGCAATACATATTCAAGAATAATTTCCATGCACATGAGTTGGTTTCAAGAGCATATTTTTTCAACATTCACTTTCATTAAGCAGCTGAAAAATAAAATGGATATCCATGCTGTTTCATAACAATTCAAGTTATCGGATGCAGCGTCTATAGATATCTAAAACGTGCGCTGAGAAAGCATTGCCCTCCCACACTAGATAAATTATGGAAAGCAGCAGGAAAGAGGGGGTGTGCTTTGGACATGATAACTTATCACCGATCCATTTTGCAATGTAAACAGTGAAACGTTATTGTTAAGGTGCATGGTCATCAGACAGAAAATGACTGGACACAGAGACATGGACTTTAAATCCATTTAAATTAACCTCAGCTTCTAATTCATAGATGGAAAGTATTAGCAGGTTATTCTTCTGTAATTTTTCATAAAAAGAATGAACAGAAATTGAAAGTTTTCATAATTAATAGATATACTCAAAATATTTATATATATATATTTGAAACATAAGAATAAGAAATAAAATATTTGTTGTTAATTAATAGGTGTTGTTTGGAATTTCGCACAAAGCTACTCGAGGGCTATCTGTGCTAGCCGTCCCTAATTTAGCAGTGTAAGACTAGAGGGAAGGCAGCTAGTCATCACCACCCACCGCCAACTCTTGGGCTACTCTTTTACCAACGAATAGTGGGATTGACCGTCACATTATAACGCCCCCACGGCTGAGAGGGCGAGCATGTTTGGCGCGAACCCGCGACCCTCAGATTACGAAGCGCACGCCTTAACGCGCTAGGCCATGCCAGGCCCATTAATAGGTGTACATTAATAAAAACATTTATAGTTCTTTGAAACATAAGAATGAGAAATAAACTATCTTTTGTTAACACTATAACTCTTATAAAAATTGCTTTTATCTAGAATATTTTTAAAACATCGTTCATATAAGTTTAGGTATTAACTGTCACTTAAAAAGTCACTCTCATCTCAATTTACACGTATTAACGTGTAATAATTGAGATGGTTTTATCATCATCAAAACAAGGTACAAAATATTGTTGCACAAGGTAATAATATGGGCATAAACAATACTGGGGAGCAAATGATATATTTTTTTAAATTATTTACTCAAGGTTTTAATAGAAATAGCAGTTACAGTGCTATCGGGTTATTTCTCAATATGTATTTCCATTATATAGCAGTGCCATAATTACAAACTTTATACAAAACTTAAAACAAAATACATATTTTTTATACAGAAACCGTTAGAAAATAGATAGGTTAATCATTATAAAAAGCAATACACATCAGAATGTTTACACGTACTAAAACATTAATGCACTAAACATGGTCATACAACTAACCTTAGGAACCAAGTGCACTCCAAAAGCGGTTGAGAGTGGATGAGGTCGTTATAAGAAACACGCATTAGTAGACAGTTATGCATAGCATATAAAATCTATAGAATAGGTCTTACATTGATGTGGATATAACTTCATACATCAGCTGAGATTCGGTAATGTCCCCAAGAGGTACAGCAGACTATATACTGTCACGCTAAAGCTCCATTTCAAAAAGATTTTATGTCAATTATCGATTCTAAAAGAGGGGATAATTTGCAAAACCAGTCTTCTTTATCTATACCGCTTAGTTGATTTGCTAAAAACTATCACCACGTTGTATCTATACAGCCAACCGAACTTAATAATAATCACAGTGAAACGCAAATCAATGCGTTAATGGATGTTTGTAGACTTTAGAAGTTCAGATTGATTATTGACGGTCCTAATTATCACTACAATTTTCTCAACCTGAGATCACAGTTTAAAAACATACATGCAAAACGAGAGAAAACTTGTTTTTGATAAATAAAAAAAAAATAAGTGTTGGTTTATTCACAAGGCTTTAAATATCAAATGTCACACGTCACACACGAGTTTCCGAAAAACAATCTTTATTTACGTGTATTATTTACGAAATTTAAATTTTCAGTTAATCAATTTCTTTGTCCAAATCAACACACAACAAATTTAAGTTTCTTCAGTGGCTAGCTTCATAAAAAGATAGAAATAATTCATTCGTAAATTAATTAAATACGTTTTTATTAATAATGTGACAAACAGAACAAGTTTATGATTCACTAGGTTGATGAAACCAAAAAATGCGGACAAATGGAAGCTCATTAGAAAATGACAATAATCACTTGCTATGATTATATATAATAAAATATCATCATTAATTAGTTTTTCAGACTACCTGACCTTTTGAGTATTCCACTCACGTAATTCTTGTGAATTTTTATATCAAGAAGCTGATAAATGCTAGTCTGGTGCAATAAATATTCTCTGAAGTTTTGTATATCATAGTTTTAACCGACTGCTCAATAGCAACGTAATAATCTGAGAGCGTCAAATAAGAGCGTACTGTAACTCAAGCACTCGTACTGCTGATATAGTGTCTGTTTGCTTAGTACCAGAGTGATAACATTTATAAACACAACCAAGTAACACCGTGTTGCAGAAGTCAAGAAACGTTCCACAGAAGAATGCAACATTGCCAAACCAGAAACAAATGAAGTCGTTAATCAAATTAATGTAACATCATTAAGCAAGATTCGGAGAACCATGTAAACCTAATTTTGTCACACAAGAATCATATATACTTAACATTGTCTCTCAAAAGTTATAGAAACTGTTAGAAAAACATGATTTCTTTGTTATTCTGTGGTATTTACTATCTGTGGTAGTATGAAATACATTCTGGTAAACACTTTTTTGGCTTAACGTGTGATTCATGATACCAACAATCTCCTCTTATTTCTTGTAAACTGGTATGTGTGTTAATATCTGTGATACTAAAATAACAAAAATTACATTTTAATGTGACAGCCCTGATTTATGGATCATATAACACGTGAAATGTAGACCTAAAATTGTAAAGGTATTAGCCATGATTTATATATTATACATATAACACGTGAAATTTACAACTGATTTACTACTTACTATAGCTTTTCTGCGATAACTGACTTAGTGCCGTGCTCGTGTAACGTATGGTGCTAACAATACTTGATTACCATGTAACACACAGAGTTAATAAGAAGATCTAATTACTCTAATCTATCCTGCAGGCCATATACAGAGAAAAATACATAAAAAGTGTAAAGACGTGAAGTTATCACCCAATTTGTGTAAATAATATAACATAGATACTTATGTAGTTTTTAAAGATTATTGTCTATCAAAGCCTATAAATGTCTCATGGAATGATGAAGCACATTCCATCATTCCTGGAAGTGTAAACACAAGCAGCTGCATTATATTCGTATAAAGTAATCCACATGTACATTGCCTACACGCCTCCATGATTCTGAAGTGACAGTGTTGTGTGCTTTCACAGCTAATTTTTGGTACTGGACTGTATTTTCCTGAAGAACCACCAGCACATAGACTGGACCTGAAAAGTCACTATTTTACAGTGCTATGATGAAATTCTCACGATCAATATAATTTTATGTTGAATCAAGGAATTTTATAAACACTACAGTTTCATCCAGGTTTGTGCTCCTCCACACATTGTTAACAAGCTGAAACACTCTTGAAGGAGCACTTTCAGAACGTAACACTTTCATATCAGTTTTCTTATGAATGACCACCTAACCTAACAAAAGTCAATTTCGCACAGTTCCAAACTTCAATGATGCAACTATACGGAAAGACACCAGAAAGCCAGATGAGGTGTGCACTGTTGCTGTAATAACCGTTGTCGCACAGATGCAACGCACTCTGGATGACGGGGGTTGCATATTTTAAACTGTTACTGCGATAGACCGGATACTAGACTATAGTGGTGCCCTGGTTGCAATATGTAAAAACTAAAATTTGCATCCAAATGAAACCATTAATACTTCTGTGCAATTTCACCTTCTTATGCAGTACCGTTTATAAGATATGACATGCTGAGTTGCACAAAAATATTTTTATAATTACCCTGTACAACGCAAATAAGACGACTCTACACCTGTTCTTACAGGTACAGATAACAGAATCGATATACGACTTTATTTCTTTTACATTTTTAAAGTAATCTAGTATCAGGTAACCATACTCTTTGTTAGAAGTCAGGACTGCAATATTATTTGACGACCCTACTTTTAGAATTTCAGCTAAAAATGTAAGGTAAGCCTACTTTTAGGTAAAGAAACTACTAATATGTGAAGAACAAACTATCTCCATATGTCTCCAGTTTTCTATAGGCTTATTACAACCGTCAGATAACTCCAATTTTCAGATAAACTGATTTATTTTCCAGTACTTTCAGGTGATCATATTTCTTCGTACTTGCGGTGTACGCTGAAAATGGGTTACTCACTTTTATAAAAATGTAAATTAAACTACAATTATCCACTAATTCAATGTACTTCAAAACTTAGAAACAAGAACAGAGATGCTGTGGATTTCTCTCCTTAGTCGTTTTTTTAATAGACTAAAGAAACGTCCAGAATCAATTATCTATAAAAGTTTTGTTAAAAGTTTGAAAGCTTTCCCTATCATAACTTTAGCCCGCTAATTTCGAAAAGTATTGCTATAGAAATGGAATTTGACATTTAGCCTCTTAAACTTGCCTATGAATATCAACACTCAAGAAAATATTCGATATACCAACAGCGTTTCTATAAACTTAGCAAAATTAAACTATTTATCAGAATTCCTTTTCAGTATATTGAGAGCTGTCTGCAGCTATGTACTCATCAGGAATGGTGTTACACTATGTCCAGAGTAATTTAAACATCGTGGTCGTTCATTTAGGGACACTGTGGACCTATTTTATTGCTGACTAACTATAGCCAAACCGCTTGTAGTAGGTTTGGATGAAAGCTGATACATCAAACAACTCAAGTATTTTAGTATCCATACCATTTGAAAGAAGGAATTGCATATATCTACTATTCTGGAAACTCTGATTCCATTCCGTGCGCCAACTTCTTATGATACATCATAATTTATTGCTGGACGTAGTAATAAGATTGCTCTGAAAGATTTTCTGCAACACAATAAGTTTCTCTCACACCTTGGACAGAGTGATCTGGACTCAGAAATGATGAAATGTGTTGAAAAGTTTATCTGAAATGTTTACGGTTTGACAGAATCCCACATCACTGAGAATGAATGTGTCATTTTTGTTCATACGCTCATAGTCATTAGAAACTCTATCCACAACAACTAATACTCTTCTTTTATCCAGATATCTAATTACCAGGCACAAGTTTGGAGACAGGCCCATTGATCAAGTTCAATACTTCCTCTTTCATATGTAATGATAAAAACTCAGGAGGACCGAAAATTGGTGTTACAGCTCATGACATTGTCACCAGTACCACATACTGAGTGTAGGCCAGATTCTGTTATTATTTAACAGGAAGCAGGAGTAGGCGATAAAGGTACAGGACAGCACGACTTGTCTACAAAGGATCATGCAAATGTAAGGAAATTATATCGACGTACTTGGCGCTTGGTACTTAAGAATTGTATTATCAAATAAGTAGATTTGTCATAACAAATCACCTAATAAGATGTTGCTTCAATTTAACTGTATACCAAAGCTTGTTTATTTATGAAATATTACAACGTTAATATGTGCGATGAACTGGTGTGCACTAAAATGCTTACTTAATGTTTAGAGAACCAGTTTCATTGTTTAAAAGTATGTATTTTCAGATTAAGTGTTGTATTTATGATGGTTTATTCAGTATGTATGCTTCAGTTTCAGTTTATTTTAGTCTAAACTTGTAAGAAGAAAGTAAACATGCATTTTCACAATTGTAAAATGCATTAAATATTTTTAATACTTCTTGCAGATGAGAAATTAAAATACCTTAGCTCACATAAGGGTTGCAAATACTGTTACCACTTTCATTTGATCTACAGCCCATTAAGAACCGGCTGAATTATGTTAATCCTAATCGATAGGGAAATAAGTTTTGACTTTGTAGTGATTTCAATGTATTATTTTGTTCTCTTTGTAGGGACCTAAATACTCAACATGCAGAGACTTTATTGTATTACTTTGATTAGTTGGCCCAAGCTGTGCTAATGAGCCTTGATAGGCGAAACGGCAGGCACAGCAGAAAGTGCGGCGAATCAGACAATATAATAGGCCCTTACGTCACAGATTATAAGTTTAATAATTTTAACCATCTGGCAAAAAGAGAGTGAGTGTGTAAAAACAACTTAGTAACAGCCACATTTTAATTAAACACACCAAAATTATTTATGAAATACTTGTTACTAAGTTTTAAAAAAATCTTTTAAAGTTCCCTTTTTTGAAAACCCGATTATTGTATAATCCCTACCACAGCTTTAATTCTACAGCATATCAACGTTATCCGTTCTTCGAGCCTTCTGATTTAGATGAAACCTATTCTAGAGTCAGGCCTCCATTAGTCATTTCTATCAGTATAATCCCTGAGATATGTAGAAATGTTTCCGTAATCTTAAATCATTTCAAGTGATGTCATTCTCTCAGGTTTTAAGAAAGTCCTTAGATGTTTTGCGTACTATAAATAATATCACCACATTTTAAAATATTACAGGCTAGAACAGCTTACATTTTAGTGTTCAATCTTAGTTCACGTAATGTTGTTCTACATTTCCATTTCTAACAAAGTGACAAGATTATGAATTTCGTTATTAATTTGGTGAATATTTCATATAATGTTTAGAATTCCTGCAGAATTTTAAGTAAAATTAATTTTAGACGCGGTTAGTTTTGAATTAATACTAATTAACAAGTCAGTAGATGTTAACTAATTCATTATATTTCAATATTTTACTATCATCAGTAAGTTCCCCGCTATCATTAAAATACAACATAAATAGCAAGTTACATGAACATTCTGGTACATTCGTGGCATCAGGCACAAACTCTATTATGCATTAAAACAATACAATTTACATTACAATTAAAAACATTTATTTTTGTCAATCAGTTAGAATTGTTACTTTATCATGTGAAAGTTAGTAGCATTTCGTCTACTGTGAAACTTATAACAAGTTATTTTATATAAAAAAAAACGAGGAAAGAAGAAATGTTCTTGTGTAATATTTTAAACGAAAGGATATTCTGCTTTCAAGTAAACTACTCTTAAGAATACATGTTAACCTGTTGATTAATAAGTCATTATGTATGGTTAAATATCATTTGATTTGGCAGAATGCCAGTGTAAGTCGTTTTAGGCTCCACGAATTGATGTATACATGAAAAGTTTGAGTTCCAAAGCAAATTACACAAAAAGGTTAACTTGCGTTCTCTTTCATTACATCCTTCCTCCAAAGATTCATCAGAAATGAAAACCACTCTTTGATTCCACTCAAGCGAAGCACTCATTTGTTGTTTTGGTTTTTATGCTAACTATTTTACTTCATTCGTTATAATATTTTCTGGTGTCAGCAAATCTGACATTAGAAAATTCAAACATAACACAATAAAATGAACGAGTGAAGCATCTTATTAAGTAAGAAACATTGCCACTCGCAACAAAACGACAAACAATGGACTCGGGAAGTACGGGGTATGCTTAACTCAGTTATAAAGTCCATTAACTTAAAGTTAAACATAATGCTGAGCTTGAACATGTGTAAGTCTATTAAATATATGTTTGTTTTTTCAATATATATACACGTATATAAATAAGTTTATTGCACCATATTGCTTACAAGCAGATAATATGGCGTTGCTCTAATAAAAATGGCTTTATTTGCATGTTAATTTATTGGTCTATTGTAAAGTTTCTTTGTACACAATATTTTTTTCTTGTCAGAAGCAAAAAAAAAAAGAGATTATAAGGATAGAATGAAATGAAACTCCTCGTAGACTTTAAATTGTATTTTGTTCACGTGTAGAATGAATAGAAGGCCTTATACAGAGATGATATATTACCAAAAGAATCAAGCCTTTTCAGTTTGAGACAAACTAGTCGTTCTGTTGGCCAAAAATTGCTGTATTGGTCACTTCGGCCTCAAAAAATCCTCTAACCTTGCAGCTACATAGTCCATGTTACTTCCCGTTGCATAAAATTGTATCTATAGCCCTAGTCTGGAGTTGTTTTAAGGATGTGGCAGTGCATAAGAACAGACTCACAGAAAAAGAGGGACTTTTGCGCTTATATATATATTTGTGATGTGACATTCAATGTTTATGATTTGTTCTTGTTGTTTGTAGAATCTTCGTACAGAGACACACTAGCCGTCATTGATTATAAAATGATAAACTTCAGGGAAAGCAGCTAGTTAACTGTACCCACTGTCAATTCTTTGGCTACCCTTGTCTAACCTATCAATGTAATTTGACCGCTTACTCTTATATCACATCTATGGCTGCAAATTGTAGAGCACATTTCTGAGATAAGGGCATAACGAGATACAATTTATGAGTCCTCTGAATTACAGCTCAAGTCACACAAACCATCAGATCACATTTGATCCAATTATCACTTTTCAATGATTTATGAGTACCGAATCAAAACATATCTACAAAAATCTTATAAATAAGTTTTTGTTTTTAAAGAATGACTATGGTTATTTTAACAAGTTAAATTAATTAAAACTCAACAAGGGAAATCTACATAACTTAAAACGAATTATATTTCGTTACTCCACTTAATTAAAACTTAAGTTTATTAAGACATTTATTTTTATTACTCAATCAACGTTTACACATAGCTGTATTTCTTTGTTTTGAATTTCGTGCAAAACTGGTCCGGCATGGCCAAGTGTGTTAAGGCGTTCGACTCGTAATCCAAGGTTCGCGAGTTTGAATCCCGGTCGCACCAAACATGCTCGCACTTTCAGCCGTTGTGGCGTTATAATATGAGGGTCAATCCCACTATTTGTTGGTAAAAGAGTAGCTCAAGAGTTGGCAGTGGGTGATGATGACTAGCTACCTTCCCTGTAGTTTTACAGTGCTAAATTAGGGACGGCTAGCGCAGATAGCCCTTGAGTAACTTTGCGCGATATTCAAAACAAAAGAAATCGTGCAAAACTACCTGAGGGCTATCTACGCTAGCCCTTTCTAATTTAGAAGTGTAAGACTAGAGATAAGGCAGTTAGTTTTCACCACCTACTTGAATAGGGGGATTAACCCTCAAATTTAACAACGCCCACCATGAAGGAGCATATTTCGTGTGACAAGGATTCGAACCCACACCTTTTATATTACAACTCGATCGTTTTAACCACCTGGCCCATGCAGTCGTGATAAAAAAAAACCTCTACTTTTACTATTTTTAGCCACTAGCAACGTGACAAGGTTTCAGATACATTTAAAACACATTAATTCATATTTTTGATGGCTTCAAATATTAAGTATATAATTTTATACCTAAAAATTAATGAATTACAAGTTTTGATTTAACTGCTACGTCGATTAAAAGGCTTAATTTGTAAATGACGCCGGAACAAAAACGGAATACGGTAGGTATTTTAGTGTTTTTATTTAAAAAAAGAACAAAACTGAAAACGATAAGAATTCTAATATTGTTTGGTGAGATAACAAAACTTAGTACTTTGTTTGTTAGAGTGTTATTATATTGAATATATAACAAGATAATTTCTAGTTTCTTAGTGGAAAGAAAAAATATATAGGAGAATACAAATGGCATTGCATGTTGTAATCTTACTAAACAGAAGAAAAAGGTAGAATTGTTGTGCATCCTAATACTCCGAAATGGGAGAAAAGAAATTGGAACTTTGTATATTCCGCTCATGTTGAGAAGACAACCGAAATGAAAATGTTGTGTATTTTAATATTATTGACTAAAAAACAGAAAATAATTAGAATTACTATGTATTATATAAAATGATTGTAGAAGAAAATTTCATTTGTAATTATTATATCCTAAAATTTACTCGTCTTCTCGGAATCATCACGGGCAAAGCGAGTTTTATTCACGAAAGTTTTGACATGATATACTGCGTTTCATAAACTATCTCAGAAAGTGTTTAATGTGATTTCCGTCATTTTCAGTTAACCTATCAAGTCTATTCCTAAATGAAACTACTGCAAGAATCATCTGTTCTAGGAATAGTTAATTATTCCTTTCTACATGCTGCACACTAATAAACATTTTTATTCACTTCAATAGAACAAGGTAAAGTAATTTGAAATATGGTTTCACATTTTAATAAACATTGTGCATTCGTATTCAAAAAGGGGACAGAAATTAAAAAATTACAAGAACTCGTATTTTACCAAGTATGAGGCCAGATATTTTATATTTAAAATGCATGAGTAAAAAAAAAAATCCCATCAAACATCAAAAAATAGGACACCCGTGAAACAACGTTTGTTATTTAATATGTGAATATCTGTAAATATCAGTAAATCAATTGGTTCAAACCTTTAAATGCTTCATTTAATTTATTTAACTAAAATAAGTTTTGTGCGTCTAATTCTAATTACATTTTCTTGAGCAGGAATGTATAGCTAACTTCCCGAGAAAACACGTGTTTGAAATATGACAAGAATCGGATTCAGTACTCCTTTCAACCTCAATCACATATCAAGAGATACATGTACGTAACTAACAGAACGACCTTTTATAATTTAGACGTGGCCGTTCCTAAGTTAGAACTGCTGTTTCATTGCTGTGTTTTAATATTCTGTGATGTATCCTATCACACTAACAACAATGTAACTCTTGATCTAAGAAGAACCAAAAAGTTATCAGTGAGGCTAACAGAAGAAAATTACAAAAGGAAAAACAACTGCGAGAAAAAAAGGGTAACCCAGTTTTCTAATAAAAATGTAAACATTATAGATATATAAATGTGTATCTCTGTTTATGTTTCCTAAAATGTTATTTCTTCTTATATGCCAACAACATACCACCAAACAGAGGTCATGATTTGTAAGCTATCTAAAGATAGCGATTGGTTTTACGGATTTACCTCATTCATTTGTATTAATAAATCTCCTTTAAACAAAAGATGGATATTAGTATTAGTCTTTGTGATGTACAGGCATTTTACAGCTCAGCTTAGAGTAAAATATTTCTCACCCTGTCCACATATTGGTTTTACGGATTTACCTCATTCATTTGTATTAATAAATCTCCTTTAAACAAAAGATGGATATTAGTATTAGTCTTTGTGATGTACAAGCATTTTACAGCTCAGCTTAGAGTAAAATATTTCTCACCCTGTCCACATTATCTTTTTTTTTTTTTAAACATAGAATCGTCTCAGTATTTAATAAGACATTTCTTACAAGTGTGCATTTCATGGCTAATGTAGAGTGGTGTTATTTTTCAGAGTTTGTCACATACTACTTAAAGTAACTCGGTGTAAGAAAGGTCCCATCTGATCTGTTATATTTTTGTAAATGGAACACAATGCCACACAAAGTAGTAAACTGACACTGTAGTGCGATCATACACAGATCATTACAACAAAGAAGAAATCTTCAAGCACAAATACGCGAGCAACCACTGTTAGACTACAGAAAATCTATCTCGCTGAACTTCTTTCACTTTTATTTTCGACCACGTCGACCTTCTCTTTCTCAGCGTTTTTTCCCAGTTACAGCCATTACTACCCATAGCTTACACTCTCTGAGTTCTGTCTTCTCCATGCCAAGCTGAAATAAAGGAAATAAAAAGTGCAGTATGAAAGAAAGAGATATAAGAACGATCTCCAAGGAATCCTTAGAAACGAAATCTCGAGGCCGTATTATAGGCTTTAACAGAAATGCTTTTAGAACTTTGGAGATCACTCTTCATTGAACACCACCACTGTGACGTCAATGAAAGGCTACTCACTGTTGGTCTGTTAAATGATGATATTCTGCTCTCCAAGGAGTCTGAGGTTGAAGATTCTCTCCTTAGGGATCCACAATTTCTGTGCATCTATTATGCACTCGGATTAGGAAAGATGGTTTACTTCACTTTCACAAAAACCTCTATCAACATTTAATTTAATGTTGGTGAAGGATGCCGGTCACGAAAGACCTTTGTTCCCACAAATGACTTAAAGTTGAACTTTTAACACCGGTTAACAAGATTCCGTTCTTGCAAAAAGTGTCTGTTGGCGGAACAGAAGTAACAAATAAACCCAAATAACATCGTCGAGTGATCAGGGTTTGTAATGTTCTGAACTAATTCTATTTTCTCGAACCCAAACAAATCTCCTTTCATTGTGATTACGTTAGCTATATACTTGTTAGAAAATAAAGTGTACTTTTTAATCGTCTTAAACGGAATGAAGCATAACGAAGTAATGTGTGTGTGTGTGTTTGTGTTTTTGTTGTAGCAAAGCCACATCGGGCTATCTGCTGAGCCCACCGAGGGGAATCGAACCCCTGATTTTAGCGTTGTAAATCTGGAGACATACCGCTGTACTATCGGAGGGCGCCGAAGTAATGATTATATAACAATACAATAAATAGAAATATCTTATACATTTTCCAACTGTCCTCTTACCTGTTTAGAATCAATTTGTCCGCTACAGTTAGCAATTTCATTAGCTTACCTATCTGGCGTCACATATATATAACACGTTTACACCTCTGTATGCCAACAATGAAATACAACAATCTTTGAACTCTTGTAATTATTTCTCTTATTACTATTTTCTATCAGTTTCGTTGCTTCAAAGGTCAATCTTCACGAAATAATTTTACAGATAGTCTGTAAAAAAAGCATTCAACAATAATCAACTAAACATAAATAACCCGAATCTAAATGCATATTTATTTGGTATTCGAACGTTATTTATTAATATTATTAACATATATATATACACTAGAGGCAAAACTCGTGCTTCGCCTACGAAAGATTTTTTGGGGAGGTTGTAGTATTTTATATTTCAATGCACAACTTTTGGTATACTAACTGTAGCAAACCAACAATATGTAAAACTGTTTCTTGCGTTGGTTATCTTGTATAAGCTTCATAGGGGATTTTTAAAATGTATATTTAAATAGTTGAAACAGATAAGAAACCTGTCTAAATTACTCATGCACAAGGTTAGATACGTACACTTCTGAACGAATTTGATGCCCGTACGGAACATCTCAATGACTACGAGGTTAAATCTATTACACAACACGTGATATTCACCAAACACATATAGTACAAAAGACACTTTGAGCAAAACGGTCTGATCAGATATGAAAAACCGATTGACTTAACTAATAAGAAACACCACATCTAGCAAAGCTTTCAAAACCTGGTACCGGAGGTAAGTATTCAAACTCAACACTATGATGGTACCAGTATTCTGAGTGTCTATAAACAAATAAAAGAAATTCACACATAAAACTATAACACAGTAACATTTTTGTCTGAGACAGGTCTCCAAAGGATGACAGATCCATTACCCGGAAACTTTCCTTGCGTTTCCCCAATGACAAGTGGTATTTATGTCTGTGGTCTGTAACGAATTCACTATTATGTATTTATTCTAATATCAGCGTTTGTGTAAGTTAAATTTATATTTAGAAATGCATGTAACTGATATTGTTAAATGTGTACTGCGAACTTCCTGCTTATTTCCTAAATTTGTAGAAGATTCTCGAGTACTAACATCAACAAAGTACTAGTGGGTATATACAATACTAGTATTGTTACCTTTGATGAAATTTCTATAAAATCCCCTATGAAGCTTATAAAGAATAACCAACGCAAGAAACAGTTTTATATATTGTTGGTTTGCTACAGTTAGTATACCATAAACTTTGAAAGCAATAACTGTGATAAACAATCGGGAAACTGCAGATATTTGACCAGTAACATTTGTAATTTTCGAACGTTACAAAATGTTTAATTTCAAAAACTTATCTTCAGACGTTAGTATTTCTAAGAGGAATTTAGATATTTTCGTCGGAAAAAACTTACGCGTCCTCAGTGAAGCAGCAAACTAGCTAGCCGTTAAGTGAACTATACTGCTATCAATTCGAAATTTATTCACTCATCATGAACCGTCGATAAAATATTCATTTCCAGGCCAAGTAAAAGACTAAGTATTGTGTTAACAAAGAAACTGTGTATCATTCTTGTTGGTAAACATGATAAATTTAATACATGTTTATGCTTAATTAACTTCTAAATGTATATACCAACTTAGTTTCAGCCTATTTCAAATTGCAATAAATAACGTAATAAACTGGAGACTCCTTTGAGATAAACTATAATACGAACAGAACTGTTAAAAACCGGGTTTCGGTACCCGTGGTGGTAAGAGTACAGATAGCCTTTGTTTAGCTTTCGTAATTCACACTAGTATCTATACCCACCATTTACGAACATGGTGATGTAGTCCGCATTTCCTCACTCTGAATTTAATTTTTAAATATTTTAATGAAGTTTATAAAGCTTCCCACGCACACACATACTCAATTACATGTAAACTAGCCTATCTTTAGTTTCTTGTAGAAGAGCGTAGAATAAAGCACTAAAATTTAAAACTATTCGTTTATTAATTTCATACATGTTTCGCATCGAATGCAGATTTCAACTATAAGGTATAGACGACTAACAAGTAAAATTCATATAATAAGTTTCTCTATATTTTTGTATGTATATATATATGTATTTTATTGTATATGTATACATACAGTCACATATAAGTAAATCTTCTCCATACATTTGACATAGGAGCAGCAGTAGCTATAACTTACTAAAATTACGTTTTTTTTTATATGTATACATACAGTCACATATAAGTAAATCTTCTCCATACATTTGACATAGGAGCAGCAGTAGCTATAACTTACTAAAATTACGTTTTTTTTTAATTCGTTATAAGAGAGTTTCTTATATTTACGACTTTTGATCGTCTGGTATCTATGATATACTTCTTTAATAGAAGAAAATATCTCAAAGAAACTGGCATCTCTATAGAATTCCTTCAAAACAGATAGTCGTTAGAAAAAAAGCCAAATATCAACTGTGAAAGGCACACAGTTATGTTTGGTGTCTTTTGTTTCATCTGGAGTTCTGTTTTTCTAACGTGGTGCTCTTTAGAGAAATAAGTTTAAAACCGTACGGTGTTTCCTGTGTCTGGATATACCTATGCTTGCAAAAAGATCTTTAAATTAATCGAATAAATGACGAACTCTTTTCGTGCATGCAACAACAGTTAATGTTTTATTTCCAGTTTCTTATTCTAATGAAAGGACACAAGTGAAATCATTCATTCATCATTCATAACGGGCGTTTTCCAGTAAAATATGCGGACAGAATTACATAATAGCAGAGCGACAAAGGGACTAAAAGGAAATGAAAAGAAGAACGGTAGCGCTAAAAATAGACAGAATTTTTAAAAAAGATGAAATTAGACTCAACTTTTAAGTTAATGAAAAATTTATAATTGCATAGTGTCTTATACCTATCAACTTAACTCATTAAGCTGATAGGAATCGACGTTATAAATTAAGGCCCAACTATAGGTATATTAACATGTTTATGTTAGAAACAAATATTTCGAACAAAAAGTGAGGTTTCCATAGGAATCCAGTTGTAAACCAGAAAAAAGAAACTTTCGAAGCTCGGTTGTATGTTGTTGTGTTGTCACAATTTTGACTTTTTTTAATTACCTACTGAAAAAAATGTTATTATTTTTTAATAATTAATTAAATTTGTCATAAGATATTACGTTAAGCCTCTCATAATTTTTCATATTAAATTCTTAATCACGTACCTTACGAAGCTACAAGCAGTAGAAAACTTTATAATAAAACAGTAGTATTTTAACCACACTATATTCACCATATTCGAATTAATGTTTCTCCCAGTCCAGAGTTCGTCAAGCCAGCTGGGATACAAGAAACACAGTGGTATGAATACTATTTATATAGGCAACTTTTACATTTTCTCATTTCTTTTTAACATCTTACAGTTGTGCTAAGTGGGCAAGTGGATAATTGTACCGTTAAGTTTTAGAGTTTATTCTACAGCAAAAGGCAAATTATTTTCAATAATCCATGTTTGATTTGTTTATTTTGAATTTCGCGCAAAGCTACACGAGGGCTATCTGCGCTAGCCGTCCCTAATTTAGCAGTGCAAAACTAGAGGGAAAGCAGCTAGTCATCATCACCCACCGTCAACTGTTGAGCTACTCTTTTACCAACGAATAGTGGGATTGACCCTCACATTATAACGCCATAACGGCTGAAAGTGCAAGCATGTTTGGTGTGATGGGGATTCAAACCCCCGGCTCTCAGACTGGGAGTCGAGTGCCTTAACCACCTGACCATGCCGACCCTCCATGTTTGAAGTCACCACATTGAATGATAAGTTCATTTTGAGAAGAATTTAACAAAAAATATGATTAGGCAGAATATTTGAAATTATTACTTTCCGTTTAGGAAGAAAACATTTTTGTTTAAGTCTGTATTTTCTTACTTCGATTATTTAGGCTTCTTCCTTAATCTTAATTACATACGTCACTTGACACTACACGTGTAATGTTGTTCATGTCTTTACGTGAAACTTATAAATAACGATTAAGTAACTCTTTAGAGACAAAAGATTCTTGCTTTGAGAATCTTAATTTCTTGGACAAAAGTTTTATGCACTAATTTATTTTTCCATTTTCTCGAAGCTTGTAAGGAGATTTTTCATACCAAATAGGATAAGATACAAACTGCAGTAAGGACTCTACAAAAACACTAACACTGCTTATATTTACTCCTTACACAAATTAAATACGCGGTCTCACAAGAAAAACGTTTGAAAACTCTGGCTAGATAATAAAATTACCTTGTAATAGCAGTAAGCAGAAAAAATCAGAACAGTCCATATACTTGTGGAGAAAAGAGAAACGGATTAAGGCATAATATCATTAGATAAAGTAAGTAAGGTCAGGGACAATCGAGCTCACCCAGACAACACAAAATACAATTAATCCAGAGTGAAGGCAATAGAGAAAGAGCCCTTAACAAATGTTCATCTGTGCAGATTGCACCATACGAAGAAGTTTTCTTGGGTTTGAACAAGGGTATAACATTCAAAAGAAAACTGAAAGCATTAAAGTTATATTAGTGTCCTGAAAAATTCATGGGCAAAATAGGAAGAATGAAAACTGAGAAATTGTCTGCTTGACTGTTAAAAATCTAAAGTCTCGACAAAGTCATCAACTTCACAATTCATACATGTTGCACTTTGTTTCAAGTAATTATGTCTCTTTGGGAATAAATTAATATTACAAGGCAAGAAATATTGAAATAACTTTGACTCCCAGAAGAGTCCAATATTTGTTATGTATATATTAAATGAGAAGAGAATGCACAAATATAATACAAGTTAGACAGGATATATTTCTTTTAGGTGGATCATAACTACGATGTCTAAATTGTAGAGCCTTCCTGAAACCTAACTTAACCAAGTTTAATCTAACTGATCTTGGTCATTTTTATACCATTATTCTGCATTCATTTTGCGAACATGAATACAAGGAAATGGAAATAATATTTCATTAATATTTTCAACTTTGTTATCATTTTTATCTTCACTTACTGCAAATAAAGTGACTAATTTGTTTACTATTTAGTTTCATTTGGAAACGTTTAATAATACTTCCACAGTATGTGAAATTTTCTATTTTAAAACCTCTTACCATAGAACAACATTTCTATAAACTGTTTATCAGCCCAACTGCTTATGACTTTGTTCATTACAGTATCATTTATGACGTATATGTCACGACAAATTAAATAAAGTATACGAGTGATTTCATCCACGTTTTTCATCAGTTGTTTACGCCCAGTGAAGCAACAGATAAAATACATGATAACTAAATATGATGGAATATATGTACTTTCATCGGTAGTGCAAGGTATGTAAACAAGTCAGAGCTAGGTAACAAGATTTCTTACTAAAATTGTTCTTTAATCGAATGAGCACCCGAGTTGAGATTCTAGAATATTTATATTTAGTAGTAAAATGTATTGATGAATACGATTAATGAATTTGTTTCACTGACAATACTTCGCTAGTTACAATCCACAGAATATGAATAACCTAAATTCATATGGTCAGAAAGGAGGACTGACCAGTAAACTGTTCAGGAATAAAAATCACATTTGGCCTAGAAATATACTTATATACAATAACATTACCCCTAAGCGGGTTACACTTCAGGAAGGATTCTTTTCCATTTCTTATTAAAGATAACTTCTGACTCTCCAACATCGCGTGATGTGTTAATTTGTGACTCACGCGACATCTATAAATAATATATCGTTTTGTGCAATTAGATGTTTGTTAGTATTTATGTTGAGACGTTTAGCTCTCCAATCCATGAGACAAGATACATAGTTTCTTAAGTACATCACAATTCTAGTGGCACGATAAAAATATTATATTGCCTTAGGACAATGTCTGGTTCAATGGTCCCATAAAAGTAGTACAACAGAGTACAGTATCGCATCGATACATCTTTGATAGTAAATCCGCTTATTACAAGCCCGGTGGTACCTTTTATTTCCTACATCATAACTGAAACCCCACCGAAACGGTCACAATCAACGACGTCACAAAGAAAATATTGTTCATCTCTGAATCTCCAGCTTTGTTTATTTGTTTGTTTGTTTGTTTTGGAATTTCGCACAAAGCTACTCGAGGGCTATCTGTGCCTAATTTAGCAGTGTAAGACTAGAGGAAAGGCAGCTAGTCATCACCATCCACCGCCAACTCTTGGGCTACTCTTTTACCAACGAATAGTGGGATTGACCGTCACATTATAACGCCCACACGGCTGAAAGTGCGAGCATATTTGGCGCGACGGGGATGCGAACCCGCGACCCTCGGATTACGAAGCGCACGCCTTAACGCGCTAGGCCATGCCAGGCCCCGAATCTCCAGCTACAGTGAAGTAAAATTATACAACATTACTATACATAATCAATATTTGTGTTCAAAGTGCTGCCATATGATATCAATACAACGTCTTCTTTGTCAATGTTCGTTCCTGTCTTTGGTCTATCGGCGCTTATGCGTGAATGAATCTGTAGTACGTAGCCGCCAACGCACATTTCCTATCGTCTAATCTTAAAGGTTCACCTCGAACCGTTTGGCAGTAGCTCAGGCATTTTGGAGACACAGCCTGTAAGGTATTGTCGTTTTAAATTGTTTTTTAAGCAAATATACTGTGTTACAATATATGTGTTTAGAAGCAGTTGCAGTACACTGCTTGTGTGCGGAGTTTAATAGTTTTCAAGCTTTCAGACCTTTCACAGAGGTTGATTGGTTTTTAATTACGCGCAATTAAAAAAAAATCCGATACCACTCGCATACCTCTTTACGTATAAAATACCTTCTTTAACCGCTCGTATCACTAAACATACTACATGACTTTAATTACCCATAAATACTACCGATACACCCAAATGCCACAACTTATTAACACCTTTAATGTATTTCGCATTATATACGACATTTTTTAATGTGAGTACATTACCTGGGCTACTACCCCTTTATCAATTATATTATCTCTCATACTTTACTCCCCTTTTTCTAATTTTAGTATAAATTCTGCTGTTGCTAATACATACTGATCATTCCTTACCTATACATTTTATCAATAAAAAATATAATCTCTTTTCTCGCTAGGGGTTTACTATAGCACTAAAAATACCTTGAAACAAATTAAGTATATTACAAAGGGAAATTGAAAGCAGTAAGAATGTTACAAATGGAAATTGGAAGCATGTTTTATCGGATCTGTATGGTGATTATTCCGAGAACAATGGCAATCAATCTGTGTACAGAAACACAGAACGAACTTTTCTTGTTAAAAAAGTACGATAACGCCTAATGGATCTGCAACAACACTGACTTTATACTGTTCTTAATAGAAGGAAAACGGAGAATCAGAACGTGTATTAATTTACATATAGCTTCTGTCTCAAAAAGCTTTATTTATAAAAGTAATACCTACAATATCCTTAAGTCATGAAATTTAAACATTTTAAGAAATTACCTCATTGTTTCTTTAAAAAACTATAAACGAGAAAGACTGATTTCAAGTTAGTAGTGTTTTTATTTCAGTTTACACATTATAATTGTACTCTCTGACTAAGGTTATACCTTTGGGAACAAATGAAATGCTTTTCTTTAGTAGAGGTTTTCGATTAAAATCGTGAAACTTTCGGGTTCTTGTTTGTTACTTACACGAACAAAACAGGTAAAGACACAATGACTATATCATCACTACCAAATGCCAACTCTTGGTTACTCTTTTACCAACGAATAGTGAGATAGCGCATTATAATGTAACAACTCCACACCTGAAAGAGTAAGCATGTTTGGTGGGACGATGATTCGAACCCGCTATGCTCACGTTGCGAATTAAGCGCTCTCACACCCTGGGCATGTAGGACCTATAACAGAGAAGATTCTTCACCTATAGTCCGAACCAATAAAAAAATCAGGTATTTTATTGCTATTAAAAATAAAATTCTGCATTACATTTTACTTAATGGTACTCTGAGCTGATAACTTCGTAAATGTTACTTGCGGTTACTTCCACTTCAGTAAAATCATTATTAAGAATATTTAATTAGTACAATGAACAATCACTGTCACATCACTACATGAACTTGGCACTAAACAAGGTAGGTGTAATTTTATTTTTAAATTTTATATATATATAGTTCGTAATTTCTTCTTTTGGTTTTACTAAATAAACTGCGTTCATTTATATATATTTTATAATATTTGACTCTATAAAAAAGTTCTTCAAACAGAGAATGGATCCATAGGAGAACCAAATTTTTTTTTTGCGATATCCGTTATTATTTTATTTATTTCTCTTTGTCTTTTCCCTTTGCCGTTGCTATTTAAAGAACGTTCACGACCAGAGTCAAAATGACTCCAAAATTCAACTGCTCCAAAAATGAAACCTTCTAAGATTACGCAGGTAGTCTCAAATATATTTATTTATTTTAAAAGTGTAAATAATCCTTCTTTATATATAACTAGCTTTTAACCCATCACAGGTTGACAAAATGTAGAGTAGTATATGAACTGCATTAGCTTGACGAGCAGTGTTGAAGTGATTACATAAGTCGTAGTTCCGACCAAGCCAACCATGATTGGTTACATAAATCACATAGCCAATTCCTTCAGAAAGATGGGAAGCAATCAGATACGCCTCATTTTCAGCTGCATAAGAGAAAGAGACATCAGAGTAGAACCACTAGCATACGTTACATATGAAGTTTTGACTCCTTTAGATGGACAGATAAAGTCGTACAGAGCTTCTTATGCATACTGCACAGACTAGACTCTGTTAGCTAGACATAGGGGCATCCAAATACGGCTGCTCACACGTATTCCGGTTCCTTCTCTGTTATCTTGACAAAACTTTTGCTTAGTAGAGACAAAACTCTTCATAAATACATCGCATATCCGACGTTTTTTCTCGATAGACAGACAAGATAGATAACAAATGTTTCCACAACTGTGTAATCAATTGAGAGAATAATATAAAGAATGGATGGCATAACAAAATTCTGTTTTGAAAATGCAAGTATATTACAAGTGCAATGTAACGAAAACATAGTTTATCACCATTTTCATCGTCAAAGCCAGTTTCAAATGTAATTACCGTAAGAGCAGCGAAGACATGAAAATAACAATAATCATAATACGGAACTGATTTACTATATCAAATCGGTTTAAATTATGTGTCTTTGTCCCATTATGATCTTTCTTTTCTAGAAACACTTAATTTTAAGCTGATTTAACAACGACCTGAAGAATAATTATTGTTTCAACTTTTTATTCAAATCTCTACATCGGTCTGTTTGTTTTTGAATTTTGCACAAAGCTACACAAGGGCTATCTAATTTAGCAGTGTAAGACTAGAGTGAAGGCAGCTAGTCATCACCACCCATCGTTAACTCTTCAGCTACTCTTTTACCAACGAATAGTGGGATTGATCGTCACATTATAAAGCCCCCACGGCTGAAAGAGCGAGCATGTTTGATGGGACCCCCAGATTACGAGTCGAACGCCTTAACCCACCTGGCCATGCCGGGCCGAAATTTCGGAATTTCGTATAGGTACCAATGCAGTTGCATAACATCTTTGGTGTAATTTACAGAGATGGCAGTGGGATATTTTTATTTTAAATTTACAAGTTATATGCAAGATGAATATAAGAGAAACGCATTTTGAATTATTTTTATTATTGATAATAATAATTTGTTCAAAAAACAGTTCAGTGACCTCTCGAAAAATCTTAAAAATTATTTTAAGCTGACACAGGTTCTTGTTTAAAGTATAATAGAAATATAATATTTTTTTGTGCAGTTAATTATAAAGAAAGATGGGTAAGTGTTATGAATTAGCTCTCTTCATTTTACTTATAAAAAACCCACCAGGCTATCTACAAAGTGCACCGAGTGGAATTGAATCCCTGACTTCAGCGTTGTAAATCCGTTGACTTACCGTTGTACTAGCGAGAAACGAGAATTTTGTACTTTTTTAAATAATGGGTATGTGTATGTTTTCTTATACCAAAGTCACATCGAGCTATCTGCTGAGTCTATAGAAGGGAATCAAACTCCTCATTTTAGCGTTGTAAATCCGTAGACTTACCGCTATTCCAACGGGAGACTTTTCCAAAACATCTGTTTGGAATAAGTGTGTTTTAATTTCGCAAAGTTTAATAGACGTCGATTAAATCTTCTATTATGCACACGAGGACGGTATTAATTAGACCCAGTGCTTTCGCGTCTGTAAGCGTGTAACAATTATATTTCTGTCCATGTGAATCGCATAACATGTCAGGCGTCTTGCTCTTCCAGCTACATTCACATAAACGCCATATTTTCGTACTGTATGTTAGGCACAATTTTATAATAATATTTCATTGTTCGAAACAACAGCAACCGGAGTTAAGGTCACTAGGACCTTTACATTCATCAAATTCTGAGCATTTTAGACAAAATACCTTTAATTATGGGACATTAAACAATATCTAGGGCTTATAACAGTAGGAAACCCCTAAACCCTGTAGGTCACCCATAACCAACAAACAAAATGTTTTTATTAATTATTGTTTCTGCAAGGCCGTACAAACAAGTAACAGCCTACAATGAGATAATCAGTCGTTTGAGTTTTTATTGTTGTTTTTTTCTTAACAAATAATTTATATTTCAACAATATTTCTCCCGTTAGAAAATGATAAAAGTTTTGAAGTCATTACTACTGTTCTTAGGTAATTCGTACGTTTTTGTTGAAAATAACTTGCTGTGATATGGGTAACAAACACGTTGTTACACAAATAATAATTTTAGTCACGTGATATTCTATGCTGCTGGAAGCAACTCTGTATTTATGGATTTTTTCCGGTTTAATAAAAGTTCTGTGCTTTCCATTATTCTCTGGTAAGTGAAACATACAAATGCGTGATAAAAAACGTTAAGAACAAAATAATTCATTGTGTTTATTTTTGAACAATGTAACTTTTAACATAAACAAGTCGCGTTCGATTTAGCCAATCAATATTTTAACCGTTTTTTTTTACCATGTTACTGAAGCACGCGTTTCCTTATTTATGTATACTTGATTGTCGCCAGATTGTCATTTGGAAAAAAAAAAAAAGTCTAACAATATTCTGTTACAGCGAATATTTCAAATATGTAAAACTCTTCATTAATGACTGTCGTTACTACACCTAGGTAAGTACACGTAAGTGAGTATCGTGCATTACAAAGCATTACATAGCAAAATGAGTAACTACCATGTACTTCAATAAATTACTGGTAAATAGAGTATAATCGTGTGTTAAACAAGTGTGTTGTTGTAATGTGGACCGTAATAAGTGAGCATCGAAAATACAGAGCAAAGTTTGCTATAACTGAATAGTGAGATGACTGAGAGATATATATTACAACAACTGATTAGCATGGTGAGCGAATACAGAGGTCAACTTGTTAGTATGATGAATGACTACTGTGTATTACAGTATAGAGGAGTATGATTAGTCAGAACTACAGAAGTTTATAAAAATATTTTGTGTAGTTAACTTATGGCAGAAACTCAACTGTTTTCAGCGACGCACTTGCGCAATTTCTCTGCTAAAACGGATTGAGAGAAAGTCATGATCCAGAATGAAACAAAATTTATATATTACAATCCACTAACTTAAAACAACTTACAAACTAAGATTGTCTGTAGCGACACAGGACACAATTTATATAGTACAATCCACTAGCTTAATACAACTTACAAACTAGGATTGTCTGTAGCGACGCAAGAACACAATTTATATAGTGCAATCCACTAACTTAATACAACTTACAAACCATGATTGTTCAGAGCGATGCAAAAACGCAATTTCTATATTACAACGCTTGTTTGTTTTTTTTGGAACTACGGCTGAAAGGGCGAGCATGTTTAGTATGACGATAGTTCGACACCGCGACTCTCAGATTGCGAGTCGAACGCCATAACAGCATACTTATAAATTCATTTCAAACAGTGATTATCTGTTGCGATGTAGAAACAACATCTGTAGTACAACGCACACATTTACGAGCCACACTAGTAAACAATAACTGATGTATATATACACAATTTCTACAGATAAACATTTTCATAAAATTACAAAAACAAAGTTATCTGTAAACAATATACTTCATGTTTTCTTTTAAAACAAGCTAACTAATGGAATAAGGAATGGACTACCGTAACTAATGATAGACTTGTGTATTTTCTCTACTTCAGTATAATTTCAGTAGAGAAATTCTCTGGAGCAACGCAGCTACATTCCTTTTGTAATACAGAAATCTGATACAATACGTGCAACTAAAAGACTTGTGAAAATTGTTAGAGTAATTCTACTTCTGTAGTTAAACAATATTATGCTCACACGAGCTTCGAATCAAGGATGTCCGTAGCGATGGATATTTATGTTTATATAGACACAAATTTTCTAACATAAACTAAAATTATGAAACGGAGGTTAAACATCAACGTTTTTTATAGTGTTAGGCAAACATACTTTTATGTACGTGTGTATTCTCAAGAAGGTTGGTATGTGTATTAGAACTTTAATTAAAATAAAGTATAGAACAACGTTTCGTCCTTTTTACCTTTTTGTTAACCAGAAGTTGACCTAAGAAGGCTGAAACGTCGTTCTGTACTCTATTTTAATTAAAGTATTAATACACATACCAGACTTCTTGAGAATACATTTTTACTTCAAGTGGATTTTTTGTCATCGCGAAATACGTTTTTTTTTTTCTGATGGAAAACACATTCACTGAAGTATCGGCGTGCTTTGTAAATGTGTTTTTCACCAGTTTTTACTAAGTTTTCAACATAAACTCCTGAAAAATTACCCATGAAGGACTAAGTTTGTTGTATTAGAGCTATTTAGAGCACACAAATTATAAAGTCCGATGACAGCCACAACCAATATGAAGTCGCGGTAGAACGGTATGTAACACAATTACTTTCTAAAATAACTTGACGTCACATAGGGAGTGTACCGATAATAAAATTGACTTCTTTTGAGAAGGACATGTGATAGTCTTTTTTAACACAAAATGTTCACACACTTAATTCATAAAGATATATTCAGATCCGCAATTTTGAATTTTCAAGGCGAGAATATGCCTTGTATCTCAATGCACTGGAAAACAAAGGAATATGCATCAGCTTGGGACACTAAGGCTATCCAAAAATAAATCTACAAAAAGTCGTATTCAATCTGTGTTAAGCAAAGAAAGACATCTTTTAACAGGTGAGAATTCACGAACACAAAGGTCAATGGAAAGAACTGTTCATGTGTCCCAGACAAGAGTACGCAACACAATCAAGAAAACCTCCATCTGAAAAAATAAGATAAGTTAGGTGTATAAAAGTTACGAACTGTTAGAAAATATCTGTCTAATTGTCCCATATCTCCAACAGTTGGAAAATAAAATTAATATTCATACTCTTCCATACGTTGGAATTCTCTGAGTTCTGCCTTGAAATGGGTCCTAAGAAACCATTAATTTCATACATTTAAGAGCTTGTGAAAAGCATTCAGGGATTAGTGCTGTACTTTTGACTTGACAGCTATATGATGGAGCCTTTGGTAATGGAAAATATGCTTCATGGTTGTTGTCACGAAGCACGGATGTTAGAAAGAGCATGAATGGCTGTAGTAGCATAGACTGTAACAACATAGTAACAGTCTAAAATTGGTTAAATATAACGTACTAAGTCCCTTTATTTTAGAATTATGGATATAAACATAGTAGGTAGTAAGTTCTGGCATCTTATCAGACTGGTAGAGTAATGTAAATTGTCCTTGTTGTAATTCAGAACAATATAAATTGATAAGTAATTATATGAATTTTATAATCTCGGTCATAATTTAAGATGTTGAAAAACAAACCACCAAACCACGTGGTCCGTAGATGTCAAAATATGTTATCTGTATTGAAACGAAAGTTACAAATCAGAATACACTGTAACGAAAGACTTTTCTTACGTTACGCAAAATACGCTGAAACAGGCCTTTTTGACTGTAAGCATACTTATATTCATCATTTAATCTACTGATAATCCACTTAATGGTATGGAAAGCATCCTCCTACGGTTAAATACTAACTAAAGTGCCTCAAGAAGAAATGAATGTGTGCCTTATCAACAATTGGGACGTTGCACACAGGGATATTACAATCAAAATGGACCATTAGTAAGAAATCAGATTTAGTTTGAAAGTTTGGGTTCGTACGAAATATACATACAGTACTGTAGACTTAGTAGCGTCGTTTAGAGGACGTACATGTATGTATGCTACGCTCCTCGTAAGTGTGTCTTCGATTGTACTTCTTATTGTTTGCCCAGGAAAGCCTGATTTAATCAATAAAGTATAGAAATGCGGACGTGTCTCAGTTGTGACTGCACAATAGGGCTCTTAAATAAATGTGTGTCCTCTTTTGTTTCTCTTCATAAGCATGACATTTATCTCCTACATGATTAATGTCGTTCTTCCCTATAACTCCAGTCCGCACAAAGAAATATTTTTTTCTTATATCACATACCCACACTTTTAGGAATTTTTAAAATAACTCAAATAAAATCATGGTCACCATTTTGTTTTCTTAGAGTATATTTCATTAATTTGCTCTTAACTTATTTTTATCAAAACAATGTTTTATTAACACAACTGTCATTTTATATTTTTGTAGTAACGTTATCTAACAAGAAATTTAGTTTTTCTCAAAGTAACCTATTGGCGCGTTATTTCCTCTAAAATCAACAATCTTAAAATTTTTCTTAAGATAACATTCAAAACCAAAATCTTCATTTTTCTTCTTTTCGTAAGATACTCTTCGATATTTTTGTTTGTTATTAAACACAAAAGCCACACAATGGGCTATATGCACTGTGCCCACTGCGGGTTCTAAACCCAAGTTTTAGTGTTATAAGCCATCAGGGTTAGTCTTAACTACTACAATTATCATATTCTATTTTATTTATAATAATCTAAATAATTGTATATAAAATTTGTGTCATTTTTTCCTTGTCTAAGAAAATCTCAAAATTAATATATTTATTTTGTAGCGCTTTAACCGCCTAAGACAGCTCCTCCACGAAGCTCTTACGCTTAATTAAAGTAATTATAGTTACGGCTTACTTGACATGCTGTTTTGTCTCCCCACAGTAATCATAATAATCATTACTGTATTTGAATCAAAGATGTAGAAAAAATACTCCAGATTCAGATTGTCCTTCATAAATCCTCAATTAGAAAGCCTTTATTTTTGCAGTCAACTATTGCTTTAACAGTTTTTGTTAGGCGTAACAAACGTCGTTGCTTTTACGTCTTATATATTCACTTTCTCCTCTTTACTTACCATAGGTACATCCCATGTAGTGACCTTTATTATTAAATTAAATACCTCCAGATGTGGTGGACTGAACATAGATCTAAAAAAAAAAAATTTTTACCCCGAGAGAACTGTTAAAAAAACTCCAACATCAGTACAGCATGGTTTTAAAAATTTCCAACAATAGTAGAGCATGGTTTTAAAGAAACCAACATTTTACTTTTTTGGATTAAGCTGTAATAACACAATGCCTCAATTCTATTACTGGCTTTTATGTTATCTAAATAATTTTCAGTAACAATGACGTATTATTACCCTTTCTTTTTTCTTCTTTTAGATGATACCAAGTCATATTTCTGACATTTAGCTTGTTTCGTACAAAATGACCAATTATAAACCTCTTCATTTTTTTCATTATTTTTAATACTAATTTTGATACCTCTACATTCGTGGAAGTGTTTTTTTTACACTAATCCCAAATTTTAAAGTGTTTTTTTAAGTAGTTATTATAAAACGATAACTGTGTCGTTTATTTTATTTCGAGATCCAACTATATAAATAACTTATTAAAGTACTTTCTATACTATCGTTTTAGACTCTTCGTTTTTGAAGATACTGTTGGAATTGGAAGGTCCAAAGCTCAAGCCGCGATATTCCACGAAACATACTATGCACTTTCAGCTGTTGTGGGTTTTTACGATGTGACATACAAAGGTGGTGGATGCTGCTATCAGGTTTCTCTCTAGTTGCAGTTCTTACTTAAGGGTGGCTGCACATGAATTTTAGGGTCTCTGGCGTTTAGTCCATTTGTAATATTATATGCCATTAATAATTAAGCCTTAAGCTACTGTGAAAAACAAAATCCTGTGTTCCTGTTCTTTTGTTCATCAAAGCTTACTTCTAGGATAACACTGCCGTTTGTTTGTTGTTGTTATTTTTAATTTTAACCTACGCTTTTCTTCTTTTCATTTGATCCAACTAACAAATTCTATCATACGGTCTTGTTCTATTGTGTTTCAGTCTTTTTCAATCAGTCTGTAAAAACTTAGAAGTTAATAGTTTGTTTTCAAGTTACCTCTTATCTATCTGTCTGTCTTTATAACCAAGTATCTAGCAAGCTATTTCAATATTCTTCACGATGCAAGTGTAGACTACTTCCATATGCTAACCGTATCAAATAATGGGATAGCTACTATTGAGTTTGTAGTCACTAATTGAAACTGTAATGTCATGTTATTGCTTTGTCAGTAAAGCCATACAAACATCTGATTCAAATAGGTACGGCTCTCTTGAACGATAAGGCAGCTGCAGGGCTCTAAAATCAATCAAATGTTTAGTTGTATGAGTTTTGGTAGCGTTGGAACTCGAATCTTTAAAGAATGATTTTGTTATTTCTTACCACATGAAATGCAAAAATAGAAACTTTTACAGTTACACATATCTGCTTTATTTATAACTGGTTCTAAAATTCATACATACGAAGTCACTCATTTAAACTCTTTCATTTACCATAGCTGCTTTATTTATAATTGCTTCTGACGTTCGTGTAGATGAAGTCACTCGATAGAAAATTTTTATACTTTTATCTGCTTTCTCTATAGTTGACTCTAAAATTTATAAAGGCAGTGTCAATCGATAAAATTTTTACATGGACACTTATCCATATTAATTGTAACTGATTCTAAAGTTCACAGTAGACGTAGTCACTCGTCAAAAACGTTTATACTTGCACATATCTGCTTTATTTATAACTGGCCCTAAAATACATAAATACAGAGTCGCTAGTTAAAAACATTTACGCTGACATATATCTGCTTTATTTATATTTGTCTTTAAATTCATAAACACAGAAACCTTCTTTAAAATTAATAAGTTTTTACATTAAGAAAAGCAAAGGTATTTGTTCTCATTTCTTTAATGTTTGTATTACTGACTGGTTAGAAACTTGGGTGATGGCAAACTCATTTGAAGACGCCACTTAGTTTCTGACAAATTTGACGTGTTTGAAAGTAAACCTTTTATTTAATACTAAAATATATTTTGCTGTATATAGTCACAAACAAAACATCATGTGCAGTTTTTTATTAATTTTGACTTACAGCATTTATTTATAGAGTTACATCCTGCTTTTGTCTTCTTAATGAACAGTATTGATACAGATGTTTGTGCTACAAGTTCCATTCTAAACGTGATGTATTGAATATTTTCACAGAAATTTATCTTTAACCCTCTTTAACAACTTCATCCTAAATGTCCACCTTAAATTGGTTTTATAGCTATATTCATAAACAGATGTACAGTGCTATTCCATTTTAAATCTGACTTACTGCATGGATGTATAAGAACACAAGATGTTGCCTTTGTTAATAGTATGATATCCAAACGTTTAGGCTAACTTTGTACCACTTTCACAAAACAAGTTCGTTCTCGAGTTTTACCCTAATCCTGATCTGTTGAATGTACTTATAACCAAAAGTTTAGCCAAGAAGTTCATCACGAAACACAAGTTTAGTCAAAGTTTGTCCTGTAACAGTTCCCATGAATAAATCGCACAACAAAGTTTTTGCTTTTTGAACACTGTTGGGTGTTCCTTATAGATTTTTGGCTGCTGATCACAAAAATCATATCTAAATTTGCCCATCACGTACCGTTTCATCAAAATCTTCAGTTTTACCAGGACATTATTACAATGCAAAAACGATATCAGGGCAACTAGAATCCGTCAATGCTTGCTGATTACTGTTGGTCACTGCAACGTGATGCACCGGACATTAAATACAAACAAAAATCAGGAGCAAAACACTTTTAATTATGTTGAACTTAATAACGTATTATAAACGTAAACGCAATTAAATACGTTATTGCCGGTAAATAGTTAACTGTCTATTTCTCAGAGTTCCTACATGATGAAGCAAAACCAAAACTATATTTGTGCATACCCACCAGGTACCTGTCACAATCAGCAAAAAATTTTCAAAAAAAATTGTTGTGCAGTGATGTTTTCACAATCAGATGTTTAATGTTTGTAACCTGATTCTGGCCTACTTAGTAAAATATACATAATATACAAAACAATGTTCGGGTCGGTGTTTTCCCTACTTTCGCTTGGTCAATGTTTTCTAAAAGTAGAAATTTTGTTCAAAATTTCATCATGCTGTTGACCAGCAAAATGTGTTTACCAACAGTCATTCTCTGAAGTCTAGGCCTAGTTTTAAGCAGCTAGTGTACTTGTAAATAATAGTTCAATGATAGCTGTGATCAATACTTCCCATTTTATGTATACATTGCACATTAACTAATTCCAACCAAAATACTACTTCACATATACCCTGTGTCTATTAGGGTAAGAATGATTCAGACTATAATTATATCATGCTTTAAATCTAAAAAAAAATACTCTCACAAACAATCTATCGGTTTACATGCTGCATTTTTGTCAGTCTGAATCATTGATTTCAGTGTTGACGTCCAATTACCTCCGCCATCCCTGTGTGTTTGTCAGGAATTTTTTTTCTCGAACGGTTGAATGGATTTGGATAAAAGCTCGTATACGTTTGAACTATGACCCAACTTAAAAGTGATTAGTTTTTGGATGTCAAAGTCACAGCACAGTCACGAAAATATTTTTTAAAAAATTCTATCTGTTGACATAAGGACCGATTTTTCACACTATTTATGTTCTATAACTCATTCAAAAATGATCAGGTTTTGAAGAAACTTGGTGAACTTATGTTGGCATTCTCTCTCCTGCCAAAACAGCCAATGCTATATGTTAATAACGATGGACATATAAACACATCTGCGTATTTTTTTAGGACCGATTAAAACCGCGTGTCGGAGGTAAGAGCTACACTGAGTGTCCTAGTTGTGACCTGAGAAGATAAATTTACTAACAGCCTTTCAGTTCAGAACAAAATAATTCAAATCTGAAGCAGGTTTTTACGAATATTCTGGCTAATGTATCTACTGTTGTACCTTAATTTTAACCTTCTACGTATATTTTTTACTTATTATTGTCTGTTTGGAATTAACCACAAAACTACACAATGGGCTATCTGTGCTCTGCCTACCATGGGTATCGAAACCCGCTTTATAGCGGTGTGAGTCCGCAGACATACCGTTATACCACTGAAGGGCACTTATTTTATTGAAATGTATTATAATGATAGAGATTGAGAAAACATTATTGTTTTTAATACACATAACTCATATTTACCATTGGTCCACTTCTGAGTACGACACTGTTTTAAGCTTCGAGGCCTCATTTTAAACAAACATAAACTACAAGAAAAAATCAAACTGACATTGAAATTAAAATTACCTTCTTCAACTCATACTAGTATTAATTATCTTATATACTAATAAAATTGTTCGTAGAATCCATCTTGTTCCTATAGAATATCCTATATACAGTTTTTCATTGCCTTTTACGCTTATTTCACGTCTTTTCTTTCACTATTATAAATAAAAGTACATTTTGCTCTTTATAGAACCAACTTTTTCAATATTATTATATAATCGTGTGCGAACCATATACTAAAAAAATCAAAGTATAGAATGTATTTTGATCTGTTTTCTCCAATGACAGGACGTTTATCTCGCATAATTATAAAAAAAAATTCAATATTTCATTTGCGGAAAACAAATCAAGATGAATTATCTAGACTACGTAGTGCAACCGAAGTACATTTACTCGACGTTTCGCTTTTCAGATTCTTCTGGATTGCTATATACAAATCAAAATGTGTAGAACATTCTCCCCCAAAAAAAAAAAACAGTAAAAAAAACCTGTAAAATAAGACGTCAAAAACTATAACATTTTACAATTACTAACCATACCGTTTAAGACTTCTTTGATAGAAACCTCACTCTAGCTATACTGGATATGTAAGAACTGACCAAAAAAACGCCAAACTACAGAGAATGAAATTATTGACAATCTAATATTTCCCTTGAATCTCTACCATTAAGATTTAATTTTAATTAAAGATAGTGAAATTATTAACAATCTAATATTTCCCTCGAATCTCTACCATTAAGATTTAACTTTAATTAGAGATAATGAAATTATTGACAATTTAATATTTCCCTCGAATCTCTACCATTAATATTTTATTTTAAGTAAAGATAATGGTTAGCTAGAGATCAGTGAATAAGTTGTTTAACAGAGTGATATTAGTCAGTTTTTAATGCCGCTACTATTAGACTCTTTTCAGAGTCAGATCGTCTATAAATAACAAAAGACATAAACAGTCTTATTGTAGTATTTTAGCTTATTTACTCCAATACGATTCCACAATCAGCTACCAGTCAATGCAGTTGGTGGTAAATTTTCGGATGGAGATATGTTATAGCCATTTTCAATGAAAGGATTTCATGTTACGAGAGTTTTCAATGCCGTAAATCCAAGGAACAAAATTTTTAGAAGGAAACCTTCTATACTCTATACGAAAGAAGAAAATGCGCATAGTAAAACGTTCAGGACAGTAAAGAACTTCGAAATTTAACCCCAGGCGAGCCAAAACAAACGCTCTAGTTTACAAAGTGAAGGCTATGTTTACCAAACAGAACTTCCCAGAAAAAAACAAACAACAAATATTGAAATGGAGCGTATCTCCTGGTACTGACAACAGAAATAATATACAAAGATTTGGAGTTGGCGAGCGCTCGTAAGGCACATTTTGAATCTTTCAGTCATATCTTAAAATTAAACGAAGTTTTTATGAAAAATGATAAAAATACTCGACGAAGTTCACAGCAACCTTATTTGAACACACACCTGTTTAGCCTATGCAGCTGCAATGAGTTTTGGTCTGCTTAAATATGACCTTAGAAGCATATGATTCTGTTGGTTTCAAAGACCACATTTAAGTAGACCAAAAGTAAAAAAAATAAAAAATTTAAAGATATATATGAGCGTGTATGGTCTGAGATATAAGTAATACAACAGCATAGAGTAATATAATAGAAACGCGCGTTTGCGTGGGTTTCAAATATTTAGTTCTACTGACAGCATAAAATGCATTTTTTATGTTTTTCCTGTCCTATCTAAAACATCCTTCTGTCAGTTATACACCGTTTACGTTGAACTTAAAATTACATATCAAAGATTATATATATATATTACATATTTACTTATGTATCAAGTACTAACACAGTATTACTCCCTGATGACTATTGTCCACTTTCACACAATAAACTGTATTGAGATATCGTTCAGTGATATCATAACATAACAATTTGTGGTTTATATATTGCTGTACAATATAGCTTATGCGATATTACTTATTGAAATAAAACAACACACTTTGATACTTACTATTATAATACAAAACGCGATCAAAACAATCTACAAGTCAGAACGAGGGAGCCAATCATGTAAAGATCTGATATAAAAAAAACAACAGCTACGTCATACCAAAAGACATAACCTATAAGGATGACATGTAAAAGTGGGAGAGAGACATTTTTATATTTTTGTTATTCCTTGTTCCACTTACCACAAAAATGTGGGACAGATATTCCCCTTTTTTCTCCTCTTTAACTGTTTCCAAATTGAACAAAGCTAAGTTTAGGGACTTACAATGCTAAAATATGAGGTTCGAGTCCCAACGGTAGTGTCTCGATGTGGCAAAACAACTTATCTTCCCTATCTTACTTTTACATCAAAGTTTTACAGAGTTTGTCCTTTTGTATAATTTAGATTCTTTTGTACACATAAAACATATTAATACTTTTGTTCTGATAAGTGATGTCACTTGCTTCAAGTAATACTGAATCTTCTATCTGCTTTCGGATTGAATCTTTTATCGACGGTTTCCGATGAGCAAGTTAATTTTATGTTGATCTTGTTACACTTCGCTTAATGACTAGCCTCTAGCCGTTTACAAGCTGATTTTTCTTCGTAGAAATGCCCTCATAGAAATACTAACGTTTGAAGATAATCCACTGAAGTTAAACAGTTTGTGATGTTCAAAATATTTAAACATTCCTGGTCAAATATCCATAGCTTTCCGATTAGTTCGCGTTTATCACAGTTATATCTTGCTACAGTATATAAAACTGTCTCTCCACGTTGCGTTGGTCACTTTTTATAAGTTTTAAGGCGAGGTTCTCCAAAGTTCGGTTGGAAACAATGTAAAACATATATTTTTGGTTTTTAAACCCGAAAATCTTCCACAAATTTATGGACTTCCGCAATAAACATTTAACAGTATAAGGTACATAAATTTCTAAATATATATTAAACTAAAACAAACATAGATATCAAAATAACTATATCATATCAAATCCATTACAGACGTTTTGCTATTAACAGTCCTGATTTTGAGAAAAATTCTCCAGATAGTAAAATTATTCTTCCTGCAACTGCAACACCTGCATATCAGCAAAAATACGCTGATGACCAACTTGTCCAATACGTAAGGCTAGATGATACAGACTCTTCATCCAGCTCCCTGCATTATTCATTTCTTATTTACCACCAAATTTGGAGTTTTCACCATTCAGTGATATCTTAATCAAATGGAATGTCTTCAGTATGAAAACTTCAAGGCAGTACAAAATACATAAAATCTTACAGAATATCAAACTGAAGATATTGCACAACTTATGACAAAAAGTATAGAGAAGGCCTACAGAGATACAACCTAATCAAGATGATGTTTCTAATGTTCTCGAGCAAATTACTGCAGTGCATAACGGAGCTGAAGGACCAGAATGCACTAAATTGATCTGGATATAACTTTCTACTGATTCAAAGCCATTCACTACAGTTTATACACTGTCATTATTTGTTACTCCTGTGAACGAATGGCAGACTATGACAGTTCTAAAAGATTAATTTGCAGTCGTAAGACTAGGCAGGAATATATTTATCACACTTTAAATGGCTGTATATGAAAAAGATCGTCGACTGGAAATACTTCATCTTGAATATAAATTGTGAGTTGCACACAGTCCTTTGTGCCCTACATGCCATTGGTTCATCCACAGAAAACAGTATCACAGATGATACATAGATCGCTGATGATTTGTATAGCCCAAACAAAACAAGGCAAATTCTAGAAGGCAAAAACAGGAAGAGGGCACTAAATGCCCAAATGATGGTGCTACTTCTATTTTACAAGTTGTTCTTTGCAAAGTTCTTCGAGGAGAGTCCTAATGCACTTAAAGTTTGTTCCCAGAAGGTTGATAATATTAGAATTGTCACTGCTGACAAAATAGATTCTAAGAAAAGTGCAAATATTAGCCAAAAGGTACATTCTGAATTGGCTGAAGAAATGAAGTAAAACAGTCTTCTACAGATAACTGGTGAAATTAACAGTAAACAATAGTCATAATATTTCAACGTGGTCAGGAACTACGTGGACTCAATCATCTCACTGTGCTTTTCATCTGGTCTACACATCAAGGAGTCTGGAGGCTACATCTTCTTTTACTTGGAAAGTTCTGCCAACTATTTTTGCTCGAGACAGGATCAGCTATGCACAAATGATTCATTGTCGCATTGCTCAAATGTAAGGTATCAGACGTTAAAATATTGGAAGCGTCTGAGAAAGACGACTTTATTATATACACATCAGAAGATTCTTTCTATAGCGTATGCGTGAACTATGTCATACAGTACATTATTATGAAGGTCAAGGCAGGATAGTGACATAACACTAAAGCCAGCATCTTTGGCAAGATTTGTCTTAGCAGATCCAGGTCTGACCCGTATTAACTGAACAAGCAGACGAGATAGTAGACGTCATTTCGAAGAAAAGCGTGAAACATTACGAGTTTTCCCAGGCTGTCGTCAAAACCAAGTGTGTGATATCCAAAATCTGCAAGACGTTCTTGAAAAAACACAATTCATTTGGTCAACATGGTGATAAATACAGTTACATGAGTTATCATTCCTGGGAAAGTCAAGCAGGATACCTTAAAAACTGATTTTGTGAAGAAGTAATAGCTGGTACACTCAGTTTTCAGGAGAAGATGCCCAAACTGAAACTGCTTTAATTGAAAATAGCCTGCAAAAACAAAAATTAAAACAACAACTTTTCTCCACGTGTAGTGGAACCAAAAGGTAATCGACTACTCTTTGGCAGACAGTTCATTGTTGCCTGATCTCGCTCCAAAGAAAATCTTCAAGAACATGAGAAACATACAAGTGTAGTTACATTCCGAGGTAAGAGCAATCTTACGAAAATTTTAGAAGCAGCAACACAACCAAAAATAATATCAGGTGCTTCCAACTAACCAAATGTGGAAGATCCAGAAAATACTACATTGTTCCAAAGGCTTTGATCATTGATGGTATGGCTAGAGTTCAATAGTTATTGAGACTATCTACAAAGACTTGTAAAGAATGTTCTATTCTGTACAGTCATATAGTTGTCTATGGATGGAATATACAAATGAACTTACCTCATGTTTGACCATTATAATATAACACAGTCTCTAAAATGGATGCCAAGAAATCTTCGGTATGAAAAAAAAATGATGACTACAGTTATGAAGTGACAGACTTGATACGGACTAAAGTTCCTCTGAAAAAGTTTCTCAGTAGTGTCAAGATCAAAAACAGACTTAAAGTTTATTTGGGAAAACTTTAGCTCACCTTGTTTTATGTGATTATTGTTTTGTTTTCCTGAGAAATAATGGAACTCAATCACAATTCACAGATGCAGAGCCATTGTCTAGCACTCATGAAGAAGCAGATGCTTTCTTTATCTTGCATGTTCTGCATACATCACAACTGGGTCGGAAAGCTCATATTGTGTCTCCTGACACACATTTTCATGCTTTGGCTGTAAGAAAATGGCCACAACTTCGAGAGAATGCATGTATTTTAGCTGGAACTGAAGATGAACGGTCTGTTGGTCCTTTAAAGTCGATCCAGATATAGCTGGGAATTTACCAGGATTCCATGCTTTCACAGGACTGGAGACAACTAGAATTCTTACAAGAAAGGGCAAACATATATGCTAGAATACAATGCTAAGAGCAAAATAAAAATGTATTTGATACCTATAGAACCCAGAAATTGTTCGATGAACTGGAAGACTTTGGTCTAAACTCTAAGTACCCTCATTCAAACATATCTGACATAGAAAAGAGCAGATGACATCTTTTCAAAACAAGTCAAGCAGAGGGTGGAAAATTTTCTCCCAGTCATGCAACCTTAAGGTGACAAGTTCTCCGATCCCACTAACAAGCAATGGTATGGTGCAAGGATAACACGGAAAATTCAAAGCAACCTTCATCCCTGGATTATGGTTGGACGTTGGAAGAAGAATGTAACATTCCAGTTACTTCTGACTTGCCTTAAGCACCTGCAGTTATTACAAAGCTAGCTGAACATCGATTGGGTGCCAGCAAATGTACGACATCATCATGTTCCTGGAGGAAGAATAATTTAGATTGCAAGGAAATGTGTGGATGTGAAAGCTGTGAGCATATTTCCTGGGGAACATCTTCTAAGTTAATTTTCTGGAGCTTTGAACTGATTTTAATGTCAATTTTGTTTCTTTAGTTGACAAAAAATATGTAAAACATGCATTAAAATAGTTTCTTAGCAGTCCTGCTTTATTAATTGTATATTTTACCATTTCAATAAGAACATGAAAAAATGTACTTTTACCACTTTTGATTATTTATATCTCTTAATATAAAAAAGATATGTAACAGCAATTTTTAGATATGATGAAGAGTGTTTAGTCCTGTTTATAAACATAAAAATGGCGGCATTAAGTCTTCCTAACCTGCATGGAGTCACTACCGTGTTTCTCGGCTTATTGTGATACTATCTATTGACGTAATAGCCGTCTTTGTGATATCTACTGTTGTAAAATACAGTTTATTGATATGTTATTTATTGGAAGGATAATACTCTTCGTGATAAACTACAATCCATTCAGATATTACTTAATGATGTAACAATAATCTTTGTAATATCTACTGTTGTAAAATAAATTTTATTTAGGCCGGTAGAGCATTACGCTCTCTTGTCGGCCAAACGACCAAAGGAACCGAAACCTGAGGAACTATCGTTGCGATGGGAAAAGATTTGTAATGTACCCCTATTTAAATAATATGTATTAACGTGGTAATACGCTTTGTAATCATGCATATTGTTGCTTTGAACGTGTTTTGTAGCCAGTATGAGAAAAACCTGTACAATCGATAGATGAAGTGAAGAAAAGTGTTATTGGCCACTATTTACTTTTTCACATAACATAGTTGCACAATATCAGATATAATAAATAAGTTTAGTATATCAAAAATTGTTTAATTTCAAAGCCTATGCTCAATGGAGGTCCAGTTCAATCAACACTTTGATCAATGCGTATTATTGAGTTCACATCAATAGTATGTATGATACTTTTCACTGTGATATAGGTCTAGCTTATCTCTTTCAGTACTCTGTGTTCGAGATTATTGATGAGGTTTGGAATTCTCCGAAACTAGTATAATCTAACACACGTCGATCAACGTGTTGATTGAACTTTGAACTTAAACTTCAAGATTAAACCATTTTGGAAAACTAAATTTATTTATTATTATTTGTAATATCTACTGTAGTAACATACAACTTACTGAAATACAATCCACTGACACGATAGCCTTATTTCTGGTATATTATATTGCAAAACACAATTTCTGCAACATTTTCCATTGATTTAACATTTTTCGGCATCATCTGTTATAAAATACAATTTCTGTGACATTATCCATTGAAACACTTTGGAGCACCACTGTTACACAATACAATCATTGTGATATTATATACTGACATAATAGCCCTTACTGAGCCTTCTATTATTATGCATTACTTTAAATTGAAATGTTTAGTGATGTAATAACACTCTTCTTTATATCAAGAAATAATGCAGGGATTTTTTTTTTTTGTATGTCATCCAAAGTTGTAGATCTTTAATGTATTGGTTGCCGTTGGAGAAATATCTTAACTAAAAAAAAAGAGCTGTAACAACAACCGGTAAGTCAAATAGTTATATTGTTTTTCTCAATACTACACAGAAAAAACAAGGGCATTACAGTCCCGACTTATATTTGATGTGTGCCCATGCTCATGCGGACGTGAATAATGTGTGACAAGTAACTAAACTCCAATCAAATATTTTTTTAAAAAAATGATAATTCTATTGTAATCAATTATGTATCTTCCGGGTTTTAGCAGCTGTAGGAGAAGTAAAGCATAGAAACTTAAATGGATCAGACACACTATCAGATTAAGAACCCGTAGACAGGAAATAACCCAAAAGAACTCAATTATTAATTGTTTATCACAAGACAAAGTTGTCGGCATTTCGTTTAGAAAATGAAAAAGTCCTATCGTTTCCTAAGTTGCAGAATTATTAGGTTTTAACTTGCAACAGGTGCATAACTAAACACAGAATTTCATTTCTACCTTAAAGTTTTCAACAAACGTTTGATATTTACCGCTTCTTTGGTATTTGAACGTTATATGTTAAGAAAGGTGGACAGATGTTTAGGTGAAAATGTCCATCGGTCAAAATATACGGAAACGGAAATTTATTTTTGAATAAGACATTAAGTGTCTAACGCAAAACATCGTAAAATAGGGATTGCAAAAGTCATATTTCACATACAGTCAGGTTATACTACATCGTAATTATTTTTACTTAACTACTGGCCAAAATCCTAAGGCCAATGATCATAAAGAACAAATATGCATTTTGCGTTGTTAGACTCAACCACTTATTTGAGTAGAGCTTCGAAAGATGAAAATAGGAAAAAGAAAAAAAAATTGCAATTTACTAGGAAAAATGTGAACACTGTGAAATTAGCCTAAATACTAGCTAGTCAAAAGTTTAAGACCACACCAAAAAGAAGTCCTAAACAAAATAGGAAATGCCCAACAAGAGGTCTCAGTAGTGAGTTACACGGCCGTCATTGCGAATAACTTCAAACATGGTCATGGTCGATAGAAGCGTTTGCAGAAGGCTGGCTGGAATGTTATTCCAAGTGGTGAAGTTCGCTTCACGAATACCATGCACTGTTTGGAATTGATGTCCATTTCTATAGACATCCCTTACCATCCACCTCCAAACATTTTCAATGTGGTTCAGTTCGGGCGAACACGCTGGATGGTCCAAAAGAATCACGTTATTCGCCACAAAAAATTCCATTGTCCTGCGGGCATTGTGAATTGTAGCGTTATCCTGCTGAAAAATCCAGCCATTTCCACACAAGCTAGGGCCTTCAGTCAATAAGGATGCTCTCTTCAACATGTTAATGTATTCAGCTGCTGTTTGACGCCCCTGTATAACCTGAAGCTCCATTGTCCCATAGAAGAAGAAAGCACCTCAGATCATGATGGAACCTTCTCCACTGTGTCGTGTAGAACATGTCTCCGGTGGGATATCCTTATCGAGCTAGTAACGATGGAAGCCATCTGGACCATCCAGGTTAAATTATTTCTCATCAGAGAACAAAACCTTCGTCCACTTTTCTAGTCTCATGTTTGGTGCTTCTCAGCAAAGTTTCACCGAGCTGTTTCGTGGTGTGGAAGGAGGCGTGGCCTTTGAAGACGTTTACGGTTTTTAAAGCCTTTTTCTCATAGATGCCGTCTTATTGTTCTTAAGCTGCATTCTGCGTTCGTGATAGCCTTAATCTGGTTCGACGATCGGCTGGTGTCTTGCCGGATAACCCGTCAAATCCTCCTGCTCAGCGCCGGTGAAATTTTCTTGGGCCGACCAGTTGAAATTCTCGTTCCTTATCCCTCAGGGTTTTTTGAGAAATTTGCAACAGCAGTTTTACTAAGCCCAATCTCATCAGCGATGGCACGTTGAGAGAGACCTTGCTTTTGCAGCTCGACAATTCTGTCACGTTCAAACTCTGTCAACTTTTTTAGCCTTTGCCATGTTTTTACCCAATGTATCACAGGAGATGTCAGTGGGAGATGTTGACAACGCTAATGCTTGAACACAAATGACTAAATTTCGTTACGTGTTTACCGATTAACGCATCTTTTCAGTATGGTCTTAAACTTTTGACCAGCTAGTATTTAGGCTAATTTCATAGTATTCACATTTTCCCTATTAAATGCTAAAAAAGTTTTTTTATTTTCATCTTTCAAAGCTCTACTCAAATAAGTGGTTGAGTCTAACAACGCAAAATGCATATTTTTTCTTTATGTTCAATGACCTTAAGATTTTGGCCAGCAGTGTATGTGTGTATTTGTTTTTTAGAACATAACTTTTCTTTAGATGTCTCTCCTTGACTTCACCACTAAAAACAAAACGTCGATAAGAATGTTTCTACTTGTTTAATTTTACACAATTGTAATTTATATGTACATATACAAGAAATTCAGTTCAGTTAAACGCTACAATGCTATAATGTGCTTGTCTTCCATTGATAAAATTTCTCTAAGAACACCATTGTTTGTTCAACAAAAATGGCTTCATTGTACTTTTCACAAGCTTCTGACAGGAAAGAAAAAAGTCCAAAAAAATATTTGTCTTCTAAGCTAGTAAGAGGCGTAAGTCAGAGAATATTATCAAAACTCAAAATGTAAAATAATGAATTAGCTATTAATTTTGAGGTATTTGAAAAATTGTTTGCCTGATCATGTTCATTAACATTTTAAACCAGTGCACTTGGTGAAGTTACAAAATGAGGACTGAATTGGATTTTATATCATAAATATAATCATAAAAAATACGTGAATACCGTGATCTTCAATCAACAAATAAATAACACATAACATATTTAATTCACACCAGTTTAATACCTCTTAAATATTCACTGCATATGTTTCAACCTGTTCCTGGTGATAACGTGAATAGAAGTATGTACAGGCAATATTTTAGAGGTTTGAATTTAAAATATTTTAACTGTTTCTTTGTCTTAACGTTGTATGTTATTTATTTATTATTTTAATCTTATACACAAACACCAAAAAAACAATACCATGGCATTCGTTTGTGTGTAGCAACGGGTTGTTGTACTTTAATGGTAATATTACCGCTAGCCTTTAAACTCAGAATCTGAGCTCTAGCTTTTCTGCATGTAACTGCTGTAATTGTCCTAAGGATGTTTTTACCTATTTTGCAAGTTTCAAGTGTACTTGAACATGACACTCCGGTCCTCCTTGTATCTTTCCGCTTGCAAAACTAGTTCCTAGACATTTTTAATGACGAGAAACCACTTGGAATAAAAATGTGTCTCAGAACGGCTTGTATGGGCATTAACACTTTTACTAATAAAGCAGAGAAGAACATTTCGACTTTCCTAGGTCATCTTAATGTTCTGAGATACATTTTTAGTTCCTGGACAGTACATTGTTTCCACATCCAAGGAAATTCGCTTTGGTAATATATATGGATTGCAAGAGATAAAGTTTCATATTACCACTAAGGAAACTGCGAACTCTCCGTTATATCAGATATTTAGTTCAAATGTTTGAACATAAAGACTCATTTGACTTCACATTTGTCTCTGGATAAATAAAATCGAGTTTTCCTTAGAAATTTCTTAGCAGCTCACTTTAAACTGAAAATGAGCACTCAGATAAATTCATGGTGCTGTCTGTAATCATGTCACTGTAAATTACACTTGTGAGTTCTAGATGCACGTGTCAGTTCGTTATTATCAAGAAATATTATGTCGCTAAAATATATAGAATTTACTAAGAAATAATAGTTTTCTGGCCTACCTTTGGGTGTGCTCGTTTAGGAAATGCTATCTTTGGATCTATCTAAAAAAAAACAATAGAAAAAATGCATTAAGTAATGATACGAAAACACGCAAAAAACTGTTAAAAAGTTAAAAGCTTTTAATATCGTTCTGTCTACATACTTGTTACATGAATGTACTGAACCGGAACCTGGAAAAACTAAATAAAGGAAAGTGATCTTCACAACATTTACGTTAAAAAGTAAAATTTGTACCTGAATATAATCAAGAGAAAAATCGTTGATAATTGATTGTTGCTCTTCTAAAAAAGAACAAGCAAACTTACTTTTTTTCCGTCAAGTTCGTGAGGTCCGTTGGCTAAAACTTTGTCTACACTATTGGGATCAGCAAACGTTACAAAACCAAAACCACTGTAGGAAAAGAAACGGGAAAGTAGATTAATTATAAGCATGATGTTACGTTTCTACTGCCTAAATGGCACAGAAATAAATATACAACAAATATTTGTTAGCTTAAAGTTTATTCAAATCAATTTCGTATAATAATTTTCTTATAAATCACAGTAGGATCATATTTTTAATAATTTAAAATGCATAATAAAAATATATCACAAAGTAATTTGGTATGTTACTGAAGTTGAAAGATTATGTAGTATTATTTTGACATAAAATGGTTCTTGGTGTAAAGTTTAACTCAAGAAAATAAGTGTTTCCAAGTATTCTGTCAAGCTAACTATGTAAGATAATAAACATTGAAGCAAGAGTTAATCATTTTTTACTTCACTACAAAATTTTGTCCAAATAACTGAAATACTCTGCTCGTTACCTACATTGTACTTATTAATATTAAAGAGAGTTAAAAAAGCATAGATTTTATGTCTGTTTCTACAAAGTATTGGGTTCATGGCATAATTCAGAAAGAACTGGTTTTATGGTCCAGAAGATATTTGTATTATGACTGAATTCATAAAATATTGATATCATGAGTACCCAACATAAGATCGTGACTGTTTTGAATCAAGCAAAAATCTGCACAATGGGCTTTCTGCGCTCTGCCCACCACAAGAGTAAAAACTAGGCTTCTAGTTGCGTGAATCCACAAACATATCGCTGTGTTGTGCCTCTGAGCAGCATCTAACATAACAACAGATTAATACCTGTCATTTCAACAACAAAAAATCCATTCTGTTTGTTCATTACTCGTCATTTCATATAAATGGTAAAATTCCAAAATAACAGAGATACATCGACTTGGCACTGTTATGGCCCTCATCCCAACTATAAAAGAAGTTTTACTACTTTTCATCATGATAATGAACTTAACTAGACATGCGTAATCTTTAAAAGATGTCGAAATGCCGACATCGATTATTGGTCATTGGTTTATAACATTGTTTTTCAACTGTGACACAATCCGAGAGGCTTAGTATCGCGAGCTATTTCAGAGCAGTTCTGAAATAAACCAGGTCGCCTGGAACAAATAAAATCTTAAAATGCTCGATGACAGGGGTGAGAAAATGGATAGATTATTGGCTTATATATTTTCTTATATTTGCATTGCTGGAATGAAAAATGATAAGTAAATCAAACAAATGGAAGACAGTAAAACGTCTCTTAAAAAGACAAGCCTAATAATTTCATTGATATTGTTAAGTTAAGACTAATTTTACGCACGACAACGTGAGGCGACGAAATATTGTTGTACTTAAAGAGATCTTTGGATAGAAAAAGTTGGAACTCTGTGATTTGAACAAATACGTAGATATAAATAGCTTTAACTTGACGTGCCTTAAGCTACACAAATGATGAAAGGTGCTTCATTCTATTGTAACCCATTCGTTTAAAAACATGGGCTGAATAATCCACAGATGCTGGAAAAGGAATACCATGGTGAATACAAGACAAAAGTTTATATAAAATGTGTTTAATCAATTTAAAATCCAATGATTTTAGCGGCCGACTCTTTGAATCAATCTTGGACAATATTGGAGCTGTGGCTTGTTGGCACCATCGTTTTAGAAAAGTAATGTTCACTGAGATACAAAAACAGCTTCGGTGAGTGGGCATGAGCAACAAAAACATTCAGATGTAGAAAAAATATTTTACCCTTTTTTTGTTATCTGCTAAAATATTTCAGACATTGCAACAGCAACTTACTCTTCCCAAACAGCATAAGTAGGATCATTTGTTTATTCGTATATTTATTCTATTGTCAGTAAAAAAAAAAGTGGAACATAAATAATTCGACAATGTTAAATGGTTTCAGTCATTTGCAGCCTCCCAATGTCTGCAGTATGTACTATAAATGTTTCTGAAGCTGTGTTTTCCTTTGGGTTATTGGCTACTGTATAAAAGTTCCTATAATCGGTAGTGGTAATCGAATCCTGACTACTGTTATTGGAATTGATCAACTTATACACGTTCTGACGTCTGTTGTGCTTTACAATCCTGCCTGACAGTGGCTTCCCTTGATCAGCAGTCATAACTAAAAGGTTTATTTATAATGACAGACGTATTCACTGTAAAATGTCACTGTTAACAGACTTCCATGTTCAATGCTCGTTAAAAGGTAGAAAAATGTCTATTACGTTGATTAGCATACTCCTTTAAAAGGGTAACCATAAATGTTATCGACCCACCCCTTTTGGGGTATTCGAAGAATGATTAAGCCGTTGCAAAGCAATACTGCTCACTAATCACTCCAATGTCGATATCACGAACCCGGCAAGTAGAGCAAATCAAACTAATAAAACCTAACATTACAAATTGAGACTTCCTTCAACTAGAAGAATTGTTGCCAAATCCCTTTTTTTTTTTTTACAAAAGTATTACAATGTATTATATAAGTTACCTGCTTGGTAACAAACAAAAACCAATAAAAGTCACACAAATTTCAACATTTTCTTTTTACAATAATTATAACAATAATAATAATACTATTTTTTACAACTTACAAGATTGTTACAATGTATTACATCAATTACGTACTTAGTAACAAACACAAAACAAATAAATCAAACAAATTTCAACATTTTTTCTTTACAATAATTCTAACAATGATAATAATAATACTTTTTTTCACAACTTACAAAATTGTTACAATTTATTACATCAGTTACCTACTTTGTAACAAACACAAACAAATAAATAAAACAAATTTCAACATAACTTTTCCAATATATCAGTAATAATACATTTAATACCATTTACTGCTCCCGCATTTAACAATAAATTCTTAAATTCCCAATTTAAATAATTTTAGGAAAATATTTATTTCTTATATAATCATAATTTTTGCAATATAAAATTATGTGATCTTGTGTTCCTATCTCTCCACAGAGACATAAATTAGATTTTCCATAAATTCTTGCTTGACATTCGGGAGAAACCCTATGATTTGTTAACATTTGATTTGTATAAAAATCTCCTTTACATCTATTAAAATTTACTTTAAAATAAATTGTAAGTGAACCTACCAACAGAAGCATCATCTCATCTTTGTTGCCAATTACTTAATAATTCTTTATTTAATTTCGTTTTAATTTGTTTTTTACTCTATCTAAATTTAGCATTAATTTCCATTCTCTCTGTGGCTTCCTTAGCTTTAAGATCTACTATTTCATTATAATTGATCCCAATGTTGGCTTTCACTCAAACAAAAGTAATATTAAGTTTATTGTAGATAATATGTTCTTTAATTCTATTAACTAATTAATTATTTAATTATTATTTTCACTTGATATAAGTACCATTAACGATGACCTTGAATCAGAATATATCGCTGCTTCATAAATGTTATTATTAACCATGAAATCAATAGACTTAAAAATTGCAAACAGTTCAGACATAAATACTGTTGTATTATCATTTAATTTAAACAAACTTTCATCTTTAATTTCATCATTATAAATATATATATATATAAGCACATCCAGCTTTATTATTAATTTTTGAGCCATCTGCATAAAATTTATTACTAAATTGTTTTAAATCTTCATCATAGTACCAATTAAAACTATGGTTGATCCAAAGAGCGAAATTTAGCTCCGTCAGAACTTCAATATTTTAATATTTTGATTAAGAAAAAAAAACAATTTATATAGTTTAACACAAACGACTAGTTTTATATCTAAAGGGGAAATACCTGTTAAGGTGTTAAGTGTTAAACTAGCAACAGTTTTATAGGTTTTTGCGATGGGTAATATCGTTATTCTTTGAATTTGTAAAATTTATTTTTATTCCTTTCTGTATTTTCAAACCAAATGTCATAGCCATATGTTATCATTTTTTCTATACTTAACATGTAAATATCTTTCAAAACTTTTGGTTTCAAGCTCCAAGTGGCTCTAGAAATCCGCTTTAATTTTTTGAATAACATTTTACTATTTTACTTTTAACAAAATTAAGATGCGATAACCAGTTTATCAGTATTTCAGCTTTTTAGTAAATTTAATTCTTTTATTACTAATAGTAATTGTAGGTATATGCGTGACATTTTTACCTTCATAAATTAAAATAAAATTTGATTTATCTATATTAAGTCCTAATTTATTATCTAAAATCCAGTTGGTAACCTTATTTAATATATCCTCAAACAAAGACGTAAATTGGTATGAAGCTTTTGCTCGCATTAAATTAATGGTGTCTTCAGCAGATGCTTGTATATTTGCATTGTTTGTACTCTTTAATTTTAACATTCCATCAATATAAAGATTCTACAGAATAGGGCCCAAACTAGATCCTTGCGAAATCCCCTTATTATATTTCTTACTTATACTTTCTATGAAAACTTTTCCATTTTGAATTAAATCAATAATCACTTTTTTCAACTTCAAGAGTATTTTTAGATTATTTAAATGTTTTATTAAGATAATGTTATCCACTGAGTTAAAAGCATTTTTAAAATCCAAAGAAATTAATAATGTAATACACTTATTGTTTATACTTTCATAAACATAATCTTTAAGTTTCTGTAATGCATGAATAGTAGATCTCTTACTCCTAAGACTATATTGTACGTCATCAATTAATTTATATTTCTCTATAAAATAAGTCAATCTATATTTCAAAATCGTATCAAATATTTTACCCCAAATGGGCAAAAGACATATTGGTCTATAGCTACTAGGAATCATTTTATCTTTACCTTTTTTATGGATGAGAGTCACCTTAGCCTTTTTCCAAACTATCGGAAAAATATCATTATTATGACAAACATTTAATACTTTAATAAACAAATTTTTATTAGCAAAATATATTTCTTTGATTATAGGCAATTTTAAATTATCATATCCAGGAGCTTTATTATCCTCCATCTCCCCCGTGACTTTATTAATTTCATACTCTATAATATTATCTTCATTTATGTTCACATCAATATCGTTATTATTCTGTATCTCATCGCAAAAACCTATTCCAGAGACCACTTGATCATAATTCACCCATGGAAAATGATAATTAATAATTTTATTTATAGCTTCATTTCTATTTTTGGTGACATTCCCATCTTTATCTTTTATTTCATTAATTTGTAGATATTTCTTCTTTTTATCCATGATAGTTTTATACGGTATACCAAAAATATTATTATCAGTAATACTTTTAATATAATTTCATAAAGCTTCTTTTTTAGCGAAAATAATTAACTTTTTATATTTTGCTTGCTGTTTCTTGTATTCCAATTTATAACACTGTCTTAAGTTAATATCTTTAGTCTTTTGAAATCTTCTCCTTAAAGCTCTTACTTTACTCCTGAAGATCTTTAGCTTGATATTTCACCAATAAGCTTGTTTATATCCAAAATTCTTTATATTATTCTTATCTCTTAAATTGTTTAAACAAATTTCTTTAACTTTATTTGCAACTTTTATTAAATATTTTTCAATATTATCTTTGTTGAGTATTTCATCTTTAATCTCATTTATATATTCTCTTATTTCTACTTTCAAATCCAACCAATTGAGTCTATTTATATTTATAAATTCATTATTATCTATTTCTATATTAAAATTTGAAAATTGAAATTCTATCATATTATGATCACTATTAGTAATATAACCTGTAACTTCAAAATGAATATAAAATTCGTTATTATACTTTATCATTGTCAAATCAATCCAACTTTCTCATATATTTGAGGAGAAAATTGGTATTGAGTAATATATTTTCGTTTAAATCCATAAAGTTAGTTACTGAAAACACCCTATCATCAAGTGACCTCTGGCCCTAAGCTTCCGACTTAGCATTGAAATCACTTAAAATTAAAAAATAATTTCATTATTATACTTTCTGATAAAATTTTGTAACATATCAAGGTAATTATCAATGACTCCGGACGAGGAGCAGTAAATACTAATCACAATCATAATAAAATTTTCATAAGTAATTCTAATACAAACTAAATTGTTTGTATAACACAAAACATAGTAATTAATATTTTTATTATTAATAATAATCCCTGCCCTAGGGACATCACAACAAAAAACAATTCTCATGCTTTCAGAGAAATGAACTATATTTTCCTCAAAATAATACGGTTCATTTATGGAAATAATATCCATATTTTTTTGTAGGATATCTTGATTTAACTGCAGATTGGCTGCTCGCGCCACTGCCAAATTAATGAGTCACAAAAAGAAAAGAATTTAAAACACTAGCCATAACACGTGATATTATACGATCCATTTCTTTAAGATAAATCCTACAATCATGATCCTTACAAGAATGATTCACATCAAATTGTGTATTAAATTTCTTATTATGATTATAACAATTTGTATAAAATAATGATTTTTCACAATCTTTGGATTGATGCCCCTCTTGTCCACATTTTAAACAGGTAGTAGTATTTTTACAATATTTAGCAAAATGCCCAAATTTTCCACAATTATAACAAATTGTGGGTCTTACGTATTCTTTAAATCCATATCTTTCCCAATTTAGTTTAATTTTATTAGCTTGTAACAATTTTTTATATTTATTCGGTTCAATTATAACAATATAATTGAAACTTCTGAATGTTTTAAATTTCTTATTAACAATTATTACATCACTTCCTTCAAATATTTCTGAATTTTGTTCCTTAATACTGATGCCAAATTCTTGATCGCTCATATCATCATCTACATTATAAATATTTATTTGTGGATATCTCTTTTTAGGTATATTTACATCAAAGTTTTCTTCTAAATCCTTAAAATAGTGCATCTTTAAGCAAATTAATCTCTTATTTTCTTTCTACTTCCACCAAGATGCCACCTTTAGCTGTAGTTCTTACAGCATTGACACCTATCTTCAGTTCTTTGGGTTTAACCAAACTTTGCACTTTTCGTTTGGTTTCCATTGATGCCATACTCTTTTTGGGTATGATGGTGAGTACGTTTCTTTTCCTACTTTTACTTCTTTCTCTGCTTCTTGTTTTTATCATTTTCCCTTCACTCTGCGGTTCTACTTTCATCTTGGTAACTTCTACAAAAGTAGGTATTCTCTTCTCTTCTTTTATAATGTCTATATTTTTCTTAAGTTCCGAATTTTCCCCAAGTAGATGAGAAATCACATTTTGTTGCATTATAACTCACTGTGTCCGTCATTTTCTTTTTTAATGTCTTAAAGGTGTCTTTTTCCAGCTTTTCAGTAAACATTTTTATACGAATTAATCTTGATTTTTAAGAGCACGCTCTAATAATTCACTAATATCCGAGAGATAGCTAATCTCCTTCTGTTCTAAGATTTCCTCTCTTTTTTCTGTTTCTGTATCATCTGTTTTCTGTTCTTCTTCCTTTTCATCCTCTGCCTTCATCTGACTTCTCTCTTCCTCCCTTTTCTTCGTTTTTATTTTCTTTATCTTCTTCATCCATTCCTTACTAGTGATAGCTTTTCCACTATCACCCATTCTTCTATTGTAATTAACTCACTGAATACTCTTTTAGTTGTCTATTAGTATTTTAGACATTTCCCAGCCAGGACCAACGAGGATGTAGGAGTACTGCCAGGAATTTCTTTAAAACACCAATATGTATAAACAGGATATACTCTGGGCAATTGTCCTGTTTATAAAAATAAAGGTTGGCGACGTAACACTTCCAATAATCTTCGCAATTACTAACCCTGGCTCCTGGCCCTTTAAAAGGGTAAAATATCATTGCTCTTACCCATTGATATGTAAACTGTCCATGACTTACTACATCTCTGTATTTATGTGACTCAAGGGAACACCTCACACAACATAGGAGTAACAGATTTGCGTGTGTAAACAAAAAGAGTATTATACAAATATGTAGACTCAACGCAAACAACGTATCAGTCAATGTATTGTAACACAAAAACACTCATTGCAATATTTTTAATTAAAAATAGAACATAACAAATTGAGTTTTCCTACCGTAATTCTTAATATAAATTATCACATTGCGCTACTGAAATTATTAAAAATTATTACAAAAGGAATAATTTATACTAAAATTATTCGGATATATTTAAGACAAGAGAATTTTGTAATAGTCCAAGTGTAAATTTTTAAGAAAAGCATTTGTTTTTATTTGTTTTGAAATTCGCACAAAGCTACTCGAGGGCTATCTGTGCTAGCCGTCCCTAATTTAGCAGCGTAAGACAGCTAGTCATCACCACCCACCGCCTACTTTTGGGCAACTCTTTTACCAACGAATAGTGGGATTAACCGTCACATTATAACGGGGCTGGGAGGGCGAGCATGTTTGGTGCTACTGGGATTCGAACCCGCCACCCTCGAATTACGAGTCAAACGCCTTAACACACTTGGCCATGCCGGGCCTAAGAAAAGCGGCTTTAAAGATATCTTACCTAGTAGTTCTCCAATTCACATTGCAAAGCTAGTTTACATTGATCAACTGTAATTTGTAAGATATACAACATAATGCGTATTTTACATCTATCTGCTATAATTATTACATGTATGTAATATTAGTGGTATACAGTCATATGAAAAAAGTTAGGACACCCTATGAAAGCCTGTGTATTTTTGTAACATTTTTGGATATACAGACATTTATTCTCAATGTTAACAATACTGAGAAATTATAGGAATATAACTAAACTATTAAAACTGAATAAAAGACTTTTCAAGATCTTCTGTAAATGTAAGTCGACAAAAATGCATATTCTAACTGAGGAAAAAGTTAGGACAATCCCACTTTTATTCCCACTTAAAATGGCTCAACTCACACACAGGTGTATGACACCAGGTGCACATGATTTGAAGATCGCTACTCAGCATTTTGAATGAGGCTTGCCCTATTTAAACCTCATACATTTAGTTTGGTGTGCTCCTGACTGTTGAAGTGAGAGTGAGCACCATGGTGAAAGCAAAAGAGCTGTCTGAGGCCTTCAGAAAGAAAATTGTAGCAGCTTATGAGTCTGGTAAGGGATTTAAAAAGATCTCAAGATAATTTGAAATCAGCCATTTCACTGTCCGGAAAATAGTCAACAAGTGGAGGGCTTTCAAAACAACTGCCAACATGCCCAGGTCTGGTCGTCCAAGTAAGTTCACCCAGATAGCAGACCGCAAGATGCTAAAAGAGGTCTCCAAAACCCTAAAATGTCATCACGGGACCTACAGCAAGCTCTGGCTACTGTTGATGTAAAAGTGCATCCCTCTACAATCAGAAAGAGACTGCACAAGTTTAACTTGCATGGGAGGTGTGCAAGGAGGAAACTTTTGCTCTCTAAGAGAAACGTCAAGGCCAGACTGAAGTTTGCCAAAGAGAATGTAGACAAAGACCAAGACTTCTGGAATAATGTTCTTTGGACAGATGAGTCCAAAACTGAATTATTTGGACACCAGAACAGAGGACGTGTTTGGCGTAAACCAAATACAGTATTCCAGGAAAAGAACCTCATACCAACTGTGAAGCATGGAGGTGGAAGTGTCATGGTTTGGGGCGGCTTTGATGCAGTTGAACCTGGACAGCTCACAATCATAGAGTCCACCATGAATTATGCTGTGTAACAGAGGGTGCATGAGGATTATGTGAGACCATTTGTACGAAAATTAAAGCTGAAGCGGAACTTGACCCTGCAACACGACAATGACTCAAAACATACCAGTAAATCCACCAAGAACTGGCTGAAAAGTAAGAAATGGAGAGTTCTGGAATGGTCGAGTCAAAACCCAGATCTAAATCCCACTGAGATGCTGTGGGATGACTTGAAACGGGCTGTATATGCAAGAAACCCCTCAAACATCTCACATCTGAAAGAATTCTACATTGAGGAGTGGGGCAAACTTTCTTCAGACTGATGTCAGAGACTGGTAGATGGCTACAAGAAGCGTCTCACTGCAGTTATTTCAGCCAAAGAGGGTAACACTAGCTATTAGGAGGTAGGGTGTCCTAACTTTTTCCTCAGTTAGAATATACATTTTTGTAGAATTACATTTACAGAATATCTTGAAAAGTATTTTCTTCAGTTTTAATTGTTTAGTTATATTCCTATAATTTCTCAGTATTGTTGAAATTGAGATTAAATATTTATATATCCAAAAATATTACAGTAATACACAGGCTTTCATAGGATGTCCTAACTTTTTTCACATGACTGTATAATATATAGAATAATTTATGTTACTCTACTGAAAACCTCACGATATAAGACGAGACAAAACTGTTGTACAGCTTTGGTAAACTTATTAAGATTTACAATTTAAGAATATTTTAAATTATAAAGTTGTATAATGTAAAGATTGTTTTAAATGTTGTCATTATAACTCTTAAGAATTATTGTATGATAATTAAATGCTATAGGAAGACCATTTTATATGATATTCCTATAACTTGTAAAACACAATATGAAGAGAAGTTTATCAGAGTCTGAAAAAATTACCAACGCCAAGATTATGAGACTAAGATTTCTTGTGGTGGTGTTGTTATGTAAAGTGAAACACAAGATCTAATAAAATTTGCGTTGTGAATAATTCGAGAATTCAGGCATTAAACGTAACCAGTGTGGCCTAAAGAGGTTTATTTTCACTTTAAATTATCAATATAGTTGTGTGTTACATAAAGTGTAAGCCATGACACCAGAAACGGCATACTTATCACCTATATCTGTGTCCGTAGTAGCAAATTCACGACCATTCGAAAGAGCAAAGGCTCCGCGATTAGACTTGTGGCCGGAAGTGTGTTTGTTCTGTTGTTATACACAAAGTGCCCCTGATTTTTAGCATAGTGAACCTTCAGATATAATGCTGAGTCAAAAGGAAGCAGGAGGAAAGGAGGCAGGGCTTGAGGAAGAAAATTCATATTCAAAAATACTAATTCTCCAAACGAAGTCGAGGACACAGGACTATTTATAACATAGAATTTACTAGAAAAGGTCAGCACGTCTATATAATGCTGATAAAATCATCTCAAAAGCATTTACGACGTTCAATACTATCGCTACTTCTTCTAAAGTTTGTGGACTAATCACTCAAGAAACACCCATACCACATCTATTTAGAATATGCTTTCTAAAAACTTCAACCAACATATCCTATTCATTTGTAAATAATCGCCAACGATTTTACCCATGTAAAGAAGTATAATTCATAAGAGCGCTAACTGCTCATCAAACCCATTGGTAAGGAAAAACAAACTATAGAAAACCTACACAGAAAGGTAGCTATCTTAAAAGTGTGTTGAAACGCTTGAGTGTACCTAAACGACTCCGACAAGAAATGGACGATTTTCTACCCATCACGAAGTAATCCCTACATGGTGTAGAAAATGAAAGAAAGTTTCACGTCTGGCTTTATGGTTTCCACGCGTTTGTTTACTTTTTTCATATAATAGTTGCTTTGACCTTCACAAAATGTACAGTAAACAGGAACTTAACATTTAGATAAAAGATATGACAAATCACAATAAAGCGTCAAGTACTTGTTTAAGAACACAGCACCGTTTATGCAAACCGTGAAGAATCATACTGGTATTCGCATTATTACTTTCACCAATATACTTCTGAAGTCACCTGACTATGCAGTTATAAACTTCTATACATTTGGTTTATTTCCACATAAACCTGAAAGCCATGATTACATACAGTGGAGCGTCTATGAAAGTTTGTCTTTATGCGTTGTCCTAGATTGAACTCACTGACTACCGTCACAACATGTACCCCGCTGGATTTACGGATTTACAACGCTAATATCAGGGGTTCGATTCTCCTCGGTGGACTCAGCAAATAGCCCGATGTGGCTTTGCTATAAGAAAACACACGCACCTGTGACGACTTACTACAAATAATATTGATATGGCAAGCAAATCATTAACTATGGTCATGGGGACGAGCATGACTAGCGATGGATAAATTAAATATAAGAACAATCTGGAATCTGGAAGACTTAATCTGACACCCTATGTATTGCATACCTTCAGATTTACTATCTGAAGATTATTCCACCCAGTTCTAGAACACACCGTAGTGATTACATCTTCACTAGCCTTACTTTAATGAAAATGTGTATTTTATAAATTTATTATATGCTAAGAAACAGTTAAATTATAAAATATTTCTTTCCTATACCTTATGTTTAGTAAATGAAGGATGTATTGCCTGATTTTAGTGTGCACGCCAATATTTACAATATAAAAGATTAGATTAATCTTGTGTGGTTTCTAATTACAACTTAAAGGTAAGATAATTATGGTCGTACTTAAGAACAAGCTTACAAGTTCAGTAGAAACGAAAAATCAAGTTCTATTGATCCAAGGTCGATTTCAAGTGAATAATCGTTCAACTTTCCAGTAGCTTTAACTACTGTTCCTTCTAATGACTGTTCATTAAGTAAAGCTTGCCATGATCATCATAAACATCACATTCTATCAGTAAATAAAGCAGTTAATACTCTTGTCCGCGCGTGTTCGTATAAAAAAAATAGATAGTCGACTGTTTGGTTTGTTTTGAATTTCGCACAAAGCTACGCGAGGGATATCTGCGTTAGCCGTCCCTAATTTTGCAGTGTAAGATTAGAGGGGAGGCAGCTAGTCATCACCACCAACCGCCAACTCTTTGGCTACTCTTTTACCAACGAATAGTGAGATTGAAAGACACATTATAATGCCCCTAAGGCTGAAAGGGCGAGCATGTTTGGTGTGACGGGGATTCGAACCAGAGACCCACGGATTACGAGTCGAGTGTCTTAACCACCTGGCAATGCCAGGCTCGTCGACTGCTTGGATTACACATTATTTTCTAAAGAAAAGATTATCAATGAACATTTTTGGCTTAAAACCACATCCTTCAAATGAAACATTTTTAACTGTAAAATCAGTGTCCAGAAGACATCTAGTACATACAGATAGGCCTAATCTACCTGAAAGAGTAATTAGATTATCTTAATCTACATGGAATGTTATTCTGTACATGGCTTCTATAATATGTTTCTCAGGAAGATTAACCGCTGAAATGTGAAGGGAAAGAGACTTGTTACACTTTTCACACATTGTGTTATCCCTAAACCAGAGATCATATATTTTAACTTTTAACAAAATTCTTTAATTAGACAGTTCAGTTTAACACCAACACAATTCTATGGGTACAACTGTTCAAGACACTCAGTCATAATTGCTAACCTAAAGGCCAGCATTCAATTAACCATGTCAGGTTTATTCCCTTTTTCTCCAATTTGTGAGTTTTTTCTCTTTGGCCTAAATTATTGTAATATATTAGTCAATTTTTGAACCTGGCGATAATTAGGCTAAATGATTCTTTCTTTTTTTTATTTTGAATTTCGCGAAAAGCTACATGAGGTCTATCTGCGCTAGCCGTTCTTAATTTAGAAGTGTAAGACTAGAGGGAAGGCAGCTAGTCATCATCACCCACCGCCAACTCTTGGGCTACTTTTTTACCACAGCTGAAAGGGCGAGCATGTTTGGTGTGACAAATATTCGAACCCGCAACCCTCGGGTTACGAGTCGAGTGCCTTAACCATGGTCGTCCTTTCAGTCGTTATAATGTGACGGTCAATCTCACATTGGGATGGCCGAGCGCGATAAGGCATGCGCTCGGAATCTGAGAGTCGCGGGTTCGCATCCGAGTCGCGCTAAACATGCTCGCCCTCCCAGCCGTGGGGGCGTTATAATGTGACGGTTAATCCCACTTTTCGTTGGTAAAAGAGTAGCCCAAGAGTTGGCGGTGAGTGGTGATGGCTAGCTGCCTTCCCTCTAGTCTTACACTACTAAATTAGGGACGGCTAGCGCAGATACCCCTCATGTAGCTTTGCGCGAAATTCAAAACACACAAACCAAAAGATATCTAATTTTGATGTGTTTCTCAAGTCTTACTAGACAAGGAATTTCTTATCCAGTTCTAATATATACTATTGGCACAAATGATATCTTTCCTCGTTGTGGTGGGCATAAAATACGGACAGCACATCTGGATTAGTTAAGATGTGCCAGTCCAAACGTAGTAGCTATTAGGCCTCGCCTAGTTCTGGCGTTTTATTCAAGACTAGTAATGCAGAAAATATATTATTTGTTTCTGGTGTATATTTCAACATTGGAGTATATCATCCTGATAAGATAGTATAAACAATTAAAATGTGAATAAAGAACCAGATTAGCCTATTCTCTGCTTGTTGAAAATTTGCAGAAATTTTGTATATTTTTGTGAAGAATTGAAGGAATTAAAGTTAACCACTTAAGTATTATTACCATTTATTTTGCAGGTTAAAATATAAATAAAAAAACAACACGAATAAACGAGAGCCTTCTGTGACGTCCATCAGCCGAATCTTCCTGTTAAAAATAAAAGGTAAAACATTACTTCCAGTGATCACGCACACGTACTCGCCCATAGATAGATGGATATTCTGTTAGCGATGGGGGCAAAAGTGGATAAGAGCCTTTCGAGAAATCCCCAGTTAGTTAAAAGTGTAACCTCGAGAGCGGTTGAAATCTAGTCCCCTGGGCAAACAGAGAAATCAAAACAAAAAATTTCAGTAATTCGCAAACAAAGAAAAACCAGTTCGTTCCACAAACCTGATGTTCTGTTTACGTGCATTAGTCAAGCAACATTTGAACATAATATATTAGTACATTATCATCATAAATATTTAATAATCTTACTGAAACTTTGCTAAGTAAAAAACAATAAAGGATATGGTAAGTTAACATCCTTCCGTTTGCTATAATATGTATTAATAATATTTCGTGTAGAAATATCTTGATATCTACATTTTGTGACTTTCGATTAATTGTTTCGTTTGTTTGTTTGTTTTGAAATTCGCACAAAGCTACTCGAGGGCTATCTCTGCTAGCCGTCCCTAATTTAGTAGTGTAAGACTAGAGGGAAGGCAGGTAGTCATCACCACCCACCGCCAACTCTTGGGCTACACTTTTACCAACGAAAAGTGGTATTGACCATCACATTATAACGCCCCCCCCCTGGGCTGGGAGGGCGAGCATGTTTAGCGCGACTCGGATGCGAACCCGCGACCCTCAGATTCCGAGCGCATGCCTTATCGCGCTCGGCCATGCCAGGCCTGTCGATTAATTGTAAACACTAGTTATTTACCTAATATACTGGTATTGTGAGTAAAAACTGTCTTTGCTTCGTTATCCATATAAATTCTGTTTTGACAAGAAAAAAATAATTGAATTAAATTTTAAGATTTTTATTTCTTTGTTTCCTGAAAAACTCTCTCATCATAATTGTTGCATTAATGCTACGTTTCATTTAGACGAAACCGAATGCGGTCCAATAGCGAATATGCTGGTCTGTAGATCTGAAGGTGAGTGGTTCGAGTCTCTCTGCAGCACAAACCTCTTCCGCAGTCTAGGGCTGTGATTGTACTGAAAGCATAGTAGTACGGTTCTACTATTTGGTTAAAGTAGCCGAAAGGTTGGCGACGAATGCCATTGACTGACGGACTTTCTTCTTTCTAGTCTATCAGTGCAAGAATAGCTGGGGCAAATTTTCAAAAAACAAACAAACAAACACGTGAACAACTTAATCTGACTTAATGTATTTACACGAATAAAGTAAAGCTTTGAGTGAATATTTTCCTTAGTTCATGTAGCGAAGTTTAAGATAGTGTCTCTTTTGATCAAAGAGAAACATAAAAATACTTTTGTGGAGCTTGATATATTTTCCCCCTCTTTGCAGTTGATCACAGAATCATCAAGACACAATAGAGTCTCGCGGCCAAAAGAACTAACCTACAGGACACACTGTGTGTTATTATCACGAGTTATTGTTTAGTCTTTAGCTCAGATTGCGGTAATCCAAACTATCACATATTTGCAGTGGATGGGCAATACGGAACTCTAACTTCGCATACCAAACTTCATTGCATCCACTAATAAATACTCGAGATATAACATCTCGAATTTTGATTGAGGTTCTTCTTTTTTTCGCACCAAAAGTACGGAAACTTTACTTAACAGAAAAAAAATGTACTTAGCTTTTATGTAATTTTTTTCAAATAATTTACACTTTCATATCTTTAGAACCTAAAATTAGGAGACTCAATTGGTGTAAATATAAGTGGCATGTACAAAATTATTCAACAAAAATCACTCAAATTTAACAGACATTTTTGCGCACGCCTACGCAAAAAGTCGTGTGAGCTGTCGGTTAAGTATTCTTACAACAGCTTCACCTAAAAGTAAAAGTGGACTGTATTTAGTTCTTGTCATTTGGATAAAAACAGTTTATTTAGAACAGCAAAAGTATAAGGTAAAAGGAAGTACTGGTACTCAAGTATCGGTTAGGCCAAGCAAGCTAAATTAACAGTTTCGAACGCATGTTTTCAAGAGAAATATTGGGGTGGGCGATTATTATTCATTGCCAACTTTACAGCAATTATTTACTAAATTTTATGAAAACATCCTAATTAAAAAAGAGTTTATTGTCACATGGCATTATCTTAAAAAATTAGCATAAATTATGATGCTTGATACGGCTGTACCGATTGTATGGGGGTGATGACATGAAACTGTTAATTTAGTTCTAGGGCATAAGTACAAAGGTTTGTACATTTTATACTGTACATTTTACTTATGTACACACAATTATTTGAGTATGGGAGCAATTATGATACTATAATAACTTGGCAATTATTTAAAACGGACCAGTGTTCTGCTGAAATGTGTGGCATAAGAATAAGCCATTTCATAAGTTGTTGCCCCCCAATGGCTCAGCGTTATGTCTGCGGACTTAAAACGCTAAAATCCGAGTTTCGATACCCGTGGTTGGCAGAGCACAGATAGCCCATTGTGTAGCTTTGTGTTCTGCCAACCACGGGTATCGAAACTCGGATTTTAGCGTTTTAAGTCCGCAGACATAACGCTGAGCCATTGGGGGGCAACAACTTATGAAATGGCTTATTCTTATGCCACATATTTCAGCAGAACACTGGTCCTTTTAAATAATTGCCAAGTTATTATAGTATCATAATTGCTCCCATACTCAAATAATTGTGTGTACATAAGTAAAATGTACAGTAGAATATCATTGTGTGCTAAATCTGGTTGATGACCATATCTTTAATGACTCCCTCAAATTAAAACAACACTTTAAAAGCCATATATATGATATTCTACTAACCATACGTATTTATTGTCCACATGAACAACCAGACTTAGACAGGTCAACTCGATGATCACACAAGTATGTAGCTCATACCTGACCGTACTTTCACAGTGAAACTGGACAGACACTGTATAGTCTAAGATAATATTTTTCTAGAATTTATAAATAACATTACATTTTTTTCTTTAGCGCTGTGCTACACGATAGACTATATGCTCTATGTAAACCGTCGGGAATCTAACCCCGTATTTTAGGGTGTAATTCCCCTTATTCACCGGGGAGAGACTAAAAGATAGGAATACCATAACCCTACCAGAATAACATAATTTAAAAGTATTAGTTTATCACAAACTATCCAAAACAACAAGTTTATTGGGGTAATAGTTCTTTTCGGGTCCTTTCTATCATAGACTCTGACTAAATGAATATACTCCTAAATCCGCATGGGTAACCATAGTCTCCTAATGCAACAAAACAATCCAGCTTTGACTGTCCAACTGAACCGAAGAAAGATACTTTCATTTTCGAGGGTTATCTTTTCCTTCTTTTTTTTTTTTTATCGGAAAGCTTTTACTAAACTAGTTTTATAATATATATGACTATACCAAAATCTACAGTACACCCTCAAGCAGTAACTAAGTTGCTATGGCAACGAGCTGACACATCACTAGAGCACACGCTCTATACGTCCTTAAAAACCGTGTCAGCTTAACGATTTTGTCAGTGTACTAATAACGCACAGAGTTGCCCTAACTGGCATTGAATGGTATACAGGGACTGCTAAGTTACTATAGAAACAATCTTAATTCATCAGTACAACACGCTATTCGTTCTTTGTTATCGTTACCTGATGAACACTGTTTCAGCAGTGTACCATTAATAAAAAAAGTTTATTCCAGATTAGTTTGTGTGTTTTTTGTTTGTCTGAAGCAACATAATTTGATTTATTAACGCTTTCAACAGTGTATAATAAAGCTTTTGACGTATTCCCAACAGCAACAGAGCTGACAAGTTACTATAGCAACGATTTCAAGATATTTCGCAGAAGAACTATTCTCTATGTTCTTTAGCATTATCAATAGGTTAACGGTTATTATTGTAGAAACAAATACACGATATCCCAACAGCAACTGTGCGAGTTCAGGTACTGAGAAGTTACTATAGCTTCACATATAAGTATATTGCAACACACTCGGCTTAGTCATCACTTCAGTGTGCACCGTACTCCTAACTGCAACTGGAAAAATAACTGACTGACAAGTAATAATAGTACCAGGTATCGGTATCAACAGTGCAACCCACTCTACATTATTTAATATCATAAATGAATTAACAGCCTAGTCATCAACGTAGCCTAAAACAACGACAACTAGAAAGACAAGAAGGACGACATATTTAACATCAAACCTCTTCATTCTTCAACACCATTAACACATTAACGGTATTATTATTATGCAAAAATACTATATAATGCACACACGCACCAATGGTAAATCTTGTACCAATAGGGAAAAGTTATTACTGGATATCAACAAATTATCTGTAATACTTCAGCGTAAAATTCAAAAATAAATCACAGATTGGCTAAGGAATACAATCCGATATTGATAAATCTAGATAAAACAAGAGTTATTTTGAAATAAATAGGGAACTTGGATATTTTATATTAATTCCAAATCTGATACTACAATATTGTGATATCTGAATGTAAATATATGGATTGGCGTTTGTACTACCTGCACAGTCGTTTTTATTTATTGGATTTCTTTGTATTTGAATACTATTGCAAACACTTTTGGGAATTCTGTTATAGTCACATGTCTGATGGTAAAATAGGGTAAAATTCAAATCAGGTTCTCAAACAACTTATTTCTAGAATAGTGAACAAAAAAAAGCGTATTAAATTACTGTAGTTAATGGTGATATAAAGAAGATGTTGCTCCACACGTATCAGTACATAGTATATTTTATTTCAATTTCGACATATGTTTTGAAATTATTATTAGAATACACAAGGAATGGTTTGCGAGTTAGAGGACACTGCGCAACGCAACAGTCTATAAGCAACTGCAATGATAAGTTGACGTAACATTCATACATCAGTTCTTTCATAAATGTATGAATTTATCTGCAGAAACTGGACAAGGAAACACACATAAAGAGCTTGTGTATTTGTGTCATCCTTTCAGGACAATAACAACTCGGTTTTCCATCGGAGAAACAAAGTTTGAAAGTTTCAAACACAACTAAGACACCATTCTTACACTTACTCAGGCATGTCAGAAAAGAAAGGTCGAAATCTAGTTTTTTTTATAACGTTTCGTTGAGAAAATATCGGGGAAAACTCGATAACAACTGTTTCATTATAGATGACAAACCCGTTTCTAACAGCTATTGAAAGCAATTCTTTCTCGATAGAAAAGTGCTTCACCGTAAGATTACCTGGTTAGCTGTTATGTTATTCTGTCTTCTGGTACAATGACTGGACTAAGTATAAACTAACATGATCCATCCCACTCCATTATTTAAGTTTTTGCACTTGTTACAGGTGCGCAATTTCTTGGGCTGGCTCCAATCATACACGAGGAAAAACAGCGAATCCTTCTGACAAGATCACTGTTTTTCCACGTCAAGTAGTCAAGTGGTTAAGGACTCGCTCTTTTAGCTGTGGGGACATTACAAGGTTATAGTAAATCCCACTATTTGTTGAAGAAAAAAGTAGCTCAAAACATGACGATAAGTGGTGATGACTAGCTGCCGTCCTTCTAGTATTTCACTGCTAAATTAATGACGGCCAACTCAGATAGTCCTCGTGTAGCTTTGCACGAAATTCAAAACAAACCAAACCAACTATTCTTGAGTCCGTCATTTCTTATCGTTCACACTCTGTACGCACAAACAGGCCCAGCATGGCCAGGTGGGTTTAGGCGTTCGACTCGTAATCTGAGGGTCACGGGTTCGAATCCCAGTCGCATAAAAAATGCTCTCCCTTTCAGCCGTGGGGGTGTTATAGTGTGACGGTCAATCCCACTATTCGTTGGTAAAAGAGTAGCCAAAGAGTTGGCGGTGGATGGTAATGACTTGCTGCTTTCCCTCTAGTCTTACACTGCTAACGCATGTAACCCTCGAGTAGCTTTGCGCGAAATCAAAAAAAAAGAAAAGTATGCACAAACCACGTTTTTAGAATTGATAAATGAATGTCGTTGCTCTGGTATGTTACTCAAAATGACCAGCTCCGCCTGGTAAAGGCTTTTCTAACATCGACAGGTGGCATCCAATTCAGAGCTTCTTGACTATTGTTGTTTTCCCGTTTCATTTCTCAATTCATTATAAGATGGTCTCAGTGCCACTTTTATTTTACCAATTGCAGCTCTTGCTGTTGACACATCCACAATCTGTGAAGTGTCGATTACAGAAGCGACAGCCTGTCGGGCCTCCAATTGTCATCACTTTTTCGAAGATTGTTAGATCCTTGTTGGAAAGTATGATATCTGTAGCTTGAGAACACCAGAAATGAATACTAATTAAATACACAATTCTAAGCACTTTGAAAGGATATTAAAGTTTGTGGTTAATGCGCAAGTTCGTGCTTTTTAGAGCAAATTTTTTTTGTTCGCACTGAAACTAGCAGATGTTTAATTTTTCTTGAAAATATAAGTACTCGTATATAATTATGGATTTTTTTTTTTGCAAGTTCAGGACTTGCTATTTAACTGTTGTCTTTTCAATCACAAATATAAAATAACATTATTTTTGAGAGCTCAAGATGCGCCGTAGATCATTTCTATTGCACAAAAATAAATCACTATTTTAAAGATCATAGGTAATTCACAGTACATAAGATACCATAAATATTCTTTTGCCATAGATAAAATACTATAGCTTTTTTTGGGTGGGGATTAGGATACAATGTAAATACATTTCTGTAGTTATTCTGAAGAATAGTTGTGAATGTATATAACGAACATAATTTTTACAGGCTTCAAAACATACCTTGGATCATCTTTCATGATCAACATACGGTTATTTATTCTGGGTTCAGATAATAACACATAAACATCACACGTGTGTAAAAAATATATCAAATGGTTTGGTTTTGAATCTCGCGCAACGCTAAACGAGGCCTATCTGTCTCTAAATCAGAAGTGTAAGAGGGAAAGCAGCTAGTCATCACCACCCACCACTAACTCTTTAACCAACGAATAGTGGGATTGACCGTCATATTATAACGCTCCCACGGCAGAAAGTGCGAGCACGTTCGATGTGATGGGGATTTGAACCCACGACCCTCGGATTACGAGTAGAGTGCATCAACCGCCTGACCATGATCAAAAGACGCTAATATCTTTTGGAGGCAAAACATTACAGTATTAATACTATCTCACAACATCAGAGCAAGCTACGTATTTAGAACTAATAATCAATATTATGTGTTGTATTTTTATTGTACGCTAATTTTAAAATAATCCTCTGGATAAATTAATAATTATTCTGTATTGTTTCGAACCTAAATATAACAACTGTTTGATAGTTGTTATTGTCGAGAATATTGAACAACATGTATTTTAACTTATATTTCTTTTAGAACAAATCTTAAACAGACAATGTGATTTATTATGTACATTTGAAAACAATTATCAAGTAAGTAATTTTTAAATCTACCTTTAGGGTGTATCGTGAAAGAGTGATTTTATGATATTGTAGAATATGAGTACAGGTATTTATGAATGAAACAATTTATTAATGATTTATAAACGTCTAATAATGCACATATATAAGAACCCAGATCCGTAAAAGTTCGTCATACTATTGTAAGCGTAAGCACATATCGAGCGAAGCGTAGCTTTTTTTTTTTGGATTTTGAATTTCGCGCAAAGCTACCCGAGGGCTATCCGCGCAAGCTTGTTTGTTTGTTTTGAATTTCGCGCAAAGCTACTCAAGGGCTATCTGCGTTAGCCGTCCCTAATTTAGCATGGTAAGACTAGAGGGAAAGCAGCTAGTCATCACCACCCACCGCCAACTCTTGGGCTACTCTTTTACCAACGAATAGTGGGATTGACCGTCACTTTATAACGCCCCAACGGCTGAAAGGGCGAGCATGTTTGGTGCGACCGGGATTCGAACCCGCGATCCTGGGATTACGAGTCGAACGCCTTAACCCACCTGACCATGCCGGGCCTCTGCGCTAGCCGTCCCTAATTTAACAGTGTAAGACTAGAGGGAAAGCAGCTAGTCATCACCACCCATCGCCAACTCTTGGGCTACTCTTTTACCAACGAATAGTGGGATTGACGTCACATTATAGCGCCCTCACGGCTGAAAGGGCGAGCATGTTTGGTGCGACAGGGATTAAAATCCGCGACGTAGCGTAGCTTTAGTTTCATACACTAACAAACTAGCTGCAATAATTTTTTGTTTGAAATATTATGCAGTTTTAGCGTTTAGACTGACGTAACAAAAATTCGTACACAGAACTCTAAATATGTAATTTCTAAGGGTAGTGTAAAAATGACAACGGTTGACTACAGAAGTTTTCATCCAATGTTTTTAATCAGCCAGAAAATAATATCAGCTAAAAAGTAACCGTTTAAAATTTGTAGAATACGTAAGATATAAAAACGAATAGTTTAATATATATATTCTTATTGAAATAAAACTATGAAACGTTTCGTACCAGCTCCATGTTTGAATTCTCTCACTTTATGTCTTCTGGTGGCTCAACGACAAACTTGAGACTTATAACACTAAAATTCCGTATTTGATCCTCACGATTAGCAAAGTGCATTGTGCAGCTCTAAACTAACTCATAGAAACATAAACTCTGATTTTACTATTCGAGCCTTAATTTTTTTTAACTAATTACCAAGCATGCTTTTCCCCTTGGGAAATATCCTTGGTAAGCAAAGATTTTTAATTAAATCCAAACAATTCACTTTACTCATCGACTATATCGTTTAGAACCTAAAATTGTATTTGTTTTTCACATTATTCAAGTTTAAAGTTCATTGAAAGCATACATAGCTGAGCTGAAGAGTAGAAGTAAAAGTTGAGCTTGATAAAATGAGCAGTAAAACAGAAATTGCAAGAGAAAGATACACACCAAAGTTGAAAATGTATTCCTCTTGTACCCAAAAGTATATGTGTATTTACTAACGCGGTTATATAATACACTCGAGTTTCAGATTAAAACAATTTATATCATTTAAATTTACATATTCACAACAAATTAGTAGAAATTAGCAACCATTAATAACAACAGACCGAACGTAAATGTACGTAATACACAATAAAGCGAGACATAGGTAAACAACATACAAAAATATATATGTAGAAATAGATAAGAATGCAGAAATAAATATAAGAAACGTAAATATGTGTAATACACAATAAAGCGAGACAGAGGTAAACAACATACAAAAATACATATGTAGAAATAGATCGGAATACAGAAATAAATATTAATAAATATAAGGAAAAATTAATAAAACGATAGAAAGTACGTGCAGTAGAAGAGCTAAATACGAGATGTACAAATACTCTTAAAGTAAACAGACAAATAAATATTCATAACAAAAAGATGCCACAAAAGCTAAAAATAAAAACATGGATAAACTATAGAAGAGAGAGAGGTAGGTGAGCCAAAAAGACGTAAAAATAGAGATGACATGAGGATGTAGATTTAGAAGTTACAATCACAGGAATACAAACACGTACAAATATATATATATCAAGATAACGTACTGAAAAATGTGGAAAATACAAATATATATATATATAACATGTAAAGATACCTAAATGGATGATAAGTTTTAAAAATCCAGTTAGAAGTAAGATAGATACAAAGATAAATGTATACATAATTTGCGTCTATGTGTCTTTTCTTATAGCAAAGCCACATCGGGCTATCTGCTCTATTCACCGATGAGAAGTGAACCCCTAATTTTAGTGTTGTAAATCCGAAGAGTTTCCGCTGTCACAGTGGCGTACAATTTAGAATAAAGTATAATAAGAAATAAAGATTTGGATATAAAGCAAAAATTAGGAATGATAAAAAGCTGGATATAAAAACGTATTTAAGAGCTTCATGTTGGAATGCAAACGAAAATAAAGTGGACAGACAAGTTAAGAAAGCAAATAGAATAAAGCATATGAATTCACATAGTAGTGATAAAAGAAATAGTTCGATACCCGTGCAGGACACAGAAGAGATAAGTCATCGTGTAACTTTGTACTAAACAGTAAATAAACAAAACCAAAACTTACTTACAGGTAGATTTGAACTATATATACCTACAACTCAATAAGTTTACAACATATGTTAATTTTTGGAAAAACAAATTAAACAATGATTAATAATACTTTCTAACTGGATTTGTAATAAAACTTTTACCTTTTACTTTTTTTCTAAAGATATTTTTGGTGTAAACCAAGATCTGTTGTTGATTGTGCCCTGGGGTAGGTGTGCTTTACACAAAAGCAAGCTACACGACAAATACATACACACCACGCATCTCTCTAGCAACTCACGTTCGAATCATTCGATTTACTTGGGTAGAAATCTGCAGATACTGGTGTACACTTTAATAAGGTGTTCAATGCGCAACGAAGGCTTCGATCTTCTCTGTGCAATAAAACTACTCTATCTAACTGGTCTAGCTTTGTTTTCCATGATAAAATAACAAAAAGTTGGTTGATCAAACATAAATAACACCACCAGTGCATAAAGAAAACGATCTGTTACTGTGCCGTCAGAATGATTTTGCATACAACTACTACAGTAAAGTGCTGATTTTATGACGGTTATACGGTGACGTATAAGTTTCGGTCATTTTCATCAGCTACATTCTTTAGTTTATGATACATGGTTAAAAACGTTTGTATTAACTGTGGTTCGTGAAAACTTTGTTATTTTTTAACATCGTGAAAGATACAGAAACTAATTTACCGTGATCTTCGGGTGGAAGGGTCTTTCATTACCATCACTTCACTGATTTCTCCATATTTCATGAAGTATTCCCTCAGCGTCTCTGTAGGTGAAGACAAAATAATAACAATATCATTAAAAGATTCAGCGTACATCAAACACACGCCTTAATGGTTTGTGAAAAACAAAATAGAAACGTATCACTAACCTGGTGCTGTTTGCCAGCTTAGACCACCAATAAACATTTTCCTGAAAGAGAGAAGGATAAAGAGAATTAGGCGATGGTTTTACAACATTCCACTCTATGAACAGAAAGTGACACTTCACACAACGCGGTCATTGTAGTATTACACAACACACGCATCCACTGCTTGAACCTACCCGGGATCCTGAGATAAGTCGTTAGGGCTAACGGAATTACTCTGAGCACTATCTGTCTCCATGCTACCTACAACTGAAAACTACAGCTACTCTACTAAAGATACTGCTGCTCGAGCCCAGCACGTGGAGACCTGCAAACACTAAAACACACGCTGAAACTATGGACCATTGAAGGAGGACGGCCGTTCTCCTTGCAACAGCAAACAACATATAGTTTGATTGACAACAGTTTATGGAATCTCATTGGTTGAGCTTCTGACGTAATCACTAGAAAGTACTAACAGTGACGTCATTTTGAGCTCATAATCAGAGGCACGCCTTCACCTCCTCACACCTTTAAGCTACAGTAGCGCCGCTAAGGGGACTATTTTTCAACTATGTTACTGTGTGTGTTTTTCATTTAGCAAAACCACCTCGGGCTATCTGCTGAGCCCACCGAGAGGAATTGAATCCCTAATTTTACCCTTGTAAATCCGTAGACTTACCGCTGTACTAGTGGGGGATCAACTATGTTAATATCATCTTTATGCTCAAAATCTTTTTGAAAAGTAAATCTTTATCCAATTTGTAAAGTGCCTTATAGTCCTAAAGAGTAAACACAATAAGTTACTACGACTTAGGTATTTATACCTACTACTGAATACGATCTCAAAATTCGAGAGCAATTACAGTTACAAAATTAATAGAAACAACTTTCAAACATCGTTTTTCCTTTGCCGCTACTTGTTCATAGTTAAGAATCATTAGGTGTACGAAGATAAAGATAATCAACACAGTTATTAAAACAGACATTACAATATTAAAACAGATAAAAGTGAGAAAAAGGAAAAGTGTACAAGAGAAATAAAAAATATTAATCACCAAATAACAGCAATTGAAAGATTTATAATCAGTAATAACAGAAAGATACAATAGTTTTTAAATTAAAAAATAAATAACTTAGTAGAAACATTACGCTGTTTCATAAAGAAAAAGAACACAACCTCAGTAAAAGTATATATTAAACAAAACTGTTTGTTACACATGAACGATATAATTAAACAAAGACCTGCTGTGTATACGTTTGAAATGTAGTTTATCCAGGCAATATTACTGATTAGACAACTTATAATAGAAACTCTTAAGACAGGTAATAAATAACTGTTAATGAAGTAATTTAACATAGATGTTCATATTATAGTTAATTGAGAAAGAAGGGTCAGGTGTAATGTTAACATATAATTTTACAGTGTTGTTAATAAACAGAAAGCATAGTTGTTTGACAATTGTAATACAAGTTTATCAAATAATTCGTAGAGATTTATATTTTGGTTAACAGAGGGAGATTTTTATTTAAAATTTGTACTTGAAGCTTATGATTTATTTAATAAGGCAAAAATATTGATTACAGAGAAAAATTATAATATATTTAATAGGATAAAAAGTAGTAATTATGTAGTAAAAACTGATTTTTATAATTTGTTAATACTTAATAAAAAAGAGCAGTATACATTAAAATACGAGCGAATATATCTTTTAAAGAGAATGTTGTCCAATATACAGTCAAACTGAATATAATGTAAAGTGAAACGTTCGACTGGCGGTACAGACCGAGCGGAGACTGAAGTGGGATTACTCGAGTACTAAATGTGTTAATACGTTAGATCCATATAGCAGACATACTATAGAATTGTTTTCTGTCTGTTGATCTTTCGAACGAGTGACTAAAATGTAATTTTCGACATTTCGTAGGAAGGACTTCTTATGACAAGTTCCTGGGCTGTTTCTTCATATATAAGTATTAGTGTAGTTTCAGTGATTGGTCACTTGTGTATAAACATAAGATATACAGGACGTCAGTGATAATAGTTGTAAATGAAATACTTATCCCACAATCCACTATCCTTCAATCTCATAAAATGTTGAAATATTTTCCGATTTAATCATGACAGCTGGCTTCAGTGGACCCCTTTGGTGATACACTGGAAACTGTTAAAACTTAAATTTTCACAGAATAATGAAAGAAAATTAAACCTATTTACATCTATACCTGTTATTTTTGAACCCACTATAAGACATCTATGACGCCTTACTACAGAATAACAAAAACTACCCTTTAGTTCCACAGTTCGTACGATAAACAGGAAGAACATAATACTGTAACGTATCTGGTACATGAATCAACACAAACGTGTGCATTCAACACTCTAGTCTCTGCTTGGTCTTGTAGGTAGGGAAGCTCATAATGATTATTGAATGTTGGTATTATCGACAGTTTAAAGTCAAAATACAGCAAAATTTTCTACAGTTGTAAAAGAAATAGTTCTGTAGAGATTTTTTTAATATGGTGTATTTTTATTCAAAATACGGTATGTAGATATGTCATTATGATTTCGAAATGTCTGTCAATGAATAAAAAAGTCAAAACACTAGCAAAATATTATAGTGCTTTTACATTGTAGCGAGCTCAACTGAAATCAACACATCGTCACATTTTTATAGTATATTTTCAACGGCAGAAACAGTCCTACGCTGAATAATAACAGAAATTGTAAGGCATATTTAAAATCTGATGAAAATATCCTTAGGAAAGATATACCTCCGAATGGCTTATAATAGAAAGATACATCTCTGAGTGGCTTATAATAGAAAGATGCACCTCTGAGTGGCTTATAATAGAAAGATATATCTCTGAGTAGCTTATAATAGTATATGCATTAAAACATTATCGTGTTGTTCAGAGACCACTAAAATATAGTGGATAGCAAAAACAAAAACAATACACAGAAGATAAAGTGGTAATTTGTAATTTTGAGAAAAGGTAAAGTGCCTAGTAATATAAATGCTAAGCTTACCTACAATTTGAAAACATCTCTAAGGTTAAAGCAACACATAACTACATCAGTTTGACAGTTTAATATCTTTAATCATTGAGTTTTCGACCCATTAAACTCAGTACTTCTTGGGTTGGCGGATCTTGCGTATTGATTTGTTTTGTAGAGGTTGAAAGTCTAATTTTGTGGTATAAACATAATACAGTATACTTACTACCTCTTAACTACAATAACGATTTTGTCCTATTCTAAAACTCAACATTCTAAACTATAATAGTTAGAGTTCTTAAATGTAGTGTATGCTCTTTTACGTCCACACTGATCGTAAAACGTACTGAAGAGGGAAGAAGAAATTTTATATACACAACACTTGTACTTCCCTAACATACCATGATTTTCATCTGCTCTATTGAAAGCGAACTGTAGATGTAAATAAAGTTGTAAATTTTGCAGTGAACATAATTATCACTGTTGTTTACACTCAAATCAAACATCATTTGAAGTAATGATTTTTCAAGCTACAGTGCGCAGAAAACATATTAGTGTTTACATAATATAAAAAGTTTTGTCTTAGATCTAAAGCTACTAAAAAAATGGATTAATTTTAATGTATATGTCTCATAATAAACGTCACTTCAGATTTGCACTAACTATACAATAAACTTGATTTATGAATACTACTAAGGCTATTGTTACTATAGAAGACACAGTCTCCGCCAAACACTGAATATATAAACGGATTGTAATGTTAATATAGTGAATATTATACACTTGCGTTTTCTCAACACATTATGTCTGTAAACACTGAACTAACTGGTCTATTGGAGTGATAATATATAGAGAGTTGAAAATGTTACATTAATAAGATTTTGACTATGATTGTAGATCAGTAAGTCATTTAGTAACACAGTCAGTATAAAGTCATGGTGAAATGATGTTTATCAAAACTACATTATGACGTTGTTTAGCGTTACGTAGGTATCGTGATGTCACAGAAAATTGATCCCTTTTAAGGAATGTATATTATTCAAATTCAAGTAAAATATTTATATACTCTACTCATAAAGATGTCTTTATCATAAAGATTTCAACTTTCAAGATGGAAACATCTCTTTTACATGATAGGAATGGAAAGTAAAGAAATATAATTCAACTTAATAAACTAAGACCACGATGTTAACAAAGCGAACATTACAGACTAGAATTGCATACCAGACATACAGAACCAAACGTTGCATCATTGTGTTATAGCGAAGAAGAATTACAGTTAATTGTATGCAGAAGAGTCATAGAATTGTGTTCAGTGTTCTATATGCAGAAACATAGAAATAAGTTTTACATAGTTTAATGTAAAAGCGGCATATAATTGTTTAATAAAAACTAACTTACTCAAAACTAAAGAGTCGCATTACTATATCATAGATAGGAATGTGCAATGCATTGCAGTGTTTTTAAATAAAATTATACAAAACTCTGTTTTACGTTGTTATGTTACAAATATATATTCACAAATAAGTATTACTTTTTCTTTGTGTATCACGATTTCCACGTTATTTTTACCAATAGACATGATTAGAGTGTACCTGTATTTTGAAACTTCTTAGTTTGTGGTAATTGTAATAAAAACTTATCTTCTTTACATATTGTTTTCATTCATTTCTTTCGCTTATTATGAAATTTTATGAATGTGATTTGCATTTTTACCTATGGTGATTAAAATGCAGTTCATTAAAACAGTTGGCTTTCAACAAATCAACTAAATTAAGAGTCACTTAATATAACATTGACTCAAACGACCACAATATGAAATAGTTCTACACATGTAGGCAGAAAGAAAGTAAATAAGAGCACAAGTAATATAACTGGAACGTTAATAAATATATATGTTTTTAATGGGATGCAGTGCTTCTCAAATTTACTTATAAGCACGGCGTCACGCGTGAAATTAGTACCAAATATAGATGGTCAAGCCCACAATATCTAAACCATCATTTATTACTTGCTGTCAGTTATTGAAAGGCGAGTATCTTATTGCACAAAATAGAAAGATAATATAGATATCTCACTTCGTAAACTAAATACCGAACGTAATTTATTAACCACATTATATAGGGTTGATAATAACACGTATTATACAAAAACTTCAGTTCCCATAATAACCACTACAAACTTACCAATACAAAAATCAAACGACAAGGATATACAAAACTGTGTATCACGTCGCTGTATGATAATAGAAACGATCTTAAATTCCTTGAAATGTTAAATTTAAAATAGGTTTGGTGTCATTTTTATACACCAGGTTTGCTTATTTTATAGACAAACTGCGATCAAAATAAGCTATGATAAACCAGCTTAAAAAGATAAAACAAGAGAGAATACTCAACAACCAGAGTACTTGTAGTTCGTTCAGGCAGGATTAGAGTAAACTAATCTATGACACTTTTTTCTTCTTTTAATTAATTAGCAATATTTTTGAGCGCCAGTGTGGAGCGCGCGCATACTTCGTTCGATTTTACCAGTCATTACGATTTCTCCTGGTCTACTCTCAAATTGAAACTCTTTTAGTCAGTATTAGAGAAAATTAATATAGAAGACCTTGGGCGTGTTTAAATATATCAGTCGAAAGGGTTTGATCTCCTGAGTCCAAAACTGTAATTTGATCCCAAATCGGTCAAGAATGACGGAGCTGTGAGCTAAAAATTTGTACTTGAGGGGGAGAAAAAAGTGAGATCCATTCCATGAGCAGCTATCCCGCGGCAAAAACCTATATCTCTTCAAACTACTTCTTGTTGGTAATATCAAAACAAAAGCCACAACAGAAATGTTCTAGAGAAAGTTTATAATTGTCCAAACAGAACTGTCAGAAATGCAAACCCCACTGGCTTGTACAAACAAAACGTAGTTTTTCGTACTGTCATAGATATATTTTTCTTCAAGATTTATTGCTTCTCGTGAGACATTTTCTAAGTTACTTTGGTATCTGGAAACCAGTCTTCTTCAAACCGAAGCAATCGACTTACTGTCACGTCATAATTACCTTGGCAACTGCTGCAATGTTGGGACTCCTGGGGTCTTCTTACAAGTTACAACTTCTGGTATTTACAGATTTGTTTCACTGCTAAGCCTATGTAGTTTTATACAAACGTGTTTTATTGTAAAAAACAACAACATGAGGATTTATTGAACAAATAAATAAAAATTTCTACAAAGCAATGCACTATTTTCCGAAATGGTGGCGAAATTGAATCCAGAACAAAACACTTAGGTGACACTCCCTTGATAGTCCGTTATCAGTTGGATATCACGTGACCGACTTGAGTTTCTGAGCATGATTGAGTATCAGACTTAATTCATCAATTTTTACTTGAACTCAAGAACCGTCCGAAGATCTTTAAAATGATTAACTGTGTCGGAAATAATTTTTCAGATTTCTGGATTTTTTGTGGCAAGATTTGTATCTACATCTTGTTAAACGAATCCTAAGTTATAATGTGGTATAAAAACATTTACAACATTTAAATTAATCGTATAAAAAACTCTAAACTGAAGGGTATATACATACATATTGTAGATCAACCAAAGAAGTGGCAAAAATCATAATATAGATGGAACAACAAGTTTACACATGTGTAAATTAGTGTTAATATCCAACTGAAATAAATCATTCAGTACGTATACTTCAATTTATAGACAAATACGAAATGGGGAAAAAAAACACGCTAAATTTAGTTCTTAAGAGACATTTTATATTTATTCAAAAAGAAAAGAAAGTGTTAAGTCAATAATGGTAAATGGAAGAAACACTTTAAAATAATGAGGAACTGAAAGTATTTTAACGTATGTGTGGGAAGTATGTCTTGAAACTACTTAGTTCACGATAAAAAATTTTAGTTCGCCTATAAAATTGGCTGCGTACATATATAAAAGTGTCTTAATCGTATAACAGAACCGTATTAATGAACATTATAAAGTATATATTAAAAACACAGGATATGTAACAAAACCTGTAAGTTTCTACAGTTTTGATTTTAATATCACTAAATTGTATTTATTGCATTTTTGAAAACGAGTTCAGCTAGTGTAACTTTTCGTCTTCACGTCTTTACACTCATTTTTTTCATTCTGAAAATTTTTCTCCAGGTTCTTAACTTTACCGTAATTTTGTTTTTTAATGCATTCTTCCAAACTGTTTCTACGTCAATTGGCTGAGTCTACGAATTTCTTAGTTACAGAGTATTTAATAATGTATGAGTCACACACGTAATTTACAAGTTACCCACAATAATACTATGCGTACTTTCATAGGGTCCCCCAACGTGTGATGTTTGAAATCAAAATTAAATGTACAAATATGTTCATTTATTGCTTTTGAAGTTAATATGCTGTGCTTTGTTGTAGCCTACAAAGTGCATAGTTTGTTTCGAGATTCATGGAATTCACACGTTTTACTGACGTCACGCAAGTACAAACTGCAACGTTACGCGTTCCTTATGGAACGTCATTTTTGTATCCACTGACTGACTGACAAACATCACACTATTGTATTGTGGTGCGAGTGGTTAAAACTGATGACGTCTTCAATCCTATTTTGGGAAAGCGATTAATTACATTTAGTTTCTCTCAGATCTCCTATGTATTTTGTGTGGAAGAATAAGTAATATAAATCACCCAAATGTTTCGTCAGTTCTTTACAGCCGGTTTTGATATCTACGATGGGGAGAACACAGATAACTTACTGTGAGGCTTTTGCTTAACAACTAACAAACATTTCATTACACTGAGTGTTGTAAAAAGTGAAAACGTAGAATGGCTGAACGTAACGCACTGTGTGAACACTCTTCGGGTAAAGGACAGTGTAAAAACGAGTCATTAGCTTCAGAGTTAAATAAAAATTTGACCCATGGCCAGCTGATTTTAGCAGTTTTTAGCTGCATGCCCTATCCTCTAACACGGTATATAGTGGTAGTATGACGTAGATTACAAATAGCTTTAGTTAGTGTAGACATAGAAATTTAAATTACATTAGTTCATTGGTGTGAAGAAATGGAAATAAAAAATTCCTTTAAGGGAAAAAATTGATGTGTGCACATAAGCAAGGTGAATGCTTTTAAGCATTTTGATACTTAATTAATGAAAATGGGTGTTTATTGACTTGGATTTCCATGCATAGATTTGTTTTAATTCATGAAAAATGATATATTGGTGTAAGTATAAAAGCATTTCCGTGCATAGATTTATCGTAATTCACAAACAAGAATGTTTTTGTGTATGTTTAAGGGCATTTCCATGCATAGATCTGTCTTTACTCATGAATATACAAGGGCGAACAAAATGCGCCCCCTCCTTCAAAATGTTGTTAATTTGTTATATCTTTTATTAGATAACAGAAAAATAAGTAAAACAATGTTTTTAAACGCATTCAACGAGATCTGTTCAAATATAATCTCAAACCCTAATTTTAACACTGGATTTCGTAAGTACCTAAACCTTTCATGATTTTAACTACATTTTCTCATAACAAGTGTTGTGCACCTTTTGTAGTTTCTTATATCTTCTCATTCCAATCAACCTAAAAATAATGGTCAAACAAGTTTGTTTTTCTTCATATATGTTATGTAAGTTGTATTTTAAATGTATCCAAGGGACTGTTCCAAATCTAACAAACACAACCCATAACATTGTGGTATTTTTCGTAGTTCTTAAAAGGTTGCCTTACTTTAGTCTTAAGTTTATAATAAGGCACGACTTTTCAAAAATATTAACAGTATAGAAGACATATTGGTTATTATAGATGAACATGCAAATTTTAATGGATTTGTTGTTCTTGTTAACAATTTATTAATACTGCTGGTAAGACTAAGTAAGAGTTGAGCGGTAAGTACAATAGCTAAATTTCATCTCTTTGTATTACTTACAAAGGCTGAGATGGTATGAAGTTTTGATGGGTATAGCGCGCAGAGCGGCGATGTTGCGTATAATGGATTAGTAGCCACATGTTTCAGAAGGAAAATATTGTTTCCAGTTTCATCCGTTTCGATTTTTTTGTTTTACTTTTATCTATAATTTAGGAAAGAGTGACATTTTCAATGTTGTCTTTATCAGCGTCATTTCCAATAAAAATAAATAAGAGCTATCAGGAGTTGGTCGTATGTATCACTTGATTTTGGCTAAACTTAAATTGTAAGAAGCCTGGAGGGTAGCACACAAGTTACATGTGAATAGTGATACTGCAAGTATGCGTCGTAAAATAACAATTATATTATTATCTACTAAGTTAGTGGGAAGAGAGCAAATGTAGTAAACACGTAAAACTTAATACAATGTTATAACAAGAAAGGTTAAAGTGTGACGCATAACGTCAAGAAGTTTAATAGACGACATAGGTAAAACAATCAATACAATACATGAAGTAGAAGTGCCAACAAGTGTTTTGCTTTTAATGATGCTTGTAATTATTGTTTATTAAAACACATTTCTGACTTCTTTCATTAAAGTAATTTATGTAGTAAAGAGTTTTGTGTTCATTCAAAACTATGGTAAATCAACCATATTGATTTACACATTTGTTACTTGATAATACACTCAAATTTAAATTAATGTGTGGCAGTAAATTTATTCAGATTTTGTGGTTATGCATGAGAATTTGAGTATTCAAAACAAAATCACTACTTATTACTTCGGAGCGATACTTTTTATAAGAAGCTAAAGATTTAATAAAAATAAAACCAATAAAGCGGTTAAATTAATAAGAATAAAAACTGATAAAGGGTTACATTAACAAAAATAAAACCTCATAGGGCAGTTAGATTTATAACACTAAAAATCAATAAAGCACTTACATTAATAAGAATAAATAACCAATAGAGCAGTTAGGTAAATAAAAATAAAAACTCATAAAGGGGTTACATTAATAAGAACAAAAACCGATAAGGCAGTTGAATTAACAAGAATAAAAACCGATAAAGCAGTTAGATTTATAAGAATAAAAACTGATAAGGCAGTTAGATTTATAACAATAAAAATCGATAAAGCAGTTACATTAATAAGAATAAATAACCAATAAAGCAGTCTGGTAAATAAAAATAGAAACTATGGAGGGATTACATTAATAAAAACAAAAACCGATAAGGCAGTTAAAGTAATAAGAATAAAATCCGATAAAGTAGTTATATCAATAAGAATAAAAACCGATAAAGCAGTTAGATTGTTAAGAATAAAACTGCTAAGGCAGTTATATTTATAACAATAAAAACCGATAAAGTAGTTAAATTAATAAGAATAAAAACTGATAAAGCAGTAAGATTTATAACAATAAAAACCGATAAAGCAGTTACATTAATAAGAATAAATAACCAGTAAAGCAGTTAGATCAATAAGAATAAAAACTCACAAGCCAGTTAGATTAGTAAGAATAAATAACCGATAAAGAAGTTATATTAATAAGAATAAAAACCGATAAAGAAGTTACATTAATAAGAATAAAAACCGATAAAGCAATTAAATTAATAAGAATAAGTAATCGATAAAGCACTTAGATTAATAAGAATAAAAACCAATAAAGTTGTTAGATTAATAAAAATATAAATCAATAAAGCAGTAAGATTAATAAAAGTAAAAACGGATAAAGTTGTTAAATTAATAAGAATATAAATCAATAAAGCAGTAAAATTAATAAGAATGAAAATGGACAAAGCAGTTACATTAATAAGAATAAATAACCAGTAAAGCAGTTAGATCAATAAGAATAAAAACTGATAAGGTAGTTAGATAAGTAAGAATAAATAGCCGATAAAGCATTTATATTAACAAGAATAAAAATCAATAAAGCTATTACATTAATAAGAATAAAAAACCGATAAAGCAGTTAAAAATTATAAGAATAAGTAATCAATAAAGCACTTGCATTAATAAGAATAAAAACCCATAAAGTTCTTAAATTAATGAGAAAAGAAACCAGTAAAGCAGTAAGATTAATAAGAATAAAAACTGATAAAGTAGTTAGATCAATAAGAATTTAAACCGATAAGACAGTTAGATTTATAACAATAAAAACCGATAAAGCAGTGAAATTAATAAGAATAAAAACTGATAAGACAGTTAGATTTAAAAGAATACAAACCGATAAAGCAGTGAAATTAATAAGAATAAAAAGTGATAAGGCAGTTAGATTAATAATAAGATTAAAAATCGATAAAGCTGTTAAATTAATAAGAATAAAAACCGATAAGGCAGTTAGATTAATAACAAGATTAAAAATCGATAAAGCTGTTAAATTAATAAGAATAAAAACCGATAAAACAGTTAGATTAATAATAAGAATAAAAACCGATAAGGCAGTTAGATTAATACTTATAATTTTGAATAATTCTGTTTCTGTTCGATTTCTGATTAAAAATCCATAGAAAAGGTGGCTGTTGTCTTTAAATCATTACTAATCTTGACAAGAGTGAACCTAAATGTATTTATTTAATTGTCGTTTCTTTTCCATCACTTATGTTAAACTGAAAAGAACGTATTGATAAAAGGTGTTTGTTTTCTCTGATTCATCATTACATGGTATTCAGGAAAAGCAGCTTTTGTATCTTTGTATCTTATTCATTACTTATGTTAACAAAGCTATTCAGAAACAATGTCTGCTGTTCAGGGAAAATTATTATTGTCTGATTGAACACTAATATAAACAGGAAACTTCAAGCAATGTGGTGTTAACAATAACGTCTGTAAAAGGTGAGTTGTTTCTGATGAATCACTTATACTAACTAGGATGTCATAAAAAAGTACCTCTTGTCTATGGCTTGTCCCTAATGTAAATAAAAATTGTGTGAAAAACGTGAAGTTACATAATATCATCTAAGTTTTTACTCGAGTGCTTCCAATTCAAATCTACGACTTTCCTTGGTGGTAGGTGCTGAATATGCTAGAAACATTTTGATGAATAAATATATATCATGTGCATTTGTATAATGGTAATGTTGTTTAACTAAATAAGTCAAGTCCATATACCTTCTGACAACAGCTGATATTAATTCCTATCCATTTTTATAAGAGATAAATGAGGGACAATGCCCATTTCGGAGAATACGGTTTTCTGAGAAGAATGGATATTCTGATTTAAGAAATTGTACGAAACCTGTTGAAGTATTTGCACAAGTATTTGTTTTTTATTTAGTAAATCGTCGTCCTGACGTTTTAACCCAAACAGGTTACTTGCCTTAATGTAAACTTTAAACCTAATATTCAGGTTTAGGAGAAAAAAGGTAACCACCATGAATGAACTTTGTTGTTTTTTAATTAATTTATCGGTTGGATTATCACTGTAGATACTAGTATACCCCAAATTAAGGACAAAAGTCAGCGCTTTTTTTCACTACAATGAGCGTAATGAGTGTCTGACAACTTCTATTGGAATTATAATTCAGAAAATTATTCAATATACTTTTCACGATCTTTTGAAAGTTCTTGACCTTAATTTCTGTTATAATTAAAGTTTATGCTTATTGGTTTTTCAGGGTAAAATGTAGAATTACTAAAGTGTTTGCCAAAGGAAAGTAATATATGTAAATTGCACTACTTTTAAAATGTGTAGTTGATAAATTCAAAGATTTTTCTTCCTTTGATTTCCATAACCTTTTCGGTTCCTTCATGAAAATAAAATTTTGTTATCAAAGCTTGTATATATATGCATGTATAATAAAATTATATGTATATATTGATACTTATAAATAGCCAGATAATGGCCAAAACTATACCCACCACGAAACGTTTAAAAATATTTCAGTATGTCAAACTGAGAAAAAAAAATTATGCACGTTCATCACAAAATCTGATAGGAATAGAATTGCTATTATTCAAAATAATATTTTTTTTCTTTTAGATGTAAAAAATATTAGAGCATTCTCTTAAGTTTCACAAACGGAATAAATGTGTCTACTACTGAAAGATGATTGTTATCATATTTTAATAGTTCAGTAATGCTTATTAATTACAAACAACAATTTCATCTATAATTTTAAAAAACATTAATGTGTTTTGAATTGGGTAGCTCAGTAAATTTACTAAAATAATGTGGTTTTAAAATATATATAACATGCAGAAATCTGCAATGAGAAAGAAATAATGTTGTGTTGAAAACAGCTTCTCAGGAGAAGTAAGCTTCTTTTCAGGAATAAAAAAAAATATCCTTAATTGTAACAATCCACAACCCTTTGAAGGAAGACCACCATTATTTAAATCTAGAAGATTGTATAAATTCAGTGTTAAAAAAGAATGTTTGGTCTTTTATATATAGCTTTCCAAACTTTTCTGAATATTTCGCAAACGTTTTCCTCGTTGCCGGAAATTAAGGTCTAGGATTAAGGTAAGCTTAGAAATCCATTGAAGATTTATGGAATTAACACAGCACTGATTAGCATCTATATTTTTCCTGGATGGATAGAGAAGAGGATACATTAGTGTCAATTTGAGTGCAAAAACCTTTAAAGTTGATAGTAAAGAGTTTAATAGTACTTGATGAAATTGCAAAAATAAAACTAAAATGTCTACGTAAAGGATCTCTAAAGATGTGGGGATTAACAGTAACTTGTGTAACAACTTTGTTTATGGTTAGATGATGTGAGTAAATATGAAAGAAGTGGATGTTTAATCTAAATTAGACTATAGCTCTTATTCTTGGCTAGTTGGTTGTACACTTTACATACATATTTTTAAACGCTCTTTTAGCCTTTCTGATTGGCGGTACTTAAAACTAATACTTCAACTATTGCGTTTCGAAGTAAAAGTTGAAAGTGAATAAACAAACGTTGTACTTTTCTTTGTTTAATGTCTTTTCTGTGTTTATTACTTTTTTGTTCAGTTAATGAGTTGTTAATTCACCTCCCGCTAGTACAGCGGTATGTCGACGGATTTACAACGCAAAATGAGGGTTTCGATTCCCCTCGGCGGGCTCAACGTATAGCACGATGTGGCTTTACTATAAGAAAACACACACGTTTGTTGACTTCTTTTCTTTAGCTATTTTGTATTGTAATGTCTTCATTTTTATTTAGATCTCCACTTTCACTATGGTTTGATCAGACATCGGACACACATTGGAATTTAAAAGTAAAATGTTGGTTCTAAGATTTGGTTGTATAAGAAACTCACACTTAAAAGGCTCAGCAGAGAGTTCTGAAAGGACGATATGAGAATAATAACAATTCTTATCTATGAGTCGACCAATCTTCCGTCAATGAAACCATTTCAATCCATGTATCCAAGACAAAATGTTCAACCTTCCTTGAAAATGTTTTAAAAGCATGTAATTATAATAAATTCAGCTCTTGATCTTTTATTTTTAGTATTAATTATCTAAGAGTTATAATAGCTCTACAGTTCAATTGTAAGTCTGCATATCTAACATTTAAAAAGCTGAATTAACACATAGTCTTTTAGACAGAGTTACCCATGGATGCTTAACAAAATCCTTAGAAGAGGGTATGGCCTGATGTCAATATACAGCTATTGGAATACACATCCATTTTTTCCACTACATATTCCTGCTAAAAACATTCTACGTGATTTGTACTACGAATGAAATTATTTTTAACGAACTAAAACTTGCAAAAATACCGTAAAACATAATTCGGACTTCGACTTTTAAGATTTTCAGTGAGTTGTAACCAATAAAAAACATCCAACGTCATTCCTACTTCGAAGTTTTCTGGTGAGTTCTATTGAGTTCTTAGTCGTCAGTTGGGATTCTGACGGACCCCAGCTAAAGAAAGAAAAACACTGAATATAATTTTCACTTAAATAGTCAATACTTTTACTCATCTATAACCAATATAAAATTTGTAATACGTTTATTAAACCAGAGTCAGTTGCTTCAATGAATGATAACGTTAAAAATATTACAGCAATTTTTACACGAGTAGTTAAATGTTTCCTTGAAGCATAGCATCACATCAAGGGTTCTTTAAATGTCGACAGTTTAAATATTTTGGTTGACTATAGCCATTGGAAATAACTCTTACTTGAATAATGTCAGATTTTCAGGGCCCAGCATGCCCAGATGATTAAGGCACTCGATTCGTAATCCGAGGGCCCCTGGTTCGAATTCCTATCACACCAAACACGCACGCTCTTTTGGCCATGGGGTGTTATAATGTGACGTTCAATCCCACTATTCGTACGTGAAGGAGCAGCCTAAGAGGTGGCGGTGGGTGGTGATGACTAGCTGCTTTTCCTCTAGTCTTACACTGCTAAATTACGGACGGGTAGCACAGATAGCCCTCGTGTATTTCCAAATCTCAAAATGATTGGAAGGTATGTTTAAATATTTTTGCAACATAATTTTGTACACATCACCAAATACTATAAAGTGTAGATTACTTATGTCATCCATATCTTGTTACACGAAAATAGTCATATCTTTTTTAATATGTATAAAGTGATAAGCATTTTATTAAAATAAAATATTTTCCACTGAAACTTGTAATGCTTTATGCATTTATCGCTCATTTCACTTTTTTGACATAAAACAGTTGCAGGCGATGTTTTTATATTCTGGAGAAATAATCATTTATTTTAAATATGTGATAAACGTGTTTTTAAATATAATAAACAGATTTTCCTCTTAATTTTTTTTAAATTTTATAAATTATTCACACACATTATTCTACTGAAATAAAATAACTGTACGACTAATAATACTAGTGTCACGTCATACCAAGATATGAAATGTGAGAAAAATTGAATTTTGACTTGCATGCTCTGTGAATGCATAGACCTCATTCATTTTGTGAGTTTGATTTATAACCATAGCTGCCAAACGACTTTGAGAATGGCTAGAATTAATCTTGACGTGGCTTCTTCAATCAGAATGGTTGGGTTAGTTGACAAAATTGATTCATCATTATTTCCACCCCGTAAAAAGTAACCACCCTTTTGGTCATCTTCATTAATGAGTATGTTTAAAGGTCTAGACATTGCATGAGTTTCCACAGAAGAAGGAAATGTATTTTTTTCTGTGAGAATATGTGGTTTACATATGTGTGTTTAGATATAATAATTCCCTGTTTAGTAGTCCATAAGATTTCATCAGAGTTTAATAGCAACACTCATGTTGCGTTATAAAAACAAGAGCATTGAAGCTTATTTGTATTTACTTCACGTATAACAAAATATAAGACATTTAGTTGCCGGGTACCACACGGCTTGCCTATATATTACATATATAAAATATGTTTGACAATTAGCTTATAAAGATATCATTAAATCATCTAGAATTTTGACTGGAAGTTTGTAATTTATAACTTAACTGATAGGCAATGTATACAATATGTGTACACAATATGCTAAAACTTATATATATAAATTCAATACCTTCATGACGTCTTTATAACATAATTCAACCTAACCTTAGTTACAAAATAAATCCAAATAAATTAATGAAGCGTATAGAGGGAAAGAAAGATGTTTAAATGTTCACTCAAGTGAAGTTTCCAATGCACTAGCGTCTAAACTATTGCATTAACACAAACAATATTTAGTTTAACCTCACTTCTATGTAGTGGTCAAAGTTTTATTTCGATACGTAGCATGTATATCTGTGCATATATCTTAAAATGATAAAAAATACTGGTTTTCTATTAATATTTATATTGTTCTTTCAAATCCAGAGAGGCCGGGTGGTTAGAGCACTTCACTCGTAATCTGAGTGTCGCGGATTCGAATCCCCGTCATACCAAGCATGCTTGCCCTTTCAACCGTGGGAGTGTTATCATGTACGATAAATCCAACTATTCGTTAGTAAAAGAGTAGCCAAAGAGATGGTGATGACTAGCTGCCTTCCCTCTAATCTTACAGTTCTAAATTAGGGACGGCTAGCACAGATAGCCCTAGTATAGCTTTGCGCGAAATTCAAAACCAAATAACCAACCTTATCCATGGAATTTCTTCATATACAAATGATCTGATTTTAGGTTTCTGGTTCCGTCTCACATTCCTCTTAAAAACAACTTTAAAATGTTTTGTAGTAATTATTACTGTATTTTATTACATTTGGAGGTCGCATGGGTTTAAATGTTTTGATTCCGTATTACTACGTGTAAATAAAAAGAATACGATTTATTATTTTTATAAAAGTAATGCCTGATATGTATCACAAACTTCTACTTATTTAACAAAACAAACAAACTCAACGATCATTTATTGTTCGTCTCAGTTTGAAAATTTACTTTATAACATTTTATTTAATTATTTTTTTAATCAGATACTACTGTCTTATCGGTGGTTGTCAGCCAGGTTTAACTGTTGGAGCTCTTATTAATTCTCTCTAGATAGCTGTTTCTAATTTAGAAGTGAGATACAGCTACTCAACACCAGCCACCGCCAACACTTAAGACAAATCTTAAGATAAATAATGTGGGTAATTTGATATATTAGTCTAAATAATAGGTAATACTATAAAACTAATTACGAAATATTGGGCCCGGCATGGCCAGGTTGTTTAAGGCGTTCGATTCGTAATTTAAGGTCGCACTAAACATGCTCGCCCTTTCAGCCGTGGAGGCGTTATAATGTGACAGTCAATCGCACTATTCGTTAGTAAAAGAGTAGTCCAAGAGTTGGCTGTGGGTGATGATGATTAGCTGCCTTCCCTCTAGTCTTACACCGCTAAATTAGGAACGGATAGCGCAATAGCCCTTGTGTAGCTTTGCGCGAAATTCAAAATAAACAAACCAAATATTGAAAATATGTAATGATTAGAACGCATCGATTCATCAGCTTTATGTTCTTCATTTTATCTCAATTTTTGGTATAATCCTAGTTATATCCCACGAGATTCGGGCATCTTATGAGCTTTACTTTAGTCCTAAATTTATATGTTAGCAATATATTACATTTTTATATTATATGTTTGTATTCATATATCGAGCTTGAGAACCAAACTACTGATGTTTTGATTATGCGCTTGTTTCTTTTTTATAATTTCACGCAAAGCTAATTAAAAGCTAAATGAGTTAACACATTTATTTAAAAGTAATATGCTAGTTAACACCACTCATCATCAGCTCTTAACACAAATAATAAATAACGTGGACGTTATTAAACACAATGAAAAGTTGGACCTACCGTCCATTATAATGCCCTCACGGCTGTAAAGTGAGCATGCTCGGTGATGGAACTCGAACCAGCAGTTTGTGAGTCGAGTGACCTCACCCCCAGTTCATGGAAGGCTGCGACTAATCATAAAGCTAACTTTAAAGATAAAATGAGATATAACTTTAATTACGAGATACATAAGAACAAGTTACTCGCTTAATGTAGTCGTTGTTATTCCTTGCCTCTACCAATGTCTGAAACGTAAATATTTTTACTTTTTCTTTTAAAAATTTCAGAGATTTTTCAAAAATAAGTGAAAATAATATTCGAATCCAAAATATAAAAAAGAAAGCTTATAACGTGATCTCGAAACAAAGCACATTAACCGAACAATGTACGCCTCCATATCTCGCAGTTTTTGTGTAACAACGGGAACTTTCGTAGTTCATAATCTATACAATAAAGCAACTTGTCCATAATGAAAATTTTTCAATTTCCCGACCTCTAATCGCCATAAAACTTTCACATGTCTTTGGGTTTCTAGAACATTTAGAAGTACACGCTACCTAATATAATGAAAATAGATGCACTAATAACAAAAAACTTACCTGCAGGGATAATTTATTTAGAGAATTTTAAAACGATATTCAGGGGACGTTCCTTGCAAACGACGCGAAAACGTAACGTATTTACGAAACAACAAAATTAACTGATGTAGTGTAGGCCATTTGGTCGTATTTATTATAGTTAATATTTTTTATCAATTTGAAATAATTCTATATCATCTACATGTATAAAAAATAAGAACATTAGTTTTGATTTTTTCCTTTTATTCCTACATCAGTCGGGAAAAATCTTTAATGAGGTTCTATTGCTTCCTTTACTTCACGACGAAGTTCTTATTAACAGGAAATATTCCATGTTGCTGAGGCAACCATGGAACTAATCTTGTTACTTGCTTCTCACAGTGCAAAATCATCAGTGCCGTTATATTTCGAGTACAACTGATCTAATTAACAGACATCTACTAAAGTGTAGCTTTAAAGTTAGTGAAAACAAATAGTTTCTGTTTTTTTGTTACTTCCCTTTCAAGTGACATGATTAACGCAGGACTAATCTTAACCAATCAGTATAAGATAAAGACACATCTCGCTCTCTTTTTTTGTCTGAAAATTACAGTCGTGTTTTTCCCTGTGTAATTTTATTTTTCACTTTTTCATTCACAAGCTATATCTAAACAATACGGATAATTTACATACAGTTTTACTTCAAATACACAATAGAAAAACCTTGATGCTTATGTTAAGACACGCTTTCTTTGAAATGTACTAAGTAACCAATTTGTATACAATAATCTAATGATCTATCTTGCATACAGGGTAAACTGTTACAAATCTCACTCGAGAAAACAGTGAAGTTTTATTCTGGTCTTTGGTATAATTGAGAAACAATTTTAAAATGTACATGTGTGTTGGTTTGATTAAGCTAGTGTAAACAAATGGTGCAGTGAGTTTAATTTATCAATAGCGCATGTTAAGCTATTCAGTTACCTAATGAATAAAAACATCTCAGAGAAGTCAAGTTAGTAAATAAAGTACTGAAAATTATAACATAAGGCTTTATGAAGTAAGCTAATTAAAATTGTATTCAATCGTGAGAAGTAGTGTAATAATGTTTTTTTTATATATAATTGGAACAATGATAATAATGGTGCTATAACTGTGTCTTTGTTTATTTTAGAAATGTCACCGCAAAGTTCTGAGCGTGATCTTACGTGAACTATGAGCTGTCAGATTCACACCACAGTAAGGTAGTCCTAAATACACTTGTTTCACACATACATCAGAAAAATCTACACATAACTTTACGAGATCGACTACCGGTCTAGTCTAATTTTTCAGCTATTAGTTTCAAATAATTTCAAAAACATTGAATTAAAATTTGTTTCAGGATGATTTTTTCCTTAACTTTGATTTTTAATTTGTTTTATCCAAATATTTTTAAACGTTTTATACATTTTTTTATTTTACAGAGTGTGCGTTTTCTTATAGCAAAGCTGAGTCCACCGAGGGAAATTGAGCCCTTGATATTATTTTAGAATATTTTAAATTTGGTTTTACACTACATTTCTCATAAAATGCAATTTAATGGATGCTTTTGGATTGTGTAGATTGAGCTTAGTACGTTGGACTGCGTCCCGTATGGACTGATATATGATTCACATTTTCAGCTGTAGGTGCATAATAAAAGTAAGAATTAATTCAGTTATTTGATTCAAAACCCAAACAAATTCCATATGAGGTGAGTAATGCTATATGGCTTCCTCTGTTGGTACTTCATTCATATACAAAAACATGCTCACCATTTTCAGTTGTGGAGTCGCTATAATGTGACGGTTACTTCCGCTATTCGTTAGTAAACAGTAGTCCAAGAGTGATGATAGGTGGTGGTAGTCTATCACCTAGCTTTGCGTAAAATTCAAAACAAAATTCATAAATAAAATAAATAAATTCCCTAATCCGAGGGTCGCGAGCTCGAATCCCTGTCACACCAAACATGCTCGCCCTTTCAACCGTGGAGGCGTTATAATGTTACGGTTAATCCCATTATTCGTTGGTAAAAGAGTAGCCCAAGAGTTGGCGGTGGGCAATGATGACTACTTGCCTTCCCTCTAGTCTTACACTGCTAAATTACGGGCGGCTAGCACAGATAGCCCTCGTGTAGCTTTGCGCGAAATTCGAAACAAACCAAACTAATAAATTCCCTAATTTGGTTACCTAGCCTATTTGCGCATGATGTTTCGTTTAAGTTGAAAAATTCTTTTTTGATTATTTAATAATGATTTTTATTGAGGAGTGCATTGTTAGATGTTAATTTAGTTTGTTTTTCATCAGAAGTTCAATCATTTTAACCTTACCGTCAATATAAAGATATCAGAATTATTCAACACTATTTTTGATGCTAGATGAAATTTGAAAATGTTACTGAGTGCGATAAAAACTTGATATGATAAAATATCGCATTGCATCAAGAAAACCATACAAGTACATTTGTTTTTAGTGTGATTTTTCCTTAATTCCGATTTTTAATTTATTCCGTCCTATATTTTTAGAAGTTTTAAATAATTTTAATTTTAGATTTTAGACTGTTTCCTTCTGTGTTGAAACTGTATAACCAACAGTCAACGCACAGTAAAATTACAATTAGGATAATACAGTATAAAAAACAAAACAAAAAGAATTATGGCTTGGATCCAACCAAAAAAAAAAAGTTTCAATAGTTCTAGTAATACCAGTTAACAATTACGGAAAAGTTTCAACAATATAAAAGTTACGGAAAGGTAAAATAATTGTTCCATAATGTAACTCACAAGTCGTACATCAATAGAATAAAGATTGAAACTGTACAACAAAACACTATATTCGGACAATATAACGTACACATTGTGTGTTGGTAAAATCAAGACTGAAATATATAACCAAACAATCATGATAAATAAGAAAAGATTATTTGACAGTCGTAAAACAAAATGACAGCGAAGTATATTTTTCAGCAATATAACTAAACAATTAATAAATCATAAGTTCATAGTAAGAGTGTGATTTCAACGTCATGGTTGTACTAAAGTTTTGCGTGAAACTGTACAAACAGTCGTAAGAAGAAAAAACAACGCTTTAAACTAAATAGATAAACGCTTCTGAGATAAAATGACAATCGCAAAGGTTTAGTCAATCACGTAACTGTACAAACTGCGTTTCAAACTTAATTATCTTAGAAAATGAATTGTAGTTTATCTTGCAGAAACTAAATTTACAGAATTGTCAAATGTGGGTTCGTGTATTGCATTTATTTTATTTTTTTACGTAATCACGGGAAACCTAATAGCATATAAGGCTGAATGGACACATTGAAATTACACTCTGTAGCAAATGGCAAAAATTGAACGTGGCTTGATTAAATTTGAGCACGCTCTTGGATATAAACGAAAAAAGGTTTTAGTTTTCTTACATGTCTCTCAGTTTAGTTTGAAAGTTTCCTCGCGTTCTTTGATGCTGCAAGAAGCGACCGTCCTTGATTACCCTACATAACCAGTAAATACTTGTTATAACAGGTTAACAGAGTTTTTTTTTCTCGATTTAACTACATCACCACATAGTTTCTCACAGTTTAGTTGCGACACTGCTGATTCATGGTACACTTCTTTGGTTGATTTTAGCTTGAATGGTCATTATGACAAGGCATAACTATAAGTATGTTTAACTTGAGTTAAACATGTGTTTAGGCTTTCTCCAAGTTTTCTAAAATTAGTGTAAAACACCTATTTTTGTGTCTGATTGCATTCAGCAAATTACTTTCAAAGAAAATCAGTACGCAAAACTAAATTACTAGTAAGCTTTTTCCAAATACTGTGTTTCTATGAGTTGATGCTCACAAACTAAATAAATACTCTGTCATTTATCATAATCTGTACATTTATTTTACGAAATAGCGAAACTGTCGTATGACCAACCACCATAAGTGTTCCTTTTGACTTAAGTACTCTCTGCAGGCAGAATCTAGAGTTAATTGCCCTGTATTCTCTTTAGCCGCTTATAACAACCAGAAATGTATTCGGCAAAATATCCAAATTTTCAAATCACTCGCTAATAATTACTAGTTATGAATGACCGTGCGACCGTGTTTCAGTATATATGTACACAAATATTATAATTGTTATTTACACACGCATCATACTATAATAAAACTCTTTCTTATGTGATATTGGAAAAACGTTTTTACTACGCAATGTGCAGCTCCCAACTTCGTAAATTTTTTATCCTGTGTGCATGTAGATATGCAAGGGGGGTTATGATTTTCCCGTTTCGCTTACACTTCCCATCAGAGAGAACTTTATTTTTTCCATTCTCAAGGTGCAGATATGACATCATGAATGCGTCACACGTGAATCTAATGCACTAGCGCCACGGTTAATTAAAAACAATCTTTATACTTAAGAAATAGTATAACTGGTCTTCCAAAAAATAACTTTTAGACTAACTAGGTAGATCTAGAAACATCGTTACGACTACTTGAAACTCGCCGTGACTAAGAATGTGAAGGAATTGAACCCAAAAGAAACGTTATTTACTTTTAATGCGTAAGTAGAAACACGTGAACCTTCTTGTATATATAATACCACAATATATTTTTTGACTAAATAAACATGTACGTGATAGTCGTTAATAAGATATATTTGGCTTAGCTCATAAATCTTCATACATGATTCCAAATTATAAAAGGCTGTCTTAATTTTAATGACGAAAACCCACTTGAAATAAAGATATGTCTCAGAAGTTTAAAACAGATAACACAGTACATAAAGAAACGCAAAAGACTTACACTTCTCGTATGCTAATTAATAACCTAACACCACCTGCTTGAACTTATCTACATTACGCCATTGTTAACCGTACACGCTTGTGCAATCTTAAAGAAACTAAGAAACTTAAATCAAAAAATTATCAACAGAAGAAATGACGTTTATTTCATCCAACAGTGTAGAAAGGAAAAACTAATCCCTAATTTTGTGAAGATAAAACTGTCGAAGAGTTTTACCCAGTGTACAAACATTATCCATAATTTACAGAAAAAACTAGTAAAAGCCATGTTAAGCTCGAAATATAAAAAAAAAACTTATGACCTACAGAAACAAAAAATGAATCTAGCTATCAACTGGCCTGCTGCATTCAACCAGACATTTATGGACTCATACAACGTAACATCAATCAAATTAATAGTGAGAATGATAAGGAAAAGGTCCACCACAACAAGAAACAAGATAAATTGAGGTGCCATCAACAAAAAGGACACCAACACGACGAACCACCAACAAATCTCGTAATTAACAGATCCAACCAAAAATTAAGCAATGAAGAAATACATCTGCTCAATAAAGGACTCAACTTCAGTTGTGAACCTGACGATGACCAAAGGTCGAAACGTTGTTCGCTCTTCTATGTAAAGTGTTTTCTCAGCCCAAACGAGCCGTTTTTGCATATAAAGGACTCAAATCCACAGTAACACCTAGAAGTATTCCATCCATTAAAATGAGAGCCTTGCCTAAAAGACCTAGCTAGAAGACTGGTATCCACTCTACACAAGCTGAAAACACCAACAAAACAACCACCAGAAAGAGGACAACTTCGGCAACAATTCTACCAACAAGCTATCTTTCCAGATAGAACTAAAAACATCTATTTCCCCGAAACACCTTAAAACAGTATTAAAACAACGTTTTCAAAGAATTTTGACACAAAACTATAAAAAAATTTCACAGAAAAGAAATCTAAAAAAACAACCTCACACAAAAAGATATTAATTCTATAAACAAATTAAAACAAGACAACAACATCAACATTCTAAAAGCAGATAAAGTCAATGCTATAGTTATAATGAACACAAATAAATACATTCAAAAAATGAACAACATCTTGTCAGGTACAAATAAATTTAAACTAATAAACACAAATCTAAGAAAAACACATGAAAACCAGTTAAACAAAATACTACTACAAATGAAAAAAAAAACCAGTACAATCTCAGAAAACATTTATTCTTACCTATGAAAGACAGACTCATGCACACCACAACTATACGGCACCCGAAACTTCACAAACCTGCTTGTCCACTACGACCCATAATGTCGGTAAATATATAGCGTGTGCATTCTATAAATAAGTAACATCAGCCAGCTCCTTTTTTCAAAGACTCTTTCAACTTTAAATATATTCTTAATCAACTAAATCATAAAGCATCAATAGCCAGTTTTGATGTAATCTCCCTCTTCACAAGAGTCCCAACAACTAAACCCTGCAAGACAAGATAGCTTTAGAAATTTATATCCAAGACCCCAACCTATTGATACACATCCCCAGAAACCAATTAGCAACCCTTATAGAATTCGCTACCACCAAAACTAACTTTATGTTCAATGGCCAAAACAATTTACAAATAAATGACCTAAATATGGGGAGTCTCGTGTCACCAGTTCTAGCCAACATTTTTATGACACAGATTGAATCACAAATGATCAATTCAGCCTTACACCCACCACTATGTTGGTACAGGTATGTTGATGATACAGTTGCTGTATTCACATCTACACAACACACACTTAGTTTTTTTTTCAATCACGTTAGCTCGATACACCCCAACATTAAGTTCGCCCGTGAACAGGAAAAAACTAATCAAATAGCATTTTTTAACCTCAAAATCACTAGAACTGATACACAATTCAAAACAGAAATCTACAGAAAAAATCACCCATACTGGATTGTACATTCCCTGGGACTCAACACATGAAACGAAACAAAAACTCAACACATTAAGAAACCAAATAAAATTGACAAAGAAATTAACAAAATAAAACAACACTTCATTAACTTCAACAAATTTCCTCAAAAAACCGTAGAAAAAATTACACACACACAACTAGACCAACAACAAACAAACAACAATAAATCCCAAGATACAACAGACTACAAAACCTTACACTGCTGCATACCATGTGTTCCAGAGATCAGCGACAAAATAATCAACATTTGGAAAAAAACTTAACAAAACACAACATTCCAGTAAACACCAAATTTATTTAAAAACCAGGTACAAAGCTAAAGTTCATACTATGTAAAAATTACATTGACAAACACAACACCAACATAATTTATAAAATACAATGCAACAATTGCCATGTTTATGTTGGATAAACAAGCAGAAAAATGAAAGCTAGATTTAAATAACACAAAAAAGACCTTCATACGTTTTTGAACACTGCAAATCAAATAAACACAACATAACCATAGAAAACACCTAGCTATTAAGTAGGGAAACAAATATAAACAAACGCAAAATCAAAGAAGCCCTACTTATACAGCAACTAAAACCAAAATTAAACCAATATGAAAGAACACCTTTATACCTATACTAATTAATAATCTAACATCCACCTGCAACGCCCTCTACAATCCGGTTCCCTTTTATACTCTCGTCCCTAAGACATGTCCGTCAACAGTCATATTCAAACACTCTTTCTTTCTTAACCTGAAGATGACCTAAGAAGGTCAAAACGTTGTTCTTTCCTTATCAGTAAAAGTGTTAATAGCCATACCAGGCTGTCTTTATGTTTCATCGAAGGTTGTTTTCAGTTAAAATGTAACTTTCACAACAGCACCAATGCACTGAGCTAGTCTTCACATTGTTCATCGCGAGTGGATTTTACTCGCCTAAAGAGAACCATTTGCAATAAAAAGGGTTAAATTTAGAATTCCAAGTTAAAAATGATAAAGAATAAAGAAATGTTTTTCATAAAACAAATAAGCATTTACTTGTTTCACTGGTTGGCTTTTAGAACTTTTGTACGTAGCCGTCCCTAAATTTAAACAAGACAAGAAGAAAGGCAGAAGTCCCACCGCCAACTCTTCTGCTTATTTTGTCTGAATAAATAGTGGCATTTGAAAATACAGAGGGCGTTTTCTTAAATCCTCGTTGTTTTCTAAAGAAATTATACACCTTAGTCAACTGATCCATTTTTTGTATTATGGATAACTAGGAGATTTATCACACATTCAACACTGTATTTCATTATTTCAGCCGCATTTTCCCAATATAATGGAACACCGAGTTATTATAAATATGCATTTATAAGATTGAGTAAAGTCCTTAGCTTTTTTTAAAAAAAATACACTGTGATATTTGGTGGTATATAAAAACCACCTACTAAATATTACTGGTATCTCAAATATTTCAAAAATTACCCTGTTGTTGTTTTTCTCAAAAAAATAAGACAGCTTGAAAGCCTTTGATATAAAACTACCCAACAACAGAAGTAAAATATAAATGGTCCTCCTTTGTACATTAGATCTATGGCTTTCTTTGAATGTATATTACATTACTTACGATTTGTTGTTGTATTTGATGAAATATTATGCGCTTTTATGTCTGCGTTGTATAGCTCTTAACATTTAGCTTCCTTTCATAAAAATTGCATAATAAAGAACTAATTTATCTTCAGCAATTTAACTGAGAGTGACTTTTCAATGAAAAACAAGTACTTCCGGTCCAAAATGACAAAAGGCAACGACTGAGGCAGTGATGAATAACTCAGTAGGGATTTTAAATATTTGGACGGACGTATATCTGTAATTGAATTATCACAACAAAAGACAGATTTCAGTACCCTGCTTTGGAATGATCCACTCAAGTTAAGAGTTTAAAGTTCTGTTTATCTTATTGACATTAATTAATATTTAAACTTTAAAATGCCAAACTTATCAAATTTAATGTTTTCAATAATGGAATGAAAATCAAGCTTTTGTTAGTTAAATTTTCGATGAGGTTAAAGGTCAAAGGCCACTTTAAGACTGTTTTTTATATGAACAAATAATGTTCCTGAAAAGTAATTTCGATTGTTATATAAAGGATAGTCTTTGCATGTCGTTTACTTGAGTTATGATATTTTTCCCATCAAAATATAGTTTTCTAGTTTGTTAGCATCAATTGACTGAATCACTGGTTTATTTAGGTATATCATTTCAATTGCATTATTTTCTTAATGGCCATATACTGACTTCTTTTGTTACATATATGTCTGTGTGTTTATTTGTTTGTATATAAGCATGCATGTAGATATACGTGTATATAAATATCAGTTAACTTGCCATTCGCAAAAACAGTGTGACTTTTCTTTTTTGGTATGAAGTGTTTTAGTTAAGTCCAGTCCCTAACCTTTGTTATTTATAGAGTTATCGGAACCTTTATTTTTATACATCAGCTAACTTAAGTTACTTAAATATCTTACTTAGAGAACAATCTTTAACTTTTTTAGTTTAAGGTATAAAACCAGATTTAATCACTGTTGTGTTTAAAAATACTCTTATCAGTTCCAATCATCAACGAACAGAAACAAAATGACGATGTGACTGAAACTAATGTCTTATCAAGATACAATTAACTCATTGTTCATATCGTTTACTGGTGAACATTTTTCATTCTTGTATCTATTTGATTTAATGAATAACTCGAGGAAAGTTTCCAGCCTTGGAAAGCTGTGCATAGCAGTAATTTTTCTTGATCAATTTCTAATAAACAATGACAGATATGTCCATGTGCAAACATTATTTATTAGTATCAAACACAGCAAGAGTTAAGATTCAACTCATGTGTCGTTTCCCAGAAACTGAGTTCTACTTGTCTATTGCAAAACTTCAGCTTACACGTTAAGAGCTGTTGCTCACAGGGCATTTTGTTTCTTTCAAATTTTTCACGTAAAAACTACCTGCGTGCAACTGTCCCTAACTGGGTACCGATAAAAAATAATAATAACTACCTACGTGCAGTTTTTCCTAATTGTGAACGGATAAAGTAAAAAAATTACTTGCGTGAAGCTGTCCCTAATTTTGAATTGATAAATTAAAAATAGGCAATTAGTTAAAAACACTCACAACTAACTCTTGAGTTATCTTACCTGACCGATTACTACTCTTTAAATTTTCAAACATCTCTTGTATGAAAACTTGCTTTAATGCTTGTTTAAGAGTTTTCATTTTACAAGTTTCACATATGATTAAAACATGTAAACATTCTTACGTCACAACAGATCGACTATTTTTTTTTAATTGTCTTTTTTTCCCTCTTCTTGGTTTGAAAATCATACACCCCAAAGTATTTGCTCTAAATGGAATTTTGGTTATCACATGCAGTTTCAACATTTTTACGAAATAAACATCTACCTAAAGTGTGTTAAACGTAATTTTGATTTCAGTTGACAAGAAACACGTATATGGAATTCCAATACATGCTGTGTCATATAGCTCACGGCTACATTAAGTTGTAAATAGAAACACACGTACATTTTCTAATACTAAATGTGAACCTTTCTGATACGAGTTATGTATAACAATATGTAGACCGACATCAACCTGCTTTTCAATCAAGCATGGCAAACAATGAAGAGAAAGACTCTCTTTACTTCGCGCATAAACACAGAACAAAAGCTAGGCAGCATATTGAAAAACACAAAAATGAAGTGTAAATTGCGATGTACAGTTTTATTAATGAGGACTTTTGGTTTAACTGTACATAGGAATTACTTTTAATTTAGTAAATTGTAAATGCAATTATATACTGTTTAGATAATCTAAGACAGTGTGACTCTGAAATCTGGTCACATACAAGGTCATTAGCTATGAAACATTGATCCCGTGTAATCAAACAAACAACCAGGATATGAATACATTTTAAAACTCAGTAGATAGCCCAATGTGACTTTGCTATAAGAAAACAAGCAAACGAACAATATGTTTTAAACATAATTCTAATTTTTGACGAAATTATATAAATTTTACATTTCTCTTGTAAGTCACGTCTATAAAATAAAAACAGTAAATACTATTTTAATAAAACCTACAAAGCACTGTTTTTCTTTTCATTAAAGTGTACTGAGATTCCAAAAATATAAATGTAACAATACAATAACCATAATTGATTATACCTGTCATAATACATTAGTATTAGGCCTATTATATTTTATATACTATATTCAGTTTCACAACGTTTTTGTTTTAAAGAAGAAGGTTACATAACAATATTTCAATCGCACTTAAGATGGAATTAGTAACCACAAACGTGAATCCGTTATAGGGCTATTAGAAAGCAGGTAATTTTGCAAGAACCTATTCCAATGATCAATTCATAAAATATGTAAGTTTATCTCGTAGAAAGTTTAATTATAATAACGTACGAGTGAAAGTAAAATAGAATGTTTAACGATTTGTCAACTACAGTATATCTGTCATATTCTGTGTCGACGACGACTTTCGCCAAATACTTGGGCTCATGAGACTGACTGCAATACGACAGAAACATTAGTGATTGAAACGCTATTCATTTTATTAAATTGCACAAACAAAAACTGTTACAATGTAAACTAGATTAATTTAATGATGTATAAGATATATCAATTTTATATGAGTAGTTTAAAAGTCATAAGTACGTTAAAGAATTAATAACAGTGTTATGTATTCTGGCATCATTTTCTACTATTATTATTCAAGTTACTTGAATTAGTTTTACTTATCATTCAAATAAACTGGAGAATTAGTAAACTAGTGTTGTTGTTTCGTAACAGGAAGAAGACTACATTAGTAATTCTAAGCAATTAAAGGTAAAAATAAAGAACATATAACAATATGTAAACCACAATATATATATACGACATCCAGTGCAGGCAAAGCTTTTAACAGTACCAGGGTTCAAAACACTGACTGCGTTTTAATCCACATAAAAGCTTGTTTGTATTACGTTACGTAATGCTTGATTTCTTGAAATACAAGGGGTCATGAAAATCAAAATGCATTTATCCAAATAGAATAGTTTGATTACTGTCTGCCAGTTATGAATTTTTCGTGGTTGGGCGGATGGGAGCCATGAGAGAGAGGTGCTATAAAATCTTATAAGTGTAGTGAGTGTCGGTATAATAAGCCAAAAGACATAATGTTGATTTATCTAGCCTAGAGCCAAGTAAAAAAAAAATATCATGAAAGGAAAACTGTCGATTCAGTTTTAAATTTATATCATTTATTAATTAAGCTATTTTCTGTTATATACCAATGTTTTTAATATAGATGTATAAAACAAACAAACCTCTTTGATACTGGAGACTCTAACTTAAGAAATCCACAAATATATTTTCCAGTTTTGTTGTCTATATATTTCATTTTCTACTTTCATTACACTTACTAACAACATGTGAAGTTATATTTTCCTCGCTAAGCAACAAAACATAAAAGCCATTGTTGCGGCATAGTGTTACTAAAACGCAGTGGCTTTCTATTTATCAAAGGTCGTTAATCTAACTGGTTTTTACCAATAAGTATTCAATGAATACGTTATGAATTTATTTCCTGAACGATCTTAATTTGATTGTCTTACAAAGGAATTTATTTACGTTTGACTCCTCGATTGCATATTTTTCTGCATCTTTGTTGGTCAAAAATGATTTTACAAAATTTACTTATTTCAGTTACCTGTGATATTTTAAGATGGAGTGTAACTATATGGTGGAAGAGGTTATACCCCCGCCATTTTTGACTGGCTGTACACTAGTATGGTGGATACGGTTGTGTTTAGTAATTAAGTAATACGGGATTTCACTCTAACCAAGATAGTGGTGTTTCGGTATAAAATTACGCTTTCTCTTCGACCAAGGAATGTGAAGAGATAAAAGTGGTGTCTGGTTATAATGCATGTGTAGGAAATGAAACTTGAATTCCATCAGAGTGGACAGTACACATTTCTATATTAGTATATTACTAACAGAAGAGAGAGAAGGGTGTTGGATCAACGGTACAAAATATAGAAAGAAAATATAACATATGTTTTGTTAAGTCTTGCATAGAAACTTCATAAACACTACCATCTGGTGAAAGGAACATGTAATAAGGGTTTAACAAATTTTCAGTGGGTGGTATGAGTAGCAAATAGGGAGGGAAAGTGGGTCTACAAAAACAACATTATGAGTTCGTAAACAGTGGTTCATATTCCAAATTCGAAGATCTCTGAAGGGCACCGGAACTTATGGAAAAGCGATATGGTTATAATGTTAATGAGTTGGACTAGATCGTTGTATGTTGAAAATGGAATTGAATTCAGAATGCGTCATTTTTAGTTTAGCGATAAGGGACGATATTTTAAAGTGGATTTCACAGTTTAACAGAGATAAGGAGAATAATCAGTCTTATCCAAAAGTGCTCTAAAGTAATTGAAATAATCTGTGTGGACTTTGATGAAAAGAAACAACTATTTAAAATTCTGGATACAACTGTGGTAACCCACGGGGTAACGCAAGTGAGTTTATCCCAGATTGTATAGTACGAAACGGAGTATAGAAAAATATTTCATCTTTTCAGTTAGGTTCTAAAGTAATTGGATAGACAATGTATGGACTTTTGACAAGAAAAGATAATCATTTGGAGTTTTAGATACAAATGTGATATCCTATAATATAGAGTAACTTTGTACATACGTTTCACTTTTTAATATATTATTTCAAAACATGTGAATTGTGTGCTGTCCCTTTATTGTTAGAATTTATCAACAACAAGTCACAGACACCTACTATGAAGAATCCATGGCTCCATATAAAAACTCAAACAATAACACCGGAATAGCAAATTGTATCTGATAATTGTACCAAAACACTGCATGTTTCAAAATGAAAGAGGATTTCAACATGTTCGATATTTCATTTTGATCAGGTCAAGCAGAAAATTTTTGATTTCATATATATTGAGCGTAAGTCATTAATGTCTCCCTCATACAAAGAAGTGATTGACTGTTGTTTGTAGTAACCTGTTTAAGGTGACTATAGCAGTAACAAGAACATATTACAAAATCTAAAAATAATCTGGACGTTGTAACATACCTGAAGCTTACAGGATGTAGAGAAAAGGTGAGGAAACTGAATCTTGTGGAACATGCACAAAGGGCCTTGAGAAGTGCCTTCTGTGAAGGTATTTGTTTGTTTGTAGTTAAGCACAAAGCTACACAATAGGCTAAATGTGTCTGCCCACCACGGGTATTGAAATCTGGTTTCTAGTCCGAGAACATACCGCTATACACCTCTTTATAAGTAGTATAGTCACAGAACACAACTTGAAGATCGGTCCACAATATCTGACCAAACAAAAGTCTTTTAAAAATCAAATAGTATCATATAAAATATCGGTTTGTATTAAAATTGTTGGTAATGGCGTATGAGGGACAGATACGCCGAACCAACATGTAATATACGGGATGAAATCTAACCTGTATATTTGGCAATAGGTTATGGTCTGTAAGAGATTGGTATAGACGTTTACTAAATATAACCTAAAATGAAGTTAGTTAATACACTTGTGAAACTGATGGGGCGGCAGAAGCTTATACTTGAAGGAGTTTTATTAAGTTTCAAGAAAAGTAGGATTACTGGGAATTTCCAAAATTGTGAGTAAAATCCAGTTTGAATAAGAATTGTAAAGAGCATTTCTAGAAGCAGAATAATTTCCTTGGAGCATATTAAATATGTGTATACATAATTCCCTCCAGACCTGGAGCAGTATTATGCTTATCCTGTAGAGCTAAATGGATGTCAACCACAATTGTTGGAAGAGTCTATATAATCATTCTACAGAATGTGGTTAGATTGAAGATAAGTTCTGGATAATGTGGACACATTATCTAAATGTCCCTTTGTAAAGGGACATTGTTGGAATAGCTACAGTCTAAATGTAAGTGTGAGAACACAACTTGGCAATCAATATGTTAAATCAACGCCAGCATTGTAAGAAACTAGAGGAAATCCGAAATTTATTAAAAACCTTTTGCCACTTGATTCTCTTAACTCTGACAATATAATTACATACTGCACGATGAATACTCATGTGGTAACGAATAATAACAGGTCCACTAGATATGAAATATTCACTAAATAATGAAGTAAAAGGGGGAACTGATAACACTTCTTAACAGGATAAAGGAAATTTATATGAATTATAATAAGTTAATGGAATATTCGGGAACTGCTTGAGATAGTTTAAAACATGTTGAATAAGGGTTAAATAGTTCGTGAGAGACGAACTATACGAACCTATCATGCAGAGCGCTATTGATATGAGTCAGGTAAGAAGTCCAGTCTGCATCACTATAAATTAAAGAAATATTTTGTATCTCTTTTCTCAAATAAGTAGTTATAATGGCTAAAATTGGAACTGGAAGATTACCACTACCTACTCGATAAATAAAGTGGAACTTTATTAGTGAAACCAACTGTGTTTATAGCATAAAAACTTTAGGAATTGCATTGGATTCAGACCGTACCCATGTGATAGAAAGTGTAAATGTGATCCATAAAGATGGTCCAGTATAGAATGAAAAAGGCAAAATTTAGGAGACCTAGTATTATAACTATAAGTATAATAATATATCTTCGGAAATTATAATTCCATACATTCAGTTCTGCAATTTTTCAAAAGGGTATTCCTGCCTCGACAGATGTTGCATCGAGTAGGTAGAACGCAATATTTCGATTTTAATGATGAGATATTCGTTGACCAAGAATATATCTTTTTCCCTGCTGATAACATTCCATTAACTGGGACTCCTTAAACTTCTTCTAGCCCAGGCCAATCTGGCATTGGCATCATCGCATAACTTTTTCTCCAGTTTTGTTTAATGCAGAGCTTAAAGGCTAAATCATATTGCTCTGTAATCTCCTGTGTAGTAATAAAAGCATTAATAACTGACACATCTTTATACTTAATGTTCTTCAGTCTCAAAGGGTTGTTTCTGAAATAAGAAATTCATAATTCTCATTCAATATTTTTGCTATTATTCGAGATAGAGTAAGAACTTGTATAAGACGGTGAAGATAAAAATGTAATAATCAAGAAAACGTCTGTTGATGTTTAAAGCTAGCAGAAGAAATATTCCTGAAAATCCAATATCTTTTAAACACGTTCTGGTATCCGGAGTGACGAAAATGTAACACCAAATACAAAACAAATTCATTAGACAAAGTTGAGTAACGTATTCATTATTAATAGCGAATTGACTCCCTGTTAATGTTTTCATCCGTATACATTTCACTTCAGAAAAGAGAAAGAGAGAGCAGTACACTTCTGTGAATTAACTCTAAGATTTCTATGGGCAAAAAAGTTTAAAACTAGCTGTACCTTATGCTTCATACCAACAGTGCTACTAGCAAACAAGATGACATTTTCTGCAAATCCTAAAACAAAAAGGTTTTTTTTTCTAACTTGAATTCCAATATCTGAATTAACTTCACAAAATATTTCGTCCATAACCATGTTAAAAGTAATGGCAACAAAGGATTTTCTTGACGAGCTTCACGTTTAATCTTAACATTGGGTATGGTGATATTCCTTAGTTGAATACTAGTTTAATCTTAACATTGGGCATGGTAGTATTCCATAGTCGAATACTAGTAGGCCAACCCTTATAAAAATCGCCCTTAGTGGCATAAGCGGTATGTCTACGGACTTACAATGCTAGAAACCGGGTTTCGATACCATTGGTGTGAAAAGCACAGATAGCCCATTGTGTAGCTTTGTGCTTAATTCCAAATAATCAATAAACAAATAATTCATAAGAATTAATAATATATCAACTCATAACAATGTCAAAATATAATCTTCCGAGATAAATGAGAAATCTCTTCAAAGGCTTCAACTAAATATAAGTACATAATGTCAGTTTCTCGTCTGTTCTTTCTAAATGATCTTAGGACGCAGTCAAGGAGTGACATATTAATAGAATCACTGTTACACGATAAGAATGCCATCTGAATAGGATTCAACTGTATGACGTTCTGAATCCTATTGGAGAGAAGGTGATGAAAAATATTTATAATCGTAGACATCAATCAGTATTATTAGTCTCCAGTTAGTAGCTTTGAAAAGGTTTCGTTTTTACGGAATTACTATAGTGATACATTGCTTCAGTCGTTGGGGGAGGTATTTATTCCACAAAAAGCAGTTAACCAATGATAACCGGTAATGGAACAGTCTTCAGTAGCTTATTCGTTACTCCATTATCACTAGGTGATTTATTATTAATCTCTTTCAGCAACTTCCATGTTTCTTCTAATGTAATAATCCTATAAGAGATGTGATTAATGCTATGTTTAATATACAACCGGAGAAGAAGACCCAAACAATTGAGCGAATGTTTCCTTAATATCCTACTCCTTTGGCATTTGGTTGCGATTAGTTGGATTAGGAACTTTATAAAGTGTATGTTTGTTTTTTTCTTCCAATATAGATGTTGGATATACTTATAACCTTTCATTTTCTTGTATTCCGGTTATCTCTTTTCTTCCTATTCCTTATTTTATCACAACATTTATGGGTAACAATAGAAATTTCACTATATAAAATATTCAAGATAGTATTAATCAGTTTCAATGGATTGTCGGTACTGTGAATGACCGTTTCGCTAACTGCATGCCATAAAGAAGGTACGTCTTTAAACAATGCTGTGATAAGGTCCTTGAATGACAAACTGGGTTATTCTGGCTCTAGGAATAATTCGGGCTTAAACATATCTTCAGAATCATCACTGTTCTAATAATCTTCGTTACAAACATTAAAATCATTAGAAGGCATAATCATTCCTTCAGTCAAGTTAAAATATGTTGAATTAGTTACGGTTTCTTTTTCAATCATAGCAGAAACCGGAAACAGTTGTCTACGTCGAATTTCTACAGCATTCTTGAATAAGATACTACATCTTTGACTACTAATGGCCTCAGTAGTAAGACCAGGGACTTTTAATGAAACAATATGATTATGACCTGGAGTATTGATTGGCTTCTTCCTCAACCAATATTGTTCTTTCCTCACCAGACTAACTAGCTCTGGTAAATGTGGGAACAATTGGAACATTATACTGGATAAGATATTTTTAGTCTTCGATGCTTAGACAATCCAATCCTACTTGAGAAACTTTTTGAGGATTCAGCACAAGGATAATGTTGATTAGATAGTAAAATATTAGTCATTCCTTGACATCTAGAGTAATGACTGCCAACCTCTAAGATACTGCTCCAATCTCTCTGACATTTATTACAAATATATGAAATTGTATAATTATCACTATGGGCACTCTTGACAAAGTTGACATAATCTATAAAATCATTCTGAGAAATACAAGTGTTCATAACTTGTTTGTAAAAGTACTTGATAATTAGAGGGGCAGATTTAAGTCCATTATCCGCTCTGAGTTGTCTACCAGATTGCCTATCCAATCGAGGTTTATTATAGCTTCAAAAAGATTATAAGGGGTGCTAATCCTTACAACGTGCTAATTACATCACTAACCAGTTACGATCTTACGGAGATGTGACCTGTGGGATCCACCAGTCCAGTAACTGGTCATCCGCCTGTCTTAGTTTCCCTTTCTTACCTAAGGTACCCACGACTCTCACCACGAGAAGGTACAAGTAGGGCTTGGAATCATAACCAGGTCAGTTCCGCTCCATTCTCAAGATAATAGTTAGGGTATCCTTCCTCTATTATCATTCATTCCATAAGTTAGCCATAGTTACTCCCACCGTTTATCTGCGCTAGGCAATGAGCCAATGTTCATTTGGAGAGAAACTGGAGGAGTTAAAGGGCTACACTTTCAATGTTGACTTAAGTGTTTGTTACCAGTACAAGATTCTCACTACCTTGTTAAGAATCTCTGCTCTAGGATTAGCTACTGTATGCTTCCTGTATCTTTTCATAATACAATACCACCCGCTTTTATTGTAAGTGACCTAAAATCCAGAACATCATAATTATATCGGCTACATTATAGACGTTTAAACACATAAACTACATTACTCTAACACTTTAGTGCGGAAGTATGAAACCAACTGTAAGTGGAAACTTTAAATATCCAGTGACGCTGCGAGACGTAATATTTTCCTTAGCCAATTATTAAGTTTCAGTTCCATAGCATTACATAAACCTACCATTCATTACATATTCTAAGCAATTTCATTTAAACAATGTACTAACGCTTAGATCACCATTTCACTTCACTTAGATATTATAGATTCTTCACTGAGGCCAAGTGGTATGTCTGCATCCTTACAAATCTAGCAACCAGATTTCGATACCGGTGGTGGGCAGAGCTCAGGTAACCTATTTTTGCTTATTTACAAAGAATAATATTTAAAACAAACGAACTATGGAGAGTTTTAGGATAGGCGCTCCTTTACTTTATTTCATAGAATACTGTCCCCTTCCTGTAGGACACTGATGAGCCTACTGTTACAGCTGATTCCCAATTTGGTTTTGCACCAAAACATTGAATATTACTTTCTTTTATAATAACACTGCTATTTTTAACATGCAAATCCGTAGATTAAGCACAATATTGGCTTGGTATACTTTGAATTTTGCCCATAGCTGTCTGCGCTAGTCATCCCTAATATAATAGTAACAGACTAAAGAGAATAGTTTGTCCATACCGCACGCCGCAAACTCTTGGACTACTTTTTGTACTAACAAACAGTGGAATTGAATGTCGCATTATAACGCAGCCGCAGCTGAAAGTGCGTACATTTTTGTGAGACGGTTTAAAATTTGTGGTAGTCAAGCACAGATAGCCCATAGTGTAGTTTTTTCCTTAATAACAAACAAGGAAACCATATACCAAACAAATTTGATAGATCTATAACAGCTGTAATAATTATCGACAGCACAAACTAGTGTGGAGAATATCCATTATGAAACCACACTTTAACAAGAAAAGCTAAAACTGTGCCACATGCAAAAGTTAGCCAAATACAAGTTTAGAAGACAATAACTACAGTAATAGCACCAGAATACCCAATCTCTTCAGCTATTCATCAAATCTTCGATGAAGAATCACAATACAAACAAAAGATAGTAAAATGTTAAGTTGATTTGACCCATTGACCCAAGTGTTCAAACACATAACATCCCATGTCCAACTACATATCCAACTATTTTGTGGCCAGTTGAAGGTGTAATTACCTTTCGGAATTGTATGTCTCATCATCCTAAGTTTCAATGCTGGTTTAGTTATATTACAAAATAAATCATAAAGTCCTCCAATATGACTTTAAAATTACCCAATCACCACCTTAGTTTTCATAATAACAATCTTATACTAAATACGGCTAAGCCAATCGTATCATTCAGTCTTACTAACCATCCACAAAATCATCCCAGTACACAAAAATCAGCTTTCAAAGTCATCTCCAAGTCGGATAAACATACTAAATACTATTGTTCAGAACCAGAGGGCGTGACTATTGTGTAACGTTATGTAATTGCAATTTCAGTTAAATACGTAAATATGGGGAATACATGATCGAATAATTCAAATTCGTATTCTGTTTTTTTTATCTTCGTAAAGACAATCTGACGGATACGTTACACACATGCATTGCTCAAACTACTTTATAAGTTTCTCGATACTTTTAACAAGGGATCAACAATGATCACAGCTACTGTTACTACCCGATCATTATTAGTTTGTGGATAAAATTAAATGACTAGGTCACAATACTATCATTTAAATCGAACAGGTAGAGAGAATAAAAGCGCTCCCAAAAGAGACAGACAGATAAAAATAACATTTTTGATATAAAATAGTAACACTTATTTTGAAAAGTTTGATTTAGAGAAAAATAAATAGAAGTCTTATAAATGCAGTGGGATTAAAAGAAAATTTAAGTTTCATAAATTCGTGTAGTTTCAAATTCATATAATACAGAGCTTCCAAAACAAACCTTAACGTCTTCTTTTTCATTTCACCTGATGTTAAAAGGAGGGAGGGTGTCGAATATTTATCTTATGAAGATAATAAACGAAATTGATCAAACTTCAATGTCCATATAATGTCATTCTTCGTACACAGACAGATCGAAGCAATTCTCCCCGAAGAAAGAAATTTAAATCTAAAAATAATTTGAAGCCTGTGTGTTTGGAATACACTTGTAACAACTAATCATTTTGTAGTGATATGTAAGTTTTTGTAAGTAAAGACCCTATCATAATAATATGATGTTATATAAATACATAATTTACTTTTACATATATATATATATAAGTAGATATATAATTTCCTGGTACTTTACACTTTTATTTAAATGTTACCAGCACCAAAACTCGTGGAATGGAAAGTTTAATACTGATCAACAATTTATTTTCATATATTGAAAAATAAAATAAATACTGGTAACAGTTATATTAGTAGCATGTTTCTCAAAATCGAAACACGACTTCTTGAAATAGACATAAAAAAAAAACAGATAAATTAATATGGTTTAACTTGTACGACTAAGGCTGTACGGGAAACGCTTCGATGTGTTCCTGTATATTAGCTGAAACTATTTTCTTCAAAATAAGTAACATCATTACACAGCGCAACACGGAAGAAAATAATGTATCGTATTAAACCATCATATTTTCTTGTGCAGGTTGTTATAGTGATTGTAAGCGAAACAAATAAATAAAAATACTTCTGCTTACTATCAAGAAATATTGTAGGAAACATAATATAAAACAGGACTAAGTCTTTCGTGACCTACCGTTGATATAAAGTTGAATATTTATTATTAAATGTGTATTTAAATGCTAAACAAACCATTCGTAAGTTTCTTCTTCAGTTGGTTCTCGATGTGATCCTTTCATTTTAGCCACACAAAAGTTCTAAACATGAATAGTCTGAGCATATAATGTCTAAACATGAATAGCCTGGGCATATAATTTTTGAACATGAACCTTAGCATATAATTTCCAAACAAGAATACTATAAACATATAATTTCTCTTATATAAGTACACATATTTTGTCAGGTCATAGATTGTTATTGTATTTTATCTAAACATTGCGGAATAAATATATTGTTAGTTTGATAAAACAATTCCCGGAATAGACTTTTACTTCATATTCGTTTTGCTGCTAATCTCAAAGCTACACGATAAGATAGTTTTACTGTTCCCACTACAGGAACAGGACACCATGTTTTAGTTTTATAAGCCGTCAAACTTATTGCTGGGCAATATATATATATATTTAATACTGAAGGAAATGTTAGTGTTTTTGTTATATTTTTGTCATAAATCTGTGTTTACTAAATTTAAGTACACAATTTATAAAAATGGTTAATGTAATTGCTTGTATTGGATTCATTAAATTGTAGCGTTATGCTAACCGATAAAATGTGAAAAAAAAAAATTGTCCAGATCTGTGGGACTTCTCGGATTTTATCGTATGCAAATGAGTTGTGTTTCAATTTGGTAAGTTTTATGTTGCTGTTGAATTTCCACTCACAAATAAATTTGATGTTATTCCAATACCACACTTCTAATAACAACACAACGTTTACGTATACCCTTATCGCTTCTCTTGTTCAGTAGTTCTGCCGATACTTGCCAGGCCTAGATTTATGATATCTTTTGTTCTTCTGGCTCTTTGTCAGCAACTAGCTCTGTGAGATAAGTTTGTTATGTATCACTTCCAATTTGAACCCAAGTCTTCCTGGACGAAAAGGAATCAGCCGAGTATTATTAGTATTGTTAGACGTCAAATCTTACTGACAATAAAACACGAGATTCTTCTTTTCAACAGATTTTTTCTTATTCTTTAAAAATGTCGCCTAGATCAGTAGATAATCGAATCATCTTTGAAGCTTGTCAAACGTGTGTCGAAACTAAGTTGACAAATTAAAATCCACAATTTCTATCTTACTGTTATAATACAAAAACAGTAAAAAACTTTCAAACATGGTAACCCTTAGTACGTTTTATAAAGTCAACAATGTTTTACACCTCATTTTTTACCATTTATCATTTATTTAAAGGTACGGTACTCTGACCATCATCCAAGAAAAAATGTCATCATCTCTTGTGTACCGAGTTACTCTTGCCATCATAATATAAATGCATTCATAAATTATGTTTATGGTTTTTAACAATGCCTAGAACACGTAATAAATGTTAATACGTCTAATTTTAATGTATTTGTTATGGTAATTACTAGAAACTTAAGATTATGTTTTTGATTTTAGGAAAACTCGATTAAGCTAGTTTTCTGTGGTAGTTAGAAGACGCCGTGTCTCTAATATAATACTATGTTTAATCGATCTTATAAGCCGTAATTTTTGTCGTACTCCTATCTATTAGTAATTTAAATCATCTTACACTGTGGCGAATTTGTATGTTTATAGTTGTTGTTTTCTACAAAATACTTCTACTTGTAAACCGTTAGGCTAGAAGAAAGGTGGTACTACGTCTATAAAGGTAAAAAGCGACGCTGCGACACGACTCCTTTTATCGCTCGATAGCTAATTTGTGCCAACGTAGTTAAAAAGCGAAGCTGCGACACGACTCCTTTTATCTCTCGATAGCTAGTTTGTGCCAAGGTAGTTAAAAAGCGAAGCTGCGACACGACCCCTTTTATCGCTCGATAGCTAGTGTGGGCTTCCGGAGTTTAAAAGTGATACTGCGATACGACCCCTTTTATCGCTAGACATTTTAACATTTCACATCTTATCTCACTGACTGACATTCGTCCCAAATCCCAGTTTAAATAGTGATACTTCATCAGAAAGTTAAAGATAAAATAGTATGCGACATAGTGACTACTCTTATAAAATGGTTAATTTTATAAGTCATTACAAGGTCTTAAGTAATGCTTGTATGAAAAAGAAACTTCGTCAACATTATTAATACTCTATGAGCACTGCTTTGTAAATTAATATTTCATTAGTGAAATGAAACTAAACCTACAGTATGTATAAAAAAAGTGGTTTATTCTAACACGTATCACGAACATTCATGAACGTTCGATATGCAATTAAATTGAATCTACCAAACGCTTATATAAACTTTGATAATACCAAGTGCTATGTTTTTCTCTAAATCATACCACATTCCCTTCTACTTTACAAAATAAATTATTACCGTTAACATCTGCCGCACGAGTCAGTCCAACCTCTTGACGTGGATCCAAAAATATCATTCTGAAAAGGTTTAAACTGTTTTTGTTAGACAAAATTAATGCGTTTGACACCATTTACGATTTCTAGGTCTCTAAACCAGATCCTTGAACAAACCCGAGACCATGAGAACCGACATGGAGAAGATAGCTTGTAAGTGTAAAGTAAAGCAATGTAGCAAAGAAACATGCTTGAAATGTTCTAGATATGGTTGTGTATGTTATGATCTAAGTGCAGCGATTAAGATAAACTGTCGGTCCAGGTGGGACGAGGGAAGAATTTACTCAAAGATATCGCAAGCGACTTGACATACCAGCTGAACTGGAGATTTGGCAATTAATTACTGCATTGGCAGGGATATATAAAAAAATTGGCACAATAATATCACTATATTTTTAAAAGGGGGATTGGAAGAATATATATAATAAATCATTAGTTCCAGTATTTTGTGAAACTAATGGTGCAGTAAAGATAAAAAACTGAAGTTGAAACAGATTCACGATACATTACAAGATGATTTCATTAACGATTCTCTGACGTAAAATGTCATAGAGTAAATATACGAAAGAAATGCAATGCCCAATGTGGTACTACCGTAATATAATCCATACAGATTTCGTAATGTCATGTTTTAGTTTTGTTTTTTATTTCACGCAAAGTTACACGAGGGCTATCTGCGATAGCCGTCCCTAATTTAGCAGTGCAAGACTAAAGGGAAGGTAGTTAGTCATCATCACCAACCGCCAACCTTTGGGTTACTTTTTTACCAACGAATAGTGGGATTGACCGTCACATTATAATGACCCCACGGCTGAACGGGCGAGCATGTTTGGTGTGATGGGATTCGAACCCGGACCCTCGGATTACGAGTCGAGCGCCTTTACCCACCTGGGTATGCCGGACCCGCGTTTTTGTTAATACTTAGTAAGTTTTTTTTGTTTCAGACTTTGTGTCGACTTCCATTCATCGAGACCTGTCGAAATAACCCTAAATCACTGTTTTTTTGTAATGGCTTCCCTGTTGACTGTATTAGGATAAATACTAAACAATGATAAAGTGACTCGTGTGGCAGATGTTAGATGCAGAAGAATTTGTAATTTCTTGTCTTGAAATGTGGTATGCGACGTTTTACCCTTTCTTATCATATGTTTGTTCGGTTTGTTTGTTTGTTTATGGCAAAGTTGCTAAGGCTATCTGTTATCGTCCCTAATTTTGAGCTGCCGACCAGAGGGAAGGCAACCATCATCCACTGCCAAAAATTTATGCAACTCTTTATCAACAAATAGTAGTATTGACTGTCACGCTATAACATCCTCACAGCTGAAAGGACGAGCATGTTCAGCCCTGTCCATAAATCGCACCAACATGCTTCTATTTTATTACATGCAAAATTATTTTTTGTTGGGGAGGATTTTGACATTACATACTTTAATATATAACACAAACTGACATGCAACAATTCTCTAATTTTTATAACTCGTGTACACCATATTAATCAATACAGCCCACCGCCAAGTCTTATGATATTTTTGTCTGACTAAGAAGTAGTCTTCTGCCGTTACATTTATAACTTACTTAGGGCATTTCTGGCTCAAAGTGATGTTTGATTTAATATATCCCATCAAACATTATCGCCCTTTCAGCGGTCTGGGCGTTGTTATATTATGGTTAATCCCACTATTTGTTGGTAATAGAGGAGCCCAAGAGTTGATGTAGGTGGTAATGACTAGCTGTTAAATTAGGGACGGCAAGCGCAGATAGCCCTCGTGTAGTACTGTGCGAAATTCAAACTAAATAAACAGTTTGAGGTCACCACGCGCATGGCCACGTTCGGTCAAACTTGTCACGGAGAAAGACGAGTATTTCAAAGCAAATTTCTTGAATACTAAAATAAACGACCTTTTTAAACATATTTGTGTACAATCAATTTTTGTTTGCATAAAAATTCAAAGGTGGTAAGACATATAAGTTTCAAAAGAGTATGAAACACACACATTCGTATTACTTCATGTTTCTTATTATCAAGTATAACATTGCTATAAATCTTCAACTAGTCGTTTTTATACCATTTAAAGAAATCGTGTAATTATAAGATCAATTGTTAAGATAATTAAGTTACAGTTGCTTTACGGTCCTGCAAAAACAATTTAAATCGATGAGAGAATATAGCATTTTAAAACGAATTTCAGTTCGATCGATTAACGTCACTGTAAACCACGCAAAATTAACATTTAACAGCTATCTGTAAAATAGGATCTGACAGATAATAAACTGTTAAAATAAAATAAAGTATGAAAACTTAGTTTTGTAAGGTTATTTTAATACACAAGGCCTCGCTACAAATGTAACTTTCGAGATGATAAAGTTTGCAAACGCTTACCTTAACGTTTATCACCTAGGAGTTACTACATTTCTCACCGCTCAGGCAACTGTGCTAAATTACATTAACTTAGTATGTATTATCATAACTTTTCTTTATTCCTTCTTATCTCCGTTTTCCGATGAACAGTTACGTCCCTAATGAGATATCTCGTTGCCTATCACTGAAGTCATATACGTTTAACAAAAAGGTTTTGAAATTTAATCAATGCTACGTTGTACACTATTGACTCACATCAGTCTATTAATGGTCTTTAATCCATAAAAGCTAAGTATTCAAAACGACTTTTGAAAGAAGGCCTACGTTTTTACTCCTTTTAAAGTGAGGCAATTAGCAATTACCATTTTTCTAACATTAAAAGCAACGTAATTTCAATATAACCATAAGAGATTAAATTACTGCCAACTAGCAGCATCGAAAATAAGCACTTTACACTTAAAGCTGTTTATTATAGTGTTTAGTCTGAAGAGTTAAGTCGTGATTTTTTTAAACGCCAGAGAACATTCAGTATAACAATTATATAATCGACGTTACGAAATGCTGTAAATATTAACAAGCCTAAGAGAGAAATACAAACAACTGCGAAGTTTTGGTCGAAACAATGAACATGAATTTTGAAAATCGCTTTTAATGCCATTGTCATAGTAGTAACAACTTATGAATATTCGTGCGATTCATCACAATACGACCTATCGCAAACAAATCTTGACGTTTTTACCTTACAGAAAAAAAAAATAGTACAAAGCAAATATTGAAAAACTGTCCGCAAGTTAAAGTGATATATGTAGCTCAATTCATGCAGTAGAATAAAGTAAGTTCCTGGACGTTTCAAAACAGAGGAAGATTAATTTCCTTACTCTACGATCGTTCCTAACATCAGGAAACAATGATTACTGAATATCATAAGAATATATATTAAGCGTCTTGTCAAGACAATGCTAGATAAATTGCTGTGATACAGCAATATCAGAGCAACGATATTAGCAACAAGGGAACAAATTCAGAAAAAAATAAATAACTGGAATATGCCTGTCATGATTTCCCCAGCAGCTAGCTAGTATATCGACCCCGGTTAAATCTCCCTGTACTAAGAACTGCAGAGTTTCCACTATCAAGAATACTTCATAGTTCGACGTTGCGTCAGAGTAACTTAAGAAATGCAATCAAACCTGTAAAATAAAAATAAAAAACTAGTAAAAGGAAAATTCATTACAAGTCATGAAAGCTCTTATGTAACACTTTTACCAACATAATTTATAAATAATGAGCACATTTTAAATTCTTTGTTTCAAATAGTGAATCAACGTATGAGGTGAATAAGGGTATATAGGAATGACAAGACTTTAATAACTGATTATTTTCATAGCATTCGACAATTATCTGTGTAATTCTGAATAATTAATGTTTTCTATTAAATCTGAGACTAGGTGTGGTCTAGTAGTTAACGTTTCAGACTGTGAACCTGAAGGTCCATGGTTCCTATCCAGATGCTGCAAAATCGAGTTCTGCGGTTTGGGGCCTTGTATGTTTTATAAGATTTATGGTTAAATCTCACTGTTCAATTCCAATAACCCAAACTTGGATGGTGTGTGCTGTAAACTGCCTATTTTATCTCTAGTTTATTAGCTAAAAATTAAGAATAGCTAGTGCAGATAGCTTTTATATAGTTTGACACTTGGTAATCGGAGGGGGAAGTATTGAATCTGTTGATTTATATAGCCTATCTTGTCTTGATAATATATATTTAACTTATGGCAAAGAAACTGTGTCATTGAATACTCTATGCTTTTGTTGTTAATGATATGTTAAACAGGTTACTCGCCAGAACATGTTTCATAGGCATGCTTGTTCGTATATTGTTATGTGACATGACGACAAGAACATCACTTACCAAGAAAGATTGAGGAAAATGTCTTCTTAAGTAATGAATAGCAAATTTTTTCTGTTATATATTTGACAGAGATATTCTGATAAAGCTGAATCGATATTGTGTCTGTTTAATTTTTGAAGTAAAGCTACATTATGAATGGATATCATAGGTTGACATAGTAGAACGAAAGTACCAATTTCATCTTCAAAAAATCATACCATAACGTAATACAAAATCACCAATGAGTTATGCGTACATAGTTCCAAAAGTCTCCTTAAGGAAAACACTGTGCATTTATTTCGTGTTTTCGTTTTCTGTTAAACTGACTGAATTATTGTATAAAGTATATTTAAGATCAGAACAAGGAACAAGTGATCGTCAAAACAAAGAACATCCGATCTAAATTATATACATGATGAAACAATATCTAATAGAAGTCTTATTTCAGCATGAAGAGATATCAGCTCCTAACTGAAGTATCCTTTACGGATTTGTTTGTTTTGATGAATTTGGCGCAAAGCTACATGAGAAGTGTCTCTGATGGCTGTCCCTAATTTAGCAGTGTAAGACTAGAGGGAAGGCAGTTAGTCATCACCACTAACCATCAACTCTTGGGTTACTCTTTTACCAACGAATAGTGGGATTGACCATCACTTGTAACGCACACACACCTGAAAGGGCGAGCATATTTGGTGCAACGGGATCCGAACCTGCGACTCTTAGATTACGAGTCAAGTATCCTAACTACCTGGCTATGCCGAGCCATTTTTTACAGGATGGAGAGGTATCGATTTTTTAAAGAGAACCATTTTTTTACGGCACGGCATGGCGAGGTAGGATAAGGCGTTCGATTCGTAATCTGAGGGTCGGGGGTTCCAAATCCGGTCACACATCGGGCTATCTGCTGAGCACACCGAGGGGAATCGAACCCTCTGATTTTAGCGTTGTAAATCCCTAGACTTATCGCTGTACCCAGCGCGGAAAGATAGAGAGTTATGAAGACCCGTTTTAAGCCGGTATGTTATGCAAAATATAACATACAGTTGTATAACACACTTTGAAATAAATATTTAAAACATAAAACGTGTTAACTAATAACTAAAATAAAAATAGGTAAATAAAAAACACATAATCAGTTACTCAGATTAAGCCAAACATCTTAGTTGGCGGGCGATTATAAAAAATAAAATAATATATAAAATCATTATATATATGAAACACTATTTTTATATTAAAAGAACAACATTTTACAGAAGGCACCTTAAGAATCTTAAGTATTATTCAGGAAGGACCGTTTTTGTTCAGAACTGTGTTACGTATTTAAACTGGACTTTAGCAAATTGGCTTCGATCTCTTTGTTTTTCTTTCTATTTGTCTTTTACTAATATAAAATTGTTGACTTGGAGAGTACATTGAACACTTTCTTTGGCAGTTTTTTACAGCACTAAATACAATGAACGAACTTTCCTGAAATAAATGTATAATTCTCAATTTACCTTTGGTGAAATTTAATCCCCAACGCATGGAACAGATCGTTTTTAAAATGAAATAATCTGAAACGTGCGTTGTCGTTCTTGTTTTATGGTAAACTCTGTATTACTTCAAATATCTCGATAATATAAATCATTTTAAAATTATAGTTGCTTATAGAGAAGCAGATAGACTGTGGGCAAATATTTTTAAGCATTTTTATATTCTTGTATCCTTATCCTTGATTTGAATAGCAAATGTAAACATCTACGTTGCTTCTTTATTGACTGTTTCCGTCTTGATTCTCAAAGTATTAGATATTTTAAAATATACGCAGAGACATCTATTAACACAGAGTTTAGAAGATAATATACAAGCATCAACACAGAATTCATAACATCCTTCACCTCAAAGATCAGCTAGGATGCAATTTTTTAAAAGAAATCCAATAAAGGCATTTTTGTTGACTTTAATATAACCTGATTTCATCTCTACTTATTTATTCTAGATATCTTCCAACCGACTAAATCGTACTTAACAATAAAGAGTGAATGTTCTGAATCGATGAAAACCAGCACACTCTGAATCTGACGAAAGGCGAATCCTTCAGTAAGTGCCGTCTCTAATTTCGTAGCACAATTATCAAGTCATGCAATACGGATGTACCACCGTGCCAAAGTGCTTTGGCGGTTGGTCATTCATGTTGAAAAAAGGTTACGTCATGAATCTTGAGTCACTAGAAAATCTTTTTCACTCAACGTATTAGCCAATCACGTTATCGCCATTACGTAAACAACCTTAATTTAACATTTCCCCCTCATGGTACAGAAGTATGTCTGCAAACTTACAACGCTGGAATTCAGATGTCGATGTTTGATCACAAACAAACAATTTAGCGTTTGATTTATCTCAAGAAATTAATAATGAATGCATAATCGTTGTCAATCTTGTTTTAATTGAAATTTATTAATTAAAGGAAAATGAACTTGAATAAAAATAAAGAACTGAATTACATCTGCTTATGCAGAATAAAATTATTACTGCTAAACACACAACAACACTCCTAAAGACCACATTTAATTAATCCATATGTTCGGTAGTTTAATTTGAAGGTAAGCTATAATTTCTTAAAAATAGATAAACATTTCTCATCTTTGTTTCAAATAAGCTCATACTACGTGCGTAAAAAATATTGCATGAATGTAATTATGAGTTTAGCAATTTTCCATTTCATTCCAATGTTCTGTGAAACTTGCCTTCATTTTGAGCCCCTCACTAATACAGCGGTAAGTCTACAGATTTACAACGCTAAAATCAGGGGTTTGATTCCCCTCGATGTGCTCAGCAGATAGCCCGATGTGGCTTTGCTCTAAGAAAAACACACACATACACTCATTTTAAGCTATTTATTTATTTGTTGTTTTTGACTTCCATGTCATCTTACCTCGCTCATTGTCATATCACAGAGTACAAACTTTTACATTTCACTCAGTGCAAGCGATCATGAGACAATTCTACATCAGACAAACTCTCTTCATAAACAAATGTAAATTGAGAAAATCCACTAGGATAACTGACATTAAAGGTATCAGAGAATTAAAAATAAATATAAATCTTGTTACAGTTATTTACATGTAGTTTCAGTGTTATATTAAACACTTCCATTTCTTCGTTGTTATCAAAACCGGGTAAATAAGTTTTATTTCTAACCGTTTCTGTTGTTTAAAATTGCCAGTTCTGATAAGTGAAAAATTTTACGTTTAATGTACTTATTAGAGGGCGTTACGTAAACATCCATTTTCACAAATAAAAAAAAGCAATACAGGAAGTCAGCTTTATTGTAAGAAATGCATTTTGAAAGGAATAATGGACAAGATCGGTGACAGAAAATCGGCGCCAGAGTTAGTATTCATTTAGTATCCTATTGAAATACATAATAAACAATTAAAAGATTTTGAAACCAATTTCAGATCAATGTCAATAGAAGAAAAATTACGATTGTTTTACTTTTTGTCGGAAGAAGGTAATTTTTGTGCATACAAAAAAAAAGTTTATAGATCTGAATAGAATTATTATAAAAATTAATTTCTGCATGTCTAACTATAAAATGTTTTCACGTATTTTTATCATTCTATTTTAATATTTTGACTTTTATTGATTGTTTGTTTGTTTTGGAATTTCGCACAAAGCTACTCGAGGGCTATCTGTGCTAGCCGTCCCTAATTTAGCAGTGTAAGACTAGAGGGAAGGCAGCTAGTCATCACCACCCACCGCCAACTCTTGGGCTACTCTTTTACCAACGAATAGTGGGATTGACCGTCACATTATAACGCCCCCACGGCTGAAAGGGCGAGCATATTTGGCGCGACGGGGATGCGAACCCGCGACCCTCGGATTACGAGTCGCACGCCTTAACGCGCTTGGCCATGCTGGGCCCAAAATGAGGCAAAACATATAAGACTATGAATATGGTATAAGAGATGAATTCGGACTAAGTACTGTTTTAATAATGATATTACTTCATCCTTTTTATATTTTAATTGTTAACTGGCGGCAACCGGTTACAAAATTATGCCCGTGGTTTAAAGTCATGAAGGGGGTAGGTACCAAACGAAACCAGGGACATCGAGAATTTCTAGGGTCCTCTGTGGAAAGATTTAGATATGTATGTATAAACTGACTGTTATCGAGATGAAATCTGTGACTCCTTTAATAGGATGATTTGTCCAATCTTAGCCTGAAACCACGCACTGGTACACATCAACTTGGTAGATTTATCATGGCATATGTATTTTACTAACTAACCTACTGTGTTTTTGTTAAAGAGTTTACCATTGGATATGATATTTTGAGGATCTGTAACAGAAGTATTAGTGTAGATTTGTTAGTCGCTAGTCTGCTTTACTGAAATATAACAATCTCCAAGTAATTATAAAGCTTCAGCCTTATTTTGTAACATATGGTTTGTGTACTCAGTATTTGTTTGTGTATGTTTTGTATTCGTTGTATAGATAAATAAGGAAATTGAATATATGTCCAACTCATTATTTATAACATTTGAAAAATTACTCAGAGGAAAATAGACTAAATCTTTTAAGGAGTCAATGATTGATTCTATTGTTATAAATTGAAAAATACGCTAAATCACAAACATATTCTTGCCTAAAAATAAATCATAAAAGTCACTGATTACAACATTTTATTTAAAACATGATGTACAATGAGTTTCGCGTTTGTTCAGTATGCTGAATATATGAAATCAATACTGAATTGTACTTGCTGTGCTCTTCTGATGACACAACAGCAGATATTTGAAAAATGGATAGAATAATAGACCAGCAAATGTACCATCAGATACTGATCCTTGATGGCATACCCAGTGGTTTGCATATTATTGGTAAAGATTTCTACTTCCAAGAAGACAGTGCCCACAAACACTCATCCAACCTTATATAGAAATTGCTTAGCTAAGAAGGAAGCTGCTGGAGCCTTCCAAATGGTGCAACACAAATGGTGCCCTGATCTCAACCCATTTAAACTGATCTAGGATTTGGTAGATCAAAATTTGACAAATCAAAAGGATCTCTATGAGAGTGTGTTAGAAATATTTGGAATAAAATCCCAAAGAAAGTTTTGATTAAATATGTTGTAACAATCCCTAAAAGACTGCCTGCAGTTATTAAAACAAAAGAGAGACACACAAAATATTAACTGTTTGCTGAACTTAAGTATTTCTACTGAGTTTCTGTTGTACTAAATATGGAGATTAACAACATGTTAATGTTTCACCTGTGATTTTAACTTCCATCCTTCTTTGATTGGTTTGGTTTTTTGGAATTTCGCACAAAGCTACTCGAGGGCTATCTGTGCTAGCCGTCCCTAATTTTGCAGTGTAAGGCTAGAGGGAAGGCAGCTAGTCATCACCACCCGCCGCCAACTCTTGGGCTACTCTCTTATCAACGAATAGTGGGATTGACCGTCACATTATAACGCCCCCACGGCTGGGAGGGCGAGCATGTTTGGCGCGACCCTCGGATTACGAGTCGCACGCCTTACGCGCTTGGCCATGTCAGGCCGTCATTCTTTGAAAGTAGCCTGAAATCTAATTTTTGATTTTCTCCTAACACTTTTCCACAGTACTGTAAGTTCCAAAAATTGTCTATTAAGTCTGACTAATCAGGACAATAAGAAAGCATATGTTGAAATCTGTAAGAGAAAATACGAAGCTTGGATGTGTATTTAAAGTAACCAGAAGTTAATAAATTTCGTCGTATCCTTTTAGCTGTTGAAATCTGACTTTTATATTGTGTAGCATGTATTAGGATACTGATGTCATCTTCTGTACAAAATGTTGAGGAAATATTTCTTCTTATCAACATCTTTACGTGGTTCCCATGCGCATTCTAAATCTATTACGTCTTTATCAACCTGTCTCTAGCACAATTTTTAGTGAAAAACTTAAAATTATTTTGCCTTCGTAAGTTCTTTTAGGGACTAATGTTATTGAAGAAACTTACATTTAATTTCGAGATTGTCTTATCCTGCAACTTATTTGTCTTTATTTCTATGTTTAGAATTTATTGATTGGAAAAGTATCTCTACTGAAGTTTGTGGACGTTATTTCGGATAGTTAATAGTTTCAGTGAATTTACACTCCCACAAACGGTTTGTTATTTGCTGACAATAAGTTATTATAAGAAACAACAAGAATGAATAGTTATTTTATCTAATATTTCCTTTAAAGTTCCCCAACAAGATATCGATAAGTCTACGGAATAACGCAAAATCTTAGGTTTGATTCGCCATGTTTTTCTCTAAAAGAAACAAACTTTTATTTATAATAACAACTTTGACTATTTGACAACTGCTTCACAGACCCGTATAGCAATTTTTTGCAATTAAATAAATAGTTTCGAAAGTCGCCTAAAACATCTAGTTTACTCCGATAGTTTGATAAAGCTATTCCTAAACATGGTTACAAATTTATGATGGTTTTACTACGGATTTCACTTTTCATTAAAACGTAAGATCTTGTATTTTGTTGTCTGGCACAATTCCAACGTAATAAATTATCTGCCTTGCTTTTTGTGTTACATAGAGTGTCACGGATAAGTGAAATATCTAGTGTTCTTTTTCAGATGTTTTAATTTGGTGAAATACTGTCTGTACCGAAGTACGTTTCTGGGTTCCAATAAAGACTGATAATACGTTATTGATGTTTCATTATAGTTTGAATAGCAGGAACCCAACCACCAGATTCTCAAAAGCCTTGAAAATTCCGTTCTGTGTCTATTTATAGACTGAGTCTCATGAACAGGCTGGCAGAGAGGTGAAAACTCTCAAAATAAATTAGTTATTTGCATAGTTCAATCTCAAAACCATTGAGCCTAGACTTTTTTTTTTAGAACAGTGATAACGTACTACACATCCAAGGCACGTTTCAAACGTTCTACACTTTTTCAACTACATATAAAAAGAGGTAGAAGATAACGCCACAGAAGTTTACTGTTGTTAGCACAGCACGTGTGGTGTCAGCAAATTGTTTCCAAATATAGTTACTCCTAGCTAATAATCAATGTCGCGAAAAAATAGACAGTTAAAATTTTTAACAAACCGGTCAGGATTGTGGTTGGTGATAAATGGTAGCGAAACTGCAGCCTTTAATCTTACCTTTGTTTGGAACGAAAACATTAAATTGCGATGGCTTTGAAAACTGTAGTATACAGTCTTTCCAACCGTACGATAAGTACGCGTAGTTAGATACAGCAAACTAAACAAACGTAAAGAAACTGCGTTAACTGTCTTTCTACTAGCCTGGCATCAAAATTAGAAAGGGAGTTTGAATTGTCAAGGTGGCAAATTACTGTTGTTTTTGTTTTTATTTTAGAACACAGATATATCGATAACCGAACAAACAAAATATGCCTCGAATATAACTTACGAAGTTAATAAAGAACTATGTATCCAATATTTTATGAACTACTACGAATAGTACTGGATTGACTGTCACATTTATAACGTACAATCATAGCCCAACGGCTGACCTTTGGTTTGTTTGTTTGTTTTGGAAGGCTACTGTGCTAAGACCGAGCATATTTGGCGCAGTGTAAGACGGGGATGCGAACCCGAATAGTGATTGACCCTCATTATTACGGCTGAAAGGGCGAGCATATTTGGCGCGCGCACCTGCGCCAGATTAACGCGCTAACGCGCTAGGCCATGCCAGGCCCCGGACCTTTGGATTTCATATGTTTAAACTAAATCGTTTTATATAGAAAATGAATAGTCTTCGCCTTCATCATTTTTACTACGAATCTTTATTTGAAATCCATCATGTTTATTTTGTATGATACCAATGGCTCAGTAATGTAGTAATTAGGTAATATTTAAATGTTCAAAGATATAACTTCATAAATAAAACAAATATCTCTAAATAAAATAGATATCTATAAATAAAATAAATAGAACACTCAGGAACTTATTTGTATGAAAGTGATGACTGCATGATTGTACACTTTGAAAATATTAACCAGAAAGTACACGCACGTAATCCAGTTTTGCAGGTGTGTTTATTCTATTATTTATATACACATTTTTGTCTTTACAGCGGTAAGTCTACGAATTTACAACTCTGAGATCAGGGGTTCAATTCCCCTCGGTGGACTCAGCAGGTGGCCCGATGTGCTTTTGCTGTAAGAAAAACACACGCTTGTTTGTAATTAAACACAAAGCTAAACAATGGACTATCTGTTTTCTGCCTACCACGGGTATCGAAGCTTGCTTTCTAGCGTCGGAAGACCTTAAACATACTGATGTGCCACTGGAAGAGGGGGATTTGCACACATCTATAATCCAATACTAGTTGAAATTCACGATGTCATGCTTATAGTTTTAGAATGTGAACATGTGATTAGGTAGGAGTGCTAAACTCCCTAGAGATAGGAATGGGCGAAAATGCATAAGATATTCTGATGATTGAACACCTGTACAAAAATAATAATAAACATGTAAAGAACAAATTATTCTTCACCAAAATTTCTTGTGAATATGTTACTTGATCCTCTGGGACAGTATTTCTCTTAGGCATGGCCAGGCGTGTTAAGGCGTGCGACTCGTAATCTGAGGGTCGCGAGTTTGCATCCCCGTCGCGCCAAATATGCTCGCCCTTTCAGCCGTGGAGGCGTTATAATGTGACGGTCGATCCCACTATTCGTTGGTAAAAGAGTAGCCCAAGAGTTGACGGTGGGTGGTGATGACTAGCTGCCTTCCCTCTAGTCTTACACTGCTAAATTAGGGACGGCTAGCACAGATAGCCCTCGAGTTGCTTTGCGCGAAATTCTAAACAAACAAACAAAGAGAGTATTTCTCAAACTTTTCGATATCAGGGATTGGCTTGCTAAACTGTCATGGACCATTAAGTTGCAAATGAAATTAAAGTCATTACGAGTTACATATAAATATTATTTCAGTTTATGTTTTGTTTGTTTTAGTAAATCCCGCAAGCCGGGAAAGTGGTTATGATGAACTTGTACTAGTCTGCAGGCTAACGGTTGAGAAACATTACTCTAGGAAAAAATATTACAAACCTTTTTTTTGAAAACCAAATCTCATGATAACAAACTAGCTGTGTCTAATTCACAACCATGCACTTCATAGCGATTAAGACATATAACAGCTAGATTAACACATGTAGTAGTAAGAAAAGCTAATTGTTTGCCTTTGTCAACCCTTATGTAAGTCAGCTAAAGTCAAAAGGCATCAGCCTAAATCAGTTGTGATAAAAATGTAAGACATGAAACAGGTCTTAGTAATATTCATATTATTTTTCAAGTGTAATAGTACATAAGAACTAAAATTTCTCAATAACATATTCAATTCGAAAGACAATGAAATATTATTAAAGTAACATTGTACTCAGAAGTATTAGTAAATTACGTATTTTATTCTACCATTGCGAGTCTATGATCCGTAGTGAGTGAGTGCACCATTCTCACTCACTGCATATTTCTGATACTTAAATGAATATTATTTGTAACTTGATAATTGTCTTATGATAACAGTTTATTACAAATTGGCATAATATTTCCAAGATATAAAGATTAGTCAACAATGGGTTGTGGAAATATGAAATAGAGTTTAATATAAGTTAAAGATGAAGCAACATATATACATCTTGGGTTGTGCAAAATTACAAAACAAAAACAAATACACTTAAACTAAGGAGGTCGGGCGAAGTTACAAGGTTTATGACAAACTGATGCTTATTCGTTTCCCAAAGCCTCTAGGTATTGATTCCTGTACGTGGTGAGAGTACCTCGCAGAAAAGGTTCATTTATTTCAGTTTGCCTCTACTGGGATTTAAACATCCACCCATGTGTTTACCGTACGTGGTGACCCCTGCAGGTGAGGAGAGGATCCTTGTAGCTGAGGGTTCCAACTTTAACACATCACTTTGGCCTTGAATTCCTGTAAACGGGCGGCCTTGAGGTGGTCTCCCGCAAGGGTCAACCGAGTCACAGAGTTGGATGTCTCAATGGGTGTTATGGACATTGTGTCTGATTCTGATGTTTGGGTACAGTGTTCACAATACCTTAGCGTTGGTGCAGTGGGTAGGGCTCCATGGTTGGTGGGGTCAGTGGGCACTGAAATATTCTTTCTTTATTATGGATTCCTCAACTCAAAATAAAAATAAAATAATAAAAATATATCACAAGTAAACGACCACGTTTTTTACATTCTGAACAGCAATTTTCAACTTCTTCAAAACCTGTTCCTCATTTTCTGATATTACATTCTTTGCTAGACACATCTTTAATGCAAATGTCTCCATTTTTTATTCGAAAAGGACTAGAAGGCTTGCTGGCTCTCCTAAGTCAATCAAAAAGCTACGTTCTGGGGGCAACTTGGTGGCAGCATCCACTCCAAATCACGGTGAACTCCTCTTACATTGGAAATGTTTGTGGATATAGCCATTGAGGTTACTCTCCATGCTACTTTGAATTCGTCACGAGGAGATGAAGAACGTCTCCGAAATAGAGATCCCCGCTTATTTGTCCACCTAAGGAGTTTCTGCTGTGAAGAATATTCCCACTCACAAAGATGGAATTGCAATGCCGACCAATGTCTTAATTTTGACGTTTACATCATCACATTCACCTGCCACCAGGCAGATTATCTAAATTACAGCCCTATTTTCCAAACCCTCTCAGATGTTACTAATGTCAGCAGTTTGGTCACTAGAAAATATTATATCGTGGTTTCTTGACATATGCTCGTTGCAATGATAAGGACTGTGATGCCTACGAGTACGAAATTGATTCTCATTGTGGTAATTTTAGTGGCTCTTACTACTCTTACTTTTGTTCTTGCCTTAGGGGGGAGGAAAAATAGGTACAGCATTTGGAAACAGTTCACAATATTTTTTACCCCGATGCTTGAAAGTTACTGTCCATCACTCCATCTCAGACTTATGCTGCTGCACTTTGTTCCACTGCTACAGAGTCATTTTCAAACCACGTGAAGAATATTTTGTCCTCTGTGGTTAAGAGAGTTGACAACTCAACGTCATCAACTATCTCTATTCCCACCATCCTTTCCAGTGGTCCCCTGCATCCACTTCCATTGGCTCTGGCTTCTGGCATTTCCTCGGATCCATATTCTTCTTCGGCCTCGAGGTGCAGAACAATTATTCATTAACTTCCCCAGTAACTGAAATCTTTATCTACTGACAGAGACCTGCTCACTCAACCTAGGGAATGATTCATAGAGGTCGATAACTCTTCTAATAAAGAGAAACGATATGGTAGAAAACAAAAGGGCTCTCTTTCCAATTTTCCTTCACATAAGTAAAAATGGTCACTTTAATACAGCGGAACTGTCGAGGTTTCCATTCCAATTTGAATGGCATCAAAATGCTGATAGATTCTTACCATCCTGTGTGTCTTTCCTTACATAAAATATTTCTGAAACCTGCCGATACAGTCACCTTTCGACAGTTTTCTTTGTAGAGAAATGACAGGTTGTGTGATGGACGAGTACATGAAAGGGTGGCACTGCTGTTCGATCAATATGTACCCACCCTGTCTCTGCCACTTGACACACCCTTGGAGGCCGTAGCCATTCGTGTTTCATTGGGTCGTACCATCAAGGTTATTCTCTCTACCTGTCTTCTAGAGAGACCTATGATCAATCAGACCTTGATGCTCTCATTGAAAAGTTTCCATTTTCTTTCTTAATCCCGGGAGACTTTAATGGACATAATTCCCTCTGGGGTGGTGCTGATATTGATTGGAGGGGTCGTTTGTAGAGCATATGCTCTTAGATTATAATCTTTCTCTCTTCAGTATTGGTATTTATACATATTTTCATGCAACTAATCAGTCTCTTACTGTTACTGGTCTGTCTTTCTGCCCCTTCACTTTTCTATAACTTTTCTGAGAAAGCTGAAGATGAGCCACGGGGCAGTGATCATCTTTCTATCATTTTGAAGAAGACTGGCCGTGGTCTATGCCACTCGTTCCGCGTGCCATGGTGGAAGCTGGACCAGGCCATCTGTCTTTCTTTCACTGTTGTCTCGAAACTTGATGGCTTACAGATGATGGAAGGAACTCTCGATCTAGCACTTCTTTCTCATCCCTACCTTCTTAACTCAAGATTTGGGCAAAGCAATCACCTCTTTCCTTTCAGGATGATCACCTCTATGAGTATAATTGCCCCTTTACACGAGTGGAACTCAAGCTTGCTCTTCATTGATCTGGCAGTACATCAGAAAGACCTGATGATATTCATGACGAGATGCCACGCCATCTCTCTCTTGCCTCTCTTGATATTCTTGTGATTGTTTTTAACTTGATTTAGCAGGATACTTTTTCCTGATGATTGGTGACATGCTTTGGTTCTCCCTTTTTCTAAACCTGGGAATAACTCCAAGATACCTTCAAATTATTGCCCAGTTGCTTTGACAAGCTGTCTCCATAAGATTTTAGAAACGATGGTTAATGTTCGTTATGTTTGTTCCTCGAACCAAACAACTCCTCTCTCCCATCCAGTATGGGTTCTGACGACAACACCTCACCATGAACCACCTAATTTGACTTCAAACGTCAATCAGGGAAACCTTTCTCAAGTTACAACGCCTTGTTTCTGCATTTTTATCTTGAAAAAGCTTATGGTACTATGTGTAAATATGGCATCCTGCAAGACCTCCACTCATACAGGTTGTGTGGCCTTTTTCCCATTTTTATTAAACATTTTTAATGGACTGGCGATTCCAAGTCTGTATGGTTTCGACACGTTCCCATTCCTTCTCACAGGAACTTTAAGTCTCTCAGAGTTGTGACTTGAGTGTCACACTTTTTTAGTATAACGAGTAATGCCATCAGTAGATAACTCCCTTCTACAGTTGCAGTGTCAGTCGATGAGCATAAGATTTATAGAGTGGCAGCTACAGACTGCCCTCAACCGTTTACTGAAGTGGACTACAGCAACTGGTTTTGCCTTTTCTCACTCTAAAACCGTTTGCATACACTTCTGCCACCAATGGGGTGTTCACCCTGATCACAAGCTCTGTCTCTGAGAAGTTGTGCTTCCTGTGGTACCTGAGGCAAAGTTCTTGGGGCTTACCTTTGATTGTAAGCTGCTACGTGTAAAGTGTACAAGAAGAGCTATGAAAACCCTCTGTGTCCTCTCTTCTCCTGTCTTTCTCAGTGGGCCATTTTTATTAGAATAGATGATCTATTTTTGTCCCTTTTTGCCTTCATATCCAGATACAGTTGGCTGAATTGGGTCTTTCCTTGGATAGCATTGCTGTCTCCACTGGTTAGCCCTTTCCACCATGGTTTATTACCACCCCCAAATGTGACCTTTCTTTGGGTCAGCTGAAGAAGACGGGTTCTCCCGATTGGAACTACCGTCTTCTATTTGTCAAACATCATTTAAACCATCCTTCCATCTCCATTTATTCAGATGTTCGAAATCAGGTGATATTGTGGACTCTGTCATGGTTTGTTGCAGTTCAGTGGTTGCACACAGGATCCCCTCTATAGTTTCTCTGTTCACAGCCAAACTGTACATTATTTCTCTTGCCCTGGATCACATATAAGCTATGCAGTACGTGGACTGTACTATTTATACCAATTTGCTTCGCTCTCTAGTGGCTCTGGAATCGCTTCACGTTAGTTCTCGCCCTGTTCTCGCCGATATTCAAACCGAATGTCCCATTTCTCTTTAACATCTACTTTTATTCAGTTTTTCTGGAAATCGGGTCACGTTGGTATTCACGGGAACGAGCTCGTTGACACCACACCTAAGTCTGTCTGCTCTGGTGTTATCAAGATCGTGATTGACCCATACATGGGCTACGATCTTGTATTCAAGAATTGACTCCGTGCCAGGTGGCAGTCGACTTGGAGTGAGTGACATGATAACAAGCTTTTCCGGAACAAACTATTTGTTAGTCTTTGGCCGTCTTGCTTCCATAAGGATCAAAAGGAAGAAGATGTTCTGGCATGGTTACGCATTGGTCACACTTTTTAATTCGTCCTTTTCTTTTATCTGGGACTGATGTCCCAATGTGTGGTCTCTGGGACACTCAAGTCAAAATAGCCCACATTTTACTGTCGCGCCGTTGTTACGACCGTGAACGTTGACATTATTTTATAATATTTTTACCATCATTTACCCTTGACGTTGAACAGAGTTATTGGCAATGGTGACACTGTCCACCTCAGTTGTGTTTTTAAATTTTCAAAAGCCATTGACCTTTTTAACTCTATTTAAGTTTTTAATTCAAAAATTGAACTTTCTTTTTACATATTTTAGTAATTTTACTTTTATTTTTAATTTTTTTACCGGTTGTTTGGCGCAGACAGCCTAGCTGTTTTGTGTCAATAAATGCCAATCAATCAACCGTTTCCCAAGGTGTGAGAGCGCGAGAGTTTACATTCAATAGTGCACAAAATGCAAAATCAAGCATTTTAATACATTTTTGTTAATGAAAATAATAAGTAGTTACTACAACACATATAGCATTTCAATGAGTAACAAAGTATTATATCTCATCACTTAGCTCACTGTTTCACTGATTTAAAACTAATAATAATAAGAAGGCGTGTATGCTAAAAGTTTTGAAAACGCTATACTGCTGAACCCTTCGCCCCCCAGTAGCACAGCGATATGTCTGCGGACTCACACTGCTGGAAACCATGTTTTGATACCCATGGTGGGCAGAGCACATAGATAGCTCATTGTGCAGCTATGTGCTTTATTCGAAAACAACAACTGAGTCCTCCAGTGGCACAGCGGAATGTCTGCGAATTTTCAATACTAAAAACCGGTTTTTATGTGCGTGGGGGACAGAGCGCGGATAGCCCACTGTATAGCTTTGTGATTAACTTTAAACCAACTAACTAACTAAAGTATAAATTATAAATAATACAGAAGATGAGAAACACTTAATAAAGAAGTCATGAAACGAGTAATTACGCTAACAAAACAGAGAAGTGAATCTTTAAGAGTGTTTGACATAAATTACATGAATTAAATAACTGATATACATGAATTTATACACACCTACGTAAAATAATTATCCAAAATATGAGAAAGCTTTAATTGGTTGTTTAAATTAGATTGAATGTAAGTGAAGCAAACACCGCATAAGGAGCATCGGCAAGCTTTGTAAAAAGAGCTAGAGGATTAAAGTTTAGAGTGTGGTTTTAACATAATAAGCCTTCACAGTTACTGTTGAGCCTCTGGAGGCAGAACTTAGAGAAAAAGAAGTAGACATCTTCAGATATTCAGTGGTTGAAAGAAATATATTGGACAAAAATGAGAATAGCGCAAAATGACAAATAAAAAAATGTTAAATATGAGAAAAACATTGATAAAAATAATTTTAAAAACGAGCATAATGGAATTAAACAAGTAGAATGTTTTAATTGTAATTTGCAGGGGCACGAATGTAGATGCCCGTAAAAAGAGCACGTTGACAGAATGAATAGAACTGAGCATTTTAACAAGGAGTTTACAAAGTAAATGACAAAATGGTTGTAGTAGAAACGACAATAATTTAGGTACAATTACACAAGAAAACCCGAAGCATTTATTAACAGATCATGTGTACATAGTGGCAATGGGATTTTTACAGTGGTTAGTGTAAAGATACGAAGTGTAGAATATCTGTTATTAGTTGACGTCGGTACTGGTTGTTTACTGCTAACTGCAGATCGGATAAGAAAAAGCCTGGCATGCGTAAATAATGCGTGAAGAACAGTTTCAAAAAGTATATAAACTTCTGTTACATTCAGTAAAAACATCAGGAAAATGTTGTGTGTTTAAGTAATTTGATGAAGTTGGAGACTTACAAATTAAACATCTGTAAACAGACTTAATGACTGTAAACAGAAATGTAAACTATAAGTTTTGAAGAAAAATAAACCATCGGATTTACGTGCTAATGTAGAAACTGACTTGTGACTAAGTCATGTAATCAAATCTTTAATACGTGAGTTCAGCATAGTAGTGTGGCTAAAGATCATAAGAGAAATAACAGTAGCACACATAATCCCTGTAGTTATATTTTATTGTCAGATTAAACTGATATCAGCAAAGAGTTTTGTAACTCCACTTTATAATAGAATTATTGGCAGAAGGAATTATGAAATAAATTTAAATTTAACTACTAAGTGAATTTAAGCTGAGAAATAAACAGACTGTACACAACGCGTAACTCAAAATGTATACAGTTTTTGTCTATTCAATAGACCAAATCGCAGTGGGTGTACTTGTACTAAAACATTGGATGGTCACCTTCTACTAAACTCGCGAAGTGCTTAACAGAGTTTCTTCACCTGAGGCCTCAACCAGCTTACCTGATATTCTGTATAGATTGCTTAAATCTAATGTTTCTTACTTAATGAGAAACTTTGGATTTACCTATCATAACTGGTCATTCTTGTTTAACATTTAGATATAATCTACTCTACTAATGAATGGCGCTTATGTTCTTGAGCTTCTTGCATAATATGCAATGTTATAGCAATATCTTCCACGGATAAATCAGGTGTTATCTCAAAGAACAACAAAGAAACAAAGTCAGCAAAAATCAAATTTATTTAACATTCTTATAGACCATATAAGAATATACGTATATTCAGAATAATTAAAAACGTAGAGCATTTCTACATTAATAAATAAGGTAGAAAAGCATGATATGGCTACTCACTACAATGATACACAGTGACGAGAAGTCAGAATTCTAGTAGATATAAGTGTTACAATTAAAATATAGCTAGTGATAGTAAATAAAAATACAAAGCCTAGTAGTAGTGAGAGAATGAAGAAAAATGCAAAATCAGCACTCAGTAACAAGAAATAAATTAAAAATACGAAATAGTAAACAAGTACATAACTATACAGTTGAACAGTGAACACAAGTCAAAATATTAAAAGTTGGTTAATGTTACTCATCTTTCAAGAAGATAATACAACTTAATTCTGAGCTTCTTAAAACGAAACTGGAGACTAAAGAAACATAAGGCTCCTGAGCAAAATAAAAGTAATGCATGAGAGGTAGTATAATTTACAAATAAGTATAATTTGATGGGAACAACCTCACCACTCTTACGGAAGAAAAGGATATTGGGTCTATAATTGATCAATGTCTTAGGCCATCCAAGTATTGTGTTGTTGTTCGTGTTAGGGCAAATAAGATTTTAGGTCTTCCCTACAGAAATCTTGAATAGATATCTAAAGAAGCTGTAACTTAAGTGTACAGGTTACTAATTAGGTCACATTTATAATATTGTTTTCAGTCTTAGGCTTCTTGTTTTAAAAGGATGATTGGATTGTTAGAAAAGGTTCAGAAGAAGGCTACTAGGATGATACTTGGAATGGAAAGGTTGTCAACAAGAACAGTTAATATATTTGAAATTGTCTTCCCATGAAAGAGGAAGAGCTAAGTGGGAATTGATTGAGGTGTCAGCAGGAAGATATAGAGTTATTACTTCATCGTTTTTTTACTTATTGGTGGAAATGGTAGGACAAGAGAACACAAACACAAATTTGTGCAGGGTGTGGACCATTTTCAGCTAAAGTAGTTTTGTTTTTCTAACAGGCTGATTGGCCTTTGAAATGGTAACGTTCAGATGAGGTAGATGCAGTAAATTTAATGATGGCTTAATAAACGCTCGAATAATAAGGCTTGGGTTTGAGATTGCTTTTCTTAAAATTTAGTTTAGTGAATGGGATGGCTCTAGTGAACTAACAAGTTCCCTTCTGTCAAATTTTATGTATTATATAAGGGTTTGTTTAAATTTCGCGCGAAGCTACACGAAGGCTATCTGCGCTAACCGTTCTCTAATTTAGCAGTGTGGGACTAGACGGAAAGCAGCTCTTCATCACCACCCACCGCCAACTCTTGGGCTACTTTTTTACCAACGAATAGTGAGATTGACCTAACATTATAACGCCACAACGACTGAAAGGGCGAGCATGTTGGGTGTGACGGGGATTCGAACCCGCGACCCTCAGTTTAAGTCGAGTGCCTTAACCACCTGGCCATGCCGGGCCTGGTATATAAGGGATATTTATATGACTCTACACTTATAGAAAGTAACAGGAAGGTGTGCCTGTTAGATTGATTAAAGTTCAGAGATACCTGCAAGAAGTCCGGTCATTACTTTAGCTATCTAAAGTAGAAGGCTAAACAAAATAAAGAAACATGAATTGAACCAGTATAAGTAGATGACTCAGGTATACACATAATGCCACATTTATCGATGAAACGTCTGAGCAGAACTTGTTGCTTATAAGGTGTTAAGCATAAATGAGAATAAGGTCGTGGTGTCCAATCATGCACCAGTTGGTAAGCTCCGCATCATAAAGTAGCCACGGTTCAAAAAGATAAAAGATCCTTTAATAAGATTGTTTAATTTGTTTGTTTTTTAATTCCACTCAAAACTACACGAGGGCTATCTGCACTAGTCGTCCCTAATCACCATTCTCCAAACTTTGAATGTACTGTAATTAGTGGAAGGTTGAGATTAGAATAAGTAATTTCATTTTAAAATTGTACCTTTGTTCTGTTAAAAAACTAGATAGATCTTACAAGTTATTTCGTTTTAATCCACACGTTTTTCCCAAATTTGGTATAAAGTCGATAATTTTAAACATCGCACATACGAGAATATCTTTAGGATAATATTATATATAGTTCTATACAGCAAGTACTTTTAGAAAGAAGTGAAAAACATTATATAGAGTGAGGTATGTTGGGATTTTATTTTGCATTAATAATTCTATGAATATAATGCTAAACAAATATGAACAATGATGGACTGTGATTGTGTTGCCGATAATATAGCAATTTGTGGCTAAATTTTGCATATGTTTTGGTTAGATACATATGTATAATTAGTCTCAGAAGATTTGTTTGTTTGTGTGGTTGTTTTCGAATTTCACTTAAAGCTACTTAAGGGCTATCTGCACCAGCCGTCCCTAATTTAGCAGTGTAAGACTAGAGGGAATGTAGTTGGTCATCACCACCCACCGTCAACTCTTGGGTTACTTTTTTACCAACGAATTATGGGATTGATCGTCACATAATAACGCCCCCACAACTGAAAGGGCGAGCATGTTTGGTGTCACAGCGATACGAACCAGCGATCCTCAGATTATGAGTCGAGCCCCATAGCCACCTGACCATGCCTAGCCATCTTAAGAAGAAATACCAACAAAGGAAAAAATGGTTAGAGTACTATATTAGTAGACATAGCGAGTTAGCATACACAAGGGCTAGTAAGCTTATTAGTAAAAATATATAAGTATATTGGTGGGAAAGATTTATTACAATGGTCGTACAAATAACATAAAATAGTATTAACAATTAGTAAGTGCTCCTAATGCATAAAGAAACTAAAGATTGTCAGAGAATCAAAGACTAGAATAAAAGCAGGAACAATAATTAGCTTGAACAAGGAGTCATAGAGGATAATTGTTTCCCACATTCGGCCCTAAAAAGACCTTAAATAAGTTAGATGATAGTCAATAGTTTTCTACACGGACCTACAAACCAGTTATTCACAAGACGAGATTGAAGAAAAATGCAAAATGAAAACTGAATTTATATTACCATCAGAAAAGTTTCAGTTTAACGTAATAGTGCTTTGTTTATTTAATCTTCTTTTAACATTAGAAATTAATTAAACTCAGCATTACCAGGTATACAAGACTCTTAATATTTTTGTTACTTAAATGATTTAACAGCTTTTGGAGCAACTTTGGAAGTATACTTAGATTAAGACATAAGGCAAATTTAAAGTTAAAAGTGTCTAAATTTATTTTTTAAAGAAAGAAGAGAAGTATTTGTGTCTTATGTTGACCACATGAGGTTAAAGTATGTAAAAAGTATCCAATGCTAACAACAGCGGAAAAAGTAGATCAGGCAGTTGTAGGATTTTATGGAAGTTTAATTTCACATTTTTAATTCAACGGTTGAAGACCCTAGTAGAGGCAATGAATAAGATGTATATTTCCACTAACAAATTAGAGACATAAACCATATGAAAAATTAATGGATTCACAACCAAAAGTACGAACTTTGACTTAATAAGGGTATAGCTAAGACTTGATCTTAATTACAGACACTTCTCGTTATGTAATAGGAAAGGTTTTATTACAGTTAGAGAAAAAAAAGAAAAACACATTACAGTATATCAAAGTTGACAACTGATTAAAGATGAGGTGAATGACTCTGACTGAGCAAGAAGTTTAGCAACAGTAGATGGTATTAAGACATTCAATTGTTATCTCTAAGGTAAAAGTTTCACCATAATCACTGGTTGTACATCCTTTTAATGGTTAATAGCACTAAAAAAGCCACATTCAAGACTGGAGTAAGATAGTCAGTATTTAATTCAAAGTAAATCATTAAAAAATTAAGGGAATAAATAGTGGAGATGACTATGAACTGGGCTGTGGCCTTCACTGTGACTTTCATCATGTTGATACTGCACAAAAGGAAGATTTAGGAACAATATTATTATAAAATAAACTTATTACGTGGTGAAAACTGATTACGTATTATATTCAGATTTTTCATACAAAAGGGCAAAATGGAGAGAAAATATAGCGAGGGGTCGTCGTAATAGTACCATACGGTTTAAAAAAGTAAAGTTATTAGTACTTATCAAAATTCTATATTTGTTCTACATTCGACAGTTAAATATATATATTAGAATAAGTAAGAGGTTGTTTTTAAAAAGCATGAAAAAAGAATATTAAGAAATTTTACAAATCGTTAATGGTTGTCAAAAACTTAAACTGGTCCGTATCTTAAGAATGTACCTTCACGAGGAATGTCAAGCATAACAGTATCATTTCAGATTATACTTATGGATATTTCGGGACCTTAACTTGTTTCTATTTAAGAAGAAAATACATGTTACTCATTTCAGAGTATATAACCACATTTCAAGAAGCAATGTGTTTTCCAACTGAGAAAACCGAAACTAGAGCAAAAGCATTTATAAATTACGTTGTGGCTGTATATATAATACCACGTTATTTACTTAACAAAGGGATAAATTTGATGAAAGAAATATATGAATTATTAGCGTAAAAAATTGAGACAAATAAATAATCATTTAGTTGCTAATGAATTATTAGAAATGTTTAATAAAATTTTCTAGGCACTGTCACAGGTTTCAAATCAGAATAAAAAATATAGGATCTGCGGGTTTTTATTATTATTAGTTTCTAGAATAAAAAAAAATGGGTACACTCAAGAATGTTATTTTTTATTACATAGAAATATGTGATTCTGATAATGCAAGAAATATTAGCCCCAATGGAAATTAATTATGCATTACGAGTGGAATACAAGGCAGAAATGTTATAAATAATGCAAAATCATTTGAAAAACACATTAACACTTAACTGGAGCAGCCAAAAGTAGAAAAAAGCAATTGATAAAAAGCTATGATAAATGAAGTGAAACTGGGAGAAAAAGTTTCGTTAGGTGTTCTCGTTGTTAAAAATGGATACTTAAGGAACTAGAAAAGTTATGGAAAGTCATATGTAGAATATTAATACATAGAGATTCTGTGAAATTTGTGTTACAAGTGGCATACAAGAAGAAAACACAAACGAAACATGTCAGTAGATTAAATTAATCCGAAATAACATGAAAAATTATAAAAGAGCAAAATTCAATGAAAATAATACAGTTTGTAGGCATTGTCTTTGATGGTGATGAAATAGCTCTTTACACATAAGTAATAGTGTTAGATACGAGCAAGACTGAAGAGGAGAGACAAACATTGATAAGGTATGCTGAACCCATTAATACGGCCATTAATAAGGTATGCTGAACCCATTAATTAAGGCCAGTAGCGGGTTCTTTAAATTTTAAAGTGTAAAGTTTTGTATGAGGGTTTGAACTTATATTATATGGAATATATGATGTGAAAAGTAGGATAAAAGCTCAGATAACTATTATTATTCTGTTATATTTAAATATATTATAATATAACGTTTTTAATCAAGAATAGTAAAAATAATTATGTTGAACTAAGTTTATGCGTTATGATTTGATTTTGAGCTTTGACCTTTATACAACATTATGGTTAAATAATGAGAAAAATGAAAGAGTAATTAGAATATTGCCTTTGATTGACAGTATATATTAATTTTGAGTTTTCTTATAATGTCTAGTGATTTTATAATTAAAGGAAACTGATGTTTTTAGAAAATCTCTTATACACAAGGAAATTTTTATAGAATGGAAGGATGAAATGATTATGATTAAGCAAAACGAAAAAACTTAACTTAATTCAGACTTATTATCAAGATGATGGGGTCATCATTTTAATCACATGCTTGATTAAGTTAATTTTTTCGTTTTATTAGAACAGGTTGAAGTAAACTGAGCCTAACAGTGAAAATGTGGTACATTAGAAAACTACTGAGAGTATATTAGGTATATAAAATAACGATTGGATAAGTTTCACAAAAGGCAAGAGTTCGGAAGATGGATAGAGAGAGAAAATCAAACGAATAATCAAAATAATCACAGAGACTACAGGTTAAGATTAGGAAGCAGGTAAAAATAATCACAGAGACTATATGTTAAGATTGGGAACCAGATAGAAATAATCACAGAAACTATAGGTTAAGATTGTGAAGCAGGTAAAAATAATCATAGAGACTATAGGTTAAGATTGGGAACCAGGTATAAATTAATAAACATAAATAATACGTGCATATTAGATAGTATGAAAAGTAGCGAAACACACATCCAGTGAATATCAACAAAACTTTAAAGTAAGAAATGTTGAAAACGCGTGTAATTTATACGTGATAGGCATACTTAACACCAAAAACTTACACTTAATAAAATAGCTGGGATGAAACCGTAGATGAAGAGCGCCTATTGAAAAAATTGGACAGAAATATGTTAGATACTTTGATGATTGGAGATTGCTATACAAATACTATAATAAAGTACAGCTAGAAAGGAGAGGTAGTGGTAAAGCTAACAGAAGCAGTCATTGATTTTAGTCAGTCCTCGAATACAGTTAGAAGTTATCATCTCCAATCAGTCCTGATAGAAGGATAAGAAGTGGAACAAGTCTCATCTTCTAAATAAGTTTTTATTTATTATTTTAGAAGTTTGATATCATATAAGAACAAAAAGTTATCAAATAACTATTTGATTAAAAAATATAGTTGGTCTGTTGTAAAACATACAAAACTATGCAATGGGTTATCACAATTGTCAAAACTCACTTTGTACAAAACGCTAAAAACAAACAAAAAATGATTTTAAGATTTTTAAATTACAAATTAGAACTATTCCTAGTTGTTATAAAGTATTTTATTATCGAAACTTTAGAAAAATATGCAACTATCAACGTATTCCAAGTTCATTATTATTGAATTCTTAGTTTTTATTTCAATGATATGAAGTAATTAATTTCGTTTTTCAAAGCCATTCTCAAACAAATCTTAATAACGTAAAACAAATCTCACATTATACATTGAAATACAAAAACTAAAGGAATTTACTTAACTCAAACTACGTATAAAAATACTAAATAGTTGCGATTCTCCAAGTTTTGTGTGTAGTTTTAAAATAAACATTTCAATTTATATCTTTTAAAACAAAAGGTAGAAGTTTGTTAGCTAATAGCTTTTTTTATCTCAGAGCAAAAGAGTGTTTTTCTCTAGCTCACTAAAGGTATAAAATATTCTTTTAGAGCAGTTTGAGTCAAAATAGTTGATACTGGATTTGAAAAGTTTTATGGATAGCCCTTCCATAAAATGGTGGGGTACAAGACATAATACTCCTTGTACTGAAATCTTTGTCAGATTAATTGAACCTAATGAAGGCCAAGGGCTTAGTATAAAACCAAAAATGTTGTCTACTCGCATACTCCACGCAGGTATGGTTCGTATAAACTTCGTATCACTTCATTGACTGTTTATCTAAAAACGATATTTCACTACACAAAAAAACGAGTTATAGAGATATCTTGTGTTAATCCCTACTTTCGTAATTTAGTGACAAAAAATTAATACTGAAGCTGTGGGTTTTCCTAGTTTTATTTCAGTGAACCTACTTATGTTTCTTGTCTTACTTAAATGTAAACCCTAAATACATACTTCTGAAAATGCCAATTGATATATGTTTAGATTTATTTTAGTTGTTATTATGTGATAGCCCCTCAGTAGCTCAGGGGTATGTCTGCGGACTTACAACGCTAAAAACCGGATTTCGATACCCGTGGTGGGCAGAGCACAGATAGCCCATTGTGTAGCTTTGTGCTTAGTTCAGAAACAACATCAACAACATATTATGTGATTCTTAAAGCTTATTCTAACACACAAAAACAGCATCTTTGTTCTGAACTATTTAATCTACAGGAAACAAGAGAAAAACACCTTTTGATCTAATATTAGAAAGCGATAATAAAAGGCGGTTGTTGAATATTACGTAATTTTGAAAATTTTGTCTTTGAGTATTAAGTTTAAGATCATGGAAAATCTAATTAAAATGTTATAATCTTAGTGAAGTCAAACTGAAAGTACACACGGTAAATAAGGCCTAATGTCACTTCATTCAATGGATTATTTTCTTCCGAAGATTGATTGGTGTTTCTTGTGCAAAGTTAATTTAAAGTGGTTTTAATTTTAGAATATATTAAGTGCATCAAGACAGAAGCGCTTCTTAATGAATCCATTAAATACTTTTTTACTGTTAGTACTACCATTTTAGTCGAAAGATAATCTTATTTAAATAACACATCAACTAGAAACGTGTTACTTACATTTCTCCATGAATGAGAATTACTGCTTCCATACAACACAGAAATCTTAGTAGTAATAAAAATGGATATATATAAAAGGAAATAAAACATAATTAAGTATTATTTCTGAAAACATTATGTAAATTATATTTTGATCCTCTATTTTAAGTAGTTTAATTGGTGATTAAAACAAAGGGCTCTATCGAGCAGAAATTTAACAAATAACTAGTCAGTGTATGGTAGAAGTCACATGTTTAGCGTGGCCAGACCAGTGTTATCACTGACATCCGCCATTCTTGAATGATTCAAACTATTCATCCTCATTTATTTCGCGACTATTGTAGCAAGGCCGACAAAACCAGGTGAACTCAGGCGTTTGACTCGTAATTCGAGGGTCGCGGGTTCGAATCCCCGTCACACCAAACATGCTCGCCCTTTCAGCTATGGGGGCATTATAGCGTTACGGTCAATCCCACTATTCGTTGGTAAAAGAGTATCCCAAGAGTTAGTGGTGGGTAGTGATAACTAGCTGCCTTCTTACACTGTTAAATTAGGGACGGCTAGCGCAGATAGCTCTCGTGTAGCTTTGCAAGAAATTTCTTACTTAGCTACGAACTTATATGCAAACACATCAAATTACCTTATTTAAATGAACTGTGACACCTTTGAAAAACCTGAGCTATTCTACTTTAGTTACCTGAAAATTGTGTATTACTTTGAAAATATATAGTTTTAAACATGCTTATTTGAACATTTTCATAGGGTTTTAATGATTAAATCTTTTCTATATGTTGACTATGCCATGGTTAAATTATTTAACTTTTTTTCGTTTTCCTCAACTTTGACCTGTGTTAAGTTTGGAAGATTTACTCTTTTTCACCACGCTGGTCTCTTAACAGTGTCATGGTACAGCTTAATTGATACTTAATAGGAAACAAAGTGCTCACAAATATTATATTGATAACCTCCAAAAGTGCAAATAAGGAAAAGGCTTCTTTAACACACAGTGTAGTAAGAAAAAGTAAGAGCACTTAATGCTATGCATATGCTAAGTGGCGTATAGCGGCATAACTTAATTGTGGCAATATGAGTGACAAGCTTAGTACTTATACGTTAGATTCATGGCACACTCCAAAATATATGACAGTGCAATGCCACCAAGGTTACGTTTATGACTGGAGGCTGTGACGTAGCCATTTCCAAGGAAGAATGCGAGTGCAGAAAAAAAGCAAGTGAATATAAATATTGAGGAACGTTAAACTGAAAAACGACTACCTATAACAAAGTAAAAATAATTGACAAAGAAAGATCAACATACCCTTATAAGGATATTAAAACACTCAAACGCTACAACATACAGTATTGCCGCTACTAATGCCAAAGTTCGAAGTCTGGTGGTCCAGGAACCCATTCCACCCAAAAGGTGATTGCTAAGATATTGCATATGTTCCATTGAACAGCGAGTAGAACAATTTATAAAATTAAGCATGCTCGCCCGTGGGGGTGTTATAATGTTACGATCAATCCCCCTATTCGTTAGTAAAAAAGTAGCTCAAGATTTGCGGATGGGTGGTGATGACTAGTTGCCTTTCCTCTATTCTTATACTGCTAAATTAGGGAATGATAGCGCAGATAGCCCTTGTGTAGTTTTGCTCGAAATTCAGAAACAAACAAAAAAACAAAATCTTTAAAACGCCAACAAAGTATAACTAAATTAGGATAAAACATTAAGCCCCACGTTTAAAATTACAGCAACATTATTCAAACTTGGGTGAATGAACTATAGCTAATTTTACATTCTTTATTTCCATTACGCTTAGTTTGCTAAGACTGGATATGAAAACTAATGTCCAGTGGAAGGTGAGTAAAAATTTTATCAAAACCTGAGGAGACTATGACTAGCCCTGCTATCCTTCGTAAGACTTTGTTACAATAGAAATTACGGTTTTATGCAACAATGTGCTAATGTAGCCATCATAATGTATACAGTTGAAGATAAATACGGTATTTCCAAGAATATGTCTGCTTAAAAATGTACAATTACATTAACATTAATAACCAAATACATTGAGGAAATTATTTGTATAAACTAGTGTATTTATCAAGCATCATGCATATCTTCTTGGAAATATACTATTATACGTTTAAAACTAGTTATTCTGCAATGCTAGGTAGTTAGATCGCTCGACTCGTAATCTTTGAGTTTCGGGTTCGAATCCCCGTGATACCAAACATGCTCACCCTTTCATTTCAGCTATGAGGAAGTTATAATAGTACAATCAATTTCACCATTTGTTCGTAAAAGAGTAGTCCAAGAGTTGACGGTGGGTGGTGATGACTAGCTGCTTTCCCTACACTCTTACACTGCTAAATTAGAGATGACTAGCACAGGTAGCCCTGCTGCAGCTATGCGCGAAATAAAAACAACAACCATCTTATCGCGCAAGTGTTTGAGGTATTACAAGTGCAAAACAAGCTTTAATTGACTAAAATTACTTGTAATATTCTCTGATGTTCTAATAATATTACTTGATGTTAAAACTTTTATAAATAATAATAACGTATTCTCTTCAGCATTATTATTTTGTACTTTTCAGAAAGAATGATTTAAAATTTAATTTACGTAATTTTAACTTACAGCTCATTTTATTTTTGAGTCTCCCTTTATCTCTAAACGCACTTCTATATTTCATTAAATTCAAAATTACTGAGTCCTAAGAGCATCTTTGATTTCTCATAAACAATATTAAGAGAAAAGTTGGCCCGGAATGGCAGGGTGGGTTAAGGTGTTCGACTCGTAATCTGAGGATCGCTGGTTCGACTCCCGGTTGCACCAAATATGCTCGCCCTTTCAGCCGTGGGAGCGTTATAATGTGACGGTCAATCCCACTATTCATTGGTAAAAGAGTAGCCCAAGAGTTGGTGGTGGGTGGTGATGACTAGCTGCTTTCCCTCTAGTCACACACTGCTAAATTAGGGACGGCTAGTGCAGATAGCCCTCGTGTAGCTTTGCGCGAAATTCAAAAACAAACAAACAAGAGGAAAGTTAGTGGTCATTATCACACCACACATCAACCACAAAAGAACGGAAATTTAGTTGCTAATTAAAATGTTAAATTTTGGAAACTTTTAACATGGAAATTGTATGCTTTTAATTTTAATGTTACACATTCTAGTACATATGAAACAAGAAAATTTAAACAACCTGAGAACGTGAATAGTTCAAAAAGGTTTTCTTATTAACAAATCTTTTTTGCTACAACGGAGGAGGTAAAACATTTTGCACAGACACTTGTAAAGCGCTCATTAAATGATCACGACATCAAATAATTAATTAAGTAAAATGATTTACTCTTTGTTTCTTTTTCTTCTAAATTTTTTTTTCAGTTACGTTCTAAGAAAAACGGAATAAACTGTAAATTATGTACAAAGTTAATAATAATTTTCCATCAATTAGTACAGTCAACCTGTTTGATTTATGATGGTCAGTTATGGTGTGTTACTAAATTATTTATTTCAGCAAGTTAGTTTTACTGTAGCAATACTCCTGTAACACGTAAGTTACAAAAAACAAGTTTTTAACCAACTTCCACACTTAAGCCTTTCTTATTGGATCAACGGTAAGTCTAACCACTTATAACGCTAAAAAAAAACGCGGTGGACACGCTAAAAATAGTCCATTGTAGTTTGTATTTAATAACAAATAAACATTCATATAAATATGTTTAGGTTAAAATTTATGATAGTCAGCTTTTTACTGTCACTTTCGGTTTATGATTAAGTGAACGGTCTAAGGTACAAGTAAAATTAATAATAGTCAACTTTTTACTGTCAGTTTTGGTTTATGATTTAGTGAACGCCCCTAAAAAAGCTGTAAAGCGGAAAACTCTGTGTCTAATTAAATAAAAACAACACAGTTTGGTAGTATAAAGTTCTTTATTTCTAGTATTTATACAAAAAAAGTTGAAAACAAAGGTCATAACAAAATTACTTCTCCTCTCTGTACGGCCCATCAGTGGCTCAGCAGAATGTCTGCGGACTTGCTCAGACGTACAGAGAGTTGTTGTTTTGAATTAAGCACAAAGCTACACAATGGGCTATCTGTGCTCTGCCCACAAGGGGTATGGAAATCCGATTTTTAGCGTTGCAGTCTATTCATGTTAAGAGTTGAAATAGACTGCAACGCTAAAAATCGGATTTCCATACCCCTTGTGGGCAGAGCACAGATAGCCCATTGTGTAGCTTTGTGCTTAATTCAAAACAACAACTCTCTATACGTCTAACGAAGCAACAACTGTTTGTTTATTTCTTGATTTACGTGTGAGGTAACTTGAAATATATCTGCACTAGCTCTTTCTCATTTAAAAACGATAAATTTGAGGGACAACTAGCCATTCCATACACGGCTGAAAGAATAAGTATGTTCAATAAGGGGATTCAAATCTGCGACACACTGATTACGAGTTGAGCTCCATGACAAGATAATAATATTCGCTATGTTACTATTTTTCTTCCGTCTTCTATTTATTGTTTTATAAATGTATATAAATACATTTATCCATCATACTCTCAGGCGTTTCTATCCTTAGAATTAACTCTTTCATAGTTGATCATTTCTATTGAAATGCCATTAATTTACAAATGGTTAAATTTTCGGTTCTTTAGTGAAAACCTGTTTTGTATACTATAAATATATAATAATTACTTACAAAATTAAGATAGATATAATCAGTAAACAACATTATACGCAAACTGTTACAAGAAAAAATGACCTGAAAATGGAAGAGAAAGTTACAAAAAATTAACTAAATGAGATACGTAAATCTTTCTAAAGATTAATTTTTCTGTCATAAATAACACAGTTAACTGATCGTTATTCAAAAACGACGGGACAAATGCTATAACCCTCACCAAACTGTATACCCTAACCTTACATTTCACAGTTAATTGAAATAAATAAATTATGCGAAATCAAGCTATAATAACAAATAGGTAGAAACGTGCAGTCGAAACAATCAAAAGTCAGCAAATTCCTTTGTGAGCCATTCATGAAATGAATTCGTGGCGTGTTCATAGAATAATAGTTGGTAATAATGACTTAGATTATAACATCTAATATAGAGAAAAGCCAGTGCGTTTTGGTGATACTACGTTCGAAGAATGGCTTTTATATTTAACATTTGTTGATTTCTTAAGTTAATGTTTCCGTTGATTATATAAGTTTGTTTTTTTATTACAGATGTTGGTGATATAACAGAAAGTAGTTTAATTTAGAAATTACTTAAGTTTGAAACTGAATCGATATTTTTACTTTCATGATAAGTTTTATACACCTGTCACTAGGCTAGGTTATCCCACACTACTTCTTAAGGTTTATTATGCCAACATTCACTACACTTATAAGGTTTCACAGAACCCTCCTTACAGCCTTCTTTCACCCAGTCACTAAAATCGTAATGGGTAGACAGTGCTCAACTATTCTATCTGGCTAAATGCATTTTGTTTTAATGACTTACCCTATTTCGAGAATTCAAGCGTGACACGACGTTATACACACTGGCTTTCCTATAGATTAGATAAAAACTTTGTAGTAACGCTTCTAAAACTTTACTTTCTTTGTCCAACGTTACTCATTTCTAGTAATTACGCATGAAGGTTTCACGGTAACATTTCTAAAGGTTTACTTTCTTTGTACAATACAAGTCTGTACTAGTCATTTAACACGAAAATTTTACGGTAATATTGTTACGATTTCTTTTTGTCCAATATAAATCATTAATATGTCATTACACATAAAGATTTCATGGTAATGTTTTTTTTACTTCTTCGCTTCATACATAATATAGGGTTGGCTCCTTAAAAACACTGATTGTACAGTGTACAAAGCATTTTCATGTGTTAGTGTCTGGAATTCCTATTTCTCCCTGTATTTCAGCTTCTTGTAGGAACAACATAAGTATGTAAAAAGTCTGACTCTAAGAAGTAATGATAACATGATGTTTTTTAACTGTTCAATATCCCTACGATCTTCGAAGTACCTTATTTAGTATTATATAAAAGGTTTGGATTTAGCATACCAAGCTGTGTTTGTTGTAACTTAGTAAGAAAATAACATGAAAAGTTAGTTACAAACGTGCTGTTTTGAGCGGATTTGTTGTTTTTTTTAGCCTAACATGCGTGCTTTTTTGTGCATTCTTATATGTGTAAAGCCTTAACAGTCAGTAGTACAGATTTTAAAGCGTTGTTTGAATTGAATATTTACTGTTTGTGGTGCTTTTTGCTAAAATGTTTTAATTAGTGCTTTATGCCATTTCTCGCGATCCCTATTACGTAGTTTATGATACATACGTTTGAAAACTGCATTTTTTCATTCCTATAAACGTCAATAGATAAAGATTTTGCGAGGTATACAAGTGAATAATGTATATTTAAATACAAATGATACTATATCTTTATTTTAAAAAGAGTTTACGTCGTAAATATCAAATTAATCTACTTTTAACATCTATTACCTTCTATTAACAACATACGAAAAGACAGTAGATTTACTTCACAAACATTAATTCAGAATCAGCGAGAATTACCATTTAAAACGAAAGAGAATGTCCTCTCTTAATTTAATGTTACATTATTTTCAGGAATCAGGAAGATTTATTTCATTTGTTTAAATACTTTTTCACAACCATTGCACTGTATTCATTGAATTGAGCACACTTTACTTAAAACTTGAAAGAACATAGCGTGTCTCATTTGGTGAAAGCCTTCAAACCTGCGAGAACATGTTATTTTATTAATAAAGAATCCGTTACAAACCTACAATGACTTTTAACAAACATGTTATTAAAATGTTCAAATATACCTATATATATTATAATTTCTGAAAGGCCCGACTCGTAATCCAAGGGTCGCTGGTTCGAATCCTCCTCATGCTAAACAAATTCGCCCTTTCAACCGTGGGAGCGTTATGATGTTAAGGTTAATCCCACTATTCGTTGGTAAAAGGGTATCCCAAAAGTTGGCGGTGGGTTGTGATGACTAGCTGCCTTCTCTCTAGTTTTACACAGATAAATTAGGAACGTCTAGGGTAGATAGCCTTCGTGTAGCTTTGCGCGAAATTCAAAACCATCATCCATCATAATTTCTGAAACTTAATAGAATAATCAGTGTTTGTTTAATTATTTAAATTGAGAAACACGTTTGTTCCGTAAAATATATCTCATTGAAACACGAACAAAACAATAAAGAAAAGAAATAATATTGAAAGAAAACAAGAATACATTTATGGTTGCTAACTACGTGTAAATAATACATACTAATATATAGCTGTGTCTAGATAAATGTAATGTACCTTTATCATTTATAAATTACATTTGTTAAAAACATTTAAATATCTATTTTATCTAACTTCTCCTTTAAGTAAGTGGTAAAAGCAAATAAAACAGTTAGAAAATAGTCTGACAGTTAATTAGCAGAAACAGATGAAAATAATTCACTAAAATCGTTTAGATACTGTCGCATTTTCCCATTATTTGAATAGGCGTGTTTAATTTTCTTATTTAGCCAGGAAATAGCTTTGGCAACAGTAAAACACAATTAAACGTCACAATATCATTAATATTCAATTGTTGTCAAAACATATTTTGAAAAACTATTTGTTGGTGATTTTTTATTAATGAAACATTCTATATTACCATATAAATTGGAATATACGATTACTTTTAGTGTTATTATGGAGGCAGACGTTAACGCAAAATTAGTTCTTTATGTTAGTGTATTTATAAAACAAAATGTTTCTCTAAGTAATTTGTATGTTGTGTCATACATGACTTTGTATGTAGATTATTAGTAGTTTATGTGTAAGGTTAACTGATTCTCATCTGTATCATACAATATGGGTTGTATTTATCTTACGTTATTAACTTTTTACTATATGCAGAATGTTGGAGGTTTTTATGAGAATTAGTCAAAGTACAAATATTCAATAGTTAATTTTTCTTAAAAAAAAACTTCGAAATCCAAAGGCCTCTCAGTGGCACAGCGGTATGTAGGCGGACTTACAACGCTAAAATCCGAGTTTCGATACCCGTGATGGGATAGCTTTGTGCTTAATTACAGACAAGCAACCTTGATTATGTAAAGAAATCTACATATTCATTCAAACAATTCATAAGCAATCGATATAACCCTAAATTACGCCTCAAAATTTTATTCTTTTTTGCTGGCCCGGCATGGCCAGGTGGTTAGGGCGCTTGACTCGTAATCTAAGAGTCGTGGGTTTGAATCCTCATCACACTAAACATGCTTGCCCTTTCAGTCGTGGGGGCGTTATAAGGTTAGGGTCAATCCCACCATTTGTTGGTAAAAGAGTAGCCCAAGAATTGGCGGTGGATTGCAATAACTAGCTTCCTTCCCTCTAGTCTTACACTGCTAAATTAGGGACGGTCAGCGCAGATAGCCCTCACGTAGCTTTACGCAGAGTTAAAAAAATATATTTTTTGCTTAATTTGTTGTTGTTGTTTTGAATTAAGCACAAAGCTACACAATGGGCTATCTGTGCTCTGCCCACCACGGGTATCGAAACCCGATTTTTAGCATTGGAAGTCCGGAAACATACCGCTTGGGGGCTTCTTGCTTAAAGAAAATCAAGTACGTTATTGAATTTAAACAATCTTTCACAACAATAAGTGAATAAGGCGACATTAATATAAAATTAGTCACATTTTCTGAGAAACAAATAATAAACACCTTCATTTTGAGAGACTGGGAACATTACTATACTGTAAGGACTAATAAATTATAAGAAATACTTTGAAAGTATCGAGCAACATTTCGTTGTTCAGTAGAAACGTATGAGCATTTTATGTTGCAGAGTATAGTTTAGTGATGCATTATAAAACTACGAATGAATGTTTCGTTCGTGTGTATAGTTACTGATTTATTCTAAAAGCTATGGAAGTTTTGTGTTGCAGTATGTGATCTAGTCATTTGTATTAAAACCATGAAGGGTCTATACGGTTGTGTGCCATTACTAGTTTGAAGTAAAAGTTACTGACGTTTGGCATGACATTTATGTTTAAGACTCCAAATATAAGAATATTGTATTATACAATTTAAAGAAAGCCATGGTGAAACTGTATAAGAAGTGTTTTTTGTTTGGTTTACGTATTTTATTAATCAATGTTTCAGACAGAACACGATTTCGTAGAAATTACGGTGTAAAATAATAAGCCGTATTTTTTTTTTAATTCGGTAACAAATTAAATATATTTATGTATAGAAACTTAAAATAGTTATTATGAATAAATAATAATAAAACTATGTTTTTATACTACATACGTATTTAAAATTTGGCTTTCACCATTAAGGAGCTTGTTTCCCCGAAACTATTGGGTAGACAAGTTTTGAGTTTTTCTTTTATGTTCTTGTTGGTTAATTTATGGTTTAAATCATACCATAAATCTTGAATATGTGTGTTTTACCTTTCATACACATCTCAAAATCAGAGGGACAAATACTAATAAGCTGCTACGTTTAGTTTCTGTACAAATCTTTCCAGACCTAGAGATGCTAATCACATGCATTGGAAATTTCTCTTGATTTACTCATAAACTTTTTAATTCTAAACGTACAAAATCACTAATTGAACGTTTTGTCGCCATCTTTAGTGATTTAGCCTTAAGAAACTGTAGAATCATCAAGGATGATTTGACTTCAGTCGACAGGTAATACGTAAAATCTGCTTTCTGTTTTTAACTTTAAATTTTTTTATTGATAGCGAAATATTCGCTAATCAAGTCTTAAGGATTAGCAGTGACGTTTACATGGAGAAACTTGATTTTTTCTTTTGCTTTATGTCGGTATTGAGCTTTAGAAACATCCAATTTAGAAACATAATAAGATTAGAAGCCAACGAACAACAAGCCTTTCAAGGAGTTTCACATGGTTTCTTCATGAACATTTCTAAAGTCCTGACAAGAGTGGTCAAGCGGTGAGCCACGTGCACTAATATTAGTTCTCACTGGATTTATCCTTCTCTTTAAGGTTTCCATGTTTTAATCTAATTACACCCTTATGAGTCGTATTATGAACACTGAATTCGTTTGTTTTTTTTCTGACAGAGTTTATAAGTCCTAAGAGCAAGCGAACTAACTCAATGAATGAAAAAGTTATCAAAGCGTTGATAAAACAAATCTTCACTAATTTTTATTATGAAAAAACACTTGTTAAAGACAGATAATATACAGTTAATCTGTTAACGCTGTAAGATGTTAGTTACACATTTTCCTGATTCCAGGTTGTAACACACTTCATTGTCTCGAAAAAGCAATACTGATGTAATGCAGGCTTAACATTTTCCTTTAGATGTCTTCAGTAGGCCCGTCATGGCCAAGCGTGTTAAGGCGTGCGACTCGTAATCTGAGGGTCGCGGGTTCGCATCCCGGTCGCGCCAAACATGCTCGCCCTTTCAGCCATTGAGGCGTTATAATGTGACGGTCAATCCCACTATTCGTTGGTAAAAGAGTAGCCCAAGAGTTGGCGGTGGGTGGTGATGACTAGCTGCCTTCCCTCTAGTCTTACACTGCTAAATTTGGGACGGCTAGCACAGATAGTTCTCGAGTAGCTTTGTGCGAAATTCAAAAACAAACAAACAAACAAAATGTCTTCAGTACCATCTATATTTACGTGTCTATAAAATTTAAATAATGGAAAAAGCTTAGGTTTACATAACTCATATATATATCACTAATATATTTCATTATAATCCTGCCTCGATATGAGTGCTCTTGTTCAAATGTGTTGTTTTCTATAAAAATACATTTATAACAGTAAGCGGCACTATATTTTATGGAAATATGTTTACAGACGATATTTTAGACTATCAGTTGAGCTAAATGTTTTACAAGAGTTATTTTAAAACGATAAATGCGTGAACCTCGGTAATCGTGTATATCAAAATAATTATAATATGTATAAAGTGAGAGCACTTTGGAATTTTATACTTCAATAACGAACAGTTTGACTGATTATGAGAACAATACATGATCCGAAATCACCAGTCAGTAATTACTTTATTGTTTCTGTTTGACCTCCCAGTAGCACAGCGGCATGCCTGCGGACTCACACCGCTGGAAACCGGATTTCAACAGTCGTAATGAGAACAGCACAAGTAACTCGGTGTATAGCTTTGTGCTCAATTCCAAACAATCTTCTGTATACACGTTTCTCAAAATATAATCAATTATCACTGTTGTATAGCACATTTAGCCTACATCTCTAGACCTACATTTAAACTTTAAAGTTCAACATTTCATTCAAGATTTTGATTCTAAGAATCAACGACAAATCAGTAGGATTTAGAAATTGTTAATTTCCATAATATGTACCATATTCATGTGCCATACAAACAAGTGTATAAAGTGCGCACCTGTCTAACTTCAACACAAAATGTGCTTAGAACGCTGGCAACATTTCCGACGTTGTTTCTGAATTAGGTCTAACTGAAACAATAAGTTTTCACTGCAGTGAAAAGAAAAATGGCTACAAAGCTCTAATATCTATACTACTCTGTGAGGTACTGAAATCTTACACCATAATTTGTCCGCATTGATTTTACGGGTCAAGGCAAACTGTTTATGGTTTGACTTAAATAAACCAGTGTTTTTATTGTGCTTCACAAAATAGTCGACAACCAGGCAATATTGGTGCGATTTGTTACTGGAGTTTCAAGGCAGTATTAAAAATTTTCATACCACGTGATGCGTTCTCAGCCAATCACGGCAAGAAATATGTACTAGTTAGTAGTTTAATTCTTTCAAAAATTATTAAGATTTCTTTACGGGGAAAAAATGTTGATATTGAAAAGGATACAGAAAAAAACTAAGAACTTTAATCTTATAAATTTATATTTATAAAATTACACAACTTGGTTAAAAAAACAAATGTTTTATATCGTCCTACTAACCGTTTGAAGACATACTTTAATCGAAGCTTTCAACCTGGAGATACATTATGGACACATAGGTTAAACGGTCAAATTAGAGACTCCAGGATTCAAATATGATCTTTCCTATTTTTAAACTACTAACCAATAACTACTTAATTCCAAGTCTAATAATGTTAGTGAAATGTGACCTGGTCAAGATATACCAGTAGCTCTGTCCAGATAATTCAAACTAATTGACAATGTTATAAGTACAACAAAATCAAAGGTGAGAAGTATGTCTCCACGATACAAACCATAAATAACTTGCAATATTTAAAATCAGTAACAAATCTTGTATACGTGATGATGAGCCAAGATCAATATCTACTTCACAGTGGTGCCAAGCGCAACATTTGTGTTATCAAATTCAATAGCCTTAAATTACAACGCATACAAAAATTGTACGAAACGCGTAAATCATTGTTTAAAATTGGTGGAAAAAAGAAGGTTTTCAAAACATTGCTACATAGATCTCTGGATTCCCTGATGTATTTTAAAAGCTTGTTATATACATTGTCTGATTTCTGAAAATATTTTAAATTATTAGCCTCTCTCTCGGACATCCATGATGTATATGAATCTAGTGCGTCTGTAAAAGGCAACACTATTATATACAATAAGGATTTGATGACGCGTTTTACTAAGTGTCAAGTGAGAAATATCCCACAAAATCGTAAGAGACAAATAGACCTTTCTTAATCATTTGACAATATCAAACGCATTAGGAAATAAGACTGCCCACACTCTAGAAGTAAAAATCTCTCTTTTAATTTATTATTCGAAGCTTAGACACAAAAGGTGGAAATGATGACAAGTTCTATGTTTAATGATTCCGCCTCCCAATTGTTGAACGTTAAGTCTGTGGAATCACACCACTGAAAACCCTATTCCGATACCTGTGGTAGACACAGCACAGGTAGCCCATTATGTAGCTTTGTGCTTAACAAATAAATAGAAATGTCCATGAACCTAATCAATAGTATAATATATCAACTTAAAACACGAAAGGTATTGTATCCCAGCCGATTTATATTGTTGAGCATTTATCGAGTGACAGCGTAAACCACGACCCCAGCGCTAAAGGTATTATATTTATTATTTTGCATTCAAGTCACAGCATTAACATTAATGCAATAAATTGTTGTAATGGAAGGTTAAGATAAATTAGATAAAGGTTAATTAGTTTAAAAGCAAAAGACCTATCTACAACATGTAAACCTTTGAAAACCTGAAACTGATCACCCGTTTTAAAAGCTGAAAAGAACAAAAGATTATTCAAGAAAGTTAATTTTTCAGGTAAAAGCAACAATCATTTATTAAGAGCAAAAGCAACTACCAATCTTATTTTTTTAAAACCTGCAGTCAGAAACCGTGACTCTTTACAGATTGAATACAGTGGAGAAGACAATTCAGTTAAATGTTTAAACCCAAACCAGCCAGCTAATTATTATAATGAAATTGACTTGGTATCAGTAGTTTTCATGATGAAGGAAAGTTGTATATTTGAAGGTTCTGAATAAATTCTTTTACACGGTCGAAAGTAACGTGCTATAGAAGAAATAATGGTCAAAGGAATGTATGTTACAACAAAGTTTGCAATATTCAGTTTTCATAGAAGTTTGTCCGTAACAAATATAACAAGAAGCATATACTTAAAATTACATAGGCGACGAAGATATCAAAAGTAAATAATAGATTGAACACTAGCAATTTTTTTTTATATTTATATTTAAAGGATGACGTTTCGAACTAGAGTTCATCGTCAAACTGTACAGTTTCTTAAATTTCACATAAAATATTTTAAGTACAGTAATACGGAGCTGGAAGGATAGACAAATATTCCAAATAATTCTGTCTGGTGTGGCCAGATAGTTAAGGCACTTGACTCGTCATCTGAGGGTCGCAGGTTCGAATCCCCGTCATATCAAACATATTCCCCTTTAAGCCGTGGGAGCGTTATAATGTTCGGTCAATCCCACTACTCGTTGGTAAAAGAGTAGCCCAAGAGTTGGCAGTGGGTAGTGATGAATAGCTGCTTCCTCTAGTCTTACACTGCAAAATTAGGGACGACTAGTGCAGATAGCCCTTGTGTAGCTTTATGCGAAATTCAAAAACAAACAATCATTTAGCCTAATTAACGTCAGGTTTAAAAATTGACTAATACCTTACAATAATTTAATACAAAAAGAAAAAAAATCTTACAAGCTAGAGAAAAAGGGAATAACCCAAAATGGTTAATCGATTGCTGGCCTTCAGGTTAGTAACTGAGTGTCTTGAACAGTTGTAGCGCAGATTGCTCTTGTATAGCTTTACGCGTAATTCAAAACAAACCAAACCTTTCTCTTAAACTTTTGATTTGCCAAACAATAGAATAAGAATAACAATAAAATATGTATACTTTATTCACTTAGTCTGCTGAGCTGTAGAGCTGAGGTCTGTGCTAAACGTCCCATAACGCAAAAAAAATCCCTAGCAGTACAGCGGTAAGTCTTCCAATTTACAACGCTAAAATAAGGGGCTCGATCCCCTCGATTGACACAGCATATAGCCCGATGTGGCTTTGTCATAACAAGACACGCGCACACACTCAGAACATACTCAGCAAGAACATAACATCTTCATAGCATTATTATATTCTAATTAAATAATCTGCTGGCATATCAGATTTTAAACTATAACATATATACAGAAATTAAGTTTATTTCATTATTAATTCCCTTTGCAATCATCAAACGATCGTCTACAACATTTAAGTATGGATTCTACCATTAGTGTTTCTACTCACTGTCTAGTACATTACCAGAAACCTTCTTGAAAATCAACGATGACCATTTTGCTTTTTGTCCCTTCCCTACCCTATTTTCACAATCGTAAGACTAGCTATTTGTAAACGAATCAAGTCAAGAGACCCAACAAGAACGTAACGAGCCTCTGATTTTACTTTATTTATCATTTCAAACTAAGCCACATATTTTATGATTTTCATTTGTTAAAATAATTATTTGTTATTTTCGCGTACTTCCTCCGTTTTCATTTCACTTCCCAACTTCACTACCATTGTTTTTTTCTTATAGAATCTCACATCTTCCCATAAAGAGCTAATTTATTTTTACAGTTTCAGCATAATTGTCCGTTGGTTTATGTTTTAGCGTAAAGCTACACAATGGCCTTTCTCCTCTCCGTCTATCACAGGGAATTGAACTCTAGATTTTAGCGTCATAACTTTGTGAATAACGCAAATAGCCCTCGAGTAGCTTTGCGCGAAATTCAAAAACAAAAACAAACTTTGTGAACTTACCGATTAGCAACGGAGGGAATTTTAAGACAACAACAAGTTCTCTTATTTCAGTCGATGTTAAATTACAGCAATATGTTGTCTGTCAGTCAATTGGTAGTGCATGCCATGAATATCAAGGAGAATTATGCACTTTGTGGACTACAACAAAGCATGACATGTGAACTTCAAAAGCGAGAAATAAAGATATTTATTACTCTAATATTGGTCTTATTACTCTTGAAACAGAAAACTTTCGAGGACCTTGTGCAAGCACATCTAGTAATATAGATATTACAACATTGTCGTCAAGGCTTTCATCAAATATAGGATTGAACCATTTCTCGCCACTAATATTGTCATATCGACAGCGTGTTTGACACTAAAGCTACAGAAATGTCTTTTGTTCAAAGGTAATCCATTCATCAAGGAGTACGGTCTACAATTGATTTACTAATATCACCACATAAAACTGGTAGCAGATATGATATTTAATTTATTCTAGAGGTGTTAAAAGGGATCGATATCAGTCATTATACTACCCAAATTAATGACTGAACTCACGATTTTACTTTATATAAATACTGTGAAAAAGCATTTCTTCATCAATGTGGAATTGGAAATTCAGCTTTTTGGAATGGTCACGAATAACTTTCAAGTAAGTTATTTTTTTTCTTCTAAAGCAGTCATAAGGACCAACAATGTCATGAAAATGTTACGCCACTTCTAGCAGTTTGTATTGTCTGAACAAGATGATTAGGCTAGAATACTTAACGTATTTTATGTATATTTCTTCTACCGAAAGTAAAGAAATAGTTAAGATTAAATTAATCAAAACGTAAGAAGTATATACAATAATTTACATTCTAAACGCCGATGAAACTAAACACTTTTGCTTGTATCTGATATTGTCATTTATAATCTGCTTCTTGGCTACAATACGAAGTGGTAGTGTTGGGAATTAGCAAACTCTGACCAGAGTTGAAATAATTAACCAATTGGAACATATTCTTACGTTCGTTATGTTTTATAAGTTCGTCCAACCATCTTTTCCTTTAGTCATTGATAGTTATCATATCGAAGCTATCGTCTTATATCCATACTAACTAGAGTTCTTGTCCACTGAACAAGTAAATTCTTAATTTTTGAGAGGTATCTCAGGATATAAAGTTGCTTCCTTTATATATAATTGTATAAAACACCTATTAAAATTTTAAAATACAAGATGTGAAAACACAACTTTACATGCATCTTTACATAGATCCGACAATCCTTTATGCAAAATTTGACGAAAATTCATCTTAAAGGGGGGGAGTAGTGGTTAAAAACACATAAACACCCATAGAAAACGTAAAGATGCAAAACTAAAACTATGTGTGTACCCTAATTGACCAATTGAGCCTCCGTACCAATTGTAGTGAAGATCCACCCGCATTCTGCGAAGTAGTTACATGAGCATACAACAGATGACAGATAGTACTATTATATTTATATAGATTTAACATTTTTAACCTCACAACTAACTGATAAGTTCATGGATATATAACAGGATGTCCCATATGTCAGAATATTAACTGGTAAATTTAACATTGTTTTTCTTGCATTGTTACAGATATGTTATGCATTGTTACTAAGTACAAATGAATGCATGTGGGTGATTTATGCTGAACGTCTTTAACACTGTATTGATTTTCATCACAGATGTTTTAAGCACATTCTGTGGATGTGACTAAACAGTCAACCTACGACATTAAGATCTGTATAAAGTCCTTAAAGATGTAAAGATTTACAATCAACAAAAGGATAATTATTTTACTGTGTCAAGTAAAACCTGCCAAAGATTTACTTAGCAGGAAAGGAGCTGGTTTGAACTACATTATAAAACGAACTTTGCCATGAACAGTATTTCGCCATCTGAATGTTAATTAGAAATATATAAAGAGACAAAATACCGTATTTTAAAACTGTTTTTTTATAATAGTAATAGATTACAAGAAGTCATCTTTGGAATTCTATTAGTATTCAATATATTATTGCTTACAATATAAAGTACTAACTACTTGGTGAGATTGGTTTGGTTTGTTTTGAATTTCACGCAAAGCTACACGATGGCTATCTGCACTAGCCGTCCTTAATTTAACAGTGTAAGACATATTTGGGTCACTTGTCATCACGACAATAGTTTCGACTCAACGTAGAATAGATTCTACAAATGGCGATATTTTTCTTTGTTTAATCAGAACTCATTCATTAAAGTTATAATCAAAATGTTATAGAAAATAAAATAACTTGGATCCAAATACAGAAATACGATATACCTGCCTCCGTATATCACTGATATCGAAAGTCTTTTTAGGTTAAGTTTATTACAACTTAAAATTTTTAAAAAAATTGTTATGACTATATTATTTTAAACGACAAAAATTGTCTAATATGGCTTTAAAAATCTACAATATAAATCGACAAACTTTGTTTCTAAACTACTTAGATCGCCGCACTACGCTAGTTGGTAACTTTTTATTGTTGTTAAGAAACTGTTGTTTTTTTCGTTGAAATAAAACGCATAAAGCAAATGCGTGAATCACTTTTTAACAATATGCAGGTTTTCTGCATGATTTTAACAGGCTCGTTGGTAAATCGTAAACCGACTTGTTTGCAAGTTTTTATAAATTATTATTTTACATATCCTTAAAAACACCGCTTTGCAAGCTAGTGAACAGATACTTCATTATACATGAATTTGCTTTTTGAAGAGTCCCCTAATGGCACAGCGGTATATCTCCGGACTCACATTGCTAAAAACCGGATTTCGATACCCGTGGTGGAAAGAACACAGATAATCCTTGGTGTAGCTTTGTGTTTAATTCCAAATAATCAAATCAATCAACCCCTTTACAAGAATTCAAGCATAATTCATTAGACTTCTTTTGAACAGGACATCTACAATGTCCTAAACCATGTTTTTGGTTTTTCGCTACGGTCAGATACTGATGTGAATAAACTTATTACAAGTTCTTATGTTATTATTCTTTTTTATATGTCTTTAGTTCTTACAAGATGTCAAACTGGTATTTAAAAACTTTAAACAGCTTTCTCTCAACTCGTTAAACAAGTCGCTCATAGTTTATATATTTAACATGCTAGTTTTATGGGTTGTTTTTTTCATCGTTTTGAATTTGATTATTTAAAGCTATTACCAATGTGTACAAATACCATATTCAGTTCATAAGGAAATAAAGGAAAGTTAAGCTAGAGTTAACTAAAATAATTTGTGGTACAATCAATGTTAAATTGGCATAAAATGATGATAGAAAACATCTGGTGCAGAGTTAAGACTTCCTAGAGCCCTCTCAATACCTGGATATGTAGCTTGCAATTTAGCAGCGGGCTGAGTTAAAAGTTAATGGTCCATATAACGTCTATCTGAACTCTCACCACATAAACAAACAAAAGTTTCTCACCTATAAAGAGTTGAGCACATATTTTTAAAAGAACTCTTAGCTTCATCGCCGTCAATAACAAACCCTCGTATTTTCTGAAATACGATAGCCATTTAAACTTTACTGGGTCGTTCTCTATCCATCTTAATACCAGCTCGATGTTTAATACTATCGATTCAGCGCTTTCTCTGTGAACTTCTCAACCAAACTATCTTTTGTGTGTATAATGATGTTTTTTATTGGTGTGTAAGAAAAGGGAATTAGACAACTAACAGCTTAGTATTAGAAAATAGAAATTTACTTCTCATAACTGCTAATTTGTTAATGATCATATAGATAGATAGACAGACAGACAGAAAGATACATACATATATATCACGATAAGACCTTGAGATTTAATAATCCAAACGTATTTCTATAAGCCTTTCGTTTTGTCTATAATTATAAAGTAAACATAGCTTCAGCACAAGCAATGTTTATTGACACGTATGCCAGAATGAAACGTACTACAGCCGAACAAATAAAAAGAAGTATCTTTCATTTGAAACTAATTATTACACTAATGTTTCCAAATAATTTCAAAAACAGGCAGTTGAGATAAGTGTGGAAAAATCGTATATTTAAATATGATTGAAACTAATGTCAATTCTAATTTTCAGATCCATATGGTAGAATCACTTATACGTTTAGCATATCAGTGGAAGACATAATATTGTTTCTTTATTTCAGAATTTCCTCGCAAATCTACACAAGCACTACACGCTTTTATTCTTTGAGCTAGTAGACCAGAGAGGAAAACAACTATAGAACAGCACATACTTCCAGTTCTTGGGGTACTTTTAATTTGATTGAACAGAGTTTTTTTTTTATTGTATTTCTTACAGTGTACTCCCAGACCCAAACTGCGGAGAGCATTTGAGCGGCAACATTGCACGAAGCATGAATCCTCAGATTCACAGTCCGAGGACACTAATTACTATAACCCGCCCAGCACGAAGCTACAGTGAATATCACCGCTCTACTGTTTCTGGTTTTGTGTTTTTTATTGATAGTAATTAAAGGTTCAAATAGAAAGAAATTTTCAACCCTAGATCTAATTAGGACACTAAAATACTTCATAAAAATTGCCATAAATCACTTCGATATATTGTTCCTAATTATAATCGTAATGAGACTTTCCTTCCCCAAAATTAAAATTTGAATTTCATTTTTCAACATTAAAATGACAACAGAATTAATACTACTGACTTAGAAAAAAGACTTATTAAACTCGGTAGTATTGCAGAAGATTTGACAGAAGACACGGGTGGTTAAGAAGCGAATTAAGAGATTAAAAACACTTCCTTGAAGCTTCACGCTAATAATAAACCTGCTCTATCATTTTCCCCATGTAATTTCTTATTCTGAGATACTACGTTAATTTTTAAAAATTACTACCAGAGATTGCAGAAAATCTGAAAAGGCTTAATTATATATTTATAGATGAAGGCAAATTATAATGCAGAGAGCATGTATCATCTAAGAGATTATTTTAAATATTTTTGATAATAAATTTAAAACCATTTTACAACACCAGTAGACAAAATCATCTTTGCTAATTTAAAATCAAACAAGTCACCAAAAAACGGTATTAGTTAAGAATGTGTTTAAAGCATATTCATAAAACTCGATTTTAATTTCGTATTATATTAAAGTAAAACGTTTAATTCTCTGCATGGTGTTGATTTATGGCTGAGTCATATAACGTCTAATCTTTTAGGATTATAAGCCAATTAAATGCTTCTAGTGAAGGAGAGAGGGTTGTCTGGTGATGTATAACTCTAATTAAGGTTCCGATATAAAAGATCAATTCAGTTATACCATGCTTTCTTTTTAACTCTGCTAACCGTTAAGCATCTTATCATGTCAGACAAATGAAAGGTTGCACAAATATGTGTCTCAAGAACCGAAAAAGAATAGTTTTTATCTCTTTAGAGAATGCATTAGAAAAGAGAATACATACCAAATATGTATGTGTGTGTGTGTTTTCTTACAGCGAAGCCACATCAGACTATCTGCTGTGTCCACCGAGGTGAATCGAACTCCTAATTTTAGCGTTGTAAATCCGTAGATTTACCGCTGTACCTGTGGGGGACATTATATCAAACAAAGTAATGTTAAACGGATAAAATAAATTAAGTTCAAACTGGAACTGATGAATCATATTAGTATTTATTTTATCATTTTATATAGATAGTGAAACCAGCGAAGAAGTACATTTAAATATACATTTTAATAAAATAACCATACCCGAGCCAAATATTTATCTTATATATTCACATCCATTTTATTAAGTAAACTTCCAGTTGATACAGTAGTTAAACCACGTTGCAAGAAACCTGACAATCTTTATTCCCAATTAAGTGTAAAAAAAACGAAACATCTGACTTTCTGAAGCGTTCGAATCACTATTTATCTTTGATGATTGAATATTATATCCAAAAAATCTCTAAAGTGGTTCATAAATAACATATCTATATTTGCTTATTGCAATACTTTATAATTATGACACTAAAGTAGCCTCGCACAAAGAGTAATAATAATACTATTGTTTGGAACGTTGTCAATTCAAGAAACCACTCGAATGGATTTGAGTTGAAGGCTAACTGTTTGTTTGGCTAAGACTGGTAGATGATGACATGGCAGGATATGTTCAACACCTTTTAAAGTTCAAATGTTTCAACAAGCTATCTTCGGGACTATACTTATTTGATTTTTCTGCAATTGGTAAACACTATACTTTAATGTGAGATGTTTTTATTATGTGCATATGTGTATCAAATGGATTTTGTCAGCTCTGAATGACATATATACAATACTTGAATATTTTGTATTCTCTTCTGAAATAAAATAAGACTAATGCAATGCAAAGGGTGAACATCCGTAAAAGAACAATAACACGAATGACTGGTCAGCTGTACATGCTACCTACATACTAAGTAAGCTGCATAAATACTAAGTAAGTTATACACATGTCTCTCGCTAAAAGAAAAGAAAAAATGCAAATAGAAAATACCGATTAAAATAAAGGAAACTTTATTAACATGAGAAGGATAATTATGAAGTTTTTTTTACCTCCTCGGTAATTTTCACAAAATTATTTAGATTTGTCGTTGTCGTAAATTGTATAAAATTGCGAAAGAAATACGCAAAATACAATGTTGAGTCCGTTATAGTAAAACAATTGTGGAGCCTTGCCACATTATTATAGTCCATGATGCCACATTTTGTCATTGTCTATCTGACTATCGTGATCTTGGCAATATCCCCATGGCATAGTTCCGTTGCAAAAAACAAACAAACACTGTTGTAAGGTTATCATGTGCAAAGCAAACTTCTCCTCCATGTATGTTTTCCATAAGCCATAAAGACTTACAGTGACTTGACTGGTATGTCGTCATGTGTAATGGCATGAATACTCGTTTTATTCTCAGTTTTTCGAGATGTATGATGGTTAATCAGATATGTCGTAGAAAAAAAATTGTGTACACCTGAATTGTGCCATTTTCACAGGCATAGAACCTTCTTTATTATATTGTGTATTGCTGTATAAAATACGTAGAGAGTTTTTACCGCTAATCTTTATATTTACTTTACTTATTACACCTGAGGTTTGACTTGTTACAGGATTCTTCCTGGATGGTCCTGGTCCCCAACTTATCTATATTCCTAATGTCATTAAGTACAAGAAATACGTATCACCATCTTGGAAACTCTGAACAAAATACCGGATCTGAACAAAATAAAAAAGTCGAATTTTGTTGGCATCATACTCTCTACGTAATGCTAAATTATGTGAAAATGTAGTTCTCATACATTCTGCACCCCCGATAATTTCTATAGGCCGTAGTTATCACGTGACATACCGATTTGAATGTTTTTATATAACGTACCCAGCCTTCTGTCTTTATAACATATGTACTGCAGAATCTATTTACATAAATATTTATATATATAGAAAAGGTGAAACAATTCAACTCAGTTCTCAGAGCATGTAACAGGTGAAGATACGGATTTAGCAAAATGCCTTTAACTATGTAAGAAATGCCAACCTTCCAAGAATTGCGCAACAACGCAGTTCAACATAACTTGTTTATGTAAAGGGTATTATTTCAAAGCTTGTTTATATAAAGGGTATTATTTCAAAGCTTGTTTATGTAAAGGGTATTATTTCAAAGCTTGTTTATATAAAGGGTATTATTTCAAAGCTTGTTTATATAAAGGGTATTATTTCAAAACTTGTTTATATAAAGGGTATTATTTCAAAACTTGTTTATATAAAGGGTATTATTTCAAAACTTGTTTATATAAAGGGTATTATTTCAAAGCTTCACTCACTAGCAGCCCCTCTCGTAGCACAGTGGTATGTCTGCAGACTTATACTGCTAGAAGCTGGTTTCGAGCACACATAGCCCTTTGTGTAGCTTTGTGCTTGATAACAAACATACAATAACACTTACTAAGAGGGTTATAACATACAATGAATGGATAGCAACAGTTGACGAGACAATAAAAAGGCAAACGTAGAGGAAATTCAAGAGTTGTTATAGCTACAGGGAAGTATTTTTTGTGTTGCTGTTGTTGTAAATTATCAGTTCTTCATGCTCCTAGGAAGTAAAACGACAATTATTTCTTACTAACCACTTCTATTTTCTAAAGAACGAACATAAGTGAAGTCTAAAGTTCAAACAAAATAACAGAGGGATGAAAATAAATTTCTAGTTTTGTATTTTTAGCTGAATGAATAACTCACATAACGTACCTTTACGGATGTTCAACATATTAGTATTAAATTATTTCAAAAGGGAGTTAAAATTTAAACAGACATTATATACACATAATGCAATTAATATATCTAGCCCACTATGAATTCCCATTGACTGCTGACGAAAATGAATGATACGATTCCATCTAGTACAGCCTGTAGCAAAATATTTCCATTACCGCTAAAGATACCATACTAAAACCAGGCACTACCTAATAAGGTTACACAATGAAGTTTAGCAAAAGACGAATATTATACAACCATGAAAGGAGCACAACTTTGTTAAAACTTCTATTCGTGTATATTATTTTTAAATTAGGGTTATTTTGTTACAATGCGAAGGAAACATTTTCTTTATGTTTCTAAGCCATGATTAATATAGTGTTATGCAGATTATAGTTGTGAATAAAATTTTGCCTTTTCTTTACTCTATTACAAATAAAAAAGTGCAATACACCCATTTCAGCCTTTAAACCGAATATCTTATTAGTAAGTAAATAATATGTAAAAACCATTAATAAACTGTTGTTGTCATAGCTTACACGCACACACACTTTCATTTGAATGTTTGTTCTCCATTTCGTATTTCTGTCACCTTTATTATTTAAAACACAAATAATGGAAATTCGATAAGAAGTACGTTTCCAAAATCCCTTATTAGATCCCTGAAAGATCCAACTAAAGAGAAGAATCTTCGTCTTGAAAAGTAGAATAATTCAGGTGTAGATATGTTGCTTCGGCTGCATATTCTTTCAACGTTCATATACCTTAAGCATTTGAAGAATGAAAGAAGTATTCATGTCATTCCGTACAAATATGTATGTATTTTTATATGATCATGCTTTAAAATTTGTGATGGGAAACATTCGCCCTCATATATCAGATGGATTATGTAAGGCATGCAGAGGCACAATAGCCTTCTGGAATGAAAGCGATAGTGTAGGGCTATTAGCAAAAAAACACAGTCATCAGATAGAATGTGACTGGTCATTTTAACGTAGACTGTAATTACGTGTTAACTGCCAGAAACATTTATAATATAACGTACTCAATCTTTGCATATGACATAAAAACGTAAAAGTCGCACAATAAATGCAAAAGATTGAATCTTAGCATATATAATTCCTAGAGTTTACTCCAGGGTCTCTCAGTGACATTCATAAAATGTGGCATTATTTGCCGGAAATATACTTCTAGTGCAGGGAATTAAAAAGAAAACACTAATATTAACAAGGTAACTTATTTCATAGCTCGCATTTTCTTGTCACTTTATTTCTGATTACATTAAACCACTGAACCGTACTGGACGTTGCTTTTTTTATGTTTCAATCAAAAATAAAAAGAAGAACCTTTAATAAATATTGGATGTTTTTACGGTAGATGTCGCACGATATCACACCCCTGGATAAACTGCTTATTTTATTTAAAACAACCAACGAGAGGGTAAACAAAAACAGGAATGGAACAGGGTTTATATACTAATGGTCTAGGGAAAGTAGCCATCTGTTAACTTTAGAAACAAATAACCAGGATTTCAGAAATAAACCCAGACTGATAATGTACAAGTTGTGAGTTATTGACACTGTGAGGCTGTCATGTGGACTCTCTTACTTCGTCAACGTGTTAACCAGTGAAGCATGGGTTTTGAAACTTCGCATCTCTCCGAGGGCGTCTTACAGCTGACAAGGACATATTCACAGAGCCAGAAAGATAAGCGTTACAAAAACGATATACCATGGATAGTTCGCTAATAAAAAAAGAAATAGATTGAGTTGTTCTTTGAATGTTGAGGATGTTCAAAATGATACAAATATCCAAGATTCTTTCACGCCAACATGAAGAACGTTGCTGAGAACTAACATTTATTAGATCAAGAACGGTTCAGTTCTTCGATAGGTACGATACACTTACAGTGATCTATAGAAGAGTCTTTAGTTGAGAATTGTTTTATTCATCTGGTTATCTAGTGCGTGACATAGAAAAATAATAGATTAATATCAGTTTGATACAGCGTTTAATCAACAGATAAATGAATATACACATAAACCTTTGTGGCTAATAGTCAAAAATATATTACATGAATTATTATTAATTAATAGACGAACTGGATGAATCAATGAATTTTGACAGATATACAGACTGGATGAGTACGTGAGTCTCAACTCATTGATGAATTGGTTTAATGAGTGGTTAAGTGGCTGACTTTTAACTAATGAATAGATTTGTTGTTTGATTGAGTTTTGTCTAGAAAATGGATTGGTTGAGTTACAGAATTTTGATTAAAAGATGGATTAGTTAAATTAAATGATTGAGTTTTACCTGGTATATAGACTATGACATTCATAACTTTCAACTGACACATATATATATATGTCTTTCTAAGAAGTTGTTTTTAAGAAATTGATTACGTGATTAACTTCGAATTAAAGATGAGCATATCTACTAACTAATTAATACCGAAAGACACTACAAATGAGGATATACTTCCAGTAATCATAATAATTTAACGAACTTATTTATCATGAACCGGGTATGATTTTTACAGTTCTATTCTTATAAAATCTATATTAAGAGCATATATGTCTTATTTCAAGACAACAAAAAGTTTCCCTTTATGAAATAAAACAAAACACTGTCTCCTATGAAATGTTTTATTTAATAACTAATAACTTTTCACAGCAAAGACGCTTTTACAGGGGTTATATTCTAAATGTCCTGTCTTCCATCCTTTGTCAGGGTCATTTATTTAAACTGTTTAATATTTAAAAGGTAATTATATATGTTACGGTCAATGTATTTAAAATACTTATGCTATAAGATATTCATGCTTATTATTCAGTGTTACTCAAACTTTCTGTGTTGATTCTTCTGTTTGTAAGGATGTACTGATATTACTTATATTCATAAATTCCCTTTTTCGGAAACTTACACAGACAAAGATTTTATTGTCGTATCATAATTAGTTGATTCACTTTGCTTTTTCACAGATGAAATCATAGTTAAATGTTATTTAATTCTGAATATACATAAGTTAGACCTTGTCATTCCGTTTATTTACAATCGACGCTGTTACAGGGTAAATAGAAAATTTCCATTTCAACCAAACACCTCAAGCAATACTACTGTCTGTGCGTGGATTTATTTAGCTAAGTGTACAGAATCTGACATCTTACTCAATGAAGTTTGCATTTTCAAATAGAAATTCAGTACACGTGACTGTTCGCCCTTCATGATAATGAGCTTGCGGCTCGCGGAACACAAGACGCTGTCGTGTCAGAACGCCATGAGCCATTTTCTATGCAAATAGCTCATTGATTCGCTTTACACGCTATTTCATTTTTCATATGGTGCACTTGGTTGCCACAGCTCAATGCTAGGATAATACGAACAAACAACGTCAAATGTGAGGTAAGAACTAGGAAAATCGCTTACTCGTTCTAAACATATGGGCTGTTTGGATGTTCATTATTCTAAGCTTAATCCCAGTATGTCTAGGGTGTTAACATCCAGAACGATATATACATGCATATATAAGTGCGTGCATGTAAGGCTGTAGTTATTAATAAAAAGCAAAATAGTAAAACTAAAATATTCTTATTTATCTCGGTAAACAATTTTCTAGAAATGTAATACTCATTAAATTATTTCTCTTTAGGCAAATAATATTTATGTAAAAACATAAAAAATCAGTATTGCCTTAAACCTGGAAAAACAAACATTTTAAATATTTCATATTCATGTTTGTTTCCTTAATCCATAACTCGAATATCATAAACACAGTACAAACGCATTACAGTAAACAGGCATTTTTACTTAATAAAACAGTAATATGTAAATAAACACTGTTCACTTAGATAAACGTCATTCTTTATGCTATTATAAAGATGCACTAAAACAAAGAAACAAACTAGCTTACTAGCTTTTAAATCTAATGTATAAATTTACACAGAAACTGAGATACTGAAGCAAACATATACCCACAAACGGAACACATAGATCATTTTAAAAGTGTTTTACGTGTATTTGCGTCTATGTGAGTGAGTGGTTAGAAATAAACAAAAATTACCAATAAAAGTTGAATAAACAATATATAAGTGTAAAAACAATTGTCATACTTAGTTATATATCTTACATTGTAAAATGCAAGTCAGTACCGATTATTGGTATATATATATATATGTACTGTCGTCATGACATTTCCGAGATAGCAGTGGATAAAAATTTTCGCTAAACAGTGTCCAGTTTTAGTATTAAAATGAAATAATTACAGATCATGTAACGTTTTATTTTATTTTTTCAGGAAAGTATTATAAGTAACACTAAGTATACTACATTTTATATGAAATACAATATGAAATCAGTTCTATGAGACTTGTTGAATGTAAGAATAAACCTAAGAACGTACGTTTGTAATAACTGATAATTAAAATATTCAGCTGCTGTCTTATTTGTATTAGCTTAATAATAATAAAGATATAAACTACGTTGTAGTGTTAAAGTTTTTTAATGTCATGGGTGTTTATGCATTACTTAAGTTGAAGTCAGTAATGTGTTTTATTTACTGTAGAATAAACTGATATCCATTAGAAAGTCTTAATTGTAAAAAGTTTATAAATACGTTTATAAGTAATTTTAATAATGATGTATAACATTAGCCGCATTCTAATTGTGAAAAGCACAGATTGTTAATTATACGATTTGTATAAGGTAAAGCCGTGGTATAACCAACGACATTTTCAGTAATTATATATTTTGTTTACATTGAATTCCCGAAGATAAAATAGCGCAATGCATCCAGGTGGGTGGAAATACTGGTATAATGAGATTGTTAGCTACGTGAAGTCAAAGGGAGTCTTCAGTGTTCTATACAGAAGAGGAAGAACGGATCGTTCAGAATCATGATGTGGCCCAAAACTGCACCCCAAATTAATCCTAAACTGAAAAACGTTGTTACGAAGGAGAAACCGCAGACACTAAAATATATTACAGAGAAGCTGAGCCTGTCTATTTCTACGGTTATCAAGACAACAAAAAGAAATTTGAAACAGGAGAAAGCTCACAAGCCAAATGTTTACTAGCATTCAGCCTCATCTTAAAATCGACAGTTCTTTCATAATAATTATGGCCGAAGAAACTGGACCAACGATAATTCAATTTATCATATACTTTTTAAGTCCCCTAATGCAGTTTTACTGAACCATTATGCTTTGTGTTTGCCAAAAAAGGATCTTATGAGTAAGTCGTAAGAATAATATATTTATTTAGCAAACTGAATTTTGTATTTGATCCAGATAAATACCTTGTTCTGGTCGGTAATTAAGATGCTCAACGACAGTGGGCGTCTACGAAAAGTTTATCGAGATGTGTAGTTTCAGACTGACCTTTTCGTCCTTCGCATGAGCTTGTTACTATGGAAATATCAATGTGTGACATCAGTCAATAATCATGCTATTAGACGATGGTGGACCCGGTTCCAAAAACTGCATGGTACTTGTAACATTATTGTTATAGTGTGCAATTATCTTTCAGTACTCGTTATAAGTATTAGTATTGGGAAAATAAATGTTATAAAAAACAGTTTTATATCAGAATGTACAAAGTGTGCGTTTATAAAGTTACTTAACTTTATTTACGGTACCTTGTAGTAGGTAAACGAATTTATTACTGCCAGATAAACCTAAATGTAATAGAATAGTTATGGTTATTGATCTGTGTAAAATTAAAATGATGGAAGTACAAGTCAATATTAATGTCCCCTTTTGAAAATTGGATTATGTGTGAAAAACAATCACAAAACTTTCAACTTCAGATTTAATTATTTCTGTCTTACACACACACACACACACACATATATATATAGTGTTTGTGTGTGTTTTCTTTATAGCAAAGCCACATTGTGCTATTTGCTGAGCCCATCGAGGGGAATCGAACCCTTGATTTTAGCGTTACAAATCCGTATACTTACCGCTGCACTAGCGGGGGGCATATATATATATATATATATACATAAAATAATTCTAATTTACAGTTATCGAATCTTATGAACTTGAGAAGCTAGCTTAATTCTGATGAGACTCTCGACCTGGTTTTTTAAACAAGATTATTTTCTAGCCTAGTCTTTACTAGAGAAACTAGTTGGAAACTCAGTATGGCGGGTTGCCAGGTGAATTAAATTTTATCGATAACGAGTAACAAGCAGAGAATGAATTAACATTACTGTAATGTTTTTTAAATAAGTAGCCGTCACAATTCTCGTGGTTCGAGATTAAAACCTGTCCCAATTTCTTTCGAAATTGGGTATTGCCATCTTGAGACTACGAACACCATACTACTCGTTTTGTGATTGGATACTTGATATCATGTGAAAATGTAAATCTTACACGTACGTGTGACTATACTTCTACACTACCGCCTCCCGCTAGTACAGCGGTATGTCTCCGAATTTACAACGCTAAAATCAGCGGTTCGATTCCCCTCGGTGGGCTCAGCAGATAGCCCCAGGTGGCTTTGCTATACGAAAACACACATTCTACACTGCTTTACGATCTTATTAGTAGATTGAACAGTCACAAAAAATTCGATGATTTTTTAAACTTAATAGTTTTTATTAAACGATCATGTCTTCTTTATGTTCCTAAATTAGTTGTTATAGGGATAGAGATTAAAAAATAATAATTTGAAAACTTGCAGTCCTGAGGGATATTTCTTTGTGTTCTGAATGAGTCAGTATTTCTGTGTGGAAGAGTTTTAACATGGCTTTTCCACCAGTAATCTGCTGTTTATTCAACTTTAGCTCATACAGTGTTTAATGTGTAACTCTAAACCAATACTTTTGGCTGTATTATGAAAGTATTTCAATATTTAGAACAATAAATTGTTATACATTTTCAGGTGCACATTATTTGCGTAATTATTGTTCTTTATGGCTAGAAAATCTATTGCTTAGAAATTACTCTTTCGTTGCTTACTGCTACCCAAAATAAACAAATAGTTTAGTTTTGAATCACGTGCAATTGTATCTTATTGTATTCTGTATAATATAAACGTACTGTCCTCTATATTGCTTGTGGTGGCATTTTATATACATTCAGTCTGCGTTTTTCAGTATTAGTTCCACAATACGTTATGTTTTGTTTGTTTGTTTAATTTCGCGAAAGCTACATGAGGGCTATCTGCGCTAGCCGTCCCTAATTTAGCAGTGTAAGACTAGAGTGAAGGCAGCTAATCATCAACACCCACCGCTAACTCTTGGGCTACTATTTTACCAACGAATAGTGGGATTGAACGTCACATTATAACGCCCCCACGGTTGAAAGGGCGAGTATGTTTGGTGTGACGGAGATTCGAACCCGCGACCCTCAGATTACGAGTCGAGTGCCTTGACCCTCTGGCCATGCCGGGCCAATACGTTATGTATTAATACATATATAATACTCTTTTTATATGTATACATATATATAACACGTACAGCTATTCTCTTCATATATCTTGTACGAAATATTTACTGCATTTTGGGTTGTTTACTACGTACTAATTTACTAATTACATTTTTTTGTGTTATTTACTTACTATACTTTATACCATATACAAAATGTTTGTGTTATTTAATTAATACCATTAATTAACTTTACATTATTCATTTATTTATTTTTAGAAGTATTTCATGATTTCGTAACTTTTTTTGCGCAACGAAACCCGTGTTTTGTAATGTTTCTATCACTTACATTGTTTATGTTGACGAGCAGGATACAAATATGCTACAGAAGAGAAAATCAGCTTTAATAGCGCTTTTACTCTATATCAACTACAGCTTTCCTAAAAACTTGTATTTTAACAGCCATAATCTTTGGTCTGTTTTGATGTTTGATGTTTGGACATCAACATGTATGCTACATAACGTTTCCTTTCCAAATATCTATAAGCTGTGTCTATACGTTGTAAGTAACTATTTAAATAAAAAATTTGTTAGTGCGTAGCCTGAATTAGGTTATGATTAAATCCTTTTTTCAAACCGTTACTCCTAATTAAAAGAAATAACATATAAGTAGTACAATGTCTAGTACTTTCAACTGCTTTAAACTGGTGGTTAAGCTAAAGTGTGAAGTCTATACTTCCTAGATTTTTTCCATTTAAAATAGAACAACAAAAAACAAAACTATACATAGATATTGCTTAATATTTCTACCGTGCTACCCCCACTGGCTTAGCGGTTACTCTGAGAGTTTATAATGTTAATAATCGGGTTTTGATACTCCTAGCGGCCAGAACACAAAGCCCATCTTATCGCTTTATACCTAACAATAAATAACTAAACAAACCCGTTATCCACCATGTATGTAATAAACACAATTCTACAAGGAATTTTCGACATTCTTTGTGATCAAAACATGTCTACATACTTCTAGCGAATAATTACTTGTAAAAACTGATGGTCGAGTGGAGAGTTACACTTGAGAAAGCTGTATTAACATATCTTACAAATAGCAAACAAGTAAGGATCCCTTGTAAAAATGTGATATTTTCAAGAAGAATGAACTTGTGTATCTAAATGGATTAATAATAAAACACAAGTGTTCTTGGCTTCTTCGACCCTACTGATTCAGCTGATGATTGCACTGGTCAATAACCTTCTAAAATAGATTACATTTATAACCTTGTAAGATTATACTAATAACCTTGTAAAATAGATTACATTTATAACCTTGATAGATTATACTAATAACCTTGTAAAATAGATTACCCTAATAACCTTATAAAATAGATTACCCTAATAACCTTGTAAAATAGATTACCCTAATAATGTTGTAAAATAGATTACCCTAATAATGTTGTAAAATAGATTACTCTAAATAACCTTGTAAAAATATATTACCCTAATAACCTTGCAAAATAGATTACACTAATAACCTTGCAAAATAGATTACAGTAATAGCCTTGTAAAATAGATTACAGTAATAGCCTTGTAAAATAGATTACAGTAATAGCCTTGTAAAATAGATTACCCTAATACAATAACACAACAACCAAAAACAGAGCCAAAGATTGATTTCAAAAACGTTATATACATTTAAGTATATATACATTATATACAATGTCTTTAAATGCACTCAGCTTTTACAACCAAGAAAGAAAAGTTATTGAAAACAGAATTTCATCTTCAATGCATAAAAAACCGGTACTGTAGTTTACATTTCAGATGTAGTTTCTGAAAACTTTCAACCATGTAAAATGATGCCCATAAATTCTTTATAAAACTGAATACATGATATTGTCGTAAGCTTCAGAAGATAAGCATTTTCAAAGCATAAGAAAATAAATATTAAAAATATTTCTATCAGTTTCCCAAAAGAAATTTTGAATTAAAAAAAAAACACGTTTTCATTGTATGTAATTATAGGTTATTGATAAAGTAAAAACATGAAATTTCGTTAAGAACGTTTTGCAGAATCTATAAAGACAGGTATCACAGAAATTTATAAAGACCTTACGTTTTAATAGCGAAAACTTTGTAACTGTTATCCGTAAGGTCACTCACCATACAGAGAGTCTCAAAAGTTAGTTACCATTGTAACACTGAAGACATGCTTTTCTTGTTTCTTTCAATGTTTTTAGACAATAGCACTAAATGTTTATACACGTGTGGAAGTGACCTGGTTTGATTGGCATCAATATCATATCAAATTTGACATTTTTAGCATGTTTTGTAAACATATAAAACATTCAATCTATGATAACCGACGTTTAGGACAAACGAACACTATAATTAGCGCTTCCTTGCTGTCTGCAACTTTCCCGGAGACGTTAGTTGGGGGTAATAAGGTATAGTCTTTGTACCGTCAACGGTCACCTTCTCTTAGTACCCAAGTGCTTCTAGTTGTGCGTCTTAAGTAGTAGCCGGCTTCTAAATGAGGCATTCAGATCTACGAAATCAAGTGAGAGAATCCTTCTTTTTGACACATACAAAATGTTAGCTGTCATATCAAAAGCAAAATGAGTGATCTAACACGTCTAGTGGAACGATTTGAAATTTGAAATTTATGGAAAGAAGCGAATCCTCATGAATAATTATTAGTACCAGTTTAAAAGCAATTTACGCTTGTATAGTATACTTTGGTAAGCTGTATCAAATATTTCGTGGTATTACACTACTACATCCATACTTTTAAACAGGTATAATTTCAATACACTTCTTTTCGAGACCGAATTTAGATGCATCTGGTTGGCCATGATAGTCAGTGTTAAAGGTATGCATAATGTCCTATTTTTCTTCACGTAATGTTTCAAATTACATTATTTTGTGCGTGTTGGAGAAAAACAATCCTAATTAAAATACGTAACTCTTCGCTGTTTATCTTATGCACAATAAATTATTATGATATATCGTATAATCTATATATGTGCATATATGTATATATATATATATATCATATTGGTTAGTAGAGATAAAAAATGGATTAACTAAGAATATACTTTTATTTGACACTTTACAGAACAATAAGCACCTTAAACCAAACCAAAATACTACGAAAATTTTGTTTTAGCCTTTTACATACGGCTACAAAAGCAGAATTGTTTGAGAGAGCAATTTTCCTACTCCCTACCGGTATTAATACAATGTCTTAAATCTAGCGATATAAATCATCACTATTTATTATTCAAACATACACAAACAGTTATATTTAAATATGCTTACTAAAATGCATATGTCATGATTTTATTATTTTTTGGAAAAAATAATTTTCTAAAGTCTCCTTATGAAAAAAATGGTATTAAAATATAAAATCTGGTAACCACACAAATAGTTGTAGATACGAAATAATTTTTGCGTAACATTTTGACTTAACAATCATAAAGCTTAAGCGATAAGATTGAGAGTTTACAACGCTAAAAATTCGAATTTCAAGACCCGCCGAAATCAAAGGACAAATATCCCATTGGGTAGATTTCCATTTAACAACAAACAAGTTAATTAACTAAAATAATTACAACTTGCAATACCACAACAGCAGCTGGAATGCTAACATCACCAGATTAGTTACTAGTTACCTCCCACAGTGAATTTTGTTTTGTTTGTGTTTACGATCAACCTTCCCACAGTTAGCTACAGACAATGAAAGGTGAGAAGAACGTGGAACATTGATGACTTGGTCATCCTACACGTGCTGTTTTTCTTTATATCTGTAAGGTAGGCAAAGGAGCCTTTTGACTGCGTAAAAAAGACCTTGAATTTTACTGTATTTTACTATTTCATACGTATTATTATTTGTGGATACAAAAACCTAGAATCATTGTACACAAGACCAACGTTTATTAACTTTTTCAGTGGTGTCTGATACAATTTCTGGTCTTTTCATCAGGTTGCTGGTTGGTGTTTCTTTTTATCTTCGCCAGACTCCAAAATGTTCTTCAGTTCCTAGTCATTTAACTCAGTAAACGTTGTTCTCTGCTTTATTAAGAAAAGTGTTAATACCTGTACCAGCCGTCCTGAGATACATTTTTACTTCAAGTGGGTTTCTCGTTATCATTAATTACTTCAGTAGAAGTTTGTTTGCAACGACAACCAATGAACCAATAAATCTACTTATAAAACGTTTTAGTTTGATTGAAAATAATCGTTACTTTGTCATGGTTAACGTTATTCTAACAAGTGATTATAAATTAAATTTAGTACCTGTAACATACTCTAAATTTTACAGTTTCATATCCTAAACAGAAGATCGTTTGTGAACTGAGATGAATATTGTTTGATTAAATGTTCCATTCACCCTAAACCTTGCAACTAAAATTGCTATAACGTGAAATTACTTATTCCATTCTTTTGCTTAAAGAATACACAATGATTCACAAAGAAATGAAAAACGTATTAAAATATATACGTGTATAATGTCCTCGATATATTATGGATTAATTGTGCAAGAGATTACAACTGGTTCGCTGAATGATATATATGTTTTATATGATATATTTAGGATATTTTTAATTCTTTCAAAACCGATACTTTTTGTGCTCTTCACTCTTAATATAGTAGCCCAATGTGCCCGGAAAGAAATTATGACAAAATATCGACAGGTCACAAGGCAAACATTTGACATCTCTACTGTGGAAGTTACACGATCATTTACTTCAACTAAGGTTTATCCAGAAGCGCAAACTTAACAGAGTAGTACCAATTTCGATAAAAGTAAGTTTTAACATCAAGAGTAAAGTTAACTAAATGAAAATATTGTAATAAACATTTTCATAGCTGTTGGTAGACGAGAACCAGCAAACATCGAAATAAAAACTTAGTATCTACACTTACAACTCGCAATGTTACTATAATTACTATATTATAATGAGTAAAATTATTTTTATTCAAATTTCACGGGAAGGAATTAAAAACAAAAGTAGAAAATAAAAACTATAATTTAAAAAAATTGTCTAAATTAATGAACAAGATAACAGAAAAGTAAACAACAACAAAATCCTAACACTGTCGCTCTACTTTCCACTGTAAAAAAAAAAAAAAAAAAAAAACTGTCAGAGAGGAAATTAACCCCAGAAGAGGAAGAAGTTCTATCATGTGGGTTAAATAAAACCCAACAAAAAATTCAAACCAACCTAACAAACAGCATGAAAATGTAGAATACATAGATAGTGTGCTAAGATCTCATCAGACAACCATGACTGCCACAAAAAGTATAGAATATAAGAAGATGAGGTTTGAACGAAGTTGCAGAAGTATCCTAAAATAATTAAGAAACTGCAAGGACATCAAAATTTGTAAAGCCGATAAAGGCAAGCAGATTCCAGTTGTAGACTAATAATTACAAAAATAGTATTTCGGGAATACTAAAAGATGAGATCTACAAAGAACTACAGAAAAACGCATCACGAAACACACTGTAATAAATTCAAAAAGTTTTACTGTGCAAAAAAATAAAGAAACTGTAATCCGAGTAACTGCGATACAGCCATAATGTACGATTTCCCAAGCCTAATGTACCATACAGACCCATTGTAACTATAGCTTGAATTTCTCTACACAATCTTTAGCTACGTTAGTAGTTAATAAATTGTCTGATTTAAACATTAAATAGTGTAAACAGCCTGTTAAAGCTCCATTAATTTGGTGAAGGCACTTAAAGACGTTAAAATTCAAAAGAATGACTTATTTGTATGACTAGTTATTTATTTCTGTCTTTGTTTTGAATTTTGTGCAAAGCTACACGAAGGCTATCTGCATTAGCCATACCTAATTTAGCAGAGAAGGGCTAAAGAGAAGGCACAAGATCATACGACAATCCGCCAACTTTTGAGCTACTATTTTACCAATGAATAGTGGGATTGGCCGTAACATTATATCGCTCCAACGGCTGGAAGGGTGAACATGTTTGATGAGACGGAGATTCGAACCTGTGACCTTCATCTTGCGAACAAGCGTCCTGACCACCTGGCCATGCCGGGCCTTCTTTCTTTGTTCACAAGTATTCCAGTAAGTAAAGAGTTAGACACTTTATTCAATAGATTATTTAATACTGAATACCTACCATTAGAATATATCAAAGAATGAATTATTCTTACTAAACTTTGCGTGTAAAATTGTGTGTTTAAAGATACTGATAAATTTTCTTAACAAGTCAAAGGTGTCGCGGTGATATCTCCTTAATTTCATTTTTTGAGTGATATATGTATTGATACTTTTGTAATTCGAAGTTTTAAAAACTAATAAAATCTGTAGGATAGAGAAGGTATGTAAACGACCTTGCTGGTGTGGCGACGTTACATAAGGAGTTCTTAAATTACTTGAATGAAAATGATAAAGGAATTACATTCACTGTGGATTCTAATGGACATGAATTGGCCTTCTCAAATTTTCTCGTTAAAACACATAATAAGTTAAAATTCAGTGTATGTTCGAAAGCCTTTTGTCGTCAACATATCACCATATTAAAACCCTAACCACCCTTTAAATCATCAATAAACATTTTCTTACAAAAAAATACTTAGGTGCTATTAATATGTCTTAATGTTGTAAATATAAATAACGAAAGCATATGTTTAAAAACAGTAGGAGTGGATAAAATGGCCACGCATGGCCGGGTGGTTAAGGCACTCGACTCGTAATCTGAGAACCGCTGGTTCGAATCCCGATCGCCCCAAACATGCTCGCCCTTTCATCCGTAGGGGCTTTATAATGTGATGGTCAATCCCACTATTCGATGGTAAAAGAGTAGCCCAAGAGTTGACGATGGGTGGTGATGACTAGCTGCTTTCCCTCTAGTCTTACACTGCTAAATTAGGGGCGGCTAGCGCAGATAACCCTCGTTTATCTTTGCGCGAAGTTTAAAAACAAACAACAAATAAATATAACTATCAACAGAGTTTTCAAAAAAAATGAAAGACTAGCATCTACAAATGAAATACCCTAAATTAACTCCATTAAAAGTTCACCAGTATATTGTTTTTCTCCCTGGGTTTCAGGGAAATAAACCATTGCTAAAGGTTTCCAATTAAAATATTACATAGTAATAATCATTCTAAAAAACGAAATTGTGAACCATTTGCAAACACTCAAAGATCCAAAACAAACTGATGACAAAGGTAGGATTTACTAAATCAGCTGCAGGTGCGATAAAATGTACACAAAACAAACAAAAGGAAAATTGAAAACAAGAGTGAAAGAACACTAGTTTGACCTGAAAGATGGTAACACTATGTTCCCGACTGTTACTAAACATTTTTGGAAATGTGATGTGTAACGAGCTTAAGAAATGCACAAATAAATATAGAAAGAAACTTGAAAGATAGTATTTATACAATTAAAAATAAGTATGTATGTATGTATGAATGGAGACTACGGAACAACTATCATGTCGAATTGGAATACTTGTTTAACTTAATTATTTCCTGATTTAAGATTTACTTTCCACCCATTGTTTTATTTTTCCTTATTTTTGAAAATTAACTCATCCACTGACAGTTTGTAGGTGAATATATTTTAACCAAACACTATAGACATTATATTTGCCGAAGACATCTGAGTAATAAAACCTAGTCAATCGTGAGTAATAACAAATATTTTACCTTTCATTGCGCCAAAAAACGTTAGTTTTTTGTGTGTTTTCTACTCGTAATATAGCTTATCCCATTTATTTTTAAAATACAGTTTAAAATATAAAATATCCCTTTATGTTTGATATCTGACTAACCTAATAATTAAAAGGTGTTATTCAGTGGGAAGCTATGATTTAAGTTGTATCTTACACTAAATATTCATTTAAAAAAATTATAAACTGGTTTCATAAGGTGATTTTTGGGGCTATCCACACAGAGTGGCAGAGGATTTACGAGTAATATTATATATTTTCTTTTCATACAATGACAGTGTAAGAAAACAAATACACTAATGCAAACTAATTGTTTGTGAATTAATAGTTGCAAGAATATATACAAATATGAATCAGGATTATCTCTTGTTTTATAGAATTATGGAGTAAAAACCCCAATAGGGCCCGGCATAGTCAGGTGGTGAGGGCGCTCGACTTGTAATCTGAGGGTTGCGGGTTCGAATCCCTGCCACTCAAACATGTTTGCCCTTTTAACCGTGGGGACGTTATAATGTTACGGTCAATCTCACTGTTCGTTGGTAAAAAAATAGCCTAAGAGATGGCGGTAAGTGATGATCACTAGCTGCTTTCCCTCTAGTCTTACACTGTTTAATTAGGTTTAGGTAGCGCAGATAGCCCTTGTGTAGCTTTGCGCGAGATTCAAAAACAAACAAACAAAACCCCAATAGCATTTTAATTTTAACCAGAGACCTCAAGGTTCAAACAACTGTGGTAAACAGATATACAATGAAGAACATTCCTGTTAATGACTTCCACCACAGTTATCTCCTTTATTTGTTGAGATTCAGGAGCAAAAAAGATGGCATCTATTAAAAAATCAATACATTATTTTATGAATAAAATTGGTTGGAATAAGTTATATTTTAACAACGGTCCTGAGACACGCTGTTATGCTAACAAGATAACTGATTATCTCCTCTTCCACCTACGGTCTAAATCTTTCGTTATATCGTTCATTCTAAACTGTATTTACGTTCAATAATTTCAGCTGAAGACTGAGACGTGTTTTACCCACTTTCTCATGTTAACCCAGATTAAAGAGCTGCCCATATATTATTCCACCAATCACATTAAACATTATAGTGGTGCCTATGCAGGAAGATTACAAATCAATGATATTCTAATGTTTTCAGCATTGATTAAGTAATCTTCGATAATATCTGTCATGGGCATACACATTGTGTAAGAAAAATCAATAGACGAAGACTTTAGTAAGACATGTAGCTAAAGTGATAACAGCAAGAGTGAAAAGAATTCCATCACGTTTAGACTTTTGATAACACATTTCCATTACCAGCCAGCCATTCTTCTCCTGCACAATAGAAAAAGAGGCGACAGTAAGAGAGTTATCTCTAGCTTCATCCAGAAAGTAATTTGTCACTAGATTAAGTTCAGTTTGTTCTTACACAAGCAAGAAGCTTAAATAGTAAATTAAAACACTAAAGTCTTTTGAAATTAGTTTAATTGGTTTGGTATAGGGTGATAGAAGCACGAGCAGATATACAAGCAAATAGAAGGTATATTGTAATTTTTAGAATGGAATTAATGCTACTTTCTTATTGCTTAGATGTCGTTGTTCATCAATACGATGCACTCAAGCTATCACTTGTCGAAATTTATCATAGAAGTTCGATAAAACAGTGGTGCAGTGTCATGAATCTAACAGTGTAATGCTGTTTTAAGAACAGTAATTGTAAAAATGTTTTCTCTGTTTACTGTTACTTAGAAGACGAAGAAAGACGAAAATCACTTGGAACTTGGTTAGAAGTAAGAAATAAGAAAAGAGTCGTCCATCCAAACTTTTAAATAGCAGTTCTTACACAGTGAGTAAACGAGCAATATGTAATAAGAAAATATCCCATAGTAGCAGACGGTGATCCACTTATTATTAAACATTCATATTTAATGAATAAATATCTTGTTCAATATGTACGAAAAAATGTTTTTTTTCAAATACTATTACCATTTACAAAATACTTACGACATATCACTTAACTTCACAGTGCTGTTTTTAACCTTTCCAGAACTTACATGGATCAGAGGTTTTCCCTTCCATTGTTTTTATAATGTTTTGAAATGTTTTTGTTAGGTTATTATAATTATTAGGTTGAAGCTGCTCATTCTAGAACCAAAAACGTTGACTTTAAGGTCCTTCTCAAAATAATTAAAGAAGTTTTTGTTTTACTTGTTTTAATTTTCATGCAAAGCTACACCAGGGCTAACTGTGTTGGCCATCCCTAATTTAGTAGTATAAGACTAGAGGGAAGACATCTAGTTATCACCACCCACCGCCAACTCTTGGGCTACTCTTTTACCAACGAATAGTAAGATTGACCACTCATTATAACGTCCACATGGCTGAAAGGGGAGCATGTTTGGTGTAAAAGGGATTCGAACCCGCGACTTCAGATTAGAAGTTTAGGGCCCGAATCACCTGCCTATGTCGAACCTGTTAATGAAATAATCAGATTTTTCTATCTTATAGCTACAACAAGGCCTAACACGTTATTGAACAATGTCAATATTATCCTAAAGTTGTTGTTGTCTGTGTGTGTGTGAAAGCAAATTTTAGTCATGCGATTTGATATTCACATCTTTACTATAGTGTTGCATTTGCATAAATACTAATTTGGTACTATAAACTTTACAGCCGAAAACATGATCAGAAAATGTCTGTTAATAAGATGTATACTACCTAAAATACTAATGCAAATCGTATAGTGATGTGATCAGCTTAAAATAGGTAAATAAGTTAGTTTTGGAGCAATATGGCTTATTCACCAGTTATTCACCAGTTACCATGGGTCTTTTCAGAGCAGCTCATACGTATAAAATCAATTTTGGGCTTACCAAACACGCTATCAAACATTTATCTCAACGTATCTTATATGGGTACAGTTGATTTAGGCCTACTAAATATACTAACGTGCATTTACTCAAAACACTTCATATGTGTACAGTCACGTTCAAGTCAACTAAGCGTACTAATAAGACTATTCATTCGCAACTTTCTTCTTCTAGAGAACTGTTAAACAGCTGAAGATAGTGAAGATACGTCTTCCATCAAAGAACTCCTGACCAAATACATCTAAATATAGTAAAACTAATAATTGCAAAAATGCGTCCCTGTATCTTACAACACTAGATGTGTTATGTTATAGCACATAACAGATTACTATAGCCACCACTATTGATTCCTGGGCAAATGAACGTGTCATCACCTTCCAAATGCCTGTCTATCCCCCCGTAAAATTGTGATTGCATATAATTCCAAACACTGTACTAATTCAAAAATTATTGTTTGGATCGTAAAATTAGCACTGGTTCCTATTACTTCTATAAGTGTTTCGCCTCGTTGGTTTGGTACAAAATAACTTATTTCGCTTGTGCTAACATGCCATCAGATCAATGAGAACTTTATGTTTGTGAGTTTTGAATTTCGCGCAAAGCTACACGAGGGCTATCTCTCTAGCCGTCCCTAATTTAGTACTGTAAGATTAGATGGAAGGTAGCTAGTCATCACCGCCCATCTCCAACTCTTGGGCTACTTTTTACCAAAGAATAATGGGATTGGCGGTCACATTACAATGCCCTAAAAGGGCGAGTATGTTTGATGTGAGGGGGATTCAAACCCGCAATCCTCAAATTACGAATCGATTGCCCTAACCACCTTGTCATACCTGGCCCCACCTACGAGAAGGTTAAATATTTTATACTAGACGACTGCTCGCTACTTATTAAACGACCCAACTATTAAATCTGTTTTAAAAACTCGCTCATTATTGACACAAGCCTGAAAGAAATCCTGAAACACATTACCCTTAAATAGATATTTCTGACATTCACACACTTAAACGAATCGGATGTGTCTACTACCCAAATATAGACAGCACCACTCATACACACGGAAAAATACGACTTTCCACAAAAGCCATTCCTTTACATCTATTAACGTATGCTTATTGTGTAACTTGAGAAAAGTTTGGGGAGTTTAACAATGGACAAACAGGCCGACGATTCAGTGATCGAGCATGTAAACATGAAAACCGTAAAAAACTGCAGAATCAACATGCATATTGTCACCAATAAGAATACAGTTGAGGACGTTTAGATTCAGGGACCTAAACGTGTTCCAACAGACATCCGCATAATAGAATGACTGGAAAGGAAATTTTTCTACAACTTCGACACCCTTCAACCTTCTACTTTAAATAAGAGTGTTTTTTCTTATATAATTACTTTTCGTATTTTGTTTTAATCTTAGCTTTAATATATATTTTCTATCTTTGATTCTTTGTTCTTTTAATTTTATGACTTTTATAATATTTATGTAATATTTATTCACATATTGAATTTGCTGACTGAATCAAACGAAAGCATATAATAAAACCCAGAATTATTTTGAATTATTCATTTTCACGATAGTACATCGGTGTCAAGTTTTTGTTTATGTTGAGTGACCATTTTACATGCTTTTCTTATTAATATTTCAAATATCAAACTAATTGTATAGATAATTCTTTCTCTAGTACCAGGAAAAAATAAAATATCTTTGTTAATAAGAGCTCATACATACTCAAATGTTTAATCACCAAAACATCTATCAATTACGTTATTTACTAAGTAAGTGAATAAAAGTTGACTAAAGGAAAATGTTACTTAGAAAAAGGATTAAACTTAACGTTCAGTAAATTTGTTGTTTACATTACATCGTATGGGTCTAATGGGCGAAATTTTGCATCAACATAATCACTAGTAGTAAAATAACTACGAAAATCCAAGATTTGCAAACTAATGAAACATTCCTTCTCTCATCCACCTAACTCGATAAGATCCTCAGTATACAGTACATTGTAAGAGAGAATGATATCCAAGCCAAAGTAAGGGACATAAAATACAACTTATATGCTTTAAGAGGAATAGATACTGAACATGGTATCAAGTTAGAACATGCTAAATGTTGAGCTTATAACGCACAAGACAGCCAGGTTTTGCGTAAATAGATTTATTCGTAATGACAAAAGCCTTCATGGGTAATTTTTGAAAAAAAATACTTATTTTTGGACACAGTATATGCACAACAACTCCCTCTAGCGTTTGGATATGCAAACAAATTATCTAGGCTCAAAGCCCCATATCATATGCAGTGCGATTTTGTTTTACCTTTCACAATTATAAAATCAAAAGAAAGGCGCTAATTCAAAATATGACTACTTTGGTCTTTACAGGTTGTTGCGAGTTATCTTTCGACAAATTCATCTCTATTTGTCAAAATATATATGTATGGCAGACTAAAGACTCTAATTCTGGAAAAAGATTTATATTGAAATTTGACCTCTGCAAAATCGAAACAAAGAGAGAAAAATTAAAATTCTCTTCTCCAACCTGTGGAGGATGTGACAAGGTATCTTTGTAAAATTTCTCATCTAGATTGGACGAAACATAAATGAAAGGAAAATAAAAGATCTAATTATGCGAAATATTCGGACCTCTAACGTTTATAGAATCACGAGAAAGTCACAAACCTCATCTATGAGAATTGTAGTAAGGTACCTTTTTGCAAAATTTTATCTGAATTGGTCGAAATATTAAGCAACAGTAAGCCAAAAAACTAAGTTGGAGATTTTGCAAGTGTCAAAAGTAAAAACTATTGTAAAATAATAAAAAAGGTACAAATCACAAATCTGTCTGTTTCCGTCTGTGTACGTTATTGCAGGCATCTTTGCTTCAAGTCTTATTCTAACTGATAGAAATAAAAAGAATATGCAAGCAAAACGTGTCTTTTATCTCCTAAAGGCGCAATGGAAGATAAAATGAAAATTTTTAAATATTTATAAGCTTATATACCCCCTAAGGTTTAAAACAATCAAGAAACGTTTGTTTGTTTTTTTGAATTTCGCACAAAGCTACTCGAGGGCTATCTGTGCTAGCCGTCCCTAATTTAGTAGTGTAAGACTAAAGGGAAGGCAGCTAGTCATCACCACCCACCGCCAACTCTTTTACCAACGAATAGTGGGATTGACCGTCACATTATAACGCCCCCACGGCTGAAAGGGCGAGCATGTTTGGCGCGACGGGGATGCGAACTCGCGACCCTCAGATTACGAGTCGCACGCCTTAACACGCTTGGCCATGCCGGGCCCAATCAAGAAACAAATACAGGAATGGTACACAGTTGTGATTGTAGAAAATAATAAATATTACATGGAAATACATAATTACATTTAATGTTCCATTTCGTATTTTAATTATCATTTATGAACTTTTTATTGAGTTCATAAACACGAACTGCAAGAGAATGGCCAGTAAGAAAATGACTTAACTTACGATTCACTCGTTTTACAAATGGGTCATCTTTTGAGGATTTTATCTTTCACAGACATATTTTTCTATTTACCATAAGGAAAAGAAAAACAGTTAAAACCATACTTCTATTGACATTCTATTCGAATCCAGATCGGACCAAACATGCTCGCCCTTTCAGCCATGTGGGCATTATAATGAGTGGTCAGTCTTACTATTCGTTGGTAAAAGAGTAGCCCAAGAGTTGGCGGTGGATGGTGATGACTAACTGACTTTTCTCTAGTCTTACACTGCTAAATTAGGGACAGCTAACGCAGACAGCCCTTGAGTAGCTATGCGCGAAATCCAAAACAAACAAAAACAAACCATTCACTTATATCCGATAGACAATCCGTTTTTAAGACAGTTTGTTTGTAACCATTCCAAACTGTTAAAACAGTCAATCTGGAGTTCGTTTTACTTGTCAAGCAAGATATTCTTTTTCGGAGTACTTTAATTTTCCAAAATAATAATAAGAACATCGAGGTATATAGTACATAAACCGAAATATTTGTATCAATTTAATTTAATTTGAAAGCACCGACTAATTTAATAGAAATATAATAATGTAATATTTATATTCTTGTATTTCGCATTTCGTAATTTAAAATTCATAGGCTATTTGAAATATTTAAAATGCGATTGAGTAGTAGGTGCTTTTTAAAGCTGTTTTACTTTTATAATTACAGTGACATAAGAAAGATATTTAACTTTACATTTTAGGATGTACTGTTGTAATTATTCCTCAAAATGTTGTTGGAAGTGTGCTCTTTCTTTTTTTTGTTTTTTGTTGTTGTTGTTGTTGTTTTGTAAAAAGATCGAATTTCGCTAAATTATGATAACAATGGTTGTAGCTAAGAAGAACCATAAAAAACACGTTGTGATCCAACAATTAAAATAATTTGAAATTATTTAATTTTTTCTTGAACTTTTCTATAATAGGTTCCTGTGACTTGAAGTGGGTGAAAAGTACTGAACTGTAAGAAGAAAATATGGTTAAAGATAAACAATTACGAAACAATCAACACAAATACGTATATAGAAAGACCAGACGATAAAAGAAATGGTAAAGCAAGAAAAATATGGTCAAACCTAACAAGTAGAAAAGTACCCGAGTACCTCGATCACATTTTATCATTATATACATTTTAGGTTTAGTATATAAAATGAAAAAAGCATTTAAAGAAAGTATGTTAAAAGAAAACACAAGATCCTTGTACAAGGCGATTTACGAGTGTCGATTTTCGCTCCATTACGTCAACATGACTTGACAACTAAATACACTTTCCATCTGTAGGCAACCTCGATATTTATAGTTCACATAACATGAAACTATTCTAAGCGTTGTATGAAGAAAAAATAGTGGGCTCTTTGCCGTAATCTATTATACACATCTCCAGTTATCTCTCTGTAGATATATGTACAACCATGACGTTATAGTTAATGGTTAGAGGACACCTTTTGTATAGGTCAGACGCTAGCTTGTTTTACAAATCCATCCAGTCAGTATATTTAGCCCTACGTTAAACACCTCGCTGTTCTAATAAAAGTTTATGAAGCAAGAACTTACGCCTTTTATAAAATTTCAAATTTCGTCTTGCAGAGTGATAAAAGTTATTGCAGCTTACACGTATTTTTCTCCTGTTACTTACTGGCACGTGCTATTTCCTGAAACAAACTTTGTAGAGCTAGGTTTTCCCATATCTTATTTTAGTTATTTTATTAAAGCCATTAGACGCCTGAATCAATTTTCCTCAATTTAGTACTCAGTAGAAGTTATTTTATCGCTTGGAAATGATATGTAGTAGCTCAAAACAAAATGAAAAATTTTATTTTTAAAACCCTGACGTTTTGTGTTTTTTTCATAAAAGCAGCGCCAATACTAGCACAACAAATTTTCTTTGAAGCCTGAAACATTGTAATTTACTATAGATATCGTGGTATTTAGTGGTGGTAACTTTAAACAAAAAACAAATTTACGGCACGCAGTATACGAAGTATTGCTGAAACGCTAGAGCAATACTGTTGTTTATCGATAACATAAACTATGCTGGTCGAAAGATATCAGTTATACTTAGGTGTGAGGAAAAAAAAGACAACAGAGAAAACAGTCTTGAATTTTGTGTGTGAAAATTGTCCGGACACCTTGGGAATAGCGCATTCTCTAAAATATATAAATAATGCTCTCGTCAGATATAGAACCACTCAACTAAATATTATAGTAGATAAATATTGCATTCTACGTTATCGTAAAGTCATATACTTATGTTAGCGAACGCACATGCTCAATATTTAAATTTCATATTTTCGTCAAAACATTTTCTACGAATATGCTCTTATTTATGCGTGAATAGCAAAAATTAAAAGTATAGCAGCTTAATTCACCAAAATATGCGATGTAGTCAGTTAATTTTAACATGATAAATTTTAGAAATCTTTAAGAATGTCCCATTATTCTTATCTTACAGCTTTAGAAGTTACTCTAATGCAACCTGACAAAACAAAATGAAGCTGTATGTTTTGTGAAAAAATATATATAAGAAATATTTTGTTTTTGTTTGTTTTATAATTTTTCATCTAACCCATTACAATGGAATGTCGGCCCGTAGCCACCACAAATTTTAAACTAATAAATTAAAAGAAAAGGAAACTAATCAACAATGTTAACCACTAATTCCTGGGACATTTTAATCACATAGTGGGATTTGACCGTCAATTCTATTCGCACCGGTAGCTGTCAAGTGCGAAGCTCATTTATATGGCAACGAAACACGAGCCATAAATCCTTAATTCACAGTCCACGTACGCAAAACACCAGGCCATGTCCGACACAATTAATAATATGAACATTCTATACAGATATAGGATTCTTGCTTCAAACGTCGCAGATTGAATAGCGCGTATTCCACACACACATACATATATATATATATATATGCATATGCTTTCTGCCAATTTCTTATGGTGAGTTTCATGCAGTTAAAAATATTTAACTTTCATTGTTTGCGCGATTTAAGTATACGTGAAGTATGTATGGTACAGGATAAAGAGCTTCCTTCACATATGTGGAGGGTAAATTAATGTATTTCGAAATAAATACAATAGATAATTGACTAATCATTTGTTTTGCCTCAACAAATTTTCCTACCGAAGTCTAAGACGTCATTTGAGTTGATAACTTGTCATTTGTCTCCAGAGTAGCTCATAATGAGACTGAAATTTTATTTCCGTATCAGTTATTATCCTATATAACAGGCCGGCGATGTGTTACCATCAGATAGACTTTTTATGGGATGTTACTTACATCTTATGGGTTTTTAATAATATTGTTAAACCAAGTTTCTATTTATATTGTACACATCACACATACGTCATCAATATATACAATGATTGCTTTAAAACGATTCAAGTAGGCACGTGTTCCAAGCAACATGTATTGTTTCAAAGATGTCAAGAGAATGCAAGTTACAAATCCTTCATAGGAATAATTTTCATGAATTTTGATGATCAAAACCTTCGAATTAAAGCATTGGTAAAAAAAAATGGAAATTAAAAATGATTACAATATTAAAAAGGATTACTTATTTTAGTGGTTAATGTTCTGGTCTACGGATTGAAAAGCTCGAAGCTCAAGAATTATCTCTATTGAACACATTTGGACGTTTAGCTGTGAGTTCATTCTAATTGTAACAGCCAATACCGTTTCTCAGTTCAAAAAAACCCGTGTGGAGGCTGGTGCTACTGTCAGGCTTTTCCTTTGATCAGTATTTCAGAATCAGGGATGGCTATACTTCAGCCTTAAGGTTCACTGATCACACCTTTAAAACTGATCAGATTCTTTAAACTTCATGCGTATAAGGTACAGTTAAGGGTGAAAATTCCAATTCAATAACAGATTTCTATCTAAGGTAGTGTAGTAAATCTGTTCCCTTAGCACTTTTATCTCTAGTCCTAGTTAAGATCTTAAAATCATATGAAGTTAAACTGTGTCTCATAACCCACAGACGTATTTCAGTTCACTTGATTTTTACTAGCTACTTGTTTAAATGTTTGCTGACACAAAATCTAGAGTAAGTTTGAAATAAAACCGGAATTTAGTCTCATAAGCAACAAATAACGTTCAAATGTTATATTCCATTTTTCAGCTCAGAACCAAATAAACATCTTAAATATCAACAAAATAAAACACTTAGAAAAATGTATTAATTCTACTAATATAAGACTGAGAATTGAAACCATAGCTTTAGTTTGTCTGTTGTGATAATATCTTATTCAAACTTGTTATGTGCAAATATGTAAGGAAAAGTTATTGTTTTATACTATTATCTCTGTTGCTAAGAGACTGGGTCACATGCTCTGCACCATTAAAGGTATTAACAACGTCATCAACACAGGTACGGTCAAATAATTATTTGAATCACTAGTCATTATTCCATAACCGCTTTGTCACTCAAGTTACACAAAATGTTATCAAAACGATTGTTCTAGTCCTTATATTTGTTTTGTATTTTTTCTTATAGCAAAGCCACATTGGGCAATCTGCTGTGTCCATGGAGCATGGAGGGGATCGAACCCCTGATTTTAACGTTGTAAATCTGAAAATTTACCAATCTCCCAGCGGGGAACTAGTCCTCATATGAAAACACAAATTATTTTGATCTTTATTTCTATTTCACATCTGCATTTAATCGTATAAAGTCTTCAAAAATAAGTTAACTGAGAAAGAGCTTCGACGTCGAACTGATAAAGTAAACCTTATGGACAACATTTAGCTCCTTTATTTCACGTGTTCTTGTTGCTACCGAACTATTGGATAGATAGCTTAAGAGATTAAGAGATTCCAGTGCAACTACTTTTAATCATGAATTTGCTCTTCGACGGTCATGTGTTTTAAAGATAAAACATTCTTGTATGAGGGCCAGATGGCCTTGTATTGAACTACTTAGTTTTTATTAAAGTTATCTTTATTTTTATCAAGAGGGTTTTTAATGCGTAGCTTTCATAGAACCTTGATTTCATTCTACAAATTTTTTTGAACCATTTAAGCATTTATTCTCTAAAATAATTGCTTTTATCCGCGAAATGTGTTATTTCTTTTATGGGACATAATTATAATAATGTTCTGATTTTTACTGGAGTTTGTGATAACGTGAAGTTTCTCTGCTCTTGCATTCCAGGGATTTATTTAAATTCGTAACGAAGCTTAGTATATCAGCCAGTAAATGTTTTTTATTGTCTCTACAATATATTAAAGTTACTTTATATTGAGATAAAACATCAAACTGAATGACAGTTTTGAACTGTTTATGTCAGTGTTTATTCCTAATAGTTTTACTGGACGTAAGAGTTTTTACTTGCAGTGTCAGTAAATTTAACTTTGTGAATGAAAATTTTCAAATACTCATATGTTATTTTAAGAGAGAGTAAGTTTTACCTGGTTAATACCTCAATATTTATATAAAATAGGTTTGTTTCCAATTCATAAATCAAACTCTCTGTTTGAATTGAACACGTTATTTCAGGTCATCAATATTTGTATTGGTGTTCTTTCAATTGATTGGTGTAATAAGTTATGATACAGTAACTTTGAAATGTCGAACTTTGTTGTAACTTTCAGGAAACATTATCTGTCTGGGAAAAGTGAGTGAGTTATTGATTATCGTTTTGGGGGAAATTGTCATTGTCAGAAACCCTGAAAAAATTAATAAATGGTCAAACATCAACCTACAAAAGAGGCTATATCTCGTCTATATAAATAACTTCAAAATACTAAGTAAATCAATGGTCCGATTTTTGTTATCACCAGTGGCGTAACTATGTTTTCAAAAGTAATGAAATAATATCTATAGTTAGGGTATTTAAGAGGATATTCTATAAAAATATCTTGAAAATGTATGGGGGGCATGTCTGTCATATAAATTACTAATATAATTTCCCCATTTTAAAAGTTGTTTATCATCATTCAAAAGATACTGAGTTCAAATTCTTACATCAGACAGATCATATGCAGAAGTGTTTGTTACATGCCAAATGACCGAATGGCCTAGCGCGTTAAGGCGTGCACTTCGTAATCTGACGGTCGCGGGTTCGCGCCCGAGTCGCGCCAAACATGCTCGCCCTCCCAGCCGTGGGGGCGTTATAATGTTGCCGTCAATCCCACTATTCGTTGGTAAAAGAGTAGCCCAAGAGTTGGGGTGGGTGGTGATGACTAGCTGCCTTCCCTCCAGTCTTACACTGCTAAATTAGGGACGGCTAGCACAGATAGCCCTCGAATAGCTTTGTGCGAAATTCCAAAACAAACAAACATAATACATGCCAAATACTAAGTGCTCTTAGCAAAGGAATGTAAACACGATATCATGAACAACACTTTCCAAGTAAAATGTAACATAATAAAATATTTGATGGAAACACACAAATTAAATTATTTTTGAATAATTATGTCTGCTTCCTTCAGCTCATTTTTTCGATATCTTACTGCAAATATTGTAAATATCCTTCTTCAAAAATTAGTGTTCAGAACTGTATAATGAAAACTATATTCTATATTATCCAGTTGTATTTAATAAGCTGTTAGCCGACCCAAATCTAGTACACATATTAACGCATTTCTTCAATGTAAAAACGTTATTACAATATATAGCAGTAGAATGTGCATTACAGTTGTAAGTAAATCGTTGTTTTAATGCCATATTAGGAAAGGGTAAAATTAATTAGTCTCTTGACAAACGTTACTAAAGTTTGCTAATTATAAAATTAAAATATATACTTAGCCATAATATTGTGTTACATATGTCATATAAGGTCTTCGGCTCAAGTAGTTTTAAAATGTGATATTTCACTTGTGAGTTGTCAAAACTATAGAATTACACAGGCTGTCATAGTGTTATTATATAAAATTAATATCTCGACAAAACACTCTCTTGTTCACCATGTAACACAAATACAAGTTGAAATACAATAATAAATAGTCCATTAAGATACCGTTTAATAGAATGATATAATAATGTTTTATGGGTCATAAGTGACTACTTTGCATAAAAGATAAGAATGTTCAATATTACACGGATATATAATTGTCTATAAGAATCAGTAAGCTAAAATAGAAAATTAATCGTTCAACAAAATTTATGTTTTCAATGCATACTTATATTTTTATGACTATTTATAATTTAAATGATACCTTTAGTCACTATCAAATTAATACTGCTTTACAAATCCCGAATAAAGATAGTTCGTTAAGTAAGTAATAACCCGGAAAAATTCGCGTTAGACAAGTTTGTTTGTTTGTTTTTTGAAATTCGCGCAAAGCTACTTGAGAGCTATCTGCGCTAGACGCCCCTAATTTTGCAGTGTGAGACTAGAGGGAAGGCAGCTAGTCATCATCACCCACCGCCAACTCTTGGGCTACTCTTTTACCAGCTAATAGTGGGATTGACCGTCGATTTATAATGCCCTGATGGCTGAAAGGGCGAACATGTTTGGTGCGACCGGGATTTGAACCCGCGACCCTCGGATTACGAATCGAACGCCTTAACACACTTGGGCGTTAGACAATCAACAAGCACATGTACCAATCATTTACCAACCTTAAATAAATATTATTATTTCGAAAGTATATAGAACTTTGTCATAATAATTCAGTTAGAAGGTTTGTATTGGTAGGTAACACATTCACCATGAAATATATATATATATCTCGGAAAATGTAAAATGCGTAATATTTATGTAAGGTAATCAACTCGAGAAACGCAATCAGCATCTTAAAAATTCCTTTAAAAAAACAGTCGTTGTCATTCCGAAACGTATAAAGTATTAAATATCTCTTAAATTATCTGTTTAGTAACCTTTAGCAAACTTAATAGTATTTATAATATTTCAAAGTACCTATACATACCTTTAGCAATATTCATCGTGTTCAGTAAATAGAATTAATGATCTTCAGTAAAGTTCGAAGTGTTCAGTATCTTCTAAATTACCTGTATACAAGTTTTATTACCTTTAGCAAATTTTACAAGGTTTAGTATCTTCTTAACTGTCTTTGTATAGTTTTGGTTACCTAAAGCAATGTTTAAAGTGTGCAGTATCTTCTAAATTATCTACACAGAGCAAATGTTGATGTTTAGGAATTCTTGCAGCGTTCAGCACGCTTACGTTGCTTTCAAGTTTTCGTGGTAACATAGTAGCTTCAGAGAATTGTTGTTTTTTTTTTACACTTTGGGATTTCTTAGTACAAGTGGTCTTAAATACGGAACTTTGAAATCCAATGCTCAAAATGTGTGTGTGTGTTTCTTATAGGAAAGCCACATCGGCTATCTGCTGAACCCACAGAGGGGAATCGACCCCTGATTTTAGCGTTTTAAATCCGTAGACATACCGCTGTACTAGCGGAGGGGCTCAAAATGAATATTATATTTACTACAATTTATTAAAATATTAAAAACGAAAGCTGGCAAATAATATAATAAAACATTTTGTGCATACACAATAAATAAGCAACATTAAAAACTTAATCCCTAAACAAACTACTAGTTAAAACATCGTTTTTAACAAAGTAAACTATTTATGCATCGAAATGCTTATTATATAAAATAACTTGTTAGAAACATTTTCATCGGAAGACATTTAGACAGAATCTTTGTAACTGTGAGACCCATACTACAATCTTCATTCGTCAGAGTCTGTTTCTTGTTGGGTTTTTTCACTTTTAATTGATCTACGATGTGGCATACTTTGTTCATGAACAAAGAAATAATTGGTTTTTTTCAATTTCGCACAAAGCTACTCGAGGGCTATTTGCGCTAGCCTTCCATAATTTAGCAGTGTAAGACTAGAGGAAAGGCAGCTAGTCATCTCCACCTACCGCCAACTCTTGGGCTACTCTTTTACCAACGATTAATGGGATTGAAAGGGCGAGAATGTTTGGTGTGATTGGAATTCAAACCCGCGACCCTCGGATTAGGAGTCGAAGCCTTAACACATTTGGCCATGCTGGGCCCAAGAAATAATTAGAAAGAGGTATTTATATTATATAGACATAATACTCTAAGTCACTAATGTACACTTAAAAATTACTATTATAGAAGAACCTTTCTTTGCCTGAGCTGTCCACTGACACCATATTTGATACTTGCGTCACCAATCTGCATGGAATCTGAACATATAACATCTTACACTACACCTGAAATGTTTTAATAGGACCAGAAACAAAAGTCAAGTTGAATAGAAAAAATTATCAAATACGTGTAAGAAAAAATAATGAATATATCTCATTTCCGAAACGTAAAACGTTGAAACTTTCTACTTGATAGCATCAAACGTTTCCGTACAATTTTATTTAATTTACAGTAAACTTTAACCTCCACTTTCGTGATCACTTCGCAATTGAATGTGGAAAGTAACATTTTCTCTACTACACTAATCAGCATTAATCTGAAAAAATTGAAATGTCCACTGCGGCATGACCATCAGGTCATTCTAAGTAGCCCTCGGTCATCCTGTGTAATAGTTGGTATGGTATCATTTTAATTAATCCTAAATAGATTTCACGAATAGTTTTACCTGTATCACATCTAGAAAAAAAACACTATAGTCAGAAAATTCTGCTGGCTTTAGCTTAGGTAGACTAAATGAGAAGCTTTATAAAACTTTCAATACTGAAAACAACAAGAAATAAGTAATTCTATGAAATTGGTCTTAAGTATAATGTACAGGAAGCGACTTTAATAGAGATCCAATTCTTTGAAATATATATAAAACCAACAATATAAGTAAAAAAAAAGTCTTTCTAAGTATTTTCATAGCAGCATTACGGCACATCTCATTTCTCTCATACAGAAGGTTGAATATGTTATAAAAATGATTTTGAGCATACATATGTGCAAGGAACTTTGCAAATTCAGTTGATATAAAATCGCGGTGGAAAGAATTGTGTCAGAACTCCATTTCGACATTGTTTTTTATTCATTTCATAGATTGTGTAAGTTGAATGTCTTTGGGAAGGGTAAGCAACAGCTCTATCCAACGCAAACATTTATGAACTTAAATAAATATTTGTTTGGAGCTGTTATTTAAAATTATCACTGATAGTGATACCCTCAGCACTTAATGGCATTTCATTATAAAGAAATATGGATAAACTTGGGACCTTTCGGAAAGAATTTTGCAGCAAGTCATATCCCAACCGAAGTAAGTAACGTGTAACGTTTTGTATTAGGTGAGAATCCATAAACTCAATAACAGTGAAAAGACCGGTTCACGTTTCTTAAAATAACGGTAAGCAATATAGTCAAAAAGAAGTTTACCCTGAAAAATTGGCTCAAGACACAGGTAAACAAGTTGTTTTCATGATATATCCGTTCAGCTATAACATACCACAGTTAACTGGAGAAGTTATATGGTCATTTGGGATATTCTACAGAAAGACATACTCGTCAAGTCGCACCTGAGGATTTCTGTGCGATTGAAATGTTGAAAAGGGCACTGGTAAGTCATTGTTCTCTAGATGGTCTTTAAAAAGACAGCGGGAAAGATAGAATGCTTTGAAAACTACAGCATTACAATAGAGTCTTTTACGATAAAAACTACTATGTAGAGCTACTATCAAGATGCACGGTTGTCAGATAGAGCAAGACTGAACTTGGCAACATTAACTGTAACAATGTTATAAGGCTACAAATTCGGTTTAATATAACGTACTCAACCTCTACATTAGATATCTTTAGACATTTAGCCTTCATTAATAATGAATATTTCTCTTTGGTCAAACTGTGTAATGCTTTAAATATACATCTACATTTTGTTGTGAAAGTCTATATGAATACACGTTTTATTTCCGCATTTAGTTTTTTAATCTGTATTTGACTCTTTAACAATGAAGGTAAAAACACTCTTTATCTAAAGAATCTCGTATGTGTAGATTACGTCAGTGTTATTAGAAACAGAGAAAATCTCTCTAACAAAAGCTTTACTATCTGACATTATGAGTATAACATATGTCGCCAAAAGACTTAGAAAATAATATTGTGTACTCCTTTTCACGACTAACTCGAGAAAGCTGGTATAAGGACTGAGCTCAGCGATGCCCATATTAATGATTTCCGTCATCACTCAGTTTCCACCAGAATTTCCGTGCTTTAGTTCAGAGGATCCTCAGAGCCATTTTATGTTTCCTCATTAAGTGGTCATTATGAGGTTTTGAGCTTTTTTTCCGTTAATGTAGGCAAGCAAAATAAATACGAGAATTAGTTATGACATGTCTTGGACTAAAAGAATTTTATTGTTGATAGCAGTTTACACTTCATCGATTAAGTTTTGGCTACATCACATATCACGTGTTTATTTTAATATACGTCATTAAGTATTTTTTTTAGATGATTCAAAGAAATCTGCCTTCTCATAAGTACACTAAATCTGTAGGATGTAGGATAAATAAGCCTATTTATCTTTCAAGCTGTGTTTCAAATATCAAACAGTTTATTACGTATATATATATATATAAATCAACGACTTAGGTTTAGAACGTAAACTGATGTTTATCTGTTTTCTAATCAAAATACGCCAATAATACCAAAATATTTTATTCATTTATTATTCCTTTTGTGACTGGTATTGGTATGCTAGTTACAAAATCGAATATAAGTACGTTTATTTTACAGAATTAAAGAAAACAAAGGCAACTGTTCTGACGAAACTATGATCGTATTAAATAAAATATTTGTGAAATGTACCCAGTTGTCTTTGTGTTCCTCAATTCTGTGAGTATGGATTTTCAACAAGTACCGACGGTTTCAAGTATTACTTTTTATTTCAATTATTAAACTTGTGTTACACCAGATAACACAAAATTTTCTACTGGAGAAAACTCAAATGATTGAGGGTAATTTGATAGTATTGATTTCACAAATGTAGTCAAAATGTGTCCATTACCTCTAGATTTTAAATTATTGTAATATCTCAATATAATTACGATATAATTAAGTTCTGCAAAACGCTGTGTTTATTATAATCTTTTGAACTCTGGTTCTGTAAACATAAATTATTTCATAATTTTTTTAAGAAAATCATCTGAAATGCTGTCTGTTTGTAGTTCAAGTAAAGTTCGAAAGTGCAAAAATCACCTAAACATTTTTTTCTACATTTATAGAAAATATATTCCAGTTTCACGAAGAAAAAGACATTACGAACAAGGTAAAGGTGGCTTCCTATCATTATTTTGGGTACAAAATTGGTGACAAGAAAATCATGTGAGTTGTACAGTTTGTACATCTCGTTTGATACAGTAACTGTATAAAGAGAAACGAAGTTTACCATTTGCAGTTCGTATAATAAAGCATGAGTCAAAAGATCACCAACCTGACTGTTATTTGTGCATGACTAATCATTCTGGACATCAAGATAAAACTAAACAATATATTACATATTCAGATATTGCAATTGCAATGAAATCATTACTTCATATGGATGGTCTTCCACTTCTACATTCACCAGCGAATTCGAAAACAGAAGAGTTATCCTGTAAAGAAGATGATGAATCATCTTCATCCTTTTCATCTAATAATTCAAATACGACAAATCTGCGTGAGAAATTTCTTGGGTTTCATTTAGAGTAATGGAATTGATTTACTTCAGGAACAAGACTTTTAATTTACCAAAATCACCATCAGAGTCTTGCTTTTCACCACAATATACAAAATACTCTGTGGTTCTCTACATGTTTTGGTGTATTAACGGAAGAATTAGGCACTGAACATCATCCTCAAAAATAGAGAATCTTACTGACTCGAATAAAATTAGTCTGAAACATGCACTTTTGCACAATGAGAACACTAAACTGTCGATTTCTGTTGCTGATGTTGTGAACACGAAAGAACTTATCAAAGCATGCAGTTTATACTTGAAACCATCACATATGATCACTATAAGCGGAACACATGTGGTGATCTAAAAGTTATTGCTCTCCTGCTAGGCCTACAGAGTGGGCATATCAAATGTTATTGCTTTTTGTGTCTTTGGACGTCTTTAAAAAAGGTAAGTAAGAGAAAAAGAGAAATAACTACAAACAAGGGTAACAGAATAACGAGTACCATATATAGTGAATGTTCAAAATGAATTTCTATCCTCTCTTCATATTAAGCTGGGACAAAGATGGTAATAGTTTCATATATCCATAGCTCAAGTTTCCAAAAACCAGCGTAGCCAAAATGAATTATTTATTGGGCCGCAAATTCTGGGAGTGCTGATAAATGATAATTTTAAAACCGCATATAATTGTTTTGAATTTCGCACAAAGCTACTCGAGGGCTATCTGCGCTAGCCGTCCCTAATTTAGAGGGAAGGCAACTAGTCATCACCACCCACCGCCAACTCTTGGGCTACTCTTTTACCAACAAATAGTGGGATTGACCGTAACATTATAACGCACCCACGGCTGAAAAGGCGAGCATGTTTGGTGCGACCGAGATTCAAACCCGCGACCCTCGGATTACGAGTCGAACGCCTTAACACGCTTGGCCATGCCAGGGCCCCGTATATAATCAGAAAGAACTTGCTGTCTAGAAATAATTCAAAATGGCTGTCAAAATTTTATTAACAAATCATAGAGATAGTATGTTCGACAACTACAAGAAAGTAGGGACTAAAATACCACTAAAGATACATGTCTTGCACTCCCATTTGGACCGTCTTTTCAAATTATTTAGGTACAGCGAGTAAAAAGCATGATTAACACTTCCACCATGATTTTTGTACAATGAAACAGCGATACCAAGGATGATAGAATCCTGTGATGACAGGAGAATGCTGATGGTTCTTACAACGTGAAAATAAGAATATATACAATAGACGTAATTAGTCAAGGAGATATTCTGTAGCAAAAATGGAAACTAATACCAAAATGAAAATGTTGAACATAGCCCAAATGTATTTTCAGTATATAATCTTTTTATATTCATTGTTTGTTTGTTTTTTAAACTAGTATTGGCATTGTGTATTGTTTTTAAACGTTCTTAAATGAAATTTACAATGAAAAATAAAGCTATTAAAGAAAAGTCATTATTTTATGATATATAATAATATTATGAATAAATAACTCAAAAATTAGACGCAATCAGTAATTTTCTGCACGATTTTCATGATTGACATCATCAAATTATTAAAACACAATTGCATTATCGACTGATTTGCTTTGTTCGCTTATATTTTGTATTTATAACTAATCAAAATTTCTCATACTGATTAAACTTTGTTTGATGTTATTAGGTTTAGGGCCGTAAATACCATTAACAGTGAGGGTACCCAGCTAATGAAAAAAAGCGTTCTAATTTTTATAAATAAATTAAACAGATAGGTAAGAAAATATATTTAATTAGTTATAATGATGGCCAAGTTTACGTTTATCTTCGCCCTAGGTAAAAAGCATACTCTGATCGGAATGACCGGATAAGTACCACCACCCTGCATACTCTGATCGGAATTACGGGATAACTACCACCACCCTGCATACTCTGATCGAAATGACAGGATAAGTACCACCACTCTATCACATAGAATACTCTAACTTCACATTTCATATCTAAATGACATTATTAAATTTTGCGAACCGAAGCAAACATTAGTAAATTTCTTTGTGAGCCAATCAAAATTGAGACACTTTAGAAAATTTATTCGTGGCGTGTTGATAGAATAATCGTTGGAAACATTAAGTTAGATTATAACAATTTCCAATACATATAGAAAAGTCAGTACGTTTTGGTAACACTACGTTCTAACAATGATATTTATTTTTATGTCATGTTACTCAGCAATATTGTTGTTGGCCTGGCATGGCCAAGCGCGTAAGGCGTGCGACTCGTAATCCGAGGGTCGCGGGTTCGAATCCCGATCGCCCCAAACATGCTCGCCCTCCCACCGTGGGGGCGTTATAATGTGACGGTCAATCCCACTATTCGTTGGTAAAAGAGTAGCCCAAGAGTTGGCGGTGGGTGGTGATGACTAGCTGCCTTCCCTCTGGTCTTACACCGCTAAATTAGGGACGGCTCGGTGCAGTGGGCTAACAACCTACTCACTTAAATACTTGTTGAAGAATCCGCAAGCGATTGCGGCCCTAAGTTCCTAGATGGAATCTAATGGTGATAACTAACTAACTAACTAATATTGTTGTTAGCCTATGTACCCAAAGTATAAAACAAAATGTATGGATAACAAAACTGGAAAATATTTGGTGATATAACAGAAAATAACTGAATTCAAAAAGGATTTAAATTTAAAATTCCATCGATAATTTTACTCTCATGATAAAATTTATTCACTTGGTTCTAGGTCAGGTTATCTACACTACGTCTTTGGGCTTATTATACCAACACTTATAAGATTTCACGGAACACCTTAATGTATAGAGAGTAATCGAACTAATCTACCTGGATATACGAATTTTGGCTTTTATGACTCCTCCTATTTCGAGAAATCAAGTGTGAGGTGACGTGACACACATGAGCTTTTTATATAGATTAGACTTGCTGTTAATCTTTGAGATATAAAATAAGTAATCTAAAATAGCGTATCATGTTTACAGCACAAACTCGTACTCAAAACTGTGAATAATAAACTTACTTTCTCACGAAACAGCTGACGGAATTTTATCACACCGAGCTGAGATTTCTTGTCCACTAAATAATTACTTCTCTATCAAAACAACAATTCATACGGAAGAATGGTTAAACTGTTGAGAGCTACAAATAGGTTCCTAGGAAGATCTTTTGAAATGATGAGAGCTACAAACAGCATTAAAAACAAAAGACAATCATGTATTTTTATTTCCAGATAAGTCTTCAATGCCTTTAATTTTTCATTTTCTCTCTTTATCTTTCTCTTTGATATATTTGATTTATACTATAATATACTACTAAAAGTTAAAGCTTAGAAAAATTTCAAACTTTTCCTCGAGGATAAGTTAAATCCGAATTTAAAAGTAAATAAAATGATTCAATCATTCCATGGATAACTGGACGGTATATATGTGTTATTGTTACTGTAAACTTTAAAAATAAGTAGCTACGTATGTATGAAAAGCGTTTTGAAGTTACTCTATTGAAACATTCCTTGTAGGAAAATATAGCATAAACCGACTTTAAATTCTGTCCTCAATCTGGAAAACCAAAATTTCAATTTCATAGTACAAGGGGAAAAAAACAACGACGTTTTACGTCTTTTGAAAACACGAGAAAGGGGCGGAACTTTTCAGTCGGCACGATTGAATTAACCTGCAGCTCTTCCGCCCTCTTGGCCCGCCATTTTCTTGTCCTGTGCCCACACCCAATTTGGCCATGCAAACAAGGGGTGTGGTTTGGTAATGACAATACCATGCTGCGCTGACAATAATAAATGGGATGTTCTTATTAGTCTTTCATTCTCTCACTGTAACTTTCATTATAGTCCAAGTGTCATGAGGAAATACTGCAGGACCATTATCGTGACGTTTCCTATATTGTCTTCTTACTTGTCTTCACAGAGGTTCCACTTATTTCTAACGTGGCTGTCTTATTTATCATTTCTACTGTCTCTGAGAAAAAAAAAAATCTTGTTACGTCTTTCACTAGCTTAAATATGTTAATTACAGGTACTCGTGTCCTTACTTTTCCAACTCATTCATAAAATTTCAAAAGTTTGCGATAGCCACGAAAATGCAGTACAATATGCAATGGGAGTTTTATAGAAATATCTTAAAGTACTATTCAAACATAATTTAAAAGTTTTTATTAAATATTTATTTTAAAATGGAAGATTGTTTACTAAGTCATAATTTAAAATTAAATAAGCGTAATGGATTAAGCATTTTAAGTTGGAATCCAGTCCTAACATAAAACAAAACCATAACTGGCATGTTTTAACGAGTCATATTCAAGTTTCATTTTTAATCCAATTACTTGTTTATAATTCCATTCTATGAATTATTTTCTCCCTAAATGTTATTTACGCTAACAGAGCAACTTGATTTATTGTTATGGAATCACAGGCTTAAAACTCAGGCGACCCCGATGGCTTAGCTGCAAGCGTGAAGACTTATAAAGCTACAATTCGGAATTAAATCCCTGCGGTGTTTGCCGGCAAAGCGTGGATTAATCATTATACAGCTTTGAGCTTAACAACAACTAAATATTGATCTACATACTCTCACTTACTTATATCTCTAATAACTGATTTCGTACGTTCTGCACTCACAGTACGAAGCCTGTCTGTGTATAATTTACCGACTCAAACATACCCTTTGTCGCCTTTGCCTTTGGCTTCCTGGCAATGTGCTCAGAGCACAAAACTGATGGGTGGATGAGCGCTCCACATCGATCATATATTCACTAAAGCAGGAAATAATTTTATTCTGCTAGTCGTATTGCCTCTGGAAAGCAATGACTGCATAAAGATATTTTTATTTTGAACCTACTATCCGAGAACAAATAATCAAATATAGCAAATAAAGTTTTGAGTCGTCTGAAAACACTGGACAGTAACTTAAATTAGTCTCTTCCGTCAAACGTTTAGTCGTCCAAGTTATCAATATTCCATCCAAAACTCATTTGTAAAACAAATTTCTAATATCAAGCATCAGGTTAAATCAAACAATTCAGTTGTAGGTTTAAATAAGACCGTATCTGTGGAAATAATGACAAAATCCACATAAGCTCGAAATGTTACAAACGTTCTTTATTTAATGTTATGTTTGTAACATTTCGCGCTTACATTAATTTTGTAATTATTTCAACAAATACGGTCTTATTTAAACCTACAACAACATGGAGCTTTTTCAAGCCTAACGTTTATTTTCCAGAACCTTTCAACGTATGGACACCTTGGAATTACAATTATTTAGAGGTATCTTGTTTTCGTAGCGTTTTAGAAATAATAACGTGGATTTTTTTTTTTTAATTTTATGGACAAATTTTCTGTTTTTCTCTGCTGAGGCCTTTAATTAAAAGCCAAAACGTTGTTCATTCTTACAATTCAACAGATGTAGTCCATAAAATTTTCAATCTAAACTTGAGAAATTTTCCTTATGTAACAATTTTTCGTGAAAGCTACATAAAGACGTCCGTAATTTTGAACCGATAGATTAAAGGGACGATAGAGTGTCTATAGCACAGTTTGCAAGCTTTTTGTGTGCTACTGTCTGACTAAATAGTAGCATTTACCCATCATTCTTACTAATCACCCACGGCCCCAAAGTGTGAGAACGGGGCGCAAACCATGAGTCACCGGATTAACAAATCTGGGTCTTTAATCACTAAGTCTATCTCGATCAAAACTTCAAAATTCATGAAAAGATCTTCATTGTTAGAAATAATTAAATTTTATATTCCGATTAAGATGTTTTCTTGCCGCTATCAAATATATTAGTCTATTTAATTATTATTCTTACGTCTAAACGTATATACCTCAGTGGCACAGCGCATTGTCAGTAGACTTACAATGCTAGAAACCGGGTTTCAGTACGCACAGATAACTTATTGTGAATCTTTATGCTTAACTTCATAAAACAAACAAGCCTATGTCTAACTCTCAGAAGTTAGTAGTGTAATAAGACTGAAGTCTGTCTAAAAAAATATAATTTTTAATCTAAAAAAAAGGAGTTTACGAAGTGTAAACTATTTAGTTTTACACCGTTGTATGTTTCTTCCAGTAATCGATTTTATACTACAGAAGCCTGTGTTACATGAAAAAAAAAAGCGTTCTCTACAAACGTACTGAAAAACATAGCGCAGAATGAAACATGGTATATTTCTTAGAGGTCACCACTTCCTTGGCGCTTTCTTTGAATAATGAGGAATTAACCCTCAAAGCATTAAACAGGTTATTTATTTAAATTAAAGTATGTGAAACAGCAATTTGGTAAAAATAAGACTAATTCAAAAAATAATGGTAGTTTGTTTGTTTTTTATTTCGCGCAAAGCTACACGAGGGCTATCTACGCTAGCCATCCCTAATTTAGCTGTCTAAAACTAGAGGGAAGGCAGTTATCACCACCCACCGCCAACTTTTAGGATACTCTTTTACCAATGAATAGTGGGATTGACCGTCACGTTATACAAACTACACGGCTGAAAGGGCAAGCATGTTTGGTGTGACGGGAATTTAAACCCACGACCCTCGGATTACTAGTCGAGTGTCTTAACCACCTGGCCAGGTTTCGATACGCACAGATAACTTATTGTGAATTAACTAGTTTGCTGATTTACCAGTTTTTTTGAATTATGAATGAGGTTAACTGGAGGAAAATAAATAAATGGCATTAATAATAAACGACTTGGTATTGAAATAAATTATTTGATCTTAATAAAATCGTAGATTTAACCTTGATGTTTAATGACTATAAAAATAATAATAATAAAAATGACAGTTCATCAACTCAAGCTGGTCCACACGAAAATAGTTCGTTTAAGTAACTAATGATATAATTAGCGTCTCGTCTACTATTATGTCTATCTTTGGGCCCGGCATGGCCAAGCGTGTTAAGGCGTTCGACACGTAATCCGAGGGTCGCAGGTTCGAATCCCGGTCGCACGAAACATGCTCGCCCTTTCAGCCGTGGAGGCGTTATAATGTGACGGGCAATTCCACTATTCGTTGGTAAAAGAGTAGCCCAAGAGTTGGCGGTGAGTGGTGATGACTAGCTGCCTTCCCTCTAGTCTCACACTGCTAAATTAGAGACGGCTAGCACAGATAGCCCTCGAGTAGCTTTGTGCGAAATTCAAAACAAAAACAAAACAAATGTCTATCTTATCCCAGTTGAAATGGTAAACACAGAGCCGTGGTTAGGTGAGCTCAAGCGCCTGTTTTCCTGTCCCTTTTATCAATAATAAAAAATGCCAACATTTACTACAAGCTACTCCTGCTTTCAACAATTTGCCACCTGCGAGTTATTAGTAAAAAAAAAGGAAAATATATATATATATATATTTCGGTTTTAATACGAACGTGGTATTGTAGGTCTTTACAGTATAAGAAATAAAAATAATTAAATGTTAATGAGAAGAGTTAGTTGTTTAGCTTTATATTTTAAAAGTGTTTTTAAGACCAGTTAAATAGGAATGACAAAGGATTTTGCTGTTTTTTTTATTGTGCTGTACACTGTAGTATCAGAGGCGGCAAACAGTCTCTTAGTTTCTTCTAAATCCCTTAACCCCCAAAAATTCCACTTCATAAGTTGTGTTTCTCAATGAATAGTTCGTTATTAATATGCATATTCGAGATTAGTTTATAGATACAGCTGAATGACAGGAGAGTTCAAAAAAACATTCTTTACTTAAAAATTAATTTTGTAACAATGTTTCTTCTATATCTTACTTAATGGCCAGTAGTTTGTTTATTTTTCGGCAATTTTTCAGTTGCTCATCTCAGAACCTTTACCGCAACCTTTTTAAATCACTGACTTGACATTCCAAAGCAGCTATTCGTAAGATAATACATTTTGCAACTGAAGTTTTGCACAGAATAATCTTTTATTAAAATACACGTTGATTGATGATATTCTATTTTTCCTTTGCGAATAGTTTAAGCGCCCGCCTTAAACATCGAAAATGTTTTTCACCCTAATCTATGTTATAACAAAAGCAGCGTTTTCTATGCATATTTCATTTTAGAACGGCAGAAATGTTTTTGTTCCTAAACTGGAACGTGCAAGCGATTCGTTGTTGTTTGTATTTTATTAATATCATTATTATTAAATTACTCATCAACAAACAAAAGCAGAAAAGAGAACTCCAAACGAATAAAGTTTGCAAAAGACTTTGCTTTATGAAAATATAAGAAGTAACTGGAAACTTTCAATTAGCAAACAGTCCAATCTCTGTACAGTATATAAAAGTGGTTAAGGCACTCGACTCGTAATCTGAGGGTCATGAGTTCGAATCCCCGTCGTACCAAACATGCTCACCCTCTCAGCTGTGGGAGCATTATAATGTGACGGTCAATCCTACTACTTGTTGGTAAAAAAGTAGTCCAAGGGTTGGCAGTGGGTAGTGATGACTAGCTGCCTTCTCTCCAGTCTTACTCTGCTAAATTAGGGACGGCTAGCGCAGATAGCCCTCGCGTAACTATGCGAGAAATTCAAACAAACTAGTACAGCGAACTGTAAGACACGTAAACGACTATAGGTATAATATCAGACAAACGTAAGTAAATATATTTTGTTAATTTAAGTTAATTTTCTTCCTTAAATCCATCCAAAGAATAAATCTATTTCGTACTTTTTGTAAATACACAAATATTTATTTACAAATACAATACTAATGTAATACAATATATATTATATTAACCCTAGAGCATTTAGCTCATCGGGGTTGAAAACATTAATTATCTAGTATTTTATTTTAACAACTCTAATTTAAAAATTAAAATGAATTATTTTATGACTTCAAATAATTTTGTATATTTTATAATTAATCAAAAACTCTCATACAGATACCCTAAATTTAGTTATATTTTATATATTTTTATCATTAAAGGTGAAGAACGAAATATTTTATTGCTGAGTAACAAAAAATGTTCTTGCGTTATCTCGTTTTAAACTATCAAGCTTGTATATTTTAATCCATGTATTCTGTGAGAATAAAGAACTTTGCAACTGTAAGTAATAGCTTTTACTTTCAATAAATAATAATAATATTTTCATGGTTTTATTACTGTTAAACGCACAGCTGCACAATCTGTGCTTGGCCTGCCACTGGTATCGATTTTTATCGTCGTAAGTTTGCAGATTTACTGCTGAGTCAGGGACGGAGGCCTGTTATTTTTTATATATATATATAAACAGCCGAAAACGCCACCCAACGGGCAGCTTCTTCTGCTGTTAATTAGTAATCGTAGTATCCATACCTCATTGAAAAAAATAAGAAAAAGTGAACATTTTTGAAAAAAGGATTTTCTTTTAGAAGTACTGTACGAGAAAAGTGTTCTCATTATTTTCTTTAGTCATACACAACTCAGTGCATCAAAATGATTCATTGTACAGAGCTCAACATTTTCATAAATTCTACTGATATAAAGTGTAATGTTTTTATGTAGTAAAACAGGTGCCATTCACTGAAAACAATAGTTTTTAAGAACTCCACTTGCTCAGTACTACATTAAAAAATTACATCAATGAAGACATAATTAAACCTTCATGTACAATCCTAATGAAAGTCATGTTCTTGTTGTGAATAGAATAATTTTACTTAAAGTTCTATTCTATTATAAAGAAATGGTTGTTATACATACCACATTTCTTTTCTAAGTAACTGAATCCTGAATACCCAAAATGTGAGATTTTTGTTTGTGAAGCCACTAAATAGACGGCGCAGGAGTTTTGGTTAAATACACAGATACTGGCATACAGGCTACGTCCATTATAGCACGATAGATAACATTTTTGTAATCCTGTTTTCATTTTATTCTGTAATTACGTATAATAGCTACATATAACTATGACTGATTTTGGTCTTTGCTGTAAAATATAGCAGCATTCAACATATTGCATCATTTTTAAATTTTCATTCTTTCAGCTGTAAATCTGTATTAATATTTAGTTGAAGGCATTGTATACTTTAAAAATACCTTAATACAGCGAAGATATCTTTATTTCACACGTAAGATCTTTAATGAAACGAGTATTCCGAAAACTAAGTTTATTTACATAATTCAAATATATTGTATTATGTGTGAAATACATTTTCAACTTTCTTCATCACGTTCATTCGGACAAAACTCTTTTAAGAAATGAAAACATTAAAGTTGTGCAATAAATATTATAATAAGAACATAAACTACAGATATCTAAATACATATGAGCGACAGTGTAAGTACAAGTGAGTTACAAATAGATGTTAACATATTATATCCTCTGTTTCTATGGTTTAACCCCTCTTCCACCACAATTTCCTTTACTTTTCTTCACCCTCCCCCACTTGTAAGTTTTGTATATTCTGTTTGCGAGCTTTCTTACTTTTCGCTTTTATCATTCACATACAATCATTACGCCTGACAAGTCCTGGGCTCTCTTATATAATTAAGGAACTGGTATGGTCTAGTGGTTAGGACACTCAACTCGCAACATGAGATTCGTGGGTTTGAATCCCTGCTCGCCCTTTCAGCCGTGAAGTTGTTATAATATGATTGCGTAATCCCACTACATTAGTAAAATAATAGCATAAGAGTTAACGATGGGTGGTGTGGACTAACTGCCTTCCCTCTAATCTATATTTACTAAATTAGGAATAACTGTCTCACACAGCTTTTGTGTAGCGTTGCGCGAAGTTCGCATCAAACTTCCTAATTTTTTTATTCTTTCTTTAGCTGGTCTATAACCTTCACACTTTGTTAGCCTAGATTTCCAATTGCTTGCTCAGTTATAACCTCTACTCAAATCTCTTGTTTTGTGCTGTAATATTTACACCTACTTAGCTCTGATTATTCTTACCTTTTTCCTTGTTTCGCGCTCAGTTATAACCGTCATTCCAGCTCCGATTTCTATTATATTTTCCTTACTTTTCCCAAACTCATAAACTGTATACTTTCAAGCTTTGATCAGTTTTACTCATCTTAACAATTTAATATTTCTTAACCTCTGATTTAATTTATTTTCAACTTTATTTTTCTTGGCTCATAGCTTTTGGTCTTGTATTTGATCAATGTGTATGTGTTTTCTTATGGCAACGTCACATCGGGCTATCTGCTGAGTCCACCGAGGGGAATCGAACCCCTGATTTTAGCGTTGTAAATCCGTAGACTTATCGCTCTACCAGCAGAGAACTGTGTTTGATCAACTTTACATCCAACACTTTTATAACTCTAACTTTTACCCTTTTCGTTTTCTACCCTAACGTTTAACCCTAATCCTCTCTGCTTGTTCCTAGCCTTACTTTTATCTTTCCTGTCCCTCATCTTTATCCCTTATAACTATCCCACCTCTAATTATTTGGGTGTCCCGGTACTATTTCTATTTATCTATCCTACTCACAATGCATGAAGATGACTTGCTTGACTGAGAAAACTAATAAATTATCTCCAGTATCTTATACATATGAGAATGAAATATATAATTGTCGTAGAGTATGAAAATAGGCACGATTACAAAAGAAAAAATATCGATCAATAATGAAGCAAAATCTACCTACGTGGACCGACATACAGACGCCTCTTGGAGTGAGTATAGAACAAAAGAGGCAGTTGCCCATGGTTGACGCATAAGATACGTGTGCTCACGTCATCATTTGATGACGAAGTTCCGCGAGAGCGAAGCTTAAAGACATTAAGCCTAATACAGGAACAATCACTAACTAGTCATCGTATTTAAAGCCTTCTGAATAAATGTTTTATCCGTTACATTTATTATAATTATCATTTTGCCCATCCTTCACATAAGTACTTGTCATTAACTGTTTTATTATATAAGTTGTTTATTGTATGTTTTGTTGTTTTGAACTCGATTTAGTTATACACTTCTGCCAGTCTTCCTGTGCAGCTAAACTTCAATTTTTTTCTACTTTTTTCTCATTTAATTGTTTTTATTCGACACAAACAGTTAACATTACTGAGATATTATAGTGTACCTATAATAAGTATGGAGAGACATCAAAAGCTTATGTCCATTCCTCTACTGCGGTTTGTGCTTTCCAGCATTAACGTGACATTTATCGATACCAAAGGTGATACACCAATCATTTCACATAATGAAACATGGATCATCCAGAAATGTCAAAATATTGATTACCTTTGGAGAAAATCAGCTCACAATTAGATGAACAGAGCGTTGCATTCTTAAAATATATGAACTGGAAGAATGTCAGCTTTGTTATGGCAAATACAAAGCTAAGATATACTAATATTGAAACACGAATATTACGAAATCAAACATTGAAATAAACTCGTTGTTAGAAGCTCGTTGATCTTTCATATGCATAAGGTGTTAGTATTGGAATGCAGGTAAATTCCACAAACATGTGAACAGATAGTATTTCATGCTATAAACTAATCAGAATTTCCCGAAGTTCTCTCCATTTTAGCCCAAATCGATTATTCTATTACACTTACCGTAACCATTTCTACATCTGAAGTGAACTCTTGTGTACTTTGTTTCTATGACTATCTGGATTATTTAATGTTAACAAAAAAATGTTAATGACGATGGAAAAGTTTGGTCTGAATTTCTTGTAAAGCTACACGAGAACTATCTGTGCTAGCAGTCCCTAATTTAGTAGTGTAAGACTAAAAGGAAGGCAGCTAGTCATCACCACCCACCACCAACTCTAGGGCTACTCTTTGACCAACGAATAGTGGGATTGACTGTGAAATTATAACGCTCCCACGGCTGAAAGGACGAGCATGTTTGATGTGACGGAGATTCGAACCCGTGACCCTCGGATTACGAGTCGAGTACCTTAACTGCCTGGCCATGCCGAGCCCGATGGAAAATACCGAGTAAAATCCGTAAAGCATGGAATGTAGTTTTGCCACAAAGTATGTAGAACATTTCTTTAAACCTTTAATATCATAAGCAGGTTTTGGTTTTCAAACCTTGAAAGAACAAAATGATAAGCTTAGCCATTCAATTAGTTGCTTTATCATACTTTGATGAACTAACTTTAATACTAACCTTTGTTTATTATGTTAAACGTTTAGCTTTTATCAGTAATTTCTGATTTGATATTACCACATGTGATAAAAATATTCTTTATTCAGTTATACATTCAGAAATTATTTTCATCTTTTTTTCTTTCATTTTGTTCATTTTGATAGTACGTTGCAACTGCTTTATCAAATTAATGGTATTGTTTTATTTGTTGTTTTCTTGTTTTGTTTTCTTTTGAATTTTGCGAAAAGCTCCACGAGAGCTATTTTCTCTGGCCCTCTCTAATTTAGTATTGTGAGAAGAGGGGTAAGAAAGCTAGTTATCACCACCCATCACTAACTCTTGAACTACTCTTTTACCAACGAATAATGGGATTGACCGTGACTTGTAATGCCCCCACGGCTGAAAGGGCGAGCATGTTTGGTGAGACGGAGATTCAAACCAACACCCCTAATGGTATTAATTGGACTTTACTAGTTTTATTAATGTTACAAGAGATTCGTTAAATTCTATTAATTCTTTATTAATTTCTATTGGTGCTACAAGAGAATTATTAAATTTATAGTATTTTTGAAACTTTACTAGTTTTTATTAGTGTTAGAAGTGATTTATTAAATTTATGGTATTGTTCAAATTTTAGTACTGTTACATTGGTGTTACGTTCAACGTATGGTTCAGTATTATGATGTTTATACTACCACATTGTTTAAGTGTATAGTTAGGGATATTACTCAAGGGAGAAATACTGTCAGGGGCGAAGATTTTTTACACCCAATGGGAGGGGTGATTTTTGCAACCACTTATGTGGACTGTTCAATTTGCAAATTGGTAATCTCTGATTACGTGAACCTGAAAGCTGTAAACATGCAGTCACAGAGTAATCTTGTTGCTACGATACTTGAATGTATACTTAGGCCTATTGACTGATACTTACGAAGTTACGAACTATAACATAGATCGAAAAGCTTAGAAGCACGCCTATATTAAAGATGTACATTTCGGCTACTGGAAAAGCCTACATCTAGGCCTAATTATGTAATTCGATTGGTAAGAACACGAGAATCACAAGAACAAACACAATTTGTAGGCCTGTGATGCAATAAAACAATTCAACAGATGGGGATGTATACCCCCAGGATCTACGCCCCTGTCATTTTTCTTACATTCTGAAAAAATTGCCACTCCATGACGTCATCGTGTTTAAACTCTACTAAACGTTCTTCTCATTTCGAATATCGTTGCACAAAACTACTTGAAATTTCCTTGTTACTAAAATAATGCTGTTCTGTTTGTCTGCTAACTCTTCCACCATATTTCGGACTTCAGATGACTAAATATTGCTTTTGCAGATACTCCTGCACCTCAGAGGATTTTTCTTTTATTCAAGGTCAATATTTTACTGACAAATGCAGGATTCTTTGTTGTAACCCAACCGGTCTAAAGAGCTCTGGTTTGAGTGAAACACGTAGTCAACATAAGCTACGGAGAATAAAATGTGATTGGAATAATACTATTATACGCTAGCTTTCCTAATTTTTCAAAATTCCTAAAGAAATAAATCAATAATGTAGTGTTTAAAAATATAATAAGCCTATTACTATTATCTTATGACAAAATTTCTTTCCGTCACAACCATCGAGATCCGAGATCATGTTTCTTCTAAGCCATTTATAATTATTCCAATAGCTTTGTCATCGTGATCTTTTAAGCCATTGTAGTCACTTCAAGTTGTTTTTCTGTTGAATCACTCCAATTCGTACTATCGCTCCTGAATGTCGTTCTGTTGAATTATTCAAATTAGCATACGGCATGAAAGCGGCCTACTCTCAATACTTTAAAATATCTAATGTATTGCATACAGTCGAATTATTTCAATTTGATATATGAAATTAATAATCCATAAGTGTTTTAATAAAGTAAAATTAATTAATTTAGTTGTACTTCTCCAACAATATACTGTTTGGTTTGACCTTTACTTTGAAACTTAATGGAAGTAACTTATTCTGGAAAGTTAATACATTTATTTTTGAGAAAGCAGCAGCAAAAAAAATTATATACATGACTAATCTGTTGAACTGAAATTAGCGTAATAAATTGTTTACAATTTGTTTTAATAAATGTATTATTATAACCGTTAGATAAATATTAGAGATATATTATTTCATTCAGAATATGAATTCTTGCATACAAGACTTTTTTCTTATATTTCGTCAAACACGTCTTCCAACAAATACAGGAAATACTTTATGAGTGGTAACTTCACCACTATATAAATTGGTCAACGTATCTTTCAACATAGACAGCAAATATTTCATGGGTGGTAACTTCATCATGAAATAAACTGATTAACGTACATTTCAATAAATACAGGAAAGTGGTAACTTCACCATAACATAAATTGGTCAACGTATCTTCCAACAAATACAGGAAATACTTAATGGCTTATAACTTCACTGTTTTATAAATTGGTCAACTTATCTTCCAAGAAATACTTCATGTGTGGTAACTTCACCACTATATAAATTACTCAACGTATCTTCCAACCAATAAAGGAAATACTTCATGGGTGGTAACTTCACCATTATGTAAATTGGTCAACGTATCTTCCAACCAATAAAGGAAATACTTCATGGGTGGTAACTTCATCACTATATAAATTGGTCAACATATCTTCCAACAAATACAGGAAGTAGTTATAAAAACTTCAACACCCAAGTTTAATAAACCTACAATGGTCTTCCATTTGTAACAAAAGTTATTAAAAATTGTTTGTGAGGTTGTATGTTTTTAACTTAAAACTACAGGATATGCTAAATGAGTCCTGTTCACAACTGCGAATTGAACCCAAATTGCTAGTTCATAAACTTACTGCTGACATATTCGCTTGAAGGCATTTAAGAAGAAAACTTTAGCACAAAAGTGGCACTTCTCTTTCTTTCTGAATTATCAAGTTGCTGTTTTTTACTTTTTCATTTAAAGATACTTTACTGAAAATTTCAATATAAATATTGGGTTGAGGAATAATTCGTGAGCGTTTTTTCAAGTTAAACAAATATATTCATAAATGAAACGCTTTCGCAAAATATTTCATGTCATTTGGTAGATAATTTTTTGCTCTAATAGATGGTGTGTTTGATTTTCATATGTCTTTAATTTTTGCTTTCATTTTCAGCTCATTAAATGGCTGTCAAGTGGACAAAATCGAGCATTTTCGACACCATCTGCTTTTCGCATTTAATTTCATGCAATTTCGTTTAAAACGTTTGTTTGTTTTGAAATTTCGCACAAAGCTACTCGAGGGCTATCTGTGCTAGCCGTCCCTAATTTAGCAGTGTAAGACTAGAGAGAAGGCAGCTAGTCATCACCACCCACCGCCAACTCTTGAGCTACTCTTTTACCAACGAATAGTGGCATTGACCGTCACATTATACGCCCCCACGGCTGGGAGGGCGAACATGTTTAACGCGACGTGGGCGCGAACCCGCGACCCTCGGATTACGAGTCGCACGCCTTACGCGCTTGGCCATGCCAGGCCTTCGTTTAAAACAATGCATACTATATACCTAGGTATTACATGAAATAAAGTATCATAATAAATGTTTTGGGTGTAATGTGTTCATGCATTGAAGTATTGTATAGTCTTGCATGTAATGCTTGAATGAAATTATTTAAAAACGCTCACGAATTATTCCTCAACCTAATATCATTATTCGAACATTCAACTTAAAAAGATTTATTTAAGCAGGCTGTTTTAGCTCTGAAGTTAATTTTCCATCTTTTAATGCATAGCGATAAGCTTGAGCGCTCTTAACACTTAGTGTCGACACCAAAAAAACGTGAATATTTTATTTCTATGTGTGACAGGGTTAAAGAAAAGTAAATAAGTTTTTTGAACATTAATACTTTATCATAGCTGACTTATAAAATCATAATCAGCAGTGGTTTCAGATAGAAATATTTAATAGAAAAGTCAAACTCTAAGAGTTTGTTTGAATTTCGCGGAAAGCTACTCGAGGGCTATCTGCGCTAGCCGTCCCTAATTTAGCAGTGTAAGACTAAGGGAAAGGCAGCTAGTCATCACCACCCACCGCCAATTCGTGGGATACTCTTTTACTAACGAATAGCGGGATTGACCATCACATTATAACGCCCCCACTACTGAAAGGGCGAGCATATTTGATGCGATGGGGATTCGAACCTACGATCCTCAGATTACGAGTCGATCACCTTAATCCACCCGACCATGGCGGGCCGCAACTCTAAGAGAATTATGAACGTATTCATAATAGTACTATATTAGTAAGTTTTATGTATAACCTTACAGTGTAATCTTATTACATTGCAATGTTTTAAAAATAAGGTGGAATTCCCTATAGTCGCAGATCTTGAAATTCTTTTAGGCAAGATGAGAGTGCATTAATCTATGAGGCCTTTTGTTTTTCCTTTTCTTTAACTATGTTTTTGTGCGACAGCAATACCAAGCGCGAGGCGCACGTGTACCCGATTCAAGCTTATTACTCATTAAGATCTCTACCAGCCTACCCTCGAACTGAAATTCTTTTAGGCAGGATTAGAATAAATTAATCTATGAGACCTTGGGCGTGGTCAAATACATAAATCGAAAGGGTTTGGCCTCTTGAGTCCAAAACTGCAATTAGATCACAAATCGGTTAGAGATGAAGGAACTATGAGGTAAAAGTTTGTATTTGGAAAACAAAAAAATAATTAAGAGCCTTTCCTATCTATGAACCACTATGCCACGACTGAAAATGCTTATAGTGACTGGTATGTAATATCTCCAAATAATAAAATTTAAAACAACATTTGTTACAGAAATGATAAAGGGAAACACGATCATAGCTTTTAAACGATAAAACTAACAAATATCGGAATAGATTGTAATTATTAGTTCAAATCATTTTTAAGCTCTATCTCCTTTAGAAGTCCGTAAGAGCATGTGTTAACAGCTGAATTGTAAAAGTTAGTTTATAGTGTTAAATGGCTTGCTATTTCTACATACACTATGACATATGAGACAAAATATTTGCATAAAAATCTTAGTCATCTGATGAACCATTAGCAGATCTTACACTGGATGCGTATACCAAATAAAATAAGTAATGTAATTATTTCATTAATAATTAAACAGAAACCTTTAATTATTTCTCAATTTTCTATTCTTACTGAGTATTTAATGTCTGGTTTAAATGTAAATGATTGCAGAGGACACAAAGCACTAGTTCTACAATATGAAATATAAACATGACGTCCTCCGTGTATATCAGAGTTACCAGCCAAACTACTGATGCTTTTCAAGCTTCCAAAAACAAGTGCTAATTACCAACATCTGCAACCTGCCTGTCGTCTGCACTGCCTCTGATGCCTTGGATCATCGCATAATTTCTGCCTCGTAGAGCGTGTCGCGATGAACTGGAATACATCTCATGATGCATACTTCAAAAGAATGGATAAAAACAAATGTCAAGAACATGTGAGAAATAGCACTTTCCAACAAACCTAATGATGTTGCTACGATGAAAACTTAGAAAAAGCAAAAACACGTCACTACCCTCAAACAGCTTTGTGCGAAATTCTACATATATTCAAGCTGAATCCATGTACTTGACTGACTAAATCCATAATTTCTCAGTTTGCAAGAAACATCATATCTACCCAAAATAACTAATTGCTTTTACACAACCTTTGCACATTGTGTAATATTGCATCAATACAATTCCCGCAAGCAGAAAAGACATTGTTTGAAAATAGCAATAGAATAAATATAGCTAAAATGAAATAATCTTAATGGATTTCTCGACTACATGTTACATAAAATCTGCACGGAAATAAAATAAATATCATAATATCACGACTTTATCTTTAAGATCTGAAATCAGTATTAGTAGCTCATCTGAAATGAAAGAAAATATTAAATATCTATTGTTTTCCGGTAGTTTTATTTAAATATGTTTTATTTATACATTTGAACTACATTTACATGAATGAATGGTGAATAACTGTGATATTTAATTTTAAGTTACTTTTTGAACTTGTGACTCTGTTAGAGGTTGTATTGATTTAGTTTCCAGTCCCGACTTTTGCTATATAAAGCCAAAATTCTTGACCACTGATTGTCTAATTTTAGACTTTTTGAAGTCATTATAGTACCTTGACCATCGGGATTATGGCACTCCAACTCGCAACGTACAGGTTATGAGCTCCAATCCATCACTGAATATGTTCGCGTTTTCAGCCTTGAGGGCATTATACTGTTTAGTCAATCCCTCGTTTAGTTGATAAAGAGTAGCCCATAAGTTGACAGTGTATAGCATCAACTAGCTACCTTCCCTCTGGTGTATTACTTCCGAATTAGGGGCATCTAACAAGCATAACTACTGAATAGCTTTATATAAAATTCAACAAATGAGCAAACAAGCTTGACCCTTGCTATTTACAATATGTAATAAAACATATTGGTTATCAAGTGCGTCCATGAAAATCTGACTTAAAATTCAGGTTATACCAGACTAGTGGAGATTTTAATAACTGTTTTAACAGTGTTATTTTGTTGGGTGGAAACATTTAAATTATCAGGTGAAAATAATTTGAAGTTCAGTCCATGTAATAACAAGAAGTTTATTTCTTCCTTAACATTTTTACAAGGTTGCACACTGAGATGTGAGCATGGTATGGGCTGTTGGTTAGGGCATTCGATTTGCAATCTGCAGATCTAGGTACAAATCCCCGTTATTGAGCATATTAATTTTTCAGCCATTATGGCCTCATAATTTTTAATCCAATTATTCATTGTAAAATAGTAGTCCAAGAGTTGTCGGCGGGTGGCGTTAACTAGATGTCTTCTCTCTAGTTTTTCACTGCTAAACTGGGGACAGCTAACGCACATAGCCCTCGTGCAGCCTTACTCTACAGTCTACATCTACCATTCATTCTAAATGTCAGGATAGCAAGTAGAAAGAATGGTCAGACCAATCAAAAAATCCTCAGAACGGGACATGCTACTCTTATACAAAAAAACACACAAAAAGTTACCTACAAACACAGTACATTTACCGTTGAAAAATAAAAATATTACAATACATGTACTTCTAAGCAACAAACTACACACTGCACTACTGGGCACCATCATCTCCCAAACAACAAATATATTATTAGAGGCGACCTCAATAGCAAAAACGCTATTTTTGGTTGCAGATTCATACCTACATACTAAACGACACAACACCAACACATGTCACTCCAGTGATATACGAGACATGTTTATATCTTCACCAACATTAATAAACAACTTTCTTGCTTTCAACATAGGAGAAGATTTAAGACTCTATCTCTCACCACACCAAAATAAAACAAAACATAAAGAAAAAGTTAACTACAAAAAGTTAATTGGAAGAAATATGTGGAGATATGAACAGAGCTTCTCCAACACGAAACTATCACAACAGACACTAATAGCCTGGACATAAACAAATACTGTTTAGTATTGTCAAATAGCCTCATTAGAACAGCAGGAAGAGTATCAATGAATACTCACATATTCAACAAACGAAAGGAATGAAGAAAAGTAAGAAGATAACATATAAGAATCGGTGACCGACATTAGGCTGTTAAAATCACAAATAAACTCAAAAACAGATCCGAAGATTTCTGGTCCCTATAAAAAAGTCACAATGTCAAAGAAAACAACTATTACCACTTAACCTACACTTATACATAGTAATAAACTAGCATATACGAATAAAAAGAATGCACACGCCTTTGAATAACAACTCGATAAAATATTCAAAATGCTCCCCTAGTAGCACACCTATATGTCTGCGTGCAATTTAACTATTTTTCGCTTACTAAGTTATATAAGTACATACATATGGTATAATGTTAGTTTTAATTTAAATCATAAGATGTACATTATTAATACTTTGGAGAAAGGAAATTCACACGAGTTTGGTTTATTTTGAATTTAGCGCAAAGCTACTCGAGGGCTATCTGCGCTAGCCATCCCTAATTTAGCAATGTAAGACTAGACGGAAGACAGCTAGTCATCACCCAACACCGCCAACTCTTGGGCTACTCTTTCACCAACGAATAGTGATATTGACCGTCACATTATAACGCCCTCACTGCTGAAAAGACGAGCATGTATGGTGTGACTGGGATTCAAACCTACGACTCTCACATTACGACTCGAGCGCCTTAACCACCTGGCCATGCTAGGCCAATTTTTTTGTTATCAGTATAATTTGATATTTAGTGTCAGAAGTTTTAATTACACAATACAAAACAAATAATGGATAATATTATTACACAAATCATGCATCTGATATCAGCCATATGATCTGATAATATTATTACACAAATAACGCATCTGATATCAACCATGTGATCTTATAATATTATTACACAAATCATGCATCTGATATCAGCCATGTGACCTGAAGAGCAAATTATTAATAATTTAGACTACAAATTTGTCTTACGTGTCAATTTAAAGGGAATAACAGGGTAAATTATGGCTAAGCCTCAAACAGAACATTTAAATGTCATACAAGGATGAGTCTTTCAAAAGTAGTGTTCAAATTCGTTTACAGCTTACAATGGATAGTTATGTTACTTTTATAATAAGTAGAACGTTTCGGTTACTAGTGCGGTCATTTTCAAGTACAACCTTATTTTGTTCTGTGTTTGTACTTGAAAACGGTCGCACTAGTGATCTAAATTTTGTACTTTTTTCTAATCTATATAAATAAACGTCAGTACGTGTGTGTGTGTCTGTTTCTTACATCTTTCTACATTTCTTGACCAATGAGCACCACTCTTGATACATCTTGGCGTGATGAAGACATGAGGTGGGTTGGTACCAAACTAATTTCATGCTGATATCCTTCTTAAAAATTGAAGGTTTTTTCAGTATTTGTACCTCTATGTATTTTTATTGCACTTTTAATGTTTATTTTGTTAAACAAAAATAGAAGCACAATTTCCTATCCTTTATCACAAAAGGGTTTTTATTTCATCCGTCCAAAGGATGGGTACTCCAGCTAGTATACACTACTTACCTACCACCCACTATAAGCTTGAAGAGAACATTTAACTGTTCCAACCTTGTGAAGAGCACGATCAAAACCAGCTGAAGCTGACCAATCAATATAGATTATAGAGAACTGGCAACAAATAGAAGAATGCGGAATCAGTTTCCCAACCAACACAAGCCCTGTTGCTCAGACTCCTGGACGAGACAGAACATCATTCCCAACAAAAGTGAGTGACCATTATCTTCTGATTCTGGCTCTCTCTAATTGTTAGCTATCTTTTCCATTACAGTGTATAATGTGCTTGCTTAATTAAAATATAATGAAAATATCCCATCATGGAACACACACCACCATTCAGCCAGGGTAGGAGGGGGGGAATTATATTGTGATGGTCACTCTCATTATTTAATGGTAAAGAGCATTTCAGGAGTTGGCGGAGGGTATTGCTGGCTAGTTGCCTTCCACATAGTATATTACTTTAAAATTAGAAATTTCCAGCACAGGCAGCGCTAGAATATTTTTAACCGAAATTCAACAATAACAACACAGTAAATATAATCTAATTGGTCTAATCTTCTTAAAATACTATAAAACACAATAACATAAGGAGTAAAGCTCCTGTTCATAGCAAAGATATATTTATACAATATTATTATCACGAAAAATGAGTTATATTTGTTTTGGAATAACATGCGCAATAATAAGAATACTGTCTGTTAAAAATATCGAAGTTATTGGCTAAAAATGGTGTTAAGGTAAACACCATTTATTCGACCTAATTTTAATTCTTATTACTAACAGTTATTCTACAAACAGAACATATCACTTCATTAAAACAAATTAAAGTATTTCAAAGACACTATTCAGATTCATCTGTATTGTTTACGAGGAACAGTACTTTTTCAGATCTTATTTTCACTTAAGTTTTAACCATTTCTTACACATGTCATGTAGTTTTCCTTCAAGTTCTTTCGCTGCAAATGTATTTGCAATCTATGAAATACAGTTTGCTTTCCATTAATCTAATATCATACGAAAGACGTAGGAATACATTTTACAGCTTTACATATTAGTTTAATAATTTATAACTCTCTACATTGTATAATTTAGTTCCTTTTCTATTTTCCTTAGAGGAACACCATCACAGTTTTATCTTGATTGTAATAATGTAAGAGTAATGTACTTTGAGAGAACTTTAAAATTTTTAAATTATTATCGGTTGATGAATATCGTGGAGTTTTACTATTATGATTTTCTTAATAACATGGTATCGGAAAATTAAAAATAAGTGAAACAAAGCCTTTCATTTAATTAACTATTTACGAAGAAAAATTATATTGTAATAGCATGAATTTGTATATATTTCTATCCCAGCCAATGCTAATGGTGATATTATGTGAATTTTCATGATAAAAATAATCATTACGATACTAAAACAAAGGCCTATTATCAAGCCGAGTCAGAAGAGAGGGAAATTCCTTACGGATTCATAATTCACAGAAACAAATCCTGAGCTAAATGGGTTCCGAATTATGTTTTATTTACCAGCATTTTACATATATTAAATCTTGTAATGCAAAATTATTGTTCTGTAAAACAGTTGAAAAAAAATTCCATTTTAAGTAATTGGATAGGAGCGATTAATGTAACATTTTCTTCTTTCATTCATTAAAAATAAATTAGATATGAAAGTCCATGAGAAGACTGTCGAATAAGTATATTTTGCTGTTAAGCACAGAGCTACACAATAGATTATCTATGTTTTGCCAACTACGGGTATCGAAATCCGGTTTTTAGCGTTAAAAGTATTCAAACTTACCGCTGAATCATTGGCAGTTGTTGAATAAAATCGGAATATTTCTTTAATCACCCGCATTCATTTCTATAATTTTGCTTTGATACAAACATTAACAAGTCTTAACTACACAATCATCTATTGACAATTAAATCAGAACTTTTCTATCACGTGTTTCTACTAATTACGTCAAATAAATCTTACATTAAAACATTTATTAGAAGATCGTATAAAGAACTTATTTTGTAACTTCACATTCAAAAGTAGTAAAAGTTCTGAACATGTAAATAAATTACATCAGAATTAACCACACAAACAACCGTGTTAACTATGTATTTTAAAATTTCTGTCAAAAATGCAATAAACATTTTCCTTCTCGTGTGTATTAAATCTTTTCTCATTTTTTCTTCTATTTTTGAACAACATAAATTTCAATTTTATAACACATTGGGTTTCGTCTTTGTGACATTTTTCAGCACAAATTCATATACAGTGAAACGTCATTCAACAAAACATTACAATGTAAACATGAGTGAACTTTTGGCCAATCACTTTCTCCTCTATTACAACAGTTTACACAGAAACGGTGATATCCAGGTAAACGACATTGAATTCATACGTGAAAAGTGTCTTTCTTAAAGCAAAACTATATTGGGCTATCTGCTAAGCCTACCAAGGGAAATCGAACCCCTAATTTTTGCGTTGTAAATCCGTCGACTTACTGCCGTACCAGCAGTGTGCTGTGTGAAAAGATAAATTAAAGTAGAACATGTTAAACTTATATCAACTTCTCTTATCTTTTTTTTTTATTTTAATTATAGGAAGAACTACATTTATGAATTTTTAGCGTGATGTTTGAAAGCAAAAGAATGATTAAGTTTACAAAAACCGTAAAATTGAGACTTAAGGCTAAGGTTTTCAAAATACGTAACAGTCAGTGTTACAACTTAATTTTCTCATGGTGAATGAGCGACAGAAAAACTGATTTGACAGGTTCAGTTGGTGTACTAATAGATCAGTTCTTTCAGTTTAGATATGAATTGATATATCTCCGATTGCACCTTACAAAGGATATTACAAAAATTGTCATATTGCATCTCACAATCAGTCCTCAATCCACTAATTTCAAGTTAAGTGATAAAAACTAGTATTTAATGTGTTACCTGTTTACAATAAACGTTTAAAGGTGAAACACATTTCAAGCAAACAACACTTATTTGTTAGGTTTTCGAAATACGTTATGCAAACATCTTTTTTAGATTCTTAGAACTGTGGAAAGATAAGATATCACTAATAATATTTTTTAAGTTAATTTGGATGTGTTAAATACAAATATTTAGGCTAAAAATTTTTTTTTTAGGAAAGATTCAAGGTGGATAAGCAAAATATTGTTCTTATCTTTCCACAGTTTTAAGAATCTAAAAAAGATATTTGCATATCGTATTTCAAAAACCTAACAAATATCTTTTTTAGATTCTTAGAACTGTGGAAAGATAAGAACAATATTTTGCTTATCCACCTTGAATCTTTCCTAAAAAAAAAAGAAAATTTTAGCCTAAATATTTGTATTCAACACATCCAAATTAACTTAAAAAAATATTATTAGTGATATTTAACGAAAAATACCCCTACTTATACAAGAGTTACAAAGTTAAATCAGTTTGGTTGTTGTTTTGAATTAAGCACAAAGCTACACAATGAGCTATCTGTGCTCTGCCCACTACGGGTATTGAAACCCTGTTTGTAGCGTTGGAAGTCCGCAGATATACCGCTGAGCCACTAGGGGGCTAAACCCGTTTGGAAGAATAAGAAGTACACTATCTTTAAAAGCAGGAGATAATGCAAGCATTTTACATAAGACATGAGGTATGTATCATTTATAGCTTTAAATTATCAAAATGTAGCATACGATGCGTGTAGCAATAACGATTATTGTATTGCTTATATTTTAGTGCATGAACATAAAAGTAACAATATGTAAACTCGACAAGTAGAAGGAAAAATTCTTATTAATTATTTGCTACTGAACTTAACATCAAGAAGAAGCAAAGCTAAAAACGTATTAAATGTATCAACACACCTGTAAATTTACAATATACAGGAAACGATGAAGAGTGAATTATCACGCTGTTTACACACACACACACAAATATAACCCTAGAAATACATATTTTATATTACCTCGTTTTAGTAAATACAGAGTTGAGTAATTTATATTACAATGATTTTGAAGTCTTGCCACTTCATTACAATTCACTTCGCCGCGTTTGATTATGCTCTATCTCATGACCGGTGATCTTGAAAATAGTCCTGAAAGGGAGTTTCCATTGCAAAATGTTCCTTCGTAAAGCTTTCATGTTCAAACTACAAAATTTCTTCCTTCCGACTTTCTATAACCCATCTAGCATACAAGAGTGAGTATTCACCCAATATTCTTTCACTTTGACCACACAGAAAACCTATTTTTTGTGTGGAATAACATGAACATTGATTTTACTCTTCAGCTTCCTGAGATATACGATGGTTGAAGATAAAAGTATGGCTGAAAGCCTTGTCTTAGCAAACTCATACCCTGTTGATCTCGTTTACAAAGAGAGATCATTCTTTATTACGTTATGTACTGTTGTCTGAGATATGCTAACGGTTTTTCCGCTGATTTGTATGCTCGTTGCTCGCACCTGTCATATGGCGCCCCACAACTGGGGTACAACTTGTTGCACGTCCTGAATCCCCACGATAATCCATATTTCTTTGTTTTCCAATACCATCAAGAACAATAGATATTCTCGTCTTAGAAATTCTAAATTCCCGATTTAAACTCACCTTTATGATCTGAAGACATGAATATTTTGCCTGAGGAAAAGCTGTTACATATCCTTCTCAAACATGATTAATTTTCAGTGGCATTACACCACCTAAAATACGTCAAAGAATGTCAAAATATAAAAATGTAACATGCCGTTCCATTTTAACTTCAAATCATCTGTAGTTTGTAACACGACTTGGTGATTTACATATTCAAACTCGTTTTAATATAACATACTCGGTCCTATGTAATATTGAAAAACATACCATTCACACCTATATCTATTCCAAGAAGTTCATTTTATACGCTTTACTTCTTTTAATCAATAAACATAGGTTAATGACCTACACTTTTTTGGCAAACTTCCAAGTAAATAGTTCTTTCTTGTTTTCGTTTTTCAATTCGCAGACTCTCTTGAATAACACAAGGTATCATTATTCATCCTAACGATAAATGCTTGAAAATAATTGCTCAAACACTTGTTTTGTCTGGACGCTAATAGTATCTTACTTCTATCTTTAAAACAATGAATTGTAACATTTTAAATCGTGATTAGTGTATTTTCCCAGGATGTTTAATTAACAAAAAACACTTGCGTGAGGTTTCTAATATAGATGTCTGTAGTTTATATAATAAGAATCATTCTAAAGTAAACAGAAATAATTTTATCTAATAATTTTATATGTGTAATTACACTATTTTGCATTATTGTGTGCTAGCTAAGGTACCCTTACCCCGGACGGAAGTTATGTAAATTCATGGTTAATGTAAGGTTATCTTAGGACATGAAAAGCTGTTTCGTTATGTATAATTTAAAAAAAAAACATCCACAAAAATAGCAAAATACAAAATGTGAAACTGTAAATTTGAATGTATCTCCTCATGGGCCCAATAAACCTTTATGTCAAATTAGGTGAAGATCCATCAAAACGTGCAAAGTAGTAGTAGAAATAAAAACTGCAGAATGCAAAAAATTTAAAACTTGTATGTATATATCCATGGACTTAATGAACCTCCATACTAAGTTTGCGAAGTATTTACATGGACATACAACAGACAGTACTATTATTTTTGTATAGATGGCGCCAATGAATTAGATCTGCGTATGGTGTATTTAAGACGTCATATCTGCACACTGAGAATAGAAAAAAAATCTCCGTGAAAGGAAACGGAAGCGAAGCAGAAAAATCATGAACCTTATTGCAAATATACGTGCACACAGAATAAAAATATCGCAAAGTTAGAGTTGCACATCGCTTAATAAAACCTTTTTTTTTCCGCTATCGTTCAAGCAAGAGTTCCATTATAGTGTGATGACCGTCAATTACTGAAAACATACTAATTATAACTAGATGACACATCTAAGTATTTTCAAAATGTTTGAAACAACATATTGCTGAAAAAAATCAGTTTGAATGAAAAACTGAATACAAAAGACATGGATAAGACTGCTTAGTGGTTATATTGTCACTTTCAACTATCAGTTGTTTAGTAGTAAATCTGTCCAAAATATGTTTCTAAATACTTAGCTGAACGAATAAAGCTTTTGCAAAATTTAAGTTAAACGTATGTCTGCGAAAACGTTAACGTAATAAACGCATAAAATTACATAAACTTTGGTTTGTATTTGAATTTCGCGCAAAGCTACAAAAGGGCTACTGCGCTAGCCATCCCTAATTTAGCAGTATAAGACTAGAGGGAAGGCAACTAGTGATCATCACTCATCACCAACTTTTGAGCTACTCTTATACTACCGAATAGTGGGATTGACTCGACATTATAACGTCCCCACCACTGAAATGGCAAGTTTATTTGGTGTGTGGGGATTTAGACTCGCGACTCTCAGATTACGAGTCGAGCACCCTAACCTCCTGGCCATGTCGGGCCCGTAAACTTAGGGGAAAACTCCACCCTATTTCAGGATATTTTGTATAGTGTAGACACTGTTTGATAAATGTTAACAGAAAATAAACGTAAAACTAACATCAAGTACAATTGATGTACAAAAACAAATAATTTTAAAATTAATTTTAATTTTATTTACAGACAAATAAACGACTAAAATCCATAAAAAGAGACCATAGATCTTATATGTTTCACATTGTTTCTTAGGAATATGATAATAATACTTTACATAAATTATACCACTAAAACATCTAACAAGCGCATAAGAGTTTTTACAGCCTTATATAAATGAAAAGAGTGAATATTTTTGTATCATAAGTATATATTATAAACATTTTGAACTCTGCACAAAGCACACCAGTAAATTTCTTATCTTACTATTGCAACAAACTATAAGATAAATGCTTTAAAATTTATCCAAAGCATATCTATAGAATTTCTTTAAATCTCAAATAATATGGATCAGTACTTTTTATATTTTACATTAATAAACATATGTTATTTGTTTGTTACTTATTACAAAGCTACACAAAAGCTTATCTGCGTTATGCCCACCTTATGTATCGAAACCCGACTTTTACATTATAGGCCTTTGGACTTGCTACTAAGACGCTGGGAAAATAAATATACAAGAAATGACTTCTAGCCTGAAACAAAGCAGATTAGTATAATTCGTGTTATCCTACATGTTTTACATCTAATAAAATCAACCATTTATCTGGAACTTCACATGCGACTTCATGTCCGACAACACATTTTACGAATTATATTTATAGCATTTATCGTCCTATTTATCACACTCTAAACTGTATCCTGTGCTCATTAGAAAAACAATTCTCTCAATACTTTCTAAAACCCATATACAGGTCCCCATACCCAAAGTACAACCCTGTGCGTGTGTGTAAATGTGATACGAAAACATACTTTCACACCCGTAAACGTTCTTTAGTGATATAGTACATAAATATCTGATAATGCTCGTTACAAAATTTCATGCGAGTCCTTAGATAGTGGAAATGAAATAGAATTATCATTGATAATTTCAGTTCAAGTGCTAATGTTTTACGTATTTCATTTAATAATATACAACTGCTTTATACGTGCTCATCTAGCACGTATCACAGTCTGTACCAAGTATTTGCTGCCACCTCAATACGTTGATGTCTCATATTACTTGATATGTCAGGAAGTAAGAGTTATAATTCTCTTTCCTTTGTAAGCAATCATCTAACTACCACAACTACAGTGGAATTTAACAGTTAGCATACGACATTCTGTAGACATCCTAACATGAACCACCACAGGGTAACTTAGAATGCAAGGATTGTGACTTTCTTGTAATCAATAATACGTCAGTCAACGGACTGATTTAAATACCAGCTCACCCTTAATCTCAGCCATAGTAGATATTGATTATGATGACAGATCTAATTCTAGACAAATTCTGATATTCCATAATCATCTCATTCTCCTCTAGCTCATTATATGGCCTGACCCACAAATCTCCTAAGTTAGTTCAACCAGTGCATCTGAGATATACCAGTGACTATTGCTCTGCCTACTACATGTGTTCAACATTCATTTGAATGCCAAAATAGTTTTTCTATAAAATAATTTAATTAACTGATATGATTGAAAAAAGATAACGATTATTCGAGCAGTTACTGAGTTTTTTTCATTCTGTTTTTATGTACACAGTCCACAGGTTTTTTTTGTGAATACTGTAGTACATCTGAACTGGGAGGTGAACAAAACATTACATCCGTGGAAAGTGTATTCCCCTCCAACTATTGACAACTTTAGCAAACAAAGTGTTGTTTTTTTCTCTGTCGCCCTACACATCTCTGTTCCTTTAAAATATCTTTCATCTTCAGTCAAACTAAATAAAACTTTCTCAGAAATAAAATCCATAAAATATTAACAGTGTGATGCCAAATCAGCGAAACTGTAAACATTTTAATTTCTTACTTAGTGTGCTAGTCTATGAATGCTGTGTTTTTCAAAGAATTTGCAAGCACTTCATTCCTACTAATTATGAAACCGAATAATTTCTCATGAGTACGCAGAAATTTCAAGCTTGCTTTACTTATCCATTAGGAAGTCACTCCCTGATTCTTAGCAGCATATTGTTAACTATGAGGCTAAGCACCAGTATTCTATCCAAATGGTTGAAGTATATCTCTCTCAGCTGAGCCTTCTCAATGCTCACTCCATCAGCACCTCAAAAGTCTCAGGTATGCATGCATGAATGGCATGACACACACTAAATACAAGATATCTAAAGTATTGAAAACATAAGTATCATAACCCAATTTAAAGTATCGGGAACTGGAATAAAAATCCATGAGTCTTTTCAAGCACATCCAAATTTAATCTGTGCCTGTTAAAAGAGTCATTCGTGCAGCTTAGTATATTTACACATCTGAACTTCACACAGAATAATAAACCCCCTTCTTTCCAACAGTCACTACTGGTGAATACCAGACAATCTATAATGGTTTTTTCACTCTGTCCCTCAATATTCATCATACTTTAGCGCAGGTCATACCTTAATTGTTGGAGGAAGTCTTTGTGATAGTCATTTTATACTATGGGTACCAACTGTGTCTATAAAATAATATATGATTGTTGTCTGACTCAAACGGCTATCTGGTTGCAAAATGCATTGGTAAAATCAACTAGTAATTTAGTGAGTTCTATCACTCTTTTGAGTGTCAATTGTTCCTGTATTTTTCAAATGATCACCTCAGATGCTCTGGTAGCTCTGTATTTATCCTTTGCTGTGAAACGTTTTGAACACCACGTAACTCAAGACACATAACAAGATCCAGTCATTTATTTTCTGTGCTTATAACCATCCCAAATGGAAGCTGAATAGCTGTCTGTCCATAATTACAACATGCCTGGAACGAAGCCAGCACTAGGAGGTATAACCATCAATTCAAATACAATTTGTTTCCCTGAACAAAAAATGGAGCACTTATTTTATTTCTTGGTTCCATTATCATAACAAAGAGTAGAAAAACCATAAATTTCTCCGAACTAAAGGACTAAAAATACCCCCACCAGGTTTTTAAATTTTTGGAATAAAAATATCTAACCAAATTATATAAAAATTGGTAAGGTCTTTGTGAATAAAGTCTAGTTTAGGATTAGATAGTTTATTGCATCTCCTGTTGCCCATGATATTCTGGGTGATTACTTTTATAGCACGTTTATCCTGAAGATACCAAGTTCAATTCTAGGTCAAAGCTAAACTCATCCATTCAGTAAGAGAATATAAGCCTGAAAACAAGGCCTGAGATGCCAAACAATGTATATGAAACAACTTTCTTCTTTTATTGAATATATTTTAAAGTTTATTGTACTCAAACAAAAGACACAATAACAAGAGAAACTTCTTATTTATTGTAAACAACCTTTAATTATTAGATATCATTAACAAATATCATGCGATATCTGACAAAGGTAACACTGATCTTATTTCAAAAGAATAAATAAATAAATCTTCGTTAGTCATTCCACATTTAGTTGGTTTATAGTAGGAAATGGACTTCTTCACTTTATAAGATAAAACACCAAATAAATACGTTAGTGAATGTCAAACAAGTTGAAGTTGAATAGATATATAAAATAGAACTTTTTAATGTAAAATAAAACGTACAACGTCTAAGACAAAATATTGTATTGTTTCTCTAAATGGTCTTTCATAACAAAAGTTTGAAAACTTTATAAACCAAAAATATGGTTGCTTATAACAATTATAAATCTTCTGTGGGGATAAATAAAATTGCGTAGTCTTATGCTTTCTAGGAAAGATATATAAGTTGTTTATGTTAAAACGCCCAGAACACTATCTAATAAAAGGTAACTGATGCTCCAGTAGTTGTGCACAACTATATGGTAAGCAGTGTAACCACAAAACAGTTAATGCTTGTTGCAAGGGGGTATAAAATCTCTTTTGAAGTACTAGCATCACCCAAAGAGATTTTACCTAAAATAGCATTGCTGCAAATACTGCTTCAACTATCTTCCTATAGTGCAACTGGTTTGACATTACTACCAACTTTCTTAAACCTGGATGCCATCGAAATGGTTTCTATTGGTAATTGGTAATATATATGTGTACACACACACACATATATATATATATATACGAATAGGATCATTTGAAAAAAAATTTAATAAAGTTAACAAAGTAAATATGTTTACAGTCTGTCAATGCCACGGCACGATTTCCATCCTGTGTAGGTGGTGTAAAACATCTAGGTGGTGTAGGTCAAAACAATGGTTTAGCTCGGCTATGAATGCTTTACAGTCACAACCTGTTTCTTAATCATCTGTTTCCTGTACCGTTACCTGCCTGAAATGCTTAAGGAAGCGATCCAACTCTACCTTTAGTGTGTTCTTGAACACAAACAGCATTATCTGCTTAACAACTTCTCCATTCAGCTACAAAAGCAAATACAGATCATCTTCATTGATTCCGCTTCCAACGTATGCCATATCAAAGATGCTAGCTTAAGATGATTTCCAAAGGCCTCAGAATCCTTAGAAATGCATGGTTTCTTTGCTTAATCAACAATGTTTATCATAACAGCACTCGGTTATTTTCTTTTCCTGCTTGCTGAACTTCAGATCCATTAGAATATCTTGTTCAAAAGCTTGGGAATAATAAAACTGCAATTCTTCTCTGTAAAAACCTTGCTAAATAGAGATTCTAGACATGGTCTTCTGCACAAATTTTAAAACTTTAGTGTCCAAGAAGAGTCAAAACAGTAATTACTTTTCAAATTACAGTATTCTCTTAATGCCCAACTTTCCTTTTTTACCATAAATATTTCAGTTGGAAAATACTATTTAAAATTTATCTCAAGTTCCAACTTATTTGCAACAATAGTACAAAGTAGTAAAGGAAAACACATCAGAATTCAGTAACTGTGCAGTAACACATCATTGTAATCATGGCACTAAACCCTACCCAACAAATTCTGTGATATTCTCCTGTGAACTGAAAACAACGGATAAAGTTAAGTAGCCCATTCTAACGAGATGTCTCCCAGGAAATGTATTAAACAGCATACAATTAAACCTGAGAAAATTTGATCAAAGTTTCATGAAGACGCAAAAGCTATTTCTGAATGACGAATGAAAACGTCAGTAAAATTCAACCAATCCAACTGTATACATCAGCCTGTTCTTAATTCTGAGCTACGATGTTTGCACTGGAAAACTATATCTAGCATAAAACTCAATCTCAGAAAAAACTAATTCATCTACAACGTAACGCCCTCAAGTGGATTGGTTACACATTATATAAAAAGGAAAAAAATAGTGTTTCTGATATTTCTACATCTTTACATAATCTTTGCTTATCTCATAAGAACCACTTTAACGAATTATGTCCTCGAGATTGTGTTGCTGGTATCAGCTCCAGGAGAATGGTCCAAAACAATATGTAAACTGGCACAAAGAGTAAATTATCTGAGGTCAAAGTCGATTAACTAGGCACCATAGGTAAACACACATTGAGTTTGAAAACGTTTTACAACTACGTGAATAAATAAGTATCTAATTTTCTAAGACTGAAAAGAAAACCAAAAGCACTCAGTATTCTTCAACTACCACAAACACAAGTATAACTCATCAACTTATATTCACGAGTAAGTTAAAAGCGGTTTAGAAAAGTTGTTATATCTATAGTTCGTTTATTTCAACAATTATTCTATGTCAGTTTAGATTAGGGTAATAAAAGAAAAACGGTATCATTCTTACAATTCGAGTATTAATGGGAGATACAGTTATGTTCAAGATATTCTATTTATAACTATCTTACTGTTTCTTTCAGGCTTGAAAGCTTGTAACTTTTTACTGCATGCCATATCATTACTCGTTGTAACTGTTGTTTTTTAATAAAGCTACACAAAGTGTCATCTGCGCTCTGCCCACCACGAGTATCGAAAACGATTTTAAGTGTTGTAAGTCCGCAAACATACCGCTGTGCCACTGATGACGTCATTAGTCACAAAACAGGGATATCCACCCAAAATATTTTGAAAAGTGCTAATCAGAGAACTTTCAAACCTCCTCTAGTACTTCATACAAAGTGCTAATTAACATGTTGAGTCTTAATAACTTACTTGAGTTTAGGAAAATTAGCAGGCAAAACCTACTTGTAAATGTTTTAGTGTTATATTTTAATGTAGTGCTTTTTCATCATAGTTTGGTCCTCGTTAAAAATATATATAGATGTTCAACTAAGTGCTGTTGAACAATTTCTCTTATAATTTTTACAAACTACATAAAGTATGAAGCAATAGTGTTTTGTAATATTCTCTCTTGGCCATCCAGGAGACAGATAAGTCCATCTGTCTCTTGTTGTCATGACAACACAAGATGAAATGTTCGAGATAGGTGTCTGCCATAAGTAACATCTTGTAAGCTGTATAAGCGAAATAACGAAAGTAAGCCAGACATTCTGGCAACCACAAGCCAGCGTTGTAAAAAGTATAGATTACAGCAATCAATCTCCCAGTTTACTATGTCTTTCTTACCGTAACAACAGCTTTTTGACATTTTTATGAGAGAGGTGTGTCCGTATACGTTTATTAACATGACAAAATAAAAGCCGAGGGACAAAAAAAAAACTAAAGTTTTTTTTTCTAATGACAAAAATTCTAGGGAACGAAGCGAGAAAAAATATTAGGTTCTATTTCTGGATTGTGTTACAATAACTGAACAACGCATTATAGTGTGATGAAATTACAAACACGCATCAACGAACTGAAAGATAAAACATCACAGATTCATTTTAAGATAACGCTGTACAAAAGAAAGGTGTTATACAATTTACAGTTCAATCAGTTTACATTTTACTGAAAAATCAAATAGAATCGTTTGTTTGTAATTAAACACCAAGCTATACAGTGAACTGTGTGTGTTCTGCGCACGGGGATATCGAAACCTGGTTTCTTGAATCAAGTGTACTTTTTGCTTTTGTATTCTAATGTCGCACCTTTGAACTTTTTTTTTTCTTTATGAGGATGAAGTGAGAAGTCATTTTATTTAAGGTGTAATGTGACTAAATTGAAATGTTTTGTACTTAAGGTAAAGCGTAAACGAAGTGAAATATTGTTTATTTAAGTTACAGTGAAAAACATCTTCAGTCAAACTGATTAGATTGGAGAAAATATCTTTCTTTACATATTCTAAACAAGAATCAATAATGAAGAAAAACTACAAAACAACAAAAAAACTTATTTATTCGTTAGCTCAAGTATGAGATAAACATTGTTTGGTTAAGTAGTAAGTTATAATAAATAAACTTAGAATTGCGAAAACTGTTTAATTTCAAAGTTTAAATTCAAGAAATGTCCAGTTCAATCAACATATTGATCAATGTGTATTATTATGTTACACTAGTTCCGGATAATTCAACACTTCTTCCATAACCCTGAACACAAGTTAACAAAAGAGAAATTAGCTGACTGCATCAGACTTAAAAGTATCAAACATACTGTTGACGTGAACCAGTTATTACACATTGATCAAAGTATAGACTGAACTGGACCTCCCTTGAACGTATACTTTAAAATAAACAATTTTTCAGAATACTAAGTTTATATGATGTGAAGAAATGAATAGTGAACAATGACACTTTTTATTCTCTTTACCTATCCAATGCATAAGTTTTTGTCATAGTGACCACAAAGCACGTTTACACCAACAGTATGTTTGAAGTGCTGGTATTGAGTTACTTCTATTGTTACACAAATGTAGTCATTTGATTTTTTTTAAAAAGCGTGATGGTGTGTAATTTGAAGAACGTGCTTTGCTTGAGTATAATATAAAAAATATAATTTTTAAAATATATATCATTTAAATTTCTCGTTCGAAGAAGATATATTATTCGGAAGTCAAACTTTGAGTTGATTTAAGAAAAATGTATCTTTGTTGTATATTTTTCAATAATATAACAATAAAAAGTGTTAAAATTATATCTTACTTGTTATAAGTTCTGTAGACCACTCTGAGTTACCATCAATTACTGGTAGGTTATAGAACTATATAATCAAATATGTACACGAACATAAGCAATTATTTTGATTTACGTGATTATTTTTCTTCAGATTTAGTAACAGATAATATCTTAAATAAAATGGGTTAAAAGGTTATAAACTGATGTCGAAAACGCATATCTCCAAACTTTAGAAATTGTCTGCTAATCAGTGTCAAAAGCACTGCTATAATCGCTTATCTCCCATTGTTCCTCGTATAGTAATGTCCCTACTGTGTCAGCAGATAGCAGATACTAAATTTTAGCGCTGGTATAGAGACAAGTTATAAATCTGAGGCATTGCTATTTTCTTATGCAAATGTACAAAAACACATTCTGTATTCATAAAAATATATACATATACTCGAAGGCTATCTGTCCCTAATTTAGCAGTGTAAGACTAGAGGGAAGGCAACTAGTCATCACCACCCACCGTCAACTCTTGGGCTACTCTTTTACCAACGAATAGTGGGATTGCCTATCACATTATCCCCCATCGGCTGAAAGGGCGAGCATGTTTGGTGCGATAGGGATTCGAACCCACGATCCTCAGCATTACGAGTCGAGTACTTTATCCGCCTGGCCATGCCCGCCGTATATGTTATATATAAACTCGCCTTTAGATATCGAAAACACGTTTCTGTCAAATACATTTACAATCTCAAAGTATAAAGATATTGTTAAAGTATTTACAAAGAACAAAGAAAAAGTGGTGAACGATCATACTAAACGACGTTTATTTTACCATGCTTTCTTAGATTTATGTGTTTTCCTATAACCCGAGTGTTTTCGAAAGATTCATATTATTTCTTCAAAACTCCTTGTTTCACTTTCTATTCTGAATCATTGTTTTGTAAAAATAATATTATTAACTTTAACAAGACTATTTGTTTTTCTTTTTCTGGCAATTTAAAGTTAAAACTGAAAAATAAAACATGTACGCCTAATTTATTTAACCAGAAATGTAATACTGATTATTTCCTTTTTCACAACAAAAATGCTAACATATCAGAATCACTTTGTTGAATAAAAAACACAGCGACACTGTACGGTAAATGCATAAGTAATGAAAATATCAAAATTCTTGATTTTTATTCAGATTGCGTTTCTCTTGCAATCTAAATAGAGAAGTAGTTAAGATATGCGTTTACTTTCAATTCGGATGAAGCAATCATGTGACTGCAATAATATAAACAATTATTGATTTAATTTAATACCATAAATGTAGCATTAATGAAAATACAGACATCGGAAGAGTAGAATAAAAGGTTTCTACTGTCGAGAAGTATAAATACACTTCATTTTAACCCATAAACAGCAGCTATCATCAACATATGCTGTTACCTGCTATATTCACGCTGTTTAAGGGTTAATGAATGAAGCCGAAAAAGAACACATGCCGTTTTTCCTTGAAATTCTCAATGAGTATTTCTAGTTTATTCCAGTGACTGCCGTGGGGCGATAAAGAGTGTTAGATGTTTCTCATGGAACTACATTTTTAGAATTATGTTCTTTGTAACGTTTTGTAACATTTGTCAGTTTGTATTCTTCGTATTGTATACAGAACGTATAACCCTGTCTAACTGTATTTCCTTGAAATCTATAAACGCACAAATTAGAAGGAACATCTATCTGCTTTGGATTTCAAATGGAAGTGTATGTTAATATTGCATAACTGAATGTTTCTGTTTACATGGTTCATCTACAACAGCTAAAACTTCTAAAAAGTAGTGTATTTGTCATTATATATCATTTAAATATACAGATAAACTGTGTTAATATTAAAATGTTTAACCTGTTAAAGATTAATTAACATGCTGGAAATATTAGTGCGACGTACAATTTGATATATAAATAGTACACCAAGTGTGTGTGTGTGTGTTTTTTTTTCTTATAGCAAAGCCACATCGGACTATCTGCTGAGCCCACCGAGGATAATCCAACCCCTGATTTTAGCGTTGTAAATACGTAGACTTATTTCTATACTAGTGGGAACAGTACCATGTGTTATACTGTTTTCGTAGTTCCTTACACTAACACTGAGAGTAGCTTGAGAAATTGTTTTTCTCCGAAATATGCCAATGGCAATAAAAAGATTGAAAGACTAAAATTATTCGTGTCTACTGGGTTTGAATAAAATTTTACTTTCTGTTTCCGTATTTTTTAATCAAAAACAACAAATAAAGTACAAGTTAAAACTTCACATAATAATTTAGTGCGTGTAACTTGAAATTATATACAAACGATGCGTTTTATTTTCACACATAAATAACTGATGGAACTACAAAACAAAATGCAATTGTAGACATATGTTTTACAAGCTGTGAATATATGTAGTGTTTGTTTTTACCCTAAATATGCCAAAAATGATGGATAGGCATATTTAATAGTAGCATACTGTGCAATGAGATCCATCAGCCATTGTTGAAACAAGGTCAGGCAAAAAAAAACTTTGTTCCATGTAAATCTCATATACGACCCTTCACAAAATTAATAGAATGTCTGCCACAGTACATGGAGTGGTTATGATCCATGCTAATCAATACATAAGAGTTTTTGCTTCAACAGATGGAAAACGAAACCGAGATACATAAGAAATCACATGATGAGAGGAATTAGTTTCGATAAAGAATTTGGTGTGGCTCTGCTATGTTCCAAATGGCATATAAGTCACTCAGGATCCATTTGACTACGAAATTCAGTGAAATTTATGTGAAGTGATTTGCACAGATCAATAAACTGAAGATAAATGTTTCCAATGAATCTCTGCAGCAGTGGTTTTACCAAGAAGAGGAAAGTGAAGAAGTAAAACCACAGATGATGGTAATAGCACACTCAAACACTCCTCATATCCAGGAGAAGAGATAGAAGAAGAAAGCAATGTTGAACAGTTCCTAGATATACACAAAGTATCAGAAATAGATGGAATATCAATATGTCACTTCAACAGAGTGACACCGACTCTTAGTCCTTATATTTAAGTGTAAAAGAAAACTCTTGTCAGCTGGGATACCCTGTTGGTAATCAAAAACCAACAGTTGAATAGGTATTACTACCCTTTCTTTTCACACTACCTAGAGAGAAAATGTAAGGCTTCTGCAGTGTATTAGGTTCTCTGGGTTTCAACACTTTAGGAAATAGAATGCCTAGAACATCAACAGTTTTTAAAACTAGAGATGACTATTGCGAATGTGAAAACTATAGGGGTTGAGTACATTACATTAAAATGCCTTTGAAGCCTTACTGTGCCACCAAAACTAATTATATTATATTGAAAGAATGTACGTATTGACAAAAGCACAGAAGTTTAATTGCAAAAAAGACTCCATTGTAACACTGTGAAGTTTAAGCCACATTGTACTCCTTTCTAAGGGATTTACATAATTTATTTAGCATACGAGGATGGTGGTTTCCCAACAGTCTGATAACATAAATCCCCAAGCAATGTATCTGGTAACCTTACTTGTATGCCTTCACATGGAACAGCATGAATACCCATTTTATTCCTGAAATAATTAATGTGTGCAACTATTAAATCAATGTATAATGTAAGTAGCTTGTGTACATATGACTGGTGTTACTTTTACAGGCGGAAGTCCTTTTTATTTATACTGTTGCATGAGAAAGGTAGACGGTATTTTGTCACCAACCTCTATATTCGTGGATTTTCATCTGTTACAAAATGCTTCACTTTGCTTAAAACTATCAAGTATCACTCATCTCCAGCAGAAGAGGAAAACCTCACATAGTTATTACACCTAACCAATTGTAGTGCCAAGGGGGGCTTGGGGGAGGGGCTTGAGCCACCCAAAAATGAGCCAAGCCCCCTCAGCCCCCAATATTGTTACTTACATATATTCATAAAATATGGAAAACACAATCGTCGTTGTTGCTTAACAATTAACATCAAAGAAACAGATCTATAGAACTCAACGTCTTTATTAAGACGGAAGTATGTGTCATGCGTCCCACAGCAATGTACTGAATGCACTGAAACTCATGAACTGTATTGCCGCTCCCTGTGTAATGCCATTCTATCTTGAGCTTTGATGAAGATTAGACAACCACGTTGATTTCAAGATACAATAGATCATCAGGGATTTTACTTGATAAACCAAAGGTTTCACAGGTATTTACAAATTAATTTCATTTATCTTTCATTGAAAAGTAAAACATAGCATGCATGTATAAGTGTATTGTGTATAGGTCAAAACTAAGAAGCATTTAGCCGGTGTTGTGTCCTCTGTGAGATCATTTTGCATTGTGTATCAGCCATCCAAAATTGTACTGATGATTGTAGCATACACTTAAAATTGTGACTTACAATCCAATTAATGTTATACTTATGATTAGGTAATAACCTTACATGTTAATTGAACAAATAATATTTCTAAACAATTCTAGAATGAATTTTGAAATTGTTATTGAGCTATTATTGTGCCTAATTTAATGTAATGTAGTAGTTACATTATTGTAGCAGGTGCTTGTCACACTTATGATAATAAGAACAATATCACAATCACAGTTAAGCCTGTATGAATAATGTGAACTTATGAATAAACCAGCTATTCTGTGAAGGTCAACTGTAAAACATTTTGTTTTGGTGCTACTATGACCATTCAATATCCAGGCCGCGGGTTTGCTTTGTTCGAGCGCGTGATTCCCGCCTCGAACGCCTTAAGCATATGATCACCGAGCCGCTGACAATGGTATACGCTCTGCGTACGGCTAACGATCGGCTCAACCCGTTCGAGATCCAGATACCAGCAGCGCGCCACCCCCTCTCAAGCAGCATGGAAAGACTTGGAAGAGACTGCTGAAGATATATGTAAGAAAGTGGGAATACACACTGAGACGGTGCGTCAAGGTGGACAGCAATCTGCCCCCAGACACCTGGACAAATTCATAATCACATCTAGTACTGGCCAAAGAGATGAACCAACACCAGATGCCAGGAGACACACCTTCTATACCATCATAAACAAGATGCTCAACGAGCTAAATAGAAGATTCTCCTCTGATGTCTGCAGTGTTCTGATGGGTGCAACTGCATTGAACCCCAAACACTCCACATTTCTGGACAAGCAAGCACTCTCAGGAATGGCAGCAAACTATGATGTGGCAGAGGATGACCTCGCAGTAGAGGTCCACCAGTTGAACCGGCTAACTGCCAGGAAGAAAGACAAGGGGCAGGAAGTATCCATACCATTGGAGCTTGCAACCATGCTGGAGCCATACAAGGATGTCTTCATGGATCTCCATAAACTTGTATGCATCGCTGTGACCCTGCCTGTCACTTAAGCTGCCTGTGAGAGAAGTTTCTCATGTCTGAAGCTTCTCAAGACATACTTGCGCAACAGCAGTGGTAACAACCGCACCAGCAACCTCGCTGTCATATCAGTAAACTCCAGGAGGGCAAAACAACTCGATATTGATACTGTTATAGACACATTTACTGCCAATCACCAGAACAGGTGCATTGTTTTGAAGTAATATTGACTATAAACACAACATGATGAAAGATAGTTAGCCTGATAGTGACCTTACTTTTTCTCAGAGTGTATTAACTTCACATGGGATAATTCGTTTCTACTATGTAAACTATGTCTTGATGTTATATTTCTTTGGATTTGTAGCTGTACTCATAATGGTATATCAAATGTTCAATCTAAGCTAATCTTGATTTTTTTTATTATTATGTATTACATTTGGTGGAATTTAGGTGAGCTTCCTCTTTTACATATACGCATATTTTCATAAACAGATTATTTCTAATTTGTAATAATGAATTATTAATCAGAGTACGAGTTTTCAATGCAGTTCAAAATAGCACACCTTTATGAAAAGTACCTTGGTATTTACATTATTATAATTTACCATCTATACTTCATGTTGATGGCATTTTGGGAAGCCCCTCCACAGTTTACCTCAGCCCCCCCCCCAACGAAAATATCCTGGTGCCGCCACTGCAGCTAAATATATGTGTGCTAAATGATCAGTTCTCGTGAGTTGATACATAGCTGTTAACTTTAAGATATCTGTGGCAGATTTATCCTGGCAATTTTTGTGTGCTAAGTGGAACGTCAGTGGTATACAAACTAGTAAAATACGATTTAGTAATAATAAATATGCAATTAGAAATGATAACTTAATATCATTATATGTAAAAGAACAAACGTGGTGTTGTTACAAGTCTCTTTCTAGATGATCTTCGTACGCCAAGTTGATCCATATTCCTTTGTTTTTAATGTAATTAATTACAAGAGATATTCCCATCTTGGAAATTCTAAATCCACGATATAACAAGATATTTATGATTTGAATTGATGAATATTTCGCATTGAAACACCTGTTACTTAAGAAAACAGAAAACAATATGATAAAATAGATTAATCTCAACAAGAAAGTATGGATGAGACTCTGGTACGTTCCAGATGAGACATAAATCACTCAGACCTCGTTGAACTACATCTCTATGTAGGACGTATTTTTTATTTTAATTTATTACAATGTATTTATCATAATGAGAAAAAAAATCAAAGACTTATGATAGCTATCTGGCATACAAGTGTTTTGCATCTTATGGAAAGATCACATACAAAATAAACAATACAACCGTAGATAATCTTAATTTAATAATTCAGAAAATTAAATAGAAGGATTATGTTCCTCACCCATGCATAATCAATAGCATCCTACCTGCCTCCCTTGAATGTAAAAAAGAAAGATGCCAGAGAAAAGGTGGCATGTAATTTATCATAGGAAAAAAATAATTAAAACATTGTACAATTAAGAAACGTTTTAACAACTATAGAATGATTAAAGTAACCTCCAGTCACTTAAGCATGACTAATTAATTTTTTTTGGAAAAGTGATGAAAGATGAATTCTTTCTAATTAGTCACTCAATGATTAATTTATTAAATGTTAATATTTCCATAAAAAGGTAAGAAAGGACTTTATTCTTTCTGTTCCGTGAGATAACATTGAATAAATAACAGTTTGTAAACAGTCTCATCATTCAAAGATGTGCACAATTTCAAAACAAACAGGTCAGATGCATTCAAACTTTTCCTTATCGTAACAGAAATTTTAAAGTATATTCGTCACAGCATTGAATACACTCTCCAATGAATTTTGGCGTTTCATTGTCTTTTGGAAGATCGCCATTTCTCTCTTTAAACACTTCAAGTTTTTTTTCGGATGACGAATATGGGGCCCAGCACTTTTTCTCGTTTCTTCTTTTTCTGATATCGGAGTATCTATATCCTCAGCATTGCTCAAATGCTTTGGTAGTTCTTCTTCATCTACAGTTTGATCCTCATTGTCTTTCTTGGCCCTATTCTCATTACTATAGTTTTGGAAGAGACTGTATTGGCAATTTAATTCCTAGATGGATGTGGGAGTAGACAGAGTCATATGCGCTTTGGTCCCCCAGATAACATACCAAGGTAACAAGATTTGCATTTCTCCTTTGCTAAATCCTCTACCTATGGTCAGATACATCTTATGCCCTATCGTACTCTTCTGTTCATGTACTTTTCTCAGCAAAAAAAATTCAGCCTTGATCAAGTCATATTCTCTTTTGACCGATGCTAAGACACTCACTTCCAGAACTGCTAAGGCCTCAAAAAGCTCCAAAATGAATTTTTATCCCTTCTTCAGAGAAAAGAAAGTCAATGGCAGAAATATTAGTCAGATCATCTACAATTCCATGAACCTCTGTAACATCATGAGCATATTGTTCCATATGGTACAAGTGTCTATAAACAAAGATAATTTTTGAGCCTTGCATAGTTTTTGAAGATCATCGCTTACGACCAGAGATTTGCAAACATTTTTCAAATCTTTCCAACCACAATTCCAACTTCCTCTGCAAACTTATCATTCTCATCTGAGAGTTTTTCATGTGAACCTACATTCCGTCTGTTTTTCGACATCATCTTCTGACTCTGTTTTCATTAGAAACTACCTCAAATTTTTTTCTTCCTCATGAAATTTACCATACTTTTTTATTGATGACATCAACAATCAGATGAATTCCATTACTATAACAAATATAGTAGCTCACACTCATCAACTGACCCATCTTCTTCATAACAGAAGTCAGTGACAACAGCAATGACGTTTTTCAAGTTCAACTTGTTACTGACAATCTCAGCAACCTTGGTAGAAGGCATGCTACCATGAGATCTTTTCATGCCAAGTCCGTAGCTTTTGCCTTAGTATATGTACTTTCTATTTCATTTAGAGAAAAATATTTCGCCTGCATCTCTCTTTTGTTTGAGTTCATCCTTCATTTCCTCTTGAAGCTGTTCTCCAAAAAAATAATTATCCTGATTATTTTCTTTGTTACAGACATCATCAGTCCTTAAGCTTTCCACTCATTCTTGATTTTTGTGTTATTAACCAAGTTGACAAAGGGAATGCTGTCTAATTCAAGTAAATTTACAATGACTTCTACGAAAGCTTAGTTGGCCTTTAGAAAATGGGATAGGAGCGGAAGTTGAGTGTCGTCAAATGTGGAGGAAGAAGGTGTAAAAATGATGGCGAGACAAATTTTCAAATTATGTTTGTAGTCAAGTTCATAAATGAATTTTGACGTTGACAGATGGACTTTAAAGGTTTCTTAACAATGTTTGTATTACACCACTGTATTTATTCTGGATGTTTTTTTCTTTGGATGGAGCCATTCACAATCTATATTTGACATTTTTTCTCTCAAAAAAATAAAATAAAAATCTATGCACTACAAATATTAGTCCGAGCTTCCGAAATTCAATTACACAGTTCAGTGGATACAGCCTACCCAAATCAGTTATATGTGTAGATTATATATATAACTCTATAATCCATTTATCTCAGAGGTAAATATATGAAAATCGTTCACAAATTAGTTATAAGATGGCAACACTCACATAGTGAAGTAACAAACACTACAACACGTTCTTGGACTTTGGGATGAACTTCTCCATACTTTGGACTTGACTGTAACTGGTAGATTTTCACACTCACGTTTGAGTCAATAGAACAAACTCAATTGCACATCGCCTTAATTTCTTCTCAAAATAATGTAAAAAAGAGTTAAAGACGCATTACATCGAGAATCTTTCTTTTAGCTTAAGTAGCTGATCCTTATTTTTCACATCTGTTTAGTTTGTTTTAGTTCAAACAACCATCCATGAAGGGATTGGCCAATTTATATATACAAAAATGTGCCAAATTTAAATGCAACATTAAAAATACATGGAAAAAGATGATGCTAAAATTGTAAGAAAATTACTTACTTTTTATCATTTACTGACATCACTATAATTAAGCACAAAAGGAAAAAACGCTAACATTCTAATTTGAAAAAAAACGCTATTCATTTTAACCAGCTGCTATTAACAACTGTAAATATTATATTTATCGCTTCTGTTTAGATTTTTGTCTCCTTTCCGAAACATACGTTTATATTTGGTGAGAACCTATTATCCCTTGAAAATATTGTGATTCATACCTTGTTTTTTTAGATTACGTTTGTGTTAGTGACGAAGCTCAACGTTGATAATAGCTACAGCCAATGACTGAAACAATTGGTCATATATATTATGTGGTAAATAGAGTGATTTTTTGTCGTTGTTTTTTGTATTTTGAAATAAGGTTTTTAGCAGTGTGAGTCCGCAGACATACCGCTGTGCCACTGGGGAAAGAGGAGATCGTGATTTAAGATGTGATCTGTTACTTATCGAGTTACTGGCTATCTGGAACTCGTATTAGAGGTAAAGAAAATACCATAAAGTAAGGTTACAACACTTGTTTCTTTGTTTGTTTTTTAATTTTGCGCAAAGCTGCACGTTGTGCGCTAGCCGTTCCTAATTTAGGATTGTAAGACTAGAGGGAAGGCAGTTAGTCATCACCACCGACCACCAATTCTTGGACTACTCTTTTACAACGAATACTGTGATTGGCCGTCACATTATAACGCCCCCACGGCTGAAAGGGGCGAGCATGATTGATGCGACGGAGATTCGAACCCGCGACCCTCAGATTACGAGTCGAACGCCTTAACCCGCCTGGCCATGCCGAGCCGTTACAACATTTAAAACAAATAGCAGATATAAGATTTTTCTAAGTTTATTTAAACGTTCGCTTACTTCTTGAAAATATTTGTATACAATTATATCTTTTTGAAAACTACAGAAATGTATTATGTAAAATACACTAACAGCGGTAATTTTAGCGAGTACAGTAAGCGACGGGATCACAGGAAGTTGGCAACAGTTCCGGAATTTTCCAGCCAATTTGGGAAAGTTAGCAGTTATTATTATTAGAATTACATGTAACAATGCATTTAGTATGTAGAATTATAAATATTAAAACACTTTTCTGTATTTGCGAGTTTTCGGCCCTCTCACCAGAGTCTTCATCTGACAACAATAAATTGGTCAAAACATTAAATGGAATAAGAAGTCTGAATGCTTGCAAAGAAAGAGTATTTTAATGCAAATTACAGCGCTTGAATAACTCTATACATTTATTTACCAAAGTTATGGACCTTTAAAACAATTAAGAACACAGCTGGTAACGAGAATACCAACTCGAAATGGTTTAATTTAGTGCATTTTGGTCACGCACTATAAGTTTTATGAATTTTCACACTTACATTTAGATATATAATATTTGAATTAATGTAATTAGGTTATATCACAACAACTTTCGTTTTTTGCAGAGTATAATGAATAATTTTCCATTATAATTTGCATATAAGTCTAATTGTACAGTTATAGCTCATAACTGGTTTTATTTGTTTCTTTTGAATTTCACGCAAAGCTACACAAATATTATATGTTCAAGCCGTACCGAATTTAGCAGCGTAAAACTAGAGGAAAGTCAGCTTGTCCATTGCCACCCAATGTCAACCCTTGGGCTATTCTTTTACCAAAGAATAGTCAGATTGACCGTCATATTATAATGCCACTAAAGTTGAAATAGCAAGTATGTTTGGTGTGACAGGAATTCAAACCCGTGACCCTCAGAAGATATGTCAAGTGCCTTTGCCACCTAGCGTCGATACATTAGTACAGTGTTTATTAATTGGTTTAAGTTAATACAGTGATTTTCAAACTTTAAATATCAGCTCCCCCATAATTCAACCCATAAAAAGTTACCTTTGCGCGTCCGCCTCTTCATATTAAAATAATTTCTGTAAGTGGTAACAACAAATTCAGCATTTTATTACCTGTTAAAGTGCATTTTAAGATGAAGTAAGTTGTGAATAACACCGAAAAAAATAACTCTGAGAACAAAATGATAATTCTGTTAGGTTATTGTCTTTTCCAACTTTGTTGTTTCTTCCGTCGTTGGCCCTAAACTGGGTGATGTTATTGAGTCAATATGTACCAAAATCCCGAAGGAATATTTCCAGCACCTTGTTGAATCTATGCCATGAAGAATTCGGGTTGTTCTAGATACAAAAGTGCCTGGTACTATATAAGTGTACCTAATAGAGTCGCCACTGAGAGTTTTTGTCATAAAACATTGCTATTAGGCCTAGAGTGTAGTACTGAAAATAAAATAAGCCTAATATTACTATTATGTTATGAAAAATATAAATTATCTACCAAAATTGTTTTTGATCCTTAATATAGAAGATGGTTAGGACGCTCGACTGGTAATTCGAGGGTCGCGGGTTCGAATCCCTACAACACCAAACATGCTCGCCCTACCAGCAGTGGGTGCGTTATAATATGACGTTCAATCCCACTATTCGTTGGTAAAAGAGTAGCCCAAGAGTTGGCAGTGGGTGGTGATAATAGCTGCCTTCCTTCTAGTCTTACACTGCTAAATTAGGGACGGCTAGCGCAGACAGCTCTCATATGCGCAAAATTAAAAAACAAACAAATCTTTCTCCGTTATTTTTGGGCTACCAACAACAGTAAATGAATTCCATGGCTGTGACAAAGATGATGGCTGACACCCATCAACTGATCCACCTTATACGTAATTGAAGCACCATCAGTGACAACCCAAATCTCTTCAGCTTGTTACTGACAGTCTCAACGACCTTGGCACAGGCATGCTGCCATGAACTCTTGTCATATCAAGTCAAGATCAACTCTGGATAGCTGCATTTGGAGAAACCACAAATTACTGCTTGAAAATCAATTCATTTACTTTATATTAACGAACAAAGATAAGTTTTATTAGTTATAGGTTTTAATCTGTGTCTCATTAATATTTATTTAGGCTATATACTGGAACATCATAAGAGGGTTAACCTGTTAGAATAGAGAATACTCGTACTTAACTACATTCAGAACCAAAGTAAAAAAACCAAAAAACTTCATTCCAACTTTTCGGAAATTTCGCAGTCCATCTTCACCAAAACAACTGGCTTTTTAAACTACAGACAATTTATGTTTTCAAAAATCTGTCGGCGTCCTGAAGGAATTAAACCGTACGGTTGTCGAACAATCGAAATTGTCTTTTATTACTGACTGATGTCAGAGATGAACATATGAGAAGGAATTTCGTACAAAACTTTCCGACAGCGTGAGACAGCATCTGTGCGATATTTGTGAGAAAGGTTTTGTCCAGAAAATTGCATTTAATTACACCTGTAAGAAACATACGCTTAACTTAACTTATCTCATTATTTCCATACATCCTGAAATTCTTTTTTCCAAATCCATAAGCCATGTGTATTTTTCCATACACGTTAAATCTAACGGGTCTTACCTGACGTTTTATCATAGAAAACAATTTCTATAGCTTTGATATAGATATAATTTAACATTAAGGCATTTTAGGAACGAATAGGATGTCTACATAGTTTATAGAAAATCCTAGATTTGTGATTTGTTTCTGAATGTTATAAGCTTCCGTTTGCCGACCTCTACAAGAGCTCTGGAATCTAACGTATCGAGAAACCACAAATTACTGTTTCAATCAATTCATTTACGAACACAAATAATATTTGTTTCTAATCCAACATTTTCAACGCTGGCTTCAGCTCTTTTTAAAATCTATGCCTCATCAGGCTATATGCTGTAAGATCATAAAAGAGTACCAACAAAGAGCTTTAGTAACGAAATATCTTATAGAACAGGAAGACCATGTAAAACACCGGACATGAATTGTTATATCTTTATAGGATGAATATTTCGTAGCAACTAGAGTGTATTTAAAAAGGAAGTTTCGCAATTCAATGCGTTATATTTCATAAATGGTATGGCTTAGGAAGATCAAATTGCTTAGTAGTGTTATGGGTAATGCGTTGTGTCAAATTTCATAGTTGTGACATGTTGTACCATAATGACCTAATGTCTAATCATTCACAAGTTCAAAATACACTGCGTTCGTGCGTCAATAGCCATTACGGCAAAAATTCACATCTCACCTAATAAGTTGGCCACTAAATACACAGTTACATCCTTGAGGACTGGAATTACACGAAGCTTCTCACGGTACATGTGTAACTTCGGGTACCACCCACAACAAATCATGTAGTGTTATGCCTAGTGAACTAAACGGCCATTCACAAGAGAGATCACGAGAAATTATTTTGTCCTCAGGGGCACCATCCTCAATAAAAACTGTAGCCTTTATCACATAGTATAGCATGGGAATCACATTGGTTGCGAACATTGTACGGTATCTTTCAGTACTGATTGCGTAGATGTATGTTATCTATGTTAGTTAGTTAGTTATCACCATTAGATTCCATCTAGGAACATAGGGCCGCAATCGCTTGCGGATTCTTCAAGTATTTAAGTGAGTAGGTTGTTAGCCCACTGCACCGAGCCGTCCCTAATTTAGCAGTGTAAGACTAGAGGGAAGGCAGCTAGTCATCACCACCCACCGCCAACTCTTGGGCTACTCTTGTACCAACGAATAGTGGGATTGACCGTCACATTATAACGCCCCCACGGCTGAGAGGGCGAGCATGTTTGGCGCGACGCGGGCACGAACCCGCAACCCTCGGATTACGAGTCGCACGCCTTACGCGCTTGACCATGCCAGGCCTATAGTCTATGTGCTGATGGCTTTTTTAAAAAAATACAACGTAATCACGAAATCAACTATGAAACAACTTTATTTATTACCATAACATTATTTATGTGTGTATAAAGTGTTGCATGTCGATTAGTTTCCATACATTAAATACAGTTGTGCGTGTTGACACTTCCAAAATGGATGAAGTGTTCTCCGTCAGTCATTAAGATATTGGCAAGCCATTGGTCATCGACTCATCAGGTTACATCCGTCTGTTTCAGTGCTTAAACATGATGTAGTTTTCAATAAAATATTTTCAAAGCTAACTGAAGAGCTCTATGAACAGTTTAAAATGGTAAATTCAGACACGAGACAACATAGCATGCATTGATGCACCTGCACTGCTGGCTTTTGTCTGTTACACCATAGTCGACTTCAGCAGCAGTTACAATGTGTTGATTGTTTGTAAGTGTATTATCACAAGCACAAACTTTCTCCTTAATTTTTTAATGGACTTGCACACAGCAACACTGGAACAAGACTCTCTGTAAATCTTTTGCAGTGTACAGTAATTTCTGAGAACAACCTCGGTGTAGCCTTTGGTGTAGTAGCATTTCACCTCTCTTCAGACATGTAAGTTTCATATTGCTTGAATGAGTAGCACTGCGATTAACAAGCCCAATTATACCCATGGAAAATATATCATAAGAAACCATAATGGTACCCCTGTTGGTAACGTGACAACTGTGGCATTTGCAAATTCTACAGTTTCATTTTCCTATACACCAAACATGCTCACCCTGTCAGCTGTGGATGCATTATAATGTGACGCTCAATCCCACTATTCGTTGATAAAAGAGTAGCCCAAGAATTGGCGGTGGGTGGTGATGAGTAGTTGCCTTTCCTCTAGTCTTTCACTACTAAATTAGGGATGGCTAGCGCAGATAGCCCTTGTGTAGCTTTGTGCGAAAATTCAAAACAAGCAAACAAACATTTTCTTATGGTATACTATTTGAGAGATATTGCTCTTTATATATCTAAACTTTGAGATGTGTAGAATAATTCTATAAATAACTTTACGGTTGTTTATGGTAGCTGTTTAAAAGGAGTCTTTAATATAGCAGCTTTAAAAGTGAGAATAGTACCTGCCTTTTCTTGTTTAGTTTTTCTTTTATATTTCGCTTAAAGCTAGAGTACTAGAGGGCTATCTGCGCTAGCCGTCCCTAATTTAGCAGTGTAAGACTAGAGAAAAGTCAGCTAGTCATCACCACCCACCGCCAACTCTTGGGCTACTCTTTTATCAGCGAATAGTGGGATTGACCGTCATATTATAACGTCCCCATAGCTGAAAGGGCGAGCATGTTTGGTGCGATCGGGATTCGAACCCGCGACCCTTGGATTACGTGTCGAACGCCTTAACACGCTTGGCCTTGCCGGGCCTTTTTGTTTAGTATTATTATTGTTAACATTTTTATATGCATTAAATCCGTTGACATAAATACTAATCTTGTATTTAAGTTTTTGCATCTTTGACATTCCAGTTACCAAATCTACAGTTACGACAGAAAGTGTTCGTACCCATGCGTTCCGAGTGGTTTTTGCTCATAACTTAAAAAGTATCACGATTAAGATAATAAAAGTATAATATATTATAAATATTATACTAGCACACATCTACACAATTTTTATGTCAATTAAACGACAAATAAACTGTTCATAAACAAATAACCAAAAATAGGAGGAGCAGAAAGTGTTCGTACAGTTCAGAACGTGTGAAAAAGCTGATATTCTTGTAAAAATGTTGTTTAGTTTGGCGAATAAACTACATTATACCATTCCAAAACTCGACACTTGGTTAATAATTATTGGAATTTAGCCAGCAAAAAATGTACTTCCGGCAATTTAGCGCCGTCTCCTTCATTATCTGCTTGGTCATCATGGGGAACAGGAAGCAACTGTCCAGTGATTTAAAAAAACCGAATTATTGCAAAATACAAGTCTCGTGTGTCTCTTTCCGGTATTGCTACACAACTTAAAGTGCCGAAAACTACTGTTCAAAGCATAATTACCAAGTTTAAGTTTACAGGACCAATTGCTAACCTCCCTCGTTCCTGACGCCCCACCAAAATTCCAAAGAGAACCAAGAGGAAGGTTCTCAGAGAGGTTAGTAGGAACCCTCTTTTAACATGTAATGACATACAGAAACTGGTAAGGGAAACTGGGGTTGAAGTAAGCACCTCTACAGTTATAAACATGTTACGCTCTTCTGGGTTCAAAGCATGCCGTCCTCGTAGAACTCCATATTTAAAGCCTGTTCATTTAGAAGCACGATTGTGGTTTGCAAGAAAGCATGTAAATAAACCCTTTACCTATTGGAAGTGTATTCTTTAGTCAGACGAGACTAAAATCGAGCTTTTTGGCCACAATGATGTTCGCTATATTTTCCGTAAGAAGGGGAAACGAAATCTTCCCAAGAACACCGTCCTTACAGTTAAACACGGAGGTGGCTCGATCATGCTATGGGGTTCCTTCAGCTCTTCTGGTGTAGGCAGCCTTCACCGCGTCAACGGAATCTTGAGAAAAGAAGAGTACGTTGATATATTAGGCAATTATATCAAGAATGATGCTCGGAACTTGCGGCTTGGGCGTTGTTGGATCTTCCAGCACTATAATGACCGTAATCACACATCGAAATATGTGAAATCCTGGTTGCAGAGGAACCATATAAGCGTTCTGGAGTGGCCATCGCAGTCACCCGATCTCAGCCCAATTGAAAACGTTTGGCATGAGTTGAAGTCCAGGGTTCATCAGCGTCATCCAAAAAACTTGCAAGAATTGGAGGCCTTCTGTAAAGAGGAATGGAAGAAAATACCAGCCGAGTACTGTCAAACGATTCTCCTGAAAGGCTGCACAACTGACCATTAAAGTAGACGCACAAAAACTTTCTGCCCCTCCTATGTTTGGTTATTTATTTATAAACAGTTTATTTGTCATTCAATTTACATGAAAATCTATTTAAATGTGTGTTTGTATAATATTTATAATATACTCTACTTTCATTATTCTAATCGTGATACTTTTTAAGTTATGAGGAAAAAACCTACTCACGACACAGGTGTACGAACACTTTCTGTCGTAACTGTGAATATTCTACTTAAACCCACATGATTTGTTTTCAACGATTGACAGAAACTAATAACGAACTGCCGCTACAGGTGTTTCTCCACTAAGGCCCTACAGGAAACTTGATCATGAATATACGTATTTCATACACACAAATACAGGGGAGAAACATACAAATACAAATCTTGTGCAAAAGCATTTACTGTTTTAAACAGTTTTGAAGGTCATGATAATAGTCATGAAATTATCCAGACAAAATGTTTGTGATCGTGGTTTTTGCTTATTTCCAAATATATTTAGGCCTTCTCACAGGCGCACTTGACCACTGGTTGTTGGTATATCTGAGGCAAGTGTTTTTCAGTGTAGTTGGACATGAAATAACACGAGTTAATGAGATTGCTTGTGTTGTGGGTTTGAAATTGAACGTTCTTAAGATGTAAAGTTCAGGCATAATATATATTCATTATCTAAGGATTAAATTTGGTCCATTAGTTTTCCCACATTTACAAAAGCAAGCAAAATAATTAACTCAACCTAAAGGTAGGCCTTCTAACTCATATTATCACCAACCAAAATTTAAATCAATTCAACAGCATAAACGGCATAATTAATTGGTTTACTCATACAGCATGTGAGGTTTAATTAATAACAATGATACGTCTTTTAAACCTAAATTATTTATTATCGCAAAACAATTATATTTCGCTACATGTTTCGATCACTTCTGGTGGAAAGTGGGCAATACAATAATATATTTTAAAAAGCTCATTCCTAATGAGAACTGTCTCCCGCTGGTACAGCGGTAAGTCTACGGATTTACAATGCTAAAATAAAGGGTTCTATTCTCCTCGGTGGACTCAGCAGATAGCCCAATGTGGCTTGCTATAAGAAAACACACACACACACACATTTCTAATTATAATTCGTAGTGCATGTCAGTTTCACATTTCTGTTCAGTGCAAACGCTCCCATCCAATACATGTATACACACACTATACAAGGTAAGGTGTTCAACGTAATTATAAAACAATAAACAAAACGTGCTGATAATACACACCCACACACTTGTCTATGCAATGTTAATACAAGTATAACTGTCGGACTGAAATTCCAGGACACTTTTATTTATTTTAAGAAACATCTCTGTGTTTGACATTTTACATCGGCACTCCTATACGTAATTACTCGTGTAACAAATTGATTCGGTCTCATCTCGTAACATACAACGGTTATAATTAATGACATATTCTGCTGCATGATAAAATGTCATTTCTGTTCGCTATTGTTTTTTCAGTAAGTTTGTGTTCATTCAAACGACATTTTAATTTATAAATTGCCTGACGGATATAAGGCTTTGTTGAATGCACACTTTAGTTTATAAATTCCATTTTTCTTCAAAGTTGTTATCTTTCAACGAAGGAAGAATATTACAATTTTTATTAAGAGATATCTAAGCGATTTGGCAGTTCGTAAATCTAGAAAAAAAAAAAAAAAAAGGTTTCCTGTTTAGTTTGAGATCTTAGGAAAATAGGGTAGGCATATCGTTTTATCTATCTTTTTTTGTGTAAACACATGAAAGTTTCGTTAGGTTAGACAAATGCACTTTGCAAGAAACTTTTTTAAAAGCTTTATCAACGATTATCAGCTCGTATACCCTTGTCTATGATTTGTTTGTTTTGAATTTCGTGCAAAGTTATACGAGGGTTATCTATGCTAGCTGTCCTTAATTTACCACTGACAGACTAGAGAGAATGCAGTTTTTATCACCACCCACCGCCAACTCTTGGGCTACTCTTTTACCAACGAATAATTTGATTAACTGTCATATTATAACGCACGCACGGCTGAAGGACGGGGGCATTTGATTGGAAGGGGATGCGAATCCTAGACCCACGGACTGCAAGTCGAGCGCCTAACAACCATGTCGGAATCCTATCTATAGAAGCGCTGATAGCCCTCGTGTAGCTTTCCGCGAAATTTAAAAAACCAAACCTATCTATAGACACATGTTAAAGATGCGGATTCCATTGAAAAGTACAAAACACGAAATACACTTTAAGTTACAGCATGGAACATACCAAATTCGTGAAGAATAGTATGACACGAACCCATATGTATTGGTGAATTGAATGCAAAAGGCTTTCGAAGCACTGATATTTTTAGAGAAGAATCGAAAGTTTCAATCAGCAAGCCATCTTGATTATTTATTGTCATGTGTGAGTTGTTAAGTGTAACATAATGTCACCATGACTCCACGCTATGAGAGTTACTGGTTTGGTTTGTTTTGAATTTCACGCAAAGCTACTCGAGGTCTATCTGCGCTAGCCGTCCCTAATTTAGCACTGTAGGACTAGAAAGGAGGTAGCTAGTCATCACCACCCACCGCCAACTCTTGGGCTACTCTTTTATCAACGAATAATGGGATTGATCGTAATATTATAATGCCTCCACGGCTGAAAGGGCGAGTATGTTTGGTGTGACGGGGATTCAAACCCGTGACTCTCGGATTACGAGTCGAGTGCCTTAACCACATGGCCATGCCAGGCCAAATGTTACTGTACATCTCTACTAACGGTTAGGTTTAAGTGACAGTTTGGGAAGAACAGTGGTTTCAAAATTATTCATAACTCTCTTGCTGGATAGGGGTAAAGAGAATTCAGAAAAGCAAACTACGAAACCCTATAACTTAACCACTTTCGAAAGGTAGGCTTGGTTTGTTTGGAATTTCGCGCAAAGCTACACGAGGGCTATCTTCGCTAGCTGTCCTTAATTTTGCAGTTTAAGACAAGAGGGAAGGCAGCTAGTCATCACCAACCACCGCCAACTCTTGGGCTACTATTTTACCAACGAATAGTGGGATTGACCATCACATTATAACACAGCTGAAAGGACGAACATGTTTGATGTAACGGGGATTCGAACCCGCGACCCTCGAATAAGGAGTCGACCTGAGAAAAAAGAACCGTTTTTTCAGAAAAGGTGCTCGGGTTATACTTATAGGGTATCATATTATTATGTTAAATTAATTTATTGAACCTGTGTGTCTTCCTAACATCATAATTAAGAGCAAAATATTTTCTTTAAATAAATAAGAAGGGCCTGGTTTTTTAGACATCCAGCTGTACTTAAATTATAGACACAACTATATTTACTAACCATATAATTTTTATATTGCTATATAATTATACTGAACAACTTGCCTTGTGTACAGTGGGTATATATTATTCTACAGAAAAAAGTAAAGTTTGGTCCACTAGTTTTCAAATAGCGATAGTTAGGAATCACCAGCGATTCTAATAAATAAAATCACATGGAGACGTGTCACGTGACTGCATCAATCAATGGAATTCTTGAGTAGAACAGAGATGAATAATGATTGGATCTGCAAAACCGTGCAATTCAACTTCTTTTTATGAAATAAAAGACACTTTCCATCAAGAAAATTACCAGAAAAAAATTGCAAATTTAATATACCAACAACTGCTACTACTTTTGTAAAAAAACTATGCTGAATCCAGGTCGATCCGGGAAGTTTCATATGAGCTGTTTATCAACGAACCTGTACAAGTAAGCACAGATTATTAGGGCGTTCGACTCGTAATTTGAGGATCGATGGTTCGAATCCCCGTCGCACCAAACATGCTTGCCCTTTCAGCCATGGGGACACTATAATATGACGATCAACCACAATATTTGTAGGTAAAAAGTAGCCCTAAGGTTGGCGATGGGTGATGATGGCTAGTTGCCTTCCTTCTAGTCTTATACTGCTCAGTTAGGGGCAGATAGCTCTCGTGTAGCTTAGGGCGAAATCAAAAACAAATAACCACTTTTGTTCTGCTGAAATTCAAGTCAAACGTAAAACTTTTCTTTACCAATCCTTGTAGAGAGTAATTTACGTTATATTCCGTACTTTGCGAAGGGGTGGCAAATAAATTCGAGAAGAAGGGACGCCTAGAGAACAAATTTCACAAATCCCACGCTGTTAGAGATTGAGGTTTTATTAGATATTTCTTTATAAAACTAAGAACCTAAAACTTACATAATAAATCAAATTTGAATATTATGTATGTTTAGATGTCAACTTTATTCATATACCACGATAATTAAGTAGTTTAATTAAATTTTGAATTTGAGCATAACTCATTTATACGTCGTGGTATGCGCAGTTTGAGTCGCCTATTGTGGTTCACTGTAATAATACAATGTTTAATATTATTACTTCAAAATATTGATATTTCTCATTAGAATAAATATTATAATCAAACATATGATTAAAAATAGTTATGTTGTTGTGCAAAAATTATAATTTTAACATTACAGATAATTAGATATGCTATAGTTACGTATCTTATATTTATAATCCAGCTGTAGTCCTGCGGACTCAAACCGCTAGAAACTGGGTTTCGATACCCGTGGTGGACCATTGTATAGCTTTGTGCTTAATTTCAAACAAATAAACAAAAAAATTAAAGAGTTACAAGAGGTCTACACGTATTTTTTTTAATATGGAAAATAATAATAATAATAGATACCGTTGACTGTTATGGCTTATGTCTCCAAATGAATTTCAAAGAGTGCCGTATTTTCGGTTGTAATTCTTTCGTTAACTGCAAAAACAAAATCAAACTTGTGGATTCTCTTTTCTTTTAATTATCTGTATACAAACAGTAGCGACTCCGATTACACAGCAAGGGTAGTGCATTAATAGTTGGCCAGGTGGTCAGGGCGCTCGACTTGTAATCTTAGGGTGGCGGGTTCGAATCCCCGTCACGCCAAAACATGCTCGCCCTTTCAGCCGTGGGGGAGCTACAAGGTCAAGCCCACTATTCATTAGTAAAAGAGTAGCCCCAGAGTAGGGGTGAGTGGTGATGACTAGCTGTCTTCCCTCTAGTCTTACACTGCAAAATTAGGAACGACTAGCGCAGATAGCCCTCGTGTAGCTTTGCGCGAAATTCAAAACAAACGTTTCTAGTTGGGTATAAAAAATGCAAGCAATTTCTTCGTGGAAACAATGTATAAATTCCCATATTTTTCAAAAATTTTATACGCAACCAATGGCGTATTTTTGTAGGGTCTACAGGTGGTTAAGCCCCAAGGTCTTAATGGGATTTCATTAATAATTTTATTCTATGTAAAATTACATGGGTGTAGGACCTACACAAATTATTAGCTCTTAAACCCACATAACCTAAAATTCGCCACTGTACACAACATACATACCTAAAACGTTAAACATTTTAACATGTTTAACTCCGTACTTTGATGTATTGAGCCTTTAACACAAATATGCCACGAACGACACTGTTTCGTTGTCACTTTACACTTCGACAGATCTCTTCTTGTACCATTTCAGCACATAAGAGTCACTTTACATTATTTATAGGCAGACAGTGAAATGGAACATCATCCAAATGTATGATTTATTTTTGCAACCATTAGCTAAACAAGACAGGGACATTTTGTGTCAATTAATCTAACCGCGTACATATTACAGCCATTAACCGCTGTTAACTACACGCGTTATTTGTTTAAATAAAATTGTGCATGTTGCTCGAGCAGTCTCTATCTCTCTCTAGAAGTTCTTTTAATATGAAATTAATTAATTCAGTTGAACTAATTAATCGTCAAGGGCGCTCAAAGTTAAAGCAATGCTCCTTCGCCTCGCTCGTGGCTAATAGGTGATGTGTGCCTAATTTGTGAAGGTTTGTAATAGGGGGCAAAGTGTAGATAAATTGAATGCGTTGAAAGCTAGATAGGATTAATGAGCGGATTAGTGCAGAAATTAATACAAATAAACGACCAATATAGGACATAAGGTCATCCAGGGCGACTAGGATATATAAATCCTATGTCAAGAGTTTTTATATGGATGGAAACGGAAGTACCTCGAGAAATCCCACCTTCACTGATAAAGCGCGAATCAGTAACCAGTGCCAGCTTAGCGAGAAGAAATAAGTTATGAAAAAGACGGAAATACTAGATTGAATATAACACGTAACAGGTTTAAACTTTGGGAACTCTGTTGTCACTTGTTCTTCGACAACAAAGTTTTGTCTGGAGTTACAAACTTGTAGAATTGTTTGTCCAGTGATGTTAAACTGTTTGTTTCAGGGTTTATTTTGATGGGCAAATTGACCTTCTCTCACTTTTCTTTTTTGTCATATTCTTTAAAAATGTCTGTTGTACAAAAAATCTGAAACACTGTCAAAATAGTTGCTGGCTTATTTTAAAATACATTTCTCAAAACCTATTCTATATAGAGCTGGTGAGATATACTAATAACAGTCAGATGTACAGCTCCTTCTCTACGTAAAAATCGCTTATGTAACTGCAAAATGTCTTTACAAGTAACAAACCAGAAGACATCGGTTACCAGTCGTTACTTTCATAACTGATAAGGTTAGTGTCATCTTTTAACACACAGACAACAAGAGACCATTTGTTGTTTCACGTTGTCCTTGTATACCCCTTCCATGAAACAAAAAAAAAAAAATAAACTTACTCTTTCTGTTCTGAAAAGTCATCAGTTTCATACGTTAATAACACATGAGAAAAAATCTGTCTTAAGTGGAGTCTAGTCTGCCTTTTTCCAAATTTCTTGCTTGTGTCCTATCGCCCTGTTCTATTCAGAAAGCAGCACAAAAAATCTAATGTCTTTATCTTATCGATCCTCATAAACTTCCGTAAGCTTACTTCTTACACTTATTTTCTTAAAAGAAAATGTTAAGAGATATTAAAATAATGCAGCCCTTCCATCCTAGAATCGTTCTTGTATCCTTACTCTGAAACTTTGTCTATAAGTCCGTATCCTTGTGTTCGGAATGAGACCTAACCAGTAATTTGTATGAAAACGCAACTACTTATTTTGATTTGTAATAAATATGTGTGTGTGTGTTTTCTTATAGCAAAGCCACATCGGACTGTCTGCTGTGTCCACCGAGGGAAATCGAACCCCTGATTTTAGTGTTGTAAATCAGTAGGCTTACCACTGTCCTTGTTTGTTTTGTTTGTTTTGTTTGTTTGTTTGTTTTTGAATTTCGCACAAAGCTACTCGAGGGCTATCTGTGCTAGCCGTCCCTAATTTAGCAGTGTAAGACTAGAGGGAAGGCAGCTAGTCATCACCACCCACTGCCAACTCTTAGGCTACTCTTTTACCAACGAATAGTGGGATTGACCATAACATTATAACGCACCCACGGCTGAAAGGGCAAGCATGTTTGACGCGAGGGGGATGCATCACTGTCCCAGCAGAGGACAAGAGCTATAAATAGATACACAACACTTCTTCCTGTCTTGAGTTTATTTATAATATGTAAATATTTTTATAAAATCTTGCGTCCCCTCCAGTGGCGCAACGGCATATCTGCGGACTTCCAACGCTAAAAACCGAGTTTTTATTAAGTTGCACTGATTTTTATCAAGAATTGACTCGACTCAAACAAAATGTAAACATTACAAATTAATGTTTATTACTATATCACTGAAATATGAGAAAACTGGGTTTTGTTTCTTACTGGTAGCATATTCCTTTTTTCCTCACTTCACCTCGCTCTCACATCCTCCATGTCAACCCAGACACACACAAAAATGACGATATTTATCTCAAAGCACAAATCCTAGGCGCTCGCTGATTATCCTTTATGTAAAAGTCAGAACATTGCATCTAGACATTAGTACACAGAAACACAGCAGTGACGCTTGATAAAGCAGATTCAAAATAAAAACCACATCTCCAGCAATATCCCGCAAACAGGACACAAGTAAAATGTTACTGCTATACAAGGTGGATTTCCTACATATGACAGTCTGAATGGGTATGGCCCAACATGGCCAGATACTTAAGGCACTCGACTCGTAATTTGAGGGTCGCACGTTCAAACCCCATAACTCCAAACATGCTCGTCCTTTCAGCCGTGAGGGCGTTATAACATGACAGTAAATCCCACTATTCGTTGGTAATAGAGTAGCCCAAGAGTTGGCAGTGGGTGGCGATGACTAGCTGCTTTCCCTTTTGCCTTACACTGCAAAATTAGGGATGGCTAGCACAGATAGCCTTCATGTAGCTTTGTGCGAAACTCAAAACAAACAACCTTTTAATTAATTGCATCTACCACGTGGGAAGTAAATCTCTTTCAGAAGCCAACCACCCTGTTAGAAAAATAAATTTGTCTTAGTTGAGGATTACTTTGTAACAGCCAAAATTTATACGAGGGCTGTTTAAAAAATACGCGGACTGTTTGAATTGCGCGGCTCCAGTTGGTTCCAAGGGAATCCGCTTGGTTTCGCTAGGTTCGCACAGCTCAGCTGATTACCACGCCATTTTCCGATTGCAGATATCTTTATTTGGTTATTAGCTACGCGGTTTTAAGTGAAGTGCGATTTTTTCGTTTGGCGGATTTCAGAATGAATGACCTGAAGGAGCAACGACTTGCTGTGAAATTTTGTGTTAAACTTGGAAAATCTGCGACTGAAACTTTTGCTGTGCTTAACACGGCTTACGGTGATGTTGCTATGAAGCGTACGGCATGTTCCAAGTGGCATGAACGTTTTAAGGATGGTCGACAGTCCATTGAAGATGATGAGCGTCCTGGACGTCCTTCCACGTCAACTGACGACCCACACGTCGACAAAATCAACACCCTGGTGCGAGCAAATCGACGTCTGACTGTCAGGGAGCTTGCTGAAGAGTGTGGGATATCAGTTGGATCTTGTTACGAGATTTTGATCGAAAAATTGAAGATGCACCGCGTTGCTGCGAAATTCAGCCCTCAGAACTCGTGAGTTTTTGGCCAAACACTCGATCACTGTTCTTCCCCACCCCCCCTACTCACCTGACCTTGCTCCTTGCGATTTTTTCTTGTTCCTCAAACTCAAAAGACTCTTGAAAGGAAGAAGATTTGAGACGATTCCCGAGATTAAGGCAAATGCGACGAAGGAGCTGGAGGACATTACAAAAGAAGCGTACCAGGACTGTTTCAACAAGTGGAAACACCGTTGGGATAAGTGTGTGCGTTGGGGAGGGGAGTACTTTGAAGGGGTCCCAGACCTGTAACTTCTAAATAAAGTACATTTTGTTCTATAACGTCAGTCCGCATATTTTTTTAACAGACCTCGTATTTGTGTCCTTACTCTGACCATCCTCATCTTTAATTTTGAAAAAATGGCTTACATTAATACTACCAATTCCCTTAACAATTCCATTTCCATATTATAATTAAAAGCCATCTGCCATTTTTCGTCATTTCATCAAATAATCCAAGTCCTCTTGTAAGACGGTAGCATCATTCCCAAAGCCAACAACACAAAAATATTAATTTAATCAGCAAATTTTAATAAACTATTGATCATTCCTTTATCTGTATCAATGATCTAAATAAAAACGATCAAAGGTCTCAACAATGAGGGCCACTCGTGACATCAATTCATTTTGACTGATCTCAATTTATAACAAACCTTTGTTTCTTACAGCTAATAGCAAGTAAATCACATGACCTATAATTAACCTCTTTCAAAACCGTTGAATAAGTATTACCTGGCTCACGTGCTATATCGTTCTTTAAACTTTAGAAAAAAAACATAAAACATAATGGAAACATAAAAACCTTAATTCACGTCACCAAACTAGCCAGGCTTCTTTCTATTCTGAATAAATAATATCTTGACTGCAGGGATGGAAAGCAATAACAAGAGTCACAACTCCAAGAACTCCTGAGTTACACTAAAAAAACCAAAATGTCAACCACGCTACCTCTGCCATATCCTTTGCCAACAAAGCCTTTTGCTCAATACCAAAAGGTCATTAGGCAGAATTGGATACGACAGGCATAATATTTGTCAAAGTGCTGTTTATATCTTTGTTTTCTTGAACTAAACTTCTATGATTTCAATTAGTTTGGGAGAATAAATTGTAATTATTATAAATTATATCTTATTATAATACAGTTTGCAGTTTATACGACCAGAACTCAGATCTCGGAAACTACCGCACCAATCATAACTGGGTAATATTTTTATGACTGAACAGTATTTTTTACAGCTAAGCAATAGATAAAACAATTGAAATTTCCACAAAAATGATATGTTTCAGACTTAACTAATAAAAAATTACAAAAAGGAGTGAATTTCTGATGCAAAACAATAAGAAACACATAAAAATATTTGTTTTTCTTTAGTGAAGCGGTGGGCTGAGCAGATAGCCCTTTGTGGCTTTGCTATATGAAAAACGCACACAAACACACACTTTAGTGAATACCTCATGAGTGTTGCAAGAGAAAAGCAAAGCACTTTCATTGATAATTGCGTCTACAAAGAAAGACTTCAATAAAATCTACTCTATGATGTATGTAATGCCGTGTTTATGCAACAAATCTCTTAAAGATATTAGTACTGCAATATAAGTGTCATGTTAACGTCAATTTACTGATTTTTTAAGATCGCATAATAGAAATGATTCCGAAATTTTACATGTAGCTTTACCGTTGTAAGTCTGTTATTTGATGAACATTTTATAGAATGGTTGATGAACTAATATGTCAGAATTATATAACCGTGGTTTTACTGTAAGTTAGTACAATATAATGTACTACCCCAGATGTATTTGCGACATTATCGGTGGCATTTGCCGATGTTACATTAATAAAACTTCTGAAAATATAAAGTAAAATGTTGCTATATATATCGTTACTTTATTTACGTTTATCAAAATGTACTATAATAAATTCCAGTTTGCGTTAAACAAAGTTGAGAATAACAGTTGTTACTTCGTGTTTGTGTGTAAGAAAGTAAACTACAATTATAACGCTGTTGTACTTTCATTTAAATGTAAAATGGCTTCAAAAACATTACACTGTAGTTTAAGTGTTCTGCAGATCTATCAGGAGTTGTTGTTGTTTTAAATAAAGTACAAAACTACACAATGGGCTATCTGTGCTCTGTCCACCATGGGTATCGAAACCCAGTTTTAAGCATTGTAAGTTCGCAGACATACTGCTGAGTAACTGGGAGGCGATCTTTGCGGAAACGTAAGTATTTTTTTGTTGTTGTTATTAATTAAGCACAAAGCTACACAATGAGCTATCTGTGCTCTGCTCACCACGGGTATCGAAACTCGGTTTTTAGCGTTGTAAGTCTGCAGACATACCGCTGAGCCAATGGGGGCGGTCTTTGCGGAAACGTAAATATTATAATTAAAATACACAATTCTCAGTGGACTTCAACGTAAACGATACTTTGACATGATAAGCAATATCGTCAAGATTCCAATGTTCTAACACATCCATTGTGTATATATATCTGTTTTTCACTGAATTATTGAAGTACATTGGATTTAAGTAAAATTAAAGAGACAAGCATTTGCGAGGGAAGGCAACATGTCTCCAACATGCAATCACAACATGGCCAATTATGACACCAGAAAAACTGAAAAACATATGAGAAATCGAAAATTGGCCATATCACTGATTAAGACCTGAAAAAAGGCATCATTGCATAAGCCCTCATGTCAGATGGTTGACGTACGCACGAATATTTCAAGAAGACCTGAAATTATTATCTATAAAAATTTATCAAAAGACAAAAATTGTTTAAATCTCTGTTTGAGACCTGTATTAAAGTATTTTTGTACCAAATTCCATGTAAATTATCTGACATACTGGGAAGCAATTGTCATAAAATCCTAAAATTACAATTTTTGTATTATTATAACCCCTTCTATAATTATAAAAAAAAAAATAGGCAAGGCTAATTTTTTATTTACTAATTTTTTTGCCTGTAGAAACGTAATTGAATAAAAGCCCTAAAATTATGGGCTTATTTAACCTTCTAACTTTTTCCAAAACTATCAAAAATAAGAATGTCCCATATTATTGTACGTATGTGGGTGGGACCTGCCTCCCGCTAGTACAGCGGTATGTCTCCGGATTTACAACGCTAAAATCAGGGGTTCGATTCCCCGCGGTGGGCTGAGCAGATAGCCCGACGTGGCTTTGCTGTAAGAAAAACACACAAACACAGTGTATGGGACCTGTAAAAATTATCTCTTTGCCAAACCTCACATGAACTGACTGAAATACGACGGAGTAATTCTCAAAATACCCTAATATTATGCTTTTTATTTCAGAATGATAACTTTTAGTGTGAGAAACATTGGTACCCATAAAACTGTGCTATGTTAGAAGAATTTATAAAAATTCCTGGAGAATACAATCATATCATGTTTATAGACATTGGTACTTAAAAACTCATACCACCTCCATCAACAAGTAAAATCCTTTCTCAGAGAAAAGGATCTGAATGAAAACCCTAAAATTTATTTTACATATTAATATTAAATATGGAATCATTCCAACAATGAGAACTTAATATAATAAGAAACAAATGAAGAATTAACAAAACATCTTTTACAAACATTAAAAAATATTCAGTATAGAATCAAAATCCAAAATTTTTCAGTTTTCTGGGGTGTTGAAAACTTAAATGTCCTTATTTATTATTTCAGTTGCCTGAGCTAAAGTTAGCAGTTTGTGATAACTTTATTGAAATCCTGTGAAGTGTATACAAATTATTTCAAGTGAACTGCTTCATTTTATTTAATGTTTTGTTTTTCCTTTCATCTTTATTGTGGCCATTACTCACAAAACTTTTATACTCAAATCTAGAGACAATGCTCTTTGTATTTGTTCTGAGAAGATTATAACTTTATTTAAGCTAAGTTCTATAAATTACTTAATACAAGGCAACAATAAAACAATACCTTAGGCAATCAGATTGCAAAGCTTCATTAATATAGCAAGCATGCAACATTTCTTTTGTTAATCTTTAGTACTAGTTTAGTACTTTATGATCCTGTTGTTAACTGGATGACAGTATGTGGTGTCATTTTCTACAGCCCAGATAAATTAGGTAAATTAGAAAAATAGCAATAAGATGAAGTGTAGATTTTACCTTAATGTGATAGAATTATTATTGATGCCTCTATAATAACTAATAAGTAAACATAATTCAGTAAGCTAGCTAGCTAATTCATACTTAAACAAATCAACATAAAAAAATGATGTTCTCGAAATATGCACATTTTGACCCATAATGGATATCACTGTTATGTTCTGAAACTCTATAGCAGTGGTTCCCATCCAGGGGTGCGAGAATGTGTTCCAGGTGGTGTGAGATAACATTTGATTTGGCCACCTTCACCTTTATTCTTAAATAAATAATTACTGTGAGGGGTGCGAGAACATGTTAAAATTTTTTAGGGGTGTGTGGCATAAAAAAGTTTGGGAATGACTGCTCTATAGTATGAAAATTGAATTACTTGATTTCTGTGATGATGAGATTAAATTACATTTAGCATTTTATGAGAGTTCTGATGGAACATTCCACTTGTGCATCACATTTTTGTAATCCATTTAATTTCTTTGTAGATTTATACATTTTATTTTAGCCTGTATTACACAGGTTTTGACAAAAATCTAAAAACATTGTTTATTTTCATTTATGCTTAAATCACATGATATTTCAGGAAATGTTTGAAATAAAGTTTGTGACTTAAGAGTAAGTCTCTTTCCCTGCTCTAAAATTTGGGAAATATTTGCATTTTCAGAGATGAAAGAAGTTTAGTTAGCCAAACCAAAAAAAAATGCAATATTGTGGTGTAGCCAGCTTCATGAAATGTGGTCATGACACTGTGTACAGCAGAGTGAAAGATTTTGTTAATAAATTTGCATAACAAAGCACTCATTATAGCTAAAATTGACATTAACAGCTCTTTAAAATTATATAAATCAGCAGAATATTATATAGCACTTTAAACAAATTAATATATTTCAAGTATTAAGTACATTTGAGAATGCTACTCAAATTGTACTGTGCATGAGATACAATATGAGGATACATTTATAGAACATAATTGCCTATTGAATTTGACACAATGCTTGCTTTTGTTTAGTTGACTAATAAGTGCCTGTATTTATTTTGTTTACTGTATTATGTTGTATCTTAAATTTTATGTTAAGAAAAAACGCAAGTGAAAGTTACAGTAACACCTACATTTCTGTGTTTAACTATAGTTTTATTTTTTGCTTGAAACTAATTCTACCAACAGTATCAAACACCACTTACTTCAATTATCATCCAAAAATTTGTGATCATTGCAGTGTAAATTTGACTCAACTCATATTGAAGTATCACATACTTCATTTAGTGATAGCACTATGTTTTGATTAACTTGTATTGTAAGTTTTGTTGATGTAGCTTCAAAAGAGTCCTTAATTATAAGCTTTAAACAAAAAGTTTCAATATGTTTAATTGCTACTCATGTGCAGAGCTTTGTGCTGTCCACTGTATTAATTACATTATTATACAAAATATTTTATATGAATTGAAAAGTAAATTCTTTGTCTTAATTAATAAATACGCATGTTATACAATATGAGAAGGGTAGGAAAAACATTTTGCTATAAGCATGCATATTTTAACATGAATTTAAGAGCTCTACCTTAAACATATATGTTGTATAACAAGACCAGAGGAGGTAGTAATTTGATAACCACGTTCATAGATTTGATACGCATTGAAAAGCATGTTCTTTGCCTTAAACATGTATTTTGTACAATACTTAACTGGACCAGAAAAGGCAAAACTTGGACCACTAGTCTTGTCATTTTTGCATACTTTTGATCAAAGGTGTTAAAGTTTTTAACATCTTTAATTTTTAAGTCATATCTGCCTTTAACTTTAAAAGAACAAGCTCACACCATGATTTTTAAACCTTTTAATTATTTTCTTACATTACAGTAAAAATTAAATTTTTATTCTAGAAATATTTACATTTTGAATTATCAATGAAGCCAGGATGAAAATTGTATTTATGTCTTGCAGAAGAAGAACTGTAAAAATTGTGAATTACAACAAATGAAGTAGTATAGGACATACTGTACTTTTAGTGTTGGATTTAAAAAGATATCAAAATAATAAATATGTAGTTGCCAAGAAAGATAAAAACTTTATTAATATTATTATTCTCATCTGTATAGAATAAATATGTTTAGTGACTGTAATAATTGCCCTTGTTATCAAGGAAAATATCTTATTATTATGTGAAAACATTATTTTTATTTAAGTTTAGTGTAAATAATAGTTTTTATTCCTGTTGTGCATTTTTAGAAAAAAATTTAAAATGTGCTTTCATTTTTTGACAGCTTCTTCCATTTTGGGACTGGACAAAAATTTATTATTATTCTTGCCTTGTTGATAATCCTTTATTTTCAATAAATAAGATTACAGAGAGTGACTGTCAGGTAATATAATTTATTTTTGTGTTTTAAATATTTGTTGGAATTGTTATGTTAAATGCCTTTACAGTGCATTTCAGTATCCTAATCTCATATTACTAAGTTTGTTGTTTTGAAACTCCTTTAAACTTTTTCTGTAATAAAGCAAATAAAAATATTATTTTAGTAAATATTAGAAATAAAAATATAGTACAGCCTTTCATAATGTAGTTTAGTGTCAGTGCTTAGAAATATAGACTATAGCATGATATCCTAGGTCTTTACTGAAAAGTTTCTCAGAAAAACTAATTAAAGAAAGTCTTTTCTTGTTTGATAGTTAATTATTTCTAATATAATGTAAGTGCTTGTGTAGATTATGATGTGGTATAGTTCAAAGTAAAACTAATTTCACATGATTATTAGTATGTTGTGTGGTAACAGCTATAAAAAGTAAATTTGGAGGACGTTTTCAGCCAGTCTTCTATACATGTAAAGTTCTTTGTTAAAATTCTAACAATATACTTAGTTAATTATACCAACTGATGCATGTAAATTTATTTCTTTAATCTGGCACTGAAATAACCTGCTAATTTGCAGATATGTAAAGATGTGGTAGAAATCAAGAGATGTAATCAAACATCACAGGATGAAATTACTGAGCATTTTTTGAAACATGATATACCATTAATTGTAATGGAATCTACCAATAACTGGCCAATCACAGAGGAATCATTCAGTATTGCTAACTTAAGTGAGGTAAGTAAACTAGTAGGTACAATATCAGTAGTTTCTGAACAAAGTAAACCATTTACACAAATAAAAACTAAACATCAATTCAGTAAATATGTAGATTATGTAATATACCAACCTAACTAACAATAAAACAAAAATATGTAATGATTATAAAAATATAACATGCCAGAATAAAGTACCAGATAAAAATTATATTTAACTTTATTTTCAACTAGTTAATTTCAAAGTTACTGTACTTTTTTCCTCATTTCAGGGTTATCTGGATGATTCTCGACTAAATAGGTTTGGTGTTTGTATGTTTCAAACAAATTTGAGGTTTTGTACACCTCAAACATTTTTACACAATTTAAAGACATACCCCAAAATGGATCAGTGGTATGTTCACTGGTAAGTCATATTTACTGAAATACTAGTTTTACAAAATGTCTATAACTTTATAAAAATGAATTATACAATTTGTAATTATAGTATTAAATACCAGAGGTAAGGTAAGCTTTTTAGGGCTAGTGTTAGTTACATTTTGGTACAAGACAATGAAGTTTCCATGAACATAAAATTTAAAAAAAGAAACTTGCATTTATATATCTTCTTTTATTACTTGAAACAATTTACTCCAAACAGTATAACCTTTTCAGAATGGAGATGTCGGCCCTGTGGTATAGTTCTGGATTTTGAAACCGATGATCCAGGTTTGAATCCACAATTACCATAGTATACACTGCTGGCCAAAATCGTAAGGCCAATAAACATAAAAAAAAAATATGCATTCTGCATTATTAGACTCAACCACTTATTTGAGTAGAGCTTCGAAAGATAGCTATAAGAAAAGAGAAAATAAAAAAAAAAGATTTTTAGCATTTAACAGGGAAAATGTGAACACTATGAAATTAACCTAAATACTAGCTGGTCAAAAGTTTATGACCATACTGAAACAAAGCGTTAATCGGTAAACATGTAACAAAATTTAGTCATTTGTGTTCAAGCATTAGCATTGTCAACATCTCCTACTGACATCTACTGTGTTACATTGGATAAAAATATGGCAAAGGCTAAAAAGTTGACAGAGTTTGAACGTGGCAGAATTGTCGAGCTACAAAAGCAAGGTCTCTCTTAATGTGCCATCGCTGATGAGATTAGGCTTAGTAAAACTGCTGTTACAAATTTCTTAAAAGACCCTGAGGGATATGGAACGAGAATTTCAAGTGGTCGGCCCAAAATATTTTCGCCCGTGTTGAGCAAGAGGAATCAACGTGTTGTCCTGCAAGACAACAGCCGATCGTCAAATCAGATTAAGGCCCTTACAGACACAGAATGCAGCTCAAGAACAATAAGACTGCATCTACAAGAGAAAGGCTTTAAAAACTATAAATGTCTACAAAGGCCTTGCTTCCTTCCACACTACGAAACAGCTTGGTTAAACTTTGCTAAGAAGCACCAAAACATGGGACATAGAAAAGTGGAAGAAGGTTTTGTTCTCTGATGAGAAAAAATTTTATCTGGATGGTCCAGATGGCTTCCAACATCACTGGCACGATAAAGATATCCCACTGGAGACAATTTGTACATGACACAGTGGAGGAGGTTCCATCATGATCTGGGGTGCTTTCTCCTTCCATGGAACAATGGAGCTTCAGGCTATACAGGAGCATCAAACAGTGGCTGGCTACATTGGCATGTTGGAGAGAGCATCCTTATTGACTGAAGGCCCTCATTTGTGTGGATATGACTGGATCTTTCAGCAGGACAATGCTGCAATCCACAATACTCGCAGGACAAAGGACTTTTTCATGGCAAATAACATGATTTTTTTGGATGGTAAGGGAAGTCTATAGAAATGGATGTCAATTCCAAACAGTGCATGATCTTCGTGAAGCCATCTTCACCACTTGGAATAACGTTCCAACCAGCCTTCTGCAAATGCTTATATCGACCATGCGAAGCGAATGTTTGCAGTTATTTGCAATGACAGCCATGCAACTCACTACTGAGACCTCTTGTTGGGCATTTCCTACACTGTTTATAGCTTCTTTTTGGTATGGTCTTAAACTTTTGATCAGCTAGTATTTAGGCTAATTTCATAGTGTTTACATTTTCCATATTAAATGCGAAATAGTTTTTTAATTTTATTTTCTCTTTTCTTATTTTCATCTTTCAAAGCTCTACTCAAATAATTGGTTGAGTCTAACAATGCAAAATGCATATTTTTTCTTTGTTCATTGGCCTTAAGATTTTGACCAGCAGTGTATATTCCCCACACATTTAGCATGAGTGGTACAATGCTGGTTAGCTATGTTCCCTTATATTAGTAGCTCAAAGTTAGAGATAATGGCATGAAGCCTTAGCAGCTTTGTTATAAATACTAATACCACATTTCAGTGTAAAAATTACATACATGATATGGCTTAGTGTTCTTAAATTTCATTTACTGAAAAGAAAATAATTCTACATATGAAGTATGTACTGAATAATGTTCATAGCTTTGAAAATTAAATCTTGGGAAATGTTGTTACCATGTCAGTTTATAAATTCTATATACAGTATTATTCAGTATTTTTAGAATTCAGTCATTTGTTTTCACAGACATACCTCATAATATTATCAGTTATCTGGCCAGTCATTGAACTAGAAGTAAATAGGAGTGCACAGATTTAAAGTTTCTTGACTAACACAAGTAAGTGATGAGTACCCAACCATATTGGTCTATACTGATGTTATCTTTAGTATATGTAAGGTACTTTAAACTACTGTAACAAATCAAAATTTTAGCTATAAGTGAATTTATTGTAATTGAGTTTATTTCATAAAATGAATAAAAAGAATAACAGTCATGAAAAGCTGAAAACTTTAATGCTTCTAGAGAAACTTAGCAAAATGAAAATATACACAATACACACATTAACTTTTGAACTGTACCTTTAACTTTTATTAGTTTATAGTAGAAACTTCATACATATAAATGTAACTCCCAACGTCACCACAAAAAACAGCATGAAGCTATTAAGCATTTTTACAAAATACATCCTAACAGTTTTGCCACCTTGGAGAACAGAAGATGTATTTCATCTTCAAAACACAATGCAAATATTATGATACAAATCCAGCATAATTATGCAACCTCAAAAAGTTTATTCACTTTTTGTGCATTGTATGGTACTCAACCATACCTGCATGCATTTTATAGACAGATATACTAAAATTCATGTCCGGTATTATTTGCTTCCATTCCATCTTGACTCATGATGTGAAAAATAAAATTTGGAGTTATTTAAGAAAAAATAATAATCGTATCATTAAATTATTGCTTTAAATTAACATCTAGATATTTATAATTTTATGAAACTGATGCAAACACATTACTATCTTGATAAATTTATCAGGATCAGTATTGAGGAACTTGACATCATTAAACTTGATGGCCTTTATAGAATAGTATGTGAGAGTTGTGTAATGATGATTGATTTGGCCATAATAATAAAATACAAAATTTTAACAGTGAGTGACAACAAGCAAAATATCAACTAAGAAAAACAAATAACCAGTAGCTAATAATCTAATTTTTTTTCTTATATTGATATCAGGCTGAAATCCTATTAATATGTTAGTGTGTCCCTAGAAATAACTTCCAGAGGCTGAAAAAAAGAAAAATTCATTGTGCTCATATTATTTGTTACTGAAATGTTTCTATTTTAGTACCTTATTTCTTTTCAACCAAACTTACTGTGTATATCTAATTTATTGACTTTTTCATAATCTGGTAGTTAACTTGTTTATTCAAACTGGTTTGTGAATTAACATTTTTATATTACCTAGAGAAACCTGTTTGCAAAAAGAGTAAAAAAACAATATACCTCTTTGTTATATGCAGGAATAACTGTGGAAAGGCTGCACAAAAGTTTCTTCGTAAATTTTATTTACGACCATATTTTTTACCTCCAATGTTTGAGATGATGCATTCAAACTGGATCCTGATGTCATTTAATTACAAAGGATATTTTTATAAGAAGGTGAGAAGTTTTTCATTTTGTAGTTAAATGTTTAATGAAAACCTCATTTCCTTTTCTACTTTAGAAACCATGGATATACAATTACTCTGAAGTAGCTCAACGGTTTATTAACTTTTTCAGTTCTTACCCATCCTACATATTCCATGTGTGTACCTATCTAACAGCTGCTGAAAAGGATGCATGAAACAGCTAGGAAGATACTTCTCACAATACACCAGTGAACAGTACTTTTCTCAGCTGTGTACTAGTGTTGCTTTGTCTATAGTTTCTGACTACGAGTAAGCCAAAGTGTGCATGTCACAGCTTTTCAGAGAGTTTGCTCAGTGCATGTTATTATTTTGTACTATTAGGTGCACTATTTCTTGTTGTTCATGTATATTCTCTATTTATTATTTAAAAGTATCTAAAATGTAAAAGTTAGAAACTTACTTAGTTAGATTAGTTAAAATTATTATTATTATTTTTGAGGTGTATTCATGAACAGTTTGTACACTACATTATTCAATTTAGTAACATAAGCTGTGCATTCACGTAATGATTTAAAACTTGTATGCTGAGGTTATGAGCTAAACATAAGTCAGAGAGCAATACAGGGTGGCCCATAAGTCCTTACCCATCCATTTATCTTATGTATCCAGGGAGTCACCAGTATTCTTGCGCTCATGTACCCACGTACTTGTCACAATATGCTCTTCAAGTGTAAATGGGCTTACATCGGCCATATTTCTCTGAAAAAAAAGAAACATTTATAATACATGCATAATTGAATATAACATAATAACATATGGATGGGTATGGACTTACGGGCCACCTTGTAGAATTAAGCACAAACAAATATACATATTGTTAAGAGCTTTAAGCTATTTAGGATGAACAATTATAGTTTTATGTTACAATTTGCAATCATTTTAGAAAGAAAAAAAGTGTAATTTAGATTTGTTTCACCTTATTTTAGGTCGACTGAATGTGTGTAGAGTTTGAATAGGAAAAATAACTAATAAAATATAAAGTATCACTGGGAAAAAAATTATATTTGGTTAAAAATGGTGTAACAATTACTTTATTGCACTTACTAATCCCCCTCTACACCCCTTTGGTACTTGGAGTGCTTCTTGATATGTGATATTAAAAGTTCTTTCTCTTTCCTGGACCAAAATAAAGAGATTTCATAGTGATCTTACTCTTGAACACCCAACATGAATAATTGGTCATATGAAAAGCAAAGGATTTTTCAGATATAACCCTGCCACCTCAGGGTTTGATCTTGTGCTTTGGTTACAATTAGTTTCTGTAAAAACTGTGATGTTTGACATTTTTAATGAAAAAACCTTACATTTTTTAAGAAAAACTCAAAACAGAAATTATGAATAAAAATTGGTCCTTGATTGTGGAGTCAATAGCTAGAGAAACATATTTTTGTTGTGGGTGTGGCTTGTGGTTGATGGAATCTACTAATAATCACCATATGACATGCCTCTTGGCCCATATTATTTAAAATATTATCATTTTTGCTCATTAGTAGCCATATTACTAAACACTAGCTAATTAGTGTTAATCATTATTTGCTGAGTCATCAATAAAGTATATGGATACTTGATTCCTTTTGTAGATTGTCATGGTGGATAAAAATTATACATGTGAAATTTCTTAATCACTCTTGATTCTCATGTGGTCTAAGTTGCACATGTTACTGTTTCAAACAGATAATATAGTAAATACAAGTTCAGAACTTATATAATATTCACGTGGAAATTGCATATAGAATAAATAATAGTTGTAAGTCATGCTAAGTGATAAATTTATATCGAGTATAGGTCACCCATCCCTCTACTCTCCTCCTCCAACACCTCGCCCATTTCTCACTCCTACTGAGTGCCACTGAGATTACGGCAGCCATTAATGTCACATTCATGATCTCATCATGGTAAAACAAAGGTAGACTGATGATGTTTTTCTTCATAGCCCATTGATCTATATATTCTTCTCTTGAATTGTGCAAGAACAAAATATGGTTTTAGCAACCTGAATGTTTCAGTGGTCATTGTACACATGAGGTATTATTAAATTCTTTTTGCCAAATCTAAGGGGTAGGTACCTTTTACCATTTTTTTTAATGTGCAAGTTTTAATATCCTACAGTTTAATTATGTTTACTCCTCATTTAAGTTGCTGCATCTGGTGTACTCAAACATTTTCAAGAAAATATAAATGTATGTTTTAGACTCTTGATTTCAAGAATTAGCTTGTTTAAGATCATTTATTTATAAAAAATAAAAATAATTTCTTGGTATTGTTAAAAACCAGTCCATTATGTTCATGTTCTTTACTGTAATTGAAAGTTAGAACAGTCTCAAAAGGATATCTGTAATTGACAATAAAGAAAGCATATTTTGAGAAGCTTGTGATGATTAAACTAGTAGACTATTTATAGTAGATCAAATAATTTATAAGCAAATTTACAAACATTTTTGAAATTCCAACTTCCATATACACACAACCCTGATGCTTCATCACCAATTCAGCTTCATTTCCCTTTACCAGAAGAATCCCTGGTATTGGAAGGTGTGTGTCAGATATTTGTATAAGCATTACCCTCTCTCAGTTGATTTTACTTTTTAGGGAACTTATTTGCTAAGACAGAAAGTGTTAAACTAAGTTTTAATCAAGCCTCCCTCCATTGTTCAGGTCTTTATTGGATATTAATTAACAGTTTACAAATTAATTGATTTAACAGAACAAGAAACCATTAATGTATAGGGAAAATACAAGTTAAGCCTCTCAAAAACAGTTTGGTCTTTATTTCTCCATTGAGATTTATAATTAAATAATTAAAAATAGTCAGAACTAACTTCTTTCTTACAATGCATTTATTTCTCAAAGGGAGAATTTCTCTAAATATAATTAAAATTTTTATTATTTATGGATCTTGTTTGTCTCAAATTAATATTAGTTGAACAAGGGGATCTTCTATTTCAGAGATTTAAATTGCTTTTTATCAGATTGTATGTTTTGGTACTTTGTTAAATTTTTCAAGTGTAATTTAGTGTTTTTTTTTAATTTCTACCATCTAGCAGGTTCTCTACCCAGTTCATTTCTGTGGTATATCCCACTTCATCTTTTAAACTTTGCAGAAGTAATCTTTATTAATATTTCATTATTAATGAATCTTTATTAATACAGGTAGACGTGGTTGCAAGCACTTTTGTAATATGGTTAGCTCAGGTCCGTGGATATAATCACATTAGACTAAGGCCCAGAAACCCATGTAACAACTTTTATGGAAATCTAGAAGATGTTCTTAAAGAAGGAGATACTTGTAAGTTAGTTTTTGTTCTTTAAGGCTATTAGTAATAGAAGTTATCAGCATTTTGGTAAGTAACAAAGACAATAATGCTTGATGCAGCTTGTAAGCTCATTTATAACATTACTAAATATAATAAATTAGCAGAATTGTATGAATAGGATACCTAGTTTTTGCTGTTGTAATAATTCATAGGCTTGTGGCTTTAGGAATCTAACTAATATGTTAATGAGTTTTAAATTTAGCATACATATAATGAACATAAATATGTTACTATTTTTATAACATCTTAAGATAGTACAAAATTGGCATATAATTATGTACTTTTTGTCATTAAGCATGCATATAGTAGTTAGGCTTAAGAAGAATTAAAAGAGTAGAAAGAGCAATGTTTAAACATATTATTGGCAGTTTCTAGAGTAGAAATCGTATTTATTTTTGAACATTTCTCTATCTGTTAAGGAAAGTTGTTATAACACAATGTGATACATGCTTTTCAGATTTGTAAATCATATTAAAATTAAACAATAAACTGATATAAGCAAGCCAGAGTCTATATACTTTAAACAATATTATTGAGTGTATTTTATGAAATAATATTTTCATAATATCTATAGCATGAGGCTTACCCCATAAAAGGCTAGTTGACGTAATTTCGTATATGATTTGATTCAGTGCCATAACAGAAAATTATTAACATAAAGTTCTTTAATTTTTATTTAAATTAATAATGATAAATTACACTAAGACCTTTAATATTTTAATTAACAAATTAATGATTGTTATATATTTCTGTGTAGCTTTGAACAAACTTTTAATTTGTAACAACTACAGCTAAGTATAAAGAATACCTGAAATATAATTTATTTAAGAAGTCTTAACAACCAAATGTATTAGACTTTTAATAGTCAATTTTATAATGGTCATAACATATTCGACTGAAACAACTACTTGGTGATATAACCCAGTGAACTCATGAGTGAAATATAGGTTGATCTTAATGAAATTGAAGATTAAAGTAACTAAATCTGTGATGTGTTACAAGTTAAACTAAGGCAATCATAAAGAAGTCTCTAGATGTACATTATATTTATGTAATATTTAGTTGCACATTTCAGTCCTCCTCAGTCTGTACTAAATACAGATTTTGATATGGTACATTACCTCCTTTCACATAAACAGCTATTCTCATTCAATATTACCATCCATATGAAAAAAATATATATATATATGCATTCACATGCTTTCTATTTCCCTCCATTGAAATTGACTGATTCCAATGCATTCTTGCAAATCGTCATGTATCAATCCTCTACCAATAAGAATGTGACATACTTTCGTGGTGCATGTGACTCCTTCTATTCAATTTTAGTGAACTATCACTTTTGTTTGGCAGTACTCATGTTAAGATTTTTTTTTCTTTTAATGCTCTTCATGTGAGTCATAATTTTAATAATTTCCAAAGAGAGGTTTCTACATTATTTTTTTCTTTATATTAAATAAATATTCTAATTTAATTTAGTTTCCCAATCTTTATTTTTTTTTCTTATACTTGTATATTTTACATCAAACACTTTTCTTTGATCTGTATATTTCTACAATGCATTCTATGGTTCATGTTCCCACTTTGGATGTTATATCTAGCACTATTTTCACAGGTAGCAGATGGAGGAGACCTGTCAATGGATTTATCTGTGATTGTCTGCAATTTATAGGTCAGCCTTCTTCCTCTGAACTTTCCTCACTAATCTTGCAAAACAAGCCAAGCTTGTTTGGGTCAGTGATGATTTGATAGCCTCTCTATACTACCAGATTTGTTTTTTCTCTCTAGCCTCGTGCAGAATCAGCTAGGCTTAATGCATCATTTTTTAATATGATTTTTCAAATATGTTGTGCTTTACCCAACTTCCCATTTTTCTATGATTTCTTATTACCTCAATGTTGGCTCATTTATCATCTTTAGCTCTCACTTTACACATGTTATCACTGTAGTTAGATTTTCTGGGTCATGGTGTGACCTTGTCCTGGATATATTTACAGTTTTGTTTTGTTTTCAATTTCTGCATTTTTCTTTGATGACATATTTTTGATCATGGATCTGAGACTTTGGAATCTTGTGTAATCTTTGCATCAACACTCAACCTTTTTCTCTATAGTTGCTTGTTTGTTGTTGTTGGAGCCACAACATGCCCCTATTCCTTTCCCATCCCTGTCCCCCATCCAGGATTTTTTCATTTGTTATTTTATTTAGCATTGATGGGCATGTTGCCAAAAGTATCAGAGTCTAATCAGAAGGTTCTGGTCAATTTGGAGCGTAGCTGTATTTGGTGATCATTAACTACAGTTCCATGGGTTCTTTGGGTTTTATCAGAGGGACTTATCCTACTATTTCTTTCTCTGCCTACTTTGTCCCTGGTACCCCTTTCCTTCACTATTAGGATCTTAGGATCCTGAGACCTTTCTTCATCTATCTGAGGAAGTACAAGGTTTTCTGTCTTTACAGTCCATTGCACCTGTTCATCATCTTTCTCCAGGCTGTGTTTTCCTTGCACCAAATCAAAGACAGGTGGCCTATTTTGTTTTTCCCTTTTTCCCTCTGGAGAAACAGTCCACAAAAAGAGGACAAATGAATATCTACATATCCCAATATTTTATCACCTATGATCTGCTTATTGGTTTTATCCTTCATGGGGTAGTTTATTTGTTTCAAGTACTGTCCTTTGAATTTTCTATGGCTCTGTATGTTTGGTCAGGCATTCAGAGCATTTGTTTGACACTTGTATGCTCTCAGTTTGCACATTCTTGTTTCTTTGTTCAACTGGCTGTTGTTCACTCATTTCAAATAGGAGTCCTCCTGTTACCCTCATCAGCTACTTCTGAAGGTGTCTATAATGGACTGTCAATCAAGCCAGAGAAGTCTTTACCATGACCTATCCATTATCTTAGATCAGGCTCAGTTGCAGACTCTTTCATGGGCTTTTCACAACCAGTTGAATTTTACAGGATCCTTTGCTGGCTCTTATTATCCTGCCTCATCCTCTTGTCATTGATTGGGATTGGTGGTTAGATATGTCTCACATGTAGGTGAGTGTCACACTTTCTCCCTGTCATCCAGTTTTCCACATTTCACAGACATATCCCTTGTGAATGGGAGTCATGTGTTGGTCAACTGGAAAATTCAAAGGTTTTGGTCTGCAGCTGAGAAGTCTTATCATTTTGGAATTTCTTGCTCTAAATTGTGTATTGATTTGTTTTCTCCATAAAGTCAGACATCATCTAAAAATGAAACATTCAACGTTTTTTTACTGGTTGCTTATCTGTTATTGAGGCAGAACTAGTTCTACCTACCTTTGTATTTATATGTTGGATCTTCATTTTTTGGCCCACACTCTTAGTATTCCTATCATTGCATGTCATGTCCTGGATACTTTTTGTTCTTGTGGTGGATCAATATTTGTCAAGATAACATTTATTTGATGGAGTATTCTTTTGGTCCTTTTGTTTCCCAGTGACTTTGACTTCAGTGAGGTATTTCTCACACTGAGACTTTTGCTGTGAACCTTAACCACAAATTGCCTTGGTTTTGGTCTCCATTCCATGTTTTCTTGTTATGGCTATTATTGTTTTGAGTCATGATTAGATCTACACATTTCTCTAAACTTCTATTCTCCTTCTCTTTGTGATTTTTATCATCTTTAACACTCCATGTTTAGTCCCTTTGATAGCTCTTTACTGTCCATCTCATCCGTGGTTTCAGTAGCTTACTCAGCTTCAGCTTCCTCAATTACCTTTTCCTTTCTATCCTTCCCTTTTTGGCACCCTCAGTCACTAGTGATTTATCCAACTTTTCTGTCTTCTATCTTCATGCCTAGTTTTTCTTGGTCATTAGTGAAGTGATCCAACTTCTATCAGTGGTTAGCCTCTTTTTTGACATGTTTCAGTCACCCTTCATACATGGAAGTTTCTCAGTACAAATTGATTTTTTTCCATCGTTGATTTCTGGGTCCAGGGTTTTCACCTAATCAACCCACTGTTCTTAATCACATCAATATCCTCTCTCAGCTTTTGGATCAGGGGTCTTCTGTCAACTTGATCTCGGATTTTTGGGCAATCCTTTCCCACACATTTTATTTTTCCTGATCCCATAGGTATTTGCCTCTCTAGTACTTCCAGATTTGTCATCTGCTGCATCAGACAGCTCTTCTGGATGGGATATTACTGTGGCCCTGCACTGCCCCACTTTGTTTATGTTTGAACCACTCTCCTAGTGCTCCTTATTTCACCTTCTCTTATGTTTTCCTTCCTTCTTTCTATTTGCTAGTGAACATCAGTGATCTGTTTATTTGCCATTGATGTTATCTGTACTCTTTATCCTCCTATATTTCTTCTCCCTTCTCCAGATCACTTTTCTTTACTAACACTTCAACAGCTCTTGAGGATAATTCATCTATTTAGCTACTTCCTCACCTTCCATTTCACACAATTATTATCATCCTGATTTGTCCTGTACTTACTCTTCTCTGTTATATTGTCTGTGCAGCTTCCTTCTGTGATGTCTATTCTCACCTCTTTTTTTTTTTCTTGGCAACTGTCCTCTGTTCATGTTCTTTTTTCTTTCCTCCTCTACCAGTTGATTGATCCTTTCATTCAATTGGCTCTGTTACTAGTGTCTTCTCACCTCATTTGATACCATACCTTTTCAATGGAATTTCATCTTTGTCATCCTTTGGAGGTACTTCTTTAATCAGGCATGTGTACTGCTCATGATATATTTGTCTCTCACCATCTGCATCAGATTGCAGTTTTCTTCTTCTTTGAGTTATTGTCTTCTCTTTTCCCTTTTATTGATGCTCATTGTTTGCATCCCACTCAGTAGCAAATGGTACCTGAGAATGTATTTTTAACTGTTCAAATCTACACTGTCCATCCATTTGACTTGCATATTATAACTCCGTCAGTGGTGTATTTAGTTAGGGACTAGTGGAGGATCATCCTCAGGGACTATGGTCTTGATAGAAGCCAATTGATAATTTTATTCTATGTAAAATTACACAGGATGTAAGGCCCACAAAAATTATTAGCCCCTGGGCCCACACAACCTTAAATCTGCCACTGAACTCCATAGCTACCCAACACATACTGCAGAGATGGGGTGTTCTACAATAGTTTCTTCATAAGTTTGCCCCTTCTGGACCATATCCACCCATGATCTGCATGGGTAAAGCAAAGGTGAATAGCTTCCCATGTCTTATATTGAATAAATCAATATGATCTGTCTTACAAATAGAATTTGGTGGTCACCCTTTGCACTGTCTCAGGTGTTGTTGTATCTCTGAATTCTTTATCATGTTTTACCCATCTATCCACCCCCACTTTTCTTCTAGTGGTGTTTGAAAGCTCTTATCACTTGCTAGTTCCACACTGCTAGAGTTGTAAACCATGGAAACATCCTCCTGAAATACTAACAAAAAATAGAAATGATTGTAAAACCATTATGTTGAGAGTAAGGTGGTGGTGTTTTGCTGGTGTAGATGATGTAATATCCTCCAGTATAAAGCATAAAAACAAATGGGAGGGAGATGTTGGAATTGCAGTTTACCCTTTTGATTGAGATCTCTTATCCTACCACCGTACTGATGCTGGTTCTCAGTGGCTTGGTTTGGGATTTAGAATACAAGTTCTCACACATGTATTACAGGTCTCTATATTCCTCCCTCATTTTTACTCTATCAGTGTTATGGGTCATGGTGGAGGTAACTGCAGGTTGTTACTGTTCTTTTCTCTTCATTAACCCTCAATATTTTTTATTCCAAGGATTTTTAATTTGCTTAGAGTGGTACTGGTCAGTTTTACTTTTGAGGGAGATGGCTTATATTATGTAGACATCTTTTAGATATCAGATGTCGAGTTCCTGGGTCAATCTATCAATTTATCAGGTTTGCTAGTACCTGGTTCATAAGTCATGAGGTAATAGATTCCCTCCAGTCTCATGAACTTGAGGAGAAGATGATATGGTCCTCCTTCCTACCTACACCAGGTGGCTGAGTTTTTTAATTGTAGTTGACTTACCAGGTTAAGGTTCTCTTTCTTACTCCAACAAGAATATTTGTTTTCAGTGGCCTAGGTTTGAACTGTAGTTGACCTGCTGTGTATGGTGCATCATGTCCTAACTATTCTATACCTAGGAAGACATCTTTTAATTTTACCAACTTTTATAATTTCTGGGAATTAGTTTCATAAATATTGCATGGTTCAAATCAAGTTCTGGCCGTAGTTCTCTACTAATTGAATGTGCACCTCTGTTTTCCACCCATATGTGCGACATCTTTCTGCGATGGACAAAGGATATACCTGGTTCAGAAGTGGTGCAGTTTCCCATCAGATCCTAAAATATGACTGTCTCATCTTAGGTAGTGTCCTTCAAACATTTTTAAAGTGTGCTTGTTTCATTCCTTTCACCTATTCAGTATGGGATTCTAGCAATTTATGTGAATAGAGATAAAGTATTGTATTGGAAGTTATAATTTTCCTACACCATAAATGTATTTCTGATAAGTACTTCCCACTGAAAAGTGGTGCTTCCATCTTCTGTCAAAACTTGAAATCATTGTTCAGTAGAATTAAACAAAATCACATACATCTTTAAAGAATATGTTGCACTCTTATTGGTGAAGGGTTGAGACATGATGATTTGCACTAGACAAGCAGTGGGATCAGTGAATTCCATTGGAGGGGAGATAGAAAGCTTGTGGTATGTGTAAATTTTTTTTTGCATATAGAGGACAGCACTGAACAATAATATGTATGTGAAGAAGGTAAGTAGGTTTCAGAAATGAATTTTTAAGGTAGGGAAATTATAATTTGACTAGAAGAATAACTACTAAAGCCAAAAAAGGAGCATTACACATGAAATAAATTATACAGAACTGTTTTAGATAGTTGAGTCTTTTGATGCATTATCAGTTACGTTTTTCAAACTTTGTAGAACTAGTGTTCATCTCAATTTGTTATCTGTTATATGGTATGAACCAGAAAAAGTCTCTAATCTTATCAAAGTAAAAAAACTTGTGTTTATTCATCTGAAACCACTACATGGTCTTTTGACCAATCTCAGACAATTTTTGTAGGATAATACAATTGATCAAGAGGTATGTCATATGATAGTTATTACCCAGCCTCACCAACCCAAGGCCAAGTCCACAGCAAAAATGTTTGTTTAGCTAATGACTCCACAATCAAGGACCAGTTTTGATCTATAAATTTCTTGTTTTTTTTTAATATTTTCTGTATTTTCTGGCCGTTCTCTTATCCTACCTATTCAGTGTTTATTCACACATGTATTAAAATTTTAATGAAGCAAACAACAGTACATTTTAAGACTATCCATTTAAGTGGAAGAACAATGGAAGGTCACTACTTTTTAATACTTACCAACATTTCAGCTGAAACAGAGGACTACATAATCCACATACCTTTATCAAAATTAAATAGACATCACATTATAGATTAACCTGTTGACTGCCAAGTATTTCAGCTGCTACAATACAACTCTAATGCTTCTTCATTTTGTAACTTTTTTTGTGATGCCATTTTGGATCAAAAGTGAAACAATTTGTAAGTAGGTCTAATGCATGTATGGTACTGACATCTAACGTTGAAGTTAGGTATTATTGAGGACAAATTAACTCGTCCGTGGCCACTGTGTTACCGATCGGCTTGGACAAGTTATCTCGTCTACAGCACTGAACAGGTTAGAGAGTGTATAGATTAAAACAGATTAAGAACAAATATTCATCACATCACTGAGTTAGAGCATTTACTTCTTTGTAAATGTTGACTAACTCTACATAGAAACTTTAAGAAAGATTTACTAAATAGCAGAAGTCTAACTTTTAACACAGAAAGAAAAACTGTTCAACAGCATAACTGTTGTTAGCTAGAGCTAGCAAAAGCTTGAAAAAAAAAAGGCTTCATTAAATAATCTAGTTCGAAATTATTTCAACAAAAAACTTCACAATCAAAATTAAAGCACTTTCATAAGAACAAGTTTCACCAGAAGTTATATCACTGGTGGACAAGTTTGATATGTCTAGTTGCTGTTCTCAGACCCTTTGTTTGTGCTGAAAGCTTACAAATAAATGTATTTTAACACAGAGAAAAGCCTGTATAATTCTACATGTTGTTGTTATTATTATAGATGAAACTAGGCCTAAGATATCATCCACTTTTAATTAATTTTTCAGGTTGTTATACAAATCATGAAAAATTTCGTCTACATCAGGATTTTCCACATTTCACAAATGTACAGTGTGATATTCATAATCTTTCAAGTATTGTACATGCTCCTTCAGTGAAGAAACATCTGTACTACCATCACATGGTACAGAAAAAATATGCTACTTTGAATATAATTTATCAAAGCTGCATTCAAACTTTCAATAATAATTTCACAAACCCTGTACACACTTTATTAGATGAATACTGTGATGTAATATTGACACACTGAAATCCACCATACCTTTCCAGTGAAAGCATTGTATGACTAGTTGAGTTTTACAATTTTGAATGTAGCCACAAATCTATTGATAATTGATTCTTTGTTGGCATGATCTGTATTGTAGATGAAGCCTCACATTACCTGTGGAAATCACTGTATTGCTCTAAATGGCTAACTTTGTTGTAATATGTGACACAATAGGAACATCATATTTTATTTTGTTCAATTTCAATCCATGGTATGCCTACCTTCTAACTGGTCTAAAACTTTCATTCTTGTTTACTGAGCTCATAGCCTGTTCTATTCAAGTAGCTGATGATAATTCTTTGCTTCACCTCCCATTGGTATGGATTTTGCTCCAGGAGTAACCTAAAGCTGAGCACAAATTCATAAGTTGCATTGGGTAGATACAGTTAAAGAAGTTTTATTTCATGTAATATCAAATTCAAAATTTGAATAAATTAACATACATATTGCACTAAAGCAAAATTGACTTACAAATTTTGACCTTCTATGAGTTAAATTTCTTTTCTTGCCAAAAAAAGAAGAGGAAGCTTCTTTAAGATCATAATCTACACTTACATTTACACTTGTCAATAGGCAAGGATAATGGTAAGCCTTTTTCCACAACTTTAACATCCATAGTTTTATAAGAGTTATCTGATGAATGTCATGGGCATTCATACAAAAGTTGATGTTGTGTCTTTGGGATATTGCTATCTTCTTGGTCTTCTTCACTTTGCTACCCGAATCAATGTCAGTAGGCTTGTCAGTGGATTTTGCCTCAGGCTAAACAGTTTTTTATCTAAGGGGGCTGATTTATTTTTCTTTTATAAATTCAAAATTGAAATGTCTCATGTTGATTATAACAGAATTATAATCGGCTCATATATACTAGCTTTCACAATTGCATGCTACTTATCTATCACTTTGTGTGCTGCATTATAGTGTAGTGAATACTAAAATTGCAATCTGTGGTTGAATAATTTTTCTTTAATTATACAGTTCCTTAAAGAGACTTAAAATGATATTTTATATTGAAAACACCATAAAGGAATAATCTGGTAACTTGATAAGATTATTTATTTATATTTGCTTTTATATGAAAATAAACTTAAAAAAACAATAATGAGATTACTGCACATTTTAAATTGTAACTCTAATAATTAAAGATGGCTGTCCACATAGCATGTCTCCATGCTTTCCCAAACTACATATACTTTTATCTTTAGAATTGAAAGAAGATAAATTTTCTAACAGCATGCAAGAGTTGTAATGAATTGGATAATCGATGTATAGGTAAGAGATATCAATGTCATGGTCTGACTGCTTGCAAATATTTATCAAAAATATGCAATAACTTAGCAATTTCTGGTACAAATTATCTAGCGTTTCTGATAAGTTGCCCTCATGAAACTTGATTTCCTTGGGAAACTGGAAAGTGTAAATTTTGACCCCTTCTGTCAGTTACAAAGTATCAACAGAAGCTATTGCTCGTCAAGCTAAAAAATGCTAATGCTTCATAAGAACAGTATGAACAATGCAGAACTATATTACAACTATATAAGCATAATTTTTTTTACTTCACAAAAAATAGGGGGTGACACCCAACCCACCCCACACAAACATGTACATGCATAATTATTGTATAAAGTAACAAAATACTTAGCTTCTTTGTTTACACATCACTTATATGCATAATACAGGGACTGAGACAAACTGGCCTGATTAGAGGGGTTCCACTGTACATAATTAGGGATTATGTAAACAAAAAAAGGGACTGTGATTGAATGACCACTTTCAAGGGGTGACCGAATCTGAGGGGTGGTCTCTTAGAGGGGTTCCATTGTAGTGTCTTACATAAATTTATGTTATATGATATGTTCATAGTTATTTCCCTTACCTTCAATACATACTTCTAGGTGCTCCTGCTTAAATGTAAGATTTACTCTTGGTTGATTATTTCTTCTAAATTCTGTACTCATAAAATAATAATCCACAAAAAAATCCTTTTTTGATACTAAGCTGCAGCATTTTAGGGTATTACTTCTGAAAGGAAAACATAGATTTGACATTTGTTGTAATCAGTACAGTAAAATGCTCCTTGGTTACAATACACAACAAATACTTACAATGTCATCAGTTATGACATCATACCAAAGATAGGATGTTATATGGTAATATTAAAGAACTTTTGGGTATGTTTGTTTTGCTTGGTATGTTATGTTTTACAGGTAGTTATAAGTTTATATTCTTCTAATTTCAGCATACTTGTTTTGAGACCACACTGTAGTTTTAAGAAAATTCATTATTTATCCCTCATTTGATGAAATAAGTGCAGAGTTTTATGTTTATTTTTTGAAAATATATGTTTTCACATAAAAGAAAGTATTTATACATCATGCATGAGTTATAAGCTGCTGTGTATATACTTACTATGATTTGAGGGATAAGTATGTTAAGTAATATACTCACTAACAATTAAATGCAGTAGTAAGAATTTTCTAAAAAAAACCTATAAATGCTTGTTCATAAAAAGACTTAAAATAACTCTTTAAAAAAATCTTAAGTCTTTTGGGGAGAGTCTCTGTTATAGTATTTTATTTCATTTTATATCTTTTTTCTGTATCAGATTATTTTGTATGTAAATTGGCATGAAATGTTATATTAATAAAGTATGACAAGCTTTCGTCAAGGTATTTAGAAAACATCAGGAATATGCAAAAGCTTTCTGGATAAATGCACTAAAGATCAATGTAAAATTTTAGGGCTTCTTGGAGATTTATGTAATTATATGATTAAATTAACTGTCCATATACAGTGGAACCCCTCTAAAGCAGCCACCTTTGGGACTGAGACAAACTGGCCTGACTAGAGGGGTTCCACTGTACATAATTAGGGATTATGTAAACAGAAAAAGGAGAGCAGTTACCTTTCCATAACTGTCTTCAGATAGTGAAGGGCAATATAGATGTGGGATATTGTGAGCTTGATCACTCATACCTTGCTCTCCTAATTTATATTTCTTTTAATGTTTATTAGTTTTATTATTATTACTTTTGAATTTCTTCATGTGAGACTGAGAGATGGTGTTTTCCAACTGCAACGTGAGCCCTACTTCTGCATTCACCTTCAAAACTTAAGGTACATTTTATATCCCACGTTATAGCCTATACCCTGTGGTGGATCCATTTGATTTGTGCATGATTTGTTATTTTTGTTTGGGCTTCTCTATTATTATTATTGGAAAATATTATCAGTCAGAAGTTTTAAATTTGTTTTGGTTTTGTTTAATTTTGTTTGACTGTTGAGTATTTGTTGATATAAACATTGGAAAAATGTTTACATTCTTAAACTTTCATTATTATAGGATTTTTATATTTTGTTTCTATACATATATAAATATATTCTTATGTTATTTATATTAATCAGTACATAAAACTTTATTTTGTACTCATGTTACAGTACTGTTTCCTGTCAAATTGTGGAAGCTTGAGCACCTGCCTGGTGAGAATTCCAAAAATTTGGCAATAGCTGTTGGAAGCCTTTTTCAATAATCACAGAAGTAAATTGTAGACTGTAATTATTGTGGTAAATAGTTGTAGAGCAGAAATACATTTAAATATTTAGCATGAGTAAGAAAGTGTTAGAAATTGCTACCCAAGGCCTTTTTTGATGCTATCACTAATAATCACAAAATGAACCTGTACAACTTCACTGTCATACTAAGGTGGTATATATGAGTAACATGTGACAGATTTTTCATGTGAATCTTGCAGGATGAATGTGTTAATGTAATGTACTTCAAAAACGTAAAAAATCATAATTATAAGAAGAGTAGGTTCATAAAAGCTCTCTCCTAACTTTTCAGCTTGTGAAGTAACGTTTTGAACTTTCATAACAGTTAATCTTTATGGATGTGATTGCAGTGTTACATCTCTCCCCTGATTTCCGTACATGTACTAGTCATTATGCACTTTTAACATAGTATGATATGAGCTTTAATTACTGGTGTATGGCTGCAAAACAAACCAAATACTGTTGTAAGTGCCTGGTTATAAATGTTGGACTCTCTTACCATGAGATGAGAATACCATCACAGCTGCACAAAGTATAAACAATGAACTCATGTTTAAAAAAAATGATTGAATATAATAGAACATGTTTTATTGTATAATATCTACAGTTATGTTTTCATTTTCTGTATGAAAGCTCGAATATGCATCTTGTAAAATAATTTAAGTTGAATTTTTGTTAACAAAATGTTATATTGTTTTTTAAAGAGAAGCACAGCCAAAGGGGCCCATCTCCCAAAAAATATCTAGACATATTAATCACGTTATTTATCAGCTTTTATATATAATAAACTTGTTTTGTATCATTTAATGAAAAATAGAACATAAGTACTATTACAGTTATTTCAGTTTGTTTTAATGGCCATTTTATTAGCAGTTTAGATCAATTTTAGCTTTTTGATTTATTGAATCTCTTTAAAATCTTCGCCTCCCTACCCACCCCAAATGGGAAAGGAGTGGTAAGAGGGTTAAAAGTTAACAGATAAAAGTGTTTGAACATTAAAAAAAATCTGTGTACAACTCTTCACAATGTTATACTGTTATGCTTTAGTTCCTCAAAACAAAGAAGCATATAATGAATATAATTTTGACTTCACACTGTTATCAGAAACTCAAATTATGATTCAATAACAGTTTGCCATTACATTTCACCAAAGTTTAAGTGTTTTTTTTTCCTCTCAATATAACAAATATGGAACGTAAATCTTGTTTTGAAATCCTTGACTTTTTGGTAATTTATAGAAGAAAACGCGTATATTTAACATTTTTATACTATATATTTTGATAAATAGTCTAAGCTATTTACTTACAGACATTATGTAAAGACACCTGTGTAATACAGCTAACTTTGCTCCATGCTAATTAGGCCCATTACATATCTTCAGTGTGAGTCATTTTTATCAATACACATGTACTTCCATGGTTACATTCAAGACCATACATAATAATATCATCACATTCCCAATTTTGTTGTTATTATTGTCACCAGGCTTTTAGAATCTAAAAACCCATATGTAAACTCATTGCTGTATTATCAGGTTAGAGGATAAAACTGTATTCCTGCTTATGACTACATTTTTAAAAATCCTTAATATATTCCTTATAAATCAAAGTTTTCTGTTTCATGAGCTTAGAGATGTTATCAGTTGTGGTAACATGTTTAATGCTGCAAGCTTATCACAATCTGTGCTTAAGGTCAGTGAATGTTTGGGCAATACACGAGTTTATATTGACCTTTAGTATAACGTATATGGCTTCTCAAATAACTAATGGACAGAATTGGGTATATTAAAAATTTTCTGAGCAGACACACAAAAACATCTTGATTTCAGCATTCTTCTTGATGTTGGCTTCAGCATGAATTTTTGCTGGATTTGTGTAGTGCTGAATAAAAAAATGAGAGGATGCATTTTGAAAGTGTCACTATTATTAGTATTTATTACATCAACAGTGTGTAAATACAAGCTAGGAAAGAATATAACATTAAGCAAAGTTAGTGTTTATTGAGTAAACTAATCAAAATTTTCCTTGAGATTCAGTCATCAATAAAGATGGACATGTGCAGAAATAAAGTGTTTTCACATGGCTGTGCTAATTTGTATTTTTCATGGTATTGAAATAAAGTGTTGTCTTTTTGGTTTGTTGTTTTTTTTTCAAAATAAAACAACTGTTTATTTGTTATTTCTTTTGATCAAAGTTAACTTTAAACTTTTTACATACAAGTTTTCAGTATCTGATGTGACAATAATCTTAATTGACTTGCACTTATACACGAGAATACATAAAATTCACTTTCAAGTTAACGTCGTTCATTGCTTCAAATTTGTTTTTAAATTGAACTGGATTTTTGTACTTGTATATTTAATTTAACATAAGAAAATGTTTTGGAACAATATAGGAAATATTGGTCCATCTTGGCTGTCCCATACTCAAAACCAAAAGTATTAATAAATAAATGTTTAAAATAATCCTAACAGCCAATCCTTGTCATTCATACTGTTATACAGCTTTCTCTTAAACTCATAAAGTTACTGCCTTCACAACATTCAAAGGCCAACTACCCTGTTAGAAAAATATAAGCTAAAGATGATTTCTACCTTGCCAAAATCTATATTCATGCCCCTTAGTTCTACTATTCTTACTGTTAAGTATGAAAAAAAAACAATCAATGCTATCAATTCCATTTACAAGATGTTTACATCTCAATCAGATCTCATCTGCTCTTTTATTTTCAAGAGAAGATGTTTTCTTATAGCAAAGTCACATTAAGCTATCTGCTGTGTCTACTGAGGGGAATCAAACCCCTGATTTTAGTGTTGTAAATCCAAAGACTTACCACTACCTCACTGGAGAATCCACTGGAAGTGGATTCCTGTATGTGGTGAAGGGATCTCCTTGGGAAAATTATATTATTTCAGTTTACCTCCTCTGGGATCTGTACATCCACCCACGTGTTTACTGTGTGTGGTGACTGGCCCATGAAGGGGAGGAAAGGATCGTAGTGGTTGAGTGGTGTCTGACTCACTGCAACACACCACTTTGGCCTTGAATATATGTAAACAAGTAGCCTTGGAGTGGCCTTCAGGGTCAACTGAGTAATAGTATTGATTGTTCTTAACAGGTGTTGTAAACATTGCATCTGAAGCTGCTGTTTGAGTACTGGAATTGCTATAGTCTCTTTCTTTGGCATTCTAGTGCATCCTCTCATAAGACTGCATAGTGGGTGGGATCAGTTGGTACAGAATAGTTTTCTTATGGATCCATGACTTACAAATAAAAATATAACAATAAAAATACAATTAATTGGTAAAGGACCATATATAAAGGACTGTGTTCCACATTCACCACCCAAGTCCATTTCATATCCCTTGATTGAGAAATCCTTTGGGCAAATGTCTCTTTCTATTATTTAGAGGGGCTTGCAGGCTCTATCAAGTCAGTCAAGAAGTTATGTTCTGTGTGTGTGTGTGTGTGCTTTCCTTATAGCAAAGCCACATCAGGCTCTCTGCTGAGTCTACTGAGGAGAATTGAACCCCTGATTTTAGCATTGTAAGTCCATAGACTTACCACTGTATGAGGGAGGTACATTATGTTCTGGAGACATCTTGGTTGAAACATCTATACCACACTATAGTGAACTCCTCAAGAGGAGTTATCATAGAAATGGATTTAAAGAACATCTCCCAGTTGGAGATCCTCTCTGGTTTCTCCAGTCAAGGAGTTTCTGCTGTGCAATGCATCTCCACTTGCAAGAATGGAATTGTACTGCCAACCAATGTTCTAATTTTAACATTTATCTTGCCCCATCCATCTACTTCTGTCAAAACAGGTTATCTTAACTGTATGATACATCCATATATTCCTAGCCCTCTCAGATGTTTCCAATATCAACAGTTTGGACACTAAAATTCATCTTGTCATGGTTCTTTTATGTGTGCTTGTTGTAGTGGCAAAAACCATGACACATATAAGTGTCAACTGGACTCTCAATGCATCAGTTGTAATGGTTCCTATCTATCCCTTTTATTTTCAATTTTGGCTAAAGGTGGTGGAGAAGAAAAAGGTACAATGTTTATATACTCTAAACAACAATTCTTATCCGGGGGCTCAGAAGTTGTTGTTCCCCACTCCATTTAGAATGTATGCTGCTGCACTGCATTCCACTACTGTAATGGGTGTGTAGACAAATCTTTACATACCTCCTACAAAACCTTTCTCACACTGTGTGAAGAGTCTTTTACCCTCTATGGATAAGAGAGGAAACAAGTCAATGTGTACTCCTGTCTTTATCCCCATTGTGTCATTTGGCCCCTAGAAGCCAAACAGTTATTCATTCACACCCTTAGTTGCTGGAATCTGTTTCTGCTGACATGTAGGCGTGGCATTACTGTTTGACCAGCATATACCCACCTTGTCTGTACCACTCAATACATTCTTAGGGCAATAGTCATCTATATCTCCTAAGGTCATACTATCCCTGTTTGTTATCTTTTCCCATTTTATTGAGAGATTTATGGTCATATAGACCTTAGTGCTTTTGTTACAAGTTACTGTCTCTCTTTTTCATCTTGGGTGACTTTAATAAACACAATTCCCATTTTGGGGTGTTGATATTGATGGGAAGGGTTGTTCTGTGGAGCACATCCTTTCTTTCTTCAACACTGATTCCATTATCCGTTTTTTATGCACCTAGTCAAACTTTACTGCTATTTATCTAACTGTTTGTTCCTTTTCTTTTGTTTTTCTTGGAGAGCTTATGGTGGTCCATTGGGTAGTGATTATTTTCTTATCGTAAAAACTTCTTAAAAAGGAAGATTGTACGTGAGTATTGGTTTATGTACAATTACTAGAAGACTGTCATAGTAGAATGTGAAGTAGTGTAAATACCTTCTCTTTTTCTTTTTTACATTTATTAGTTAATTTCACATCAGTTAGTGTTATTTTCATTATACTATAAGAATACAGTCTGTAGTAACTGAAAGCGATGTGTGTTTATGTGGAAATTACTATATAAGTATATGTAACGTGATCGTGGGCTGACTTGCAGGCAGGCCGAGTGGAGTGTTTTGGTTTAGCTGTTGTAGTTTCGACTAATGCTGCCTGCTGTTACATGAAATATTTATTTGAAGTGAGGATGCAGTGGGCGAATGGAGCACACAGGTTACTAACTCGAGATTTTAGAGTTAAAACAGAGAAACTAACAACGCTTATTTAAGTCGTCAAACAATTAATATTTACACACGTGTATATAATTCATCTTTATTCTCGTTTATCATAAGAAGTCATTTTAACTCTTTTATCATAATGACTGATGTTTAAGAAAGAATGGCATTATAATACTTACAAAGAACTTGACCTGGAAATGGTGTTTTTACTAATGGTAAGAGAGATTTTTTCTCCTTTCTCTGAATATTTAGATCAGTCGGAGTGCTTGCCAGAGTTTGAAGATATTGTCTATTGTGGCGCCTGTTACAGAACCTTTTATACCAGGGGTTCCCAACCGGTGGGTCGCGACCCCTTGGGGGGTCGCGAAGCCTTGGCAGGGTAGTCGCGTAGCCTTGTTAGAAGTAGCTTAGGATAACATTAATTTTATTTCAATTACATTTTCATGCTCTTACATTTTTTTGTTTCGGTGCAAAGCAAAACGTGTGCTACGTTAGTTCAATGTCATTAGGTGATATTATGGGTGTATGTATGCGTGCCTGTGAGTGAATGTGTGTCTGCAACTATATGTATGTGTGTACTAGTGAGTAGCGAGTATGTGAGTGCACGCGCATGTACGTATGCTTGTGTGTCTATTTAGCTGTGATTAAGTGTGTGTGCGCTCGCTGTCGACACGTGAGTCACATGTCCGTTGCTGATTGGTGGATGACGAATCGCGCGACTGGCCACGCTCCCTTCCCTCCCAATACTTACCCCATCATTACTCTACCTGCACCCCCCACAAGTAGTCAGTGTAAGATCTACAGTTGCCAAAGCGTTCATTCAACATTTTTATTTTATTTTAACAAGGCGATAAGTAAGCAGTAGAGGTGAGTTGTGTCCATTGCTAAACGGCGCAGATACTCAGAATGCTACCTCAACATTGGCTTCACCACTGTGCTCGCCAACGACGGCATCGAGAAAGCACAGTGTGTTTTGTGCCATGCTGTCCTGAGTGCATAGTCAATGAAACCATCAAAACTCAAGCGTCATCTCGAGACGAAACATCCAGAACACGCAAAGAAGGGTTTGGATTTCTTCAAACGGCATGAACGGTGTCTTAAAAGCCAAAGGAACGATAGAAGTGGGTCGTTTCAGCAGCAGTGCAGCCGTGGTGGAAGCTTCATATGAGATTGAATTCGAAATTGCTAAACAAAAAAAAGCCTCACACGATTGGAGAAACACTTCTTAAACCCTGCATGATGAAAACAATAAATCTTATTCTTGGAGAAGCCAGTGCAAAGAAGATGCAGCAAGTATCCCTGTCAAATAATACTATACAGAGGCGCATTTCTAAAATGTCTATGGATGTGAAGGAACAGGTTTTGACTGAAATCAAGGGTTCCCCTTTGTTCTCCTTTCAGCTAGACGAGCCAACAGATGTAAGTTCATGTTCTCAGTTGCTTGTCTTCGTGAGATACATTAATTCAGGTGGCATCAAAGACGAATTCTTATTCTGCAGTGCACTTGAAACCACAACAAAAGCTGATGATGTCATGGAAAAAGTTTCAACTTTTTTTCAAGACGAAGATCTTCAATGGGAAAACGTGTGTGGGGTTTGTACGGATGGGGCACCGGCTATGCTGGGATCGAAATCAGGATTCCAGTCGAGAGTGAAGAAGCTAACACCTCAATCAAAGGGCATCCACTGCATGATTCACTGATATGCTCTCGCCAGTAAGACTCTCCCTGCCTCTCTGCAGGAAGTGCTTGAATCTGTAATCAAAATTGTAAATTATGTGAAGACTCAAGCACTCAACACTCGCCTATTCAAAGAACGATGCAAAGACATGAATGCTGACCGCGAAGTCCTTCTCTTCTACACAGCAGTACGTTGGTTGTCGAAAGGAAACGTTATTAATCATGCCTTTGAAATGAAAGATGAAATTAAGCTATTCCTGGAGACTCAAGAAAGGAAAGATCTTGTAGCTCACTTCGAAGATGAAGCATGAGATAAAAGGGTTGCGTACCTAGCCGAAATTTTTGACCAGCTGAACAAGCTCAATTTGAAGCTTCAAGGAAGGGAAACACATGTTTTCCTTTTTCAAGATAGTCTTCGGGCCTTTGTTTCCAAACTGCAGAACTGGCGTCGGAAAACCAATCTTGGAAACATCGCTATGTTTGAAAAACTTTGTGGAGTGACGGATGAGTCTCAGATCCAACTGGATCAGTTCTTCAAGGATGAGATTACCGAACATCTTCAGTCTCCAGAAAAGGAAGTCGAGCGTTACTTTCCTGAGATATCACAGGAACAGGAGGCCCTGGTAAGGAACCCATTTTGTACTGAACTTGATGTATCCAACATCCCAGATGATATCCAAGATGAATTTCTGGATCTAAGGAACGACTCTTGAGCTCGTGATCTCTTCAAGGTGAAATCCGTGACTCAGTTCTGGTGCGCTATGTATCAGTCATACTCCAAAGTCAGCATGATAGCTTTACGTGTCCTTGTTCCATTTGCTTCTACCTACTTGTGTGAGGCAGGATTTTGCACTCTTGTCAATATAAAAACAAAGAATAAGAACAGATTGGATGTTGGAGATGACATGAGACTGGCTCTAACAAACGCTCGGCCACGAATTTCAAAGCTTGCTGCTGAAATGCAACATCAGGCATCTCACTAGCTGGGTTGGATAGCTGTTCAAACCTATGTTAATATTATTTTAAGAAATATATGTTCTTTTTGTGAATTCAGGTTGGACCAATGTGATTTAATTTGCTAATAAATAATTACAGAATTTTTAAATATTTTTAGATGTTTCTTTCCTCTTCTTCACAGAAAATAAAATAAAAATTAAGCTGCTGATAGTAAGCCCTAAGTAGGGGGTCACATGGGTTTCAAACTTTTAGGTAAGGGGTCGCGAGTGCCAAAAGGTTGGGAACCCCTGTTTTATACCAACTGAGTGGGAAATTGTTGCCGCCTAAGTATAGCACCATGGTGTCAGTTGACTTCCTGTTTGTGATTTCTGACACTCGTTAATTACCAATACTTCCACTGACGCATCATCAAATGATCAAGGTTTCTCTCTTGTTTACGAATTTCTAAGTTTGTTAGTGAATCATACTCCTGGAAACAATAACCCATACTGTAGCATTGGTCCACCTTTCAGGGTTTTCTTGGTTGCAACGTCCAAATTTGCTTAACCTCTTTTAACCTGTATAGCGTCAATTCACTTCAACTCAAACATACAACAGACAGTTTCTCATCACTAGTTTATAGCTTGCATAACACTTTTTAACGTTGATAGTGTATGCCTGTTCCAATCTAAACAATTAGGGGATTTTTCTGAATCTCTGTTTTGAAATAACTCTCTCTTGCCCATGATAACGTCAGTTCATCTTAAACTAAATATTATTTGATCATACGGCAACAACTTTCTTAGTATATTCTTGGAGTTGTTTTTGTTCTACAGGGTGTTCGGAAAGTCACTGTGCACGTATATATTTATTAACAGACATGTTTTAATATTGAAAACAGGAGATAAATATGAATGACAATTACAAACAATGTTGAAAGTGACCACCGTTGGCATCAATAAGGCTGGGATCCTTCTTATTTTGTTTCTAAACACCGCTATCAGTTGCTGGCTTGAAATAGACTGAATGAATACTGTTATCGCTGCTTTCAATTCATCCAGCGTGCGCGGATGATCTCGATACACTGCTATTTTGCTGCTCCCCATAGATAAAAGTCTGGTGGATTAAGATCTGGTGAGCGTGGGGACCACACGTCTTTGGAAATAATGCGGTCTCCAAAATATTCCTTTCATAACTGTATGGATCTGTGAGATGTGTGGGCAGTAGCAACATCTGTTGAAATCATGAGTAATTGATTTCATCACTTGTCATCTGACCGATGAAGGTGTGAAGAATCTCTGAAAAATAGCGCTCGCTGTTTATTGTGTTCATAAAGAAAATAGGGTCAACAATTCCATGTCTGGAAATCGTAACCCACAAACACCAACCTTGAAATCATGTTGGGGTGTTTCGTGTAAACTGTGAGGATTATCGGATGACCACAATCTTGAATGTGAATTAACGTAACCCGAGAGTAGGAACCACGCTTCGTCGGTGAAAAGGTCACATCCAACACATTAGCTGTATTCTCTTCAAGAAATCGGTTAAACCACCTGCAATAGTGTATTCGTTTGTCATTATCAGTTGCTTACAGTTCTTGTACCGCCATTATTTTTATGGGAAGAGCTTTAATTTCTTTCTGATGGCCTTATGAGCAGTTCCAAGACCAATATCATTCTGCTGAGCTAACTTTCGTAATGATTTTGATGGACTCTGCATCACACTGTCAAAAATAACCAACAGTTTTTCCTCCGATAGCTTTGCTGGCCTTCCACAGCGTTTGACATCATCCACTGATCCTGTTTCCCGAAACTCATCAACAAGGTTACGAACTGCATTGCGATGTGGAACAGGTGTATCTGAGAATTTCTCAGTAAATGGCTGTCGCACCACATCTGTGTATCTACCACCTTCTCAGAATACGTGTTTTACAAGCCATACACGTTCTTCAGTTGTTAAAACCATTTTGGGATCAAAATGTGAAATATAATAAAATATGATTACAAAATTGCACAGTGACTTTCTGAAAACCCAGTATAAACATTATTGCTTCATAAACATACTTTCTTATACTTCGTTACTTCCTGTTTATTAAAGTAATTATTCGAGATATCTACCGATGCCTCATATAATAATTTGATGTTTTATAGAAGTTGTTCTTTAAAACAATTTTCTGCTAAAATAGTTCAAAACTTGAATACTTTATCACATTCCTCATTCCACCTGAAGTTTATTTCTGCCTCAGTCTTAGTTAGAGGAGATAACAGTGAGTCAATATTGACTCACAAACAAAGTTGGCTACAAACAATTGGTAATACAATGTAAAACAAAGAAAATGTGGATTTCTCATTTGGTCAGAGATTGAGGTCAATATTACACCACTTTTATTTCGGCAGGATACATGAAAATCCCTTTTCTATCTACCATTTGATTGAGATATTACAATTCCATGTACATAAATGAACATTTTCCTAGTTTCAGCTTCAAACCAGTATTTTTATACAGTGTGATACCATTTGCAGCTATTCAACCACAGACTCCAACATATACCAAACTGTAAGTCATTATCGATATAGATTAGGCACTTCTTCTGTTGCATCTTCTTCCATTAGCCTCTTGAAGGTGGTGGGTATGTTACACAGGGCAAATGGTTTGACACAAAACATGTAAAAGCCGTTTCTTATGCTAGAAAAATCTTAGTTTTGCTTTTCTCATCCAACTAGATTTACCAGTGTATGGATATCAGCTCTAACATATATTGTGCCAACAGGCCCCTTACAATACGTCAACAGATTCATCTGTTTTTAGTATTGGAAAGGCATCGACAACAGTTATTGTGTTTACTCATCTACATTTAATGCATAACCTGGGTGTACTTCCTTACCTTATTTACAGTGACTACTGGAAATAACCATGCATTACCTGAAGGCTTTATGATCTCATCCTGTAACATTCGCTGTTCTTCGGTACTGGTTATGCCTCTAGTGCTCTAAGGAAGTCTTTATTGTCTAAACAAGCATGCACCACATGTATCTTGTATGAATTAATCAGCCATCTGATGCCATAAATACATCAGCATATTTTGCCAACATCTCATTGAACTGATGCCACTGCATTGAACCTAATTTGTCTCCACAATCCTCAACTAGCAGTCTTAGATGTGTTTGTAACCATATATATATAATTTTGAACATAACACAGCAGATGCAATCCTAGTATTACCACTAGCACTGGTTACTTTTACTTTGCTTCCTGTACTGATGACCGTTTTAAAACATCCAACTGGATAAAAGTTTATCCATAATTGTAAAACAACATTAAATAAGTAATTACCTAAGCTATACTACTAGTTTTTGGATAAAAAAAACATGGCACAAAGTTAGCAAACCACAGAATACCACTTGTGTACATGGGGATACTGAGACTTCATCTTTCATACACACTTGTGCAGTCTGCTGTTCCAAGGCTCAATCTGAATGACATTTGATAACTACTGTGGAACATCAGTTCTTCATCTGCACAGGGAAAATGGGCCAATTAGCTCTGTAGTATGTCCAATGCAAGAATACCAATACCAGAACCGAAGTCAGCAGTAATTATCTTCATCCTGTAAATGAAATCCTTTAAATAGAGTAAGAACATGACCTCTCCATTTGTATTCTGTTTATCTTCATTTTCTAGAGCTTGCCTGAGTGGTGGCATCACTTAGAATGTCTGATACATTGCAAAATCTACAAGATATTTTGCCACTCGTGTATCAACCGAGAATTCTATTTCTCATCTTTATACTCCAGCATGTACAAAACATTACCCACTCAACTTTGAGAGAATTGGGCTGAGTACTACGTTTTGTATATAAGTTTTACAGGTGCACTCTTCCAAGTCTGTAGCCAAGTCCATCTTGTGTTTCTCTAGTTTCTCAGAGCTGTAGCAGCAATAATCACTGTCTGCTCTTGAGATAACCTCTATATAAAGCACCATCAGTTGATACCAATAGTCTTATCTACCTCGCTGTTTTGCAAAATATGAGATGTTCAATAAAAATAATTTAATGTTCCATATGCACAGTAGGTTCTTCACACATTTTTTTTCAATGTAATATCCTGGAAGAGACATTGGCAGCATAGGCTGTGGCATATTAACCATGCAAGAATTAGGATAGGCTACCCTTTCACTGGATATCAGAGTAGTTGCACAGCAACTCTGGGATGTGTATATGGTTGGTTGTCACTCAGTTGTACTCCAGTTTGGCTCGATGTGAGGGCTTGAGTAGGATGGCTTATCCAAGGTTATATCACTGCATTGGCAACTACATATTTTTCCCACTCTTGCAACTAGTTTGATGTTACCAACCTGTACTGCATTGCAACAGAAGCTGCTTCAATAAGGAATGAGATCTCTCACATTCACGTGATGCTGCACTATCTTACTGATAGGCCTTTCAACAAGCTAGTCAAGAATATCCTCATGATCTACTTAATCCATCACAGGTTAAGTCTTGCCACTCAATGACACAGATCGACCATATAAACAATCAAGCTTCCTTTGATATCATTCATATGAGTCATGAATTTGAGAATATAAATAGTTGTATCTTTCACCAGGTTGAAACTCCGCTGCAAAAACGTTTAGGGCTGTGCCATGTAAGCTTAGAACCGAGTATTGTTAAGCATTTTGAAAGTTTAATCATTCCACAAAATTACTTGCCTGGAACAATCCAGAAAATAGTTCAAATCCTCTTTTGCAGTTCCATTGAATTTCAAAGGAGAGATATAATTTGCCTTTCTCATATGAAGTCATGATTGTGGCCAGGTGCTCACCTCAACAATTGCCCAGCCATCATTGACTCAAATGTTCTCTTCATTTGAGGCACAGCATGGTATGTGCTCTCAGGGCCCCAAATCTCTGACATGTAGTAGCCCTTTGCTTTGGGTAACATAAAAGTAAAGTATTCTCAATAATTCATCTTTCAGTTTTGCTTAACATAAATCTCTACTGCGATCTACGGCTATCCTAGTATATATATATACCACTGGTTCAAGGAGACAGCGCAGCCGTGTGATCTATTCTCTTTGCCATTCAATGCTTCCATATCACCTACTAATGAGATTGCTCCTGTTGGCAGATGTTGTCCACCTTCAGTCTCTCCCAGATATTCTTGCGTATGTAGCTTTAACCAGGATGGGCATTGGATAGTTATGACTAGCGTAAGTCTGTGAGTTCTACACATATTTCAACACTCAGTCTCAGACTCACAAGATGCCACACCATTGTGACGATCGTTAGTCATCTGTATTTACCTCACACTGACGATGATCTTCAGAGGAGTAACTTAGGCAGTTGTTATGAATGCAACAGGTCTTCTTCCTGAGATAGAAATCACGAACCTTTGTAGCATCACCGAAATCCATAATCCAGTAAAGGCCTTATCCTAGATCCAAAACCTCTTGTACAATCATCTCCCACTAATAACTGATTCCCTCTCTTTGTGAAAAATGCTACTTCCTTTTTAAACATCAATAAATAGAGTCCAAGTAAGGAGCAGTGCACACTTCAATAGAGATAACACATTCTGCTATACAGTATCTTATAGTCATGTCACCAAACTCTCCCTACCTGTTTACTTTGTGGCACATCTATTTAAAAGTGAGTTAACTTACAAGTAATGAAATGGGTTCATCTAACAACAAGAATTGGTAAAGATACTAATTACAAAGTAATGCTACGTATCTGAATGAGATGTGAAGAAAAATAAAGAGATTAAATACTCAGTAAAACACGAAATGAGCAAGTTATTATAACAAACTTAACACACGTACAGTGGGTGTTTTATTGTTATTGTTGTTTTTGGCATAAGATAATCACTTTAACTACTGAAGTCAAATCCACGTACTAACTAGACTGACTAAATACAGCATTTTTTAGATGGAAAGAAACATCGCGTTTACGCAGAACGACAAATTGATATATATAACATTTGCACAGTGTACAGTATTGCGTCAATAACTTCCTAGAGGTAGAATAGATGTTGTTTGTTTGAGATTAGCAATGGAACAAAGACAGTTTGTTTGTTTTTGAAGTTCGCACAAAGCTACTCGAGGGCTATCTGTGCTAGCCGTTCCTAATTTAGCAGTGTAAGGCTAGAGGGAAGGCAGCTAGTCATCACCACCTACTGCCAACTCTTGGACTACTCTTTTACCAACGAATAGTGGGATTGACCGTAACATTATAACGCCCCCACGGCTGAAAGGGCGAGCATGTTTATCGCAACGGAGATGCGAACCCGCGACCCTCAGATTACGCTCAGATTAACGCGCTTGGCCATGCCGGGCCCGAAACAAAGACAGCTAAAATGAAATAAACTTAACGGATTTATAAACCATATATATACAAAATAAATGTAATAATATTACAATAAGATATAAATAAATATTTTAAATGTAATGATCAAGAGCAATGTAGATCTTATTTTTTTTTCATGCAATTCCAAGTAATTGTGCGCTTGCCAATTATCCAGAAATGTAAAACATGGCCGAAAAATCGTTTATGAACTTACTAGTCAACTTTGACATAACTTGTATTTTTTTATCTGTACATGATGTCATCGGGGAGCCATAGGCAGAAGCATCACCTGTAGTCGATTTACTACTTGCATTGCTATTTTTGTATCGGTTGGAATGTCTTTGTGGTTTTCGTTGAATATGTAATTTGTATGTTGTAACGATAACATTCTATTAGTATTACCTGTATTAAATACAGTTTCAAATATATTTGGTAAGTAACAAAAGTGGTGAAGTGCACACAAGTAATTCAAATGTTTAGTTTATGTTTTATCTCAAAATATCAAATGTAGGAATCGAAATCGAAATTAACGAGTGACATGTTAGTTGTTAGACCAACCATTATTAGCTATTAAGTACTAGTATCACTATACTAGACCCATCCGACATTGGTATTGGTACTAGTACGAAGTAATAATACGCTATATACGTCACCTATCGTTAAATGGTTAACGTTTACTGGTTTAGCCTGTGAAGTTTAAACCTTAATGTGGGAAGTTTATAGTTAATAAGAAGACTAGTTTAAACTAAAGAAGTTAACTTTTTAACATTTTTATTATTTCAGCGTCACAGTTATGACTTGTAATAACTATAATTATATTTATATTAATATTTGTCTTCATACTTTTATATATATATATATATATGTATATATATGTATGTATGTGGCAGAATTCACACTAGTTTCCTGATTAAAACCCATACTTCCATCCAACCTCCCACACAAAACGCTGTAGTGGCTGCACGTACTGCACTCTCAGAGATCTGATTCTTCAGCATTATAAAGCTATTGTTTTTCATGGATTTTAAGAGTTTTGTTGGTAGAGATTGTTGAGAAAAGTACATGTATATCTGCAAAAGTAACATATCGACAAATTGACTTTTTTTTTTGCCACAAATTGTAGAAAAATACTTGCCAAGCAAGTTATAAAAGCTAGTGTAGCGTGTGTGACAGATGAGATAGCAATAGTTATAGGAGAGCAACACGAGTAACATCTGTGTTAGGTAATAACAGCTGCAGCATGGTATGGGGAAATATATAGACCAGTCATTGGTTTTATCTCTGTTTTAGACCATTCAGGTTCTTATATTCATAAATGCTTTATAATTGATCAAATATTATATACTAACATGAACACTTCTGTTATGTTATTCAAGAATATACAGTTCAGCCATTTGCCTGAACTTTGCATCTTCATGGCCTGACACTGTTGAAAGGCCATTTCATTTGGCAGTAAAGTGCAATTTTTTCTAGGGTAACAAGTGAGACTTTTATCAGAGTACTTTTTTTTGTTCTTTCTTGAACACTTCTGACTGTGACACCCCTCAGTCGCCCACCCATTTCCTGAATATGGCCTTGTAGACTAGATGTTAATATTAAGCTGTTATGATGAACATCGGATATTGTTGAATAATATATTTTTCTTCTTCGATTTAAATATTTTAACAAAAGTACTTAACTAATTAAGTAGTACACTATTAGAATGCTGTTCTGGTATCACAGTTTTGATTTGAAACTTTTTGTTTTTTAAAAAACAATTATTTCAGTTCACAGTGCATTACAACATAGCCATAGTTGAACAAGCTTCGAGCATGAGTTTGTCTGTATCAACTGAAACTGAAGTGGAAGATATTCAGAAGGAAGGTAAGTATCACCAATAAGAATTATTTTCAGACAAGTAGTAAAAATATGACAGTACTTTAGCATGTAGAAAGCAGATTAACACATTTATTTTATTTTGTAACTGATATAACAAGTCTAGTGAGATTGCTTCAGTTATTCATGTATTGTTAATTGTTATTGATAACTGTAACCTAAGGCAAATTACTCTATATATTTGTTACATTTCTTTTCAAAAATTATATGTTGTATCTGTGACAGTTATTAGTAGATTAGTAGCTACTTAATGGCAACAATTTAAATAAACTAGCGTATGTATGTGATGGTTTATTAGGTAATGAAGTTACTGGGTTCCATTACCTTGTATATAAATAGTTTTGATAAAAGTGAGAGAATTTTCTTTTTCAGTGTTATGAGAATCTTACCTTAGATTTTAGAAATGGATTGACTATTAGCACCACACTTTTCTAATAATGATGTTGTTATTATTTGTACAATATGATATGAGGCCTCCTCCCAGGCCTCATTGTTTTGTAGTTGTGGATGTGTCCCATCACATAGTTACAAAGGATTTTTTAAATAATGAGTATAGCATAGATTTCTTTTTATCAAAATGTTTGTGCACAAGCTCAAAATAGTAAAAGGGGAATCCTTTGCCCTCTAATTTATAGCATTACTGTTGGTGGCTTCTATATAATAATAATGAAGGGCTAAAGGAATCTCAGGAAATGTTTGTTGTGGTTTAACTAGTGAGATGTTGGAAACTACTGCAGTAAATTGTTTGTATACACATTTAAGTAATTACAGTTTAGTAACAGTACTTGCATAATTTTAGAAAAGAGATTTTTTTTTCTAATTTGCCTACCTCTTGAAGTTTTCTTATACAGTATAAATGTTTTGAATTAATTTCACTGTAGCTGTTGTTGTACTTAAATATCTTAAAAATAAACTTGTTAATAGGGGCTCTACAGCTACAGGCTTCTAACATACAAGTATGGTATAGTGGCCTTTTGACCCAGCAGTATGTCCTGATTCCCAACCACAAGGCCAAGTCAGGCTCTAATTCCCAAAACATTAATCAACCCCTTTTCTGCTCTAGTAAAGTTTTAGTCTATACTAATTACATGGCAGTTTATTTCATAAGTTCAACATTCTAATGGAACAATATCATTTATATATTTACCTGAATTTACCAAATCTTAACTTTATAAATACTTGCTCTGCTGCCCTAAACATTAAAAATAGAATCTATTGCTTCCATTGTATTATTTATTTTAATAATTATGAATAATTAGCTCACTTTCTTTTTTATTTTTAAAGAAAATAAGAAGTTCCAACTTTATTTAAAAACCCATCTATCTTTGGAATCATTGTAGTAGTCTTTCTCTGAATCAAATGTTTTCCTAAGCTAAGGGACTAAAACTTCACAAAATTATCTTGTATAAGACATAACTAGTGACTTACACAATGAAGTTGTCTTTATACTTCATCGATATTGCCGTAAATATATAATACAAAATACTGTTGGATGTACTACTTGCAATAAGTACTGTTTGAAAGGCTTGTGATTTCTGTCAATATAAGTGCCCCAGTCCAGAAGATCTTTTTTCCTATTTTATAAAATTTTTGAAATTTCCAATCTAAGTTTCATGTTGTAATTATGATAATGTACATGCACAGTTTTACTCTTTATAATTAATCCATATGCAGTGTTTTTGTCCACATAATTCATCAATTTGAATCTGTAAAATTTTGCATCCTCATTACAGCTATCCAGCCATAAAATTATTTTATCAGTAATAATACCAACACAGTTCCCTAGGCATAACTTGTAACAGTACTCCAACTAGATTGGTTTTCAGCCAATCTCTTGTTCCATTCAACTAACTTATCTTATACTCTGAGGTAGCTTTTTATACTAATCTCTTTGGCAACACCTACCTTGAAGCTTTTTGAAAATCCAAGTAAAACAGATTCATTCATTTGTCCTCATCAAGTGATGCAGATAGTTTCCTCTTAGAACAACAAAAGGGACTATTTAATTTTTAAAAATTCATCCTTGAGAAATGTAACAAAAGTTTAAACCTACCATTATTTTGCATTATTTCTGTAAAATACTTACATTCTCTACTGCCAAATATATAGTTCATTCTGTAAGACAATAACTCTGTTAGAAAAACAAAACAGGATCTTTTGCCTATCTTTCTTTCTTTTTCTTTTTTTACCAATTCTGAAACTTGTGTCATCCCTTATGTGGTCTCAGGAACCAGACAGTAATTATGGATGAAATTGTATTATGGTTTCATTCAAGGTAATTGGTATTAAACAGCAATAGTAAATAGTTCTCATAATTAGGAAGTCTGAAAATAAACCATATTTTTGGATTAATTTTTGATTAATAAATTTATAATTCTTACTTGGTGGTTGGCAAGCTTGATGGAACTGTCTCACAGACTGTCAGCTGGATATACAGTTTTATAAGGATCACTATTAATCCTTCACATTTTTCTTTTTACAGTTAATGGAAGTATAAAAACCTTAAACTTAGTCAGACAGTCTTTTTCCATCATTGTACAGAAATTAATTTATCATAAAGAATACTTATGTGGTGCATGCTTGCATCATTAAATGTTGTTCTTTTTTAGGTTTTTTTTATCTGTGGTTTATAGCTCATAATAAATATTTTGTTAATTATTTGAAGAGAATGAAATATTACTTTATCAATTTGAGATACTAATGTTAGCTGGCATATTAAAAGTTTTTCAAAACCTTCAACAATGATCTTGTATCATTTTATCAAAATACTTCCTGTTTCATGATAACTTTTAAGAGGCCATATGTAAATGCTTGTCTTTGAAAATAGAAGTTTGTTTTGCTGTTTATTAAATTTGATCAGATACCTTTTATACTGGCATTTTGCAAATAACTGTATTTTGAATTACAAGTGCTGCAAGAAAGTGGAGTCAAACCTAGAATTTCAGTCATTTTATTAGAAACAAAAGTTCAGTATGTTACTGTTGCCTTTTGCATACTTATCTTCTACAATATTCAATATTCTTATAAAATGCAACAAGAAAAGAAGTAAAAAAACAAACCAGTAAACCCTATAGTAGGGTGTGTGTGTGTGTGTGTGCAAAAGTTAAAGATCTTCACAAAGTTTGCAAATATAACTTTAAATTTTTTTGTTGAAAAATTATAACAAAATAATGTTTAGTTTCCATTTATGCAAAGTCATGTTGTGCATGCCTATGCAACAAACTGTTACATTTGCACCTTTTGTAATGAATCTGTGATATTAAACATTATGTGGCAACATGTCAGGAAGCATATACATTATGTTCCAAAAAACATTCTACAAGTAATATGAATAATATACTTGCAATTGTTCTTGTTGCTCACTGATTGAACTTTTTTTTTGATATTTTCAAAAACAACTTTTTATTCCTATTCTAAATCTATAAATATTTCTCAGTTTGGTTGATTAATTGCTTGCAATTTCCTGGAAATCAGCTTTCCTTTAAAATTAGGGGTATAATTGTCATCAACTCTTAAATTTTAGTTTAACCATAAAAAGTAATGTATTTGTGGCACGGTTTTGGGAATCAGATATTGGTCAGTTTCATGGTTAGTAGTGTATTCAATCACCTAAGTCTAATTATTGTTAACCCTATCAGTACAGGTAACAGATTATGTCATTGCATTTGTTGGTACCCATTCAAAATATTATTGAACTATTATTTTACAAATATATGTCAGTAAGTTTGGTATCAAATTGTAGATTGTAATTCAAATTTTAGTATTATCTGTTAATTAGTTTCTTAATTTAAAAGTGAATATTAAAAAAGAAATCCTAAATATTGATTTTTATATGTCACATTGTATGTTGAGTGCAGCATTTGTTCAAATACAAAACCTATGGTTTCTTATGAATTAGGAACTCTGATTATTAATATTAACAAGCTAGAAGCTCAAATAATATCCTCCTTTCTTTTCTAATTGCTGAGATATTACTACATTTACTGAATCTAAAACAGTGACCTAGCCCACCTCTTTCCATTTTTGTAAACACATAGAACTACTTTTGTCTGTGACATGAATAATTAAACAAAAGCTCAGAATGTTCTCTGTGCGGATTTCTCAGCCTTTTTGAAGTACTTGGGCAGCAAATTATTTTCTTTTTCTCATGCTATATTTGAAGAGGCAAGACTTTAAAAAGCTCAAAATTTCATATATTTTTCTATACAAATACAGTTTGTTTACTGAACATGATAAATTCTATGGTATTGGTATGGTAATTTATGATTTTTGGTCATTTCAAAATATGTATATATATAAAACCTAAAACAAATTATTTCACACACTCCACATGTAAAATTTCATAAGGCTTAACAATGTGCAGCAAGCAACAAACAAGTATAAAATTCCTAACTAGAGAAGATAATTGTTTGTTATACTTTATTTACTGTTCTATGTTTTAAAGTAAACAAGTATAACATAAAGAGATTTAAGCCAATTTGACTAAACATTTGTGTTTTCATGTTATACTTTGTGATCATTCCAGAATTAAAAAAGCATAATTTATATTTCCTAATTTTTATGGTGATTACAAGGTAGATCAAATTGACCCAACCAGTAAAGAGATACAGTAGTGAAAATAACAGATAAAATATAAAGTTGTTTTTAAAAAAAAAACAAAAAACATTTCATAAATATCAGGAGGTTATAAAGATTAGTGTGTGAAAGTTGAAAATGGTTTGATGCATTAAAGTACTCTTAATCTTAAAATCAAAAGTATTTTACATGTTGGATAGTCAACATTTAAGAAGAAAATTGCACAATAAAAACATTAAATAAGAAGTATTAAAAGTTGAAAAGAAAATATGATATATTGTGCACAAAAGCCTTGTAATGTTTAATAATAATTTGCAATAATATTTTATTAACATATACATACACTATCAAAAATTATAGTGTAATTACTCTCTTGGTTACTAGCTTAGCCAGAACTGGTAGGATTAATTAGGTACTAACTGGCAACTGATTTTTATCTTATGTTTTGATTTTTAATGTGCTCTTGTTTTCAACAAAATCCTGAGAAGGACTATATTTTGTGTTGATAGTGGCAGGTATCTGATTTTGGATCTTCTTGATGGAAGTTTGGTACATTTCTGTACACCCAACTGGAGTCTTCCCCCATTAGAAACAAAAACAATACTAGAAATGTAGGTTGTCATGACTGGTCTGCTAACCATGACAATGAATAAGTAGTAATATTATAATTTCTTGTGCTTGGATGCTTTTGCACAAAACTTCTAACCACAAACTTTTCATTACTAAGACCAAAATTTAAAATGGAACTTTGCTCTTGGTAGATGACAAAATAATTTTCCACAACTCTTTGGTATCAAGAGAAGCCAATACTAACCCAGAAATCTTCCCTAAACAAAGTTTCCCATAATGTTTGATTACTGTGGAGGCATAAACATTCTTCCTGAATGTTTTCTTGTGGTTGTCAGTGGCCTGATCAGATATAAAAAATGGTAGAAAGATTACACAACTTCAGCTATGGGTGGGAGTGATAAGTAACTTATAAAATTAAATTATAACAATAGTAAGTAGCATTTTAGCTTCAGTTGCAGTGCAAAAACTGTATTCAGCTTTAAATTAAAACAGGAATAAGTGTAAGTGAAATGATTAGTTTACTGAAATGCCTCAGAACATTAAAAATATACATGATAATATTAAAGAACAAACAAACAATTAAATACAGGTATATTTTCAAATATCTGGGTCACTTACCTAGATATTGTCTTTAAAATTAAAGATGGTAAGAAGCTTGATTTTGTTGAAAAAATAACTAATCCACCTCTACATATTCTTTTCACTGTCATTCTTAAGAATTAAATAATGTTAGACAGTCACTTTGTCTTATTATTCAAAATATCTTGTGTTTCTTTTTTCCAAGGTAAAAGATGCTTTAAGTGTATACAAAAACATGTTGTTTTAGAGTGTTTGGAGTTATATGTTAAATATTTTCAAAAGCACAACTTTTTGCTGCTGCTCTAATTTCAGGAAGAATTCTTAATTATAGCCAAATACTGCTTAAATGAAGCCCATTAAGTATCCAACACCTGAATTTGTTATAAAAAACTTAAAACATTTTTGTTGGTAAAATCTCATTTTATTCTTTCACCTTTACATTTCTTGCTCATGTCCAACATGTGGTTTATATATCTGTTTTAAATCATCTCTCTTTCTGGTTAATGACTCTTCAGATACTCCATCAATAATATGCATGCATCACAGAAAACAGCATCTTCCTTAGTTTTTGCAACTCAGCTCAAACTTCTTTACCTGTGTCTGAAGTGTACCTCTTTTCTTAGTTTTATACCAACTTTTGTTGTACACTAGCAAAATGTGCCTTTTTTTTTTTTTTCACCCAAACAACATTTAATATTTCTTATATTCTTTAGTTTGCAATTTAATAGCTAAACATATTTTTCTCTCTCTAATACACTATATGTAAGCCTTTTGAAAATGCCTTAACCCTCTATTATAATAACCCATATTTTATCTTTGTCACATACAAAAGTTTTGCTGTCACATTACTTTTTACCATAATAACAAAGAAAGAAAATCCCTAAAATGAATAGAAAACAAGTGTAATAATAATAATTTACCTTAACTTACTCTCACCAGTAAACAAAATATATTAATAACTCAAGCAGTAAATATAACCTCAAGTACTTTTGGAAGATAAAATCCTTGCTGAAAAACTTATAGCACAACAACCACAGTAGAACATCATTTAACAGACATCTTGAAACACTGGGCACACACTATTGAAAGCAGACATTTTCAGTTTTGTTTTGTTTTTTTTTTTTTTTGTTATTTGTAACCAAATTAAATGTTGCAGTAATGGACATTTCAGTATTTCATATTAAGGACAGTGTGTCTTTAGTCTTGTTCTTTATATAGGCACTTGATAAAGCCTGTATAGTAACCTAGTAAATTCCAAATATTGCAGAAGAATGACTGATATTCAAACACTTATGATGTTTATTGGTTTGACTTTGAAAAACATACTGCAATAAATGTTTTCATAGGTTCAAAGTGCAATTTTATTACTTTGGGGAATTCTCTTATGTTCTTAAAGCAGGGATCAAGTCAATTTATTTTTGTGTGCATGCTTTATTGCTCTCAAGAGTATCATAGTACAGTGTCACATAAACAGTCTAAGGCAGTGCAAATTTGTTGCTTTAATTTCACCAGATTTCTACTTCAGTTGTTAACAGTAAAATAAATGTGAAACATTTTTCAGTTCAAACTCTGATGGAGAATTACTTTAAAATTTTGTAACAAAGAAAAAAGGACGCAGCTAATCCACTCCTGAAACCTCCTGTTAACAACTCTCAAGGTCATGACAACTCACGAACACCTGTGTCTTACATGTACACCAAACAGAATGAGAAGGAGTTTGAAGTTTGAAATTCAGAAATTTAATGTTATATTGAATCCATTCTTGCATGGCCAATTTATGACATTAAGTGCATCTTGCTATAGAATGCATTTGGATACATTTGAAAGTGTGCCATAATATCAAGGTTCTACTGTCGGTATAATTGCAAAGTTTAATAAGTAATTGTTAATGAATATGAAATTATTTTCAGCAAATTGTTTCTCAAAACCACTTTTTTGTCTAGTTAAATTACTTCAGCTATGAGTTCAAACATTTATCACAAGCAACCTGAAAACTAAATTTTAAAAAATTTGTTTATTGTTTCCATTAATAAATATAATAATAAATGTTGTTCCAAGATACATTTGTTCTGAACTATGATTTCTGTTGACCAGATTTTTTAATCACACTGTCTAGATGACAAAAATATTTGAGTTTTAAAAAGGTTTTTCTTGAAACTATATAATAAAATCAGTAGTTACTGTATAGTTTTATTGTGATGTGAATTTTCACTGTAACTATTAGCTAAAGTTATTAATTCAATTCAAACTTTTGTGAATATGAAGTCGAATGTAATGAAAGTAAGTTAACTAGCATAAAATTATCCAACAGTTGTTACTGTTAATTAACATATTAGTTTGGGAAATTTTTTTTACAAATATATTTATAAAACCATAACAGATTATTTTGAAACAGTATGTTTCACAAATTATAGGATATTCACTATTCATTTTACAGGATTATGTTATGGCAGTTGTATTTAGTTTGTTGGGGTGGGGGCCAATTGTAATTGGAACAGATTCTTATGAAATAGGTATTAAGTTAACCTGCCCAAGTTTTTGTGATGGTACTAGCTTCTTGCCCTCTAATATATTTAGATTTACCTTTGAATAAAGATTACATTTATTAATTCAGACGAAAGTAAACATGGTCAACAAAGTAACGATTCAAGTCGTACCTCATCAAGAGCATCATCCAAAAGTCGAAATTCACCAAAGCCATTCCCACAGTATCAGTATACCAAGGTAAGCAAGGTTTTAAGTTTAAACTTTACTCAAGTCAGGGCTTTATGTGAACCTGTAATGTACAAAACCTAAGTAAGCTGTTATTATGCTATAAAAAAGTGTATTTTTGTCTTGCCAAATTTACTAGTCCACATATGTCCTGCCAAATTTATTTATGGCCATTAAAACCTTGTGGAGCCAAAACCCCCAGTATTCTCCCACTGTATATTTCTATACACTACAGTTTTATGACTCCAGAAAGCTTGTTACTGTTTCATTAACTGTGCTTGTTCAGGCAGTGCTCGATGTGTATGCAGTGATAGGTATGTAGAATTTCAGCACTTTTCATACTTATTGACAAACAAAATATAAAATAGGTGTTTATTAAATATTTGGAAAGCATTAAACTTTAGGAATGTGAGTTCACATTAAAATAATGTTTTGTTTTTGTTTTTTTGTATAAAAATAATCAGACGTAAATATACTTTTAAAACAGATTAGTATTTGCTTCATTTTCATAACTGTTAATATCTTAATAGAACCTCTTGTGGTGGTTTAGGGCACTGTAGAAAGCTTAATACACTTTGATTTTGTACATGTTTCTGAAAGTTCATCCATCATTTTGCTCTAGAAGGCTGCTGTTTTTTTCTCATTACTCAGTTATGAGACATTAATGGGCCATCGTCCACAACTCAAATTAGTTCATCTAATAAACAGTTACATTAGATTCATGTAGCAATATTATTTTCTTCTGCTGCAGTACATTTGTTAAAATGCTTTAGATATAAACTTGGTTAATATATGCATAACTAAGTAGAATTACAAACCTCGACATGTCTTTAATGTGTGTGTATAACTTCTTTCCAATGAAGTCTTTGAATGCTTATTTGTTTTCAATAAATCATAATTGAATACCCTTCAATTTCCTCTTTTAAATTTTCTGAAATCTACTTTTTGTGTTTTTGTAAATACGATACCTTTTAGAAAAGCAGAATTCCCATTTTATTTCTGAACATCATCTGTTTTGCTTTTTTTTTTCCATACAAATCTACATAAGTGTTTTTGTTAATATGTAACATGATTTATTTCATGCAATGAATGACAGTCTTTATGTAACTAAACTAAACAACAAGACTGAATTGAAGATCTTATTTCTTGAATAAATTCCTAAGTTGCTGAATAAGTAGAAATTGTTCTTAGTTTTTTGTTCGTACATACAGTGGTTTGAGGAACACTTGATCAATAGATTATTTAAATTGGAAATACTACTAATTGCTAAGCTGTATACTACTATATTAGTTTTACATGTTCTTTTTGCTTTGTGTATGAGCTCACTGCTCTTCAAATAAAATAACTTCTACAAAAATTTAACTGATGTCATTAGACATTAACACTAAGTAGGTTTGTAAAAGATATTTGATTTATTATACATTACTTGGCCATTTTGTCTGTTATTTAGTTTGGCTGGATATTAATATATATTAATTAAAATCAACATTTTTGTAGCATTTACCAGGAACTGTATAACCTAAAACCAGCTGTCTGTACCAAGAATTTAATCCTTATTACAGTAATGGGTGAGATTTTCTCTATGAAAATACCAAACATAAATACACATGACTTTCTTTCTCAAGACTTGTTTGACCATTATCATTAATGATATAGATGTCTGCAGATATTTTATTTTTGTAACCACAGACAGAGTCATGTCTTGTGTCATGATCTTTGAACGAGTAATGGTACTAATGACAGGAACTCATCTGTATCACTTCTGTTACATCTGTAACCATATTTAATTCTGAAATTGGCAGTGTTGATGCTTTTTCTATTCAACTCTGTTTTATTGTCTGGTTTTGTTGCTTTATTAATGTTACTTTTAAGTGAAGATTTAACGAAGTAAAATAGCTAAGTGAAATGTTCCAGCAAATTTAGTTTCAAGCCTTTCTCTCAAGGATGCTTTCACTGTTCCCAGTGAAAGGTAGCTTGTCTTATATTTCAAAAGAAGGCAATAAAGATTAGCTATTGTTATAGGAATAATGTTTTAAATTATTGAGCCTTTGTGTTTGTAGCAATTTTAAACAGTTCTCCAGTTGAAACCATTGGTTATTGTCGAGGTTGATGCTGTTGTTGTCAGCAGCATAGACATATTACAATGTTTGTTCCATAAGCTTTCCAAGGATGTAGTATGTAGAATTCTATCTATTCTATTAATCTTGTAATTGATTCCATTAAAGCATATCGAAATTAGTATAGCCATTAATTATGAATATGCCAAGAACAAGTAATTAAAATCTGGGGATCTACTGCCTTAATAATCATTAATTGTAATGTGTGGAGGAAAAGGATTCACTTGATAATTTTAGTATTATCGAAACCTTTCACAACATTTTCGTTATTATTTGGTAGGTGCTATTTTTCCCCTTGTGGATGCATAAGATCTTGCCATATTTTTGTTGCATCATCAATGTCATTTGAAGAAAATGCTTGACATTTTCATTTTATGGAGTAACTGACATTTGAAACTAAAATACATTTTTGCACCTCCCATGTATAACTGGTGCATTTGTTTCAGAAAAACAAGTTTTGCTTGGTAATTTATATTATGAGTGTGATTTCTTCATCTGTGTGAACAAACCTGTTGAATACAGTTGATGTGTGTGTGTGTGTGTTTTCATATAGCAAAGCCACATTATGCTATCTGCTGAGTTCATCGAGGGGAGTCAAGAATACAATTGGTTATCCAGTGCAATCATTCTAATGGTAGTGTAGTGTAAGTTTTCAGCACAGTGACCATGAATGATGACATTTACAGTATTAGGCTTATTCGACTTCAAAGTTAGTTGCAAGTTCTTGTGGTTTTCAACATGCTTATTTGAATACTAAATGCTGCTTTCCTTTTACCACTAAGTAAAATTAAGATGATGCATAATTTTCAATTCACATTAAAATAATTCTATGAATTTTTTTTTTTTTGCACTTTTAATAGTTCTTAACAATCAGTGAACAAAGTTGACCACTGAATACTCTTAATGCCATTGATAACAATCATTGACTAAATCCATCATTCAAATTTGATGGTGATATCTTGGTAGCCAAATCACTGGTTTAGTAATATTCAAGAGTTCTAACAAATGAAGCCACATATTTCATCAACTGACTAAAGTAAATGAGAATAATAAGAAAATAATTTCATATGGATGTATAAACACAAAGTATAAACAGAGTATTGCATAGTACTATGTTGATGTTTTTTTTATATTTTCAATATAGCACCCAAAGCAAATTGAGTAGACAATTAAGAATTCTTATAGGTAAAGACTATTGATAAGTACTGAAATCAACCAAGGTTGTAAGCTTTATTTTATGTTAATAACATTGGAAATGATTAGAAACAGTGATATATTGACAGTAATTTTTGTTCCACTTTTAGCTTTTGCACAATTGGCCAAGAAAAATTGGCCTGAAGATACAACATAAAGCTACAAACCAGTGATTAAAACCTTTAAATTTATTGCATTACAATTGAAATTGAAAATTACCTCAAATTTTTGGGTGTCAATTTGAAATTATGGAAGAACTTCCAAGATATTGTTTTGGTTCATTCGCTGGTGGCAAAATATTAACAAACTGTGAAAGAAAGAATTATCTAAATTTTGTTGTTGTTGTGTTATTTAAATACAAGTTGTTTTTTATGCCATATGTAAAAACAGTTTTACTTTTTTTCATTTATTGTTAATCTTTTCATAATTAAAGCAATGCAAACTAGTTTAATTTTGATCCTATATACTTAATATATAATAATTTTGCTTTAAGTTTTATGACACAGCACAATTGAAATAAGACTCATTTTCTTTACCTACTGTGTGAGAAAACTTTATTAAGGTTACAAAAAATATTTAATAAGAGCCAATATAAGAAACATAAGATAGTTGTGTATCATGATTGATTTGTCTTCAGATTCATATTTAGCATTACTTTTTGTCATACCTTGCAGTTATTATTGTTCAAAAGAAATTAATATGCAAGTTATTTTAAGAAAACTTGTTAATTTGAAGGAGAATTTGTCCTTGATTTCAAATATTATCTTGAATGCACTATATGTATTCCAGATAAAGCTGAACATACAACATAGGATTTATTAAACCTAGACCACATTTTGCTTTCTTGCTGTCATTATGACTCTCAATGACAGCATCATTTTAAACATGTTCTGTCCCAAGATTGGTTTATAATGTTAGCCAGTGTTATTGGTGATGGTGACACTGTCCATCTTGGTGATGTTTTTACTTTTTCAAAGGCCATTAATCTTTTTAATGCCATTTAAGTTTTCTAATTTATACATTATACCTTTTTTAATGTTATTTCCTTTTAAGAATCAAAGTCCATCTAGTTCAGTTTGAAATTAGAAAATGGCCGTAATATTAAATAGCTCGAAACCAGGACTGGAAAGGCCAACTTCAGGTGACTGATGGTGGTTTTTATACTTACCTGCTAGTCTTCCTGGGAAGTTATGATAATAACAGTTATGCTACAGAAAGTCCTTTACAACTTGTGTTACTGTAGTTTTTCTCTTAACATTGTCAGCTAGATGTAAACATTGGTTTTATGCTTTTTTGTTTTTAACTTTGTTTTGTTTCACTTTAATTTCCTTTTATGAATTTTACTAAATTTACTTTAATTTTAACTTTTTACCAGATGTGTTTGGCACAAATAGCCTAGCTGCTTTGTGCCATAAAACACTAAATCAACCAACCAATCAATTAAACCCAGGTTAGTATTGGAGTAAGATTTCTTAAGAATAACTGTAGAATTGATTTCACCAGTTTTTGTATTATAACTTATAAAGTAATGTTTAAAAGTAATGTCTTTTTTGTTTCTTCCCTAAGTGTAATGTATACATCTTTATTATGCTAACCACTAATTATTTTCATTTCTGTACTACCCACAGTTTATACCATGGTATTCTTTTTTTGAAGTACTTGTTTTTATGGTACAATTAACTTTAAATTTAGTTTTTGTTGTATCTTTTGGAATTGTCATTGATTCAAGGTACAATATGTATGTTTTCCTAATTGATTAGTTGTTTACCTTTGTTCTATTCCTTATTACAAGTAACAATGATATTAAGTAGAGTTTAGTAGTTAGTGGAATTTGCTAATCAGTCACTCTCATGAGAGTGACAAAAAAATAAGCTTTTAACAATAGAAATCAGGTTTTGATCACCACTGTAGGCACAGCACAGGTAACTCATTGTGTAGCTTTTTGCAGTGAATATGTATCATGCAACATTTTTATTACTTGGATGGTTAAAACAATTAAAAATATCAGTAATCAGGAAATGTAAGTTCAAGTACTTAAGCTGAACAAGTATGAATTGATGAAAGATAACGATGAAATAACATAATGACAATATTAAAATTACTAGATTGTTGGAATACTCAGAAACACTAATTTTAATTATTGGATAGTTTAAACAGTTGAAATAAGCAAAATAATTATTTTTAGTTTAAAGTATTATTTTGATTAATCAAGTATTTTATGCTACACTAATTTTGGTTGATGCTAATAATTAAATAATTTTATTACTCTCTTCTAATAATAAATATTGCAGATGTACAACTCAAGTTTATTTTTAATTTGAATATTTATAACTGTAATACATTTTCTGTGTTTCAATTTTTATTGTTTCTGCAGGATCAACTTCTAGAAATCTCATTGTTTGAAAGTGCCAAGAAAATACCAGAGTTTTTGAATGTGGAACACTACAAGTAATTTCCATTCTTATATTGTATGTTAGATAAATGTACTCTTTTTATATCTGTATTTTATTATTTGATATTATTAGGAATGGCTAGTGCCAATAGACATCAATTAGCTTTGTGCAAAATCAAGCACATTTCCCACCACCAAAAGGGATCTAATTTATTGTAGTAACGTAAAATATGGAGAAATTTTGGGAATGTAACGTACACAAAACTTTTAACTTTTACAGATCAGTGTTAGCATATTACTATATCTACATTTGCATTCATGGAAATTAGTAACTCATAAATCCCATCATATCTGAAACACAGATACATTGAATATCAAATATGATAACCATTGAACATCTTTGAAAGTAAGTTTGATTTTAATTTTATAAATTTATTATTTATAGTCAAAGAAAAACCATGTCATAGTTATACATTTTACTGTGATACAATACATTGCTGGGTTTCATGTCATTTTCTAGCCCACTTTGTTATAATTCTGGAACTAAATCATGTATGTTATTAAAACTAACATAAATAGGTAATACATCTTTTTAATGTATTTTATTTATAAGTGTTGTGTGTACACTCCTTTTAGAAATTATGCACAGCTGTTTCAAAAAACCGTCTTCCAAATCTCAATGCTCATGCTATGAAAAAGTCTAATGTGAGAATCCATTTGGTTTAAGTTCTTATAATATTTAAATTTAGAAACTGGTATTCCATATATTAAGGAGAAATTGTTTTATTGTAAAGCAGTGAACAATAAAAAATGAAGCTATTGAAGTTTTGTAAACTACACTAATAAAATTCACATGGTTTAATAAATTGCTTTCATCATTTTGCATCTCGCATATGAATACAGTGTACATACAAATTGAATTCATATATAAATATATTTGTATATTACAATTATGTAGAGTAAGTGTGATGTCAGTGCTCTGTTAATTTTTTTGTAGTGGTTTATGGATTTATTACTTTCCATACTTGTTTTGATTATATAAGTTACCCACTTATTTATAGTGGTTAGATAAATACCTATTAAATATTTGGTTATAGCAAGGTTTTTTGTTGTTTGGTTTACTCAGATCTTTGCTTATTTTCCACTTTTTAAAAAATACTAGTATGATTTGTATTAAACCCAAATTTTACTTTACCTAAGTCTTGGTATCTCTGGTGCATATTTTAAAAACCATTAATAGTGCTATGAAGATTTGATGTTTGTCTTGTAAAGAAGAACACACTTGCCTCTTGCTTTTTAAAACTGATTGAAAATTGCATGTATAAAAAAGAATTAATAATGGCTGTTTAATATAAATCTCAAAATTGTTTTTTAGCAAGCCTTCTTTTCTTATTTATATTTCATGAAGTAAACAGTATTATAGTTGTTTACTAGGCAATACAACTTAGGTGTTTTTTTCTGCTTAGTATCATTTGTAATATCAAATAATGGTAAAGCTCCAGGGAATTGTAATCAAGCACAAAAAACAGAACACAATCACTACATAAGTTCAGCTGAGTAAAATACACTTTACAAAAAGTGAATCCTAACCAGGAATATTCTGAAAATTGACAAAAAGAAAATACTCTTCTTGATTATGGAAATAGAGAAGTTATAGTGCTCAATTTGATTTTCATAATTGAATATCACTTTGAAAAGAGCTAAAAAATTTTTATGAGAATCATTGTTAATATTTGCTCAATACTTAACTTAGTTTCAAGTAAAAAATAAAACTAAATATAAAAATAGTTCTCAACTTTACATTCTCACATTGCTTAAATTGCATTAAGAGTCTTCAATTCATTTAAAAAAATAACACAACTAGGAAAATAAAAGCATTGACTTAGTCTCATCAGTGTAGTAATATAAAAGACTGCTTACTGTAGATATTATTTATTAGTTTATTTTGTGAAAAAAAATTATTATTGTTTAATTTTTTATTATAAGACAGTTAAAAGCAGATGATTATTGGAAGTTGTGTTTGTAATTCATTGATGCCAAGAATAGGATGAACAGACATTAAGTAATAAACATATAAATAGTGTGAGATGAGTGGGAAAAGTTCAATGTGAAGTTAACTGTCATTGAAGTGATAGACCTAACAATCAAGATAGGCCTAACATTTGATATGTTACAGAAAAACTAACAGATTTAACAGAGATAATCAGTATAATTTATTCTATTAAAGCAAGTTCTAAAGTAATTGAGCCAGTCTGAGTGCACTTTGACAAAAGAAACAGACAATATCTGAAGTACACTGACCAGATAATCACTGGAAGAGTACTATATGAATGTGGTTGCTCATGCAACTATTGTAAGTGAATTATAAATAGAAGACTAGTGTGATAGAAATAAAAAGGTAGTTCGGCTTCTCAACTGAATTTATGAAGCAATTGAAGAGGCATAAGTGGACGTTTGACATGAAGGAGAGAACTATCTCTACATTATTGTGAAAACAAGTAGAGCAAGTACTGTTTGTTAGTTTTTAAATTTATCACCAACAAATCTCAGACACCTGCTATAGAAGAATCTTAAGCCCAAGAACAATTTATTTTATTTATATTTTTGGTTGTAATAGCACCCGGGAAAGCCATGGGAGTTTTCTCATCTTAGAAGCAAAATTCAAAATGCCAAAGTTAAAAGAAGTTGCCCATTAGGGAAAGTCAAAACAAGGGTGGGGAGGTAGGTGTTTAAACCCACAATGTCTCATCTCCTACTGCTTTTTTTGCTGTTTGCAGACAGGTGCTGGAAAGCAGTTACCTTTAAAGTGAAATTTTAAAAGTAGAAACAGAACCACCTAAAATTTGTACAGTATAGAATATGTATTGTTAGCATTCACCACTTCACCTTTGTTTTGATTTTCCATGATGGTCAATTTGTTTAACATGCTGTACTTCTGCATTTATAATAGCTATAACTTTAAATCAACAGATCTATAGACAAATGTTGGATATTCCAATGAATGGTAATTTCTCTTCAAATTTGTATCTTCTAGGATTTTTTTTAATAGTTTAACTCACAGTTAACTCTACATTTTGGTACATTGGTTTAATTTCAGTAAATTACTTAAACTTTGTCCCAAATATAATTTCTTGTAAGGAGTAAGGAACTGACAATAGGAAAAAGCAATATCAATGATTTTATGCTAATTATATAGACATGGACATTTATTTTGTAAAAGGCAGAGTTCAGTTGATCACTTTTGATAAAACAAGGAAATTTAATAGGTTGTGTACTCCCCATAATGAATATATTGTTAAAAGGAATTATTATATCACAACTGAAAAGGGTTTTAATAGTGTGCAGTAACAGTAACTCTTTTTATGAATAGTGTTTCTTTATCCTTAAATAAACTAAAGAACAATGGATGTAGATATATAAATAAAAAATTCTATTTTGTACCAGATATAAATTTATTTTAAACAGTAAACTTTCAGTTATGGAAAGCTCCTTACTTAGAGATTGTTAGTTTATCAAGGGTGACCTTGAACAATTAACTCAGTTTAAAAACAGTTTTTTATTCAGGAAAATGGGACTGGAAAGACCAACTTCAAGTAGCTAGGCCTATATCAGCTTTCCCATGTTATACCTGAATAAAACTTCAACAATTTATAAATAAGTTTTCTAACTTTAATTCATTTTTTAAGATCTTTATAACAGTGGTGGTTATAAATGTAGAAATTGTGGGTGGTTTTGTTTTTACTTTTAACACTTAAATGACTTTAAGGGTAATTGCCTTCCCACATCTGGTTGTAAATAGTGAAAGGCAGTAGGAAGTGTGATGTTGCAGGTTTAAGCACTCATCTCTGAACCCTTGTTTTCATTTTTTGTGATGGTCAGCTTCCTTAACTTTGGCATTTTGGATTTTGCTTGATAGATGGAGTATCCCCACAAGTTTTATCCATTATGACAAGATGACTAATCAGGAACAGAAATAAATGTATTAGTTGATTATACTATACAACAAAATTTTTACTTTTTTTTGTTCCTGGACAGAAAGTGTTATTTCCCAATTGCTTATGACTAAAGTAAATGGAAAAGACCTATTTTTCTCTTCAAACTTTGCTTTTGTGGCCTGGGAGTGTGTAATGAAAACATGAAGAAAGACTATATTTGGGGGCTGATATGCGAAAGTGATTTACATTACAGTTGCAATTCTCGAAAAACTACTTACTTTTAAACATTTTTGTATAAATACATATAAATCTTGATTAATATGTTGTTTTATTCAGACCTCTATGTAAATGAAAATGTGCAAATTTGCCTGTTTTCACATAGAAAATAGATTAATTTCTAAATTTCATTATCCAGGTCACAAAAGCAAAGTTTGAAGAGAATAATGGCCATTTTCTGTACTTTTACAACATAAGCAATTAAGAAATAACACATACCATTCAGGAACAAACTTTCTGTTACATAGTGTTATAAACTCTTTGTTGCTTAATAATGTTGAGCTTAATTGCTTCTTAACAATAACTGTAATTGATTATTACTGAATTATTTATTTATATATTTATTTTACTACTACCCAAAAAAACAATCACGCATGAGGAAGTGTAACTCTTTAAAGTCTGGTATATCAGTTTAATGTTTCTGTTGTATAGTTTGTGTTTATTGCAGTGTAACAAAAGTACTGAATTGAATTGTTTGTAACCTGAGGTAAATTTTCTTAAGATTTATGTAGATTATGCAAAGTGAAATACTTTGTTTGCAGCTATCAAATTTTGAAGAAATTTCATTGTGAATTTTTAAAATGAATTTTGAGCTTAATTGCTTCTTAACAATAACTGTAATTGATTATTACTGAATTATTTATTTATATATTTATTTTACTACTACCCAAAAAAACAATCACGCATGAGGAAGTGTAACTCTTTAAAGTCTGGTATATCAGTTTAATGTTTCTGTTGTATAGTTTGTGTTTATTGCAGTGTAACAAAAGTACTGAATTGAATTGTTTGTAACCTGAGGTAAATTTTCTTAAGATTTATGTAGATTATGCAAAGTGAAATACTTTGTTTGCAGCTATCAAATTTTGAAGAAATTTCATTGTGAATTTTTAAAATAAACTATTAAAAATGACCATCTCCCAGTTTGCATTTATTTTCAGTAAATTCTGTTAGTTCCATAGTTTAAAGGACAGATATGCTTTTATTCATATCTTGGCTTCTCAGTTTGGATTCTTGTACATGGTGAGTTTCTGTTCTGTTCTTTCAGTTTACCTCCTCTTGGATCTAAACATTCGCCCACGAGTTTGCTGTGCATGGTGACCAGTGAAGGGGTGGAGAGGATCCTGGTGGTTGAGAGGTCCAACCCTAACACACCACTTGGGCCTTGAATACCTTTGAATTCCTTCAGATGGGCAGCCTTGGGGTGGGCCCATTTGGATCAATCAGCTGGTCCACTCTTGGATAGGGTCAACTAATTACCAGTGCTGGATGTTCTCAGCAAATGTTGTGGACATTGTATCTGATGCTGGTGTTTGGGTATAGTGCTCACAAAACCCTGGCATTGCTGCAGTGTCCTTGTTTGACATAGTAGTATGTCTCCTCGTAGGGCTCAATGGTGGTTGGGATCAGTGGACACAGAAATTTCCCTTTTTCTATTATGGATCCTCCAAAGAAAAACTTAAATAAAATAGTGAAAAAACAGTCCATAGGAAAATGACCACATTTTAAAGATTTTGAGCAGCAATTATCAACATCTATAACACCTGTTGTACCTCATTTTCTTATTCTACATTCTCTTTCAGACAAACCTTTAGGGCAAATGTCTCCCTTTTTCATTCAGAAGGGACTAGAGCAACTTGCTGGCTCACCAGAGTCAGTAAAGAAGCTACGATCTGGTGACATATTGGTGGAAACTTCCACATCTCAACACAGTGAACTCCTCTTGCATTCAAAGCCTACTGAGTTTGCACCTCATGCTACTTTGAATTCATCATGAGGAGTTATTGTTGAAAGAGATTTGAAGAACATCCCCGAGTCAGAGATTCTCGCTGGTCTTGCCACTCTTGAAGTTTCTGCAGTGAGGTGTATCTCCACTCGCAAAGATGGAATTACTGTGCCGACCAATATCCTCATTCTGACATTTACATCAACACGTCCACCTGCCACCATCAAGGTAAGTTATCTTACTTGCAGAGTACGGCCACACGTTCCAAACCCTCTCCGATGTTTCCAGTGTCAGTGGGTCAGTCACTCAAAGATGTCATGTTGTGGTTCCTTGATGTGTGCTCATTGCTGTGGCAAGGACCATGATGCCTATGAGTATGAAACGGACCCTCATTGCATTAATTGCTCCACCTTTTTAGCAATCAAGACTCAGGTAGAGAGATCACCTCTTTCCTTTTGAGCTGATTGACTCTATGACTATAATCGTCCCTTTACACTGGTGGAACTCAAACTGGCCCTTCATTGGTCTGGCAATACATCAGTTAGACCTGATGATGTACACTGTGAAATGCTGCACCATCTGTCTCCTGCTTCTCTTGCTATTCTTCTTATTGTTTTTAACCAGATCTTGCAGGAGAATGTTTTTCCTAAGGCTGTTGTTCTACCTTTCTTTAATCCTGGGAAGGATCCCAAGATTCCTTCAAACTACTGTCCAGTTGCTTTGGTTCCTTGAATCAAACAACCTCCTCCTGCCCACCCAGTGTGAATTCCGATGATAGCGCTTCACCGTGGACCACCTGATTCGACTTAACATCAATCAGAGAAGCCTTTCTCAAATGACAACATCTTGTATCAATATTCTTTGACATTGAGAAGGCTTATGATACAACATGGAGGTATGGCATTTTGTGAGACCTCCATTTTTATGGTTACGTGGCCATTTGCCCATTTTTATAAAAAAAATTTTAATGGACAGTAAATTCTTTTCTACAGGAACTTGGAATCCCTCATGGTTGTGTTTTGAGTGTCACATTTTTCAGTATAAAAATTAATGTTATCACTGAACAACAACTTCTCACTGTTGCGAACAGGCTCTATGTTGACAACTTTCACGTCTCATGTCGGTCATTGAACATGAGGTATATTGAGCAGCAGCTACAGACTGCCCTCAATCATTTACTGGAGTGGACCACTGCAAATCGCTTTAACTTCTCTCTCTCTAAAACTACTTACATGTACTTTTGCCACCAACAGGGTATTCATTCTGATCCTGAACTCCATATCAGTGCAGTTGTGCTGCCTGTGGTCCCTGAGACAAAGTTCTTGGGGCTTATCTTTGACTGTAAGCTGACCTTTATACCACATGCCAAGCAGCTACGGGACAAATGTACAAGAGCACTGAACATCTTTCGTGTCCTCTCTTCCACCACTTGGGAGCACGTCAATGTTGTATGCTAAAGATATATCATTCTCTTATTCGTTTGAAACTCAACTATGGATCACTGATCTATGGCTCTGCCAGACCCTCGGCCTTTAAAATACTGGATCCCATTCATCATCAAGGACTTTGGCTCTGCACTTGGGCTTTCCAAACTTCCCCAGTTCAGAGCTTATACATAGTCTCATGAACCTTCTTTGCACCTCTGCCATTTGCAACTGTCTTTACTATACGCTTCAAAATTTCATTCCTTACCAGAGCATCCCTCCTGGGGTTGTGTTTTCCTTCCTTGGTGGGCCATACTTTTTCAGAACAGATGATCTGCCATTGCTTGTCTTGGCCTTCTATCCAGGTGCAGTTGGATGAATTGGGTCTGTCTTTGGATAACATTGCTGTATTCACTGGTCAGCCCATCCCACCATGGCTTCTTACAGTCCCCAAATGTGACCTATCTCTAAGTTATTCTGAGAAAAGCAGATACTCCCGATTGGAAATACTATCTGCTATTTGTTGAACATCTTTCAAACCATCCTTCCTATTTTTCAGATGGTTTGAAATCAGGTGACTGTGTGGGCTCTGCTATGGTTTGTTGTGGTTCGGTGGTTGCGCACAGAATCCCCTCTACAGCTTCTGTGTTCACTGCTGAACTGTATACCATTTCTCTTGTCCTGGATCACATAGAAGCTAAGCAGTACTCAAACTGCTCTATTTATACTGACTCATTTAGTTCTCTACTGGCCCTGGAATTGCTTCACGTTAGTTCACACCCTATTCTCGCTGACGTTCAAAACCAACTAGCTCATTTCTCTTTAACATATACTTCTAATCAGTTTTTCTGGATACCAGGCCACATTGGTATTCACAGGAACAAGCTCACTGACACCACAGCTACATCTATTTATTCTGCCACTATCACAGCTGTGCCAGTTCCATGTGTGGACTATGGTCCTGTATTCAAGGATTAGCTCTATGCCACCTGGCAGTTGACTTGGAGTGAGCAACGCAAATACAAGCTTTTCCAAATAAAACCCTGTATTGGACTTTGGCCGTCTTTCTTCTGTAAGGATCGGAAAGAGGAAGTTGTTCTAACTAGACTATGCATTGGTCACAGTTTTTTAACTCATTGTTTTCTTTTGTCTGGAACTGATGCACTAGTGTATAGTCTGTGTAACACTCAGGTGACAATAAGCCACATTTTACTTTCTTGCTGTCATTACAACTCTCAATGACAGCACCATTTTAAACATGTTCTGTCTCATAGTTTGTCCATTACATTAGCCAGTGTTATTGATGATGGTGATACTGTCCACCATGGTAATGTTTTAGTTTTTTCAAAGGTCATTAATCTTTTTAATGCTGTTCAAGTTTTTAATTTATACATTATACCTTTTTTAATGTTATTTCCTTTTAAGAATCAAAGTCCATCTAGTTCAGTTTGAAATTAGAAAATGGCCGTAATGTTAAATAACTCGAAACCAGGACAGGAAAGGCCAACTTCAGGTGACTGATGGTGGTTTTTATACTTACCTGCTAGTCTTCCTGCAGGTAAGCATAACAATTATGCTACAGAAAGTCCTTTACAACTTGTGTTACTGTAGTTTTTCTCTTAACATTGTCAGCTAGATGTAAACATTGGTTTTATGCTATTTTTGTTTTTAACTTTGTTTTGTTTCACTTTAATTTCCTTTTATGAATTTTACTAAATTTACTTTAATTTTAACTTTTTACCAGATGCTTGGCAAAGATAGCCTAGCTGCTTTATGCCATAAAACACTAAGACAACCTACCAACCAACCAGCTCTTTCTAATAGTTATAAATACATGCATGAAATAAGTACATGTAGGCTTGTAAATCTCAAGGCTAAGTATGGAAGGTGGAAGTCTCACCTATCAGGAGTTGGCAAAATTTATATCTTGTTTCAGCTGGATTCAGCTGAAGAATTTTGCAACAAGGTTAGGGGCACACATTTTCTGTGCATGTCACCTGATTTTGTTACATTCAAAATTCAGTTAAGAAATTTTACAACCAATATATGTCATAAAATTTACATTAGAATTCAAAATTTATGTTATCTGAATTTTAATTCCTTTATCTCAAAAAGAAATCATGCAGAAAAAATTGGTAAACTTTGGTATGTGCTAACCTTTCATGCACAGATAGAATTAAGTTTATTACCTCATTTACACAGTCTTTCACATTCATTAGGGCACATTTAGAGAAAAAAGGAATTCTTGGAACTTTTGGCAGATGCCACACTCACTTTCTACATATATAGTTGCAATATCTCAGCCAATTATACTTGGTTGTGTTACATCTTTATCACTAATAGTTCTTTTAAGATTGGCAAGAAGAATTTAATAGAGAATTTTTCAAACTTGTTGCTGCTTTTGTTTTCACTAGCACTTTAGCATTGTTTTTCACATAAATATCTAAATAACAGACAAATTAATTGCTTTTGTGTTTTTATTTTATACTTTAATTAATTACATATTATTTATGTTTTAAAATGTATATTAAAAAGGTGTAATATCTTTTTAAATATAAGCCAAGCTGCCTTGGTTCATCAGGCTTAGTCCCAGTATTGTGATGAAGGCTATAGTGTCTCTACATATGATGTCCTAATGTTGCCCAAGAATGTCTGTTGATGTATGTTGTGATAAGTAATGATGCTAAAGAACAAGAAAGGAAAATAAAACATCAAAAACAAACTATATGTAAAAAAGTAAATCTTACAATTTAGAATGTAACAAGAAACAGTAAAAAAGATTTTCACATTATTCAACAAAAAATTAAAGGTGTTTACATTTTTCCTATTTTTAATGTGAAACATTTCATTGCACCATGCATTGATGATAATACTCAAAATATTCAGAGTCTGAGCACAAATACCTACAATAAAAAAATATAGTTCAAATACTTAATTAAAATAATCATTACTTTTATACAAAATACCTGTAATCATTAACAAAATCCTAATTTGTGTGAATATTAAGAAAACTCAGAGTTGTTACGAGTATTATTGAACAGTGTATTTTTCTCTGTATGAAAAGTAGCCAAGTGTGTTCAACCCTGTTCCCATGTGTGTGGTTAGGGTGTGCAGAAAAGGTATTTTTTGCATAGACATACATCTTTATAGTTCTTTTGTTCAAACAAGAGATTATGAAAGCTCAGATTTATGACTGCTTGTGCATTAGGTGAAAAAAAACAACTGAAGTTAAGTAATTTTTAAAGATTTCTTTTGGTATGAGGGAATTAAAACTTAGATAAAATAAAACTTTGAATTATAGCATACATTATAATGTTAATTTATCATCAATGTACATTATAATGTTAATTTATCATCATCACACATTATAATGTTAATTTATCATCAACATACATTATAGTGTTAATTTATCATCAACATACATTATAATGTTAATTTATCATCAATGTACATTATAATGTTAATTTATCATCATCACACATTATAATGTTAATTTATCATCAACATACATTATAGTGTTAATTTATCATTAACATATATTCATAGTAAAGTTGTTTAATTAAATTTGGAAAGCAACCCAGTGACTTGTTCTACAAGGAGCTTAGAGAGGTACATGTGTATAAAGTGGTAACACTTCCACTTGAGCTGGATCAAATTGACTGAGTTCATAACCATTTTGTACTTATTACAGCTTCAAACTATACATTTTGACACAACATATTTATTTGTCTTTGCAAAATTTGATTGACTTTCAATAAACATTACAAGACTTTTGTATGCAAAAAAATTAGATTTTTTTAACAAAGTATTTAAAATAAAGATTTGATTGTGAATATCTCAGTCAGTTTTGTTTACAAATCCAAATACAACATGATTTTTATGGTAGGATTAAAAATAAAGTAAAGATTTGATTGTGAATATCTCAGTCAGTTTTGTTTACAAATCCAAATACAACATGATTTTTATGGTAAGATTAAAAATATTTTATTCCTCTTAAGATATCATAAAACATCATATTTCTGTAATATTTATATTTTATCTGTTATTTTCTCTACCTTAACTCTAGATGGACTTGACTGACTTGACCCAATTAAAAAAAACAATTTTAATTACCCCTTTTTTCATAATGATTTTAAATCGTAACGTGAAATTACATTTGTTTATCCCATATAGCTTTGAACCTGTAAAAGTACATGTAATATTTTTATACTAACTTAATTGTTTCATTGCCCTTTTCCCACCATAACATTTGTAAATCAATAAGCAAATGTGGGGCTCATCCTATTAAAGTATATAATGTGTAGGCTACCTGAAAGTGTATCTTGTGAAAGAGTTTCTAATTTTTACATTTTAGTTGCTTTTGTAATAATAAATGAAGAGTATATGTGAAAATCCAGAAATAAATTACTTACCTGGATCTTGCTTGTTTGTTTTACTCTCAGTGACACTTAACCTTACTTCCTTTTTACTAGTGTTACTACTGTACCACATATCTTTTTTTTAAAAATAGATAATGCACCAAACGACACAGCAGAATAACATGCAAAGAGTAAAAATTGTCCACAATAAATCACAGTTTTTCTAGTTTTATAACTGTGTGACAAGAGCTGTTAGAAATTCTGTTAAGCTTGCTGATGTGTTTCTTGTGGGAATAAAGTTTGAACTGGAAACAAAAATAATATAATTCAATACGCCATTTGATGAATTAAAATCTCAGTGTTTTATAGCTTATAAATAATATAGTATTAAATGTTGGAGAGATCTGTTTGCATTTTCTAAAAGGGAGGATGTTGTTTTTTACATAAATATCTAAACTTGGGTGTTGCAAGTAGGACTTGATTTTGTGTTTTTGTATCTCTTACCCAATGAGATTAAAGGCTATAAAAATTGTGCTTGGTCTGTGTGGTTTTAAAATTTGTATTATGTTGAGAAAAAATCACAAACCCTTATGTTTTTATGAGAAGTAAACTGTTATCAACTGAAACTGAGGTTGGCAGTTTTTTTAAAAAATTAAACAAACACTTTTGGTATGGCATTGTGTATAAGTTTAGGTATTCAACTTACAATTTTAGGGTCACAGGTTTGAATCCCAATTGCACCGAACATTCTCACCCCTTTCAGCCATGGGCAATCTCCCTGTTATTGATAAGAGTAGCCCAAGATTTGGAGGTGGATGATGAAGGCTAGCTGCCTTCTCTCTAGTCTTTTACTGCAGATAGTCAGGGTCAGATAGCCCTCATACAACTTTGTGAAAAGTTCAAACCAAACCAGAAAAAAAAAATTATTGAAATAAATATAAAATTGAAATTTTTTGTTTTGTATAAGTGTTTGAGAGAAGAAGTTAAATTTCTTAACTGTTTGTTTTTTCATTCTTTAGTAAAAGTTATATGCCAACAAAGTGATAACCCAAAAAAATCACCAAATATTATGATGTAAAGAATTCAACTAAAACAAGCTGATTACTATATTTATTTTTAAAATTGTCAAGGAGATTTTGGGTGTATTTTTGTTTGGCATATGTATCTAAAATAAGCAATTTTATGACCAAAAAAGAAAGCATAATTACTTTTTTCTTTAGCTCATCTGGTTTGTGGGACCCATTCAACTGGTTTGCTAGTCTTTGTAGTGAAGAATTTCCTCTATCAGATGATTTTCAACCGAAGAGTTCTGCAGAATTAGATCGTGATAGTAATGTCCATCCAAAATGTCGACCTTCAGATCCAAGAGAATGTATCAAAGAAGAGAGAAATAACATAATTCTGTGTCCTCAGCGTAGAAGTTTTCGAACAGGCTGTCACGTTAGCCAACAGTCATCTTTAGCCAGAAGAGCTGGCAGTTCTGCAGATTCTCGTGAGCCAGAAAGGTTTTTCGTTTCATTTATATATATTAAATAACCTTGTCTAATAAGGGTTTTTTTTCAGATAGGGTCTTTTTTATGTTTTTTCTACATATAACTAAGAGAACAAATGATATTTTGAATTCTTGGTCTGTAAATACAGTAAAACTTGTCTAAGGCTGAATCACACAGGACCAAGTAAAATTTCTGGCTTAAGCAGGGTTTCTGGCTTAGACATAGTGAACATGCATTTCCTTAATCATGTATAATTTTTGAGCAGAATGTCATGCTTGCTTCACTGAAGGAAAGTAAGACATTTGTGAGTAAAGTTATTATACTATTTATGCAATATTTATTAGAATAAGAACAAAAATAGACATCCAAAATATACACGAGTACACAAAATCTTATTCAAATTTATTTGAAGAAAGTGTCCAATTTTAACTGTTTTGTTTTTTAATGGGCTTTCTATTGTGGTTGAAAGAGAATGTCAATTCTACATCCTGTTCATGAACTTCATTTTCCCTCTTCATTTTTGCATACAATTTGATAATGTTAATATAACTTTATCCTTGCGATGAAGTTGGAATTTCTATTTCCTTACTATCTTTTCCATTTTGTTCATCTTCTGAATCTCTCACACTGTTACCATCTTGCAATTCTGCCATAGATTTTAAGTTAATTTCATCATTTTCTGTTAAAATATTCTTGTCAACGTTCATAAAACTTTCCACATTCACAGAAGCATCTGCATTAATCGTTTCAATCATAATTTGGATTTCACTTGAATCATCATGACAAACAATTTCTCCACAATCTCTGCCATTATCATGAATAAATCTACAATTTTGAAAGCACTTGATTATGCATTCATCTTTTATGCATTTGCTTGAATGACTTAAAAATGCAATTGCATCTAACTTGTCAATTTTCATGGTCATTTCAGATGCTTTCTTACAGTCATCCATGTTTGCAATAATATGCTGAAGCATCAGTTTTATATACTGTATAATTGCATTATCTAGTGGCTGTAGAACTGATGTTGTACATGGAGGTAGAAAGACTAAATGAATATTTGAAAGTTGAACTTTTGGGTGGCAAGTTCCATTATCTAGGAAAAGTAGAGTATTTCTATTTTTTGTTCCTTTCTTTTGTTTAATTTGTTCAAAAATTCCTTGAATATAGTACTTGTCATCCATGCTTTATTATTCACTTTCCATTCCACAGGAAGTTGATTCTTCCTTAAATATTTGAAACAGTGCAGAATTTCACTTTTACATATTACCCATGGTAAATTTTCCCTAAATTTTAAAATTAGGGGAGATAGGAATTTATTTTTTTGTGAGAATTATATAAAGAGTAGGATTTTGCACTTAAAAGACACATATATTTCTTGAAATCATTAATCTAATTTAACGGCAAAAATAATGATGGCAGAAAAAAGAACAATATACTTAACCAATACTTACTGTAACAAACTGTCAGAGAATTTATTAATATTTAAACAAGTTATAAATTAAACAAGAAATTAATATTTAATCAAAAACATTTCTTCTACTTTACTCAGGTTCTAATCCTACTTTTTGATAGATGAGGGAGGTCAAAGATAATTTTCTGTCTGTGTCATGCAGGTTTTGCCATATAGATGGCCTTTTATAAGAGAAATCTTAATGCTGCAAAATTTTGGTATTTCTGGCTTGTACACTTATACAGGTTTCTGCCCTGTGCAGTTTGCAGCTCAGATAGGTTTTACTGTATAATTCTTCATGTGTAAAAACAAATTACTAACTTGGTATTTTATATTCACATAGATTACTGAACCATGCTTTTATCACTTTATTATTTGTAAATGAGAAACTAAGAGATTAAGATGTATCCAGCACTTTATGTCAAAAATAAGTTACAAATTTCATGTATCATATTCTTGAAGAAAACTATTGAACCATATTTTTGTCAAAGAAGAATTTCAGTTCTTTAGAACATTGTTTTGAAATACCAACAAATTAGACAGTTGTCCATGAGCAGATGGCTTGACTCATTTGCTTTTGAGATAATTTCGAAATTTAATAAAAGTGTATTAACGTGTGTAACTACAACTACTGTCAGAATGTACTTTTTAATTAAAAAACATTGTATAAGGTTAATTTCAAAAGGAAATATTTACAATCTTATTCTTAAGTTTTTCCCTTTGTTATTTTAACTTCAAAATCTGAACATTGTACATTACCATATTTGAAATACAATCTCTAGCCAAACTAAACTACTCTAACTTGTTTAACATGCTTCTTTATAACTGATAAAGAAATTTTTAAATTACAAGGTTCCAATGTTTTTTGTTTAAATTAAGAGCATAGGTACATTAATAAAACATTCTGATTGTGTAATCTGTTGGTAAAGAAGTTTGTATTGTAGCAGGGTTATTCCATGTCAAATCATCCAGGGGCTACAGGTGACCCCCCACAGAATGTCTTGAAAAATTTGCATGTGCTCATCTACCCACATAATGAAACACTGCCAAAGATTAGATCAACATCTCTAATAGTTTCTGATTTACAGCCCTGTAAAATTTAATTAATGCTTTGTTATTTTTGGCAAATTCATTTTTGGGCAACTTTGGCTGCTCAAAGCTGCAACAGTAATGGTGGTAGAAGGCTGAAATTTGTTACACTGACTGAAATAATCTCACAGAATTCAATAATGGTCTCAAACCAAGTTTATCTCTCTTAGGATTTGCATAGTGAGGCAGTAAAATCACCTGAAAACCCAAAATTGTAAAAAACATTGGTTTATGTAATAAGCCATACCTCTAAGACTTAATATGATACAAAGCTGAATTTTGTTTTCTAATTTCCTATAACATATCAGTTGATAAATCAGCAACTGTTGTAATTAAAAGTCTATTAGATCTCCTGCAAAAAATTAAAATTTAGTTGCATGCAACTTTTTATGATTTAGCTAAAAGTAGCCCTTCTTCAGGCCACAGTTTGACCATGTCACCAGTTATTCAGCCTTTTCAGATTTTTATCATATATTCTAACATCTCTGAATATGATCTACACAAAATCAGGATGGTGTTCAACCTACTTTTTGAGTTATAATTCTTTAAAGTATCCTCTGACCATACATTTTTTTATTCAAACAAAAATTCAGTTCAGGTGTGTTACTGTATGCAAATATATCCATACAATTGTGAAAAATACCTGTCAGAATTTTATTAATCCTACTGAAATATTCTAACCAGCCTTTCACAATGTTAAATAATGAAGTTCTATGAAACAAGAAAGAATTAATTCATTTCTGAACAAGTTTATTGGCATAACTAGTTAGATCACATGGCAATGCAAATATATTGTGTATGCATTACAGTTATACAAATGGCTGAGTTTAAGATTCATAATATAATAAATACAAAGGTAAATCAGACACAAAAAGCGCAGTTTCACAACAGGGGATAACTTAGAAAGATTTTGGTCACACCAAACTGCAATAATCGTGACAATGAAATGTTTCAAAAACTACTTTGGTAATAAATTAGCTTTAACATCAAATAAACATTGCTTTGTTCAGAGAGCTTAATAAATATCTGAAGTTTGAGTTTGATTATGTTGAGATCACTTTGAATTAGAACATAGTGGCAAGCACAACTGTCTTGCATGGTAGGTGCACTTCCAATATGTTGGAAAGGAATCCAGCTTTCATCTTCACAGGACCTTGCAGGCCATGAGAACAGTTCGTTTCTTGATGTCTTATAAATGACACCAACACATCGGAATCTGTTCATCTGATCTATCTTTTATGTTTCCCACATACCATTCATGATCGTATACACATGCCACATATTTCCCTGGCTGATAATTGTCATTGCTATCTATAGACCCTATTTGAGCTGCTGCAGCATCACTTTCACTGCTACTACCAACAGTTACAACTGTGTACACATCATCATCTGATAGGCTTCTCATATACAATTTGTTGGTAGAATGGAGAATAAAGCTATGATGTGATCAAACTTTGCACAATTCTGCAGGACTGATTCCTGATTGACAAGAAAGAACTGAGTGCCCTGAATGTGGTCCTTTGCCCAATGGTACATATCAGAGACACTTAAAATTTGATAATTTATTATTTTTCACAACCTTGATTTTTTGAAGATCATGTTCAGAGATGTAAGAATATATGGTAAAGGCTGATTAGAATATTTCAATGGGATTTATCAATTATTTTAAAATGGTATGGATATATTTGCATACAGTAACACACCTGAATTGAAGTTTTGTTTTTTCAAGTAAACAACATATGGCCAGAGGATACTTTAAAAAATTATAACTCAAAAAGTAGGTTGAACACCATTCTGATTTTTTTGTAGATCATATTCAGAGATGTTAGAATATACGATAAAAATCTGAAAAGGCTGAATAACTGGTGACATGGTCAAACTGTGGCCTGAAGTTGGGCTATTTTTAGCTAAATTATAAAAAGTTGCATGCAACTAAATTTTTTTACAGGAGATCTAATAGACTTTTAATTACAACAATTGCTGATTTATCGACTGATATGTTATAGGAACTTAGAAAACAAAATTCAGTTTTGTATCATATTAAGTCTTAGAGGTATGGCTTGTTACATAAACCAATGTTTTTTTTTATGATTTTGGGTTTTCAGGTGATTTTACTGCCTCACTATGCAAATTCTAAGACAGATAAGCTTGGTTTGAGACCATTATTGAATTCTGGGAGATTATTTCAGTCAGTGTAGCAAATTTCAGCCTTCTACCACCATTACTGTTGCAGCTTTAAGCAGCTAAAGTTGCCTGAATATGAATTCACCAAAAATAACAAAATATTAATGAAATTCTACAGGGCTGTAAATCAGAAACTATTAGAGATGTTGATATAATCTTTGGCAGTTTTTTATTATGTGGGTAGATGAGCACATGTGAATTTTTTCAAGGCATTCTGAGGGGTCACCTGGAAAATTTTCCAAAATCTGGATGATTTGACATGGAATGACCCAGCATTTAACAAACCTATTTGAATTATAGTTGTATTTGTACATTCTATTTTAGTGACTTAAGCATTATTTTGTATTTAACATGCATTTAGGAAGGTAAATTAATATTACTATTGACAAAAAATGTAGAGAAAAATTCTCAGTTTCAGTAACAATCAGTTCTCTTGTCCAAAGTTGCTCGCAGGCACTTGTGTAATGTTTTCAACATGGATTATAGCATAAATAAAACTTAAAATTAAAATTAAATTGTATATAAAACAAGTAAGTGCAATAAATTGATTAATGTAAGATCCAATTTTGAAATAATGTTAATTACTGAAACAAGAAAGAAAATAGAATTTTATTTCATAGTTTTCAAAATTTCAATGTCATTCTACATTGAAGATTTAGTTATAGTTAGTGTTAGGTACAAATAACAGCATGCGAAGCACAAACTTTTACCCAGGAGAACTTTTGATGTTCATTTAGGACGTTGTAGAAGTTATGCAAATTAGAAATAAAAATTCAGATGAAAAAGAAATATTTTTTGTAAAGAGAATCAACTTGCATTCAGAACTTGTCAAACTGACTCAGTAGATTTGCAAAATCTTTATTAGAAATAATTTGGTAAATGTTTTTTTCTCTATACAGAATACTTGTAATATTAATTAAAAGCTCATTATTTTTTTTATTAAGATATATACATTGTTATCTAAAGCTTTGTGAAAACATCGATAGATTCACTGGACAAAAACTATCCAGATAGGATTAGTTTTTAAATTACTGTTGATTTATGCAATCCCTTACATTAAGAGTTTTATCTCTGATCAAATGATATTGGAATAAGTCATTATGATTATTTATTATAGTACTATTTCATTGAGTAGAAATCTGCCTTAATAGGTTTTCGACATTAGGAAGGTTTTAAATGTTTAACTTTCTGTTATTCAACTTTTTTGCAGATAGGATTGAACTTTGAAAAATCTAAATTAGCAAACTGAATGTTCTTAATGTGATAATGTTACAGGACTTCACAATTTTGTAATTCCCCACCACACACACCTTATTTGATTCCAAGAGGGACTATTGTGTTTAAAGAGCTATATGAGTTAGTGACAAAAATGTTGAATGCAATTATCACATATTGGCAATGCATATTCATCGTGATCTGATGCACATAGTTCATATAAAACTCATTGTACTGTTGAAATATAGATTACATTATGATCCATATGTATTTCACAGAATATAATTTACTAACTGATAAAATATACAACTGTTCTGTTTGTTTCTAACCTATTACAAACAGTCTCTTGTGTTTAACTGTTCTTTGTGTGAAAAATGATGCTTGGTCCAAATCTTGGACCAAAGATCTTTCCTTGCTAAGAGATACTACTTTGGTCAAGCAACTTGCATGGAGGTAGTATCTTGGTTTGAAGAAGTTATCAAAACTAGTTTTTAAAATCAATATAAAAGTCTGCAACAACTTGTATGCAGTCTTCTTTATTGTATAGCTACCGCCTGTAATTTGTAATTGCAATAAATTTTGATATTTGATTTTTGACTTTTAGTATTAATTAGATTCAGCAACAAATAAAATAAGATTTTTTGTACTTTTTTTGTCTTCAACATTGAGGCCTTCTAGTTTATTTATGATTGAGTACATGTTGTACATGATCAACTATAGATTCTTTATTAGTACACATATATAATGTATTTTGAATTTCGAACATTTCAGTAATGAAAGTATGGTATATTAGGTTCATCAGCAGTAAGGCATAGTAAACCAGAAAAATGCTAAAACTGCTTTTCCCAGTTATTTCTATTGCTAAACAATCAACATTTTCTTAATCTATAAAAATCACTTATAGGAACAATTGCAAAAGAAAAAAAACAATTTCTTACAAAGTTGTATTGTGTAAATAATATGAGGGCTGTTAAAAAAATACGCGGACTGACGTCATAAAACAAAATGTACTTTATTTAGAAGTTACAGGTCTGGGACCCCTTCAAAGTACTCCCCTCCCCAACGCACACACTTATCCCAACGGTGTTTCTACTTGTTGAAACAGTCCTGGTACACTTCTTTTGTAATGTCCTCCATCTCCTTCGTCGCATTTGCCTTAATCTCGGGAATCGTCTCAAATCTTCTTCCTTTCAAGGGTCTTTTGAGTTTGGGGAACAAGAAAAAATTGCAAGGAGCAAGGTCAGGTGAGTAGAGGGGGTGGGGAAGAACAGTGATCGAGTGTTTGGCCAAAAACTCACGAGTTCTGAGGCACAAATTTCGCAGCAACGCATTGCATCTTCAATTTTTCGGTCAAAATCTCATAACAAGAACCAACTGATATTCCACACTCTTCAGCAAGCTCCCTGACAGTCAGACGTCGATTTGCCTGCACCAGGGTGTTGATTTTGTCAACGTGTGGGTCGTCAGTTGACGTGGAAGGACGTCCAGGACGCTCGTCATCTTCAATGGACTGTCGATTATCCTTAAAACGTTCATGCCACTTGAAACATGCCGTACGCTTCATAGCAACATCACCGTAAGCCGTGTTAAGCATAGCAAAAGCTTCAGTTGCAGATTTTCCAAGTTTAGCACAAAATTTCACAGCAAGTCGTTGCTCCTTCAGGTCATTCATTCTGAAATCCGCCAAACGAAAAAAATCGCACTTCACTTAAAACCGCGTAGCTGATACACAAATGAAGATATCTGCAATCGGGAAATGGCGTCGTAATCAGCTGATCTGTGCGAACCTAGCAACACCAAGCGGATTCCCCTGAAACCAACTGGAGCCGCGCAATTCAAACAGTCCGCGTATTTTTTTAACAGACCTAGTAATAAAGAGTTGAGGACTCAAGTATGTTAGTTGTTAAAATGTGCATTTTCAACAAAAAGTTTCAAGAAGGTATCATTATCAGCAATTGAAGTATTGTCTGTAAATTTACTTTGTGCATTCAGCATATAAGTTGTAACACTAGTGTACTTAAGTAAGCTTACCGACCAGTAAAGATCATTTATGAAAAGTATGTACGGAAACAGGTATTGTAAGGGAAAATGCTCTTTCTTTATGAGGTAAAGTATTTAATGGTCTGGTATTTGTTTGACACTTAATTATCTTGGGTAAATGGTGTAACAATATCTCATTCATAACATTTTTATAGGAGTCTTTTAAGGAAACTGGGTGTCTGTGATGCTATGGTATCTAGCTACAACCTATAGAAAAATTGTGCTATTTTATTATATTTAAGTGCAAGTGCAAAAAAATTGACACTAAGAAAAACTTGATAATTCTTAATTTCTGAATAAAATTAAAAATTCAGACTTTATGCAGAAATAAATCTGTTAACAAATAACTACATTATTTAATAATACATACATACCACCTAGCCTTAACAAAAATTCATAATAAAAAAGTTTGAAAGTGCTATATATAACCAGAAGTGCTGAGCTCTTCCATAGATGAAATATTTTTTTTTGTCTTGGTAAACAACTTTAACCCTTTCGCAACAGGTGGATTTTAATCACCACCCTTACAATATGAATGAAAGTTAGTGTAAGCCACTTATTATAAAATTCTCATTGCTCAAACAAACCAGAATTTTTTGTAGACTTGAATTTTATTTGGTTTCAGAGCTATTAAATAGAAAGTTAGACCCCTCTTGTCACACACATCTTTCTCTTTCCCTTACTCTTAATAGTATATTATGTATAACCAATAGAAAGCCAAAGTTTACATCCATCAAATCATGTATTATATTGCATTATTTTCTGAACATAGAATTGTGATATTCTCTGTTAGTACAAGCTTCACTCCCATAGGAAAGATGACTATGTTGGATGAATTTGTAATGGCCCTTGTCGCATAGTTAGAAAGCCAAAAAATTGTGATAGCAGAAATATTTTGTTTTTTGCATGTTATCCTTTTATGTTTTTAGGTGTATGATTTACTTTAAAAAAAAATTTGTACATTTCTACTATTTGTATAAAAACAAGTAAAACTGTCATTGGAAATCAACAGCAAAATAAAAGAAGACCCAGATAAGTACTTTATTTTTTGTTTTTTGTGTTTATTCTTTATTTATTAATACAAAAGTAACTAAGATGTAGGCTAGTTAAAGTTAGATCAGCGAAATTGTATTAATAGAAATATATTGTGAGGCAAGCACATGAGTAAATTGAACTCAGATTAACTCATGGGGAGTTAATGTAATTTGAGCTCCATGTTCTCCAAGCAATTTACAACTTACAGTAAGTTGTTTGAAGGGAAATAAAACAATAATTTAAGCATTAATAGATGTATATAATTATGAGTTGAAAGCTACTTAGGATAAATGAATATAGTTTTATGTTACAATTTTAAGTCATTCTAGAAAAGAAAATGATAATATAGAATTTTTTTTTATTTTGATTATGAATTTGGTCAAGTTGACCAACCCCATACAGAGTTAAGGTAGAAAAAATAATAGAGAAAATATAGAATTTTACTGAAAACAAACATTTTAAGCACTATAGGAAGTTTTAGATTACACAATTAATATTTGAGATGTTTGAGACAAAAATCGTTTTATAATCTTAGCATGATATTCACTTTGTACTCAGGCTAGTAACAAAACAGAATCAATATACTCACAAAGAAATCTTTACTGAAAAACTTATTTTATCAACCAAATTTGTGAAGATATACACACTTTATTAAGCATTGTAGTGTAAATACTTAATGTGTGTTAATGTGTGTATGAATGTGTTTTATACCAAGCCTGTCGTGAAAGGGTTAATGGAAAATTAGAATACTACATGAAATAATGAGTTTGTTTACTTACACATTTTTACTAAATTTTTTTAGGTTTGATAGCTTAATCAATATTGTTAAATATTAATCTTAAAACTATTACAAACATATTTTCAGTGTTTGAAAATTTTAGAATTACTCCATTCTATTTTGCTAACATTGAACAATGCAAATTTCGTTTTTATTTGTCATTAAAGTTGAGTATCTTCAGAGAGAGATGTAAAAGTGATGCCTGATGTCTAATCTGGAAAACTGCCATAATTCTGCCAAAATAATTAATCAATACAAAAATCTAATGTAAGTTTTTCATCTCTTTTCATTTCACCATGGTAAAGATTCTTGCTTTACACACTGCTCATGTAATAAGTGTCTTAAAATTGTAGAATCTTTTCCAGAAAGGATCATAGAATTTTTAATGGTTTTGTCCTAATTAATGGAGTTGTAACAGCATTTTTTTCTTCTGTGATATGTGCATTATTTTCAAGGATTGCTAGCTAGTTAACACCAATTAAAAGAACCATTAACAAATAATCTAAATTTTATTTAAATGATCAGTTAATTATATGATACGAATTTGACAAGCACTTTTTGTTTTGTACTTTTCTAGTAGCTTGTAGTTTGCACTTTTGCCATATTATTTTACCAAGTATAGTCACTTGTTGGTTTTGGGCCTCTTTATCATGTATGTGTTTTGGAGAACATATATTTTTCATCTGGAGTATGGTGTATCTCTGAAGTGAAACCTGTCGTACATACTTCTAGAAAAAAAAAAAGTAACATTAGCTCAGTTTGTTTACACTTTTTAATTTGTGTGTGTGTGTGTATATATATATGTATGTATATCGTGGGATGTGTCTTCTGTAGTATAAAATAACATTAGTTTGATTTTCACATGACAAAACAAATGAATAGAAGGTTCTTGGTAACTCTTACTGTATTCAACAAGAGCAATCAGAGAGATTGCATACACTCACTCAGCTGCTCCATTTCAAGACTGAATGCATATATTTTGAATAACTTAAAATTTCACCTTCAGAATCTGAAAATGCTCCCATTGAGAATGATCAATGATCCAGATAATTTTTTTGTAGTGTGATGGGGAGTCACCTGTTTGCATCAAAGGGCAAGGGTAATAAATTTGTCATGACTTTCAGCAGTAATTTTCCATATTGACTTACTTAACTTTTGCATTTCAGTGAATGTTTTTACTGCACTTTCATTGAGAACACAAACTTACTACATTTACAGTTACTTTAGCTTATTATTACTTGTTCAAAAATAATGTATCTGTCTATTATCATTGAGGTGAAATATTTTTGCATGTAACTAAATATTTTGTATGTACTGAGCCAGGTACAGCTAATAAATGTATTTACTTTCAATTTGTATTTATACATGTTATAGCTGATTGCTTATCTTGAATCTTGATAATGTATTTAATCAGTTACAGGAAATTTATTTAAAGAAGAAACAACTAATTACTGATTAAAATTTTTGACAATTTCTTTTTTGTATGTCCTTCTATTGATTGATAATTTTAAAAGAAATTTTAACATTTACCCTTCTAGCATCATTCATAAAGAACCAACTCGGCAAATTTTTGGTAGACAAATAGCAACAAGAGCTGGAGATCATCGTAGGAGGGATAATGGATATAGTACCTGGAGAGGAGATTGTCATGAGGGGTATGGCAAAGGGGGAAGCTGCTATAATGGAGAGAGAAGATTTAATAGAAGTAAGTATAGAATATTTGATAAAACTTATTAATTTAATAGCTTTTTAGGATAACCTTTGGCTCCCTTTAAATATTAACACTATTCATGTGGGCTTCATCTGATCAACTAAGTTCATTACTATTTTGTATTACAGTTTCCATGCTATAACTTTCAATACAGTGCATGTATCTCTGCATAGTTTGGTAGATTTATACACATAAAACATTAGATTATTTAGTTAAGTATTTTTATAAAAGATTTTTCTATGAATATATTGAGTAGTTTTGTTAACTGGCCTGAATGTAAAGTGATTTTTGTGTTAAGAATAAAAATACTTCTATTAATCTTAAAGTTTTCAACTTTCATTTTGTAATCTCTAAAATCTCCTAAAGAAATTAAAAAAACTGTATATTTTATGTTATTTTCTCTACCCTAACTCTGTATGGTCTCTTTGATCAACCTCATAATCACCCAAAAAAAAATCAAAATAAATATGAATTACCCTTTTTCACTTTCTAGAATGACTCCACATTGTAACATGAAACCACATTTGACTATTTTAAATTTTTAACCTTGTAACAGTGTACATCTGATTATACATAAATGTAATTGATGTGTTGCTATTTCAATCATGTCTAAATTAATATTCTCACCATAAAATTTATAAATAAGTTAGCAAATAAGGAGCTTGTGGAATCATGTAAAACATGTTTGCCAACATACCTTGTAAAAATTAATATTTTTATCTAACCTAAAAAATTTCTAATTTTTACATTTAATTACTTTTATAATAATAAATAATATACATGAAAAACTAGAAATAGAGTACTTACCTTATTTGTTTGGTTTTTTTTATATTTATTTAGTTAATGTCCCAAAGAATACAGAATAATAATATGCAAAAAACAGACAATGTGTCATAAGTACCACAAGTTTTCTGGCTTTCTAACTGTGTGACAAGAGCTGTTTAAAATGCCATTAATCTTGTTGAGGTATTTCTTGTGGTAATAAAGTTTGCACTGGAAGCAAAATACAGTTCTCTGTACAGAAAACAATGTAATAAAATATGTTGTTTGATAGGTTAAAACTTTGACTTTTTATAGGTTATAAACAATGTAGCATTAAACATTAGAAAGAATGATTAGCAATTTCTGAAAAATAGGATGTGAGTTAATGGTGTAATTTGTGTCTGAATTTCTATTTCATAGGTCTGTAATTAAATAATTAATATTGAAGGGTACAAAAATTATGCTTTGCCTAAACAGTGACAATATTATAAAAAGTAATTTATATTAAACTTCATACCTCTTAGAGGAGTGCAAGTAAGTTAAAGAAAAAGAGTTACCTTGTCAGCAAATGTTATAATTCTCACACTAGAAGAAATTGAAGATTTTTTAAATAGTGTTTTTTTCATATTAGGAACTTAAAATGTAGGTAGCATTAAAATTTTAATTACTAGCTATGTTTTATGTCAATGTTTTTATATACCATGATAAGAGAATAGTTTAATTAAATTTTGAATGTAACTCACTAAAACTTCTTGACATAAAACAAAATGCCAGTTTAACAACAGTTAACAGATTTATAAAGTATGAGGAAAATATTTAAAATGTTATTGTTTATACAGCAAAATAAGCAAATGTCATTCAAGGTAAATATTATAATAAATTGCTATGTTTCTTTTTAACTTAAAGCGTTTTAATAGTTAATCATTAACCCTTTCCAACCCAGGATGACAAAATTGACAACCATCTGATTGACTGAGTGAAAATAGACATATAATAAGTATTTTGCATAATTTTATAAAAATTTTATTAAACAACTTTATTGTCAATCTACACAAATAAACATGACATAAAAACTTAGTTTATAATTATTATTTTAAAATTTAGAAAGTTTTAATTTCTTAACATAAAAGAAAACATTTAAAAATGCTTTATATTAATTTATCATAAGACATGGCTCTACTCTAAACTGTTAAGTTTATATTTTAGTATGTGTTTAATAGAGTGTATATAGTGTCTAACCACTTTTAAATTTAAACTTCATTTATTACCAAGTTAGAATGTAAAATAAGAACCTCCATCTTTTCTCTTTGCCTACCAGAGAAGCCCCTCCTGTCTTTTTCATTCTCTGAAAGCCACTTATTTTTTATCAGTACCTTTTTAAAGCCAATAGAAAGACCAGGTCCTGAATCATTCAAGCCAAACAATTGTCTTTAAATTTGTAGAGAAAAGCCATAATTTATTAGGAGGAGTTGAAAGGTGTTGTTAACTAAAATTGCTGTTACAAACAGAAATGAAGTTTTGTAAGTTTTTTATAGCTTAATTAGAAATCCAGGTAATTATAACAAGTTTTTAATATCCTTTTCTGGTATTTGATAACTTTTGTCTGCTCCAGTGTGAGAGAATCAAAAAGGCTTACAGCAAAGCTAGGCAAATAGTACATGCAAGTGCATATCAATTTCATAATACAAGTATTATGAATCATTCTTTTTATGCATAGTTTTTAATTTATTGTTATGTTTTAACAATAAATAACTGACTTTTTAGTAACTATGAGTAAATAGCAATACTATATGGCAACGAAAATGTCATTGTAGCTAACAAAATATTGGTTTGCTTGCTACAGAATTATGCTTTTGGTCAGTTTTACCATAGTTATAAATTTAACTACGAAACCATTTCTGCAGTTCATTTTAATGATAAATAAGTTACAGAGAAATCCAGTGAATTAGAATTAAAATTTTCATAAGTTTTATTGAATAAAACTTTCAAAGATATATAAACTAGTGAAAGTAGATAATCAGCACTTTAAGATAATTAAATATTATTCAAATGAGGAATGCTTCAGATAATCTAAGCTTGAATGTAAATATATGGTTTGCTTTTAATGTTGAAATTTTGAATCACTGTAATTAAATTATGGATTAAATGTTATATATTGGAAATATTTATAACCAAGGATATTTGTTAAGTTTATAATATTTTGTTTGTGCTGTAAAGCATATAATCAGTAAATGAAAAATTGCATTGTAAAATAGGATAACATACATGCAAAGCTTATCATATCTTTGTATAAAATGTCTATAAATTACACGTGTATATTATCCTATTTGATGAAAAATTGCATTGTAAACTACGATAATATACATGCAAAGCTTATCATATCTTTGTATAAAATGTCTATAAATTACACGTGCATATATTTCTAATTGTATTGAAGTTCCTTATTTTTAATTTTTGTAGTATTCTGTGCACACTATAAAATTCTTTTATTGGTCAAGTATAGTTCTTTTAGCTAGGGTTAAAGCTTCTGTCTTAAAACCAGTTGAAGAATATTGTTAATGTGATTTTCAGAAGTAATGTGTTTTATAATGTTCCTGTTTAGTTAGCAGGTGTGCTTATTACTTATGTTGTTTAACAAGCTAATGTTGTAAGAATTACATTAATAAAGTAGGTAAAATGGAATAACTCCTTAAATTTCTGTAAGAATAATGTACAAGTATTTAGAAAGGTGTGTATGTGTAGAATCTTAATGATTATTGTTTTCAGATATCATTTTAAGATTATATAGTGTTTGTTGGGTCATAGAAAGAGAATGCAAATGCTTCTTTAATTTTAACATAGTTGTATCTTAGTCTTGTATTGTAATTTTCTTTCTGTCATGAAGAAGAATAAGTGTAATTAAAACTATAATTATGTAATAAACTGTTAATATTTTAGTTATAATCTAGACAACTGCTTTGTGTTGTTTGTATGTTAGTTTTGTGAAGCTGTATATGTTTTAAATTAAACCTTAATTTTTATTGACTAAAATCAGAACTTGGTACAAAGACTAAATAATGTTTGGGATGTATCTTAACCCTCATGCAAAGGGTAAGTCAAGGTGCACACTTTGACTTTTTACATTCAAAATTTAATGAAACTAATTTGTTATCAATGTGTAGGAAGAAATATGATATACAAAATTTGTTAATACACCAAAGGTTTTTAATATTATGATGAAATATATATATTTTTAAATCCTCAAACTTTTATAGTACGAGAATCATAATATTTGTTTTGTGTCTTCCCCCTTCTCTAATTTATTAAACATCCCTCTTTGAAGTACAAATTTTGATGTAAATTACTCATTTTAATGATTATTACTGAGGTGAAATATAATTTTATAGCTTTTAAATTTGTTTGTTTATGGAATCATAAATTATAAAATCAGGCACATTTGCCCCCTCACTTTTCACATTTCCTCTGTGCTGAAAACAACACAGCATTATATGTCAGTGGGAATGCCACAGTCACCTGTCACATTCACTCTAACATTTAATGCTGTGTTATTTTCAGTACAGAGTACTGTCAGTTGTATCTTCAGTTGACAAGTGGTGTTGAGATCGAGCAGCCGATTGTGCAATCTTAATACCACTTTTCAACTGAAGACAATACTTCAGTCCATCTCATCTTAGTTAGAAAGCCAGTTAAATTATAATAGCTGTAGGACATTGTTTACTTTGTGTGTGTTATTATTTTGCATTATTAGGTGCATTATTTAAGTTAATAAAATTACTTAATGTAATGTTGTCATCATTGTAAAAGCTATAAAGTTATTAGATTAGAATAGATAAGATAATTTAAAATGAAAATAATGTAAAAGTGTTCATAAGCTGTGCTTGCAAACAGCTCATGTTATATCTCAATATGATAATACAGGCTATACAGTTGCAAACTTATTTACACCTTATGTGTCAGGATAATTAATCAAAACTAGTTAAAAAGGCAATAACATTAAATTTAAATAGAGGTAGACTGTTAAGAGCTGTAATAATCCATGATGATGAGAAAATCCACTTGTAGAGGAAATTATATATGTAAAAAATGACTGGTATGGGTAGAGAAAGCACTATGTAGAGGAGCAAACAACGTTTCGACCTACTTCGGTCATTGTTGAAGGTTGAAACATTGTTCGCTTCTCTATATAGTGCTTTCTCTACTTATACCAGCAGTTTTTTACATATATAATGTTAGGAGCTCTAACAGTTGTTTCTGTTATAATCTGCAGTCATTCTTGAAAGAAAAAAATAATTAAGTGTATTTACATTTTTGTATGGTGGTTACAAGTCTGTTTAGAGCTGGGCTAGATAAAGTATAAAGTTCTACTGAAAAAATTTATTTATGAAATTTGAGAAATTTTCAGATAAAGAAAGGTATTTGTAATATGAACATGTTGATCATTTTTTATTTGCAGTATTTTACACTGGGTTCATATGTTGATGGGCAAAAATATTTTATTTGAAAATCTGATATTTTTTAGTACAAAAGACTTCTTGCAATGTTTACTGAAAACTTGTGAAATTTCATGAAGATGTGTGAAAGATGCTTTGAAAATTATAATGTAATTAAATGTTTAATTGCAAAAAGAAATACAGGAATTTACACACAATTTGGAAACAATCAATTTGTATAATACACACAGATGTATAGAAATAAAATAGAATTTGCTTTTATTTTGATACTGGGTTGTTTTGTTTTGTCAGGCCACCCTAAAGATTGCGTTAATGAAGAAGAGCCAGAATGGATTAGTGGTGGTCCATCTAGTCAGTCTGAAACAATTGAACTTGTAGGATTTGAGGAATTAGAAAAAACTGAGGCAAAAATTACAAATGAAGTATACGCTGAACAACCAAAAAACAAAATAGAAGTAACTAACAAAGACTCCTTTTACAAAGGTATAGTATAGTAGAATAATTCAAACAAGTTTGGTATATGAAAATATGTTAAATAATTGATTAAACTTTATTTGGTATCAACTAAAAGAGTTATATTTAAAAGTTGTCTGAATGTGATATACTAAGGTTAATTGCACTTTATAAGAATAGTATTCCCTATTGCTGTTGGAACTACCTCTAATATCAGTTGTACTCAGTCTGATGGTCATCATTATATATTGTTGCCGAACACAACAATTTCCATTACAACAGCTTCTGTGAAGGTAGTGAAATAAATCTTAGATCACACACAATACCTAATTTTTACAGACCTTTCACTGTACATTGAAGACCAAGTTTAGCCAGACCAAAAGCACAAAAATAAATGTGGTTAAACAAGTTTTTCTGTGATTCTGGTTTCTTCAGTTATCTTCTTGGGTGGAAATTCCTGAACTTCTAGCATAGGGACCTTCATCTGCTTCAAATCTTTATTATTTTGTTAACAATTTTTAGCGTGGTAGAACCATTTTGGTGTTTCTGCATTTGCATTCATAAGAGTTAACTCATAAACATTGCCACATGTGAAAAACAAACACTTCATATATAAAGTATGGTAAACATTGAATATTTTGAATCATTTTTGTAAAATTATGGGTTGTAGTGAAATAAAAACCATTGTGATATGGCTTGATTCTGTCTCATTTAACCCTAAGTGAATGGATGAATTAAAATGCATGTCAGAACCTGTTTATAGTTACACTCAAAAATTAAGTAACCTTATTATCTATGTATGCAAATAAATGTGGCATCAAATTAAAATTTATAATTCAAATTTTCCTGTTATGCATGTTCAAATTCCTTAATCTGTAAAGGAAGTTGTACAAAAAATTATTTTTCACCTTTCTGTATTACACAAATTACCCTTTTTTGATTTCCTTTTTACTACTTTATGATATTCTGCATTTCTCACAAATTACACACTCATAGTTAACCTAATTCAAAGTTAGAACCTCCGAATTTTGTTTGTTTTCACAAAAATAAACCAGAAAGTGAAATCCACTTGGCATGACTCTCCTGTTATATTTTGTACTTCATAAAATGTTTATCATTTTCTCTGTTATTGTTATTGGTCATTTTTATAACTAATAAAAAGAGCAAATTTTATACTGTATAAATCACACAATAAAAAGCTTTAAAAGTTGGAAATATGCTGCCCATCTATGTTAGTTTGGACCAAAGACATTGATATTATAAATATGTAAATATCTTAAACCAATTTATAGGTTTGTTAAAATGTAAGTAGGTTATAGGAGTTTTGATGTAATTTAATCTAGAATAATATTTTTTTGGTTTCCTAGAATTTTCATTCAAATTACTTGTTTTTTGTACAATATAGACAGGAAAAAAGTTTTAAAAACTTGCACTGCATGCAAACTGGCTTAGAGTTAAAGTAAATTCTAAATCTGTTTGTATTTATGATTTTTTTTTCATTGCAATATAGTTTTGAACAAAACTGAAATGTAAAAATTAATAACTTACAAGGTTATACAAGAAAACTGAAAGGAAAAAAATTATTTTCATGGCTACTCCTTGAGTAACAAGTAGTTAGGTATCATGCAGAATAAACAGATACTTTGTTTACTATAAATGCTTCGTGCTTTTCTGAGTAAGATATTTCTTGCACACCCCCCCACTAGTACAGCGGTAAGTTTACAGATTTACAAGTTAAAATCAGGGATTCGATTCCCCCTCAGTGGGCTTGGCAGGTAGCCCAGTATGACTTTACTATAAGAAAACACACAGGTGTTTCTTGGTATAATACACATACAGTTCAAAGTGCAGTGAGTCAGTAAAACTAAATGAAAGCAGCCTGAATATGTTGAGATAAATAATTGCACAATTTGCAGTCATTCCTAGAAAGAGAAAAGCAGAAATTGATTTTTATTTGCTAACTGTAGCAAAAATAAGGTATTAAGTTCTTCAGAAATTGTATTTGTTTAGGAGGTTCTAGAAGTTATGTAAATGAAATATCAAAAGAACTATTTTTATCCTTAGCATGAAAATCACAGGCAAATCCTCAGTGTGTAAAACATTTTTCTAATCTATTAAACATTTGCACATTGTGAGGTTGATTGACCTAGTAAATTCAGAATTATATTAAACTTTAACTCTACAGTACATGTGTTGGCACAGTGGTCCAACCCATGCTTCATGTTGGGTTAAGCAATACATCAATAATCATTAACCTGAAAATCAACTTTTAGATATGCTGCTTCACAGACTACTCAAATTTATGATTCTATGTTCATCAGTATTTCTCTTTTGATCATATGTTCTCATTTATTTGATAGAAGTAATTGTCTCTTTAAAAACATTATTTTTGACAAGCTTAGGCCAATTTCTATATCTTAATATAATGTGATTATTGTTTATCTTTCTTATTCCAAGCAGCATGCTGCTTTTAAAAATTTTCTGATTTTTGTTTAAAGTCTTTTTGCATCTAGTGGTTAATCTTGATGTTAATCTAAATTCATAGAGATATGTTTTAAAATAAATGGATAACAAAGATGTAACTCATTAGTTCCATGTATTATTTTTCAAAATATGTGCCAGTAGCATATAAATAAGTTTAATGTAATTTGGTTCAGCCAAGTGTGGCAATAGATGCATGTTGTTGACTAGCTGCCATCCCTCTACTCAGTAAGTTCATAATTAGGATAACTATTATAAAGTAAAAATGTATTTCATATTAACCAAAGTTTTTTTAGAGCAGAGCTTTTCTGTTTTTATTGTTGATGTCTCTTAATATGGTGTTATAGAAAATGCTGATTGTCAACCTATATGGCTATTTTATTAGATATTTTGTGTTGTAATATCCGTGAATGATTGAAATATGACATTAGTAGCCAAAAATATAAGTTCTGTTGTGTTAACCATGTGTAAAAAATAAATAAAAGACTACAATATTGAAAAATCAAATTGCGGTTGCTGTCAATGAAGGCTATTTTATGGTACTATAAAAAATTCATTGACATAAAATTTTGTGATTTGTAAACTTTCCTGATTCTAGCATTAATGTATTGGGCTTTGTGTTGTTGTTTTTAAATATAGTAACAGCAAATGTGCCAGTTGGAGATAAATCTGAAGAAAATGGAGAGATCAATGATAAAATTGAGCACTCTGAAAATGGAGAAAAATCTAGAGGTCCTACTCCAGGATTTGACTTCAATGAAATATTTCAGACGGAACATGCTCCTGAAATAATAGTTGTATGTTTAGTTGAAGGTTTTGCCTAGTTATAAATTATATGTTGCTTCCTTGTTTTGGGTATCATGAAGGTTAATATATATTTAAGCCTCTAAAGAAAGATAAATTAACCTCATCTGGTATTTGTTCCTCAAACACAAGTGAATAAAGTACTCAAGTGTAAAAAGTCAATCTACCTTACATAAAACATAACTTGCAGGTAGAAGTAGACAAATTATGGTCAGTTTAGGGAACAAAATATAATACAAACTTTATATATATGTACATAAACTATTCAATTAGTAGCACATCTGAAGATGTATGAAAATAAAATTCTCAGTGATAACTCAGCTATAAATTTGAAGAGTTAAAACTAAAGTTTTGAGGTTCAGTTCCTGAGGCAAGTGTACTACAGATGGCCCATTGTAAAATGTTGTCCTGGATAAAAAAACAAAGAAAAGTATATTTTTGCTTTGTTGAACCTAAAATTAGGCAAGAAAAGTTTGCTTCACTGGTCTGGAAAAATGTATTTACTAGAAAAAAGTAAGCTACTGATGAACAGTTATTCAAATAGAAAAGAACTTGTAATGGATTCTACATATGATTGGAGGTATATACATTTCTTTATTGTAGATAATTAGACAAGAATCAATGACATGTTTGTTTTATAGTAGTGAGTCTGAAATTTTGTAAGTTTTAATTCAGCTATGGTTATACGAAGGTACATAATGCATGTTTATTTTCAGAATTATAACACAGAAGAACTGAAACCTAATATTCCACTAGAAAACAGTAGATTTAGCAGTTGGTTTCAGAATTTAACTAAAGGAGTTGGTAGTCAGCATTCATATTTCCAAAGTGAATTGGTTGTAAACATGTTGGAAGGTAAGATTGTTTTTAAAGTTCTAAAGCTAGGATTTCATACACTTTTATAACATGAGTTTTACACCAGTCATGCGATCATTTTAAATGTTTTTTTTTGTTTGTTTTAACAAATGTGTTTGTATGTGCCTATTTATGTATAGATGCACGTACACAAAGATAAATACCTTCTCAGTTTTAAAACATTACTTCTTATGTATCGGTACATTAAAGTGTGTCACATAAAACATTATTGCTCTATTGAATTAGTTTTAACATGTTTTTAATAGCTGTGAAAAGGTAAGAGGTCCTGGCAGTAAGTCTGATTAACTTTACACCCTCAAGCGTAATATTTTTACTAAAAATTTATCTATAAATGTATGAAGTCAGTGTTGATTAGTCTTAAGTGCAAGGTGATTTTGATTTTAAGAATTAAAAATATATTTTTACAATTTTCAAAGTTCATTTAAATAAAATCTCCTAAATGAATATAAAGTTGCTATTTTCAGAAAATATTTTATCTATCCTAACTTTGTATAGACTTGCTTGATTTTACCAACCTTGTAAGCACCACCCAAAAATACGAAATAAATCTAAATTGATTTCTGTTTTTCTTTCTATATATAGTTACAGCAGATTGCAACAGAAAATTACACTTATTTATCATAGACATCTTTTCATTTAAATTTATTGTTTTATTGAATCATATCTAGCTAATAATCACACAGTAGAAGCTGTAAATCACACAGCAAACAGCTAACATGCTGTAACCATATTGAATGATAAAATATGAACTACTCACAAACATACTTGTTGGAAAATGTTTTCTGTTAATTTTTTCATTATCAAATATCCAACCTTATAAGTTTTTAATATTTTAATTTTATTCCTTTTTACATCAATAAATAAAAGATGTATATAGAAAAATGATAACTTTGGTACTTAGTTTGGTGCCTTACTGTCAAGCCCACCTGTGAAACTTAAACCTAAAGCCTACATTTTTTGTGTAATAGTGATAGCAAATATTTTTTTATTCTTTTCAGATTCATACATACTTAAGAAGACAAAATAAGAATGTGCACACAAAGTAAACAGTATCTTTATAACTGTACTTTAACTAAGATATAAGTGCTTTAAAATAATTGCCTTAACTATTTGATCTGAACTCATTGACAGCAACTTTGAATATGTAGGCTAAAGGACTAAATATTTATACTAAAAACAAGATATCATTATACATCATATGGTGAATTAAAACTTCACCTTTCTGTTTGTTGTACTTTATCTAATGGAAAGCATTGGAGAAATTTATTGACAATTTGTGAAATCAAAAATGTGATAGGTTGGTCTGGGTTTTTAGTTTGTCTTCATAAACAAAAGTACAGGTATTAAAAAAGTAAACTATACTTTTGTGATGTCTGTACCAAAATCAGTAATTTACAGTAAATTCATGGTGTTAGATAGGAATTCTAAAACAAATAGTGAGCCAGTTGGGATGAACAAGCATTTTGATCCACATACAAGGAAAGGTTGAGAATTACTTAAATGTTTCCATCTAAACTTAAGAAATAAAGATATTAACTTTTAGTTTGTTAACTGGTTTTGATAGCAAGTTTTATCTATACATTGACAGTAAAACAGTTAATTAAATTTTGAATATACAAGATCATGAAATGTGTACTTTGGTCTATCTGTAGAAATAGGATTAAAACAAAGATATTTGCATTGAATGTTTTTTCTTTTATGCTAAAAACATGCCTTTCTTACAGCCTAAATAGGACAGCTGTGCCCCAATAACATTTTCATATCAAAAGAGTTATTATGCACTATATTAATTTTCTGAAGTAGTAATTCTATGCTTTATGGCATATTGTTGTGAAAGAAGTATATTTTATGTTAGGATGCATGACATGGTGATACAGGCATTGTGTTGTGGTAGTTATGAATGGTTACTGTAATGTATTGTGTTTACACACTTATTTTTGTTATTTTAGTATAATTATAACTTTTCATTCCTTAAAAGTTGTTGATCTTGTAAAGGTATGTTTGGTTTTCATATTTAAAGAATTGTGATAATATTTGGAAATATTAACATATTTGCTGTTTTATAAACCTCTGAAAGAAATTTAAAATTAACCTTGTCTCTAAAAATTTTATTTCTCTCATAAGACATTGATGTTTCTCATTCTTTGATTGAGTTCTCCTCTTCCATAGACAGTTCAGATGCCTCTTTTCTTCCTGTAAGCCATTCATTGCCACAGAATTTATTTCAAGACGATGTGCAGGTTTGTCAGAACTCTTCTTGTACAGCTCCACAGTATCAGCAGTGCAAACCAAGAGAAGACAGAAATATTCTAGACATCCTGAAAAATGCCAATATCAATGTCCAACCCTTTCTTAATGGTGACACTTCAGAAATGGCTATTTTGAAACAAAAAGGTCAAATATCTTTTCTTTATCAGGAACACTAATATTTGAAAAGTAATTGATTATTATGATTATTAAGCATATATTTACAGATATAAATTTTTTACATTGGCATAGTAAAAACTTCACAAACAAAATTGTAACTGTTTTCAGAATGTTGACTTGTTCAAGAGCCAACCAAGTATAGAAACAATGTATACATATGAAACTCTTTTTGGTATAACGTTTTAATCTGAATCCAGAATATTAATTTGTAAATGACAGACATACATTCAGTATTAAGACTACAGAAAATCTACTTTACTGTGAGCCTACAGCATATTAAATGTGAAATAGATTTAAAGCCTGAAAAGATAGACAATTGCCTGACTTATCACAGTAATATTAACATGAATTTACTAATTAATTTGTGTGTGTTTGAGTGAAGTATTTCATTTAAGTCTTACACCAGTTAACTCTGTCTATTGATTGGGTAAAATGCCCATTTCATGATGTTTTACACTTTTATTCAACATTTAATTAAACAGCTTTATTATCAATGTATATAAATACCATGTTATAAAAAATTAGTTTTAAATTTATTTTGTTTACCTGAAAGTTTTGATTTCTCACTTTCAAAAGGAAATATTTAAAAACTTGTTCTTCACTTCTCTGTGTCACACTTTGAATTCTTCCCTATAGTGGTTATATTTTTCCAAATATGGGGTTTTAAGTGTACAATTACTTAAAAAACTCAAATTGTAAGTAATTACAAGTAAGATAATAGGATATAAATATTCTGCCTTTTCAGTTTGCTGAGGTATAAATATATTTTCATGCTCAATGGAGAATCATATCTCATTTTTTCATAGCTTTTAAGGCTATTATCTAATAATGGTTACTTACCTGATGAACATGTTTGTTGCAAACAAAAGAACATACTTGCTTTTGCTTAAAATGTGCCACAGTTGATTTTTGTTTAGTAAGCATAAGTAAAAATCTGGCCTCAGATCCTTTGTGATGCATTTTGTTCAATTCTGAGAAGCCAACAGAATTTTTTTCATCTATTTATAACTTAGAAATTAAACTGGCTTCCCAATTTAGCTATAAATAGATAACAAGATTCTGTTAACTCCTCACATAAATTCTAGTACATTTGGGACATTCTGTGTTCGTGCCTGATTTATTTTTGTGTCAGAAGATACGTATTTGAGAGCTATGTGAATTATCATTATCCGAAGATTCCAAATATTCAGTGCTGGTTACAAGCAATTAAGACCAAATGAAGTATTACATGATGTTTACATAGTCTGATAAATAAAGATTAATGGCCTTCCAATGTGACTTGTTGCTTTTGACAGAGTCCACTGGCCAAACTACAGATAATAAAACCATAAATCTAAAATAAAACAAATGTGAAAAGGTAAACAGTTGAAATAATGTAGATGATTAATTTGAAATTTTCATGACAAAAAATTTATTCAGAAAGAATAAAAGTATTATTAGTTTTTCATGTTACACTTTTCACATTCCATTCCCTGTGCATTGATAATTTTGCTACAGTTGGTAATAGGATAGAGAGAAAAAGATATAAAACATAAAGTTTATTTTTTATATTCACTTAGCAAGTTCCCAGAGGTTATGCAAATGAAATATGGAAAGTGTAAAATAAAAATAACTTTTTTTTAAAAGAAAAAGCACTTTTCTTTTAGACTAACTTGTTAAAAACTTTGTAAATTCATAAACAAATTGTTAATAAAAGTACTGTATCTAAAGCTTTCCAGATTACATGAAGAATTACATTCTGTTACAGTATGCACATATTGATGGTTACAAGCTGTTTGTTTTTTTTAAAATCAGGTTTCTATAATATTTCAAGTAGCTTCTAAACTAATATTAATTATAGACTTTGGTATACTGAGTAAACAGTATAATAAAAGTGTAAAATATATATAAAAGGTATTAAAGGTATCATTAGTATTATGTGCTTTTAGTGTTTATATACTCTTCAAAAAAATAAAAGCAAAAGGCAAAATTTGAGACATATTGTTCACAAGTTTATTCCGGGTAGTTCTGTATTACATGTGTGAAACTTTGCACATTCACTGCTGAACATCCAAAATCTGCAAAGGGGAAGTCCACGCTCACTAGTTGAAGTTTAACGTCACTCAACGTCAATAACAAGTATGCTCCCCGTGAGCATCAATAACTGCTTGGCATCTCCAGCCACTGGAAGCGATGAGATGACAAATCACATCATGTGGAATCAAATTGCACAACTTTTATTGTCATTTTGGTCTGACTATCAGTGCCTTAACACGTGTAACATCACATACTCTGAGCTTGTAACGTTATTACATATATTTCTCTTTAAAATAAAAAAAAAATCCCTTTTGTGTTTCTTTTTTTGAAGAGTATATATAACTGGTATGAGTTTTAACCCTTAAACAGCAGGAATGTTGTAGGTAGCAGCTCACCACAAACATAAACAATTGGAGAAAAAAATTGTCTTTAGTATTTTTATTATGCATTTTGAATAAAATATGAAAGAAAATAAAAGCATAATAAAGACTTGTTTATTACAAGTTCAAATTCCTTTTAAGTTATGAAAACATTCACCAATTCACAGTGCAACTCTCCAATCTTTACACCAGGTAGTCACCATCTTTTGCTGCTTTTCTTTTTGTATTGCATGCATACATATGTGACATTGTCTTTGTCCACTTTTTCTAGCTCCTAAGGATGGAATGTTTTCTAAAAAGTGCCAAGAAAATGCTTCTTTTCCAACAACTATCAGGGACAGTAAGGCTATGTTTTCCTAGGAAAGGTCTTGTTACCCTTCTACACTTTTCCAGTATTGGTAAATTACATTGTAACTAAACTGCCTCAATGATGGCTCTTGCCAGTTTTTACTAAATACATGTCATAAGAATTCAAAATTGAGATATCAATTAGGTGAAAAAAAAAACCTTTTTGTAACACATTTATGAAGGAAATCAATTTGTCCAATTTGCATGTCACTTTTGTCAACTAGCCTCACGTTGAAAGTATAAACTAAAACCATATTAGGTTTGGTTATTGGTAGTTAGTTTTGTAATCATCCCATCCACTGTATTTCATTTCACCTTTATGTACTGTACTAAGCAAAGTTACAGGATGTTTGTTTTTCCATTGAAGTGCTAAAATATTCCCTTGCTTCTTGCTTTCAACATCTCTCTTCTTCAGAGGTTCAAATTTAGGCATGTTCTTCTGATTAGTTCTAACTATTCCACTAAAGCAGTATTATATTTAAAGAGAAAGTTTCATAAGTCTGGATTTGTATAATATTTATCAATGATCTTTTCCAAGGTAGTCTTTCATCAATTGCTTGACAACTGATCCTGAAAATCCTAATTGGAGATTTTTATGGACATCTGCAGAATAAATAATCATGTATATTATAATTTCAGTCTCACAATCACATGATACAAAGATCTTTATTCCAAATCTATGATGCTTACTTGGAATGTATTGCTTGAAAACAATCCAACACTTGAATCAAAGATTATTGATAACTACTTTCTGCAATGGAAAAAAGATTCCTTTGCATTATTCTTCATCACTGTAAACACTTCTCGAACTTTCCATAATCAATTGTTTGCGTTTGATTCTTTATTATTTGTAAAGTGCAAATACGTAAGAATTTCCCTGAATCAATCTCGAGTAATGTATTTTGGAAAAATTGGAGTTCCTATAAGGGGGATCATTCTTCCAATAATCAGTCAATACATGCTTTTTTACATGTAGCATAAGAATCACTGGAGCAAAGAAAGTGTTCATTTCCTCCCATTTCTTATTTCGTGAAGTAGAAGAAATATAACTTTCACTTTCTTCAGAATTCAAGGATTTACAAAACTCATCATATCTGTTTGTTTCTTGTACAGTATAATTCATTATACTTGAACAAATACAACAGTAAAAAATTCATGTTAGTTAGAGCCTAAATTTATATATATATATATATATATATATTTGTGAGTCCAGCATTTCTGCTATCAAAAGAATGAATAAATGGATCAAAATTGTGACACCCTACCTGTTTGGAACCAATGGATTCTAATTCACTTATGGATTTTTATTCACTATTTAAATCACATTCAAAGCTTAAAACAATTGAATTTGATGATGATGAAAAATCTAAAAGGTTTTCTTCTTCTTTGGAATAATTATCATGTGCTTATGCTTCAGTTTCATCTTTTAATGAAAAATATTTTCTGATGCATCCTTGCTTTTCTGCTTCATGACTTACACTGACAAAATGACTCGTATGCAACTCTTTGAATGGGTGCGGTCACTACGGTGCGAGGGTTTTGCCAGCTAATGTTTTCAGCCTGTATGAGCAAAAAGAATGAAATTATCAATTGATTATGGTAGCTTTTTCCTAAGAAAACATCAGTAGATAATGGCTGCTGTTTAAGGGTTAAAGGCATAAGTGAAGTATACACTGATTTTTTTACATATAAAGTAGAAAGAATTCTAAACACCTTTACAGAAACGTGGCAGTATTTACTTGTTGAAACTGAAGATCTGTGTTTGTGTGTGTGTAATTTACCATAAAACTGTCATAGTTGTTTAATAATCAGAACTACTAGAACAAATTTTATTTTTAGAACTTGCTCAGAAAGCCAGAAGTGTTGAAGAAATTGAAGCTGATTTGAAGCAGTTAGTCTTGGGTGATAAAGATAAAGAAAAGGAAAAAATATGTCCTTTGTATAAGTTGGCAAGTTTTATTTTTACATCAATAGAATAGTTAAAAACAGCAAGTTTATATAAGTAAATTACATGGCTGTATGGTGTTTGTAAATTAATATGTTAAAATGAAAATCAAGCCAGTACAGAAGTATGGAAGAAATTTTTTAACTTGGTTTGAGAAGTACCTGTGCAAAATCTCAAGAACCATAGGAGCTTTTGGTGATTAAGAAAATGTCACCAAATCACAAATTCATTTAAGGATGTATTGGAAGAGGCAAAAGGATAGGAAAGGATTACATTGATTAGTGTGATGTAAGGTAGTCAGTTAATCACAATTGTAATTAACTGTGTTAATGTCACAAAAATAATAAACTTGTTCAAATTAGTGTTTCTGATGATTACTATATTGAGTTATAATAACTACTCAGTAATCTTTTTTATTATTATTATTAATTCAATTTTGCTCAAAATTAGTTGATTTAGTGTCATAGCTCACAAAAATAATCAATAATTAATTGAAATTACCTCCTGGTATTAATACTTTTTATTATTCTGATTATTCATGTTATTGATATATTGCTGTTATCTTTGTTGTTAAGCAAAAAGCTACATAATGAACTATATGTTCTTTTTCCAACCTAGATATGTAACTCAAACTTGCAATATTAAATTTTTTTAACCAACTTTTGTGAATCAATAAGTTAAATGTAATAACTTAATCATTTCAATAATCACTTGATTAACATATCTCACTAATTTTCTAGGTTTAATATTTAGTTATATAAAATATAAATCTAGCATTCTAAGTAGGTTAAAATTTCCAAAAGGTGAATTGTTTAACCCTTTTGCAACAGGCCAGGGGTCAAAGGCCATGTCATCCTGTTGATTTGCATTCAAAATTTTATTGAACAACTATTTTACGAACTTATGTCAGTAAGTTTGGAATCAAATTATAGATTATAATTCAAATTTTAATGTTATATACAAGTTAATTTCTTAATTTAGAAGTAAATATCAAAGGAACATGCCTAAATATAGATTTCAGTGAGTCACATGGTATGTTATTAAATGCAACACTGGATAAAATTAGATGTTTGTGATGTCAAAATACCAAGTCTGTAGTTTTGTATAACTTAGGAACTTAAATTACTAATATTGACAAGCTGGAATATAAAATGAGAACTTTGTATCTTTTTATTTTGCTGAGAAATGGCTTATGTACCGAATCAAACATAGTAGACTCATTCACCTCTTTCTATTTTTAGAAACAGTCTCTTATACACATTTACTTCAATATTATAGTATGTGAATAACCAATCAACAATTTAGAATGTTTCCTGAGGGGTTTTCTTGGCCATTTTAATCTGTGAAAAGGCTATCACATTCATTTGAACCAAGATTTCAAGAGGTTAGGTTGTGTCTTTAATCTACTCAATGTTTCATATTTTTTAAACCTAAATACATTTTAGTTACTAAGCTCATCAGTATAGTTATCAATGTTTTTTTGGTTATTAAACTGTATCTATAAAACCTAAAGAAAAAAAAAACATTGTTTGATATCTTCCACGTGTGAAATTTTAAAGGGACTTAGCAAGCAAGCTATGTGCAGCAACAACCAAATTCAAAGGTTATAACTAGAAGAGATAATTGTTTACTTTATCTATTGTTCTGTATTTTAAGAAAAATAAGTTTGATAATTTATTTGTAAATAGTGATAATCTATGTACCTATATAATTTGTAATATTTGAAATGTGACTATGTTACTAAATAATAGTCCACTAAAACACAGCCAAGACATGGAAGACTGAAGGTCAGTTTTATATTACTGAATATGTTACATGAGTGCACATGTACCACATCAGTGAAAGTTGTGTAATGTTAGCTAAGCTTGACTGGAAGGTCAATATAATAAAAAATAGTAAACAAATATATAGTATTATGAGACATAAGCCACTTAGGCTAAACATTTGTATTTTCTTGTAATATGTAGCTGTTTTAGCATGAAAAAAGCATAATGTATATTTATTTTCTAATTTTTTTATGATGGTTACGAGGTTGGTCAAGTGACAGACCTTGCACAGTTAGGGTAAAGAAAATAACATAAAATATAAAGTCTTGCTGAAAACAAACATTTGAAATATATTTAGAAGTTTTTAGAAATTATGTAAATAATATTTGAGATTTTTGGAATGAAGAATATTTTTTAATTGTAACTTGAAATCACCTTCTGCTAAGGCTAGTAAAGAAACAATCTTGATATATTCACAGACAAATCTTTAGTAAATTCTTTATTAAAAGACTACCAAATTTTGTGAAGATACACATGTTGTATCAAATGCTATAGTGCAAATACTTAACATGTGCAAACATGTAGATGAACTCGTATATATTTTACCAAGCCCGTTGTGAAAGGGCTGAGAGATTAGTGATGTTACTCTTGTAATTAATTATAATAATGGCTTAGTTTTGTTTATATTTTCAGCTTAAGAAGTTAATGAAAAAAATTTAGTTATATTAGTGTTGCAACTTTATTAACACTTTAAAGAAACTGTTATCCCATTCAGTTTTCTGGATTTGTTTATTAATCTTTGTTTCTACTTATATTTGGAAATATTATTAAGTTATGTAACTTTGAGGAAATGTTTTGTGTTTAAAATAAAACTACAAATGCACATTTTTCAAGTGTAGCATTTTTATTATTTGTTTTAAAACTTTTTTTTGATATTAATGTGAATATTATGTCCAGTTAACCCAACTTAGGACAGATGGGAATTCTCCTCCAACAATCAGTCTGGGACCGTTAGACTTGTCCACAGTTTTGCAAGAAGCAGATACAGTAGGTGCAATGAAGAGTGAATCACACACAAATCCAGCTTTGACCCAAATGTTACAATGTGGTAAGATATAGTAATGTAAATGTTAGTGAATAAATAAATATGGGAAAAAAAATTTAAAACATGTCAACCATGCAGGTGCATGATTAGAACAAAACAAGAGTTGGTAATTAGAGATAATTTGCTTCTATTTCATTTTTGTTTTATATTCGATATTTATACAGAAAAATGTTACATTGTGGGTATATTTCTTTATCTCTTCACTTCTCCTTATTCTGCTACTTACTTTATAGATGAGAAAATGTTCTAACAGCTGTGGGTTGCCAAAAGCAATCAACATTAGTTTTGCATTTGCTTTTAGTAACTGTTGGAATGAGAGTGTCAAATACAAAATGGGAAATATGGTTTCTCTGTGTGAAAATACTATACTTGTGCACAGTGTGATTGTGACAAAATCTGTTATGTCCTGTATCAGTATGTATTCTATACATTGTTTTAGTTCCTTTTAAAACCCAGTAGATGTGTCATGCATTATTTGTCGTTTTTTTTATTGTCAAGTACCCATATAAATATCGTGCCTTGAAAATAAAGAGTAAGTTGTGTGACTGAGTTGACAGGAGACAGAGATAGAGCTCATGGCAACAAAAACAAACATGATTTTTTTCAAAGCAATCGTCAAATGACACAGAGAAAAAGAACAAAACAAATTAAATATCAAATTTCAAAACACAAGTTTACTAGTAAAGTTAAAATAGTTCCACTGATCCAGAATCATTAGTTTCAAATACATAAGTGGCTCACGAAAGTGAAACAGTCTGGCAGTATTGTTCTCCTGACTACTGTGTGCATATCTACAGGTGAAAAGATGGCAATAAATCTAGTGCATTTATCATATATGCAGTTGGTAGCTGCACTGTCAGTAAACTGTTACAAAATTACTGCAGTATTACAGCTTGCTTTTAAGGCTTTACATTTTTGGCTTTGGAAATTTCTTTATTTGCATATTGGAAATGGAGGGTGTTCAAGGTTATTTTTTAAAATGCCATCAGAGATGGATAAATGAATGTTTTTTAAATTCCATGTTGATACTTCATATTAGTAAATTAATTGTACTCATTTTAATAGTAGTAATGAATAATTGAAACTTTAGAACAAATGATATTTTAATTAGCTACCAAAATACCAAATTTTGTAGCCAGATTTCCCTAAACATTTTGTCCAACTGTAAGCCATGAATGTAAAATTTAATAATTCTTCATCATATATTAATCCTGATCTTCGACGTCTGTCACTTCTTTGTTTTTTTTATAACATGCAGCACTTAATCAGCCCTTGTGAGCCAAAAACTACTGTCATTGATTTCCAGGTGATCTTTTCTTCATTCTTGTTTTTGATCTATTTATCTCATGTTTTATCAGTAATGCACATATTTATCAAGCTCTCTTGTTTTGTTGCATCCCAACAGTTTTACCTTTCTTTTTCACTATAACGTAGAATCCATGTTCTGCACTAGCTAGTGTTTGTTTCATCACTTTACTAATTCATGTTTCCCAGCCACTGACCAAACACAGTAATTTATCATCACTGTGTGCTTCAGTCATTAAATTTTTAGTATCTCATGATCACAAACACTATTTCTCTCACAGCAAACTTTGCATTTATCTCCAACTTGCACCTTTTGTGTTTGGTTATTACACTTTTAAAGTATGAGGACCTTATCACTTGTTTGATCTATTTTAGTTATACCTTTGATTTGCTCACACCATAGTTTTTTTGTTTCCTCAACATTTATAGCCAAATGATATTTTTCACTTTCTTGTTTCTGAGTCACTCAGCTTCTCTACCTATATATTGTTATTTTCTTTCAAATTTTAACCATTTTCTATGAATGATAGGCATAACTACCAACTTGTAAACTAAAGTGCCTTATTATTTAATTAAATATCTTTAACACTTTCTAATGTACTGTTTTTGCCAGAATTAGAATGGTTATATTTTAGTTCAAAGTTTTATTGATATGAGATGAAACGGCTGTATTTGAGAAAAATTGTTTGGACTACCCCTTTAGAACTGCACAAGCACTTTCCAGATAAACAGAAAAGACATGAAGTTTTCCAAAAGCTAGTGTAACATGTGATGGTTTTGATTTTGTTGCATAAGGACTATGATAACCTGTTCAGAGATTTTGAGTGTTTTTATATTCTGAACTAAATCATTATTTTCAGTACCTCAGGAACACTAGTCTATTAAATATAAGCTGGTTAACATGCTTCAAGAACTTACAACTGCATGACATATTTTATGTATGAGAAATTAATGGAATACAATTGTCTGATGAATAAAAAGGAAATGATGTTTTTAATTCTATACTGAGGACATTTTCAGGTCCTAAAACCTGGTGCCTCTACTGCACTTAAAATTCCATGTGTGTATTAGAGTGGATTGTTTTGTTTTTAGTTGTAAAGCAGTGTGGAAAAGTCATTGTAATGAATATAGATATTTATATATTTGCAATGTATAATAATGTAATTATAGTGAGAAGAAATAATTGGGATAATAAAATTTAAGTTTGAAATAGTACATTTTTCTTGAATGTTAGTCTGGAACATCAAAACAAATTTACATACCTGTTTCCTGTTTTTAATTGCTTCAAGAATTAATATGCATGATGTTTTTAACAAAACTTTGATATAGATTAGAGTTTACATATCAATAGATGTTTCAAAAAATTGTTAAATCAGAGAAAATAAAAGTACACGCATAAAAACGATAATTTTTTCTGAAACACTAGACTTGACTAGAGAAAACCATAGGCCCAACATTGTTAGCATCTTTGTCTTAAGTCATTTAATTACAGTTAGACCTTTTGTCTATTATTTGAAAAATAATATTTACATAAATTTGTTATCTTTACAGTACCAAGATCATTTCAAGATACCCAAGAAATTGATAAATCTCTGCAGGTATTGAACCAAACGACATTAAACATACTTAATGTTAAAGAAGATGAAACACTTTGCAGTCTGTCAGACAAGCCTGCAGAACAAGATTTATTTGGAAATATTATATCCTCTGCAGAATTCATTAAAAATAACAAGCACCATACACTTCAAGGTTGGTTTTAAGAACTGGAAAATGGGAGAAAATCTTATCTCTTTCTTTAATGTTTATAACCCCTGTTTCACCAAGAAAAGGTTTTGATTTAAGTTGATGTGTTTAATTCTGTGGTTTGAGACAAGAACATAATAAATTGTGCTGAGTTGAAGAGAACAGTGCAAATATATATGTAAGTTAGATATCTTGATGGGAAAAAAGTTTCAGAATAAATTCATAATAAAACTATTTCTTTAAATTTCAAATGAAAGTTTAAAAAAATTACAAAAAACAAATTTCCTAACAGTGGCCTACTTTAGCAGCATATAGTGACTAATTTTCTAGCAAAATGCAGTTTATAATTTTTATTTTATTTTGTTATTATACAGATAATTTAAAATTAAATGTGTGTCTAGTGGCTTGCATTATGAAAATATTTGCAGTGTGTGTGTTTGTGTTATTTTATAGATACTGTTTGTTATTTAAGAGTAAATCAAATATCAAAAACTGATGCAAACTGTTAGATACTTGTGTAATGAAATGAACTACAACCTTGTATTATGTATCTGTCAGTTACTAAATAATTTTTGATAATATGAAACTTATATGCATTTTTTAATATTAATTTATTAGGATAAACTAAAAGTTGCTTATATATTTTATCATTTCCAGCATGTTTGTATGATTTCATCCAATTCTGCATTCACATTCTTAGTCATTTCACATATAGAGCATCTTATCTATTAAGTTTTCTGAACTTTAATTACATATTCTTTGTAACTTTACAACTTCTTGTGAAATATAAAAAAATTGTGTAATGTAATTATGCTATGCTGTTCATCAACATACCCAAAATCAATGACCTGAAGTCAAGTTCTTAAACGTGCTTACTGGCAAAACACAGTCATAGGCCTTATTACAGCATTTGATGTTACTCTGTTGAAAGATATTTTGTATAAATGGATAGTATTTGTCATGCTTTATCTTATTTATAAAGGTTACTTTTGTAATCCTTTTAGAAATAATGTACATCTTTTTGAGAAAGGCCCTCGCTAATCTGTTAACTCATGCTAGTCATGTCTGATAGTGTTCTGTATCAACATCATGTAGACCTAGACATATCTAACAATGTTCAATATCAACATCATTTAGATTAGACTACACTAGTTACAAATTACAAGCGTACATTTTTGTAAGGAAAAAAATGAACTTCTGAGATAAAAATGCACTGATTCGAATTATATAGTTTCTTTTAACACTACAAACTTCAAAAATTCACTGTTTTCATTCTGCAGAGAGTTGAGTATATCATACGAAACTGATTTCTTTTGGGAAGCTTATGTAGCAGCTCATTTTTGATGCAAAATATTCATGCACTTAGCTCGTGAACATGTATTCAAATTGGGGATTTAGAATTTCCTAGATGATGATTTTCCTTGTACATAATGGCATTGGAAAACAAAGTAATATGAACCAACATGGGGATTCAAGACCTTCCAGAACATGCAACAAATTGTACTCTAGCCATGATAAGCAAAGTGTGGAATCTTGTAATAAATGAGAATCAATTAACATGTAAGTGGCAAAAGATAACCATATGCCCCAAGCAACAGTACACAAGATAATTAGGAAGGATCTTCACCCAAAAAAATAAAATATAGTGTTCCATACCAGGAAAGTTGCTTGCCCTATTGGTTATGAACTATATGAGATAGTTTTGTTCAGATGAGTGCTGTAAAACTGTTGGCTTTGTGCACTAGTGTGATGTAGAAAGCTATCATACACGAGAGGTGTTCTTCATACATTAAGACAGAGACTTTACAGTGAAAACTATCATCATGATATTCAGTTGTTAGTTGGAGTATCTCTGTACATGGTAAAAAAGAAAGTGTAGTAAATGTTGTGGCAGATCTCCAAAATTGTTTTAAGACTTTTGGCACTGTGTATATATCTTTGATACTTCAACTAATTACGGTATCAGTACAAAAAGCATAATATCTTGGCAATAACTCAACAAAAGTCCCTAAAATGTTCGGTGATTGTACCCAATACTATATATGTTAAATTCAATACATAAGAATAACAGGAATAAAGGAAGACATCCTGATACACAATGAAGAAGTGCCATGTAAAGCACAATAATTTATTATAAATTGTGCAGCAGCCGTCGATAGTCTTTGTGGTTATGATATATCTCATGGCATGGTAAAAAGCACATAAGGAGATTTCACTGTTTGCAGAAATAATTAGTCTGCTTTCTTTTCCATCCAGCTGTGTATCTATCGCTGCAAACAGTACAATTAGGTTTGTGTTTTTTGTCCTCATATTGTCCAATACTATGTCTTTTCACCAAGTGCTGACCTTTATCAGCACTTGGTCTTCCTTTTCGTTTGGCTTTGCTGACATATCCCTCCAGCAAATTTTGAATAATCTGAACAGTGTTGGAGATACCGGGTTTTCACCATTGCTCTTGCAGTCTGCACGATATATTATATATCCATTAACAAGAACTAGCCTTGGTCAGTCAGTTTACTCAATAAGTTATATGACCCTAACTACACCATGTGCTTATGTAAAGTGGGGGCAGATTCCAGGCCACGAATGTCTTCATTATCACTTTCGTCCATTACAAGTAAGCTTTCATAATCATCTGGCTCAAACTCTTTGTCACTCTCTTCATCGTTAAAAATAATATCAATAACTTCTCTAGTGGTATATGCTTTTCTTTTGGCATTTTAACAACGTTGCAAGTATCAACAGGATATGCAAGGAAGGCGTCTTCTAAAGCAATGAACAGTATGATCTACACAGACTAGAAAACAAAGAAATCACGGGACCTCTGGTTTATATACCTGCTGGGAATCCCAAGTAAGCAATGAATACATGTGGTTCCAGCCTCAAGCGAGTCTATAGGCCTGTGTGATTATGATAATTAGCCACGAGGGTATGTTGTTTACATCTTGTTGATGAACCTCACCTGCCGTGTTTAGCCTTCAAGTCAACTGTGGTTGCCAACCGTGCCGAAAGGGTTAATATTACACACTCAGTCGCTGTATTTGAACTAGAAATAGGTAACAGACATGTACAAATACTGCAGATTAGAACCTTTTTCTTTTGCATGGTGACAGGTTTTATGTGTACAGATTGAGAGCTTAAATATGTCTACTCCTCAAATAAAAATTACAGTTGTAGTTAGCAAAAATCTAAATTGGGCTTAGCAATTTGTAAAGTTTTTACTACTTTATCCAAAACAGTTAATAAAATATAAGTCAAACTAAGATATCTAAATTTGCATGTTTCATTCATAATTTGGTAAGTGATTTGAGGAAGAAAAATCAGACAACTTTTTTTAAATTTTAGTATAATTTTCTTACACACACACACACACACAAAACAAAAAAGGGTTTGTTTGTGTAATAATCGTAAGCTTTGAATTAGTGAGTCTAAAGTAGATTAATTTCTTTTTTTTTTGACAGCACAAGACTCAGAAGACAAAGAGTTATTGTCAGTTTTATTGTCTCCTTTATCAAGCTACTGTCATGACTCATCCTCAAAGCATTCTTTAGTTCTGAGCCCAAGACAATCTCCTCTTCTGTTTGATGGTCATTGTAGAATCTCATCACCACTTGGTACATATCCATATTCTGTATTTCTGTTCTTAATAGATTTGTATTTAATTGTGAGGATTTGTATATATATATTCTGCTTTATTGTTGTGGTTATGAATATTGTTCAGCTACAAAATATATTTTTATAGAATCATAATGACAATCATGACATACTTATTTTGTAATATTTTAGTATTTGCTTTATGATGGTACCCTATGTGCTATATGAGGTAAGTATTGTATTTTACCAGAGTTTCATTTAAAGTAACTTGCCATCTGAGATTGTGTATAACTTGTAATAATTTGTTGACTTTCATTTACTAACACACACTATTTCTAGTTGAATTTTTTTAAGTGAGGTTGGTGGGCTATGGACTAAATATTTTATTGTTGCTTACTTTTCTATTTGTATTTAATATTCTAGTAACTTCTCTGTTAAAACTATTCATTAGTGTCATAATATACCTGCTCAACTTAATTTGATATTTTTTCTAAGAATTCTGAATTCAGCCTGACGATTCCCACAGTGTGAACTTTTTTGTGAGTGAAAATGAAAAACAAAATTTTCTAAGAAGTTTTAACTGCCTGTTTGGTGAAAGGTTATACTAAAGCACACAGTAATGTTGCACAACAATGCAGAAGACATTTTTAAAATTGGAATTTTGGTTCACATCTCACAATTTTATTAGATTTCTAATTAGAAGATAGTTTGTTCATTTAAAAAAGATGCATGGTTAATAGGGTAGTAATAACATCAAGTTAACAGAATTGTATAAAATAGATCACTTTGTGCCACATTGAAAAAAGTAACAGTTCAATGTACAAACTATTTTCTTATGGTATGAATAGTTTTCAACAGGTTTGTTCTTTGAAGTCTACATATATGGTTTATACCACTTACCTCTTCACCCTAGTTTTGGTTTTCCATGATGGTCAACTTGTTTAACCTCAGCATTTGGGATTTTGCTTGATAGATGTAATGTCTCCAATGTGTTTTTGGGTACTTTATCACAAGCTGTAATCCGTTATGGCTATGTATGACTAACTAGGAATGAAAATTATTAAGATAGTATATATATATATATTTTGTTTTTCTTCTAGTATTTCAAAGATTGTCAAATGCCACGTTGATCTGTGTCCAACCACACTATTTGTTTTATACAGTTGAACATAACACACTTCTATTAACTTTTACCATCCTAGCATCCTTTCTCTTTGTATGATGTGAGGTTTTGCCAAGTTACATTCTAAATTTAATTAAACTCCTTTATTATCAGGGTATACAAATAAACTTGGCATCAAAACATAGCTAATAATTCAAATTTTAATATTATACAAGTTTTTTTGAAGTCTTAATTTTATAAAACAAAATATTTTTTAAAAATTCTAAATCTTCCCTAGAATGAGATTTGTGATATCTGTTCTCTAGTTCTTATCTTTTCTCTAATTTATTTACCACTCTGAAAATGTGGAATTTAACATAATTCTGTCATAATTTTTTAAGCCTTCAATCTTATTTGATTATAGAGCTATAATCTAGAAATCAGGTCTCTCATTTTCTTATCGCACCTACTTGTCAGTATTCTCTCTATCACAAATTGCCTAAAGTTTTCTCTAACATGTAATACTAAACTTTTTTATAATCGATAGAAAGCCATGAATTTAATCTGTCAACTGATGTATTACAGTATGTTGTTCTCTTTACAGTAAATTGTCTGTTTTGCTTCCAGTTCAAACTATTTTCCCATGAGAAACATATTAACAAGTTTGGCTGAATTTTTAATAGTTCTTATCTCATCGATAAGTCATAGGAAGTTTTCTGCTTTTTTTATGTGTTATTACTCAATGTTCTTGGTTGCATTATTTAATTAAATAAAAAACAGTTCAGTACAGTAGTGGTATTAATATAAAAAAGTAGGGATGAGTTTGATAAAAAAAAAAAAAGACAACAGCTCAGTTAAGTACTGTATACAGCTCAGTTAAGTACTTTAATTCTTGTTATAAAAGTAAATGAAATCTGAATATTTGAAACTTTTTTTTGGTTATGTCAGGTAAAACAAAAAATATATTTTTTCATAAGGTATATTTACAAATAATGATGTAATTGGATGGAGTAACTTGAGCTACATCTTCACCAAGTTGATTAGCATCTTATGTGGCAGGATTGTTGGTTAGATACAGTTCATAGAGCAATAAAATTTAAGTAGAAATCGAACTATACTGTATTGAGTTTTAAGCAATTTAGTATAAACAAGTGTAGTTTCATGTTACAACCTGAAATTATTCTAGAAAGAAAAAGAGGATAATTGAGATTTATTTTGTGGTGGTTACAAAGTAGGTAAATCCCACCTTGTGTAGAGTTGGGGGTAGTGAAAGTAAAAAAGTTTTGCAAAAAACAAATGTTTGAAATTTACTGATTTTTTTTCAGATGAAAATAAAAAGTATTTTTAATCTTAACGTGAAAATCACTTTGCAGTCAGAGTAATCACCACTTTTGATTCCAACTATATTTAAGAAGAAATCTTCAGTGAAAATACTTCAATAAAAATTTGTCAATGAAAGTCTATACGTACTAAATGCTTGGAAAATTTCTTGAAGAAATGCAAAATAGGCTAGAAGCTACAGTATAGAAACTTATAAAGGTTAATTCAGGGTCACAGTCTGGGCTAATTCAACCAAACCCTTAGAGAGAATGTTAATTAAACTGACTTTGATACTATCAAAATTGTGGATTGTTGATTTTGATTATGGCATATTCATATCATTTGTTTTTTATATTAAGTATATACTTTAAACTTCACATGTTCAAATTGCAAGTTATATGTTTCACTTACTGATTTCATCTGCAATTCAAAGATGTAATTTATGCTAAAACATCAAATTCAACAAGAAACGTATTTAACTTTGTTTATAGGTATGTGGTGTAAAAAAAACCTTTTTTCAAGGCCTGTACCAACATGACATTATCCAAAGGGGATATCCATTAGAATATTGTTTAAGTAATGTACCCTAATGATTTATCTCGCAAACTATTTCAAGATGTTTAAGCTATAAGTTATATTTTAAATACAGTGGCACAGTGTAAGTTCATGAACATGTATTGCTAGAAACCTAGTTTCAGTATCTGTGGTGGGTACAATACAGATAGTTTATTGTAATGTTTTGTACTTAACTACAAACAACTAAACACAGATTTCTTTAGAAAAATGAATAAGAAAATTTTCTTATTCTTTACTTGCACTAATTATCTAGCTAGTGCTTATTTCATAATCTATGGTTTCAAGGTTTGTGGATGGCTGTTCTTGGTTTAACCGTTTTCTTGGGTTACTTATGATGTGAGTTAATTGCATGCATGAATTTCTTAATATTGTGAATGAAGTATATAAAATTACCTATGTCACCACACACTAGCCCTTGAAGTTGTTTGAAACTTTTTTTTTTAAAGTAAATGTTGTTCTTTCATGGAACTTTTACACAAACTACCTGGAATATTTTGGATTAGATTTCAGGGTTATATGCTTTTGATTTCCTTTTTATCACAAGGATTATTGTTTGCTTTTGAATAATATTTGTATAATTATTTCTGGTTGATTATTGTCAGAAATATACCTTCCACAACTTACTTGTGTGGCTTGATTATATAATGACAATTGCCTGCAAATAAACTGTTTTGGTACAACTTATTTTTTGGTGTTTTAGTATTTAGACAACATCCTCCTGTTCTTACCTTTGCTTCTGCTCCAATTCATCCTAATGAGATCAACAGGAAATTTAATCCCCTTCAAACTGAGGTAAGAGTTGACAGAAGCTGTTTATAATGGCAAAAATTTCTGTTTTGGTGTATTTATAGGGTTAGATTTGAACATTGTTACAGTTAACTTTTTTATGGAAAAAAATATTATAAATTAAATACTTGATTATTTACAAGTTATGTACTCTGTTGACAAAGTTAAAATAATCTTGAACCAATTTCTTTTTTTAAACTCTTGAATAAATATTAGAATTGACAAGGAAGAGTTTTTGAATTATTCTTAATGCCCCACCAGTGAGTCACAACTGACTTTTGGTTATCAGGGGTAGAAATATTCAAAATTTTCAGCAGAACACGTGTCCTGCTGGACAGTGAAACTTGCTGGACATTTGAAATTTTAGCAGGTCACCTCAAAATTGTCACTGGACATTAACAAAAACAAGAAATCAAGTAGAGACAATTATTATTTAAAACAGAATCATTTTATTTATGGCACTGAAACATTATATCAAAGCAAGTGACAACAAGCCTTGTATCCATTAAAAATGACACATTAATCAAATTCGTATACTTAGCCATCTGGCACTAAGACATCAGCTGATGTAGACTCTATATCTCTAACGTCTCTACATGTGTGAGTTCCATGTAGACTCGCAAATTGTCTGGTTTTTTTACTGTCCTTCCACCAGGATTCTACAGACTTGCACAGTAATTCTGTGCTTGCAAAATCACAGGTCTTGTTCTTAGCTAATTTTATTGTCATCAAGTCATTAAGAGAATCATTTATTAGTTTGGACTGCCAGTCATCCTTAATAACTGCCATCTGGGAAAATCCACGTTCTGGTTCAGCAGATGACATGGAAATCACCTGCATGAGGCATATCAAGGCCAACACTGTTGATCCAGGGAAAGGTTTACTGTCCTCAACAGTAATTTGACTTAATATGTGGGCCCACAATCCACTTGCACTACTAGCCAGGGACTTATCTGATTTGGCAAATCTTGTGGCTTTGAGCAGTGTCTCATGTAAGTCAGCTTGGCAAATATCAGCTGCAATGTTGAAACCCTTAGCTTCTAGCAGAGCACCAAAGTGGTCCAATAGTGTCTGGAGTTCATTATGGCCATAAGATGACAATGCTTCCTTGATTTTAAGCTAATTGCTTGGTTCAAAAATTAGAAAGGCCACCAATAAAATCCTTATCAAATTCTTCAAATCTCTCTTTCAGATATGTGACAATTTTACCTATGAAGATGGCAGTTTCTTCAGCTACAGAATGAGCAACTGTCTCTTTTGTGGCACGTTTTGAGCCTCTGGCCCTTGTCTGATTACTAATAGCAATCACCTTTCTTCTAAGAAACCACTTGCCAATTTGTTCACATGTTGTGAGCTCTTTAACAATTTTCTGGGATCTCTCAACATGATTCAGATTGCCCAGCTTCTCTTTGCAAACAGTGAGTTTGTCAGAAACAATGTTCACAGTAGCAGAATTGTTTTGCATTGTGAGACTAAGAGATGTCAAAACAGGCAAAACTGCCAAGAGTATGTCCATGTACAGGATGAATTTAAGGCTTGTCAAAGTACTGTATAATCCTGCAGCTTTCTGTCCACATTCCCCTTTGTCATGCAGCTTTACTTAATGCTAAAGCTGGCCAGTTATTTGAAACTGACTCCAGAGCATGCTCTTTGTAGGCCACCCACTGGGTTCCTGTCCCTTTTGTTGGCTGTCTAACAACAATGTTGTTGGCCTTACCAGCTTCTTTGAGGTCAGCCCAGTTCTGTGGTGAATTGTTATGAAACTTCCATAGGTTGTTTGTCATTGGCATAATGTTCTTTTAAGTTCATACCAAAGTTGTACTCCTGCAGCAACAGAAGCTCTTGAAAAATCACTGAATGGTTTGGCATTCAAATCCATATAAAGGTCAGTCCTGAACAGCACAAACAAACAATCTTTCTCAGTCTGGTTAAGTCATGGGAGTTAAATCAGGTATTTCTTTTGCTGGCTTAGCTTGACAACTTAGACTGTGGGCACGACTGTTTTCATGCTCCTTAACAGCACTTGCTCTCAGGTTGGAAGATCCTGTTATGAAGGTGTTCTTCTGCCTTCCACTACTCTGGCCATATTCCTGACAAATTGAGCAAAACGTCAGTCCAGTAGCATTATTATACTCCAGCCATGGTCGGCCTCTATCCTGGAAACGACGAGTAGGCTTAGCGCCAGTACTAGCAGTCCCAGTTTTTGCTTTAACACTTGGGCCAACAAGCTTGGGTTTTTTCACTCGGGGTTCCATAGTATTGTCTTCTGATTCATTAGTCTTGCTCGTGAAACCAAACTGAAATAGATCGTGAGGCTTTCCTGTTTTTTTACTATCAGACGCCATAGTCAGATCGTCATGAATGTTTGGCAGTCATGTGACTATCCGGGATGGCACGGATAAGGTGACCTAAAAAGCACATCTTGTGAGTATTCACGACAGCTTTTTAAAATTTGGTGTTTTTTTTGTCTTAAATTTAATCTTAAATTTTGCAAATTAATTTCCACTCATTATAGAATATACTTTTAAGCAAAATCTTTGGGCTGTGCATACACAGCGTTTGCCTCGCTTATTTTTGAGGGGACAATGTATTTGTGTCCAATATGTTAGGAATATGACCACCGGTCACGATGTCTGGTGATAGATGGGAAAGTGCCGGTCAAACTTGATTTTTTAATGGACATGTCTGGCTTTAAATAGAAAATTTCGAACCCTGGTTATGAACTGCATGATGCACTGGTGGTCACAGACAATTATGTTTCAAAGCCAAATTTATTTTGTGGCATGCAAGTTTGAGATGCTGTAACTTTTCCTTGGCATCTCTTGAATGTTTAATTTTTTTACTCTTAATTTGTTGTGCTGCAGTGGATGTGCTAACGAAACATCTTGTACATTAATAGTTTAAATAGAAGGTAATGTATAATTTAACTTGTAATAAAACCTGAACACTTTGCATATCCTTGTATTGAAGAAGCTGAAATGAACACTGTTCAATCTCTTACTTTTTTCCACTGGTATATTGATTAGAGATTTTATCATTTAATATCTCAAACAGGTAATATTACTTCTTACCTCAAGCATCTTTTTTCTGTGAATATTACAAGGTTTTAGTAAGTTGTGTTCAAGCTTTAGATATACTACTTTCTTATCATGGTATACCAATAAATATATCATGAAAATGAAGCTAATTATCCATATTTTAACAATATGTGTTTTATGTTCTTAATTTTATATGGCAGTGTTTAAATAAATATTGAATGTACCATAGTATGAGAGAATTGTGACATTATCTCTCTAGGCATTCCCTCTTCTCTAATTTACTTATGGAATTTAACATATATTATTGTGATGTTGTCATTACTCAGACAAAGCATAATGTTGAAAGCCTTCAATCTTAGTTAGTGCCATCAAATAGAAAATTAGAACCCCTGGTTCCTCCTACCCATTTGTCACATCCTCTGTTTTACAAGTTACCAGTTCTTCTCTCTGACATTCACTACTATATTACTTATAACCTGTAGAAGGCCAAGGTTTTAATTTATCAAATAAAGTATTATATTGCATTATTTTCTCCATCGATAATTGTCAGTTTCACTTCCAGTTCAATATTTATTCCCACTTTTAGTATAAATCTGCCAAATTTTGTGAAGGTATACTTATGGTGTTTAAAGTTAGTTTCAAAACTATAACAAGTAGAAAATAGTTACAAAATTGGTCAGTTTGACCAGTCTCATACAGAGAGAGAGTTAAGTACAGTACTGATTCTGTTGTTTATTTAAAATGCATGCTACTGATCTCAAAAATTATAATCATTAATATTACAAAATACCTTTTGGAAGAAGTTTCCATTTGCTTAATTACTTTTTATAATATGTTCATGTTTATATCACAATGATTGCTGTCAGTATTCTGTGTTGGGATAAACTAATTTAGAATATTGTTTCAGAAGAAAAGAGTAATTGTTGTATTAATATTTTAACCTGAAAAGCCAGTAATTTAGATCAGTTATGTTGAAATGGATATTGACTGATTGATATTCTGTTTACAGACAGGCCCAGTGATCCCTTGCCTTCCTTTACCTCAAAAACATGCAGTTCACACACAGTTTATCTGGCAAAATTCCTTAATTAAGTACAACTTGATAGAACAAGAAGAAAAACATGAAAAACTAGAAGAATCACAAAGGTTAGATGGTTATATTTAGGTTGATCAAAAGGATATATAGGTTATGTTTAACTTACTATGTGCTCTTTTACTTTATTTAAGAACAAATACTATATGTATTATAAGTTTACCAACTGAGTCTTAACTGTTTTTTATTTATTTTTAATCATTTTATATTGGAAGAATATATTATAACTTATATTATAAGTTTACCAACTGAGTCTTAACTGTTTTTTATTTATTTTTAATCATTTTATATTGGAAGAAAATTCATTAATGAATATGAGGAAAAACTAATCTTGTTATACAGAATATTTCTACTTCAAAGTTAACAATGAATCTGAAAATGTTGTGCTAAGTTTAGAAATAGGAATAAAAATTACATTTACTCATAATTCACTTAATTGTAAACATATATTAAACTTCTACTAATACATGTTCTTTTGTATTATCACACTTTTTTATTTGCATTGTACATGTTGTTTTTCAAGGTTGTTTCTTGTTTTTATCTGTTGTGTGATTGCAAATTCTTAAATGTGAATACGTGATTTTATGATTTTATTTTTTTTAAATGTTGGTATGATTTTTATTTTAACTTCTTCAGTGCACTCTAAACATTTTAGGATATTCATAAAAGAAATTGAAAGACAAATATTTTCAGAAATTTTAGAAAGCCTTTTGAATTGGCTATTCAGTTTTGGAGCCAGAAATAACAATGTGTTACTTGGCAATGTATTTTCTTCTTCAGGACTCAATCTCCCAACAACCCCCTCTCAATGAACAATTCATCTCCACCAAAAGTAAGTTGTGTTTACACTTATAAACTTGAATAATGTTTGGTGAATCATTATTTATAGTACTAAATAGAAACAAAAATGTGCTCTGACAGGAAAAATTATTTTGGGTGTACAAAATTAACACTTTGTAACTTGTATACATGGATACACTTAAATGTTAGTTGATTTATGCATATATTAGTTTGAGACCTTCAATAGTTGGAGGTCACTAATACTGTTGGTATGAAAATTTCTGTGCCTCTGGGTTAAGAAATAGCAATTACTCTCTTGGGTTAAACTATAGGTTGGGAGGGTATCACTTGTATCCCCTGAACCCCTCTTCCCCAGAAAGTTCTACTTTATATATCCAGTCATTTTCAACATGTTTGATATTCATTTATATACTTGTTTCTCTTAGTGTTTTATTTTGTTAATTAGAACATTTATCACTTTTGGCTATAAAACATCTTTCAAAGGGCATTACTACTACCTCTGTCAGGTGTTATAACAAGATAATTGCCACCACTGTTAATGATTGAGATAAATTATTTTATTTGTCCAGTTTATTTTTATATGATAAACTTTAACATGGCTAATGATAAAGGATTTGTGTTATCAACATAGTTTGCCATCATTTAACCATCCTTAGTAAACCTAACTAAGCTTACCCACTCTCACATTGTGAAAAAATATTACTGTAGCTTTCAAACAGATATAGTTTAACAAAAGACATTGTCAGTAATAAAAAAAAATTTTTTGAAATAGTTGTATAAAACTCCTGTGTTTGTGGTACATTCCTTCCAAGTATTGTAAAGATTCATTGTTTATGTTTATAAGAGCTTAAAGTAACTAAGATGTTGACTGACCACAAATTAATTCTACAACAATACTATTTAATTCATATTACATCTATTAAATTATATCTAATCCAATTATTTCTGGTCATTGACTTTAGCTATTTTCAAAGGGAAGTTTCATCTGTCATTTTACGAATCACGTACTGTCATACAATAAAATGGTAGCAGTGAAGGAATGTACTAATAAACCTATCTGAAGAAAAAAAATACTTGAAAATTAGTCAGTGATCATTAGTTGTGAATAATAATAGTTTCTTTGCAAATATAAACAATTTGTGATAAATGGAAAATTTGAAAAATATCAAAAATTTATTATGTACAATTTAAATGCTTCAAAGTTGCACAGAAATGAAAAACACTGGAATATTTTTCTTTGTGAAATATACCAATAAATATTATATAATTATAACATTTTGAGTAAAATGCTAAAATATAAGAAAAAGGCAAATGCATAAATCTTGTACTTTGTTTTTTGGTGACATTACAGGTAATCCTTATATGATTTAAACTGATATCCAAATATATATTTCTATATATGTACACACAAAAACATTATAATGAATAATGTTATATTTTGGTTCCTGCTATTTGGGTAAAAGTGGAAAAAGTAAAGTGTGCTCATTGACATGGTCTTCTTTGAAACTAATTTAAATAATGATTTACTGACTTTGTAAATAGTTTTCTGTACTGATTGTGAATTGCTGTTTTTGTTGAATTTTTTGTTGTTGTTTTGTTTAACAAAGGGCTAAATAAATGAATAGGATCATGACCTTTGTCTTTAAATTGTATTTCAAGATCTAGACAGGATGTTAAGGCTATTCTAAAAAAAAATAAATTTTGTGCAGGGCATGAGTCCTACAGTGGCTGCTTTCACCCCCACGTCTGTGATTAGGAAGGTGCATGATGCAGACAAGTTGGACAAAACAAGTATAAAACCTGAATTTAGGAATGGTGTTGGTGAACTGCAGAATGTATCAGGTATATAAAAAACATGGTTACTAGCTACTACACAGAATGTATCAGGTATATATAAAACATGGTTACTAGCTACTACACAGAATGTATCAGGTATATATAAAACATGGTTACTAGCTACTACACAGAATGTATCAGGTATATAAAAAAACATGGTTACTAGCTACTACACAGAATGTATCAGGTATATAAAAAACATGGTTACTAGCTACTACATACGGAATGTATCAGGTATATATAAAACATGGTTACTAGCTACTACACAGAATGTATCAGGTATATATCAAACATTGTTACTAGCTACTACACAGAATGTATCAGGTATATATAAAACATTGTTACTAGCTACTACACAGAATGTATCAGGTATATAAAAAACATGGTTACTAGCTACTACACAGAATGTATCAGGTGTATAAAAAACATGGTTACTAGCTACTACACAGAATGTATCAGGTATATAAAAAACATGGTTACTAGCTACTACACAGTGCTGAGTATTAGGAGCAACGATTATTGTCTGCATGCATGATAATATTGAATAAGAATGTTTATGAAAGACACCTGAAAATTCAAATATAAGATAATATGCAGTTAATCTGAGTTTTGTAATGCTGTAAATAAATATTGATATAATGGCAGAAGCAACTGTTTTTTATGATTTGTGTTTTATATGGAAATGTTACCAGAGTATGTTGCTTCATGTTGTGTCAGAACCATATAATCTTACAATTAGTAATGGTGCATTTGTCATGTTACCAAGAATGTTTTAGTTAATGTTACACAAGTTTTGTAGTTTAATACTGTGTATCTTTGTATGTGTAAAATTGGGCATATGGTTTGGAATACATGGTTTTAACATGACAGTAACATTATTTTTAGTGCTATCCTACTGAAATTGGTCAACAGGTAAATGTAATATGCATATGCTGTTTATATTTTCAGATGTTGCTCTAAGAAGTTGTCCTTCCAACAGAGACCAACAGTTAATACAAGGAGACTATCAGTTCGACAGCAACCTAGCTAAGTGGTTTGGAAGTGAAATGCTGAAGGAAAAGTTACCAGAAATGCCTCCAGTTCTCCTTCAGAGAGCTGTTTTAGTTGAGGAACTTGAACGTCAACAACGAGGACATTCACTGGAAAACTAGAAATTTATGACAATAGGGAGTGCAGTGTAACCATGACTATTTATGGAATGTCCTACATATGATCAGACGTCCAAGTTATCTTGCCCTTGTATTCTCTTCTTCATTTTGAGTTATACACTGTTCAATGCCTTTGTCCTTTGTGTGATTTAGCATTTGTTTTTTCTTGGCTATGTACAAATATGTTTGTCTCTTGTCGAAAGGAATGTTATTAAATGTACAAATAACATTTGAAAAGCTACACCAAATATCATGATAAAACATATAATGTAGAGTTGTGGAAAACTGTAAAATGATTAAAATAAATTTTTGAAACAAAGAGTGGAAAAAATATTAAGATAGTCAAATGGAAATTTATTTTTATGGCATTGTGAACTCTTGTATGAAAAAAAGCTCTTAAAAACCAATACTTAATGTACTTATTCTCTAATGCTGTGGTATAAAATGCCAGTCAGCTTTAATGATTTATGTTGTGTGTTTACTGAGACAGTAGTCTATGTAAATATGAAATTTCTTTTGAAAATCTTAGAAGATTCATATTGTGGTTTTGTTGTTGACTAGATAGATGAGTTTTACTACACTAATTATTTTTTCCAGACTTGCTATAACCATGGAAAGAGTTAAAACTGTAGTAGAATGTGGATATCTAATCAAAAATTATAAAACCATAGTATAAAAAAATGTTTAAAGTACTTAGATCACATCTAGTCTTTTTATTATTATTAATTCTTGTCTAATTATTTGAAAGAATTGTTCCTGACATTTTTTGTACACAGGAATAAGTTGCTTGGGTTTTGTATTATTTCAATCAAACAGTATAGGTGAAGTTTCTAGAATAAAATGTTAGTGATTAAAGATATTTCATCAGATGTCATTATCAGTAGTTTTATAAACAACTATTATATGCTATGCAAGAACAAACTAGTAATAATGAAATTGAGTTAATTGATTAGGAATAAGTGAATATATTGTTCTCTCAGTGTGTCACATTAAATGTAATAGTATTTGATTGACTAAGTTCTGATTATTGGTTGAACCTGCTTTTCACTGGTATTGGAAGTACTTGTTTTCATCTGCTGACAAAGTCTCAGTATAATTATGTAGTGGTAGAGTGAACTGTTCTTATTGGAGTCTATTTTAACCTCTTAGTATAAATGGAAACCAAATTATCTGTTTTTGTAAACCTAAGTTAATACTGATAAATAAAGACAGGCTAAGTGCAAGTTAGGCAAGAATATATGAAATGTGTTATAAAAAAGATTGTATTGCTTTTCACCTAAAAAAATACCAATAAACAAGCATTAAATACACACCAAACAAGTATACACTGTGTGTTTGAAAAAACAATTACAATTTCTCTGTTTCATCTGGAAGTAATTCCTGTGAACATATCATAGAATATGTTGTTTTTTGGTTTTTTTTTAAATAAGACGTTGAAACATATCTCAAGGGTCCATAGCTCAGCACTTATCAGCAAAAGGTATTATTAGCATTTAGTGGGTGGGACATAAGATTAATTTAAAAACACTTGTTTATTCTATCGATAGAAGTAAAATGATCAAAGGTCTTGATAGATTTAGGTTCTAGTTTGTCTGCAACTAAATCATTAATAAAGCTCTTACCATTATGAAACATCTGAAGATCATTTGTTGCAATAAATTGAAAAAAGTTATGATCATTAAGTTTTACACCATTTGATTATTATTAAAACAAATGTAAAAACATTATATTCATATATTTAGTGGTAATTCTTTATTCAATGTTTTTACATATGAAACTTTAACCCTGCAACATGGTAATTTTAATAATCTAATGTTGCATACTGTAACTTTGCACATGTTGCGAAATGTATTGACTAATTCTTTGTTAAATATATTCAGTTGACCAGATATCTGATTGAAAGTCAATTAACTTTAAATGTTCAAATTAATGAGAAATGCCACAATGAAATGTTCAAATAGTCCCTTATTGTTTGATATTATGAATAGATATTACTGTTATAGGTGTCTGGAATATGTTTGTACTAGTAACTAGCTTCAGCTTTTTTCTTCAGAAACTCAAATTCAATTTTATCTAACTTGGAACATTCCAGCCCTGGTAGAGTATCAAGGAATGATTGTCTGTCTTAATATAATATAGGTTGGAATATAATACTTATAATACATGATCAGACCAGGCATGGTTTTAGTGATTACCATACATATAATTTGAAGTGGTGGATGTATTGTACGAATGATGATCAAATCGAAATTTTCAGTTAAGTTAGATCAAGAGTTGGTGATAAATCTATTGACTAGCTGACCTTCTCTGTATTTGTTCAAAATTATAAGGCAGTATATGCAGAAAGTTGTCTGTAGCTCTATACAAAAATTTGAAACAAATCCAAACCAGTTTTTGGTTACTTACATTTTGATTTGGTTTGTTACAGAACTTTCATACAGAATATAACTGATATAAGTTAATATCACTCTGATTTCTTGCAACTAAACTTAGATCAAAGTGTTTAATTACCTAAAGCTTGGCAATGGCACAGCATGTCTAGGTGGGTTAAGGAGTTCAACTCATAATCTGAGGGTCGTGGGTTTGAATCCCCATTGCACCAAACATGCTCGCCCTTTCAGTCATGGTGGCATTATAATGTGATGGTCAATCCCACTATTCTTTGGTAAAAGTGTAGCCCAAGAGTTCGTCGTGGGTGGTGATGACTAGCTGCCTTCTCTCTAGTCTTACACTGCTAAATTAGGAATGGCTAGTGCAGATATCCCTCATGCGAAATTCAAAAAACAAACAAACCTAAAGCTTGGTAAGTAGATACCATTATATTAAATTATTTAAAGCTTTTAGTTTAATGAAGTTATGCTTGTTTTGTTGTAAGCTTTGTTGCATTTTTTAAATTTCTTACTAAAGTTCTGTCTTCTGCAATATGTTGTATTCACTTTCCAATGTTCTGTTTGCTTATGTTTTTTATAATACTTGTAATTTTGCATTTCTTTATATTAGTCATTCAGGTGTAGAAATGAAAAAAAAAAAAGTTAAAAATCAATTTGATCATTTGGAATACCTAATACTTCTTTTTCCTCTTACCTGTGTGTACAAATGTTACAATGACATTGCTTGAAGTGTTGATATCTGTTGAAAATGCATTAATTGTATTAAAGAAACAGATGTCAAACAGAACACTTAAAAGCATTTTAACAAATAATAAAAGTAGGACTAATATCTTAATGAAGTATATTTATTGATAATAAAAATTGTCAAAACTTATAAAATATGGTAATTGTAATATTTAATTATTGAATAATGTACTGTGTGATACATCTGCAATTTAATATTTTCAACCATAATGGCACATTTTTTAATGCATGGCTTTAAAAGCCAGATCAAAGACACTTAAGGTTCAGACTTAGCCACCCCTAATATAAAACAGCTGTTTAGAAAGGATAACCAGTCAGCAACACTGACAGCCTTGCTTTCCTTACCTGAATAACAGGATTGACTGTTACAGGTCTAATGTTTCCACAATTGAAAGTATGGTAACTGCTAAGTGTTGTTCAGCCTCAATAAGCAATTTAAAAATATATTGTGTATGTGTGTGTGTGTGTGTGTGTATACATAAAAGGAAAAGCATGTAGTTTTTGTTAAGTGCACTTCCAATACTTTTCATGATAAAGAATGAGAAATATGTTACAGGTGACTTAGACCTACAGTGAGTAATAAAAGAAGTTGATCTGAAAGCTTGACTTTGTAGTTAATCTGTTAATTTGTGGAAATGATTGAAATATAAGTATTTTCCCCCAGTTTATTTATTTACGAAAACATAGTTGTTTTTTTTACACTGGAATTGCAAGTAGTTCAGTTTTCAAATTTAATTTTTTATTGTGAAAGAATGCATATGATTTCTTCATTAATTACATGGCCAGGTGATTAGGATGCTCAACTCGCAACCTGAGGGTCACGGGTTCAAATCCCCATCACACCAAACATCCTTACCTTTTCAGCCATGATGGTGTTATAATGTGACAGTCAATCCCAGTTGGACTACTATTTTTTTTTAACCAAGAATAAAAGAGTTGGCAGTGGGTAGTGATGACTAGCTGCCTTCCCTCTACTTTTACACTGCTAATTTAGAGATGGCTAACACAGATAGCCTTCATGTAGCTCTCCATGAAATTAAAAACAAATCAAAACCATTAATTTTTAATATTAAAAAGGTTATGTTCTTCAAACGTTAAATATTTAAGTAAAATCTTTATGGTTATTACTAACCTTAAATAGAACTCCTAAGTAGCATGTACAAATTAACAATGAAAAATATTTGAAACTACTAACCAGTAAGTGTTCCAATATCCATTTACAGTGAAAAGATTCTTCTGTATTGGTAGATACATATACAACCAGTGCAAATTGTTGTTTGGCTTCAGCGTGTTTGATATATATATATATATCACAAGAGATGGTTGTTAGATGCCTATGTTATATAAATTCCTATTCATTTATTGTACAGAATAGATTGAAGTAACAGAAATTTTATTCGGAAACTTCCAGTTGACTGATAAATATTCTGGTATTAAAATACTTTATACAGTAAATTATTACAATGTATTTGGATATTGTTTAAGAAACTGATATTGTAATGAAACTCATTATCAAACTACATTCATTACGCCCAGACATAATGGTGTTTATTTCTCACCAAAATGTTTTCCACAATATACTGTATTTTTAAATTCATAAAAGACTACTGAAATACCAATGAGTAGATTTGTCAACAATTGAAAGTTCAAACCAGTGTTTCTGAAATATCTGTTCGTAACCGCCACTTGGCTGTTGAAAGCACTAACACTTGTTTACGTTTTTTTCAATATTTGGTTAATAAAAGTTTTCCAAGTCAACCTTTTCTCTTTTTGGTATAACTTAAATTCTCTTACAATATATTTCAGCTACTTATCAATTTCAATAGATGTAAATTAAAATGATGGCAAATATATTCTGCACGTGTTGATAGCCCTAAAAATCAGCTGAAAGGTTGTCTTCCTGCAAGACTATTAGAGTGCTCGTTCGCAGTATACATACATTATTTTCCATTTTATTTTAATATCGGTATAAGTTACTTGCAAGACTGAATTAGTACTTGAAAGATGACATGCCTAGTTGTGTCAAAGTATTTGATGTGAAGGTATGAGGCTATGCTATAACTACCCTGTACAAATGATTAATAAGGGATATGTTTTCAAAAAGAAATTAATCCTGTAGAAACAGATTGTTACGATATTTTCCTAAGCTCGCATTGTTAATGAAGTCAGAGAATATATATATATATACTATCCTAGCAGTTTGATTCCTATTTTTCAAATAATAATGATCTGAGATGTGGCAACTAATGTGTAAGAAACCAGTTCATTACCCATGACGATAGTAACTTAACAACCAGCCATGAAGAGAAATTAATGGAACTGGATTGGAAACGTATTAACACTACATGAGTTTTGGTTAAAAGCTCGTCCAGCATTGATTCACTTACGTAAAAGTACGTATGTCGTTTTGTGAAAAATGTGTACATGATGGAGAAATATGGATATTATTATATAACATGTAATAATTTCAAGACAACAAAACCATTGCACGTGTGTGTTATCGAATAATTAACTACTGTATTTAAGTTGAAAACATAACTTCATAAATATTGGAAGAAACTAAAGTTTTCAAGCTCAAGTCTCGTAAAACAAAATTCATTAATATTTGTGCAGCTAGAAGTGTCCCACTATTTGTTGGTAAAAGAGTAGCCCAAGAGTTGACGGTGGGTGGTGATGACTAGCTGCCTTCCCTCTAGTCTTACACTGCTAAATTAGAGACGGCTAGCGCAGACAGACTTCGAGGAGCTTTGTGCGAAATTAAAAATCAAACAAAGCTTCTACCACTATATTGTCCCTTCATCATTTGCTTTCCTTTAGATCTTTTCCCTGTGGTAGATTGTCATTCCGTTGCTCTTAATATCCACTTATTATCAGAATATGTTTACTATTCTGTAAATATTTACAAAATATTTACTACATGCCCAGTCCATTTCCATTTAATTCTTAGAATTAATCTTACTGCATTTGTTATATTTGTTGTTTTTCTTATTCACTCATATTTTCCATTTGTCTTGTAGTGTTATATGAAGTGTTGTTTTTATATCTCCATAGCTCTTTCTGTGGTTTCTATCTTTTTCCTTAACACTTGTTTGGCCACATATACCAAAGGTAGGTAGTAGTACTAATACATTATTTTTCTTCAAAGAAATGAGGATATCTTGATTCTGTAGAATTTCTATACATATTTCAAAACATCACCATGTAGCATTTAGTCTTACCATAATTTCTTCTCTTACCTTGTTGTGTTTTTTATTTTGATAGTATCTGTGTCACGATACTTGTTCATATATTTGTTGTTGTTTTCTTCCTTATATATTTTAATCCTGTTTTAGTACTACTGGCATTCAAACTTTTTAATAGTTTCCGTCTTTTTCGTCGAAATGAACACAGGGGGCTATCATCCCCATGCATTAGATGGGTTATGAAAAGCATGCATAGAAGAGTAGTGTGCTTTTGGACAGGACATGCTTAAGCTTCAGAGCTATTATCAAGGTAGAGAGCATGAATAGATATATTGAGTTGAACTGTAAGGATGTGGCAAAGCTACAAATTCATATCAATATCAGTTGTCATACCACACCTGTGTACTTCTTTAATGATCCGAAACAAGCCAGGTTAAAATGAATGGATAACAAAGTAGTTGAGGCGTTTACGAGAATAGATAGAGCATAAACTTCAACATAGTCCATCATTGATAAACTAGTTAAACAGTGAACAGTAGAATTCTGAATATAAGGAAACTAACACAGTTTAAGAAGGAAACTTCAATAATTTATTGTTTGCAGTGTGTGTAATTTAAAGGACAATGTTCAGCAGTTAAGACGTTAGTTTGGGCTGAAAGAACATTAAGGTCTTCACTTTCCTTTTAGTCACTTAGCAGTTAGGTGCAGTCTGCTTGTTGTGTCCACTATTTCATGCAATGATTCAGTGGAACAGGTCACTTAAAATCCCTTATGTTACAACAACAAGTTAGGATTGATGATAAAATTAAGTTAAATCCTAGAATATTTGATAACAATAGCTAAAACATCCATAATTTGCAAGTTCTTTAAAATTAATGCGTTACGAACACTTAGGTGATATTTGGTGAATGGACTATAACCCTACGATCCTACAATACTAAAGACTTTTACCTATTTGACTCAACCTTCCACAGTTACAACGAAGATGACGATTAGGATATTTTCCTTCCAAGCCTATAGCGTCTTAACCACAATTATTTTCTTGTCCTTTCGACCACTGATTTATTTTCCGTTCTGAACATTCCTTCAGACACAACGCAAACAACTTTTTCAGCGTCTACTGGTAGCTTTTTTGGTCGCACTTCCATTTTCCTCACAGAAAAAATTATCCGACATTGAATTTATGGATCCCTGCTGTCCTGAACGAGCCGTTTAAATTATTAATTCTGGGTCTTCCCAATTCAAGGCTCTCTGGACTCCTCCTGACTTCTTGAGGCATCTTCTAATCTATCATGTCAACAGAATATTCATTAAGTAAACTAAAACCACAAAACTTGAAATACAGTCTATACTATCATGACAAGAGTGATAAAGATAATTAACTTTGACGTTTAGCTCGCCAGTAATTCTTCGAGTAGAAGATCCTGAGAGTATCTTACTACAATTTCTGTCACATGTTGTATTTTGTTTTGTTGTTGTTGTGTGTGTTTGCCATAGGTAGAATATAATATATCTTTACTTGTGTACATTGATGTGATATTTTTCTAAATGTATTAGGTTGTCCACAAATAAATGTCGGAATTCTTCGATGTCGTTTAGAAGCTGAATATTGCATAACTTATCGCTGGTTGGTTGGTTTAATCCAACGTTTTTCGCTTACAATGTGTCTTAATTGTCTGTTGTTTCAACTCTACTCAAAGAAAGTTTTGCAACCTCCAAGACAGCATGGACAAGAAGGACTTTCGTTTGATTTTCTTCTATGACTTCAAACTTGGACGAAAAGCTACTAAAATCACATGGAGCATCAACTAGGCATTCGGCCATGGATCTGTTACTGAACTTACAGTTCAGCATTGGTTCCAAAGGTTTGAACATGGAGATGAAAGTCTTGAAGGGAAGCAGTTGAAACAGACCCTTGCAGAACAGTACGTGAGCTTGCAGAAAAAATAGGCAGAGGAAAATCAAACATTGCCAACCATCCGAGTGCTATTGGAAAGACGAAAAATTTGGATAAGTGGGTTCTGCATGAGCTAACTGAAGATCAACAAAATCGGCGTTATGAGACCTGTCAAATATAACATTCCAAAATTTGAACGAATTGGGATTTGTGGTTCTGTCTCATCCACCTTACTATTCATACCTTTTTTCACAGATTTCCATTTTTTCAAGCACTTTAACAACTTTTTGAACAATAAACGCTTTCAAAACCAGGCAGCTGCAAAAGAAGCTTTCAGGGAGTTCATTAACCATAGAAATTCTGATTTCTACAGCAGGGACATAAACAGCGTCGTTACACGCTGACAAAATTGTGTTGAAGCAAATGGTTCTACTTTGATTGAAGTTTGTTTTATAACACTGGTTCATACTTTTCCAAACTTCGCAATTGAAAAACATTTATTTCTGAATAATCTAATAGTTATGACACTCGTTGACCAGATGTCTCAAAGTTGTAAACACGTGCACAGGTAAAGATTACATGCAAGAACCTTTGTTTTCCTGTCTCAAACTATCATGTAGTGTTTCTATAAGAACTATTTTGATGGTTTACTTTTCAAACAAGCAACACAGAAACTTGTGCATCTAGCCTGGCGTATGATTGTATATAGACTGTTAGTTGAAGTATTAAAAATGTTGGTCTTTACACACTTTTTATTTCACTTTAGTATGTAATTATGTGATTTCAGTGGTTCTCTTTGTTGTTCTTCATTTTTCTTGCGTTTAAACGTTTGTTCTCCTACCTTCGACTCTAGCGACCAAGTGCTACAGAAGAAAATTCTGGTTAGTTTCATTAATAATTTTGTGTTTAGGACAACATCTGCTTTTGCAGATTTTTCTCTAGTGTAAAAGTCTTGAACCTACGTTTTATGGGGATTTGTGTTTTTTCTGTTAGACATTAATGTATCTGAACACCATATGTCAAAACCATCAGAGTAATAGGAAAAAGTGCATGTCTTGTCCACACCTAGCACTCTCAAACTGACGAATAAAGTTTTTGTTAATTCGTGTGGATTTCTCCAGATGCTCTGAATTGTTATGTCTTCTGTTTAAATTAACTGTTATTAGACAATAGATGCTTAACCTTGAGTGTTCAGATGATCAGTATGTGAGACGATTTTATTGAACTGATAATCAACTATGGAATTTACTAAAGTGTCAAAGAATAGATAACGTTTTGCCACAGTTGATAAAGTAACATATAATTATTTATTAGTTGTGGACAGTCGTCTATCCAACTATGCATTGGAATGGTTTGTGGTATCTTTCAGTTAAATGGCAGAGCAAGGAAGTTAGCCTCGCTACCAACAAGGAGTTAATGGACTTGGATGTATATTGTATGAAAAATTGCAACAGACAGATAAAAAAGGATGATATAAGACATAAATTTACACAAAAACATGTGTTTAATATTACTTCATTAGGTAACAATATAAACAAACAGCATTATACACTAAACAATAGTTTTTATTAATGGGTGTTGGTCCATCTTGTTAAAGTAGATGATATAAGATAAAATATTGACTTAAAACGTTTCTCAAACTAAATCAAACATATTAGTATATACAAATACTTTGTGTGAAATTCCATGTCTTCAAACAATCACTTTAAGCATTGGTTAGTGGACATCCTAAATGCATCCACATTTAGCATATACGATACATTAACTCTTTCTTACGTAAAGTGAGTGTACAAACAATAACAAATTAGAAGTGTGTTTATAAGTCGGTGTTAACTTGTTGTAAAAGTAAGGTTTAACAATACAGAGAAACTAAAGGTTCCTGCCAGATACTTAATGAAATAAACTGAAAAAATGACTGAAAGCTGAGGGAGAGTATGTAATAATGATTAAAATATGCTTTACGTTTATGTAATTGTGTATCAAAATCTGTTTTCTAAAGTCTTATCTCTCACATTCCTGACAAAGAGAACAGTGATTAGTTCATGTTAGATCAACTAGCCAATGGGCAGTTAAGACCAAGGTAATGATTCCATTTGCAAGTATTGTCTGATTTGGTGACAAAAAATAGCTTAGGTCACTATTGTTTGTTTTTTAATTTTGCGCAAAGCTAATAAAGGGCTATCTGCACTAGCTGTTTCAGACTTAGCAGTGTAAGACTAGAGGGAAGGCAGTTAGTCATAACCACCCACCGCCAATTCTTGGGTTATTCTTTTACCAACGGATAGTGGGATTGACCGTCACATTATAACGCTCCCACACCTGAAAGGGTGAGCACGTTTGGTGCGATGGGGATTCGAATCCGCGACCCTCCGATTACGAGTCGAACGTCTTAACCCCTTTGGCCATGCTGGACCAGGTCACTAATGAAAAACAACATTGTTATTCTAGTAAAAGAATTAGACAAACCGTTAAGAAAAGTGAAAGATAGTAACTTGATGGAGTGCCTCTTTGCATTTAATTGGAGAATCGTGAAAACAACCTAATTTTCACATTTTATTTCTTAGTTAACGATGTGAGAAATAATAATATGTCCTCATACTGCAGGTTAATGCATTATAAGAAAAGTGGAAGCCAATGTTAGCAGTGATGCTCAGATTGCATTTTTTAAAATGCAGCTGTAACCAATTTCTTGGCTTCCAAATCATCCGAGATTGTTGGCTGAGGATTGTGAAAACAATATGAACCTAATGCAGTGAAGGAAACTCAGTAACCTTTCAGTTGTTTCACTCAATGTATTTACAAAACCAAACGACTGGCTGCTCAAACAATGATTATTCAGCAAAACATAAATATAATTATTATACATCTAATAAAGAAACGGCCATATAGGCTTTCCTGAAGTATTTAGGAAGTAGCCAGCATGAATAGAGCAATTGTTGAAAAATGGAGTCATACAACCTCCAGAGAGTGATTGCTCAATTTGAGTAGTAATTATCAAGAGAAAGAAATGTATACCACAGTTCTGTGTTAATTTTAGATGGATTATTGCAGAAACTCGCATTTATACTTCTTTGCTGTGAATAGATGGATATATGGATGCATTTAAAAATTCCTGTTGGCTCAACATTTTTAATCTGGCATCCAGATACTTCTTCGAGCTGGAAGACAGGAGTAGGCTAAAATTACTTTTGGAAAAGAAGTTATTTCTCTAAATTACACTTAATGTTTTTCATTCTGTTTAATACGCCTGCCGCTGTCTAGCAACTAATGGAACTTACTGAAGGGACTACAAAAGGAGAGATGTGTAGGTTGAGTAAACGATATTTTGTTCTTTCGTTACACTTTTGAGTCTGTGGATGAAAATCAGAGAACGATGTTCCAGTGGATAAATAAAACAGACTGGAAGCTAAAACCTAAAAATTGCTCACTCATGCATATGGAAGTGAAGGTTTTTAAATACATTGTAGGAGAAAATGGAGTCTCTATGCATCTGGTCAAAATAGCTGTGGTGAGAGATGGCCTTAACCTAGAACCAAGCGAAATATTTATAGTTTTCTTGGTTTCCTTTGGTACTATTAATGGTTTTTGGCTAACTTCTCCAATGTTTACTCTTACTAAAGTTGAAATGCTCGTTGGAAGAAACAAAGAATATGACCAAGGACTTTGACTCATCAAGAAAGCTTCCTTTAGTATATACTCCAGTGCTATTCTATCTGCAATAAGGCAGTAAGTTTCTGTGAGAGACTGACCCTGGCCTAGTGTAGGCGTTCATTGCTTTATGTAAAAAAAACCCAGCCCGCCCTAATATAGAAACATAGCACAAACATAAGTAACCTGTGGCACGTGTATTGTCAGTTATAAATCTAGGAAGGTGTGATTTGCCATTGCTATAAACCACCAAGACATGGTATTCCAAATTTTCTATAACAGTAGTTCCCATAGTTTGACAACAAGAGATTTTCCAAACTTTGCATAACATAAATATTTGAGGGCACTAAGTTGTGATCTACCCCTATATTAAAGTCGATGGTGGTTCTTTTAGCCGTGTTTGAATTTCGAAGGTCGGGAATAATGTGAATACTGTATGTTGTGTGCTGCCCAGTGAAACAATTGATGAGACAGGGCAAAATCCAACAAAGAATTGTTGAGTCTTCTGGGGAAATTACAGTCCTGAATATGACTGGTCTACACCTGAATTATGTGAGAAGTCGTCAATGATACATATTCATCATTACTATTCCATAAAGTGGACTAGTGCTTGTTAAATGATTGATGAATTTCACAGTCCGTTACTTGTGAGCTGGTGTAGCATTGGAAGAAATTCACACAGACTATGGAACAACTTTTAACAGCCAACTGTTTACTATATTGAAGATGTGCTCTTCATTTTATCACCCTTGGTCTAATAATTTGGCAGGAATCTGAAAATGAGATCAATACATCACAGAAAGATGAAGATGTCATTTTGAATTACACCAATTCACACTATGAGAGCAAAAAGTTAAGAAGACTTAGCTGAAGATGGATAGAGGTGATGGATTTTATCATTGAACAAACTTCAGATGTTGGCCCCATGCTCGATATGGATAAGAGTGATTAATTTACACTTTTTTTAACTAGTTAGGATGGTTTGTTGATCGCAAAGTGAACAAGACCCTTGCTTTCTAAGTAATTGAATAAATTCCAACTAAACAAAATATCTGCCAAATATCGGACAATAGCTGCTTAATTATTAACAGCTAGAACAGTCATGGAATTGAAAAGTCAGTGGCAAAAATGAAACTCTTGTCTCATAACTTGAAATATTCTTTATGTACTACACCATGTGACCGCTTCTCAGTCAGATGAAGCTTATACATCAACATCTTTCACAACTAAATGCCATAGCTAGGAATTTAAAATACAATTGAAAAGGACTTGTAAACTTTGTTTAATGAGATATTGGGTAGTGGCGTCTAACATATGTTCTTCATTTTGCGACTGCTACTATATCATCATTAGTTAATATAGCTATGGGATGAAGAAGGTATTGTAGCTTTTGCTTTCTGAGCCACTGAGTAAAGTTCTTGAGGTGTTTAGAAAAATTACTTCCCAAGTATAGTTGAGTAGTAAGAGCTTTACAGAGCATGGTACCCTATTCGTGTTGAATTTGCATATATCTACCTGAGAAGCATCTGGCTCTACAAGTTACAAAGCATTTGTGTTTTATCTGAGTGTGTGTGTATTAAAGTACAGTGACAAAAGCATATTTTTTTAATCCTAACCAATTAAAGTTTTATTTGAAAAGTCTTAATTCATCTAAATTTTGCCAGTAATTGTTCATTTCATAAAACGTAGAATATAAATGAGTATAGTATGATAGCCCCTAGATGGGACCACCGTTGTTACTTAAGAGTAACTTAAGCATCACCAAAGTGAGTCATGCAATAGTTGGAAGTGATCTGTACAAATTACTAGAGTGCTTGACATCATATAATGGTGGTATATGTATATACTATTTCAACTAGATCAAGTCAAAATATTCAGCAGTAAGTAAAATTATCAGGAGCAAATAATATCATAATAAATATGAATTTGTTGCCCATTATTTTAAGGGGAATAACAGAGAATAGTTTTAGTCTTACACGTTGATGTATTTACTGATTCTTTTTTTAATTTCATTGCAAGACGCAGTATTAAAGCATGAAAATGAAAGCTGTAAATGTACTATCGGTGGATTCAAAGATGTATCCATGCAGATAAAACTGTGATTCACGCCAAAAAATATTACGTAACTTGCCAGTTAATAGAAGTTAATAAAGAGAGATAGTGAAAGCATTGGTAAAGATTACTGAGTCAGCTTGAATGTCTAGAAACCTGTTGCAGTCTCGACCCCTATTCCTTCCCACTGGAATTAGGTGCTATGTTACAACCAAAACCAAACAAGTCAGAAAATATAATGTATATTCTACTTGTTTGGCAAGAATAACAGAGGGTAGCATGGCCACAGATAGTTGGTCATTGGAAACTTATAAAAGACTGGGAATTGGGAAGTTCACATATTCTCATGGTGCATGTTCTATGAGCAACAATAAATGTTAGTAAACAAAAATCTGTAGAAATATTAATTGACGCCAGATGTCAGAGGTAATGAACATAATCATACACTATGATCCCTTTAGTTTATTCACCCAATGGATTTTCGGTATTTATCATGTCAAGTTTTAGTCATGATCTGTTTTATTACTTCAGCTAATAATCATTTTACCATCTTATAGTCCTAGTGTTGCTGAAGCTTTTTTATTATTATTGATAGAAATAAATGTCTCAATTTCACAATCAACCTACAAAGCCACCGACCTCTTACAGGATGGAAAGGATTTAACTTTTCAATGAAGAAACCAACAAAGTCATCAAAGACAGGATACCTGGGACTAGCTTATCACTAATTATGGCTAAACCCATGGAAGAAGATGCATTGCTTTCCAACTCTCACGTGGGAGAAATCATTGCATCTATCACGAGATTAGCTTTGCGATTCTAAAGGTCTTGCATTCGATGACAGAAAGTCTTTCCTACGCTGAAGAGACTAACATTTCTATGTCAGTAGAGTCAAAATCGTAACCCACGCCACAACTGTTGAAGAAACTAGCTTGCTCACAAATCAACAGCCTTCATAATTACTGCTGTAGAAATTAGCCAAAGAAAGCTTGATGAGGATCAGATCACCTTATCATGTCCCATTAGATGTGTCATGGAAACAATACAAGATAGGTAGATATCTCTGATAGGATCACTTTATCTCTAAAGACAAAAATATTTTTCCAAGAAGACACAGGCATAATAGTCACACAGTGGATGTTAACCATCATTGTTTAGTGACTAACTCCTGGTAATTCAGATAAGGTAGTCGACTTATTGGACTTACCCATTACTATCATTATTCTGTTTGGAATTTAAAATCAATACAGGGGTATACATTTTGATAATGGGCGTTTGTGGGGCTAAAGCCCGATGAAGCACTAATTCTATAGTCATGGCCGAGGAGTGACCAAAGAACAAACTCAGCAGATATCGAGGGCGAGCTCCGAAGAAAGCCACTCAACTTTCCCATGTTCGAGTAGATGTTGGTGTTGAAAAAGTACACCGCCAGAAGAAGACTACCAAATACACAAAGATGTGGGCTGTCTACAACTAAGGAGAGAATAAGCTAAGGTGGAGGGCAAACCCTCCTATTTTATTTGAGGAGAAGATGCAGCGTCTACAGGTGCTATTCGGTAGTGAGAGAGCCATTGTAAAATACCACGAAGATCGTAAAATCGTGGTAATAGACAACTGCAGAACAACTGTGGCTCTGGAGAATTTGTTGACGGAGTTACGGTGAGAAAGAGGGTGAAACCTTGACCAACTCTAGGTAAGTGCGTACTTCAAATATCTGTAATTATTAATTTGTTGCAGTATCCAGCATGTCCAGGTGATTAAGACATTCGACTCATAATCCCAGAATCGCAGGTTCATATCCCCGTCACACCAAACATGATCACTCTTTCGGTCGTTGGGTGTTATAATGAGACGGTCAATTCCTCTATTCGTTGGTAAAAGAGTAGCCGAAGAGTTGGCGGTTGGTGGTGAGGACTAGCTGCCTTCCCTCTTGTCTTACGTTGCTAAATTAGAGACATCTAACGCAGATAGCCCTCGTGTATCTTTGCGCGAAATTAAAACAAACCAATCAAAAACCAAACTAAACTGATCATTTGTTACAATTTAAATAATGTAGTGTTTCGAAGGTATATAATTATTCTATAAGCATTCTGTTTCTCACACAGTGTATGAATGTAAGAGAGATAGCGGTGTTAGTACGTTTTTTCTGGGGGGGGAGGGTGTATGTTTTATTGTATATTCTTTTTGGGGCTTGTATATTTTTGTATTTTAATTTCAGGATGCCCTCTGTCCTTTAGATACCTGAGTGTTCGAGGTAGAAAAGGGCTTAGCAGTTTTGTTTGTGGTAAATTGTGTGTGTGTATATACATATCTATATTTTATGTAAGTATGTGTTATTTTGTTTTCGTAATTGTATGCAAACGCTCTCTCACGCCTATGGGCATGAACGATAGATCAGAGAGTTTAAGTTTTTTGCATGCGTATGTATGTGTTTTTAAGGTGTTTTACTCATTTTATTTTTACATTATTAAACGTGCTCCCTTGCTTTCTCGCATACACAAGAACGTGTATCAGTGAGGAGCTTAGTGGCAAATCTGCAGACTTGTATCGAAAAAACCGGATTTTGGGTACCTGTGATGAGCACAGCACAGATAGCTTACTGCGAACTTCAAGTTTAACAACAAATTAACAGTTACTCTTCCTCTAGTATTAACTTTTGTACTGATTAATAAAGGTGTTTTTGTTTGTTGTACGTACAAAATTACTGCTTCTGATATAGCTTTTTAAAAGTTTCTGGTGTTACCTTCTGTATGTAACAATTTCCAGTTTTTATTTTCATCTTATCATATATACATATATATATATAGAGAGAGATTATTAAAATCTGTAGAAGGCTTATATTATTTCCTGTGTTTTCATAAGTGTTCAATGTTCATAATATATTATGTTCTTTGTTAAAATGCCTTACTTGTGTGAATAATTTTGATTATATATATATATATATATATATACATGCATACATACATATAGAATGTCAATGTTATTTAGTAAAGGATCACTTGGGCTTTCACATTTATTATCTGGGTTAATGTTTTGAATATAACAAAGATAAAAGCTTATAAAACATTTACATTTTATTTGTAATTTGTTCAAATCAGGAAATATAATTTAAAGGGAAGTAAATTTGTTTTGCACTTTATTATTATGTCCTACTTTTAATAAATGTGTAAAATGACATTTACGAACATTTATAACAGCACTCAGGAAATTTTTAAATTTTCGTAGTTCATTTATTTAAACTGTATATAATAATGTACCATAATGTTTGGGGACAACAATGGACTTGTTGGTCCAACTTGGCTGTCACTTCCTGTAAATGAAACTAAACCTTTTGAATAAGTAAACAAATATACCATAATTATCAAACTTTCGATTAAATTTACTGGCTGCACAGCATCTGACAGAAACCCATTCCAAAGGTACACCACCATATTAGAAAACTAAAACTGTCTTAGAAGTTAGATGAAGATGACTCCAACCCTGCAACATTTATATATGTGTTTCCTATTTCAACCATGCTCACCATTAAGTATGAAAAAAGATGATATATCAGCACTTTTAATTTCCTTTACAGTCTTAAATATCTCAATCTGATTCCCTGTAACTCTTCTTTTATCAAAAGAAAACTGATCAACCAATACACTAAGATGCCTTCCTTTCATGGAGCTGCTAAGATTATTTCCAATCAGATTATATTTATAATTCAAATTATGATAACCCACATGTATGATCTTGCAATTATTATAATTAAAGCCCATTTGTCCAACTTAATAAATGTTTTAAATTCTTTTGTAAAGCAGCAGTATCCTCCTTACAGCCAGTAACACCTGAGGCTTTAATGTCATCAACAAATTTAAGTGATCTATTAGCCATTCCTTCATCTATGTCACTGATGTAAATCAAAAAAGAGCAAAAGCTCTAATATTGAGCCCTGAGGTACCCTACTTGTGACATTAATCAAGTGTGACTGAACTCCATTTATAAGATCTTTCTGCTTTCTTCCATCAATCCATTCTTTTATTCACTTAGCTAACTTATCCTCCACACATATGGAAGTAATGTTTCTACAAACATTTCGTGTGGCTCTTTGTGAAATGCTTTCTAAAAACTCATACATACCAAAGCTACACCCTTACCCTCATTTTCAAAGAATACCAAAAAATGTGTAAAGCAGGATTTTCCTTTAGTGAAATCACATTGACTAGCCAATAAAATTCTAAACTTTCTTAAATAACTTTGCAATGCATCTTTTATCAGACTCTTCAAAACACTTTTTGCAACTGATTTAAGACTAATAGTCCCTTAATTACTGGGAGAAGTTTTTATGACTTCACTTGAAAAAAGTATTAACATTAGCCAACTTCCAATCATGTGGCATCTATTCACTATTCAAGAATTTACAAAAAACACTAGCAGTTGTTTCACATATCCAATAATTAACCTTCTTCAAAACCCTTGTGGAAGTATTACCTGGCCCATGAGCCTTATTGTTTTTTAACACTCCTACGAAAAGTGGGGCCTAATAGGCCCCAGAGCAACTTGAAAGGTTATTAATATTAGGCTAATAACTTTGTATTTAAATGAAATTGCCATTTAAATCCATTAATGAATGGATTAACGAGATTTCCACTGTCCCTATCTACTATCTAGCGAAACCACAGCCAGGGGAACGGGCTTGGAGAAATCAGGACTAGAAACTTCTTTTCGTAGGAGTGTTAAACTTTCCAGATTTTTCTTAACAAGTTTAGAATTAATGTGATCACCTTGTTTTCATGTGTCAACTGCTCAACCTGAGAAATACTTCTTAAACCTTCAGTAGCATGAACTGAAGAAAAAGCAGAATTTAATAACCTAGCCATTTCATAATCAATTATGAGCCTTATTTTATCACCCCTCAAGGGTCCTACCCTCATGTTAATAGTTTGTTTACCCTTAAGTATTTAAAGAAATTCTTACTATAAATTTTTACATTGCCAGCTAACTTTTTATCACACATCCTTTTTGATGTTCTAATTTCCTGTTTGACCAACTTTCTTGATCTTCTGTAATCTTCTATTTCTTATCATACCAGTCAATGTAAATTTCTTAAATTTGTGATGCATTTCTTTAATTATTTCTCTTATAGCCTGTGTGAGCCAGTCTAGTTCTTTGTTTTTTTTACTCACAGCTACACTTTCCCTTCTATAAGGAATATATTGAGTATGAAAACAGTTTATCTTTAAAAATTTTCTGAATTTAATCAGTGTCTCCAAGTAACTCAGCTGCCTAATTCACAACATATAAGTCTTACTGCATCTCTTCAAAATTTGATTTTTTTTAAATTTGTAGCCAAAGTATCACTATTCCTTATCTTGATATGCAGCAAAACATCAAAGCTAGTGGAGTAATGATCACTTACACTCAAATGGTTCACAATTTACACATTCTTAACTATTTCTATATTAGAAATTGACGTTAAGTCTAAAATGTAAGATTGTTTCTAGTAGGTTCTTTGACCAATTAGTGAAGAAAACTATTTTAAATATTTTTCAAAAATCTTATTCCCTTATGCTTATTTCCCAATCTATATGCCTAACTTAAAATCATCCATAACTATGACTTCATTAACAACTGAAATCTTAACCTCACTATAAAGGTTGTCGTTAATGTCATCAGTATCATCTGGTGATCTTTAACAAATTCCCACTTAGTTTTTTTTCTCTTTATAGAAACCTAAATGGATTTTATCTCCTTGTTATCTTTGATATCCTGAACTTCAACACGATATACCTCACATTTTACATACAGAGCCACTCCTTGCCCTCTATTTAGTGCTCTATCCCTATTAAATAACCTATTACCTGGTATTTCAACAATTTTGCCGTCATTAAAATTATGTACATTTAACCATGTTTCAGTTATTCCTTTTTATCAAAATTCTCCATTCCTACCATCACCATAAAGCCAACTGTTTCATTTCTTATACTTCTTTCATTACAATAGTAATAATTAAGCCTACCCTTAAAACTACCTCCATTCTCTTTTTATATACTAAACTTTTTTCTGCATAGTATTTTTTGTGTGTTATTTATTCTGACCTTTACAATTACCTAGTCTAAGTTTAAAATTTCCCTTACATATGTGTTAATAGGCCTTGCCAACAAGCCAGTTCCTACCCTATATGCAAAAACGGCTCGTTTGGGTTGAGAAAATATTTTACATAGAAGGTCGAAACGTTGTTTGCTCTTCTATGTAAAATATTTTCTCAACCCAAACAAGCTGTTTTTGCATATATATTTCTCTACAAGTGGGTTTTCTCAACATCACTGATCACAGTTCCTACCCTATTTAATTGTAAACATCCATTGCAAAAAGCTACCATTAAACTGATCCCACATGACCAACCAGACAATCTGCCCATCCTTAAGGATTATTCACATTTCATTTACTCCCATTTAGTCTAATGTAATCATATACCAAAAAAAGTATTTTATATTTTGCCTGTAAACTTGTTATGCCCCTTTATTGTGAATGAAAAACTTTAAAATATTATTATAAATTCTTGAAAACAAACAAAGTGTTGTTATGTGATACATTTATAGAATATATGTGTATGTATATAAAAAATATCAGTGTGTGAATGTTTTGAAAGTCTATGGTTTTGTAAACAGTATAAATACAAAAAATACTTTGTTTCTTAAACTACTAGAAAGTGACTGTTTTATCTAAACCTTATTCTATGTCTGACAACCTGCTGATTGTTTTTATTTTTTTTATTCCCATTTCATCTATGGCTAGTGTGGGGAAAGTTAACTGACATGTACTATCCTTACATATTAACTTAAGCTTAGCATTCAAACCTAGTAACCTATTTATAATTTCATCCAACAGTTTGTATTTGGTTGTTTTCCTGACATGATTAATATACGGCTCTTTTCTTTATATACTTCATCAATCCCTTGCACTTATTAGTTAGCTTTTCTGACCTATTTTCTCCTACATCATTACCCCTTATGTTTACAAAAAAAAACTGCATAATTTAGTAGCCCCCTGTATTTTATCCTTTTCTATGTCAGTTATATCCTCCACCCATACCCATAGGTAGCATAATCAGGTTCTTTTCTCCCTATTTATCTTACAAACTATTTTAACCACACACCTCATCAAAGAATCACCTATAACTTCCTTAGGTATATCATCCATATTCTCTTTTGTCCCGTTGGTTTTCCTTCCCTCCTGTAGTTCCTCACCTGCACAAGCCAAAGACTGAAATTTGTTGCTCAATAGAACACGCTTGTTACAATTAAATCCACTACTTTTAGCCCTAATAATATTATTTTCTTTTCCTTAAAGCCATTGTTTGCTGATGTATCCCTTGCATGTAAATGCTTAAGTTCTTGAAATTCTGGTGCAGTTTTCTACAGTTTAAACTTCTCTGTTACTACTACTTCAATTAGGATAGCCTCCATTCTGCAAATTCTACAAAAAAGATTGCATAGATTTACAGCTAGTTTCCTTAAAATTGCATACCACTTTAAAGCAGTATTATAAATATTTGAAATAGGTTTTATTTATACAAAAGCTTTTGAACTTTTACTTCCTAAATGCTATGTAAAAATTATGTTAAATACATTTACACTTTTGATAACAAAAACTTGGGTTTCTTCAGTATTATTTATCAGCTAGAAGACATCAGTTTGTGTAAGTAATATGGAGATTTTATAAATAAGAATTTTGGACATATACATAATACACTTTAATTTTTGAGATTTTGTACAATTGTCACATTTGATAAATATATATATATTAAAGCTTCATTTTAAGAAGAAAAACAATTGGTGAATCCATAGTTGTTACCAGCTAGAAGGCGCCAAATTTTATTTGCCACACACAATTTTTAATGCTTTCACATCAAAAGACTGCAGTTCTAAAATGTTACTTGATATCTAAAACACAGTGTAGTGTAAACTTTAGTATTGAAACAATATATATATATATATTTGTGTTGCAAAAGTTGATTTATAAAACTATTTTTCTTATAGTTATTATTCTAAATCCTGAATATTTATCGTATGTACCATATAATGTGTTTAAAATATATTTTATTTATATGAAGGTTTTCTAAACTTCCAAAACTATGTCATCATGGGCTTCATATATTCTTCAAAAAATAGTCCAAAAAGGTCATCTAAATACGTCCCTCAAAAATATTCACTACAAACAAGTTGCCAGTTTCACTTCAACTAGAAACAACTGCTATGATGTCATTGTAGTAGGTGGAGGGCATGCTGGAACAGAAGCAGCCACTGCTGCTGCAAGGATGGGCTGTAAAACCATATTACTCACCCACAAAGTTGACACAATTGGTAAGAAATACAAGTTAAAAATTAAATTTGAAAGTTGTAAAATGAAAAACACTTCATTATGAACAATTATGATGTTTTAATTTTAAAAGAACTGAAGTTCATTTTGACAAAAAATTAGAATTACATAAAATTATGCCAACAAAATATTAGTTGTAAATGAATGTGTCAAATAAAAAGTGTATTAAGTATAAATTAAAAGGAATTTTTTCTTTTGTGTAAAATGACTTGAAGAATAATAAAAGCTACAGCAAAAGTTCCATTTTGTTATTTTTTTCTCTGCTTATTATACTGTAGTGTTAGTTGGTTTGTTAATTTTACTCTTTTAAGATTTTTGTAAAACTTCACAGTAAGATGTATTAGAAGTATTACATTCAGTTTTTTTTAATTTACATTTGTATTAGATTTGACATTTGATTAGTCCATGTTTGATATTTTTATCTTGATAAAGATTATATAAGGAACTTTTGTTCTTGAATAGCATATCTGGGTAAAATATATACTATATAATGTACTATAATGCTAATAAGTTGTATGTGTACAACTTAAGATTTTTTTTTGCCTTATTAGTACATTGTAATTTGGATTAACTTTAACTGATTCAATTACTTCAAAGTTTCAGGAATTCATAGACTTTAAAATTATAATGACAGATTATAAACCTACAATCTTTTGTGTGAGAAGTTCTAAACATTTTTTTTTTAAATACCAGATGTTAAATAGTACTATAATTCTCTGTGTTAAGGTTGACCTCTGAGCAAAATTAAAAAAAATATATATATTTATAATTCTGGTATAGGAGAGATGTCATGCAACCCAGCTTTTGGAGGAATTGGTAAAGGACACTTAATGAAGGAGGTAGATGCTTTGGATGGTATTTGTGGAAGAATTTGTGGTAAGTTTTGATTGTAATTTTATGAATTAAAAGGAGAGAAATTACTACACAGAAGAATGTAAATGTGTTTTCTGTAACATATGTTCAGTAAAATGCTGGTTTTAAAATGTTTCAATTTGTGAGATTTTGTTGATCAAATAGTAGAGAGATAGTTGTACCAGTTTTTCCACTTTTATTCTCTTCATTTTGTTGGGTCTAAGAAGACAGGAGACTGCCAACCAGCAACCAATCTTTCTCATCTATATTGGTTTCCAGATTTTCCAAGATTCACAAATGGCTCATTCATTCCTCTCTCAAATTTAGCATTTTTTGCTAGGATTGTGAATGTCCCAGTTTGATGTCGTCAGCTTTCATTTGTACATTTGTCATAGTGGTGACATCCCCCCACTGTTGGCATTTTTTGTGCACAGGGGTCAGATACTAATATTTAAGGTTATTACCTTCAGACTAGCATCAGCATCACATTAGTTCTGCCAAATCGTACAAGCTTTATTTCATCATCTCCATTACCTAGCACTCTGTACACACCATTCCATGGACAACTGATTACTGCTGGCACCACCTCGTCAATTCTCAGAATATCATATCTGGATTTTACTTTCAGAAACAATCAAGGGAGGCTTCATTATCAGAGCTGAGACATCTGTTCTTGCTCCTATGGAACAAGAAATCTGACTCCTATTCACCTCTCCTCTTACTGCATGCATGGTTCTTTTTCTTTTTGGGAATATGGAACTTTATGCAACCACTGACTTGTGAACAGCAATTCACTGGATTTACCAGTTTCCATATTCAGGATAATACTTTTCAATCTCAAGGGATGATGGATCAGAAGAATTCCAAGATATGGGTTCCTCTGCTGCAACCTCATTCAGAAATCCATCTATTGACAAATATCTTGCTTCGTGGATGGTGCTTCACAGTGCATATCTTAAAATAAGAAATTCCAGAGTTTACACACAGATGACAATGCTTCCTTCAACAGTGTTTTACACATTTATCTCTTCATGATGTCTCATGGTCTTGGCTTATTAAGGGCAAAATGTTCAGGCTGCACCCCAATAATTCTGCTTTAATGTCTTGCATTTCCTGTCAGTGGAGTACTTAGTTGAGGGCTCTTTGTTTTCAAACCTTGGATCTTCTTTCTTGGGACTGCTCTTATCATATCACCCTGCTAGCTTGTAATACTCCACTGGTGATGAATTCTGTAGCAGTTCAGTTGTCTTAACCCAGACAGATTCTGCCAACAAAATGGATGCTGCATTGTGTGGTTTCCTGTTGGATTGGTTCTCGTTTTGAAACACCAATGATTGGTAGGTTGGCCATTTATTGGAACACCCAACTACAGGCAATTTAGTCTCCAGTAAGTCACTCTCTGGCTTTTGCAGTAGATACGTTCAGTCAGGACTGGACTGTATTACAGCTCTGGTTCTTTTCTCCAATTCATGATTTATTCCAGTGCATTGTTGAGTCCTGTCAATAGTACTGGACTGGAAGCTATACCCTGGATTATGCTTCTGCAGTACCTCGTTAGAGGTAGCCACAATCTGACATCATAAACCTGGCTATCCAGAAGCTCATGTTTCAGGCATAGAGGTTATGCAGTCCTTCTCATAACATCAGGGTTTAATTTCTAAGGTTATCATGTATCTGTTTCAGATTTTGCTTAGTCCTGTGTTGGTCATTTATCAACAGCAATGAGACACATTGGCAATAATGTATTAAGAAAAGGTTGAACTCATTTTGATCAGAAGTGCCACCCATAATTCATTTTTTGACCTGACTCTTGAGCATGGGCTTAGCATCTTCCACAATTGTTCCATATAAAATGACCTTATCAACTACCATTCAACACTTATGACAAAAATTCTTTGAGCTCTTACTACTCTTCAGCTTTCTTAAGTCATGTTGATTCTTTGTACCAAGTGGCCATTCTAATTACCTAACTAGTATATTAAGGTTACATTACATGCCCTTTTTCAACACTGTTTGTAACTTTAGCCTCTTGTGCTATCTGTCCCTTTACCTGAAAGTTTTTTTTTTGTTGCTGCTGACTTACAGACATTGCTGATCAGAATGGTTTGTACTAATTTAACACAGGACACTTTATCATTTTACCTATGGCCTCAGATCAGTTCTTTTTCCCTAAAAAAAGGAAAGAGGATAAATCCTTTTCATCAATTTATCACTTCTATGACCAATTATATTTCAATCATTTCTTATGCCCAGTGAGAGTCTTATAGGTTTTGTTGCCCATACTAATGCCTTTAGAGATGCTAGACAACAACTTTTTATTCATTGTGATCCTTCAATTTCCCATGATTTATCCCTGGTTACCTTGACAAGGTGGGTTCGAAAATTGACTTGTATTACTTATTCTTGGGTATCTTTGAAGATGAGGTAACTTCTTTGAGTGATGGGAATGACATCTCATCAGATTCATAATGTTTCTATGTTCTTACCTGCCTGGTTGAATTGCCTGATGGAGGATATTATGTGGGCTGGTATGTGGACTTCTTACAAGTATTTTATCTTTCATTATATACATGATCTTTCTTTGAGGGTTTTTGACTACCAACTGTAGCTATCTGAACTGCTACTATTAGATTATACAGAGAGATGAGTATTTTCATTGCTATGCATCCCTTCTTTACTTTTCAGGGTCCCTTTACTTCATTTTCACAGGATCAGGCAGGTGTGCTTTTATCAAACCTATTCCACACTAGCAACCACTAATTCATTATACTTTATCTAGGTCACACCGGACTCTGTACGTGTGAGGTATTCCACAAGACCACCTATAGGTTGACAAGGTGGTAGTACTATACTGTACTTGGCTGCCATTCATAGACCATTATGAGTAAATCATAACAAGATCCTGCCCATCTCTATCAATTATTGGATTGAATAAATTGGAGCCAGTTTCCTTTTAAAAATTTAGGGAACTTGGTTCACCTTTTGCACTGTTTCCAGAGCACTGTTCCTCAGTGCATCAGGTTCTACTAGTTGAGTTAGGGATTTCTTACCATACTCTGTTTCCAGTTACTGGTGTGGTAGAGAGAGGCTTTTCCTCCAGAATGTTTGAATGAATTTCCTCTATTCTTGGAGAAGAGGGTGAAGTTGGGGGACTCTCCTACCTGGGTCTCTGGATGATTTTTTCCAAGTATTGGTAGGAAAGGCACCAGTCTGCATAGGAGCTTACCCTTAGTGCTGGTTCAGTATGTTATTCATGGAAGATGGTCCATTGTCTACTTGTAATTCCAATTGCAGAGTGATCCCATCCTGGGCTCTTGGTTGAGCACAATTTGTTTTATGTCCTCTTCACATTTCCAGGGACAAATGAAATTTACCTTGCGTACATGGTTAGGGAGTAAGGATGAATGTTCATAATTTCAGGCTGGATGAATTTTATTTTTTTATATTGAGTAAATCATAGAAGATTCCATCATTCTGAGCATTGGCTGTTGTTTTTCAGACTTCTTCAGGTAAAGCAGAAGATTTGTCCACTTGTTCATGCTCACCTTCTTGTGATTCTGGTAGCTTGAAACACACCATTCTGTGGCTACAGATTGAGATCCACTCATAAATACACACACACACATATATATATATACATATTGTGGTCCAATTGCTCTAGCCACCAACATGGTATATAGGGACCATGGCCCTATAATTTCAACCCTGAGTAACAGAGCTTTGGCTATCTAGTTGGAACCTGGCCAGTAGTGATGACAAATCATGTAATATTCCACCCACAATATATGAATTAAGTTTTATGTGAAGAGTATACCTTCATGTGTTCTTGCTTTTAAACAGTGAACTGTTTTGTCAGTAAAATTAGCCTGTTTGATCTTAGTGTTATTACATCAACCTTTTGTGGTTCTTATTTTGGATTATTCATTCCTTGGAACTCATTCTTTCAGTATGACTTTTCATCTTCTACTTTTACTTGTTAGACTAAACAACTTATTAGACTGGCATATAGATCCCTACCTCATGCATCTCAGTATCTTTTCTGTTATTATCTCACCATGTTCAACATCTTACTTTTCCTCTGGCAGCTCATCTTTGTCTTCCTTTGAAGGACATAATCCTGTCTGGCAGGTGGACTCAACAAAACTCATTCATCTCTCGTTGCCTTCATCATGTCGCTGTTCTTTCCTCATCAAGATATTGCATTCTAGCTGTTGCCATTCTAATGTAACAGTTCAACTAAGATTTGTTAAGTTTACTTTTCTTCCTGTCCTGCACAGTTATCTCTCTTATAGGTAGGGGATCCTACTCATTTGTAAATGGTGCCTGGGCAGGTATACTTATTGCTAACAGTTTTAAAATCTACAAATCTATCAATTTACCTTTTTCTAAGCCTATAACACACACTGTTGAAATGGGGTGTTCTATAAGAACACTAATATGTTCACCTCATGGTATATTGGGTTGTAATTATGCTCTTTCCAGGCTATACTAACTCATGGACTATAATCAATATAAAAAATATTGCTGCCCATTCCTACTATTCCTTCACTTGAATAAATCAGGAAAGGTCTGCATTTACACATCAGATTACCACAGTCATTCATTGTACAATCTCCAGTATAACATTCCTCCAGCCTACCCACCTTGTTTTCTCCCTTTCTTCTGCAAGTGGAATACAGAAGTCCTTACCACTCACCTGTTCCTAACAACTGGGGTGGTGGACAGTGGAAGCTTCCTTCTGAGGGTGTTGAATCCCATTGATTAGAGAGTAAGGTGGTGGTATTCTGCCAGTGCACATGGTGTAAATCTTCCCATTGACTCTTAAATCAGAGTAGTTCCACCAAAATGTGTTTTACTCTTCTGGTTGAGACCCCTTATTCTGCAATCACCTGGATGTTAGTATCCAGATGGTAGGTTTTGGATTAGGAATGGACTAGCCAAAATAAGTCCTCATGCATGTGTTTTTTAAATTTCTTGTTCTACCATAAACAAATGTACTAGTTGGTTGGGGTATTTCCTAGCATACCTCCTCCATCAAATTGAGGTTTAGGAGTTTGATGTAATATATGGAGTTGGACCAGGAAGTCTGTTTATTTTGTTAAATTTGAGTGAATCATTACACAGGCACTTCCATACCTACTATTACTAACTTGGTGTGTTCCCAAGTGTTTGGTGTTGGTTGTGGATTTTTGCACATTTGCCCTGTCAAGCCAAATGGGATGGAACATTCTGTTTTATCTCAAAAACTTGAGGTGAGGATTGGGAGATAAATATCTGATGCTGCATAATTTTGAACTGGAGTTGACCCACTGTGTACAGACTGATGCACTCTAGCCATTCTACACCATGGGGCACATCTGTTCCATTTTCCTCATCATTACTATATTTTGTTAGAGACCCTTTATCCTGTCTTCAGCTGGATTTTGATTCCCAGGTGTTGATGTTGGGTGTTGAGCTAGATCAACAAACACATATACGTTAATGAAGGTGCTCCAACTAATTTCCACCCACTCAGGCAACACTTATTACATTATTGGATGAAGAGTATACCTGGTACACTCAGTATTAAGAAGTTTAAACTTCATCAGAACACTAAGAATGGTGGTAATTTTTATCAAAAATTGCAGTGCTGTTGCCCTTGCCTTGTTTGGCAATAACAGAATTAGGTTGTTGGGATGCATCTTTTAGAGTAACAATTTCTTCATTAGAGATGGGAAAAATAGTTTTAAGATTATTAAAATTATAAAAGAAGTACAGAATAATATTATAAAATTTAGTTTCAAAGTGAATTTTGCTTGATTGGTATTCCTTAAGTTTACATAAAATAGAAAAAGATTTCAGAGACTTGTGTGTAGATTCAAAGGGTGTAAATAATCAACGTGCTTAAGTTTAGAGAGTGATAATGTAATTTGTGCCCTTCCCCTGGGCAACTTTGCATGGAAAATTCAGCTGAATGGAACTAAAGCTAGAAAATAAGGCAGTTTGACTTACAAGATTTAAAGAGCTTATAGTCTGGATATTTTCATGTCTAGGTATTTTTGTGCATCTTTTTTTATAAGGAAATTAAAGTTTCTGCCCAATGTACCCATGTTGACACTGATTTGTTCACTATGAGCTGGAAGTGTGGATATTAGTTTAAATATATCTATCACACAAAAAATAGTATTCCATTGACCTGAGTACTGTTGAATACTTTTGAAGATTAATGACTTTTTACATTTATATAACATATGACTATTCAAAACCAAAAATAATGGAATGATAATCAAATAAGGAACAGTCTTAATATACTATAATTAAATTAAAAAATCGATTTTTGAAAATGCATCTTCATGAAAGGTGATCATGGAACTTGAAGATTTGGGCATCTTCGTTTATGACACTGACGGAAGAGAAGACTGCTTTTACAATAATCAGTGCTCTTCTCTTGTGTATAAGATCATATTATGGAATCTTGGATCAAACAGTCATGCTTTCTGTAGAAATTTTGTTGTTTATTCACAGTAGAAGAAAGAATTAAATACAACAGTTTACTTACATTTGAATAAGGAGTTTCAGTTATGTATCTTTCAAATAAATTAGGTTTTGAAAATGTTTGTGTTTAATTTTTTATATCAGAATAAAATAAAAATAAAATTTATATTTTATATTCAGTAACAATGTGTCATCTGGATCAGTGCAATATTAGTTATTTAACTGCCAAATTTTGGCACTTCTCCTTTGATAAAATAATTTTTTCATTTAGTTATATTTTTATTTGTGTGACTTTGTATTTAGCTATAGTAGCAGATAGTGTGACTTGTGTTTCTGACTTTTAAATACATGCTTTTATTTATTGTGTGTGAATAGTGAAGTATTCCACGAATTAAAAAATCACAAAACCATATGCTGCTACATACCATATATTCCCGACATCAGCAGAAAAATAACTAACATTTGGCAAAAAGTAGTAACAAAATATGGCATTCCAGTTAATACCAAATTTATTCAAAAACCAGGCACAAAAATAAGGTCTATACTATGTAAAAACTACACTGACAAACACCACACCAACATTATTTTCAAAATACAATGTGATAACTACCATGACATCTCTGTTGGAGAAACAAGTAGAAAAATGGAAACCAGATTCAAAGAACATAAAAAGTCACCTTCACACGTTTTCGAACACTGCAAGTCAAATGAACACAACATAACCATAAAAAACACCCAAATACTAAATAAAGAAACAAACATAAACAAATGCAAAATTAAAGAAGCCATACATATACAAGAACTCAAGCCCAAAATAAACCAGAACACCTTTATACCTATATTAATAAATATATCCAACATTTAAACATGCTCTCTACATTCCTACATTCAGTTACGCAACCCCCTTCAAATATGTGGTCAGTTATCGGTCAGTTATCTCTTCCTTTCTTTGTGAACCTGATGATGACCAAAGAAGGTTGAAACATTGTTTGCTCCTCTACATAAAAAATTTTCTCAACTCATACCAATTGTTTCTACATAAATATTTTTCTCTACAAGTGGGTTTTCTTGTCATTTCAAATAGTGAAGTATATAACTGTTTTTTCAAGCAACTGGTTTAATAAATTTGGGTGTAAGACTGTATGCAATTGCATTTTTTTTTATCTCCTTGATCACAACAGAATCATCATCAGCTTCAAAGTTGGTGTATGGATAAGCTGTGCTAAAGGAGTATGTTGATCAACAGTGTTTGTGTCTGATGTGTTTTGATGATGATTCTAAGTAGAGTTAAAATGCTAGAATTTTCTCTACAAAGGAAATATTATTCTCTACTGGTGCAACAACATTTTTACTTGTGTTGCAAATCTTTTGGTCTGGTATACACAACTGGTTACAATTTTAAGAACCTTTTTAGCATTTTTTCTGTAGCATTACAGTAGTGCAGATATTCTGTATCAGCTTGTGATTTGGCAAAGAATGTTTTCAGATGTTTCTCTTAAGAAGTGAAGCTGCAACTGCGGTGATGGAACGTAAACCATGGACAATTGAAGTAATTTGTCATATTTTACTATGGATCCAAATGGCAGCAGCCACTTTCAACTTTCAAAGTATTTTTGGTTTACGAGATTCAACATGTGGACATAGCATCGTATGTGTGGCTCATGTTTAGTTGCAGCAGCTATAACAAGCATATTAAAAGCATTGTCCCTCACTGTTGGTGGTTTAACAGATATTTCCCACTCAGGCAAATCCTGGTTCATCACAGCTGCTGGATTCTTCTGTGTTTATGAAATATAGTTTTTAAGTTCTCACTTTTGTGAAATGAGATTGGCTATTATAGGGACATAAACCTCCATGGCCTTTGAAATCTATTCAACAGTATTTAGTGTCATTTTAGTAGTTTCAGCCAAATTTGCTTTTACTTAATATTTTACAATCTCATACATTTCAGGTGTTAGTCTTTCTGAGAAGTATTGTCTACTATGCATTGTGTATCTTTTGTCTAGAGTTAAAATTGTCCAATTTTCTTCTGCTTATGCCACTTAAGCCAGAGTTAAGCACCAGGTCAAATGTATTATCTTGACATAAGAAATATTTCACTTTGATCTTAACAACCCTTTATGTTTTCGACTAGAACAAGTTTAACAGTGTTGATTATTTAGTAGATATTACAAAATGATTGAAATTTTGTGGGTAGATCATTTTGATCAATCAGCCTTCAACCTGATTAGGTATCTGTGGTGATAATAATGAGCTTGAAGTTTGAGTTTGACTCTTCTGTATATTGTCCTTTGATGATGACAAACCATATATGTTGCCAAACTGGATCTGTTATCCCAGTGTTTTATTTTTGCACTGCACAAAATGCTGATAGCTGCAAACTTATCAACAGAATCATCTTTTAGCACCTTTTTTTCAGTGTAAAATGCTTTTAAACATTCTATTTGGTCCTTTTGTTCACAACAAACTCAAAGCTGTTTTTCTGCTTTTCCTCTATTTTGTTAGGGACACAACTTTTACAAGTCCTCAAGCTAAAATTAATATGGAATATTAAATAGGAACTTAACTTTTATGTGAAACTAGCTGAAAAATAGACTATTTCAAGCACTAAAGTAAATTTTTATTTTCCTTTTCTGGTACTTAAATATTAATCTTTTGAAGGCATGTCATTGAGAGTATAATTACAATTCTATAGTTACAACAACAAACAAAATGTAAGGTTTAAAGAAAGTGTTGGTGCTAAGAAATTTAAACTAAAGTTATAGTTATAGTTATAATTCATCAGGAATTGAACTAAAATTGCTTGAAGTAATTTCAAAATGTATCAAAAGTGTGCTGCTTTGCTTTTCTTGCTTGCTTAGGCTGTTCTATATCATGCCTTCACAACCAAATATTTTATAGCATAAATAAAAATATTTTAAGTTAAGGTTATTTTTGAAAGCAAATACAAGATTCATCAGTTTCGTTTTTTATGTTTGGTTTAGTAATAAATGCTATTTTTATGTAAATTTTAATTAAAATGTGTTTATAAGTTCATTGTTGCAATTTATATGTTCTGAATTCTGAGATTAAGCATGATTATGGCATATTATTTTTCCAACCTGTTTTTTACTCTTTGGAAATATTGTTCATCTGTTAGTTAAAGTGCTTTAATAAAATATCATTGTTTTTATTTTATGTCATAGATCACTCAGGAATTCAATATAAAATCCTTAACAGAAGAAAAGGACCAGCCGTATGGGTAAGCAAGATATTGATTGTTTGCTGTTTTTGTCAGTTTTTCACTTATATTTGATTAATACTCTGATTAATCATTTTTAGATGGATTACTTTGATACAAACTAATAAATATTTTAATTACATTTACTATTTAGCAGCTTACTGTAAAGAAAATCTAGAGCTGTTGAAAACATTACAGAATCTAATTTATTCACACTTTACAAATTTACGAAACTTTTCTATCAAATTGTGAGATTAATCATACCATAATAATGGTGTTTTCAAGTCCTGTGCTGTCATAATAACAGTTTTATGTGAAAGATGATGAGATATGTTTTAAACACATCTTGACAGACTTTCTACATATGCTACACTGTATATGAATGTTGACTTTCAAGCTTAAGCATACCAAAAGTACAGAAGTAGACTTGTAATTGAACAGAATACAGTAATTTCATTTTTTCAGCTAATTTTGTTTATGAATATGGCTCTTAATTTTGAGAAGATGCTAATGTAAGTGCATGAAACTTTCACATGTAAATTTGTCAGATTTGAATAATTAATTATTATTTTCTTTATGATATCAGGATGACTTTCTGTGGAATTGGACATTTTTGTATTTGCCACAGATAACCTTTATTTTAAGGATGAGGGTATTACTGTGGGCTGGGTTTTGGTGTTACTGTCATAAATGCTCTGTTTGCATGAGTTTTTTTCACTTCCTCATGGAATGTTAAAGGCTCTTTTCTTCAAAATGTTATGTCCTTTGGCTCTGTGTCTTTCTCCAGTTTCACTATATTCTTTGGTAGAGACTGTGACATGATCCTTAAACCATGAATCCAGGTAAAGTAGCACTACATTGTCTAATGATTAAAAATACTCTATAAAACTGCATATGTAGGTAGTAAACTTGAAAAATACTCTCCATAATTCTAATTAGTTGTGAAGTAGCTAAAATTAGTAGAAAATAACATTTCACAAACCTAAACTAGTTTACATTGGAATAGTTATTGTCTAGCAACTTACTAATATAGATAATACCTCAACTCTTATTAAGCCTGTTGTCTTGCAGCTATTCTGAAGTCCTCATTGGCACTGTGTTAATCAGATATAATGAGGTTAACATAATATTATTTACTCTTCCTTATTTTTACTTGTGACACAAATTGGTCCTCTGGTAGACTCGATTTTAGAAATGTGGATGCATTATAATAATGGCATTCACTTAGTATAGGTGATAGGGTGTTGCTTATTGGCTGCTTTTCTTCTAATCAGTAGTTCAAAATTAGGGATAGCAGCAGATAGTTGTAGTATCTTTCCACAAATACAAGTATAAAAATACTTAACTTAATGAATTAAACATTCTTGCAAATAATTACTTTATAAAAGTAGTAGCTCTCAATAACTAATAATTTCTATGAAATAGTAGCTTGCAGTAACATCATGAAAGTTTCTAAGCTAATAGTAAATACAGTTATACATGTGTTGTTAAATAATTTTGTAGGTTTCAATCAGAAATGCTTTTGTTTTAAATACACTGTATAGGGTAGAACATTATTTACACAAAAACAACAGCATTAATCTGTGCTGACACTTATAAGTATGATAATTAAATAAAACTCTGCTCAAGAAAAATATATTGCAGCAGTTAAAGATGCATACTGATGAAACATTTTGCAATTTATAGGGACCTAGGGCTCAAATTGATCGTGCCTTATACAAGCACCACATACAGTTGGACTTATTTAAAACACCAAATTTGGAGATCAGAGCATGCTCTGTGGAAGATCTAATCACTTCGAAATTTCACCATGCATCATCCACCAAACTTCAGTGCACTGGGGTGGCACTTGGTAAGTTCTTTTTATAAAGGAGATAATTTAAAACAGCATATTATTAAAGTGCAAATGAGATTAGAATAAGGATTTAGCAGTTATTAGTATTATCGATTTCAGCTTCAAATATGTAGTATATCTACACATCTATATATGTTCATGAGCCCTCATTAAAACATCTTGGCTTTATGTACACTCTGATGTATCAGTTGGACTTGCACAGAATGGTAAGTTATTTAATTGCTTATGCAAAAAACAGTAGTTCCTATAAAATATACATAGATATATGACCTAACAACAATTTGCTGAGGTTATAATTCCACTTACCAAAAGCAGCTAATACAATTATAGTTGTATACTAAATTCTAATACAGTACTTTATCTTATCTCACATAATAGCTTTACTCAATTTGTTGTGCCCTCTATATGCACAATATTTGCTTGTCAGTAACCTTGAGGTTCCCATCTAACTTCAGGTGATAGACATGAGGTACAACTGCTTTGTAACATGGAAATGAGCATGTAACAACCCTTCACCAATGAAGTACAACACACCTCCTAGTGTAATTAATTTCCTCTGTACTGGAAATCACATCCTTTTTCTCCATGCCTGCTTTTTTATTTGTCTTCTCCATTGTATGCTCTCCCTCATTCTGATCACTCCATGTTGAGTCCTTCTGTTTGCTCAGCACTGACTGTCTCAGCCGTAGTTTTCTCTGTTGCACCTTCTCTGATTCTCTCCTCTTCCTCTATTGTACTCTGTACTCCTTCAAACTTTCTCTTCTCCTATCTGGCAGGATCATTACCCTTACTTCACATGTGAGTTTCGTCTGATCTCTTGTGAGACATTCCAAACTCTTTCTTTACGTACAGCCTTTCTTCTCTTGTTCCATTCACTCATCCTTACTTGTTATCTATCCATGAAAGTATCATACATTCCTTAATTGGTCTCTGCATTCATTCTTTCTTAATTTATACCTGGGTGTTTGTTCATGGCTTATTGCTTTTGACCATTGCTGGCTACAGGACAACTTTCAGATTTTTCCATCATGTATTTTCCTTTTCTATCTTTTATCTGCTCTTTTATTATTTTTTCCCACCTTCCTCCTCCTTGTCTGGCATTCCTTCCTATTTACGGCTAGAATGTTGTTGTTCACACCCTTTCCCTTCCTTTTTTGTTCTGTCTTTTACTTATGTCCTATTTTTTTCCTTTTTATATATGGATGAGAAATATGTTTTTTCTATTAATGGATTCTGTATACTTTTCTTTTTTTGCTCATGCTATTCTCCCTAAAATCTGTGGCTCATAAAGTAGAAAATATGTTCACTTCTATTTTCCTTCCTTTTTTGTATTCTCATTTTGTTACTGATAATTTTCTTTGTCCCATTGATGTAGTTTGTTGCTATTTAGTCTGCATTGCTCATTTTCATGGTTTAAGCTCTTGTGTATTTATTCTGTATAATTCCTTATCTTCCCAAGATATTTCTCTCATCATCATCAATGGATGGTTACAGCAGCTCATCCATTAGTGTGCCTCATTGGATGTAAGTACACATCAACTCTTTTTCACTGAAGATAACACCTTGCTCTCAACATGGCTGACCTCTTCTGTCATATGTTGGTGGGGTTCATACATGCTGGCATGTAGATTTTTATTGCACATTATGATTTAGCCATCTCTTATTCCTTGGGATATTGACTTATTCCCATTGTTAATCCACATCACTTGCCAACTCTGACTGGATAAATTCTTTTTACACATATCTTCCCTTTACAGAGGCCTATTTCTACATATGTGGATACTGCTTAGTCGTGAGTAATGGCCATCCCTCTGGTCCTAACTGAATAAACTGGGATTGATATGGGTTTCAGAAGAGGGTGTTTGTGATGAGAAAACCAGTCTTAAGGTTTTGCATTCCTCCAGTCTTCCCACTGCATTTTTCTACCCTTTTCTAGTAGAGCATGGGAGTCCTTTGCCATTTACCAGTTCTTAGCCATTAGGTTGATGGGCAATAGATGCTTCCTCTTGTGTGTGACCAACTTTCACTCATTTAGATTTTAACTGTTATGTGAGAAGAGGCATTGTGTATCCAACACTGAAAATGTATTTCCAGTAGATATCTCTTCTCACACTTTCTATCTTCCCTCCTTTCAATGCACCTTTTCTTGCCCAATTGTAAAGTGCTGAATGTAATCTGCAGTATAGAAAAAGTCAAATACACTGAAAGGATATGTTACACTTCTACACATTTGCATGCTACAATGCAGCTATACCACTTGTAATTATGTGAAGTTAGGTGTGATGAGCAAACATTGTGCACAAATTGAAGAAGATTATTATTTGAGAAGAGGTAAGTATCTGTTGGAAAGGCATATGTAGTGTTGCAAAATGTTAACATTAAGTTTAATTAAGTTACTTAATACAAACAAAGAAAAAGCTAAAAGCGTCACAGTGAAATGTTGTTAGTTAAGTATTTGTGTTCTGTTCATGAAGTCTAAAGTTCTACAGGCTGATGTTCAACCAGTACAAAATTTCAAGTTACTTGGGTATAACAAATGTGGGAGTAAACGTAATTGTAAGTGTGGTTATATTTACAACATTCATTTGGGTGTATAGCTTCGGTAATTTATTAAACTAGATTTTAATATTTGTATTTATATTTCTTAACTTATTAAGCCATATATGTTGTTGTAGGCTATAGTTTCAGCATTTTAATTCAGGCAATGGCTAGAGGATGCATGATCTTAAGATTGACAAACTTCAAATACTATTCAAGCATGAGTATATTAATTATAATTAAGAATTAATTTAGTTAGTTCAATGATTTTTGGAGTTCATTGAAGTATTTATTGAGTAGTGAGTTAGAATTCAGTAAAATATTCAGTGTGTGAAAGATCGAATAGTTGCTGATCAAGGGAATATTGATTGAGTAAACTTAATCAGTAAATTAATGAGCTTTGTTGTCAGTTATGTAAATTTCTGTTAAAAGCTCTTAGTGTCTTAGTCCTACAGTAATTTGAGAGCTCATGTTGAAACATTTTTTTGTAAACCTAGGCCTATAATCTTATCAAAATCAGTGTAGCATTTAGTGAGTATTATTTAAGAAATAAATAAATTTGTTACGTGGACTGGACTTAGCATTATTTTTACCAGATAATCTAAAAGAATTTGCCTGACATCTGAATACATTATAACAAGATCATATGTTTCTGAGGGATTTACCAATCTCTAAGAAATTCAGTTCATGTTTGCTATATAATATTGCCTGAACAACCAGTATATTACATATGTAAATAGAGGTGTTTAAATTTGGACTCTAAATGTACAATAATTTATTTACATCTACATGCATAATGCAAATGTACAATAAAAGTCTCAGTGTATTCTTGTATTAAAAATCCTATACAAACATGCTAAAATTTTGACAGTTTATTTCATATCCCAAAATATTTTAAATTATGCTTTTGTAAATTTTTGTTGTGCAGTGATATAAAATATGTATAGGTTAATTTTGTTACTGTGTTTTTAAGTTTAGTTCTTAAGTTTGATATGGTTTCTGTGGTTGATAAATGCAGTTAGGTCAATAAATAAACTCCCCAGTGAGTTTTTACACTTCTATCTGTTTGTGGTTTTAGCGGATGGAACATGCCTCAAGGGCCACACTGTTATCTTGACCACAGGAACATTTCTACGAGGAATGATCAACATAGGTTTAAATTCATACCCTGCCGGTCGTCTTGGCGATCAGCCTACGGTAGGGTTAGCAAAAACCTTGGAGAATGTTGGATTCAAAATGGGAAGATTAAAAACTGGTGAGTTTTGTTATCTTAATATAATGTTATACTTGTATTTCTTTTATCCAGTTGTCTGTCTGTCTATAAACAAGCCCCCAGTGCCACAATGGTATGTCTGCAGACTGCTATAAGTCAAGGTTTGATACCCCTTGTGAGCGGAGCACAAATAGTCATTTTTGTAACTTTTTGCTTAATAACAAACAACTGTCTATGAACAAATAGCCAGATATAGCTACAGGGATGAATGAGGTATAATTTATAAGATGATTCTCCCTGTATTCATTTCTGGTACAATGGTAAGTCTAAGGATTTACAATGCTAAAATCAGGGGTTCAATTCCTCTTGGTAGACTCAGCAGATGGCTCAGTGTGGCTTTGCTATAAGAAAATACATTGAAACACGCACACTGTTGAGCTTCGTTTTCAGTTTCAAAGCATTCTCTTATGGGCTTGTATTTTATATATCTTTTTTAGTGTGTCTGCCAAAGAGATTGTATACCACTAGCCCTGAGGCAAATCTCACCCAGTTTCATGTAATTTTAAGTGAATTGCAGAGCTGCACAATGATGTCATCGTAAGATAAAAGTGTACATATGTGTATATGTATGTATATATATATTAAACCAGATTTTTTTCTGTTTCAAAATATGAAAAGGATTGTAAATGACTTCCAGTTTTACTTATCATTGAGTTTTTTTCATTTTACTTAAATTGGTTACAAATTACATTAGAGGATCTCGTGTAAGTGGATCATAAATAGATACTGAATTTGATGTTTCCACAGGAGCAGATCTTTCTGTCATCTTTTAATTAAAGCTTTTGGTTACAAATGTTCAAACTTTTCTAGGTACTCCTCCTCGGGTGGATATAAAGACAGTAGACTTATCTCAGTTTACAATTACAGAAGGAGACAATCCTACACAACCATTTTCTTTTATTCATGACAAAGTCTGGATCAAGGTAAAAATGCCTTAAATAATATTTTTTATAATTTCAGTTTAGAACATCAAAACATTTATACTAACTAATCACAAGAATTGTATTTAAAATTTTTCTTTGAATGCTACATAGTTAAAGTTTCATGCTACATAATTTTAAAAAAATAACTGGAATGCCACTATGTAAGTCATGTTTTAGAAAAATTGTGGATACTTTTCAAGTTTTAGATGAGCCTTAAAATGTTGAATGTGCTTGTTTTTCAAGGTATTCAGCTAGTTTTAGAAAGACTAATTTATTCTTTATTTTTAAGGAAAATGTTCATTCATAAAAGCTTGATTTCTAATTTACTACACAAGGATTTTCCTCATTTATACATGTATTATGATTGTACAGGTTAGATTGCCATGCAGTTGTAATTGTTTCTGAACTTGTCAACTTAAATAATTTTATCAAAGCAAATACATCATGGTGAATCACTTATAAAAATTGAGACAAACAATGATAATTCTGATATGATATGATTCTCATGTAATAATTTTTCTCAGTTATTATTTCCCTCTATATTTGCAATTTTCACTCGCAACTAGTATTGGTACTCACACCTACCTCTGGTGATTATGCAGTTGTGGGGATACTCTTCTTGTGGAGGCATTTACCACCTGTTATAAAGTCTAAAATTTCTCATTTTTTGGTTCCTAGTGCCACATTTATTGGCTTTGGGGAGGTAGGCATTCAGTTTAGATTAATCCTACTACAACTCTTTGCTTATCCTTCTATGTGCCTTCTCATCCAACTTTTATCTAATTTGCTCAATTTTGTATCCTTCTTATTGCACTTTTGTTGCAGTTCAACTTTGATTTCAAGTCCTTCTCCTCTTCCTTTGTTACTGTTTACTCTTCCTCAGTTCCTCAGTTATCTCCCTCAGTTGCTGATGCATCATCTCACAGTTGCCACACTGGTTTCTTGCATGGTTTTGTCCAATCCTTTGTAGCATAATACAGACTATCTATATGTGTAGCTTCCATTCTTTCCCATTCACTACATACTTCCTTCCCAACAGTGTATCAGAGAAATTGGCATGCTCCTTCACTGTGGTCTGTGTAATCCTCTCTTCAAGAGAAATATTTACATTTTTTTGTTATATACAAAGACTGTTCTTATTTCATAAATATTCTCTTGCATTCTACACCAACATTTACAGTTTTTTTTTGTCTGTTTCTCTTACAGTAGGGACTCCTTCTTGACAGGATCCCTTGACTTTGTGTTGCCTGAGGTCCTTATTTCCTAAACTATCTGTATATTGACACAATGGATTTTGTTTTTCTTCCCTCTTCCTACTAGTCAGTTTGCATTCTTGTACATCTCATCTCTACTCAGCACCCATAGGCTTAGTAGGTCAAATTCAAATTCTGCTTTTATAACAAGCTACACCTTTCGTGTTCATTTGTACATCAGTATTTGCACCAGTAAAGTCTTCTTCCCTTTCAAAGTACTTCTTTGACAAATTGGCATGATAGACCTCAGTCATCGCTTCTACTTCCACATTATAGTACATTTTTTTGACCGTTTTCTTTACTGTGAAAGGTTCTTTCCACTTTTGGATAAGATTGTTGTTGTCTGTGGGTAGCAGAACTAAAACCGTCTGTCCAACCCTGAAATGTTGATCCTTGGTCCTGTTAATATAGAATTGTTTCTGATTGTCTTTGGATTTGACTTCCCTAGTAAAACCGTTTTGCTAGGTCAAGTTCAGTACTTCTTTCTAGTCTTCAGTTCTGTAAGTTTCTTCTTTCTCTGTCTTGTGCTTGACTTTTTTGCATTCAAGTGTCTTTCTTTTGCACTTCCTTCAGCTGCTGTGAAACTACATTTGAGTGATCACTTCAAGACTTTAAAAGGTTTGGTATCCTGCTTGCTTATTTTCCTTTGAGCTTTTATGATGAATATAATTGCATTGGCAGTTTTTTTTTTGTCTAATTCCTGTAAATATTTACTACCTGCCAATTCTTTTTTTATCTTTTACTTTATCCAGACTATTCCTTGTTATGTTCTGCTGATTTCCTCCATTTTGGCCCTTACTGGAACAGCAGCTTATGCCCTTATCTCCCTCTTGATCTCTCTTCTGACATCTTCAATTGGAGATTTTTCATTTCAACATTACCTTAATGTGTGACATTTGTCTGGTTTCATACTTTAGCTTGGGGACTCAACTCTCATGTGGAGGTTTTCTTTGCCTGTAGCATTTGCCTTTTCTACTTTTACCAGAAGAGTTGGTCTTATTTTAGAATTTGGTCTGTTTGCTTGGTTTCTGACTGTCCCGTCTCTGTTCCTCATGTGTCTTTGTTCTTCATTTGTTTTGTTGATCAAGGTTTGTTTGTTACAATTGTTACTCTTTATAGAGTTATCCTGTTGAATACCTTCAATTATCCCATTTTTACTTCCCTCTCTTTCTGTTCCTTTTGTGTGGGCCATCTGCTACTCTCCTTTGGACTTCTATGCTGTCCTTCAAGCCATGTCTGATTTTCCCTTTTAAGCCATTGTAGTGTATTCTTTGTACTATATTTTACTTGGACCTATTTCATTTTTCTGGCATGTGGTTGTCATCATTCTAACATTTATACTCTCAGTGTTTCCTGTATCCTTTACCATTCCGTGTACATTATCCACTGTCTGGATTGGACTCTCACCTTCTCTGGACATCTTCTTCCTGAGAAGGTTGTTTAGTCTTTTATCCTAATTCCTTACCCTCCTCTTCCCACCTCTATGCCCATTCAAATCCAAATCACACATTTTTACCAGTTAATTCCCTGCTCTGTTTTTGGCTTGTATTGTTTCCTTTTGTGGTTCTTAGTTCTGTCTATTTGTTCCATGCATTCCCTTTGTTTCCTGCAGTCTTTTTTCTCTTAACTTCACTAGTTGGATTCACCAACTTGTGCAACTGGCATTTTCTGACTTGTCCATGGCAGATCATCATCTGCATATTGTTTTTTCACACCAAATATGTCATCTAAATATGTATCAGATTGCTCAACACTGCTGTCTTTCAGCAGAGGTCATTTAGGCTAGTATGTGGACAACTCCAAATACATTTGTTGCTCTGTATCTATTGAACATAGCTGTCATCCCTCTGCAGGTATTGTCTTTTTCTTGTGGTAATTCTGCACACATCTGTTCTCCTTTGAATGGGGTAAGTCAGCATGTTATTACTATGTATTATGTATTTTATTTCATTGATATCCATCATATTTGAGGATCCCACCTGGTGGTGCTTGTTGCCTTATCAGATATACTGAATATTATATCTTAGTATTAAATCTGTATCCTTCTATAACAGTCTCTGTGGAGATGGTGTTTTTTATGTAAGACCAACAGGCACTTATACAGTGGTGTGAGTGTGTATAGATATGCATATTTTATATTATCATTGTATCATATGTAACAGACTGTCACACTTGGAATTCATGAGTAAAACAGATTGATATTTTTGCCCATTCTCATATGTGTGATACTTAGAGTCAAGATCTTTCTGCTTTTCAAAGTAGGGGATCACAGATATCTATTGCACTGTCTCCAGTGTGTCCTTTCTATGGGCACCCCAACATACATCCCCCCCCTTCTTTTAATGGACTGCAGAAGTCCTTGCCAGTTCTGATTCCAACCTGCTGGAGTGGTGAATATAGAGAATTCCTCAGGAGTGCAGTTTATAACACAAACTTAAATAAAAATTCATAGATTATATGTACCCACTCATTGTTAAGAGGGGTATTGTTATACTTCTTGGTTGTGTAGTAACATGCTATTTTTAATCCAAGATTGACTTTCCCCAGATTGACTGAACTTGTTGATCACAAAATAAATTACAAACAAGATATAAAATGATTACTCGTATACAAGGAGGTTCCGCTAGATGGTTTATATCTGGACGGACTGCACTTGATATACTATGTAATATCCAAGGTGCTTCTACTGGATGTTTTTTACCTGGGTGGACTGTATTTGTTGATCTTACAAACTTATGAAAGGTGCTACCACTGATTTGTTTGCTTGCACAGATCACACTTGGCCTTTTCAGGTACATTTTACAGTCCTAGTCATGTATATGTATATCTGATTGTCAAACACATTCCTAAGTTCTTACTTTCAGTGTGTCAAATGCTCTTGCTTGTTCCATATGTAGACAACTTAGATACTGTTTGTTGTTCACAGGCATAACCTGTATTATGCATATTGTGCCATATATGTCTTACTGTATTCATTACTGGGCAAAGAGCATAGCATTTATAGAAGTAGTGCTATATTCCATAGATGTGTCTCCTTTTTTAATTATGGAACACCTATTCTTTGGTGACAGTTGTTATCTGCTTGTTTGACTGCTGTGGAGCCTTCACTCCCTCCATTGCAGTGTGAGATTCTAGCTTTGTGTGAGGAGAGGTAATACTATTTCATAAATTAACATTTTCTATCACTGAAGTGTATTTCTAATGTATAGTCACCTCCATTCATTCAGCTATCTTGAACTTGGTTTGTCCTCTTAAGCATAGAAGGAGACAGTTGTGCTAAGAGACTGTCTTGCTCTTATAGGTGGACAACCCGGCATGGCCAGGTTGTTAAGGCACTCGACTCATAATCTAAGGGTCTTAGGTTCGGTTCCCAGTCACACCAAATATGCTCACCCTTTATAATGTAACCGTCAATCCCACAATTCGTTGGTAAAAGAGTAGCCCAAGAGTTGGCAGTAGGTGGTGATGAGTAGCTGCTTTCCCTCTAGTCTTACACTGTTAAATTAGGGACAGCTAGTGCAGATAGCCCTCATGTAGCTTTGTGCAAAATTCAAAACAAACCAAAAACCAAACCTATAGGTGGAGAGTTGTTGCATGCTTATTTGCATATTACAGGTCTGCAGTACCACATCAAAATAAGTGAAGGTAGATGGTAGTTCCAAGACTAAAGGAGAAAAAATTATGCATGTATTGGGAATTAATATTTAACAATTATTATTATGTGAGGAGAGAGATAAATATATGTCAGAAATACTTTTTCATTTTAGGAAAACTGTAACTTTTTTCTCTCAAGTACTTGTAAATGTTGTTCATTTTTGATTGATGTATTGCTGATTAGCTTAAAAAACTGCATGTGTTAAAATAACAATAAAGGTATCGATTTTTACATTACTTGTATTTGGTTTCAGGTAATAATGACAATACTTAATGAAGATGCTTCAAATTGAACGCATTCAATTTTTTTGTTAGCTAGAATTTAGCTGTTGAAGTTAAATGTGATTTAAAGATATTATAAATATATAATTTTGGAAATAAAATAAGTTCATAGAAAATTATACCTTCAGCTGAAGAATCATACATGTAACTGAGGTCATCACGTTAGATAAAAAATGTTAATAAATAATGTCTAATACGAAATGAAATTATTCCATCACTGGTCAGAAGATGCTATGAATTTTTGGAAAACATGAAGTAAGGAAACAAAAAAATAGCTAATTTAAATATAATCTAAATGTAATGGAGAAATAAATATTTTCCCTTGAAATATGCATGTTTATAAGAAGAAGGAAAAAAAGATGGGATATACATCAGCATGTGCCAAATGCGTGAGGAAATTTATAACTAATTTAATGCAAACATTAGAAAATGTTACCACCTGTAATGTTTGATGTTAATTAATGCATACTTACAAAGCCATTTTGTGAAAAAAATTTAGTTTAAAAGCCATTTAAAAATTTTTTACGTGAATGTCACTAACTTAATTAGAGATTCCATACAATGTAATTGTTACTGTTGATGATTATTATTTATGGCTTACCTGGTTTTACTAGCCAGAAGAACAAGTTGGAACTTACCTAACTTTTACAACACCAGAGACAGAGAAAATAATCTTAGAAAATGTCCATCTTAGCCGTCATGTTAAAGAAGAAACTAGAGGACCTAGGTAAAAAAAAACTATTATCATAAGGTTGTGATATTTAAGACTACTCTAAGTATCATTATAGTTGGGACTTCTTATTTTAGATTAAGCAAAGAGTTTTGTCAGTATTATTTAAGTGGATAAAGTATGGTAGTCTATAATATTGCTGGAAAGTCATATCTAACTATAAAGTTTTATATATTTGTGAAATTGAATGTTATCATGACATTATATAGGAATAAATTATTTAAGTTTTATCTGTTATAACTTCTACGATTTTAACCTTTAGTTAATGGGATTAATTAGTCTTAGCATAAAATTTAGCTATAGTGAACTTTCCATATACATAGTACAGCTTAGCAATACTTGCAATAGTATTTAACAGTTTTAAATCCTCAGAATCATCATATAGTTAGAATTACATGAGTATACAGTTCAACAGGAGGCATGAATTTGTTTCCAATGAGAATAGTAGTTTTACCTAATATTTCCTGTAATTACAGATCTACTCAATAGTGGAGCTGGAAGGTGAATTCTATTAATCAGTATACTATAAATTACATAAATTAGTGCTGCATAAAATAATTCATTAATTAAAATTATGATTAAACCAATTATTACAAAAATAATCAACTAATCAAAATTAGTGTTTCTACTCTTTAGTACTTTTGCTTATTCCAACTATCCAAGTAATCATAATGTTGTCATGATTTCTCATTCTTGTTTTTTTTAACTGAAATTTGTTTGGCTTAATCAATTAACTAAATGAAATGAGTGCTTCTTGTTATTATTGTTTTTTGTTATTCCAACTATCCTGGTATTCAAAATACATAACTAACCACAATGATCCCTCTTCTTCATGTTTACCTTGTTTGGATTAACCGATAGATTAGATTTAACTTAATATATTGCTTACTGATTACAAGCTACAAACATAGCCAGTGTTAAATAGTGTAAGATTGCTTTAACAAAAAAAATTAATGTAAGTCAATATTTGTTATTCTGTATATATTCAAAAAATGTTTATTGCTCAATAACTTGCTCATTTAACTGTGTTTCTCGGAAAATACCTGACATGGATTAATTACAGTCTACCAGTATATAACACCTTTAAGTCATTAATATCTTTGTGTGATCAAGGCTCCTGCTGAATTACCTCTAGCTCTATCTAAATAGAAAGTACAGAAAAGGGAAAACAAAAGTTTGACTGTTGCTGTGTGGTACATAAGCACTTCCTAGTGCAGTAAACTTCTAAGTTATTTGATTTATTCATTTCTCAACATGACTGTTTTTCTAAGTTTTGTCTTGTGCATATAATATGTGAATGTATTAGTAATTTTTGTGTATTTTATCTAAATTTCCATTAATTGTTGTTGCCATAGTAGGGATTTAGAATTGAAAACCAAGAGTGCTCAGAAATTAAATTATTTCCATTTTCTCCACTTGTAATGAAAGACAAACATGGATGCCACTTTGTGAGAAAAAGAAAGATGAAAAACTATACAGAAATCAGCAAATCCAACATTAATGAATTTGTGGCTGGCCAATGCTGAAAAACCTTCATAACAAGCATAGTTTAATGTGAATTACATCCATTAACACTTCCTTTGATTTCACAAAGAGTCATTTAATGAATGTTGTCCCTAGACATTTAACTACATTAATGATAATTATCTGTGTGTCATTCAGATCGAATACTTAAACCATCTTTTGTTAGCACTAATATCTCTTCACTTTAATAGCTTATGATATTTTTATGCTGAAATTGTTAATTATTTATAAGTTTTTGCATAGATGATGAGACTTTAATAAAAGAAGCAACTCTAATTATAGTTTTTTTACCTTACTGTGATTTAAAATTTTTTACAATACTTTGATTTACAACTTATTAAACATTTTAATATTTGTAAAGGGGTCATTGTAAGTTTTCTGACCAAATATTTGTAATATTGCATTATGGTTTTGTAGAATTGGAGATAATTTGTTTTCATTGAATTAGATATTATCTGTCATACTCTGTGACAATAATTTTACTAGATTTATCACTTGAAATTTAAGGACAATTATTTTTATTGAAGAGTTATTTTTTTATTTCAGTAGAGTTTCTAGTGAGAATTTGTAGAAAGAAACTTATGGAACAGTGTTAATTGTATTTTTAGCTTTTTTCAGATTTTGTCCTAGCTTATGTACAGGATACATTTTCATTTATAACAGTTTAAGATTAAAAACATAACTTAATACTAATTTCTTGTTCCTGAAGGTATATATCATGTTAAACCAAGAATAGTTTGAAATTGTCTTTAAAAATAGCAAAAATAGTTTTAAAATAGCAAGATGTGTATCACAAGACTAACAGAATTGTTGAATACTAGCAATTAATTAGTCTGATGATTAATTGATTTGTTAAATTCTATTAGTCATCCCAGAATACTATATATGTACACCAAACTTCAGAATAACACTAATTTATACTTTTACATAAAGGAATACTTTTGTAACAGCTATACTCAGGAATATTGTATGAATGATTTTATTAAAGCTTCAGGAAAACTTTTCAGAATTTAATGATGTTTAATTTGTTTGTTTTTTTAGATATTGTCCATCTATAGAATCAAAATGCTTGAGATTTAGGAATCGATCTCATCAGATTTGGTTGGAACCTGAAGGTATTAATATAAACATTGTTTGAAGACTTGTATGAACTTTATTATGAAACTTTTTGAAAGTCAAGTGTTTAATTTTTAAAAGTTACATTAGCATTTGGTAGACATTTCCAATTTCTGTAAAGAAGGGGAAATTTATAAATAAATATTAAGGATTCTGGCTAATTTGCTCATTTTGTGGAATCACAGATATGAAGATTATACCATAAACATAACTTAGTTTTCTAAGTTCTGTCCTTATATAGGGTTAGATACTTGTCATGTGGTCATTATGCTAGAGGTGATATATCACATATTTCTAACAATATTGCCTAATATTTGAAATAGTATTTTATGTGATTCAAAACAAAAGGTATTTTTGAAGAACAGCTTTCAAGAATATGTGTTTGTGCAAGAAGTAATTTTACAATTTGTCATATTCTCAGAAATATGTGAAATTTTACTTTCAGTACAATGACCACATAACTTATCATTGTGTTTACAATGGTCAATTGCAATTTACCCCTGATGAAGGAAACTCCATTTTCCAAAAGCACTTGGTCTGTTGGGTTTCTTTTCTAATGTTAATTTTTACTGCCACTTCTATATATTTTCAAGTGTCATGATGAAGTATCTGTATCAGTTTTTTTATGTTATGATGTGGATTGTTTTTTAATTTTTGTGTGCTATCATTGTATTGTAAATATTTTGATTTTTGTTGCTGTGGTTTAGAAGTTTGGCTTGTTTTCACTTGAAATATACTATACTATTTAGTATAAAATTAAATGAATAATTTAAAGGACAAAAAATTAATGAAATAAACTACTACTTGGTGTCAAAAATATTCAGTTACTTTCAGAAAAAGTGTTTATGAACTAAATTTGTAAGGAATATTTTTAGTTTAAATAAACCAACTTTTAAAGTGTTATAAATGAAGAGTTTTTATCTCTCTGGTCTTGAGGGATGTCACTAACGTTGATTTTTTCATTCTCAAGTGGAATTATGTAACCAAATTTCATGAAACTTAGTACAAACCTATCAAATAGTATTTAGTTTCAGTAAAAAAAAATTCACATAATTTGATTGATTTTTTTATAATTTATTAGGTTCTGAAATTTCCAGAACTTTCTTGTTAAAAACTTTTGGATAACGTTAAAATTACTTTTTTTTCACCTTAGAAATTCAGTTGTTTAATAGTCAGTGATGTCGAGAAAACCCACTTGTAGAGAAATAGATATGTAAATACGGCTCATTTGGGTTGAGAAAATATTTTACATAGAGGAGCGAACAACGTTTCGACCTTCTTCGGTCATCGTCAGATTCACAAAGAAAGAAGGAGGTAACTGACCGGAAGCTGACCACATATTTGAAAGGGGTTATGTAACTGAATGTTGGAATGTAGAGGGCAGTGTTAGATGTTTGAATATATAATTTTATATTATTTATTTTATTATTTTTAATATTGATATAAAGGTGTTCCTTTGTATTGGTTTATTTTGGGTTTAAGTTGTTGTAATAAGGCTTCTTTAATTTTGTGTTTGTTTATGTTTGTTTCTTTATTTAGTATTTGAGTGTTTTCTATGGTTATGTAGTGTTTATTTGCCTTGCAGTGTTTGAAAATGTGTGAAGGTGACTTTTTATATTCTTTGAATCTGGTTTTCATTTTTCTACTTGTTTCTCCAATATAGAAATTGCGGCAGTTATCACATTGTATTTTATAAATAATGTCGGTGTGGTGTTTGTCAGTGTAGTTTTTACTTAGTATAGACCTCAGTTTTGTGCTTGGTTTTTGAATAAAATTGGTATTAACTGGAATGTCATATTTTGTTACTAGTTTTTGCCAAATGTTGGTTATTTTTCTGCTGATGTCGGGAATATATGGTATGCAGCAGTGTAGGGTTTTGTGATTCATTGGATATATTTATATAACTTTTGTTGGTTGATTTTGCTTTCTGTCTAGCTGTGTACGTATAATGTTTACTACGGTTTATGGAGGAAACTTTGTTGATGAAGTATTGTTTTATTTTGTCTAATACGTCGTTAATTTTATCTGTTGAGCATAGTTTTATGGCTATGTTTATTTGATTTCATAGTATGTTGAGTTTTTGTTTTGTTTCATGTGCTGAGTCCCAAGGAATGTATAGTCCAGTATGGGTATTTTTCGGTGTATTTCTGTTTTATATTGTGTGTCGGTTCTTGTAATTTTGAGGTTAAGAAATTATATTTGATTGCTTTCTTCCTGTTCACACGTGAAGTTAATGTTGGGATGTATAGAGTTAATGTGATTGAAAATATTAAGTGTGTGTGGTTGGAAAAATTAAGTCTGTGTTCTGTAGATCTGAATCCTGCAACCATGTCATCTACATATCTGTACCAGTATAGTGGTGGATGTAATGCTGTGTTAATTGCTTGTGTTTCAACTTGTGTCATAAAAATATTGGCTAGAACTGGTGATACTGGGTTGCCCATGCTTAGGCTATTTGTTTGTATATAGTTGTGGTTGTTGAACATGAAGTTTGTCTTCATCGTGGTGAATTCTATGAGGGTTACTAATTGGTTGCTGGGAATGTCTATAGATGGGTTAGGATATAGAGTTCTAAGGCTATCTTGCAGGCTTCAGTGGTTGGAACTTCTGTAAAGAGAGGATATAACATCAAAACTGGCCATTAAGGCTTTATGATTAAGTTGATTTAGATTAGACTTGAAATTAAATGAGTCTTTGATGAATGAGCTGGCTGATGTTACATATTTGGAGAATGCCCATGCTATGTATTTACCAAGATTGTAATTGAACGATTAATTTGTTGACATTATTGGTCATAATGGACAATCTGGTTTATGAGGTTTGGGGATGCCATATATTTGTGGTGTGCATGAGTCAGTTTTATGTTGGTAGGAATAAAGTGTTTGTGAAATTATGTTGGATTTTTTCATTTTTAATAGTTTTTTGTTTAGTTGCATTTCATGTGTCTTTGTTAATTTTGTGTGTATTGGTTTAAATTTGTTTGTGTCTGATAGGATGCTCTTCATAGGTTGTTTGCTTCTCTACGTAAAATATTTTCTCAACCCAAACGAGCCGTTTTTACATATATAGCCGTTTAATAGTGTTGATCAGAAAGTTCCATTTTATATATTCTGTCAGTTTCAACTTGATTGATAAGTTTATTTTAGTACATTATTTTTCTGTTTGCAGTTGTCACGATTTTTGGCTGTAAGTCACAAAAACAGCAAAACTGACAAAGATTTATTGGTGACTTCAAACATGATTTTTCACAGTTACTTTTGTCAAGCTGCATAACAGTATTTTTGATAATATAATAATATTCTTCTTGTGATCAAGTTAATTTCATAGTTTGTTTTCAGTGAATAATTAATTCATTTTTTGAATATGAGAAACATAATAATTAAGGATTTGAGTAAATTATATATTTAAAAACAGCTGGTATGGGTAGAGAAAGCACCAGTAGATGAGCAAACAACTTAATTTTTTCAATCACATTAACTCTATCTCAACATTAACTTCACATGTGAACAGGAAGAAAGCAATGAAATATCATTTCTTAACCTCAAATTTACAAGAACTGAAACACAATTTAAAACAGGAGTCCACTGAAAAATCACCCATACTGGACGATACATTCCTTGGGACTCGAAACATGAAACAAAACAAAAACTCAAGATACTAAGAAACCATAAACTATGCTCACAAGATAAAATTAATGATGAATTACACAAAATAAAACAACACTTCATCAGCATGAACAAGTTTCCTCCACAAACTGTAGAAAACATAATATGCACACACCTAGACAAAAAGTAAAATCAACTAACAAAAGTAAATATATCCCAAGATTTAAAAAATCACAAAACCATGTCTGGCTGGATACCACATATTCCCGATATCAGCAGAAAAATAACCAACATCTGACAAAAACTAACAACAAAATATCACATTCCAGTTAATACCAAATTTATTCAAAAACCAGGCACAAAAATAAGGTCTATACTATGTAAAAACTACACTGACAAACACCACACCAACATTATTTATAAAATACAATGTGATGACTGCCACAACTTCTATACTGGAGAAACAAGTTGAAAAATGGAAACCAGATTGGCAGAACATAAAAAGTCACCTTCACACGTTTTGGACACTGCAAATCAAATAAACACAACATAACTATAAAAAAACACCCAAATACTCAATAAAGAAACAAACAGAAACAAACACAAAATTAAAGAAGCCGTACTTATACAACAACTCAAGCCCAAAATAAACCATGACAAAGGAACACTTTTATACCTATATTAATAAATATATCCAACATCTAAGCACACCCTCTACATTCCTACACTGAATTATACAACTGCCTTCAAACATGTGGTAAGCTACCAGTCAATAACCCTTTCTTTCTTTGTGAACCTGATGATGACCAAGGAAGGTTGAAATATTGTTTGCTCCTCTACATAGTGCTTTCTCTACCCATACCAGCAGTTTTTAAATATATAATTTTCTCTACAGATGGGTTTTCTCATCATCACAAATTAAAGAGTTGAGTTATCAGAATTTTTTGTCTTTATCATACTCACACAAGAAAATATTTGTAGCTTTAAAACTGATACATTTAACATAAAAACATTTTCAGAAATAAAAAACAAATTACTACAAAAGCAGTTAGAATTTTCACAGATCTGTGGGTTGTTTCTAAATATTCTAAACTTTCCATGAAATTCCTTTGTTCATCCTTATTGCAGCAGTAGGTAATTATTTTCCAATAAAATTTTAAGATGTGGCTTACAATGTTTTATTTACTCTACATTAGCATAAGTAATTTATAATCTTTGTCTAAATATATGTTAGCATTGTCTGTATCTATTTTCAAAAATGTTCTTTATTTTAGTGATGATTTTGTTACAAATTACAGCTTTTACAGTAAGGAAAATTTGTTTTTAAAACAGATACAACATTTCGATTAATATTGGTATCATTTTCAAGTCCACAAGTTTTAGCAGTAAAGAAGGTTTTAGTATTTAGACCTATATTCAACAACCTAAAAATTTATTTAAATTTTGGAATTAATAGTGACTGGAAAATAAAAATTCTAAAGGAATTTTGGAGTTAAAAATTGTTAAAATAGGGATAGAACTATTTTTTGCTTTACATTTTGAAATGCTTTAAGCATATGTGCACTTCTCCACAGGAAAAGTGTTCTGTGGTCCAGGTATGGTTAAGACAAACTTAGGGTATTTTTGAGAACTTGCACTTTGAATAGCCCCAGATGCTCTTATTTTTTCTCTTTTGACCACATTATGACACTTGTATAAGATATTTATTTTTGTGGATTTCTCTTCAGAGAGTTATCATATATGGGTGAATATCCAAAACAATCTTTTATCTAACTTTTTAAATTAAAACAGAATGTTGATTCCCCCTTCTAGGATTTTTTTCAGTTTATTAAAAATATTCTCATTAAATATTTAATGTGTGTTTACCATATTGCATCGTATTATGTGATTTTACATTTTATATCCCTGTTCCTGTACCAAGTGTTGAGAACTAATCAGAAAAATAGTGACATCACTAATTATCTCTCCGTGCTACTGAGGGACCCTAGCAGTAATTAGTAGAATAAATTGTAGTATTAATAGTATTAATACTGTTATTCACAAATTATTTTGTGAATTTTATATTATTAGAAACCTTGTAACCAACAAATTCATGAATTCATAAACAGATTAGAGAATAAATGATTGAGAAAAATATGTTTAAAACATTGGTGTGATCCATGGATCTCACTGGTAATTCTAAAATTAATTTATTTTCTTGAGAAATTTGTTAAATGTTCCTCAATGTTATACAAAATCTTAAAATGACAAAACATTCTTTCTCTCTCTTTTTATTTTTCTGAATAAAATTTCATCAATTTTTTTAAAAATAGTCTTTACTTAGCATATGAGTGCACGTATGAAATAAAAAGTAATTTTCTTCTTTTGTCAAATGACATTCACATCCTTTTATCTCTTAGTATTTTGTCCAGTAGATGTTTTATTTTATAACGTACTTATCACTTGCTTTATTGGGATGGTTACTGGTTATTTGCCAGCAGGATGAATGCTTGTTCTGTTTAATTCATTTCTTTTTTTCCTTTGGACACTTATTTTTTTTCAAAATCAGATATTGTAACTTAAATTTTAGCTAAGTATAAGATATTTTTACAGTTATAAACATATCTGTAATTCTCTTATTCTGTAACAAAAAAAAATCCTCTTGAGCAAATAATCAATACAACCACATTGTCTTGCATTTATACATCTATAAGTAAATGGATGTTACCTGGAAATATAAAAATGTAGTTTGTTAATGTCTCAATATGATGTTTTTGCCAGGGTTAAACAGTGATTTATTGTACCCAAATGGTTTATCATGTACATTACCAGCTGAAGTACAGCTCCAAATGTTGAAAAGTCTGCCTGGCATGGAAAATGTCACCATGGTTAGACCTGGTAAAGTAAACATTGTCTCAGTCATTTGGTATATTATGTTTGTTTTGTTTGTATGGAAATGATTAAAATATTTATACATTTTATTATAAGCAGGATTTTAGTTTTTTAATTATTTCATTAATTTATTAAGAGTAGTCTTTGTTAATTAAAGAAAAGTAAGTGTGTTACTAATAGTTTTGTTTTTAATTGTATAAATATTATTTATAAAAGGTAATTTTAAGATTTAAAAAAAAAATTTCATATCCATTATGTAACATTTTGAAGATATTAAACAAATCAGTGTTTAAAATTTAATAACAAGAAGATACAGCAAAAATATTTATGCACAATAATTTGACTTTTTGTTAGGGAATTTATCTTTACTTGGTTCTAGATGTTTTGATGTACACTAGTAAGAAACAGCATATGGATAATTACATTCTAAATGGATGATAGTTTTTTGCCAAATAAAAACCTATAATTTAAGATGAACAGAAACATTATAAAAAAATTCAGTAATTGTGGTTTTTTGTAGATGAACTCCTTGGAACTTTACAGAAGTGAAAGTTGAAAAGTTTTTTTCATTTATTGTTGTGAAGTATATAAAATAAACATTGAAAAATGACACAATATTAATTCCAAGAATGCGATTGTACTTGGAGTATCATAGCTCTGTGGCTTCATGCTGTGGATTCATAACTTCATATTGTAAGTTTGAGACTGGCCTACATTATACTATTGTGCTCTTGAGCAAGCTACTTTATCCCACTTCTTCAAATCTACTGAGCTTTATTACTACCTAACTGTTGGCTGGAGATCAAGTTGTGGTGGACTGGCATTTTGTTCAGGGAGAGTGGGTCATCATTCTCATCAGCTTTTGTTATTGTAAATGGATTTTAAAAGCACCATTTTTTAGCTGTTTGGGGCACAGAATAAGGTATAACTTTTAAACTTTTTTAAAGAATGAGAAGTATTAGCATAATTAACCTAAAAATTACTTTTGTGTTTTGTATCACAGAATTATACAAAAAAGACTTAAGTTCATGTAGCAGTAATAGTTATCCTTTAAAGTTTAGCAATACTCTTCACAGTTGTAAGTAATAATATTAAATTTCCCCATTACTTTGTGCAGTCAAGTTCTCTTGAATTAGAGCAGTGAATTCTGTAGTTTTCTAACATTTAAACTCATTATCATTCTATCAACCTTCTGGGGTTTCTGTTTCTTTGCTACTGTAGGTTTTCTGTGTTCTGTATTTCTTCTTCTGCATGTTTATAGGTCAATTTTAGCCACCTGTGTGTCCTTTGACATATTTAGTTATAAAAACAAGTATAGCTTGGCACAACTTCCATTACTATCTTATAGTATTTGTGAATTTACTCAAGATTAAGTGCAGAGCATGGTAACAAGTGTAGGTGAAGTTCTACTGTAATTGGAGCTGTAATACATTTTGTAAACTATTATAGTATAGTATCTGCCAGTAATACTGTGTATTTCTTTTTTTAAATTTTTTTAATTATTTTTTGGAAAATAATATGCTACTTGTTCATTCCATTTATTTGTGAATTTCCCTTCATAAAATACTAAATTTGTTGTTGTTTGAATTACAGTCACATTTATTTCCGTGTAATTTTCGTGTACAATAAGTTACAGAAATCTTTCTCAAATTGTGTTATTTCTATGAAGAAGCAATTTGTTAGTTGGGCCTAAGTTTAATGTATTAAAATGAATCTTTGCCAAACTAGTTATTATTAAAGCCAAGTAGAACTGAACAAAAATAAAGAGTGCCTGGATTTTAAATATTAGCTTGCTTTCTTTATGTAGTGTGGACGGTGTCACTTTGTGACCTCTGCTCCCTGACAGCATTGATCAGCTATCAGTTTTAGTTAATAGGGGTAGAAATATTCTACATTTTTAGCAGGAAACATGTCCTGCTGCACAGTGACACTTGCCGAACGTTTGACATTTTAGCAGGACACCTCAAAATTGTCACCAGACATTACCGAAAACAAGAAATCAAGTAGAGACAATTATTATATAAAACAGAATCATTTTATTTATGGCACTGAAACATTATATCAAAGCAAGTGACAACAAGCTTTGTATCCATTAAAAATGACACATCAATCAAATTCATAGATTTAGTGATCCAGCACTAAGACATCAGCTGATGTAGACTCTATATCTCTAATGTCTCTACATGTGTGAGTTTCACATGGACTCACAAATCGTCTAGTTTTTTTACTGTCCTTCCACCAGGATTCTACAAACTTGCACAGTAATTCTGTGCTTGCAAGATCACAGGTCTTATTCTTAGCTAATTTTATTGTCATCAAGTCATTAAGAGAATCATTTATTAGTTTGGACTACCAGTCATCCTTAATAACTGCTGTCTGGGAAAATCCATGTTCTGGTTCAGCAGATGACATGGAAATCAACTGCATGAGGCATACCAAGGCCAACACTGTTGATCCAGGGGAAGGTTTACCATCCTCAACAGTAATTTGACTTAACATGTGGGCCCACAATCCACTTGCACTACTAGCCAGGGACTCATCTGATTTGGCAAATCTTATGGCTTTGAGCAGTGTCTCATGTAAGTCAGCTTGGCAAATATCAGCTGCAATATTGAAACCATTAGCTTCTAGCAGAGCACCAAAGGGGTCCAATAGTGTCTGGAGTTCATTATGGCCATAAGATGACAATGCTTCCTTGCTTGTAGGCCAGTTGCTTGGTTCAAAAATTTGAAAGACACCAATAAAATCCTTATCAAATTCTTCAAATCTCTCATTCAGATATGTGACAATTTTACCAATGAAGATGGTAGTTTCTTCAGCCATGAATTGAGCAACTATCTCTTTTGTGGCACTTTTTGAGCCTCTGGCCCTTGTCTGACCACTAATAGCAATCACCTTTCCTCTAAGTAACTACCTGCCAGTTTGTTCACATGTTATGAGCTCTTTAACAATTTTGTGGGATCTCTCAACATGATTCAGATTGCCCAGCTTCTCTTTGCAAACAGCAAGTTTGTCAGAAACAATGTTCACAGTAGCAGAATTGTCTTGAATTTTGAGACTAAGAGATGTCAAAACAGGCAGAATTGCCAAGATTATGTCCATGTACAGGATGAATTTAAGGCTTGTCAAAGTACTGTATAATCCTGCAGCTTTCTGTTCACGTTCCCCTTTGTCATGCTTGATACAAATGATACAAATCTCCGCTAAAGCTGGCCAGTTATGAGAAACTGACTCCAGAGCATGCTCTTTGTAGACCACCCACCAGGTTCCTGTCCCTTTTGTTGGCTTTCTAACAACAATGTTGTTGGCTTTACCAGCTTCTTTGAGGCCAACCCAGTTCTGTGGCGAATTGTCATGAAACTTCCATAGGTTTTCTAAAAAGGTTTGGATACTATCAAGATAAGGGATGTTCTTGATAGTCTTCTTAATTGCAAGTTTCAATCTGTGACTAACACAGTGGATCCCTATCAAATAAGGGTTTTGTGCCTTCAATCTGTTGATAAGTCCTTTATTTGTGCCAAAATTGACAGCTGCCCCATCAGCTGTCAGGCATACAATTGATTCAAGACAGTCGGGAAACTTGCCATATATGGACAATGCTGCAAGTACAAAAATTTAGTACCTAATATTAGTTAATTTTTGTTTAAAAAAAAAAAATGTAAATTTGTACTTTGGAAAATTCAATTGCTCCATTATCTATTACACTAGTTGTGCTAGGTTAAGCTCCAATTCTGTCAGTGGTAAATACATGGTTCTTCTTAGTTTAAATCAATTGAAAAATACTTGAGTTTTCACTGCTGTATACTAATAATGGAATGACTATGTAAACCTGAATTAAAACACAAATGTACATGAAATATTGTCCATTTTAATTTTTCTTAATAAGGAATTCAGGATAAATCCAGAAAATTCTCATCCCAGGTAATTAAGAAACCTTTACCTGAACTAAGTGCCTGTAGCAAGTGTTCTGAATCAGCCTTCTCAACTGACTGCAGACACAGGAAGTGGGTTACTGGGTAACAGTCACTATCATAGTATCTTACATTGATTATCTCTTGCTCAATGTTGGTAGTATCTGTTGATCCGTCAGTCATAATGCCAAAGAATAATAAGGTGTGCAGACGAGATTGGACATTAATTCTAATTGTTTCTACAATATACTTCGTAAAGATAACTGCTTGTTTGTTATTGGCATAATGTTCTGTTAAGTTCATTCCAAAGTTGTACTCCTGCAGCAACAGAAGCTCTTGAAAATTGCTGAATGGTTTGGCATTCAAAGCCATATAAAGGGCAGTCCTGAACAGCACAAGCAAACAATCTTTCTCAGTGTAGTTAAGTTTGCTCAATTCTTTCTTCATGGGAGTTAAATCGGGTGTTTCTTTTGCTGTCTTAGCTTGACAACTTAGACTGTGGGTGCGACTGTTTTCATGCTCCTTAACAGCACTTGCTTTCAGATTGGAAGACCCTGTTATGAAGGTGTTCTTCTGCCTTCCACTACTTTGGTCATATTCCTGACAAATTGAGCAAACATCAGTCCAGTAGCATTATTATACTCCAGCCATATAAAGGGCAGTCCTGAACAGCACAAGCAAACAATCTTTCTCAGTGTAGTTAAGTTTGCTCAATTCTTTCTTCATGGGAGTTAAATCGGGTGTTTCTTTTGCTGTCTTAGCTTGACAACTTAGACTGTGGGTGCGACTGTTTTCATGCTCCTTAACAGCACTTGCTTTCAGATTGGAAGATCCTGTTATGAAGGTGTTCTTCTGCCTTCCACTACTTTGGTCATATTCCTGACAAATTGAGCAAACATCAGTCCAGTAGCATTATTATACTCCAGCCATGGTCGGTTTCTATTCCATTCATCCTGGAAACAACGAGTAGGCTTAGCGCCAGTACTAGCAGTAACAGTTTTTGCTTTAACATTTGGGCTTGGGTCAACAAGCATGGGTTTTTTTCACTCAGGGTTCCATAGTATTGTCTTTAGTCTTGCTTGTGAAGCGAAACTGAAATAGATCATGAGACTTTCCCGTTTTTTTACTATCAGATGCCATGGTCAGATCGTCGTGAATGTTTGGCAGTCATGTGACTATCCAGGGCGACACGGATAAAGCGACCTAAAAAGCGCATTTTGTGAGCGTTCACAACCGTTTTTTAAAATTTGCTTTTTTTTTGTCGTAAATTAAATCTTTGGGCTGTGCATAAACAGCTTTTGCCTCACTTATTTTTGAGGGGGCGATGTATTTGTGTCTGATATGTTAGGAATATGACTACTGGTTACGATGTCCAGTGAGAGATGGGAAAGTGCCAGTCAAATTTGATTTTTTAACGGACATGTCCGGCTTTAAATAGAAAATTTCAAACCCTGAGTTAATGTCTAAGTTCAACCATCAAAGGATATTCCAGTTTTAACTTGTATTAATCCAATGTCAAAATATGCTGAAATAACCTTGTGACTGGAAGATTTCATCTTCAAAATGAGTAAAGGGCTAAAGTGGATCATACAAGATAATTATTGACATACTGAACCACATATTGCTGTCATTACAGTATAGAAACAAAATAATCAATAATCTGGAATAATTCTGTTTTACTGGAGCTCATTCAGTCATTAATTTGCTATACTTTATAATAGTTTAAATAAGAGATCAAGATATCTTGCATTCTAAGAAACAGAACTTGTCAGCCTAAACTTATGAGTAGAACTTTTAAATAAATACTGTAATTTTTCAGCAACTGTTTATTTATTTCTACTTATTTTAACCAAACTTTTCTTCAAATTAGATTTTATGATATATTTTTGGAACATGCATGCACAACTAGATTTTAAAAAAACATTAAGAAAATTTCTTGGAACAAGATTAGTGTCTTGAATTTGAATTCAGTGTTAATACTGTACTGATCAGTGGTTCTGAGCATTGGTAGATATGTATTGTTTGTGGGCCCATTTTATATTTTAAACTTATAAGTAAAACACTGTTCAGGCCAAGTGGTTGAGGCACTCAACTGATAATCTGGGGGTCACCGGTTTGAGTTCCCATCACACCAAACATGTTCGCCCTTTCAGTCGTGGGGGTGTTATAATATGACAGTCAATCTGACTATTCATTAGTAAAAGAGTAGCCCATGAGTTGGTGGTGGGTGGTGATGACTAGTTGCCTTCCCTCTAGTCTGACACTGCTAAATTATGGATGGCTAGCACAGATAGCCCTCATGTAGCTTTGCTCGAAATTCAAAAACAAACAAATAAAACATTGTTCAACCCTTTATGTCCTATTGATTAAGGCTGGTAAAGTATTAAGTAGATGTATGTGTGTGTTAAACATATTTTTAACAATAAGCTACCAGTAAAATACTGTGGAATTTGAATATGACTTCATTCTTGTTTTTATTGTGATGTCTGGTGTGTATGGTCTGTTATAATTTAGTTCAACAGATTGGTGTGTATTAGCAATGAATACAACAAATGCAGTATGATAATCTTTAATACATTATGGCAAATTGAAAATTGCAAAGTAGTTGTGTATACTAAATTTTTCAAAACCTGTTTTTATGTACTTTAGTAAATTTAGGTTCTGCTTAAAGCACTAAACAGTTTGTTGAACAGAATTGAAAGATCTTTGTAAATACAATAATCTAGATTAAATGCTTGTATATGTTATGTAGGTTATGGTGTGGAATATGATTACATTGACCCTCGACAACTAAAACCAACCCTTGAAACTCTAAAAATCAGCAACTTGTTTTTTGCTGGCCAAATTAATGGAACAACGGGATATGAAGAAGCTGCTGCACAGGTGTGGTTCTTGTTATTGTTACATACACACTCACACTGGCCAATAAAACTAGAAACCTCTTAAATCTCCAGTATTGTGTTGGTCACCACATGTAACTAATGACAGCTCAAATGAACTGTGGCATGAAGTTCTTGAGGTGTTGGAGGTCAAACAAATCCATTTTACCACGTTTCTCCAGCAGTCCAATCTCCTTCATGTTCTTTATTTCATTTTCCAATGCATCCTACAATTTTTTATTGAGGCTAACATCTGATGACTATAGTTACAGAGGAGATGTTAAAGTTCTGTGACAGTTTCTTCAAACCAATCATGCAAACATCAAGCTGTTTAGATTATAGAATTGCCATCCTGGAAGTATCCATAACTATTGGGTTAGAAGTGAAGCACCACTTATTGTACTTGTTAAAATCCAGATATTCCTGGGACGTTACTTATTTCTCCAGTTATATCAGAAGACCTGTTCCATGCCTGTTAAACATTCCCCACATAATTATTCTACTGCCATTAGCCTGAAAATAGTCATGATACATGAAGAGTTTCTATTTTTGTGGACAGTGTGTGTGTATATATATATATATATAGAAATGTATTAATCTTCATTGTTAAACGCCTTGGATGCACCTCAAATGAAATTTTTAGTTGTCACTGTTATTTATTCATGACCTTGCAAAACAGTAGTTGTAGGAAGCAAAGAAAGGAATATTATTTTTCTATCTTGATATGATTGTTACTGTTTATTATATTGTCAAAATATGCATACTTATTACCTACTCATTCAACACTTGTGGGTTATGCAGTTATATAACAAGATCTTTCAAATTCTTTCAAATCCATACCAGTAATTTGAGGCAAACATTGAATAGCAAGATTCACTGCCAAAGGTGCTAATTTACTGACTGTTATTAAACACATTTTCCATGCTTAAGAAGTGCTTTAGCTTCCTTTTACAGTTATAATAAGTGGCTCATGAAAAACAGCCTTCACATGAAGTTCCTCATAAAGGAACCCTCAGTGCAAAATGGATATGCTGGCTTGAAGTTCTAAACTATCATTAAAAAGTTCTTAGTAATGGATTGAAACCAAAGCATTCACTTTTTTTTTTATAATGTTTCAAACGTGACATGGCTCAAGGAGTGAATAACTTTAGCAGTCATGGCTCATGCTAATATTCTATATTATAGCATTCCAGAGGTAATCTATTTTCTTGACACATTAGTTGTACATGAATAATCAAATTGAAGTATTTCAAATGCTCATTTCACCAGTTCTTCCAATAGCCATTCTTTGTTGAAGGTTTGTGAACTATTTTGCTCAGGACATTTTTGCTTTATTAAATTGTTTCCCTACAATAAATGTTTTGATATAGGGTGTTCCAGATGTAGTTTCTTCTCCACACATAATGTTGTGACACATAAATTGAAAACAATTATATTCTTAGTAGCCTAAAGCTTGTTATAATAAATGTGGGTTAGCTATGATGTTGCCTTACCTACTTTAAAAAGTTTCTGTACATGCGGTAGTGGAAGTCACATTGTTAGAGCACTTTCAGCATCTTTATAAGTTTTAATAATCTGTAATTATGGACTTAGCCTAAGATGGAGTTTACCACCCAGTTATGGCTGCACTCTCAAGCAACTTGACTCCAGAGAGGTGACATCCATCGATGGCAGCAGCATCTATGGGCCTTGCATTCACTACCAGGAACTTTCAATCATTTTGTTTGTAATATTCACAATACATATTCATTCCACATAGTGGGTATCATGTTTTAGTGTCTTATTTTTCATTCTTAGTTTCAGAGAAAAAGTATGGGAAAATGTCTGGTGAAGACAAAGATGACGGTGCACAGGACAGGTAGAATATTCAGCACCTGTCCTGTGAAAGTGGGTTTTCTCGGGGCACTCCCATTCCCCCTCACAACAAATTCTGAGGCACTTAGATTTATAGATCGCAGCCACTCTGTGGTCATGATCACAGGATGTTCCACTGATTATCATGGGGTTGGTTTGCAGCTTGCTTCTTTTTTGTTGGCGGGTTCTTGACTTGTCTACTTCCATTTTGCCACCTTTGTTTTGCTCTGCATTCTCACTCGATATTTTCATACTGCTCTATCTCACTTCATTGCCTCAAACAAGCCAAATTAAAATACAAGAAAACTCCCATGTACAGATAAATAATCTTCCATGAGCGGGGACGAAGAGGAACTACAACGTTCTTGAACACCCCTGTTGGGGAGAGAATCCTGCAGACTTCTCTCTCTCTCTCTAAACTAAACCCCTGCCAAGGTTTTGTTTTGTAGTTATGAACTAATTTCAAGCTAAGTATTATTTCTTAAAAGACTTCGAAATTTAAAAAAAAAAAAATTAACATTAATGAAAGAAAAATTCTTAAAAGATGGGGGGAAGACAAATAAGTTAAAACATTTCGAAAGAAGTATAAAATCATAAATGATGTTAAAAATTAAAAGAAGTTTTGAAAATGAAGATTAAAAGCAATCAAATAAACAAGAGAATTAAAAACTTTGAAAGAAAATGTATCAAGTTTATAAATCAGTTTTTTAAAAGTATGATAATCACTTTGCTTTTAAGAGGAATGAAGATAAAAACTATTGTTAACATTCTGTTTAAAGAATAATACACGGGATAACTAGGCTACTGAACATAATTATAGAAGTTCACCTAAAGGATATGATTAAAATTGCATGTTAAATAAATTTCATTTTATTTTGTGAATTTAGAAGTTTTGCATATACAGTTTAAATTTGTAGATTTCTCAGAATACTGCTTTGAGAGATATCAACACTCAGGATTGGAACAGATACTAGATTAGAAAGAATGCATGTTAGAATAGAATAGAATATCTTTGTTGTAACTTCTGACCTGTAAACTCTTTGATCATAGTAAATCATGAGATTCACATGCCAAGTTGCTGCAAGCAGGCCTGTTAACAGTTAAAAGGCATGCTTATCTAGTATATTTAACTCTTAAACAGCAGGAATGTTGTAGGTAACAGTTTACCACAGACATAAAAAATTGGGGAAAAATTTTTCTTAAACATAATATTTAATATTTTTGTTATGAAGTTCGAACAAAATATGAAAGAAAATGAAAAGAAAAGCATAATAAAGACTCACTTATTACAAGTACAAATATTTTTTAAGGTACGAAAGTCATGAAAACATTCACCAATGCACAGTACTATTCTACAATCTTTACACCAGGTAGTCACAATCTTTCACTTCTTTTCTTTTTGTATTGTATACACATACGTGACATTGTCTTTGTCCACTTTTTCTATCTCCTGAGGATGGAATGCTTTCTAAAAAGTGCTGAGAAAATTCTTCTTTTTCAATAATTATCAGAAACAGTAAGGCTATGTTTTCCTAAGAAAGGTTTTGTTACCCTTCCATACCTTTCCAGTAATTGGTAAACTACATTGTAACTAAACTGCCTCAATGATGTCTTCTTGCCAGTTTTTACTAGATACATGTTGTCAGAATTCAAAATTGAGATATTAATTAGGTGAAAAAAAGAGCTTCTTCTACCACTTCATACATTTAGGGAGGCAATCAATTTGTCCAATTTGCATGTCACTTTTGTCAGTTAGCCTCATGTTGATAGCGTAATCTAAAACCATATCAGGTTTGGTCATTGGTTGCTTAGTTTTGTAATCACCCTTTCCACTATATTTCATTTCACTTTTATGTACTGTACTCAGCAGAGTTGCAGGACATTTGTCGTTCTCTTGAAGTGCTAAAATATTCCCTTGCTTCTTGGTCCCAACATCTCCCTTCTTCAGGCATGTTCTTCTGATTAGTTCTAACTATTTCACTAAACCAGTCTTATTTTTAAAGAGAAAGTTTCATAAGTCTGGATTTGTATAATATTTATCAGTATATATGATCTTTTCCAAGGTACTCTTTCATCAATTGCTTGACAACTGATCCTGAACATCCTAATTGGGGATCTTTGGGGACATTGCATCACTTGGAGAATAGATAATCATATCTATTACAATTTCAGTCTCACAATCATATTATACAAAGATCTTTATTCCAAATCTATGATGCTTACTTGGAATGTATTGCTTGAAAACAATGCAACACTTGAATCAAAGATTCATTGATAACTACTTTTCACAATGGAAAAAAGATTCCTTAGCATTATTCTTCACCATTGTAAACACTTTTCGAACTTTCCATATCAATTTTTTGCATTCGGTTCTTTGTTATTTGTAAAGTGCAAATATCTAAGAATTTCCCTGAATCAATCTCAAGTAATGTATTTTGAAAAAATTTGAGTTCCTATAAGGGGATCATTCTTCCAATAATCAATCAATACATGCTTTTTTACATATAGCATAAGAATCACTGGAGCAAAGAAAGTGTTCATTTTCTCAATAGTTGTATCTTCTTATTTTGTGAAGTAAAAGGAACATTACTTTCACTTTCTTCAGAATTCAAGGATTTACAAAACTCATCATATCTGTTTGTTTCTTGTACAGTATAATTCATTATACTTTGATCAAATACAACAGTAAAAAAATCATATTCTTTAGATTTATCTATGAGCCTAAATTTATTTATATATATATATTTGTGAGTCCAGCATTTCTACTATCAAAAGAATGAACAAATGGATCAAAATTGTGACACCTTACCTGTTTGGAACCAATGGATTTTATTTCACTTCTGGATTCTGATTCACTATTTAAATCACATTCAGAGCTTGAAACAATTGAATTTGATGATGATGAAAAATCTGAAAAGTTTTCTTCTTCTTTGGAATAATTATCATGTGCTAATGCTTCAGTTTCATCTTTTAATAAAAAAACCTTTTTCACTTCATTCTCTTAACTAATGCACTCTTCTTTTTCTATTCCATGATTTACACTGAGAAGTTTACTCAGATTCAATGCTCTGAATAGTTACAGTTGCTAACTAATATTTTTAGCCTGTATCATCAGTTGATGATAGCTGTACTGAGTTCACAGCATGAAATCATCAATTGATGATGGCTGCAGCTTAAGGGTTAAGTTTTATATGTGTGTATATATGTGTAGATATGTTACATGTAGTGTGATTAACACATAACATTATTTCGTGCTGTCACTTATCACTTCTTGGAAGATATATATATATGTATACAAGTGTGTGTGTATGTACAAATTCTGTGTCATATATACTTGTGATACTCTACATTTACTTCATGTCTCTTTATTTTTGCAGGGCATTGTTGCTGGCATCAATGCAGCCTGTAAAGTGCAGGATCAACCCCCTTTCATTGTTGACCGAACAGAAGGCTACATTGGTGTTTTGATAGATGACCTCACAACGCTGGGTACTAATGAACCATACAGAATGTTCACAAGTCGTTCAGAATTCCGTCTTTCTTTACGCCCTGATAATGCTGATCGTAGATTAACTGAGAGAGGTAAGTCACATAATGATATAAGGTCCAGAAATTCCTATAAAACTTTTAGCAAAATTTTAAAATATTTACATGTAAAGAAAAGGAGAAATATGACAAAAAATCTGTAAAGTAACAGGTTGTTTACTATTTTATGTTTTGTAAAGTTATTTTACAGTAAATATTTTGAATAGATGAATGTCACATTCATGGAATATAATTCATAATATGTATAGTTAGCATTATTTGCTTTTTAGCATGGTACTTTCAGTGAATGTTGGTCATGGAAAATAAATATGTACATAATAATTTTCATCAAAAAAGTAAGTTTATACACTAACGGATAAGATCATGATAACTTTATTACATTATATGTAGTTCTCAGAGGACATGACTAAAATATTTGTGAGTTTGCTAGATATGTATTTCTTTGTGGACATTTGTATTATTCTTTGATACAAAATTATCAGTGATGTCCACGAATTGCCTTTGAATGCTCATTTTCCTGAGTTGTTTATCTATCTCCCTAGATGCTACTTTCCTATTGAATATGTGGAAGTCATGGATACCTTTCTAACTTTTAATTTCCATTTAATTTAATTTGAGTTTGCTTACTGCTCCATTTCTCTAAGTATTATGTTGATAACGTAGGAATGCTACATTTTAACTGAATGTTGTATGGATAACCTTGAGTTGTTAAATTAGCTAGTTGATACATTTCCTTGGGAGTTGTATATCATTTATTAATATTATGATTCCTTGTGTGGTTTGTAGATTTCCTTAAGCTCTATTTTTTTCATGGATGTTAATAGTATCCTCTGAATGCCACATTTCTTTGTGTGACTTGTGATTTGTTTTATACCACTAATGTTATAATTTCATATTGCTATGCTTAGTTGTTAAATTGGCTAGTTGATACATTTCCTGGGAGCTATATATCATTTATTAATATTATGATTCCTTGTGTGGTTTGTAGATTTCCTTAAGTGCTATTTTTTCATGGATGTTAATAGTATTCTCTGAATGCCACATTTCTTTGTGTGACTTGTGAATTGTTTTATACCACTGGTATTATAATTTCAGATTGCTATGCTTAGTTGAATGAGTTGTTGTCTAAAATATTGTATAAATAAATAATTTATTTCCACACTTCACACATTTATCTATATTTTTAAGAATATCACGTAAATAGACTCTGAATCCTTCATTATCATAAGCACATGGATAGGATAGTCTGTGGGATGTATAGGGAGAAAATAATTAGATAGTGCCATGCAGGGGCAAGGGTTGAGGATACAAGTGATATAGTTTGCCCCTGATGAAGAAAGATCCACTTTTCAAAATCACTTAGGCTATAGAATTTTCATTTCTATCAGGTGATATAATTAAGATTTCTAGCAATGATGCAGCATTTGTTGTACACATAGAAAGAGACTAATGGTATAGGAAAGGGTATGTCAGAGGACCTTATTGATAAATACAGAAGGTTGATACAGATATTTAAAGTAAAAGATTGTAACTTAATTGTATGAGAGGTACTATTGAGACATAATTACAGGGTTAAATTTATAGGTAGATTGGTAAGGCTGAATGCCAATCTTGAATTGCTTAATATGTAAGTATGAGCAAATTGTCTGTTTAAACTTGAAAGATCAGTTTTGGGAGTGGATGATTTACATATAGATAGGGTAGAAAAGCTGGCTTGTTTGCTAGAGTCATTAACTCAGCTGTAGGGACAGCTTTAACCTAGGACTAGGCAATGTTGAGGTCCAGAATAAATTAAATACTGAGAAAATAAGATGCAGAGAAAAGTGAAGTGTGGAAATAAAGTATACAAGTAGTTTTAAGGATATGCTAAATTATTACTCTTGTAATGCTAGAAGTATAAGAAACAGAATAGATTATTTTAGAGCACTAGTTAAAACAAAATATTTTGATATAATGGGAATGATTAAAACTTGTTTAAATGTAGACACTTTCTATCCCAGAAATTTCTTGAAATACATAGTTGTAGGTTTTTAATAAGTATAGAGTATGAGAAAGAGAAGAGGGGAAGTAGTATGTATCTAAAATGTTCAAGTTGAGATAAAAGCTACTAGTAAGAAGATCAAACCCATTCAAGTTTTTGTTCACAGATATAAGGTGAGAAGGCTTTTCATTAGAATGTGTTGCAGACCACCAGATGAAATGAATAACATTAATGAGAAACTCTTCAATTAAATTAAGATTTTATCTGTTAATGAGATTATAATTATGGGTAATTTTAGTTTCAGGCATGTACACTTTGAATGCTAGAGGGAAGACAGGTTTTTTACAAACTATTAAGGATGGTTTTCTTTGCTAATTGGCCAGGAAACCTAGTAGGAATAATTCTATTTCAGATTTATTGTTAATTTCTAATAGAAAAATGGCTTAGAGAGTGTCATGCAGGGGCAAAGGTTGAGGATACAACTGACAGAACAAGTGATATAGTTTGCCCCTGAATAATAATAATAATTATATTTTAGTTACAAACAAAAAAACTAATTTTGAAAGGATGTGACAAGAATTTTTTTTTGTGTGTGTGAATTGGGCAACCCCAATAATTGAAGAAATTTGTTGAATTTGGTACATTATTAAATATTCAAGATAGATATGTACCTTACAGGAAAAAATTGTTAAAACAAGTAAAAAAACAAGATGATTCCAAAATGAAATTAAAGAAAAACAGTTTAAATTCAATGCTGTGATGGAAGACTTTGAGGATTGTAGAAGATTAAGAGAGTTGGTGAACAGAAAATCAAAAGAGTATATCAATAAAAAATGGCTGAAGATTAAAAAAAAACAATAGTAAGGATTGTTTTAATACATTAAGAACCAGCATAAAGTCAAAATGAGAGTAGGGTCCTTGAGAGATGATAAAGAAAGGCTCATATTTGATGGTTGTGAGATGGCTGGGTTATAAAGTGCTACTTTTATCAATTTCTAATAATGAAGACTTAGGCAATGTTCCTTATTCTGCACAGCTCCAAGACAGATGATTGAATAAGATTATCACACTAAATTCTTAGTTTGGTAATAAAAATTGGGAAATTTAATGAACTTTTAAGGCTTCTTCTGAAGACTTTTTTTGCATAGATTTTGTAAGTTTAAAATTGGATATGTGAGTCACTTTTTTTTTGTATGTTCTCCATTAGTGGGCAGATAGATGTCAGAAAACTTGAAGTTGGCTAATGTTCCTACTCTATAAAGGGAAGTGATGAAAAATTATTCCAGTAATTATAGGGCTGTTTGTCTTGCACCAGTAGTGAGAAAAGTATTCGAAAGTATAATAAAAGTGATTTCACAAAGTTTCAAGTTTTTGATGGATAGTCATCATGATTTCACTAGATGAAAATCTTACCATACTAATCTTTTGATATTCTTTGAAGAGGTTAATGCTTATTTAGATAAGGATGAAGGTGTGGTTTGATGTATGTCAGCCTTCAGAAAGGACTTGACAAGCTACCACATAAAAGACTTATCAAAAGTTCACTTAGGCTCATTCAGTTACTTTAAAATTTTAGTTGACAAGTCAAACTACCTTCCTCTATTCTTGTCACATTAGTTTTCTATGTATCATTCACTTACAAACATGGTGCATATTATCAGAGTTGTATACTGCTCTTCCAGTAATCATTTTCTTCTTTTTTCAAAATATCCTCTGTTCTTTTTGTTAAAGTACACTGTGGCTGATTCAGTTACTCTAGAAACACTCTTCAACAGGATAAGTTATTCTTCTTTTCCTCCTTTTCTACTGTTAGTCTTACTCTACATATTAATCATTAGACATATTACTTATATCAAAGTTAACTTCATGTACAGTTCTGTACTTTATTTTAATTAGAATTTTAATATCCATACCAGCCGTCTTTAGAATACAAAGTTAACTTCATGCTGAATTTTTCCTTGGCTGTGACTCTACTGACTTCTGATGTTGTTTTTTGTCCTTTTCAGTCATCTCAAATTATTTGTATGTTTATTACTTAATCATCTGTTTACTATATTCTTGACATCAAAGAGTTGTAAACACAACTTCCAATAATCATCTGTTTTTAACTCTCTTGTTATAACAAACTAAACAATCATAAAATGTTCACTCACAAAATAAACTAAATAATAATATCTACACTAAACAGTCTTTTATATCACAACACTTGTATTAACAGAAATATTTAGTACAAGTCTACAGAGGTCATACATTCATTGCATATATTACTGGTTAGGCCACATTTGGAATATTGTGTTAGGTTTTGGACTCTTCACATTAGAAATGATATTGAATTGTTGAAAAATGGTTCAGAGGAGGGCTACTAGGATGATGCCTTATCTTGAAAAGAGAAGAGTTAAAGGGGATTTGATTGAGATGCTTAAGATTAAGGAAATTGATGCATTGTCTTTTTCTTCACATTTAATGGTGGAAATAGTAGGACTAGGGAAACAAATATAATCTTCAGTTAAGGTAGCTTTATTTTTCAAACAATGTGAAATGGTTTGCTTTCAGATATGGTAGGAAAAGTAAATTTAAGAGTTTAGGGGAAGGTTTGAATAATATTTGAAGTTTAAGGACTGGCTTTGAGTAGTTTTATAATGAAATTCCGTACACAGTAGATTTTTCACAAGAGCTGAAATTTTGTACTAATCTCTGCTTTATTAGATACATTACTGGCCATTCATAAGTCAGATGAGAAAATTTTTTCGTTATTGAATGTAGGAGGTTGAATTGTTTTGTAAAATCAAAATTATATTTGAATATTCTGTGGAAAACATTTGTTACAAAAGCCAAAAGTAAGCCCAAGTTATGTAAACTTATTACAGTTTTATTTTAAAGGAGTAATCCTTATCTAGAAAACATCATTAGGAATGAATAATGTTCTTAAAAGAACTACGTGACTTATTGTGGAAATTTAGTGTTTTTCTACTGTTATTACTGCACAACTATAGGAGGTACACAACATACAAGCAGTAATGTTAATATTAAATTCAATTGCACAAGATTTCCTTTAAAAATAATCCATTTTCTACCCTCCATTGTTTCTCCCTCTAGAGAAGATGGAACTGATACAGGACTTAGCTGTGCTTGCCATTAAATTTGGATTTTCTCACCATGACTTATACTTATTCCTGTTTGACTAGATGTTGTGTCAACAATTCCTTGCTTGAACATTGCCATAATTGAGTTTGTGGACATCTATATATTCTTGTATTTGTCTCTATAATGTATTGCTTCTCTCACTTTTATGAATCTATCAATTAGAATAACTTGTTTCAGACTTAAATATTTCTATCAAGTTTTAATTAACAAAACGTTCATAGATATGTTTATAGTATGTTAAACTGATATTTTTCTACATCTGTTGGAGTTAATACTTTTATTACCATATAGTAATGTTGTAAGTTGGTTGAAATAGTAAACGAAATGATGGGTGTGTCAGAACCATTCATTCACAGGTTGTTTGTTATTGGTTAGTGACATTTTCTTTTCTTCTAAACAAGTTAACATAAAACCATTGCTAATTAGTTGTATTTTCATATATTTTACAGTTCAAGATAAATCTGTAGCAAATAAAGATACAGAAAATTCATGGCTTTTATTTCATACAGTATGATGCCTGATACAGTTCATTACCTTCTCTCGCACGAATAGGTATTGTTATTCATTGCTGCTCCCTATATACAAAAAACTTGTTTATGCATGCCACAAGCCTTTTACCTTCCCTCCATTTGAAATGACTGATTCCAATGTGTCTCTCAAACGTATCGTCATACAACAATCCTTCACCAGTAAGAGCGTGTAACACTCTACACCATTCTACAATTATATAGTTTGGAAGTACTCATGTTCAGAGGTGTGTTTTTTCTTTAAATGCTTCACATTTGTAAATTTAATAGTTCTAATTTTAAAGTGGATTTCTTTATTAATAATTTTTGGTTATACTGCTGACACATTTTACTTTAAATTCATTTTCCAGTCTTTTTTTTTTCCTCATGCATTTGCACTTTTCTATGACATTTTTGTTTGATTCATAATTTGAAATGAATTCTAATGTTAATGTTACTTCGCCTCCTACAAGAACTTTTTCTTGGGCTTCAGGTAGGGGTGACCTGTCATTAGATTTATTAGTGGTTACCTGCTGAGAGGTTGATTGTTATATGGATCCAACCACCTTGTAAACTCATCCCACTTCATTCTAAACAAGTCAAACTTGTTTGGGCTGATGAAGTTTTAGATTTCTTATTCCACCAATGAGTTTTGCTGTATCTTGTTATGATTTGTGTTTTTATTACATGATAGTTCTTCTCCTTATTTAGTTTTCTGACCTTCCCAGATATTAAGGCTCATGCTAAACATTTTGCTTTACAATTGATTGAGGATGTTAGCATGCCTCACTCCACATGGGCTACTGATTAGTTTGCTTTGAATTACCATCAAGCTGGCTGTTCATTTCTATACTCTCAGCAGTTGGGATCTATTTTACCCATTTGAGGGAGCACTCCCTGATTTTCCTGTGCATTTAAATCATGCCCAATGTTCATGTCTTCATCCTACTCTTACTTCATTTTTACAGTATTTATCTACCATCTCTCTCCTTTCTGAAGCTATACACTGAGATCCCAAGGGTTTTTCAAAGAACAGTCTCTTTCTAATTATCTCCATATTGGCTCATTTGTCATCTTTTGATTTTGCTTTACACATGTAGTTTCTCTGTTGTTGGGATCTTCTGGGTTGTGATGTAACCTTGTCCCGTGTTTATTTGCTGTCCACTTATCTAAGTGGTTTACATATGGTCCCTTTTCTTCAGTGGAATGTTTTCTGACTATGTACCTGAGACTTTGGAATTGCTTATGGAATCCATGCATAATACACTACACTTTTCTTTTTGTAGCTTGCTTATTGCAGTCAGAACCTCAACAAATCTCTATTCCCATTTCCCATCCTAGTCCTGCTCAGCCCTTACCTGTTCCATTTTCCAGGAGTTCTTCATTTCATAATTTTATTTGATATCAATGGGTACAACACTTCCAATACCATTAGCTGTATGGTGGGTTGAAGTCCAGTGGGAGCCAGACACCATTTTGTAATGATTCATTTTAGTAATTCCACAGTGATTGCATATCTCCATCACCAAGGTAGCACCTGTTCTAAATTGCTGTTTTTTCATATGTTGGATCTTCTTTTGGGCCTGTACATATGATATTATATCACTATGTGTCATGTTCTGAGTGCTTTCAATTTGGTCATAAATCATTTTTCCTTTCCAAACAAAATCTGGTCAGTGAAGAATTTCTTGATCCTCTTATTTTCCAGTGGTTTTTCTTTCAGTGGAGTACTCCTCACATGGATGCCTTTGCCATATCTATTACAAATCACCTTTGTTTTTGTCTCTGGTGCCTCATCCTCTCATTCTGGCTGTTGACGCTTTCAGTCCAGATTGTACCCACAAATAATTATATGTTTATCCTTCTCATTCAACTTCTTCTCAGGGTGATTTCAATCATCCATACCACTCTGTATTAAGCTTTTTTGATTGCTCATTTCAGGCCAACTCTGCAGTAGTTTCTACAGCTTCTCCAGCTCCAACTTACCTGTCTACTACCTCTTCCTCTGTCTCCCTTCCTTCTTCATCAACCTCAGTCATCAGTACTTCATTCAACTCTTCCTGTCCTTTGTCCTCACATTTGATTTTTTTCTGGTCTTTGGTGAGGAGATCAGGCTTGTTTCATTTCTGGCCATTCTAATCATTCTAATCCACACTGTCAAGCATGTTAATTTGCATGTTGTAATTGCATAGTCACACAATGCATGCTACTGAGTTGGGGTGTTTCACAAGATTGCTGGTAGGTTTATCCTTGTGATAACAATGCTCCATAAGTTTTCCCTTCCTGGACTGTACACATTGATGGAATACATGGGTAAGACACAAGGGGATAGCTGCCCATCTGTGTCATGCCTTGTATTGAACAAATCAGGATGGTTTGCTTTTAAAAATAGAGTTTTATGGTCATCCCTTGCACTCTCTCAGGTGTTGACATTCCTCCAGACTCTCCACTTCATTTTGCTCCCCCTTACTATTTGTGTTAAAGAATCCAAACCACTTTTTAATTCAAACCCCTAGGTAATGGACCATGTAAGAATTTTTATGAATGTGATAATAAAATATAAAAAGAATAGATTTATAAAGCCAGTGAGTTGAGAGTAGAGTCATAGTGTTCTGCTGCTGTATATAACTGATATCCTTTAATGAGAAACATAAAAAAAAATGGAGTGAGACATCAAGAATTGCAGTTCATTCTTTTGATAAGGATTCCTCATCCTACTCCTACATGGAAGTCAGTTCCCAGTAGCCAGATTTTGGAGTTACAGTTGAACCAATCAACATAAGTCCTCACACCTGTATTATGGATGTCTGTATTCTTCATTAAGTTACACTCCATCAGTGTTGTGGGTCACGATGGAGGTACAGGGGATTATTATGATTCTATCCCTCTGTGTATCTTACATTGAGGATGTTATTGTTCATCAGTTGGTTCTGGTCAGTTTTACTTTTGAGGGAATTCGTTTATATTGTATAGACATCTTTTTTTGTTACTCTGTATGTTGGGTTGCCAAATTAATATTGTTTATCTTATTCATGTGTGCCCTTTTCAGGAGTCATGGGGTACAAAATTCCCTTCAGTCTCAAGAACTTGAGAAGAAAACAGTATGATCCTCTCTCCTACCACTGCCTGATGGCTGGATCTTGGATTGTAGGCGACTTGTCGTCTACACTCTGTCACACCCTAGCCATTCTATGCTTAAGGGCACATCAATTGCTTTTACCAATATTTATGTTTTTAATATTGTGTTTCATAAATATTGCATGGTTTGTATCACTGTCCAACCCAATCTTAGTTCTCTCCCACTTGGATGTGCTCCTGTATTCTTCCACCCACATATCTGACACCTTTCTCAGATGGATGAAGAGTGTATCTGGTTCAGAAGTAGTGTGATACCCCATGCCAAAATTAAATTATCTGTTCTCTTCAACAGTTGTAGCACTTTATTATTTAATTTCTTAAGTGCAATTGAAACTTTGTATTATCTATTATTGTTTGTGTTTTAATAGAGCACTCCTCAAGAAGTTTTAAGGTAAAACATTGAAGGTCCAATTGAAGAAAAATAAATTTAGTGTTATTCACTAGTATAACTTATATCTGAATGCTTACTGTTAAAATATAATTTAATCCACTTATTGTAAAATGCATAATTATATTGTTATTTGAGAAATTAACATAAACAAGAATGAGAAAAGTAAATGTCAGGTTTGTATGTTTGTGTTTCCAAGGTTACAGAGTTGGCTGTGTTTCGGAAACAAGGTACAAGAGATTTTGTGATGTGAATCTCCAACTAAAAGAAGCTATCCAGTTTTTAAAACTTCAAGTCAATTCAATGAATGAATGGAGGAGAAAAATTAAACTGGGAGGAACTAAAAGCCTCCACACTAAAACGTAGGTTTAAATATCTTGTATTCATTGCACTGCTTTTGTTGTTTTTTTTTACTTTAGATAATTACACATGAAAGATTTACATTTATAATGTACTTTGGGATATACAACTTGGAAATGTTGAAGGCCATGTTACTAAACAATAAATTACTGATAAAATGTTATTATCACATTTTCATTTGGTTGTTTATGCTGAATGATGAGTTTGATCTTTCTGAAAAAAATAGTATTGTGTAAGTAGGAATACATAAATACATCTGGGAACACAGAACAAACATTTATCTTTGTTGTGTAGCATGTAGCTGTTTTCTTTAAATGTTTCATCATGGATCATAAGCTATGTCATCCATTTGTTGACTTGCATTCAAAATTTTATGAATTTATGTCAGTAAGTCTGGAATAAATTGTAGATTATAATTGAAACTTTAATATTATATATGAGTTAATTTCTTACATTAGTAGTAAATATTAAAATAATACACCTAAATATAGATTTTAGTGAGTCACATGGTATGTTGAATACAGCACTAATTAAAATTAGAGGTTTGTAATGTCAAAATATTAAGTCTATAGTTTTGTACAAATTAGGAACTTAAATTACTAATATTGACAAGCTAGAATACAAAATAAGAACCTTGTATCTTTTCATTTTGCTGAAATATGGCTTGTGTACCAAACAATGTGGCTCTGTTCACCTCTTTCTGTTTTTGGATACAATTCCTTATACACATTTACTTCAATATATGGCATGTGAATAACCAATCAACAGCTTAGAATGCCCACTTAGTGGTTTTCTCAGCCCTTTTAATCTGTGAAAAGGCTGCCACATTCATTTGAACCAAGATTTCAAGAAGGTAGGTTGTGTCTTTACTCTGTTTGAAGTTTCATATTTTTTAAACTTAAATACATCTTAGTTACTAAGCTTAACAAATTATAATGGAATTCTGTGGTATCAGTATAGTTATTTATGATTTTTTGGGTTACTAAACTGTATTTAAAAAATCTTTAAAATTTTTCTTTGATATCCTTCATGTGCAAAATTTTAAAAGACTTAGCAACTGAGTTCAAAGGTCATAGCTAGAAGAGATAATTATTTGCTTTATTTATTGTTCTATGTGTCAAAAAAAAGAAGTGCCATAACTTATTTCTAAATAATAATAATTTGTATACATATATATATATATTATACATATATAATATATAATAATTTAAATGTTACTGTATAATACAAAATACTAGTCCACAAAAACACAGCCAATACTGGGTCAATTTTAGATTATTGGGTACAATAACATGAGTACACATGGACTGTATTAATGCAAGTTATATAAATGTTAGCCAGGAATGACAGGAAGGTCAGTATAATAATAAATATATGTAAGTTTATAATGTTATGAAACTTAAACTACTTAGACTAAACATTTGTATTTTTGTGTTGTAATATGTAATATATACTATTTCTAGTATTAAAAACATAATGTTTATTTATTTCATATTTTTTATGATGGTTATGAGATAGGTGAGTTGACACACTTCACATAAGGTATAGAAAATAATAAAATATAAAGTCTTACTGAAAACAAAATTTGAAATGTATTTAGGAGGGTTTAGGGATGGCACAAATAATAGTTGAGATTTTTGGGACAAAAAAGAGTTTTTATCATAACATGAAATCACTTTGTACTCGAACTAGTAATTAAACAGACTCAATATTTTCAAAAACAAATTTTGTGTATAATTTCATTAAAAAATCTGATTTTTGTATACAGAAATCTTGTAATCTGTACTAAAAGTCTGTCAAAATTTTTGAAGGTACACATAATTTGTAAAAACTTATAGAGTAAATACTTAATGTGTGTAAATGTGAATATGAACTCGTATATTATACAGAGCCTGTTGTGAAAGGGCTAAGTAACTGATACATGTGGTTGAAAAATGTAGTCTAATAATGAATAGTAAAGCCATAGCAACAACTGAAAGCATATTTAAATGAATATTTTGGAATTACACGTATTCATCTTCAGCAAATCTACAATGATAACAACTTGAACGGTCTTTTTGTGAATTACTAATATAAAATCCATGAATAACATTAGGAAATCATAAAACACTTAATTGAAAAAAGGAGAGAGAGCTATTTGAATAAAGCAGGGGGAATGAGTTTGAATCTCTCATGAGGCTTGGACTTTCATTCGTAACATGTAGACTTTCTTTAGTTTTTCTTTTTTTTACAGTAACTTTTCTTCACGTATGTATTTGTTAGAATGTTATATTTTGCATATTTATATTAAAATCTAGTGCCATGAAATTTATAGGTTTTTAGAGGCATCCATGTAGTTTTCATATCCTAAGTAGGACAAACAGCATTTCTTGATTGGTCAAGTTACCAAGTCAATGTACAAACTTTTTTTCTTTCGTTTCAGAAGTACAGTTTTGTTTTATTTAGTCTTCCATGGTGAATCCTTGAAAAATATTTAAATATTTAAAAAGCTTTTTTCCTGCTGTTTTTTTAAAGAAAATGAAAAGTTATATGTATGAATTTTTCATTTTGTAGTCATACATTTTGCTATATGTTAATATTTTTCATTTCCTTATCATGCAAGGAGATATTCTAATTTGCTGTATTATATGCTTTGACTTGATTTTCTGTATGATAGTTAAAAATATTCAAATTACTTACCTGTAAGTTTATTTTGTTTTGTTTGTCCAGAGCTTTTGAACTGTTAGGTCTCCAGGAAGTTAACTTGGAGATGCTTGTGACTATTTACCCTGAACAACTGCAGCCGCTACTTAAGAATGTGCATCTTGCCTCACGGCTTAAAATTGAAGGTAGGATATTTATCTGGAAGTAGACACTCAGTTATAGCAAAATTCCAACAATCCTATTTAGTACATGTTTAAATAAATTAATTAGAATTATTTATTTATTTGATTATCTAACTGTTACCAGCTTTGTGTAGACTTACTAGCATAAATATTTACAGAAAGAAGGTGAGTCCTGTGTATAAATTGTTAAATTCTGTTATCTCAGTTTTAGATTTCAATAAGCATACTGTACTTTAGAAAGTAACACAGTATTTCTTTTTTGTAAACCAACAAGCATTTGTTTCAATTATCCTATACATTCTTAGCACTGAGATTGTATAAAGCTGTTGGCATGTTTGCTTTCCTGTTGATTCATACAAGTTAGCCACAAACATTCTAATTAGTGTACTAGAAACAAGCTTCAAAACTTCAAGACATATCAGGTAAGCATTTAGTTAACTTTCTTTTTTTTTCAAATGACTTTGCACCAGCTTGCTTGTGATCTATGAATAATTACTGCTGGGTCCACTATCTATTTTACATACAAAATGAATCATTTCAATCAGTTGTTTTGTTCACATAAGGACATTGAGTATTCTACAATGCAAAAACATAAGATTACTCAATATGTACCATATGTGACTCCCACTAGTAGTGAATGACATTATATATGTCAGTAATTTGAAGGCTAAAATGATGAAACCCAAGGTTAAAGCAAACCTTCAAGGAATTTAGTTCCTGTTCATTAGATTAATAAATAAAACCAGATTCATAGAAGTAAATTTTAATCTAGCTACTCAGTTTAGTAAAATATAAGTAAATGACATCAGTTTGAAGTAACTCAAATCAGACATGACTTACTATAACAATGAAAATTAATGACACCAGTTTGACGGGATCAGATATGAATGGCAGCCAGACATAATAAATATAATGTTATGTGTGATGGACTAGAGGAGTGAGATGTAAATAAACTGCTTTGGATAAACCTGACTAAATTTTCAAATTTATGCAGAGGACTAATAATTTTAGAGAAGTCATTAGAGAAAGCTCACTGATGCAATATTTACAGCAGTAACAGTTTGATGAAGTTTTAGTCCAACAACATGTTGATGGAATAAAACTTGTGTAATAAGTACAAAGAGAAGCTAGACTACACTAAATGCTGCTAACAGTAAAATGTAACTAAAAAAGATTTTCAAAAAAGTCTTTTTAAACAAATAGTTTTTTTTCTTTAGCCCTTTATGATCAAATAGTTGAAGAGCAGTTTGCAGAAATACAACAGGTCAAGAAGGATGAGACATTAGAACTACCTGATGATCTTGACTACTTTGGGTAAACTTTAATTACCGCTTCATTTTTCTATCACTTATTTATGAGTGAAGCGATACTTATATTAAAAAAACAGTTTGAAAATTGAGAAGCTAGTTTTACTGTTGCAGTAAATATTTGTCAAAAATACCAAAAATAATTTTGCTTCTGTCAAATGAAGTTTTCGTTAGCAATAATGTTTTATTTGAATTTTTTGTACATCTCACAAGTTAGCTTTTACAGTAGTGTGGGAGTGTGTGTGTGTGTGTATACATATATATATTGTTTTGTAACTTTTGGTCAGAGTATATTATTAAATAATAAAACAATAATAACAGTTTATATGTAATTTTTGTTAGACTTACCTAAAACCTATAAAAAATAAATATGGAATACATATCAATATCTGTAATTAATTAAATCTGCAACTGTAATATATTCTCTGCTGACCAAAATCTTAAGGCCAATGAACATAAAGAAAAAATATGCATTTTGCATTGTTAGACTCAACCACTTATTTGAGTAGAGCATTGAAAGATGAAAATAAAAAAAGGGAAAATAAAAATAAAAATTTTTTAGCATTTAATGGGGAAAATGTGAACACTATGAAATTAACCTAAATACTAGCTGGTCAAAAGCTTAAAACCATACTGAACCAAAGTGTTAATCACTAAACACGTAACGAAATTTAGTCATTTGTGTTCAAGCATTAGCATTGTCAACATCTCCCACTGACATCTCCTGTGATGCATTGGGTAAAAACATGGCAAAGGCTAAAAAGTTGACAGAGTTTGAACGTGACAGAATTGTCGAGCTGCAAAAGCAAGGTCTTTCTCAATGTGCATTGCTGGTGAGATTGAGCATAGTAAAATTGCTGTAGCAAATTTCTCAAAAGACCCTGAGGGATACAAAATGAGGATTTCAAGTGGTTGGCCCAAGAAAACTTTGCTGGTGTTGAGCAGGAGGATTTGACAGGTTGTCCAGTAAGACACCAGCCAAATGTCAAACAAGATTAAGGCCCTTACAGATGCAGAATGCAGCTCAAGAACAATAAGACAGCATCTATGAGAGAAAGGCCTTAAAACCCGTAAATGTCTTCAAAGGCTATGCCTCCTTCCATACCACGAAACAGCTCGGTTAAACTTTGCTGAGAAGCACCAAACATGGGACGTAGAAAAATGGAAGAAAGTTTTGTTCTCTAATGAGAAAAAATTTAATCTGGATGGTCCAGATGGCTTCTAACATTACTGGCACGATAAGGATATCCCACCTGAGACATTTTCTATACAATATAGTGGAGGAGGTTCCATCATGATCTGGGGTGCTTTCTCCTTCCATGGAACAATGGAGCTTCAGGTTATACAGGGGTGTCAAACAGCAGCTGGCAACATTGGCATGTTGAAGAGAGCATCCTTATTGGCTGAAGTCCCTTGCTTCTGTAGAAGTGGCTGGATCTTTCAGCAGGACAATGCTGCAATCCACAATGCCTGCAGGACAAAGGACTTTTTCATGGCAAATAGCGTGATTCTTTTGGACCATTCAGCGTTTTTGTCCAAACTGAACCCCATTGAAAATGTTTGGGGATGAATGGCAAGGGAAGTCTATAGAAATTGATGTGAATTCCAAACAATGCATGATCTTCGTGAAGCCATCTTTACCATTTGGAATAACATTCCTGCCAGTCTTCTGCAAATGCTTATATCAACCATGCCAAAGTGAATGTTTGAAGTTATTCAACTCAGTACTGAGACATCTTGTTGGGCATTTTCTACCCTGTTTAGGACTTCTTTTTGGTATGGTCTTAAACTTTTGACCAGCTAGTACTTGGGCTAATTTCATAGTATTCACATTTTCCCTATTAAATACTAAAAAAGTTTTCTTATTTTCATCTTTCAATGCTCTACTTAAATAAGTGGTTGAGTCTAACAACGCAAAATGCATATTTTTTCTTTATGTTCATTGGCCTTAAGATTTTGGCCAGCAGTGATGTCTTCTGTGTGGATTCATTATCTCCCCAACCTTTAGTATTTCTGTTGAACAGAATGGGGGACCTACATAAGTTACAAAATTGGTAAAAAACGTATTATGAAGGATTATGCAAATATTTTTTATTATTTAATGTTAAATTTGAAATGAATCCAGCTTGTTTTATATATATGTGTATGTGTGTCTGTCTGTCTGTATATGCTGATGCCTAGTACCTCGTCTCACACTGTAGCTATTACTTGACTGCCACGGTTTCTTCTTTTGCCCATCATTTTGCTTTATTTTTGCTCCAGTAGTTTATTCTTCTTCTTCATGTGTCAAATCTGCGGCAGACATCGACTTCTCTGTTGTCAATCCTCCTTATCCACTCGATGTTGCTCATTGAGTTCTTGGTGACATAGTTATTGAGGCTGTCGATATATTTAGTTCTTTGACACCCTCTGCTTTTCCTCCCTTCTATTTTTCCACATAGCATCTGTTTCTCTATCCCATTCTTCCTACAGATGTGTCCTAGAAATTCCATTTGTCTCTTTCTTATAGTTTTCGTGAGGGACCTTTTGTATCTTGCCAGTTCCATGACTTCCACATTTGTTTTTCTTTCAGTCCATGATATTTTTAGCATCCTTCTAAGGAACCACATTTCAGCAGCTCCTAATCTCTTCTCTGTATCTTTGTTCAGTGTCCAGCTCTCACAGCCGCATAATAGAACAGACTATACATATGATTTCAAGGTGTTAATTTTAGTAACATTTGTTATGTTCCTGTTTGTGAATATGGACTTCATTTTATAGAAAGTATCCTTGGACATTGCAATTCTTTTCTTTATTTCTGTGTCACTCTTTGCATTTGATGTTGTATATCCAAGATATTTGAAGCTTTCGACTTGTTTTATTCTCACGTCCTTGCCGGTTATGCTACATGTGGGTGTAATTGATTATTTGTTGTGAGGAGAGTCTGTAGATTTTGTTTGGAGTCCGCAATAAGGACTGTGTCATCAGCGTAGCGCAAGTTGTTAATGTTGCATTCGCCTACTTTGACTCCCTTATGTTCATTGATGTTTCGTAGGATTATTTCGCTGTATAAGTTAAAAAAGATCTGGTGAAAATACACATCCCTACCTCACCCCTCTTTCAATTGGTCTATATTCACTCAATTCATTTTCAATTTTGATAGCTGCCATTTGCTGCCAGTAAAGGTTTCTAAGGATTCTTAGATCTTTAGCATCGATGTTTAGGTCTGACAACATGTTGAATAGGTCACCATGTCTCACTTTGTCAAAGGCTTTAGAATAATCGATAAAACATAGATATAAATCCTTTTGTACTTCCAGTGATCTTTCCATGAGCATGTTTAGAGCGAAAATTGCATTTCTAGTGCCTTTATCGGCTATAAATCCAAACTGAGCATCAGAAATCTCTGGTCTTATCTTATTCCTCATTCTAGACATGAGCACTCTTAAAAGAACCTTGGTAAGATGACTCATTAGATTTATGAGTTTATACTATATGTAATTGCCCTTAGCATTATTTATTTTGTGACACTCTCCACCTACATCAGTGTGTCCTCTGTCGTTATACTGTATATAAGCATCTCATTCAAATAATGTTATCACATTTTCTCAATAAAGCATTCAAGAATGGGTTTTTCTGTACTGTGACTGTTAGAGATGCTTGGAGCTACTCCTGTTTCACTTAATTGACTTTTGTAAAAAAAATTATTATTATTATTTTTTAGTTTCACAAGCTCATATTCTATGGTACAATTCCTGGACTACTCTTTCAAGCGTGAAAGCTAATCAGACCTCCCCTATCCCATCTCTGATAGCTAACTTCACTCAACATATATTTGGTCAGGTAGTTTCTCCCTCAAGAGTTCTGAGACTGCATTTATTGATGTACCTAGATATTCTGGAGAAAATTTTTCCATCACCTTCCTTTGCTAACTCAATTTCTCGTGACACCAGTTTGGATCAACTGCTTTTGGCTCTTTTACTTCAGTTGGTCAAATGGGTGTGTGTTGTTTTAGGTTTTTCTCCAATTTACTTTGAGTCTACACTTTCCTTGATGGTGGAAAGGTCTGAAAGCAAATACTTAGTTCTTCTTCCATTTCCTGATGTTGTTCATGCAGAGAAGTTTACTGCTTAGTTACATGAAGGGAGTAGCTATGCCTTGTCTGCCACATTTGTTGGAACAATATGCTTTGGCTTACCAACCACTGCCAAGGGGGTGCATATTTAGACTCTCAAAGTCTAGATCTGCTTTGGGAAACATGGGGTTCAAGAACAGATTCTGTGATCTACTTGAACAAATCACAATTTTATAGGATTCATCTGACTTTCACCACTGTTATGTTGGAAACCTCTGAGTGATCACCACCTCTGTTTGTTGACAAACTGGAAACATTGTTGGCATAAACCTTGATATGACTGTCAGCTTCTACTTTTTCTTTAGTTTCTTGACTTTTTTTTTTTTTTTTTGTGGGGGGGGTAGATATGCATTGTTGAAGGGCATTCATCTACATGTTACCACCCTGTCTGAGTTAAATGAGGCTCCCTTTCTTTGACTCTTGATTTTTGCAGCCATTTCAGAGTCTTGTGAATCATGAACTGATGTCTTCTGTGTAGATTCATTATCTCCCCAACCTTTAGTATTTCCACTACCCTTCAGTGGTCATTATGTGACCAATGAATCATGAGCAGTAATCCACTGGATCACCCAATCTTATTACTCAGGATCAACATCTTAAATCCCAAGTGTTGGTTTTATTAGAACAATATTACAACATGTGTTTCTCTACTTCTATCTCATCCCAAGATCCATCTCTTCAAAGGTGCCTTACTTCAGGGATGGGAGGTATATATCAAGTGAGAAATTCCAGGGTCCATGGATGGATGATGAAACTTTCTTCCACATAAGTACTTTAGAACATTTTGCTATTCAAAGGGCAATGCCTTAAAGTCTGGAGTTACTTAGTGGAAAAAAAAAAATTGTCATGCTTCAATTCGACGATTTCATGGTGTTGTTTCACATTTCCTATCAAGAGAGCAGTCACTCATGAGATCTTTGTTTTCAAACATTGGATCTCCTTTATTTGGTTTACTACCATTATGTTATCCAACAAGCTTTCCATATTCCAGAGCTGGCAAATTTGATGCAAATCAATTGTTTTGAACCAGTTGGAATCTTCTAACTGAGTGCATGCTACACCATGAAATTTTTCATTGGATTAGCTTTTGGTTTGTGATGTTGATGATTGAAGCATTTGCCAATCATTTGAATACCCAACTACACAAATTTTAGTCCCTTGTACTTCATCCTCAGGCATTAGCAATAGATGTATTCAGTTAGGACCTCTATCCCTTTCCACCAATTTGCTGACTTATCCATGGTTTCACTTCTTTGGTATCTTTGGATGGAGTGCCCATCCCTGCCATTTACTCTTTGACTGTCTCTGTTGAGGCAATCATGGTCTGATATCATGCATCCAAATATCTAAATGTTCAAGCTTCATACATGAATGTTATATGGGTCTTCAGTTGTCATAGGGGTTTAACTTCTAGAGGATTGCCATGTATCTGTCTTAATCTCTGTGTAATCCCACAATGGACATTTATCAAAGAAAATGATACAAGTATCAACAGTGGTGTCTCACAAGAAAATTAAACCTCCTTCATCCAGACATACCAACCTGGCTTTTTAACAAGAGCTTTCTATTGTCTTTAACTGCCGTATATAAGGCAGCTTTATTGACTACATTTAGATGCTTAAAAAATGTAAATTATATAAGTCCCAAATGCCCTCTAGCTTCTCAAGTTCTTTGGGTCCTTTATCCAAAAAGATTATTTCAATTACCTTGCTGGGAAATTAAGGTTGTATTACATGCTCTGTATCAACATTCATTTGAACCTTAGCTTCCTTTATCAACTCACCCTTAATGCTTATTTTTTTGTTTTTGCTGGCCTATGGACAACATCAGTCAGAGTTGTTTACACTACTGGCAAAGATTTAATGCTTGGCTATCTGGTTGGGTTGAGCGTGGTGTTTCTTTCTGATGAGTATTAGTTCAGTACATTGTTCATGGAAAAGGGTCCACTGTCTTTACATAATTCTGAATGACAAGTGGTCCAAGTCATTGGTTGAACACAATTTGTTCCACATGCTCCCAATAATTCTGAAGACTAGAAGAATTTAGCTTGCTCTTTTGATTTAGGAGTGAAGATAGGTATTCATATTCCAGACTGTATGAGATTGTTTCCTCAGGTTGAGTATGGCATACAGGATCCCATCATTCTCAGACTTGGCACTTACCTTTTGAACCTCTTCAGGTTGAAAAAAAGGTATGCCCACTTCAATGCTGCTTACCTTCTCTTCATGATTCTGGTGGCTTGGAATACATCACCCTATGGTTACACGTTGGGATAGACACATATATTAGTTTGTTATAACCAAAACAAACTGAAACATAAATTAAAATGTTCACTAATTGAAAGGATTCCAGGGTACAAGCTAGAATATGGTATATAAAATGTATCCAAGGTTTTGGAGGTGACTGTAGAAGTAGGACCCACATTGCAGTGGGGATACACCATCTATCAGTCTTAACCTCCATTCAACAGTCTCACATAAAGAAATAAAGTAAAGGAAAAGCAATAGAAATAGAAATTAGGAGAGTGAGATATAAGTGCTCAAACCAGCAACATCCCACATCTATATCACTCTTCACTGCCTACAGACAGTTTTGGGAAGGTGACAGCTCTCCAAAGTAAAGAAGGAGAAGAAAAAATAAAAATTACTTGGAAAATGAAAGTAAGGTTCTACCATTTGGAGTTAAGTAAGTTAAATAAACTTACTTCTTGAAGTTAACATTCCAGCCCCCATTATGGTAGAAAGGCACTAATTGATAGTCCATTAAATGAATTATGCTAGTATGAGGGGTCCCATCCAATTATCTAAATTAACTAGTATAACTCCCAACCACCACCCATTAAAAGTCTGCTGTAACTATCATGCTCTTAACTCTGTCAGTATTAATATACTCTATATCTACTCAAGATATGTGTATATATGTATGTATTGCAGTCTATTTGTCCCAGCCATTAACATGGGATATAGGAACCATGGCCCTATAATTCCAAATCTGAGCAGTAGAACTTCAGGCATCTGGTTGGAGTCTGACTACCAGTGATGATAAATCATGTAAAATTCCATCCACAGTATATGAAATACATTCTGGATGCAGTGAAGTCTCTCCCACTAGGGTGCCAATTTTCTATTAACACACCCATGATCTGTGCAAATGCTTTCTGTATGAATAATGCCTTCATTGATCCCTCCCCTTTATCAGTGTGAGATTCTAGTTGTTGTGTGAGTGGAGGTAAATATGTTTTGCATGGTAACATTTTCTTACATTGAAAATGTATTTTCAATAACATTTGTCTTCACTCACACTCTCTTCCTCACTACTAAGAGCTAATGTTAGAGACTGTAGATTGAGTAAGTCAAAAAAAGTGATAACATTACCTGAATGAGATGCTTATATACAGTACCAGGGTAGTAGGTGCACTGACATAGGTGGAGAGTGTCACAAGATAAATAATGCCAAGATCAATTAAATGGGATGTAAAAGATAGGTACAAGCAAGGATAAATCAGACATACTTAGATGGGCAAAGGAAGAAACCTTGGCAGTTAAGTAATAGCTATATTGTGAAGTGAGGTAAGTATAATTTGAATTATATTTTTCAATTTAAGAAAATGTTAACTTCAAAAACATCATGAAAATTGTATTACTTTTAAGAGTATGAAATAGTTGAAACCATTGAAATAGAGAATATTTAAGTTACTATTTTTTTATTCATTAGAACTACGTTAAGTTTATCCAGTGAAGTAAGAGAAAAGTTAGCTGATGCCCGACCTGTAACAGTAAGTGTGTTATAATTTTATTTTTTCACTGCCACTGGCAAAAATAGATGCCCTTTTCTAGATACCTGCCACAAACACACATGGAACACACAAAATGTCCTTTGTTTTGGTCTTGAAAAGTAATATTAAATGAATAATTTTTAAGGTCAGTTCAAAAATAAATGTTACATGTTAATTTCAAATTGTGGAAACAAATATACAAAAAATTACATTTTTGTATCAGAAAATAATCATCTGTGAAATATTTTGGGCATTTATATTTAAACAAGTATCATGTTCATAAGATAAGTGATAACTGTGTGAATAATTATACACATAGGTTTCTGTGTGTATCTAAGAAATATGGCACAAGGAGAATTTCTGTTTGTCTGTAAACGTAGTATTGAAAAAAATTAAATGCTAATATGTATTTGCTTTTATGAAATGGATCAGAATTTCTATACATGTTACATATATTAGTGTTGTTTTTAAAGTATTGCTCTTGATAACAAGCCCAAGAGATCAAAAAGCATTAAAATATGGTAAATGTATAGATCACAACTGTTTTTGTGCTGACATTTTACGACAATGTTGAAACTTTTCAACAACTTTTATTGTTTTCCATTTAATTTGTTTTTAAACATTCTGCTATGGTATATTCTCTGGGGTCTGGCATGACCAACTGTTTAAGGCACTCAACTCATAATTTGAGGATTAAAGGTTAGAATCCTCGTCACACAAACATGCTCATCCTATTAGCTATGGGAATGTTATAATGTGGTGATCAATCCCACTATTCATTAATATAAGAGTAGCCCAAGAGTTGGCAGTGGGTGGTGATGACTAGCTACCATCCCTCTAGTCTTATACTTCTAAATTAGGGCTGGATAACACAGATAGCCCTTGTGTAACTTTGTGTGAAATTCAAAAACAAACAAATGAAAAATATGTTATCTGATAAATTGATTATGTGATTTTATCACTTAACAAATGTTAATATGAAATATTGTCACTACCATCTAAAGGATGGTGTTTTGTCAGTAACTAACCTTTTTTATTAAATGTTTTAACAGAAAGTTTCTGTAATGTATTGAGAAAGTCTTCATCACATTTTTATTCAAATGGACACATACAATGGAAAATTCTGTATTTGCTCAAAACCTGAGCTCAGTATGTTGTGTCAAGTAACATGAAGGTGTGCTTCATCTCCGATTAGGTTCTCAGAAAAACAAATGGTTGTATTGGATAGAAAATCTAAATGAGAAAGGTTTATAAAAGTTTGATGAACTTTTCTAGAAAAGAAATCATTTCATGATGGGATATGTTGTCTCTATGTCAATGGTAACTATTCATTGGACCAATTTCACTTTTGTGAAAATATACAAAGTAATGTTGAATATACTTACTATATCTTCATGAAATTTGACAGACTTTTAGTAAACATTACAAGTCACTTGTATCCAGAAAATCAAAATTTTGATAAAGCATTTATACACAAGATTTATTTGTGAATTTTTTAATCATTTACTGAGTGCAAAGTGATTTTCATGCTAAGAATAAAAATACATATTTTTATTTTACAGATTTCATATTTTGTTTACGTATTCTCTGGTAACTTCTGAATGAATATCAAAAGCTTTTTACAGTAAAACTACAGATTTTATCTGTTATTTTCTATGTACTAATTGCAACAAAATCATCAGTTTAGGGTAAAACAACAAAGAATGCGAAATAAAACAGATTGTAACAGAAAATCATGTTTATTTGTTCTAATATCACATTTGTTTTTATTTAGTTTTATTGCTTTATGGCTGTACTTTAAGTATTTTAAAAAGCCCTTACATTATATAGAAATATTTTAAACTTTTTTTAGTACAAATCAATGTGCTCTAGATATTTATAGGTACATATATTAGATGGTATTGTTTGTAATTGAAGGAAGTAGAAATTGTGTATGGCTGTGTCTTTAATCCCATGTATTAGTTGTTATTTGTTTTAGAATGTAGTAAACTTGAATAAAATATCACAGATTAAGAACCATCTGTAAATAATAAACAACACTGTTTATATGCTGCTAAATGTTCTTTGAACTATTGTCCATCCTTGTTTCTCATGATTACTCATATATGCAATAAAATATTTTTACTTTTAGACATCTCAACTGTTTTACAACTTTATCATAATAATTAACATTATTATTTCTTTTTTTCTACACACCATCTATTTGGACTGGATCTTAAAGCATGTCTGTTTTTCTTCAGTAACACTGAGTAGATGTTACACAAAATACTTTTAATCATTTTGGAAAATATTCAGTTTTTCATATATTTTACTAATGTCTGTAATAATAGAATACTATTGATTTGATTATTTGGAAATTCTGAGGTTTCAGAATTAATAGAAGTTGGCTTTGGTATCTGTTGTAACTAAAGCTCCTATAAAAAGATGTGTTTGGATTGCACTAAGGAGCTTTAGTTATGACAGATACCAAAGAGCAGCCTGGCATGGCCAGGCAATTAGTGCACTTGACCCACAACTGAGAGTCACAGGTTCAAATCCCCATCATACCAAACATGCTTGCCCTTTCAGCTATAGATTTGTTATAATGTGATGGTCAGTCCCACTGTTTGTTGGTAAAAGAGTAGCCCAGGAGTTGACAGTGGATGGTGTTGACAAGCTGCCTTCTCTCTAGTCTTACACTGCTAAATTAGGGATTGCTAGCACAGATAGCCCTCATGTAACTTTGAACAAAATATCAAAGCAAACAAACAAAACCAAAGAGCAGTGGTTTTTAGGAAAGAAGTCAAATTGCAGCGCAGTTCATCTGTTAAAAAGTACAATGGCAAATCTCATGATTAATGAATAATAGCAACCAACCTTCCATGAAATTAAACAGTGACTAGGTCATAGGTAAATCCTTTAATCTTTACGTAGAAATATTGTTAATTCATTATAAAAAAACTCATTCACATGCCTAAGTTACTTGGTAATAAACTAAAAGAAATGGTTATCTTTTTATTATATTAATATTAGATGTACAGTAAGACAAAATACATTGAAACACTTGGGCATGCTTGTGTTAAGTACACTAATAACAAAAGAATGATGACACCAAATTATTGATAGTGAAACTCTAATAGTAGTTGTTCATTTTTAGTGCACACACACTATTAGTCTTTCTGATTTGTTTTTTGAGGCAAAGCTTGAAGAAATCAGTAGTATTTCAGAAAAAATACTTTCATCCATCATAAAATTTGCATACTGCATTTTCACAACCTCTAGAATCTCTTAAATGCACATTGATAGTTCCTTGGTATCTCTGTACATTCTGTATGGTATTTACTCTTCTTTACTGCAAATTATTGCTAAATCAGCAGTGTAGGGAAAAGAAAAAGTTGATAACTCTGTATGTAAACAGTGTTAAATGGCACTCTGAATGTGGTGTGTACACTCGACTTCAAGTAGTGCACAAAAGGTTAACTTTGTACACTTAGATTTCTAAATACTTTGAATTTACTGAGAGTTGATTTTTGCTTTTAAAAAGTTTGGTATTGAAACTACTCAGCATTTAATAATTTTTAACTTTTATGGGTACTACACTGTTTATGTGGTTACTTGCAACAAATGTGATCTTTGAATAGATAGCAAATAACACAGTCAACATAAGAATAATACTTTACAGCAACGTATATTTAAAAAGTTGCTGGTGTTTTTATTTAATTTATTATCAAACTTTTATATGAATTATAGTATGGGTAGTTTTCGTTTTACACAAATTCATTTTAAACGTCTTTAGATTAGCATGATCGATAGAATACCACTATTCTTGATTTATGTACTTGTGAGTTCAGATTAACACGATTTTCGAGCTATTTTTGGTTTGTTATGGTGCAAATAGAAGCATTTACTCACTATGTGCTTGAAAGTTTAGTCAATGCAGACCCTTTATTACAATAACATGACACTGTAGTTGAAGTGACATTACAATGACAATAACATTACGGTTATCTGTGCAGTAGCTAGATGGGTGCAGAGTCTGTTTGATCAAACAACAAAGTCATCAAAATCAATTTATCATGCTTCACACTAGAGTTGATGTTTTTTATAGATACAGTATGTTGACCATGTGAGCATATGTGGCACTCCTGCAGTATTTTAAGGCTTAACTAATGGCATTCTCACTGGAACTGCACTCATTGTGTTTACTCTATAGGAAATAGTGTTTGATTTACATGATTTTGATTTATGTGACCAATTCCTAGAATGTAACTAACACGTAAATTGAAGAATAATTATGTGAATACAATGAAGAATGGAAAATGTGACTACAATATACCAAACTTGTGATTACTTCCTAAGAGAGCCTCCCAGTGGCACTGCTAGAAGCCAAGATTCAATACCTGTGGTGGGCAGAGCACATAGAGCCCATTGGGTAGCTTTTTCCTTAACTCCAAACAACTAAACCAACTAAACTAAACTTCCGAAGGATTTGTCATATGCATACACTCTGTTGTTTTAGAAACATCATTATATTACTTGCGTTTGTTTTTAAATTACTATAAATCTATAAACAAAATGGGTGTTCAGACATAGAACTTAGCACTGTGTATATTAAAATCTATTATTTAAACATAGTACAGAAATAATAGGATTTTATAGAATTTTTAAACAATAAAGTAGCTTTCAGTTCTTCCTCATAAAGAAAGGCTAACTAACTATATTATTGTTGCTTTGAAATGCTGAATACATTATATAATTCTACCTCTTTTCAAAATTGAAACAAATATATACTAAATAGGCGTACTGTATGTGTTTGTTAAAGTTTAGGGTTTTAGGAACTCTGTTAATTTCAATGTTTTATTGTTATTTCAGATTAGGGCAGCATCAAGGATTCCAGGAGTAACACCTGCAGCACTTGTGATCCTTTTAAATCATGTGAAGAAAAGACAAAATAACACTCTGCCTGTAGCATAGTTTATTTTGTACATTATCAGTGTAACTGTTTTCAGTTTTGCAAAACAAGAGTTGTTGTGTATATGTAAACATATATAAAGAAAATAAATTATAAACACTAAAATTAAATACACTTCAATAATGTGTTCCATTTAAAAACATAAACCAATTATATACATTTTTATTTCATTTTCTCAAGAAGACTGCACTAATTGATTTCCTTTATGTGCTAATATAATGGTTAAAAAGTTGCATAATCATTTATACTGACACTATTATAACACAAGTTATACATTTTAAATTAGGTTTCTTATTTAAAATTCAAACTCACACTTGTTAGTTATCAAATGAATTATAGAAAATATGCCTCTAATTTGTTCTCTGAAACTTCCTGAAATAGTCAAATTTGAATTACCACAGTTGTTCTAACATAAAATTTGAAAGATTGCTAGAATCTTTGATGGTTTCTTTAATTAAAGTTAGATTTTACACTTTAGCAAGAGCAAAGAGTAATAGTATCAAGGGGCTAAGAATAGTAAATTTGTTGAAGTTTTAGAACTCTTACTAATTGCTAGTAATTCTCAAGTATTATGTTCCCTTTTTTTTGTTCCCTTGGTTTATACAGGGTTGTAATGCACAATACGTTAAAGGTTTTTGAAAGACATTTATAGAAGATGTAATTATTTCATTTGGTTGCACATACCAAAGATAATTTTACTTGAATTAATATGATGGAATGACATTGTATTCAATGTACATTTGAAGTCTTTCTGAAAAAGTGGAAACAGACACAGAAAACTGGAATTCACAACCATACTAATGATGCAAATTTTTAAATGAATTATACTTTAATATGAAAGATGTATTTGTTGCTGTAAATCAATATTAACTTTTGATCTGAGTGAAATTCAAAAACAAACAAACTTTCCATAACTATTTCTAAACATGTCGTGTGACCAATGAAAAGCTATTGAAAAACGAGGCATCTGAAACAATTACACATTATTGTTTAGGTTAGAGACAGGTAGCAAGACATTTTCGAGAGTATATTATAGAGCCAACATTCATTGAGATACAGGATGATACAAAATTAAATAAATACTGGAATAACATAGAAGATTGCTAGAATATTGGTTTTGTAATGTAAATAGAACAATGTTAAATGTAATACAAGTAAACAGTATGTTAAACATACTTTGATGTATGTCTGAAACAACTACTCGCATTTTCCCACTCCCATTTAGGAAAATAAATGGAGTAAGCAACAAGAAGTAATAAATGAAGTTACATCTTCTGTAAAACCTGAAATGTATATGAGATAAGCGTTATTTTAGGTTCAAAAAAATTTATGCCCCCTCCCTCCATCCACAAATATAAATGTATATATAAATATGAATGTAAAACCATTCAGTAGAACTTTGCATTCCCTTATTGTTCATCATTTTTTATTTTTTTGTTATTTAGCCCACAACACTCATGAGACAGAATTATCTCTGAATAATAATCAAGAAACAAGCTTCAAACTGTACCTAAACGTGTGGAGTTTGGTTTAACAAACCTTTTGAATTCTATGTTGTATAGTCATTCCTGGCAGATTGTTTTATTACCTATTAATTTATTGACAAGACTGAAATAAATTAATATACAGGCTTGTAGAGTTTTGTGGGTTTCTCAGGTATTTCATCTAAGTTGAAAGAGCCTTCAATAAGGTGAAACTAATGAGAATAAGACTTCTGTTAGCTGTGATGAACTGCAAACAGGACTTATTAATTATGGCTTACCAGTAGGACATCTTTGCCATTATCCACCAAAGTTATATTTTAAATTGTTGGGTGCAAGCTAACAAGAAAAATTTTTACATAAAATGTAATCTGTGATCTGCTGCTAGACGTTTTTAAGGAATTTGCTCACTGTAGGTCACACACATAAAACACTATTCATAAAATGGTCATGATACCACTATAAATAGCTATATACTTTTATGCATGTAAAGTTTATATCTTTCTCTTTCATTTAAAGCTATGTAATGTCAGTTCTATCAATCATTTGAAGTTGGCCAGTACATATTAAATAGATATTATTCAAAAATCATACATCCCACCTAAAAAGTTGAAAGTGGTACTTAGATTATTCAGACTACTTACCAGTAGCCAGACAAATGTTTCAAGGAGTTGTAGACATCTAATATATTTAGATATCTATCTGTGCCATTTGCAATAGGCATATTATTTCTTTATTATACCTAAATACAATAACCTCAAGATCCGCTTCTTCACAATTACAAGCTCTGGTAGGACTATTTCAGCTTGTCATTGGAAGATTACTGAGGTACTATTATTCTGGTATTTTTGCTTCCAAATAATTGACACATTTCCACAAAGAAGGCTATTCCAAATTTTCTCTGGTATGAATGAGGTTTCTTGGACCCTCCAAATCCTGAAACGAATTCATTGATGATTTTTGTTTTGCTTGAGTTTCCACTTCCTATTTGGTAACATAATATGCTTTTGCTTTTGTAGAATAATCCATCATAACCATGTGGATTTATATTTTACTATTACTTTGTGGCAGCAGACCAAGACAATTAACAAGAATTTTGTCAAGTGGTGGTGCTCCAACATCATAATGCTGAAGCCACCTGTACTGTTTCTTTTGTGGACTTTTTTGTTCACAGCATAGTTCACATGATTTATATCAATTCTCTACAGATCCTTAACATTCAACCAAATAAAAGGATAATCTTACTGTCTTCTTAATGCATAAGTATCTAGCTGTCATATCTCAGTGTTGAAGCAATTCAGAATGTAGACATTGGAAGTACCAACTGAAGTCATGTTTCTGTCCATTGGTATTTTTCAATTTTCAACATAGACTTTCTTGTGGGCATAATGAATCCCATTGTGCCAAGTACATCATTTTCTTAAGGTTGTACTTAAAAACTATTGGTATTGAGAGTTTTTCTACACTTCTTGATCTACTGAATAATTAGTTTCAGATGCATATCTTTTTCCTTAACATCTTCAAAGTTGAGTGTTGCACCACGTTAGGTCAACATCATTTGTGAATAATCTAGCTTTAGCTATTTCTACTGTAACTTGGGTTTGTTGTCTTCATTCTCGTGCATCTCACTTATCACAGTGCTTGCACACGTTCTTTATTAATAAATGGTTTTGTGAATAATGTATCAGTATTTATATAACTGTTCAAAGTGTTGCACAACATTTGAGTTATACAGTTAAAATGTTTATGGAGTCATCTTGCTGTATAGAACTCCGAACTACAACATTCCAGCCACCTACTTTGATCTTTCAAATAATAATAGTGTAGATGACGAGCTGTTTCAGAACAGTTTTACAGAATGACTATACTGAGAGCACAGCTCAAGAAATCCCCTTATTTCACACAGATTGAGTCTTAAATAGGTCTGTAAATGAAATTTATCTGCTGAATCTGTGTCCAAGGAAACTTTATTAATGAAATGATTCACACTTTTTCTTAAGATTTTCTATCTTCGATTGTTTCAGAAATGTTATTGGCCCGTTATAAGCATTAGAAAAGTTCACCCTGTATGCAGTGGCATTTTATGGTTCTTTAAAGAAAACACACACAATTAGTCAATGAAGTGCAGCAGGTTCATGACGTAATTCAAATGATTACACCAAAGATTGCCGTAAGCTATTCCCAGAGGTAAAGACTGTCTTCTCTCTACTTGCTTCATTGTCTTGAACTTACTGATATCCTCTCCAAAAATCCATTACTGAAAAACATGTTCATCCAGACAAACATTCCAATGTAGAGTAAATCCTTGGCAGTTGCTGGAATTATTCTTTGTGAAATTATACTTTTTTAATCTTAAAGATTGATTCATTCTTCTGTAACAATTCATAATGATGCACAAGGACAAGTACTCGGATTTTACACCCCTTGTTAATTAAAACCTATTTCTTTGTATGTCTCAGCCTTTTTTGCAAGTTGCTGTCATTAAGCCAACTGGCGTATTGTAGTTGCACTGCCAGTATTAATATTATGAGGTATTTGTTTTGCCTACATCATGAGGTCTAGTGGAGAAGTCATCTTTATTTTCCACGAGTAAGTGGTCTACATCGTTAATTAGCTGTAACTTTGCTATGTCTCCAGTAATACAACTCTTGTACAAATGATGGTAAATTGTAATTCAGTAAGGATTTGCCATCAAACTTCCTGCATCTTTCTCATAGGTGACTACTTCTGGCATTTTTTTATGTGGAAGTACTACACATTCAGTTTCAATTGTTTCTTTTAGACATGCTTCTTATTCTATGGTTTGATGAAATCGTGACCCAAATGGTGACATTATTTATTCTCTAGGTATTTGAGAGTTATACCAAGAATTAATCTTTCAGGAAATGTTGGAGTGTTTGTTTTTACTACGTCCTTGTCAGTAGTTGTAAATTATGGATAAAACGTTGTGTTTTTCTTGCCAAACAAGTCATGCATTTTTGTTGAAAAATGAAGCAAGTCATGTATTCCTGTTTAAACACAAAACAAAACAGGTAATGTGTTACTGTTTATTAAAGGCAAAATATTTTAGTTTGGTTTGTTTAAAAGTAAGCACAAAGCTATACAATGGGCTATCTATGCTTTGCCTACCACATGATTCAAAACCCGGTTTCTAGCTGTGCGAGTCATCAGACATACTTCTGTGCCACAACGGGCAAAGAAAAAGAAGAGACAATTTCAAATTTCCAATGATAGTGCTTGTTGTTTTGAAATCCTTTTAAGTGTTATTATTATATTCTTGTTGCAAAGTTGTTTCATGAACCATCCAAACTGTTTACCATGGGGAATCTCAAAACCAAATCTTAGTGCTGGAAGTCTGTAGGTTTATCACTGACCCAGTGAGTGGCAGTAGCAGTACTTTTCGGCTCATCGTCTGTTGTCACCAAGAGCAACTCGTCGGTAATACACGTACACGAAAAATACAGATTTATAACTAATGTTGATAAGGAAATAAACAACTAGCAGTGGCTCCATTTTCTAGTAGCACAGATAGCCCTCAAGTAGCTTTGCACGAAATTCAAAACAAACTATTTTTTCGTAGCGCAAATAGCCCTCAAGTAGCTTTGCGCAAAATTCAAAACAAACCATTTTCTCGCAAATAAGAGTGAACATGATCCAGAACGTGGCTCGAAAGCAAACAACAAAAATCATAGATTGATATAAAACTCACTTGTAGAGAACAATGTATATGTGAAAACGGCTTGTTTGGGTTGAGAAAATTTTTTACGTAGAGGAGCGAACAACGTTTCGACCTTCTTCGGTCATCGTCAGGTTCACAAAAAAAGAGGTAACTGACCAATAGCTGACCACATGTTTGAAGGGGTTGTGTAACTTAGCGTAGTAACGTAAAGGGCGTGCTTAGATGTTTGAAAGTGAAAGTGGGTTTTCTCGGGGTACTCCCGTTTCCCCCACAGCAAAATTTTGGGTATTTCTATACTCAGGCCCTGAAAAGAGGTACGTTATCATGTGTTGTACTATTTTTATACCTTTCTACACTCCTGTACTTCATGCAATACCTATGTCAATATGTTTCCCTGCCCTCTTTGCCTCCCCCCCGCCCCTGACACCCTTTTCCCTATTCTCAACATAGCGCGTCCTTCCTTTTCTCCTTCTACTTCATTTTTCTCCTTCACGATTATAACCAACCAAGTTCAAATCATTCTTCAAAAATAGTCCTAGACATAAACTATCGAAATATCCACTTTGCTCATTGGGAGGTCTTTTAACCCTCAGCCCCCTTGGTATGGATTCCTGTACGTGGTGAGGGGACCTCCAAGGGAAGGTTCTGTTCTTTCAGTTTACCTCCTCTGGGATCTAAACATCCACCCACGTGTTTACCGTGTGTGACGACTCGTGAAGGGGGGAGAGGATCCTGATGGTTGAGGGGTCCAACCCTAACACACTACTTTGGCCTTGAATTCCTGAAGACGTGCGGCCTATGGGTGGCCCCCCTTGGGTCATTCGGCAGGTCCAGTTGGGCTAGAGTCAACCAAGTACCAGTGTTAGAAGTTCTCAACAGGTGTTGTGGACATTGTGTCTGATGCTGGTGTTTGGGTATAGTGCTCACAAAACCCTGGCTTTGCTGCAATGTCCTTGCATGACATTGTAGTGTGTCCCCTCGTAGGGCTCCATGGTGGGTGGGGTCAGTGGGTACCAAAATTTTCCTTTTTTCTATGAATCCTCCAACAAAAAATTTAAATAAAATAGTGAAAAAACAGTCTATAGGTAAACGACCACGTCTTGAAGACTCTGAGCAGCAATCTTCAACATCTGTAACACCTGTACCCCATTTTCTTATATTACATTTTCTTTCAGAAAAACCTTTAGTGTAAATGTTCCCCTTGAATTCATCACGAGGAGTTATTATTGAGAGGGAATTCAAGAACGTCCCCGAGTCAGAGATTCTCGCTGGTCTCTCCACTCAAGGTGTTTCTGCAGTGAGGCGCATCTCCACTCACAAACACGAAGTTACACTGCCGACAAATATCCTCGTTTTGACATTTACATCACCACGTGCACCTGCCACCATCAAAGCAGGTTATCTAATTTGCAGAATACGGCCGTACATTCCAAACTCTCTTCGACGTTTCCAATGTCAGAGGTTAGGCACTCAAAGACGTCATGTCGTGGTTCCCTGACATGTGCTCGTTGTGGTGGCAAGAACCACGATGCCTATGAGTGTCACACGAACCCATATTGTGTAAACTGCAATGGTTCTCACCCTTCCTACTTTCGTTCTTGCCCAAAATGATTGGAAGAAAAAGAGGTGCAGCGTTTAAAAACGACCCATAATATTAGTTATCTTGAGGCTTGGAAATTGCTGTCCGTCACTCCATCTTGGACATATGCTGCTGTGCTTCGTTCCACAACTACAGTGGGAGTGCAGACAGATTTCTCTGTACTTTCAAGAGAAACGTTTTCAAAACAAATGAAAAGCCTTTTGACCTTCGTGGATAAAAAGGTTGATGAATCGACTTCTACACCCATCTCTGTTCCTCCCATACAGTCCAACAAATCTCAAGATCCACATCCTTCGGTTTCAAATACAGGCATTTCTTCTTATACATCTTTTTCTCCAACTCCACGATGCAAAACAATAATTTGTTCGCGTCCTCAGTCACTGGAATCCCCTTCCAACAACAAAGACCTGCCCAATCGACCCAGGGCAGGATTTATAGAGGTCGATAGACCTCCTCCGAATAAGGACAGTAAGGAAAAAAGACGTGGTCGTAAACAGAAGGGTTCTCCAGCCACTTCGCCTACCCGTCATTAAAAATGGCCACCTTGATACAATGGAACTGTCGAGGTTTACGTTCTAATCTGGATGATATCAAAACACTGTTGCTTCCTACCATCCTGTATGTCTTTCCTTCAATTTCTCTTCAATTCCCCACCATGTCTTTGTCACTCAACACACCCTTGGAGGCTGTAGCCATCCGTGTTTCCTTGGGTCATACCATCACTGTTTGTTCTCTCTACCTGTCCCCTGGAGAGACATATGATCAATCAGACCTTGATGCTCTCGATGAACAGTTGCCGTCTCCATATCTAATCCTGGGGGACTTTAATGGACATCATATCCTCTGGGGAAGTGCTGTTATTGATAGGATGGGTTGATCTGTAGAGCATATGCTCTCTGATCACAATCTTTCTCTTTTCAATACTGGTTCTTCCACTTACTTTCATGCACCTATTCAGTCATTTACTGCTATTGATCTCTTAGTTTTCTCCCCTTCATTATTTTCCCATTTTTCATGGAGGGTTGACACTAATCCACCAGGCAATGATCATTTTCCTATACTTTTGAGAGAGACTGGCCGTGGTCGAGGCCACCCTACCCGCGTGCCCAGGTGGAAGCTGGATCAGGCACACTGGTCTACTTTCACTGCTCTCTTAGAACTTGATCTTGCCATCGTAAATCAGCCATCAATAGACGACTGTGTGGCAGCGGTAACTGACTGTATTATACAAGCAGCTGCTCAGTGTATTCCTACAACATCGACACGTTTTCCACGATATTCTCGTCTGTGGTGGAATCCTGCTTGCCAATTGGCACAGAAGGCTCAAAAACAAGCCTGGGATACTTTCTGTAGACATCCCACGCTTTCGAACTGCATCGCTTTCCAACGGGCCCGTGCACATGCTAGGTGGGTAAGACGTCAAAGCCAGAAGGAATCTTGGATTAAGTTCACAACTAGCATATCTTCTACCACCAGTTCCAAGGTCATATGGGACAGTATTTGAAAGGTCAGTGGGCACTACAATTCTGTCCCCCTCTCCATATTACTCTCTGATGGCCAAGAGGTAGCTGATATCCAGAGCATCGCTGATACTCTAGGAGAAAGCTTTTGCCGGATATCTAGCACTTGTGCTTGTTCCTCCACCTTCTTGGCCATCAAGACTCGGGCAGAGCGTTCATCTCTTTCCTTTCGAACTGTCTTTTTTACTATAATTGTCCCTTTACACTGGTGGAACTGAAAATGGCCCATCATCGGTCAGGCAGTACATCTATTGGACCTGATAATGTACACTATGACATGCATCGCTATCTCTCTCCTGCTTCTCTTGATAGAGTAGTGTGTAGTTTGTGTAACACTCAAATCACTTTAAGACACATTTTACTTTCTTGTCATCATTATGACTTTCAACGACGGCACTATTTTAAACATGTTCCGTCCCAAGGTTTGTCTGCAACATTAGACAGTGTTATTGGTGACGGTGACTCTGTCCACCTTGATAAAGTTTTTAGTTTTTTTAATGGCTATTAATCTTTATAATGTCATTTAAGTGTTTGATATTTATTCATTACACCTTTTTAATTGTGGCTCCCTTTTAAGAGTCTCAATCTCTCTAGTTCAATTTGAAATTGGAAAATGGCCATAACATTCAATAGCTCGACAAAAGGACTGGAAAGACCAACTTCAGGTGAGTAACGTTGCTGTTTGAACTACCCGTAAGTCGTCCTGGCGAGTTGTTATTACAATTTTGCTGCATGTGTTTTAGCACTTTTATTACTTTACCTTTTGATACTGGCCATAATGTCACATAACCTGGAACCAGGACTGGAAAGGCCAACTCCAGGTGACTGACAGTGGTTCTTGTACGTACCTGTTAGTCTTCCTGGTGGGTTATGATCATTACCATTGTGCCAAAGAAAGTCCTTTACAACTTTGTAGACTGGATGTCAACATTGGTTTTATGCCATTTATGTTTTTAATTGCTGTTTTGTTTTTACCTTCATTTCCTTTTATGAATTTTACTACATTTACTTTACTTTTAACTTATTACTGGACATTTGGCTAATTATTATTACGATTTTACGACATGTCTTTTAAAACTTTTATTACTTTACCTTTTGATAATGGCTGTTATGACACATAACCCGGAACCAGGACTAGAAAGGCCAACTTCAGGTGACTGACGGTGGTTCTTTTACTTACCTGTTAGTCTTCCTGGCGGGTTGTGATCATTACCGTTATGCTAGAGAAAGTCCTTCACGACTTCTCTTACTCTGTTTTTTTCTCTTAACATTGTAAACTAGGTTTTAACTTTGGTTTTATGCATTTTCTGTTTTTCAATGCTGTTTTGTTTTTCCTTCGTTTTCTTTTATGTATTTTACTACATTCAATTTATTTTTACCTTTTTACCGGACGTTTGGTGCTGATAGCCTAGCTGCTTTGTACCATAACGCACTAAATCAACCAACCAACCAACCAACTTTTCTCCTTTTGAGACCTTTGATGGGCTGTTTCAAAATGAGTTAAAAATAAATGAAATGCAGCATGTGGTAAATTGGTTAATCCTCATGCTGAGGATAGGTAATAGGGCTTATGTCACGTTTTCAGTTATGTTTAAAGTGTAACTATCTCACTTTAATGTCATTGTATATGAATAAACGTGACATCAAAACATGTTTAATAATTAAAATATTAATGTTACATAAGTTTTGAATTCTTAATTTTATAAGGAAATACTTTTAAAAAATCTTCAAACTCCCATAGTATGAAAATTGTGTAATTTACCCTCTAGTTCTTGTCTCTTCTCATATTTATTTTTTTCTCCTAAAAGTAGAAGATGTGGTATAAATTATTTGTTGTGACATAGTTATTGCTCAAGCAAAGCATATTTTTAAAGCCTTCAATATAATTAGTTTACAGAGTCATAAATAAGAAAATCAGACTCACTTACCACACTTGCCTCTCACATTCTTTCTTTCACAAATTACCATTAGTTCTTTCTGATGTCATAAACTATATTTATTTATATGCAATAAAAAATCAAAGATTTAATCTAACAAATTATATATTATATTACATCTTTTTTTCTACAGAGAATTGTTTATTTTCTCTCCAGTTCAAAGATTATTTCTGTGTGAAACATTTTGATGAGTTTAGCTGAAGTTTTATATCGTAGGTGGAAAGCCAGAGAAATTGTGATAGTTGTAGGACATTGTGTGTTTTCCATGTTTTATTATTTTGTCTATGTAAGTGCATTAATTAAACAAATCAAAAATTTTTAATCTGTTTGTACTACCAATTCAAAACATTAGGCTTAAATTTTGTCGAAAACAAAAAAATTGAAGATCCAGTGAAGTACTGTAATTTCTTGTTTTTCACATCTATTTTTTATTCTTTAAAATGAAAGTAAATAAAATGAAAAAAGTAGAAACTTGTTAAATTGAAGAAGGTTTAATTAAGTAAGATACTACTTAATTATGTTGTAGTACAATAGTACTACAAATGCTTCACAAGGTATGCTTGTGAGCAGTTCATGAGTTGCATCATGTAATATATGATACACATTGTCATGGGATTTGCAACTTTTGTTGTTGGATTATTAGTTAGACACAGTTCAAAGAGCAAGAAAACAAAATATTTTAGTAGAAATTATATTATTACAATAATTAAGGTACTTATGATGAAATCGTAGTTTCTTGTTACAATTTGCAGTCATTATGGAAAGAACATAATGGTAATTTTGATTTGTTTCCTTTTTGTATCATGGTGGTTATGAGGAGTGTCAGACTGAACAAATGCATAGAGAATTAGGGTAGAGAAAACAGAAGATAAAATATGAAGCTTTACTGAGAAAACTTTTGATATTTATTTAAGAAGTTTTGGAGATTATACAAATGAAATTTGATCATTTTCAGATGAAGGAAATTATTTTTTATCTTATGTAAGAATCACTTTACACTTGGAGCAGTCAATACTTTGATTTCTTTCTGGTGTTTGTATACAAAAATCTTGTAATGTTTTCTGAAAACTTGGGAAATTTCAAAGATACACAAAAACATTAAATCACAGTATGAAAACTAAAGATCAGTTTGGGGTCACAAACAAAGTTGATTTTACTGAGCTCGTGGTAAGAGTGTTAAAATATGAAAAAAAGTTATTTACTAAAATTTAATTTACTAAAAAACATATTTTTGGACTATTATCATAAAATTTTCAAACTTTTTGAATTGTGTGAAATATGTTTTAAATTATATATGTATTTATATTTTTACTCAATACCATTTGTATTGAGAATAGATAATAAGAAAACTTCAGTAAGGTTACATCTTATATTTTTATGTTTCAATAGTGCACAGTTGATGTAAACTTTGTGAAAATTCATGGTCCATGGGAAGTTTTAACCCGATATGCTGAAATAATAAATATGAAAATGCCGATGAAGGAGGTAAGATGATTTAGTAATAGCTTGTTATATAGTTTACATGGAGTATTTGTTCATTGTTTTGTAAAGATATGTTAGCTTATAATGATAGACTGATGAAAATGTAATGGAATTTTTTACCAGTATTGAGAATTATGTTAAAAGCTTATACTATATTAATTATAACCAAATATTTATGTAATTATTCTTTTTGAACTTTGTATATTCTACTTCAAATTGTCTTACTGCTTCAACTGTATGCAAGTTTGAACTAAAAAATATCAAATCAATTAATTAATTTACATAAGTTAAGTATATTTATGATGTGATTAAAAAAGTATCTTCATTAATGGCTTGTTATCGTTTGTACCTCCCAAGCAAAACACAGCTTCACTGATATTATTAATCAGAGCTGAAGTTATTATACTATTACTGTATTTAATTGTGATACATTTATTTCTTTGTATATTCATGGATTTCCCTTTTTGTCTGGTGGAATGTGTTAAGTATGTTTCCTTTGCATGACCATAAAACACAGTATGATGTTCTTTCTTAAATGATGTTCAACAGCTGTGTGACACTACATGTTATCAATCCACCACTTGAAGTAATTCTTTAATTTGATCTTGTGATTGCACTGGAAGGCTGCTAAGGGTGTTAAGAAGAGATCAGCTTTTGATTTTCTCATTTTTGGATTTAGTAAAGTAAAATGCAAATAAATTCTGAGCATTTACAGTCATTTCTGAAGACATAATTTTAACATATCAAGGATCCTGAAAGGATTGTTTTTTTTTTCTCTACCATCACATCCATTCTAGTTGATAAATCCTTGTGTTGAAAAAATGTTTGTGTTGGCACAGAAATGTTACACACAAAGGATGGATTTAAAATCTTGTTTTTACATACTTTAATTTGGAATCTATAATATAAAATAAATATATTTAAATTAATATATTTGAGAAGTGTTTCAAATAACTGAAATGTTGTCAGTTCTTTCTTTACTGTTATGACAACACTTTATACAATCTTTATAATGCTGAATCAATTACTACTTGCCACCTAAGTTATGTAATACACTATAAAGCTGTGGTGTAAGATATGGATAGTTTTGAGATTTAAACTCTAAATGTAATATCTGTGCTAAGTTTGTTTGTATATAATTTATTTTTGACAAGTAGAAAGCTTTTATTAATAACAGATGAACCTGTGGACATTGGCTGGTAATTATTGGTTCTGAATTAAAGAATATAATGGGTGTTGTTGTTGAATGGAATTGCTTTAATTCTAGCATTGCTGCATCTTTTGCGTGTAATTAGACATTGATTTCATGGTATGGCTGAATGCTTTTAAACTTTCATGAACTTCATATCCTTGTTTATTATCTTTAGAGTAGAAGGGTACATTTTCCTAAGTCAAATTTTTAAGTTTGCTCTGCACTTATTTGGGATGTGGTTTTGAAGCTTACTGCTGTTTTTGAATGTATTCTTCCAAATTCTTTCATGGCTCTTAAATGGTTTTAAATTATTTTGCTCTTCTAAATATTCTGCATAAACATCTTTCCTCACAGAGGACTGTGATGTATTTCTTGAGTGTATTCAGTAAATCCTTTCACAGCTGTATTGCACTGTCAAATTATTTAAACTGTGTTGTCATTATAAACATTCCGTATTAACATTCTTCTTCGTAAAGGGCTTTGACAAACATTCTTGAGTCTATTCTGTAAGTATATTCATGACATTTAATATTGTCAAAGGACCATAGACCATAAACCGAATGTATAGAAGTTAATCATTTTACGTACAGTGCAGTAACTCAAAGCTGTCACATCATACTAGATCATTAGCATGCAGATCTTTCTTTTAAAGTGTGATTAACCATCTGTATTAGTGATAATAACTCTCATTCTTTACATTCTCTAAATTATAGCAGAAACCTATTTATATCATCTTTTACAAAGTGGAACCTGATACTTAACATTCACTTGAAAAGTAAATTACGAAGGAGATAACTCATTATTAAGCATTATTTTTTTGTACTGCAATGACTTTCATTCATTCTGAAGCAACTAGTGCTAAATACCACCCATATTCTTTAAATATCTTTACAAATGTAGGTGTACTGTGGTGAATAAAGGAAAATTCAATCATATAAATTACAGTCCCCTACTACAAGGAGTTTAGTTTTCTACTTTGCTCTTTTCTGGGGTTACTGATGAGAGGAGCTGATTTCCAGTAAACTGCTCTAATTTGCTGAGAAGTGATGTGTCAAATGATAAGCTTGGCTTCATGTTTTTTTCTTGCTGAAACATATGGTATATATATATGATAATGAGAAAAAGAGTCAACATTATTCTAAAGACCACTGTCACTCCTTGTACCATCCCTAATTGCTATGTAACATAATACATTCCACTGGTGGGAACTTATTCAATGTTACATCATCACTGTTTACAAGGAAGGGATGATAGGAAGATGTCAACAGTACAATGTGGAGTTGGTGTGATAAAAATTCTATTGTTGTGATACAATATTTTAACAGAAGGCTACATCAAAGTCAAGACCATAATGTAATTAATTTGAATGTCTGATACAGGGCAGCTGTTCGCATGGAACAGATGAAAATCAACTCAGTAATAAATATTGCTTATTAAATATACAGTTTTACATTTTTGCTTGTAATCTTTTTTTCTTTTTTTGTCATCAGTTGAGTATTGTTGTTTGTTAGTAATATTCTTGGCTGTAATTCCCCATGATAATAATTAGCTTAGGTGATTTATGATAGACTTAATTCCATATAATAAGCTAGCAATGTAAATAAAACAAACTCACGAGTACTGGTACCACAAAAATCCATAAAACAATTTTCCACTTTGTGCATTCAAGATTCAATAAATTAGTAAAATAACTAAAGTTTAAGCAACAACTATTTCTTTATTGCAGAACATAGTTTCAAATAAAAATACTCTGATAACAAGAACATTACTTCACTGTGGCTGTACATGTATGTTTGATTATATCTTTATTGATGTAATGTGTAAGTATAGGAAGTAATGAATAAAGTCAAACTGTAAGAAGTAGCTGGAAAGCTAACATCATTATTATTATTATGACTAAGAACAAGATGTAATACTAATGGTAAATACATTTACTGTGACAAAATTACTGTTAATACTGTAATAATACACCATGCAAAGAACATGCTTTAATTATATATAGTAAAATATTAAAGAGAAGTAAAGCTAATTGTGGCTGCAATATCACAGTGATTCATTATTACCTTAAAATTAATTTTAGATAAATTATATTGTTGATTGTTATGTATTATAATTTATCTCAGATCAGTCTCCAATTTATTATGTTACGTACATAATGTACTGCAATTTATTATGTAACGTACATAATGTACTACAATTTCAAACAGCTGGAAATTTAAATTTAAATGTTAATTAAATGTTGATATGTATTAAATTTGACATTTGTGAACAAGATTGACACACACAAAAGATATTTAGTGTCCTTGTAGATATACTGATGCCATAACTTAATTCACTGAAGTTAAACAGGTTGTGATGTTCAATATCTATAAACATTCCTGATCAAATTCTATAGTTTTCTGATTAATAAGCATTAATCACAATTTTTGCTTCTGTGGCTTGTAGTACACTGATTGTAATGATAAAAAAAAAATGTTCTTCCTTTTGGTGCATCAATTTATATCGTTTAAGGAGATATTCTTGAATGTTAAACCATTTTCAAAGATGTGTAAGCATTTTTATAAAACAAATATTGTTGATTTTTACTCTCAATAATCTTCTGCAAAGTCAGAAAACAGCTGGGACTTGCACTTACACATCCAACAATGTACACTACAAGCATAAAATTGAAACAAACATAGGCATCAGAACAAATGCAATACAGTACATCTGTTGCATGATGTGTGAAAGATTTGAAAAAAAGTTTTATTATTCTGTAAAACTGTTACTCATGTTATTGGCAGCAAAAAAGATTATTGGATTTCTAATAATGTTGAAAAAATATGGTGTCAGTGTTTTATCAGTTCTTCATTGGTCATTGGTTTATAGTATGATTTAGGTAAGTCATTGATGAGTTGCTCTTCAATTCCATTAAAATCCAAACTGATGTGCTAATGATGTGATTTTTTTTAACAAGAGGTTGAAAATTGTGTACACATTCTAGCCAGTGTTTTTTCCAAACTGCATTCGTATTTGAGGTAGTAACCTCTTTACATTCTTGATGTTGAATGGTTTCCAGAAACCTCTGATCTAGGTGTTTTTGTTGCTGTCCACTGCCCCTGATCATTTATCTGAAGATTTGTCAAAAGTAATATGCTTTAAAAGAGGCTATGACATATTGATTTATTGGTTGGATCAAACAACTGGTGTTTGGAGGAAGAAACTCCACAGAAATGTTTGTTGATATGTAAATTAGGTTATTAGGGTGATTTGGTGAGTTGTCATCAACCACTAGTACTTTATGGGAAGCATTTTCCATGGAGAAACATCTCTCTACTGCAGGGCATAAAAAGTTGTAAACCAATCCTCAAAAATTGTTTTTGTTGTTTAAACCTGTTCTGTCTGGCATCTTCTTCCAATATAGATTAGTGTCTCAAATGTTCAAAAGCTTGATGGGTCATATATCCTCTTTGTTCAGTAATATCTTTTAAAACTGGTTGGTACATTGATGTTGCTTCCATATCAGTACTTGCTGCCTTTAGGCTGTGTAAGTTATGCTCTTTTTTTTTTTAATCTGTCAAGTCAGCCTTTGCTATCCATTATCTTAAGGCAATACCGATTTAGTAACTTAACAGATGCAGGTATGGAAGACTTAGCACTTTAGATAAGTTTTTCTTTCTTGATAGTCACTGTAGTTGATGATGAGAACTTAAATGCTTTGGAATTTATTGCAAGTCTCTGGCTTTCATCAAACTTCTTGATGGTTTCCAGTTTTGTTGTTACTGAGATGGCTTTTCTTGCAGTTTTTTGGCTTACTGCTGGCACTGGAATCACTTGCAGTGCACTTATTAATCAGTTTGTATTTAAGGGCTTTATATTTGTACTTTATGAGTACGTTGGTTGACACCTTTCACAATTCAAACAAGACAGTTGGGATGTACGAACTCTTAGCACACAGGCTGGTTAAACTGACGTGTCATGATGTTTTAGCAAGTTACATTCAAAATATAATTGAACCACTTAACTACCATGATGTACGAACAAACTTGACAACAAACCATAGATGATAATGCAGATTTCAATATTATATAAATTTTAAGTTCTTAGTAATATAAGAAAATATTTAAAATCAATTTTAAATTACCCTGGTGTGAGAATTTGAATATTTGTTCTTCAGTTATTTCCTCTTTTGAACTTTCCCCTTAAACTATGAAATGTTATGTAAAATGTCATTAATCTTCTAAATCTTTATCTTATATCCTTCAATCATATGGAACTACAGAGCAACCAATGAAAATCCAAGAACCTCTTGCCACACCCACCTTCAACTTGCTCAAATTTACAAATTGCTAATACATTTTTCTGAGGCAAGGTCTTATTAAATTTATAACCAAAAGGAAGCCAGAATACAAATGATTGATTAAAGTATGATTCATCCTTTATGATCTTACAGATAATTGATAAACTTAGCTAATAAGAGAGTCAGAGACAATGAGATATTTTCTCAATGACAAACTGGGTATATCTTGCTTCAAACATAAATTATTGTGATATTATATTTTCCTTCCTTTCTTTCTCTCTCTTTTGAAGAATAGTTTCAGTTTTTCAACAGATTTTCCACTGGTTATAAATTATGCTGTGATAAATTTGTTATACATTTTGCATGTATTTCTGAGGAGTTCAGGATTTCTAAAATCATACACCAGTTTAAAAAATTTAATTTTGTATTTCTTTTAGGTACCAGAATTTCAGTATTCAAGGTGTGATGATAAACAATTATAAAGAGGTATAAGTGGTGTTTGCCATACAATTTCAAACCTCTTTGCCTCCTAAATATCAAAGAGGCAACAGTTTACAACTGAATATAGAAGAGCTAGAGAATACTTGTAAGTACACATGTTTAGGTTTTTTGGATTTTATTTGCTGTAAATCTTTGTGATTTTTGGTCAGGTGATATTCTGTACATTTAGTGTTTTAATATTTTGTTTGTTTGGTTAGTTTTGTATTTTGGCCAAAGCAACTTAAGGGCTTACTGCATTTGCCATCCCTAATTTAGCAATGACATACCAAAGAAAAGACAGCTTGTTAGTACCACCTACTACCCACTCTTTAATTACTCTTTTTATCAACAAAGAGTGTAATGGATTTTAATGTTACAACATCCCAATGGGTAAAAGTATGAACATGTTTGGGGACAGGGATTTGAACCCATAATCAACAGATAGTGAGTCAAACCATTACCATTATTTCTTTTCTCTATGGTCTTGGTTGAATCAACCAAGTTTGTGACCCCAAATTTATCTTTGTAGTTTCACCACAATAATTTCTAATACGTTTTGTATATCTTCATAAAAATCTCATCAACTGTGAATGATCATTAAATCATTTGTTGAGAAAAACATTATTTATAATAAAGTCTCTTTCACTGCAAGAGTCTGTGAATATGTGGAATCAGAAAATTGACCACTGTGGGTGCAAAGTGATTTTCATGTAGATTAAAAACACTTAAATCATCTGAAATTTAAATTTAAACATCATAAATAAACTTGAAACATTTTAGTCAGTAAAATTAGACTGTATTTTGTATTAATCTATCCAAACTCTGTATGAGGTTTGTCAATATGACCAATCTTGTAACCATTAAAATAAATCAAAATTATCTTCTTTTTTTTCTGTAATGACTTCAGATTGTAACATGAAACTACATTTGTTTATTCCAAATAGCTTTTATTGTAACAGTTTTATTGCCCTCTGAACTATGTTTAACTAATATGCCTACCAAATAGGTCGTAAATCACTTGGTAAACATGTAGCTCACATTATTTTAATGAACTACATAATGTGCATGAGCTACTCACAAATTTCTTAAGTGTACCTCAGGAAAAAATGGCTGCAATCACAAAGTAATAACTCCAGAGTTTCCATACTGTACGTTCTAATATGTTTTGCACATATTCACAAAATTTTGCAAGCTTTCAGTAAACATCTCAAATCTTTTGTACACAAAAAATAACATTTTTTAAAAATATACTACAAATACTGAAGATTTGTTCATGAATGGATGTGAAAAACAAAATATTGTTATTTCTGTGAAAAGCTTCAGGTATCATTTGTATAATGTCCAGAATCTACTAGGGAAATGTCAAACATATTATTTTCAGTAAAACTTTATAGTTTGATTTTCTTTACTTCTAACTTTGTGAATCCAGCCAATTTGACAAACCTTGTAAGCCACACAACAAAAATACAAATCTGATTTATCATTTTTTCTTTCTTTTTAAAATGACTGCAGATTGTAACAGAAAATAGCAATCATTTAACTTAAATAGTTTTTAAGTATGTAACAGTCTACATTCATGTATATGTAATTAAACTGCTGGCCAAAATCTTAGGCCAATGAACATAACGAAAGAATATGCATTTTGCATTGTTCGACTCAACCACTTATTTGCGTAGAGCTTCGAAAGATGAAAATAATAAAAGGGAAAATAAAAATAAAAAACCTTTTAGCATTTAATAGGGAAAATGTGAACATTCTAAAATTAGCCTAAATACTAGCTGGTCGAAAGTTTAAGACCATACTGAAACAAAGCGTTAACTGGTAAACACGTCACAAAATTTAGTCATTTGTGTTCAAGCATTATCTTTGTCAACTCCTCCCACTGATATCTCCTGTGTTACATTGGGTAAAAACATGGCAAAGACTAAAAAGTTGACAGAATTTGAACGTGGCAGAATTGTCGAGCTGCAAAAGCAAGATCTCTCTCAACATAATCTTAAGATTATGGCCAGTGGTGTATATAGTTTTGTTGCCCTTGATCTATGTCAACATGAATACACCCACCACACAAGTTATAAATAACTCAGGGAACATATAGCTCATGTTGTCATTATGAATGATGTGATACATGAGATGTTCATGAATGTACATTGTGGTTTAATGTTTTGCTTCATGATGAGTTTTTGGTTTTCACAAGTGAACACGAGTCAGTCAGTAATGGTACTTTTGATATTACTTGCCCTTTATGATTTTAAAAAAAATTACAGAGTAATAAATCACAATTTACTTCAAGAAACTAATAACTTGGATGGTAGTTATAATGTTGTGTAATCTGTAAAGTTAGTTAGAAAGGATTTTAGGTGTAACAAAGGATTTGTCTTTATTACTAAACCTGTATGGTTCATCAGCTTCTATATTAAAGATTTTAGATTGACAAGTAAGATCTATATAATAGTGCATGTAATGTTACATCAGAATAAGATTAATAACATAATTCATAACATCCTTTACTCGCCCAGTTCAGGTTTCCAGTAAGAAAAGAGTATTGTCATATCACTACATCTGTATCTATTAATAAATGTAGTGCATCATTATTCAATGTGTTATACATCTTAAGGAACTCTAATAGTTAATTACATTGTAAATGTGATTTGTTGCTCTAACAGATAAAAGAGGTTTGTAACTTTAAAAGTATTTTGTTCATGTATGGTTCATATTTGTGTAAAAGTTATTTTCACTGGTCTCGTTAAAGATTTGATGTTCCAGTGAGGAAAGAAGATTTCTTTAACCCAGCCAAATTGTGGATTTTATTTTAAAACAGAAAAGATTCAGTAATAATACAAGAGAATCTTATGCATTTGGCAAGTGAAAAAAATATATTATTTCCTGTAATATATTTTAACATAATATGTATTTAATTTCATCTCTGTATAATTTACTGTGCATCAGGATTACTGAAAAAAATTCATAAGCTAAATTTATACTTTCTGAAAATAAATTCCTTTATTATGAACTGAGTGATGACTAGCTACCTTCCCTCTAGTCTAAATTAGGGACATCTAGCACAGAGAGCCCTCAAATATTTAGTAAAATTATGTTAAGAAATCTGTTAATTAAAAGTTACATTGTGTATTTTTAGGGCTAACATTTAAATATCTGTGTCTTAAAATACTCTTTGGGTTATAATGATTCATACTTATCATCATTATATTTAGTTTTGACCTTGCACTGACCAGTTGCTGATTTATTTTCTCATGTATATATAAAATTCAAAGATGGAATGTCCACCTGAACTTTTTTGTCATATTAAGCTTTACAATTTAAATTTAGAGACTTGTATTTTTTAATGTAGTTTGACATAAGACTGTTAGTGTGTACTAGAAATTCTGTTATTTATCACATGATGTGAACAGGAAATGTATATAATTTTTATATTGCAAAGTGACTGGAAATATGTAATATTCATAAATTAATACACAGAAAACGGGAACCTATAATTATTAGAATGTACTGATTGATCAGTTGGCTACCTTTGCTTATTAACACTTGATAATATCTCATAAGTTTCAACTGGATTAAGTTTTAGTCCTAAAATTTAATAGTGCTGAATAATATTCATAAATATAAAAATTAATAGTGATAAATAATATTAATATTCTATGTGTATGGGGTAAGTCCAATAGGGAAACACCTGCTCATGTGGAGCTGTAAGTACTAATTTTTACTATAATTCTAAATTTATGACACATTCATTTATGACATTTGTCAATCTTTCAGTAGCCATAACTGTATTGTGCACAAATAATCAATATTTCTATAAAAATATTTCCCATAAAGATCTGTCTGTGAATTTCCAAAGCCTTAAATGAAACAGTCTAAAATTAGCAATGTGCAGTGAAATGAGAAACTGAAAAATATGTAATATAATGAACAAACATGTTTTTTCCTCTCTGAATGCTAGGTTTTCTATTTTCTTCAAAGTTTCAACTTGGCATTTTCCCAATTTAATTTTATGGTTTTACTGCCTGTACATAGAACCACTGTCTTCTGTCTAAAGCTTAGGAAGTTGTAATATTGATACATTAACTGATGTATAAATAAATAGCAGTACATCAGTAGAAAACTAAAGACGTTATGAGAACAGTATAATTATGATGTTAGAAAAGCATGCAAGTTCAAGAAGTCTTAATAGAAGTGAATAAAATCCCTGTAACCCTGGTTATTCCTGATACAATCACACAGAAATGGAAACCAATGCACAGTTAATTCAAATAATTTCAGCTATGGCCCACTCTGTATTTTATGTAGAAAGTAAGCAACTTTGCATAATGTTTAGGTCAGTCCTATATTGTTAGCATTGTAACAGACAAAAACATAACATTATGTGTTGTGATACAATACATACAGTCTTTTGATAATGAACAGTTTCGAAAGAAGTCAGTTAATTCTGCTCTTAGACTATAACCCACAATAAGTATTGGAGGTGTGTGTGCTTTTTTATTTGGACAATATACTGTACAGATCATTGAAGATGCTATAAAAACATGTAGGTTCAAGAAGTTTTGATAGAAATGAATAAAAACATCGTAATTTAAGCACTTTTGAAAGGTAGACCTTTCTTCAGTTACAAATTGGAAATGGTGTTGTAATCAAATGGGTGATATACAAATAAAGTTAGTTTAGTAACATCAGGAAGGTCGTCTGGTTTTCCAAGAAATGTCTATTTCTCTATGTTCTGGTGTAAATGTCTCATTTCCAGTATAATATATAGCCAATGGTGAGAATGTATGCGGAAAGTTGTTAGGAATATTTTACTTTAGAAATGGCTGAATATGTGTGCATTTAAAACTGTACTTAAGGATTTAAGTAAAGTAAAGGTGACACCTAGAGACAGGTTGAAAAAGATATACTAATCAGTTTGTAAAAAATTATATGAAAAATTATCTTAAACAAATGATATGTTTTAGTAAATTCAGCTTTCATGATACAAGAAGAAATAAGCAAAGAATAAAAATAATTTTTTGACTAAGATGAAACCAGTGAATGAAGATTATCGATTTCAGGTTCTAGATTAAGTCCAAAAGGTTGAACAGTATTTAGATTAGCAATCTAATAAGTTTCTTTTATTTCTCTGTAAAGTTTAATTTTGAATCCTGTTTTCACTGGTTCAACAGAACAGTATAATGAAACCTTATTTCATCAAAATAAAAAAATGAAAATTTTGTAAATAATATGGTTATAGGCTTCCTAAATTACTAAAAAAACTTAATCGCTGGCAACCCTGTAGTACCTGACGTGTGTTTTTGGGCTTGTTACATATGATACGTGGTTCCAATATACGATATGATATATAGTGAATAAAAGTCATTGCAATCACTCTTTACATTGTTTTATTAAATATTTCATGCCTTATGTATTTATAGTGTGTTTTTCTCCTATTTTTTAAGTAATAACCAAGCTTATCAATGATACTATGTATGAAGCTGCCTTTCCTTTACATGAGGTCAGTTAACTCATTGGATTCTTCTTTTCAAGTGTGCTTGATGTGGATAAAGTATTGTGAAAGTACAATTTTTCATATGTTAAAAGTATTGTTCACAGTTATTTCTACAACCAGTGTGTATTATATCAGGTTTATGACCTGATGAATTTCTATAATAGGGTTTATCCTGTAGTTTGTAATTAATATTATTTTCCAGTAAAGTGCACTTTAACAAATTTTTATCAGTTGTCATTATACTTGGAGATATTTCACTTCCTGTATCAGTAAAATAATAATTATGTTGATAATTTACTTTGACATATTATTCAGGGGAATGTGATACTTCAGATGACGAAGCTCCTCGGAAATGTTTAATGAACAACTGGGCTTCGTTTTTGGCAATATATAAAAACAACCTCTTGATGACATCAAGTGAGTGTTAATAATTAATTACCTGGACAAAATTTGTTTAATATAAAAATCACTTGGTAAAAGTTTTGAACATAACCTAAAGATTGAAATTACCAATTATATTTGAATGCCAAGTTTAGAGTCTCAGTTGGAGTTTTATTCATACTGGTTGTGTTTTGAAAGAGATCATTCCAAATACAATAATTATATATAAGGAGAGTCAGTCATGATAGGAGATAGAGAATTCTCTTGTGTTGCTAATGTATTATTTTTATTGAGCTATAAAATTCTATAAAGATGTGGTAATAACCAAAATAGGTGTAGATCTAATAGTACGTAGTTAATCAAATGTTTCTATTATATAATATAGTTTTAATTTCTGAATTTCAAACGTAAAATTTAATTTGTAACGTCTTAGTGTTCACATTTTTGTATCACGTGATGGCACTTGTTTGTTCCAAATTGCTCAACTTAGATAGTCTTTCCACTTGTATTTGATTGACTGAGATTGAATACAACTTTCAGACTTATAGATTTTCCTGATACAAAACATAATGTTATAGTTACCAAGCCATCCCATAAAGCTCTGTTCTCTCACATACAGTCTTTCAAAAATGAAAATAATTCTTACTCTCTCTCATTCTGTCTTTGACATTTGCTATTACATTATTGATAACCATCAGAAAATAAATATTTAATCTTCTGTTTTATGTATAATGCCATCTCGTTCACAGGATGGCTTTTAAGTTTTTCCGAACATAGATTCAAATCTGCTGTCACTAAATTTAGTTTAACCAGCTAAGGAAATTGTTTTGATGCACAATGTTTGGTTAGAAAACCAGTTAAATTGTCATACTTATAGGACATTGTATGCTTTGTGTTTATTATTGTTTGTGCTTTAAATTGTGTGTTTGAAATTAATAAATAATTTTGGAAAAAAATAAAAAACAGTCCCATTGAAAATTTGGGTTAGCATCTCTCAACACTTTAAATCTTTGACAACAAAACAAATTATAGCATTCACAATTAAATACTAAGTTTTTGTTATTTTTCTGTACATATTTGGTTTGTTATAAAAGTAAAAAAAATACTTATTAGGTAACATCAGAAAATATAAATGAAGAAATAGATTAATATTTTTGCAATATTTTTTTACATATGGAGATCGTGTGTATTGCATAATTTTATGCTGTAATTTGAACTAAGTGTATACAAGGTTATTTTTAGCTTGTTACATAGGCTTAGTATATAGGAAGTTGTCATATTTAACTGATGCAAGCCTGACGATAGTCAGGATAAATAATGATAAGCTTTTATTGTAATCTGCAGGGATTTTAGAAAGGAAAAATATTATTTCATATTTTTTTGGGTTCGGTGAAACAAATGGCCTTAGCTCATGTAGTGTAAGGGTAGACAAAATATAAGTTTATTTGATAAGAATCACTTCAGTGTTTGTTCCTTTCAATTTTTTCAGGGAATGTTTTGAAGTTAAGATAGGCCTGTACTTTGCTTGGTTGGATTTTACACCTGTATGCTGATTCCAGCTTCAGTAGTAGGAGCGTTGTGTTTTCTGTATGTGTGCTTTACCTTGTTGGGTGATGCTCACAGGTATGAATAAGGGGAAGAAAAAGATAAAAGAGTTATCAAACAGTTTGTTGTTTTTATAACTCATGTTTGATCATTTTCTAAATTATACCTTGGAAAAATCAGTTACTTTGAGCCATGTGATTGATGGAATGTGGTAAGTGATTAATCACTGGACTAATTAATCACTGTTTAGCTAATTAATTATTTTCACACAAGCCATTTGTAGCTGGAATAATTGCAAAGAATAATAATTGGAACCATTAATTTTTACTGGTTGATATGTTTTGAACCATTAATTTACCTTAAAATATTTTTAATAATTTTTGTGATAAATTGATTTAAACATAATTTCAGTTAATCAGTTATTTTATGTGGCATTATCATTGAAATTGATAGTTGTATATTATGATTGATTTAAAGTTCAGCTGTACTGTGTTTATTCTATAAACTTAAAACAAAACTGCATTTTTTTTTACAGTAAGGACATTTGTGAAGACTGCAAGGACACCATTTTATGTCCTTGGGTGACGGATGCAGATGTGGAAGATTAGGTCAGACATGCACTTTTACAAGAATAACTCATCTTTTCGACAATGGTGCTGCTGTATTTTTAGCTGTTTTTATGTCACTCTGGGTTAAGTATTATATAGATTTACATGTGAAAGTTGAATAAATAATATTATCTTCTTTAGACTCTGTTAGAGCTTTTATACACAAAATATCAATTTGTTTGTTATTTAGTGTTAAGGCTATTTTTAAGTAATGCTTTTCTTGTGCCTATTTTCTTTTTGCATGTTGACTATCCAACATGCATAGTAATTTTGATTTTAAGATTAAAAATACTTGTATGCATCACAAAATGTTCAAATTTCAGAGACAAAATTTTTATAATCTCCAGATAATTATCAAACATTTTTGTACAGAAAAAAAACTTTAAATGTTTTGTCTGTTATTTTTACTAATGAAACTCTGTATGGGCTTGATAGATTTGACTACTATAAACAATTAGGAAATGAATATAAATGATGCTTTTTTTCATTCTGGAATAACTACAAACTATAACTCATATAAAATAGCTTAAATTTGATAACATTATACATTTATATACAAGGGGAGGACAAAAAAGTGCTCCTACCTTGAAAATGTTGTTAATTTATTTGATATCATATTTAAACAGATCTTGTGAAGTGCATTTTACACATTTTTCTGTTTATTATTAAAATAAATATAAATTTATTATTTTTATTATATTGATCTTTCAACTGTGCCTGGATAAGAGTACAGAAGTTACAATGACATGGTGCATGTGTGCTCATGCTACCATATAAAGTAATATAAAACTGACCTTTATAAAAGACCTGAATTTTGGGAAGGTAACTCACTAAACAAATTCTCATGAGATGTGTAGTAATGAATGCCCATAGCAAATGGGTTACTTCAACATAAAAACGTCAAATATTGTATATCTGCAATATTTGAAACGGCCTTAATTTCAAACCAACATAAAGCACGTCAAATTTGCTACACATCCAAGACTTCAAACTTCTGTAACTGAAATCTTGCATCAAACACTTCAAAATAATTCCAAAAATGTGTTATTAGTTTGAGATTTCTTCATCTGTAATTTGGGACTTTTCAAGAAAAAAAGAAAACACTTTACAAAGTTTTTTTTATTACCAACACTTTGGTGAACAAAAATAGTCGAAATAATTGTTATGTCATATCAGTTTAAAGAGTAATTTATATTCTGTTGCAATTTCTGTCTTTACTGATGATAAACTTTATCATTTTTTTTAATTTACTTTCAGCTGTAATATTTCTTGAATTGTGAAAAAAGTATTTGGAAATAATTACCCACCACTGGGATATGACTAGTTTTGATACTTTAGGGGTAATGTGCACTTTTACCTTAGAAATTAACTTTATCACAATGGGCTTGTGAATTTAACATGGAACTTTTAACCATGGCAGTATGCCTACTGTGATTCTGAAGGTACCAGTTGTGTCATTACAAACTTTGACAGTAATCATAAAAATATTTTAATTATATGTTGTCAGAGTGTTGACTGTTCTGATTGCAAAGTGATTTTTCATGTTAAAATTAAAAATACTTCATTTCAAATTTTTCAAATTTCACTTATGTAGTTCTTTAAACCTCCTTAATAAATTCTGATGTTGTTTGCTGTCAGTTAAAAGTTTATTTTATCTGTTATTTTATAAACTATAACTCTTTAAATGATCAGTCAATTTAAACACCCTCATAACCACCATAAAAATTATGAAATAATTGTAAATTACTATTTATTTGTGCTGGAATGAGAGCAAATTGTGACCTGAAACTATGATAGTTTATCCTAAATAACTAAAAACTTGTGACAATATACATCTGTTTATTCTTAATGTTATAGTTTTATCGACTTTTGAACCACGTGTAACTATTAATCCATCCTCACAAGTTTTAAATCACTTGGTGAACATTCAGCTCATGTTACCTTATTGAATTAAATTAAACAATATGAAGAATTTTTATTATTACTATTCTTTATTTGTAGCTAATTTGACATAACTTTCTTGTTTTTTGCATTTTAGTTATTTTTATAGTAATAAATAAAGAATACTCATGAAAAACAAAAAATGTACTATATACCAGTGTCTGTTTTTGTTCTTTTCTGTTCTTTACTAATGGCACTACCACACTAAATGCACCCTGCTATTACAGTGGTAAGTCTATGGATATACAACATCTGAGAGAACTATTGGTAGCTTGTAAAAGAGAGGCTGTGATAGGTCTGCATCCCAAATGACTCTAATTTCCTGGTGTATGATTTTTATAACTTCATGGTCATTGATTTCTGGTTCTATGTTTAAAGTAAAATTGTTTTTAAAAGATGTACTTTGTAAACTTGGGAGGATTTTTTTATTATTTTCAGTGAATCCAGTTTCCAGTTTTCTGCAATATAGCATTCAAGACAGTTATTTCTCATAATTAAGTCTCCACAGAGAGGTGTACTGTATTTCAAGATGGCTGGTATGAGAATTAAAACTTTTATTAAAAGAAATTAGAGAACAATGTTTCAACTTTCTTAGGTTTCTTAGGCCTTTAGGATAACAAAAAGAGTTTTAATACCCAAACCAGCCATCTTGAGATACATTTTTACTTCATGTGGGTTCCTCATCATCATGAGAGAGACATAGTTTTTCAGTTGTTTCATCTTCTTCCAAACCGTTTTCAGTCGACTTCCATAACTACATATATTGGCAGATTATCTTGAAACTTGGTAGGGTCATACTTTGGTCCAATATATGCAGTCAGTATTTCCATTTTTTTATTTATGCTTTTTTAAGGGTCAGATGTCTAACAATCCAAAAATATATATTTTGGGCTCTTGTGTGGTTATATTTACAGCAGTCTAGAAGACAACTGGCACAAATGTAAGTATTCATGAGCTTAATTAATACAATGACAAACAAAAATAGCTAGATTTTACCATTTCGATTTTTTGTGGGGGGGGGGCAGTAAGACATCTAAAAAAAGCATAATTTAGAGATATTTGTTGATCATTTACTCAGCCATATTTTGACCAATTTACATGGTATCTGGTACAAAGATATTTTTGTACAGGTCCCAAACATTGACAAGCAAAATATTGTGAAATTGCCCATTTTTAGTAATTATAAAATGGGTTAAGATGTCAGAAAAAAGCATAACTTTAGGGTTGTTTGATCAGTTGCAGGTTTCATGGTTTTTATTTTATCATATCCCACAGAACAATTTACTGCGTAGAAAATCTAGGGAAAGACTTATTGAACTATTCCGTAAAAGGACAAACAACTTCCAACTGTGTGAAGAAATCTGGACTTTAACTGCCAGACTCCAGTTATAGTTTGCTACAGCAAAGCGTTTTTCTTTAAGTTCCTTAAAATTATTTTAAATTTACGTATATATTCTCTGTTACAGTAACTCTTGATGCAGTGATTCTTTATAGACTTAAGAGGATTATGTTTTTATTCTTAAGGCTACAGTAGCTCTTTCTGTACAGACCTAACATTTGTTTTTATTCTTCATGTTACAGTAGCTCTCTCTTTACAGACCTAACATATGTTTTTATTCTTTAGGTTACAGTAGCTCTTTCTGTATAGATTTAACAGACTGTTTTTATTTTTCAGGTTACAGTAGCTCTTTTTTTACTGGCTTAACAAATTATGTTTTGTTCTTTAGGTTACAGTAGCTCTTGTTGCTGTGGTTGGTGTGATTTTTTACAGAATATCCATTCAAACTGTTCTGTGCTTCACATTGAGTGGCAATCAGACACTTACCAGCATGGTATCTCTTACTACCTCAGTCACAGCTGCACTGTTGAACCTTGTGTGCATCATGACCTTTAACCTGGTAGGTCACTTAAATAAGAAAAGTTGGCGATATGAAATTCACATATTTCTGGTTGTGTAAAATGTACTTTTTATGGTTTTATTCAAGATGATATGGACCAAATACCTGCTTATAGTGGTATGTGTATGTAAGTGTGTGTTTGTATGTATATATCAAATACCTGTTTATAGTGTATACAAGTGTATGTGTGTGTGTGTGTGTGTATATATATATATTTATAGTGGTATGTTATCAAGTACCTGTTTATAATGGTATGTGTGTGTATATATATATATATATATTTATAGTGGTATGTAAGCATATTAGTTTTGTTGTTTATTTATTTTTTACTTTGATTTCTTAATGACTAAAAGGAAATGTTATGTGTAATTACATGTAATTTTTTAAGGTTGTTTCTTGCTTTTTTTATTAAGCTGTAAATAATGTAAGGGTTTTTTCATGTTTGTATTTTCAAGAATGAAATTAATATAGCTTGGAATTTTTTCATGAATGCACCAAAATAATCATAAGAAAATCTTTATACTTTGCATGCTAGTTAAATTATTAAAATAATGACAAAACCTTAGTATTTAAGTTCAGATGCAAGTAACACTACTATATATTTGTTTTGTAAGATCTTCAGTAGTACTTTTCAGTTTTGGCCATTTTAGCCATGGGGGCATTATAATATGACAGTCAATCCCCACTATTCATTGGTAAAAAGAGTAGCCTCAGGTGTGGCTGTGGATGGTGATGACTAACTGCCTTCCCTCTAGTCTTATACTGCTAAATTAAGGACTTCTAGTGCAGATAGCCTTTGTGTAGCTTTGTGCACACTTCAGAACAAACCAAATAACTTTTCAATTTTTTTATAATCACACCCGTCATCTTTGAATGGTTAAATACCAGGCACAGGAATTAGTGTATGTTAATTATGTATTTGTTCTTTTACCTTTGGGCTGAGCATGTATGTAAGTTTGGATTAGAAAAACTTGATTTAAACACCAAAAATTACAAGCCAGAGTAAAAAAATCAAAAGAAAATGAACACTGAACCAGAGATAAAATTTCCATATTTATATCACACTGATATCTGACACATTTTGGTACTGTTTCATTATTTGTATGTTAGGTCTAGTGGTCAGTGTGCTGAACTCTGAACCTGGGGGTTTATGGTTCTAATCCTGTTGCAGCAAAAATGGCCTTCAACCTTGGGTTATGGGAATGTTGTAAAAGTGATTGTCAAATCCTGCTATTTGATTAGAGTAACCCAAGAATTGGCAATAGGTGCCATTTCATAGTCTTATCAGTTTAAAGTTAGTGATGGCTAGTGTAGATATTCTTTCTGAAACAACTGACTAACTGTTAACCTTTTCTAGATTTATAGAAGAATAGCCACCTTCCTCACTGAATTGGGTAAGTTTTACCTGTTTCTAATTTTGGTAATTCCAAATGGACATAGGTTATTTTGTTCATCATTTAAAATAACAAAATTTAACCAGAATCTGACTGCAAAAGTTTTTATCCCTATTTATTTTAGTGCCAGATAAATACCGTTACAGTCATACAAAGTTTATCAGAATAATTTATACATCTTGAAAAACATATACATTTTATTGGTGAATGAATCCAAATTGTGCACATTTATCAAAAGAGAACTTATTTCTTTAAAAAATTAATTTATGCCACATTATGCATGTTATCTAAATTTTTAATTAACTTTTCTGTTTGTACAGAATGTAATAAAATAACATTAGAAAGTAATTATATATAAGTATATTAAACATCACTAACAGCACACTTTCTTATCACTTTACCAGTCTTAGTTTTATTATTGATCAAGTCTGAGTGTTTTGTTAAATAAACTAGTGGATCAGTGTGAAACATAGTAAAGTATATTCAGTTGTAATACCATATAGTCTTGTGATCAAAGTAGTGAAAACTGTTCACATTGCTAACAAATATATACAGAAAAACTTGAAAAATTATATAGTATTTAAACAAATATACTTATAATAGTTAGATGATTATTTGTAACATTTAATTTGGTATTATGTATTTGATTTGATGACAGTTCATGATGAAGAAGAGTAAATATCATATACAGTGTACAGGGATACTGAAAAGGAAAACTTGTAAATATACATTTCAGAGGCTCTAAAGGCAATGCAAGCACAATATGCAAACAGTGCCATGGATATAGTATTTTTAGTCTTTACATGAACATTAACATGTTAATATGTAACTCACATTGCCATCCTCAATTTTACCATCCTTTCTTGATTAGAAATACTTTTTCAGTGTATTTGATATTTAGCATACAACAGACTTGTACACTCTACTAACAGCTTGCAACATCTTGTGTAGATATGCACAATAAATTCAGAAATATAGTGAACATTCCATCTGTAATATGGCATTTGTCCAATAAACTGACCCCATGCATTTTATGTTAAGGATATATGTGTGTTTTAACATAATTTTTTATCACTTTAAGACTTGTGTATGAAGGCTACTAATAATATAAATTTTAAAATATGGAATTCCATTTTGAAATAAAAATATGAGATAAAATCATGTCAAAATTAATAATAAAACATCTCTTATTAATGCAGCCAGTTTTTGTGGATATATTATATAAATTGGCTTCACTACTGTATGTTATATATTTTAAAATTGTCAAAGATTACTAAAAATGTGTATAAAAACTGCCATAAAAAGATATTTCCTTTGTAAAACTAGAATGTAAAGCTCTTTTTTTCTGTTGCAATATGGAATGAAGTTAATCGTTTTGATTTAAAGATTAACATGTGTTTGCTAATTTCATGGAAACTAGTGTATCTAGACCACAAGTGTCTTGATTAACAGTCATTGGTATCCTACTTCTGACAACAACAACAAAAATGGTGGAAGCTAAGATTAGGCTTAACATTTATTTAGATCATGGACAAATTAAGAAGAATATGAAAAATTGGTCTTTAATTCCTATGATTTGTATTTTATTATGACTTCCTCTCCCTTAATACAAAAATATTTGGCCATAGTATTTCTAATTGTGCAAAAGTACATTGCAGAAATATCTCTGCTCCGTGTGACAGCAGCAGAGTAACTTAAAAGCTGGACCTGAACCAGACTTAGAAAGTTTGATATTTATCACTAGGGGAAAGTAATGAATTTTGTAAATAAGAAATAATTCACTTTCAGACAGCAAGATATTTATACACTAAAGATTTGATTTGAAGAATAGAACTTAATGTTTCACCTAAGAGCTCTAAACATCTCTGATATGAAATGTGTTAAATGACAAGTTTAATAGTATTATCAATTGGTTGTCATTAGCGTTAAGGTACAGTTTATCAAACAAACAATTTTTATTTAAGTCAACCTTTTTCTGTATGTTAATATTCGTTTTGTAAAATAGTTAATACTGTTCTGAAATATTGTATATAGAAATACATTGCACTCAAAGTGATTATGAAAATAGTTTGAAGATGTACATGTTGAAGTTTGTGAACTATTATTCATCAGTTTTTTATATTGTATTTTTTAAAGGAAGGTGAGTAATTTGTGTTAAAATATGAAGTGTAGTAGTTTACAAAGTACTACAAAATAAATAATACTAAAAGACAGTAATAATACATAGTTATAAAAACTAATCTTTTAAGTTGATTTCTAGACCAACTTATCACTGTTGATAGAAGTGCTTAAAAATCACGTGTGACATGATTTTTGAAACATTTTAATATCTGTATGTGTAGATGTTTAAATTATTTGAGCAATGTGCTAAACTTGTATTTACCTTTATGTGTTTATTTTTTTCTACTTTTGTTGGTTTTTAGTTTTTAATACAAAGATATTGTTACAATTCATATGCAAGAAAAATATGTCTTAAGCAGTAAAAAAACTTGTAACACCATAAAAATGAATATTCCCTTTCAAATTCAGATTCTAGGTAAATAATGAAATATTGAAGCACATTATTTTTTGTTCACCTATAAATAAACTTAGCATTATGAGGGCTCTTTATTTATAAATATTGCAGATTATATTAATGTCTAAGCTGAATAATATAATTTATTGATGTACCAGTCTAAATATAACAAGTTTTCATTTTAAATAAAACAACAAAGTCTGTACAGTGATGACGAGAAACCCACTTGTTGAGAAGTTTATATGCAAAAACGGCTCGTTTGGGCTGAGAAAACACTTTACAGGTTCTGTACAGGTTCTGTATGTGTCATGAAATTTGTGGAAAGTCAAGAAAAAATGTTTTATAGAACTTGAAAAATCAGAGAATTTTCATGAATTTCAAATAGAGGACAAGCTTCTTTCAGAAAGTCCATGTTGTATAATTATAGCATAAGATCATGTAACATTTTCTTCCTACATTTTCGTGTAGCAGTGGGTAATTCAGACTGTGGTAGTGTGGAAATTAGTTTCTTATAGATGTTTTGTTGTTGTTGTTATTCTTTTAATTGTGATTGCAAAATAGAATGTGAAATGATTTTGTGTTGTTTTCCAAGTTATTCCATCAGCTGATCAAAACAGGCTACATTTATATAGTTGAGATATTGTGTAACAAGGCTTATTTTACAAATTATAATTATCCAGCCACTTTACAGGTTTGGTCGAAATTAGTCCCAGCCCTTAGATGGAATCAGTTGTTTTGATAAAACATTTTCTTAAATGGCACATATTAACTTGGTGAATTGTGCTGATTGGCACTTAATGTCTAGTACAGCAGAACAGAAGATGCTGGAAATGAATTTTTAGATGACCCCTCAACCTCTAAACAAAGTATTGGTTTGCACATAATATCTTGGTGAGAGAAAAAACAAACTTACATGTTATTTTGACAAAGCTAAAATGTTTTTTCCATTGATTGTGTTTACAGTGAATTAAATGGTCATGGAAAATTTAATAATAACTTATTGAAATGAAATAGAATTCTTTATTTTTTCAAAATGTCCTAAACTTGTACTTCTTCCCCCAGTGACACAGCAGTATGTCTGCAAACTTACATAGCTAGAAACTAGGTTTTGATACTGGTGGTTGGCAGAGCACAGATAACCCATTGTGTAGCTTTGTGCTTAATTTCCCACAAACTCGTGATTTTACTTTTGAAATTTTGGGAGACTTGAAAATGAAAAAGGACAATCAAATAAGTGTCAATAGTTCATCAATACAGAATTGACTTTTTTAGATTCTATCTTTAAGTTACATGTGAAGACAGCTGTTTATGTTAAAATTTATCTTTTGATGCAACAGGTTTGTTGGGTATCCAGGACATTACAATTCATTATTTGGATATCAACAAGAGGAAGTATGTATAACATTGTCAGTTTTTTTGTTATATAAAAGTTCAGCTGTTAAACTGTTCTTTAAAAAATTTTTTTTTGTACACAGTTTATTCATAGTACTGTATAATAATTCCAAAACATACTAACATCTGTTGACACAGTAGCTATTTCTCAATCTCCAGTGTTATTAGCTGCCCGGTTCAGTGGTTCTTTGAAGACATTGTGTCAGCTGGAATGTGAAATACTTCTGTTACTCTCCTGTCTTGTTGCTTACATGATATGGCCAATTTCTCTTTTGATGGTTTTCCACTACTTCCTGTAGATTTGTTTGCCACATCTGCTTGGCTTTTACTAGAAATGAGTATTTTCCTCAGTCATATACTCTTTTATTTCCAGGGTCCCTTTATTTTTCATGGTATACCATTCTGGGGTGAGTGCTTCTGAGGCAGGTATGCTTTCTCTTTTCAACTTCATACTCGCAACTACTTTTACTATAATTACTACCACCAGTATGCAACAGGTTCTGTCAAAATGAGGTGCCCTGTAAGATCATTTAGACACCTACCAGATGATATTATCTTATTATGGATTGCCACTAATGGACATTCATGAAAACAGCTGAAGAGAATCTTACTATTCTTCATGTTGAATAAATTGTGATCGGTTTGCTTTGAAAAACATGTAGGGAACTTGATTCACCTATTGCAAAGTTTCCAAAGCTCCATCTTTCAGGATTCCCCAGTACATTTTAGCACCCCAGGCTGTATTAGTGGAGCTTGAGAATCTGTGGCAGACAAGAGGCTTTTCAACCAAAGTTTTTGAGTGTGTTCAACCACTCTTGGAGAAGAGGGCAAAATCAGGGGTCCTCCTTCTAGGGTTCCTGGATGTTTTTTTCATATTTCAGTAAGAGTGGCTCCAGCCTTCCTGGGAACCTACTCATAATTTTGGTTCATATTTTGCATACAGTTATCTTGTTGGGGAGTGCAAAACCCTTCTCTTCGATCAGTGCCAGTTTCAGTTATCATTCATGGAAGTTGGTTCATTATATCGTAATTCTGAAACCAAAGCAGTTCCATCCTAAGTCCTTGGTTGAGTGCAGGTTCCACATAATTCGAGGGTTAAGTAGAATACACCTTACCCACTTGGTTAGGGACTGAGAATGAATGTTCATAATTCCAAACCAGATGAGTTCTGTTCCTTTTTTGAGTATGACATATGGGATCCCATCATTCCGAGACTCAGGTGTTACCTTTTGGACTCGTTCAGGTGGAGAAGAGAATCTGTCCACTTAAGTGTTGCTTAATTTCTTGTCATTATTCTGATGGTGCCAAATGCAACATTCTGTGGTTAGTGTATATATATATATATAATATTGTGGTCTAATAGCCATTGCCAGCAACATGGGATATAGGTACTACAATCCCATAATTCCAACCCTGAGTCATAGAATCTTGGCTGTCTGGTCAGGGGTGGCCTACCTGATGATTACTCATATTCTGTTCTGCCTTTGATATAGGAACTAAGCTCCAAGTGAAGAGCATATATGTTCTGGAGGTAGAGTGTAATTTCCACACTCTTGTACCATTTTTTTTCTCTTGGTACACTCCTGTGTACCAAGTGCAAATGCTTTGTTTGTGGATCATGCCTGCATTGCCAACTACACTTTTATCAATGTGAGATTCTAGCTATAGTGTTGGTGGATGGTAAATATTATTGGAAACCATTTTCAGTTTAAGAAAAATGTTAACTTTTATTTTTAGATAACTTTAGAAAATAAGCCTTCTAGAGGCTTCTAATTTCCCAGTAATCTTGTGATTTTTAAGAAACTAAATCTGGAATGTAAATGCCACTTTTCTATTCTTTAAGCCATAATAAATAACATGTTGCTGTTTCCTTTGTTTGCAGTTTATTATTTTTAAAATCCTACTTTTTTATTTACTTTTGCACTACCAAAATAATTAAGACAACTTGTCATTTTCAGACTTTCATTTATATATCCTGGTAATATTGAAACATGAATGTTTTAAAGTGTCTTTAAAGTTGATATAGTCATGTGAAGATTGTATGCAAAAATGGTGGTCAGTTCGCAAAAATGGCCATTAACTTAATTAACTTATAAATATGTAAGGATATTATGATTTCAGAATTCAAATAATAAGTAACTGAAACATTGAAGGGAATATTTTACTAATAATTGTGTTGTTTGTTCGTAGTTTAAGTTGAAATTTGCAAATAGGATTTGATTTTATACTGTATCTATAAAACTAAATATGTTCTATAATTAAGAACTTTAGTGATTTTCTTTTCCAATGTTCTTTTTTTTTATGTTGTCTCTTAGACATATTCATAAGAATTTTTGGTTTTTGAAATTTTCTACCAGGAAATTATAAGTATCCAACATTGTCACTATGTTGTAGAAATGACACTAAACATAAAGCATTGGAAAACTATCTCCAATTTGCACATCTCATTCAGTGTTGCTAAGACCTGTGTTTAGGCCTGAGTATCATTAGGACACCTGCATTGTTTTATTGCTACTAACAGTAGTAGAGATCTAGGCTTAGATAAGATCTAAGGTCAGTAATAATTATTTATTTATACACACACAAATGTAGCTTAGATTAGAAAGTAACATACTTAAATTACTTCTTACTTGTTCTAATAAGCTACATTTGAATAGCATTTTAATATATGAATAGAAGCTCCCACATGACCTTACTAACCAGCACTGTTTAAGGTAATCTACTCTACACAGACAACATTGATCTATAACCTACTTTACCAATATGTATATGCTCAATCTGAAACCTGGTTTGACAATGTTTTGCTCAATAACATAATAGCAATCAACCAAATAACTATAAGATGTCCTGTATTTGCACTGGTATTTAGGACGTGAAGTCATAAATTCATGGTAAAAAATCATGAAATATTGATTTTTATTCAAAGTACACTTCCTCTTGGCTGACAAAAAATAGCATTATTAACCCTTTCTCCGTAGACAACTTTTTCTGTGCATGCCTCAAGGTTTTAATGAGTTACATTTAAAAGTTGATTAAACTATTTTCTTTTTATGATATACTAATAAATATACCCTGAAAACATAGCTCATGATCCATATTTTAATAGTATACAAGTTTAAAGATTTTACTTTCAGAAGGCAATATTTAAAATAGAAAAACTAGAATTTTCTAGTGTAAGAATTGTAACATTTTCTCTCTAGGCCTTTTCTTCTTTAATTTATTTACCACCTCTCCAAGAAGTAAAAAATGAAATTTAATGTAAATCACTTATTATGATATAATTTTGCTTAGGCATACTATAATTTTCATAGCCTTTGATATTACTTGGTCTCAGAGACATGAAATCAAATCCATCTTGCCACACCCACTTGTGATGTCCTCTTTATTAGAAATTACCAATAAGTGTTTGAGCTACTCAATATGGTGTTTCTTATAAACCAATAGAAAGCCATGGTTTTCATCTGTCAAGTGATTTATCATATTGCAATGTTTTCTGTAAATATAATTCCATATTTTGCTTTCAATTCAACCTTGATTGCCATGGGAAATGCAATGTGTAAAAATAGGAATCACTTTAGATCAGTTAGGTTAGATTAAGTAAAATAAGTACTACTGTTATTACTAATAATAATAGGCCAAGCATGGCCAGGTGGGTTAAGGCATTTAACTCATAATCTGAGGGTTGCAGGTTCAAATCCCTGTTACACCAAAATTGCTCGCCCTTTCAGCTGTTGCAACATTATAATGTGACGGTCAATCCCACTATTCATTGGTAAAAGAGTAGCCCAAGAATTGGCGGTGGGTGGTGATGACTAGCTGCCCCTTCCCTCTAGTTTTTACTGCTAAATTAGGGGCAGCTAGTGCAGATAGCCCTTGTGTAGCTTTGCACAAAATTAAAAAACACCAAAAAACACAAACAAGCAATAAACTAATAATAATAATATTTTTAAAAATGTTGATGAGTAGCTTGTGCCTTATGGAATTCAAAAGCATAACAAGAGCTGCATATTTGTCATATGATTTACAACTTATTAAGGCATGAATAGTAATTAGGGGTTATAAAGGCAATAAAACAATAAAATTTAACAATTTATACATATACACACATTATTATGATCATAAAACTATTTAGTATAAATCTAAGTAGTTTAATATCACAATTTAAAGTCCTTCCAGACAGTGTTCTTTACTGATTCAGGGGTAACACCAGTGACAAGGCTTTAGGTTTAGATATTACACAAAAAAAGTTTGAAATTTTTAAGTCTAAGTATTTTTAATCTAAACATGGAAATCAACACTCAGACTTGTATACGGAAATTCTATATTTATATATCTATACAGATACATTTTTAGTAAAAATACTCCATTACAAAATATAATCTTTGGTGTGCAAAAAACTTTTTATGTTTACATATAGCCTGACAAATGATGTGAATATATTGTAATACTATAACAAGCACAGAATAATTATTAGGTCAGTTCCTGGGATTGAGCTTGTCGTAAGAAAGTTAAACTATGAAGAATCAATCTCTACACAGTTTTTCATGTTAGTCACACACATTCTTTATATTTTTAGGTTTGAAACATTATTTTTTTGGACCATTTGGTCCTGAACAAGTTATTAGTGCTCTTGCTCACCAACTTGTATCTTATTGTACTTTTCAGTCTTGTGTCCTTTCTTAGATATTTTATAAAGTGGTATTGCCACAGTAATTTTGAAACTGTTTTTCTACATTTCCTTCTAGTGTGGAAGAGGAGGGTGTTTGTTTGAACTCTCTTTGCAGTTAGCTATAACTGTGGTACGGAAGCAGTTTGTTAACGCCGTGGTGGAAATGGGTGTTCCGTAAGTTTTTTAGTTAAAATAGATATTTATTGTAATAATTTCATGTAAGAACATTTTCTATGACAGTTGGCTCATTTTGAGACTTACGAACTGTGTTGTAGTGTTTTTTCAAAAAGTGATTTTCATGTTTTCAAGATTCGTAGTTTATTAATGTTCAGTCAAACATGTAGTAAGTCAGATTGTATGTAAAATTACATTATTTATACATTCATGTCAGCAATAAAACCTGTTTTTATTTTAAAACTAGGTAAAAATATTTTTGTATTTATCTTGATGGCTGTTACGGCTTTACAAAAAATGGTCAGTGTATAAAAAGGGTGAGTGTGTTCATGAAAACCATGCACCCACTCAGTGGGAGGGTGACTACAACTAAATAAACCAAGAACAAATGGGTCTTTTTGGTGTATATCTTAAAATGAGTAAGGCTTAAGTTGAACTAAAATAATGATATGAAAATAATTACATTAATAGATAAATATGTTGTACATAAAAACTTGAACACGTTAAAATTGTACTTTTTCCATGTCTGTGAAAAATGTTAAATCTTTGACAATGACCTTGTAGTTTGTACATCATTTAACAGCCTTAAAATCAAGTTATTCTAATTTAAATTAACTGAGTAACTGACTACTATGGAAATGAATGATATATTATTTTAAGTTCCTCCAATGTAGTTTAAAATACTTTTAGATATTTAATGTATAATAAACAGTAAATATTAAATGTGTGATATGATGATAATGTATGTGAAAACAGTAGTTGGAGCAGCATTTAGAAAGTTTTTGATGATGTAGAAATTGATATGAACTGTGTTCATTGCTAAGCCTGAAGGGTTATAATGCTAAGATTAATCATTTGATTCCTGCTGTGGTTATGGGTCAAATTCCACATTGTACAACTTTGCATTTAACAACAAACAAATAAATTGTTTTTAGTTTTATGTGTTTCAGCTTTTTTTCAGAACAGTGTAATGTATAGAGGAAACATTTATTAAATACCTGTAAAACAGTTACACCACCTCAATGATTAGTATTTTCTGGAACAGCAATTTTAAAGGTCCTTGTCTGTGTTTTAGTTTGTTTGTTTTTTAAATGAAACATTATTAATATGCTACTTGATTTTGACATTAATGTTTCTGTATTTACTTTTATGTCAAACTAGAAATTAAATCTCTTATTCAACCACCTCTAGACCTGAATCTACTACATTAGGTTAGATTTTCTCTATTATTAAAGTTTGATACTTCCAGGAGTCACCACGTGTATTATAGTTATTGTAGTCAATTAATTACAGTAACTTTACATTATATTTAACTGTCTAAATCATAAGAACTTCCTTAAACATTAAATGTACAGTTTAGTTAATAAACGTTTCTGTAATATATTATCCTTCTCTTGCTCCATTGTTTGCTATGCTGAACATCATCATAAAAATCAGGCTCGACGCTAGGAAGTTTATTACGACGACCTGTGGCAGAAAGAGTTAAGAACATTGGTGAGTGTACAGTGTGGTGAATACAGTAAGTCTGTTAAGGAGTTAAATTAACAATGTTATACATTTTTTATTTCAGACAAGTCTCTGATTTATCACGTTACGTACATTATGTATTATTGCTCTGAATAATCAGTAATTTGAATGAAGTTGTTATTTAAATATTAGTATGTATTAAAATATAATATTTGCCAACAAGATTGACATGTACTATTCTCTTTTTTGACACAAATCTATTAAAATATAAAAAAATAGAAAAACGATACAATTTATAATAACAGTTATTACAAATTAGGGTTTAGGTACAAGAGTTTTAGAAACAATACTGAGTTTTATATATGATCTAGAACTCGATGTTCTGACAGTCCAGGCCCATGACAGGGAAATTCAATCCAAGTTAAGACTGTCACACCTCTCTTAAGCTGTCTATTTTGGATGGCTGTGCACTGGTTAAAAGCTGACTTTTTCCAGGAATGCTATTTAATGTCCTTGTATAAAAAATAATATTCCAAATTAATGTGCTGAAATTGAATGGTTTGTAAGATTCAAAATATACTACGTACCTGGTCTCCAGTTTTGTAGTTTTATGATTAATTGGTGTTAATCACAATTTTTGCTTCTGAGGCCTATATCACACTGACTTTAACTGACTAATAATATTCTTCCTGCTCTTGGAATGTTGGTTTATGTAGTTTATTGTGAGTTTCTAGAATATTCACCAAAGTTGGAAGATGCTAGTGTTTTCCTTAAATAAATAAATATTAAATCTTACTCTTATCAAATTTCGAGAACAGATGGGACTTGTGCAATACATGGCCAACAATATACATCACATGCAAAAAAGAAAACTATAATGAAACAAGCGTAGGTACTAAAACAAATGTATAATGGTAAATCTGTTAAAACAGAGAAATCACACTCTGAAGCTCTTAAAATGTAGACAATAATGTTGTGATACAAAACTTCGTAACATACAAACACTCTTCCATTAACTGAGTGAGGCCTGATATTAGTAAATAATAACAATCACTTTGACAGTCATGTGTGAACCAATCAGTTGTAAGAAATATTTGGATTTTAGCCTTTTAGGTATTTTCATTTTCATTATGACATTCAACTCACCCAGATAGTGAATTAATGTAATATTCATACTTTGAAGTTTGTTTTATTTCAAACCTTGATTTTTTTATACTAAATATACACAGAAGAGTTATTAGAGTTAATTAATAACTCCTGATTAGTCTTTAATGATAAGTCTTAATTCATAACTTAGCTGAGATATATTTGTATATAATCCATTTTATACATGAATATAATGTTAATGAAAGAGAATTGTTTTGTAAGCAAAAAAATAATAAAAAGATTAGACAGTAAAGTTATTGAAATATATTCCTGTTATCCTAAGAGTTTGATTCTATTTTGATAGGAATATGGTACAGAATTCTTAATTCTGTTGGAAAGATTTCTGTCATCACAAATGTAAGTACAGAGAATTATGAGCAATGTTTGTACTTGTTCTTAATACTAACTGTTAGTAATACCACGTACATTGATTACAGTGATAAAGGAATACTTCATACACATGTATGATATTGGAATCATTATAAGTGAAATAAACTCTCTGCATTTCCTTTCAAATTTTATCTGAATTATAAAATTATTTTGAAAAACGTTTGATGTTCAAGGTGACTATTAAATTACTGTAATTAATGTTATAAGTATAGGTCAGTTCCAAAACTGTTACTCAATATGAATTCATTTAGAATTTCTGTGTATTTTTTCTGCAATGATTTTCTGAAGCACCTTTAGTTGGTTTATAAAATACATTGATGTGATTTCTTTTTATGAGTCAGTTTACAGGTTTACACCTACTGACCATCGGTTGTTATTAATTAAAGACCAAATTTTGTGCATTAAAGAATTGTCATGGTGTTGATCCATCACAATTTTGGTGTAATATGAAGACTTAATTGTTACTATCATGAAGAGACAGGAGTTTATAATGTTTTACAATTAATGTCAACAGAAACAATAAATGATTTTTAACCTTTGTGATCACTTGAAGTACAGTGTCACCATATTATTACTTTATTTTGGAATTATATAGTATAATAATTCTACATAGTAAATTGATGTTCATTTAATATAAAAAGTAATGATGTAATAAGAAATTTAAGATGAAAATGCTATTATTTTCTGCTCTATCAAGCATGGTTAGTGATGCAATAGACATTTAACACAGTGAATTTTATTATTATCCACAATGTGAAACCTAGTTAACTGTGTACTATGACGTTTACATATGTGAATATTTTTTTCTACATTGTCAAATCCACTTAATGATGTGAAACACTTAATAAGGTTTGTTCCTACACTATCAAACTAAATAATGATACAGTATATTATTTAAGGTGAAAGTATGTTATTTTCTGAACTGTTAATTCTATATTCTCACTTTTTGGACATTGATCATCGCCTTTACTTCAAGTTTTGTTGATAAAATATTCTACACATTTTCATTTCACCAGATGGGTCACTGAATGGATTTCTGAACTTTACTCTGTCAGATTTCAATATCAGTAACTTTTCTGTTGATATGAATATTCTTTCTGAAACTGATACTAGTGTGGAATACTGCAAGTAAGTGTTAATTTTTGCTTTATTGTTTCAAAGTAACTGAGCATAAAAAACAATGTATGTGTGATTAAGAACCAATGTGGTGTCTCTTTAACCCAACTAGCTTGGGATACCAGTGTGGTGTCTCTTTAACCCTACTGACATGGGATATCAAAGTGCACCAATCACAACCATTTTACATAGATTCAAACATTAATCCTAATGACATGGGATATCAAAGTGCACAAATCACAACCATTTTACATCGATTCAAACATTAATCCTACTGACATGGGATATCAAAGTGCACAAGTTACAACCATTTTACATGGATTCAAACTTTAAACCTATTGACATGGGATATCAAATTGTGCAAGGTGCAACCATTTTATTGAGTTAGTTTCAAAGTTATCATCCATGGAAGTATTTTCCATCACTGCAACAACATTTTGACCATAATGAACCAGATGCAAGGCAATTGAATGCAACATGATACATTTGGCATGTATAAGTGGGTGGAACTTATGCCTAGCATGCATAGATAGATGGGTACAGATGATGTCTATCATGTAAAATGTATGGATGGAAATGATGTCTAGCATGGTCAAATGTATTGGTAAAGATGATATCTAGTATGCGTAGATATTTCAATGAAGATTATGTCTCGTATGCATAGACTTATGGATGGAAATGATGTTTGGCATGTGCAAATATAATGCTGTAGATGATATCTAGCTTGTGTAGATATATGGGTGGAGACAATAAAGGGTCAATTAAACTACTTAATATCAGTATATATTATTAAACTTGGTATGAAAAGATACCTTATAACTTAAATATTAGTATTACATAAAATTTAATTCTTAACTTAAAAAATGAATATTTAAATACGTTCTCAGTCTGTACTTCTCTACACAATCAGATGATGCTCTGACTTTTCATTTACAAGTTGTTTTTTTTCTCCTCTTGTGAGGGCTTCAGATTGTTCAACCAGTTAGAAACATATTTATAGTAGATACTAACAACCCAGAATATAAAATTTCAACCCAAATAACAAACCCTTCTGTTTTTCAAGAAATCTGTGTAACAAAAAATGTTGCTTTAAGCAGTAATGAATTTGTTGTTTTTTTATTAACCTAATTGAAGGTTAGTTAGAAATTACAGTAGTTTTACAATTCTTTTCAAGTGTATTATTCAACATTTTTTGATGTAACATAATTATTCATAGTACAAATTTTATTATCCTTCTATAAACATAAAAAATAATTACAAGAGATTTCATAATATTCACCATTGGTTTCATTTTTTATTCTAAAAGAAGTAACATTTGTACAAAACTTTAATATATTTTTCTCCGAGGAAGATGGAAGGATTGTTTCTAGGTTCTGTTTTGTGTGCAGTAAAAAAGTTATACATCTTCAAGAGAGAGAACTTTACTGACTTCATCTTCAGCAACATTTGAAACAACTACACTAACTCTTTTAATGACTGTATTTCAGGATTGATACACAAATATTGTTCAAATAAAACACAAATAGAACTTGAAGACAAAACACTTGGATGATGTTATTACTTTTCTGCTGGTACAAATCTATTAAAATTTTCCAGACATCAGATTCACAAAATTCCAGCAAAATCTCCTCACTCAATAGGATTTCAAAGAAACTTTTTTGGAAGAAAACTATAGAATTAATTTCTAACAATTAGATATTGCTGATAAACTTGCATATTGCTGTTCATATAAGAGCACAAAATGTACTTAGTTGTTTAAGTTAGAAAGTTAACTTTATTTTTAGAAACTTGACTGAGTACAGATAACAATGTTAAGGTAAAGTTGAAATTTTATAAAATGCAAAACATCCACTATAAAATAAATTGTTTAAAATGCTGGCTTCTATTTTAAGGTCATTTTATTTCATGATTTTTCATTTAGGTACCAAAACTATAGAGAGCCCTCAACAGCAAACAACAAATACGAATATAAGTCAACATATTGGCAGCTTGCTACAACTTGCTTGGTTTTCGTTTTTATTTTTACGGTTTGAAACAATTTTTCAAATTATAGATCTTATTTTTGATTAAACGTAATTACATTTACAGTTCATTTTTCGTTTATATTAAAATAAATCAATTTACAGTAGCTTTCACTTTAGGACATAAAATACAACTTTCTTTCTTCAAAAGATAGAATATTTTTAAATGTTAATTATAGAACAAACCTGAGACTTTTATTTACCCAAAGTTTTCAAAACAAATATGAAGTGTGAATAGCTTTTATTAAATCACTTTTTATTTGTAATTTAAATGTTTTGAGGAAGCTAAGCACGTGTTTTGGTGTACATAAACCCACAGAACCAGTTGAGAAATGCTTTATTAAATTAACTTCAAGGGAGTTGGAAACTTTTTAACATTTACTGCAACTGAAAATGTATAAACATTATAACTATGTACAGTTGTTTATAATGAAGCAACACAAATAAGCTATAATAGGTAATACATTTTACTACAGCTAGGACAATCCTAGAATGTTTTTAAAAGCTTCAGTAACATTTACTAAGTTATCCTTCACAAAATGGATGGATTAATCATTTTTATTATAAAACTATCCTTTTTTATTACCCAATTCTAAAAGTGTTAGATTTTTTTTGTAGCTTCTGTTCATCCAGTATAATGTTTTTCTAATTGTGTAGCACTGATACTGTTCTGAATGACTGTACATGCTCATTAGTAATTTAAGAAAAATTCATGATTTAATCATTGTTCATAAAGTTTTATAATCTGTACTGGTTAAACAGTGTTATGTAAAAGGATTATGTTTTAAAAACTGCTCCAGTGAAACTTATCATGTTTTTACTTTTTTTTTAGTGTCTTGTATTTATCATTTCATCTTTGATTTGTTGGTTGATCCCTGACATTCCGAAGTCTGTGAATCTTCAGATTAGGCATGAAAATCATATCATCAATGATATGATTTATTGAACATGAACTAAGAAGAGCAGAGTATCTTGTTCTGAATGAAAAAAAAAAAAAAGGAGCCAGGTAGGAAGATACAAGTAAGTAGATCAAAAGTAAGTTTGTGAATATTCTGTTTGTTACTCAGTATATATTTTTATTTGTGTGTGAATAAGTAAGAGAGTATGGTTAGAGGTTATGGCTTGTGTAGGTGTGCATACTGCATGTTAGCAGGTTCTTCAACTGATCAAAACTTGGTAAAACAAGATTCTAAACTTCAGTAAGGCAATAAGGTCGGTGGGTCATTCTATAAAATAAAATAGCCAGATAGGAAGATACAAGTATACCAGTAGTAAGTTTGTGAATATGCTGGTTTGTGTGTGTGTGTTATTGTTTTTATCAGTGTGAGTATACAGTGGTTGTCAGTTGTTTTTTTTAAGTATGCTGTCAGATTATCAACAGATTAAATTTCTTTATAATTGTAATGAAGAGTAAACTAAAGTTATTTGATTAACTCCAAGCATTAATATTTACTTGGAGGAAAATTCTTTGAACTTAGTAAAAACTTCAGTTTATGAATTGGTACTTACTATTATAAATGTGTGCATTATTAAAAAATATTGAACATTTATCTTGATGTATTGGATACAACTTCGGTTTTAAACAGATTTGTGTTAAATTATGTACTTGTTTACATCCTTTAATAATAATTTGAATCACTCATTAGGGTGAATGAAAATTATAAAGTACAAAACTCATTTTTTAAAGTAATGGAACTTTAGTTTTGTTACTTCTCTTTAAGATGGGCTGATTTTTTTAAAAGCATTTTTGACATAAATGTTTCTTTAAACATACATTTCATGTAAAAAATTTCGTGCGTATTTCAATCATCAGTAATTTATAGATTATATAGATGTTTACACACATTCTCTCTTGTCATATAAAATTAAAACATTTCTATTATGCCAGTTGTAACTGTTACAAAATATTTCTTTATGTGAATTTTAAACCAGTTATTTTAATTCTTACAACTTTTACTTCTGTATATATTTTATTATTTAAAATTTATGAGCATTTCTGAAGAAATATTTGTTGACGTGTGCGTAATTATGAAGTATTTTTTCCTTTGTAATAAATGAAATTAAACCTGATTTACCAAAGTATTTAGTATTATTACCTGATGTAACATGTTCTATAGCAGGACTTTATAAATGTCGTAGCTTTGTTTCATATATTTCATTTATAAAATTACCTACTAACATCTCGCATTTAAACATATTTTTTTATTTTGAGTTTGAAGTTCCCAGTTCGTGTAACAAAGATAAAATCAAAATTCTGAATATATTATTATGAAAGACTTTTGCCTTTTTTAAATTCATCCTTTAATCTTCAGAACTATTTCATCTGTTATGCTTCTTTAAATGTCCAAACTATGCCCCATCGATGGAACGATATCGAATTAATTCATTTCTTTATCAAATGAAAACTGTCGTTACAGGCTACATTTAATTTTAGGCTTAACTTCATGTACACTGGCACAAATAACACATCTCGAAAACTATTGCGCACCGACATCACACATATATATACAAACCTTACTTGTTGGATTGTCATCATAGACTCATGTTAACTCTTAGTTTATATTCGGTCCATGTTGATAAAAGAATATTTCCAGAGTTGAGGGCGAGTGACGTTGTTAAGTCACCCTCCCTCTGGTATGGCCAGGTGGTTAAGGCGCTCGACTCGTAATCTGAGGGTCGCAGGTTCGAATCCCTGGCACACCAAACATGCTCGCCCTTTCAGCCGTAGGGGCGTTATAATGTACGATCAATCCCATTATTCGTTGGTAAAAGAGTAGCCCAACATTTGACGGTGGATGGTGATGACTAGCTGTCTTCTCTCTAGTCTTACACTGCTGAAATAGGGACGGTTAGCGTAGATAGCACTCGTGTAGCTTTGCGCGAAATTCAAAAAAACAAACCCTTTGGTCTATCGAGTTAGTTTAATAAAAGATGTAACAATAACGGAAATACTAACAGCTATCAAAAATACAAAAAACAAAGCTCCTGGAGAAGATGGTATACAAGCTATTCTAAAACATGGTACTCAGAAATTATATGAACACCTAACAGCCTTATTTAATTTATCATTATTAGCCGGATATATCTCTGTTTCTTGAAAGGAAACAGTGATATTAATGTTCCAGAAAGAAGCAAAGAAACCAAATAATTACCGCTCGATTAGCCTAACCAGTTGCATCATCAAAATTTTAGAAAGAATAATTAGTAACCGACTATCTATATACAGTGGAGCGCTGTTAAGCCGCGGTATTTGGGGGGTCAACCTGCTTAACCGCGGCTTAAACCTTTGTGACTGAAAAGCCGAAATCGCCAATAGCTCCGCCGAGGAGCCTCATCCGGGCCATTGCGTGATCATTATATCGGATTATCGAATTAAAAATAATACTTTAATTATTGATCACTTTTTTCACGGATTTACCGCGGATTAACTTTAATGTATGGAGAGGTGTCATTCGGTAACAATGGCGGCCTCCATAAAGCTGACATAGGTACAGACTTATCAGACCTCAATAGTATCGAACATGTATAGGTCTGTTTTGGAAGAAGAATTACATGTATTCAAATGACTCTGAACGCATGTTTTTCTGCAGTTGTGGATGCCTCAGGCTCTTAACAACACTTATTGTAAGCAAGCAACATCGACATCATATTGATCACACAGTTTGACACAGTATACATTACATTAAAGTGAAATGTTTTTAACTCTACCAAATATTAATCATAAACGTAATATGAATGAGAAATTAATTCAATTTTGAACCAGATACAGATATTCACAGAAATTAAATATGAGAATGGTTGTAATTATTTTATAACAGTAATATTGCATTAACATTAATAATGTATTATTAATTCCATTGGCATAGCGCGTAAGGCGTGCGACTTTAGGGTCGCGGGTTGCTCGCGCTCATGCTCGCCTCCCAGCCGTGGGGCGTATAATGTGACGATCAATCCCACTTTTCGTTGGTAAAGATATATGACTATATACATATAGGGACGGCTAGCACAGATAGGTATGCGAAATAAACTTGCAATATATATATATATGTAGGTATAAATAAAATTGTACGAAGTGAAAGTTTAATATTAAGAGCACAACCTTGTTATTAATGGTTATATACTTATGCTGTATAATACTGAGTACTATAAAGTAAAAGAATTTTAAACGTATACAAACCGTTGTCAGTGAATCAGATTTTAATGTCTCTTCAGGTTTGTCATCATTCACGATTGTCCTAACGCGTGTCTTTAATTTAGTTTTATCAGAACCTGAAGCAGGCTTGCTCACGTTTTCTGCTCTTTCTGTTTTCTTTTCTACTGAGTGATTTTCATTTATTGTCTGCAAGATGGTTGGTTCTGTTTGATTTTCCTTTAACACCATATTAGTTTCTCTTTTATTAAACTTATTTGTTGGGGCCTTCTCACACTCGGGGATCATTGAAACAGCTTCCAAAATGTCTAATTCCCTGGGGGTGATCTTTTCAGTTACAAGCTCCTGGTCTTCTAGCTTTGTATGAGCAAAAACACCACAAGACCCGAGGATGCGGTTTTTTAGAGCTTTCCATTTGCCCCGGGCTTTTTTATTCACGTTTCAGAAGCAACAAAGAACGCTAAACAATAATAAAATAATAATAATAAAAAATTAAAAATAAATGAGAAATAAAAACGCGATTTTTTTCTTTCAGTTTTCTATATAACCAATACTATTAAAGATTAACTCTAAATAGTTGTCTTTTTTGTTGGTTTTTTCGTAAGCAATCAGATCTACAAAAACATTTGATAAATCACCATATAGAAGTTTCGTAAGAAGTGTTAACTATAATTGAAAAGTTATTTTGACCTTATTTGTAGGGTTAATTAAACATATTCAGCTTTACAAGGTTCATATTAGTGTTTTCACAAATTAACTACCAAAGGGGCACTGAAAACACTTGACATTTTCAAATATCGAACCCTACTATTCAATTAAAAGATAACTGCGTTATGAGGTCAGATGCTCTCTCACCCCTGTTCCACATACTTTAATTATCAAGAACTGGAAGATAACTTGTAGCTTACCACAAAGCAATAAGACAAATCGAAATTAGTGTTAGCTCTTCCATCCACCAAGGAAATCTTACAACTGTAGGTTTGGTCGCCCAGGGGAAAGTAACCTTGAGAACCACTTCAGTTGGATCTTAAGAGAGAGAGTTGTTTTTAAAACCGTTTTGCACATTGTATCGATTACATAAAACAGAAAGAAAACTTCAAATGTAACTTTATAATAATAACAAAGTGTATAATTCTTTAAATTAAAAATAAACTTGATTTAACATATTAAACATTTTAATTAAATAAATATGATATTTCTTACATTTATAATGTATTTTCATATTAAACATTGATAACAAACTTTACAATTTGACAACTGCATATATACATTTTTTCTTTACACTTTAAACGAAAATTAGCAAAGAAAAATGACGCCTGTTATATTAGTTGAGCTCCTTACTAGTAGACAAGTAGTACAGTTATGTAATAACAATAACTATATAGTTATATATATAATCAGTCAGGTTTTCCAACATATTTACATTGTGAGACGATATATCACAAAACCTACTGACTTTCCATTCCATACACACGTGATCAGACGATATAAGAAAAATCTCGACATTTTCTTTACGATAATTTACATATTATACAACTCAGTATAACACAGTGAGTTAAATCAACTTCGATTCACTTAAATTGTAAGAATATATAACACAAATTAAACAAACCGTCTTTCCATTGACTACTTAATAAAGCCAGTTTGTTTGATCGCTATTCACTTACTGTATTAAGTTTTATAATTAACTTCTTCACTTATTATGGTACATAATTATATTTTGCTATCGAATCTTATCCATTGAATGGTAGTTTCTGCGTCTTTATAACACTATTAAGAATAGTAATTTTTACAAATTTGTCTTTACTGTAAATTTCCCAGATAAAGAACGATACCATTTTGATCATAAACACTGAACGTCGTACGTCACTGCTCATGAAGTTTTTTCGCTTACTTGGTAACAATTCTTTCTAATAGTTTTGTTCAGAACCTACGAGACGGTGCTAACGTTTTGATAATCCAATGTTATTATAATCTTATATTAAAACATTTGTTTTGTATTTGGACAAATTATTTTCTTTTATTACAAAAACGACATTATGTACACAAAATAAACGTATTAAACACAGATTTAAGTTATGTTTTGGGACATACACTGTTTTAGTTACATATCTTTCGGTCTTTTTAGTGATAATGTAACGCACACAGATGTGCTATCGAGACGCCGTTATATTTGTTTGTTTTTCAATTTCGCGGATAGATGAACGAGGGCTTTCAGCGTTAGCCATTCCTAATTTTGAAATGATATACTGGAGGTAAGACAGCTATTCAATACTATTTGTCGTAAATGTTTCAGCCCATCTTTAAAAATGAGTAGTATGATTTCTCAGTAAAAGCAAAGCTTTTTAATGCATTAAAAACCATGAAAGTTATGAAGAAGTATCGTATTATAACAATCTACTTGAACAAAAATAAACATCTTTAAAATGTTAAGAAAACAATAAAAGCAAACTTTAAAACCCTTTTGTTCCATTACTTCTACAAAGATCTTTATTATCAACTCCTTCTTCATCACTAATTTCATCTTCAGGACAAGGTATGCAGGCGTCAGCGGCAAAAGATGTCATGTATGTCCTTCCTGGGCACGGCAGGCAGTGAGTTTGGAATCCATTGTCATAGTGACCAGGAGGACATGTATCTAAAAGCGTTAAAAGTATATAGCTAAACATTTATTTACCCAGTGTTAATTTTTATTCTTCTAACAACGTCTTTAGTGTCAAAAAGCGTATTTGTTTAACTAAAATTCCATACTTTTAAAAGTCTTTCATCTATTTGTGTTTAATGTGAACAGTTTAAAGTAACTGAGTATCATATATACTTACAACACCTGTTAACATCTCTTTGGTATCCTCGAGTACAGTTGAGATTCTCGGCTGGAACCTGGAGAAAACAACAGAGAGTTAATATTTTTGTTAGCACCTTTTGTGTCACCGTTGGAAGTTTAAGGTTTTTTCACAATGAGCACGACGCACTAGTTATAATATGAATTATGACGCACTCTGTAAAATAACAACATAAATGTTACTTTTCGTGAGAAAAATAAAACGTGTCAAAACAGTTTCTTAACAGTTGACTTTTGTTTCTTTATGTTCTTCCTAATGGAGTTAACTAATGAAACTAATCACACAAACTTGGAAATTTATGAAATTACACACGATCTTTGTTTTTATTGGTACATTTGATTTCCGTTGGTGTTTCCCTTGCAAAATTCTTATTTGTCACAGTTAAACGTAAAACTGTTGTCACTGTTCATGTTAATATCAGTTATGAAAATGCAGGTTCTTTTGGGAATATTACGTTGGTAAAATGTATCAGTAAATGATTGTGTCTTGCAAACAATAAAATATCAAATAATATCCTTATAATGCAGAAAATGCATGAAATTCATTCCGAGAAAATCTTTCATTTGAAGTTAATATAAAAGCAAATACTTAATTTTGTGTGGATTTATCAAGCTAAATAATATTGCGATCTAGCACCTTTCACTGTAAATTTAAAGTATTGTTTATTCAAAATACTTTCTTAAAAAAACTTCGTAGATATGATTTGTATCTTTATAGTTCATAAGATTTTGCTTCAACATTCACAAGTTGAGTTCATTATATCAAAATAACTTTGGAGCCTCATCACTTCTCTCTACAGGTTTTCCATAATCCATCTAGTCTCTGATCACATAGAAATCTATAATTCCTACATCAGTGACGTGACTGATACGTCTGTGTGTACAGTAATATGCATATCTATCTAATTACTCTTCGGTTAGAAGACTGATATATTTTTTTACGTACCGTCGCCTGGGACACTTCAGCGGTTTTTATCTCTGACATTTGTGTTCGTACGACTTATTGCAGGTCTTTTTCCGAATTGTTCTGGCGAACCAAAATTATTTTTTCGATGCTCTTACGTACAATAAATATCTTTGTTTCGAAAAATTTTAATTCTCATTTGAATATATTTTCATGATTTGTGCATATAAAAATTTACATTGAAAAGGTCTGTTACATACCTTTCCCAAAAGCAACCAATTTTCGGTTACATCACACCATTTACGAAATGTTAAGCTATGTTACAAAGTTGTTCTGATAATTTCTGTTCTGACGTGACTTCATATCAGATTGAGTCACATTATATGCCAGGTTGCATATTCAAAACTATAGTTTATAGGGATTAGTAAGCCACATCAAAACAAACTATTATTGCTATGAATATCAGTGGCAGCCTTTGACGAATACTGTCTGTTTATTACAGGAGTACCGATAAGATTACGAGTTCGTCTTCATCACTGCCCTGAAATAGCTCTTTTCATGTCATCTTTAGCATCAACTGATGGAATGTGATGCATCTTCCAAGAGTATATTATAGCTGTCAATATCAACATCTGCACCTTGGAGTTGGGCAATATCACCCATTACTGGACTCCTGATTAGAACCAGTATATGGACGAACAAAGGGTCGCAAAATTTATCTGTAGAATGTGTAGTATTGATGGTAACATTTATAGTAATTAGAGGTCGATATGCTTACCAATAGTTACCCCTGCTCATACCATACTTCAACATCGACACTTCCTCTCATGAAAATTAAGAAAAACTGATTTCATGTTATTTCTAAAGTAATAATTCCTTGTAAGTGTATTTAACATTATTGTAATAATCTCTTTCATGCATTTATATTTCTGGGGAACCCACTTGAAGCTAATAAACCTTGCAGACATTCTACAATGGGTAACTGAGAAATTATATTCATGTTTATGTTATGCATAATTTAGATTTAATAAACAATAACAACTTGCCTAAGAGTTCAACTTGAAATTTAGGTAAAAGCAAATAAAATTTATACGAAGTTTTGCTTTGCAATTTCTTCTGACAATACAAGTCTTAGTCGGTATTTATGATATCAACCATAATAAGACTGCTAACAGATGTGTCATGATGCATATAAATTATAATTGAGTAATTACAAATCTGCAAACACTGTAACAATATTTAAATTAAAAAATCAGTTAAAGAATATTCACATATATAACTTATGTGACAAATACTGCATTCCACGGTGTTATATAAGGATTAATAACTACAATTAACTGTATCAAATATTTTGTTCTTCAAAACTAATAAGATTTCAATAGTTTGTTTTTTGAATTTCGCACAAAGCTACTCGAAGGCTATTTGTGCTAGTCATCCCTAATTTAGCAGTGTAAGACTAGATGGAAGGCAGCTAGTCATCACCACTCACCGCCAACTCTTGGGCTGCTCTTTTACCAACGAATAGTGGGATTGACCATAACATTATAACGCCCCCACGGCTGGGAGGCGAGCATGTTTGGTGCGACCGCGATTCGAAGCCGCGACCCTCGGATTACGAGTCGAACGCCTTAACACATTTGGCCATGCTGGGCCAAGGTTTCAATAGATCTTTTGTCCTAAAAACGGTGATATGTTCATTACGCTATCAGTTTTGTTGTGCTGTTGCAATAAAGTTAATACCATGAATCAAACAGGCCTAAGATTTATAATAAATATTATGTAAATTGCAAATGCTACTTTCCCCTCAGGCCCAGCATAACCAAGTGGTTAAGGCACTCGACTCATCATCCGAAAGCCGCCGGTTCAAATCCCCGTTATAATGTTACGATCAATCCCACTATTCGTTGGTGAAAGAGTAACCCAAAAGTTGGCGGTAGGTGGTGATGAATAGCTGCCTTCCCTTTCGTTTTACATTGTTAAATTGGGGACGGCTCGTGTAGCTTTACGCGAGATTCACAAACAAACAAACCTATCTCTTAATTTAACGTTAAGATACATTTACTTCTAAATTTTTAAGTTGTTCATTTATCAGTTAAAACAACTGAAAACTGAGAAGAATAGCATGCAAAACTAATGTATAAATCAATTACAAGATAGTACATGAATGAAATCCTTTGTTAAATGTTATTTTTGTTACTCTGAAACTTTGGTTTTTGAAACGTTGCTTTATATTTCTATAAATCTTCAATTTCATAAATATCTTGTTACGTATTTCTCTTCGTTTTTGAAGTGTGTTCTTGGATATTAAAGGAGGTCCACATTGCAGCTTAACAGTGTGGGGTTCACTATAATGGGGCTTTATTTATATATGTACAAGTCTTTGGGCCCTTTTTATTATGGCTGACATTTTAATAAATATTTCTGAAAAGATGTCTATGAATTTGTGTCATTCGCTTATTCTAGATATTTCCGCAAGCCTATACAATGCGCATGCACATTATATATTGCACAGTATAAATCTGAGCATCACTTGCTGTCAGCAGCAGTTCAGTTTTTTCATGTTAAGGACGGGTGTATACTTTTTACAGAGATCCTTTTATTATGCGTGAGAAAAGAATGTGTGATGATACCGAGCCAAAGAAACCTAACTCGCACGAGACAAAGGAATAAATTAATCATCTGTAAGACTGTTAAATGAAAGAACCAGTAAAAACAGTATTGAATGGCTGCCAACTGTTTTGCCTCGAAAACAATCGTAAAGAAAAGGAGCTCTCTAATGGTGAATATGGAACGTCTGCTATCAATATGATTAGAAAATTGTAATCAGAAGCGAATTCCTTTAAGTCAAATGGAAATTCAAACGAAAGCTACGAATCTTTTAAACGCCTTAAAAGAGAACGATGGAGAATGGGGAACCAATGAAATATTTTTGGCAATCCGTGATTGGTTCTTTCGTTTTAAACAAACACTCTGGTTATCATGATGTTCATATTGCAGGCGAAAGTTCAAGTGTAGACAAAGATGCTGCTGAAAATTTTCCTAATGAATTTATAGAAATTGTTAAAAAGTTCGGTACAAAGATAACCAAATATGAAACGGGTTTATTTTGGGGAAAAAATGCCTTCTAGAACTTTTCTATCAAAAAATGAAAAAAACTCGGCCACGTTACAAGCGTTGAAAGATCGTTTGACACTTGTTAGGCGGAAATGGATCTGGTGATTTCAAATTAAAACCTGTGCTTATGTATCGTGCGGAAACCCCCAGAACACTAATCAGCTGTGCAAAGAAGACTCTCCCAGTTGTTTGGCGATCAAATAAAAAAGGCATGGGTCACAAAACCTTTGTTTGAAGACTGGTTAAAAAAAGATATTTTTGTCCTGCAGTTGAACATTATTGCAAAAGAAAACAACTTGGACTTTAAAGCCATCCAACGGGACTTTGTGACTTTAATGAAAATGTCAAAATTAATTTTCTTCCACCCAATACAACATCTCTACTGCAATTAATGAATTAAGGTGTCATTGCGACGTTTAAAGCTTATTATTTGAAGCGAACTTTTCTCAAGCAATAAAGGCTACGACTACAGAAGCTGCACTATCTTCGACTAAATTCTGGAAAAATTACATCATCAGAAGTGCTATCGAGAATATCAACGAAGCGAGAGTAACATGAGAGCAATATGGAAGCACGTTCTGCCTAATTGTGCAAGCTTTAAAAATTTTCCACTGGCTGGTTGAGGCTGAAAAAAATGTATAGAGCAAATACATTGTAGAGAAAAGTTAATTGCCACTTGACAGCAGTAGAAAGAACTTCGGGTTACTAGATTTAATCAATGGACTGCACAAGGCACAAAAATGGCAAACTTATTTTCTTCTAAAATCTTTTGCCGCATATCCTTATAACGCCCATACATGTTAGCAGCATTGTCATAAGACTGACCCCTATATTTTGTAAAATTAAGTTTGCAAACTTCACGTAAGTACTGCAATACCTGGTTTGCCATTTCATCAGTCATATGGCTTTTTAGTTCCAGAAAGGTTAAAAAGCATTCAATGGGCTGCCCATTTTTTAAGTATCGAGTACAACTCTTAACTGATCTATATGTGATAGATCTGGCGTCGAGTCAACTGACAAGCTAAAATAACCAGAAGAATTTACTTCATCAACAACGAATGTGTGGACCTTCTGAACCATTGGTTCAATGAATTCTTCACAGGCGGTTTTGGACAAGTATGAAGGATTTCCTTTTCCAGAATTTCCATATTTATAAATGTGCCCTGCAAAAAATGGATCAAACTGACTTATGAGCTCAAGTAGCTCTAAAAAGTTCCCATTCTGCAGTGAACCAAATTTCATCTTTTCAGTGAAAAGCCAGGCTACGTTCAGCTAACGTACAAATAATAGCTATTGCATGCTCCAAGACATCTTCCCAGTAATCGCACTCTTCTTTTAATTTGTTTTTCCAACTCTTGTTGCAAGCCTAAAGCTTATCTATAAGTTAAGCATGTTAGCATAGAATCTCGGTGAGTAGTGCTTCTTTCATGATGATCAATTACAATAGTATTTCGCCAGTCACTGAACCCTTCTCTTTCAACAAAACACGAGGAAAATTTAGGGACAAAGAGTCGATAGTAAATACAATAACCACTCTTTCTTGTATTATTCACTATTGGCTTTTACCCCAAAGAAAAGTTTTTGCAAACAGTATTTCATTGGTTTGCTACTATTGAAAATCCAGCAAGATTTAACAAATGACCCATTGTGGTGTTAACAGTCAGTGGGTCCACAAGCAATCCAATAAGTCACATCAGCAGCAGAGAAATCGAGCCACAACCCTGGATCTTTTGCTTTAGTTTCTTAATCTTTTGTAGACTGAAGCATTTTACCATAGTTCAGCAATTTTCATTTTCAGAAATTATTTCAACTTCAAACTGTCTTGTAGAGCAACTTGCATCAACATTAACACTAGAGATATCTGGAGAATTTACAGGCAAAGTAAGATCAGTTGTGAAAGTTGTTCCAGTTGAGCAAGCCTGTGACACCTCAACGCCACCATGATGTCCCGACCTTCAAGTGGACAAAGTGGTACTTGTAGGTGTGAAGCTTGGTTCAACTTTAATCATGTCAGAGTCAGATACAGTACAAGTGACTTCTCATGGCAGAGATGGGTTTTGATTTGGAAGATCTTGTTGTGTAAATTAAATGAAAAAATTAGTCTGCTATCTAGTCTTGGCCACTAAACCCAAAGACTTTTGTTGGTTCTCTTTTACCAGTTTTTTCTTTTCTGCACCACTTAAATGAACATGTTTCATCTTGCAGTCTGAAAAATACAGAAAAAAACACAAAATAATACGGATCATATATAACAGGGGTGTGCAACATTTTTCGTCGGTGGGCCATATAACCAACTTCATCAATCAAGCGGGGCCACTTAAAAAACAAGCTTATTCGTGTACATGCACAATAAATTTAAAAAAATTCTCAAAATGCAAGCAATAATATTTTATATTTTTGCATGAGTGATCATTTTAGTGCGACACTTGAAATTTAGAGTCCTTGCAGAGCTTGTCAATATCAGCTTTGACAGAAGTGGTTGCCACTCTTAACTGACTGGTCAAATGTTCATCAGTCAGCTGACTTCTACATTTGGTTTTGATGAGCTTCATTTTGGAGAAAAATTGCTCACAGCAGTAGGTGCTACCAAAAAGGGAGGCAATTCTTTGTGCATGACGGGACAAATTGGGAAACTTTTCACGTACACAGAGTTTGTAAAGTCTAGCAAACTGTTTTCAGAGAATTTCCTTTTAGTGTCCATGTCAGCCTGCAGTTCAATGAGTTCCATTTGGCAATCATCAGGACTGTCTTCCACTGCCAAATCAAAAGGTTGAACGAACAATTTCAATCTAATTTCAGTTTGTCTGAAATCTGGAAATCTGTTTGCAAACTCATCACGCAGCTTTTGCACACTGGTTCCATATTTGGTGCAATCCAGATTAGGAAATTCCAGTTTCCTGGTTGCAAGACATGTAAAATGGGTCAATATGGCTCTTCTCAACTGAACCTGGAAAAGTTCCAATTTCTTCTCAAAAGCACAAATATGCTCAAACAACTTATTCACAAGTTGACTTTTCCCTTGTAGTTTTAAGTTTAAATCAGACAGATGCTGTGTAATGTCTGTGAGGAATGCTTAGTCATTCAGCCAGTTCTCATTGCTCAAGAAGTCCACATTCTGACGTTTGCTCTCCATGAAGAACTTAATCTCCTCTCGCAGATTCCAGAATCTCTTCAAAGTAGCAGCTCTACTAAGCCAACGTACAGCAGAGAAGTACAAAACATCTGAATACTCACTGTCCAGCTCATCTAAAAGTTTTAAATTGTCGATGATTTAATCCTTGTGTTCGAATATAATTTACGCATTGGACGACATTTTTCATGACTTCTGCAAAATCAGAACTTTGGTGCACAAGCTCTCTTGGTGAATAATGCAATGGCTTACAACTACGTCTTGTGCTCCAATTGCAGTTAGAAATTTCTTGGTGAATCCATTTGTCCTACCTGTCATGGAAGGAGCACCATCTGTTGTAACACCACATAATTTATAAGGATTCAGTTCAAACTTTTCTACAACCTTAAGCACTTGTTCACAAATATCCTGTCCTGTGGTTGTGGAGGAAAGGCTTGCCATATCTAGAAACTCTTCGAAAACATCAAAGCCTGCAGTAACAGCTCTGATGAAAATGACAAGTTGGGATGTGTCATTGATATCAGTGCTTTCATCCAAAGCCAGACTGAAAGCTTCACACGAATTCAATCTCTCTTTCAAAGTTTCTTTGATGTCCTCTGAAAGATCTTTTGTCCTGCGTGAGACAGTAAAGCGGGAAAGGCTAGTTTGCTCCACCAAATATTTTTTCTCTGGACATGCATATTCTGTGAATATTGTTAAACAATTTTAATAAATTCTCCATCACTGAAAGGCTTTCCCTTTTCTGCCATACATTCACAAAGCTTAAAACTCAGTTTTGTCACCAGTTTTGAATTTTTCTTCAAAGTGGTAAAACACCTTGTTGCTTTTCAATGGATGTTTTAAATGTTCAATTTTGTCCTTTCGTGCCTGACCAACAATTTCATCAAACTGGGAGGAGTGCTTGGTTGCGTAATGTCGCTTAATATTGTACTCTTTCATGACTGCAATTGTAGTTTGACAGACGGGCAGACAACACCTTGATTATGTGGGACAACAAGATATTTTGTGCACCATTCACTGTTGAATAACCTTCCCTCATCATCAATTTTTCGTTTCTTAACTGCTGACATTTTACTAGCCCTGAAATCAAAACAAAAATTATTCTCACGAAAATAGCAAAGTAGAAAAAACATAGAATTTATTTACACATGGAACCTCTTATGGACAGAAACACGTTTCTAAATTGGCATCCCGATCATAGCCTTCCGGTACTTAAATTAATTGAGAATAGCAAAATACAGTGTGACCTCGCCTATTCGCGGTTCGCCATTCGCGGCCCACATATTCGCGGGTTATGCGCGAACTGCGTTTTGTAGGTCACAGAGACTGAAAGGGCTTTTCGAGGAGATTTCTGTTGTATTTACTCAATCAAGCCGTTTTATCAATTGTCGTCTTCACCAAACAAGATTGGACTGCTATTGGCTGACTGCCTCAGCTTCCCCAACAACGCAAACGGCAAAGCACAGCCCGGTAACGCACGGTACAATTTAGTGAAATACATAACAGTATGCAATATTGCTACATTATTACTGCATCAATGAGTATAAGTATCATTCGTGTTTGGGAAGCATTTCATATAGTATATAATCGCATACATATACGTTTTAAAACTGCATCCAATATTCGCGGTTTTCGCTATTCGCGGGAGGGTAAAGAACGTAACCCCGCGAATAACGAGGATCACACTGTACATAGAATCAGATGCATCTGAAAGCAAAATTTTAATAAATTCAGTAAAGTCACAACAATATGCTAAATAATAATCAATTTACCTTCAATCTCTTGTAGTAACTGTAAAAGGTAATAAAATTTTCACCAATAATGAATGACGGACAGCAGAGGTTAGGGAAAATTGTCGCCAGCGGGCGAAGGCGAGGTTCAGGACATGAAGTTGAGACGTAGACAATAGTGCTAGTGCACGTCACCTATTCATGCCCTAAGGAGGCCGACCAATCGAATTCGGCCTGCTCCTCTCTAGCAAAGATAATTTTAGAAGTTTGTCGAGTCGAAGCCTGGGAATCCCGTAGGATCGATGCTTTTAAAAATATTCCATTTGCGTTGGATTACAGATCAGGCCACATGGTTGAATTACAACAACTAGGGCCACACTAAATGGCTTGGCGGGCCGGGTTGTGGCCCGCGGGCCGCCTGTTGCACACCCCTGGTCTAGTTGCTTTGCGCCATGAAACAGCAAACCAAACTATTAATCTTTAATACACCTAATCGTCTGTTTTCTGCATTCCACACATCAAAAAATTTCACGCGACACTCGATAATCTCTGCATCAATGAGCTACAAACAATGCGTACGTCCCCTATCGAGTTTCGTAATTAAATTTGTCATAATGTTTACTTTAAATTAATTGATTGTGACTCTCATGTTATAAATAAAGCAAAACAATCATTAAGTATTTATTCTTAAAATAATTTGTATAATTCATTTGATAAACATATAATCGTATGTAATTATATACATATATGACTTATCCTACGTTACGTGCCCCGGCATTGTCAGGTGGTTAGGGCACTCGACTTGTAATCTGAGAGTCGCGGGTGCGAATCCACGTTAAACTAAACATGTTCGCTCTTTCATTCATAGGGCGTTATTATGGTCAATTCCATTATTCGTTTGAAAGAGTATCCCAGGAGTTGCTTTTCCTTTTGTCTTACTCTGCTAAATTAGGGACAGCTAACGTAGATCGTTTTCGTATAGCTTTGTGCAAAATTCAAAACAAAGAAACAAACCTACTTAACGTAATTACAACTTCATAAATAGAGTATCATATTATCCAGTGTTTGTTATGTTATTAGAGGCAATATTACCCACTTTCATTCACATCATTCTTGGGTTTGTATGCAACTACTTGAGCATCTGCATGATATAAGGTTCTACTCACATATCATTGGGAAAGTATCTGACATATTACTTGTTACTGGGGCCCTTATCTTCACTTCTAGTGTTTTTAACTGAGATGTCCCTTGTCATTATCACTTCATCAACTAACACAACACTAACATCCTCTGACTCTGAGGTATCTGTTTATTTATCTGTTCCTCCTCAATTTTGTTTTTGTTTTTGAATTTCGCACAAAGCTATTCGAGGACTATCTGTGCTAGCCGTCCCTAATTTAGCAGTGTAAGACTAGAGGGAAGGCAGCTAGTCATCACCACCCACCGCCAACGAATAGTGGGATTGACCGTCACATTATAACGCTCCACGGCTGAAAGCCAAGCATGTTTGGCGCGACGGGGATGCGAACCCGCGACCCTCAGATTACGAGTCGCACGCCTTAACACGCTTGGCCATGCCGGGCCGTTCCTCGTCAAAGGTAATTCAATCTCACTTGAGTTATCGGTTTTTACTTTGTAACAGATTTACTGATGTACATTTAGTGTTGTACCTTCGCTTCTTTCAGTGTAATTTTATTTTTCTTATAATGTTTACTGTGGGCTGTGTAATTCACAAGTCCTGCCTGTTCTCGAAATTAATAGAAGATTGTCGATCGTAAGAATCAACAAAGTACTAGGTGTGTATGTAATGCTAGCGATTGACAATACTTTTGCCAAGCGACCTTCGGTGTATAATCTAGTTTTGTATGATTTATATAAAAGCAGCACACCAAGAGAGAAGAAGAATATTGTTATTGGACATCTGCAGTCAATGGAAACAGGTCTAGGAAACTATAATTGTGATTAATGCCCATTAAGCGAAAAACTATAGAATTTAACCACCAGCATTTAAAGATTTCGAACATAACATATTGTTCAACTCAGCAACAATTTAGCTTCAGACACAACAAGCTTGGACTCATCAGTTAACCAATCCATCTACAGGTCTAAAGAAGTAGGATAAAATAAAATACATAACGAACAAAGAGAATCCAAAGCCTTGCGTTAAGAATTACAAGTGGCAATTTTTTCATGGAAGAAACCATAGTAACAAAGAGACTCACGCTACTCGCAGAGAGAGAGTACAGTTTTCATCTTTAAGAACACGGTTTTATATTGTGTTTCTAATTCAGTTTGTACCTTATATTTTTCAAAAGAATAATGCAAGAATATCTTATCTTAATCAATTAAAATTAATGAGTGGATAAAATTGTCAATGTAGATGAAGTCATAACAAATGTAAACACGTGTAGTTCAGTGTTTTACTTCTTGTGATTGGTACATTTTCAGTCATGCAGATTGAAATATTTGTGAAAAACAAACAATTTTATTACTTTTTTTTTCATTAGAAGGTGACAGATTTAAGCTTCAAAATGCTTGGTGTAAGCGTAATAAGGGGAGGCATTGACACTCGCGTGGTGAAACCTTGTAATTTGTACTGCAACTGTTAAATTTCGTGTGAAATGGTTTTGTTTGTTTGTTTTGGAATTTCGCACAAAGCTACTCGAGGGCTATCTGTGCTAGCCGTCCCTAATTTAGCAGTGTAAGACAAATGGAAGGCAGCTAGTCATCATCACCCACCGCCAACTCTTGGGCTACTCTTTTACCAACGAATAATGGGATTGACCGTCACATTATAACGACCTCACGGCTGAAAGGGCGAACACGTTTGGCGCGACGGGGATGCGAACCCGCGACCCTCAGATTACTAGTCGCACGCCTTAAGACGCATGGCCATGCCGAGCCTGTTTAATGAAAAAAAACACACACATGTATATTTGGGTATTGTGTGTTTTCTAATTACAAAGCGATATCGGGCCATCTGCTGAGCCCACCGAGGGGTGAACCCTGATTATGGCGTTGTAAATGCGTAGACTTACCACTGTACTGACAGGGGCGAAGTAGTTGGGCCACCAGTCCTAAGTTTCTCATTATTAGTGTTTCGCTCACTTTCCATAATAATTTATAAAACTGTACATAAATAAAATTACAGCTTTTGAAAACTAACTTCCCTTTTAATCTGTTTCGTGGTCATTTAAAACAGTTTTTGTCAAAAGATATTAAATTTTAATTTATTTATTTGCTTGTTAGTATTTTTCTAAAATCACAAACATGGCTTTAATTTATTTCAGAAACATTCCTTAAGACTCATTTCTTACTAAAAGAGTGTATTTATTGTACATTGCTAGATATCAATACACAATCGATGTTCAAATGTTATTTTCCCAAAGGCTAAGCGGAAAGTCTGGGGGTTAATAACTTTCAAAATCGGATTTTGATACTTGTGGTATTCAGAACGCAGATATCCTGTTGTATTGTTTTGTACTTACCAACCAACCAAACAACGAAGAGTGATTTTATTTTTCATAATATTGCTTATTAATGCATATTTATAATTTAAAAAAATATGTGAATATAACGTTATACAAAATCTAACCACTATGTAGCGCAGAGGTCTTTTGTAGACCGTAGTTCATTGATTAATACCGAAATATGAGGATTTTCAATAGGAAATTTACAGCTTTCGGTTATCACAATTTAGATAACTTTAGTGTTAATGGTGAGTTTAAATGTTTTATTTTCTGGTTGCCAACTTTCTTGGTCGTTTTGAATGTTCTCTTTTGCAAAAGACAAAATGTAATATGCCGAGTGATGTAGCCAACTCAACAATGTAATTCAGGACCAGGTTATTCATACTCTTAGAGAATTTATATTTTTGCTATACTTTGTTGGCACTAGTATGATGCATGCAGAAATAAACATCAGCATAAAGATACGTTTGTAATCAAATGGACAGTTGATCCGAAATAGAATCACAAGGGGACTAACAAAACAAAAACGAAGTTAGATGTTAGAATAGAACTTTTTAGAAGTCAGTTTTCTCAATACCATATTCTTCTATGTTGAATGGTCTTACTCTCATTCTCAGTACCATAGTGAACCATGTAATACTAACAATAAAGCTGAGTTAGAAGCCACATTGTCGACAAACGTTTTATTGTTGCATTAGAAACATATTAAATCTTCTGGAATTAGACTGCAGTCTGAAGCACTAGACATAATACATAACGTTTTGGAACAGTATGGGATCTTTTGGTCCATCCTGGCTCTTACATCCTCTAATTTAAACAATAAATGTTAATGAACAAATTTTTAGAAGTCTTAAAGCCAACAGTTATTCATATACTTATCGAGCTTTCTGTTAAACTTGTTTAAATTTTTTGCTCCATAACATCCAAAGAAAACCCACTTCAAAGGCTAACATCTTGTAAGAAAAATAAAGTTATCGTAGCTGAAGGTGACTTCTACTCTGCCAGTGTTTATACTCGAGTCCCTTAGCCCTACTATTCTCACTGTTAAGTATGGATAATGATGATGCATCAACATTATCAATTCCCTTTACAATCTTCAACACCTCAATCATATCACACCCCTCCTCAATTCTTCTTTTCCAAGAGAAAGCAGTACAAGAGTTTTCAGCCACTCCTCATATGACAACTCCTCCATCCCAGACACCATTCTAGTAACCCAACTTTGAACCCTTTCAAACAATTCAAAGCCCTTCCTAAGGTAAGGATACCAAGACTGAACACAGTACTCCAAATATGACACAACAAATGAACCATACAATGAAATTATAACTGCTTTAGACTCTATTGAAAATCTCTCTATATATGACCTGAAATTTATTTGTCCCACCACCAGCAATAGCACAATGCTTGGATAGCTTCTGAGACTGATCAGCTATTACATCAAGATCCCTTTCTTTCATGATACTGTTTAGATTATTCCCATCCAAATTATTATTCAAATTATGATAACCCACCAGCACTATTTTGCATTTATTATAATTAAATCCCATCTGCCATTTATTTGCCCAATTCACTGAATGATATAAATCCTTCTGTAAATCAGTAGCATCCTCTTCACAGGTAGTAACACTCTATGTCTTAATGTAATCTGCACGTTTAAGTAATTTATTGACCATTCTTTCATGTATGTCATGGATGCAAATCAAAAAGAGCAAAGGTTCTAAGACTTGAACCCTGACATACCTCATTTGTGACATTAATCTGCTTTGGTTGTTCTGCATTTGTGACAATCCTTTCTTCCAGATCTACTCTTGCTCTCATTAACATAAATAGTAACCTTTTGAAAGAATGCCAGAAGATTTCATAAGGCAAGGTTTTCCATCAGTGAAACCATGTTAGTTATCCAATAAAATTCTTAGCTTGGTTAAATAAATTTTTGGATTTTTTTTTTAATCAGACTTTCCAAGATGTGTTCCACAACTGATGTAAGACTAATGGGTCTACAAGTATTGGGACAATTTTCATCACCTAATTTCCAATTTATTATGCTTCTCATTAATTTTATTTCAAATACTCTTTGTGAGCCAACATTGTTTTTACTTGCTGCTTCCCTGTTCTTTCTGTAAGGAAAATATTTACCTTTAATATTGAAAGCATTTTCTTTGAAGATTTTCCACATTTGCTCAGTGTCTCAGCATAACTCAGCTGCCCAGTTAACAGACAATTCTTGTTGTTTCCCTTTAAAAATTGAAATCAAAACGTTGTTTCTCATTTCAATATGCAGGAAAAACATCAAACCTAATACAGCAGTGATCACTTGTACCCATGTGTTCCCCAGTTTTCTACCTATATTTTCAAAGTTAGAACAAATCTAACATAGCAGTTTCTAGTAGATTCCTTGACCAATTGGTAAAAAAAGCCATTATGAACAGTTGACAAAACCTTTCTCTCACAGGTTGACTGTAGCATTTCCCATTTTGTATGCTTGAAATTAAAATCACTCATAATTATGGCTTCACTAACAGCTGAAACCTTAATCTCATTGTAACTGTTCGAGTTTTGTCAATATCCTTTGGTTGTTTGTAACAAATTCCCATTAAATGTCATTTCCCTTTATATCCACTAATAGAAACTTCACTGGATATAGTCTCATTGCTGTTATCTTTGATATCTTTAACTAAAACAGGATGTAACTTGCATTGTACATGTAAATCCACTTCTCTCTTTTGTACTCTAATTATTAAAAAGCCTTTAACACTATATTTGAAGGAAATTTTTTTGTCACACATCATCTTTGTTTAACCACATTTCAGTTATTCCATTATATCAAAATCTTTCATTCCTACTAATGCTCTAAAGTTATCTATTTTATATCTTTTACTTCTGTTATTATGATAGTAAGAAATAAGTCTACCCTTATAATTACTTCTATACTAATTTCCTCAACTAAACTTTTCTCTGCCTCTTATTTATTTTTCATTAGTTTATCGTGGACCTCACTACTATCTAGTCATGTTGTGTATGTCACTAGTAACAATAAATATGAACTTAATGAATTTTAGTATTTAGGTGAGACTTTCCACATTTTAAGACAGAGTAACCAAGAGGAAATAAACATGTGGCTTCTATCAACACTTTAACTCCACTGCATACTTGTGTAGATTTTTTGCATTCAACTCATAGTCCAGATTGCATACGTCAAAGTTTTAGGATTCTTCTACAGTAGATGTCTGTGATTTGTTAGTGATAAATTTGTAAATAACATGCAGCAAGCAATCCACTTATTTTAAAATTAGATATTTAAAACAAGTTAAATGTACCTACAAGAATTCTTTAGACTATGATGACTACAGTTGTATCTTAAATGTGACAGTTCTCTTCATGTTAAAAGTCCACTTAGGCTGATTAAATTAATTTAGAATCCATTTCACAAGTTGAGACTAACTTAGAATACCATGTAACAAGTTATTCTCCATATTTCTATCAAACTGTTAAATTCATTTTTAAATATCAACCAGTTTCAAAATGAGTATTGTTATAGATTTTAATGGTACATTATGATAATAAAATGAATTAAATATGTTAAAATAATTCACCCAGAAAGTTCAAAGAATACAGGTATTTTCTTCAAAGTTAAATAGTTATTTTAGTGTTGGCCTGCTGTATACTTTGCATTTCACCTCAGTGTTATTACTATATCCTACTTGAGTTAGAGCAAAGAAGTTTTATTAAATCTGTACCAGATTAGGTTAGAAAAACTACTTTCTTTCCCAAGAAATGTTTAAGATGCATATGTAATACAGACCCATAATGAAGCAACAGTTCCATTACTTAGTAAATTTAAAAATTTTTTCTAAAACCCATATTGAGTTACATTGTCCTTTATGAGCAGAAATATATCAAACAGCTTTACAATTTTCAACAAGAAACATATTGAAACATGTTTACAATCAGAAAGAATAATCAGGTTTGTTATTCTTCTGAGAACAAAAAGATAAGAGAGTGTTACTCAGGAAATATGACTGGTTAATTGGTGTTTATTAATTTTAACTTAAAGAGACTCACAAAACATTTGCAATAAAATTAATATATTTATTAGAACAGTACTTCTTTAAATACTAGAGTAATACAAAAGAACTCTTATCACATACACCAAAATTCTAAGTCCACTTGTCTTAGGCCCCACGTTTGTTAATCATTTATTTTGCATACATTCTTTCTGCTATAAAGAAATAAATTACCACTGTAATTTATGTATATTTTTTGGTTTAATTTTGTTAGGGCTGAACTTTACCATACTCAAAACAATAAATAAACTTACCATGTTATTGTATGACTTATTAATGTTAGACCTTTTTAAAACTTTGATAAGCTTTTAATATGTGTTACTTCAAAATGTTGACTGAAGTATATTTACACCTGCCTTTTGTTTATATCTTTTAAAATGAAGTGCACATAAAGTTTCAGAACAGTATTATTATAAGAGATAATTTAATGTTACTTAATACGTTTTGTTAGAATATTTGTTTTATGTGGAAAGAAATGCAAGTTGAACATCTGTGCAATGTGGCTAACTGTATTTCTATTTGTTGTATTAAGATGTGTCTCATTTTAACATTTAGAAATTTATATTATTAATAAAGTTTTGTTTGAACTGTAATGTTAGTGCAACTTATAGCAGTTTAAATATATTATAAGAATTTTGATATTGTATTGAAACTCAGGTTTTTATAGTTGAAAGTGATTGATAATTTGTTTTATTCTCTGAATTACACTTTCATGTAGTTGTAAAGTTATATACTTTAATATTAGTAAGACAGTAGTAAATTGCTTTTGGTAATGTTTTGAATAATATTTTAGTTGGTATTTCTCAAGTTAAATTGATTTTGTTTGTGTTCTGGATGGAATTAACTAGTGTGTTGATATTTTCAAATACATATTTCACAGATGAGAATGAGTTTTCAATGTTGTAGTGTGGTTAGAAGATCAAGAAATAAGGTTTTATAAGATTGAAGACAGATAAGAGTTAAGAAATATTAAATCATTCAAACTGGGAAAGTGTGCCTAATCAAGTGTGTACATGTTTGTATGTATTTTAATTGATAGGTACTTATATCTTTAATTTTAGGAACTGCTCTGGTAGTTTGTTTTCTAGCAAGTAATATTGAGATGCTATTTCAAAGACACATGTTTTTCTGTTGAAGGTTGTGGAATAAATGAACTAATCAAATTAATCCTAAAATCATTGATAGATTACTCTCTGTTTTATAAATACAATTTTTAAGCTATTTTTGCATCTTGAATTTGTTGACTACAAAATCACATAAAGCTTTAAACAGAAACACTGTCAGTGATGCAGTTATTTCCTTTTTTTACTGTTTAGGTTTCCTGTGTAGATTACACTGTATATATGAAAACTGAGAGGTCATCCCATAAATAATATCATTTTTAACACTAAGATTTAAATGGAAGAAAAATAACTCGAATAACAACTTTAATCAATTACATATTTTTCATCTCTTCTCAATAACAGTCTGGAAATGTATCAAAATATTTTCAATATCACACTTATAAAAATCAAGTTGTTTTGAGATATAAAAGGTACAAGAGTTACTTTTAACAAATCATAGAAGTAAACTGTTTTCATTCAGATGATGTGTCAAATTTTGAAAAGATTATAATCTGAAGGAGCAAGATCAGGAGAATAAGGAGGATAGGGAAGTTTCTTCCAGCTAAGCTGTTCAGTTTTTTTAAAAGTATCCCCAGCAATGTTAGGATGTGCATTGTTATTGTGGAAAACAACTCCTTTCTGATTTACCAAAGCAGGTCTCTTTTTATTCATTTTTAGTGCAGCTTTCAATTAATCCAGTTACTGCTAGTGTCTCTCAGCAGTTATTGTGTGATTTGTTTGTAACAACTGAAAGTATTTCACCACCTGAAGTGCAGATTCACTTTTGACTGTGGTGTAGCTGGTTCTACTGCATTAACCCACTGTTGGCAGTGCATGACATTTTGATAGAGTATCCATTTCTTATCTCCAGTCACTAACTAGGTGGTTCAAAAGAAGCTTGAATTTATGAGAGTGAAGAGATGTGCAGATATCTACTCATTCTCTCAGATTGTAAACTGACAACTCATGTGGTACCCATTTTCCAAACTTTAAAACTCTACCAAATTGCAAATGTTGATGGACAATGGAAAGAGATGAATTAAGTTTCTGGGCTAATTTTTTTCAACAGTTAAGGCACAATCTTTCTCAAGTGTTGCTAGAAGCAAGTCATTGTCAAACTCAACAGGGCACTCAATGCGAGACTGCATCCGTCAAACTGTAGTCACCAGTTTTAAACTTATTGGGAACATCTTTGACACTTCCCTACATTCAGAATGTCATTGTTGTACACATCCTGAATGCTTCTTCAGTAGCACTCTTTCATTTTCTGAAGTTGTAAAACATTATATTCCTTATGTGCTCTTCTTACACCTCCATGACAATTGGGGCTTCTAAAATAAATAAAACAAAATTAGTAAAAGAAACAAATTGGTTTACTCTGAATGTTATCATTTCATCCCATATAACTTGTGTGACTTTGAGAATAACTTCATTTAGCCAAGAAATATGCATTTAAACTTATCCTATCCCAAAAAACGACATTACTTATGGGATGACCTAATATGTATATAAAAAATAAACTATTCTATGCAAAAAGAATATTAATAACTTGTACACACACACACATATATATATATATACGTTACTGTTTGTTTATGGTCGTTGGAATATATCTACTTGCTCCTTTTCTATGCATTTTTCAATAGCAAATATTTCTATCATGTATTTTATTCTCAAATATCTGATATATATAAAATAAGTAAATTACTGTGAGTTGCACATCTTTCATATAAAACTTACCAATTTGTGTTGCTGTGAATGAAATTTACTACATAATGTCTTGAGGAGGAAGTTATGCTAGAACCTTTGTAATTAATACTTCATGTCATATGATACAGTTTTGAATGTTCAGGAAAATAACACACCTACAATGTCATGCATGATGAAAATAATGATGGGTGTTAGATTAAAGTAAATTTTCATAAAGAAAGACCACACTTATGGATATTTATAGAAATTTAAAGATATCATTCCACCTTTTATAATATTTGCTGAGATGAGTGAAAGAAAAAATGAACAAATCAACTCAAAAAAACATGTACATTCTAAATGTAAGTGATACCATTATCAGTACTGGTAACTTGTAATATGAAACAAATATTTTAAAATGGTGATGATAAAGTTTAAATTGTTTATCATAATTAATGGAGAATTTCACTAATTGTTTGAGAAACAAGTAGAAAATCTTATTTTTTTGTTCTTCAAGTTTAATTCCAAAGTAAAGAACATTCTGTAATATCTTATCACCAATAAAATTGGGAATTATTGGAAGAAATTACAGTAAGACTCTTGTAAGACTGTTAATGAGTCGAGGAGTTAATTTTTGTAATGTTATTTTTTTGATGCTTTTTATGATAAAGCATATGTAACATTTTGTCAGTAGAAATTTCAAGCTTGAAAACATTTTCTTACAGAAATGGTTAAGTATGAATCCCTATAGATTCTTTCACAATGCAAGTCAAATTTACAGAACACTTACTTTGCCCTTGTTTATACAAATTGTGTTGGTTAAGAGTTGTAGTTTAATGTGAGGAGTTATATACTCTTCTTCATTTATCAGCCTGTCTTTATAATGCTCTTCCCTGTAACATATGTTAAACTTGTAATACAGAAGTGTGGAAATTTCAGGTTGTCTCAAAAGAACAATAGAATTTTTTTTGCTTTATATTATTAACTTTATATAATACCTGCTACTCTGTGGATCTAATTAGAACCATTGAATTTTCAGATGGTAACATAAAGGGTGCAGGATGGGAACGATATTTATAATGTAGGTTGGGTTCAGTATAGTAACACCCTATTACTTTGTTATTTATGCCAAAACATTGTATTGAGAGCTGAAATGCTAAATTCAAGGGCAGTTTTGCTGTCTTCCCTGTTGGTGTAATGTTTTTTTCTTTATAATTTATTATCATTTTTTTGGTTTCATTTTATTTAGCTAGTTTTTGTGAACATCCAGCTTTCCACATTTGCTCAATTTCTGTCTTAATCATATGAGGCTGACAGTATGGAGGTAAAACTAGTTAGATGCTGTACCCTCTACAATGTTCTCATCTTCCTCTGACTCATTGTTTTCATCTGCAGTCTCCTGGTCAAGCCAGTGAATTAAAGGTTTGTCTGAGATGTGTGGACACAGCTGATAAATGTGTTCTATGTACATTGCATTGGATCTGTGTAGCTCATACATTACAGGGCTAACCTTTTCAGAGTATTGTACATACCAGTATAGCCACATCGATACTGTTTTCATGCTACTGGCATGTACTACAGTCATTCTCAGTCATTACATTGGGACGTCAGTTCTTTTATTCTATGATCTTAACACAAGTTAATTTTCCTGCAACATTTATATTCAATGTGCTATTATCTCTTTATCATCCTACATATTTCTCCTTTATCTGAATCATTCTTTCCTCCTCAAAACAACAGTAGCTAGTGAGGATAACTCGTTGATCTACCTTCCTTCCATTAGTAACCTTTATCATGTCTGATCCAGACAGACTACTTCCTATATGTGATCTTCAATATTTCATTGCTCACACAACTGTCATCTGTAGTGCTTGTTCCCCTCTCTTTATACCTTGACAACTATTCTGATATTTCTGTTTTCAGCTTCACCAATGGGGACAGGGCTTTTGATTCAGTTGGTTTATTCGTCTCTTTTGTTGTCATCCTATACTTTTTTGTTTCATATTTATTCTCATCATATTTGATGTCTTACCTTTTCTCTTATATTTCATCTTTATCATCCTCTGGAAGAACTTCTTCAACTGTACTAGTTGACTACTTCTAACCCATTCGTCTCTCGCTGTTTGTATAGTATCACCATTTCATCCTCATTTGGCTGTCTTCTTTGATGTGTAGCCACTCTTCAAATTTCCATGTGACTTTGGCTAGGTAAGTTATTTTTTATTATTATTAAATTTTTCAGGGGCCTTATTTACCTTTTGATGGTAATTACTTGTTATTAATGTTATTGCATCTTTTGAACTTGAAGTGTAGGCGTTTTTTTCCTCACCCTATAACTGTATGGATGTTAGTTCCCAGTAACATGGGTTTTGGATGTAGTCGGCTTGCTGAGTGTGGTCTGTTGTGCATTATTCACTGTACTTCTGGAAGCAGTTCCATTGTTTTTTTCACACACCACTTGGACACTGTTTTCCATCCACATGTACCACAATTTTTTCAATGGACAAAGAGTTCAATTGTAGTACAGTCTCTCACATCAGTTCTTTGCATCTTATTCTCTTGTTTCTAGATGTTTTCCTTCTATGGTTTCAAAGGATTCTTCCTATATTTCGTCGCTCTGGTTCTTTTGCCTATGGAATATGAATTCTAGGTACTTATGTGAACATATGTATAATATTATAATTTATCGATACTAACATTGTATTTTCGATAGGTATTTAACTCCTTTCACACATCTCACTTTCTTGTTTAAAGCAGAATCTTCCAATTTGTGGCAAAACTCGTTGTGATATTCTTGTAAAATTCAATAGAGGAAATAACATGGGTAACCCTGAATATGTGGCAGTTTCACTGGTTGAGGGTTGTCCTGATAATTTGCATGAGACACACATTAGAACAAGCCATTTCTGATGGAGGGGAGGCAGAAGGCTTGTGACATGTGTGTAAGAATGTTGTTTTGCATATAGAGGGCAGTAATGCATGTGAACAGCTATTTATATAAGAAAATGTAAGTAGTGCATGTAAATGCATTTTCAGAAGAGAAAGTAATGACATTTATAACATTATTACACTATATGTGATGTAGAGGGGAAATGTATGTGCTGCTTAACATATTCCTGATGTATTGAAAATGTCATTTAAATCATAAAATATAGAAATGTTCAATATAAGTAACACCTTGCCATTTTCTGACCTACCAAGGAATTAAAAAAATGCAGAATAACAAGTGGACAGTTTGATTCATTTCACACAAATACAGCTATTACATTTTACTTCAACAAAAGTTTGTTTTCAAAAATAACTATGTCCCAGCAAAAATAGTTACATAGTTCATTAAGTTAAAATTTTGAAACTGAATAACTGCACATTTTGATTAAAAGAGAGCATTTAGTAACTTCTGTAAAATAAAATAACAGTGTATAAAGACATCATTACTTTGTGAAATTGTAAAGCATATTTGGCCATACACAAATTTACAAGATTTATAGAGCAGAATAATCAATAGTGTCATTGATATTCTCATACTTAAAAGCATACATTTACTTCAATGGATTAATTCAGTCACGAGTGATTAGCTGAAAAGATTCTAAAATCGTCACGTTACTAGTATATCTCGATTGAAACACCAGAATAACTTCCAAAAAGGTATTAATGTTATTTTAAAAAGTGGTGCTTACATGTGTCAATTTCACTTACTGTTTATTTTGTATTGAAACTTTATGGTAGTCTTCATATATTGAGAGACATTTAGTTATGTATGATATTGTTTCCTGTATAATAAGATATGCATACAGTTTTATTATTGTACAAATATTTTAAACAGGTGCTTTTCCATTGTTCATTTGTTTTTAAATGCATAATAATTTTATCACTAGAATCTGGTAATGTCTTTACATTTGAGTACATTACAGATTCTGATGATATTTCTTTAATTGTTTTAGTGGTTCAGCAGGTGTATATAAAGCAATAGATAAAGGAACTTAGTTGTAAGTTGCTGTTAAGATGCTTTATCTAACTGAGCAACCTAATAAAGAATGTTTAATTACTGAACTATTAATATTGTGTGATGTGAAACATCCGAACATTGTGAACTATGTGGATAGTTACCTTGTAAGAGATGAACTCTGGGCAAGTGTTCTTAGTGTTACATACACTGCTGGCTAAAATCTTAAGGCCAATGAACATAAAGAAAAAATATGCATTTTGTATTGTTAGACTCAACCACTTATTTGAGAAGAGCTTCAAAAGACGAAAATAAGAAAAAGGGAAAATAAAAAAAAATACTTTTTTAGCATTTAATAGGGAAAATGAACACTATGAAATTAGTCCAAATACAAGCTGGTCAAAAGGTTAAGCCCACATTGAAACGAAGTGATAATCAGTAAACACGTAACGAAATTTAGTCATTTGTGTTCAAGCATTAGTGTTTTCAACATCTCCCACTGTCATCTCCTGTGTTACTTTGGATAAAAACATTGCAAAGGCTAAAAAGTTGACAGAGTTTGAACTTGGCAGAATTGTCGAGTTGCAAAAGCAAGGTCTCTCTCAACGTGCCATCACTGGTGAGATTGGGCTTAGTAAAACTGCTGTTGCAAATTTCTTAAAAGACCCTGAGGGATACAAAATGAGAATTTCAAATGGTCACCCCAGAAAATTTTGCGGCGTTGAGCAGGAGGATTCAACGGGTTGTCCGGCAAGACACCAGCTGATCGTCAAACCAGATTAAGGCCCTTACGGATGCAGAATGCAGCTCAAGAACAATAAGACAGAATCTATGAGAGAAAGGCTTTAAAAACCGTAAACGTCTTCAAAGGCAACACCTCCTTCCACACCACAAAACAGCTCGGTTAAATTTTGCTGAGAAGCACCAAACATGGGATGTAGAAAAGTGGACAAAGATTTTGTTCTCTTATGAGAAAAAAATTTATCCTGGATGGTACAGATGGCTTCCAACGTTGCTGGCATGATAAGGATATCCCACATGAGACATTTTCTACACGTCACAGTGGAGGAGGTTCCATCATGACCTGAGGTGCTTTCTCCTTCCATGGAACAATGGAGCTTCAGGTTATACAGGGGCGTCAAATATCAGCTGGCTACATTGGCATGGTAAAAAGAGCATCTTTAGTGACTGAAGGCCCTCACTTGTGTGGAAATGACTGGATCTGCAATCCACAATGCCCGCAGGACAAAGGACTTTTTCATGGCGAATAACATGATTCTTTTGGACTATCCAGCGTGTTCTCCCAAACTGAACCCCATTGAAAATGTTTGGGGTGGATGGTAAGGAAAGTCTATAAAATGGACATCAATTCCAAACAGTACATGGTCTTTGTGAAGCCATCTTCACCACTTGGAATAACATTCCAGCCAGCCTTCTGTGCTTATATTGACCATGCCAAAGCGAATGTTTGCAGTTGTTCTCAATGCAACTCACTACCAAAGTTTCACCCTGCTTAGGACTTTTTGGTATGGTCTTAAACTTTTGGACAGTTGGTATTTAGGCTAATTTCATAGTGTTCACATTTTCCTATTAAATGCTAAAATTTTAATTTTATTTTCCCTTTTCTTATTTTCATCTTTTGAACTTTTACTCAAATTAGTGGTGGAGTCTTACAACACAAAATGTATATTTGTTCTCTATGTTCATTGACCTTAAGATTTTGGCCAGCAGTGTGTTAGTTAATCCTCCTGTAATTTTAATTTTACATTCTGTAGAGTGTACATTAAGGTAATACCTATTATATGTAGTAGGACAATTTTGAATAACACTATGGGTTTAAGAATAGTTTCACATATCACTCTCACAGGTTTGGTTTTTTAAACTTTTGGTTGTACATAACACACGATAATTTTAATGTGAGAGCCTGTGTTTGTAGCCACAATTGCTTTTGATACACTGATTTTCATTTCATTTTATATGTAACCATAAGTTTTCAAGCCATAAACAAAACACATTGAAATTGAGCTAAGTACACTGCATATTTTTCAAAAAAAAGATCCTTGGGTACAAGCTACAATGTGGGATTAAAACAATGTATCCTAGGTTTTGGAGGTGACTGATGAAGTAGGACCCATATTGCAATGGGGAGACACTGTTTTTCAACCTTAACCTCCAATTTGCTAGTCTTACATGAGAAATTTAGAAATCAGGAGAGTGAGATGTGGGTGCTCAAGCCCACAATGTCCCACATCTATATCACTACATATATATATGACTTTAAAATAACTTAAATACTGTGCTCCTACCAATAACTTCTCTCACCATAACAAGATTTAGCTATAACACTGTATTTTTACAACATTACTTTATTCATCTTTTATGCATGTTTTGGTTCACAATTTTTTATTTGTGGTTTGGTTGTTGAAATTATTTGCAGCTTATATGATATACTTAAATGCATCATTATTTGGAAGACTTCAAACATTGTTTAGTGTGTTACAAGCAAATTACAAAACCAATGCAATTCTTTATTAATGTTTGGGATCATATCACAGCTGTAGTCTTATATTAAAGATTGTACTTCTAATCATTTAAAAAATCTTGAGGTAGAAAATTGAACATGAGGAATTGAAGAAAAACAAAGAAGTAAGAAACTATTCTTTACAAATTCATTCTTTTTTAACACTTTTGAAATAGATTTTTTTTTCAATGAAGAACACTTCTTTTTAGATAAGTGTTTCTCAATCTTCTGTCATTCATGTACCACCTTCCTGATTTTTTATATATCTGAGTGCCACCTGTAATATTATTTAAGTTTCACTTCATATTTTTCTTTAAAACAAATTCACTTTTTGATTTAAATAAATTTATTTGAAAAGGAAATTTCATAACACAAGGATAAAAGGAAAAGCAGTATCACTTACCGTAATACAGTAAAATATGTTTAAGGCAGAATTGCATGGGACCGAATAAAACTTCTGGCTAAGCAGTTTTTCCAGCTTATACAGTGAGCATGTATTTGCTAAATTATATATAATTTTTGAGCAGAACATTATACTTGCGTGACTCAAGGGAAGTGAGACATTTGTGGAGTATACTGTTTTTGCTATATTTATCAGAATAAGAACAAAAATAGACATTCAAAATATACATAAATACACAAAACCTTAAATTTATTTGAAGAAAGTGTCCAATTTCAACTGTTTGTTTGTTTTAATGGGCTTTCTCATGCAGTTAAAAGAGAACACCAATTCTATGGTCTTTTCATGAAGTTCATTTTCCTACTTAATTTTTGCATACAATTTGATAGCGTTAATGTAACTTATCACTAATTATACTGTTTTTGCTATATTTCTCAGAATAAGAACAAAAATAGACATTCAAAATATACATAAATACACAAAACCTTAAATTTATTTAAAGAAAGTGTCCAATTTCAACTGTTTGTTTGTTTTAATGGGCTTTCTCATGCGGTTAAAAGAGAACACCAATTCTATGGCCTTTTCATGAAGTTCATTTTGCCCATTAATTTTTGCATACAATTTGATAGCGTTAATATAACTTATCACTTGCGATGAAGTAGGAATTTCTATTTCCTCACTATCTTTTCCATTTTGTTCATCTTCTGAATCTCTCGCACTGTTACCATCTTGCGATTCTATTATAGATTTTAAATCAATTTCATCAGTTTCTGTAAAAACATTCTTGTTCACAAAACTTTCCACATTTAAAGAATCATCATAACAAATAACTTCTCAACAATAAATCCACAGTTTCGAAAGCACTTTATTACACATTCATTTTTATGCATTTGATTGAATGACTTAAACATGCAATTGCATCTAACACATCAATTTTCATGGTCATTTCAGATGCTCTCTTACAGTTGACCATGTTTGCAATAATATGGATCAATATTCTGTATTTCAATTTTATAAACTGTACAATTCCATAATCTAGTGGCTGTAGAACTGATGTTGTACATGGAGATAGAAAGACTAAACAAACATATGAAAGTTGAACTTTTGGGTGACAAGTTGCATTATCTAGGAAAAGTAGAATATTCCAATTTTCTTGTTCCATTCTTTTGTTTCATTTGTTCAAAAATTCCTCAAATATAGCACTTGTCATCCATGCTTTATTATTCGCTTTCCATTTCACAGGAAGTTGATTCTTCCTTAAATTTTGAAACAGTGAAGATTTTCACTTTCACCTGTTACCCATGGGTTCTCTAGTTTTCCATCAGCAAATGCAACCAAATGTACAGTCAATCATTTATTCGATTGACGACCTTCGGAAAAATGACAGCAGAAAAATGAACAGAATATATTTAACCAATACTTGCTGTAACAAAATGTCTGAGAATTTATTAATATTTAAACAAATTATTAATTAAATAAGAATTTATAAACATTTAAAGAAATTATTAATCAAATAAGAAATTAATATTTAATCAAAAACATTTTTTCTGCCTTACTCAGGTTCTAATCCTACCTGTTGGTAGATGAGGTTGGTAAAAGATAATTTTGTATCAGCGTTATGCAGGTTCCACCACCTAGAGGTCATTTTATAAGAGAAATCTTAAGATAATGCTGCAAAATTGTTATATTTTTGGCTTGTACAGATTTCTGGCTTAAACAGGTTTTAGTGTATTTATTTTAAAACATTATTTTTCTCATCTCAAAATGACATTGATATAACAAAGTGAAAATAACTTCACAATTCATGCTATAACTAATAATAAATATAATCTGTTTAAAAATGTGTTTCTCAATGAGAAGAATGAAACTGTTTAGAACGAGACAGCAGTAAAGAAATATTCGGTTTGATGTTGCTTGGTTTAAGATGAAGATGAGGCTCTACATTTAAAATAAGATTCCTTTTTTAAGTTTTGACATTAACCATCACAGGTAATTCCAACTCACATGTGTATGAAATTTAGTAGGAAAGGATGAAAGATACCTAATTGCCTTCTCTGACAAGGTTGGATACTGTGCAGCAATACCTAAGTAAAATAATGTGACTTTTGTTCAACACAAACTTTTACTTCAAGACACTATGTGAAGCATTCTCCAGAAGCTGATATGTTTTTGAAGGTGTCAAGTTATTTGGTAATGTGTGAAAAGTGATGAAAAAGTAGCTCCTCGTCCACTCACAGCTATCATCACGTTTGGAAAAATACTTATGTAGATCTTTCATGAAGCCCTTCTAGTGTCTCTTGATTATGTTCAAAATATTTTCAGCAAGTGCTTCAGATGAGTTCATAGCCACGTGAAGGAAAAATGGAAAAGAATCCAGTTCACCAAAACCAAAATTTGTACCCCGTAGCTCCAGTTTTGCAATCATTGCATTAACTTTGTCTTGCATGTAGAATACCAATATAAGCTTGCCTTAGAATGATGTAGTTAGGTTGTTGAAATGAGCATATATCTATTGTTTAGCTTGCATTGCTTTCCATCATCACTTCTTTGGCAACAGGTTTGATTAGTGTCTCTCCTATTACTCCAATAGCTTTGGCATTTACAGTTACATATGATACTATAAAAGAGGTTTCCACAGATTTCACATCATCATCCCCTGCCACACTGTGCTTTACTTTCTGGGAGACTAGAATGTCCTTTCCCTTTTCTTTGAAAAATTCAATAGCTTACACATGGTATTCCTCATGGTTTGTTTCAAAATGACGCTTGAGGTCTCCATACGTACGGCACATAGGCTTTCTTTTATTGCTTGTTCATCAAAATTCAATTAACAAATAATTTTCATCATATTTACATGATATTTTTGGTTTCTTTGCAGCTAGTAATTTTACAACACTAACAAACATTTTTGCTGCTTCATTAAATTGGTTCTCTCAGCTCTCACCACTTTATCTCATTTCCTTCACAATCTTTACCATTACACTTTAGAAATCCTGTTCTTAACCAGTAATCTGTGATGGCTCAGACATACCATCATTAAACAAAAATTTTAATCCACGTACCACCTAAAATTATCTTGTGTGATACCAGAGGTACAGGTATCATGCTTTTGTAAACACTGTTCTAGATAATAATAATCTAACTCTTAAAAGAGCACTGAAGAAGTTTAGCTACTTTATTTTTTACCTCTTGGAGAATTATTGGAAGAACTTTGGTGTGGGTATTTGTATCAGATATATAATTACTGGCAGAATCTTAAGTAAGGAAAAAAATATTCTGTCTTATTATTTATATATGGCTTTATTGAAGAATAACATTGAAGTTAAATTTTAAACTTTGTTTAGGTGATAATGGAATATTATTTAATACTTGACTCTTTGAATAATGTTCTCACCTAAACCTGTCTGTCTGAAAATGAAATATCAGCAGTTGTTTTTAATAGAGAGGGCGATTTTAAAAGATGTCTGATTATAGTAATTTAACTGTTGCATAACTATTCAATAACTGTTGCAGTTCTATTTTAAAACTCTAAACTTGGTAACAAAATAGAACACTTTTAAAAACTGTAATATCTTGAGTGATAAAAATATTTCAAATAACATTTCAGCCAGTAATAGTGAATTTCCATGTAAAATTGATGTGGTTATCACAGTGTAAACTGTATGGCTTTCTTCACTTCCAGTGCATTATGGGAAGGCACATCTTCAACAAGTTTACAAATATTCTTGTTAATTTGCTATTGGCAAGATTTAACTGCACTAAATATCAGAGAAACTTATGCCTTTAATGGTAAATGTATAGCATAATTTTAATCTTCTTTCATACAAGTTGTTAATTTGAAAAAGAATAAGAAAGGGCTGATAGTTCAAATAAAATAAAACCTTAACAGAGATTTCAGTCTTAAAATAGACTAAAATTTTAGTTTTATAATTTATAATACTCTAAATGACAAAACTCGTTCAAGTTATAAAGAATACACACATGAAGTTAAAATGATACTTAAAAGCAGCTTCAAAAGTGACTGATGTAAGATAAATGACCTGCAGAAAGATGCAGTTTTCAAGGACACTGAAATAGGAAGAAGGAATATGCTTACTGATAATTAATCTGTCACAGATGTACATCGGGTTTACCATATAAACTGATTCAATAGGGTAATGGACGCAGCTACTTACGATAGAATTGAACAGCTGAAACACACCATAATATTTCCACTTTACTTCACTTTTGTTTTCTTCACAAAATGCAAAATGTACTGCAAATAATATACATCATTGCATTTGTCTTTGTATATTTTGTCAAGCACTTTATGAAAGGGAGAGGTGTGATTTTGATCCCTGATAGACTCTAACTTTCAGTGGAAATTTCTCTGTCTCCAATCACAGTTTTTTTTCCAAATGCTTCTGTTACTTCCCATACGTTATGTATGAGGTTCACACGCATTCGTGGGACATTCCTTTTTCTTGCGCACTGCAGTATCATCTCTCTTGGCTCTCTGTCATTAACCTTTTCTAGGTCGATGAATATCACGTACAAGTCTTTTCTTTCCTCCACATACTCCTTTATCAATCTTCTCAATAGAAATATAACATCTATTGTTAATCTAACAAACATAAAACTAAAATTTTCTGTTTCTTTTCTCAGTCTCTGATCTGTAATCCTCTCCTATATTTTCATTGTGTGACACAAAATACTATACATCGATAGTTGCTGCAGACATTCCTTTGTTGCCTTTCCATTCTATAAATACAATACTGAAAAGTCTACACATCATCTAACTGTTTAGCTTTCGTTGCTTCTTAAATGCTTCAATGAGTGTATATATATATGTATGTCGTCTGAGCTGATTGCTTTCCCTTTTTCTCTAACTCTTTAACTATTTTCTCATGTGTGTTATAGACTCTGGCGTTCATATTTCTCCGATTTACACTCTTCATCTAATAAGTGTTTCAAGTGTAATCCCCATTTAATTTTGATATCTATCATCTTTACAATAACAATGACATTATTATCCTTAATAAATTCACACCATACATATCCCTCGTTTTGGCTAATCTGCACATAATTTTCTTCTTCCTCTATTCTTCCCTTCAAATTTTTTCATAAAGCTTTGCATATATTCTCTGTTTGGTAATATAGCCTTATATATTTCTTTTTTCAATACTACGTATCAATCCAGATTTCACTGGTTCACTGCCGCCTCTTAAATTTTTTCTTCTCTTTTACATTAGTCTGCACTTACTTGTTCCACCACTCTGGAAATAGTTTCTCTCTTTGATCACCAAGTATAACATATATTTTGACAACCTCTTCCCATATATCATTCACATTTTTTATCCCATTAAATATGCCTGCACTCCATCACCATCCTTTCTAAGAACTCCTTTGATGCATTTCTTTCTTTAAACTTCTCCACCTTATTTTGATGGTACACTGTTTAAACCACTATTCTGCCTTTCCATTTCATTTCGTAATTTATCACTAAACTCCGATGGTGTAGTTTAAGGCTTTGCCTAATATTGCTTAGTAATCTGCAACTTCCCATCTAGTCACTTCCTCTCTCCTAATTAACAAATAATCTGTTTGACTCCTAACATTCTCATTTCTGTATGTCATCAGATTTTCTTCCTTTTTATGACAAATTGTATTGGCTACAGCGACGTCACGTGCCTAAACCAATATAATCTGCAATGTATTGTTCGAATCCTCTCTAAACTCATTTTTTTATTACTGCATTTTACTCATGAAGCAGAGATACATATTTTATTGAGTATGCCATATTGATCGGTGGCTGAATGTCATGAGATCTGCTCGGGCCTTCAACAAGTTTTTAGCTTCAGCTACCTGTCCTGTGAACATCAGGTCTACCCTTATATCTGACGGAAGGTATTTTCATCAACCTATGTTTACCTGGTTTTAATGTTTCAATTTGACTGTCATTTTTATTTGTAATGACACTTGATAAATTGAGTCTGCTTCAATGTAGACCAGTTTGTGATAACCATAGGTGACTTGGAAAGGAGTTCTATACTAGGTCTCTTCTGGAAAGCCTCTCATGGTTGCTTTACTGGTGGTTCCTCACATGCTATGGTGCTTGTTCTTTTTCAGCAAGTCCACCCCTTTAACTAGGGATAAACTTTATTTTGTCTATCACCAGACTGATGAAGTGAACTATTAGTTACCTTGAACATATCAAAAAACTTAAAATCTATATCAGCAATAGGCTTCTGTACAACTAGTTATTCGAGGTATCAGAGACAGATAAGGTGGTTGTCTCGAATCATAGTAGTACTGTAATATATAATCTTCTTCGCTGAATTCCCTGCTGGCACAGCAGTAAGTCTACGGATTTACAACGCTAAAATCAGGGGTTCGATTCCCCTCGCTGGACTCAGCAGATAGCCCGATGTGGCTTTGCTATAAGAAAGCACACACCTTTTTTTTCTTTTTTTCAGGGAGGCAGACAAGGAAAGACCGATAAAGAAAAGTCTGCCAATTTTGATGATCGGTCAAGGTTCTATTTGCCAAGTTTCTAATTATTATGACTAGGATGAACTAGTGAATCAGCAGTTCAAATAATCATTTAATTAAAAAATCAAAAAGTGAACATTAGTGGCATTTTTTGCTTTCTGAGCTTTGAAGAGGCGGTATGCAGTAAAATGTCTCCAGAATGTCATGTTGTAACCGGTCGATTATTACATTTTTGGAATATTTTGTTGGTTGAAAATTCATTACAAATCTTTCTTTCTGAATTATAAAGCGAAATCTGGTAGTGATATGTTTGTATGATGTCTTGCGTTAATCGTTCGATCGCTTTGTGTTGTAACAGAATCTTGGCAGAGTGTGGGTTTTCTTATAGCTAAACTAGCTGCTCTTGTACACCAAGGGAAATCAAACCTTTGATTTTATAGTTGTAAATCTATAGACTTACCGCTGTCCCAGCGAGTGATAAATCTCGGCAAACCAGTCGAAATTCTAGATACACAGCGAGGTCAACTGAAGTTATTAAAGTTCTAGAGAAAGTTAAAGTTCGATTAAACTGTTAATGATGACCAGTGATTTTGGTAGAAAAGAAAAGGTAGTTCAAGATTTAAAAAAAAAAACCTCATCGGTGCTTTATAACTGATTAAACTTTCAGCTCAGTTTGTAGAGTATACTTGCTTGATTTGTGAGACAGAAAGGATTTGACATTGAAATATTTTGACAAAAGCTATTGGTTTCAAGACAGCCGAAAGTTCATATGCATATATCCAGCAGAAGCTAATATAAAGTGTAATTGATACACAAAATTCTACAGCTCAGGGTAAGTGAAGTGGTGTTTAGCTAAGAATAAAAGATATCATGTCTCAGGCTCTATACGAACGTTATCTTTCCCGTAAGATGAACTTGGTCGTTGTGGATGAAGTCATTCCTGTAACTGATTTTTACTCAGCATTGGAAACGAGCTATGTCTTTTTCAGTAGTTCATATGTACCTGCCAAGTGAATCAAATACCAAAAAGACATATCTGGCTGACAAACAGTTGAGCTAAAATTTACTTTGATGCTCGCTGGGCGAGCCAGATCAGAGTGACTAAGGCAATGGAAATGCAATTTGACTGCTTCATCAAGACATTAAGAAGTAAAGAGTAGTTATCGGGGAAGGTGGAACATCATCATGATGGCCGATTACTACTGGTCGTTGAAATGAGATGTTTAAAATACAATACATACAAGAACAATAACAATACAGTTTATGAGACTAAAAGATATAATTTCATTAATAAATCATAACGAATGAGGATGCATATTTTACACCAATTTTGACCCTTTTCTTTAGATTGTTTATATTTTAGTGTACAAACGTAATTACAAAAAAAAAATGTTCATTGTGTTAAACGAAGTAATAATTTGATCTAAGTACGTTTTTTTTTTTCTTCCCGATTCACAAATCTTCTTATATGACAGAAATACATCAATATTATTTTCAAATCCTGCATAGCTGAATTATGGAAAATTGCTGTGTGCTTGAACTTCATAAATGTTACAAATATTCAGTAAAATATAAAATATTTCTTAACTCGTTTCACTTTGTTCATGGTATTATTCTTTAATGAAATGTTTTATTTTCCTTTGTTGGCTTATAGTATGTTGCTGCTCATGGAGAAATCTGGTGAACACACTCTGTTAACCTACTTTTGCTAGAGCGATGCTGGCTTTGTAAACTGCTTCTTGCAAGTCATTTAAACATGTGTGTGAGAATATTTAATTTTAAACATAGTAACGAGTTTTGATTATGTGTTTTATTATATTGCGTGTTACACTTTATCAGAGACGAGTCTCCGATTTATTATGTTATGTATCACGGTTTCAAATAGTCAGAAATTGTTATTTGAATTTAAAGTTAATTGACTGTCAATGTATATCAAATTTATGATATTTGCCAACAAAACCGATACACACAATTGTCTTTTTCAACACAAATTTATTATATACACAATTCACACAATTTTGATACTTATATTACCGAATCTACAAATATACATAACAGGTGAGACATTTGCAAAACATATATATATATATATACATTAAACACATAGAAACATAGATATTAAAATAAATATACAAAATCCGTTAGACATTTGTTGTCACTGCTCTGCCAGATTCTGTGTGTAAAGTAAAAATATTTGTTCAGAAAATATGCTTTTTCTACATTATACTCATTTTATTAAATTAGTGTCTGTATATTATAAGTTTAATATATTCTTACAGTGTAGAGCACTCTAATGACATGCTGACAAATTAAGAGTAAATAATTTTATATGTTAAACTACAAATTTTTACCAACACGATTTCCATAAAAAAAAGCAACAAATTAGGCTAAAATACGACTAAACCATTCTGAACATTGATGACATTTTAACACTTGATAAAAGAAACAGTTTAAGTTTATAAGTCTATAAATCCAACAAGAACTGTGTAAGAATCTATAAAAATTTATTTTCAACCATTCCTCTATAAGCAGATGTTTTCAGGTTTGAATTTTCTACTGATAAAAATGCTACATACACTTTATCATAAAAATAAAATAAAATTCGCTACATATCAGCAGTGCTACAATTCTTTCTATAACTTGTTGAACCATTCCCAGTTGTATAACAATTTATAATATACTATAGTATTTTCCTTACTTTGGAATAAAAGTTGAACTCTAAGCAGGTATAAAGATCACACAAAAGAAGAAAAACAAAATCAACAAGGTTCTTCTAATTCCTTTTCTCAAACCATTAAAGAAATAAATTTCTCCATGAATTATTTAAAAATATTTAAATTTTCATTTACATTTTGAAAAATAAATATTTGTTTCACATTTTTAGTAGATTTGTTTATTTTTCTCTCACTCTGAGAAAGTACTCAAAAATGTGGAATGATGTTATATTCTTTATCATGTTAAAATGTGTAAAGATATGCATAAATGATTTCTTTTATAAGGATTTACATAACCCACGAACACAGTTATTATTATTATTATTTTTATTTACAAGGCATAAAAATGTCATTTATTCATTTTTGAATTTAAAGCATTTGCTATTGCAAAAATTTATGCAAATACAACAAACAGGAAAGTAACTCTTATTATTATACAATAAATTGCATCTCATTAACGTTATACATGTAAATATAAAAAGTTATTAATATTCTTTTTCACTGGAATCTTTTTTTTTTCTTAACATATAGAGAGAACTACCTCGTAGATCATCATCTGCCACTCAATTCCTCAAGGAACATAGGGCCGCAATCACTGCGGTTTCTGTAACAGGTTTTTAAGTGAGTAGGTTGTTAGCCCACTGCACCTAGCCGTCCCTAATTTAGTAGTGTAAGACTAGAGGGAAGGCAGCTAGCTAATCATCACCACCCACCGCCAACTCTTGGACTACTCTTTTACCAACAAATAGTGGGATTGACCGTCACATTATAACGCCCCCACGGCTGGGAAGGCGAGCATGTTTAGCGCGACGCGAACCCGCGACCCTCAGATTACGAGTCGCATGCCTTAACGCGGTCGGCCATGCCGGGCCACCTCTTAGATGAACCGTACAAATTATAGTAAAAACAAGTGTTTCTATCAACAGTGAATGCATTAAAATTTAAAGTATCTGAAAACAAACTCAAACAAAACCGATTTCTATAATGTCAGAAATTTTATCATAGGAACATTACTATTCAGTTGAAACACTTCTCCCAGTTACAAATCAACTAAAGTAAAGTGGAATGAATGGATTTACATGTAGCTAAAACTTTTTAAAAGTGAAAATAATTACATTGGCCACGAAGACAAATACTATTCTATTTTTTCACTAGTGAAAGCTGATACTGTATGGAGTTTATGGATATTACAAAATAAACAATATTTAATTATGAGGCGGTATCTTAAATTAAAGTTCTCATACTGTTAGATGAACAGCCAAGCATAGCAATGAACTTTCACAATTACTGTTATTGTTTTTTATTGTGTTTCATTAGGATGTTAGGTTCAATGAAGAAGAAAATATCTTAGTAAAATAATAGTAATTTATAACATACCTTTAAAAGTTAAGTAGCAGTGTATAGTTTACCTGCATTCACTTCCAGAAAGTCTCCAAATAGCGGAAACAAACGAATTTTGAGCTCTGGTTTCCCGTTTGTTGTAATGAGGAGATATATCTGAAAAAAAGGAGTGTAACTGAATGAATAATTCAATAACTCAACTTAACTGCTTAAAATAATTCTGATACTAAAAAAAAATATGTATATATAATGAAATATATATATATATATATAAAACATTAAAAGTTCACATGGTAATAATGATTTTTTACGGAGTTTCCCAATTTACCCTTTTATATCGAAATATCCAATAATTTATAATACTTTCTGAACTATGCTACTATTTTTATTGGGGCTAGTTATTTTTTATGCAGAGTTTTGTTGATATAAAATGTACTCGCTGTACTTGGATGAGGTGAATTACAATACCCACTTGTAACTAATTTTTTCCTTGATATATCAGAAAATAGCAAGGTGTTTCTAATGTTAAACAATTGAATATTTTCAGAGTTAAATCGTATTTATCCATTGCATCACATATAGTGTAATAATGTTATGCAGAACATACAGATCTCTCAAACAAATTTATTGGACACGAATGCGTTTTGGCGAAAAATTCGATGTTTTCCTCCGTTTTCAAAGTGCACAACTTTTATTGTCATTTTGATCTGACAATCAGTGCCTTAACACGTGTAACATCACATACTCTGAGCTTGTAACGTTATTACATATATTTCTCTTTAAAATAACAAAAATATCCCTTTTGCGTTTCTTTTTTTGAAGAGTATATATAAATAATAAAAATATTAATTGAATAGTTGTTACCATAAAGTATAAAATGTACATTTTATATGTAAATATCAATTTAATATGGCATATAAACTATAAATATATCAGTTTAATTATTCTTACTAACCCAGATAAACTACAAAGATGTTTGAAAACTATTCCTATAAACAGTGCTTAACAAATGTTTAATAGGGAGCAACTTGGAAAAGCATTATTAGATGTTAATGGTATTATAAGGATTCTACTATGGAACAGAATAATTTGACAATGTTTTATGTGAAGGAAGCAACTACTTTCATTAACAGACAATAGCAGAAACGGAAAGAATCACATCTATGAATAAAATATGTTCAGATATTTAATATGGTTTTGAAATAATTGATCACGCAGTTTTTAAAATGAATAAAATACATATGTAATAAGAAAGTAGAAAAACAAACAAAAAGTTTGATCCGACATTAAACAGCATCAATCTGAGGCGCTTCGGGTGAGCGGCGTTTGATCCGCACAGGGTGCCCAAATCAACATTGCAATTACTGGTTTTTGTTCATTTTAAGGGGGTAGAATTTTAGAATTATCACGCATTACAATTTATCTTAGCCAAGCCCCCAGATTTTATGTCACGTATTACGATTTAAAATAGGGGGAAATTTTAATTTATTAAATGTTGTTAACTATTAAATTTCTGATATTTGTAAAAAAGATTGATACTCACAATTTTCTGTTTTTATTTTATTACAATTTATAACGGTCATTACAAATAGTTAATAGAAAAATTAATCATATACACTCTCACAAACAATATTCAGTCCTCTATCTGCTCTGGAACCGAATATTTTACAGATGGTCCAGAACGAGCGAAGAAATTCTGAGTTCATATTATTATACTTCGCTTAAGTTAGGTTTTCTTGGCTGACCTTATACTGCATACAGACTGACTTATTGTCATTGAAGATATTTAATATTCTTGCAGAAGGTGAACGGTTCGTAATGTTCGAAATCTATAAACATTCCTTGTCAAATTCGGCACTTTTCCATTAAAAAACCTTTGTCATAATTATAGCTTCCGTAGCTTATAGTATGCTGACTGTAGCGATCAACAATATAGAATCTTAGTGTGTTGGTTTGAACAGTTTAAGGCGAGATTCTCGAATGTTAAGCAACGTTCGAAACACGCAAGCGTTCCGTGAAACAAATATTGTCCACTTTCACTCTTTAAAACCTTCTACAAGTTTAAATTTTAGAATTGTGGCTGTTAGCGGGAGAAAAGGTATGTGTGTTATAATTATCTGACTATATTAAGACAATATCCGGAATAAATCAACGTTATAACACCTTCACACACTCACTCACACACACGTATATAATAATTCAAGTCCTACTTAGTCAATTTTCTGTGGTCTATAATTTGAGTTTATGTAAACACACAGAATAAAGAAAGAAAAAAGTAATGTAGTTTACTGAGACACTAATCAATCAGTACTTGTTATTCCTGTTATTATGTGTTCATGTTTCACTTACTGGGCAGAAGTGTTGTATGTTTAAAATGTACGGTGTTGATGTTAAGGACAAACTGTTATCAGTTCGGCTCGTTTGGGTTGAGAAAATCTTTTCCGTTGAAGAGTGAACAACGTTTCGACCTTCTTCGGTCATTTTCAGGTTAACAAAACCTAAAGAGGTCGAAACTTTGTTCTCTGCTTTATTAGTAAAAGTGTTAATTCCCATATCAACTGTCCTGAGATACAATTTTTTATGAAGATCGGTAGACTCAGGTATTTTGATTCAATTGGCCTGCAATACACCAGAAAGTAGCGAAAGTTTGTGTTAGAAACAGTATTCAGAAAACTGAATGTTGTGTCTTAGTCGCCACACGTTTAGAGACACATGTCGCAAATGTAAATGTAGTATAGCTATAACACTAAATAAATGACAAAAATCACACGTATAATTCATTTTTAATTCGTATGTTGCAATGTGTGCAAACCAAACGAAATTACAATAGGGCCCGCGTGTTTGGCGGATATCTACGGAGACACTCATTGATATCAGTGGCTCTCTGCATTTATACATTACTAACCGTAAATTAACAGGTCGCGTGATTAGTCTTTTTAGACCAGCAGGGAACTGCGATAGTGATTTAAGTTATTATTAGCTTCAGTATAATATATTATACACATAACGTTTAGTTTGGATTTGTTTTATTTTTTCGCACTGTGTATTTCTAACAGTTAGAACTTAAAGAAATGACAAAACTTGCCCTCTTCTTGATATTTTTGTCTTATCGATGTTACAGGTTCACTTGCACTCCACCTTCTTAATTATATTGTACGCCCTAATGTTGCTTTGCCTTCAGTATTACACAGTTAGAGAGCGAACCAGACATTTTCGCTTTTAAGTGATGTATCAAACAGTTCTTTAAAATATTTCTAGTCTTAATAACAAAATGACAAATCTGGTATATTCTTATTATCTGGTATTCACACTTTATTTTTTTTTTTTTTTTTTTTTACTTTCTGACCCCGAAACTGAAGAAAGTCTCAATTTTTCCTCCTTAGTATTACAATTCAAAATTAAGGATAAACCCTCTAATTGTATAACATGGTTTTCCATTGTTACGTAGGTACCCATAGATGTTTGGGACCACCACATATCCTCGATACAGTGTCTGTATAATGCCTTGACGGACAAATCAGGACCAAGCGGTTTTACAGACTTATTATCTATCAACACGTAACGTAATAAGAAGACATTGTGAGAAGTATTACCTGAGTCTGACTATCAGTACGTAGAAAATTAATAATAGATATAGCTTCCAACAAAAATTATAATAAGGGTTTAACAATGACAGTTATTTTTCTAACCTCTACGTCTCTTCTTCTCGTTTTAATTTCTGTCACTCCAGGTCAGGGTAACAAAATGTGGGATCTGTTGCATGTCCTCGATATTATAGAATGGATTTTTTATTGATGTGGGAAATAACATTTTTGTGGTTCCTCTAAACCAAACGATTTTGGGAACTAGCAAGAGTGTGACACCCCCCTAGCACAGTTGACTCTCTTTGAATTCAACCATCATTTTGAGATCAGGCAGAAAAAGATGCAATAAAGGAAGGGTGAAAAATATGTCAGGCGGGAATGTATCAGAAATATATTTTCAGTCTAAAATACACAAATCATGTATCTTTGCGCAAAACTTAAAACAAACAAACGAACCTGTATAAAGGTGAAAGAAAACTTTAAGGAACAGAAGGGAAAACATCCAGAGTACACTTTGGACTCTGACGTATGTGAAAAGACTGATAATAACAGAATATTACAGATACTTGTAATACGTAAATAGAAAACTAAAGTAATGAAAATGGATCATGACATATCATTTTCAGCACACTTAGCTTTATGATCAGTAAAACATTATTTCGGTTGAATACCAGAAGAAATATTAAAGATTATTATGAACCATGCACAGACTGCGAGAAGAGAAAACTAGGCTCTACTTTAGAATAGCTACCCGGCATGGCCAGATGGTTAAGACGCTCGACTCGTAATCCGAGGCTCGTGGATTCGAATCCCAAAGTACTCGCCCTTTCAGTCGTGGGAGCGTTATGACTGACGGTAAACTCCACTCTTCGTTGGTAAAAGAGTATTCAAAGAGTTGGTAGTGGGTGGTGATAACTAGCTGCCTTCCCTCTAGTCTTACACTGCTAAATTATGGACGCTTAAAGCAAATAACCCTCGTGTGGCTTTGTGCGAAATTCAAAAACAAACAAGCAAAAAACAATTACAATAACTTAAGGAGAATGCCAAGTTTAGCTATGCCTTTTTAGTTAATGCATGTTATGCATTCCCAAAGTTAAAATAGGAAACACTATAAAGCTTGCGAAATTGTTGAAAGAACCATATAGAATCATAAAACAAACAATCCCAGAGAGATTAATGAATGTAAAATGTTATCAACTTCATCAGTATGTTTGAGAAACATTCATTATGTACGAATTATGTAGTACATTATATTGACAACATCTAATTTTAAATACGGTTAGTAATGTAGATGAATATTATTGTCTGACTGATTTAATGAGTTGTGGTGATGAACAATATATAATATTATTATTATGGTGAAATAACTAATCGTGAAATTATTATTCGGTCAATATTAAGGTTGGCTTATAGTATGAATCAAATCACTAAATATTTTAGATGGATTAATACAACCGTTGTTCAGTACAACAAGAAAAGTAAGACACATGGAAGTTTAATGGTAAAGTTTCTATCAATGATAAACATTACTTTAAGAAGAAAGAACTAAAATGATATTAAGAATCAACTGTTTACATTATCTTACCAACTGACGCCACCGTAGTAGGAAAAAAAGCTACGCGAAAAGTTTATATTAACTTCAATACAACTCCTACATGAGGCATTAATCGAAACTTTAACGTTTAGAACGAGAGTTACAGGAAAACAGGCTGTCGATTTACTATCTTATATCAAACCTGTTTCCTTTTCGACTAAAGTACCTCTTTTTTGTGTCGGGGAATAAACACAAGGAACAGCATTAATCGAAACTTTAACGTTTAGAACGAGAGTTACAGGAAAACCGGCTGTCGATTTACTATCTTTAACTATGATCAATTATTAAAGTGTTTTTGTTTCCGAGAATCACAATGAGTTTGCAAAAATCATCCAACTAAGTGTCAGATCTTCATTGGAGAAGGGATGTGTGCACTAGTTGGTAAGTCGTAAGAACATAAAAGAAATCTATTTAAAAATCAATATTTTTGGGTTAGAAGAGTCGGTCCCTGAACATGAAGTAAGGAAGTCGATTATTCAGCTGACCCAACTGTATCTGAAACTATGATAAGGTTTGTTTGTTTGTTTTTTTAATTTCGCGCAAAGCTACACGAGGGCTATCTGCGCTAGCTCTCCGTAATTTAGCAGTATAAAACTAGAGGGAAGGCAGCTAGTCATCATCACCCACCGCCAACTCTTGGGATACTCTTTTACCAACGATTACTGGGATTGACGGTCACTTTATAACGCCCCTACGGCTGAAAGGGCGAGCTTTTTTTGTGATGCAGATTCAAACCCGCAACCTTTCGATAACGAGTCGAATGCCTTAACCACCTGGTCATGCTGGGCCGAAAATATAATGAGAATATCCTACATTGCCCAATAAACCGTATATAATTAACTACTTTTATCTCAAAATAAACCAATACAAAGGAACATCTTTATACCTATATTAAAAATTATATAATAAATAATAAGAGCAATAAAATAAATAATATAAAATTATATATTCAAACATCTAAGTACGCCCTCTAAATTCCGACACTGAGTTACACAACCCCTTTCAAACACGTGATCAGCTTCCGGTCAATTACCTCTTCCTTTCTTTGTGAACTTGACGATGACCGAAGAAGGTCGAAACGTTGTTCGCTCCTCTACAGGCTGTTCTCTATAAAATCGATTGAAACTATTTGTTGATTCATTTCATCTTGATACTGGAAGTTGTTTACCATGTGTACAGGGTAAAAAATTAGTGTCAGTATCACAGCATATAGATTGATCAAGTAGAGGTTTGAAGTGCAACTCAAGTTCAATTTGAATAGAACATTTTTTTCTCAATCTGCTTTTGTAAAGCAGAGCCACCTGTTTCCTTTTCGACTAAAGTACCTCTCTTTTGTGTCGGGGAATAAACACAAGGAAGACTTTTAGAAAGTGAAAGTGGAGACAGTGTTTTGATATATGCAGATTTTGAAAATGTTGTATTTTTTGTCGTCTTTGATTTTAAATCGTTTTAGAAATGTTTCTGCGGTTGTTTTGAAGAAGAGAAGCGACTTTAGTTAGATTGGTTTATAATTTCATACTTTGTTTTGGATGCTGGCAAAAAAAAATCTACAATTGCTATAAGTTTTGAAAGGGTAGATTTAAGAGAAGGATATTTTGTTTCCGATTCTGTAGGCAAAGTACATGTTTTTGTAGGTAAAATACATGTTTCTGTAGGTAAAGTACATGTTTTTGAATTATTCTTCTTGACACTGTTTTTTAGTTTCAGACAATCAATCAATTTCACTCCTTGTAAGCTCGCTCGAAATCATTGGCTTTTTGTTATTCTTTTTGAAATAAACACAAAAATATATTAATAATATATTTATCTGAAACAAAATCGACCACGTAAAATAAATAATATCCTTATTTAACAGAATAACATTACTAATTAAGCAGTCCAAGTGTATTAACATTGATGTTAAAAATACATTAAATTCAACTCATTTTTAAGAATCAGATGTGTGATTTTTTAATATTTTCTTCTGGAAATATTTAATGTAAATATTAATCTGTTCTTGATATAAATTTGTAGTGGTTTGTCATTTTAAGAATATAAAGAAATTTCGACGAGTATTAAAATACAGAACAAGAATAATTAATGTCAACTTACTTCCAACGATTATGAAGATTTATCAATATGAGTTTGTGTTCATCTTAAATTGACAGCTAACTTCACTTTGTGTACGTGACAACCGAACATCAAAACCGTTCATCACCTATTCCACCAGAACTTGTAAAGCAGGAAGGACATAACAAAAACTTTAGCTACTGAGTTAATGTTTATATATCTCAGACTGTAAAACAAATTGATGTTATTTTTTTATTACTTATATATAAAAAATATCTTAAATATCATACGGTAATGAACAACTTCCTAAAGAATAGAAGGAAGGCACCCAGTTATCACCACCAACCGTCAACTCTTGGGCTACTGTTTTATAAACAAATAATGGAATTCACCGTCACATTTTAACACCCCGATAGCTAGAACGAGAGGGTATTCAAACCCTGCCTCTTACGTTGCGAGTCGAGCACCTTAATAATCTGGCCATTTCAGGCCTACCGTAAGATCGTAAAGTCAAGCTCAAAACTAATTTCATTATAAAATGTAATAAAACAATCTTAAATATCACAGATAAACACGTTGATGAACTAATTCCTTAAAATCAAAGAGCCAAACTTGAAGTAAATTTGAATCTCATTCAGAACAATGATTTGTCATTGGATAGCGGTGGTCTTGAGTCTCGATATTTAAATTAGAATATAAATTGAATATTTATTCAAGTGTGAGTGCAATAATTATAAAGTACGTCTTTTCCTGGATTCGCTCTGTAGTCAATGTATGTTTTGTGTTAGTAGATTTACTGTTTAATTAGGTACATATCTAGATTATTGTTTAGGTCAATTTGATGTAACCACTTGTCCAATGTGTCTCAGCAGATAAAGTGGGCTCCCAGTTCGAATTCCGTTATTGTGAATTTACTCTCTAGATTTTCTGTTTATGAGTGTGTTATTTGATTATAGTATTTCAAGTATTTGTGACGTATGGTGTGTTGGCTAGCTGCTTTCAATCTAACGATGATTGGTACGCATAGCTTTTGTATCGGTTTTATTGTTTTTGTTGTCGAATTTCGTACGAGCCTAGGGTTATCTTCGCTATCCGTCCCTAATTTTTAAATGAGAGACAAGACACGGGCTACTCTTTATTAATGAATAGTGAGATTGATCGTCATAGTATAATGCTTATAAGGCTGTAATGACACCCATGTTCGATGACGAGATTCGAACTCGCGACTGTATATTTCAAGTTTTTTTTTCTCCCGTACCTCAGTGTTGAATCTGAAGGCTTATAATGCTGACAACCAGGTTTCGTTTAGATAGCCCATTACGTAGGTTTATGCCTCACAATAAAAAAAAACAACAACCTACATTTCTGAATTCATTGCATGATTACTTAATAAGATCTTAAACTAAACTTGTTAACACTCACGTCACAAATTTTTGATAAATTTATCGTTGTGGAACCTCTTGCAGTTTTTCCTGCATCTCCCTCACGTTTTAAACTAGAATTTCCAATTATTTTATATAATCGAAGTTTCTTTCTCTCCCTGAATTTCTGTCTTGAGAACACTGTGATACCTTGAGACTTTGTCGTTTACAAATTATAATACTGAACAAAAAAGAAGAATTTAATGTTGATAAACATGTCTACAACTGTAAGTATCAATATATTTGTATCAAAAGTAACATGAGGTAACCGATAAAAAACAGCAATCTTAGTGTAATCTGTCTAACTTCAGTATAATATTATAGTAGTATATTAGTACACTGGCTAACTGACACGTTTCATGGTAAGATTATCAACTGCTTTAATCAACATCGCAGAGTTCCATTCTTAGAGAACAATTTTAAATTATATTCTAGATTAGGAAAAGAGGGGAAGAAATAAAAATGAAATATTAATTGTATATTAATTGAGTTAACTGGTGATTAAATAACTCTAATGAATACTAACAATAAGCGGTTAAATCTAAATTGTTTTACCTACTGCAATTACTAGTTAAAAATTTCAGTTTAATTACATAGTTTTAAAACACCATAGCTTCCTTATTCGTAAGCCTATTATATGTTAGAAATATTTAATCAGTATAAACTCGAAAGTGTCATTTAAAGTTTTCTTTATAAGATATCACTTTCAAAATATTGATAATAAACCATACACAGATTGAAATATATTTAAAATGTTACCCTGCCCAACCAATTAGCTATAAACTTAATGGTTAATAACACTACAGGAATTCGATCCTATTGGATGCCTCTGTACCTAACAATAAACAAATTAAACCAACAAAAATATTATGCTTACACTAATTAAAGTATTAGAAGTGCTATTTCCACCGTGGCAAACACAAGCGGAGGAGTAAATATCTTTTCTATCATGTGTGCTGAAATTAGAATAATATTACCATTGTTCAATACTGATATTTTTCTCAATAAATATTTTCAAACCGCACAAGTTAGGTAATATTTAACCTGTGAAAAATATTTAACTTCAACTGATTAAAAATTTCAATACCTATAACTGAAGCCAACCAACGAGAATGAAGCACCGAAACCATTTGTTATAAACCTAGTCGTAACTTATGTTAGAAAAAATGCCCCTATTAAATCAGATGTATAGTTTCTTTTTAAAATAAATGTGTCTTACAGATCATTGTTATTTGTTATTTTTTGTTATTTTGAATTTCGCGCAAAGCTACTCGAGGGCTATCTGCGCTGCACAGATCATTGTACAAACATTTATATAAATACTCATTTATGGAGTTTTACTAAAGTTCTTTATGCACCAAATCATAGACGTACGAGGAATTTTTCAGAGGGTTGCTGCACAATTTTTCCTCGATTGAGTTTATATTTTCTGCTTCAGTTTTGCCCGAATTAAAATTAAAAATCTGTCTAACTGACCGCATGTATTATAAGCTAGAGGTGCTGCACCCTCCGGTCTCCTGCTCGTAAGTTGTGTGCACAATAGTTGAGATTAATCTTAACACGAGAACGGTGTTGGAAGTCCAGTACTTCATATTACTTCCATTTGTTCCGATCGTACTCGGTTTCATTAGCATTATTAGTAGCCGCTGATTAGGTCAGTTTTTGACCATTCACACTTTTCAAATTTTACATAAACTATTTTCTGTATATCGGATCCTAATACCAATTTTTAAAGTGACAAAATGAATAAATGTCCATTGTATAGTTACACTGTGACCTTTGAAGATATACTGTGATTCCCACTGCTTCAATCATTTCTTCAAATGAAAACAGTTGACGATTTGTAAACTTCTAGCTTATAATCCTTTGTCAGTTCAAATCATTGTTTATTACTCTGTAAACAATAGAACAGTGTGTCCAGCTTCATCACAATACTGTTGTTGTTTTTCATTTGTTTCGTCTCTTCACTAATCATAATAGATGATGAAGTTGCTCAGGATAGATTAGAGCCCCTTATAGTCCTAACTTGTCAAATTCTCAAGTTTTTTCTGATTTATTGGAAAACTGAACCCCCTTTTAAAACATCGTATTCAGCTGTATGTAGTTATCAACCATGATACAAGAATATTTTTTGAAACTTTTTTGTATTCATTCCAATATAAGATGCTAAGCATGTGGCCTAATGTGCCATAACTTGCAAATACAACAACACGCTGCTGTATTTTACATTCTGTATTGTGAGAACGAATAATTCAGATCGCTAGAAACGATAAATGTATTTTTAAACAATAAACAGGAAAGTCGGAGAAAATTAGGAAGAAACGGTGAGAATAAAAATAATAGAAGTGACAATAAGACCAACAACGAAAAGAGAAGATAAAATCGTAAAGGTAACTGATAAAGAACATCTAAACAAAAACCAGTCAAACCTCTGTTTCAAAAAAAATTAGGGATACCAAAGAATAAAATTATAGCAAAATAATTTGTCTAAATAATAGAAACAGGTCACTTGCCTGAACTTGGTATAAAGTTCATAGCGTAAGTTGCTTTACTCTCTGTATGAAAAGTGGATAGTATTAAACTACATAAATAACATTACTTGTTAATGTTTGTTTGTTTTGTTTTTGAATTTCGCACAAAGCTACTGGAGGGCTATCTCTGCTAGCCGTCCCTAATTTAGCAGTGTAAGACTGGAGGGAAGGCAGCTAGTCATCACCACCTACCGCCAACTCTTGGGCTACTCTTTTACCAACGAATAGTGGGATTGACCGCACATTATAACGCCCCCACGGCTGAAAGGGCGAGCATGTTGGGCGCGTCGGGGATTCAAACCCGCGACCCTCAGATTACGAGTCGCACGCCTTAACACGCTTGGCCATGCCGGGCCACTTGTTAATGACACTGACTTGAAGTTCTAAAGCTATTTGAAAGTTGAGATAAAGTCGTTCAATAGTGCGATTATAAGTATCTGATAAAACTTACGTTTACATGCATCCCGTAAAGAAACTCCAGGGTTTGTGAATCGTCTTTCTGGACAAGCCGAACATTTGTAAGACCCAAAATAATCACTGTAATGGTCCTTGGGACAGGAGACACATTCTTTTTGGTTTTTACTTCTGAACTGTCCAGGAGGGCACGAAACATAAAAAGAGGAATAATTTTTAACTTATATATTTAACCAAATCCCTCACACCAAAAAGTTGATAAAACAAGGAAATTAAATCATGTAACAGAATCAACAAAGCTCTTATTAAACCATGTAACAGAATCAACACAAGCTCTTATTAAATCATGTAACAGAATCAACACAAGCTCTTAAACATTTAGTTTTATAGATAAATATTTTATAGTATTTATACCTTTACTGTAAGAGCTGCTTTGTTAATATATTTCCCAAAAGAATTATCAGACAACTTGAAACGAATAGAAAAAAAATAGTGAAGAGCAACTTGAAATAGTGTATATATATATGTGTGTGTGAGTGTGAAAAATATATTTTTATGTATTTTAAATTGATTTATTCTTATTAACTTAAAAATATTACATAAAAACACACAAATATAAATTAAAAATACTGGTTTCGTATCTTAAACGATACTCTAGAGTTTCCACAATAAGGCACTCTCCTTAAGCTCCTTAAAAATGAAAGCATTTTCCAATATTTTTCATGCAAAAGGTTTATATATGTTTCAAATTCACTCTGTTTTAAACTATGAACTAGTATGGTTTAAAAATTACTAATTAACAAAATAATTGCCATAATTTAGTTTGTTTGGAATTAAGCACAAAGCTACACATGAGATAGAGAAAATGGATATTATTTTCAAAATCTATGAAACTGAATTATAGGAAATCATGGCACTCAACATGCTACTGCCCTTGGAAATCTAACAAACACAATCTTTTAGTTTTCTTATCCTAGAATGATGCCAGTCTTCGTAGCTAATATACTTCAACATGTATATTGGGATATTTGGCTTTTGATCTATTAATGTATATCTAGTTATCACTGTAGTGGACTGTATTGTTTTCACTGGTCAGCTACTTCCATGAACGGATGCTGTGTGAAAAATAAAAAACATTTGTTTAACAAAAGTGCTTATTCTACATCATATACAGTTTGTTTAATTAGTCTTTTTATACAGTACTATGTGAAAGTGTTAGAACAAAAGAATCTGTGATGACGATATATATATTTAGGACAAAAGAATATTTTGTCATTCTTTCCACTTTATGGGCTAATTCTTTCATGTCATTACTGATTTTAACAATTAAGTGAGCCAGGGTAAGAATATTATTTTTTTTTTAGAATTCCCTACACTTGTACCTTGGACATGTCATAATGGTTTTGTTTGAATGAATATAGTGATAAAATTCAGGACCTGAAAGAAATGTCATGGTACTGCATGCAATGTATTAACTATGTAAAATCAAGCTAGCATATTGTACCAAAATATACTAGAAGGAATCAATTTCATAGCAATCCACAAATAAATTTTGATAAAAACAGTAATAACACATATACGATGTTATCTTGTCATTCCACACCAAAAAGTCCGAGAATTGTCAGGAGGGCAGAGAGTTTGCATAAAAGCTTTACGTGATGCTAGTTGGTCTCTCCATCAAATTTATCTGTAGTAGTCTTAGGAGGCTGACTGCCACTGGTCTCACGCATGGCATAAATGCCAAATAATAGAAAAGTGTCCAGAGCTACAGTTTCAAGAAGATTCGATGATAATGAAATATTTGATCGTATAACCTTTACTTTGTTCTCCTAATATTGTCAAGACACTGTACTGCTGATAATTGGAAAGAAGTGATATGGATGAATGAGTCCTTGTTGAAATAGCTAGTTCAAAGTGCACGTTGGATGTCCTGTGGAAGAAAGGCGAAAAATACTTACTTCAATGTATAGCACCTATGATAGAGCAGGGAAGAGACATTGTGACGGTTTGGGAGTGTTCTTCTGCTGAGGTGACAGGAGATTCATGCAAACTATATGGAATAATGATGGACCAATGAAAGTACCACCAGATTTTAATTCATCATGGTAGACCAAGTGCTTTATTAATTATTGGTAATGAATTCTACTACCAAGAAGATAATGACCCCAAACAGTCATCCTAACTGTGCAGAAATTAATCAGCTGAGAGATATGCTGCTGGAGTCATTCAAATGATACAGTGGTTCCCAAAGAGCCCCAATTTTAATCCAATTGAGCAGATTTAGGACCTAATAGTTACTTCCAATGTAAGTATATGGGAGTGTATTCGACATATTTCAAGTAAAATCCCAAAGAAAACTGTGATTAAACGTGTTTCAACAATGCCTGAAAGACTTTCCATGGTTATTAAAGCAAAAGGGTGACACAGCAAATATTCACTGTTTGTTGAACTCAAGCGCTCTCACTAAATTTCTCTTGCATTAAATGTGAACAATAATAAAATATTGATGTTTTACTTGTGATTTACCTTCAAATGTTCTTTGAAAGTTGCCTGAAATCTGATTTTTGACTTTATTCTAACACATTTGCGCAGTACTATAAGATGGACTTACATGTAACTAAATATTTTTACAGAGTAAAAATTGATATCTTATGGAATTATGAATATTGCAAAATAAATAAATATCACACTATGAGATGGTACCATAATAAGCTGAAGTTTTCATAAGATAAGATGAACAGCCACATATAACAACAAATTCCTACATTTAATGATACTGCTATTTTGGTGTATGTGATATGGATAATAGCTTCAAATCAAACAAAAATAGCCTAGTAAAATAATAGTAATTTATACCACACCTCTAAGAGTTTAGAAGCAGTGTATCGTTTATTTACATCCACTTCTAGACTTCTGTCCAGGAAGTCTCAAAACACTGGAGACAGGTTATCTTCATTCTCAATGTTTGGTTTTCTATTTTTTATAATAAATCAAATACCTGAAAAAGAGTGTGACTTGATGACTAAATCAATAACCTAACTTAACAGCGTGTACAAATCTTTGGATAATCCTTCCTAATAATGTCTAAATTTCACTAGAGGTATAACTCTATAGTAGTTAAATAACACGGGTGAATTATCTAGTGTGTTTGTGTTTGCTTATAGGGGGTTAACAAAATGGTAGTGATACTATTGTAGAAAATACTATAGTTTAAGAGGTTGAAATATAATAATATAATATGTGCATTCCACAACGTTCAATAATTAATTGTTTGTTACTGTATAAAGTTTTGTCAAATGTTCATTGTTGCTGTGATTGTTCCACTATTCATCATTATCTTCAATACATCTTCATGTTTGAATAATGTGAACAGTCTTGTTTTTGTCTTTATTACAGCTATTCCCCGTAGTTGGTGAAAGAGATTCTCGACAAAGCATACGATTGTGTTTTAAAGTACAAATATGTAACTTTTAAGAATTTGGGTAATTACTGGTTACCAATATTTACCATGTCACTATTTTCCTCATGATAAGGAGGTTGACTATTGACTATTTCAATGGCTGTTATACCAAGGGACCAAATGTCAACCTCAGATCCATACTCTATCCTTCTTACTAATTCTGGAGCCATCCAGTGACGAGTTCCAACCAATGATGTTCGCTTATTTTGTTCTGGGGTGAGCTGAACACTTGTTCCAAAATCCGCTATGTGATGGAAAGAAACAAAAATAAAGTTCCCATATGAGGGAAAAAGAAAACATAAATAACTTGTAAATAACTGCTAGTCAGCCTAACAAAACTATCTTAACTCTAATTCAGGTTTCTTCTGCTCTTATTGCAAATTTTGACTATAAAATAGAAATATTTAATCATCCAAATGCACAAATAAAACTTGTCAGCATATAAAAAGTTGATAGAAATCTGGTATTTATGTGTATGTTTCTTGCTTAGTTATAGAACAAATAGTATTTAATGATGCATTTTTTGAAAATGTCAAATCCAACTAAATATACAATTTGTTTTATAACTACCAAATACCTAAATCCAACACTTTCCTTTTTTGCAATCGATTTGCTACAAATTTCCTTTTCTTTATTCACATGCATCATACATTTATAAACATTTAGGTATTAAATCAGAAAATAATTTATGATAATTTCTTGCAACGATGTGGGCGAGGAGTTCATTTGACATAGATTGTACTGTTGCTAGTAAGTATACATAAAATCTGCCTTTTATGTCAAGTTACAATCCTATTGAATTACTGCACAATAAGTAGCTGTGTTACATAGTTAGATTTATTTCATTATATGTTGTAAGTTTACAGAAAAAAATTGAATTAAGGTTTAAACATATTCAGTGCTTTATAGAGCTAGAAAAAGTCTATTTTTCGTTAGGAATTATTTGTCAATAATATTTTCCAAATTTGACATTGAAGTAAAAACGAAAAAATAAAGAACCAAGTGTAAAATACAACTAAGAAATATAACAGCAACTATTTACAATAATAAAAGAAAGCATGGATATATTTTCTTAGAAATCAATTTAGAAGATGTATCAAGTTATAAAATGTACATAATTTGTACTTAACATGAGAACTGGAAACATTCGTACTTACAGGTATGTATTTTATGTTGATAAGTAAGTTATTTTTATATAATCAAGTAACCTACTGATACCATGTGATGTTTCAACATTTTCATAATATATATACAATTTCAAGTAATCTATGTTAACAAGAAACTATTACAAACAAGCTAAAATACTTATAAATGCTTGTGTTTACTAAGTCATTATATGTCTAAACACTTACCTAGTTTTATTGTCCAATCCTTCCCAAGTAAAATGTTGTCACTTTTAATATCTCTATGAACTATGTTGTTGAGATGAAGAAATTGTATTACCTGGAGTATCTAAATGAAATATTAATTTATTTCAAAGTTAAATGTTTTAAGAGAGAAGCGTAATTTTAATTCAGAGTGCTTGTTGTATTCAATATATGTATGTATTTCTTGTGATAGTTGGAGACAACAAGACAAAAATTAATTAAAACAAAAAATATCAAAGTTTCTGTGCATTAATAACTACCAGAATTACTTTCATCATGTTATTAGGCTGATATATTGGTTGTTTTAACGTCTGTTGCCAAGAGGTAAAGGTTCTTACTAACTCTAACATCCAAACATAAAACTGGCCATGAGTAAAGTGTGGGCTTTGTAGGTTGACACCCACAACCTTGAGTGACTACCCCTGGGTAATTTTAAATTTAAATCATTTCTGAATTATGGTGTTTGCTGTTATGTCATCAATTTTTTTAATGAAAAATGAAGTTCTTTCATATTTTCCATTTTTATTATTTATATATTTTATTTTATATTTACAGTACAATATTAAGCTATACTTTTGTTGCTAAGCAACATGGCAATTCTGTATATTAGATGTTATATGAACGAATGCACCCAGCAACTGTCTTGCTTTCAGGTTGATATATTCTGTATGACGGAGGTGGACTGGCCATTGTGCAAAGGCACATGGGCTTCCTTGTATGAAATTCATAGGTTATATATGACTCTGATTGCTGGTGGGATGGTATGAGCCCCATCTCATAATAAAATGGAATGACCCCCCAGAAAAAGAGTCTCAGACCACCTCTGCTACATGACTATGTGATTGTAGATATTCTGAGCCTATTTCAGCATAAAACTACAACCTATATAGTTTTTTTTTGCTCAGCAATATGACATAGAACTCATTATTGAAAAACATCTTTACCCAAATATATTGACAATTTCATTACGTGAAGTTGTTACACAAGGTATCACTTCTTTTCTACGTGGTTTTTTGCTACCTTTCCTTTCCACATTAAAAAGATGCATACATGGGTGTATAAGTACTAATACCCAGATGCATACCATCGAGATCCACTTAGTAAGGGTGCAATATTTCACATTTCAAGGTTCTTTTCTTTTGGAGCTATGGTGGCCACACGTATACAAAAATACACACCATTTTATTATTATAGATAAACAATGTTTAGCATAATATTGCTTGCACAACATACACAGTAGATTTTGCATGTTTCCATGTAATCTTGAAAGACTAGACTGTTGCCTGCAATAGTTTTTAAATACGTGCTCTTGATAACTTTAATTAGTTATGTGATTTTCGATAAAATCAATTCTATAATTGTAAATTTTTCATCCACTTTCATGCCAAACCACTTTGTAAGTTTATACAGTATGTATTTCATTTGAACTATCAGTTTTTTCTTAATGTTACTTTATTTTGAAATTAATAGCTGGTGTGATAGAAGATTAAAAAGGTGCTATGCATTTAATATCACAGGTATAAGTTTCTTGCTGTATTTAGTGCAGTTAAAAATTTCCAATTGTAAATTAATAATAATTTTTGTACACTTATTGAAGATGTGCTTCATATAATGCACTGGAAGAGAAACTTTCTGTAACTATAGAAAGAACTATACTGAGTTTACGCTAGATGGAACTTCATTATTACTCTCTGAAATGTTATTTAAAATTTGTCATCTCTCGAGAAATGAAAGTCTATGGAAGCAAGTATTCAGAGTTTTGACAAGGAATTGCGATGACTATTGAACAAACTTTAAAATAAATTACAATCACCAGATCTCTTCTATATAAAAAAACTCTTAATAGTTACTAATAACAATCAATATAACATACTTCTTTACATACTACTGCTATTTCATTTTCATAAAGACAGGTTTTGGCAAGAACAAAAGTCATACAGCCAATTGCTAAATATTCCATTATTACCTAAAGAAACAAAGTTTACAATTTCACTTACATTTTGTTTTTTAATGAAATGATACTTAACAATGATACAAAATAATTTATTTTTCCTATTTTAAGTTTCTGTCAGTAATCATATATCTAACAAAAACAGAAAAGTTCTTCAAACAATCGTTCATGAAGTAGGAACTGCACTAACATCAGTTCTTTAACATTTTTTAAGTATGAGATTTTTATTGTCTAGAAACATTTGTGGTTCAGAAAAAATATATTAACTCAATTTCAAGTGTTAAGAAAGTGTGAATTAGCAAAGATCACTTTTCTAGATTTTTGTTACTTCTTCAATTTATAACTTTTATTTTTCTACCTCAAAAGATGTTATACATTTTTTTGAAATACGCTCTTTAATATATTGGTAACTAAAGCTGTAATATGATTCCCAACATTTATAAAATATTAAATTGGACTGTATTTTGTGTGAGAAACTGCAAATTTAATATTTATTGTATTACACACTAAACAATATTTACAATTTTGTAAATAATGCTAAATTTGAGGGTATTGTATAAGCTGCTAATAATTTAACAAACTCAACCTTTCTTGAATAAAATAATTTCAACAACCACGTATAAAACTTTGTGTGTGAAACATATCAGGAAGATGAATCAAGCATAGTAAAAACTACAGAGTTCTGGTAAGAGATAACATACTGGTAGAAGCTTAGAATGGAAATATAAGGTTATTGTGTCAGAAGCAAATGTGGCTGCAACCTCCCACACTAAAACTATCACGTATTATTTATAACTATAACTTAAACAAAGCAGAACCCTGAGAGTGACATGTAAAAATATTCGTAAACTTGTAGGGTTGCTTGAAATTGACCACTTAATTAAATAAAAACAGTACGTTAACCTACACTATAACAGGTAAGATTAAAAATAAAAGAGAATTAACATGTATGTAACACTAACAACACTAACCCAGAGTTCATCACCATCAAGAAAGTTATCCAAATAGTTGACTATATTTGGATGTTTATATTTCAGCATTATTAAAAGTTCGGTGATGACAAGCTCTTTTCTGGGTTGCTTGGTTATATTAATTTTGTTAATAGCAACTTCCAACCCAGTCTCAGTAGCTATGGCTGCATAGACAGTTCATGAAACACTAAAACAATAAAAGAAAGGACACCATATAAAAAAAAAATTGCTTTTTCTTGTTCTTGGAAAAAAAAAAGTGTTATATCTCAATTGTTTATGCCTAAAGTAAATGGAAAAGACCTATTTTTCTCTTCAAATTATGCTTTTGTGACCTGGGTAATGAAATTTTCAAATTTACTCATTTTTCAGAACATTCTAGATAGATTCAGTGCTGAGTAGTTGATAGAGAATTTTCTCGAACTTTCTAGAATGTTGTAAGATTTCCGAGAATGTACAAGAACCTTTTGCAATTTTCTAGAACTTTCCATAGTAATATATATACAACAGCTCACCACTTCAGTTTAGTTCTACCTGCCTAAGTGAACACATAGACCTATCTGATTTTATCAGAAATGACATCAAGAAGCTGCAAGCACTCTATAGACGTATTCTGCTATGTATGTGACTAGTTTATCAAGACAAAAGCGAAAACGTACTCTGTGACAGCATCTGATAAAATGTGTGAAACACACAAGGAATATTTCAGCATGCCTGTTGGGGATCAAGACAAACCATGGACACCTCATTTTACCTGCGAGCACTGCAAAAAAACTCTAGAAGGTAAGACGGACAATTTTTGCTTGTTTGAATTGTAAAATTTTATAATATACAAATTTTATACCTTATAAAATTTAAATATATTTTAATTTATTTTTTAATTTCCAATAGTATAGAAAAATATCACATATAAAATGTTTTGCATGAACCTCTTACGCATTAGTTGTGGATGATATAAATTGATTCTTCATAATATATTTATTTTGATTTTTTGCAGGATGGTACAGAGGGGAAAAGAGAGCCATGGAGTTCACTATTTCAAGAATTTGGCGTGAACCCACTGCCCACTCAAGCAACCGCTACTTCTGCATGGTGGACCCTTACAAACGTCGGGTTGGTAAGAATGCATCTGCTATCATGTATCCGAATCTTCCATCATCCATCGCCTCAGTGTACCCACTCTGCCAGAAAGAAAGCAGCCATCTTCAGAAGAGAGCAGCAAATCAGAAGAAGAGGTAGACGTTGAAGATTCGGATTGCAATTCCAGAGGCACAGCTGGTGAGAGACTTGATCAGAGATCTTGGTCTAACAAAGTCGAATGCCAAGACAATATTTGAGGGTTGATACGTTAAAGTGATTTACATTACAGTCGCAAGTCTTGAAAACTACTCACTTCTAAACATTTTTGTATAACTTTAATAGAAATACATGTAGATCTTGATTCATATGTTGTTTCATTCAGACCTTATGAAAATGAAAATGTGTAAATTTGTCTGTTTTTACACAGAAATTACGTTTATTTCTAAATTTCATTGTCCACGTCACAAAAGCAAGGTTTGAAGTAAATAATGGCCATTTTCTGTACTTTTACAACATAAGCAATTAAGAAGTAACACATACTATCCAGGAACAAAATTTGTGTTACATAATGGTATCATTAGAATTTGTAATGTGCTAGTACGTAAACATACACATGCAACTGATAAAATGATTGTGCCTTTTAAAAAATTAACGGATTATCATATGTTTCTTGTCTTATATTTTTGTAAGGTGATAAAACTGTATATTTTCCTTGTAAGTTTATTATACAGCAGTTAGAAAATTCCATATATAACCACAATCCCAATATAGCAATTATAGGAAATTTAAATAATAAACACATCACATTAAACTGTAGATGTACAAACCCAAATGGTAAAATATCTCGTACACACATAGCACCAGTGAAATACTGGACTTCTGTGTTCGTCAGGATATGGGTAAGCATGGCCAAGCGTGTTAGGCGTTCAACTGGTAATCCAAGGGTCGTGGGTTTGAATCCCGGTCGCACCAAACATGCTCGCCCTTTCAGCCGTGAGAGCGTTATAATTTTACGGTCAATCCCACTAATCGTTGATAAAAGAGTAGCCAAAGAGTTGGTGGTGGGTGGTGATGACTAGCTAGCTTCCCTCTAGTCTTACACTGCTAAATTAGGGACGGCTAGCACAGATAGTCCTATAGTTGCTTTACGCGAAATTTAAAACAAACAAATCGTTACGATATAGATAGTGACCACCTTCCAGTCTTGTGTATCTTCAATCTCACCCCCACTTAAACAAAATTAAAGTAAAAGATAAACTAAATTAGAAAAAAGCTAATTGGCCACTATTTCAATCACTCATAGACCAAATTTTACCAACTGAAGTACTAAACTTTGCCGCGGACGCATCAGATATAGATGCATATAGTCATACAATCTCTGAGTGCCTAAAACATGCAGCCAACAGCTCAATACCGAAACAAAAACACTTCACAACAACACACATATGGCAACCACATCAAGAAATAATACATCTAATAAAAGAAACAAGAAAACTACACATACAGTACATACAGAATCGAAACCCAACAATAAAAACACAGTTAAACACTATAAGAAATAAAATAAGACATCAAATCCGACAACAAAAACAGGACAGTTGGGACACTTGCTCACAATTAAAACACAAAACAGATCCAAAACAATTCTAGACACACTTGAAAAATATACCAACACAGGAAAAACAAACAAAGTGTACCCACCACTGGAATCACATGGCAAAACAGCGTACACTAACCTAGGAAAAGCGAAGATATAAAGACCACGTTCAAAACACACCATGAAGCAGACATGAACAGATACTTTTACAATAAAGTCAATAAATTTATTGAACACAACAAAACCATATACATGCCAAAATTCCCAGTAAACTCATTAATAAAACCAGATAAAACAAAAGACTGGAGCACTCATCAACTAATAAAAGATATAACAGTAACGGAAGTATTAACAGCTATCAAAAACACAAAAACAAAGCTCCTGGAGAAGATGGTATACAAGCTATTCTAAAACATGGTACTTAGAAATTATATGAACACCTAACATTCTTATTTAATTTATCATTATTAGCCGGATATATCTCTATTTCTTGAAAGGAAGCAGTAATATTAATGTTCCAGAAAGAAGCAAAGAAACCAAATAATTACCTCCCAATTAGCCTAACCAGTTGCATCGTCAAAATTTTAGAAAGAATAATTAGTAACCGACTATCTATATACTTAGAAGTAAGTTCAAAATTACCCGAAATTCAAAACGGATTTAGAAAATACGAATAAACTACAGACCACCTAATCAGAACCAATTACAGACAGCTTTAACAAAAACGAATGTACTGTAGCTTGCTTTCTCGACATTGAGAAGTCATTGAGAAAGCATTTGACACGTTGTGTCATAACGGATTACGCCATTGGTTAATGGAAATGGATTTCCTCCAGGGAATTATTCGCTGGCTATCTAACATCCTAGACAATCGAACGTGTAAAGTAGATGTGAATGGAGCCCACTCAGAGTCCTTTTCACCTGAGGCAGGAGTCCCACAGGGAGGGGTAGTTAGCTCTATATTATTTATCATGTATGTGAGCAATATGCCACTGTCGGACCTAAATTTAGATTTTGCATAACAATTTTCTGACGATGTAACGGTCTGGAAAAGTGCTCCCACTCCTTCAATTGCAGCAACAAACCTCCAACCAGTTCTGAATAATATAGAAGAATACTGACAAATATAGTATAAAAATAAACATTCCGAAAACCCAAGTAATACGAAACAGCAGATTAAATAAACTGAAAAAATATCCACCAAAGTTATACATGAATGGATCACTTTTACAGACTGCAATTTCTGCTAAATTGTTTATGATTAACTTATGATACCAAATTAACGTGGATACAGCATACAAACAATATCCTGATCAGAATCTGGAAAAGAGCAAATTATGCAAGTAGCCTATCAGGTAAAAATCAAGGTACATTACCTGATAATATCATAAAAATCTACAAAACATACATTAGACGTATAATAGAATACGCATCTCCTGCCTGGATAAACATAACACAAAAACAATTACATAAACTACAAAAAATACAAAATTCAATCTTAGCTTCAGCCTATAAAGTACCACGTTGTACTTCATCCACATTCATGCAAAAGTATGCAAACACAGATACAACATCTGTTAGTCTCTTGTATAATGCACTAAATTATTTTGATAAGAATTGGCATAAAAATGGTTCAATGTGTGACCTCGACAGATACTACGTATATGATGAGCATAGTCCTAAGTACCTCTCTCCCATAAATATATATTTAACAAATATAAATCAAGCTGGCTACCATGCACTAAACACTTAAAACTAGTTTTATTTCTTTTGTATTTTCCTTTCTTTTTAATTTATTTGTTATTATTATTATTTTATTTTTCCGATAAATGTATATGGAAAAAATATATATATATATATATATATAAGTGGAAAAATAAAATAATATATATATATATATACGAATAAAAATAAAAACAATAAAAATGGAATAAAAGAGGAAATAATAAATGGATAAAGGAAGAAAAAAAAAGGACAAATACAATACATGGACATTGCCCTGAAAAGGGCCGGAGTACTGTGGGATGCTCTGGTCCAAAAGCACTTCAACAACAACAAATTCTAACAAGTAGGTCTTGTGCACCTGACCCTCCTGGGTATTCAAAAATTAAACATACCTAAATATCAACATAGAAGAAGCGAACCATGACATTTTCTGATCAGGCAGTCGATCAGTGAAATGGAAACTCCCTCTTTTACAGTTATTAGATATGTCAAATATTTCTAACAATTCCCTTACAAACAGTGAAATTAATATTTAATCAAATATAAAAAATTATTAGGAACAACCACTTTATAATGAAGCATCTGATTTTCTGAATCTATTCTCCTCTGTTTAATTGCATGTTGGCAATCTATGGAAGTTAAAATATTAAAATTATTCTGCAACTATGCATCAGTACTGCTATTGTTTGAAAATTATTTTCCTGAAAAATGTAGTTCAGGAGATAATAAAAATCTGAAGTTTTCATGATTGTGGATATTCTACATCGGATTTAAAAGTGAAAGGACGGTTTAGTTTTAACATTTCTATCTTAAACTAATAAAATATTCGTTTTATCGTGTGATGAATTGTATTAAGTTTTTGTCCGACATTTCCTGTCAGGACGGATTAATTAAAAACAAACTACCACGAAAAGAGAATATCTTAGACTCCAGCCACTACAACAACAACCAAGTTACAGGCAGAGCACGTGTGTTGAATTTGATGAATAAAGTTACAGACAGAGTACGTGTATTGAATTTGATGAACCAAGTTACAGGCAGAGTACGTGTATTGAATTTGATGAACCAAGTTACAGGCAGAGTACGTGTATTGAATTTGATGAACCAAGTTACAGGCAGAGTACGTGTATTAAAGTTGATGAACCAAGTTACAGACAGAGTACGTGTATTGAATTTGATGAACCAAGTTACAGGCAGAGTACGTGTATTGAATTTGATGAACCAAGTTACAGGCAGAGTACGTGTATTAAAGTTGATGAACCAAGTTACAGGCAGAGTTCGTGTATTGAATTTGATGAACCAAGTTACAGGCAGAGTACGTGTATTGAATTTGATGAACCAAGTTACAGACAGAGTACGTGTATTGATTTTGATGAACCAAGTTACAGACAGAGTACGTTTATTGAATTTGATGAACCAAGTTACAGGCAGAGTACGTGTATTGAATTTGATGATAGTAAAACTTATGATAAGAAAGTTCTAGTTGAAATACTGCATCAAGTTGTATGTGGTCCAACAAGAACAGATTTAAAGCACAGTAGCCTGTTTACACTTTGATCGACTTCTAGATGCGCCCAATCTATAATAACCTAACGGAAACCCTGATTTTGAAAACACGAACTCCCAAGGGAAGACTGGCGTCCTTTTCTAGAAAACAAAACATGTCTCAATGTTATCAGATGATGGAAAGAGTCTTGTGCCTTATGCAGATGACACGCTATACATGCACGTGAAACACGTGGACTAGTTAACCATGGTTGATAGTCAGTGAAGCTATCTTTATTCAGAGTTCTACCACATCTGATTGACACGAAGTAAAAATGTATTTCAACTTTCATTTTATTGAACTCAGGCATAAACTGTAACAATCAGTGTGACGCAACCTCTAATAGCTACACGTACTCTGAAAGATGACGTATGTTAATAATACTTTAATAACCGAAAATGGTGCATGCTACTCGTTAATCACAGAGTACTATTTGAAAACGGTAAAAATGCACTGTAGGATAGGAATAGAATATGTCATAGGCATATCACAACAATTCTACTGAAAATATTGTATAATTAATACGTAGTTCAACATGTAGACAAAGCACAAGAAAACTATAAATGTCACAAGCTGATAACAATGTAATAATTGAAGAACCAGTACGTGGCTTAAGCGAAGTAATCAACGATGTGAAACACATCAAACGTAGAAATTCAAGAAGATCATGTTGATCATGCGTTTCAGTAAAAAATGTCACATGTAAATCTCAGTGTAACAACTGTGAATTGCTGGACGTATATTGTGACAGTTAATACACTTATAGCTATATTACAAACAATATAAACAAACACACAATTAGTACCGAAATGAGCATTTAATGTATAACAACTGTTACATTTAAATGGGCAAAAAATATGTAAACAAACATTTCATTACATTTGGTTTAATATTTTATTCAAGTTTTAACATTATATGTCGTAATAAGTAAATACTGCAAAAAAGGAAATCATAAAAAACATGAAAAAAACGCTTGTGAATTGTTGAACTAAAGCCACAGTCTCTTAAATTTAAATAATAGTTATGAATGATACGATAAAATGCTAAAACTATAAGTTTTCAAAGTTTGTATTTAATTTGCTTGTACATAAACGTAAATAGTTAAATTACTACGTAAGTTTCTGTTAAACCAATTATATCAATGATAGTGCATTTACAAATTTTGTGCAATTTTGTAAGTATCAATCACATTCGTGTAACTGTACAGTGTGGAGATTAAAGCCATGTTGGTTTCTCTTAACTCTAGAGATAACTTATTATTTTTAAAAAAATAGTTTACTAATTCTATTTCGCAGTTTTGAAGAAAATATTAACTTATTATTTTCATTTCTGATAAAAATTGTATATTCACATTCACGAAGTTCTAACTCATTTCTAGGAGTTCATTTCAGAGTCTTTGTAACAGCAGAGTTATCTAAGAAATCAACAGATTTAACAAGATTATCCCGTTTAGTTTCATCTCTAATAAAAATATCAAGTTTACTTTTGTTATGCATTACCTGATACGTCAGGTTGGTTTCCGAGATTTAGTTATAATAAACGTGTCTTGGCTGTCAGAATTTTCAATGAGAATAACAACGTTTCCCTTGAGATGTCCTTGTTTACTGTTAGGTTTAACGATAATAAGTTCATCATAATTTTTCACATGTTTGTGAGACATACGTCGCTGGGTATATTCTTCGATAGCTTTTGCTTGTTTTGACGCCAGTGTTCTTTTCTGAAGATGTAGAATATAATTATATTTAGTGACGCAACACTCAAAAATTGAGCAATCATTTTACTATAACATGCATAAAACCAAATAAATGTTTGTGTGAAAATTATAAGTGATGAAATTGGTTTCACTTATCTCATAAATGTTTTCTCGAAACTAGGAAAACTATCTCAAGCATTGTTTCATGTAGTGAATAAAGAATAACATGCAGCAGACAATAACTTAAATACTGTTTTCCATTTATATTTTGCACGTTCACAAAGGATAACTCGATTGTTTATATTATTGCCTGGACATGATAAAAGTACGGTTATAATTAAATGTCAAGTGTTCCACTCAATTTATTGTCATATAAATTAAGTATAAAAAGTTATGTAATCTGAACTCCGAATGACTGGTTATTTACTTTATGTTACAGAGAGAAATATTTTTCAAACTGTCTTTTTTTCTTTTTTTTTTTTGCAAATTTGGAATAAATCACGCACTTTCTAGTGCTTTAAAATATTAAATACTCTTAGTAAAGTCCAAAGGAAGAGAACTGTATATTTCACTACATATTATATCTATCAGATCAGTGAAAGATGGCTGACAGAAAAAAAACAAAAAACTGTTGTAAAATGTCTCAAAGCGTCATTAACAAGATATAGCAAAACCACTTGCAACAAAATGGTACAAATACGCTGGTACTTGACAAAGGAGATCCCAACCCACATTTTAAGCAGGTTACCGCTATATACCGATTCTCTGTGATTATGGGTAACCTGATTAAAATCTGAATCAGATGTTCAAAGGTCTAACATGGCGTCATTTCAGACGGTTACAAAACGAAATAATCCGAGCAATATGAGCCGAAATGATATATTATGGTGCCACTAATACACAAAATAATTCGCTTTTATTATCAGTAGTGGTAGTATGTATGTGAGTGAAAAATTACGAAAGGACATTCTGATCTTTATGTTTTCCAGATGTTATTGTTGCTGTGGACATTAGTAAAGGTAATGCGTATATCTTTCACTATATTATACTGTTACGTTTGGTTCTGGCTTCATTTTAATGGATGGTAATTGTCTTCCAACATGTACTAAGATTGAAGAAGAAGTGGTTCACCTGTTCAACTAGCATACAGACTTATCAGATCTCAATGGTATCGAACACGTATAGGTCTCTTTTGTTAGAAAAATCTCATGTATTCAAACAACTCTGAACACTAAAGATTCTCTGAACGCATCTTTATCAGTAGTTGGGGATAACCCAAGGCATTAACAACACTTATTTTAAACATGCAATATCAAACAGATGGTTTTAACTGTAAAAATTTAAATTTACTTATACCAAATATTAATTGGCCTAGCGCGTAAGGCGTGCGACTCGTACTCCGAGGGTCGTGCCAAACATGCTCGTCCTCCCAGCCGTGGGGGCGTTATAATATTACGGTCAATCCCACTATTCGTTGGTAAAAGAGTAGCCCAAGAGTTGGCGGTGGATGGTGATGACTAGCTGCCTTCCCTCCAGTCTTACACTGCTAAATTAGGGACGGCTAGCAGAGATAGCCCTCCAGTAGCTTTGTGCGAAATTCAAAAACAAACAAACAAAACTATCCAACGCATTCAAATAAGCTTAAACAAAAATATCGCAAACACATGGTTACATTAATAATCAATATTGTCAGTTAAACTATAATTCAGATGCTTCCCGAACAGTAAATATAGAGGGAATTCATTTTTAATCAATACACATGGTGGGTGAAATATCAAATTCAAAGGTAACGGTTGAAGTGCATTCAAAATCGAAAAGGGTGATTTCGACTTAAAGGTTATTTCTGTTAAATTAATATGGTTTAGTAAACGAAAATAAGACCTAAAATAAAAAAAAAACTTTTAGTTTACCTATGACATTATGCTTGTAATCGCTTTCACCATTTCCACACGTGTAAATTCCCACGTCTTCAAATTGCTGTTAATCACAATAGTATTTTAATTTTACTAATACTATTTAGTTTTAATACGTTTTAGACGTACTCTTTAAAGTATTTAATGATAGCTGGATTTATTTACCAAATAAGCTATTCTCAACTGTATTCTCGCCGAGGGCAGAGCGCAGACAGCCCACAATATCGAATTATACTTAATCTTAGAAATCTATACTGCAAAATAAAAAATAATGGTGAAAATTAATTAAATACCATAGTTTTTAAGTTTTAAATAATTATTACAAAAAATAGAAATCTGTTAAAAAACGTGTAGTTATTTTAGTTTCTTAATACTTTTTGTCCGGTCATACGTTATATTGTTATATTTCGAGCGTTTACTCAATAGTTGTTACATGTGTGTGAACCTTAACATTAATATAGAATATAAAATAAATCTTTTTATCCAAGACTTTAGCACCTCATACTTTGATGGTTAGGGTGCTCATACCATCAGCATAATTAAGCAATTATATAAAAAAAGTACTGTTACACTGGATATGTATATCGTGATATGTTTGTTTTGTTTTCAGTTTTTCGTAAAGTTACACAAGGGCTACCTGCGACAGCCGTTCCTACTTCAGCAGTATAAGATTGGAGGGAGGGTAGTTAGTCATCACCTCCCAGTGCCAACTTGTTAACGAATAGTGTTATTGCAAGCCACGTTATAACTCCAAAACCTCTGAAACGGCTAGCATGTTTGGTGTGACGGAAATTCGAACCTAAACCGACTACGTGTTCCGACTTTACGCTTGTCTATCTCTTTATTTGCTGTTAAGTTACTTTTGCACCCAGCATCTTAACATGTCCATTTCTCAGTTAAAGTACCAATAAACCGAGAAGAAAAGCATCCAAAACTTAAATATAAATCATTTAACAAACTAGTAATATAAATATTGTAAGCTTTCGTTAATCTATTTTTTGTTATTGTAACATTTCAGTTTTTGAAACGTTCTTTTATATTTCTATAAATGTTTAATTTAATAAATATCATCACGATACTTCCCTTCGTCTTTGAAGTGTGTTCTGGGTTAGTAGAGTGACGTCCAAATAACTTTATTTTTTTGGTTCAACTTCGCGAAAAGCTGCTTGAGAGCTCTCTGCATAAGTGAAGTTATAGAGTAAGAGGAAATACAACTAGTAAACTTTACACGCTAGCAACTATTAGCCAACAAATATCAGAAATGTCTGTCAGATTATAACGCTCGTAAAACAATACTTATTGAGGTGAGTGTGTGTTTTATTACAGCAAGAGCCACATCGGGCTACCTGCTGAGTCCACCGAGGGGAATCGAACCAATGATTTCAGCGTTACAAATCATTAGACTTACCGCTGTACCAACAAGGGGCAATACTTTTTATTTCTTCAATTTAAATTTAGTTGTTCAGCACCTTATGTATTGTTTTGCTTTAATTATCTGTTTGAGGAAAGAAGCATTATTTCAACTAAGAGTTTGGTTGCTAGATAATCAGCTCCTCTAATCGCTTCAAACTTCATAGAGCAACAATTTAACCAAGCTGCTACTACTACCATCAGACTCATATAAATAATTTAAGGTTTTTTTCTTTGGAATCTTCAACAGAATGTACTTCGTGATCACGAGAAACCTACTTGAATTAACAATGTATTGTATTTCAATACGGCTAGTATGGGTATTAAACTTTTATTAAAATAAAGTAGACAACAAGGCTTCAAACTTCTTATGTCATCTTCAGGTAAACAAAAAGAGTTCGCATACTTGTGCATTTTCTTTAGACGACACTTTTCAACTATGTTTTTGAAATCTGACTTAATTTCTTTGTGTGTACCCTTCTTTATACACATATATTTCATAATATTTGGCCACAAGAAACAAAATAATAAAGCTACAAAAGTTGCTAGTTCTATCACCTTCTATAAATACATGATGTTTGGACATCACCAAGGTTTTGACATTTCCTGATTTCATACTTCTTTTTGTATTTTTCTTTTTGTCGAACCTGTCGATCATTTCATTCAACAAAAAACACCATTCTGATAAGTTGTACCTGAGAATTTGAGACTGGACTTTAAATTGCTGTAAATTTCGTCATAACAATGAAGCTGAGTGTATATACTTTTAATTATTGAATTCATATTATTTGAGCATACACGACTTTAGAATCATGTAATTCACCCTAAAACCTTGGATTTTGTGTGATCGGAAATTCGCGCAAAGATAGTCCAGAGCTATCTGTCCTAGACGTCCCTAATAAAGCAGTGATGTATTATTACTGAAAAGCAACTAGTCAACATCATCCACTGACAAATTTTAGGGTTTCTCGTTTACAAAAGAACTGTTAGATTGGCCGTCAATTATAAAGTTTCCACAGCTAAAAGTGTAATCATGTTCGGTGGTGTGGATCCAAACCCGCAGTCCACAGATTACGAGTCCAAAGCACTAATTGCAAGGCCCTAAAAACACAATAATTATTATCACAGTCCCTTGATAGTAACAACAGTACGGTCAAGTTGTTGCTCATGTGATGTTTGTAGCGGTTAGACGAGTCGACTGTTTAACTCAATTACAAATTGTCATATACAGTAGGAATGAAATTATTATTAAAACAATACACATTTTATAAGTTTATTTGTTCAATTGAGCGATATATGTGATAAGTTGCCATGTCGGAGATACCTAGTGATTCAGGCTCAAGAGACGATAATTTTCAATCAGAATTCAATAGAAATGCAATCAACCCATACTATTTATCGTCTAAAAAGTTTTTCTTAAAGAAAAAGTGGGATTAGCTGTTACTATAATAACGCACACATAGCTGAAAGAACAAAGCATGGTTAGTAACACCACTTCTCAAACACAAGACCCAAACAAAATAAGAACATGGTGGACCTTTCGGTCATAAAGGCATTATAATCTAACTTTCAGTTCGTTACGAATAGCCCAAATTTTGTCGGTGATTGGTGTTAACTAGTTGTTTTCCCTCTAGTCTGTCAGTTCAAAATTAGGGACTGCTGACACAGAGTCATCGCAGAATTAAAAACAACCAAATCAATCTCACAGGTCTTAGTACCCGGTATGGATTATGTCGCATCCATACAGACCCTTCATGTCGAAGACGTCATACTGTATAAAACAAAATGCAAGAAAACCCAGGGGTGAATTGCCCATAATATAACTAGCTACTAAATCTGCTCCAAAGAGTGCTCCAGCCGCAAAAAAAATCTCTTCCACATTATTTGCCTTTACGAGAAGTCCATTGAGCAGCTTATCCGCAAACTATCTTTCTGCAGACTGGTGAAACAAATAGCTCAGAACTTCAAGACTGACTTGCGATTCCAGAGCTCTACCGTCATAGCTCTTCAATTGGCCAGTGTGGCCAACTTGGTGGGCCTGTTTGAAGACAACATTCTGTCTGTCGTCCATACAAAAAGAGTGAGAATCATGCCGAAAAACATCTAGCTTACCCACCGAATCCGAGGAATACAGGATTAAACAACGAAAGCATTTGCGGCCTATTGTTCACTTTTTAAACGAAATACCACTTTTACGGTCGCAAAAATGGAAGAGAACAACCGTTACCAGTGACCCAGAATGTCGGACTGAAGGTCCTTGGTTAAGTCCAGTTACTACTGAACGAAATAATGTCCTGCACTTTGGTGCTGTGATGGCATGCTATAAGAGTGACAGTCAAACAAGAGAAGCTCAAAAGTCAAATATATTTTTCAATCAAGATTAGATTGAATGAATTAGTGTTTAATTTACGTTTCCTTGAAATTGAAACTTCCCAAGAGGGAAGGCAGACAGTTAGTTTATAGCTTCCTTCACTATCAACTCGGTAATTTAAAGATTGCGGCTTTGAATCCCAGTCCCACCAAATACGCTCCCCCTTTTAGCCTCGGGGGCGTTATAATGTGTGGCCAATCTCACTATTCCATGGCACTGCTAAATTAGGGACGGCTCGCGCAGATAGCCCTCATGTACGTTTGCGCGAAATTAAAAAAAAAAAAGAATCATGACTATAATACAATGAACTCTTAGCTCTTAAATGCAAAATGTAATAAGTTGTTTGCTTGTTTGTCATCAGATGCCAAACATAGCCCTCTGACCAAAATATAACATGCTAATCTTTAAATCATACCGAGCCCAATATTGCACTTCATTTTCCTGATTACTACCGAGATTTCTGCGTAGTTTTAAACATAAACATAAGAATGTGCACTGAAAACACTTCGACGAACTTGTGCTTTCAATCATATACCACAGTAAAATGAGAAACTCTTTAAGAACTCATAAGTGTTGCTAAGGAAACTAGACATTCAAATGTGCACTTTCAATTTTTATTGGTTTATGAGGCCCTAAATTCAACTAATCATTGTTGTCCCTTTCTAAAGGCTCAAAGTCGAAGCACTAGGTTCAGTCAATGATGTCTAATTTTAACATTCAATGATATAATAAAGTATATAAACAGTACTTGTAATATACATGTACTTATAAATAAACTTATAACAAGTGAAAGTTTAATATTAAGAGCATAATGTTGATATCAATGAATACATACCTATGATGAAAAATGCTTAGTACTATAAATAAGAGAAAGTTTAAACGTTCACGAACCTATATCCATGAATCAGACTTTAAAGTCTCTACAGATGTGTAATCACATGCGATTATCGCAGATTGATATATTTTCATCATAACTTGTAGCAATCTTGCTAATTTTTGGGTTATCTGCATTCTGTCCACTGCGGGAAATTGAAACCACGATTTAAGTGGTGTGAGGGCATACACTTGCTGCTGGTTCACTGGAGACTTTTTTTTTTAACACGTTGTTAAAAGTAACTTTTGGTTAACTTCAGGTAACGAATTCCACGTCGAAAAACGTATATATATTTATAATACAGCTTAAAGTGTTCAGTAGCATATTACAGCCATCCTAGTCCCAAGGTATCATACTGACAGAAGGTTGCACCAAGTCTCAATTAATGGATAACTAGACTCTATACTATCCACAACGCTTTTTGGTACGCAAAAGCAAATGTTTTTCACAATGCTTTGCGCATTTATGTCAAATAAAATGGAACTGGTTTACTGTGGTCAAGTTTAATTTTTTATGTTATGTTCCTAGGTCGGATGTAGGCCTGACATGGTGTGATAATTAGATTCGAGATATGCGGGTTGAACTACTCTTCACTGAACATGTTCATCCTGTCAGCATGGAAGCATTTTAACTTTACGGTACATCTCACTATTCGATGATAAAAAGAGTAGCCTAGGAGTTGACGGTGGGTAAAGCTGACAAGCTGTCTTCTATTTAACCTTTCTCTAGTAAAGTTGGGACGGCTACCTAGAGAGGAGATAGGCGCTGCCAGGTAAACTCCTGCCCAAGAATCACCGGTGGTACATTGGCTTCTAAGGTTCTCCAATGATCGTACGATGTCGTAACCCCTCATTACAAGAGATGTAGGAAACACGTTTTAGGTGTAGCATTTCAAGAGTTTTCCAAAGTTTTTTCTCAGGTTAAAGAGAAGGAACTTTCAATTTAACCCAATACCACGATAGATATAGGGGAAACATAAAAAAACCATGACTGATACAATTATGACCCCATAAGAACAAATAGAGTACAGGTTAGGTTTGGTCATCAATCTAAGGACACAGTAGTCCATGTCTAGAAGTGTTGTGGTCAACCTAGCTCACACATATGGCTTAATAATTGTAAGAAAAGGTGAGATAGATTTCCTGTTTGATATGGGAGCTACAAATAAATTTCTTAACATAGCATTCTGAGTGAATGCCATTCTACTATTTCAGGCAATTGTACAATTGCAGAAACATCACATCATTCTGACAAATGTAGAAGTGTGTCTTTGTCTTGTTTTTTTTACCATTCAACCTTAAGTGAGCTATTTGTAAACTAGTTTCATTTATGCAACAGTTGCGATGCACTTTTGTAGAAAATCACTAAGTTTCAAATGTATTTAGTCTGTAAATGATGAATATGGGTGTATGTTGAGAAGGGATTCACAGTGCATTTGAATCTCTAAGTAATGTTCTGTGATACCTTGCAGACTTTTCTGGAGAACAGTAGATGTATACAATGCTGAGTTTTAGCATAATGTTGAAGAATGGAGTAATATAGCCTTCAAAAAGTGCTTGGTCATCTGCATTAGTAATTTCTAGAAAAAGGAAGCTAGTTCAAAGTTCTTTGTTAACTTTAGGTCAGCATATGTGATTCTTACCACATGTAATGATGCCTTTCTCTGCTACAGACAGATGAATGTCTAAATGTCTTTGAAGGCACATAAGGAATGGATTCTAGATACTAGCAAATTGAACTGTAAAATAAAATAGCAGAACAATCAATCCTTTCAGCTTTGAAGATGGTCCGAAGGAATTTTGAGTTGTTATTCAGCCTGTATAATACACCTGCAACACTCAAATAGATGGTGGAACTTACACTGAGACATGGCGATTACAGTAGAAGAGTTGTTTATTCTACATGGATTATCTGGTTATCAACTATGTGTTGCAAAATTAAAGATTGGTTCCAGCTCTTGATGGGAAAAAGAGATCTACATTTTCCTATGTTTAGAAACATATTATTAATGTAATGTGTCCAACTCATCCAGCTGAGCTGCACTTTTGTCCGTTCTGGCTAAAGTTGAAATGTATTTTAGGATAGAATTATGTGACCCAGCGTTTTAGTCTCTCAATCATGTAAATGATGCTTCAGTGTTAGTTTATCCAAAATAAGAAATTTCATTTCTTCGGGGTGCTTATACCACCAGTAATGGAAATAAAATGATGTTATTGCAAATATAGACAGAGTAATTACATATCTATTGAAATAATGAGTGATGATCACTGTTGTTCAGAGGAAAACCAAGCCATAACAGAGAACTCTAAGTTATCTCTATTGTAGCCCTTGATATATATCGTACTCTCCAAGAGATTGGAGGCCCGGCATGGCCAAGCGTGTTAAGGCGTGCGACTCGTAATCTGAGGGTCGCGGGTTTGCATCCCCATCGCGTCAAACATGCTCGCCCTTTCAGCTGTGGGGGCGTTATAATGTGACGGTCAATCCCACTATTCGTTGGTAAAAGAGTAGCCCAAGAGTTGGCGGTGGGTGGTGATGACTAGTTGCCTTCCCTCTAGTCTTACACTGCTAAATTAGGGATGGCTAGCGCAGATAGCCCTCGAGTAGCTTTGTGCGAAATTCAAAAACAAACAAAAAAACAAAACAAACCAAGAGATTGGAAAGTGTAATTAATATGTGGTAGTCATTATTATCGATTACTTCAAGTAAACCTACGCTTATCTATTATTTAATATGTTAGTGTAATCTATTGTTGGAACGGTGGCTGGAAATTTAATAGCACAGTTGAAAGCTGGAGAAGTCCGCATGAAACAAGGAAGTACGTTTAAGTAATCAACTGTATGTAGTGTTTGTGTAAGGCATTGGATGTGCTGCATCAACCACTGTCATGTGGTTTAGTAGAACAACTTATTCAAACTACCAAGCAACTGCTTGCAAAGTTTGTGAATTATGACTGGGATAGCCAAATATTGCCGAGAAATACAGCTCCCAATAGATGTATTCCAGTGCAGGTGTTCCGGCCACAGATAACACAAGAAGATGTAGCGTCAACTCGTAATCTGATGGTTGCAGGTTCGAATCCACGTCACACCAAACATGCACTTTCAGCTGGAGGTGCGTTGTAATGTGATGGTCAATCCCACTATTCGTTGGTAAAAGAGTTGGCTATTTGCGCTTGCTGTCCCTAATTTAGCGGTGTAAGACTAAAGGGAAGGCAGTTAGTCATCGCCAACTCTTAGGCTACTCTTTTACCAACGAACAGTGGTATTGACCGTCAAATTATAACGCCCCCACGGCTGAAAGGGTGAGCATGTTTGGTGTGACGTGGATTCGAATCCGCGCCCCTCGGATTACGAGTCGAGTGCCTTAACCACCTGGGCATGCCGGGCATTTATCAAAGAGCATTATTGTACAAAGATAATTAACCATATTACTGTAAGCTATATTTTAAATAAGGTAGTTTCTCTACTACTGATTAAGGCAATTATGTTTATTAGTTTGTAATTAAGCACAAAGCTATACAATGGGCTATCTGTGATCTGACTACCATTGTATCGAAATCCGGTTTCTAGCGTCGTAAGTCCGCAGACATGCCGCTGTGCCACAAGGGAGTTGATAATTATGTAATAACACTATGTAACAAAATTTTTACTTTTTCTTGTTCCTTGGCAGAGAGTGTTATTTCCCAATTGCTTAAGCCTAAAGTAAATGGAAAAGACATATTCTTCTTCAAACTTTGCTTTTGTGACCTGGGTAATGAAATTTTCAAATTTACCCATTTTCCAGAATGCATCTGCTATCATGTATCCGGACCTTCCATCATCCATCGCCCCAGTACCACACTGCCCTGAGTTCCCTGTACTCACTCCGCCATAGAGAAAGCAGCCACCCTCAGAAGAGAGCAGCAAATCAGAAGAGGGAGTGGACGTTGAAGATCCAGATTAAAATTTCAGAGATGCAGTTGGTAAGAGAAACCCATACTACCCCAACCAAAGAGACCTCAATGACTTAATCAGAGATCTTGGTTTAACAAAGTCGAATGCCGAGCTTTTGACATCTAGGCTCAGGAAGTGGGATTTATTAGATGAAAGTGTGCAAGTCGCAAGTCAGAGGAAGCGTCACCGACATTTTTCAAGCTTCTTCACTCATCAAGATGGGCTCTGCTTCTGCCACAATGTATTTGGTCTGTGCGAGGCAATTGGAATTGCCTGTAACCCGAACGAGTGGCGCCTCTTCATTGATAGTTCATCCAGAAACCTTAAAGCTATACTGCTCCATAAAGGGAATAAGTATCCTTCTCTTCTCCTGGCTCATTCGGTGCACCTCAAAGAGGAATACAACAGCGTCAAGATCTTGCTAGAAGCCTTGAAGTATGATGAGTACGGCTGGGAGGTTGTCGGATACTTCAAAATGGTGGCATTCCTGATGGGTCTCCAAGGAGGCTTTACCAAGTTTCTTTCTTATCTTTGCCTTTGGGACAGCAGGGACACTGCAGCACCCTACAACAGAAAGCATTGGCCACAACAGACCGAGTTCTTTGTGGGGAGCACAATGTCAAATGTGAGCCACTAGTGGATCTCCAGAAAATGTTGTTCCCACTATTGCATATAAAATTGGGTCTTATCAAGAGCTGTGACAAATTGTTTCATAAGGAGTCTGCAGCCTTCAAGTACCTTTGAGACTTCTTCCCTTAGCTGTCTGAGACAAAGTTCAAAGCTGGTGTCTTCTTTGGACCACAAATAAAGAAGATTCTGGAGTGCACAGAATTCCCCAAGAAGCTCAGTAGGAAAAAAGAAAAGCTTGGGGCAGTTTTGTCGCAGTGGTTCGGGGCTTATTGGGCGATCACAAGGCTCAAAATTATGTGGAACTGGTTGAGGCTCTGGTGAAGAACTACGGCACAATGGGCTGCAGAATGTCCCTGAAAGTACAAATCCTTGACACTCATCTTGATCAATTCAAGGAGAATATGGGAGCATACACAGAGGAGCAAGGCGAGCGCTTCCACCAAGATATACTGGACTTTGGACGCTGCTACCAAGGAGCGTATAACGAAAACATGATGGAAGACTATATTTGGGGCCTGACACATGAACGTGATTTACATTACAGTAGCAAATCTCGAAAACTACTCACTTCTAAACATCTTTGTTAATTTTTGTGTAACTTTAGTATAAATACATGTAAATTTTGATTCATATGTTGTTTTATTCAGACCTGATGTAAACGAAAATGTGCAAATTTGCTCGTTTTTTACATAGAAAATAGGTTAATTTCTAAATGTCATTATCCAGGTCACAAAAGCAAAGTTTGAAAGGAATAATGGCCATTTTCTGTACTTTTACAACATAAGCCATTAAGAAATAAATCATACTATCCAGGAACAAAATTTGTGTTGCATAGTGTAATTGAGAAAGTTTTTCTGATATGTATATACAAGGGTATGTTATTTATAAATATGAGTAAGTAGTTAAAGAAATTCACGAATATATTTAGTAAGTTTATAAGCTCGGTGTTTTATATGTAAATGTGTATGTGTGAAATGTATCTCGTATATTAACTTTGTCAAATGATTAGCAAAGAAATTATTTAAACAGGTTTACTTGTGAGTTAAGCATACTTACCATTTGCCTCGGATTTTTGTTGAATGGATGTTTATGCACTTAGGCCTACAAGTGAATATATGTTGTAGTAAATTTGAAGTAAGAAATAAACTGACTCGTTATTATTATGTGAACTAGCCTACGCATTATTTTATTCAAATAATCCCAAAGAACCTGCTCAAATGTAGAGTACGTAACACCAGAATGGATTAATAATTCATAAAGTTTTATTTATTATGCAACGTGTACTTGTGTTATTTCAAAAGTTTTCGTCTATACCTAATTGCTGTTAAAGGTGTAATGCTATGTAATTATTGAGTTTCTTTGTTCAGAAATTGTGTTGTCTGTAAGTATGTTTTCATAAAGGCAAACGAAAGTTACATTGCTCGTTCACCAACATGAATTTGTAAACTACTGGCTTTAAAGTAAAGCTTAATGTTGGCTAGAGGTCAAACACTAAGTAAATACAGTAGGAAATGTGTGGTGTATATCATGTATTTTCTACCTCCTTGTCTTAATGTAGATATTTTTTTAACTTATGTAAGGTATGTATAGTTGCCACATACTATTTTTATCAAAAAGGTTTTTAAGTTCTTTTGCTTTGGCTACCTTATTTTCTCTCATGTACTTAGAGCAGCATTTTTATCTTCCCATAGGAACGTTTACTTCAAGGTCACTCATAGTATGGCAAGTTACAAAGTTATCTTTTCAAATGGCCTTCGGGTAACTTTCTTTACGTTTCGTGTGTGATTTCAGTCAGTAAAGCCACATCGGGCTATTTGCTGAGTCCACAGAGGGGAATCGAACCCCTGATTTTAGCTTTGTACCATTGGGGGACTCATGTTTCGTTGGGAACGACCACTCACATGGTTAGTGTTAATCATTATTAGTATATATAATATATAAATATTACATAAAAATTTGAAGTAAGTAACAAGAAATTTATTCACTATGGAATAACAAATTAGTCTAATTGGGCTTGTTTATAAGCTGAACTCAGAAAATCGTCGAACCTAATCTCCAGTGAGGCGACTGTTCGTTGTAAGAAGTAAAATGTACATTTTTAATGAATTTGAATTAAAAAAAAACTTTTCATTATTTTTGTACATATGTGCCTGGTACCTCTAATTCTTATGGATTGAGCTAGTCAAACGCTATAGAAAGATTTCGCGGTATATATTTTGAAGAATCTTCTTTCTATAACAAAAATTGAAAACGGCAAAAGGTGGTGGGAGGCGTCGGTTCCTATTGCATGGATGACATTTCACCTGGTGTCGACGTAAAGATGACTTTGGCGTGAAAGAAGTATGAATGAACAGTTTTATTTTTTCTGGAAAAAAAGGTTTTCGGCTTGGATTCAGTGGTATAGTGTTAACTTTGTCAAGTTATTTGGTGACAATGTTTTGTTCCTAACCTCTTTCAGTTATATCTGTTTCAAAGAAATAATGTACTAGTCATATGAAATTATTATTAAACCAACTAGTAATGGCGGCGTCATTGTCATTCGAGATAAGTACGTCTACATCAGCGAAACTTACAGACATTTTTAATCATTATAAAAAGATAGATTTAAACCCCACACTGCAGTCTGTTAAAATTATCGAAGATATGCTATATATCTTACAGAAAAGTCAACACATCAGTTATGAAACTTTACTTTCCTTTCACCTATATGGCCCGGAATGGACAGGTGAATATGGTACTCGACTCGTAATCTGAGGGTCGCGGGTACGAATTCCCGTCGCACCAAACATGCTCGCTCTTTCAGCTGTGGGGGCAATCCCACTGTTTGTTGGTGAAAGTGTAGCCCAAGAGTTGCGGTGGGTGGTGATGACTAACTGCCTTCCCTCTAATCTTACATTGCAAAATTAGGGACGGCTAGCGTAGATAGCTCTCGTGTAGCTTTGCGCGAAATTCAAAACAAACCAAACCTTTCACCTAAACGCTAAAATCAGGGGTTCGATTCCCCTTGGTGGACTCAGCAGATAGTCCAATGTAGCTTTGCTACAAGAAAAACACAACACACACATTATCATTTTCTCTACTTCCTTTCTCTACGACCTTTTGCAGTTACTTTATTTTTATTTGAAGACTCTTTTGTTGTTATATAACTTTATACAAACACACTTTGTTGCCAAAGGGACTACTTTTATGTTCCATGTTTATACACTTCATTTTAAAGGTATTTATTACTGTGTCTTTGAAATTTGTGTGTTGAGGTATCATTTTTGTCTATCCTGCCCCGGGCGCCCGAGTCGCGCCAAAGATGCTCGCCCTCCCAGCCGTGGGAGCGTTATAATGTGACGGTCAATCCCACTATTCGTTGGTAAAAGAGTAGCCCAAGAGTTGGCGGTGGGTGGTGATGACTAGCTGCCTTCCCTCTAGTCTTACACTGCTAAATTAGGGACGGCTAGCACAGATAGCCCTCGAGTAGCTTTGTGCGAAATTTCAAAACAAACAAACAAACTATCCTGCCCATGTGTTATGAAGTGTGTTTGTTTAGCAAAAAGGTATGATACCACATAGTCCACAGGCAAGCGGCTGAATCGAGGTCTTAACTTTTTAGAAATAAAAGTTAGGAATGACCAAAATAAGTAGGGAAGACAAGTGTGATGTTTGAAAAAAACAATAACACAAAAACATTAATTTATTTCTCTTTTAGTATGTAAAGGTGAAAATTTACAAAATGTTCAAACTTATATATATATATATGAGTTGGTATAAGTGCTTTTTGTTATTATTCACACCGCCATTTTTAAACAACATTATAGGTAACTTTTTTTTTCTTCTATTCAGTCATGAACTTTATACGTTTTAGCACCAAGCATTTTAGGTTTTCTTTGACTGGTGTTGTTGACTGTTAATTCTTTTAGACTTGCGCTGGATGGTTTCTTGGTTTCATCAGCCATGCAAAGGTCTGTAGGTATCGAATGTCGTCACTTTTTTTTTTCTTTTTTTTTATGTTATTTTCCAAGTGATGTGACAAAAATGAAACCTGAGATAATTAACTATATCCAAATTTATATTTTTTAGTCAAGTTTTTTTTGTTTGGAAATTTCGCACAAAGCTACTCGAGGGCTATCTGTGCTAGCCGTCCCTAATTTAGCAGTGTAAGACTAGAGGGAAGGCAGCTAGTCATCACCACCCACCGCCAACTCTTGGGCTACTCTTTACCAACGAATAGTGGGATTGACCGTCACATTATACACCCCCACGGCTGGGAGGGCGAGCATGTTTAGCGCGACGCGGCCGCGAACCCGCGACCCTCGGATTACGAGTCGCACGCCTTACGCCCTAGGCCATGCCGGGCATTTTAGTCAAGACATGTGACAATTTTTATCTTATGGGGACATCCAACTAAATTAATTTTCACTTATGTTTTATTCAGTAAAGAATATTATTTTATCGTAAAATTATGTTATCCAATCTCCCTCTCCATTGAATTTGGTTGGACTTAAACCTCAATCTGCAATATTTTAATTTTCCCAGTTATTAAGCTTAACAGCATGAAGTCAGTGAATCTAAGAACAATAAACTATTCATTGGGGGATTTTATAACTTCCTTTTCAGTGGCTCAGCGGTAATACTTGAAGGCTAATAACGCTAAAAACAAGGTTTTAATACCTGTGGTGGGCACAGTTAAGATAACCCATTCTGTGGCTTTGCGCTTAGCTATAAACAAATCTGAAAATCAATCAGAGATTTCATAAAAATTTCTGAGAAGCACTGCTTCTGCTGATATGTTGCATAACAATTTTTTATACCCTCATGATGACGAGAAACCTACTAGGGGTAAAAATGTATTCTACAGACGACTGGTTTGTGTATTAAAACTTTAATTAAAATAAAGTACTTACTGGACAATGTTTCGACCTTTTCAGGTCATCTTCAGGTTAATAAAAAAAACGTTGTTCTATACTGTATTTTAATTAAAGCTATAATAGCCATACCAGCCGTCTTTAGGATACATTTTTTAAAATCCTGTCATAATCTAAGCGGAGAGGTTATACAGATGAAAGTAATACAATATACCTGAGTAATAAACCTACCGAATAGCCCATGTATGTTTCCTTACCCGTATTTTAAAAATCTCCTGTGGCACAGGGGCATGTCTACATCCTTACAACGCTAGAAACCAGGTTCCTATACCCATGATGAGCAGAATACATATAGACCATTATATAGCTTTGCGGTTAACTACAAACAAACCATATTGAGAAAGCGACCCCTACGTATAACTCCATGTCATTGAGACGCTCTGCGCATATTGCGCAATTGGTTTCATGTTCGGAAAATACGACCTGGTTTTAATATAACTGTATAAGTTACTGTGCAGTTTAATTAGGGACTGAGTTTAGAAATCTCTGTGGACCGGTGTTGCTTCTTTGACCTTGAAGGGTAACGTTTTCCAACTGTTCCTAGGTTGGTAATTTTTAGTCAAAATTAATATAAAACATAAAGATGCTTTCCAGATTTGCGAAGATAACTGTTGCTGCTTCAACGATTTCTTTGCGCTCATTTTCGACTACTATTCATGTAAGTTTTAGAAACAAAATGCCATGTTCATTCAAATTATTTATGACACTTTAGTGTAATATCAATGATATGAGACTGAAGGCATGATGATATTAACTTCGGCATTACGGTGTACAGTTCATATTTTTCTATTCCTTCTACTTCTAATAACATAAACGATAATAGTAACTAATAAAGACAATAGTAAAGTAAATGTGTGATTTGGGTTACTGAATACTGCTATTTATAGGGTTATGACCTTTCTTTAAAGTTTAAGGTTTAGGTAAGATGAAAAAATAGCAGTTATGTTATATTATGTGCTTATTAGTTTTAGCTTTACTGTTACTAGTCAAGTTTTTTTTACAAATTGTGATCTCCCTTTTTTAACATTTAAATCGTGCATAATATATGACCAATGGCAATAGCAACTTGGAAGATTTGCAAAGACATAATGTATGTTTTTTTTAAGATTATGCTTTTCATTGTTAGTGTTACTTAATTGTGGTATTCGTCTAATACTAATAATAAAATGCAGGTTGAAGGATTTATGATTGTTTGAAAAATTCACTTTGAGAAGTGGGATACAAAAACATACTGTTACTTATTAAATATAAACATTTCTTAACAATGTTTTTATTTCTTGGGATGAGTGTACTGGTGTAGTACTTACAGTAGCAGTTTCAAAAAATTAGTTCTCATTTAGGATTTTTTAAGCCATTGGTATAATTTCTTCAGTTTTAATGTAGCTGGTCAAAATTTTTGCTGAGTACTGTGGGAGGATATGTATTTACTGCAGTTATTAGTTATGCCTCAAAAATGTTGTTATACTTCTAGTGGTTTCTGTTGAGGTAGGTTATTTTTTTATTATTTGGTAAGGTAAGAAAATTACAAAATTCAGTTCACTCCATGATAAAAAGCATTTTATTTGACTAAAATGTGGTAAAAGTTCAACAATAGGATTCAATTCAATTTAACAAATAATACTAAACAGTCAAGTGTTAACACTTTCAACTACTTATTGTAATTTATTGAACTTGTATTTTTTGTTGTTAGAATACAGAGTTAGTATTAATAAAACTTAAATAACAACCTATGTTACCAGTTCCATAATCAAATTAATTATAACAGACTTGTTCATCATTGAATAATTTTAACAAAATCTTAGTGAACTTGTGTTTTATTAAGTTACAATGTTAAGAGCAGCTGGTAGCTACCTCGCAGCCAGGAATTATATTTCAAATAAAAATACTTGACTTATCTGAATATTTGATATTTTGTGAACTACATCAATAATATTAATAGTAAAGGTGATTAATTAATAACAATAATCATGATAATATTAATGATAATGTCACAAAAATTAATTATAAATTTGATATATATTTGTTGTATGTGTGAGAGAGTATAATGTAAATTAATACATTCAACAAAGCTATGTTCATTAAGTCAAGGGCTTCTGTAATGTTAAAACTTCCATTAGGCAAATAGTAATATAGATATAAATGTCTAGATTGAAAGATGTAGTCTGTAGGAGATTTAGTTTTACTTTGTTCTCAGAATCTTTTGTTTGTTTAACAAAGAACTGGAATACTATATACTCTTAAAGTACAAGTTTAGTATTAAAAAAATACTAATTTAGCACATTAGAGTAGGTAAATGTATTAGAAACACTTACTTTTTTATAATTTGTTTTTCACATTTTGATAATATTCAGTATTTGGTTCTTCCTTCTTTTTTTTTTTTTTTTGCATCAACCAAAACATTTGTACAGAAACACCGTATTTTACCTGCTGTAGTAGCAAGCAAGACATTTGTGGAGACTTTAGTAAATGAAATGGTAATTGGAAATGGTAATAATCCAACCAATCATAACATACTCTCTAGAATCCACCAGTACACCATGAAAGACCAACACTTTATATATATATATATATATACACACACACACACACACACACACACACACTGACCTGAAGGCGAAAGGCGGTAATCTTTCAAAACTTTGTCCCCTACACTTGTGTCTCCACAATAGGAAGTTGGTTTATTTTATAAAGTTTCATCAGTTAAAACCCTTGTTCCTGGTGCTAATCAATTCCATTGTTATAAATGAGAACCAAGAAGTTCCCTCATGCCACTTTGATAGAGACAAGTCATGAATTGAATAATGTAGTCTATACTATAGTATAACTGTTACTCTCTAATCTTAACTAAACCTTAGATGAAGCAGTTTATGTTGAGATGCCACAGGAAAAGAATTATTAGATGAACAGTATGAAGATGATCTATTGTCTTCTTCACATAATAACTCTTCTTTTTCCCAGTCTATTGGTGAATGTGGCACTGAGAAACCATCCCTATGAGCTACTGTTTTCAGTGCAAATACCTAATTGGGATATTTAACATAGTGTTTAATTTACCTGAATATCCAGAAATTTTAGTCATGCAAAAATAACAGTCGGATAATCTTTTGACTCGTGCCATATCATGGCACTGTAGGTGGCATACTTGGTCTCTTATTATTTAACCATGTTAAGCCAGATGTACAAGCTGTACAACACATATGAAGCCCATTGGTTTCCATGGTTACCAGTTTAACACCCAAAAATAGCTTTATTTGTGTGTGATATTTTCCTTCATAAAACTGTAATATTTTCTACATATGTAGAAAATATATAAACTGTTTGCATTTTTAGAATTTACATGAACTGGAAGCAACCAGCATTTCAGATGATCTTCTAAAAAAAATAAAAATTACAAAAATAATTTAAAGGATATGAGAAAATAGTTCTGCAGAACTTCATTATTATGGGTATGATGCGAGGAAAAAGAGTGGAGTGAAGTGACTAGGAGTGACAGGTGTCACTCTACTCCATTTACACTCAGTTGAGGGACTTGTCAAATATTCTGGCAAACTGGATACACAAGTTTTGTGATTCTGAGACAGAGCAGATGATCATAAGAATGAAATAAAAGTTTTGTGTTATTCAACATAATTATATCAAGAACAAATATCATGTACATGAACAATATATTTGGAATTTCATACCAACTAAATATAGTAAGTGTTTGATGCTATCAAAAATGTATGCCTTTTACCCATTAAACTGTCCAAATGTATTTGGTTTCACAGCATAAATCTATTGTACTGAAGTGATTGCATGGTATTTAACATAGTGCAGATAAAATATTAAAATAATTCTAAATCCAGAGGTGATGGCTAAATTGTTATTACATTTTTTTAAATCATCATCAAATTACTCTGAATCACTTGAATTTTTTAAAATTTTGTCCAATAGCAAATTTTTGTTGTCTAGTGAATTATTCCCCTATAGGTTTTAAGAACTTGCCATGCTTATTCTGTTTTAGTTTCTGTATAGTTGGGTGAATGTATTTAAGTAAGTTGTCTAATTATGTTGTACATCTTTCAACTTCTGCATCTTATCCTAAAGTATTTTTGTGTGTGTGTTTGTAAATACATACGAGTTTTACTCCAGCTTATATAGTTGACATATTGTACTTTCATAATGAGGTTATAGTTTTATTTTTTGTTCTTGATAGTCTTTGAAGTAATCCAGTTGTTTCGTACTTTAATTCAATAAATTGACTGTGTATATTTTAAAATTTTACTATTATTCTATAAGCATTCTTGATGCATTGCTTTATTAGAATAATGTGAAAGTTGCTATCCTTGGGGCCAGTGGTGGGATTGGCCAGCCCATGTCATTGCTTTTGAAGAACAACCCTATGATCACCCATTTATCCTTGTTTGATATTGCACACACTCCAGGTGTAACTGCAGATCTCGGCCACATCAACACCAGGGCCAAAGTCAGTGGTCATTTAGGCCCAGAACAGTTAAAGGTGAGATGATATAATATGTGTTTGTACTTATTGTAGAATACAGAGAAATATGGGTGCTTATATTTCTTTGATAGTGTTATGAAAATTATTACACACACCCACACATTGAGAAGATTACTTTTTCTTGATATATAAAAAATCAAAACATCAAACAACTGTTTGTTCCAACTTGTGAAATTTAAAACCATTTACATTAAAATTATGGCAGTTTCCACTTTAGTTCCATGGAAAAAGAGAAATTACTAGAAATGTCAGACATGTCTGTTTTAAAACTGTGAATATATTTCTTGTAACGTTAGGAGTCGCTGAATGAAGCTGATGTTGTTGTGATCCCTGCTGGAGTGCCAAGAAAACCTGGTATGACTAGAGATGACCTTTTTAATACCAATGCATCTATAGTTCGTGACCTGACTGATGCTTGTGCTCAAACTTGTCCAAAAGCTATGATCTGTATTATTGCAAATCCTGTAAGGAAATCAAATTTTTGATTTGTACATAACATTTATTAGTAATTACAGTTAAAATGGTTTTTTTATAAAGTTGTATAGACTGTGCCCTACTTGCTTATAATATTGTTATTTAATAAAAAAATGTAACAGTAAAAATAAACTTAAGTTACAAAATTTTTGTATATGTAATCATCTTGATATTTTGCTTTTACATTCTGATACATGATTCATATTTTGATTAAAAATCAGGTTACTGGATCAACAGATCTGGAGGCTTAAACTTTTTAAATGATATTAACTACTGTCATAATAAATGATGTTATATCAAGCAAAATATGAAGTGAGCTCAGTTAATACTTAAAAATCTAACACCTTTATTTAATACTTGGTGGCCTGACTAGTTTTTTTGTTGAATGTTTATTAATATTTAAAATAATTAATATTTGTTGTCTGCAGGTGAACTCAACAGTCCCAATTGCAAGCGAAGTTTTCAAACAACGGGGAGTCTATGATTCAAACAGAATTTTTGGTGTTACATCACTTGATGTAGTTAGAGCAAATACTTTTATTGCAGAAGCCAAGGTTTGTGTTTTGAAATATTCAAATGTTAGAAGCTGTTAGTCATTACTGTAGAAGCTGTATATACACAAGTTTCTCTTTAAAGGATGTAACAGATTAAGGTATAATTCAAATGCTCTTTTTAACAGAAAAAATTATTCATTAATAAATGTTAGGATTTTATAATTATTTTACTTTTTTTTTTTTAAGGGACTGGATCCAACCCAGGTTAATGTCCCAGTAATTGGAGGTCATTCTGGTGTGACTATTATTCCTGTAATATCTCAGGCAACTCCAGCAGTATCTTTTAAAGATGATGAACTGGATGCCATGACAAAAAGAATCCAGGAGGCAGGAACTGAGGTTGTAAAAGCAAAAGATGGAGCAGTAAGTTTTACTCAGTGGGAGTAGGTTATTACTTGTAAACGACATGTATTAAATATTGCACAAAATCGGTTCGAAAAGCACAAGTAGGAATCAGGATTGTGAAAATAGGACAGAATTGGTAAACAAAGTAATTTGAAATGCAGATGGTAGGAACCAGGACATTGAATAAGATCCATTAATACAAAGGGGTTGAAATGTACTTGAAGCTAAGTATGATTTCATTAATTTTTAATTCAGCAGGCAAAATAGAATAACCAATGTGCTACTTATGTTTTGTGGAAACAAATATTAAAGCTAAAACCTGTATGTCTTTCATTTTATAAGTCAAATTAATGAAGCTGCAGAATGTATATATTATATCCAGTATTTCATGTATTATGAACTTCTGGTATTTTTGTTTTATTGGTTCAAACACGCATTTCTGAAAAAATTGAATTTCTTATAAAATAACTAATTTTCATGTTTTTAGTAGTGTAGATTTTCTGATGTTAGATAATCAGTATACCTCATCATATTAAACATTGCTTATCTGTCTGTCGGTTAAAAAACAAAAATTGATTCCCAGTGATAGATTTGTGTATATGTCATTATCTAGTTTCAAGTAGTTTAAATTTAAAATACTTGTATTAAATTGTTGGCATAAAGAAATTTGCTGTTATATACTCTTCAAAACAAGAAACACAAAAGGGATATTTTTGTTATTTTAAAGAGAAATATATGTAATAACGTTACAAGCTCAGAGTGTGTGATATTACACGTGTTAAGGCACTGATTGTCAGACCAAAATGACAATAAAAGTTGTGCACTTTGAAAATGGAGGAAAACATCGGATTTTTCGCCAAAACTCATGCGTGTCCAATAAATTTGTTTGAGAGATCTGCATGTTCTGCAAGTGCAACATGCGCAAAATCTCTATAAAAGTGACGGGTTCTTGGTTTCCATAGCTCAGTGTTAAGCCACTGACACGCAATACAGTTACGCCAAGACTGACTAAAGCACAACGCAACAACGCCATTGGAAGCAGGCGAATCTCGATCAGATGTTGCCAGAGCTGTGAATGTCCACCCAAGCACCATCACAAGGCTATGGAATTGTCACCAACAACATGGATCAACCGTGACCGTCCACAATCTGGCAGCCCTTGTGTGACCACGCCCGCACAAGATCGCAACATCCAGTTACGTCGCCTTCGGGATAGGACCACCACTGCGACGTCTACTGCCTCAACCATACCAGGGCTGCGTAGGATTTCCGATCATACCGTACGCAACCGTCAACGAGATTCTTGGGCCCCATGTGCAACCCATCATGGTGAACGTCAACGACGTTGTAAAAACATGGCAACCCCCGTCCTCACACAGCCCGATTCACCACCGTCTTCTTCAGATATCACAACATCAACATTCTTCCCTGGCCCTCCAGATCACCAAACTTAAACCCCATCGAACATCTTTGGGACGAGTTGGACCGACGTCTGCGACGGCGACAACCTCAATCTCAGACTCTACCTCAGCTTGCAGCAGCTTTGCAGGCTGAGTGGACAGCCATTCCACAGGATGTGATTCGTCATCTCATCGCTTCCATGGGCAGGAGATGCCAAGCAGTTATTGATGCTCACGGGGGGCATACTCGTTATTGACGTTGAGTGATGTTGGACTTCGCCTTCGCAGACTTTTCACATTCAGCAGTGAATGTGCAAAGTTTCACACATGTCATACAACACTACCTGGAATAAACTTAACAATTTGTCTCATATTTTACCTTTTGCATTTCTTTTTTTGAAGAGTATAAATAACTACAATCCTAATTGTAAACAAAATAAAATTATACCAATATAAATATTGCAGAATAAACCTTTTTTTCTAGGGTTCAGCCACTTTGTCTATGGCTTATGCTGGTGCACGATTTACCAACTCGGTAAGGTTTATCATAATCATTGTACAAGACATGATTTATCAAAAACATGCAAAGGGAAAGCCTTATTTTGAACCAGAGGTGTTGCTAGTACGTGTAACCTTTGCCCCAATTATATTTGACAGTGCTCTGAATACCCCACTGGTTTCTTGAAAAGCCAGGATGAAAAAAAACTTGTACTGAAATGCTGAAAATTTACAAGTCTTTGGTCCCAAGCCCTAAATCTTTCAAATATCTAGCAGCACTTCTGTTGTATAAAATATACATTTCATAAGTACAACTCATTCGACCAAGGTCTGTGATTTTATTTCATAAAATGTGATGATAAAACCTTTATATTGTTACTAAGCTTTTTAAACTTTTACACATGGAGGATATCAAACAACTTTGGGTTTTTTATAAACACAGTTGAATAATCAAATAACTACACTGATTTTATATATTTTCATTATAATTTATTGAGGGTACTAATAAAGATTTTAGATTTTATAAAATATAAAACTTCGAGCAGACTATGGACACTACCTATCTCATTGAAATCTTTGCTCAAAAGAAGATGGAAGTCTTTTCAAAGATTAAAATGTGGGGAAAGCCACTCTTGGAACATTCTAAGCTGTTTATTGGTTATTTGCATACCATGTAATGAAATGTATATAAGGGACTTTTCAAAAAATGGAAAGAGTTGAACAGGCCACTGTTTATTTAGTACATATCTCACTAAAATAACAAGATATGAGGTTCTTATTTTATATTACAAACATCTCATTTTAAACAGTGGTGCATTCAGCATAACTCTTAACTCACTGAAATCTATATTTAGATTTATTTTATTTTTGTGAAACTTATTTTTTTACCCTATCATAAAGTGAAGTTGGTCAATTTGACTGACCTCCTAACTGCCAAAGAAAGAAAACAAACTGACAGAAATCTACCACTTTTTTTCTTTTCCAGAATAAATTCAAATTAAAACTACATTACTTTATTCGCAGTAGATTTAAGCTATTAACATTATCCATTTATTTATAATTATATTTTGCCTTTTTAAAATGTGCCTAACTGCAAACTGTGTCATTAGAAGTTATAAATCACTTGGCATTTGCAGCTTGCATTACACTATCAAATTATATTGCCCACATACTGTTTGTGTGTGTGTGCAAAACATTTTGGTTATTAATTTTATCTAATGTAATATTCCTTAACCTAGAAAGATCCATATTTTTCCAGTTTAGTTACTTTTATTATAATTAAAAATGGGAAACAAAATGCTTGCCTTGCCTTTTTTGGTTGATTGTTGGACATTTAAACTCAGTTTTTATACCAATGATAGTAATGTACTAAATAACTTATTGTTTAATTATATAATGCACCAAAGAACATAGACTAATAACATGCTTAATGTAGACTATTTTCCCTAACTTTTATAATTTTTCTGCTTTTCTAACTATGCAAAGAGAGCTGTTACAAATTCATCCAAGGTAGTCATTAAGTTTCTCAGAAGAATGTTACATGTACTTTGAGTGAAATTGACTGTGTTCAGAACACACATTGCAATATGTCATGTAACAGATGAATACCTTTCCTTTGTATTGGTTATACTACAGCACATAATTAAATGTAAAAAGAAAACAACATATCTGGAAAGAGAGGAAGTGACAGGTGAGTATGGTAGGAATGTTACGATTTTCTGTTGATAGTTTTGTAGGCTATAAAAATTATGGTTTGTCTGAGCAATGGATATTTACATTTAATTTTTACTCCCTTAATGGGTGGTGGTGGGGAAAAGTAAGACAAGATGCCTAAAACAATTGTGATACTAGGGGAAATTTAATATTTGAAAAATATTTTATTGTAGAATTAGGAACTTAAAACTTGTATACTATTAAAATTATTTGCCAAATTTTTTTGCTCTACCAAGTGGTATAACAAAGTAGTTTACTAAACTTTTGAATGTAAGAAACAAACTTTCATGTAGTAAAGGATGTCAGGAGAGAAAGGGTTAAAATAATGTTTCTGAAACACACACGCACCAATTTATTTTCAAACAACTTGAGTTTAGAGGGGTCTGTGTACATTTAATTGTTATACTTAAGTCAAAATAATAACTTTTCTATAACTGTAAGTTACTGAAAAACTTGTCGTCTGGTGTAACTGAGATAAGTTTACAAACTTCTAATACTGAAACCATGGGTTCAATTTACCATGGTCAACATAGCTGAACATGTCTTTGCTGGACAAGAAAATAGGGAGGAATGACATTGAAGTTAAACACTTTTTAAATGTTCTTTTGTTAATATCATGTTTACCTGAACTATATTATATATGCCAATATTAAATTATTAAAACAAGCAAATGAAATCCTGGTTTGTGTAGTATGTTACTGCTTTTATATTTGTTGCTAATACTGTTACTGGATTGACACATTTCAGGCTGACCCATTATAGTAAATTATGCACAACTACTATATATATATATATATTTGTCAGACTTGTTTTTAAGAAAGGTAAATGTTGCTCAAGTAAATATTTTATTTCTCAGCTAATTTTGAAATATTTCATTAAAACAGTTGCTTGAAGCAATGAAGGGAAAGGAAGGTGTAGTGGAGTGTACCTTTGTAAAATCATCTGAAACAGAAGCTGCTTACTTTGCTTCTCCAATTCTTCTTGGGGTGAGTTAATCTTTACCTTGACTTAACCCTTTTGTATTTCTAGATACACAAGAACTTTGTTTTGTCTCTTTCTCCCAATAAGTGTTAGTAATTATTGCTTTTTTATAGTGCCAATTACTAGTATTGGAAACCTTCATATAACAACCCCTATATTTACAACTTTGCTTTGAGTGTACTGTTATGTGGACCATTATTTATAAATCCTTTATTACATGGTATACTTTGCCTAAATAATACAGCCTCATCACCATCAGTACATGAAAATTAAAACACTATGCTATAACTCTGTTTTCAATTTAATCATATCATAGCAATCTTTGACTTTTTTTTTTTTTTATTCTGTTTGTGGTAAAATGTCCGCTCTGCAAGTTAGGGCTAAATGGCTAGTCATCGTCATGTATAGAAGGATTCTTTACTGATGCCAGTTACCTAAATTACAGATTTTATAAAAGGAAGTTTTTCTTAATATGGTCAAAGCTATGTTTTTTTCAATTTTCATAATGAAAATGATTTAATCAGCTGTGACATTTCTTTTAACATCATTCATATGGGCTGGAGACAGGTAAATTTGGACAATGTTTGGACTTTAAGCCTCTAAGAATTTTCCTACTACAATTTTGAAAAATATACAGAATTATTGCTAGATGTATGTGTGAAGTTCAATTCAACTACAATTATTTCAACCTACCATCGTTTTGTGTTTAATGTTTTTATTTTGAAATGTTTCCATATTGTATACACACAGATTTAATTCTGATTATGTGATTAAACTTTTCTTGCTGTAGCCAAATGGAATTGTCAAAAACCTGGGCATTGGAAAACTTTCACCCTATGAGACTGAACTTGTTAAGAAAGCCATGCCAGAGTTATTATCTAACATTAAGAAAGGAGAAAATTTTGTAAAAATGAGCTAGTTTAAAGTAGTAACTAGTTGCATTAGCCAGTCTTTGTTGAAACCTTTGTGTGTAGACTTAAATAGTTATAAAAGTGTTAAACCAGAAATAAAGGTGAAGTTTATCCAAGTAAAAACATTATACAAATAGAAAGTTTGAGTAATTTTATTAAATCAAGTGGTAAAAATCAAACTTACCCAATGAGCACACTTACGATCTAGGAGGTAACATATCAGGCACTACACATTACAAAAAAAGTGCTGTTGTCTCAGATTTAAATTTAGAACTTTACCCACATCTTGCCAGAACTGTACTAGTGAAGGATGTTTTAATTTAAACACTTATGCAAAGGCTGGTATTTTAGATAAGTTCTGTTTATTGCAAGGTTATTTAGTTCTAGAAGACAGACAGAAGCACTGTATACTAAAGAAAACTGATTTCACCGCAGTCTGCAATTAAGTAAAATACCATTAATCGTCACCCCTCAATCCTTCCTATGGTTTTAGCTTCGTTAAGAATGTTAGATGCTTCTAACCGGTTTATTTTTGCTTTAAAGTACTTTTTTTCTATATTATATATCATACATATCCAATGACATTTTACTAACACACAAGCAAAAATATTTTCTGTTAGAATATAACAGCTAAGGACTAAGTTAAGCAACATAATAAACAAGTTTAAAATAATCATCCTATAATGAATGGAGAAAAAAACATTTGCTATTAAGATGTCTAAAGTGTGCATGATTGCTTAGTAAGTGTTAATAACTTCATTCTTTGTACTTCACAAATACTATCTCTAAAGTTAACTTAGTCTAATAGTTTCACATGGGCTATTATTGTATTGAGACTTTAATAAGAAAATATTTGTACAAAAACATGCAGCATTTTTAACTTCATACTAAAGGTTAGTTTAATGCTTCTACTATATTAACATAATAGTTTTGTATAAACAGAACCTAAGAATAATGGCAGTATCTCATGAGAACTTAGAGATCACCTAATTAAAATGTGGATTAGAATGAAAAATATCCAAAACATTTGTGAAGTCTTGGTAAAACAAGGGGAGCACCCAATGGATGACACAGTCAACCTTTTTCCATATGAATTACATTGCTGCAAATATTGTTAACATGTTTTTTTCTAGAGGATATATCTTACACCTACACCTCGACTGGTAAAAACTGATTTACGATGTAGGAAATGTGTATTTTTCTTCAAACAAAGGAACTTTATTGAATTTGTGATATTTTGGATATACTTCAATATCTAAGGAAGTGATAGTTGACAAATTCTGTACCATTTGCAACTACATGAACTAGTAATAAAAATTAAGTTTTTAAGTACATAGTGCTACATCACAAGTATTGTGTACGTGTATGGTGTTTATAATGCAAACTGTTGACAAGTGACAAACCTTTACATACACATCCAAATTAATTCTTAAGCTGATATTGAAACAATTTAAGAAAACTGAGAAAGAAGAAAAAACAGCACAGTACTTATGTAAGAGCTGCACAAAAATTATCACCAGACAGATCTAAACCTCCATCTATTATACACTAACCATCTGTTCCTTTGCATATGAATTCAATATTTCCTTATTACATGTAAGGATGTACTTCAATTAACCAGCCCAAGAATTCTTGAAATGACAAAGAAAATTTGAATCTTCTAGCCTATTTCTGTGAAAGATTCTACACGTATCAGTGATAAAGATTGCGATAAAGAGAAAGACCTGACAAAGCTAAACCAACAAAAATGACTAGAGCTTTCTAAGATGAGTACCAGTCTTTCCCTGATGAGATATCTGACAGTTCTAAACTAAAAGGCTAGAATTACCTAGTTCATAGAATTAGTTTTCTCCAGTTGTATCCATCACAGCTTGTTGTGGACTAGAAAATAAGCTAGATTCATAGTTTTGAAAGCTCATATCTTAGTGTTTCTCTATGAGAGATCTGACAACCTCTAGTTTAACAGAAAGTATTCCATAATCCTGTCCAGAAAAAGTTACTCCAAAGCTAAACCAAACTGGCTAATTTCCTTACGTGGGAGGCTGCAAGTTAGTCCCCCTTTGCAGCTTCAACATGTCAGTAAATATCAAATTATTTATAATTCTTACAGAGAACAGGATGAGATTAACTCTTTAGATTTGTAGTGGGTCTATGGTTGTAGGTTAATGCTTTGATGAAATGTAAATGTTGAAGGTATACATTACTCATCACAATAATATACAGCTCCTGAGTTAATGTTACTAATACTTCATATTATACAAATACTCTACAACAGTGAATCTGATATTTATTTTCAAGAACAATTTGTAAATTTTGAGGGGAGGTGCTTTATTTGAAAACAAATATTTAATAATTTCATTTCTGTTAGAACACAGAACTGGAGAAAATTAGCAGTTGCACAGGTGTATTAACACATCTATGGTACAAAAAATATTGGTAAAAACTTGATGAAAAAAACCATTGTCTATTTTTCTTTACAATAACTGCTCATGTGGTTTAACAATATTCATTACATTGTTTTCTAGAAAGCTTTCTCATCTAAAAATAATTTCAGTGCTAAAAATACATACAACAATAAAACAAACCTAGATTTTTACAAGAAAATACTTAAGGTTGGAAATCCTTTTAAGATAAGTATAAAACTTTGACATGAGCACCAATATAACTTGAGGTAAAAATGAATAATGTCCAACTTATGAAATAAAAATTTGGAGGAGATTATACAAGTAAAAGATGGTGTCATGTTGTTACTTCCTAAATCCTTCATTTCTTTCTCCAAGGAAAATGTCATGCCATAATTAAATCAAAGTTTAAAACAATGATGTGAAATAAAAGGCATATGAAACACTTTGCAAATATTTCTTCAAAACCTTCTAGTTTCATTTTATCATTGTGACTTGTGTGTGTCAAATAACAAGTCTGAGGATTCACAATCTCTTTAAAAAGAACTTTTTACCTTCATTGTCTAATACTGCTGCTCCACTGCTATTAGATAAGTGGCCATAGCTGCAGGAGCAAAGGCACCTGACATTAACTCCAAGGAGTAGTTAAAAAAATTGCATTTAAATATAAACTGTAATTATAATAATTTGTTTGGATGGCTCAATTCAGAGGAGTGTCTTGTACTGAAAACATCATGGAAAGGTTTTTCTTTGAAAATTTGGCAAAATAGCTACTAAATTGAAATCCTAAGGTCATTCCCATTGATGGGGGGATGGAGGAAGTTCCAAGGGATGAGCAACAGCAGAGCTAAATAATTAAAAAACAAAAAACATTACACTACATCAGTCAGGATAGAGGTTTCTAAAATTATGGATTAACAAAATAATTAGTAGCATAATATTAAGTTACTAATATTGGCATTTAACCAATAAAGGCACTATGCTACAACAAGTGTATCTAAGGTAATACTGTATTTGAAGCATGTGAAGATTCTGTGGATAATCTAATACAATTTCCCATTTGTATCTCAGAACAGCTCGTATAGGTATTAACACTTTTACTGATAAAGAGAGAACAATGTTTCAACCTTCCTAGGTCATCTTCAAGTAAACTAACTAATAAGAAAAAAACATAGATTTAGGTAAATAGATACAAATCATGGCAGTGGTTTAGAATCAGTAGTTGCAATAGAGATGTACTGCACACACACACTCAATTTATTTTATAAGTATAGTTGAATTTATGACCTACTCTTAATTTTCATTTTATAAAATATACTTTTTAAGTTTAGTTTTTCTTACTAATTTAGAAAAAGGCCAATTATAGGTTTAAATACATCACTTACCTTGCAAAACTTTTAAAGGCTGCTGAGTGGGGGTTTATACAGAGTGGTATTTTGCCACTACCAGGAACCATCTCCATAATGAACGTGTGTAATTGTGCTGTAACATTGGAAGTTTAACACTTTTTAAAAGACATTCATTACAGTTTACACTACTCCTATTTACACTGTTTTATCATAGCAATACAATTAGCTCATAGTGTTTCTAAATTAAGTCAGGCAAATTGCACATTACAGTTACTGTAAGTTAAAGCAGCAAATATTTATTTGAGGGGCTCAAAATACAGACATGATTGTTCACCAGCTCAGCTTTTACAAATCACTTATATAAAAACAAACTGTACAGTTCTCTTCAAGCTTGTCAGTATTTTCCAAAAAACTATGCTGTACAGAAGGATAATATCAACTGTTTTATATACATGACTTTTTAAATAAAAACAAAACATTTAAAATGCAGAACAAAACTATTTGACTGACAGACAACATTACAAGATTGTATATTTCAGTAACTGTTCTACCATCATGAGTAAAAATATACATGGTAAGCAGGTGGTTTTGTAATTAAAAGGTTAACTTTTGTAATCTATGAGGGTGATACAATTATTGTATATAAGAAGTCAATATTTCTTTCCAAAACTGTGCATTATCACAAACTAATCCTTCATCTCTATTTAACTGATAATTATTTATTGTAGAGCACAATATTTGTATTAATTCTCAATATTCAATTCATTCTGAATAAATACATTTTTAGCAAAGTAAGGAATGCTGAATTTAAATCAGTTTGATATAGGGTTTAAGTTTGAACAGATGAACATAAAAGTAAGTAGAAGTAACTGTCCATTGTCAAAAACAAGTACACACTGTCTTTGTATTTTACATGTAAAAACTAAGTGTTTACATATCACCTTTCATCCAGATCAAAGCCAAAGAAAGTTTTTTATATTTAAGTTACCATAAAACAAAATAGCAAAACTAAAACTAATTTGCACAGTGGTTCATTAACATACCTTTTACTTGACTGACTGATTTGAGATCGTTTTCAGAGCAATCAAAAACATAAAGAGCAGATGGTTCAAAATCAGATACAAACACTCGCCCTGAACAAGTGGAATGACAACAATGACACATACAGGAGTGGTAGCGAAGGCGGCCTTCATCAAGGTATGGGTGAGAGAGAGCATCAACACAAGATATTCTGTTTTTCTAAAAAACAAAGTTACATTATTTGGTAAAACAAACATTCTGGTATATCATAATGCTCATTTTTCCCAAATTAGAATATCAATCCTGAGTAAATGACACTGAATATACTCAGCAATAAAAGAATTGCAGACAAAACTTGACATTTTGAAACAAAGAACTAGATGTAATAATGAGTAGTTATAACCAGATAGTAAAAGACTCCAAGCAGTTTCATAAATAGCAACAAAACATCTCTAAACAAGGTCACAGATATAAACTAACAAAAAAGTTTTTCTCATAATTAAAAAATGCAAACCCCTATAGCAACAGCAATGAATGCACAACTCCTAAAGCTTAAACAAAAGGAGGGAAAGGATCATATTTCACTATTTATATACTACATTAAGTCAAAGTCAACAACCAAACAGTGCTGTCAGGTTTTAGAATTACTTTGCAACTGAAAATAGGAAAATCAGTTTCTTTAATTAAAAAACAAAATGAAAAGGAAACCTCATAAGAAAGGACCAAAAGTTAAGAAAATAAACATTCTGGATTACAGAGAAAGAGTGATATCATAATACTGCACAAAATACTTAAGTAAAAGAGTTATTAGCAATGTTGAGGAGGTAATCTCCTCCTGTTTAGATGAGGAAGTGGCAATGCTAAAAACAATTAAACAAATGAAATACCTACAGGATTGAAGACCAACATCTGACACAGAAGATGCACAGCTTCGTGAGTAGCTTGTAAGGATAAGCTGTAAAGGTTAGAGAGAGAGGGAGGCTTCTGTGGTATTGTCATCATGTGAACACGAGCTCCTTCACAAGCATAATCCATATCCTCCACAGATGGTGTTCCTAGCAGACTTGTTATAAGATCCAACTGGATGAATGATTCAGATACTTTATACAGTCAGTCACACATACTACAAGCAATACAAGTAAAGTCATTCTTGGAAAATTAAAGAATTACAGAGATCTATGGTAAACAAAAAAGAGGAAGAATTAAAAACAAAATTCTTATTTAAATAGAAATGTTTTAAAGGGTTAATTCATTCTTTCCTTCACCTGCTGGATTGGTGTTTGGGCTTGAAATAATATCCTCCGACTCAACATCTCAGCAAAAATACATCCTACCGACCAAATATCAATCTTGGAGCCATAATGTCTGGCCCCCATTAGGAGTTCAGGGGCACGATAATACTGTGTCACAACTTCTTGAGTCATGTGCCTATTTTTATCTAGTTCCTCCACTCGTGCCAAGCCAAAATCACAAATCTGCAGAAAATATAGAAAAAAAAAAAAGTCTAATTTATCAAATGTTTTATTAAATAAGTTATATACCATATAAATAGAAAGATAGACACACACACAGGGAATTGATAATTTGGTTATGCATGTTTATGAGGTTTATTTTTCAGAAATATTCTGAATGTTCAAGATTATGTATCATTCCTGACATATTTATTCAGTTTCTCACACTCAACTGAATAACCACTGAATTGTATTTAATAACCTTCAGATGACTGTGCTTATCCATGAGAAAGAAAGAATAAATGATCAGTTAAAAATCAAACTTTAAAATATGCAAAAATATTAAATCAGAAAAAAACAAAGTATCCTGCTTCTGATTTTCATTGACAATTAACGTAAAAAAAAAATAGAGCTGCTGTTGATCAATAACTGACAGAACATTAAGAACACCTACTGTCGATAATAAAAAAAAGATGCACGATGCACCTTAAGGACAGGATGATAAAAATAACTATCACTACTCACAATCAGTGACCAAAGGAACACAAATACATTTAAGAACATGGATGATGCTGATCAGCAAGAACAATTTCTACCAATTAGTGACAAAGAACTTACCTTTAGAGCACAATTGCTATTAACCAACAAGTTTCCAGGTTTTATGTCTCTATGTATTATCTGAGCAGAATGGAGATATTTCAGCCCTGCAGAAAAACAATAACTAAAAAATACTCTTTAATTATGGGTTATAGCAATAATATGTAGGTCTAACAACACCAACTGTGGTAAGAATAAAATAATAAGCATTAAATATATGAACTAAGATAAAATTATAATTAAAAAGTGTACAAACTAATTTCAGTCATCGACTGTCATTTGCTTGGAATAAAATAAAGATGTTTGTTATTAAGCACAAAGGGCTATCTCTGCTCTTTCCACCCCAAGGGACATCTAAGATATTAGGCTTAACGAAATTAATGTATGCATTAGTCTAAGCCGAAGCTGCAAATAAAGTGAATATTAAACTACTTCCTGATGTTAGACTTACCTAACAAAATATTTGTAATAGTAATTTTCTGTTGTACTTTATAATTTAGAAAATGTCTTAATTTCATGCTTGGGAATGTTTTTTCCCCCCAATGTTTAAAGCACAAAAGATAACAAAGAAAATTAAATTTTCAAGATTCTTGGATCTAAAAATATTTTCAATTACCAGGAAGTTTCAAATTTTGTTGTTATATTAAGCCTTTAAGTTTACTTAGCTAATTCATAAACATAAGTACCATTATTCAACAATAAATAACAAGTTGGTAAACAAGATAGTCAGACATAAATCAAAAACCTATATTATGGGGCCTTTACAGACACCAGTTCATTTGTAAAGTATACAGTGAAAATAATCAAGTTTTAAGCGATGATTAGAGCAACAAGTTTACATTAAAACAAACAAATTGAAACTTCACTTTTTTTTTTTTTTAATCAAGTATCAACCTATAGTTAACTTTGTGAACAATACAATGAAAATATTCTATATATTGTTCCTGAAAATAAGACGAGAAGCCAAACATTTAATAGATTTAAATTGCTTCTGTATTATCATTTCTAAAATTATAAGCACAACGTTTATCTCCGACAGCTCATATACATAAATAATTTGTCTAAATTCTTAAAAGAGTATAAGGTAATTAACAGAGTGAAATGCTTTTTAACATAAGTTCAAACCACCTAGGAGATCAATAAGGTAAAGGTCTCATACTTTCATGTAAAACCTATTTCTTAACAAGTAGCAGCAGCAGGTTTGGTCAAAAAACAAGTGAAATTTTCTGTATTTGATTACTTAATTAGGTTTAAGTATAAAATAATAAGACTGGAGAAACATTAAGTGACTAAACTTATCATGAGAAATAAAACAGAAAATACATCATGTGTGCTTGCACAGAAAGAATTGCAACTGGCTACAGAGTTTTCTCTCCCTCAGAAGTAATTTCTGTAGAACTAAGACACCAATCTTAAAGAATGCCTTTACTCAACAAATCTGGCAGAACTGGTTTGCTCAAGAAAGCATGTCTGTATTAAACCTATACACTACTCACTTTATTCAGTCAACAGTGTCACTGGTTCTTATTTTGGGTTATGTCAGAGTTAGAAGATTTTCTGAAGTTTAGATGTGTGTTTGTAAAAAATGGGCCCAGAATTTATTAATTGTGACTTGTGAATGTTACAGTCAATATTCTTAAGAATGTAGTATTAAAACAGTTCTCAGTGTAGGGTAAAGGAGTAAAATTATACTTGTAAACACATACACAAACTATACACATTAACAATTTTAAAAATAAACATGCTCTTGATAAACAAATGTTTAACTCATAGAGGTAGTCTTTCAATATAGTTTACAGTTACCAACTTTTTCTAGAATAGAATTACAATATTTTTTTTAATAATACATTTCTCTGCTTTATTTCATTTATCGATTGATTATAGTTTGGTAAAACATTTAAAACAACAGACATGTCTGTTCATCTATGTAAATGCAAAGCCAGCCATTACCATTTGTATATTTATCTAGCCTTCTTTTAAAACCCCATTAAATTTACTGCTTCCACAACTTTTGAAGGCAACTCATTCCAAAGGCCATTACCTTGCTAGATAGATAAAAAAAAAAAAACTCAGCAGAAAGGACCACTACACTGCCAGAAGTTTCATTTGTACCCCTAGCCCTACTATTCTTGACACTAATTATGAAAAAATGTATTGAAATAATCAGTTTCCTTAACAATTACATCTCAATTAGATCCCCTACAACTTTTCTTTGCTCAAGAGAAAACAGTATTAGAGATCTTATCCTGTCCTTGTATGAAGATTTTTCTGCTTCAAGTATGATCCTAACAGCTCTTTTGAACCCTTTCCAACAATTCAATTTCCTTCATAAAATAAAGAACCCAGAATTGAAAACAAATTACAAATGCAGTCTAAACAAAGTCCTGTACAATAAAATTATAACCTCTTTCAAATTGTATTCAGTATTCCTGTAGACACAACACAATATCAATACAAACAATGAGGTGTCATGCAGCCAAAACAACCTGCTGCATGTTATTAACAGGAGTGATAGATAGCTTATAATTTAACCTTCTGTATCTTGGACTGTGATAGTACAAACTATCACATTATCAGTGAATAACCTCTGCTGGAATCTTACTTCACACACAAAATTTCAAACTAATCAATTATGAAACACCTTAAATATAACTTTTTTCTCTCCCTCTCTTCACACCAAAAATCCACATTTTCACTACAACTTCACCCAAGTGAAGAAGTGGGCTGTTTTTACACCCTTCAGTCTTCACTATTCTGTGTGAACTTTTAGCATGCTACTAAACTGTTACATTTTGGTTGAATAGGGTACATATAAACATTTTTCATGTTAACAAATTCTTCTCTGTTGAATAAAAACAACTTACCTCTGAGTATTTGATATAAAAAAATCTTAACATGGTCTGAAGTAAGGGGTTGTGGTGATACAATAATCTTGTGGAGGTCACTCTGCATTAGATCAGTTATTACATAACTAAGAAAAAACAAGTCAAGGTTCAAAACACAGTTAACACATGTAAAAAGTTATCCAAAATTAATATTAAAATATAAAATTTTAATATATTGTAAAATATTCAAAAAATAGCAATTAAGAATAACTAATGAGCTAGGAGTAGGATTGTGGAATGTACTATTGGTGAAATAAAAACTAGGATTAAATAAACTAATTATGTGTATAATCTAAATGAGGAAACTAAGTGTTAGTACTAAAGTTAAAAAACACTGGAAATTAAAAGAAAACATTCTTTAAATATTCAGAGTTTGTCATTATCAAATTCAAAATTCAAGAAAAATCAGTTCTTTTAGAAATGAGCATAATGTATTTCTGTGCAGAAGCAGTATCTGTTGTCTGCTAGGGTAAAGTCCTTAGTCTAGAAAGCAAAATGGTCCATACTTTTATCTCTCACCAACTTTCTTTATTACAGATATAAAATTTTGTTTCACTACAAATACCCTTTTAAAAACAATTTTCTGTGGGGAAAAAAAATCTACCCAACACTTCAAAATTATAATATAGTAAATAATGAATTAACTTGAAATATTTTGTTGGAAATATACTTCTTTAATAGATTTATTCATGTATTTTAATGAAGTTTTCTGTTATTTTTTTTAAAAGAACAATGTGTCCTCTTGAACATGAATCTGGTTTTACACCACCTTACTTCCAAATTCACTTCCCCTATATTACAGCAGTTTCTGAGGAGAAGGAATGCATTATATAATTAGAAGACATATCGCAGTTATAAATACGCCACTGAAATATCTAAGTTATCTAGTACCACAAAAAATGGTTTGGGAAAAAAATGTATCCTCAGATAAAGTAGCTATATACAGCTGGCTATTGGACACGAAAAAAATAGGAACGAAACAAGACCGAGATGGAAGTGGGCTTGATTTGGCTAACAACTACGTACCAGACTGTGTTGTTTCAACTTTGAAGGGACAATAAAATCCCTACATCACTGACTTCCCCACTTTTTTTCTCCCCATTGAGTTTTGTCTTTGAATAGAATTTCAGCTTTCATAATTATAAATTTTCCTAAAGTTAATTTTAGAATATTGATTTTAACTATTTTATAATATAGTAGCATTTTATTATTAGAGATTCTTGTTCTGTTTTGTTTACTTGAGAGGAATCAAGTGATATATACTCTTTCATTCCCACCTTGTCCAATTCCTTTTTCAAATTTGGTAACCATTCTTGCACAGCTTTTTATTATTATTTATTTAGTGATAAATGTTTTTTTTAATTACTAGTTCACTTAATTCTTTTTTGTTGACTATTGTATTGTATTAAATACAGCTTTCATGCCATACCTACATAGAGTGCACTAGCATATTCTCCAAAACTATTTGCAACTTATTATAATTTTATTAAAAAATAAAAGGTATATGGTCAGTACTCAGGTCTCACAAAACCTTGTTTCTGTTTTAGCACAAACTAGGCAGCAGCCCATATTCGCTATGTCCAGCACATGAGATCTAACTTTGGATTTTAGTTTTGCAAGTTTGCAAATTTACTGTTAACATACTGTTGCAATTCCTAAGTGCCATTAAATATATTAAGTTGAGAAAATCTGCTTGTTATACAAAATCTCGTTATGAGTCAACAGTGAAATTCTCTCTCTCTCTCTCTCTCACACACACACACACACACACACACACACACAGTTATTGCAAAAGTGTACGTAAATTTTTAAACTAGGTTACGAGGTTTCAATTGCATTGTATGCAAGTAGGAATACACAAAATATAACTGCATGTATGAATACTTTATATAGCTATTATGCAGAAATGTATACCCATACACTCAAACACATGAATATCAAAACGTTTACGTCACAAGGCTTTAACATATCTAATAGTTTCTCACTTTACATAAGGCTTATCATCAGAAGGTTGGAGATACATGGCCCCCCTTTACATACTGGAAAGTATTTATTTCAAGAATTACATTACTGATGTTTCAACATGATATAATCATCTAAACAAACACATTAATGTTATACATTACTTTCACGTAAATATTGAAAAAATAATATTTGAAGGCTATTAGTCTGCTTATAAGAGATGTATGACCTATTAAAAGTTGTTTCTAAAAACATAAGCTAATCTTAAAAAACAGGAACTTTTAACCTAAATGGCGCTCCCCCTCCTCTCTTTTGCTTATGGGTTAAATGGCCAAATTAGTAGTTTTATAGTAAAATGTTCAGCACCTAAACCCTAATAGTTATAGCCCTTAAAGTTACAAAGTGTTCGAAAACGTATATACAAAAATTAAAAGCTCGATAATTGTTTTTTTGATATGACAAAAATTGGATATAAATAGTAAGCTTGTAAATTTTGTCTTGGTCTCGTTTCTTTGAAGAACGAAATGTTATTCGAAATTATCTACACATGCTACAAAAGTTACGATAGTGAGGTGGTGCTCCATCCTGTCGGAAGATAACTGTTTTTAAAATTCGCACAAAGCTACGCGAGAGCTATCTGTGCTAGCCATCCCTAATTTAGCAGTATAAGACTAGAGGGAAAGCAACTCTTCATCACCACCCACCACCAATTCTTGGGCTACTCTTACCAACGAATAGGGGGATTTGACCATAACATTATAACGTCTCCACAGTTGAATGGGCGAGCACGATACGAACCCACGACCCTCAGTCCACTTCACTTTACTCGAATTAATAACGTTTTAAAATCAAACTTTTTCAGGGTTTTCGATTGGTAGAGGAAGACTTATCAAATGGCATGCTCGTTCACTCGATTTAACCCCCTTCAGATTTTAATCTCTGGAACTTTTTAAAACAAAAGTCTACTATAACAAACCAAAAGACCTTGAAGAACTGAAACAGATGTTTTAATGGTATCTTATTCATCCCTACTACTGTATCGGAAAATGTTTTCTAAAAATTTGAGCGCTGAATTAGAATAATTATAGCGAAAGATGAAAAATTGGCATTTTATGGTGCAAAGCAACTAGGCTATCTGCACGAAAGCTGGAGGACATTCAATAAAAAACGCAAAGGAAATTTTTAGGAATAACAACCAGCAACATCTGTAAAAATAAAAACACTTAGTGTGAACTGTACTTCTAATGTTGTGGCTTTGGAGAAGTTCCTTAAATAAAACAAAAAAATGTAAAGTTAATTAATTATAAATATTGAATAACTATTAAAAATTTTTTTACCCCCGAACAAGTCCGTACCTCAAGATAAAATGAAGTATTAGCCAAAATAAATATATAGAACTATAAAAAAGCCAAAAAAATATATACCAAATTTCAATACCCCTGAAGGTCACTTTAAGCTGAATCCTCTCTCAACGTCATATGGGCCTTAGCACTTCCGTTATCAAATAGCGTTGTGCTTCTTTCGCAAACAAAAGTTGGACTGAAGAAGAAACGTGAAAATGTTGAAACTTGTATCCATTTAAATTTAGGATTGTGTCTTTACAGTGGATTTAAACTTTATTTGATCTTAACAGAAATCGCAATTAAGAAAACTAAAAGCTCTTGTCAAATAAATATTTACTAATTAACACCAGTATGTGGACGATTAAGCAAACAAAACCCGTGCTAGACTGAATAAACAATTAATCGTACAAGTCCGATGAAGGGTGTGAAAATAAGGCCCTTGTGTTGTAAAATATACACGTGCGTATATATCAGTTATCAGGAAAGTAAGATTTCATATCAAATTGATTATCTGTGTTCAGAAAACAGTTAAGTGATTTTATACACGTTTGAATATAGTATATTTTAGTTATCTTACGGCAACAATAACAATGCGATTACAACTACAGGGTGGCCCGTAAGTCCCTACCCATGGATATATGTTATTGTTATATTCAATTACGCATTATCTTAATGACACTTTTGCAGACAAATGGATAGGTTGTGGTTCTGTAACATCCACCAGCACCCATGAAATAACCCCCAAGAAGTCCGGACTTGACAACATGCGAAAACTCTCTTTGGGAATACAAAAGGGCATTCTGTATAAACAACGTATAATGTTGAGTTGAAGGCAGCTGTTACCGTGGCATTTGGAAAAATAACCCCTGCTATGTTGAGGAAAATGTCTCACAGAACATGGCGTTGCATAATATTACACAACGAGAATGAGGGACAGCACACAGATACACTGGATACATAAGATATATGGATGGGTAGGGACTTACAGCCCACCCTATAGAACAAACGGCTACCTCAAGTATACATATCTGAAACACTACAGTCAATTTCAAACTTTCTTGGTGTATTGGCGTAAAATGGGAGGTCGCATTTTGAAGTAAGTGTGTTGTGATAACAAGTTTAATTAAATACAGCTCCACCTGAAATTGTACAGTGAATGAAAGTATATAAATAAATACTTTTATTCGGCATATTGGGTATTAATATGCTGACATAAAACCGATCATGTCGGACGTACAGTAAAACTTTAATCACATATTAATCAAATGTAATACGTAATGTGGGAACGGAAAACTTAGAAAGATTAAAACTTAATTGCAGGATAAAACAGAAACGTAATAAAGAACTCTAACAAACAAGTTTAAAGCTGTCTTTTAAATGAATTATCAATAGCAAGATATATTATTCAATGAATATTCTTAGTAGTAACACACACACACAAACTATAATGAAAATTATGTTTAGACAACAAGACATTAGAAGTACTTGATTTTCAAATATAAAAATATTTAGAAATTCACATAAAAGTATTCATAATATGAAGAGAACCCATACATCACCTCTTATTTCAAATCTTTGAGACAATTTATCTTCTCACATTATTACGGCTATGTGAAAAGGTCGTATCTGTCGCTCTATTAGGATGTTATACAGATAAGAGTACAAAAGGTTTTGTTTGCTTGTTTTTTTTTAATTTCCCACAAAGCTACTCGAGGGCTATCTGTGCTAGCCGTCCCTAATTTAGCAGTGTAAGACTAGAGGGAAGGCAGTTAGTCATCACCACCCACCGCCAACTCTTGGGCTACTCTTCTTACCAACGAATAGTGGGATTAACCGTCACATTATAACGCCCCTACGGCTGAAAGGGCGAGCACGTTTGGCGCGTCGGGGATTCGAACCCGCGACCCTCAGATTACGAGTCGCACGCCTTAACACGCTTGGACATGCCGGGCCAGTACAAAAGGGCTAGCTGTTGTTCAATGATTATGCTTACACAGGGTTTAGTACGGATATTAATACAAACACTGCATGTTTGATCTAAAAAACCAAATCCTTACGCTAAAAGCTGTAATAAACTTTCTGTAAAAGGTAATAAAATAAATACTTCGAGTTATATCTTTACTTACGCCCAAAGCGAGGAGAAACAAATTCTGAATGTCCCAAGTTGTCTTTCAGGCTTCAGTTGTTTGAAGCTTGAAAAAAACCATTAAACTAAAATTTGATTCGAATAATTGTGAAAAGAAAAATATTTCCTTCCAATAGAAACAATCTTGTATACAACGGAAAATTCCAAAAACTACAACGAATTTGAACAATCTGATCATCACTAAATAACGAAATAACGGTGACATGTTGCCTACGAACGAACACGAGTGTTTTCTTATAGCAAAGCCACATTGGGCTATCTGCTGAGCCCACCAAGGAGAATCGAACTCCTGATTTTGGGTTTGTAAATCTGTAGACTTACCGCTGTACTAGCGGAGGGCCAGAAGTATGAAACGTTGCTTCCGCAATTACAAACACAGACAAATGTGTTTTTTTTAAAGCAAGTATAGATACTTCATGCCAGGAAAATCGCACACGAATAAACTACGATGTATATTTAGAGGACGTGAAACTTATTTGTATGATCGTAAATACAAGAGCATTTAGTCTTACGATTCTTTAAAGCTAGTGTGACTTTTGTATGCTAAACATTCAACGCCACATTTAGATACTTCACCAATGCCAGGTTCGAGAAGGATAAAGAAATGATCTTTTTTTTTTTTAATATTTCGTTTCAACATTATTTGAAATTTGTAATTTTTTTTTTTACTTCTCTCCGTCTCGGTTTTCTTATACCAAAGCCACATCGGGCTATCTGCTGAGTCCACCGAGGGGAATCGAACCCTTGATTTTATCATTGTAAATACCTAGACTTACCGCTGTATCAGCGGTGGGCACATCTTTTATTCACGGCGATATATAACTCGCATGACAGTGAACTAGAGGAGGAATATTACAGATACGAGAGACGATTTGGTCCTTTACGTCTGTCATTTAACACTAACCCTTGCAAAAAGGGAAATTTAAAACCACCCATTATCTTTCACAAAATCATGAATTCTGCAAGTAATAAATCTCCACTTCTGTTGATGGTTGGTTCCATTAGTAAATCAAATCACCCTGTTACAGAAATGAAAATGTCTGAGCTGAAGCCTAGCCTAGTTTTAAGTTTGTCTTCTCGGCCTCTTGCCTTCTTAACACAGAACTAGTAAATTAGTCATTTATCCTATCCATCCCCTGGATAAACTTGTAGATTTTAATAAAATTGCCTTTTACCCTTAAATTATCCGAAGATAATCCCTTCATCCACGAAATACAGTGGCAGCCCATCCTTCAAACCCCTTACAAAAAGTCAGTATTATTTCGTAAAGAAACCAAGTATTCCAAGTCAGGCCTAATAGTCGATTTGTATAGAGAACAGATTCTCTTTTGACTTAACATTAATGTCTATAAGCATATCCTAACATTATGCTAGCTGTAGTACTAGCGACAGAGCACTACTTTAATGGCTTAGGTAAATTCTCCGCTATTATGCAAAAATCTAATGTATCATGCTGTTGAAGGTTCTCACCTATATTAAAAGGTGTGATTCACATTATGATAACTAATACATTATCTTGCACTTACTGTAATCAAAGGTCATTTCCTAAATATCTGTCCAACTTACCAACTGATACCAGACATTCTCTGTTAATACATCAAAATTCTCGATACGGCTAGAAGTACCTAACAGTTTAATTTCAATGATGTTGAAGATTAAGAAAAGAGATTCAAGAAGTGACACCTGAGGTGCTCCATTATTAAGACGTTCGCTGTGCTACATTGATATTTTACAACACTGACTTGGAAATAGAAGCAGTCCTTCAATGCTAATAAAGAAACATTTTTTTTTTTAAATCGCTTTACGTTATTGACAAATGGTCCCAACCAAATTGTGCTTTATCTACTATTCGCGATAAAATTACTAAAACCTTTGAATTATTAAACGTTCCCAGCTATTTTTTTCTGAATTGCTTTCCTAGACAATAAATGTTAATAAAAGGTGATAAAACTTTTTTTTTACAGACAATATGACATTAAATAAATGTAACAGTAAGTCATACTATATATATATATATAGACACACGCATATTATATACATACAAACGTATTTAACAAAGCTGTGTCGAGCACTTTTGTATGTACATAATCGGACATGACGCCTATCCTGCTGATTACTGAAGGATACATTTCTTGAAAGAAGTCTATGTGAGGCGGCCGTAAAATGTCAAGAGCTGACAGGACCTAAAAGGAAAATAAATGATTGATCAAGACAACATAGAACCAAAAACTAAGATTACATACTCTGACTTTCAGTTCTAACAGTTCTCTAATTCATACTGTCTAGAAGGTGATTATCGACTCGTGCACATAAGGCAGAAGAATAAGAAATTAAAAAATAAAACGCATTTAACTTGTATATATTATTATTAACTATTCATATGAATGGCCGGCTTTCGCTTACTTGAAGAGTGACTGTGATTATGATAAGTCGGATACAGTAATTTGACTGTATGCTGTTCAGTATGGACGGGAGTGCCGTACTTCTCACATGCCTGTCATGCTAAGTTGTATCATAATTGTTTTTACTTTTCTTTCGAACCCTATTAAAGATGTCTTCAAAGAATTGAATTTTTTTTTTTTTTTTTATGAGTTCAAATTGGGTAACAAAATACAGTCAAGGCGCTAAAAATATCAATCATTTCATACGAAACGAACTAGTATTATATATACAATAATTTATCGTTATTATAATTATTAAGAGCAGAATATGCCCTCGGGTTACAGGGACAGCAAAACTATATATACTGTAACCTCATCCATACATTTAGAACAGACTAATTTCAAAAGAAAAACTATTGAACTCCCATTTTACATTTTAGTAAAAGCTATAATAATCTAGATAACATTTATAACCCGAGTGCTCTTGAGAGGGACATTTCATTCGAAGTTTCTTCCATTAGAAGAAAGTCTAACTTTAGAAAGTGTTTGGATTATAGGGTTTTTATCACTTTATATCGATTTATTAAGCTTACATGTTTTACTGACATGAATAATCTAAATGAAATATGTATAAGAACGAAATGTTATATAGTCGCCAAACTGTTACGCAAAACAGTGGGTACCTAAAGAGGGGAAAAAGTAGAAATTACCTGTGATAAATAATGGTATATACCAACGAAAGTGACTATACTTTACGTATATTACCTCAAGTTCATCAACGTATTTCGAACAATTACGGATTTACTAATATATTTTTAATATCAATGTGTGTTTTAGTTAAATATGTATAATTTAGAAATACTTGTAGCTCGTACTATTAAACGTGTATAACGAAATTTTCGCCTATTCACTAAATTTGTAGATTCTCGAGCATAAGAATCAATATATGTATATAAATACCAGTTTTGCTGTCTTATATAAAATTTCTAGAAAATATTCTGAAGCTTATAAAAAAGGTAACCAACGCAAGGCAGGGAGTTCTATATTGTAGGTTTACTACAGTTAGTGTACTACACACATCGGAAGCTATAAACTTATTGACGCTTATTAGCCGCGAAACTAGATACTTATAAAAATGTGCAAAGATTTCAACATTACAAGTCGTTTAACTTCAGTAAATTAACTTCGGACTTAATATTTCTAAGAGGATATTAAGTATCTTCCTCAGAAAAAAGCTTCTACACAGCGTGAGACCAGCAAAGAAAAGAGCAGGGGTTCCCAACCGGTGGGTCGCGACCACCTGGGGGGTCGCGAAGCCTTGTTAGAAGTAGCTTAGGATAACATTAATTTTATTTCAATTACATTTTCATGTCGCGAGTGCCAAAAGGTTGGTACCCCTAGAATAGAGCTAAGCATTAAGTAAACTGTACCGATATCAATTTTAAACTGAATTTGCTCACCGTGAACTGTCGATAAAATATTCGGTTCCAGACCATATAGAAGACTTAATATTGTCATAAAATATTTTTATATAAATCATTACTTGCAATAACCTTATTCTAAATTATACTATTGTTTGTATACCAAAACATTTGTGTTAAGAAATAATTGTATGTACCAATGATCTGAAAAAGGGGTTGGGTTAGTTTCTTGTATTTATCTGAACATTTGTATACACATCCTACTACATATTTTAGTCATTAAAGCCTTTTTACAAAAGACAGACATGATGATGCACTTTCTGTATAAATTTTCGACATTACTTATGGGATGACCTGAAACTCAAATTGAAAAAGTCCTGGAAAGTTGCACGAATGCAATTCAACAGTTTAAAAACTGTATGTTAAAACTAGTTTCACATTTATGTTATTCCTATTTAACTTACTAACAATAACAGATTAGATGGAAAAAATTAAAAAAATAGATTTTTAATATAACAAGTTTCCCAGAAACCTACGTACAATATACGAATAGGAATAATAAAAAAAAAGAAACGAATGTCACTACCCAAAAATGACAACTTACATTTAACTTTTCGAAATTACTAATTTTAGAAGTCGAACATTGAAAGATGAAAATAACGATGATCAGACTCAGATTTAAAATATACATGATAGTGTTTGTTCAGTATCGTAATGTTGGTAAGGGATTATATTATACTTCCATGATTTTGCACATTCTGTCAGGTCACTAGCTATTTCGTATTTGCAAGTCACGATTTTGTTTCAAACACACACAGATGCAATGGTTTTACGACTATGGCCATGTCCGACACGTAGTACGTCAATTTTTTGTCACTGGAGGCTACTATAAATTTGGACAACCCACGACTCATTGCTTTTCATATCAAAACAAAATATACTACGTTATTTTTTGATGTTCTAGCATTGCTAATAAACGCTGAAACACCACCACCAATAATAGTGATGACAGACAGGCACCGACTTAGGTAAGGGGTACGTTCAGGAAACATTTACAAGGCGGAAAGGCTTACAAGAAATATATGCTGATTAATGGTTTTTATATGCCAACCTTCGTTACATAGCGTAATGCTTAATTAGACTATGGATATAATAAAAAAATGTCCAGAAAAAAGTTTAAGAACTGAATATTAATTCACTTGAAGCAAATTTGGTACCACAAAAACTACCACTAGATGTCAACGTCATCTGTTTACATACAACTGAAACCACGCCTGTGTGTTCTTACTACAATAACCACAATGAAATGCCAGCGGGATTTGTTATAAATATAACTAAAAAATGAAAATTTTAATTTCGCTAACTGGCGCTAAAAAAGTGAAAATTATTTACACAATTGTACATGATAATTAAAATTACTTTACATGCCTTAAAACTAATACCATCCAAGCTTGCAGGAAGGGGCATTTTTAATTATGGTGAGGGGAGACTTAGTTAGATGAGGAAGATGGAAAAGGTGATGTTTCAAATAAAACGAAAGCTTTAGGGTTAGAGTCAACGTTGGGAGGTTTCTCAGAGCAATATACAAGTAATGGTTTTAAGCTGTTGTCACCAGCTACGCTGGCCCAAAGTAAAAAGAGTCAGTTTATCTATTGCTGCTTTAAGTCCTAGTGCTGTTTTTCTTCGAGTGAAATACACGTGTGATCAGGCATTCTTTTTCCGAACAATCCAGTCTCATCTACATTAAACACTTGTTGTACTTTACGACCATTTTCACAGATGTTTTGTTTTAACAGATCCTGAAACAATTTGACAGCGTTAACATCGCCACTAGCAGTTAACTTTAACAACGATGCTTAAAACGGTTAAATCAGTTACTAGCAGATGAAAATGTTTTCATAACATTTGCATACTTCTTCATGTATTCATAAAGATTTTGTTTGAATCGTCAGAAGGCTTAATGGTACACGCCTGTGAATCAGGTCTTTATCTACAAGATAAGCAGTTTTTCCATCTCATGAATGGTACCAGCCCACTGCTTTCTTACTATTGTAAACTTCAAGGGTACAGATCCTTTTATATATTCCTTAATCTGTCCAGTATTTTCCACTATCGTGTTCATTGTAGACAAAGAGATCCAAGTTCACGTGCAATAGACGATAAGCTTTGTTTATCTTCACCCTCATATTTCTCTAACATCTATTTTAGTGCGTTTACAAGCGGGTTCCCCATTTTTAGCAGTAGTGTGCCATTCGCCAGTTACGATTAGGGCATAAAAATCACTATCGCAAAAAACAAAGAAATTACTACGAGCGATGCACAAGATGTGTTCAGCGCGAAAGTGTCACTAGATATGAGACGCACGAGCAGGCACATGGTAGCATCCTTAAAAGCAGCCGATTAGTTTACAGAAATTACTACGTGGCAACAGCTGTAGTGCATTGATAAGATGACTTTTCGCAAATGAACAATTTATCAGTAGGTTTATGATGATTCTTTATGTAAGTGTAAGTTTACGCAAGTCGGGAACCATCTGTAATAACTTTAACACGTTATTGTTTCACCCCTAACTTGGAGGTTTGATAGAACACTGTACAGGAACAATGGTTACCCAATTAAAACTTACCTCTTATCAGACTCTATGGCAGTACCTGAATGCTCTGGACTGAATGTTCGGGTATAGCAACTTAAAGCTACGAATTTAAAGTGGTGAAAAGTCCTAGTAAAATTGTTTAATCAAAAGGTGCTTGTCAAAGGAGTCTCGAGTTCATAGCGGGTTCAATCTATTGCAGAAAATCAAAATATTACTACACTAAAGCGTTACAGGAAGTGGTGTTTTAATTGTGGTGAGGACTAAGTTATTAGATGTAAAAGAAGGAAAAGGTGATGCTTCAGATAAAGCGAAAGCGACTAGAAACTTACCTTCATTGAGAGTCGAGCTATTAATATTTTGCCAGAAAAACAAAATATTAATACATTAAAAAGTTTGTAGAAGAAACATCCCAGGATTTGAAAGCTAAACATTATGACATATTGAACTTCACAACCAAGATTGTTTTTCTTCTCTTAAAATACGGCAGCCAAGAAAACTTATTCCAAATAAGACCTTTCTACAAGCAACAAAATAAACCAAAGAAAATTTCCATAAAAGGAATTTATTTTGTCCTACGTTTCGTTACATTTTTTTAAAAATACAAATGACAAATATTAGCTAGTTAGTACATAAACCTAAAATTTCAGAAAAATGCAAATCGTTGCATTCTGATATTTCCTTATTGATAAAGTTTGGTTTGTTCTGAATTTCGTGCAAAGCTACACGAGGTCTTTCTGCACCTAATAAATAAGGAAGAAAAAATTATGTTTATGTTCTAACTAGCTAAAATCCAACAAAAATGCAAAATAGTGATTTTTAAGTTTAGAAAAAACGAATCGTTGCATTCTCATATTTCCTTATTGACAGATAAGATAGGGTTTGTTTTGAATTTCGCGCAAATCTAAACTAGGGCTTTCTACACTTAATAAATAAGGAAGAAAAAATAAAAATTGCTATTTTGCAACATTTTTACTTGATTTTGTTTTGAATTTCGGGCAAAGCTGCAAGAGAGCTACCTGTGCTACTTATCCTTAATTTAGCAGCATAAGACAAGAAGGAAGACAGCTAGTCATCACCACCCACTGCCAACTGTTGAGCTACTCTTACCAACGAATAGTAGGATTGACCATAAAATTAACTCCCCTACAGCTGAAAGGGCAAATATTTTTGGTGTGATTGCAATTCAAACCCACAACCCTCAGATAACGAATCGAGAGCCCGAACCACCTGGCCATTCCCAGATTTTTATTTATTTATTAGTCGGGAAGAGGGTAAAAGTGAATATCATCATTTATACATATACATTGTGCTATGAAAGCCGAATTAAACATATTTTCCACAAACAGTTCATTTATTACGACCACGATTTTGCCAGAGACACCTGCTTTCTTCAATCGTTTAACTATGAAGTTCTACCAAGTACCACCAGTTTCAAGTATAATTTCTATAAACACGTCTATGCAAACTATTTAACCACTTTTTTTTTTAATCAACTTCAGAAGGTTAGCTAATAATTAAGTTTATATACAACACAATACAATTTCTAGGCTTCAACTGGCTCCAAACCTAGTTTCACAAAGATACCTGTCCAGACCTATACAGTCATAGCTAATGAAGAAATGCATATTCCTTAAAAACTTTGCAATTAATAAAAGTATTTGTTTTTGTAATGTCGTAACATTTTATTGTAACGTGGTGCATATTAAATTACAAGTAGATGGTTAAAATAAGCGTACTACATGAATGTTTTACACCTGAATTTACTGTCGCACCTCATCAGGAAGAGTGTTTACTTAGTTATATTCATTAAGTTATTTTTTTTATTTTTCACTTAAATAGGCAGTTTAATCTGTTCGGAAGTTAATATTATTCGTTGAGGAGATTTTATCATATTCAACCACACAAACGCCACGAACTTCATTCCTCCAAGTATAACATTAATACTTCGGTGAAACCTGGAAAATGTGCGATCTTTAGGCCAGATCTAAAAACATTTAAAATATTTACCCAATCTAACTTAATATTAGCATCATGCTTTGTTGAGTTTTTTTTTAAGCTAATGCAAAATATAGAAGAAAAAATTGACTTTTCAATACCCATACGCCTTTTGCAGTACCTTGTTTAGTATTCCACAAAAGGTTTGGGTGCAGTATACTAAACCATTTTTATTTTAGGGTTGCAACAGAATAATAATAAATGGGACATTCGAAACGGACTTTTTCCTTGAAAATCTAACATGCTTGATGTTTTTTTTTGTATTATTTTATATGTTCAGACTTAGCAGTAGTAAAGGTTTTTGAAGTGTAGCTGTAACTGAATCTTCACTGTTTAGGTGCTTTTTGCTCAGTGTTCTATTAAAGTTTTGCGCAATTACTTTCGTTCCCCATTACGAATCACTATCGTGATTCACTATTGTTTAATATAATCAAACACACCGTAAAAGTGAAATGAAATACGCCACCCCCCCAAAAAAAAGTTTAAGAATGTGACTTAAAGAAAACAAAATCAAAATTGGAGATTTTGTATCTCGTGTATTTATTAATGGATGTAAAATAAGAGTCCAGTAGAAAAAATCCATTAAAAATATGCGAAAGTTTGAATTACCACAGTTATTTCGAGCATACGACAGCACTGTGCGTCTTAATGGATTGGATTTTGAATTATTTTCAGGTAATTTTAAAAACCTGCTAACAGAAGAACATTGATTAGAAGCTTGCAAGTCTACTTGAATAACATACTACAACAAGTTTCAATATCTTCTTACTGTTGGCCATTATTTACCCAATTAACTTTCAATTCTGATCTATGTAGGTAACGTGCGTTACTCAGATGTCATTGATAAGAGTCATCACTGTTTACTTCAACTAATAGACAGTGACAATTATATACACAACTACCTGCATATTACATCTACATGGAGAAGTCTAAGTCCTTATATGAAGGATAGAAGAAAATATTACTGGCAAAATATCTTGAACATCTCGTTTCGGTAGTAACTGTAACAGCCCCTTATGTGATGTCATTTTAATGCATACTGATTGACTGACAGATAATACACTGCTTTACTGGGCTATGTGCGAGTAAAACAGGTCATTCCTCCAGACGACTTTCAGAAAATGTTTCGCCATAGATTTCATCATGGATTAAAGATAAAACTGAACTTAAAGATAAATGTGAACAACTTTTTAAAATTATATGGGACACGTTTAGAAATTTGAAAACTTCAAGTAACATACAAATGCACTTGACACGTAAAAACGAGCGTTGGCTGAACACGTGAATTTTCCACGTTATTCACTGGAACAATATGAAAATACTTAAACATGTGACTTTACAAACGAATTAAAATATTAGGAAGTCATTGCCAGTTGTTAAAAACAAAACGAGGAGTTTAAATAAAGATGCAGCCTGTAGGTCTAGGTGCAATTGAGATTTTCTTCCCTATGCTAGTGAATTTCTAGAATCCTATTTTGTAAAATGACACGACTGTACATAATGATAATCATACATGCACACCTACATTTACTCTTGTATATAAATAAACCTCGTGTCCTTCTTGATCTACCAAAAATAGATCATATTGTCTATTAAAACATGTACACAATGTTTCTTCTGGAAAAACTTTATACAAATAATTTTATTGTGCATACAAATTGCCAACGTTGTGATTTTTTTAATCTTTATTGAATTCTTAGTAAAATTAATTAAGTATGGTAAACAGTCTGGACACCAATACCTTAACACAGTTATAAGATATTTCAATTATTTTTCTTTTTACCACTTCAATCCCACATATCAAAATTAATTCAAGGAAAATTTAACATTCTGCCTTGGGAAAAAAGAAAACTATAAGATACACAGGAATTCATCATCTCCACATAGAAAAGCTAAGTTGTGTTTAGAAAACATTTATGTAATACAGTATCAATAATTTAGTAATTAATTAAAACACAAACGTGATAGAAACAGTAAATGGTAGAATATACATCCATGTAACGTATGTTATATATATTCCAGATGTCTGTTTTGTAATATTAACTACCTATAAAACGAAACTTGTTCTACAATAATAATAATAATAATACAAGGAAAAAAATGACTTTTACAACACATTAACCTAAGAACGAAAGCTTTTAATTTTGAAATCAATAAAATAAATGTAGATGTTATACTTAATACTATAACAATTAATATTATCCTGTAAACTATCAAACATCACCCTTTACCTTGAACTTAAGTCACATTTCACCAAGCTTGTAGATTTCAAAATTTGATCTTCAAGTTTAGATTTAGACCAATGTGTTTCAGTTTCATACTTATCACTTAAACTAAACTAGTGACATAATCAAGAACACATTTAGAAGTTTTCTTTGCCACACTTAATTCTTTTACCTGATGAATATTTTATGCCACAATACGAAACTTTTCAATTAATAAATAAAGTACATTAAGTAGCATTTTCAAGAATCCATTACAAACTGGAAAACAAAACTACTCATTAGGACAGGTTACATTTTGCATACCACTTTAAATCAATCAGTACAAATTCTAACACTATAAATAAAACTATTAAATATAGTCATTACTAAATTCTTAATGGATAACCATGTTTTATCTGCATGTCTATACAGGCTGAATACACTATTAATGATCAAGTTTTACAATTCTGCTATATATACTTTCAAACTGTGAGAGTTCTTGTATTCAAGAACTGATATTTCTTATAGAAAGATAAGGTTTCAAAATCTTACAATCTACATCAAAATTTACAATGTTATTTCAGTAATAATCCTAGAAAGTAGTTTCACATTACACAAGTGATGCATTACATATCACACAAAATGTTATTACTGCAGATCATAACTATTTCTCCCTACAACAGTGCTTACCAAGAAAGTGCTACCATTGTTCTAGCACAACTACCATTTAAAAAAACAACAAATGTTAGTTCTCTCTATAAATCATATCTAGTTTTTCTTCTACACTTCTTTTAGGTAGCCCAATTTCTACAGAAACTACACTAGTCAAACCTTAGAATCACCACACCCACTTGGTCATTATGTAGATCACATCTCTAATATAACAAACACATCAAAATTACTTGGGCTTATCCATTTTTAAGTTGAACAGATGTAAAATTCACCTACCTTGCAAGTGGAATTCTCACATCCCATAATGCATTTTTAGTTGAGCTGCTGACACTTCATAAACAGAATTAATACCAATGTACATTCTAACATAGAACTTTTAACCTACAACAGATTTATTTTAGGTCCAGTATAAAACTTTGAAATACTATGACTCAATCACCACTTGCATTTCTGGAATTGTGCATTCAGGTTCAAATTTAAAAAAAGCATATTGTTGATTACTTAGAGTCAAAAGAATGTAATTCGTATTTATAACAAAAAGGAAAACTTTGAGAAGGTTGCTAGATATTAAGAAAATATTAAACAATGATACTTTGCATGAAAATAATAAACAGTACATTTAATTAAAAACAAAGTCTTAAGTGTTTGTTTCCAATTCTGGGAAGATATTTGACAAGGTATTGATGATTGTTATTCACTTTTAGTTAAAAAATGCAATAATCATTGTGAGAAAAAAAACTTTAAAAAAGTTCATCATAGTTAAGGAAATATAAAACTAGCTTCACAGTTTGACCCCTCCCCTTACTGATTGCCAACTTGTTTCAATGACCTAGATATATATTTTAAGTTACGATTATTTCCTGAAGCCCCTTGTTAATATATGCATTTGTTTCTCTGACAAAAAATATTATCAACACTAGTTTCAACAAACAATAAATTCATGTGATCATTTAAAAAATAAAGAAAAATGTGCACATGTACCGCTATTATTTCATCATAATTTAATAAGCCATTATTTCACCTGTTCTTTATAAAATATGAGTTTGCAAATATTTACATAATATAATGTTGCATTAAATAGTCTACTCTTATTTTCATAAAATAAAAGGCTTCTATTTCTTTAGAATTTATTGCTTTCTCTTTTTACTTTATATTAAAGTGTTTCTTCTTCCTATACTTACATTTTCATGTTTAAAAAAACAGAGCATTTTGATTTCTCTGTAGGCCCGTTTGCTAGATACTAGGCTCTGGAAGACATTATGAATTTTTTTAAGAGCTACCCGTTTTCCATCTCGGGGGTCAGTCACAGACCTGCAAAAGACAGTAATTAGTTACAATTGCTGTACCAAATAATCAAACTTAGAAGTGTACTCAAAAAAAAAAAAACAGTTATTAAATAATATTATCTAGGGGAAAAACATTTAAGTTAAACAATTAAAGGAGGCATATTTGAAGTAAGACCCTTCTTTAACAACAAAATATAACTTGATGATAAATTAATGAAAAGTTCACCCTACCAGTTTGTTTGTTTTTTAATTCATGCATCTGATGATTAATCATAGGATCTAAAATGGAAATGAATGGTTGTTGAGCCAATACTCTTTACAAATGATTTTGTACAAGTTTGTCTCAATTGTTACTTAGTGAATTATTTTAAAGTTGTCCAAACTGTTCACAAATCATGAATAGTCTTTAAAGAAGGCATCTTAGCATTCCACCTATGTTGTGAGCCAATGTATAACAAGTGTTGCTGGCAAATAACATATGCCTGATCTGCATAACAATTAGGGGTGACTGACATTATATTGTGCATTTTATTTCTGCTAAAATATAAATTTCAATAATTTGGTTTTTATGATTATAAATTCAACATTAAGAAAATGTAATTGTTAAATGTAACATATAAATTGCTTGAAAATAAGAGTTGCAATGAGTTTTAAGGGAAAAAAGTAACTATATCTTGAAAATATGGTTACATGATATCAGTAGTAAAATAAAAAACCTAATTATATTAACTGAGGAAATACAACCATTCTTTTTTTAATAGAAGCGTACAGACAGATAAAAAGGCCACCTGATTTTGATCTTATGTCTTGACTTGGTAAATTATTTTTCATTGTACCAATTACCATTTTAAAAGGTTTAATTGGTCTTTTATAAAATACATAGTTAAATACACAATACATGTGCATGTTCTAATTAACCATAGTAACAACCAAGCTCCCAAAGAACAGGTAGCAAATATGTGCCACAAAATTGTGTGATTTTAGCACTGACTAACAGTTTCATTACTAAACTTGTTTACAATGGCTAGCATACCATTTTATCATTAACAGGACTGGTTAAAAACTGGGACATATTACACAATTAGACAACATGATACATCAATCTATATACTTTACTTCTAGGTTGTGTGAAGCAAAACATTTCATGACAGCATTAAATTATTATAAAAGATATATCATTAAACACAGTAACACTTAGTATGTATGGATGAGCTAAGAAAACAAATGGTTGCTGCATTCAATCTATCACTCTTATACATAATTGATACCGTTGAATTATAGCACCCGACTACCATTAGAGTATTTCATGGCTTACAAGACTTGAAAAATTATTGAAAAGTGCTACTAAGAAGTGGAGAACTAAGAACTGGGTGAGAAGCCAAGGATTTATCTTTTCTTCCAAGTTAGCAAAACAGTGGAGTTCTTGCAACAGTTTTAGTACAACAGAAAAGTACTTTTAGAGCACTTCGAAACAGGCTGTCTCCAAGCACAGTAGTACCTAGTATACAGGGACACACACACACACACACACACACACACACACACACACACACACACACACACAAGGGCCCAATCTATTACTCTGCAATACTTACAAATAATTGGTAAAGTTGAGATATAGCCTTATTTGAGCACCATCATGCTATTATTGTTTCATATCTTATATAACAATAATATTATTCCATTCTTTTATATGTATTTTTGTAGGTAAATAATAAAAAGGAAAAATTCTACTTTGCAGTGGGCTCAGTTTATAAGTATACATTATTTCCAAATTTCACAAACAGTTTCATTTTAGTTGCACAAACATATCTGTCAAAATATTTTCAGCAGAAATAAAGAATAATCTAAATTAATACTCAAATTATCAAAGAGATAAAATATTAATACAATTGATATATATACATGTTATTGATGCCAAGTTTGAAAACACCAGTTTAAGTGTCAATACATTATATAGTAGTCTACTTTTCTTCAAATTTTCAGTGGGGCCAAGTCTGACAGTTCGTGTGTGTGTGTGTGTGTGTGTGTGTGTGTGTGGTATCTCACTTCAGGGTCAGATCTGTACGATGTTCTCCCTATTAATCCATACGACTCTAGCAAGTGATAAAGTTGATTGGGTGCACATGCAATGAGTTAAGGTGAAGTTGAAAACGTCGGTCCATCACTGTAACACACTGGAGGAACCATTCCTGGTTCACTGGTCCCAAACGTAATCCAAAATTTAGAGAAACTGATGTGGTACTAAAAAAATATATTTATTACCACTGATTACAAAAATAAATGACGTTCACTTATCAACCTATTCCAACAAAATTGTTTGAAAAAAAAACCAGAAACAAGTAATAAATGTAGGAATAACAATTCCAGAAGAACAGGAGAACGTGAGGATAAATACACAAAACAGTAAGAAAAATCCCTAGATAAGTATTCAAATATTCCAAAAAATAATTTGCATCTATAACTAAATGTTAATTCCGGTTCGTTGCACGAATTCATGTTTGAATAAAAGTATTTAAACTGATTAGTACTATACAGTCTCACACAGTTTGCAAGATTTGACCTCGGTACTTACTGGCTACTTATGTCGAGATTTTGCGTATTCTATCTTGTTTGTGTACGTTTTGGCCTTGCCATCCCTACACCATAATTAATTTTATTTTTTGTTACTACTGCCATTATGAAGATATTTTGGTTCTACAACCACAAAAAGCAAAGTTCTTCACCTTGTTAATCTGTTACAAACTTATAGCTTGTTTTGTTTGTTTCTTAATTTCGCGCGAAGCTACACGAGAGCTATCTACGCTAGCTGTCCCTAATTTAGCAGTGTAAGACTATAGGGAAGGCAGCTAACTAATCATCATCACCCACTGCCAACTCTTGGGTTACTCTTTACCAACGAACAGTGGGATTGACCGAACATTATAACGCCCCCACGGCTGAAAAAAACAAGCATATTTGGTGCGACGAAGATTCGAACCAGCGACTCTCGGATTACAAATCTAGTGCCCTAACCACCTGGCCTTCAAACTTATGGCAATATGCATTCGCACATAGCATAGTTAGTTGAAAACAGCTTGTATAATTTTTGTCAATAGTTGAGAAAAGCAAACTTGAAATTAAGAGGAAAAAAAAGTTAGCTCTATAAAAAAATGAATATTTTTATATTTTACTATAACTATTTTTATTTACACGATTTAAAAAAATTATCTAGTTTTATTTTTAACTTCTTAGGAGGTCCCTAAGCAACTGCCGCGTTGTCTTTGCTTTTAATTTGGCCCTGGAGAAAAGTCAGCGAAGCTTAATCGCGCACGTGTGAGTAACGAGTGCCAACATCAACTATCCAAACTGGCTCTATATTTTAAAATGGAAGAACCTCGATACTGATTTACGATTTTAAATTTATGCATTATAAAATAAAATAAAGTCGCGCTACAAATTGAGAATTTAGATTTTTCACTATCACTACATAATTGAAACTACTGGTAATAATTACAATATATCTACTGGTATACAAGATTTCAAACAAAAGTTCCAGGTCAAAGTACGTAAGCCTGTAATCATGATTAATGCATCTTTTAAATGACTTGAAACTAGTTTTACAGGCAGTAATTATCTTTTTACTCGTACATTGATCTCAAAACAAAGTTAAAGGCATAATTTAATCCGAGATATCTTTGATGGATAGGTGACTGGAACTAGTTTCCACGTAAATATCCTAACCAGATTTTGGAGAATATTTCAAACAAAGGTTGAAAACATTGTACAATCTGTGATTATAATATTAAATAGACATCTGACATGCGAATTTTCTTTGATGTAAAACGGGTTGTCAAGGTGGCTTGAGTCATGTGCCTAACAGGCTATGACGAGTCAATACAAAATAAAGCCGAGAAAAACCAGGACACCAAGGACTCGTCATGCTTGTAGCAGTCCCGCTAACCTATAGCGTGTTCGAAAAAATAGGTTACTAGAACGGAGACACCTCCAGCTCTCGTTTGTATTCTGTCACACAACAACAGTTGATACTCTTCTCTCAACAACAAAAAAGTCGCATCTTTCTCTTCAGATATATGGGTATCCTAGGCCTTTTTTTTTTGAAGCCATCAATCACCCTCTGTAATATTAAATGAATGACAACCTAAATGCCCTGTATATTTATGCTTTCTTTATCTTGGAAAAAAAAAAAAAAGACCAAATTCTCAAAATCAGCTTAAAGTTATTACACAAGTATTACATACACATTTAACAGAATTACCTTTAAAACATTACCCCTCCCCCATGAGAAAGACTAATCCATCCTTCATCGTTCATGGATCATTTATTCATATATGTGGCAGCTGTGAAAGAACCTACCAACCTTAGAACAACCAAAACGTCATTTAACCACATGCATCCATCAGGACAGTTTAATGTAATGGACAAAAAGGGTCCCTCCGCTTGTTGCGAGTATAATAAACAAGAAAATATAATGCGTATAAATAACAAAATAATAAGCCATTGTTTTTTATATATCCTTTTTTAAAAAAAATCACTAGTAAATTTAGTTTATCATATTGTGAGGTATTTTCTTAAACAGAGCTTTTCAAAATAATTTTTAACTGCACGCTAGGTGCATGATTGAACTAAATCTAAGCTCAAGCTTACATCCTAAGTTATGGAGTGAAAAGGAGTTATCCGTTTTAATGGAACTGCCCAGATCGCCTGCTATCATGGTCTGAATCACGGTCTAGTTAACAACATCAAAACAATACCTAGCATACCAACTCGCACATAATCATCCCTATAAAAAAACGTAGAAACAAAAAACTCTAAATAATGAAATAAAAAACATGTAATGAGATGACACCATTAAGGGCGAATAACGAAGGTACAGTGTGTTCAATTTTTTTCACAAACTTATTCTGAAGAATTTCTTTAAGACACCTAAAACGATTTATTCATTCGCCTAAAAACAATTACTTCCACAAGATTTTACATTATTTATTTACACACACACAAAACATCTTTAATACGTTATAAAACGTACTTCCATATATTTTTTCAACAGTATACACATTTGTAAGTTATAATACTTCATTATTTAGACCCTGTTTTCCAACTACCATTAAAAGATGATAAATTGTCTTATTCTTAAAAACAAATCATAGGCGGCGTGCAAATCGTTGGTTTAAGTAGGCTATTTTCTTACATGTGTATAGAAAAGATGGGGGGGGGGGGTGTACAGCTCTGAAGAATCAGCTGGAGCTGTTATTTAAATAAACCCTCCAAGGTAGTACACTAAGCCCTCTTTGGCTTTACTTCTCTCCCTCTCCACGTACAGAACAGTTTCATTTGGAAAACTAATCCTTTCAAAGTCTCTTACACGCGCCGCCCCTGGAACAAAGGCACAATTATATGTGAAATATTAACATACAAATATAGAATAATTAAAATATGATAAAATAAAAAATTCCGGATAATACATGTTCATTATGAGAAGAAAATTATACGAAAACTATCGGCTATGTTTAACCATGTGCGACAGTAGAAATATTTCCGGGTGTAGGATGGGGAAGATTAAAAAAACATGGGGTTAAGGATCCCGCCTTCAATGTTTTGCTAGTGCAGTGGGATTTGATGGGTTTAATATTTGTAAAATTAACTTAAGCCATACTGCAAATTTGCACAATAAACTCATAATACTAAATTTTGATTGACCCCAACCACGCTGTCTCGTAGGATGTCTGCAAGACTGAGCCAGTCCCTTTGATAACCTGCTGCTGGTTTTACCAGCAGGTGTCAACAGGTTGATTACGTTCATACTGTGCCAGGGCTCAGAGGATGTCGGTAAGACCGCGTCGGTCTCTTTGATGACCTGACTGAGAATGGCTGTGTCCAATATCCAAGAAGCCGCCGTGGTACAGACGTTAATATTTTGCTACAGGGTAGAGACCAAGTAAAGTTGCTGAGAAACCTGGCGACTTTTATTAGAATTTGAAATTGTGTGTAATATGTAACATGAAATTGTAAAGTGAACAAACGAATAAATACTCACCCCGCGAATGCCTGTGTGTTTAACTTACCTGAACATATACCAAACTGTTCCAAATACAACTATGACGAGGTACCATCAACTAGCTTTCGATCATTCTATATGATGGGATAGTTTACAGGAAAGACACCTACTCAAAGAATAATACCCATACCAGCTAACCGTCTTAAGAAAGCATTTTCCACTCCTGTGGCAAGTGTCCCACATGGAGGGGTTGTTATCCTTTTCCACTCATCGTATGTCTTAGCAGCATACTGCTTCTGGTAAAAAACTTCTGGAATTTCAACTCGATTTTATATATATATTCGGTTACTATCTTAAAGACTTCCACAAGTACAATATTCACTACTTTGTACAACTTGGAAGATACCCAGATCGAAAACTCAAATTTTCCACATAATCATACAAATCTCCCCATGTTTTCAGGAACACTTTTTCGATGTTCATTAAACTAATTCAGAAATAAACTCACATAATCGCTTCCTTCTGTCATTTTAATAATTTTATTATACACAATACTAATATGTTTCTCTCTCTCTCTCTCTCACACACACATACACACACTACTATCGATTTCACGAAAAGGCCACCTAACAAAGACTTAGTTGTTTGTGGTCAACAACGGATGATGGTACAAAACAAACAAAATATTTTAACCAACAGTATCAGAAAAATGGCGACTCATGTGCACTTGCTAAATGTTATTTAACATTAATAATACCTACAACTGTGATGCAGAATTCATACCACCCTTCGCCCAGAACACAAATTTTTTATCGTTATACTTTGCCCGTTGCAGAAGGTTTTTGTTTTGTTTTTTTAATTCTTCTTACATTGATCGTTCTACTTCTAGAAAAGTGATCCAGTTGGGAAGCAAAAACACAAGTTCCCGAGAAACTTCTGAAATGTGGAAGCCTAGCACATGCACTAGAACGTTTAAAATGTATAACACTAAATATAAAAAAACTACATAAATATCCATTTAAAATGATAAATCACAAACCCTCCAAGTTAACGGAACAATATTAGTTGGTTCTTTTCAACAGTCGGAGCCAAAGAAAGTCTGCTAGTTATAGGAAATTGTACAACAATAACATACGTTTTATTACATTAAACATAACTTTATACATAAACATTGTAGTTCGTGGTAGCATTAACGTAAACCACGACTTTTATTATTTATTAATTCATGTATGGCTTGTTTTCTGCAAACTACTGTAAAATAGCCAAGTGCTAAATCATAAAATATATCAACGAATTTATTTATATACAAAGAACTGCTAATGACATCCAGTATTGACTAAAAAGTAACGTTCTATCAAAAAAATAAAAACAGATTTTGTAAGATTTTAAAAAAATAACTTGCTCAAAATTTGATACACTGCGTTTTACATAAAATTTTAAACACACACACACACATCCTGTTTGTTAATTTAAACGCGCGCGCGCACTCATGTGATGAAAAAGTAGATTTTTCTAGTTTTGTTCCTTGAATAAAACTTTTTCAAAAGTGTCACACAACTAACTATGTATTCTTTACTCCAGTCAGTTGCATGGCAACATACTACATCAGTAATGAGTTGCATCCTTATAAGACATGGGAGACGAGGAAAAAGGTCTAAATTTAATCTGACCTTTAGTCACCAACACTGACCCACACCAAGGCTTAGCTGGGTAGAATAACCAACGTTCTGTAGTTAACAATATTTACAAAGCTAATACTTGTTTGCGAAAGCTATTTATATAAGCATGAAATGTACTGTTTATAGTTGAAATTTTGTTTTTATAATTTAAAAATAGCAGATGAATTAGCTCATTGCTGTGTTTAGTTTTAACTTCATGTTAACTAAGTGTTATTTTACTTGAATTTTATCTTATACTTACAAATGACTATGTCCGGTAATAAGAATAGAGATCAAGAATGAATTATCAAGAATCTTATTTCTATTAGTGAACGCTTCCATCTTAGATTGCAATCTTCATAAGGCAAATTAAAAATGAAGCTTTTCAATAACGAATTTATTCATTTTCCTTATTTTGATGTTATACAAACATTTAATAGTTCCTAATTAAGTATTCATTATAATATCTAAGAGGCTGTTTTGATAACAGCACAAACATGTACAAATATATTGGGCACTTTTAGATTATTTGCATCTTCTGGAATGCATTAATCTTGTATTTGTGATTTATACAGAATTTTAGAAATTCTTTGATTATTTTTCCACATTAACTTAACATTGTTTATATATTACATTAAACGCATTATTCGTGATATTAGCATTTAAATTTCCAAATGTAATTACTCTAATGGGTGGGGTAACATTAATTTATTAAAGTATTTAAAATTATTCTTCACTTAATTTTCTGACGGCTGGAGGAAAACTGGGTGTGAAATTAGTTTCTTTGCATCCTTTATATGGAGTGCGGTTGACCTATAATTATTGTAACGTTTATTCACACAGCAAGAAAATGCTTCGTTTATTTATTTATTTTTATTTTTTTATATCTCTAGAAATTAATACAATAAATTTGATAATTATTCACCTAAATTACTTTTATAAATCAGTTGACCAACTGTTTCCAAGGGCAATGAACGGACAGGTTAAGGCCCTCTGCTTCTCAAATCTCCGTGTACCTGTTCTTGTCATTCCGTTACCTATTTTAACGCGTTTAGTGTTTGCACAATTCCTTAGCTCAAAACTACCGTTTTACTACATACTATTAATATACAATGCCAAAATAAATGAAGGATAACTAAGATTTATATTTTAGCTAAAGACAAATCAAACCCAATGTCATCATGCTCTTCCCAGTCAAGTTTTATGCAAATCAGATATCTGCTGTTTATAAAGCTTCTTTTGTGCAGGGAGTCGAATGTTTATTCAAAAAATATACATTGTGGAAGTGGAATTACGATACTATACATTGTATCCTCAAATAAAGTCAGTCAATTGTATCAACATATGGCAACAAAAATAGCGTACTGTGTGGTTCTTATAAATGTGCAACATATATTAATGATACCATTCACAGAAACGTAAGGGTTGGCACGCCTGCTAATACTTATTCCCACCTACATAATACATTCACCACCACATCAGCCATTTCCTTTAACAAAATGGGGTTGATACGAGTCTGGTTTCAAATTTCATCCAAAGAGGTATGTGCATGTTATCGGACTGCATGAGTATGCACGATTCATCTGTGTAAATTAATAATAACAATAATAGTCGTGTATTCTGAGTATCATTAAAGACGAGCTGTTTTGTTGCCTTACAACGAACCGAATGCACATTAGGTGTCTAGTACACTAACTACGACTGACATTGTGAAGTGTATATCTAACCATCTGTACTCTCATAAGCATCCGGGAGGGGGTCCACAAACGTATAATTCAGTAAACGTTATTATGAGCGAGTACTCTAACTTGGAAGAACCAAAATTCACAGATAATGGTCTTCTGCTTGTACTGTACAATTTTTTGATGAAATTAGGTTTTATTGCACAGATACAAATAGCTGACAAGTTTTGCCACTCCAAATCTAATGTTATCCACAACCAAGAAATTGCAACCAAATTTTAGGCCATCCTGTATTAAAATTTTGAACTTTTTTTCTTTGCACTAAATACTTAACTGATGTGGTAATTTAGAAGTCCTGAAACTAGTAGTCGTAATATCTGACGTCAAAGAAACTTAATTGAATAGGAACTCTAATATTTACCACAATTGCACGTTTTAAAACACATTTTTGAAATTCGGCAGACCTCGGGCATTACATTTGCACGTTTGCCATAGATGATATAGGGTAGAAATAAACTACACTACTTTTATAATATCACCACACCACTCTTATAAAGATATACATACTCATATCGTGAAAATGAAACTAAAAAGATATACTAATAGAATTTTTGTGTTACTATTAATACAACTTTTTATATTCGAACTCCAACAAAATTCTAAAAGCTGATAATTACGATAATACAAAGAAAAGCAAAAAATGAAGTTTGCTCAACGCGCACTAGATATTTCAAGGATTTTGTGTGATACTTTTGACGTCATGTCCAAGATAAATACAATTTATTACGTACTTAAATATACATGTAAAAGCTTAGAATTTACGTTTATGAAAACTTGCGAACTCATGCTGTAGACAGCTGTTACACCTATTTATTATAACGGGATAATTTTATTACACAAATATCTTACCAGACAACGCCAAAAGCTCCATACCCAACAGGTCTGTCTGGCTGTTTGTCCTGAAGATCAACAGGGGAATTAAACGGTTGTGCAGCGGCAAGGATCGCTTGTTGAGAAGCAGCTACGGTGGCCGCTGGCCCTGGAAAAGCCATCATATGCAAAGTAGTCCTTGGACCTACTACCGCCATTACCCAAAGCAAGAGGCTACTCGTGCTACTAAAATGTATATCATAAAACGCATGCCCAGCACTTCTCCATTCTACCCAATTTTAATATTAAAATAATCAAAATTAGCATGTAATGTGAAATATTCAACACTATAAACTTGTTCCCTCTTCCATCAAACCTCTTCTGTTATGCTATACAGCAAGCCCAACTTACCCAAGCTCTACTCAAACAATGGCATACACGTGACTTCCCATAATACAGTTCCAATAGCCAATAGAAACCTTCTACACTTCCACGCCTTCGCGTAAAACGACGCATGGACAAGTCATGAGGTTATTACATTTTTCAATTCGTGTGTGTTTGAACGATAGAGAAATAAATACGAGATAGAAGAAAGAATTACACTTTATTTACTTTTGTACCGAAGCGTCCAATATAAATTAGCATGGTTAACTGAAAACATTGGGCTTAAACATAATCAAAATATTCTAAATAGTTCTAAGGCACGTACGTGTATGATAGCAATGGATTGCATTGACAGTATTAACATCATTGTATTATTATAAGCGAATGTGATTAAATAACAGTTAATGTAATGTGAGCAAAAGTATTTTCCAGCTCTAGTTTAATTCAAACTTTGGCTCTATTAATTTGATGAATATATTCATTTTCACATTATTTAATAGAGATCTTTTTACTCGTATTATCAGTCTTTATGGTATTTAAGTTTGGTCTAGCTTAAGTCTAGTTTTAGACTCTTGATGAATAAACTTTCTTTAACCATAAGCTTCTCTCAGAGTTAGCTGAACCAATGATTAAAAGTGATCACTGTGAACAGAAAATAATGTTTCGATTCCACGTGTGCTCTCAATCTGAGGTTCGCGAGTTCGAATCCCAGCCCCACTAAACATGTTCGCCCGTGAAGGCGTTGTAAAATTACGATCAATCTCACTATTCATTGTTAAAAGAGTTTCCCAATATTATGAGTGGGTAGTGATGACTAATTTAACGGCGTAAGACTACAGGGAATGCTAATGCAGATAACCCTCGTGTAGCTTTGCACGATTTGTTTGTTTGTTTTGGAATTTCGCACAAATCTACTCGAGGGCTATCTGTGCTAGCCGTCCCTAATTTAGCAGTGTAAGACTAGAGGGAAGGCAGCTAGTCATCACCACCCACCGCCAACTCTTGGGCTACTCTTTTACCAATGAAAAGTGGGATTGACCGTCACATTATAACGCCCCCACGGCTGGGAGGGCGAGCATGTTTGGCGCGATTCAGGCGCGAACCCGCGACCCTCAGATTACGAAGCGCACGCCTTAACGCGTTAGGCCAGCTTTGCACGAAAACCGGAAAGAAATAATTCGTATGTGCTCTTGTACATGTCGACCATTCCTTTCTAGTGTTATTTAGTTCATGTTTGAAAACTTCGAATATATGAACCAATATAACCTCTCTACCAGCGAAGATATGAATATTCATAGACAAGGTGGGAAGCTTGAGTAACGGCATAGTCTTTGACGAAAATAAAAGGTTCGAATTAGTTTTGATGGTTTTAAAACAGTTATCACATTAAATTGTGGATAAGTTTTCTTGACTAGTCTTTTAATTTTATTTTTTACAGTATTTACATGTATCTAGATATGGTAGCATAAGGGTTATAGTGCTGAAACGTTCTAAAATTGTCAAACCACATTCTTCGAACTTTAAATATCTCAGCAATATACTTTTGATCTTATTATCATAATAGCAGTAATTTATGTTCATTTTAATATTCTAAGTTATAGTTTGTTTGTTTTTTAAATTGTAAAATATTTGAATAACGTTGGTAATCTTAATGACCATTCACTGCATTATAAACAAATATGTTAATTAGTCATATTAAGTGAAAAATAAATGTATCAATATCAAAAAACATGTTTACGGATGAATTTATTCGATCCACACTAAATGATACACACTCGCTAATATGTAATTACGTCGTGACACTATTTACGAAGTGAACAAATGTTTTTATTGTAATCCCAAAAGAAAACATGGATGTAACACAAAAAAATGCAAGACAAATATAGGTAAATTTTTTCCCAGCAGTCGTTTTCACTTGTTGGATATACACAGTTCACTTGCAATGCATGTAGTCATGAAGGATAAACAAATAATAACGTCTAAGTGAGTAATTTTAAATGTCATCTTTTGTGTGTATTGAATTAGAGCCGTGTAGTTATTTCCTCATAAGTTTTATATAAATTAATGAGCATATTTTGCGGTTTTAGCAACTACCTTTTGCACAAAAGAGTAATAGTTTTTTGTTTTTTTTTAAGGCAGAGTTGCACAATGAGCTATCAATGCTGTGTCTACTATCTGGGAGGCCCGGCATGGCCAAGCGTGTTAAGGCGTGCGACTCGTAATCTGAGGGTCGCGGGTTCGCATCCCGGTCGTGCCAAATATGCTCGCCCTTTCAGCCGTGGGGGCGTTATAAGTTACGGCCAATTCCACTATTCGTTGGTAAAAGAGTAACTCGAGAGTTGGCGGTGGGTGGTTATGACTAGCTGCCTTCCCTCTAGTCTTACACTGCTAAATTAGGGACGGCTAGCGCAGGCAGCCTTCGTGTAGCTTTGCGCGAAATTAAAAAAAAACAAACAAACCACTGTCCTAGCGGGGAAGTGTGTCGTTCTATCCGTTGGGTTAATGTCGGAGTTTTCTCGTTGTCGTGTTCAACACAGGTCAGTATTTTCTTAAGATTTTAATTGACATATGAGTAACACTGATTTGGATTATAAAATTTAAAGGTAATTGAGATCAAGGACGATTTCAAATAAAATAGAGTTGTGGTAGTTAGCTCTTCATACTGTACCTTTCCTTATATTTTATCTCAGAAATAAATAAATAATGTTTTTCTTTGCTTAGTTGAGAACCTGAAAGTATTTTAGAGATCACGTAAAAATGCATATGCAAGATGTCTTAATCATAACATGGAGCACTGATAAGTTGGTGGTTAGCAATATCCATGTGCAAGGATATCTTTACAAACGTCGTAAAAGTTTAGCTGAATATTTGAAAAATAATCCATGTCTAATCAACAAGCAACTGTCATTTTTGCCTTTGTTTCTAAATTTAGTAAGTCAACCACTTATGTACGTATTTATATCTATAGTTAGTTTAATTCTGTTTTCTTTTTAAATTGCCATCAATTATATTTAGTTTTCGATTATACTGTTCTCTACAGCATTCATTTTTCTCTGTTTATTCGTCAATAAAACGTGTTTTGTTTTTGGCAACCCTAGATTAAGGCATGAGCTTACTGGGCTGAAGCCCAGGGCCTCACACTAATTTTGGGGCCTCAAGCTATGATTATAAATAGGGGGCATCTATAAGTTGAAAAGCTTAGGGCCAAAAACACCCTTAATTTGGCTTTGGTTGTCGGATAAAATGAGTTGTGTTTATCTTTTTTGTAAACCAAATTCGAACTCATTTAACTTTGAAAAACAGAAGCTTTGTCGATTGACAAACCGCCAGATTTATGAACTGCATGTGGTTACATTAGGTTATTGGATCCATCCTATTTTAATTTTCAGCTGGGTTAGCAAAACTTTTATGGACTTACAACGCTAAAATCTGGTATTAATTCCCGGATAGTTTTGATTGTTTGTTTGTTTTTGAATTTCGCACAAAGCTACTCGAGGGCTATCTGTGCTAGCCGTCCCTAATTTAGCAGTGTAAGACTAGAGGGAAGGCAGCTAGTCATCACCATCCACCGCCAACTCTTGGGCTACTCTTTTACCAACGAATAATGGAATTGGCCGTAACTTATAACGCCCCCACGGCGGAAAGTACGAGCATATTTGGTGCAACGGGGATTCAAACCCGCGACCCTCATATTACGAGTCGAACGTCTTAACCCACCTGACCATGTAGAGCCAGGGCAGTGGTAAGTCTTCGGATTTACTACGCTGAAATCAGGGTTTCGATTCCCCTTAGTGAACACAGCAGATAGCCCGATGTGGCTTTGCTATAAGTAAACACATACAACATACACACACAGAATGACACAAGTTATACTAGACACGTGCTTTCATTATTATACTGAAAAATACAGTCACATATTATGTTGAAATAATTAAAAAGTACGATAGCTAGTCTACAAATTGATCAACATTAAATTACAAAGATCATTCATAAATGCCCTTATTATAATAATTAAATAGCATAATAGTTTTGTTACCACATAGTTTGATTATTTTGTATGTTTATTAACCTTCACCAGAATTCAAAAAGTTCAACTTTATCCTGAACCTCTAGAACAGGGCTACAAAATTCCTGCACAATGACTACCTTGTTCAGAAATTAAGAAAGAGATAAATTTTTGTAATATTTGCAAAATAGAGAAATATATAATGTACACCAACCGAACATATTTCTGAATCAATCATACTGAAAAACAAAGGGTACATTAAGTTTTCTTTGATTTTGTTTCATAAAGAGTGAGTCACATGAAACATATACAAATATCTCTGTCATTATATAAAACAATGTTTAGTGTACATATTAATTTATTAATTTTGTCAATGAATATTTTACGATTATTTAATTTTGTTCATAACAACAGAATTAAAGTAAATGTTATGACAAGTTTATTTACGTAATTGAGTAAGAATTGTAGACTGTGTTTATAACTTGATATAAATATTAATTTATCGTAGAAGATTTAGTAATTAAACAAATAAAACGTACGAGATCAAAGGAAAACAACAGACAAAGAGCAGACAAGAAACAAAATCAAGTCACGTGAAAAAAGGCGTTCGTATGGAGAAGGAAGACTTTACAGTTGACATAGTCTGAGAGACTAATGTTGTTAAAACTGATAAGAAAAATAGTTTGTTTCGTCAAAGATATTTCTAAAGTAATTGAATCTGCCTGTGTGAACTTTGACAAAAGGTAAACGATTATTTAAGTAGACATATATGCGAAAAGCAGACGTTTATTGGAAGTAGGCCTAAATACGAAAAAGGAGCATACGATTTTAAAAGTATAAGATATAACTGTGGTAACAGGACGAAACGCAAGTGAACTATGCTCGGATAGCTTGAGGACAGTAATAGAGGAAAATAGTTTGGTTTGCCAACCGAAATTCTAAAGCAGTTGAATAGGCCTAAGTGGATTTTTGACAAAAAGAAGAGAACTATATAGTGTTTAATATATGCCTGTGATCATCTGTAGTGTAAAAAAATTATTCAGTATATCTGTGTGCTGTCATTCTCGCTGCATAATATTATGCGACGCCATGTTCTGTGAGACATTTTCCTCAGCATAGCAGGGGTTATTGTTCCAAATGTCGCAGTAACACCTGCCTTCAACTCATCATTAGTATTATTGAATATAACATAATAACATATGGATGGGTAGGGACTTACGGGCCACCCTGTATATATGTAAAATATTATTTTCAAAACAAATGAAATGAGTCTTGTTATTTTTCGAATTTACTGTCAACAAGTTACAGACATCTACTGTAAAATAATTCAAAGGACAACAACAACACTGTATATTTATACTATTAAGAAGTGTAAGTAAAAGCTTTTAATTAACAATTGGTGAACATAACATAAATTAGCATCTGATAATCTTAGTTGCCTAAAGTGCAAAATATTATCTATGGTAATGAAATTAATGAGTCCCGATGTTTCTCTCTTGAAATGGTATGGATTCCAAAAATATAGCAATGTCTCTTTCAATAAGATACCACATTCACGTCAGCAAATGTCCATCAACATTTGTCACATAACTAGTGCTCAGGAAGAAAATTATCTCTAAGTCTTTCAAGCATGTTGATTTAATAAAATTCAAAGTAATTATTTATTAAAGCTGAAAATAATTGTCAATCTTTCCAAAATCTTACCTAACAACTTCAACTGTTCTTTGTGTACGTAACGAGGTTTTAAAGGTTGCGTCTCAGAAATTCCACTAGAACACAGTTGACTTCACAAATGATTATTGAAGATAATTCATTAATGTTTTGCTATTATTTATTGCTAAGTAACATATAAAGTCAAGTCAAAGCCCTTCTAGCTGTTTATCTTAAATGTGTAACAACAAAGTGGTTGTTACACAACACTTTAATTATATTTTATCGATAACCCCCAGTGACACCTCCGAAAGAGAGGAATTTTGTTTACTTTCAATCGTCCCACGCTAGTACAGCGGTAAAACTACGGATTTACAACGTTAAAAGCAAGGGTTCGATTCCTCTCTGTGGGCTCAGCAGATAGCCTGATGTTGCTTTACTATAAGAAAAAAAACATACAAACACATACTTTCAATCATTTGACTGTTCAAACTGCATAATAATACAGTGGATAATATATGATGTATTGCATATACATCCTGTCATGAAACGCCAGATGATGGCTTGGAGAATAAGGATTGGAACTCCTTTTCAACAGTCACTGTACTAATTAACCCACTATCTCAGCTGGTAGCCAAGCAGTTAATCTCAGACAAAACGATTGGGAGACCATTGTTGGAATTTTAACCAATTATCAGAGCAGATAGACTGCTCTTCCAATGGTGTTTCCTCATCATATTTCCCATAAATAGCCATGTAAGTACTAGGAAATTATCTCTCCTCTCATAATCTAAAACGAGATTGCAAGAAAGATACCAAAAGTCCAATGATATAGAGTTTAGGATTGTTGATGTATTCCACGTGCGTGTTCATGCTAGGAAACTGCTGTAACTCATACTTCATTAATCTGCACCAGACAAGATATAGAACTTTCTAGCCAGAACTGAGTTGTTTCTATATTGCAGTTGTGTGGGTGTACCACAATCATACCTAGTCATCACACTCGAACTTTTATTCTGTTACTATTTTGTCATAACATCTTTGAGATGTGGTTACTTTAATCCAGTTGCTATCAGGTGAATTCATGCACGTTGACTATTACAGAATACAACTCTTTACACACATTTCTGTGCACACTGTGGTATTTTTGTATTGTGTGGAGGGTCATAGATCAGATTCGTTTGGAACGTCAGTTTTTACTCGTACATCACGAGATTATGAGAATCAATTGATTGTTTGTTTGGTTTTGCATTTCGCACAAAACTATACAAGATTACTATAGAACCAGAAATACTCTGAAATAAATTATGTGTGTTACAAAGGAAAATTGAAAGTAGTAAAAATGTTACGGGAACTGAAAGCAGTTTATCAAATCTTTATGGTGATTATTCCAAGAACAATGACAACCAGTGTTTAGAGACATAGAATGAACCTTTTCTTGTTAAAATATAATGCATAATAAAATTGCAACAACACTGACTTTATACTGTTCTTAATGGAAGGAAAACGGCGATTCAGAACGTGTAATAATTTACATATAGCTTGTTTCTTTAAAAGCTTTATTTATGAAAGTAATACCTACAATATCCTTAAGCCATGAAATTTAAACATTTTAAGAAATTTTTATTTCATTATTTCTCCTAAAAGACTAAATAATAAACACTGATTTCAAGTTAGTAGCGTTTTTATTTCAAATTACACATTATGTCTATTCTCTCTGACTGAGGTTATACCCATGGGAACAAATTAGTGGCTTTTCTTTGTAGAAGTTTTCGGTTAAACACGTGAAACGTTTGGGTTTTGGTTTGTTGCTTACACGAACAAAACAGGTAAAGACACAATGACTATATCATTCATATTTTTTCATTCTTAGGAATTCAGATTTGTTTTAAAATAGTGTTTATGTTTGACTTCTATGTGCATGTTAATATTGAAATTTTTAAAGAAGATTATACAATTTGAGTGTCTCTCATTTATTTGAAATTTAATTTCGGACGTTGCGAATATTGATCAACAATTCAGTATAACTGAAAGGTTTGGTTTGAATTTCGTGCAAAGCTACTTGGAGGCTATCTGAACAAGACGTCCCTAATTTAGCAGCGAAAGAGTAGAAGGATGGCAGTTAGTCATCACTACCCATTGCCAACTCTTGTTTACTCTATTACCAACGAAGAGTGGGATGGATCGTCATATATAACGCCCTCAAAGCTAAAAAGGCAAACATGTTTGGTAAAATGGGGATTCGAATCCACAACCTTGAAATTTCAATCCTGTTGAATGTTGCTCTGTTGTGCAGTATGGCATCTTCACATACAGTAGGTACTTGTAATCTGAGGGTCGCGGGTTCGCATCCCCATCGCGCCAAAGATGCTCGCCTTTCAGCCGTGGGGCGTTATAATATGACGGTCAATCCCACTATTCGTTGGTGAAAGAGTAGCCCAAGAGTTGGCGGTGATGACTAGCTGTCTTCCCTCTAGTCTTACACTGCTAAATTCTGGCCTTTGCTAAAAAATCTTTTAAGGCTATGTTAGTTTCTCAAAATTGGTACCTGACCTATAACTTGAATACATTTAAGTGGTAGACAAAATGTTAAGGCTCTGAAAAAAATTTTTTTTTTGACATCACTGTTGCTGTTAGTTTTGTAAATACTGAGTTTGTGTTTCAATGAAGTATTAGAGATACAGGAAGTATCAAAGATTTGATAAAGTTAGCTAGTAAACAAAACTATTGCTTCCATGTTTACTCTAGTACTGTGGACCTAGAACCTGGTAACATTTGCTGATACTTAAATTAATGGGACTTGAAGTTCAGTGAATAAAGTGATTTCATTATCATTTAGTGGAATGGACATTGCATTCTTTTTGCCAAACGATCTAAAAGAACATACCCAACAACAGAAAAGTTATAACATTTACATAAGGAGCAGGATTATTTTGGTAAAAATGAAATAATACAGAGCTAAGCTCAACAGGAAAATAGGTGCTTCAAGCAAGATTAAAAATATGCCAGAATTGAAGAAACAGTTGAAAAATAATAAAGAAACAGAAAAAGTAATAACATGAATGAGTCAAAAACTGACAAGTTCATGAAACAATTGTAAGAATTTAAGAGAGAAATATAAATGGGAAGAATTATATTATAAACAAATGTAATTTTTATCAAAGATTAATGAAGCTATAGAAAATGAACACAAAGATTACAACTAAAAAAATAACCATCAAAACAGAAAAGAATTGGAACACCTAGATTGAGAAGGCTAAGGGAAATATACAAGGTGATATCAGCTTTATGATATCTATAAATTGAATTAGCAAGGGAAAGGATCAAGCCTGTGACAACTCTTTTCACATCTGTTCAAGAATTCCCGCCTAAAACATTATTACTGCTCAATACGGAACAGAAGAACACATTTGGTTTACACTGGTTACCATTACTGCTGTGCAACTATGACTACAGCATCTTTTTGGACTACTCAGTTACACCACAATCAAGTCAAGTTGCAAAATATAATAGGCAAGTTAGCAACATTGCCTAATTGAGAAACCTACAAACTCTAACAAGAAGGTATAATGAGAGACATATCAGACACAGTACGAAATAAATTTCAAGGTGACTGGATGGAAAAGTGAATAATGAACTATTTATTTTACTGCACATTTAAAAGAACCAGTTTTAATAATCTTAAGCAACTTCTAACAGACAATCACAACACCTCTCAAGCAATAATAGTCATCTTATCAAAAAGTATTGGATTACCAACTCAGAGATGGAAGTTCCTAAAAGGAACCTTCTGTAAACAGCTCTAACAACTACCAAACAGAATGGGATTGTCACAGAAAAATTTAGGGGCACAAAATGGATGAAACCTCAGTAAAATTGAAGACATACAAAGGTTTGCCTAATTATCTTATCCAGATGCTTTATGTAATATGATAAATCTGTTTGCACATAAATATTAAAAAAGATTAAGCCATGTCCAAAATAAAGCACTCACAGTAGGACACCTCATCAATAGACTGTTAGTGCTAGACATCAGATGATTTTATTTTCACAAGAGCTCCATCCCTAATGTGTAAAAGAATAAATTAAATCCTTAATAAACCTCTCCCAATAACATACCTCATTAGCAGATTTTCACTGCTAAGCACCAGATGGTTTTATTTCCACAAAGGGAGTAGCTAATGGGAAAAGAATGAACTATGCCCAAAATGTACTCTCAAGATGGCTGGTAAAAGTATTAGAACATTAATAAAATAAAGAACAATGTTTCGACCTTCTTAGGTCATCTTCAGATTAACCGTCTTTCTTTATTTTAATTAAAGTGCTAATACCCAAACCAGCCACCTTCAGAATACATTTTTACTTCAGTTGGGTTTCTTGTCATCACGAACTATGCCCAAATTACGCCTTTTACATGGTACTTCATTATTAGTATAATCCTTCTACTAATAAAAAAAAATGACATCCAATATAAAGGTGAAGAAACTATAGCTGAAAAAAAGATTAACTGATATTCATAATAACAATTAGAAACTACCTTCAAAAGTACATATATTCAAATAACATGAAGTTCACATAATTCTCAGTTTACAAATAAACCAATAACATATTTCTGGTTTCTTGAAAGTATGCCACAGTAATGAGGTTTTTAACTGTATGTTCAACATTTATGGAACTTAAATGACATAGAACACCATGCCTAAACATTTTACAGCAAACTTGTAGTTAAGTAACACATCAGAAATTAACTACATATGTAACACTGATAAAACTGAAATGATGGAGAACACCATGTTTATTCTGTTTAAGAGAGATAACTAGTAAGAAAACATAATCTGGAAGGTTTTTACAAGGGACATCTTACGTTGAATATTATGTTATGATGATATTTTGGGATACTTGCATGTTTCTGAAACCAATGCAAGTGCCCCGAAACATAATCATGGCATAATATTCCTGGAAAGATCCTAGAAGGAAACAAACAAACTTGCAGAACATGTCTGTACAATTCACTATAACATTGCTATTCAACACATCATGCTGATGAAACAGTCACTACATTTTAGAAATGTTCAGAAATTCAAAATCAATGCACAATAATGAGGTAATGCATAAACATGCATTATATTAAAGTGCTAAAAAAGAATGTCTTTGCTAATTAACCAGATATAACTTTAATCTAAAACATTTACACTTTATTTTATAAATAACAGAAAAAAACCACCAAAAACTAGTCAATAAATATTTATTAATTTTCTTCAAAATTATATACAAAAATGGAGAGAAAAGACAAAACTTTAAAAATCAATCTAGTTTTCCACGAGCTACTAACATGCGTTGTCTGGCTCGCTGAAAAGCAGCTATGATAGCAGTAATGCTGTTCTGCATTGATGACCTAAATACAAACAAGAAATGATTTACATAATTAGGAAAATTTCTGAAACCACAAAATTAAAAACTGATTTTAGCCACACAAAATAGATTAATTTGTTCTAAAAAAGTGTGCACAGTACTCTTATCTTGTGTAAGATACTATGAGCATAAGCTAATTAAAGACATAATAAAATTTCAGATTTTTTTATAATATGGAGAGACTATAATTAATACTAGAAACTCATTCTGCCATTTTAAAATTATTATAGCAGTATTAGCTTGCCAGCATCTGAATCTTTTTTTTCTTAGTTAAAAACAATTAAGAATAAACATCTCCAAAATAAACCACTTGCAACAAGACAACTCATCAGTAAACTGTTAGTGCTAGACATTACATTATTTTATTTCCATGTAATGTGATAATCCAATACTGTTTCATAAGGTGACCATTACTGCTTCACAGGTGTTGTGACTGTCTGTTACCAGTTGCTTGAGAGTTTTAAAATATATTAAAAAGAACCAAACATCGATGAAGCAAAATACAAAACTCTGAAAAAAAAACACAAAAACAGATATTTAATTGATAAACAGTGAACTATAATACTGAATCACCCTCCACATTTTTAGGTGTTAGACAAAATGGACACACACAACTTACAAACAGCACTACAATAAAACATAAAATATCATTCCAAATTTGACAGAGAAGAATATCCTTGATGATGAGAAACCCACATGAAATAAAAATGTATCTCAGAACGGCTGGTATGGGTATTAATACTTACTGATAAGCAGAGAACAACGTTTTAACCTTCCTAGGTCATCTTCAGGTTAACCAAGAGTTAATCTGATAAACACAACATAACCATAGAAAACTCCCAGATACTAAGTAAGGAAACAAATATATAAATAAATGCAAAATCAGAGCCCTACTTATACAGCAAATAAAACCAAAATTAAACCAATATAAAGGAATACTTTTATACCTATACTAATTAATAATCCAACATCCAACTGCAACGCCTCTACAATCTGATACCTGCTTATACTCTTGTCCCTTGTGTCTGGCAATGGTCAGTTGCAAACTCTCTTTGTTAACCTGAAGATGACCTAGGATGATCAAAACGTTGTTCTTTGCTTATTGATAAAAGTGCTAATACATATAATAGCCATTTTGAGATACAGCGAAGAATATTACTCAAGTATTAAAAAGCAAACATCATAAAAATAAAAATCAATGAAGGAAGGACCACAATGAGTAAGCAAAAGAAGTTCTGAAAAATCATCAGATACAACGATTAAGAATTTGAGTAGATATGAAATATGATACAGAACAACTACTAAGTAATGAAACACTATGAAAAATAATCTTCAGAGTTGATGGTCTTATAATTAGGCAAAAAAACGAAAACACTCACTATCCTACAAAGAATTGATTGACAGCTAGCCATAAAACTTTAAAATTTGAAATTACAGGTAAAAAAAGTTGCATGAGGCTGTAAGATAAACCATTGTAGTTGAATAGGTCACTAAGCTGAAGTATTCCTCTAGACATACTTGATCAGAAAAAAATATTTAGACATAAGAAACAAGATACTCTTGAAATAAGAAAGCAAAAGCTATGGGATCTGGTACTTTCTTGCAAGAACTATACAAGTATGAATTTTTCAAGATGGATTAAAATAATCTGAATTTGGTAATAAAAAATTCCCTTCTGAGAAGCTAACAATACTATGGCATTTATCTGTGTCAGAATTTTTAACATTCTATTGTATAAAGCTTATTTAAGATGATGTCAAGATAGCAAAATAATAAGTATCCATTAAGAAGATGGAAATCTTTGGAAATAGATAAAAAGAGGACACATAACAAGTTCAGCCATCAATAAAAATAAAACAAAAATGGATGCAAAAGGACTTTGTCATTTAAAAGGTTCCTGATAAGGTAGACAACACTGGTGAGGATATAATGATGCATGCATATCCAAACCAAACATCCATGAAGCAAAAGGAAAGACACTGAAAATGAAAACAACAAAAAAAGATACCTAATATGATGCTCAGCCAACAAAAGAGATACCTAATATGATGCTCAGCCACCAACAAAAGAACCTCAAAACACAAGGATACAAAAGAAACTTATAATTTTAAAGATTCATAAAATGAGAGGATACGATGGATAGGGTGCAACAGAGCAATATATATGAGAACCATACATCTAAAGATAAAAAAAAAAGAATAGGTAGAACATATTGTTGTGGATAACACCACTTCTCTTGCAAGTACATAAATTAAAATATACAGCTGTGCATCTGAAACTACTTGTCTTTGGCATCCATATTTCTTTAAATATGGGAGCATCAAGAATTAAGTCTGAGTTGACAACCAACAACTGGTTCTTATAACTTTGAGTTTCAAAATAACATGCAAACACAGCAACACATTAGAGGGAAATTTGAAACCTTGAGTACATTTCTTAGACAGAATGAAGGATACTTACTGAATTGAAGGATCAGTATGAAATAAATCTAATAGAGCAAGGAAGAAAAACTGACATAAAAGGGGAGTATAGAACAGAAGTATTGTCATGAAGGTAGTATCTGGAAAATAGGATCTTAATGATGTTTAGGTAGTCACAATTATTCTCCATGGGAAACAAGAATGGAAGGAGGTTCAGAGGATGGAATAACACTCAATGACCATTTCAAACAGATGTGTCCTAAAAGGGTATTTTCCTTACAATCTTAATGCTCTTAAAAGAACGACTGCATATTTTTGAAAGAGTAGTGGGTACACATTCACAAAAAACAAAATGTTTGACAGATCCCTGGAACCATGAGCTACTTAAACACATGTTTAAAATCCTTTTTTACAAACTAAACATGTCAACATGGGACATTAAAGAATGATAAAACACTGATGACAGAGCAAAATGATATGAAAAACCACAAATTGAAAGTTCTTAACTAAAAGATGAAAAAAAAAATCAGAAAAGCAAATCAAAAATTTGTTTTAGGGTTTTGATCTAATTAAATTCCTGTAAAAAACAACAAAATACTTAATAATTCATTGATTTCCTCTGATTTTTCAGAATAAAAATTTTTATCAACTTTTTTTAGTGGAATTTAAGTTATTCGCTAGTATATAATATAATGAATTATTATATACAAGCGTATAACTTAAATTCCACTAAAAAAAGTTGATAAAAATTTTTATTCTGATAAAATAATGAATTATTATATACAAGCGAATAATTTAAATTCCACTAAAAAAAGTTGATAAAAATTTTTATTCTGATAAAATCAGAGGAAATCAATTTCAAATCTTTGTTAAAGTGTCCTAATCTAATTTTAAGTTAAAGAGGAAAGTTAAAAGATGAAGGTCATCAGATGATACTCATGTTTTGGCCTGATTTCGAAAAGAGACAAAAATGGCATAAAGGATACGTCATTAAAAGAAGCCCAAATAATCCTTTTATTCTAAACTCCCTTAAACACTTAAGATATAGATAGAACTAGTAAAAGTTACCAAGGTGGTTAAAAAACAAACAGTGCCACTTAATTAAAAATAGGCATAGAAATGGCTAAAACCAGAAGATAATGACTAATTTTACAAAAATAAAATGTTTAAAAAGGTTAAAAAAAAGGTACCACACAAAAAAAATATCAGGAAGTGCTCGACTAAGTGCAGACACACACACACAGATAAACAACTGAAGTATATGATTGCAAAAACAAAGTGACAACAGAGTCTAATGATAGAACATGTGACCACGGCAATTATCACAATACCAATAACCGAACTACAGGTATAGACTTATGGTAAATGGAAGAATATTGTGTTACAAGGAAGCTGAGAACATGTAATGAAACATGACAGTATAGGAAGGTTTGAAAAATATTTTAATAATTGTTGATGTTATAAACAATGTGTTTCTAAACAAACTTTGCTGCAGTTGAATAAGTCAATAAGCTCTACACATCTTGTGTACGTGCCACTAGTGCAGCAGCATTTCGACAAAAGATATTCATTTTGATAAACAAATGTTAACCACCAAATAACAAAATAACATTTTGTACAGGAAGTTACTATTATTATAGCATCTCAACTAAAAATGTCAGTATTTTTACACTAGTAAAAAATGAAATAACTAGCCCATACACATTACATTTTACATATAATAAATATATTTTCAAACACAAGCTTGATTTATTTAATGTAAAGTAACTAAATTATACCAACCCTGATGTATCCAAAATATTATTAATGCTGTACTGACCAGGTCGGGGAACACTCCTAAAATATACAGCACATTAAAAAAAAGTAAATTCATTATTTTGATTTCAAGTATGCCAGAAAATGCAAGTAATAAAAACAAAATAATAATTTATGTTTGTGCTGCATCTTTAAAGGTAATTTTACCATTTAAATTAACTGAACCTTAGTAAACAAACAAACCCAAAGACAGAAACATTTCTTTATTTCGATATACTTAAGATTGTTTCATGGATTAACCTACTGGTATAGGTGTCTGCATTTTAATTAGTATTTAACATGGTCAAAGTGGTAGCTTGTATGCAATTGACTTTAAACTTAAACCCAGTGCACTGAGTACCACAGTAATTGAAACTAGTGTCAAATATTAAGTCAGTATTCAACTTACAAGAAACCTGTGGATTTTATTCAATGTTATTACACTTAAACAAACTAGCAAGTCTCACTGAGTAATTATTTAATAATCACTTGTGTGCTGTTTTTAATCTATACTGAAACTGATGGTGTATTCATAATATACTGAACTTACGGAGACTGTTGATGAACAGTATTCAATCTGACCACAACAGTTCCTGTTGTTTCACTGCAGAAACCAAACTTGCTGAGATGATTACCCTACAGATTAGAAAAGACAAAACAATTTATTTATACTGCATAATTTATAAAGATTAATCATATATTACTATCTTGTAATTAATCTAAAATATAACTTTCACAAAGAAATACCTCAAAATCATTACAAGTAGAAAGAAAGAGCAATAATTAAATTATAAACTTGTAGATTTAGCCTACAACTATTAAAATACATATTCTTCAATATTACATAACACTCAGGTGGACAACTTTCACAAGAGAATATTTTAAAATTTCTATTGAATTATATTTTTGGACAATATATATGGCTGATACATTATTCTCTCTGTATAATTTAAAATTTGATAAATTCATATTATAGCAATATAGATCCAACTATTCAATTTACATTTGAGAGGGACAAAAATAATACGTTACTGTTTATAGATATGTTAGTTACATGTGTTGAATTAGTAAATTATAATATTTTAATTCATGTAGTATATTACTGTCCTTTCTTATTTGTTCATTAATTTGGTTATTAACCCTTTAATTGCTTTGCACACCACATGATGTTTTAGTTTACCCATTACTGTTTGAAATCGCAGCTGATATCTTATTATACCAGTGACCCGTCGATACCCAATACATAGCAAGAAAAAAAGGTGTATACTTACACAGTATGTTTAATGACTTGTATTTGAGTGCTAAGTGTAACATTTGTACAATATAGTCATGTTATTCACAATCAGTGTCATGCCAGTGCATTAGATAAGAAAGGAGTGCAATAATAGATCTGGCAACAACCAAACAAATAATGCTCGTCCTCTTGTCTCATCTCACAGTTCGTGAGGGTCATTCTGGATCTGACCAACCCCATGCTCCCTCTTCACACCACCAGACCTAAACAGAGGTTATTATATGATGGTTTTGGGTTTATTCTTTATTTTTGAATGCTATACTGTGATTTCATATGATAAACATTTTTTTGTAATGGATTATTTTTTACCTAACTTGAGCAACAAGATAGCTAAGCAAATTTCTGTGTGTGTAAAACAAAAAATACTAAAGCCCTTGATATCTGAAACTGTTACATTTTGGTAGAAAAAAATGTTTTGTCTCTCTGAATAAAAATATAAAAACATCTCAAAAATATTTTAAAATTTGCCAAACAATAAAATTTTAAGTATTTTTAAAAAGAGAATATAATTCTTAATTTTCACATCACAAAAACAACTGTGGTGAAAACTAAAACAAATTTTAAAAACCTGAAATGTGGAAGGTATAGCCAAGTAAGTAGGGTCTACAATCTCAGCTGGTCCTCCTATGAAATATGTTCTAAGTTTATCAACCAATGAAATGGGGAGTGGCCGCCAAGTCTGAAGTTTCAGCACCTGAGAACCTGAACATTTGTAAAAATATACCCTTTAAAAAACAGGTACATACTATTTTGCATGAAAACTACACCAATGAATAAAACATAAACAACTAGAATGAAAGTATGAGCAACAGTTATATCCTAGAAAATTGCCTTGATAATATCAGACTTCTGTTGGAACTCTTCATTATAAATCAGTATGAGATCATTGCATTCAATCTAACTTTTAAGCAATTTTCAATTATCATTCTTAACTAAAGTATTTATCATTCTTTTCTGGTAGTTTGTCATAAAATTGCTTTAAGCATAAACTATCCTTTCATCATTGGTATATGATAATTTGCTTTAGTATAATGACATACAAAATATTCTCAATGTTATTTAAACTCTTCTTTTGTATTTTATAGAACTTGAGTTCCCTTTATAGGCTAGTATCTTATTTTTCTGAGGAAAAATGACATCATTCAGTTTTAAAATATTTTATTTGACCCTCCACATTAAGTCATCTACAACATAAACCAATATCTGAAAAGTTCAGAGTTTCTATTCTGGTTATAGTATATTTTATAAGTATTTGTTTCTGATAGAAAATAATTCATAAAGCTAACCCTAATTCAGATTTTTGTTCTCCAAACAGTGATTTGTACTCTGTGTAAAAATGCTTACACTCCTGCCTGTTTAGATAAGGCTTATGAATATGTGGAACAAAGTTGCAAATCTGTGGTCTTTGTACAAGCTTATTATTTATTTCTACCTCAAATAGTTTGAAAATAGTGTACTTTTGAAATAGTTGGTGCTAGAAACTGTAAGACAAAAATTGCACTATTTTTGTTTCACATGTTTCAAGCTTCTACAACTAACAGAATCATACAAAACTTGTATGAAAGCTGGGATTACCTTCTTCCTTGCAATCTACTTGCTTCAGAGCTCTCCTTCTTCTTTATATGAATTACTGATTTCGAAACTCAAAACAGAAACATATGTGACATTCCAGTACAGTGATGTATGACAGATAAGTCTAAAACGTTTGCAAAATGGAGATTCAAGAATCTTATGCAAAGCATAATCCGAAGTTCAACAGCAAAAACACAAACAAATGAGAATTCACACATGAAAAATTAGATAATTTATATTCCCAAAACTTTGTGTATGTCATTAATTTACAACCTTCTTATCACTGTGAGATTTAAACTGCAGTATGTAACCTCTACACTTGTACAAAGTGGTTGGACAATGTTTACAACTTAGCAACATCTGGTCAACATTGGTATGATTAGCTAGCTACTGGCAGAAATTAAATGCAAATTTAGAAAAAAACATTTAAATACATCTGAGTAAAGATATATTATATAGTAGATTTGAAAAGGTTCAGTGGTATAATAATTATTTTACTTTCAACATGTTTTATGACTGCATGCTTTCAAAATCTACCTACATCATGTTTTACATTATTTTACTTGTTTAACTGATTATTTACTTTGCTGATGTAATTATGTTAGCAGTTCCTTTTAAAAACAATTACTTGAAATTAGAAACTAATGGTTTTCTTACAGTGGACATCGTCCTGTGGCATGAACTTAAAAGTCAATGTGACTTTTTGAAACAGCTTCACATTATTAATTATTTCTAAAACGATTACAAAAGTAGCTTTTATAAAAAATGATATAGTGAGATATCATTGACTAATATTTATTTTTAATGACAAATAAAACACCTTACCATAACATTTCATTTAACAAAGTGAGCTACTGAATGATGTCATTAGACCATAACCATATTTTTCTAATAAGAATGAGCATATCTGGCTTTTAGAATATTGGTTACAAATGCATTATGAAATTATATGAGATAACAGTGTGCTATACTGTTTTCATTTCAATATAGAATGTAAATTTACCAAAACATATTCAATTACTGTTCAAAAATGTTAAACATTTATCATTCTTTATATTTTAAGTTTCTTTATCTAAGATAGTTTAATTTTTGTGGTATTTTTATGAATGCAACAAGTGGCTAAAATGATGACACGACTGAAAAGAGTTAGTTTTCAAGAACTAATAACTTGAAATTTAAATCTACAACAGTTCCTTAAACGAGTTACATTCACAATGCTTTTACCTGGAATTACTGGTAGAATTATGTAACCATAACCCTGAATCTGGTAGTGTCCCCATGTACTATAAGATACAACTTTAAAAAAAAGTGTTGGCCACCTGGGTAGTGAATTATCTGAAAATATAGTTTTTTAAAACAGTAATCATTAATACTGGTATTTCTTGAAATCATACATTTTGGAAGTTTAGTTTTTGGTTTGTAAAATTGATGCAATATAATTCTGATATATCTTGGAACTCTGTAAGAGTGAAAAACATAACTTGTTGAAATTTGAAATGAAAATTAGGTTTAATTTTCACAAAATATTTATATATTAGCAACTGCTAAAAACTTGACAAATTATTAACACAAGTCCTCTTCTTTTGTACAATTTGTTTTGACTCATTTCTTAAATTATTTCAAATACTCAGGAGAGGCATAGAACATTAGGATGAATTGCCCAAATAAACAACTACATATTATATCCGACATCTCTTATTAAACAGTTTAAAATGACAAACAGGTTGAAGCTAAAGAGAATAATATCAACATTAGGTGGCTGAAGAAAAAGCTATCAATCACAGTACTCCAGCCTAATTGAAGATACTGAATGATATTATTCCTGTCAAAAAAATACCTGTGGAGTCATTATGTTTCTTTAATGTTTCACATAAACACAAAAACATGCAAATATACTAAATTCCAAGGTTTTTAATTTCTATTTTAGTCACAGAAGAATTAAAGACCTTCTTCATTGAAAATACTGCCATATTTCTAGAACTGTGTTTCTAGATGGAGATCATATCCCTTTTGAATAGGTTTACTATTGCCTGGGGCAAATGGACAGCTTTTTACCACTGATCTTTGTGTTGGTGGATTTTTCCTATTAAAAAATGTCCTATGATTACCACAACTGAAGTATGACTTATTGTAGATCTTTTTTTTGGATGGTCCTAATGTTCTAAGTTGATCCATATTATTTTGTTTATAATAGCATTATTAAGTACAAAGCATATCTTTGTCTGGAAACTTCTAAAGCTCAACTTGAGTACATCATTAAAATATGAGTGCAAGAACATTTTCGTCTAGGCAAGCCTATTATACACCCTTCTCATAGGTGATCAACCGTTGGTGGTATGTCAAAATATAGTTCTGATACATATCATCCCACCAAAACTTTATATTTGCTGTAGTTGCCAAGTACAAAATTGTTTCACCATGATATTCTCAACCTTGTAATCTATTATTGCCATAAGACAATAGTTAGGTGTATTCTATTCTTAAACACTACAATCTTTATTCCATCTCCCATTTTTTAGTATAACTTATGGTAGGAATGCTTTTGCTGTAATGCATGATTATAATAAATCATATTTATCATTAGAACACAATATTAGGCTTATTGTATTTTTTTTCCATATTTGGTCCCTTATGGGTATTTTGAAAGTAAGGGTGTATAATAACATTTTGACCAAAATATCGCATAAAAAATGAAATTTTATTAACCCTTTCAAAATGGAAGACCCTTTGAATGCTTATTAGAACATGCTTATTTGTTACATTCAAAATTGAATTTACAGTTTTAATATCAATGTATGTGAATGAATTTAATATTGTGTGTTAAGAAAGTTCTATTTTAAGTTTTAAGTCTGTTATTATAAAGTAAACCTTCAAAAACTATTTAAAACTTCTGATGTATTATCATGAGACCAATAAGCTATGAAAAAATCTCTACTTTAGCATCTTCAATAAATATGCTGGTAATACAGTAAAGATATGTCTATCCACCAAGATGCTGGCACAACCTTTTGAGTCATTCCTTTGAAAGTATTCTGAATGAATACAGTTAAAACAAGTAATAAATGTTTTCAACCCTGACAGCTTACATGCTAATCTCCAACATATTTGTTTGTGCTTTATCCCTTCCATGTAGACATTACATGTGTATATAACAATTAGAGAGAGAACTTTACAGCATAAACTAATAATAGTTTATTTATAGAAATGTATGCCAAATCTTCACCACAGAGTACATGAAATTGACTATGGTATTGTTGGCTACTTGATCAACTACATCACTTATGGTTGATTCTTATCTAAATATGTTATAGAGATACGGTTAAAATTGTATTTAAGCCTTACTATTGTATTTTAGTTTATTTTGTATTAGTTGTGTTTTAAAATGCAAATTAAAAGGTTTAAACATACATCATACCTTAGATTCATTCTCAATGCTTATATTATGTAATGAGGTAAAATTTTGCTGAAGGGTTATGCATACTTCCCAAAGAAACTGTACTATGCTTCATGGACACTGTTGAATTGTGTTGAGATGAAAAATAAGTTGTAAAAGACAAGAAATGAAAAATAAAACATTAAAAATTAGCCATATGCAAAAAGAAAAAACAAAAAGATGAAATTATGAGTTGAACAAAAGGTAACTTTTTAAAAGATATTATACAAAAAAAATTAAAAGGTTTGGTTTACTTTGTTTTGAATTTCATGTAAAGCTACACAAGAGCTATCCATGCTAGCTGTTCCTAATTTAGCAGTGTAAGACTACAGGGAAGGCAGCAAGTTATCACCATCCACTGCCAACTCTGGGGCTACTTTTTTACCAATGAATAATTGGATTGATAATCACATTATAACGCCCACACAGTTGAAAGGGCATGCATGTTTGGTGTGATGAGGATTTGAACCCATGACCCTCAGATTAAGAGTCAAATGCCTTAACCACCTGGAAATGTCAGACACAAATTAAAAGGTATACACTTTTGTTTCTATTTCCTAATTTTAATTATTTCATTGAATTGTAGGTTGATAATAGCTGGCATTAGTGATATGGCAGAAAAAATGAAAACTAAAATACAAAAATATATTTTAAACAAACTTTTGATATCCTTTTAAGAGGTCCTAGAGATTATGCAAATGAAATATGAAAACTACAAGATGAAGAAATGTAATTTTATACTTAAAATGAAAATTACTTTGCACTTCATTTGTTAATATCTTAAATGTAACTACAACATAAAAATATTTTTAGTAAAAAACAGTTATAAAATCATTATTTCTGTAGAAGATACTTAGGATCTTGAACAAAATTTCACCAGTTTTTAAGAGGATGTGTTAAAAACGTGAGTTATCACATGTATTGTTGTATAAGTGAAATTCATGACTTGATTTCCATAAATTGCACAAGTCTGCTGTGAAAGGGTTAACCTGTCTTACTGTATAAATAACTAATTTATATGACCAAAAATACACTAGATAAGTGAAATTATTTCACTAAATGTACATAGAACTGGGATAATGGTATGAAAAATGGAGTTAAATGTGGTACAATAGTTTAGCTTATCACAAAAAAATCATTACCTTTTATACATATAAATATATAAATTACCTGGACATGCTTGAATGGTTTTCATCTTGTACTCAAGTTCAAAAGAAAATGGGTGACTGAAGTAAGCTACATCTTCCTATAAATTATAACAGTAACAAGTAGAACACACTTAAAAAACAAACAAATTATTCAAAGCTTTTTTCATTTGTTAATAACCTATGACATATGATTTTATCAGAGTTCTACTAAATGATTTGTTGAAACAAGTATCTGAAACCTTCAAAGTGTTACATATTTTAGTTGTTATATTCTATAGCAACAATGATACACAGGTGTAAAGTTGAAAGGATGTTACTGATATTCCCCCACTTACAGTGGAAATATTTAACAAACTGCATTAAACTTACTATACATTTTCCATAATGTCTAGTTAAAAAAATCATACAATATTTTTTTATGGATTGTCAAACTTCCACAATTTTGTTGTGAGATACTCTTTAAAAACAATTACTTCCTTTCATTTTAGAACATCACTTACTTTTGATAACACTGCACAACATTTTTTTTGAAAAGTTTTGCTTCCTGAAAAGTTTTTGCTGATTGCGACTGGTACCTGGTGGGTAAGTGTAAATATAGTTTTGATTTTTCTTCATCATGTAAGAACTCTGAGAAATAGACAATTAACTGTTTACCAGCAATAATGTATTTAATTGCGTTTACGTTTCTAATACGCTATTAAGTTCAAAATAATTAAAAGTGTTTTGCTCCTGATTTTTGTTTGCATTCAATGTCTGGTGCATCACATTGCAGTGTCCAACAGTAGTCAACAAGCATTGACGGATTCCAAATGCCCTGATATCATTTTTCCACTGTAGCAAAACTGAAGATTTTGATGAAACAGTACGTGATGGGCAAATTTGGATGTGATTTTCGTGATCAGGGGCCAAAAATCTATAAGGAACACCCAACAGTGTTCGAGAAGCAAAAACTTTGTTGTGCAGTGTTCTTAATAAGTTCCAGTTAATAAATTCATTCAGTTTCATCTTGATTGATATTTTTAACATTTATTTCAATACTTTATTTTGCTGTTGTAGTATTCACCACTCTCAGCTATAAGTCATAAAATATGTAAACAAAATGATAAATACTTATTAATAAGTGAAGAATCCTCACTTTCAAAGCAATGTCATCATTACCTTTGTAAGACTAAAAATGTTCTTGCTCAGAATCAATTTACATATAATAAACAGCTTGTTTTCAAAACATTAATATTTTTTTGTGTTTGAGTTGTTTGAATACAAGGAAACAGAACAACAGTATTCAATAAGAAAGAATGTTTCATTTGAATAGTATATGTCATTTTCTGTACACACTAAACCCAAATAAATGTAAGAAGTACAATTATGTAGCTTTTCGAACAGATATATTGTAATATAAAAACATTTAAGGTATGAAAAGAATATCAAAAGGAACTATAAATAAATTTCCAAATCTATGATTCTTAATAAGTGTTATAAGTTTTGTATTAGTTCTTTGTTCATTCCTACATGAGCTCCAAGTAACCAGTATGTTGATAAACCCAAAATTATAATTAAGACCACTGTATTTACTTTATATTGAAGAAGATAGGTTAATTTCACTTTTAACTAATAGTTTTCAGCCACTGATGATAGGTACTATTAAAACAAAGCTTCATGAGTAATTGTTGAGACCACATGCTACAACATCACAAAAAGGGTCCCACAAGGAGCTGTAAAAATCAAACCACTGACAAAGAAGGAAAAATGACATGAGAAATAGACATGAAGTATTATATTTACAAAATATGATAATTTCTTAAAAAGGAGAAACCTCTACTTTGGGATGTCCAGAAAAAATTATTAAAAAGTGGTAATAGTGTTTAGGTGAGAATCCTAGAAGCTGCACAGAAATGAAAGTTAATACTTTCTTTGTGAGTTACACTAAATAAGTATTATATAATAATAAAATTATCACATGTATAATATATTTGGTATTCACATTTTAAAATATTTTTTGTTGTCTTTCAAAATTTCTAGTGCATACTGCAGAGATTTACAGATTTTGATAAAAGTTAAGAAAAAACTACCTTTACACTTCATATAAATATAAAAGAATATATATGCTTTTATTTAAACCAACATGTCACCTTTGCAGCTTCTTCAGGGTTAATATACATTAAGGTATATGTAAAAGTCGTTTTTTATTTAATTTTAAAATACTGATATGTAGTTACACACTCAACACCTGAAAAATGCACAAGACATGAAAGGAGCTAATGTTAAAGATTAAAAAATAATTAAGGTGTACAGAAATTTAAACATTTAAAATAAGTCAAAAACATAAGGCCAGTAATTTCAAAGCAAATGACACTTTTGTGCTTGTATACATACTGCTGAAATATTGATTTAATAATACATTTGTTTTAGATTGATGCATCATGACTGATATTTTGAAGTTCTACCAAAAAGCTCGATAGCAATGTTAATTATTAGTCTAATAAACATCCCACTTTGAGCATTCTTTTTAACTTTAATACATCTCTTGATCTGAAATTAAAGGAAACACATATAGCACAGTCTTTTTATTGCAAAGTGTATGCTCAAATAGATTCCCTGCTTTTATAAATGTTATTTTCAATTATAATGCTTAATCAAGGTTTAACCACAACTGGTTTATAATCATGAAAAAACTGTTTGAACAAAATACAAAAGAAACCTAAACCTTATTTATATAGTATGAAGCCACCTTATTCTTTATGTAATTATAAATGCAGTACATAATTCAGAAGTTATGCTTTCAATAAATATTTATGTGTATGTCAATATATACACAGTCAAAGTCAAAATATTTTGTAAGTGCAACACACATAGTATACAAACAAACATCACTGCTTTATCTGTTTTGGTCTTTCATTTTATAAAATGTTTGAGACAATGCTCAAATTACAACGTTTATTAACTTTAATATAGCTAAGAAGTAAAATAATTTCTTTGTTGTTTACAAACATGAAAGGATAGTTTTTATATTTTAAATTGAAGACAAAAATGGGTGACATATCAGTATATTTATGATTATTGTTAAAGAAACATCAATATACAGTTATGCCAACCATCACCAGTATACATTAAGCTATTGTAGCTTGGTCTGAACAAAACCTAATTACATTTTACAGAAGTTTGTTAGCTATAAAAATTTACAAAAGTTCATACACTTTTAAATATGGATTTCTTCTGAAAAAGAGACTCTTTACAAGCACATTTTTAAAATAATTTATTTGTGCAATACACAGTATCAGTTTGCTTTATAAACACTAATGTGGTATCAGGATTTGCCATATATCTCTGATAGGAACCAAGACAGTTGTTTAACCTAGTGAGGAACAAGGGTGATCATTCTCATCTTACTCCAAGAAGCTTTTGACTGAATTTTTAATTTTATGCAATTAATGCATTTTTAATATAAGCAAAATAAGCAAAATTCTTTTGGTAACATTTAATGTTAACAATGCTTTGAAAGCAAACCAATCAGGTAATATTTTTTATCCACTGTAGAACTGTTAGCAAATAAAATTGAAAGCCATAAACATTATGGTTTGAGCAATGAAATTTTATAGTGAGTAATTTACATTTAATTTCATACTTATTGGAGAGGTAAGGGATAAAAGACATGCCTAGAGAAAATGTTTCACATGTCACAAAAAATTTAAAAATATTGACTTAAAAAATTAAAAACTTAAAACTTAAATGCTATTAAAATATAAATTATTAGCTATGATCTTATGCTATACTAATTGGTATAATATAAACAAAAAGTAGATTAATGAACTTTTGAATACAAGTCACTATAACCTTGTGTCATGCACAGTAAAGGATGCCCATGGTGATAGGGTTAAATAATGCATCAAAGAACATAGAATAACAACAAGCAAAAGGTGCAGGCAATTTCCTTTAATTATCGCAATTTTGACTTTTTAATTATGTGACAAGAGCCATTACAAATTCATTCAATAGTTATCTTTCCTGTGAGAATAAAGCTTGTACTAAGAGAAAATAACACTTCTCTGTTCAGAAAGCAATGTAATGTGATAAGTAATTTAATAGATGAAAATCATGTTTTTCTACTGGTTATACATAATACAGTACTAAGAGTAAAAGAGAATGATTAAGAAATCCTTAAAGAGAGAATGTGATGAGGCTGTGGTGTGAAGGGTCTGATGTTCTCTTTGATGGCTCTGTAACCAAACAAAATTGAGGGCTATAAAAATTATGGTTTGTCTGACCAATGACAAATTTATAGAGAATAACTTATGTTGAATTTCATACTTACTGGAGGGGTGATGAATAAAACAGAGAAGGGGGGAAGAAAATATGTGACGTTTCTCACACTAAAATAATTTTTTTTAATTACTATCTTATAAACTTAATAACTTAAAACTTATGTACTATTAAAACATGTATTATTAGCTACAATTTTATGCTAAACTAATTAGTATAAAGTAAACAAAAAGTATTTAACTTCTGAACAGAAGTCACTAAACCCTTGTGACATGCATAGTAAAGGATGCCCATGCAGAAAGAGTTAAACATACTTTTAAATCTAGATTAATGTAAATTACAAACTTAGCTTAATTTGTGAGTAATATGTTTCAATTATTTTTTTTAATTTGATACCTGTGTTTAAAACTTTGTTTACTAGTGAAAGAAATGATAATAATAATTAGTGGACATTTATAGACAGTGTGCAATTATTTTGGTAGGTTCTATTTTATTTGTTAAAAATTTTCATGTGACACTGTGTACAAAATTAAGGAGATAACCATTACTTTGTAACATGTTATGAATTCTCGAAATTTCCGAGTGAGAACAGAAATGTCAGAACAGATATTATACACTTTGTATAAGAGGATTTAGAACAAGGCTACATTTAAAGAAGTCTGGTATTAAACTGTTGAAATGAGCGTATAAACCAGTAAATGTTTTCTTACAGTAAACAGACGAGGCAAAGATAGTTGATTTTGTTTATTTGAATGTCCAAAAAATAAGTTATTGTTTTATTCCATCTTACACATAAAGTTCATACATCAATTCTGTGAATTTAGTTATTCTAAAAACTACTTGGTGTGATAATCATTGTGAAAGTGTACAAAAGTATCATTAACATATCTTCTCTGTAATACTAGTTTGTAATAAAGTGGCAGTTATACATTCAATGACATTTGTAATAACACAGAAAAATATTTGCAAGGGTTAGACACAGACGTTATTTCACTGCCACTTCAATCATCTGGTTATAAATATGGCCATTAAAAATGAAGTGATTGTCCTTGGGGGCCAATTTAAGAAGTTGTTTGAAGTTCTGTTGGTTAAAGTCAGAGTGCAGAGCATTTTTGGTAGGGAATAACTGTTTATCGATTATTTTAACTGTTTTCTCAAGTGAATTGTTAGTTAACAAGTTAGTTATCAAAATTGGCCATAACAAATTGGTGTGCATTGTTTTTTGTTTAAAGATATTAATGCTGGTGATGGAATTTAAGGAAATTCAAAAACGTCTGTATTAAAAATATATTTTGGTGCTATAATCTTTTTAAACTTTGTTAGAAAACTTTGTTTCCACCTGATGAATCAGTTGCAAATATCATTTTATTCTGAAAGGGAGAGCATGTTTGGTGTTACAATGAATCAAACCTGCAACCCTCAGATTACACACATTATTGTAGAAGGTAATTACCTTGTTCTCAACTTTGGTTGAACAAGCATGTGTCACTCCTTCCACTTCCCCTTCACCTGATACTGTCCAATCTAGTCAAAAAATAATTGAATATAAAACATAAGAAACAATAAATAGTGAACACAAAAAGCTGACATACAATAAACAATTGAGATACCACAAAAAAAAACCCAATAAAACTCATGAATAAAATAACACTAACAAGAAAACAAAGTGAAACATATCTTAAGAAATTTAATTTTCTCTGATTAAAATTATAAACAAACCTCTAGTTTTCCCTATGAAAAATATTTTTCCTTTAAGAAAAAGCTAAGATTAAATAAGAATGATTAAGTCATGTTTCTAATTTTGTTTTTATCATTGTAACAAAAATAAAAGTTATTCTGCTTATTTGGGGACTTTATGAAGTTACACAGACTGATTTACAACCATTTTTAATTTTTCAGTCCTACATAAACACAAGCATGCAACTTATTTGTATTCTATCTTGTTTTCTTCCTATTACATACTTATGAAAAATTATTATAGTTTAACCAAATATAATGTTCATAACAGGAAGGGAAATCTTAACTTTTTTGTGTAATAATTTTACTCATAATTAAATTCTTAAACTTTCTAGAAATTACTTTAGTAAATTTTGTAATGTTTATGTATGTCTAGATTTAGGTGAAAGTTTATAAAAATGAATTTTTATTAAAAAAATTCAATAGTTAAACTTCATTCACAAGATAAACTAATGCTTAAAATACTATAGCTTTATTTTAATCATAAGAGTTACAGGAAGTAAATTTTAATGAAAACTGATGTTTGACTGTAATATGTCCAGAACATTTAAAGTTCAATTTGTTTAAATTATGAAAACAGTTCCAGTTAAGATGAGTTCTTTGAATTTTATTAAAACATAAGGTTAATTTCTATACTAATTTGTTCTCTTCTTTACATTGTTATCAAGATTATTATGATGAGTTGTAACACTATTTACCTTAGTAAAGTTTACTCCACAGCTGCTGAAACTAGAAAAATAAAGAGTTTGGTAATCTTCTTACTTTGCCTGAAGCATTCCAGTGCTTTATGGAAAAATGTTTTTCAAAGCACAAAATTTTCAATTAAACAGGTATTCCTTAACTAATGCAGTGATGATTTTATCCTCCTTTGGTATCCCACTTTAGAATTTTTTGTGGGTTCTACATGTATTTTCTAGCAGCATTGGTTTGGGCACAGTACAATACTCGTACAGCATAAAAAGAAATTACATTAGAGGTCCTTGTTCCAATGAATCATAGGTACTGAGAGTTTTTACTTTATATGAAATTACAGAATGAATTGCAAACCAAATTAGTAAGCTGCAATGATGCTGAATTTGTTTTAAGCCTATTTCACAAACTCTACTGATATATGACTAATCTATGACAAACAAATGTCATTCCTCACATGGCACAACATGAGTATTACAAGTACACTTCACTAAATGATCATTAAGGAAGGACTAGCTTTTTTTTTAAATATCTAATGAAGAAAATACAGAGTTTAGGCTTAAGAGAGAAACCATATTACTAAAGCATTTACTCCTGGTATTTTATCCTTTGGATTTCTGATGGTAATGATTTCTCAACTGCAGCATTTTACCTCAAAACACAGTTATATAATAAAAATATCAAGGTTTAGCTATTATAAGTAACTAAAAACTTAAATATTACAAATATTCTTAAAAGCCTACAAATCACATTTCTCTCATAATATTATTTTTCTTTAGCTTCATAATTTGTGAGAATAGTTTGTCCACTGAACTACAAGTTAACAACATAAAACCTATCAGAAAAATCTTTCTCAATTATTATATGCAAAAAGAGGTATTTCCTTTCAAATAGGTATTTAGGTCTAATACACTGAAACATTTACATTAATTATGAATAAAATTTATTTTAATGACACTAGAAACCTTTTAGCCTTAGATATCAGATGCACATTTAATAACCATACTTTTTGTTAAATCCAAAATTCCCCTTTCTTAAAGCAGTGAATTTCATAGACTTACTTAAAGGTAGCTCCAGGATATAATGCACATAGAGGTTGTTATCACTGAATCCATAAGCTGAAACTGAACATATATAAATGTTTCAATTTTGGTTAAATCTGTGTACACATACAACTCTAAGTCCCAAGCTACTTTTTAAGGTATATTGTAAATTTTATTGTAACATTGCTTTTGTTTTGTCCTTAATGGTGGAAGTGTTTTATGATCTGGTTTATAACTCTTATATACACACAAAAAGAGTACTGTGTACTACTGATAATGTTTTACACAATATCTTATTGAATGCATCTTTATAAAATAACAACTAATTTACACTGGTGTAAAAAGTATAATTACTCTCGGTGAATACCCCCATTTAGAATTGGTTTCATAAAAGCACACCTACATGAGCAACATTTAACACACAGTGGAATTCTGTGAAAATGAGGTAACAGACCCTGAAAGGTAAAGTATAGACAAGTGTAGTGATTAAAATACTCACCTCTCTGTAGATTCCAGCAAAAGTGGTTAAGATAGCTACAAGGGGATAATAAAAACCCTCAGAGGAACATATGGCAGATCAAACAAATGAGAGAAAAAAGCCTGAAAGTGAATTATTGGAAATCAAACTGCCAGTAGTTGGGTGTTCCAATGAGTGGCCAACTTACCAATCTTCAGTGTTTCAAAATGAGAATCAATCCAATAGGAAACTTCATTATGTATCTATTCTACTGGAAGAATCTGTTTGGGTTGAAATAATCGATCTGCCACAAAAGTCATCACATGTGAAACATGGCACGTTGGTAGTGTGATATGATAGAAGTATCCCCAAAAAACAAGATACAAGGTTTGAAAACAGAGCCTCTGACCAAATGCTCCCTAGATGAGAAATGTAAGGCACCACTCAGAAACTGTTGGAGCCTGACAATTTTACCCTTAATAAACCCAAACAATGACACATCACCTTTTGAAGAGCAGAAAGGTCTAAAATACTGTGTAGAGAAGCCTTGTCATCTATGCCTAAATCCTCAAATTCTTGACTGTTGAGAAATGCACTCCATTCATGAAGGAAGGTAATTGTGAAGAGAATGGTGGCAGAAGAACCATATATTAATGCTGTCCTAGTCTAAGCGAATCTAAAATTCCTTCCAGAATGTCCAGAATTGCCCTCAATTGCTGCCTCAGAACCCTAATATAAGATTATTGACAGTCTCAACATAGAATGACAACCCCTTTTTGTTGAGCAATGCTAGATATAAGACCTGATTTGCTTCTGTGCCATAAATAAAAATCCTGAAATTCATGCCATATATATTAGCTTCCCAAACATTTTGTTAATGAAAAATCAAATAGGTAACATGAAGAATACTCAAAGCATCTTCCATGATGCAGTTTAATGTAGAGCAATATGCAGTTTGTGTGTTCTAAACACAGCTGGCATGGATATTAAAAGTTTAATGAAAATAAAGCATACAAGAACATTTTGACCTTCTTAGGTCATTTTTAGGTCAACAAATCATGGATATGCAGATTTTTCTTCCTGATATATGTAGAGGGAATCAGATAATTCCCTAAGTCAAAAGTAATCTAAAGTTATCCTGCTAATTAATACAATAGAAATAGAGCTAAATTATGTTCATATAAAGAAATAGGTACTTAAAATATAAATTATAGTTAGCAGTCAAAACCAACTTGCAATATATTTCATTAGTCATAAACAATATTGAAAAATCTTTCTTATAATTATTAACAAACATGTGGAAACTGTATTAACTGATGATACAAGTTCATTAAAACAATAATGTTATGCTGTAACACTACTTTGAAAAAAAGAAAAAGAAACTACAGTATTTACATAATGAATTTCACTGAATATTTTATAAAAATATCTGCTTCAATTTCCAACATTTGATAGCTTAGGATATGACTAATAGTGTACATAGTTTAATCATTGTTTGAACTGACTAACCTATTTCTCCAAATAAGAATACTCGAAACACACCAAGAGCAGGCTAAAACAAAAACACAATAACATACAAAGTAAATATTATATCCACAATTACAGTACTCTTCCAGTACTTAGTTCTTATTTTGAAAAATTAAAATACATATTAAATGAATATGTAAAAATTTATATCTTTAACAGCAATCCCATACATAACCAGATCCCAGTCAAGTGCTGTATTAAGGAAAATATTAGTATTATATTTCTAGAAGCACCATCTGTAAATAAATGAAGCATTAAAGACCAAGGTTGCCATCCAGTAAAACTTTGGTTTTTGAAAGGACGTTCACAATATCTTTAAAATAATCAACAATTTACATTTTTCACATAGCTAAAGCAAGCAACCTAAAGTTTTAATAACGTGAGTATCCTAATCAGGACTGGGCAATCAATAGAATTAGCTAATTGGTTATTCATCACGCTCATTAATCTATTACATTTAAGTAATCAATTTATTCACATAATATGGCTAAAAAAAGAAAAAACTGATTATTCTCATGAAATGAAAACAAACAAAAAATACACAAACATGTAACACTAAAAACTGAGTGAAGTGGACAGAGAACAGATGGACTATACTGTGTAATTATGCATTTATATTAAAAAAAAGTAAACTTATGATTACTTGTATAGTTGGAATATATAATAAAGAATGGTTATAATCTAACTCCAATTTTGATTAGTTGATTATTTTTGTAAGTCTCAACACCAATTGATTGGGTTGAACAAACTTGAAGTAATTAAAAATAATAATACAAAATCATAATAGTAATATTTTGGATAGTACAATAATCAAAGTAACAATCAGAAACATTAGTTTATTATTGTGCCATCAATAGATTTAATTGTAACTTTGATTAATCAGTTATTTTACGTAACACTAGCTGATTACATTGGCTAATTGAGTTAATCATCTGGATATAATCCAAATTAAAAATGTAAATTTATAGCCTTTCCTGCTCTGCGATGCTTAACAATTCTATAAATATGACATAGAAAATGTAATTATTTAATTTGTTGTTAAAAGTTTGTAAAAGTTACTGAGAGAGAAAATGACTTACATTATCAAACTCCTTTCCTATGCAAGCAAACACCAACTCTTTTTTTCTAGAATATAACTGAAAAGAATTCCAAGATAAAGCATTAATGTATTAATTTCTTCAAGGTTTCTGTCTCATTTTTTTAAACATTTATAGGGTACAGTACATAAAAAAAGGTGTGGTTTCTGAAAACAACTTTTTAATAAGCAAACAGTGCTTAATTTACTATATTAATATAAATTGTTTTTGTAAGGAAGAACAACAACAAAAATCTGGTAGATCTGTGATGATGAGAAAACCCACTTGTAGAGAAAATTATATATGTAAAAATGGCTGGTATGAGTAGAGCACCATGTAGAGGAGCAAACCTGATGATGTCTGAAGAAGGTTGAAACATTGTTTGCTCCTCTACATAGTGCTTTCTCTACTCATACCAGCCATTTTTTACATGTATAAAAATCTGGTAGAGTTCTTAAAGCATAACAAAGGGCTTTAAAGGTCAAATTTTATTAACTGATGTAAAAATTACATTTATTTTACTGGAAAAAAACTAGACCAATTACTTTTCATAATGTTACACAAAGTTGTAAATTTTACCCAAGAAAAACTTTCACCAAATGAGATTACAATTTGAATCCATGAGTTTGTTTACCAAGCAGTAGTTTTAATATCTTAAACAGTTATTTTGTTCTGTAAGCCTCAATTCTCATTGTTGTACACATGCCACATTTCTTTCAAAGCTGTTTATTGGGTTGATGAAACTTTACATTTTTCCTATACTGAAAGTGTACTTTTGATAATACGTATCTTGGTTCACATTTTAGCTTTATCCTGAAGAAAGATTCTCTCGTTTGCCCATCTAAGAAATGGTATGAATTCTACCTTGTTTACTCCACCCTTTATGCCCCATTATATTGCCCTTACTGATTTTAATTTTCTGACTCTCTCTAACTATGAGAATTACAAGGAGTCAAGGTCCCTCTTTTATGATAATTGAAAAGAAGAGAATGACCACACTCAACTCAACTGGATAGCCAAGAGTCATATCTGAATCAGACTTAAGAGAAGGTAACCACATAGGCTGGACAGGCTCCCAGTCAGACATCTGAGAAAACTATCCACAGTTAAGTGTAAGAGGTTAATCAGCTTTGCCCTTTTCTCTTTGAGTGGAAAAAAAAAAAAAAGAGTTCAAACATCACTCAAGAAGAACAGACCTTTCTCCACCAATTCATAAACTGAAAATGGAGAGTGATAAGGACTTCCATGCTCCACTAGAGGAAAAGTGGGAACTTGCAGAGGGGAGTCCTGATGAATGATGCTTCAGATACAGTGCAATGAGTGAACCACATTCCCTATTTTGAAAAATAAAACAACCCTAATTTGTTCAGTTCAGGAGCTAGTAGGGATGGGCAAATTTCCCTAATGCTTTACTTATGAAAATCCATGAATGGCGGTTGAGTATTGTACATGGTATTTCACTTAGAACAACTGATCACCACCTGAAAAGTGTCAAGGCAAAATCATGGAACACCACATCTCAGAGCTCCCTGCTACCAGGAATTTAGTTGTTAGTCTACTGGTAGCAAGTGCGAATTTGTCAAAGTATACTTGACCAGGCAACACTTCCACCTGAGTGGGATCCAAATGAGAATGACAAGAACATGCCTAAAAATAAAAGTAATGAAGTCATTCAGTTCTGCCACAATCAAGTTGGGGCATGTAGAATATCCATGAGTAGTAACAGAAACCTATATAAGGAGGTGACAGTCAAAATAATGTAAATAGTGTGATATAAAGGTGTGAGGTGTGGTTCGAATACCAATCTGTACATTTATCCTCAGCAGACAACACAACTGAGCTGCTAGGATCATCAAACATAATGAGATGAGATATAAAGGAGTATCTATTCTTCCAATGAAAGACCAGAGTAGGCTATTTAAACCAACTGATGAATCCAACTAGTCAAAGTGACAGGGTGTAAGTTTCAAGAAACTAAATAATTCTAACAGATAAAGAACCTGTGACATGATCCTCAAAAACACTTCATTACATGCCACATAACATTGGAGAGCCTGAACAGAGCAGCATAAATGATGATCCAAAAAGTCATAAATGAGAAATGGAGGGAAGATGAATGAGAGAGAAAGTCCTTTCTCCTTCCATAACTCTTGCAATTTTCGTTAGAAAGGACCTTTTCTGGATACAAAGAATATAGTTGGAATGGTACAGTGTCCTGTGAACATGGAGTGCAAATACAACTTAACTTCAACCCTGCTGGCCAATAACATGAGAAAACATGTTTTAAGCAAACGATGATAAGATGAACATGACCCAAAAGGTTCACAAGGTGAATGTTACAATACACATAAAACCATTGCGATATTCCAATTAGAAACCTGGAAAGAATGATGACAATGGATAACCTGAAATTATTTGAAAAGTAATGACAGAAAAAGGGATTCAAAACTTTTCTTCACATAAAAAAATAAAAATAAACTGATAAAGCAGCCTTATACAGGGCAATAAACAAAGGATGAAGGTGCCAAACCTTCCTCAAATAACCATGTCAAAAAATGAGGTGTTGCACAACAGAACTCAAAGAGTTAAACCCATATTTGATAGACCATTAACAAAAAATAAATAATTCCTTTTAATAAACTTCCAAAGAAAAATGTCAAATAAAATGCATTAATAAGGACATCACTTTATTTGTCAATCCATGATGTAGTGCAATAGACCACATAGAAGCCAGGTGTTAAGTTAAATAACACCTACTACTGGATGCAAAATGTCTGATTGAGGTTGCTGCAACAGAGATGGCTAGGGAGGATGGGGAAGAGGTTGTCAGCCCAGAAGATAGTGGAGAACTGGAAACCAGTACTGACCAGGCCAGTATAGTACTACCAGAATTTGAGAGCACATGAAGTGAATCAGTGACAGAACCTTGAAAAACAGATGAAACAAAGAGAATGCTTAAAGAGGAAGACTTGTACAACCTTGGCTAAGAGCTTCTACTTCCACAGCCAGAGGATGAGGTACTGAAGATCAATAGTATGGGAGTTTAGCATTCCAATGTGTGGATAAAGATTCAATCTGTGGTGTACCAAGATAAGAGCAGATCCAATGTGAAATCTGAGAAAGAACCATCCAATCCATAGAAAGAACTCTGTTGGGATGCGATAACAGGTTAGCCAGTAGATTCACTAATCCTGGAACACAAAAAGTGAGGAAGAGAATCTGGTGTTTGTGTGTTCAAAGGAGAAGATCCACTGTTTGAAAAGGATGAGACTACTGTGGAATTGTCCAAATGAAACATCACCAACTTCCCTTGCAACAATTCAAGGCCTTGAATCACAGCTCAATGAACTGCTTAAAGTTCTAAGAGACCAAAGTTCCTTGAATTCCACATTTCTATACAAGTACCCCACCCCTGAAGGAAAGCATCAGTGAACAGATGTATCTCTGGATTTGAAGGTGGTAGAGAGATACCTACAGTTGAGCTGTCCATGTTTTACCAGGAGCACATTGAAATCCAACAGTCTCACTGAAAAATTCAGTGCATCTTTGCAAATGTTTCACTGGTCCTTACAGGACCATAAAAACAAATAAATTTTATTATAACAATAATTATTTTTCAGCATATATGGAATACAGAACTTACCTCAAATAACATGCTTTTTTCTCTCTCCTTTTCTTCCCTTTATTAAAAGGAAACATGGGTGAAGTAGGAACAGATGAACACACTCTCAATAAATTTAAATAAAGTATTATGTGATTGGTTCAACAAAAATAGCCTGTAGGGTATCTCAGTTTAATGAATACTTTTTTAATAACCTAATGGTAAATGAAAACTTATAGCAAAGTAAATGAGCCTTTTTCACAATGTAAAGCATTCCACCATGAAAATAAACTGAACGTAAAATAATTTACATTTAAATGAGCATTTTCTACAAAAAAAATCATTTTAAGTTAATAAAAGAATGCAATAAGTACTTTAGAAGTCCTGGAGTTGTTGGAAAATTTAAATATGAGCATTTTATTAACATTGTAACTTAGATTTGTTGAGAAGCACAACAATGTATTGTATTTATCTAAATATTTTACTTAAAAGGTTTACATTTTTTACTGCTGAGTATAATTATGTTTTATCTATATACTTCTGATATGCCTATTTTATTTAAATACTCACTTGTAATTCATAAAACTACTTTGCTATGAAGTTACTGTAATTTTCTTCCCAAAGAATAAGAAATAGATTAATTGTGATTTATCTACCTAAGGTAAAGTGGATAATATTTCCATAATTATTAAATTAGATGAAGACAGCAATATGGAAATGTGATAAAATATTTCTTGTGAAGATTAGTAAATCATTATCATAAGTGGTCTATCATTAAATATTAAAAAAATATCTTAACTCTAAATTAAATGTACTTACTTTGATATTTTCTCAGAAGCATGTTGAATAATGACTTTGAACTCTTCTGAAAACAACAACAAACAAACTCAGCTGTGTAACTGAATTATAATCACATCACATAAAGAATTACAAATTCTATTTGTAAGGTTGATTTCTATTTACTTGAAATGTTTAGAGAATTCTTGTAAATAGTCTGTAAGAAAAATTTTCTATTAATGTTTATCAACTACTCTGAACAAGTAAAATAATGAAATAATAAAGGTGACTGCATGGATTAGAATTTTAAAAGTATAGCACAACTTTTGTTGAATAGTAAATTTCACAATATACAATCAATAATAAGGTACTAATGCAACAGATGATAATGATCACATATTTCTACTAATCACATTTAAAATCTTCAATTTAATGCAAAACATTGTACAAAAAATTTACACCTGGTAGACACTTTATAATACACACACATATATAAATTTTAAGAGTGAAAAGTTTATCACAACATTTTCCAATTTAGTTCAGAAAAACAAACAAACTAACCTCCAGAGCTGTTCTGAATTATATAGGGCTCTTTATCAAAATTAAAGTCAGGAGATACTATCAACACACCATTAGTGTCTGCCCCAATTGAACACAAAATCACCTCTTCACATGTATCACTGAAATACAGGCACAAGAAAAGAAAGGAAGTTCACACTTTGATATACCTCTACAAATTAACGTGTTTAATGAGATGTACATTCACTATCAAAAAGCTTTTCTTATCCTTAAGATTAGCGAGAAACTTTTCTGTTAAAATAGACCCAAAATGTGAAACAAGTATAATTTACAAGAATAAGAAAAAAATTCTATTACTAAATAATAAAGCTATGTAGAGCTGGTCATTGCATTTGAAGAAAGGAACAAGACAAGGAGGGAAGTGGGTATATCACTTGATCCAGCTAATGATCACACAGCAGATTAAACCATCTCAACTTTACATGAAGAATAAAATTCCTACACTTCTGGCTTCCTCACTGGTAAAACAAATAGGTTCAGAACTTAAAATAATAAAATGTTGCTTAATATAACATAATGATAAAAGTAGTATTTTAAAGCTTTATTGTATAAAGAATGTGCAATGGTGAAAGCTAAGATTCTATTCAAACATCAAACTTTCAATCAACAAACTGATGAATTTATACTTCACTTTTTGGTCATTTTGATGACATAATTAGAGCAATAAAGTTACTTTATCATCACAGAAAAACACGATTATATTACCAACACAAGCAATGAGAGACAGGAGAAGGATTTACAAAGTAAGCCATTGATTGGATGAGTGATGGGGACTTGTGAAGTTCTTCACTGATTGGCTGTTGATAATGTAAACAAACTCCACTTGAGTGCACATACAGCATTTAAAACTTTACTGTTTTAATAACTTCTCATGGTTTCTGAAGATATTTTCTAGCTTTATATACTGTTCTATTTAAGAAAATTAACTAAAAATTAAGCATTTGAGTAAATAGTAATTAAACACATGCACACACATTGCATGTTAAACACTTTGTGTATCTATACAATTAGATTCAAACCACGTTATAAGAATAACTAACATTCAAATACCTAACAAGCTTATTTAACTTTTGTAAAGAGTCACATAAAAATATTTTCTTAAATGTTTATTACTTTAGGCAATTCTCCTTGTCACCACTATACAAGTAGTTCTCGATGTACGTGAATTCGTTTTACACAACACAACATTTGAACGATTTGTGTATTGTAACGGTACAAATAGAAGCATTTACTCGCCATGTGCTTGACGTTTTAGCCAATAACTTGACACAGGGTAGCTCAAGTGATGTTACAATGACAATAACATTATGGTTATCTTAGCAGTAGCCAGATGGTCGTAGGGTTCATTTGGTCATACAACAGCCATTAAAATCAATTTATCATTATGCTTCACACTGGAGTTGATGTTTTCTGTAAGTATATTATGTTGACTATGTGAGAATAGGCAACACTTCCTGCAGCATATTAAGGCTTGACTAATAGCATTCCAATTGGGATTGCATGTATCGTGTATACTCTGTGGGAAATAGTGTTTGATTTACATGATAAATTCCTGGAATGTAACTATCATGTAAATCGAGAACTACCCGTACTGTAAACAAGCTGATCAATATTCTTCTACCGTATTCTTGAAGCCAGGATTATGATAAATTTTCTGGTGATTGTGTTGTTTATTTGCTATCAGTGGTGCTGCATTAAAGTGTTATGTAAACAATCTAATGACAGGAGTGGTGATTCATTGCTTTATGTTTGGCAGGTTTCTCCTTCAGCTGCTAACAATAAAATAAATACGGGAAATAAGAGGTAAAACAGTTAGAAGTAGAAACTCTGATAAGAAGTACCTTGGAGCTTCTTTGTCAATACTAAAATAGATAAAAGAGTACTATTCACTTTATTTTGCATTTTTCAACCTTTAAAGTTTCATAGTTGTGAAGTCTGTCAACTTTACATGTCATGTATAATTAGAGTAGAAAAATAATATACAAAATATCAAATTTTTCTAAAAAAGGTGTTTGACATATTTTTAGGTGGTTCTAAAGAGTTGCACAAATGAAATTTTAAAATTTTCAGATGAAATAAAGCATTTTAAATTTTAACACACAAAAATTATTTTGCGCTTGGAACAGTCAGCATTAACTTTACATTCAGGGGCAAATTTTTAGTTAAAATACTTAATTAAAAATTCTGATTTTATTTTGTATACAAAAGACTTCTAATATTTACTACAAGCTTAAATGATTTTATCAAGATAAACAAAACACTGTTGTATGGAGACTGATGATCGTATTTGAATCATGTGGTCAGTGTGATCCAATGAGAAAGTAGGTAATGGTAATTTTTATAAGATGTTTAAGCTTTACATAATCATTGTACATCTTGGACTAGTATGCGTAGCTTTCAGTTTCATTGAACAGATGTAAACCTTGCTCTCTCTTTAATTTATCTTATTTCAAGAGTAATTTATGTCCACCATAACCAACATGCCACCTATTATACAAACTAAAGTTCATCAGGCCAAAAATAGCTTAACTGGTGTCCTAAGCAGATATTAAGGCTACACCCCTAATTACAATGTAGACTCCCAAGTATTTAGTGTTATAGGCAGTTAACTATTTTTAATGCCATGCTAGATGCTTTCTCTAATCTACACATTCAGGTAAACAAATGTTAATGTTTGCCCCTTATTACCAATCATCAGGTCTAATATCTGCCATAATCCACATTCTCCGAGTTGGTGCAGTCAACAGATGCCCATCTTTGTTTGCCTGACTACTCACAACAATATGTGATCCACATGGAACATCCTGAAGCCTGCATTAGAACAAGCCATAAGTGGTATTCAGAAATGTACTACTAACATAAAAAAGTTTCACTACTGTAATAGACAGTGTAATGATAATAATACCATATTTTTAAGTGTGAGAATCTAGATAGGTTAATTGTCAGCTACCTAAACATATAAATAATCTCTTACAGCACCTTTCTGAGAAATCATCAATGTGATTTATTTTTCAAAGTTAATCATTTTCTAATCTTAAAAAAGTATTTCCAACAGATACTTCTACACATAAAAATGTAATTTCCCTTGTATGTCTACCTATGGGAGTTACATGCCACCAGCCTTGAACTACTTTCATGGAATCCCATGTTTAAATTATGGAGGGGCTGGTGCAAATATTTACCTGCATGGTCTCCATTCCAAAATATGTTTGAAGGGAAGACCAAGGAGTGTGATACCCAAAAGCAGAGGATCCATGGGGGCACACCCATAAAAATCTCATTTTGTTTCTTTGCAAAAAAGCTTGAGCTTGAAGTAATGTATGCATGAGCAGAATGAGATTATGATCATCCAAGCAGTGCGAGAGACAGGTGATGAACCTGATGCAAAGCAATGTGAAACAGCTTGCAAGCATCTGTAGCCAGAGAAGAATAAATGACCCAGAAGAGTTGAAGGACCCATTCAGTAAGGATAGAAGGAGAAATATTCCTGGAAGAAGACGGTTACCAAGATTAGAGCAGACGATGTTGAGAACTTTAAAAGGTCCATGATAAGTAACACCAAACAGCTAAAATAAGACACAGGAGCCAATCCACACCTTTTCAGTCATACAAGTGAGACAGAAATAAATTGGAAAATACATTTACCTTCCTAAACAGCAGAAATCTTAAGAAGGCAGGATCAATCAAGGTAGAGGCAAACATAACAGTAAAAAGCTGAAATAAAAGCTGAAGAAAAATGGGAAAAGTTTCATTAACAAATGCAAATCTCGTCAAATTGAACATGTCTGTTCAATGAAGTATTAAGGAAATGAATGAAGTAATCACGAGCGAAAGTGCACAGAGGTAGTTACTGCACATCAAGATTGTGTTGCTCTTCTACTAGTGGAATTCTACAGTCACATGATGACATCAACATGTATCTGTGCAGTTCATATTAAACTTATCTTAAGGCTAGTGTATACAAATCTCATAGGCAGACACATAAGATTAGCATTTTTGTGTGAGAGATTAATTACCATTTCAAACATTAATGTCTTAATTAGTCTTCATATTTTCTGAGGATTATCAGTGAAATTTTTGATGATGCACATAAATAAAAACTTACTTGTAATTAGAACCATATGAATAATGAGAATGTGGATCGACATTAGATCCTCTTTAAATTATAAAACAAAAAATAATACCATTAGGTTTTCTGAAACTCATACTTATTTCAATAGTTCGTAAAGCAATTATAACTGTCAACTTTTAATCAAATTGTCTGGCTCTTATTGTTTCATTTTTATTCCCCATACTATTAGTTTT